>NW_026542597.1:62572029-67372029 GCF_028750875.1 Macrosteles quadrilineatus
TTGCAGGTCTTGCGCCATGGCCCATTTCTATTTACCCCCTACCAAAAAAGGGGGCCTGGGGGCGGAGCCCCCAGCGAGCCAAAGGCGAGTCATTTTATCTATGTTCCAATGTGATTTGCCAAAATTCCGCTAGCGCTTTGGAATCATGCCAGTGGATAGAAGTATTTTGTTTTGTTTCTTATTACGTATAATTTTTTTTTTCTCTTTCATATTTAAGTACAGAATGACTCACTCCCACGCACGGGTTCTCCCATGTGGGAGTAATTTCGTTTAGTTCAAGTACAGTTATATTCTTATGGTAATCTGATACTGTATTTTGTAAAAATGTAAAAATGATTACTTTTACGAAATAAAGATATTTTGATTTGATTTGATTTGATTTGAGTTGATTATCCTCTCACACCACTGAAGCAGGCAGTTGGATTCAAGAAATAAGGTCTGTTCTAAGGCCTGTACACTGGGATTTGAAATGGTGATAGAAGTGTCATCAGCAAATAGGCATAGGTTTGCTAGATTCAAGCTGGATGGAACATCATTTATAAGATGAGGAAGAGAATTGGAATCAAGACGGAACCCTACTGGGGCACACCTCTGGATGCTGACTCTGGGGCTTCTGAAGAGGAAATGATTCTGCAAGTAGCCACTTTTATTTACAGCTGGTATCGTAACACACTGTCGACTGTCTTTCAGGTAGCCTACGAAGAAAACCAGGCATGATCATGCCTGGGAGCGATTCCTCTAATACCGCAGATCATTCATTTTGCTCAATATGTCATGGTTCACGAGGTCAAATGCTTTGCTAAAATCAAAGAACATCCCTGCTACTTACTTGCTGACGTGAATCCATATCCCTCACCATTCTGTTTATAAGACCAAGCATGGCACTGGTTGTCTATCTGCTTTTTACAAATCCGTGCTGGTTTTCATATAGAATGTTTTGGCACTCTAGGAAACTCCATAATCTATTAACAACTGCTTTTATCTCAAACTAGCTGTTACCCACGGGCTCCACCCCGCTTTTTTATAGAAGTACTAACTGGACCCGGCGAACTTCGTATCGCCTAAGTTATAGGTTTCCCCTAAGACAGACCGATGGAAAGAAAGTACCGTTACGTTTAATTTTCAAGATGATCTCGTTCGCATCGCTCAATCACGTCCTGGTTGAAGTTTGTTCGCTACGCTCACTCACCTTTGGGTTGGAGCTCGTTCGCTACGCTCACTCACCTTTAGGTTGGAGCTCGTTCGCTGCGCTCACTTGCCTTCAGGTTAGCTCGTTCGCTACGCTAACTCGCCTCCAGGTTGAAGTTCGTTGGCTACGCTCACTCACCTTTGGGTTGGAGCTCGTTCGCTACGCTCACTCACCTTTAGGTTGGAGCTCGTTCGCTGCGCTCACTTGCCTTCAGGTTAGCTCGTTCGCTATACGCTAACTCGCCTCCAGGTTGAATCAAGATGATCTCGTTCGCATCGCTCAATCACGTCCTGGTTGAAGTTCGTTCGCTACGCTCACTCACCTTTGGGTTAGAGCTCGTTCGCTACGATCACTCACCTTTAGGTTGGAGCTCGTTCGCTGCGCTCACTTGCCTTCAGGTTAGCTCGTTCGCTACGCTAACTCGCCTCCAGGTTGAAGTTCGTTCGCTACGCTCACTCACCTTTTGGTTGCAAATTAGCTGTTGTCATAAATGTAAAAGAAATAATAGTGCTGCACCCTGTTGGTAATCCTTGTAACTTTAATGCTATTGAACATCATAGAACAGAACCAACTTGTTTAATTGAAACAGCTGTTAAGATTCATTAATTCCATTTCTCATAAGGTTAACATGGGAAACTCCAGAGCCACTGGGGCGGAGCCCTTTTAAGAATTTCGAAACGGGAAATAGTTTACGTCCGATTCGCATACCTACAGAATTTACACACCAAATTTCATAACGATCGGTGAAGTCGTTCCGGAGGAGTTTGCAGACAAACACTGTGACACGAGAATTTTATATATTAGATTAATAAAACTATTGATTGGTTAAGTTTTAAGCTGAAATAAACATAACAGAATACAGTAATGTTAATACAAACAAATAATAACAGCTGAGGTATTTTTAACATTAGGTAAATGGAAAGTTCCTTTTGGAAAGCAATTACGTTATAGGACAATTTATGAAATAATGGATAATTTTGCGCAAGGTTTCTCGTCATGACGAACATTTTAAGTATATGGTTTTTGGGAGTGTGACTTGTAGTTTTCTCAAAAGTTCATGGGTACTTTTGGCTTTATATATAGATAGGTACTTTACTAAAGGTTGATATTCAACTGATTGGCCTGTATAAATATATCATTAAATTTCCTTAAGGATATCACTGGATTCATTTACTAAATAATACTTCAGTATGTTTAATCTATGACTTAAGGATAATTGTAAGTTATGCCTCAGTTGTTATATACACTTGCATGATAACACAATCAAGCCTTCCTAAATTAGTTCTTTACAGAGATGAAAAAAAACCAGCTGTCTGCTCAAAAAAATTAACCGGGCTTGCTTTGAGCTTGAGCTTTGAGGTTAGGTTCAGTTCAGTGGTTCAATCAGTTACTTAAATTGAATTTCACGATTTAACGTTTACTACGTCAATTTTAATTTAAACAACTGTGGTGCTAGGGGTTTCGCATCAGAGAAGCTGGCTTAGAATTTTATTTAATTTTTATTCTTACTCTATTATATAACTCAACTGTCCATACAACTGTTTTTGGATATTTTAGCCTAGGCCTACTTACCTCAAGGAAGGGTAATGCTAGAAACATAACCTACAACTAGCATAAGTGTAAAATCATACTTTTTACTAATTATTGTCATGTATTCTACAATTTTCAAGCGCTTTAAGAAAAGTCCAATTAAGATTGGAACTCATAATGGCGTGTTTCATTGTGATGAGGTTTTGGGAACTTACATGTTACAGTTATTGTTTCCTGACTCAAATATTGTTAGATCTCGCGATGATAACGTGTTAAAAGATTGTGACATAGTTATTGATGTTGGCAATGAATATGATCCAGAAAAATGCCGATTTGACCACCATCAAAAAGGGTTCAATGAAAGCATGAGTTCTATCATCCCAGGTAAACAGTGGACCACTAAGTTGAGCAGTGCCGGACTAGTTTATTGTCACTTTGGAAAGGACATTATCAAGAAAATTTTAGGTGATAGTACAAGCATAGATGAAGTTGAAGCTGTCTTTGATCATGTGTATGAGAATTTCATTCAAGAAATTGATGGAATTGATAATGGCATCCCTATGTTTGAAGGTGAGCCTAAGTATCGGATTACAACCAATTTGAGTAGCCGATGTCACCAGTTTAACAAGCAATGGAACACTCCTGACAGTGAATATAACGAAGAAGCATCGTTCTCTGAGGCTCAGAAATATGTTGGAAGTGAGTTTGTTAGCAAAGTGAACAGAGCAAGCACAATTTGGTGGCCAGCAAGAAGTATGGTAGCTAATGCTATTGCAAAGCGATTTAATGTTGATCCGAGTGGGCAAATCATTGAATTGGAGGGACATTGCCCATGGAAGGAGCATTTTTTCAATCTTGAGAAAGAATTGAGCATTGAAAATCCCATCTTGTTTGTAATTTTTTCTGATAGTCACCGAAATTGGAGATGTCAAGCAGTATCAGTCAATGCTGGAAGTTATGTATGCCGCCAGTTTCTTCATCATGAATGGCAAGGATTGCGTGATGAGGAGTTGTCCAAAATCGCTGGGATTGAAGGATGTATATTTGTTCATCACTCTGGGTTTATTGGTGGCAACAAGAGTAGAGATGGGGCTTTGAAAATGGCACTCAAAACTATTGAGTTGAATAAATCATCAGAATTATAACTCAATAGGGTACCGGTAAGTTATTTTTTAGTGCTGACTTTGTGATATTCTCACAAAATTATTTGGCTGCATTAATAGGCCTAATCATAGCATAGTTTCGGTAGCCCTAGCCTAAATACAGATTTAGTCTTTGATTTAAAGTTTGTCTCATAAAATCTTTAAGCCAATTTCTAAAAAAAAGAATTTAAACATGAGTAGGCTTATACAGTACAAGTTAAGTTAAATGTAGGCCTAAATTATTTAATTGTAACTGAGTACGGTAACTCATTTCAATAGTAACCTATAGAAATACCACGAACAAAACAACCTGCGCAGAAACGAAAAGGTCACGTGGTTCGCGCCGGTAGGTGTGGCGTACCATTCAAACCTGCGCGGCTCGAAACGGCCCAGGGTTCTTTTGTTTCTGGTATTACTATAGGCTACCTTTTAAAACCGCAAAGTGTCAATGTTCAAAGACCAACAAGTTATGCCTTTACTTAAGTTATTGGCCATAATGAAAAACCCAACAAACTAAAATATTAACCCTCCAAGTGTCCATAGTTTAGGCCTTAATGTCCACCTATTTTTGGCGCATTTGCAAGGTTTTATTAAAACGGATCTGAGAAGCTTAAAACAATGTTAATTCGAATGTTCTATATACCATTTTGTTTGGAAAATCATGGGCTTCAATATTATATATAAAACATAAGGAACATTTTTTCAAAAAAAAAATTTTTAGGTAAAAAAAAATATAATTTCGAAAATTTTCAAAAAAAAAATAAGTTCGCGCTCAATGAAATTGTATAAATTATAGGCCTATAAATATTTGAAAATAGCCACTTTGTTCTAAATTTTATGAGGATTACAAATATATAATAATATAAGGAAGTAGATTTGCAAATAAATAAGTTATGGGCAAAAAACAGATTTCAGTACATAGCGTTTAGCTAAGAATGCATAGCCTAACCATAGCTAGGAATCTGGCTGATAATTTACATCAATATCACTACCTACTTCTTCAGGATCATCAACCAGCACTTCAAAACCACTTAAATCTTCTTATAATGCAACACGTATATCACTACTTTTGATTTTTAACACTAAAACAATGATAAACGTAATAAAACACATCAGTCATCGGTCGGAGGGTAACCTAGCTGTTTACAAATACACGCACGTCAGCTGTCTGCTACATATTACGATCGGCTCAGATAACGTACAGCGCTGAGACAGACCTCTGGAGAAAGCTTAGAATGAAACGGAAAGAACGATACCTAACTCGATCCAGTTCAATCCGATTCAGTCAGTTATAGAGCCTTCGCCGTAAACGATGTCTGCTTGTCGAAAAATCGACAAGTAACACTACACAAAGTGTGCTGCTTGTCGAATTTTCGTCAAGTAACACTGGGAGGGTTAAGTTAACATAGGCTAAGTTAAGTTAGCCTATGAACTTAACTCTGTAGTCTACATTTTACAACTCACCTGGTGGAGTAGCTTAGAACTAACTTAAATTAATATGCTAGAGTGTCAAGTTTAATTGAGCGTTAGGCATAGCTGTTAATTCAATTCAGACTTGGACAGGTGGTCCTGTAATCCAGCTACTAGGAGGTCACGAATTGTGGATATTTATAGGTATGCACTGTGGATGCGATACTCCCTGGTGTGGATTAACGTCCGCACTAGTGAGTACTATGACTATCTGCAGTACTATCTTGATAATTAGACCAATTCGTATATACCAAGGCACCCAAAAATGTGGTTCGGATTCCACTATAAACTGTAGGTCCCTTAGTTGTCATTAGGTGTATGGGCTATTAATTAATAGCTGTGTAAGGAATGTCGGCCTTAGTCACTAACAAGACTACAAGATCGCCCCACTCATCCTACACTCATCTCCATTCATACTTGGCTTAAAATACCTACTTTGTATGGTCGCCATTTAATAAGAAAGTATTAAAGTACATTTTTAAATAGTGTAAAAAATTTCACGGCTGAACACCAGTGACAAATGTAGAGAAGAATATGAATCTTTAGAAGAATATATACCTTGGCTGAGACTAGAAGTACCTAATTGATAAAACTATTAAGGTATAAGTTAGGTTGGCCTACAAGTCTCCTTTCTACCGGTACTTGCTATGTATTATTTGAATATAAGTTGGTTTACGTAGTCTGTCCTACTGTAAACTGGATATTTAATGTACAATTACATTTACCAAAATGTGTGTTATAGGTTGTTGTTACAAACCACTTGACAACTCGCATTTCCCGTGGAGAAGACCAGCTTGTACCAGCCCTCGGAGAATGTCTTGGCCATTTAGTAAACAACAGACTAATTCTTGGTTTCTTGCCATCAACATCTCAATTTGCTGGAGTCATTTTCAAAAGCCCCAATCTGCAGAACAGTTCCGCTGAATTTAAGGTTGGTATGGAATTGTTGCTAGTAAACTTTCATTTCATATACGGTAATCTTACTGAACACATTTATATTAGCCTATATTCCCATGTAATTACTTATTTAAACTAACTGTAGGGTAGACCTGGACTGTTACTCCCCACTTGGGTTCTTTATTTTTTTTAAATAATGTTTAGAATGTCTACTTAATACAAAAAAGTTATTTTTTGCTGTCCAAACGCTCATTTTCAGCTATCTAAGAGCTCTACCTAGGTATTCGTAACGAATACCCAGGGCTGGTACAAGCTGGTCTTACCGTAACGGTAAGGTAAAAACCTGTAACAAAGAATGAGCTGAACTTTTTGTTTATTGTAAAAGTTTGTAAATTTCATTGTGAAACCTTTAAATGAGGGTTGATTCTGATCCTTGATTCAAGAAAACTGTTGATACAACTAGAAGAATTGTTAATTCTCTATACCGGTACTTTGTGACTTTGAATTAGCAGTGAAATTATGACTATCCACTGCTGTCGGGCCAAGCCAGAGAAATCCTGTGATTGCGATGACATCTCAAATTTTTTATTGGCCTAGCCTAAATTTAACATCATACAACTCTTGGAATTTCTTTAATATTCCAAGAACCCTGCTTTAAAAAATGTTAAAATTAATTATTAAAATACCAAAATAGGTGAAAAGTGACTTCTCTAATCTTCGTATTCCTAAATTTAAATTTAATGAAACGAAAAATTTCTTTAAATGTGTGAGAGAAATTTAGGACTAGCAAGTCATTTCCACACATTTAACTTCTAAAACATAAAAATAATACTATTCATAAATATTCAGTTAAAAATATAAACCCATTCTGATATCATTCAAACCCTAACGATTAAATTGTTTCATTTAATCTTAAAACTTTTTGTGAGTATAATAATAGACTAATTCTAGTTCATTTAAAAGCATTTTGTTTGTAGTGTTGTGTAACACTAGTAGTACGCTTATTCTGCACGTAACGGGATGAGTGAACATGAGCGCAATAATGAAAGAGTCCACCCACACCTAGCCTACTTACCAGTGTCACTGGTGAACACAATAATGTTATTTGTATGGGCAAATCAACCAAATCTCAGTCAACAACGATCCTCGTCCATTAATTAACCAAAAGTCATTGGTAATATACGTAATGGATTTTCAACAGTTATCGATAGGAGGTAAATCCATCGTTCTTGTACAAAACGTCTTTTGATTAAATGAAGCCTATTTCCATATTTGTTATAAGGCCTATCATAAACAAAACTAAGCCAAACTGAACTAATCTAACTTAAATAAATTGCCAAAGCACAGTGTAAGGAATCTCCAAAAAAATATCGTATTGCTTACAATGACGATTTATAACAGCGATAGCGCTAATTATATCATCTAAAAATGATAAAAAATCCAATAAATCATCATCTAACTAATGAATCTAAATGCACTAAACAGTTCCCACACTCCGCACTGCTTAAATTTACCACTTCCATCGCCACTACCTACGTCGTGGACCTGTTTCCCTACCTTACCCCAGCATTTTAGTATTGAATGTACATTAATCTAACTACCACAAACTGTTCCCACACTCAGAACTTCTCGCATTTACCAAATCCTTCCCCACTTCCTACGACGTGGACCTGTTTTCCTCCCTTCCCATAGCCTTTTGGTATTGCAGATGCATTTATCTAACTGCCACCAACGTTTCCCACACTCCGCACTGCTCGCCTTGACTACTTCCTTCACCACTTCCTACGTCATGGACCTGTTTCCCACCCTTTCCATAGCATTTTAGTATTGCAGGTACATTATTAATCTAACTGTCACAATGAGTTCCCACACTGTTCCCACTGTTCACCTTGACTACTGCCTTCACCACTTCCTACGTCGTGGACCTACTTCCCTCTCTTCTAATAGCATTTTATTATTGCAGATACATTAATCTAACTGTCACAAAGGGTTCCCACACTCCGGACTCCTCGCCTTGACTACTCCCTTCACCACTTCCTATGTCGTGGACCTGTTTCGCTCCCTTCCCATAGCATCTTTAGAATTGCAGATACTGTACATTATTCTAATTATCACAAAGGGGTTCTACACTCCGGAATTTTCGCCTCGACTACTTCCTTCACCACTTCCTACGTCGTAGACCTGTTTCCCTCCCTTCCTATAGCATTTTAGAATTTCAAATAGATTAATTTAACTTTCACAAAGGGTTTCTACACTCCGGACTGCTCGCCTTGACTACTTCCTTCACTTCTTCCTACATCGTCGACCTGTTTCCTTATATTTCCATAGCATTTAAGTATTACAGATACATTAATTTAACAGTCATAAAGGGTTTCCGTACTCCTTTCTTTTCACTGCTCACCTTTCCGCTTTATTTACCACTCTCTACGTCGTGGACCTGTCCCCCCTCTCCCCCTTCGCATAGCATTTTAGTATAAAAATATACCAACATCTTTGAATATTTAATATTCAATGCCAACATTAAAGTGAATAATGTGAAAAGCTGCTTTGTTCTAAATACATACATATTATTTTTAATTTAAAGGTGAATTTTAATACTGAACATAAACGGTAGGCTATATAACTGCCGACTTATATTTTTAAGTTCAATTTATTAATCTGAAAGCTGCGAAATTTAATTAGCTTAAATAACATTATTCTGAAAGCTGTGAAATTATAATGATATATATTCATAGACGCCAAACTGTTTACTCCGGTTTACTCCATGAATGAAAGAGCTTAGAGTAAAAGTCGTTCTCTCTGTCTTAAGTAGGCAACAAAATTGTTGGTCGCAAAACGTAAACAAATAAAAAGAAGAAGAAGGTAGCTCCTAATGTTATTCTTATGGGACAAATTTAAAAATGTTTTTTAAGTATTTTATAAAAACTACTGAGCGGAATCGTCTAGAATTTTAATGGTGTCTTCCCACTGGTGTCATAATTATTTGTGCAAAATTTTAACGCTATAAGTGCGACGGTTCTTGAGTTTTTGGTGCGAACACACACACGCAAAGACACACACACAAGCGGACAACTTTTCTCCAACTTCGCTATACACGATACATAGATTCGTTCACTTTGTTCACTCATCTATTATGATAATTATTAATTATATATTAATGTGATAAAGGCACAATAGTTACGTCAGCGTGTGAAAATTATTATAAGCTCTAGCCACAAAATTAGATTAGGCATAGTGTGAATTCATTACCATGTCATCATCTTCAATCTGTGATTGTGGTGTCCCAATGTACTGAGAGAAATCATTACTTCTGCAATTTCTGCAAAATCATGGATTTAACCAAGAGGAAGATGAGGAGACATCATCATCTTTTTTCTGGGGGTGTCTACTAAGTAATTTAAAAAGCATTGGTGACAGAGATATATATATATATAAAACATCATCTCTTGCTGTCAAGGGGACATCGTAATCATCTTCCGCAATCGCGACGATATCAGGAGTTTTCCTTCATGCAACATTTACTGCTCCTTTCTGGGATTTAAAAAAATTTCAAAAAAGCTTGGTGTACCGAAAACCAATACTTGCTTTCTTTGGCATACCTCTCTTACCAGGCCCCTAACATGATTAGTGTTATACTAAAAAACACTGTAGAATGGCATTAGTAAGGCAACACTAAAAAAATGCTGGCCCCAGCTAAATATTCATCTTGCAGACTAATAGTAAATTCTCTGTCACCTGAACAATTGTCTGTCATCCACCTTTACCAATTGCTGTCAGCATGGAGAGAATCGATTCTCGCTTTATATTGGCAGGAACAAGACGTTTATCTCAGATTCAACAGCAGTTGTTGGTAGGTTATGCAGTTAACCCCCTAAAATAAAGGCAATGTTAAACCGATTTTCACACAGATGGGTGCACTTGATTGAAAGTAAAGTGGAGGAAGGTCCGTAATTATGTGAAAGTTAGCCCACAGACAATACCAGGAGTGTTTCACAATCCAGATGAAGCAGTGCTGTCTAGATATTAGAAGCTAAGCTAAGTTCAACTTTGTAACAACAAGACAACAACAAGTGAACTGTTTCTGCAAATTTGTTATACTTTTTTATTAATTCACATAATTTACACTGGTCCCCTTTACTGAATCTATTTTAAATTAAAATCTTTTATTAGCAGCATAGCATAGTTAAGTAGCAAACATAGGCTACACCTTTAGTGGATTTTTATCAATTATCAATTATTTAAGATGGTGACCCCACTATGTGCGTATTTTAACCCAAAAATGAGTGAAGGATGAGTGTAGGATGAGTGGTGCGATCTTGTAGTCTTGTTAGTGACTAAGGCCGACATGTTCCTTTGACATAGCTGTTAATTAATAGCCCAAACAGCTAATGGCAACTAAGGGACCTACAGTTTAGAGTGGAATCCGAACCACATTCTTTCCTTGGTAGTTAACGAATTTTTCTAATTATCAGGATAGTACTGCAGATAGTCGAGTACTCACTCGTGCGGACGTTAATCCACACCAGGGAGCATCACATCCTCAGACATTTGTCAACCTTATCAAGGAAGACAATTATGGAAGATTGTGGAAGTCAATTCTATTGTTAGTTCGGTACCACTAGGATCCTGGTTTGTTTATTGTTACTTGAGTTATTTAAATACTCGTTTAACCAAATAAAACAACCTAATCATAAACAATAACTCAGTGAAGCACAAATCATGAAACTAACCATAAAACAATAGTAACCATATTTTGTCGACACTAGCTCCCAATGTTACCAACATGAATGAGGTTAAAAAATTAGCTTCAAATGTTACAATGGGATGAGAAGTATTTATATTATTTAGTGTATGGTAGCATAAGCCTAAATGCATGTTTTTAACTAAGGATCAGGTATATCAGACTGTCCATCCCTACCATTCCTTTCCATGTGAAACCTTTATTTTTGTCCAGGTACAATATTTCCACAGTAACAGCCATGCCTATTATAAAGCTATGCAATAAAACCAGCTCTAGTGTGCCATCTTATCTTCCTTCTGTTTGTTTTAAGCTTTTCTTTGTTTGTTTCAGGTCACACGAGGTGGCATAAGAGACATCTGATCTGCTAAGGTTTTATAAATCAGTTCTATTTTAACTCTAAAACAAAGGAAAAGTTTAAGTTTAAAATATTTAAAAATTTTGCTGTGTTAAGGTTTTCCCAAAATGTTATAGAATGATGAAGTTGTCAAAGAATATAAACTTTTTTATAAATTTGTAAGTGATTCTGATTTATTTTATTTCCTCTAATACTAACAATCACAAAAGATAACACAGTGGAGTGGGCAAACATATTCAGAGTGGATTTCTCAGTAAATATCTTCACTTGAATTTCATTGGCAGTGTAAAAAGTTTGAATTGTTAACGTAAATTCCTTATTTAAGCTCTTCCAATATAACATCAAGCCCTTGTCAGTATATGCAACATTTTTTTAAACATTCACATGTGAATAGTAAGGTTATTCATGAACAAATGGCACTACATTTTATCTAAACAACAAAGTAGTGTTCATGAGAAGTTAATACAAAAATAAAGGATGCTTTTCATAACCTAACCACACATGGGACATACAGGGGTAAACTACAGTACTTTAACCATTTAACCAAGCAATAAAGAAACACAATAAAAAAACTGGTAATTACTGTTTGGTGCTGCATGAACAGATTGTGACTGGTTTGTTTACATGGCTATGGCCAAAGCAGCATGTGTGTGAGTCCACTGAGTTGTAGCAAGTGACGGTACAAACCATTCAAAGTCTGAACCAAATATATCAAAGAGAGATACCATTAGGCTAGGGCTATTTTTTAAGGAATTAGGCATTTTACGAGGGTTATTTTTTAAGTAAAGGCCAATTTTGTGTATAGCTCTGTAGTTTGCGTGTATGCTGTGCTGTAATGAGGCTTCTCAGCGCTTACTGACATGTTTGTGAACAGCGAATTTCCCATATAGGGAATAAGCTATTACCGTAGTACTCATGGTAAGACCTGGACCCGGGACCGATTTACTTTTTCCTTTTGAGGTCCCTAGAGGCCAAAAACACCATCCGTTCAAATTCATATATATATATATATATTTATATATGTGTCCGTTAGCGCGATAACTCGAGCAAAACTCATCCAATTTTGATGAAATTTGGTACAAACATGTAGACCCACGTTTATTCGAACGAGTTCACGAACCAGCATGATCGGACTATGGGAGCAGGTGTTTATGGGGGGTTTTATGGGGTAAAAATTGGTTTTTCGCATTTTTAACCCTAAAAACTTAAAATTTAACATTTTATTTCCAAACCATTTTGTAGAGCTTAAAAAAACAAATAATTTAGTATATTGAAGCGTTATTATGCGCCTAATAGTTACGGAGAAAATTCCAAAAAACTGTAAATTTAAAATTCCCATGTTATTATTATGGAGAATAAGTAAACTGTTGTAGTTAGCTTGTTTATGAACATATTTTGATCAAATTTGGAAAATGCATTCATTTCATTCTAAACTATTAACATTTTACAAAAAAAAAAAAAACACACATTTTACCCTCCCTGTTGCAGCAAACCTAAGTACTCGTTAAATTAATGTTTTTTAAATAGGGAATAAATGTGGTATTTTTAAGGAGACATTTTTGTGTAAATCCAATCAAGCAAATGGAAATTTGCTTAGTCTGCAGGTTTGCTGCGGCGGGGGTATTTACACTTAGTGTGTGTTGTATAAATAAGTAAAATTATTGGATCTCCCGCCGCATGCGAGATAAGGATAATATGTTTTTTGATTACAAGAAATATATCAAATCCGATATTACTCGCCAGAGCTTCCGTCACAACCAAGCAAGCTACTTTGAATCTGAGATCAATGACATTCTTACTTTGCTTTATTTATTTCTTTACTTCATTCACTACGGTACTTTTCTAGCTGGTTCCCACCGCTATGAGATGATTAGTCTGGTCATAGATAAAAAAGTGAAAGTAATTAACTGACTCTCCAAGAATGAACTGCGTTCTATGGTTAGGTTTCTGTGGAAATAATCAATTCCTGGTGATTATTGTTGCTAGTTGACAGAGATGTGTGTGCTGAAAAATGGTTCAAGGGTAGAAAATGTGCTGTAGTGGCTTAGGAAGTACTTAGAAGCCTGTATATGTTTGTATAATAGGGCTGGCAGTGTGTATAAGTATAAGTGTATAATATTAATTATGATATGAGAAAAAAGAATCACGCCTCTATCTGGTCTCGAACTTAAAATTCAGTCTCGTCCATCCCTACTACAAACCTTTTAACCAGTTATGTGGACACAGCGTACAATCTGCCATTGACTATTGATAACTAGACACTCTATCCCCACGTTAAAGTTATAAAATTGACATGAATGTTTTGTTAAATGAGCCACCGACAGAGAGCAATGGTCTAAGTTACTGATTTGTGTTCAATACACCACCTTTTTAAACAAGGTAAATTACATCCTAACAGTAATAAAATGACTTATGGTAAGATATGAAATCCATCTCAGTCTAGAGAAGGACTTTTTCTGACTGGGTTGTAAAAATCAGATGGAGTCTATGGCATCAGCAGTACATTTTGCTCGCTTGTTTATTTTTATTTAAGCAATCGGTTGTATCGATGGTTCGTTGTTGAATGGATTCAAGTTTGTTTACATCTAGTCCAAGAATATGGATCAAGATGTCTCGTGGAAAAAGTTTTTTTTCTCTGAGAGCCAAACAATTCAAGACAATTATTTATCAATAGTTTGACATTTCGATATCCATCTATAGTAGACATAAATACAATCTCAATAAAAAATCAAATGATTCATTCAATCACATTACTAAAAGGCTTCTGGTTCTCAGTAACAAAATCACAAACAAGAAAGAAGTCGTTTTGAGAGCTTATCTTTACTTTGAATATATTTTGGATTTGTAACATAGTTTGCTTAAATTTATTTTTATGTCTCGCCATCACATTCTAGGATGCTAGATTCTAGCACGGAATGGTTTTATACATTACTTCAGGCCTAGTGGGTCACGGCATAATCACATAGATAAAATCCATAGGGTATTGGCGGGGTTTGAACCCAGAGCTAGACCAGCTCGCTCCCAGTTTGGTTAAATAATGGTGCAGTGTGACAAAAAATATAGTTCATCACAAAGGTAAAAAGTATCTTTTCAACTGTTGCTCTTATTCAAATATAGAAAAAGAGTAATTTATCGATAAACTATGCTATTAGAAACTAGACAACTTGAGAAAAGGTCATAAAATGTTATGATGTTAATATGTTTGACTCATTAAAATTGTTCTTAGTAGTGATTTCTCATTTGTAATTTTTCAGGGTGAAGCACTTTTGCTCTTGCATTACACTGGGGGACAAAACTTAGACCTTTTGAAAACCTCATAACCCCCCCCCCCAACTGACCTGTTTGCTGTCATTGAGTGTTGCTGAAAATTAGCAATATATAAGGCATAGGCTATCTAGCTCCTCTCCAGAAGGAGGATGAGTTTAGAGCTAAGGTCGAAAGAGAAAACAGTTTAATAAACAGAATAAACAGAATCATAGTTTCAAATTTGTAAATTAGTTTTTCAAAATCAAATTATTTACCTCACACTGCATATAACTGAAAAATCGGTTTTGTGAAATAATGATGAAAAAGTCTGAAATGGACGAAAAAAACTTTAAAAACACCTAAAGTGAGACATAGCAACAGGTCCACTGCATGGATATTTAATTTTTTTTTTAACTCAACTCTAAGACACCCTTTAAGACTATTCAGTTTCAAAATATTTCAGCAACTTTGAAACTATTAAAAGACCTACATAAAAACAATGGTGACAAATGGTATTACTGTATGTATAACCAAGGAGTATACCATAGAGGCCTTTAAAATTTAAAAAAATAGAAAAATATATTTAATTTACATCACACACAAACATTACAATAGTAGTCTATTTTTTGCACTATTTAAATCCAACCTAAGATTCTCTTAACCATAGGATTAAGAATAATTAATTCCTTCCAGTCCACAAAATCGGCTTGCCATAATAAATTAATACACTTTGGCTTTATGGATTTGTACATAGTTTATAATTATGAGTTGAATTGTGCGGTCCCCGTAGTCACATTCAAAAATTGTTTCGATTTTGATTTTCACATTTAATTGAGGTGTTATTTTAAAGCTTATGATACAGCACACCACTCCTGGGTATGATAGTTAAAAAGGTAATTTCCTTTTAGGGTTTTGCCCCCTGACATTTAATTTATTTCTAAAGTAAATTTTCAAAAATGCTGGCAAACTTTCTTTATAACGATTTAAATGTGAATTTACTTTTAGCTGCTTCAGTTGGATGACAACAGTGTCAGATTGTAAACAAGAGACTGATTAGTTTATGAAAACTATGTTTGAAATAGGGTCGCCAGAATTTTATCCCCCTGGGAAAATCTGACGTCACTACGATATAGTAACCTGAGCGCTCTAAAGTTTGTTTGCGGGCGGAATTTTATACCTGCGGATTTGGGAGTGTAATGAAAATAGATAGAGACTGATAAAAGCAATAGAATTAGCAATAAAAACCGAAATTTTACCCCCTGTCCTTGTCCCTATAACTAGCGTTTAGGCAACTGTAGATGTACAGCCCGGATTTTTACTCCCCAGAATTTTTACTCCCCAGAATTTTTACTCCCCAGAATTTTTACCCCCGGAATTTTAAACTCTGTGCAGATATAGAAATTAGTGAGATTAATTAATTTTCTGATTTCAGTTTTGATTGAATAGTAAACATTTTATTACTAAGGAGCCTATATCTTAATTTATTTGTATTGTAATACAAACTAAGTAAAGAGGTTTTGCTGTTTAATTTTGATATTCAAGTTTGTATGAATTCGACTTTTGGGACCGACTATATTATTTAATATGTATGTGAACAAACTGAGTAGTCCATTAGAATGATAAACTCATTTCTATATCTGGCCAGCCAGGGGGTAAAATTCCGTGGGTAAAAATCCGGGCCATGGTAAAATTCCGGGGGTAACATTCCAGCCGGTACACTCTAGGTTTTATAATTGGATTCCTTCTGATTAAATTCATCACAATCGTGAAAATATTATATAATTAATAATAATATTTTTAATTCCACCTTCAATTTATTGAATTGGTGCTGTTGAACTCCAAAGTTCGCGGCCGTAATTTTACCCCCTGGTTTGTGACGTCAGTTTTGCTCAGGGAGTAAAAATTCCAGCGGGAGAAAACCTGATTGAGGTAGGTAAAGGTAAATCACTTTTTATAGTGTGTATCTAAAATCAACAAATTTATTGTAAACTAGCAGTTACCCGGCGCACGTTACTGCGCTAATCACTATTATTTTAAATGGTAATTTGTTATTTACAATAAATAATAAAAATGTATACCAAAAATAAGTATTTCACCTAATTTCCAGTGGATAAACAATGTTTTTGTTTTTTCATTAGGTGTATAAAAAATATATTACGTTTTTAGGCATACCTACCGACCTACCACCACGTGAGCACGCAACATACAGCTGTCCGTGTGAAAAGCATGCATTTTCTAAATTTAAACCGACTATAGTCAGGGATTGCCCTAGTGCCTTATACTGGTGATTGCGAAATCAAGACACAAAAAAATTGTAGTTGAAATTGTAGTTGCATAAATTCAGAGGGTAATTCGGATGAAATCATCAGTATTCTTGGGATTAAGACTATTTCCCCTTTAACTGAAATTTACCCCCCTGTAAACTTACCACTGATAATTTTTGCTTCAATGAATTTTGTTGTCATTTTTTTAATCGTCAGTCTGGTAACGTTGCACAGCTTCGGTTGATTTAAGTTTCACATTAGTATTATTGGGGTTCCTTCTTTTAATTACAGTAATGTGGTGGGTTAATGACAAATTAAGAGGCATTTGAATACCTGAGATAGCACACATTATTCACTTAATAATTTATTTTAGATTGTGTGGGTACAGAACAAAAGATGAAAATATTAAAAGTCATTGCCATCCCTTTTATTGTTTATAATACTTTGATTAAGGTTCTAATGTTTACATATTTAACATTGGAGAATTTAAACGTTGTTGAGTGCACAGGTGTGCTGCGATTGGGGTTTAATAAATTTGGACTTATTCAAAAGTAAAATAGTTTTACTCTGTGGAAACATTGTGGCACTATTTTAAATCTTGACTAATACAATACAGCATGTTGTGGAGTGAAAATTTAAAAACGTACGTTTTCATGTCCCTGGCCTTTTACTTCGTAGATACTGGATTTGTAGTTTATTATTATGTGTTTTTATATTTTTTAGGATGGGGGCAACATGTTACACACATTTATTTAGTTTTAAATAGGTTCTAGGTATTTTTTTCGTATTTTTAAAGTCTCGAAATTCACGACCATGACGTGTCCCTAGGGTACATTTTCCAACTTTCACGCTGTTTTTAGACTAATTATTCATGCCGAAATATATAAAGCCATATTTTTATGTCATCAATGGTTATTAAACTTACAAAAAAGGAGCATATTATAATTTTATTGTCATTGCAAACTGACTACCATGACAAAATAAGTCTGTCCCTCGATTTGGCATCACGACCATTTGGGAAAAATTTTCAACTTTGGAGCACGACAGTGGCAAGCCTGGCGTCGATGGAGTCAGTTGGTTTTAAAGACTAGTTCGGGGTGTACGTCAGGATTGTAGTGCCAGTCGTTTCGAGTTGAAAGGAGGAATTACAAGATTAATAAAGGAAAGATTGTGTTTTTTGTAATTTTGGTGTGTCCATGACCGTACGTAGTCATTCGATGAAGTAGACAAGGTGTTAATTTTTGTTTATAAGATATTTCAATTGCTATATTAACCTAGAAGTCCACTTTGTATCCTCGAACATGAGGTGCAGGGCTACCGCCAGAACAGAGCCAAATAACACGTAATTTCACGACCAAAGTTTCACGACCATCGCGGGTTTTTTCACGACCAATCCGGCCTTATGGATTATAGTGTGTTTGGTCGTGACAATAACTTTAATATAATTGTAAATTGAACAGTTTAGTTCAATTGAAACACATATTTTTATTATAACTAACAGTATAATTGAAGGATTGTTTAGAAAGATTTAGATTATTTCAGACAATTCACGACCGTACCGCTTGTCCCTGACCATCACGTTTATGATTTCTATCGTAAAAATTTCAAAAATTAAAATATCGTCATATTTCAATGTTTTATACACAAAAGAAGCACACCTATATACAAACACAACGATTTTTCGGGTCTCAGGTAAGTTTTTTCGGAGTTATACAAACTTAAAAAGATTGTATTGGCTTTTTTTTTAAATTTTTTTAGTTTTTTTATTTTTTTCTAGAAAGACCAAATATACCAAAAGCTCAGTGACCTTTTTATTGTATAATGGTCATAAAAGTAAATTAGTTTATAGCAAAACATAGTTATAAAAATAATATTAACTATTTTTAATATTCATTTAAACGTCCGTTATGGTCGTGACAGGATTTTGTGTTTTTCCACTAAAGATGCTCTTTTTAAAAAAAACTACCAAAGATATTGCGTTACCATGGACATTTTATGAAACTTCAAATGTTAATGAAATAAAAAAACTAATAAAAGTTTTGAAAAAAGGGGAAAAAATTTTGCAAAGTGCTTTTCCTGAAAACGTACGTTTTTAAATTTTCACTCTGTGATTATTCAAACCTACAAAACAGTTGCTTATTTGTCAACATTGCAGTTCAAAAAGTCTGACATTGGCCTACTTAAAACCCTCTGGTGAGTAGCCATTTTGACGGATCTGCACCAAACTTCACACAAACCATCCTTGAATAATGCTTAATAATGCATGAAATTTTCATTACAATCTGTCGAGCGGCTTCGTAGTCCATAAGGTACATACATATAAATACTTACATACATACATGGTTCCTATTTTATAGATATAGATTAGTAGGTAGTGTTATTCACCTAATAACTGTTCTAAACAAGCATAATCTCGAAAATGTAAATGGGCACCTGTCACACTGGGTTCATTTTATCTAGGAAACAAGTTTGGACCCTATTCAACTGCACAAATTACGCACGGGTCCCCTCCGTACACTTTTAAAACTACTAGTGTTTAGTGTTACCGGTATTAAGAAAATTAGCAACACTGGACCTTTGAAAGCACTCTCCAGAAATAAAACAAAGGATGGGGGCAAAGGCTTATAGGTAATTGCCTTTCAATTTTTCATTCGTCACTCTTTTGAATCACAGGCCTTGAAATTACACCTATACCGTATAAATCGTTTAAGTGAAAAACCAAGTGAACGATGTGACGGGTGAAACATGAATGCAACAGAGAAAACCCTTGTATTTAGTAGATAGATATAAATTATCGATCATCCTCTTACCGGACGGATACCATTGATTATAGCAATGCACACAGTCTAAATAAACAAGCTACATAAGTTATTCGTACCAAAAGGCACTTTTTACTTTTGTTGTGTGTCACATTAATATGCTGTATTTTTGCAGCTGTTTAGTTAAACTCACGAAACTAATATATGCTGATATATACGAAATACTAATTTAATATTAGCGTGAGCTGTTAGACCTTTTAACACTGAAATTAAATGTTTAATAAAATAAAACTCAAAATAAAAGTATATGCTTTCAAAATTCCCTTACTCTCTCAATTATCTAATATTCAAAAGAAAAATCTTAAAAATCCGCCAAGTGATTAGAAACTTAGGGAGAAAAAAAATTCTTAATGTTTTATTAGATTTGTTAGCAGAGGATGGTATTTTTCCAAACCCATGAACACAAATATCAGTTTGCCCCTTGAACAAAAATGTATGCGACACCTTTGTTAGTTATTACTTCTACCACCGTTCTAGTGCCGAACCAAAGAAGTAGTAGAATTTTTATTTTGCAAGGAAAAGAAAATGATTTTAACAATTCGTGGTACCGAATCATTCGGGGGACTCCAAACTTGGATCTGAAGTTTGGTCGCGGCGCTACGGACGATTGTTGCAGTGTGGACGGTCCGCGGTTGCGAGTGGTGTTTGGTGTTTAGTGTTTAGTGTTGGTGTTTAGTGCCCCGTCGACCTCCGCCATGGCAGCGTCCTACTTGCTCCTTGCAGCTGTCCTCTCTACATCACAGGCTCTTAAACTACGTGAGTACAACTAGCATACGTATATGTTTAACCACAGAAAAAGGTGCACTATGTAGTCAGACTACCTGATGTGTTATAAAACGCGCGCGTTGTATATGGCTAATTGTAGGTTGAAGAGTATTTATTTATTGATAAAATATTTGAGATATTCTATTAATGCTTTGAATTATGTGTATACACTGTGTGTAAAACTTGTTGGAATTGCGCAATGAAAAAAATATTATATAAGGCTTACTAGCTGATAAATATACTATATACACGAAATTAATTAATAATTATCACATTAACAGATCAGAAAATAATCAAATTAAGTAAATTTATCCGTCGGAGCCATAAATAAGCCTAAGTTTAATTTAATATCCATCCAAAAAATGTTGAGTGCAGAAACTTAAATACTTTAATGAATGGAGATGTGTAGGATGAGTGGCGCGATCTTGTAGTCTTGTTAGTGACTAAGGCCGACATAAAGTAACAAAATAATATAAACATAAAATATTTTTTTATATAATTGCTACAAGCTACTATGCTGCTATTTAATATTTGTCAATATGTACTTAAAATTGAAGAATTAACATTTTCGTTTGGTTTCTTGTGTCTAACGTATTATAAATCCATAATTCATCTCTAGTATTTGGAGGTTTGTGATGTTAACAATTAGGTTTTCTGCGCTGTTTTGCTCTTATTCATTTATGATTTGGAATGTAGCACCACCCCTAGTTTAATAACAAAGTATATAAACAATAAAACAATGGCTCGTATTGTTTCAATCATTAGCAAATCTTATCATTCATTATACACTCAGCCTTCAATTTATTATCTTCGCCTCAAATTGAGCCAGTGTTGCATCTTAGAATAGCCTAATAGGCCTACTATGATTGATAACTGATGTAATTTCGATAATAAATTTAAAATCATGATGATTACATTCGTGCGCATACATATAAATAAATATAGACTAAAGTTATTTCAATAATATGTCCATGCAAATGTTATTAGGTAGTTTAACAAATGCATGGGTAAAACACCGTTTGTTTACAACGAAACCAGTAGCGCAGGTTTTCAACCTAAACTATATTTACTCTGTCAAGTTGGGTAATTAAACATGCTAATTACCGATAGAAGCAACAAAATAGAGTTTTCTCCAGACCAGTTCAGAGGCAGCTTTACCTTGCAGCGTAGATGGAGGTAAAACTGTTTATATCTACCTCATTAGGTAGACTGTTTGACAATTTGCTGTATCGTTCCGTTATAGACATGTCAAAAGCAGAATATCCCTTAATTTCAATCAGTATCGAGAGACTTGGTGCACAAACTTGATGAATAGATTATTCTCGTCTTTACACTTGCTGGCGTCGACAGATTTGACGTTTCAATAGAGAACACAATTATTTATAGGTTTACTGTTACCAACAAACTTACTCTACATACACACTTGAAAAGTAAGAAATTGCCTTGGATTTACTATAGGTAAATACTAAAATACTAGCTGTATAAACTGAATGGATAACCTACAATGTTTGCTGTACAAACTTGAACAGTAGAATATTCTCTCTGATTTACAAATGCTAGCTAGTACCAATACATTTACTGTTTAGACCTGGAAAGTAGGAATTATATATTCTTGTATTTACGTTTGCCAGTATTATTACCTTTCAGGAAATATGAAAACATTTACAGAGAACAATTTAAAATAATCAAAACCATTACGCATTTATAAAATGTGTTAGGGATTATGTCAGCGAAGTAATGTCTGAGGCTACTGAAACAAAGTTTATAGCATTGTACAACTACTTATGTTTAACACTAGATAGCAGGGAAGGATTTGTTCGATGGATAATACTAACAAAAGTATTATATCATATGTGGTGGTACCAATAAACGTGCGTGGTATTAGTTTATTGTGCTTTTAAATTTTGTTCACCGTACGTTAAATAACAATAATCGATGAGGGTTCTCAACTATATACAATGTGTGTAAATTAAGTATGAAAACAAAAATCTGTATTTCTAAAACCGAAATGGGTAGAAATATTCTGTTTGTGGCATTATTGTTGACGTTCCGTAAACATTTACATCAACAATATTTTTAACCCCCCAAACATTGACTTTTTCAAATAGGGACCCCTATTGAGTGACCCCTCATTTTGAAGGGTTTGTCTGAAAGAAATACAGTGACGCAAAACCAAGGTAGATAATATGAGGTAGACGCTCACCCATAGCCATTCGATCTCCTATGACATTCCAAATTTTAAATCGTTGGAATGGGCGATTTTCACATAATTCAAACTAAGGAACACCTACCACTACTTTTTGGCTAGGCGTGATATATCTACCTCGGATTCGCTTCATTATATTTCTCTTGACAAATCCTTCAAAATGAGGGGTCACTCAATAGGAATTGCTATTTGAAAAAAAAAAACGACACCCCCAACCCACTACCCTGTTTTGGGGGTAGATAAAAACATATTTTGATGTAAAAAATTACGGAACCTTTGTTAACAGTCAACGCCACACTCAGAATATTTCTATCTATTTCGGTTTAAAAAATACAGATTTGTTTCAAGACTTAATTTACATACTGTATGTCTCGAGGATATTTTTAGTTATAGTATAAATTGAAAAGTTACAATATGGAGGAGATAAGAGCAAACATATTTGATTCATCGCAGGATGCATTTCCCTACATTATCATATTGCTGACTGTATTGTACAGTACATGATGTTAGACACGATTACATATTTTATAGCAGCACTCTGTAAAAATTTAAACATAAATATATAAAACTGAAAACAAATTAATAACACTCTCCAATACATTGGTCATCTCATTTAAATATATTCTATAAAATAATTTTACAACCAGCTCTTTTGAAATGTAGAAACTGAAGAACATTCTCCCCTACCTGACTGATTGTTTTTACCATTTAGTTTAAGACCTTATCATTCTATAAGTATAAACATAATTTAATTTAGCTCCTTGAATAAGGTTTTCAATTCGTGTCCAAGTGTAAGTCAGCAAGCCAAGCTTCTGTCATTCAACTCAAGTTTCACCTCATATTTCATAAGAAGCCATTACCGCTTTATCGTGGTCGACCTCTTAACCTATTTGCTAATTGTTTAATCTGACACGACCGAAAAGTATCCCAATCAAATTCCAATTCTGGATAGAAAAAATGTATTAACTTTCTAACGAGGGAGTTTTATGAAATTTATCAGAGAGTGGAAAGATTTGCTGAACAACCTACCAGCTACCACATTAAGCTGGTGGAACCAGTTTCCAACTATGTGTAGATAAAAATATCTTTTACATAGTTCTTGTGCCAATTCTTCGAAATTAATAAAAAACTTAAGACTTATTTTCAGAATAATCAGTTATGTTATCAAACTAAATCTAGGTCTCTAACCAAATTGAACGCTGTTTTACATGCGTTGGAGGCTCTGGCAATCTAACTTTTGTCTTAAAAAGACAACCTACATAAGTAGGCTATGTTACTGTATACATTTTATAAGCGGACCTCAAGGTCACATTGCCTGATCCGTATCATATTCTGACTTAAATGTCTTGCATCGTTTGAAAACCACATCGTCGGTACAAACCAAAGTACCATGGTGACAACCAAAGCACTGTGGTGCAAACCAAAGCAACCCAAACATCCTGGTTTGGGTTTAAGTGAGCCCACTTCATACGGGCGAACTGCATACCACTTGTTCATGATAAGAAATCAAGGTTTTAAGGACTTATAAACGTACCCATTGTGTTATAAGGGGTTTTGTCGCAATATTTCATTCTCTATGGACTGTTGTATGTGTTAGCTAGTATCAGGTTATATTGTAGATTAGGATGCGATGGTCACTAGGTTGTCAGTTAGAATGTAGTGTGTCTCATCATCAGTATATACACGTATCGTGAGGTAACAATGTTATTCATGAGACAAGTGTTGAAAAAACGACCACCTACAACACTACAGTATATGATACTCAGTAGTCTGTTGTATGTGTTAGCTAGTATCTGGTTATATTATAGGTAATGCTGCGATGGTCACTAGGTTGTCAGTTAGAATGTAGTAATTAAATTCCATTTTGTAGCCCCTGAACTGCTTAGTATAAACTAAATTAAAACATACCTCGTCTTGCAGTTCAAATAAATAGTGTCTTTTTCAATCCACTACATGTTTCGCCATGTTGGCATTTTCAAGTGGGTAAACAGAAACATTGAGACTTGAAACATTATAATTCGGATATTATAATGTTTCAAGTCTCAATGTTTCTGTTTACCCACTTGAAAATGCCAACATGGCGAAACATGTAGTGGATTGAAAAAGACACTATTTATTTGAACTGCAAGACGAGGTATGTTTTAATTTAGTTTAGAATGTAGTGTGTCTCATCATCAGTATATACACGTATCGTGAGGTAACAGTGTTAGTAATGAGAAAAATTTTGACAAAACGACCACCTACAACACTACAGTATATGATACTCAGTAGTCTGTTGTATGTGTTAGCTAGTATCAGGTTATATTGTAGGTTAGGATGCGATGGTCACTAGGTTGTCAGTTAGAATGTAGTGTGTCTCATCATCAGTATATACACGTATCGTGAGGTAACAGTGTTAGTCATGAGAAAAATTTTGACAAAACGACCACCTACAACACTACAGTATATGATACTCAGTAGTCTGTTGTATGTGTTAGCTAGTATCAGGTTATATTGTAGGTTAGGATGCGATGGTCACTAGGTTGTCAGTTAGAATGTAGTGTGTCTCATCATCAGTATATACACGTATCGTGAGGTAACAATGTTAGTCATGAGACAAGTGTTGACAAAACGACCACCTACAACACTACAGTATATGATACTCAGTAGTCTGTTGTATGTGTTAGCTAGTATCAGGTCATATTGTAGGTTAGAATGCGATGGTCACTAGGTTGTCAGTTAGAATGTAGTGTGTCTCATCATCAGTACATACACGTATCGTGAAGTAACAATGTTAGTCATGAGACAAATGTTGACAAAACGGCCACATACAACACTACAGTATATGATACTCAGTATTCTATTGTATGTGTTTGCT
This sequence comes from Macrosteles quadrilineatus, assembly GCF_028750875.1. Taxonomy (NCBI): domain Eukaryota; kingdom Metazoa; phylum Arthropoda; class Insecta; order Hemiptera; family Cicadellidae; genus Macrosteles; species Macrosteles quadrilineatus. Next base: position 62,597,511 of record NW_026542597.1, read on the forward strand.
AGTATCAGGTCATATTGTAGGTTAGAATGCGATGGTCACTAGGTTGTCAGTTAGAATGTAGTGTGTCTCATCATCAGTATATACACGTATCGTGAAGTAACAATGTTCATGAGACAAAATGTTGACAAAACGACCAACTACAACACTACAGTATATGATTACCATTACTATTGAATACTGAGGTCAATATTGTATGAATAGTCAAAGACGATACTGAGTATACTATTAGTTATATTAGTACAGGCGATTGTTAAATATGACTGGGACGGGTGGCGTCGTCCTGTAATCCAGCTACTAGGAGGTCACGAATTGTGGATATTTATAGGGATGCACTGTGGATGCGATGCTCCCTGGTGTGGATTAACGTCCGCACTAGTGAGTACTACGACTATTCGCAGTACTATTCTGATAATTAGACTAATTCGTAAATTACAAGGAAAAATTTGGTTCGGATTCCACTATAAACTGTAGGTCCCTTCTAGCCTCTCTATAATAATTGTTGTTTGTTACAAACGCCAGTGCTTTCCTTTCATTACTACCAATATAAAACTGCATTTATGTTAGGATCCAACGTGGGTTCAACTGACTACGCTATGACTGATAATTCATTATAGGTACCGGGTGTCCGAAAAAGAACTGAAACATTTCAAAGGCGAATACTGATACCAAATAAGAGACTATGTATAATGTTATATGTATGTATTTAAAGCTTAAATTCTCGATATGAGCACCATTAGTGGCCCGGCATAAATTTAAGTGAAATTTGACATCTTCTCAGGTTTTGATCAGTATTTCAGAGGATATAAACGGTGCTATTCAATGTGACATGTTATAGGAGTACGTTTTCCCATCGTTGGGTGACATTGAGATGGGGAATGGCCCTGACTATTTTCAACAGGATGGAGCTCCACCACACTACAGTTTGCGTGTGCGAGTTTCGACGATCGGTGGATTGGCGGGGAAGGGCCCATCCAATGGCCTCCCAGGAGTCCAGATATGACTTCTCTGGACTTTTTCCTTTGGGGTGGTAAAGAATGATGTCTACTCAGTGCAGATTCGGGATCTGAATCACCTCCCACAGAAAAAAAGTTGCATGTGTTGTTGCAACATCCCCTGAAGCACTGACCTGGGAAGTGGTAAAATTTCGCTCAGGTTTATACCGGGCCACTAATGGTGCTAATATCAAGTAATATCATAGATAAAACGAGTTTATAATAAAACTTGAGGATTTAAGCTTTAAATACATATAAAAAACATTAAACATAGTATCTTATTTGGTATCAGTATTTGCATTTAAAATGTTTCAGTTCTTTTTCGGACACCCGGTATTTTCTAAATAACTTTTTTTCTTCATAACTTTATCACTGCCTGCGATCTTTATACAAGTTTTCTTACTACCCTGACGATATTGGTTTCGATAGGTTTTACCATTGTCTATTGGATACTGAAGTTTTTACTTAAAATTAAACTAGTGTTAACGTAAACAATAATAGAATCAGTGTAATTTCACTACTCAAACATCTCTTCGAAATATTTAACCTCGAGTGATATTTTACCGTATTTTTACAGTAGCAGTAATTTTCTTTTAAAGTGCCAAAGATTTATTCTAAAATAAATAAAAACCACATTTTGTAAAGTGAATGTTTGAACAATATTTTTTCCTTGTCATTGCATGCACTGTACAGTATTTGAATTTTCACCTAGTAAACATTTGATTTATCTTATTTATCAATACAATACCAAAATACCCCCGCTGCAGTAAATCTGCAGACTAAGCGAATTTCCATTTTTCTGGCTGGATTTCTACTAAAATATTCCCAACAAGTTTTCAGATTTATTTCCTATTTAAATAACATTAAGTTAATTTTAATGAGTAATTAGGTTTGCTGCTACAGGGAAAGTATTGGATTGTTTTTTTTAATTGAAATGTTGATTGCGAGTATGAAATAAACACAATTGACACATTTGATTAAAGTATACTCATAAACAAGCAAACTACAAACATTTTTTCGTTATATAACATGTTTTTTTATTCTCCATAAGAATAACATGGGAATTTTAAATTTTATAATTATTGAATTATCTCTGTAACTGTTTGGCATATATTCAACAACGTATATTCAAGCTTCAAGCGTATATTCAACAACGCTTCAATATACAACATTACTTATTTTTTTAAGTTCTACAAAATGGTTTGAAAAGAAATTGTGAAATTTTGTGTTTTTAGGGTCAAATGGGATAACCCAATTTTTACCCCACAAAACCCCCGTTCATAGTCGGATCATGTTGGTTCGTGAACTCGTTTGAATTAATAGTTTGAGTTAACACGTTTGTACTAAATTTCATCAAAATCGGATCATTTTTGCTCGAGTTATCGCGCTAACGGACTCATATATAAATATCTGTGGTATAAGCTGCTATATGGCATTTCAAAATATACTGGTTTAAGTATCCAATTAAAACATTTCAATGAATGCATTCATTATTAAATGATCAAGTGTATCATTTAACACCATCATTGCATAAATAAACACTAAATATAAAATTGCTTACAATTATTCCAGTTAATATGTCAGATATCGAAATTGCCAATTAGAGTGTAATAAAAATCATTGCTTGATTAACGAATTACAGTTTTAATTATGATGAACACTAATTAAACTGGATTCAATTACTGTATTGAACGGAGTTATCAATCAACCTCAGGCATTGTCACAATTAATTGTTACATTAGACACAATGCAATATTAATGTGAGCATTGTGATATAAATTTGGGGACGTCCAATATAAATCAGCCTATACATAGCAATGCGATATTCAAATTCAGGGAATATCTTTTACCTTTGATTGCAAAATTCAGATTTTTATCAATGTTTTGATTCGTCAGTTTAAAGTCATTTGAACTATATTGATGGATGAATTTTAATTGCTTCAACAATAGAAGAATATATTTTTATATCCAAACTCTATTCTTTTTATCATCATTCACTAGTATTTTGGAATTTTCTACATTTCTACTGTGTGTCAGCTAAAACGAATAAACATAGCTATCCGTGGCCAATTACGCGTTGCAAGTCTTTCGACAGTTGGAAAATGGATGCAAAACGATACTGCAAAATATAACTGATGGAGAATTTGAGTTACCAATTAGTTTCAGTGTGGCGCCAAACGAATGACTTTGGTAGCTGAACCGTCTCCCTGTGACCTCACAGCTATGTCAGCTGTCACAAAACACCGTCGGAACTGTTAAAGGTAAATGTTAGGAAATAGAGTTTACCGGTAATCTGAAAATAACCTGACAAGCAGCTTTAACTATTAGTTTCTACAGAAGACAGAACATTTCATCCCGAAGTGTCTCTTGCCATCGGTTTGAAGCTTAACCGATTGTTAATGGTCAATTTAGAAGCGTGAAACCGATACTCTGTGACGTAAGATTGTACTCTTGAGTTTGTACAATGTCTAGAAGGGAGATTTCTCCCCTGGAGATGAGCCATTGGTATACATTTGTGACCGATTAACGCTTCTTTTGTTGGCCAATTTGAATAACTGTCCCAAAAGTAGTCTGGAACATGGACTCATAAGCATTCAGTGTCTACGTCTAGACGGAACATTTCCTCCTGAAGATCCCCAGCCACCTAGAGCTGTGTAGCCGATCAATGGAAAGTAAATTGAGGATATTGAGGTTACCAACTGACACAGTGACTTCAGTTATGTAACAATGAGTCAAGCAGTGGATCTGCAGGCTGAGCAGGTTTGCAGTTGCCTCACATATACGGAACCGCCTCAGATTTATCTCGGTTCGTCGACTCCAGCCTAGTTAGTGGCTCGACTCGCATTCTACAGTTTATATAAACTGTTAAACACCAGTCCAACCTGTTCGACCAATTAGTTTGACCTTGAAGAGTCTTCGATTTTTAGTGTGTTGCACCAACCGCATTTTCACCTGTTTTGAAATTGATTGGTTTCAAGAGGCACCAAGACTTGGTTTGAATAATCTGTTTACAATGTATAGTTGATATCCTATATTGTGGTGTACTTAACTATACATCGACACTAGCATTCCCAAAAATATGGAATTGTTCCAAAACTCAAATTTACTCCAAATTCAAGTTACAGTAACAATTTTGCAAAAACTATATATAAAAGATCTGTCAATAATGTTAGAAACGTAGAATAAAGAATCAGTTGAACTCGACTAGGCCGTTGATATAATTATTATCAAGTGTCAACGATGTAGAATATTGAACGATATGCAATATTATCTTGGCGGATAATTCTGTTCGTCTGTGAAATTGAATTCATAAAACAATGGGTTTAGTGTTATCCGCTGTTTACTGTATTGTCGGCCTAACGGGGAAAGGGAAAACGGTGCAGATTGTGTAAAACCTTGTAGTTTATAGCTTGAAATCACTGCTAACGACTCTTAAAAATTTTTTAGAACTGGAATTAATTTGTGTGGACTCTCTTATCCATAAACTATAGGTGGAGTAGCTATTACTCTTCATGAGTAGTAAGTAATTAAAACAGTTAATATGAAATTTGTACCATCGTAGAGTCATAAAAAAGGCTTTAGACTGAGATTGAAATAAAATTGGAATAAGCATATTTTTACTTTTTCAGAGAGAAAAAAGTTAAAAATAATTTCACAATAGAAAAGATCAAACTAATTTGTTAAATAAAGTTTCTTTAGTTTGTTAGAAATAAATTGTAAATAATTACTTTTCATTTCTTGCAATTCTCCTTAAAACAACATAACGTCTAATTTTTCTTTACCAAAATTGTCAAAATACTTCTGAAAGTCAATGTGAACATATCCACAAAAAAGACAAACCGTTAGTAATTTTATATATTTTCAAACACATCTTGTTATTTTTTATTTACGAACTATCCCAACTAAATCAGATTACAGGACGAACAAAGAGTAGTACTTCATTAGGGTGTACATTGCAGACTAACACAGTTCATTTGCGAGGGAGAATTTGGCGGGACTGGTGGTGTTTGTAGAAGTTACACCGTGTGGTCGCAATACCAATGAGTAACGCACGTGAGGCAAGATTACCTTGAACCAACCGACATGACGAGCCTCATAAATAGGCATGGCATATAGGAGACATGGTGAGACCCATCATACATAGGACAGGTGATTTCGAGCCATATTAACTGACACGCATAAAGAACATATGGACCGACTTATCTTGCAATACTTAGGCTATATGATTCATGTCTAGACCCATTAATTGACACTCATATAGAACATAAGGTTCATCTTACAATAAATACACGAGTTATAGTGAGCCCCATTAATTGACACATTTAGACCATATTACCATAGGCCTACCCATCTTACAACAAATACATATTTACATATTTATATTTTTCATGACTACGATGCTACAAATTTTATATCAACTGTTTTAATTACTTACCTACTATTCGTGAAGAGTAATAGCTACTCCACCTATAGTTTATGGATAAGAAAGTCCACATCAATTGACACTTTTAGAACATATGACCAGAGTCATCTTAATTTAAATAAATGAGCTGTGGCCAGCCTCAAATGACACACGTACAAATCATACATACCAACCATTTGACCAGGCTCATCTTGCATTACATGAGTTATGCCGAGACCCATTTACTGACTTACGTGCGACTATATGACCAGACTCATCTTACATAAAAAAAAGACTCGATTTAGTAAATGGAGGAAGAATCATATTGTATGTATGAATGTCGTATGTTATTGCAAATTAACATTTTACCATTACAGTATTTCAATAAACAGTCTAATGGGGAATAGATCAATTAAAGCCTTTAATTTCATCTTAGGATTTGTATGGTTTATTCTTACGGTAGATCTAGTCAACGAACAAAATTATTAAAGAGCGCACAAGCGAACACAAATGTCGTTGCAAGTTTATAAACAAACATTAAAAAACGTTACTCTATTGGAAATTTTCTTTTGTGTAAAAATATTATATGGGTTTGATTTCTGGATATCACAGACATTTATTTTTTACGAAACAATGTTTAAGTACTGCTTACTTGTAACTAACGGATAGCTATGCGTTCCAGTAAATTAAAATGAAGCGCTTTTCGAAGTAGCTTTGTTATAAAACAAAGTCAAATAAATTTACAGGTACGTTCTACAAATATTGCCATTGAGTTTGATTTTTATTTGGTTAAAGCTCTGTGTAATCGTAAATACTGCATTCAAACATGCAATAATTATCTAAGTGAATGGTTAAATACCAACAGTTCTCTGCCCACATTTCATGTTAATCCGTGTGTTTCGCTAGAAATAAAAATACAACCTTTTTTGGTCGTGTATAGAACGACAGTGTTTTACACAAAAGGTAAAAGGCATTTTACACATTTATAAATATTGGATTTGGATTTCAGGATAAAGTGACATAAATAGATAATAAAATCCAATCTTCTGATATTTAATGGCTGAAATGTTTTAGATCGCTGATTGCTTTCTGAGATTGGCTGTGAAAATCAATAATGCATTTTCATAGCGTATTTGCACTTGCAATTGTTTAATCATGAAAATCAATTAGTATTCTATGCATTCTCCATTGTAGGCTACATGAAACATCAAGTTTTATTTTTTTAACGAAACACTGTACTGTTATTACCGCTCTTTTACGCCGGTTATGTTAGTGCAGCAACCTGCAATGTAGGTACGTCCAGTTGTCACATTTATAAATAATCAGGCTCCAATGAAGCTATGAGTTTTGTAATACAGTACAAGATAGAATTCAATGTTGTGCTAGATCTTTTTCACATGATGAGTTCGTACTAATGGATTCTGTTAGGTTTTTTTTAATATTATATTTATTATATCTTTTTTTTTATACATATAATAAGAAAATAAGGTTAATGTGAGGCATGTTAATCAGTGTGTATATTGTTATTTTTTTGTTTGTTGGTAATTAATTTATTTACGTTATTTCCCAATTTACTTAAAAGTTGAGAAACTAAATGTTTTTAGCACGGTAACTGTGTTAACCTCCATGCGTTGCACCACGTTAATCTCAGCCATCTTGTGTTTGTTGGAGCATGATATTCATTGACGTGCATGTCACAGTGTGTCATTCACAGAATTGCTTGTGTTCGTTGAAGCATGATCCTCATTGATTTGTTTGCTGCAGCATGTTAATCTCAGCCATTTTGTGTTTGTTGGAGCATGACATTCATATTGACGTGCATGTCACAGCGTGTCATTCACAGAATTGCTTGTGTTCGTTGAAGCATGATCCTCATTGGTTTGTTTGCTGCAGCATGTTAATCTCAGCTATATTGTGTTTGTTGGAGCATGATTTTCATTGACGCGTATGTCACAGCGTGTCAATCAAAAAATTGTTTGTGTTTGTTGCAGCATGTTAATCTCAGACTTTTTGTGTTTGTTGGAACATGACGATCTTTGATGTGCAAATCACAGCGTGTCATTCATAGAATTGCTTGTGTTCGTTGAAGCATGTTACTCAATGATTTGCTTGTTGCAGCAAGTTAATATCAGACATTTTTGTATTTGTTGTAGCATGTCACGTTGTATTTCATTGACGTGCATGTCACAGAGTGTCATTGATAAAATGGTTTATGTTTGTTGCAGCATGGTGCACTCAGACTTTTGTGTTGGTGGAGCAAGATTTTTACTGACGCGAATGTCACAGAGCGTCATTCATAAAATTGCTTGTGTTCGTCGAAACTCATTCATTGATTTGTTTGTTTCAGCATGTTAATCTCAGACTTTTTTGTGTTTGTTGGAGCATGATATTCATTATGCAAGACGATTTTGTTATAGACACGTTGTGACATACGTGCCGTATGTCATAACGTGTCTATAAAAAAATCGTTTGTTTTTGTTGCTGCATGTTACTCTCAGACTTTTTGTGTTTGTTGGAGCATGATATTCATTAACGCGTATGTCACAGCGTGTAATTCATAGAATTGTTTGTGTTCGTTGAAGCATGTTACTCATGGATTTGTTTGTTGCAGCATGTCAATGTCAGACATTTTTGTGTTTGTTGGAGCATAACATTCACATTGACGTGCATGTCACAGAGTGTCATTCACAGAATTGCTTGTGTTCGTTGAAGCATGATCCTCATTGATTTGTTTGCTGCAGCATGGTACACTCAGACGTTTTTGTGTTTGTTGGAGCATGATATTCATTGACGTGTATGTCACAGACTGTCATTCATTATATTGTTTGTGTTTCTTGCAGCATGTTACTCTTAGACTTTTTGTGTTTGTTGCAGCATTATGTTCATTGATACGTATGTCACAACGTACAGTTCATAAAATTGTTTTTGTTTGTTACAGCGTGTTACTCATTGTTTGTGTTTATTGCAGCGTGTTACTCATTGTTTGTGTTTATTGCAGTGTGTTACTCATTGTTTGTGTTTATTGCAGTGTGTTACTCATTGTTTGTGTTTGTTGCAGCATTATGTTCATTGGTACGTATAACACAACGTACAGTTCATCAAATTGTTTGTGTTTGTTGCAGCATAGTACACTCAGACGTTTTTGTGTTTGTTGGAGCATGGCAGTCTTTGACATGTCATTCATCAAATTGTTTGTGTTTGTTGCAGCGTGGTACACTCCAGCATGTAGTCGTAACGATCCCAATCTCAATGACTGCGTGGTCAAACACGGTCAGCAGGCTATACCGCACTTCATCAACGGTAAGTGTATACATTATACACAATTTCACAGATTATATATAATCATATACATATGAGGTAAATCAATACATTTACTGGTAGATTTTGAATAATCGCTTCAGTTTCAGACAACAATGCTTCAGTTCAATTTAGAACTTAATGAGTTTTCAACTCCATTCAAATATTAGTTACTCTGCGGGAATGTTTAATTGATTTACGTGTGGGTTTTTATCAGAATTTAAATTAAAATGATATTTTGAGTTCTGTGAATTTGTCTTTAGTGATAAAATTACCTTACCAATCGACCTTTGAAATATAAAAATAAATGAGGAAAACAATTTTCAATAACTTAAATGCATTTACATATGCTTTAATTTTAACAAAGGTTAACAACTAGTAACGAATAATAAATAATTTAACAAAGGTGTAAACACGGCCATATATCAAAGTATCTCTTTCTTGCCGTAGGTCTTAAGCTCAAACTTCATTGACGTGAGAACTAGTTTTCTTATGAAGGAGATCCACCAAGATTAACCGTAAATATCTACACTCACCATAACTTTTCATAGTATTTTCTAATCGAGTGATCATTGCATTATTGCCATAGTGCTGCCAGTGTTACTTACTACAAGACCCCTGATTTACACGCTATTTAAACAAGCAAAATTATGTTCTCTAGTCTCGGAGACTGTATCAGAGAATGTTGTTGATGCTACTCTAGTACTAGTAGGCCTATTATTTTGTTTAAGGCCGTTTGGCCGCTAGGCTAGTCTGAAGGTGAGGAGCAGTAGTTCTACCCGTCGCCACCGCGCGCGCTTTTATTTATACTTCCATTAGTTGTCCGTCTTATGACCTAATTTTTGTTGCAATACCACAAACCGCCTAATTGTAGTGATTTGTTTAAAAAATGTCACATTTTTTATTTATAACTTTTTTGAAAATTGAAATAGCTCATGTAGTTAAGGTGCATTAAACAATGGTTTTTGTAATTTTTGGTGTCTCAGTCTACATCCGTTCTTGAGTTTAATGGTAAAACGAGAGTACACTTTAAAGCACTATATCTCACTTGGTAAATGGGGAAAAAAATTTTAAAACCCTTTTTTTCCATTCTTAATAATAGCTTAATGAATTGGTAAGAAAAAAAATTAAAAATAAAATATTTTTAAAAATGGGCCGAACACCCTTAAGTAGCCTCCGCTGCTGTCAGGATGGCCCGAAAGCCCTAATGTAAACGACCCACGGCTGTTTCGTGCTAAGAAAAAGGTAACCCATCTTTAGGTTATAATATCTATTCTAAACGAAAGGTGGGCTACCTTTTCCTGGCTAGGCTAGCTGTTCAGCTAGCCTCAGTCGCTCATGGCGGAATTTGACAGAAATTTTAAATTGCTCCTCAGTGAGTGATTCTTAATTACCTAGACACGATAACCTGATGATGTGCTACATTTATGTGGTACTGTAGATTCACCTTATTTGCCAATATTAGGACGATCCACAGGCCATATATCCATTACATATTATGTATACCATTATACAGGGTGTCCCACAAAGATATGCAATTTTTGAAATAATATACCAAACGTACCCAACACTCTACAAACTTGGAACTTTACTGTTATAATGTCGTAAAAAACATCAAGTCACATTTGCTTTTGACAATTCAGTGAAAAAAGTGGAGTAACAAAATAACAACAGCATTTATGGTTAGCGTAGTAGTGCATAGCTAATTAATCATAGACATCAATTTTCAAAGATGTAATGAGTTAAATTAATTTAATTGATGATTTGCCATTATGCTATCTGTTTAATTACTTTAATTTGGTTTACTACAATTGACAAACATCGAGACCAAATTCCATATGTCAATCAACCCACCATTTGAACGAAAACCCACCAAATATTTTGTTGTTCCACCATTTTATTATGATTGATCATGATCAAATTATTAAGAGGTGATATTTTAAAATGTACCATTCTTGTCGTAGCTGTGTATATTCAATTTTGTATCGTGTTCCATCTTATGGTACATAAATTCACGATAACAACCTCTTCGCGGGACACTCTGTATATTGTTACTACCGTAGCCCACCCTATACACGCTGGTGCCTGTTGCAGGAGACCCTAAGTACCGAGTGCCCAAGTTGGACCCTCTTGTGATTGACCAGCTGGCTGTGAGGCAAGGCACGAGGCAGGTCGGCATCAACCTCATGGTCAGAGAGTGCAAGATCTACGGCCTCAAGAATGCACAGTTCATCGCTGCAAGGTACTCAAAATATCTTTCTTTGTGGGCCTACATGCTACATAGCTGGAATAATTAGCATATTCATCCATGGAACTATTTGACTAAGTTATTGAGTAGGGCTTATATTAAAGTCCGGTTGTATTCGCGGTACTCAGGGTTACATTGTCAAGTGATGGTTTAGATGAAGAGAAAGTAATTCAATTTCCTATAGATTTATTGTGACGTGGTTATGAAACTCCGATAACTTAAAATTGTCCAAGAAAAAGTGCCCAAGAAGATAGGCTACTTATTTTTACCAAGCAATGTTCCTTATTGGGTCTCATAGACTTTTTTTCCCTCACAATGATTGTACTTGACTTTTTGCAATTACCTAATCATCTCCATCTTTTAAAGACTTAACCAAATTTGTCTGCGAGGGAAAAATCCCTGATTGTTTCACAAGGAGTTATTTCACTTCCAATTTCTATACATTGGATCAAGGGATCTTCTATCAGAAATATTGTTACCCTCTTTCCCTAGATTATGAAAAACCTTTTTCAAATATAGGAAAGCTAGTTAATCCTGCAATTGTTTTAATCCACCAGTAGTCTCATAATAGAGAGTGATAGCTTAACATCCTTAAAGTGAGAAACACTTGATGAAGGTCATCCCAGAATTTTACTAGTTCGACTCCCAATAAGATATCATCTAAAAACGTAAAACTGAAAATAAAGAAATATCTTTTTAACAGAAGCACAGTAATTCGTTCTCTGATTTAGTTTAGGTATTGAACTGCAGAAATGGATGTACCTACTCGTATTCTAATTTACAATATTATTTCAGAACGGACTTGAAAAAGAGACACATTGAGTGGGACTTCAAGTTTCCCTCTGTTTTCATCCGAGGCATCTACAACATCACTGGCCAGGTCCTGATCCTGCCAATCATGGGGAACGGACACGCCAACATCACAATTAGTAGCTACATTACTATACCTTTTTATTTTTACATTACTTCTATAATCTTAATCTAAATAATGATAAGAAAACATTGTTTGGTTGGTCTTGGTACTAAAAATCCACGACGATCTTCTTTATTGAGGATAACAATGTCTGATTTAACGAAAAATTATGAATTCAAATAAGTTTTGATTTTAACCCTCATTGCTTTCTTTTTTTCAGTCAAATTTGAGGATTGTACCACACAATTTTATTTTTTAGTTTCATTCTTTAAAAGTAGTAATCTGACACAATGTAGCGAATAATGTAGATTTATAATGTAATTGTATAATCGTGTCATCGCATTTTTAAATTTATTTAGATTCTGGACTATTGTTGTGACGGATGGCAAATGAAAAGAATATCATAAATCAACAACAACAAGTATAATGTATAAGTAATAATGGAACAAGTAGTTGCATAGCTAAAGTTTTGGGTTGTTCGCGTCGTGTTAGATCGTTGAATTATTAAATTGAAATAAAATAAAATCCAATCAAATGCGTCAATAGCCCGAAATTCAGGGTGTGTTATAATTCTTTCCACCCATGTGTCATTTAAATGATGCTTTACCTACGAACACATTAATATGAATTCAAGAAAGCTAATTTAAACTCGTATCGTGAAAGTGAATGTCATTTAGACTAAAACTTATTTTAATTTAACAAATTATTGGCTACATAGCCCAGATTACATAAATAATAATAATGAATATGTGTCAACTTTCCTAAATGTACATTTTACATTTTAGGTCGCTTATAATCATAACATTGGCAAGGAATTAGTCAAAACCAATCTAATGGTTATGTTGTTTAAGGAATTGCGGAGGTTCCAATTAAATGATTAGACACACACGTTTTAATATGTTTTGCGATCTAAAATGTGACCCGATCTTGTGGCGGGGATGAACCTAAACATGAAGAGATACCGGTAATCGTAGAAACTGAAAACCAAAAATATGCTTAGAGTAGTCAAAAAGCAAAATTATCAATCGACACTGTCCAGTTAAAATGAAATCACAAAAGGTGAACTCAAGCTCAACTCTATGCTTTCCTACCTGAAGATCGGGTCAGGATTCAGATGCTGAAACGAATTGAAACCCAAGCCTAGACTTCATATGTGATGTTAAAATTTGAAGCAAAAAACGTAGAACAATCTGTTGAGATGGTCTACCGACCAATGACAATATTTTGTGTCAAGTGATAAACAAATCAGCTTTTTGCCACGGTACTGCATCGACTGTAATTAATATTCAGCCCGATACACTAGTACCCTCTGGTGAGATGCCTGAACTTCATAAATTTTCATGGCTTCAAATTTTTACATCTAATGGGAAGTCTATGATTTTACTAAATCAGTTATGGAAATATTTCACTTTATGTCATCCACAATGAACTTGTAACAAAAAAACTATTGCGATGCAAAACTTGTTACCTAGCAACCTTATCTCGTAGTAAATCTCATACAGTAGGCCTAGAGTGTTGCATTAAGATGAGAACGACGGGTCGTCTCTTCATTATACTATTCCATTAGCTAATATGACGAGAAAACGCCGCTTGGGTCATGATTTAATTTGCTGTTTGAATTCATCAACATATCTGCATGCTGTATCAGCAGCTGATATCATTTCCTGCATCACTATTATCTGAGTTGCAAAACATTCATTGTTGATGATATTTAGATATTGAAGGAATCATAAAGTACGTCTTAATTGTGTAAACTGATTTATAGATTCTATTGAGGAACGTTATAAAAGACTGGTCAATAGTATACAGATTTTATTAGAGTTATTTTAACACTCTACCAAACTATTTAGGTTATTTTGTTTATTTGAGAGAAAAATAAGGTCTACCACTTGAATCTTGAAAGAAATTAACTAAAAATATCACCTACCGGTATCCAGTACGTTGCCTTATCGACCCAATTCTCTGTCCCAAAGCTTTAAGCGTTGTGAATTGGTGCTCTGGGAATAATTTATTGATTGGATCCCTAGTGAATGGAAAGACATCTACGCTATTTACATTGTTTACTTACTTAAAATATTATAAACTTTACATAATCGTATTCCAAATAAAATATTAAGAATAAACGTTTATTTAGCTTAGATACCTTTGGTTTCAGAGACCACAAGTTATGTTATGATCCGTACGTAGGATTATATGAGTCTGATAACATGAGAGTTTTCCTAAAGAATTTTCGTAGGATAAAAGTAATTGGTGAAGCTATTACGGATTCATAGTCAATGCTATTACTATACAAATTGAAGGAGCACGGACATTAAAGTAAAGCAAAATATTGAATGAGCGTAACATCATCTAACTCCATGCCTTTCAGGATTTTACAAAAATAAATGTATTTTGTATGCAACCTTAACACTAGCGAAAATTGATATTGGTTGAAGAGACCAACTATAATCGAATAATTAGAACTACAGATACTAACGCAGCAATGATCATCAAGAAGTTAATGTGGTCTTCAACACAATACACATGTTACAGATGATCTGACGATAACATACAAGTATGACTGGGTTCTGAACAAGAAAGGCTCCAAACACTACATGAACTTTACCAAAAGTAGTCTGGACTTTGACATCGGGGGAGCATCGTTCTACCTGGAAAACCTCTTCAATGGGGACAAACTGTTAGGTAAGTCGGTCAATTCTGAATTCTTCTAACTATTTCTTGTCAATAACTATAAACTGTAAAAGTGAGTGGGGAGCGAGCTGGTCTGCTGGTAGAGCGCGGGGTTTCGGTCTCTGAGGTCCCGGGTTTAAATCCCGTCCATCACCACTGGATTTTATCCAAGTGAAACCACTATTCCTAGCCTAAAGTGATGATAAAACAATTCTGGTTAAAATGAAAAATGCCTCTCTCTTTGTGGGTTAAAAAGTCACTACTCTATTTTTATAAGAGTTCAGTAGCAATACATGACATGGCATCTCTCTACATTATTGCGATTCCCAGCTATAATTGAAATAATAGAATTAAGAACAGTTTTTAACCATCCCTTTCCACCACATCTCACAACCATTATTTTATAGGAGAAAACATGAATTACTTCCTCAACCAAAATTGGCGAGAGGTGACCAAAGAGCTCGGCCCGGCTATAGGAGAAGCTATAGGCGAGGTGTTCCGACTACTACTGACCAACATCGCAGACCTGGTACCTTACGAGTACATCTACCCTGACACACCCGCCAATGCTACATCCACCACCACGAGCAAACCGGAGAAGGCGCCTTGATGACGTGCTGCGCATAGGAACGAAACGTTGTATGTACAGGACTGTGGGACTTACAGACCTAACGAAGGAAAGAATAAATAGACAGATTAGAATGCATTTTGTGAGAGAAGAGACAATAAGACCAAAAAGAGCTCTATAATATAATTTTATATTGTACTAAGGGGGAAAAGTATTTATATACATTTTTCGTCCTATGGCATAAGAAATTAATAATTGTAAATTTAGGAAGATTTTGTTCATTTTACCAAAATGGTTATATCTTCAATTTGAAACAATTTTTTTAACAGCCAACATTATATAGGTTACAGAATTATTAAGGAATTCAGTAATAACAAATTATAAGAAAGTCAGCTTTTCGTGATTGAGCAGAAGGAAATTTAAAAAATAATAAAACACGGGATTAAATTAGACAACCCTCTGAAATATTCTCACAAATTTAAGAAAAAGTTTGATTAAACATTAGGTTCTGCAACTACAGTATAACTATACGCTATTGGCAATTCAATAAAGGTAGTGCAATAGCCGGCAGAGAAGCATAGCGTCCAAGTGAAAATGTTTTATTAATGCGTTTCCATTATACATTAGTGACTCTAAAAATTCTTTTAACTTTAATATGTTCAGTGAATGCCAAGATTTAATGTTTTAGAGTCCTAAAGAGGATTTTCCTTTCACATTACTTCTCTTTACATTTTACTTTTATCATTAGTTATGATTCTTAAAAAAGTGGCTAGAATTGTTGTAGACATTTTCATAAACCTCCGGATAATATTAGATGAAGGAAATAATAATGATGCCAAGAATTATCACTTGCAAATCATTGAACAACAAGTCATTGTACTCACGTGTGTTTTTTCAAGGTCAACCTTGACTATCATTATGACTTGGTACAACGTATTCATCATTATGTACGTATTCAAAGTAGACACTTCCGCATTCTTTTGCACCTCAGCTTAAATACTTTTATTATATTTAGTTGCTAATGTTGAATCAAACTAAAACACGAGCTATTCAACGCTTATAAACTGAGTTCCAAAGGAAATAGATAAGTTAAATAATGCATAGTTGCATTAACAATACTAATCTGGTTTGAGAAAAAAATACATAAAATATAACTATTTTTTATTTTTTTTATTTACGGCTAAGAGTAATAAATATTTGTCGATTGTTGCAAGGCATTAATGTTCCACTTTCATCAGCTGTTTAATATCATGAAATCTTATTGTACAGTAAGCTTTATTGTATTTATGTAAGGTATGTATATTTTACGAAGAGTGTTAGAGTAAACTAGGATAATATGTGCTGTAAATGTATTTTCTATGAATATACTTATACCACAAATAATTGTGTTTGAAGGGTAAAATTTTGTTTATCCCTTAATTCTCGTTATTATTGATCTGTTTAGTGGAGAAAGATTGCACATGGAAGTTGTTTCTTTTCCAGCTAAAAAATTTGATCCAGCTAAACCTTAATGGGCCACACAACTTAGTTAACTTTTGAAATATAATATTAAAATGACATTTGGGGGAGTGGATGAGTATTTTTACGACTCTTTGTAGAAAGCCTAACACAATTAATCCTCCTTTTTAGCCTTACATGATTAAAAAAATTGCTTAAATAGTTAGTAACTAACTTTTGATCTATGGTTTCAGATTCTACACAAAAGCTGCGTTTTCAGTTCCACTTTCAATATCTAATAGTTTTTTCATACATCCATCTAGGCGGTAGGATTTTTGCACACATGGGTAAGATTTTTTACAAGAAAATAATACTTCTGTTTTTAATTTGGAAAAATTGACTTACTTTCTCACTCACAAAAGTTTAAGGACCGTAATACATAGGAAAAAACAGAAATATAAAAGCAAACAATCACTGCTAAAGATATTAAATGCAGCAATTTAATTCTAAGAATTGTAGTTTGTTCCAGACAATAAATTAAGAGTATTCTGATTTAAAATACAAATTTTGGGCAGAAGGAATGCCAGTCTCCTTGTTTCAAAAGTAATTTTATAGACAGTAGCTAACATTTTAATTAGTATGATTTTGTACACTACGTGCATTTCATTGGTGAACATTCATGCGAACATAATTCTTGTAATCGATTTGCTCGTTCTTATTTTCCCGAATAAATCAACTACCCAAATGCATGTCCTAGTATGCATTTATCAATACAGTTTAACACAGCAATTTTAACGATTTCGCTTCGGGTAGGATCGTCCTAGGATAAACCTCAGAGTCCCTGAGGATAAACTATTAAATCTCATAATCATTTAGAGCACATTCCTCGAGGCCCCTATACACCAAAGAAAAAGGCAAACAGATAACAAGTTACAAAAAACAAAAAAATATATTTAACACTTAAATGTTTAGAGGTATGTACAGGAAGGGTAGGCAACTATTCACTGACATCATCGTCCTCTGGAAGCCAAAACTTTGTGGGGATTCGGCCAAAGGCATCGTTCATAATCTTCTTGAAGACTTCCGTCAGAGCGTCTCCAACGTTGTCCTTCAGTTCGTCTACCACCTCCATAGCGTTCTTGTTGAGGAAATTGTTGACCGTGTGTCCTACATACATGCGTAGAGATTAGAGAAGATAAGGGGTAATTAGCAGGAGGAGATTATACGGTATTACATTAACTACATGATATTAGTTGGACTCAGCTCTTGACAGCTCCTACTCTTGTCAGAATTTAGTTGGATACCTATACATTGTTGTACCATTTATTCAGATGTCTCCCTTTCTTGTACAGATTTTTAATTCTAAGAATCGTGATCTACATTTTTAAATTTAGCTGTACTCAAAACACCTAATTTTTCAATAAACTGGTTAACCTTTAAATTTCAATGAAAAAAACCCAAAACTACATGGTAGATTACACTAAGTTTACTAAAATTAAAAATCTGCACAAGAGACACATCTAAATAAACAACAGAGCTGAATTATGTAGATAATAATATTGTTATCTGAAAACGTAATAGAATATTGGTGGATTTGAAAAAAATGAAAATACATTCCAAACCTCCATTGAAGATATGGGAATCCTAATCCCGACGTACCTATTAAAAAAATAATGTGTTCTAATGGTAAAGTATTTTCTTGCAGATCCAAGAGTATTTGGATCAGAGATCGTTCCATGGAAAGGGATTACAAAGTTTTAATAAATGTATAGTTATTAAATAATATTTTTCCTGAATCTATAAATAGACGAAGAAAAATACCTAGCTACCTAAATACCTTTGCAGTCGATTGAGTAACAACAATGCAGAACAGAAAACATCTAATCGAAAACCAATAACAAAGTGTTAAGCTAAATGCAGTAGTTTCCACCGTGATATTTTTACATTACATTTTAACATGTAAATGTACTTTCGTTTGAAGTTAGTTCATCAATATTCAATGATTTAAACAAGTATTCATTAGTTACAAACTAGATACAGTATTTACATTCTGGTTTGTTCTAGAAAGGCGTTGAGCGTTAACTACTCACTAAACTAAGCCGAATTGGTTATTGCATGGGTGGAGCTCGAACAAATCCTATACTGTATCTTGTTAATTAACTATTGCAGTGGAAACTGGGTCGGGTAAACGCGTTCTGGGTATTAAAACAAATTTGAAAGAGCTTATAAATTAATATTCCAGCAATTTTGAAGCTTATATTGGTGTTAAATGATGAGTGAGCGTTGAGTGATTATTTTAATATCTAGGAACGAATTTCAAGAATATAATACGCTATTGGAACTCCACGAAGTGTAAAATGGATATTAAGGTAAATTGGGAATAATTTCAAACCTTTGTTGTAGTTCGCTCACACAATTTCTACGATGTTATAAACTATTTATTCTGGATATTTAATTGTTATCTTTAACTTAGCCTGCATGTCAAATATTGTTTAGTTAATATTTTAATAAGTGTTTTCAAGTTTAACCTGTAGTACCTTTTTTATTGACAAAATATAAGAATATACTGAAAAGAATATATTCAAAAAGAACTACCAAAATTGTAACTTTGTAAATTAGTTTTCTTCTAATGTTGGGCTTAAGGTATACCTTTCACCTTATCTTATTCGTTTTTTTATATCTGAAGTAGGTACAAATATAGTTAACGTTACAATTATTTGTACCATGAATATTCGTTGGAGTTTTCATACTCATTTAATTTGTGTTCTGTATCAAATTCTAACTAGCTCTGAATTCCTGTATTTCCCTTCGAATTGTTCAAACTCTTTCAGCAGAAAGTTACGTCAGTTATAATTTAGTTAGTTAAGTAACCGGTTGTATTTCTTTGCGTGAAAAATAACTACCACATTTCTAAGACTACAAACATTATTACTTCTTACTAACGCAATTAACTCTCTAGGCGTTATCTGAAACTACTCCTTCAACTTTAAAATTCACGTCTACATTCGTTGGCCAGATAATTTGATGAGAACACAGATTTCCTGTTCTAAGAGAAGTTTGCTGTTTACTCGGCTCGCACCATAAAGTTCGTAATTCATTAACAGCTGTTTGTAAACATTGAATGTCTTTCAGTCAAGCTGGCTGTAATGCTTTACTACTTGCTAAATCAAATTCCAGTCAACACACTGTTTGAATAATTCAACACCAAGATTTTTCGAATCCGTGTGTATGTTTTGTACCTTGAAATAAAGCTGGTACAGCTGACTACTAAAATACACATTTTATACACCTGTCAATATTTCGTACTACCGATTGTTGAAAGAACGCAGGAGTACTGAGAAAGTAACTCCAATTCATTCTGATACATTTTGTAAATTTAAAACTGAAAATCCATATTTTTTGTCTAAGTTTAAACAAAAATTTTAAAGTATAGAGATAATTAATGTCTTCTCAGAACATGATAAATGATTTAATTACCTAGTTTTTTGTTGTCTAGGCCAGTGGAACTTTTTCAGAGGAGAAGAGAGAGTGTTAGTCAAATGCTCTATGAGAAAACTGTATGTGATTTGGGTTTGGAACATGATTAGAAAGCATCTTCAGAAACGTGACATATAAATATGTATTCTCGGTTTGGCTTAAAGAGCATAGGAAGTTAATTTTCTTTAGTGTCAAGGGTTTGTCAAGTATTGGTAAATTCACCGTCTGAGCAGGAAAAAGTTGCAATGGAATGTGATTCTCCGCCAATTTTTTTATAAATCTTTCGCGTCTAAATGCATGTAACTTGGATTGGTTGTGAAACTTAGTATATTTTACTGTCCTCACCCAGAACTTTGTTTCCGTTGAAGAGGTTGTCCAGATGGACTCTCACGTTGGACATTCGGAAGTCCACCTTCATATCAGTTACGGCCATGACCTCCTGGCCTGTAGGAAGCTTGGGGAACACCACCTTCATGTAGACATCAGTTGTCACGTTCCCTAATTATAATAAAGTTAGTAGTAATTATAAAGTTAGTAGGTCATATATTATAAAAATTAAAATTAAAAGTAGATATGGTTATCCGTTGGATTTTTGGACCAAGCATGTTCATGTACTGACCTTTACCTTAATTATGCTATACGTTTAAGATCCCATAAGCTTACATAGTGGTTTACCGGATGATTGGTAATTTATATAGCAAATAAAACAGCAATTTAGACTTAGTTAAAAAGCGAGTATTCCGGAATACACACAGACAGGGTATTGTGTGGTATTGTATACGAAGATGGACAGTCTTGGTTAGTCATTATCATAACATTATGTAGGCATAAACCAACGAATAAGTGAGAATATGTTTTGAAAACCTATCATACAGTGCATCTAATATTGTAAAGGCCAACGTAAACTAAACTAGAATAGATCGAAAAACATCGTAAAGTGGTGTGACTACAGTTGAGTTCATAATTGTAATACACATTAGTAGTACAAACTCATCCGTCCTCACTGTCATCATCTTACCCCTACTAAAATTCTGGTAATAAACAATAGGTAAATTCTGGTTGGGTTGAATACACCTTAATCAGTTGTAAAATCATATCCTATAAATTTGGATCATAAATAAGCATTACTATCAACGTTTTATAAGTTTAAGAGCTGTGTCCAATGTAGTCCTTACTGAGCAGCAGTCTTGCGTCCCCCACCCCTACTATGGGCAGCAGCAGAATGTTTCCTCTAAGGTCGTATTTTGACTCTGTACGGATCACCGGGATGTGTAGGCTGATGTCCAACCGTCCTTTGTCAACGTCCAATCTGCAAAAAAGGGTCCAAAGTTGATCTTACATAGGTTAAAGAAGAGTTGTTTGCTCTTAAATATTGTTTGTTTTGGGTAAGTTTAACAAATTCGTGTAGTCCCACACTGTTTTAAGTAAACAACTGATTTTGGAAGTTGGAAGATACCTAAATTTTAGCCTTAGTTCATATTTTGATTTGATTGGCTATTGATTTAGCATAGAGTCTACGTTTAACGAGACTTTTTCCTAGGTCCTAGTTCCATGAACGATGATGAAGGTTAAGAATGGTTAATGTCAAAGAAAAGGTAAATTAAGTATTTGTTTACAAAATGACTGATTTACAAAAAATATTATTTTGTCTAATAGGAAGGTAGAATCCAGTGACCTTGTAATACGATTTTTAAATTTGTATTTAACACTTTGATTCTGAAGAAGAAACTTCAAGGCATTGAGAAAATGAAGAGCAAGAATGTGTTTGACCATTCCATCTAAATAATCCGGTTAAATAACTACTCAGACTTTATAGCCAGAAGTGAGATTGTATCTTCGCCAAGAATGTTAGGAGTAGCGGAGGACTCGAAGAACGAACAGCTGTAAATTATAATTCACATTGAAATCAGTGGTGATACAGAAATTTGGTCAGGATCTTTGGGTCTTTGACACCACTCTTTATAAATAAATCAAAGGCTACTAGGGTGAAGCCCTCAAGGAAATTGCCTTTTTAATTACCATTCATCCTTCCGCTAAATCAAAAGCTTTTAAATTACACTTCAACCGTAAAAATCGGTTAAGTAGAACAGCTGGAAATGGGATGTTACAGAGATAACCCTAATTGAATGAAGTATTTGGATTTTAACGGGAATTCTCTCCTTAAGAATTTGAGGCTTGTGATAAATGATAGGTTCTGTCAGTAGTGAGAGGAAACACTGACTTATCTACTGTGACTATGATGTGGTTGTCTTGTAAGAATCAAAGGCTTTGGAAGGTACCTTACCTAAAATACCATCAGCTAATCAATTCGCTGAGGTACGTTTAGGTAACTTTTGAGTCAAGCATGGGGTTCCGTTTCATCTTTATGATAGTAGTACGTTTTATTAGTAAGCTACTTAGTATGCAGTGTCATTGACATGAGTATCAGTATCGGAACGCTTCGTTTCATGCTCACCTGACCGCCCTAGTGGTGGAGTTGCTGGGTCCGTGAGCGTGGAGTTTGTCGAAGTTACCAGCGAGCGTGACCGCACCGTGGCCTTTGCTGATAAATATCTTCTCGATGTAGAGGGGCTCAAACCTGGGGATCCCTACTTCTGGGATACCTATGGAGAAAATGAAAATTACAAGTGCTGATTCAATGTGGCTTGTCAAATTGTAACTGATTAGCTGAAAAGGCTCAGATTCTTCTTAGTTAGCTATCTCAGCATTTCATCAATTTGTATGTCAATTCCTTATTATTTTACCATAAATAATTTACTATATGTTTTGACGTGTAAAAGTATATATCGTGTAACTTTCAAAAAAGTTGTGTATTTTGAAACGGAAGTTCAGAGCACTTATTCACCTTGTCAGATCTAAAGTTTGAACTAGATGTTATGTTTTCCGATTAGACAAGACCTTTCGTCAGAATTAACTCTTTGTTTATTTTGGTAATTGACTTTGATAACTTTATAAAACAGCTTTTCCTGCAGTTTAATTTGATGCGTACTATTATTTTATTGAAACCAATATAATTATTTTGAGCGATAAGTAAAATTCAATACACCTAGTAAATAGATTAAATTTAGTATACAATAGTAACTATATGGATTAGAGTTTAATGCAGTAATTTTATAGATAATATTAGACACTGGCGAATAAAATATTTTAGGCATAAGCTGATCCTTCAAACTTTAAACGAATCTAAATAATTAAAATATATTTACCTTTTGCCATGTACGGGAACATGCCCTGGAACAGATCCTTCAGACATTGGTTTAAGTTTGGATCTTTTCGTCGACATGGTTTCTTGAGCCATTCAGCTAGAAAATCAAACAAACAATTCTATAATATACATGACAAACTATTTCCATACATAAAGTTAGTCATCTTATAACGTGCATTAAAAACAATTATCTTAGAACAATGATGGCATAAATAGAAACAAAGTTTTATCCAAGCATAAAATTACCACTGTTACCTATGCATTATCAACCCCATACAACAATCAAATTTTATAGAAGATAAAAGATATCCAGTGAGGGGGAAAAAACTATTAGAGTCTTGAGAGTAAATTTCTAACTTTAATAGCTAATACAATATTTGTTTGAGCTAATTCAATTGTACAACCTTTACACACAACTTTTAAAAATTACAACATCTTTAACATCTCTTCTGTGTTTAAAGGGTATTTATTTTCTTTGTAGCCGAGTATTTGAAATGCTCCTTTTTAAAACAAAGATTGCTCGTTCCCAAGCGTGATAATAGATTTTGGACTAAGATGCCATTATGGACACTTGATTATGCTGTCAAAAAATGGTTAAATTAGATAGGTTTTTGAACAGTCCTCTAAAAAATTCTAATGGCGTAAAATATTCAAAGTAACTAAAAAAAAGTTGTCAAAATGTATATACTACACTTTATAACGTGTTCACCAAAACAACTACTAATTTATGTCTAATTTACAAAAGTTCCACAGTTCCAAGCGTCTTTTTGTAGCTGCGATGTATGACCTAGTGTTTATTATACACTCGTCACTATGACGCCGCGTTACAGCATTACTCTATGGGTCAGCCCAGGTTGGATTACTCTATGCCCGGTCCAGCTGCAGGAATGCCGTCTTATGCGTCACTTTCCCCGCTTTCTTCCTCGATCACGTAATCTACGCAACAACTTTCTCTAACCGAGAATAGCTTTACGTATTTGAATGTAATCACTTCCGAATTCGTTCTCGTTCATTCAGGGTCACTCGACCAAGGAACTAATCCTTGACGAGTTCATTGTTCGTTGTTCATTAGGTGAGGCTGTTATGATTGATGTATGTTTTAAATTACAATGGGTTAATTTTGGTTACCTTTTGGCTGGGCTTAAATTTCCCGTTGTACATCTTCTTAGTGATTATTTGTAACTGCTTTTTTGTAAAAACATAGATATATTTTTTATTCAGTTTTTGTCTGTGGCATACGTATACAGTTCTATGCAATGGGAACCGTTCTTTATGGTTAAAAGTTTTCTTCTCAAGTGTATACATTATATCATAGTAGCCCAGGTTTAATTGACATTCCAGGTTTGCTTACATGTTTAAATAGTGCAATTTAATATTTTTACTTTTTTAGAATAATTATCAAAAGTAAATATCATTTTAGCATGTAGGAAGTTAATAAATCATTTAAAGCGAATTGATATTGGGTGTCAGTGTTAGTATATAAAGTATTACCATTGACTATGATATAATAGTCAAAGGTATTACTGTGTAGGCAACTAAAAAACTATGTTAAATTTTTGAGTTTTTAACATCCGATTTTTATGCACTCTCAAATATTTTACGACGTTTAAATGTGGTATAAGGACAATACTTGTACATCATTAAGTTAGGGGTTCCTCGCTAGCGAAAAAAAGAACAAACCCTGGTTGAAATGCAATAAAGATGGCAG
Source organism: Macrosteles quadrilineatus (assembly GCF_028750875.1). Lineage (NCBI taxonomy): Eukaryota > Metazoa > Arthropoda > Insecta > Hemiptera > Cicadellidae > Macrosteles > Macrosteles quadrilineatus. The sequence goes on from NW_026542597.1 coordinate 62,622,428, forward strand.
TGAGACTTTGCGTGTACTTAATAGTAGGATTGCTCATGGGAAAAATGTTCTTTTCCAGAATATATTTAGGGCCAGGACTATCTTTCGGGAACACTCAAGAGAATTCGTGAAAATATTGAAAGTCAGGTGCATTACATTGCACAAAGGAACAGTCCCAGGGCGTCCTTTGCTTGGTCCTTTATCTTGCACTTTGCAAAAAAAAAAACTCTAACCTACTTTATTACTAAAGGAGACTTTCAATGGTAAATCCATTTAGTGTTGTATAGTTTAATGTTAAGTTAAATTCGACGTTGAAATAAATATACAAGTGTCATTATGTCGCTAAAATAATATGAATTAAAATTTAGCTAACACATAGTCTGTATCTGTAAACTACAGAGATTGGCGAATAATTAAATACATTTTAGACTTGAGTGACTGATCTGTAATGTTGGATTGATAAGGATGCAAGGAATTGCTCGGATGCTCTTTATGCATCTTTTATTAGGCTGAAATATTGTGTAGGCCAATTAGCTGATTTAATACATAAAGGATAAACCCTAACAGTAAATTAATGGGGTTGAAAGCCGATAGAGCAAGGATAAAAGAGTACATTTTATTTACCAAAAAAGAAATGACGATGGAGAAAGTTCTTACATATAAAGTGTTCTTACATAGAGTATGTAAAGCTGTAGTAAATTCTTGGAAATTTCTTAAAAATATTGATTGACAAGTAAACTTGTTTTATACTATCAAGTAGGCCTACAATACTTTATAATAATTATTTAACATTTTATACTGATGTAACCTAAAAGTAAACAAATGCTCTTTTTACTTAGATGATTGACAGCTCAAGTAAGCTGATTGATTTGCTTCAAATAAGCCCATCTTAAAATAACTCATTATATTTCTAAACCAATAAGGACAAGCATGAGGTTAAATTAACCTATAACCTAAAAGCCATAATGTTTAAGAGCATTGATTCAAAATATGTATATGCAATCATAGTTTAAAATATGTAGTTGTTGGTAAGTAAATTAACAATTTATTATGACTTTTGCACAGTTATAAAATAGACCAATAGAATGTTTAGTTGCCTTCCACACAATTGCTATTGCTCAAAATATTCATATTTGAATAACGTTAAAAATACTGGAGTTGTATAAAATCAAGGACGACCTAGAAAATCAAATAAATCCCTTGAGAAATTTGTTTTCGAATGAAATGAATTAACTCGACGATAAATCTTAGAACAATTCGTCACTGAGGATTTGACCGAACTTCTTTATTTAGTCTAGTCTCTCTCTAGTTTATTCGTAGAATGAATAAGAATAGTCTTTTAGTGATTTATTATTCGACTTAGTTTGTTTGCTTGTTTCCGAGCTGCAATCTTATTATATTATCAAGGTCGGAGTATTTAGCTTATTTAAGAGCAGATTTACCCTCCAAGAATATTTAACCTTATGATCGTATACGGGTGAATAAAAAGTCAAGACCATCCCCCCTCTAATATTTTTCTAAGTAAATAATATACAGATATATCTTTTTGGCAGTTGAGCAATCCTAGCAGGAAGTTTCATTTTATGATTTTGACATTTTTGAGTGTACCCCAAAAAGGGGGATTTTGGGGGGCAACTCACAAATTTTAAATGTAATTCCCTTTAAGTGACACCTCATTTTGAAGTGTTTATAAAAACTTAAAGTGTGATGAAAACCAGAGTTCGCTTTCTCTACTCTATCCAAAATGGTAGGCAGAAATGTAAAAATCAATGTAATGTTAATATTGGTTTCCATTTTAGATAGAGAAGAGATAGCGTTCTCTGGTTTTCACCATTCTCTAAGTTTTTGTAAACTAATTGTTAAATGAGGTGTCACTTGATGGGGATTTACGTTAAAAATTTTTGAGTTGTCTTCAAAATCCACCCTTTTTGGGGGACAATCAATATTTAAAAAAATCATGAAATGAAACATTCTGCTAAGATTGCACGACCACTAAAAGGATATTTCTGTATATTTACTTAGAAAACTATTAGAGGGGGTCTTGACTTTTTATTCACCCTGTATAAATTAATTTATATCTGTATTTATGTTTGGTGCTTGGTTTGGTATAGAAATTTGTAACAAGGAGCCGCCTTCAAACCATTGTGGCGATCTTTCAAACTTTACGTTGTGCTAAATAAACTGTTTGAAACATAAATAAGTTTGTACAGTTCTAATGTGGGTCATTAATTCCCTTTCAGTTACCGAATGAACCCATTCATCAAACTAATATTGCATAGGTAATGTAGTGTACCTTTAAAAAAAATCTGTTACACATAGTAGGATCTAACTATATTAAATTGCATAGTTATTATAAACCTTAAGTTTTACTTATAAATGAACTTGTTTTATAAAATATTATGTAAACAATTAAAAGCATGCCGTGCTTTAGAGGTATTGTACTTGAAAGCACAAAAAATACGTCAAATAGCACGTATAATAATATATTAACACTTATAATGTTTACTCACAAGATGGTACATATAAAAGATGGTAAGTAGTGATCGATTTCAATTGGACACTTCAATGATCATCAGACCCAATAGGCGATTGATTGGACTAAGCATTCACCATTTTGGATATGATAATGATTGGAGTGTCCAATCGAAATCGATCACCACTTACCATCTTTTATATGTATTTACCGTCTTGTGAGTAAACAGTATACGTGTAAATATATTATTATAAGTGTTATATGGCGTATTTTATTTGCTTCCAGGTAACTAAATAACAAGTACAATGCAGATAAATAGGTTACTTAGAGGTACTTGGTATTTCTAAAACCTATTGTATAATATTCTTTTAAATTTTTTCCCGTCACTGTGATTTCCTCTCCATCTACTTCTCATATTGCTGTTATCAGCTCCATTGTATTTTTGATAATTTCTCTATGAATGAGGCTGCTTTGTCAGTCCCTGGAAGGTCAGTCTAGACAAACATGGCAGCCGTGCCGTGATTATTAGTTGCAACGCATGAGTAAAAAGTTCAGTATATTTGCGTTAAAATGTTTAAAGTTATTGTTATTGGGTTATTGTCTCGTTTATGTGGTTTTCAAGAATTATTGACGACCTCCTAGGAGCGAAAGCCAAGAATCATTGTCTTGGGATTAACAATGACGTCCGAGAAGTGTCAAAACCAGTTGCCATTCAGACCATTCAGACGACATAGGATTACAATGGCAACAAGGTATTACCTCTAGAATAGTACAACTGTTAAGTAATCCGGAAAGCAAGACCTCAAAAAGGAACTAAGCACTAAGGTGTTTGACCTCTAAATGTCACATTGGTTCGTTAAACGGTCAACCACCGAATGACCTTAATCGCTAGATATTATTGTTAGTTTAAGTATTGATAAAAATGATCTTAAATAAATTTTGGAAAAAGTACAAATTATCAAGTCTTTAAAATACATTTAAAAGTAAACCTAAAATTTAGCTGATGATTTGAAAAGTGAGTTGAGTGGCTCAGATGCAGTTTTTGAGTACAACAAATTCCTTTCCATTTTAAGGTAAAGCAGGTTTGTGAGCTAATTCTGATTTATGGTTGCTTACCAGTTTTATAAAAGTTCTGTTTTACAAGACCTAAAGTTAAAGTTACAAGGTAAACACATACATATTTTAGAAAAAAAATGATACCAATTACAAATTGCATTGATAAAAAGGATGGACTCATATTTAGGTTTTACCACGAAAGTGTCTGTAATAGATACTTCCCTAAAGCGAAAAAAAACACTCAACCACGAATTTACAGTTAAAACAATGACTGTGTACACGCGGACTACATTGTTGTGTATTGGCAAGAGGACTTGGCTCGAGTTACGAGCTCTGTGGCCAACTGGAGTAATGTAGCCACTGTGACGTGTCTACCGCAACGAGCTGAAAGTTGAAACTACCTGTCCGACTAACATTGTAAATATATTAGGTAATCCCATGTGCAGTGCTCCTGGCATGTGTGTAACGAGGTTGTTTACATGCTGCTTAAGTTAGGTTATATACTAAGCGTAGATGTTAGAGTGGTTAAAGTGTGACAATCATGGTTACTGGTTCAATCCTGACAAAAGTCAGAAACAGTTGATCTTGATCAGTTACACACCGTCTCTCTGTTACACTAATCTTTATTTCAGCCTTACCTTTCTGTGTTATTAAATCTAATACTCTTTCGTAATATATTAAACCATTGAAATGGTTTCTGACGGACAAAAAGTGTCTCAAAACATTGGCTCATTTTCATCGCACATGTAAAGTTTTTGCTTGTTGAAAAAAAAGTCACTTAATGCCATAGTGATGAAATATAGGTCGCTATTAGCTATTAGTCATCCAAAATCAATCCGTTTATACCCAGTAAAAAAATCACTTTATTCTTTACAATTAATTGATAAAAATATTACTAGCTTAACATTTGAATGCATAATTAAATAAAATGGAACATAATTTAATCTGCAATTTACATAAATAGTATCAACTCCCTGGTATAAACTACAGTATGTACTTTCTGATATAAATAATTAAACAATGCGTTGGAAATGTCAGTTTTATAAAACAATTTACCAAAATAGCACTCATTCACCTAACATATGTAATTTAGATATATTAATGCTAAAATGTTTGAAAGACGACTTAAATCTAGTTGGATATTCAAATTGCCCTATTTATTATTCACCAACGTAGGAAGACTGGAGATGAAAAGCCGTAGGTAGATGCATGGTGTTATTCTTGTTAAACAGCGAGAGCAATTTACCAACCACAATATTTTGTGTAAGCGATATTTCTTCCCTAACAGTATAAACGAAGATTTATATTTACCAACCCTTAACAAGGTAAGGCTTTATCAGCTTTTCCACCTACATAAGCACGGTGAATTACTTCGCGATAATATTATAGAGTATCAGGATAAACTAACCCTAAGTTATGCTTTACCTTTGCGTGGGTTGTTTAAAATCAGGTATTTTCCTTGTTACCATTATACTTTTGAACGATAATATGGTTTCAAACAATATGGTGCGGTTGGATTTTACGTTATCTATGTGAGTTTGGGTTACTATATATTAGGTTTATCACAATACACCGTAGAAAATTATTTTTTTGTTTTTACATTGCGATTTAATCATTAACCAATTTTGTAATGAAAGTGTCATTCGACGGTTATCATTTTTTTCTGCAGTGTTTAATAGCGAACCTGATATACTATGACCCCAGATTTCCTAAATAATGTAAACTTTTACCAAGCCAAATTGATTTAGAAAATATTATGGACCAAACTTATCAACTGTATTTTGCATTTTAGTCTTACTCTAGAAATGCTGACACTAAAAAAAACCTTGAAGTGTTATTATTTTTTAATAAACATCCTTCGGTTATGCTTGAATTGTTTGTTTGGAAACTAAAACTTGCAATCACCAATAAGTATGTGCATGTTGAAATGGTAATGTTATTTGTAATAAATGTCATCCCCACAAACATTGGGACCTATACACACAATAATTGCAATAATTGTTTGGTATATAAAACGCATTTAAGGGAACAATTCCATATTTTAAGAATTCTATATTTAAGGATTCAATCAAGGTACTATAAAAGCTTCTTATAAAATATGGAGCTTAAAAATACAAGTGATATTTATATTGTTCAGAATATAGTTGTGAATATATTTTGGTAGGAAAGTACTGACGAAGCTTCTTATAAAATATGGAGCTTAAAAATACAAGAGATATTTATTTTGTTCTGAATAGAGTTGTAAATATATTTTGGTTGGAGATTGTTTATACGTTCTGCCCAATAACCACACATCACCTAAATAGGATTACATTCACTATAAATCATAAACAATGAAATTGTTTGCTACGTTCCTTGAATGTAGCGCTTATTTGATGAAAAAATCCCTCACATAATGTTGCATCACTTTACTGATAACACACAAATAGAATAATTAGCTTTATTTTATCGTCGTTTGCAGTTGGAACAGAGGCTTCTGTCTATCAACCACAAATAATGAAACAAAAGCAATAACGAAGCAAGCACTTGGTAAGATTACGTTGTCAAGTGGATTGCAATCTTATAACAATAAAAAGAAGACAAACGCAATAACAATATCGTCAACTTTTTTATTCGTTGTTACAATAAACTCTTATTGAAAATACTCAACAAAATATTGCGTTGTTAGTGATTTTTTCACTGAAACATTGATAAATAAATACAGAATAAACAAAGGAGGTTCATTGATAATAATAATAAAGATTTGAATTGAATATTTTGATAGGTTATTATTTTACTGTACATCTTAGCATGAGGTATTTTTAAGAGGTTGGTGGCATTAAAAAATATATATTGATTTGATGTATGGAAGAAATTATAGATTATACTCTTTAGGCTCTTTATTACTGATTTACATAATGTGTCTCAGTAACTTAGGATGTAATATTTCTTCTTTAAGGTATAATAAGAATAAACCAATATTTTTATGTTGGTTTATCTGTTCCATACTAATCCATACTGACTGTTAAATTCACATGTAATCAAAGTTCTTTCTCATAATTGAAGTTACAAAAGATAAACAGGCTTTAACAAAAATTTTGGAAATAAGATGAATTGGTTATGGGTTCAAATGTAAATTTTCCCTTTAGCTATTGGGTAATTATGTTATTGATGAACGGGTCGACATTGGCCAGTTGACCGGGGTTTACACAGTTTCATAATTAAACAATATGAAGTTTAGTCTCTGGTTATTAAAGTTGCCCAAATAGTGTGAAATTTCTACTTTAGATTAGACCAGGGGTGGATCCGAAAATGCTGGGGTGGGGGCTTTACAGATTAGGGGTTGGAGAATTTGGAATACCCCAAACAACAGAGAGGTTTAGGTAATTCTCATTCAAACCTAAGACACATATCACTTTCACCTGTTACTCTAAATAATCTATAAAGTTTCATACTTTCTTCATCTCTTGTATTTTTTGTCCTATTTTAGATCAACCAAATTCATTGCATTATGGCAAATAAGCTTTGTAACATGCCACATTATTTAATGTTAAATTATCCATGTAATACATTAAAGAATGTATACGAATGTCAAATCTTGTTGTTTATGATATTATGATTTAATTAGTGGGAGGGGACGCATCCTAGCCTTTGCCAGATATTTAAACAATCTAATCGAGTATCACTTTAAGTTAATTAGATACATTTTGGTCATACTAGGCCTACACTGATTTGATAGATTTTCTACTCATGAAATTAGTCTAGAAAACAGCCTTTTGCCGCCTGCTTAGTCAAATGGGGTTTAATTACATGCTACATTACTGTAATGAATTCTTTCAGACTTTAATCCTTCCAATCTTTTTGTAACCTTTTTGATCAACCAATTATGCTTTCAAGTAGATTAGACTTAACCGCAAGATTAATCATAGAATGTCCGCGTGGGGTAGATCTCCTATGAAACGTTTTTGATTTGAGATAAAGTAGACCTACGTAAAAAGGCACCACAATAGCAGCAAGATAGTGTTCATTGAAATATCCAGTACCAATAATTTTAAATAAACATTCCTTTGGAAAACAACAACAAAGCTTTTTAAAGAGACAGAAAACTGTATTTAGCCCTAAAACTCGGATAAAGACTGTTCGTTAAAACTAACGCAGTGAGAACTAAGATAAAAGATATTTCGCAATAATGACAGATACAAATCAAATCAAATCAAACTATCTTTATTCGTACAAGACAAGTACATGTTAGTACATCTGAATAGCGTCAACTTAGCTATTTAAATTAACATTTGCTTAATTATTCATATACTCTTCTATGGAATATAATACTTTGCAAACCAAGTAAGTTTTTAGCTTAGTTTGAATTTGGAACTGTTTATTTGACACTTTAATTCTTTTGGAAAATTTCTAAAGTAACTTGCTCCTTTGTAAGACGGCTTCTTTGTGTAAAATTCAAGTCTATGGTGATTGGGTATGATTTCATTCTTTTTTCGCGTGTTGTAATGGTGTATTTCTTGTTCTAAAATTGTATCCTTCTTATTGTTTAAAAATATCATAATAGTGTCTAAAATAAACTGACCATAAACTGTTAATATGTTTAGCATTTTAAAATGTTCCCTGCATGATGTGCCTGGATGTAGGGTTTTTATTATTCTAATTGCTTTCTTTTGTTCTTTAAGTATTTTATCTAGATTTTCTAATTTAGATGAGCCATACAGACAAATTCCAAATGAAATGTGTGAATTAATGTATGAATGGTAAATAATTTTAAGAGTGGATTCACTGCACATCCCTGCCATTCTTCTTAGTGCGTACCTACCCACTACAATTTCTGTTCAATGGAATTATACCTAAAAAGGCATCCTGTTATGCTAAAATTGCAATAAAGCATCTGGGAAGACCGAGAAGTAAAAAACTTGTATTGGCTGTTTTAATGGGTAGGACTAAGCTTTTCTATTGAGATGTTTACATAATTAAGTGTATACACGTTTAATACAATTCTCCTTAATGTTTGTAGTGTGTTCCGAACAAATTGCATGTTGTTTACTAACCAAACAAAAACACTTGATGAGGTAAATATTTATCCTCTGCAAGCTATCACGTTATAGTAGTAGGTGCGGGCACTCTAGTTTAACCGTAAAAAAAACAAAAAAAGCAACATTATATCTTTGAGTCATGTATGAAATACGGTGCAAACATGAATGAGTATGAGCATACACAAACCATAACTTATTCATGAAGTATTTTAAATCGTCAAAAATTATCTGATCTCCAATATGAATAAAATTCTTCTAAAATAATTGTACACAAAAAATTGACTTACGTTGACTGGTGAGCACTCTGGGTTGTGTGGTGAGGCACAGTTCTACTAGACTACAGACTACCAGCAGCAACACCAGAAGACGGCCCCCCACGTCCATCCTACCTAGTCTGCTATCAGTCCTGGTTGCCACTGCGCTGCAGGGAAAGTCTCCAGCCTCAACAATCCTGTACTTTCTCGTCCAAACAGTTTCGGGAACTGGTAGAGGGTCTTCAGGCGTAGCTGGGCTAATAGTGCCAGGGACAATGTTGTTGGCTTGAATTTGGGTTTCTTTGCTATTGAATTAACCGCGTCTGTAATGAGCGTTCAGAAATAAGTTTATGAATAAGTATAAGAAACATAAATTTAACAAGTACACAAGAAAAAATACAGTATATTACCTTTGTTGATAAAACAGTATCCAATAGTCAATTATATTACTTAACTAAGATCCATATAGAAAAAAGATAAATTGAATTAAATGAGCGCATGATGATTGATCCTGAAATCAGTGATGACTTCATAACTATAAATAAATCTACCAACAATAATAACCTTTTTACAATTTTCAAAGAAATACTTATGAAAATGGTAAAGAAGAGTTTAATGACATGGGATGGAACCAGTTAACATAGAAGGAAAAATAAAAATGTTTATGATGTGGTAAATACTTATATATCGTACATATTATATTATAGGAATTTAATTGGTTGTCAGTACATCAAACAATTTACAAAATCAATCATTTTATTTTTGTTGTTGTGCTTCGACAATATTGTAGCTATATATTTTATATAGTTTTCAATTTAATTTAAAATTCAAACAATATTTTTGTAATTTTACGGTTATTGAAAACCACAAAGAGTTGTAAAACCAAGTTCTAAATTGAAAAGAACTTCATCGAAACGAGATCGTCTCAAACAGTTTGTATGGATTCTAGTATCGTTATTGTTTGGAAAAGTATGCCATTATGAAAATGAGGTTACATTACAAAGAGCTGCAACTTCTGTTTGCTTGGTAACAGACGATGGTGTTAGTGGAAGTTATTAGGATACCAAACTATTTTATTTATTCTTTAAAGTAACTAGCTTTTCCAGTCTGAATTTTATCTGGCATAAAAGTGGAGTTGGTCTCTGAAGTTATTTTATTGAAGCAATTTTCTAGTTAGTCTATGATCCTAGCTAAATGAAAATGTTAATGATACTCATTTTGTGTTAATGTACCCTTAAAAATTAAATTAAAATGAGGAGGTCTGTAAGGATTCTCTGATTCAATTACTGAAAAGCGTATTTAATTAATGACTGAGTGTTTAGTACACATCTACATAACTGTAATAAAACATATCTTGTTTCATTCAATCCTAATTGACTATAAAGTACTGTATCTGGTTCCCAACTAATGAAAAAACTATCTTTTACAAAATTCGAAAAAAGCGGGAATTATGTTGGCAACTACACCTATTTTATAACTGAATATACTGCTAAATCATCGCCCTATAGTAAAATATTACAATGTGGTACACCATCATTTACATTCTTTAGTTCTTTATACATGCTTTTCTCAACAGCTGAAATTAAAACACGTCCAAAGTGTAGATTCTGCTCTTTGTTACATAATAACACTTTATTTAATTCTCAGAACAACATAACAGTTCTAACGCAAATAATGTAAAGTTGTCTGAACAATTAGTTTTAAATACTAATTCATTCTAATATACCCCCGCCGCAGCAAACCTGCAGACTAAGCGAATTTCCACTTGTCTGATTACAATTTTCCTAAAGTATTTCTATAAAAAATATATTTATTTTCAATTTAAATCGCATTAGTCCTTAAATGGGTTTATAGCATTTGATTATACACAAGGTTCAAATTACTCTAGTTAAATTAGTTACTTCTGTTTATATAAGAGATAAACCCTTTTCGCCCTATTTTTTTAGTTACATAAATATTACGTATCTATCTAACTCGTTACTTCATAAAAACTATCTAGATTAATTAAAAAGGAATGTTAACTGGCCATTAAAAAACCTCACACTTGGTTTCATGATTCTGGCCTCTTACTAAAGCTGCAAACTGTTACAAGTATTACACAAATACCTGTTACTACATATCACACAATTATATTTCATTTAATAATAATATCCTATTGTTTTCCACAAATAGGTAATGCACTTTGTTCATCAACTAACATATTTATTTTTTTAACTCCTTCAATCCGGTTTCATCACAGTTCCCGGTCCAATTTTGATACTCCATCAATTCAGCAGAACCTATTATCAAACACCTTATTACCCTGGAGTAACCTGCAGACCTTACCTGTTACTTCAGCGTAACCTGTTACTTGAGCCGAACCTGTTACCTCACCCAACGTAAGAGTTGCAATCTGTCCTATTACTCATATGTTCTTGGCTGGCACCGACTTCGCAGAAGCTGTCATGGATGACTTTCTCTCCATCTGGTCTTATGCAACAGAGATGTAAACTGGTGGATATGGATCTTCTGTTCCAGGTACAACACCTGGATGAATCCTGTTGTTATAAACAAATATTATTGAATTTACTTCTTAGACTCTTGTAACACTTCAACAGCTTAAATAAACAAAATATAACTATAATGGAAAATGTATTCCCTTTTTATGTTGGATTAGGAACATATTATTACAACAACTAACTAAGAAATTATCTTAAAAAAATTCTTTTGGTTTATCCTTATGGATCAGCAGTAGACAATTTATAAATTAGTTTAATCACGTTTATGGTTTATCCATTTAGTATAGGATCGTTCTAATAAAATAATAATAACGATGCAGGTGTACTTGCGCCAATCATAGTCAAGTTTCATCTCATTTCATGTCTCAGTCATTCCAATTGAAGCCTGCACCTACAGCATGAACCACAGCTATATTGTTAGTCCTTTATCATTTAAACTTTAAGACAGCGACACTAACCTGTGCGCGTATTTTATGCTAAATATTGCAATGTAAATGTAGAATGGAGTAAGATGGCTACGATATTCAGCTGATATTTAGTCAAGATAGTTTAATTAAAACCCAACGATCAGAGACAGCTGGGTACAGTTTTAACCATCTAAAAGCTACATACTTTTCCCCGGATCAGATTGGCATCCTTTTGCATTATAAGCACTATAACCAATCAGCTACCCTGCCAATTTATGTGTTGTTTAAAATATTTAGTGTATATTATATAAATAGATTAGCTTCTGTACCCGTGCTTCGCAACGGGAAGATGTACTATACCGCCTAATCCAAACACTTTTTAAGTAGTTCGAATTTATAAACGAAAAGCCACCAAATTTATACAAAAAAGTATGACCTACATTGAATTGTCCTACTCTTAACTTTAAAATGTATCAATAACATAATTGTCATAACTTACGATTATAGAATCTTTCTTTAATTTCATAATCAATAACATCGTTTTAGAAATAATTGTCTAAAATATTTTATTTGTTTGGATCAGCTGTCTGAAATTGTCAAATAAGAATTCAACAGTTCTGATTGTTTACATTGAAATGTCAATACAAAGGCAAACAAAGATTGTGAATTTTCTAATGCTCCCATGGAGACCAATTAATATTTACTTTTGAAAACCTCATCTCAAAACGTTGGACATCCAAGGGGCGTAGCCCGAGTGGAACTCAGGGAAGTGAATAGGCCTATAACATTCCTAGATATGTGGACTATCGGTGTGTTTAATTTTGGCTGTATCGGTTTAGTATTTTAGTCGTGGCAGCCGCACAGACAAACAGACACCACCTCAAATATTAATATTTGTTATGTATTTATAATACATTTGATATATAACAAAATATTTAATGTTATCTAAATAAAATATTTACTTGTTATGCTAAATCTGTATATTAACTTGCTAAGTACGCCATTAACTTTTTCGTTGTTGTATTCTGGACACTGTTTTCTTGTATGGATGAACAGTGTCTTGTTGGTAAGAAAGTTAAATTAAATACAGCAGGTCAACCAGGTCCAAAATTGAAACCACTATAGCAACCCTGGGCTTCTAGGTTTTTTGCATAGACGCTCGACCTAAATCTGATGGAAAGAGGCTTTGCAATAAAAAAGTACAATAATAGAATTCACCACACTGTTCCCTAAGCACGATTGATTACATTTTCCCATGATTCATATTAGTGACTCTTTTCAATTGCTATAAATACTTTAATTCCTCTTCAATTACTAAAGAACCTATATTTAAACAAAATATAGTTCTTATCATTGAATGCATCTTAGCTGTTTTGAATTATCTAACGTAACCATACCTAAATGTAGTACTTATTAAATGCCTTAAGTAACGATGCTTATGGTATACTCGGCTTAGTACCCCTGAATAGGCCAATCACCAGAGAGTGGATAGGCAAGCTTTGATTTAAAATTATTATTCTTCAACATTTCACTGACAGCTAAGATGGGATCCGATGCCTGTGATTTTGTGTTTTCCCTCAGATAGTAGGATCCTGAACAAATTACTCCAACTCATGGTGATAACAAATTAGAATTTATTCTTCTAAATTAAAAAAGAAACCCTTTATAGCCTTCCTTAGCTGTAAACATGTGCTTTACTATTTCAGTAAACTAAGATAAGGCAACAGTCTTACTTGGTAATACTACAAAGAGATTGACAGGGTTAAATAGACTTCATTCCCAATGGTTATGTACTATCATTTGCTCCAAGTAGGGCTTATGCTTGAACTCGTTATTTCAATTAGTACATTTTATAATAAGAATCAGCCAACTAAGAAGAAATTAGCTCATTACAGATTTGAATTGAGTTTATTGACAGCTGGTCTCCAGTTCTGCCAACAAGGTGATGTGTAATTTTGTATCACTAATAACCATTGATCAAGACATTTTATATTGTAGATTATATATCATGTAAATTAAAATAATTTAAATTTAATGGACATTTCCCTTACATCAGTACAATAGTAAATAGTATGGATGGTACGTTATTTTGCATAGTTTTTATTAATTTTCATTCTCTTTGTCTGTATTGAGGACATTGACATTTTAAAAGTTTTTTAAGGTAACTGTCCCAACCTATTCTAACTAACTGTCCTTGTTACTATCTAACAAAAGTTAGATATGAATTATATCCTCTAACTAACGTCACCTTTTTTTTAGAAAGCATCATTAACTGATAGCCCTTAGACAAATGTCATCTGAATCCAAAACGATTGCAGTTGGAATGGAACCATCGCCTTCAGATTTGACGGTTAGCACTATAACTGCTCGGCTGACCAGGTAAGTTAACGTAGTCGTCTCTTTGAACCCCTCCTCTAGGTTTTCCGACATAAGCCCAGTCCCTTGGGGGCCGGATAAGAGAGGGTGTGATGTACTGACAATAAAAATACCATAAACTACGACAATAGACGATACGACGCGGTGCTTAACGAAATAATAAGGAGAAAATGCGATGGTACGTTAGAAACAATACGTTCTATTAAATCACTTTTAGTGGATTTTTAGATAGGTAAGATTTATAACTTGTTTCTCAGTTTTCGTGGATAGATCTCTAAGTTTGAGACCAGTATAGTTTTGATTTTAGGGTTCCCAAATACCATAAGCAATATTCTTTCAATTTGCATATTTTTTATGACGCTAATCAAATATTTAGATATGTTTGCTAGTCTTATAATAAAAAATTTAAATTCTTGCATAAAAATGTTTTCACGTAAAAAAGTTTATATCTATTGTTTGACTTTCCAGTTAAAAATATTTAATTTTAAAGCAATTACGATGCCAAAGAAGTAACAAATGAGTAAATTTTAACGAGACAATAGTTTTCTAGGAATGCAACAGCAGGAAAATCGTTCAATTAATTGTTTCAGCTAATTAAGTCAAAAGTATCCTTTTGTAGTAAAATCCAACGTGATTGTCTCAGTACATTTCATTGGTCGATATTATCACTTAGTTTCGGGTACTAAATTCTAATAGTTCTATAACATAGGTTTGTTTCAAATTATATAGTAATATGAATTCAACCGAAAACTACAATGTCGATTTAGGAATCTTTGACTAAAGATATTGCTTTAGTATCAATTTCACGTTTGCTTACTTATAATATCTTAGTTGTATAGTTTTTATTTAATGTCTTACCATCGTATTGGATAAATAAGTTCAATATTAAGTAGAATTTGAGAAGAATATTTGTTTTGTTGTCCGTTATTAAACTTAAAACTAAATTCCAAGATTCAAAGTAAAAAATATACAACTAGTACTCTTGATTAAATGAATACATGTATGTGTACAAATAAATATTTTGAATACTCAAATTATACAAAATAAAAAACAATGGTCAAATGCATTTGCATAAATAACATATTATTTTAAAAGCAACGTTTAGATGGGCTGACCCTATCGTTGAATATTGCTCCTGCATTTTCACGGTTTCTTTATGCGTTACTTTTATGTCGTGCATTTTCCATTTAAATATCTGCAGGCATTACACCATTCTATTTTACCCATAATAAGTCTAAATCAATAAAAAATTATTATGACATAAATTACGCATTAAAAAAAATATAAGCTCTTAAGATTTAATAAAATATTTTTTATACCATACTCCAATCGCAAGGTCAAAACAATATATATATTTTTAAGCACATTTGTAGCTGATTTACCGAGGAAAATTACTTTGATATTAACATGCCATATATACATCAATTTTAAAAATCATAACAAGAAAACTTAAACAAAAAGTCAAGATTTTATCGAAGTTAGCGCTGCGTATCAAATACAGAAATATCAATTGTGATAGGATTTGTACAAAGTGCTCTAAAAGATTTTCTTCTAAAATAATGATGCACCATTGAAGCAGTCACACTAATGATACTGCGCAAGCAATAGCGTAAAATTACGTTCAAAGTTGTCTTCTTCCCATAAAAGATAAGTTTGCCATCTAAATTTATCCATCCAATTTAAGCCTTCCCCAAAATTACCGTACTTTACCTTTATATATATACCTTGTATTACTAGCACGTCCCGACGCAGCTTTGCCTATGTTAATTGAAATAAATATATACACAAAAAATATAACGCATATAATAAAAATATAGCAAAAATAAAACGCCTGACGGATATTATCTTAAAATAAAACGTATTAAAATTCATTGATAAATAATCACGAGGGTTCTATATATGTCATTACTGAAGTTAAACTAAGAGATTTCACATAGAATTAACTGACCTCGTTATTTTCCCATGGCAAGAACATTAAATATCGTCAAGAACAACCTTAAAACTGTTTTATACTGAGATAATATTCCCGCTGTATCTTATTTTACCCATGATTTCATGCTGGCTTCAACCTAACTTGCTAGTAGTACAGTTATTCGCTCCATTTTTATATAGCAATTTAAGATCTCGCACAAAACTTTATATGCCACCGTGTTCCCCACTTTCAAAAAAGTTTTTGAAGTTTGTTTTTCCGTTAACGTTTACTTTAATTTTTTATCTTTCATAAATTTTCACACACAAAAACTGAATATGATAGTTTTTTTTAGCAACATTTCTTTTAGAAGCTGCATCATTATGATTAATTTTATAATTGATAAAATCGAATATCCATCTAAATGATCGAAGACATGTTTAACAATCATGTTCAAGAATATCTGATGATATTTCTTGAGTGCCAATCATGAATAAAATAAGTAATCGAAAAGGTTTTTTTTTAATTTTACCAAACGATTACAACAAGTATTATGCAGGAAATACCAATTAGCGAAAAATGCAAATATTTTGTGACGAATTAAATACATGTTTAAAGCATATATCTGCACTTTGTATCGCCAAGAGATTGCTTAAGAGATAAATAACTATCCTCTTTAGATCTAGTGTGTAAAAGAATTACTAACAGATAAATGTCCACAATTTTGATAACGCACCGACAAAATAATTTTCAAACATCTCGTTCATATCAATTCGACGATTCTATATTAAGTGCATTCATTAGAACAACATAGAATCATTAGAAGCCATCGGGGCAAAGCCCTAAGAGAGTATTAAAATAAAAGAAATGCCTATGTCCATTAGGCACAAGAAATATTGGCTCTATTCAAGGACTAAATTGGCTCAATTGGTCAAGTAATTTTCACGTGATTGGCTACTTGCGACACTCAGAACTTTCACATTTATAATGTTATGTAGTTCCTTTCATCCAAGCCATTGACCTCACCAGAAACACACTAAAAATAGAAACACGCTACTCCATTTCCAAACAGTATTTTGGCCATTAAAAAAAAAAAAACATACAATGACAATACATGTTTCCAAAAATGTTGAAAAAATAACTAAGATAATAAATTTTTACTTAAAAATGTAATCGCCCAATTTACACAATTTCTAAACCACTAAACCTATTTGTGAAATTATAAACATATTCATAAATAAATGTAAACGATCCTACTAGGACAGTTCTCATTGTGTATCACTACTCTTTGTTACTATTTAATTCTGAAAAGCTGCCATAATAAATAAATAAAAAAAGTAATAGTGCTACACTCTGTAAAAAAAATACTTTTACTCGAAATGGTGACCAATAAAGTAGGTATTTTAAGCCAAGTATGAATGGAGATGAGTGTAGGATGAATGGCGCGATCTTGTAGTCTTGTTAGTGACTAAGGCCGTTATATTCCTTAGATAGGACTGTTGAATAATAGCCCATACATCCAATGGCAACTAAGGGACCTACTGTTTATAGTGGAATCCGAACCACATTTTTGCCTTGTAATTTACGAATTGGTCTAATTATCTAATTACAGTATCAGGATATTACTGTAGTACTCACTAGTACTGACGTTAATCCACACCAGGGAGTATCGCAACCACAGATCATGTCTATAAATAAATATCCACAATTTGTAAACTTCAAGTAGCCGGATTACTGTTTAGTCTTGTAACTTTTTAATGCTATTGAACATCATAGAACCTAACTTATTTGTTCCGTTAAAACAACTGTAAACATTTGTAGATTCTTTTAAAATATGAATACCCTTAAGGTAACCATCGGAAACTCCAGATCCTCTGATATTAAGCCCATAAGGATTTTGTGATAAGAAAAGGCTTAAATGTTAATGGAAAATATGAGCTATCATCACGCTAAACTTCAGCCCAATCTGACCAGTAGCTAATGCGTGATTTAGACAAAAACTTTTAGCTTTATAATAATATCATAAGTAGTGTAGTTCAAATGTAATAAAATAATATTTTCTCCAAAAGAATAATATGGTAATTTTAAGTCCACTTGGGTATTTTCCAAACAAATTTGTGAAAAATTAACCTCTTATCGAACGTGTAGTAGCCATTGATAGCTACTACTATATGAAAGTGAGATATACAGTATATCGATGTAGCTTAAGATTATTGCCCAAGTTAATTCATTCGGGTTGTTGTTTTTGAGATTTAATGATCAGTAAGTGAACTACTGAATGGTATTTTCCGTTTATAAAAAGTAGATAAATTTATTTCACCCCTGTTTTTAGACTAGTTTAACCAATAAAATATATGGTAAAATAAAGGAAAGGTTTGTGGGTAATTGATGTAAACAAAGGGAGAAGAGTAATTATTTATATACGAACGAAAAAAATTAAATCAATAATCCTTCCTTCTACGATTGCGTTTTTCATATATTCATATAATCTGAAAATTATGCGAAAAAAATATTAAAGATTAAAACGATATTGATTTGATTTAAATAGCACCTCATCAATTGACAATGAAACTTGTACTGTTTAATACTTCAAACTGAAATGACGACTATACGAATGTAGGTAGGTATTTTTAGCCATGTATGAATGAAGATGAGTGTAGGGTGAGTGGCGCGATCTTGTAGTCTTGTTAGTGACTAAGGCCGACATGTTTATTAGACAGGATTGTTAAATAACAGCCCATACAGCCAATATCAGCTAAGGGACCTACAGTATATAGTGGAATATACTTTCGCCTTGTAATTTACAATTTGGTTTAATTATTAGGATAGTACTGCGGATAGTCGTAGTACTCATTAAAGCGGACGGTAATCCACACCAGGGAGTATCGCATCCACAGATCATGCTTCCACAATTCGTGACCTCCGGGTAGCTGGATTACAGGACGACGCCACGATTTCAGTCTTATAAAAAGTTAAACAATGTTATTGGTTGATACAAAGTAACATGCCAATTGGTTCTTTAACTGTATACACCTCAATACTACCCGTTTATAGAACAAAGCTCAATGTGTACAGATGGTAATACTAGGAAGGTCTCCATAAAGCATTTAAATAGCCCATTATGCAAAGTCCTATGTTATGAAAGCTCGGGGATTAGTTATATCTATTCTTACCTTTATGTGACAAAAGCACATGGAAGTTTAGTAATTTCGCTTTGCAGTAGGTCGTTTCAAGAGCTTAATTAGCTTTAGCAATGCAATACATATATCTAAAACGTATTAACATCGATTCAATTTTGAATACAAATCTATATCTATAAAAGAGGAACCATGTATGTATGTACTATGGACTCAGAAACCACTCGACAGCTTGTAATGAAACTTTCAGGCATTATTAAGTATTTTTCAAGGATAGGTTGTGTGAAGTTTGGTACAGATCCGTCAAAAGGGTTCCACCCCAGAGGGTTTTAAGGGGTCCAATGTCAGATGTTTGGAACTACAATGTTTAAAAATAAATATAATTTACAATCAGATGTTTACTTTCAGCAAATGTTGTGTAGGTTTTAATAATAACAACATTCTGTGTTAGTCATGATTTGGAATAGTGCCACACTGTTTCCACAGAATGCAGCACAGAAAACTATTTTACTTTTGGATAAGTATAAATATATAAGCCCCACTCACAGCATACCTGTACACTCAACAACGTTTAAATTCTCCTCTATTAAATATGTAGGCAGAAAACTTAGGGTAAAAATTTAAAACATACGCCTAAAAAGCTATATATTTATTACACCTAATGAAAAAAACCATTGTTTATCCACTGACAATTAAGTAAAATAAATATTCTATTTTTTTGTTTTTGTATACATTTTTATTATTTATCGTACAAAACAAATTACTATTAAAACTAATAGTTGTTAAGCGCAGCAACGCGCTCCGGGTGACTGCTAGTAAAATATAACAGTCAAAAGAGTATAATCATGAACTTATTACACCCGACTACTTTTTGTTACATTTCGCAACGACAAGCACTATAGGAAATTTACATTTTAAAACTACTTTAAATATTTATGAGTTAAAAAATAAATCATCGCAAGAAAATTGCAGAAAGTAGAATAAAGATGATTTAAATTGTACCTCGTTGCAGGACGCCAAAATTGCACGACTTTTCTTTTATTTTCATCTTCCCATTGCATTTTACCTTCAATTTTCGTACCATCTCAGCGTGCCAAGCTGTCAGTTTCACAATATACCAATCAACAATTAACTTTGGTATCACGTATACTAGGTTATAATTTACAAAACTATTGCATGAAATCGTAATTAACTCTTATAAATTCATTCTCGTATGATGATACATTTTGTAGAACCAAGAACAAAGTAGTAACAAGGATAATTTATTCTAAATCTTACGAAATGGTGACTATTTAAGTACTTAAATGCAACATTAACGGATCATTGAGATACCCAAATAATAAGCGGTAAGAAATGAACAACTAGAATATATAAGTGGATTTTTAAATATGTATACACACACACTCACTAAACAGCTCAGCTTCAAAGAAATTTAAACGCTTAAAGTGCTTCACATTGTTGTCTTGACAGGCGAGAGTCTTCACATTTACTAAGCTTCAACTTGTCTTTTGTTAGTCTCTAACTTACGCACATCTTTATTGTTCAATATTTATACAAATAATTTATTAAACTTTTTATTTTAAGTACTGTTCTATCGTTGCCGTATTGTATTATTTATTTATATAGTCTTGTTTTATCAAATTTTAAAAATATAGGCTATTTAAGGAAAGCCATATTTTTCAATGTCCAAGAAAATAGCAAAAAGAAAAATTGCCACTCACAATTTTTGTTATCAAGTTAAATAAGAAACAATGGTAAAATTTCTCATGTGTTGTTGCAATCAAATTACAATGGGATCAATAATTGAAATCAACTTAATTAATATCAGCAAGAAAGCAGGCTCTAGAAAAAATTTCTGACAATAAAGATAAATTACGATTGCGTCAACCTCGAAATTGGAGTATTGGTATTTTACGAAGAAATTAATACAATAATAATTGATAAACATTTAAGAAATATGCTAGAATATCAAGGACCAGGATTAACATTTGTCATATTACATCTTTCCTCCTTGAATCTCTATATAACTCCATATTTTTAAAAAGAATGTGTACATCTGAGATAAACCTTGTGGAACTCCAACAGTAGATAACTAACATGTATTTACTTACTTACTGCTGTAGCCACTGGTACCCTAAATGGTACTTGGCCTCCCCAACACAATACATATCTGCATCTTGCGTCTTTCTTTCTTCTTCCCAGTTTAACCTTTAAATTTAGATTTAGATACTCTTAAATACCCATTTATTAACCTCAAAACTTATGACTCAGCTTGACAAAAGAGATTTCCAATTCCTGGTCATAGTGGTATTGTCTTCTTCATAATAGACACAATAATTTAATCATAATATATACAAATATTGCATAAATTTTTATGAAAACAAAATCATGAATATGGTATAATTGTTTGAACTAGATGTTGAATAGAAGTAAGGCTGAAAAGATAAGTAAGTTGGTAATAATGTGATCAAATATTTTCAACGTCTTTTCATGAATATAATAATTCATTTTTATTTTACTCTACATACTAATTTGTTGTACATTAAAAACACCTGTCAAAATATCAGCTACGAATTGCAACTGCCTTCAAATCCAAATTAATCTCCTTTGTTAGACTGAATTCCTAGCAGCTGCCGCTACACATATTTTAGCAATTAGTGCATCATGAATAATTTGCAACTTTAGCGTACCTGTTAATGTAGCTAATTAGCGTAAAATAGCTTAGAAACTTGTACTACAGACATGTATCAACAAGCTTTGCTCACTATATACCTCACAGTGTATTATACATTCTGCTTTTTTGCATAGCTAAAACAAATCTTGCTGGAATTGGTTGCTAAAAACCAGACGAACAAAAATGATCTGAATTTTAAACAGTTAAACTCTACAAAAAGTCTTGGTATCAAAAATAGTGTACCAAAATATTAATCATTACACTAACTTGCGGTAGATAAGGAATATGAGATGTACTACATTTTGGTCAAAGTATCAAATCTAATATCAGATAAAGTTATTGTATTACATGGCTCAAAAATGGCTTCTGCTTGACCTAGCCTGGATACGATAATACTCGTATACCAATGTTCAATCTAGTAGATGCCATAAATGTTACAGATTTGAACTAGTAATCTTGATTTTAACCGTGATTCAACAGTAACTCAACAGTTATTCAACAGTAATTCAACGATAGTATATTGCTAACGTTACTAGTTTGGTTAATAGTGATTACAATACGAGTGTGCCCAAAACACATTTTGGACGAGTGATGTATGATATTTTTCGGCATGCTACTCTAAGCTAACCAAAAGACTACTGATTCGTTATATATTCCCACCAACTAATGACTACGCATAGCTTCTAAGAAATGTTATTTTTCGTTTTTATCCTCTCATTCTCATTTCCACTGATTGTGATGCAACCACTCATTGTGTAATACAGCTGGTGACTGGTAAAACCTCATTACAGTACAGTTTTTTTTGCCCTAGGATGTTAGGCACGAGCCCGGAATTGTTTTTCACAATACTTCAGGCTAGACCTATAGGGTTTACGGCAATATCACTTAGATAAAATCCGTTGGTGATTTGGCGGGGTTTGAACCCGGGACCCCAGGAACCGGAGTCCCGCCCTCTAACCACTAGACCAGCTCGTTCCCCCACATTACAGTACAGTAGTGCGTAATTAAATCCCACTTGATTAAGCACGCAGCAAACAGCTGTGGACTAAATCCTTGTGAGGAAAGTCCATTAAAACAGTGTAGTGTGGTAAAATAGTATATTACGTTACTAGTCCTGAAAATATGTGTTTACCGGACGAGTGACGTACGATATTTTACGCCATACTACTAAATCTGTACAGTAAATCGTTATATATTACCACCAACTAAAGGACTAAAAATCACTAGTCATAACCTCTAAGGGAGGTTATGTTTTTGTGTATAACCACTCATTGTCACCTAAATACAGTATAATCAGCTGATTGGTGTCCGGTAAAACTCATTACAGTACAGTAGTACGCAATGAAACCCCATTTGATTAAGCTGGCGGCAAACAGCTGTTTTCTGGACTAAATCCTTGAGTGGGAAGTTCGTCAAAATAGTGTAGTGTGGCGTAAACATCTTTTTACAAAGACACTCCATTGGAATGTATGAATGCATACTAAACATGAATACTTTTTATTTGTAAACGAGAGTTTATACAGGGATGTATTTTACAGTTCGAAACAACTGTTGTAAAACAAACAAAGACAAAACTTTCAGGACCAGCAGTAACATAAACTAGGCCTCTTCTACCGATTTTCTCTCTCCCTCTTTTTTCAAAAGCTAATACATCCTAAACAAAGAATTGGTACTTTGATCAAATGGTATTCGCTAAAAAACCTGGTCCATCTTTACTAAAACAATATGTGTAGTTAAATACTGATTTGAGTCTGTGAATTGTATATTTTAACCCCCTAACTTAAGAATAAAACGGTGATTTCATGTTATAACTCTATTCACTTACGCTATTCACAAGATTTACGTTTAACGTACGTTATTCCAGCCTAAATCATAAAACTAATCATAAACCTTTCGATTTCATTAAATGATAAAAATAGTTCCAGGCAACTTCTTGGGCTAGAAATACGAGAATTACACTCGTATTATACTTTAATTACAAAACAAAATTATTAAAAAATAATATTTCAAGAGAGAAATACACGGTTTCTTCCATTTTATCAGTGAAACAAAAATATATACATTTTAGTGATATTCTGGATCGAAATTTCACTTAGATTTTTAATCCGACCTATAAGAAATAATGTATTCATTATTTCATTGGGCACAATCATAAAAGAGTTGAGATCCCTATAAATTACTAAATAAGCGGCAATTCAAAAGATATCTAATTTCTGTCGAGAAGCAGACGCGAGAGATGTTTCTTTGCGAATAAGATTAATTGGGAATTCAACACAACCTAGATTGTTTGAGTTTATCTTTGATTTATGATTAGAGAAATTAACAAAGATCGATCTCAAGTATAAAATATAAAATATGTGCGAAGGTGAAAATTATTTGATGTTTTTGAACAATACCACCAGCGAAGACTGCCTTAAGTGCCATTACTTATGCATTAGGCTGGGGAACATGGGGCTAACAGAGAGGCAAGAACTTGCGTGTATTCAAGTCGTGTTCTTGCGTATGGATCGCAATTACTTAATCTCAAAAATTTTAGCCATACTGTATAAAATTTGTTTTTACGATAACACTTTAAAGACAGGATTATTGACAAATAGATGGTTCAGTTACCCGTTTTGTTTTCTACAGGATCCGTTGAAGTGTGAATTGACTAAATTCTTCTGCTGAGAAAGATTATTGTGATTATGAGAGGATTTAAATAACGAACACAATGAATAACACACCATTGAATAGTTTGTAAGATACTCCTGTTGTGTCATTCTACATCTGACCTGAGATGTAATTCCAGAATTTATAAATCAATTGTAACGGATAAAACGATGCCAAAATTGGACAAATTTTTATGAAATTGGTAAGATTATAGTAAACCTAACCAAACAATTTAATAAATGTGGAAAACACAGATCTAAATGCCTCGTTCTATGTTTTAATTGCATACATTACCATAAATTGTTTAACCATATTAGCGACAAAAATAAACTAATTCATGTCTTAGCTGAACGTATGAATTAAATGTATGAAATTAAATTTTTGAAGTTGAAACGGATCGTTTTAGAAAAGAACAGTGATAGACGTAACCGAGAAAGCTGGAAAATAGTGTCTATTGTCAAGTAACTTTATCACTTTCAACTGTACGCTTGGTATTGTCTTTTGCAATCTTTCATTTATAATATACAGATAACGATCTAACTGGAATACCAGCAAAACTAAACTCATTCATAATGGATTTTTGTTTTATCAAACTTATCTTTTGCTGCCAGTATAATGATTGTTACAAGCCAAATGTATCCGGAGGGAGTTTGTTCTACAACTGTGATACTTGATCAGTCTATAGTTTCAACAACACAAAGTTGTAATCCCTGGTAAATCCCGAGCTAAAGTAGTGCTAGATCTGCATACACCATTTTACTCTGGTGTTAGATAATTCTGTCAGTATATTTTACGAATCTGTACTACTGTATCCCCACACAAGTATGCAACGTGATTCATTACAGACAAATAAACATAAATTTAACTAAACCAATCCAAACGTTGCTCTATGCTACCTAATCTCTATTTTGTACATAAACAATTTATCTAACAATATCTTCATTATACATCATAAATATACTAGTTTAAAAGAGGATCGTTTTGCTGTAAATCCCTGTGATACAGGGTGTAACGAAATCGCTAAGCATGCTATGCAGAACCAGATTCTACGAGTACGTACAAGAATAAGAAAAAAAAGAAAAGAAAAAAATGTCGGATGTTTGAAAATATTTGTATAGTTTCAAAAGTTTTAGAACCCTCCAAATATGTTTGCCCCCAAAAGATAATTTAGAGTTGGTGTCAAACAACAGGTGAAGTTGAAACTACAAAAACACAGGAAGCTGTTTTCATTCTACAATCATAACTTTGACTTGCTTCCGGTTCCTTGTTTCTCCTTTACCCTGTTCTATCATAATTTTTTTTTGTTAGTTAACCTGCGAGACTAAGTAAAATACCTTGCCGTATACAAATGACGTTTATTTTAAACTGGGACACTAAATGCACACGTTTAATTAATTTCTATAGCTTATAAGTTATGACTTCTCAGTTGCTTTATTTAGAGTTATAAAGCTGAAAGCTGCCTACAAATGACTTGAACATTTGTGAACAATGTTAATGTATTATAATATAGAATTTTACAATTTATCATACAATTATAAGACTAGTTTCATTTTTGGGTGTTGCCTTCCGGATTACTTAACTATTAATAATCTAGAGATTAAATACCTTGATGCCCATGTAATATATGGTAGTCTTAATTGCTACCGGTTTCGATACACTTATGATGTCATTGTCAAGCCTAGACGTGGTTGTCACTCCTAGGAGGTCGTCATAAAGTCTTCAACACACATAAATAGGACGAATAAATAACAAAAAAGAACACAAACAAAATTTTTTACCGTCACCCTGAACACGCAGCCGCACCAAGAGTTGTATGGCCATACAGTGTTATTTGTACGTAAACATGTTTGTTCGTGTTCGTTTTTGTTATTTATTCGTCCCGTTTATGTGTTTTGAAAACCTTATGAGGACTTCCTAGGAGTGACAACCACGTCTAGGCTTGACAATGACACCATAAGTGTGTCAAAACCGGTAGCAATTAAGATTACCAAGGATTACGTTGTCATCAAGGTATATAACCTCTAGATCAATAAAACTCGTGTTAAGGGAATGATCAAGTCTATTAAAAGAGATAAAAACTTAAGAGCTAGCATAGAGATTATTTTTTATGGATTCAGGCATTAACCATAATGCAAAAGTTATGTGAAAACTTTGTTTCATAAAGTATTTTAAAGGTTCACTGACCTAGGGGTCTGTGGAAGTATTTTATGTTCCTTCTATAAACATTACAGTTTGAGAGTCTCATAAATATTTAATTGGCATTTTAAAAGTAAAAGGTCTATCGTAAACATCACGGCTTAAATTTTTCTTTCGTTTTCACCACTTTATTTCTTTTGGTATTGCCATCCAACATGTCCAGAATCCTGGTCTTCTTTATAGAGGTGAACGAATTAAAATAAAATACAGTTGTTACAGTACACTCTTGTTGGTCATATTTTGCAAAATATATACACATAATTACTTTTTACAAACATGTAATCTTTCGCTGTTGGTAAACTTAATTTGGTGTAAAAGTAACGCATACCTAACCTAGAAATAACTTCTCGTGTAAGACTTGGAAATCTCTCTACAGTGATTGCTTGGAATCTCAGCTTTAAGCAATTACAACTGTCTTCAAATGCTAATTAGTTTCCTTTGTCTCCTGGATTTTCTTAAGCTGCTACTGCTTTGAAACTAGTTATTGTTACTAGAGTTTACTAGATAGCATTAATCACATTTTCGTATCAAAGTAATTTCTTATATTAAGAATTTGTGTTTTTCGCTCTCCTGTACTTAGTAATGCGTTCCATATACCATAATTTGACTCAACAGAAAGGCATAGGTCATACATTAAATAACAATTATTTTGAACCCTAGTAACTGCATTTCGAGAACACCGGGTAAAAACTAATGATAATTAACAACCAAATAAAAGCAAATGTAGCAATCACTCGGTTTTCGTTTTAGCAGTAGAAGAGAACCAATGACGTATAAAACAAGTTTGAATTTTAAATAAAAAAAAAAAAGTGTTAGAGTTGGAGCGAAGTTGTAAGTTAACATTAAATACGATAGGTCATCAAAAGTGAATTTTCAAAAACCACTATCTTAACATTGTATCTATTTGTTTGGAAAATAACCATATTATTTAACCATGCATTAGAGATCCTAAATTTCTCCTATCAAATGCGTGTTTACTCCTTAACCTCGAACGTTTGATAATATAAAGTAATATAGGTATTGTAATTACACATACCGAAACATATATAGAAAATCCGCCATGTTCTGTTAAGCCCAGAACAATCCTACACAGAAGTTACTTATAGAATACTTATAGTATTAGTACTAAGCCTGAAATAGTTCATAAGCTATGATTTGTTTATTTCTAACGTTTATATTCAAACTAACTATACAATATACACCACAGTTGCTGTAAAATCAATTATACAGGGTGGCTGAAAAGTAACTTGCACCCCCCCCCCTTAACTTTTCAACCATTAGAGATATTTGAAATCGGTTTGCGGCAACCTTCTTAGATATGAAGGGCTACAATAATTATGGTCAATTTTGAAAATTTTGCCCTTAGGGGTAGCGGGGGTAGGTGGTAGCTCAAAATCTTCAAATGACAAGTATAGTCGAGTTTGGTATCGTTTTACAGGTCTTGACGAAACATAACAATTAACATAAATAAAATAGAAATCGGAGCATTAATAACAAAATGGCAGCTGAAAATGATTGAGACAATGGTTATTTAAAGTAATTTTGAACTGCCATTTTGTTGTTAATGGTCCGATTTATATTTTCTTTATGTTAATTGTTATGTTTCGTCAAGACCTACAAAATGATACCAAACTCGACTATACTTATTATTTGAAAATTTTGAGCTACCCCCTACCTTTGCTACCCCTAAGGGCAAAATTTTCAAAACTGACCATAATTATTGTAGCCCTTTATATCCAAACAATTTGCCGCAAACCGATTTCAAATATCTCAAATAGTCAAAAGGTTAAAGAGGGTGCAAGTTAACTTGTTTGCCAACCTCATGATTATTTGGATTTGAAACGTTTTTGGGCGCCATTTTGTTATTAGTGGACCGATTTTGGTTTTCTTTATGTCAATGTTTACGTTACGTCAAGACCTGTAAAATGATACCAAACTCGACTATACTTGTCATTTGAAGATTTTGAGCTACCACCTACCCCCGCTACCCCTAAGGGCAAAATTTTCAAAATTGAAAGGGGGGGGGGTGCAAGTTACTTTTCAGCCACCCTGTATATTTAATGCAAGGAATGGGTAAGTTTGTATCCTTAAGAAGTTCAACAATTATTCTCAGTAACACAGTATGAGCATGGAATGTCGTTTTAATACAGAAACACCATGTGGAGAGGAGAGGTTTTATTCTCAGCAGGACAACTTTATCCCTTGCAACTGAGAGTTTTGTGTTTTACATGAATGTATTTATAGTCAATAACAACTGTTGTAAAACAAACAACGGCAAAACTTGTAGGACCAACAGGGATATAATCTAAGCCTCTTCCACAGACCTGTTCTCTCTTTCTTTGTAAGGCTAATCAACGGTGGTTTCACTTTCAACATTTTATACTTTTAAATTAAATGGCGACCATTCAAAGTAGTTATTTTTATTACTTTTTCATTTGGTTCTTTTTTATCGTTTCATGACTATTTTGTTTTCGCTGTTTAGTTACGTACTTAGTTAATACCTAAAGATCGACTTGCTACTTTTGTATTTAGGTTTTATTCGGGTAAAATAATCCTTTCAAGAAGCCTATATAAGGTTATTAAAAAGTAGTATAGGCCATAACACGATAAAATATTAATATTACCATAGGTCTCATGGTAAGACCTGGACCCGGAACCGATTAACTTTTTCGTTTTGAGGTCCTTAGAGACAAAAAACATCATTAGTTCAAATTAATATGTATATATTTATATGAGTATATGAGTGTATATATACGAACCTGCATGATCGGACTCTGGGAACGGGGGTTTTATGAGGTAAAAATAGGATTTTCCCGTTTTTATCCTAAAAATATGCAATTTAGTAATTTATTTTTAAATAGCTATTGGAGTAAAAAAAAATATTTAATATCCGGATGCGTTGTATTTCTAACAGCTCCCGAGAAAAAAAAACATGGAGACTAAATAAACTGATTTAGTTTACTTGTTTATGGAAACAGTTTAATTTAATTTGACAAATTTGTTTATTTAATAATGAGCTATCAACAATGCAAAAATAAAATAACACTTGGTTACCATCCCTGTAGTGGCAAACATAAATATGCGTAAAAATAATGTTAAATAAAAAGGAAATAAATCTGACTATTTTCAAGAAATATATTTGTGAAAATTCCAACCAGGTAAATGTAAATGCACTTAGTCTGCAGGTTTCCTGCAGCAGGGGTATTTTATATTATCTGGCAATCCCGAGGCTACAACAAGTTAAAATTTAATATATTCCTCACTCAGCCCTATATCTACATACTAGTAAAACTTATGAGCCTACCTTTTTCTAATACAAATGGCAAATGGCAATAATAATTAAATCTGAATAGTTTCTGACGAAATGACGTTTAATAGACTCGGAGGAGCAGGACAATGGTTCATTTAATCGTTTCAGTCAATTAGCGTACTCGCGCTCAAAATGAATTCCATTGTAACAAATCCAATTTAACCAACTCGCTGAACTTCCCTAACATTATAATGTGATCCTTGGCTTTTAATCAATTGTCTTATATGAATATCTATCTATATATTAAAATAAATAAATATATATATAACTATCTGGAAATTTGCTACACTCTTCGTCATAAATTAAACCATTAACAAGTGAGTAAATGAATTTGGGTAGCATAAATATGAATTAATTGATAAAATGTTATTTCCATGCAGTAACGATATTATTTGAGCTTATCTAGCGTCTAAGTTGATTACAATAAACAAAGTTTAGGAATTTATTGGTCACCAAATTATCTAGCCGTGCGGTGCCTTCGGCTGATAAGCTGATAAATAAGAAGGTTACAATACCTGCAGACTGCCTATAGTGGTCCTTGAGTATCCAACAGGATTACGCGTTTCGGTATTTGTTATACCATCATCAGATCCTATATATAAAACTTGAAGTTTTTCGACTCATGATGTCACGTCAAAAACTGTGACGTGACATCATGAGTCGAAAAACTTCAAGTTTTGTATATAGGATCTGATGATGGTATAACAAATACTGAAACGCGTAATCCTGTTGGATACTCAAGGACCAATAGGCAGTCTGCAGGTATTGTGACCTTCTTATTTTGATTTGCATGAAGTGGCCTAGAAAAACAACTAGAACGTGATAATATATCTCAAAAGCTGTTTTTGGTGATCGGCTGTTTGAGATTGGCTGCCTGCATTATGTAGTTACTGTAAACCCCCAAAGGGGAGGTAACTGCTCGGTGTTGGTATCGGCATTTTCAAGTAGGCCACAGACATGGACGACTGGGCATTGGGTCCCAGTGACATTCCTTTATCCAGGATGGAGGGGTGTTTAGCTCTAGGAGAGATGGAAGTGCATCATATTCTCTAACCTACCTGTGTCTGTGGTTCTTTGGGTTTCGGCCTGCTTGTTGTGTGCGACCAGCATTCAGTGTGGCAAATCCTCGACTTTGGAAGTAACCTTTCCTGGAGGTGAAAACGGGCAAGTACCCGTAGCTCACGGGGACACTCAAGGGCAACGTAACTTTCCGCAGTGTGAGGGCAACGGTTTGTAGGCACTTATGCAAACCAATCCCTGTCTCTGAGCACGGACGGTATGGTTATCTTGAGTGTGGGGGGTTCTTCCCGGAACCTCAATTGGGTCAAGGGTGTCGCCACCTCTGGTGGATAGGTTCATCCGGGTGGGTCCCACTTCTATACCTGCCTCCTTTTGGGAAACCCTGATGGCCTGGCAGTGATGTTGGGTCTGACGGGCAAACTAAGTAGATCGGGTGCTGGGTCCGAGCCCGCCAGGGGTATCTGGGGATCTATCGCTCTGGTTATCTCTGGTTTCCCAGCAACTGGGTAAGGCCTCGATCGAGTAGTGGTGTAAATGGGAGGTTGGGGTTCCCCCGTCAGCGTGCTGACGGTCCCCTTCCTTCTGGCTATGATGGCGGGTTCTGCCTGTCAGGGATTAGATAGGTCCCGAGTGTTGCTTGCACTAAATGCGTCGGGGTGCTCCATTATGGTCCTCTAGGGCTTGTACCTGGTGGAACCCAGGTGGAGTGACGCTTAAACAAGCAGCCGGAATCCCTGGTTAGGATTGAGGGGCAACCCTCTTTCCGAAGGGTCTGCTTCGGCAGCCGGCGAGCCTGATGACCTTAAGTCATCCGCCCATGATGTGCTAAAGGTTGATGCGCAAGCTTCGGCCTACATCATGGGGCCCGGGTATGTCTCACGATAGGTACCGGGTACGTAGTCAGGGGGCTTCGGCTCTCATGACAAAGAAATAATAACAATAATAATAATAATAATAATAATAGTAATAGTTACTGTAAACGGCCTAGTGGTAAATGGGTATGGTGACTAATTTAAGGTTTGCATCAACTTATCTTGATAACAAAAAGGCTGATGAAGGCTATTCACAGGTGATGATAAAAATGAGTTTGTTAAAAAAAAATCAATCAAGGAAATTAACAAAATTTGATTTTACTGAAGTATAATCTAAGCCTTTAAAAGGTTGATCCAATCAGAGTCCATTGCACTGATCTATGACTTTCCTAAATTGATCCGTTTCTACAGTTATTGGTTAAACTGAAAAAAATATCTTAGTTATGTAAATAATGTTGTAGGTTTTTTAATTTTAACCGAAGTTAAACAAAACAATAACAACGTAGTATGAAATAACAATAACAATGTCGAATGATCATTAAAAGCCTACATTGCTGATTGAATCTTTTATTGTCTACACCTCAGTAACAGCTTCATATTAAATATAACAATGTAGGAGCCTTATAAAGTAAGGCTCTCATAAAACATTTAAATAGCCCATTACGTAAAGCCCTGTGTTATGAAACAAAGATAGAGCTCGCGGATGTGTTAAAGCACTTCTTACCTTTATGTGACAAAATCCCAAGGAGATTTTGTAATATGTTTTGCATTACAATATATTTTGCAGTAAGTCGTTTCAACAGTTTAAGCAGCTTTAGCTACTCAATACATTGATGTATTTATTGAGCTTTGTTCTGCCATAAGTTTGAATCAGTTTTGAATAAAGGAGGAAAATATTATTGCAACCAGCTACCAAAAAACACGGAGTAGGAGGTATTAAAACTAGTTACTTTTCCTTCAAGAAACATCTAAGGAAATGTTAGAAACTCGCATATGATGGTGAAATGAAAATAAAAAGTGTAAGGTAATTAAATTGAAGTCAAATAATTCACTGAGGAAGCAGGTGCTCAAAGACATTTAATTATAAAGAGGATAAACTATAAATACATTAACCTAAGGTTAGATTTACTCAAGTGTAACGTAAATATCGAAATATTGATTTTAACGAATACACATAATTTTAATAACAAATTCATTATAATATTTTAAAATGTAAATAATTATATATACTACAGGTCGTTCAGTGGTAGAAAACTCGACCAAAAATATGGAATGTAGGACTACAGACTTCTCTATTTTCACCCAACGCAGTTAATACAATTTGTAATTGGAATTTCTTTAACTCGTTTTGATTTTCTGTTTATATTTCGTTGTTATTTCGTAACCAGCAAGGCAACCCATACGGCCCATGGTAATTCTTTTCAAATTTAGAACTCAGTTTTGTGCTTATTTTTGAACCTATTTTAATTTATAATGGAATTATGCAAATCAGCAAAACAGGAAAATATCTTTCTGGCAGTTAGCTACAATGCACAAGAGCTGAGGAAAAAGGTTTTGAAGAATCATGCTTGCCTATTAATATATAGAGATACAATAAGGATTTTCTCCGTAACCTCCCTTTTTCTCCTATCCTTAACCAATTTTTACGATTCAGATGTGAGTTTAAAGCTTATGGTCTTGCGCAGGGCGGAATGGCAAGTGGAAGAAAATATAGTTTTAGGTTTCGCCCTTCCCTGGCCTTTAACGTATTTGATGAATGTGCTTACACAGGTCAAGTGCCCCTGACTAACATTATTATAACGGGCTTAAAGATCACCATCACTTGAATCTTCAAACACGGTCAGATAAAGAAAAAGCAGCAATGTTTATGATAATGCATTTTTATTGGGGCACTTTTATTTATAGCCGTAACCTAATTGAGGTAGGTAAATTACATGTTTTATGGCATGATTAAACAATTAACATATTTCAAAAATTGCAAATTAGTAGTTTTACAAATAAATAATTTTTTACGATGATTTCTTTTCTTGAATATTAATTTTGTTCCAGTTACAAAGTAATTTTTGGTGGATAAAAGAGTACTGCATTATTAATTTGACTTCCAAAAAAAAAAATTTCAAACCCTTATAAACAAACTTAAACACATGTAGCCCAAAACCAAACACAATTTTGATTTACATTCGCAAAAAATAACACTAGATATTTAATTTTACAATCATTCTTTCTTGTAACGTTGTTTCTATTTGTGTGATGACCATTATATAAATTTAAAAAAATTAAATTATTTTCTTAGAAAATAATAAACCATTGAATTGTTTCTTATGTTAGTCATATTGTTTTAAGACCAATAATGTGTATGCCTAAATTCAGTTAATTTAAAATCCCACTTATGACTCGAATACATATTTAGTTGCTCTATAATACATGCTAGCAGAAACTAAATATTTTAGTGTATATTATTATGAATATTGGACCAATACAATAGCAGAGGTGACATTGTAAATTCTCAAGCATAGGTCGAACGTGTCTGTGTTTAATTAGCAAAGATGACATTATTATAATTAACTTACAAAATTATAAGATTTAAAATATCATATGTGTAAATGAAATGAGCACAACAGAGACCAAAGCCAGACGTCATGTGTTGTGGTCTTCATCTGTGTGAGGTTAGCTATGTGGAGACGATTGACTCATAGTTCAAAGGGGTTGTGTAGAACACAGGTCGATTTGAAAGTGATATTGTAGTAGCATGAGGACTAATATACGTATTTTCTTACTACATTGCAATCAGAGATAGACTGTGGGTGTATAAATAAAAATTTAGATACTAAATATTCATAAAGATAATAATATTAGTAGTATAAGATTAATAAAGATAATCACAATAGTAAGTAAAAACCTCTAGATATTAAAAATGTTAAATATACATGGGAGCATAAAAATATGTGTTTGTTTATGTTGTTACTTACCCAAAGAGCCTTATTAGGTCAGTATCGAATTATCTAGTGACTACAATATATTTATGGGCTGTGCTTCCTACCACTAATCGTAACGAATAAAGTTCTTCTATGTTCAACCATCATCATGAAAGCATCTCTTATTTCAGAGCCTTTGTCTATACAATATTTAATGTCTAGTGAAGTATAAAGTAAAGATGGTTTCAAGTGCCAATAGTTAGTAATAGTATTGCTATAAAAGAGATAGCATACATAACGGAGTACATAAATAGTAAGTTTGAACCAAATATAACTAAAACGTTTTTTGCTAATGTTAACTCACATTTTAATACGACAAACAACTGAGTGAAAATACTGTTGCAGTCTATCTTTACTTAAGATTACGATGAAAATGAAAATGACATTTGTACAGGTTGGAGCAATAACGTACGACTTTATTATAGAGCTAAGTAACAAAACGGTGTCATATTGAAGTCACCTCACGTTTTTAACACCTCACAAATTCTCCACTTTCCCACCTTGAAGGTCTAACTGTGACAGAAACCTATGGGTTATAAAATATTGTATGTCTGAAACTCTATAACTATTTAATTCCAAACGCTTGTGTATTTTGTAATTTTTTATATTTTAAATAGCCTAAATCATATAACAATTTGTATTTAACATGTGCCAACTATTAGCGGTAGATAAAAGATTATTTTTATAATTCATATTAAGTTTAAGTTTAAAGTAATTTTGCCTGGGGAACAGTTTGGTATAGTAGTCCCGGTCCTCAAGATCTCGAGTTCAAATCCTGCCAAGCACAAATGGATTTTATCCTAGCGATAATGCCATGGCCATCCTAGACGTAGCCTTAAGTGACGCGGGGAAAATTCAGGGCTAAGACCTAGTTGAATAAAAAAGGTACTTTTGCATGAAACAGTGATTCTCAATATTTTTAACTAAACGTATTTAAATTTGATAATTTAAGCTCTAAACGGTATCCACCATAGTTCATACACTTTTGAATATCACTTCGCTGTACAACAAACTATATTGTTTACTCATAGCTCTTTAACTTACCTTATCAGGTAGGTAAATAAAACTGCACTACCTAAAATATAGCACTTCGTAACGAATTGTGGAATGTATAATCTATAATCCAAACACATGTTAGATGAGAGGAATTAAATTACAAAACAAGTGGGGATTAAAATCTATTAATCTAATTTCTGTCAAGAAGCAGATGCTGACAGATGTTTCTGAACAAAGAATAAAGATTAGAATTTCATCACAACCCTTAGATTGATTCAATTTGAGAATAGCTAATGATTATAGTTTTTCGTACAGATAAAAAGCAATAATTATCATCATTAGTTCACTTAAGCTGCTGGTTGTCCGTTGAGAGTCTCGTCAAACCGGTATTTTCACTTTTGTCTCAGATTTGCCACTGATGATGCCATAATACTATAAGTACTATTTATTAAGACAATCAGTTCAACTTACTGAGAACCTTTAAACTGTTGTAATTATACATGCAGTGATATCGGTTTTGTGAATACTGTATTCATATGTAAGTAATTTTAGTTAAAGTTAGGCATAGTTCTGCCAAAAAGTCTTCTAGTCGTCCATGTTATTTCTTTATATATATTTATTATTATGGACGGATTAAAAAATACTTTTAAAGTATAGTGGTTTTTTTTAAATCTTTTGAATTATTTCAAATATTGTAAAACTCTCTATCTCAACAACTCTCTCTCTTTCTCTCTCCACACTGTTTTAAACAAAAAAGCAATTTGGGTTAGTTCCAAACAACAGGTGAAGTTGAAACGACAAAAACACAGGAAGCTGTTTACATTCTGCAATCATAACTTTGGCTTGCTTCCGGATCTTAACTTTTCTTTTGCCTCCTTCACTCTTTAATATTTATTTAAAAAAGAACATACAAGATGAAATTGGACGGTATACCGACTACATAATACTTTTATTTCGAACAAAAGAAGCGTAAAAAATGCCATGACGCAAGTTTCTATCGTTGATTCAATTACTTTAATATACATTGTTACACAGTGATATAACTAATGATAAAACAACGAAGTCCATAAAAATAATTTAATTTACGAGTAGAACGTAGCCATGCCTTGTTATGTTCGATAGATTCAGGAGTGAGATATATAAGCTTAGTCATGGAAAACTTGTTTTATAAACCATTTTATGGGCTCACTGACCTAGAATTTGATCCGTAAACCTTTTTATGTTCCTTCAACAAGGACTAGAGTTTTAGGACCTTTTATATAACTTATTACGGTTTTGAAAGCAATATTATATGTCAACACACTATACACAAGTCTATGGTTTAGTATGAATTACTTCTATCACTTTATTTTGTTTGATATAATCGTCAAACATTAATGTGGGGTTTGCTATACAAGATTATTGAATACAATTCCCTAAATATTTAAAATCCGAGATTATATTAAGAGAAAAATTAAAATTAAATTAAATAAAAAAGTATAATTTTCGTGGCTGTTAATTGCATAGTTATTTTTTTCATATTGAAAAAAAAAAACAACATAACAATGTATTAAGATATAATAGGTTTAGGTTATCAAACTCATTAAAGTGTACAGGTAGGCAATGTATGCTATTATTAAAATACTATCATTGGTTTTTAAACTTATCCTTGGATATTACTTAAGGTAACACCGTTAACTATGCGTTCATGGTCTCACTCAAATAAGCATAGAATAATCCAATATACATGTTAGTAGTATTAACATGCTACTAATTAAGATCCGCTGGTTTAGTGATGCGCTTCTTGTAGTTCATGAGCTTAGATCTGGTAATGTCTAACACGATTATACCAAATTAAAAATATCTCTACGATTCCGGATTTTTAAATACCATTAATCTTCCTGAGATATAACTTTAGGGGAAGCTTATACCAGAATGTCCATACATTTTTTAAATTATGAAAAGTAATAATAAAATACATTAACACTATGCATATATGATTTGTACAGGAGAAAATACA
This sequence comes from Macrosteles quadrilineatus, assembly GCF_028750875.1. Taxonomy (NCBI): domain Eukaryota; kingdom Metazoa; phylum Arthropoda; class Insecta; order Hemiptera; family Cicadellidae; genus Macrosteles; species Macrosteles quadrilineatus. The sequence continues at coordinate 62,660,166 of NW_026542597.1, forward strand.
GTTTTTACACAAAAGTACCCCTTGGTGAGGGCAAGGACAGCCCTCACAGGACATTGACATCCTTGTAAATTGATGTTCAATAATTTACATGGATATGTTTATGGTCAGTTACAACACTGTTGTAAACACAGACAACAAAAAAGCAAAACTCGCTGGACCAGCAGACACATAAAATAAACCACTTAACATCTTCCTCTAAAGCTAATCCTTCCAAACGTTGTGTTACTCCGAAATTAGTTTTTCGTCAACTTTCTATTGATGTGTTTTTAGTTTTTTTTCTCTTTTACTTTTTCAATAAGTTATGCTTTACTTTAGGTAAATGCTTCGGGTGTTTTATACTTTACTTTGGCAATATAAAACGTCTTAGGCCATATGGTCCCGATATATAGCAATAAAGTTACTTTTCACAACACTATGATGTTTTTAGCTGTTTTACAAACACTAATTGGAGGCTGAAAGCTACGTATTGCTGGCCATGCCAGCTGTCATCGTCATTTGGGGACCGAGCAGGTTTTTACATCATTAGGACCAAAAATCTGCTGTTCGCTTATTTAAAAAACATGGCCTAAACAAACTAGCAACTATTTATTATTTTTGCCGAATCCTCTAAATATTTCTTCCCAACCTTAAAGTTGTAGTTGTGTGAATTAATTGTATATGTTTTCACAATTTTGTATAGTGTGGTGAAAAACAGCATTCGTATCACAAGCTAAAAGGGTTTTGCTTATCTCGATCGTTTTAAAAAAAATATCTCGTGCCGCCAAAACCTTATTTTAGGCCCTAGGTCCGAAATATACTATTTGTTAAGCCTAATAATAAATTAAATAACTTTCCATCAACATAACCACCTAACTGCCGATCATTCAGAAAACAGAGCTACCAGTTGGTAGAAAAGGATACTAACGTTGTAGGAAAAGTAGTTGTAAAAAGGGTTGAGGCAATGAGGTTGATTCAAAATCAAAGGTTACTTTTTTAAAATTTGTTTAATGTTAAACAATAAATCTACTGTAAATCTGAGTGTATAATTACAGTTCAATATATTCAACTAATCAACTCTCACAAAACAAGAGTGAGTACAATAGAGCTCACAAAAGTTTCTCAAACTCGGGGATATAAGTTTGAACTGTCTCAAACAACTACATGACGTAATCTGCTTTGCCATTGTAAAGCGAGGGTATTGTCTCGTGAACATCCATGTTTAGAACTAATAATTAGTCCTCGTTTTAAATATATAATACAGTTTTAGAAATAATAGTTTTTCTTTCAAATAGTTTAACTTAGGAAATCAGTTATTCTCGTTACTTTTAAAGCATCTGAAAAAATAAAAAAACTTGTAAGCACTTATTTACATATGTTATTAGACGTAAGTTCTTTAATTTTTTCAGGTTATTTAATAACACGTACGATAGCATTGCCCAAGGATATTAGAACAGAAACGGTTTGGAACAAAAACATAAACGAATGACGTCACTGGGTCGAACGGTCGAACCTAATACTAATAACCTCAAAGTCATACTGTTTTAGGCGTTGTTGGCAGCTGCATTTAATTTATAATAATACAAACAATGTTTGTTTTTGGGACATTTGTTTATCTTTGCCTCTTTCACACCGACAGATTCGTTTGCAGACGGTATGTAGATTGTTTGTAAATTGTATGTATACTACTTTTTGAGTTCGTAAACAGTCTGCAAAGAGTCTCCAAACAAGTGTGCAAATTGTCTGAAAACGTTTTAGAAACATTGTATTCGATGTTAATTCGTTGTTAACTTCAGCTACCTGGAGAATTACCCAATGTTACTTTTGGTGACATATCTCAGGAATAAAACTCAGCCCTCGCTTACAAAACCCAACTTTATTTAATAATTTAGTTTACAAAAGAAACCCCAGTTTGGAAAAGGACTCTATACTCCAATTCTGAAACCCCTTCTATAGTACAGCCTTCTGTAGGTCAGCACAACAAGTTATTGTTTAACAACACTTCCAGCCTACTCACCGAAACAATGCCACACACTTCCTCTTCACAATATTTTTCCCTTCCTATTACAAATGCATTATTTTAGCTTATCAAATAATAAACAAAAAACCATAAACAACATGCTTGTAGCTTGAATGGTTTCCTTTCCTTAAGACACGCCACAAAATACATCTAATCTAGTTAAATATTATATTAGAGTATGGCAGGGATATTAATTAATGCTTATCAGCATTGAAAAGTACAGATTGAATAGTATTGTTTCGTGTGAGGAATACTCATGAAATTGATAAAGGGGATCAAACGTTTAGTCACAGTTCCAACACCATCAATACAATAAAAGAGGATACCCAAGCAGGAAACGATTATTTCAACAACCTAGTGAAGCGCTAACTGTTGGAATACAAATATTGAAATAAAACAATTTTAAAGTAAATACATAGAAATTAGTAATTTCTAAAATATAGGGTTTGCTTTTTTAATTGGTATCACCTCATTATTATGTAACTGTATGTGAGTAATCTGCATATGAATGAGAAAACACTGTAGGTAGCATTAGAAAGGCTCCTATAATGAATTTGAATAGCCCATTACGTAAAGCCCTGTGTTATTAAACAAAGATATAGTCCGGGGATGTGTTAAAGCACTTATTACCTTTATATTGCAAAACTAAAAGGAGATTTTGTAATATTACCTGTAATACATTGAATAGTTTCAATAGAGTATTAGCTTCAGGAATGCAATATACGGATCCGTTCATTGAGTTACATTTCTACATCAGTAATAACTCTTATTGAGGAAAGGAGGAAAATTTGACTTTATTAACTTGATCGTATATGTAATTAACACTTTTATGGCACTTTTGGTTGTTTGTAAAAAACTGGTGCAGGGAGTTTCTGCTTTTTTTTAGTTTCCTTTAAAATATGGCAATTCATTCTCTAACTCTACCTAAAAAGGGGTAGTAGTAAAAAGTGAATAATTAAAAATAATTTATTTTTTGATCGAAATTAAAAGTATTTAACTTTTATTACAGTAACAAAAAATAATCGAATAATATTGTAGTTTCATGCCGAAACATTTGTCTGTGGGTTTGTATAAAAAGATGGGATATTGCAGAAAAAGGTTTACAGAATAAATTATTTTCGAGTAAAAAGAAAAAATAAGAGAAATTTTGAGTTATATGTTCAACCAATAAAATTAAATCTAAAGAAAAGGCATGGAATAGCATATAATGTATTTAAAAAAAACATGTTAGGGATTTCTCACATAAATACGCCTACTTTTTCTACATTCTACAAAACCAAACACAAAAGGAAATTTACATCCTTATATTTCTTTTAATATTTAGGTAGTAAAAAACGAATGCTGGAGAGGAAATTGCAGAAAGTAGAATAAAGTAGACTTAAATTATTCTTAGCTGCAAGACTTTACAAACTCAATCCAACATATTTTTTTGGCCATTTGCATTTTGAAACATTTTTGAAGATTCCACTTATATTTATCAGGTATATTAAGCTATTTTTACAACAGTCTTATTGAAATAAGCTTGCTGAAATGTTCAACATCAAAGAAATCGTTAGCCAAGTAGTTTTATCATAAACATTTCTCTATACGGTATAATAGTAACACATATTTCTATAATTTAGATACTGTTTAATCAATGTTCATAAAACACACATACACATACACATAACACATGGTGATTCGCGAAGGAATATCTACTACAGATTTCATGAACACCACTGCAATATTACCGTGTTCTCTGCATGCATAACACACACATCAAAGTTATCTTGAAAGACATTTAAACACGCAAAGCCCTTCACACTGTTAAGTTGACTTGCACTCAAGTCTTTACTGAAAACACTTCAAGCTGTTTTCTGTTTGTCGACTTGAGAGACTTCTCATTATTATGTTGTTTACCATTGAAAAGAAGTCAAGAGTAGGATGTTAACATTGAAGAAATTTGATAATAGCATTTACTATTGGATACAGGTTAATAGTCAAAGATAATTTACGTTACAAGGGTAGTAAGAGCGTTTTTACATCACGCAGGTGAGTGTTGTGAAACGAGAGGAGGCGACTTACATAGTTCACCTAAGTGATGTAAACACGCTCTTGCGTAACGTGTAACGTACAATATTTTACCTGACCCGACAATATACAGGGGTTTACGTACAATATTTTTTATTATCCATTTCACTCATCTTCTAACAGTAACGTTCTTTGACAAACAAAAGCTAGGTTAGGAAAATACTTTAAAGCATAACAATAACAATAACATTCAAGCACACAGCTGATTTCTAGCGTTGAATGTCGTTGGCTCCATAGAGGTATATTTTATTAAGTTGAGCACTCAATGTTATTTGAATGAGTTTAATTACTTCACCGAGGAAGAAGTTGTTTACATTACGCTTGGGATAGGGAAGTTTAACATGGCGGGTTGGGTAAATAATTAAATAATTGTAACACAACAAAACACATGATCACATTGCTTGTATTTATGGTTAACCAGTTTTATTTGTGATATTAGCAGATAAGTCTGATTTGCCATACATATGGTTGCTTTGGTAGATAAGTTTTATATATGTTTTATGCTATTTTAATATACCATGGGTAAACTTAATTATAGATGTACAAATAGTTGTAAATGAATCTACTCTATTAATATACGTGTTATTAGAAAGTAACGCATTGTTTGAAAAAAAAATAGTTTGTTGCAAATATACAATTTATGTAAGACGAAATGTAAAATAATAAGATAATAAATGTAAAAAATCCCGTTTTAAGCAATAATTATAAATATTTTTAAAACTTAAGGGAAAATATTTGTATGGTATTTTAACATAAAACAAGGAAAAACAAAAGGAAACTCAATCTTCTCAGAAATGTGAAGTAGGGAATTAAAATGATTATGATGAAATGTAAGTACTAATACACACAATAAATTGAAATTTAATTAATTTAAAGAACTTTTATTTCTTTATATTATTAATATTTTTTATTTAATGACAATATTTTAAACAGAACTCCCATATAATTCTTCAATCAAAGTATAAAGTGAATTGTAATTAAAATAAGCTTAACGTACTCCAGTGAGGAAGCAGATGTTCACGATATTTCTTTACAAAGAAGATTAATTAGAGTTTCATTCAACTGTAGTTACAACATGTTGAGCTTAACGTAGATTTGTAAGTATTCATTTTTACTGCTAACATGTTTATACAATATTTAACTTTAAGAGGTAAACGCTTAATTCATAGAAATTCATAGTTAATTCATAGAAAGCAATATAATTAATATAGCATAATATCATAATTAATAGCATAATATGCTACCTGAAAACTTCACAGAGCTTATGTTTAGAGCTATATATTGTTGGCATTTCACGAATCAACTTGTTGGAAATTTAGATGTGATCTTTATTGATTAATGATCACTTATACAGGTAGATAAGTTTACACACCAGGGGTAGATAAGTTATTACGTAAAAGTGATGTGCAGTGTGTGTATGTGGTAGCAATGTCAACTTGGTCATAGTCAATTACCTCTGATACTGATGTTGAACTGCATTATACTTTACTTCAATAGACAATGCAGAGAACTAAATCTCATACGTCACGTGCTGTGGTCCTCATCTACACGAGCCTAATCTAGTAGGAAGGATTGAGTAGTTCAAAGGGATTGCATAGACCCCTTTGAACTACAAGCTATTTCGTAAGTGGTTGTCTAAGATTTGGTGCAATTAAGAATGGGTTAATCAGCACAGTTAGGCATATAAAGAGGTTTAGTAACACTTTGGCACAGTAACAATTCGGCTATACTCAAATTTATTAGAAATACAGTAACTCTTCGTCCTACTTGCTTTACAGTTAATTAAATAACCTAATGGACTAAAATATTTGCCCAACGAAAAAATTATAAGGGTTAAGGAACGCAGTTTAGGTAGTAAGAGGCCCATGGCCTGTATACTCTGCAATCTACTAGTAATCTGACCGAACCTAACCTAACATAACCTAAGCTAATGCAGTTTGTAGTGAGAAGTTTTAAATCTAATACCTTTTGTGAGTGTTTAAGTGTTGTTAGTTTTTACTATCCTCCCAAATAGTTAGTGAAGATGTTTCAAATACTTGTTGGGATGAAGTGTTGCTAGTTAGCAGGTAGAGGGTTGGACCGTGTGCCACAACTGAGGATTTCGGGCCGAAGTGTTACTTGGGCCGATGTGTTACGGCATTTTACTTTCTATTTACGTGGAATGTCAAATAAATTAGGGAATCAGGGAGAAGGTTACTTTTGTCTTAATGCAAATTTGTTAGCAATTTTGAAAATATTATAATATCACTATTATTCACTGAACAACAAAAAATCTCATCTACAAGCAATTCCAACTGTCTTCAAATCCTAATTAATCTCATTTGTTAAGTAACATCCGTCACAGCTGTCACTTTAAGCTTACATTGTTTAGCAATCAGTGCATCCTAAATAATTAGTAACATGAGTACACTTTACTTATCAGTTTGCAATGTCAAACTGTAAAATCAGTTTTTTAATTGAAAAAAAAGGGAAACAAAAAATTGGTTTTTTCTAGTACTTAAAATAATTAGCCGTCATATTTACTATTAGTAAGTCTTTAGACTATTCTCTTACAAAAAAATCTAAAATATTTTTCTGGCATTGATAAGAATTTCAAATTAAGAAACTAAACACTTTTAGTATCATGTTAGGACTATAAAACCCAGTAGTAACATAAACCAAGGCTCTTAATGCTTATCCATTCCATACAAAAAATTGTTTTAAAACATTAGACGAATAAACATACGTTTAATATGCGTTTAAAGAACTATCAAATATGAGGAATTTGGCCATTCGCTCTACCAGAACAGTCTCTACCAGAACTAAAATAGTGTATTGAAATGTAAAACCCTCAGCAGGAAGTTTTTGAATAAATTACTTACTTTTGGCTTTTAACTCCTCTATTTATTTTCGGGACCTGTATAAACCAAAGTGTAGGTTACAAGACTTTTAATTTTGCACATTTTAGGCCAAAGATTTCAAGCAAATTTTTAGTTTTCATATATGTTAAAAGTTGTTTGTTGTTTTTTAACTCTGATGACTATAACATAAGTCCAAGATACCCCTGCCGCAGCAAACCTTCAGACTAAGCGAATTTCCATTTACCTGATTTGATTTTCGTTTAAATCTATTTAAATAACGTTAGGTAAAAACAGTACTTAGGTTTGCTACCACAGGTGGCAATAAAGTGCATATTTTAGTAAAATATGAATAGCTTAGTATAGGATAAATAAATTTGCGAAGTTTGATCAAAATACATCCATAAATAAGCCAGCTATGACAGTTAACTTATTCTCCATAAGAATAAAATTGGAATTTTAAATTTATAGTTTATTGTTTTTTTGGTAACCAACAACTGTACAAAGACACTTCAATACACTAAATTATTTTTTGTTTTAAACTCCTTAAAAAGGTCTAAAGAGAAATTAGAAAATGTGTTTTGAGGGTCTAAAATGAGAAAATCCAATTTTTACCCCATAAAACCCCCCATAACACCCCGTTCCCATAGTACGATCATGCTGGTTCGCGAACTCATTCAAGTTTATACCACCCTACACCTTCAAACCAAATTTGGTCAAAATTGGACAAAAATACTCAAGTTATCGCGTTTGTGAACGTATATATATACATATATAAAAAGTTGAACGAATAGTGTTTTTGGCCTCTAGACCAACGTCAAAATGAAAAAGTATATCGGTCCCGCTTCTAAGTTTTACTGTGCCACCTACGGTAATAGCTACTTCCCTATAGGGAAAATCGCTAAAAGGATATCATGTTCAAGCTGAATCAGCTAAATCATTTACTTTTGAAACAGGTGTTTTGATTTCCAAACAGTTTGAACAAATTATTGATGCACGTAACTGAGTGCAAAAGTACTCGAGCACATCGGAAAGACGTTACAGGAACGCCATCTATAAGATTTAAGTTTTCCGCATCATAAACCTTTCCGATAAATGATACTGAGAGGTTTACTGGATTGGTGGCTACTCGACATCATACACCTACTATTACCTTTGCTACAAATTATATTTATTGAACTATATGAGAACAGTACTAAACAACTGACGATGTGATATATAATAATGTTCTTGTGGTTCTTTAGTGTATTTTCACTACTCACTCGAGTTGCTAGAGAGCAAGAACGCGACCAAGGGATAGTTTAGAATGATTTTAAAATCATAAGTCAATGGGCTGTAAGATAGAATTTCACTGCAATCTTCAAACGTTAGTTGATAATTAATTATTTAACAATAATTTATTGATACAATTTTCAGAAAGCATAAATAACGCAAAATGTTTTCTGAAAAAATGTAGGCCTACACTACAAAAATATTTGTTTTTTCTAACTTGGGCGGCTTTAAATGTGAAATATTTATTCACACATCTTGCCATTTCCTTGTAGTTTTTTGAGGTATTACTAAAACAAAAAAAAAACTGAAATTTAAAGATAATGGCTTTTTACAATTTTTATTTTTCTAATATTTTCTGGCATATCTGTAGTCCGTAACCGCATATCATAAACAATTTTAAACTATTTAAATACAAGTTGTCTGGCGATTTTATTTTACAATTAATTACCTCTATACATGCAGAAACTTAATTTCATTTCTTAAGGGCAATGTTCAACAACGTGTGTGAGCTAATACGAATCAATTTGCAAAACAAGTGGTATTTAAAAACTACTAATTTAATTTCTGTCAAGAAGCAGATGCGAGAGATGTTTCTTTGCAAAGAGGATTAATTAGGATTTCAACACAACTTAGATTGCGTCAAGTTAAGCGCACCTAATTAGAGATGTTTGCGAATAAATTATCATTTTATGAGTTTTTCTTAAAATAATCTACGTTGTTTATAAAGTAACTATCCTTAATATTTTATATATAAGAAATGTTGAACTTAATACATCAATGTTTTATCAATCTGTTCCAAAGATATTCTTATGGCTGGGGTAAAAACTAGCTAAAGTTTATATGATGTTAACATTTATTTAGTATCTAAACCTATAATAAAGATATCGTTTAGCAGTACTAAACCTTTGATAACACCATCTAATCGAAAGTCTAGCGTGGGGGGGGGGGTATCACTTGCTTCTATGGACTCCAACATGCCCCGCTATTATAATGTAATGGAATTATTAGACCAATAAAATATAAAGAAATGTAAATTTATATTATAAGATGACTGTGGGTAGGACAGCTGTTATATCACCTGATTAGGGTTTATGCCAAACAAGTATTTATGTTTCGGGATTCATGTTTGAAATTCACAAAGAAATATATTCATTCCTTTTATCCTATAAGTTGTTGCAGTAAAGTTTATATACATCGCATAAAGTCACTAGTTTTAGCGTTGATATTATGCATAAGAACGATTTTTCTCATAAATCTTGACATAAAATATGACGCGAATTAAATTGCTTTGTTTCAAAACACAACGTTATTGTCGAGTCGTGCAATTTGTTTTGTACAAGGATTCATTTTCTGGCTCATAAATATTAAATGAAACAGCAGGATGTAAATTTACTTTCGCAGATGGTTGTACATTTCAGACACAAGAGGAAAACTGATTAAAAGCAATTGAAAACTAGCGTTGAGTATAGTAAAAAATAAACTTTGGTTTAGTAAAGATTTGAAAAGAGGCTCTTAGTAATTTACATTTGCCATTGATTGGGAAACAATAGATACCTATTACAGAAGTAATACAAATTTAAAATATAACGAGGAAAATAATTGTATACAATACTTAGGGTTTATTTACATATTTAATTTCCTGAAATATAAAGGATTTAAAATATTTCACATTATATTAGTTTATTATTAATTGAAGGAAAAAACTAGTTTTGGGAATCAGAATATTAAAATAATCTTTAATATATCTAAAGTATATAATGGCTTCAATAGTTTAGGGCTGTACGATTAAAAAAGGTAAATGGTATACCTTATTGCAATCGTACATTATTAACATCCAAATGAAATGGCCTGATTCATAGAAATTTACTTTAAAATGCACAAGATTAGTTCATAAATATGTTGTATTATATGTTCAGACAGAATGTTTGAAATTTATTGAAATGAGACAAACACAGTACACTCTTTTTTGTACAACACTTTTTTTTATTAATTCTTATATATAATTTTAGTTAAGCCTATATTAATTTACAGTTAGTTGAATCCGAAAATGAAATTCACTGTATCAAATATAGTATTTCTGAATAAGAAAAGTTTAAATATCCTTAAACAGTACCAATAGAGAAGCTTGCCTTTGGTGTTATTACTAATGCATAAGGCTAGGGAATATGGGCAGACTGAGTTTAAGGTTATCCAGATATGTAAGGTTGCTCAGGCTACATTTTTGCGTATAAATTGTTGTTTAATCGAAAAATCAAGTAGGCAAATAATATTTAACTTTGAATTTATATATTTTATAAGAGTATTATGAATATTTAACTAAGCGTGAATGGTAGATCAAGTTTTGGTCACAAGCTTTTAGCTCAATTATTGAAGATAATTTTTCATATATTATGGTTTGTCGCATGACTTTCAATAAACAAACCAGTCCCTTATTAACTCTGTTTGGTGTAAATTTAGGCAACCAACGTGTATATTAGTACATATACCAAGCTTAAACACCATCATGTAAAATAAATAGTTTTTTTTTACTTCAATTTACAACATTTATTATTATGACTTTTATTCTAATATGTCTAATATGTTATACAATGTGTCTTTATTAAAATGACATACAGTACTATCAACATAGTGGGGAGCGAGCTAGTGTGGTAGTTAGAGCGCGAGACTTTGGTCCCTAAGGTCCTGGGTTCAAATCCCGCCAAATCACCAATGGATTTCATCTAAGTGATAATGCCGCAACCCCTAAATCTAGCCTGGAGTAATATGAAAAACAATCCCGGGCTCGTGCCTAGCGTCTTAGTACAAAAAACTAACAAAATAGAACGAGTGTTTCATCGTATTAATCATCTCGATTAAACATTACAGTGTAGTTTATGAAATAGAGACTACTTTTTGGGGCTCCAAATTTTTAGTAACGCACATTATTGAATGTGTGTTATCTATAAATTTTGGTGATAAGGCCATTTAAATCGAAAGCTTTTCTAAAATTTGCATTTATTGAGCGGAGCGAACGAAGCTCTTATACTACAATTCTGCTTTTGTTTTACGAATACACCTCCTGAACGGCTGAAGCGATCTGCACGAAATGTAGCACAGTCATAGGAACCATCTATGGGAAGGTATAAATCTAAAATTGTATAAATTGGACCACAGGGCTTTTCCCTACAAGAATTTAGACTTATAATATTTAAAATGGGCTTTAGGGGTTAATTGGCTGCCATGAAATTAATTGCGAAATAAAAATAAAAAGGTAAATAAGATGAGCAACATATGTTAGTCAACGAATCATTTAAAATACGTAGCAAATTACAAATACCACACAAAGAAAAAGGTAAGAACAATTGGATTAATATCATTGAGAATTAGGGTTGACGAAATTAGGCTGATGCACCATTGACTTTACTAATACTCCAAATAGTCATTCCATTTATGTGAACCAAATATAGGTCTATCATTGAGTTTGGATACTGCAAGTGTAGAATTTCCATTTACGTGAACCATACATATAATTGACTTTGGATATTGCAAATAGACTGAGTTATGTTAGTTAAATTAGACATTCCATTTATGTGAACTAAATATACCATTGCTGCATACTGCAAGTATATATATAATTTACGAGAAACTGGTGTAGCCTATTGACTTTAATAGTATTTGATTAATATGCTAGCTCCGCTCAATATTGCAAGCAGACAGCTGCATTGTACACCTAGTTTATATACAGTATTAGCTACTCATATTTCCAAAAGGTTCCTAATACTTTTTAATTACGACTGTGGACTGAAATAAAGTGTGATTTCATTTATTGACCAGGCGTTTAAAAAAAATACAACCTTTTAAGTATGCTTAAATGGTAAGTTCCTGAAGTTTGTAAATAAATAGAAAGTAGTCAGTAAAAACCACATTAAGTAATTTATGCAATGTTCTAAAAATTAAATTTTAAAGTACATAGAGTATTAGAGAGTATATAATATACCAAATAGTACTTCCAATCCGTGTTTTTTTATCTTGCTTCATTGAAAAATTTGCTAATACAGTAGTTAGACGAGTAGCAGTACACTTTATAAACGCTCTTTGGATGTGTCAACTCCTCATTCCTTTATACACCATATGATTCAACAGCATACTTATTACAAGTCGATTTCTTGAGCCATTAAACACCTTATTATATCAGAAAAAATAACGGGCAAATAACAATAGCCTATAACGTAATATGTCACTGCGCCAAACACGCAAGGCTCATAGGCAGTTACCTTCGTGATAATTTGACATCCTGAATTTATAGGAAATGCAAGACATGTATCACATTAGTAAAAATATAAGTATTTTTTAGAAAATGGGAGTTCGTGCCTAGTAAACTATTCTTCTTTATGTATGGCTTAAATAGAAAAAATAGATTTAAATATTTATTTATGTTTTTTGAATTTGGTTAAAAAATAAATTCTCTTTGTGTACAAGTTATATTTAGGATGTAATAAAATCTTTTGACTCCATAAATAAAACCAAAAGTTCAATAAAACTATAAACTCACACATTTAATGTTTTGTTTTGTAAACAATAATCTTAGTAAAAAATAAACTCTTTTTTGTACAGTAAATTCATGCGGAAAACAAGATTGTAATTAGTTATCCATAACAATAAAAATGTTGTTAAAACATCTGTTAAAACGTCTGTTCTGTTGGCATTGTTTTGACAAGAGGATATTCCGAGTTTGTTTTTAACAGCCAGTGAATTCAAACAAATCTAAACTACCAAAACAAAGGAAGTTGTTTACAGTGTGCAATCATAACTTTGGCCTGCTTCCGTTTCAAGTTTCCCTTCTGCTTCATCCTATCATTAGGAAATGTTAACAAAATCTCATTACGAAATAAAGCCACCGATTGCCTCTAAAGTACGGCCAAACAAATCACTAAGCTAATTAATCAAAATGATTTTACAATAGTAAACAGCCTTGGTGTATTAAAATACAATAATTCGTACGATAAATCACAAAATGACAACACGACATGCAATGTAGAATAATCTCAAGAAAATTCCGGGTAATAAAAATATAATGGTTTGATTTAACCCAGAAAATGTGTATACTAGAATTAAGGGTTAAACCTACTTCTCCTAAGGTATGTGGAGACATGTTTTTTGACCAATTTAGAGTTGTTTTTTCACTGGGTGATTTATGTTCTATCTACAAACATAAATGTTGGTTCACGCAGTACATATTTTTCGCAACTGAAGATAAAGGACTACCAAACAAATACCATAGATCTCCCCCCATACATTATAGTATATATACGTCATGACTTTATTTATATTTAATTATCAGTTATATTAATTTCGTGCATTGTTTTTGGTATTCTCAATTATTGTACAAAATAATTTTCCACGTTTAACACTAGTTTACAATTCAAATAATCAGTGTTTCTTTTGTTTCTAAAATGCACAACCATTTGCAAAAGTAAATTTACATCCTGCTGTTTCATTTAATATTTATGAGGCAGAAAATGAATCCTTGTACAAAACAAATTACAGGACCCGACAATAACGTTGTGTTGCGAAACAAAGCAATTTAAACCACGTCATATTTTATGTCAAAATTTATGAGAAAAATCTTTCTCATGCACAATCAACACTAAAAGTAGTTCCTACATATATTTATATTTACTTTGCTACAAAACACTTTTGAATAAAAGGAATGTGTTAACCTGTTCTTTTATTCTAGTTTCATACATCAATGCAGAAATATAAATACTGTTTTAAATACAAACGCCAATTATATAATCACGTGTCCACCCACAGTGCCTTTTGATGTAAATTAATATTTCTTACTTAATTCCTCAAATAATTTTCCTATGGTATATACGATATGTTAAAAATAAAAAAAAATAAAAAACTGAACATTAATCGAAAAACGTTTAAGTGTTCAACTGTATCTTTCTAATGGAAAGAAATTGGAATTTTAAAGAAGAAAAAATTAGGTAGCAGTAATTTCACTCAAAGCTTAAAAACACTAATTAATTTTAACTTTAATTAATTAATTTAATTTTAATTTTTTGATTTTAATTTTAATTATAAATAATTTTTAAAATTTAATTTTAATTAATAAATTTATGCTTTTTAAACATATAGCATTTGTTAAGTTGAACTTTTCTAAAATGTTGACAAATTGTTAAGGACTTTTTTCAAAAAGAACTAAAAACATTAATTTATTCAACAAACATCTCTAATTAGGTATGCTTAACTTGAAGCAATCTAACTTGTTTAGAAATCCTAATTAATCTTCTTTGCAAAGAAAGATGTCTCGCATCTGCATCTTGACAGAAATTAAATTAGTAGTTTTTAAATACCACTTGTTTTGCAAATTCATTCTTCTTATTTCACACACGTAGTTGAAAAAATTTCCTTTAGAAATAAAATAACATTACTGCGTGTATAGAGATAATTAAATGAAAAGTTAAAAAAACTAGCCAACTTTTAAAATAGTTTTAAAATTTCTTATGGCATGTGGTTACCGACCCTTAAGATGTATGACTGTAAAATTGGAAGAATAATGATTTGTACACCATTTTCAAAACGTAATTTTTTATTATACCTTATGAACCGCAAGTAGTTGTTAAGATATGCGAATGATAATTTGATTTAAACAGCCTAAGTAAAAATAACCAAATTTATTTATTGTATAATTTTATTCAATAGCAATAATTAATTGTCGTTTTAGAGTCAATTGTCAATAATCTTTTGAGGACTGGAGTATAATTTTTATTATTATACGAACTTGCATACAATCTATTAAATTACGATAAAAAATAATTTTAAGCTTCCCTGATCAAATTCTTGCCTTTTTTAAATATTGAGTGATAAATAAAAAAAAACTTTAGGATAGAGATGAAATTGTTATCTCACATCCTCAGTTTCTTTTTCAGTAGTCAAATACATTTGAATAAATACACTGTATAACAAAGGTAATAGTGTGTGTATGATGTCGAGTAGCTACCAATCCAGTAAACCTCTCAGTATCATTTATAGGAAAGGTTTATGATGCGGAAAACTTAAATCTTGTAGATGGCATTCCTGTAACGTTTTCCGTTGTGCTCAAGTACTTTTGCACTCAGTTACGTGCATCAATCATTTGTTCACACGATTCGGATATAAAATCACTGATTTCAAAAGTAGATTTTTAGCGAATTTCCCTATAGGGAAGTAGCCATTACCGTAGGTGGCACGGTGAGACCTAGACCCGGGACCGATTTACTTTTTCATTTTGATGTCCCCAGAAGCCCAAAACACCATTCGTTCAAATTGTTATATATGTATATATATATATGTCCGTGAACGCGATAACTTGAGTAATTTTTGTCCGATTTTGATGAAACTTGGTTTATAGGTGTAAAGCGGGATAAACTTGAATGAGTTCACGAACCAGCACGATCGGACCATGGGAACGGGGCTTTACAGGGGTTTTATGGGGTAAAAATTGGTTTTTCTCACTTTTGACCCTCAAAACACAAAATTTCCCGATTTCTCTTTAGACCTTTTTAAAGAGCTTAAAAAACAAATAATTTAGTATATAAAAGAATTTTAGTAACAATTATTAGTAACGGAGAAAATAAAAAAAAATTTAAATTTAAAATTCCCATGTTATTCTCATGGAGAATATTGTCAAATGTTGTAGTTTGCTTGTTTATGGATATATTTTGATCAAACTTGGCAAATTTATTTATTTTTTACTAAGCTATCAATATTTTACTCAAAAACACACTTTATTAGTTTCCTTGTAGCAGCAAACCTAGGTACTCATTAAACGTAATGTTATTAAAACATATTTAACTGAAAATCAATTCAGACAAATGGAAATTCGCTTAGTCGTCAGGTTTGCTGCGGCAGGGGTATTTTCCTTATCTAGGCACCCGTTTGTCCTGCGCTGATGATGCCTTCCTTTGATCCACTTTCTTCCCGGCTCCATCAGGTTCCAAGCCCTGTACTAAGAAGTGTAGATACCAGCGGGTTCCTGCCCTGCTCAGCCCCACCTTACGAAGTACCGTTCAGACACCATACAAAAGAGGCCTGGTGCCATCCACCCCACAGCACGGTCCACTTAACACCTTGGGTTGGCCTGTAACAGAAGAAGGAAAAGGAAGGGGTGGAAGTTGGGAGAAGAAGAGAGCAGAGACATGAAAGATAAGACAGTTGGTCCATGATTGTGAAGAAGAAGAAAACCCATAGAGTAAAAGGACAGACCCTGCTCAGTTAATGAATAGGGAGTCAGGGAGGCTGATTGCAATGGCTAGCCATTGGGTGATGGGATCGCCAACCCCTACGCCGAAAACCCTGTACATAAACAGTTGCGTTTTGGTCTTATCCAAAAGGGAGGGAGTGGAGGGCCAAAAAGAGCCATTACTAGAAGTGTCAGCAATAATTGCCTTTGGTTTGTTGTATAAGTCTGTAGATCAAGTAGACTCAGATGTAGAGTGACTTAGTATCCTAATGTTTTCAACGGTTTGGGAGTTGTAATAGGTAACCAATACACCATTTAATTATCTGATTATGCCAAACAGTTTGCAGTATCTAGCCCTCGTCGGGTAGCTCTAATCTTAAAGGCTAAACTGGACAATATGATTAAGACCGGTATTATTGTTCCTGTCATAGAAGCAATTGACTGGTTTACTCCTATAGTAGTAGCAACAAAAAAGGATGATTCTATTTGACTTTGCGTTGTTTACAGAGTTAATAACAGCTCTGTAGCATTTCCAAAGAAAGATGATTGAGGCCATCGAGGGGCTGAAAGGTGTTGTCAATTACCTTATGAAAGACTCGATATGCTACTAAGAATATGCAAGACAAAGGCATAGCATTACTTAGAACAAGAAGATGAATTTATTAGGTCATAGGTTTGATAATGGTCAAATAAAACCTGATCCACATAAGGTTTCTGAGATTAAAGCTGTGCAACCTCCAAGGAATGTGAAGGAGCTGCGGTCTTTTCTTGGTATGGTGAACTACCTCATGAAATTCATTTCTCATTTGTTGAATCATGTAGTTCCACTTATAATTCTACTTAATACAAATTACGAATAGATTTGGACTGATCAACATCAGAAGATGTAATTCGAGAACGTCAAGAATCTAGCTACTGATGATGTGTCGCTTGCCACATTTGACCCAGAGCTGCCTATAAGAATTTGTGTAGATTCATTAGGCCTTGGGATTGGTGGAGTATTGGATCAGTGGCTCAACAGAATTTGGCGGCCAGTTAGATTCATCTCTCAAAGTCTCAGTGAAGTTGAATGGAGATATGATCAAATAGAAAAGGAGGCTCTGTCATAAACATGGGCTTGCAAATATCATTCTCAATTTGTGTTAGGGTCTTTTAGACTTGATTACTGATCACTTACCGCTTCAAAATTCTTGGTGATTATAATCCCATCACAGTCGTTCTGCCCATCTTGATATGTTTTGAATGAGGTTGCTACCTTCCAGCTTTGGTATCCATTACAAAAAAGGCAAAGACTTCTTTATTCCTGATATTTTTTAATGAGCCCGATGGCTCTGAGGGATGAAAACAACTCACTACTGTAGTTATATCTTAAACGAAATATAAATTCATGTTCGTCAAGTAATGTCATCCATTCCCGTCAAAATATTGTTTTGTAAAATACTGTGAAAATTTTAATTATTTCTCCATCACCAAAATAATGTTAATAAATAGTGTTAATGTACTAATGCAAACACTTATTAATTTCCTCTTAACGTAACTTGTCACTTGTAGTGTTTAAATATTTGTTTTGCCCATTATCATTAAATTCTACGTAAAAAACACAATTCCTTATCATCCATAAAAACCTAACAAGTGTTTTAAATCACAATCTTTCCCTTACTAGTGCACACATTTATCATTGAACCAACACAGTTTAGCCAAATAATCCAGCCAACTTCCTGAAAAATACTTACCTTAATAGTGCTGATTATGCATGTTTGACCTTTTAAATATATATATAATTTAAATATTTACACACCTCATGGAATGCTCCAGATATCCTTTTCTCAGTTTCTTGACTTCAGACTTGTCACACCACTGTCATGACGATCATCTTCTAATGTTGTCCTCTTCTAACATCTCTTTTGCCAGTGTCTTGACTCTTCAAATGTAGATCCAGATGACCTAGAACCACCCTCCCCCTGCTATTCCCACTATTTCCAGAGAAATAAAATGGATTATTCCTCCAAACAGAATCAAGTCATTAGAACATCCATCAACACGATGCCCCCCTCTAGCCTACTTCCCCATAACACCAGACCCTGACTAGCCTACCAATATACGTCCCACTCCCTAACTCAAAAATGAACCCTCCCCCCTTAAACCCCCCAATAACCTACTTTTTTTTAAGTTCCCTCGTCCCTGTCTAGCCTACTTTATCCCCCTCCCTGTCTGAAATGGATGATCTAAGGACCTGTTATTAAAATATTTTAGTAACAATTTTCTTTTCCCTATGTCTTAAACCCATAAAATCTTTTTCATGATAAAATCATATTTCTTTAAAATCTTTTGCCTTTGTATATACACAGGTCATTAGAACTTCCGACTTTCGATGCCCCCCTCTAGCCTACTTCACCCCATAACCCCAGGCCCTGACTAGCCTACCATGATACATCCCACGTCCCTAAGTAAAATGTTCAAACCCTCCCCCCTTTACAACCCCCCTCTAACCTACTTTTTTATTCCCTCTCCCTGGCTAGCCTAGCAAGTTCCCCTCCCTGTCGTAGTCGGAAGTACAAATGACCTGTTCAATAACTATGAAACGATAACATAAAAATCTTTCTGGTCCGTTTTTGTTTTCAACGAATTCCCTAGCTATCAAACCCACCCCTTACTCTCACACACACAAACAACCATACATCTTCTTTTTTGATCCAAGCAAACTTCATCTTCTTTTTTGATCAAAGCAAACTTCATCTTCTTTTCACGGAATCCGGAACATCTGAACATCAATATTACGGTCAGTAAGTTTCAAGATGTGTATAAAATTAATTAAAATTGCCGCTAATATGAGGTTGTAATAAGCAGAGATAGAAAATTAATTCATTAAATTAGTTTTTGATTTGTGCATTTTTTATTTACAAATTTGCAATATTATTTTGTCAATTGCAACAGAGTTTTAACCAAAGTTTCAACTTGATCCCTTTATGTTAACAACAGGTTGAGATAATGTTTTGAGGCAAGTAGTTGAGTATTGTTGCAATGGAGAGTAAATTTTTACTATGTACTTAGATATGATTTGTTCTTTGAGTCTGGAATACTTTCGTTATAGGGAGAACACTATCATCGCAAGGGATCTGAAGTCTCCATCAGTGAATCACTCAATATAGTTATTTATAATGGTTCCTAGACAAACATTTGTATGCCTCCTGTACAGTACTCGTGTTATCTTAAAGGAATACACTAGTTTATGTCAATAATATTAAATTAAAATACAAAATGATAATAACTACTTACGTGCAACATCCATTGAGCTTAGAGACTTTGAAACTCTTGAAGTTGACAGGATTTTGGCGGAATTCTCATGCTTAGAATTTAAACTGTGTTGGTTCAAGGCTTAAATGTAGAATTACTTTTTATCATACAACCTTAATCGTGGGAAATGAAATTAGACTTTTTTTCACTCCCAATACTTGTGCTATATTAATGTTTTCAGATATGTATTTAGATTAATGTAGTGACAATTTTAATATGTACTTTAAACTGTCGGGGTACTACTATGATTTGATCATAACTGCATGATGAAAATGAGATGACACACTGTTGACGTTACTCACAATATGCAGATTTTCACAGCGCTGTCTTAGGTAATATCCGTAGAAGAGACTACTTACGGCTGGCTGTCAGGCATCCTTCATTTTTAATTTCTGAATCCTTTCAAACCAGTGTTTCCCTGGAAACAAATAATACCATGTTAGTTAATAGTAACAAATCTTATAATGTAGATGATTTACTCATCTGCTAATTCACCAACCTTTATAGATAGTTTAAAAGAACCCTTACTTTTTGTTTTTATTGAAATAGAAGTTCAAACAATTATCTTATAATCTGTTATTTTTCACCCTCATAACAGTTTAAGGGCAACAACCTTCTTTCTAGAATTAAATCATCAGCTTCATACCACTACACCCACCATGAGGCTCAGAATGTTTGAGAAGGCGTCTCTACCAAACCAACACCGGAACAATGTTCAGCGGACATCACAAATGTTCGTCAAACACAGTTCGACAAACATGTTTGGGCGCGGCTTTAAAAAAATATGTCTTTATTTACACCTTTGATTATCGGAAGTAGTTTCTCCGAATCAATAGTTAAAATAATAATCTTTTATAGTGATCATAATATTATAAATTGTGAACAATATTATATTAAGATTATATTATTATTATATTTTCTCTTCTATACATTCTCTTCATATTCCCTTACTAATATTAACATTACATTAGAAAATGTATATCATTTACTAAAAAGATTTAAAATATTTTTATTACAACTCAGTCAGTATTGACATATTAACCTGCCGTTGGTCAATGCGAGTGCAGTCGTGCTGTACCAAATGGTATCGTACTCTTACTTCATGTGTAATCAAAGAAATAGCTTTACCATTACAGATACTGTAGTAAACATAGGATAAACTTCATGGTACCCCCTTGGCTAGCTCTAGTGCTGGTGTCTAGGGCAAAGTCCCACTGCCTCCTCGCCCTTATGTACTAAAATGCTCACGGTTGAGGAAAACCCTGTACCCTGTGTGATAGGAATTTCCAGAATTTCTCGCCAGTCGGGCTAATTAGATTTTATCAAAACTACATGATGAAAATGAGATGACACACTGTTGACGTTACTCACCATCTGACAATTTTCACAGCGCTGTCTTAGGTAATATCCACAGAAGAGTTTACTTACAGCTGTCAGGCATCTTTCATTTAATTTCAGAATCCTATAAACCTGTTTCCCTGGAAACAAATATGTACCAAATTTGTTAATAGTAAGAAGTCTTATGTTATAAATTATTTCTAACTCTATAGCTTTTGCAGGCGATACAAATCACAAACACTATACATAAATACATAAATTACGTTTTGGTTTTACTTTGGTTTTGTTTTTTGGTTGAGACAGAATTTTCAACAATTATCATATTATAATCTGTTATTTTTCACCTGTTTTTTCCCCTGCGTAAAAACGTAAACCTAGGATAGAGATTAACACGGTTGATATTGTAGCGAGGCTCTCCACAGAGAAGTAAGAAACAGACGATACACTTCATGATACACTTAAGTGGTGGCTAGCTCTATTAGAGCAATGTCCCGACTGCCTCGATTGCCCTCATTTACTGCCATGCTCACGGTGGAGGAAGAGCCTATGCCCTGTGGGATTGGAATTTTCACACAGTGCTTGCCGTTTGGGCTCTTCCTTGCTTGTCACAAGTATATTTCCGCCCCAACATACCAGAGCCCAAAGTGCACAGTTGTCCCATAAGCATGTTTCCTCTGTACCTTACTTCTCTGTGGGCTCTCTGTCTAGCCTCACATTCCTGACATTACGATCTTTGACACCATTTCTATCCTTGTCCATACACAAATATTTGTGGAACGGATGTAACTTGTAACATACACTTATTCAAAATAGCGAGCTGATCTAGAGCGTGGGACTTTAGCCCGTCCCGGGTTCGAATCCCACCAAATCACCAATGGATTTTATCTAAGAGACAAACCAACCACTAGGTCTAGCCTGAAGTAATGTTAAAACTAATCCCGGGGTCATGCCTAGCGTCCTAGAACAAACAAAAATTGCCAGAGTTTCATGACCATAGGTGCAGGTATGAAAATCGTTTCTTTATAAGTTGTAAGTATACCTTATTAGATATGATCTCACAGTGCTATTAATGAGGTTTAACATTTAACTAAATGTTACCCGGTCTGCTGAAACTCATGAAGAGATACCTGTCAGTGGTTAAGCTCGGAGGAAGATGGTCGTCCAGTCGTCTACTCAGACTTTTACGGGATCAGTCGATTCTTAGTGATTTGCAACGCAGATCAGTTATTCCACTAATTGTTCCTCATCCTTTTTAGTGTGATAACCGTACTGTATTTCTATTGATATTATTTTTTTACTTTCGGTTACAAGAAATGAAAACGTTATTAAGATTCCATCCAGACCGCAATTTTTTCAGGTTTTAAAATCATCGAAATGAAAACCATGGCAACTTATTTAAACCAAAATACTAAGCGATTTGCTTTAGCAATTTCCAAAATGAAAGAATTTGTTTAATGTGTTTTATACCAGAATTTTGCATAATCATTCTTCGGGCTCAGTGCCTAGATTATCAATCTCTAATGATAATTTGCACCTTTAGCATAATCTGATCCAACAGGGCTGGAAGGGACAAGCTAGAAGAAACAATGAAGCTAAATCAATTTTGATTTAGTTTCAGGAAAAACCACGCTTGAGTTATCTTCATAATTATAATTATCTTCATAATTCATAACAAACCGTTAATGTCCACGCAATTTTTTTTGGATCTAAAATAATAAAAAAGGAAGATAAAATCGCATATACCTGAAAAGGATCGGCCGATCGCAAACTTTAGTTGTCAATTTCTTGACTTCATTCAATAAGCAAAGCAATATCCAATACCTTAACAACAGTTATTGAGCTATTCACTTATAGTTAATTTTGAACAAGCTAAAGTGTTATATTTCTTGCCATCATAACTTGAGGCAGCCCAAACTGACCTGCAGGGCCATTACCAGCTGGACCCGCACGACCCTTTTACAATCCTATTAGCGACGCCTTCGTGAACGCCCTAGTTCAATATTAACTTTAAAATTATAATCTGATATATTCTCTATTTGCTAAAGCTTTGATTTCCTAGGCGCGGAGAGCGGACTCCTCTTGTCTTAGGTAATTTAATGTTGCTGCTTTCCCAGAAGCGGAGCGGAACACCATGTTAATTGCTTTTCCGCTCTCCGCGCTCCTCTTCTGCGTCTTGGAAAATCCGGCTTAAAGGCAGTTTTGAAATATAGGAATCATCATGAAAATATCCCTATATTACAACTTTTATTAGTTACCTACTTTATACTATTTTACTATTTTAAGTTAGGAATATTGATCCTCGTATACCTAATATTCAGTTTGGTAAAAAAAATACCTAACTCCGCAAAAGTATTACCTTTACAGTAAATCTTAACAGTTTACAAATATCGAAGGGTTTACAAAAATTATTTACCATTTACCAAATGAGTTACATTTAAGACTTTGGGAAAAATAACAAGTTCAAGAGTACTTACGGTCTGACGACTTCCTGGACATAGTGTTGTCTTAGTTTATGGCTCAGGGAAGGCTGCTTATGCCTTTACAAATATTTTTCTTAAATTTCAGCATTGACTTTATATATTTCAGTTCCTTTGTTTCCTTGGAAACAAATACGTTGAAAGATATTAAATGTGTAAAGGCATACACTACACAGGTTTCTCAGACCTCTCTTGTGGATTTTGATATTTGTACCTACACATATAAAAATTAAGAAGGGGTTTAAATACTTGCAAACATGTAAACCTACGTTTATACAAACGAGTTCGTGGAGTGTTTTATGTGGTAAAAATTGATTTCCCCATTTTTGACAAAAAAAAAATCATAATTCCTCTCCAAACCATTTTGTAGAGCTTAAAAAAGAAATAATTTTGTATATTAAAGCGTTGTTGTATGGTTACGGATATAATTACGAAAATTGTAAATTTAAAATTCCCATGTTATAAGGAGACTAAATAAACTGTTGTAGTTTGCTTGTTATTTTTATTGATATTTTAACCAAATTTTGAAATTCGGTTTATTTCATACTAAGCTATCAACATTACAATAAAACAAACACACCTAAATATCTTCCCTGTAGTAGCAAACCTAAATACTAACTAAATTAAGGGTTTTTTTAATAGCAAATAAATCTGACAATTTCTAGGGAATATTTTAGTAAAAATCCAGCCAGGTAAATGGAAATTCGCTTAGTCTGCAGGTTTGCTGCGGCGGGGGTATTTTACATTTGTAATGGGAACTACTAACAAAGAAAAGTGTGTTTTACCCCGTAGTGCTTTGCTAGGGTATTGACAATTGTAAGGCTGAATTCTTTTCAAAGTATTTTCATGAACAACGTTCGGTATTACAAAATCTTTTCTTAGAGATTTCTTATAAAATAGTGTGATGAAGTAGGAGCAATTTCAGGTTAGTATTGTTATAGAGTCAAACTGCTTGAGGATATTTATAATTTATATTCATAAATAAATGAAACTTCTAAATAGGACATCAACAGACATCAACTTAAAGTTTAATTTCCATGTTTAAATGAGCCTTTAAAGTTTATTGGGTTAGCATAATTATCCTAAGCTACTCAAAGTTAAAGGTTTTATAACTATTCTGGGGCTAACTATTTTTAAGAAGAAAAATTCTTCACACTTTATTTAATATTATTGTGGAATAACATCGTTTTATGTGACCGCTAAATCCTTTTGGTGGAAAGAAAGGAAATGTCTGAGGTGTTCAAAACGTGAGCAGACTTTAACATTGGCAATTTTTTTTTACTTGAATCTGTTATAGATGTTTATAAGGAAATATTTACGTATCACATTTTACAAGCAAATGCAAATTAGTGTTTGTGTTTTTAATAATTGCGCATTCTTGTATAATACTCTATACTTGCACTCTACTTGACTTGCACTCTAATTTATTCTTGATTCACTTGCATTTTCTTACATTTACCTTTTAAATGTTACAAAGTCGATCATCAGGAAATTGAAAAATCAAATCAATATTCAGCTTTGGTTCGAATGCTTTTGTTATTGAGGCTTTAATAATTAGAAAGATTTAAAGCATAAAATAAGTAATGTATTCAAACACTTCCTGTTGAGAGCTTTACATTTATTTCAATTTACTACTTTCTGGTAGAGACTGAAGCAAATGAGCAAATTCCTCATATTTCATAGTTCTTTGAACTTTCATGTTAGGTTTTGTATTCATCTTAACGTTATGTAAATTATTGAGAAAATTTTGCGTTTCTGAAATAAATTGTTTACTCATGAACACTAAACGTCATAAACTTTAGGCCATACGTTTCAGAACTTAGTTATTTTTTGTCCCATTAGATATTGAAGTTTAATATGTACTATTGTCTTCCATGATGGTTTGTAAAAAGATATAGTGGAACCCTCAAACCTTTTGAATGGAAGGCGTAAGCTTTAGAAAAATATATAACTGATCCGTTAAAAAGCTTTGGTTTATGAAACTACTGGTTTTGTTAGTTTAAACATTGACAAAACTAGTGTTCAATTTCTTACTCTTCATTTTGAAGCTATGCACGCTTGAGGCGTACTTAATTTTGTTATATGATTGTCTGAAGATGTACTCATGTTAAATACGATAGCTTATTATTTTAAGAAGTATAAGAAGAATTTTACTTTTCTTCGTCTATTTTATAAATTAAAACAACAGATTTGAGTTTGGTTGCCGTTATACATCAAAACCGATAAGTAAAGATGTGGCCTACTCAAGTTACTAGTTATTTATGCACTGATTGCTAAACAATGTAAGCTTAAAGTGACAGCTGTGAGGGATGTTACTAAACAAAGGAGATTAATTAGGATTTGAATACAGATGGAATTGCTTGATAAGATTTTGACAATCTTTGCAAGTGGTGTTCTATTATTGTTCAATAAATAATAATATTAAAATAAAACTATAGATATATTGGAAATGTTAAGAAAGATATACACACATGTTACATACAATTACTTAATGAACTGTCACCTCCTGATTCCCGTAATCCCTGGCATTCCAAGCACAATAAAAAGTAAAATTATAAATAGGCTAATAATAATAATTTATTATTTACATATTACAAGGCATATCTTTATATGCCTAACTATGCTGGTTAGTCCATACCTAATTGCAATTTAGGATCGATAGTCTTATCGACCTCTTACACCACTAACAAAGCAACTTAAGGTCCACACAATCCCTTTGAACTACTGAATCATCTCTGCAGGATTGGGATCTTGTAGATGAAGACCACCACATACGAGTATGAGTTTTAGTTTTCTGTATTTCTGATAAAAGAAAACGTTATAATACAGTTCAAATTTTGTATCAAAGAAAAATATTTGCTATGACAAGTTGAAACTACTACACTTACCCTGCAGAACACTTGTACTTATCGACTTACTTAACACAGATATGGGTTTATCGGTAAAAATCACATCTACATTTTATAACAATCCACATATATTCTTCTAAAAGCACAATCTACGTTTTCTTGTTTTGAAATGCTTATTCTATTTGGAAAACAATTTTCTGTCCATCAAATATTTGTATATTATCAGCATTATCTTAAAACGTGTTGCAGAACCGTAACTTTAAAACGGTAATTAACGATATTACGATATTTAGCGACATTACTGTGTATATATCTCTTTTCTGTGGTGAAAACGATATTTAGCGACTTTTACCAGAAAATATAATAAATACATGTATTAAACATCAGTAAACTGTAATTTTGTTAAGTAATGTGTATTCGGATTAAGTTTGTAGAGTATATTAACTGTTTGCTATACATTACACTTTTATCATCTTAAAGTTAAATATTGTAAAAACATGATATCAGTAAAAATGAAATCCGTACTTACAAATCTACGTTAATCTCAACATGATGAAAATACAGTTTAATGAAATTCTAATTAATCTTATTTGTAAAGATACATCGTAAACATCTACTGCCTCAATGAAATACGTTAAATCTGTTTTCATTACTATTCACTTTTTACTTTGATTGAAAATAAAGGAGTTATTTTTGTAAAATTTTGATTGACGACAAAATATTATTAATTTAAAGAAACTATTGACTTGATAAATGCAATATCAATATTCTTCATATAAGTGTTAACGTATGATAATAATACATATTTATTCACTACCTTACATTTCTGAAAAGCTTGAGTTTTTTTGTGTAAAAAAGAACCATACACAAGTTTTTCCATCTATATATTAATCAATATTAACAATTGCTTAAAATTTAAATTTGGGCATTGACTGGATTTCTGTATTGCATAAACTGCATATTTAATCTTCCAAAATCATGCATTACTTTTCAATAAAACGCATATTAATAGACTACCATGATATGAAGTATATGATTTAGTTAATGAAGTAAAATAATGGTACTTCATTTACTTACCACGATTAGTGCAACTATAAATTTATCCATTAAATGGATAAATTTAAATTTAAAACTTTAAAATTTTTAAAGTTACCTAAAATATGTATGCAACTTATCTGCAAGAGCAACTATTACATTTATATCACATCAGAGATATCCTGTAATAGCACACATAACATCGACTGACAAGTGACTTGATAATATGTTTTGATTGTATAAAACATTTATGATATCGATTATTAAGTATCAAGCTTTAAAATGTTTTTTCTCGACTTATTTACATGATAAACACCGTGTAATAAGTAATATTATTTCTCTTAAATCAACAGACTACGCAATAAAACTTGAATCGTTGTCAGTGTAAAGACTTGCGTGCATGTCAACTTCACTTGTGTCTTTTAAGATAGTTTGGATATGTGTGTTATGCATGCAAAGAACAAGAGGATACTTATCTGCAAGAGCAACTATTACATTTGAATCACATCAGAGATATCTGTAATAGCACACATACATTGGTTAGATTTTTTATGAAATTAGGTATCTTGGTAAATGTTGCTTTGTGCACATAATGGACATAATTTTGAACTTAACAAACCACACAAGCTATAACTTATCAATTGTATACATTAGCGAAATATTTTTTTCATAAAGACATTTTGATAAATAAAACATCACAATAAACGAGTGGAAAATATAAATTATTTTATCGATCTTCCATTTGTGACTCAATGGGAAATAGTAAAATTCATTATTTTACTTCCTTTCAATACAAAATATAGAACGAATGTTTTATGGGAATCACTCGGTTTTTTTATTTATGAAAATTGTTTGAATGAAATAAAATAACTAAGCTAAAAATGGTTTTTACTTTAAATAATAGATTTTTAAAATGATAATATCCGTTGGTAAGACTTATTAGATGTTATATTTTTTAAGTTTTTTGAAATAAGACTGTTGCAAATCATTGTTTAATATGCCTAATAAATTTAAGTGGATTCTTTGTAGAAAGTTTCTAAAATGGAAATGGCACCCACAAAATATGAGTTGGTTTGGATTTGTAGCGTCTTGCAGCGAAGAATAATTTAAGTCTGCTTTATTCTACTTTCTGCAATTTTCTTTCCAGGGTTCATTTTCCGCCTCATAAATATTAAAATAAATGCGAGGATGTAAATTTAAATTTGTGCTTGGTATTGTAGAATGTAGAACAAGTAGGCGTATTTATGTAAGAAACTTTTAACTTTCTTTTAAAAATGTATATTGTTCATTACCGTTGGCTTAATTTTCTATTAGTGTAAAATGTGTAAAAGTAAATCAGTGTAGTAGGCCTATTTTTAATTTCAATTATATAATAAATGCTCAAAAATTACCAACAGAATCTAAAAAAAATATATTAATGTTAAAATAATTTGAAACAACATAAGACATCCCTGAGACAATTAACTTTCACTACGTATTAACATGAGACAATTTTTAATACTCGTATTCATTCCTATTTCCTACCAACTTAGTAATTTAAAATTAGCATAAGAGATAAAACTAGCATTAAAATATTGGTACAACTATAATGACCCTGAACCCTTGAATTTATTTCAATTTAACTTTGAAATTGTATTATGTAACATTTTAAAGTGAAAGTTAAATCGAGACAGCAAAAAGCAATTATAATTGATTTTCAGATTGTGTTAGAAAATATATTAAAGTAAACAATTTTATAAAAGCAAAAATTCCCCAAAAAGTTGAAAAAATGTGGTATATCTCAATTTTAAAAAGATGTTGTTTATAATCACGTATTTGCATAAAATATACTCATATTAGGTAATTTAAACTCCAACTAAGTAAAAGTAAACATTAATAGTGCTTCAACCCCTTGTTTTTGATGTTCTGAATCATATAACACAATATAAAATATTCCTAAATTTGGTATTGTTATACTGAGACAAGAAAAGTGTAGATATAGATTACACAATGTAGTTTGTTGGGGCTTTAATTAATATCCTTCTATATGTATGTTTTTTTGTCTACATATACTTCTGATAAACTTTAACTATAAATAATTAAATAGTGGAATACAAGCTGAAATAACAACTAAAAGATCATTTTCCTGCAACGTATATTTAAAAGAATTTATTATAAGAATACAAAATATTTTATAGATATTGTTTTTCATAGAGATAAAAGTAAGCTATATTTATAATCAGGGTTTCCCAGTACTTACCACAAAATAAGGTCCCTGCGTCAATTTTTCACAAACAAGTAAAACCGCCATAACTGTGTTAGTTACAGATGTAATAAAGTTAATAAAGCCAAATTTTTCTCCTTAAGAGTTAACACAAATGTAGAAATGCAGCTCAATACATGGACCCGTGGCGTATATTGCATTTCCGAAGCTATTACTCTATTGAAACGTCTCATAAGCGATATTACAAAGTCTCTTCCTGCTTTTGAAATATAAAGGTAAGTGATTTAACACATCCGCGAGCTCTATCTTTGTTTCATAAGACAGGGCTTTACTTAATGGGCTATTTAAATGTTTTATGAGAGCTTTACTAATGTTACCCACAATGTTCCCTCTTAAAGAGTATATATTATATGCACATACAGTACAGTCATATGATGATGAGGTACTACCGATTAAACTTAACCCCTATTATTAGAGACATTACCAATTTCTATGTATTATTTCCAAATGTTTTTATATTTGTACTCCAATAGTTAGTGCTTCAACAGGTTGTAGAAATGATAGTTCCCTGCTTGGGTTTCCATTTAGTAGATTGTGTTGACGCTTTTGGAACTGTGATTTGAGTGTTTGATCCCTTCATTGATCTCATGACTATTCCCTAACATGAAACCATAATATTTGGGGCGTGTGTGTAGTCCAGGAAACCTTTTAATTTTTGTAACGAACTCGTTGTTTACAATTTGATAAGCTCAAATAATACGGTCATGTACTATTTGTCATAATTTGTTTCAGGAGCACACACATAAATATTTCATATCAATATTAAATCACTGATTAATTAAAAGATTTCAATGTATGAAAAATACTTGACCCTCCTTCCTTTGTTCTTGATAAACTTGATCTTCTTACCATCAAAACTATTACTATAGACACAACGAGTATAAAATTAGCATAAAGATAAATAGTAAAGTGGGTAGGTTAATAGTGTAAATAAGTTATAACGACAAACAAAACCTCCTCAGCTAAATAACGATGTCATGTAGGAGTAGACGACAACTCACTTTGATCAGAGTTCTACAATATTGCTTGTGAAGTATCATTACTGTTGCTGAGATTCAACCCTGCATCATTATTTTATATAGAATCATGTATCAGGCTTTTTATTCTTATATTTCCTTTGATACTTTTCATATTTGTTGTATATCTTAGTCTTTGATCTAATAATTTACTGTTTCCTTTTGAATTTTGTATTTTTTACATGACTAGGTAAACTTTAGTAGAAAGCCCATTGGAAACAGCTGCTACTATACTTAAAAAACTACTGTTGATTTGTATGTAATTTTAAAGTTTTATCGGAGTCATTTTATTTTGTTGTTAAAATATACATTTTGTTTGTTTAAACAATACTACAGTACGTATACTTAAAAATAATAATGTATTTCGCACTTTGGGCCGAAAATTAGGTTTTGCCGGCTCGTCTCGAACTTAAAACGACCGAGACCTACAAAACCAATTCGGTCTATGGTACGATTAGGCAGCCCTAGGGATAAAAACCTGCTCAGTTCCCAAATGACGATGACAGCTGGCATGGCCAGCAAAACTTAACTTTCAGCCACCAATTAACGTATGTAAAACAGCTAAAAACATCATAGTGTAGTAAAAACACATATCAACCCAAAGGTTGTCTTTCTGAACAGGATATTTTATAATCTTTTGTCTAGTAACTATTTCTTTTTGTTTATTGATGATGCGTCAAATCATTGGTAAAATTGGATATTTAAATTACAAAATTAAACGTAAAGCTTATATTATCATACCGTCAGTTTCATTTCACAAAGCAGCATCATTGTAGGTGCTTCCTCGTATTGAAACAGCTTACAAAAGGGAGTATTGAGTCCTAAAACAATTCAATGAACTCTAATCCTACTGCTCTATTGCTAGAAAACCATCGTCTCGGTAAAATCTATACAACTGTATCATCATATATATAACAAAGATTTGAAAGATAACATAACGAACGGATGAAAAACAACTATAACTACACATTGGTGAAAACATAACTTTTACTTATTAGACTTTTTACCGATGAAATGTTATGATAAATCGATACTAAACCTACTTTATATTGTGTAAATGTAGCTACAATAATTACTTTCTGAATTATTTGAATTTTTTCATAGTAACGTCACATGATTAAAATAATATACAAAACATTTAGTTTGAGAAATAATTATTCATTCTAATTATGAATTTTAATGAGACAATGCTATCATTTTACAATGCCAAAGCAGATAACGTCATGTAGTTGTTTGAGACAGTTCAAACTTATATCCCTGAATTAGAGAAACCTTTGTTAGATCTATTGTACTCACCCTTGTTTTACGTACGAGAACCGGTTAGCTAAATATACTAAACTGTAAAAAAGAAAGATCTCAGATATACAGGTGACAGATATAGGAAGAAATAATCTGTTTAGCAATTTCCTGCCTTATAAAAAAAAAAAATTAACGAAATCAATCTCAAACCATAATTTAAATAAGGAGATATTACAAATTGAGTTAACGGATGAACTAACTATGATGTGTTTAAATAAGAAAAATGGATATTAATTTTAGATTATAGTTTAACAAAATACGCTTGGAATATCAATTTATTGATAGTAAAACAACACTTCATATCTTACAAAAATGGGGGAAATATTTGCAGACCATACTGTAATATGGCACATTGTCAAGCTCAACATAATCCTCCATTTCAAAATGCTATAGGCAGTTTCCTTTATGACATTATGTTCTTTAGTGTACTTCTATATTCCAAGGAAAATAATTACATGTATCAAATCAGTAGCCTATAAAAAAATGTTTGGATAGAAAATAGTAATTCGTATACTGTACACTTCATCCATAATGGAGTATTTAGATTTATTTAAAAAATTTTTTATTGGATTTAATACATGTAAAGGGAAACACGTTTTATTTAGGTTGTAACAAATTCGATCGCATAATTGTTATGCAAACAATGTATAACACTTAAGTTCGCAGCATAAATGATTACTTTTGTAACCAATGATCTTGGTAACAAATCAACCCCTCTTTTGTACATAAAACAATTAATTTATGTGGAAAACAAGTTGGTAATTTTTTATCTGTTGTCAAATGTGTTTTTAACTGTTGTCAAACATGTCAGTTGGTATTGTTTTGACAAAACTATATTCGGAGTTTGTTCCAAACAGCCAGTGAATTCTACCTATAAAAACAAAGGAAGCTGTTTACAGTTTGCAATCATAACTTCGACTCGATTCCGTTTCAAGTTTACCTTCTGCTTTGTTCTATCATTAGGAAATGTTAACGAAATCTCGTAACGGAAGCTGGCCACCAATTACTAATTTAATAAGCCAAAACAAATCATTGAGCTAACTTATCACAATGCACACCACACAACACATTGTTGTAGAGTAGTAAAAAACCTCGATTTATTGAAAAAGTATGTCTAAAATTAACCACACAACGAAAACGGAACACAAAATAAAATAGTGACGAAGAAAATTACAGTACAGTAGATAAAATATTTTGTACATTAGATTTAAGAGTTAAATCATTTCAAGTTATGTGAAGACAAGTTTGTTTATCCAATTTTATATAGGTGACCTAGCTTTTGTTTTCTGGGAGATTTTAATGTTTCTGCTGGAAACATAAAATTTGGATAGCTTATACCATCTTGATTGGAGGTAAAGGACTGCCGTTAAGATAATGGTTAAAGTAATTTAATTATATAAATATAACCAATTATTCAATGTATTTAAACAGACACGTTAAAATAAATAAACATGGCATCTTAATCCATACAATTTCAATAAGTACATTGGCAAGATAATGTATATTAGCCTATAAACAATGTGTAAAAACCTTGTATAGAGTAAAATTCTGTAAAATCAGAATTTCTGAGGAAAGAATACAAGATGAACATAGGCGTTTACTTTTACTTTCAGCAAAGGAGCTGAAAAGATATAACAATACAATAACTATAACATTTCATAACATTTCTACCGAGTTTTCCTCAATTATTAGCTCAATTGAAGTGTATTGGTTTTCTTCTTCACTGAGAAAATAATAAACTAATCAAGGAAGTCAGATTGTAAGTTATTGTTACTGTTATTGGTGAAGTAATTTCAAAATTACAAACTTCCGAAAAGTGGTTTTTAAAATGGCTCAAAATAAACTTTTTATGTCGTCGCTTTTTACTAAACAACTGTGATAATTATTAAGTAAACTATAAGACACTACGTATTTAAAGTTTTACTGGTATTGCTTTGTAGATGTGTTTTATTATAAATGAGATGGGTGAGAGTACTTTTAGCCGAAGTTAACCTTTTTACTGGACACCCGAGGTTTTTAGCTTTAATTTAGTATCATATAATAACAGACTAAAACTAAACTACAACCAAAACAGCACACTATTTCAAGGTTATATCGAATATAATATTTTGATTGAATATTCCGAGGAAATTAATCATAATCATAATTAATGGTAAATGCTTGTCGTTAATATATCTAAATGTACTGCTGATTCTATATATAAATACCCCCGCCGCAGCTAACCTGCAGACTAAGCGAATTTCCATTTGCCTGATTGAATTTACACTAAAATGTCTACTATAACATTTATTCCCTATTTAAATAGAATTAGTTTTTTAACAAGTACTTAGGTTTGCTGCATCAGGGAGGGTAAAAGCAGTTTTTTTTTGTAAAATTTTAATAGTTAGTAAGAAATAAAAACATTTTCCAAATTTGATCAAAATAT
The DNA here is from genome assembly GCF_028750875.1 of Macrosteles quadrilineatus. Classification (NCBI taxonomy): domain Eukaryota; kingdom Metazoa; phylum Arthropoda; class Insecta; order Hemiptera; family Cicadellidae; genus Macrosteles; species Macrosteles quadrilineatus. Next base: position 62,694,546 of record NW_026542597.1, read on the forward strand.
GTTTATAAACAAGCAAACTAAAACAGTTTACTTATTCTCCATAAGAATAACATGGGAATTTTAAATTTACAATTTTTTGGAATTTTCTCCGTAACCATTAGGCATAACGCTAATAACGGCAATAACGCTTCAATATACTAAATTATTTGTTTTTTTAAGCTCTACAAAATGGTTTGGAAAGAAATTGCTATATTTTATGTTTTTTTGGGTCAAAAACGGGAAAAACCTATTTTTACCCCATAAAACCCCCCTTAAACCCCCGTTCCCATAGTCCGATCATGCTGGTTCGCGAACTCGTTCGAATAAATGTAGGTTTACACGTTTATACCAAATTTCATCTAAATCGGATCATTTTTGCTCGAGTTATCGTGCTAACGGACACATATATACAGGGTGTCCCGGAACTCTCTACCAATATTTAAGAGCATTGCTCCTGGGTAAGAAATATAACTAAATATCATATTTAAACTGTCCGGAAGTCCTTAGTTACTCACACAGCCACCATTTTGTTTTTTCAGTTATTAATTTTTTTCTAAAGAATGGTTAAACATACGAAATTTAAACTTTGCACAAACTTTTATGACATTTTCTTACTCGTTATGAAATTAGCTTTACTGTGATATGCAACAAGTAACGGTTTTTTGAAATAATAAAAATTCCCAAAAAATTTATTTTTGAAAATTTGCAAATGCTCATTGTTCAAAATTTTCAAATAGCAACATATGTCAAGTGGCACATCATTTTATAGGTTTTTCAATTCCTAACAACTTTGTATTTTACACTTACTTCGTATCTCTTTTAGTTTTTGTGTAAATAACAAAAAACCTAATTTTCCTATATCAAATGCATGTTATTTGGGTTTGACATGGTTCAACACTAAATGAAATAAAGCCTTTAGTGTCAAACCCAAATAACATGCATTTGATATAGGAAAATTAGGTTTTTTGTTATTTACACAAAAACTAAAAGAGATACGAAGTAAGTGTAAATTACAAAGTTGTTAGGAATTGAAAAACCTATAAAATGATGTGCCACTTGACATATGTTGCTATTTGAAAATTTTGAACAATGAGCATTTGTAAATTTTCAAAAATAAATTTTTTTTGAATTTTTATTATTTCAAAAAACCGTTACTTGTTGCATATCACAGTAAAGCTAATTTCATAACGAGTAAGAAAATGCAACCGGAGAAGTGCTAAATGCATTGGTATAGGAAATACAGAGTATTAAAAAAATATAGATTTCTTTCAAAAAAACTGCCGCCATTTTGAAACGGAAAAAGATAACTAATTTTGGTTTTCGCCAAAATGTTTGTCTATCAAATACCTTTAAATGATGTAAAACATGACATATGTTTACATTTGAAAATTCCGAGATTCGAACTAGTGACCCTCAGTTTTTGGCACACCCTGTATTTGAAAAAAGTTAAAAATATTTTTACGTTTTTCCTTGGGGTCGATTTAGTTGGAAATAATTTTATTTCATCCTTGTACGTTAAGCCGTTTTCCAGTAATCGATTTGAGACACCTCTCGAGGGACACCCTGTATATATATATATATATATATATATATATATATATATATATATATATGAATTTGAACGGGTGGTGTTTTTGGCCTCTAGGGACCTCAAAACGAAAAAAAAATCGGTCCCGCGTCCAGGTCTTACCATGAGTACTACGGTAATAGCTTATTCCCTATATGGGAAATTCGCTAAAAATACTGATATTAGACCTAATATGTGAACTTTGTAAGGAACAATACAAATAATTTCGTAAAGGTAGCACGTTTTGCAGTCAATTGCTGCTAGACTTGTCAAGGACTCAACTCTGCCTACACCGTACAGCCTTATTAAGTTGTTACAGCTCTTACAACGTTATTGCCTGAGGAGTGTTGAATGTGGTTGAACAATGATTTTGAAAACTTGTATTTGGGCCTACTTATCGTTCATATCATTGGTTCAACCAGTTATGAGTAATATATTATACTATATTTCTTAAAGTTTTGCATCCTCTTGAAACTAAAAATCTGTACTTTGTTTATATTTCTTATACGGTTTTGCGATGACACTTTGCATAACAGTACAATTAGTTTTAAAAGTTAAACATCGTTAAAATAACGAATTAGTTGTAGAATATTTCTTTTAAAGGAAACGTGCAGTCTAGGAGTTTCTCAGTATACACATGAAATTGCCTTCACCGAATAATATTTCGTGAATAATAAAACAATTATGAAAAACTGATAGGATAACTGTACATATAAAATATAAAACTGTCGATAAAAAAAAAAAATAAATAAACAGTGCACCCAAAATTATTTATGAAACCAAAGTAATTGTATAGACTTACTTTAAGGATTGCCAGAAAAACTACATCAAACAAAATGATCAAACTGATAAATAAGAATGATAAGTTGTAACTAAATGTGTAGTTTGGGTTTAAGCTAAGATATCACCATCATCCTTTCAAACTAAAAGAATACCTGTACAATTTCATCGCAAATATGCATTTAAGCAGATTGGCCAAATTCATTTTTGATCCATAAGATTTTTCATGGTTCACTAGTGCATTAAACACATTAAATGGATATAAGTTGAGTCTATTAGTTGTGTACGAGTTTTTATTCTAGATAACTATACCGATAATTTTTAATGACTGCTTATTTGTCAAACAAAAAATAAGTGAAAATAAATATAAATATGTTAAACTTGATACCCTTAACAACCATTGGTAACAGTGAAAATATTTGTAACACAAAAAACAATGACAAACCTGAAAAACCTGCTACACAATTTATGTTATTAAAGTTATAACTTTACTACAATGAAAACGACATTAATGAAAATATATAACTCGTAGTGTTCATTTCACGTAAACCCACTGAGTGAGCAAGAGGTGCTACTCATTTTTATACATATGTTAATTTTAATTTAACTTAAATAACTATAGCCTAAATATAACAAAATCTCTATATTGTACTTTAATAAAAAAAAAGTAAAACCCCCATAAAGCTGATAGTATGACATATTTCAACGGTTTTAATATCCAAAACACTGTCGTCATACTATGGCCCCGTAAAGAGAGTGAGTATTCTTCTCAGCAGGACATAATATTTCTAGTAAGAGAGTGTTTAGTGTTAACACAAGAAGTTAACATTAAAGCATCTTTTAGAGTCAGTAACAACTGTTGTACGAGAAAGGAAAAAGCTCACAAAAACTAGTGACGTACACTAAGCCACTTCCAATGAACCATTCTTTCTTTCTTTGTAAACTAAAGGTAATAATCTATCTTACAGCATATTGTTGAAATGGGTTTTCATTAGTTCATTTTCCTGTGTTACATGATAAAACTATTTAAATGTATATGGATGTCGTCCATCCAAGTTTACTTTAAGCAGTAAAATACATTTAACGAAAATACACTGTATCTTCAAATAATTTGGCTAGACATTAAGTGTGACGGAATGATAAAGTTTTGAAAATTACCTTGTCTAGAAGGTAATTACAGTGTATTTAAAAACCATTTAAAAACGGTAAAACCAGTGGATTTTTCTACTTGGTAATATTGTGATTCGTTGTTTAAAGCCTGCGTCAGACTGTATGTCCAAGACCCCTTAAGCGAAAAGAATGTCTAAAGTGGAGAAACGTGTATAAAAACGTACATACAATAGAAACCCAAACCAACAGTTTAATTTGATATATAAAATTACCATGAAGCATTAACCTAATGGTTATACGCCATTTAAATACTGATCAACGTTACCAACACATTATTAGAGCTCCTTTCAAACATAGGATTGCAAATTATTTATTCGAATAGTTGTTCCTTAAAAGGCATTCGTGTTTTACTAAAATGAAAAAGTGGTATTCCAGTAGGTAAATATATTGTTAAAAACTTTACTGGAATTGTTACGAGAGTACAATATACTTCAAATACCTGTCTATTAGTGTACATTTGAGTGTGTTCCTTACAGTTCAGTGCATTCTACTAATTATAGTTGACCTTTGTAAAGCCAGGTACAGGACAATAAAGCTCACAAAAGTTTTACAAGCACAAGGATATAAGTTTGAACTGTCTCGCACAACTACATGCCGAAATCTGCTTTACCATTGTGAAGCAAAGGTATTGTCTAACAAACACATGTTTATGAACATAGAAGGTGGAATAATAAAGGTATATAATAAACTTGTAATTAAAAGTCGTATAAGAGCTTTGAGTCCCTTGCAATTTGGTTTTTTACATACGAAATACAATTATCAAAACATGCGTTAAAATGTAAAAAATTCATTCTATAGGTACATTTAAAAGTGTAGCGAAGAGAGCTATTTTTTTCTATAAATGGTTGAAACGATAACTGTATGACAGCCAAGTAAAACTTGGAATTGATACGATAAATGTTTCATTATAAGTCTAGATAAAACATCTTTAGGAACCTTAAGTTTATTCCTTTAAGCATTACAAACAATTTTACTTGCAAAAACATTTTTTCTAAGCGAGAAAAGGATATGAAGTTCAATTGGCTCTATATGTCGTAAATTATTCTTTGTTCTGCATATAGCATAAAAAAAGTAAAACAAGGAATTTATGTTGTTATTCTTTAAAATTATCTTTATGGAAACATAATAGCAGAAGGTAAAAAAGATGCATCTAATAAATTTCAAGCCGATATTTATGCTTGAATTGTTGTCTCACAGGACGGTAAATAATTTTACACTATGTCAAGTGGTAATCTTGTGATTGGACACTCCTATCATCATCAGACCCAATATATGAGTTACGAGTTTCTTATAGTTTATATATCTGATAATATATAAACTATAAGGAAATGACTACCCTTATTTCTGTATATTATTTATGAAATAACCCATTAAATATTGTGAAGGCTGAGAACAGAGTAATACTGTTTCCAATTGAGTACATAAATTAGATTGCTCTTCTAAGCTTCTTTACCAAAGCAGATTTCAAAGTTTTTTCACAGTCTCTAAGTGAATACAAACGTTATAAATATGTTTGAAATTACTTACCTTTGATAAATTGTTACGTATATAATTATTAGGGATTTTGTTCTCTAATACACCTTAATAATACTGCAATCATTGATAAATATATAATAAAAGATAAATGTATCTTTTTATATATGAAACATCTAGAGACTTTTTAAATATACAAGATATAGACTTTAATTTAATCTTTAAAGGTCAGTCATTAGTTTGAATTGAAGGTTGAATCATCATAATGATCAGTATAATATTTAAAATACAATTTGTGCAAAATCCTTATGTTAGTAAATCCCTACTGATATATTGTATTGTATCAAATTTGATGTAATTTAAACATACTTGAGATTGTCATAAGTGCCACACTATAATTGGGTTATCTTATAGAACGTCACATACAATGTTTTTATATTACATTCTTTTACTTTAATTTGCTCACTGAGATTCTTATTCGCATTGTTGTAGATCATGGAACTTGGCAACGCGAAGGGGATTCCTGTTCTTAAGTATTCCTCAAGCTTTTAAGTTCCGTTCTTTAAAGTTTCGTTGTTGACCGTTAATATAGTTAATTAATTATAACAAAAAACATTGAAAAAAATGTTTCCAATTTTCTAAAAAATTATATTTTTATTTACCTTTTTTATTCAAAGTAAAAAAATACAATTTTTATTTAAACCTTTCCTTTATTTAGTTCTGTTCGTATTTTGCTTGATTGTTGATTGAAAGAAACAACGTTATTTTTGTTGATAATGGTTACCAATGAGTTTATATTTTATAAAAACTAGATTCAAAGAACAACTTTACACTACACTGTAAACTTACTTTACTCCTTCCATTATTAAATTAAGGTAACATTATACGGCAACAAAAACATCGGTTGCTTCGATTTCATTTTAATTTGTAAAATATGATTACAACGAAAGCGTTAGCCGAAATAATTAGCATTAAACAAGAAAACTTATACACCCAAATGAATTTGGAATAATTCGATTTTAAATGTTATTGAATTGTCTTTATCTTTACAAGGGAGATTATAACAGAAGAAATATTATTGGAATAATTTTGTTATTTCATTATTTTGCTTGTTTTACTTGCTCAATAAAAAAGAGAGGGATGTTGAAAAACAAATTAACTCGCCGATCTCGAGGTAATTAGTCAATATTTACTGAAACAATCCGCATTCAATTGAAAAAATTTGATATAGCCTACTTGACTTAGCTATAATTTAAAAAATACTCAAAGAAGCTTTTTTTATAATAACTGACATGAAACATGAGGGAAATGAAATAAGCCTGTTTGTAAGCATTCAATCGTACGATTCTTAATGCAGCGAATCTAATAATCGGATGTTTCACTCGTAGTACTTCGAGGATTTGGTAAACAAGTTATAATGTAAAATTTGTTTTTCCCTCGTTTTAAAGAATGCGTAATTAAAAAGTAATTAATGTTAAAGTAAAGTAAATTTAATGGATTATTAACAGACTCTTTTGCACGTTCAAACTTTAGACAATAATAACAATTAATAAAAAGGTTTTATATAGCATTCAAAAACCAATATTTTGTTATATTTTCAACTCTGCTTGTTTAAATAGTTGTACAGGTGTTTTACTTTAACGATGAGCAAACAAGTATTAAAGAAAATTTAGTTTCCATAACTAAACAAGACTACCTAATCCATCGCACTACCTATCTGTAGACCTGGATCTTAATCTACAAAGTGTTTCTTTATTAGTACAAAGTACTAATTTATTGGGACAAAGTAATTTACAAATTAATATTATATTATTTTAATCAGGATTAGTGTTTTTCAGTCGTGATTATTTTGGATAATTACAATTAAAATAAACATAGTTAATGTTATAAATAATTTACACAGTCATGCCATTTAAGTAAAACGTTTTTAAGCATATGGTTTTGATTTAAAGTTTACTTTCAAAGAAATAACTAAAATCACCTTTACAACGTATATCATTTTTAACCCAGAACGAGTTGCTAATCTAGTGTTTAAGGTTAACGGGTTTTAAATCGTGCCCCTTGTGCTTTAACTGTATAAATATGAGTAAATTGTGAAATAAAAATATATTAAAAAATAATAACTAGTTCTGGGCAGCTCCGAGGATCGATACAACTTACATCAGTAGTTAAGAGTTTCAATAAAAACGATCCGTGTTTAAGATGTATACATAGAGCATGGAATAAATATGTATATTATATATATATATGTATATATATGGATGTATATTAGATGTGTAGCTGAGCTTTGGCTTCTTTGGATTACGAAAAAAAATAAACAAAACAGCATTAATATTAATGCTACTGCTTACGTTAGGATTTTAATGCTACAACCCAAATTGAATCTGATTTACTGTATAAATATACCGTTAAACCTTGTATTGAATATACTTATTAATTGCTTAATAAACAATTATTAAATTACTTATAAAACGTTAAATTTACTTTTTTTGTCATATTTAAAGATTAAACCTGCTTCATCCTCAAAGTTTTACACACAAATAATAATGTAGATTTTGAAATTTCCCTGGCAAATCCATTCTACATCTGGTTCTATTAATGCTTTACCTACGGGCCACTCTTATGTACGAGTATAAACTAAATTTGAACCCAACTAAAACTATGCAAAGTTTAGCTGAAATAATGTGTTTGCACAGCTTAAGATATATAAAAAATACAAGTTTAAATAATTTTAAACTTGTTGGTCTTGGCTACAGGTGTGATAACTTGGAGTTTATAGTTGTTGGGAAGGTAAAAGTTTGGAAGTAACTGATAAGAAAATGCAACGTTTACAACTTCAGAGATAATTTGAGAATATACCGTTAACATATAATAAATACATGGTATAGTTCTTTTAATAAACTAAAGGCTAAAACCATGGATTCGTAATTTTATTGTTACACTATTTAAACAATAAAACATCTTTTTCGAAAAAAACTATTTCATAAAAATGTATTTCCACAATAGCTTTAGCCTTGTTGCCTTGTGTAAGAATCAAACACGAAATTGTGGTGGGAAAACCCCCAATGTGACAACCATTGAGAATGACTGAGTAACAAACGGCTGCAATTTGTCTCACTGAATTTCACATTGGAACATTTGAGGGTAGTGTAATAGAAAAGGTTTATTTCCATGGATTATATTTAAAAGCATCTTAAATGTTCATACTCCAGAGCTGCAGAATTTATATTTTTTAGTTTTTAATCATTGCTTTTATAAGTAGGCCTATATATAATATATGTAATGATAGTATATTTAATATATATATATATATATATATATTATTTTAATATTTGATTTGTATTTTAAAGCCAGCTGTTGATATTTCTTTTCGAGTAAATGGTATTTTATGCAGTAGTTCTTTGTAAAGATTTTTATTTATTTATTTCTTTTATTACAATGCTGCAAAACAGGATAAACCCAGTTACATTGTAGCATTAATATTCTAACAACAAAATCTTGACATGCATTATAAATAATAAATATGGTAAAAGTTCATCTCGCTGAATAAATCATAATTTTTAGTGTAATCACTCACAACAATACAATATATGACAAAAAAGAAGTAATATCAATAAATAACTTACAAATCAATATCTTAAAAAATAACATTGGCAATTATATAAATATCTATAACAACAATAACAAATTAAATAAATAAAATACAACAACAAAGTCTGAACAGAGTAATTAATTTAATAACAATAATTATTTGGTAGTATTTAAATATCTAAAAACGTATTTCCTGAACGTACTGTGACAGTTAAAAAATATGTCTATTTGGTCGTTATTAATTGTGTTAAACAGCCTAACCATTGAGTTGAGCGGCGAACACATTCCAAGGTTCGTTCTAGAGAAGTGGGGGGAGAAGAGCAAACGCGAACGTGAATTGTGTCTGGGCAACGTGAACGGGGACAGCAGCGCTGCGTCGTCGAGCTCACCACACACCAACCGCCTCAGATACAACATCATTGACACTTTACGCCTAGTACTCAACTGATCGATTTCAAACAGTGTGAGAAGTTCTGAGTATGGGACCAGCATCGTATAGTAACCAAATGTTTTGTAATAAAGAAATCTCAAGAACCTTCTTTGGACATCCTCTATGAGATCGGATAAATAGTTCACACTAGGATACCATACCACAGAAGCATATTCTAATCTTGACCTGACCAGTGAACAATATAACAGTTTAATACTTCTCTGATTAGTAAAAATGTTGCCCAACCTGCGGATAAGACCAACAATTGAGAAGGCAGTCTTACAAATGGAAATCACATGATCATTATAAGTAAATCTGGAATCAAATATCACACCCAAGTCTTTAATTGAAGTTTTCCTCGAAAGAAGACTACCACCAATATTATAATTATGCATGATGAGGTTACTAGGGGTTTTCTTTGAATATGTTACAACAGAACATTTATCCACATGAAATTTTAGATTGTCACGACTCCAAAGAAACAATCGATCGATATCATCTTGTAGCATAACACAATCTTGTTGGTTGTTGACAATAGTGAATATTTTGAGATCGTCAGCATATAGAAGAAACCCGCAGTTTATTATCAAATCTTTTAAGCTATCAATGTACAAAATAAATAGCAAAGGTCCCAAATTTGAGCCCTGGGGCACACCTGAGTCTACATCAAATTGTTCTGATAGGTGTCCCTCAAAAGATACAAATTGTTTTCGACCCCTGAGATATGAACAGAAGAATTTTAAGAGTCCTTCAGAAAAACCGAAGTAGTTCAATCTCGAAAGCAAAGCCAGATGATCAACTTTGTCGAAGGCCTTCTCGAAGTCGGTGTAGATAACATCAACTTGATTACCACTATCAATAACAGGAATACAAAACTCAGCAGATTTGAATTAATGGATCTGCTGGGGAAAAATCCGTGCTGTTTTGAAGATAGAAATTTACTGACATGGCTGAACACTTTATGATGAAGAATTGATTCAAATACTTTAACAGGAGCAGGCAAAATTGATATTGGACGATAATTCTTTATGATGTCTCTTCGGCCCTTTTTGAAAATGGGAATTATTTTAGCTTGCTTCCATTTCGTTGGGAAAACATTGCTGGTGATCGCGAGATTAAAAATAGCTAGAAGCGGTTCAACAAACAAATCTGCACAGGCTTTTAGAATATATGGCGGTATTCCATCTGGACCAAGAGATCTTTTAGGTTTGAGGTTTTTGAGTGCAGAGAGGACATCATGATACGAGACACAGGAGACATTGAGGCACGGGACGCCAGGCAGGGTCGGTGAGCGGAGCGCACGCCGACACAGGTCGTCGCTGCCCAGCTGACAAGGCTCGTACACAGACTTAAAGTAAGTAGCAAACTCGTCCGCTATGGCCCTCCCACCCTCCACAACTCTATCGTCCAATTTCATAACAGTTGGACTGTTATCATTAACTCTAAGACGTTTTACCACACTCCAAAATGTCTGAGGATTGCTCAACACATTGTTTTCTAAATTTGAAATGTATTCTTTATAGGCTGATTTAATATTTACTTTAATAGTACTTCTCACCAGTTTGTATTCATTTAATGTTTCAATCATGTTATACTTATTTAGCTTTCTCCTTAGCCTTTCTTTTCTTTTGATCAAGGATATTATGTTGTGATTAAACCAAACAGGATAGTCTACTTTGAAATTGTTTTTTTAGCTTTTGGAACAAACTTATCAAATACATTATATAATTTAACATAAAAGATAAATAAACATACCTCACTATAATGGAATATGTCTAAAATTTACATATGCGCATGTGTATAAAATGAACATATTTTATAGTTGCATAACTGGTACATACCAGATGTACGTTGGAAGAAAATAATGGTAGATATTGTAAACCCATAACATTTCTCAGCTTTGGATGACCACCAATAAGCCTACTGATCGGTAACAAAAAATTCCCATACTTATGATTTATTTACTTATTTTATTATTAATTATTTTGTAATAAACGTTAAGCTTAGCAGACAATGGTAAAATGCAGATATAATGAAGATATTATAATTCAATAACATTTTATTTTTTTATCTGCAGATATAATACAATACCGCTCCCATACAATAAAACAACTCATTCAACTGAATAAAAGTGAAATAATAAATACAAAATATTCCGTTATATTATTTTTAACTTAATATGGAAACATTAGTAGTAAACCACTGACATTTAAATTCCACGATTCTTATTTTTATTTCATTAGAAAATAAATTGTATTGATTTGGAGTCAAGGAGTTAATGGAACCAAAAACATTCTTTGCTACTCTAAACAAAATTAAAAATAAAATGTTTAAATTTATATCGTTTGTTATTATGTATGACACATTTACAATATCAATTTAAAAAACGAAATAATCTGCTGATAAAAGGTAAACTGATTATTGTAATATTAGATAAGTAGTACAACATACGTTGAATACCCTTTAAAAACCATTTATTCCTTAAAAGTTCTAATAATATATTAATCTTAAATATTCACGATGACTAAAGCTCAGTTAATAACTATGTCAAATTCACCATCCCCGTAAATTACCAAGTAATTAGAGTTGGTTTCGTTGTCAAGAGTCTCGTCCATGTTATGAGACTCTGGGGTAATTATGTTTACAGGTCTCGACACCAAGGAATTGGGTATTCAGTTAATACCAACAACTCCTAATTTCTAATATCACAAAGTTTATATCCCATTTTTACACTATGACATGTAATCTTTTAATAGAGTATTTAATTTTCACGGTAAAAAATAAAGATTTATTTAGTTTAACATACAATTTAAGAATTTTTTCCCTTCTACTTACTTCTTTCTCTTACTTTGTTTTATCCCTTACCGCGCACAGATACTTATAGTGCAAGATAAATAAGATATCTATATCAAGATAGATCTTTCAGATTTCACCACCAGGGAACACTTCCATTTACATAATACTAATGGCAAGGAGAAGCTTGATTTACCACAACACAGGTTGACCAAAACAGGTAAATCTTTTAAAGCCAACTGTGTTGGGTTTTTTAATAAACTCACTCAAAGCGCAAAAGTAGTCTAATTCCTTTCAATCGCTTTAAAACTAAAGCTAATAATTTGTTAATAAAAAATCCTTTTTATTCATGTGATGAATTGAAATGGCCGAATTTAATGTAAAGTGTTTACTTAGTAAACATAGTTTTAGTTAATTTTAATTTGACTATTATTTAAGGTACGGTTTAATAGAGTATGGTCGAACTCACCACATGTTTCGCCCATACATAGGCGAAGTGGTCGTTCAAGAACGTTTAATTTATTGTAGACTTGTTAAATTCAAATAAATACACATATAAGACCACACATTGTACGATAATACATTTAACAATTAGTAGGCCTACTATAAACCAGTTTGCGGTACGGAGGCAGACCGTAGTAGGCTTAATAATTGCTAAATGCACAAATATTTTTATCGCAATAAAAAAAAAAAAACGCCTGTTAAAAATTTATATTGTTTTCATCAATCAAAGAGACAAATATAGTTAACCTTTCAACTTTTATATCTTTAACTGAGTCATGTGAACCGTTGAATAAAAATCTTCTACTATGTTTGTATGCCGAATTCTACTTTTGTTGGTTGTTAATGTTGAGAATTTAGAAAAAAATATATTTCTTTAACTTAGTGATCTAATTATTTACTGAGCCTTGTCCTGTAACAGCAGCAGCCTTCGTTGGCGTTTTACCTTATGAATTAGATTGTTATTTGTGTAATTTGTAATTTAATATTTATTTTATTTTCTTGTAGCCCATTAACACTAATGATTAGCTATTTTTCTCATGCATTTTCAATATTCCATAATTTAGCTGGTATCTTACTAATGTTAATCTCTCTTACATAGTAGTAAAAAACCAGGTTAAGTAGTTTTCTTTTCTTATTTTGTGGCTTAGCTTTAATAGAGCCCACCCACTACAACAGAATAGCACCTCTACTATAATGAGAAATCGTTGTAGCTTTTTGATATTCTCATAAACAATGTTTTCTCTTATCAGAGTTGAACTATGCTTTTTAATTGCAAACTTGTTCAATGGCAAATACTGAAACAAACAGTTAGGCATACTTTTACGAAGAGGAGCCAGCCAGCTTAGATAACTTTTATACTACGCTTCATATTTCGTATGTCGATGGAAATGGACAAGAGTTAACAAAACAAGAGAGTTTTTGTTTTATTTATTAGTTTTTTTTATGAATAAACTTCAAATACAGACATATATTAATTGAGAGTTGGTTATTATCGATGTAAAAATGATAATAAAATATCTATTTGATTGTGATAGATTGCAGACAAATATAATTAAATACAATTTACCTTCAAATGCAATCAGGTCACCTGATAATTGAGTCATCCCTGATTTAGCTGTAGTGCTAACAAATACACATCAATCATCAAATTAAGGATTGCAATCAGTGAACGCGGTGCCAAATAACAAACTGACTAAATTTAACTCCAATGAAACTAATTTTTATAGTATTTTTTTTTACTATTTGTAAATGTAAAACTATTGTTCTATTTTAAAAGGCTGGCTGTTAAACAATGCGTTGCCATAATATAGATTGAGTCTTGCAAATTAAGTGAAATATGTCTTTTTCTTCAGAATATTTAGCAAAAAAGTTAACTATGTTCTTTTCTCTAGTTTCTTTTCTATAGCCTTAACGAATGTACTAAAACGGGGTTTACGTAATGATAATTTCTCATAAAAAATTTTGTTATTATCGAAAATTATATATTGAAACGGACAACAATTGATTATAAAAAAGATTCTCATTGCTTCAAACTGCAACATATGAATGAAACGTTTATTTTTTGTAAGTTCCACGAGACTAAAACAATGTAACCATCAAGATATCACGCAGCAATGTTGATGTTTCATTCTTGGTTGCCCTTTATAGTAACACATTATGTTTTTGTACAACGCGATGGTAGACGACTTGTTACTCTGTTTAAACCCCCCGTTGAGAGCTCTTTCCTCTTATTTGATCGTTCAATGTAATGGTCTGTTCACTTGTAACACATTTTAAATCTTGTGGCTATATTTGTGTATAGAAAAATAAACTGATGTCAATATATGTAAGGCAGCCAATTGTGTAATGCTAAAGTATTGTTTCCCCACATCAATTTAATGCAGGTTAAAATATTCATGTTTGATGCTGTATAAAATAACATTATTATTTAGTATATACAATAGATATATTTGCATTTAGTGTTGAAAGTTGTCAATAAATGATTACAACCCCAGCATAGCGCATTTTAATATTACATTTACAATACTTTAAGAATCAATACTATTGCTTTTTTATTGTTCATGCATTTTACTTCTTGCTTATAATAATACTATTTTTTATTAAAGAATATACATGGAAACGGGTCATAAAATTTAGGTTAGTTTGTTGCAGTTTGTAATGACACTATACATAGTAAATAAAATTACAATAATTATATTTAATTGAAATAAAGTTAAATTTTATGAACTAAACGTAAACCTAAGCTGCTTGTTACGTTTATGAACGGAGACTTGGGAATAAAATAGGTTTAACATTTCAGAAATGAATACGAAAATATAAATAATTCGTGGTATATTTAAAACAAAATTGCCACTTCTTTAAAATGATCTCTAATGTAAATGTCTATGTCATTTTTCTCATGTATTATGAAGAGAATAAAACCTTCGAAATTTAAACAATTTCCTTAAAATTCTAAATTTCTAAGTGTGGCAAAAATTCAAACATAATTTTTACGTATAATTTGTTTAAAGTAGGGTAAGCTTCAAAATGTCATACAACCGAATATACTGATAAAGTGTTTTGTCAGTAAAATTTATGAAATGGACGTTTATGAGTAGGTAACTTATAATTCATCTTATCTTCATAAATGTTGAGTTTAAAACTATTGATTTAAAATACACCATAAAACGTAAAATATTTTTATTTAAACACAAACGAGAAATCTTAGTTATACATTTTCTAGGCTGTTAATGCTTACTTTCATAATATAAACAATGTCCATTAGTTGAATTAGGCTACCTATTTGCTACTGGAAATTATCTTAGTATATTTCCAAAAAAATCTTCATAAAGCACACAAAATACAATTGTAATAAATAACAAAATTTACAGGCACTGTGAATAAAAATGTAAAAAATTCATTGAAATGCCAGTGATAAAATAAACTGGTGGCAAAATACCACCAGACTATAAATAAACACACCACGGCCTGGGAGGACAACGTCAACACTTTTATGTGTTGATTTTCATCACAAAAGCTTTTTTAATCTTACAGAAATATTGTGATGTAAATTTTTATAATTCCTTTTAGTTGAGTTAATTTCATAGTGTTTATTTCATGAGTAGGTCTATATTTACCGTCTTGATGACTGAAATATAAATGTATATGCAAGTGTATGATGGTATAAGATTAATAGATCACATATTGTCTTATTTAAACAACATATTAAACCTCTATTTCCAAAATCTAAATATATTCTAAAAGTAAATTTGAATGCTTTAATCAAAACTTTGTAAACTAATCTCTAACTTTAGTAATTTATTGATAACATAGCAAAAAAAAAACGCAAATGCAATTATCTTTGGTAAGTTTTAATCGCAAGAGCAATGATGCAGGTATTTTAATAAAACCGATTTTACCTCTAATATTCCGAAGATTTAACCTAGAAACTAATAATGCATAAGTGCGTAAGTTATATAGTAGTTATATTAATAGTGCATAAGTGCGTAGTTATATTAATAGTGCATAAGTGTGGAGTTAAGTGAATATTTTACCATGTAGAATTTTTGAAATGACTCTGTATACACTATCCATAGTAAGTACAAGTATAACAAAATTGCTGCAAAGCACACTCAAGCCATAAATATTTTGAGGCCAACTATTTTTATATACAAGCAAATTCTCACAATCACAAATAAGACAGAGATAAGGCAGAAAGACCACAAGTAAATCTCCTTGCTGAGGACTTTTCTGAGTTTAACAGGTGAAATATGGAGGGAACGTGACTAGAATGTTCTTTAGTGATTGTGTTAAGAGAACTTTTCTGTATACTATGGCTGTGTTTGTGTAATGTCTACTTAGTATAAATATCTACATCAGAGTAATATACGTTGATTCCGTGTAGTGACGCGAGAGTAACGTTCACTTCTTACTCTTTATGATAATAACTTACTCACCACCCTATAAACATAACTACTGGTGTAGCTAACATAGTACTATGCTTTGTAATGTTATGATGGAAAACGACTTTAGGAAATGTTCGGGACCCACTGAAAACTAATTACAGTTATTTGTCAATAATTTGAAATGAACAAACTTTGGTTGAAAAATTGTATACAATTGGAATAGAGAGTTAAACAATGGATAAGAAAGAACTCTTCAAGATTATACTTGATATTATTTAAATTTTCTTTAAACATTTGGATTCAATTATACAGTAGGCTTAATAATTTAAATTATATACAATTATAACTCTCTGTTCAATAATATATCCATATATTATCACCCAAACATAGAAAGTAAAACTAAGTAAAACTTCAACACCATTCCGGTCATTAATTATGCTTTAGAAATCTTGGTAAAAGTAGTTTTGGCAAAGGTTCTATACTTCAATGCCAATAAAGGAAATATTTATTGGTGCTTTAGCAGACATAAGTTTTTACAGTCAGCGTAAAAAGATTAATTCATGCAATGGATGAGAAAAAACAGGAAAATTATGTTGCTTAGATATTTGTTTAAAACGTCTTCTCATTTTATTTTCAAAAAAACGTACCTTTAACTGTTTTAAAGATGACCAAAGCTACACACCGAAACGTTCAGACTAACAATTGCACTGACATAAATATTAGATGTAGGATTTTTAGCAGCCTTTTATTTGTAATTTTGGAACTTCATGATGTAAGAATATATTACCAATACCAATCAAAATGTTTTACAGAAAAGATTTAAGGTTGCAAAAATTTTATAAGTTTTATTATTTGAATTTTCAAATGTTAGTATGTTTGTTGATGAATGAGAGACTGTACTTGAACTACTGTAAACCACTGCTAGTGTATAATGAGCTAACTTATAAAAATATACACAGAAGCTTGTAGTTGCTTCGGAAAAGTCCTTTCCGGCATAAGAGCGGTTGTGATATTTAAACAAGAAATATGTTATGAAGTCAAAACCTAAGTACGATTTTCGGCCTTTACATTTGATGACAAAGCTTAAGCCTAATGCACCTAGTGCAATGATAAACAAATATATCTCCTGATTTCTGTATTTTATATTATTAGGTTAATCAATACCACCCTAGCCTTCAGTTTTACAGTTCCTGCCTAGGAAAGTGATGTAAGATTACATTTAATAAATTGCATGATGATTAAATTATTTTGTTATCAGCAATTGCTTATCATACCCAAAAATTAACTTCTGAATCTTCCTGCTTATTCTACAACTTTAAAGTGTCACAGACCAAGCAAGCTAATTATAGTAAGCTTAATGATAGAATTATTTGTTTAAAATGTAAACTCTACACTTTCCTCTAGCTACGAATTGATATTTTATATGATAAAATAAAGGTTATATGGTGTAATCATCTTTGTTTTTTATAAATTCTGAAAGCACTGCAATGAATTCACTTACACACACCAGTGTTGACATTTCACTTTCCCAGTGGTTTCACTGTTGACCATTGTATATTTCACTGGCCATGTTGACTCGTCGGCTATAAAATTTAAAGTCATTTACATTCACAAAACGTAAAGCCTTTGGCTTGTTTTAACGGACGATTTGATGTGTGGATCATTTTTTATTACTTTTTTATCCTATCAAAAAGTTCAATGTGTACATAGTTCAAAGATATACATTTATATTACATATTTTGTTTTAATGTACAGTATTTAAAACTTATCCTATTCAAAATGAAGGCTTACATTTATTCCTAACACAGAGAAATTTCAGATATTGCTTGAACATAATTAAGACCTTAAGTTGCGGAAATTTATTTATGATATTAATGTTATCAACTGTATATTCAAATGTAAAATAATGGGAATACAGCAATGGAACGAAATATCAAACAGTTTTTAATTTATTTGTGATAGGGCGTATTATCATGGGAATTAAAACTATTTTAGTTGTGATTAAGCTGTCCGCTATATTTCTATACGTAACCAATCTACTTGTCTTATTTGGTTGGTTTGTACCAGCCATTAATAACTTAAGAATATCATTTGCAGAAAAAAAAGTGTTGATTGTACTAGATTTACTGTGGTTTTGTTTGAAAAGTCTAGTTAGAATAGTTTCAACAATATAAATAAATAAAACAGGATGATTTGAGTTTCATATGGCAAGAAAACATACACTAAAAATAACAGGAAATATACAATTCTAAATATTACATGTACTTTGAATCTCTTGCCAAAGAAAGACCTTTATAGATATAAACATGTTGAAGCATTCCGTTTGAAACTACAACAATCTTAGATGAAATGGAGCTTGGAATGTGTTCTTTCAAAAGGATTGTCACAAGGGAATATGATTTATAAATTCAACATGTTTCTAGCACTTTTAAAAGAAGGAAGTAAACTTTTACAGAGAAACGTAGAAACGGTTCATTTACTTTGTTTCCAAAACTATAGTTTTTAGGTAGTTTTAAAACAATATAGACGAATTTTTTTAATAAGTAAATTTATCAAACGAATTCTTTACGTCGATAGTTGATGAAAATATACACAAACATATTGATATAAGATAACCTGTTTAGCAATCAATTTACATTCAGGAATAAGTGGGTAAATAAAGAGACGGATTGACAGGAAAAGATTATGTAAACTTTATACATTTAATCACGAAACAATTTAACTAAAGGTTGCGTAAGGGTGGAGGGGGTGAGAGAAATTGATACAACGGCAGTTATTTGTTTTGTCTGATTAATACTTTGTAAATAAAATTGATGGATTTTGGTAAATAGTTCGTTTATACATTGGAAGCCTACCTACCACTCTTATTGCCATGAGCCACGAGCTTACATACCTCAAAATAGCAAATTTCGAAGTAATTACGTCCACGATTGTTTATTTAAACTAATCCGCAGTTTCACAAAGCAAAACAATAACTTGCGTTATGTGAGCAGAGCAATAATATTATAGTTAAACTCTATGTACCAAGGCCAATCAATATCTACTTCCAAAACCTCCAACTCAAAACCATCACAGGTGTTAACAGGGCAAAGCTTGATAAAACGATTAGGATAAAATGTTGTGTTATACACCATGGATTTTAATCTACTATTCAATTACCAGCTGATTTGGTTTGCAAGTTTTCTTGTTCAACCGTAGTAAACACATGGACATAGAGAAGCTATCTTTATTTCACAGTATCACAAACTGATATGATTAGGGTTGATGTCTACAGCATACAGTACAGACGACAGTCGCTTTAATCATTGGCCGTTCGGCTGGTATCCCCCACCACTAAGCAATAACTCCTTCTAAATCTTTTTTAACTCAATTTCTGGTGAAGTTGTTGACTACGTCAGCAGGACGGGGAGGGGTTTGTGGGCAGGTCGGTGGATTTTGAGTCTGTTAGAACGGTCTGTCAGGAGGCGCGGGCTCGGCTATGAAATACAGTATAAGACATAAAGCATTATAATGATTTGTTCTTTCCAGTTCGAGCTCATTTAAAAATGTACCATTCACTCATTGCGGATGCCATAGTATGAAAAGCCTCTGAAATGATCCAAATGGTTATTTCGCATGTTCTGGTCGAATGCTTCTTACATTGGAGTTAGTTCTTCAAGCACAATATTATTAGTCTCAGTAGGTATAATGCTCTTGAACGTCGCAGTAGAATCATAGTGGATGCATCCAGTGGCAGGGCTACGCCGCTTAAAGTTATCAACTAAGACTAAAATGATCGGTCCAACTAATCTATATATTTAATACACAGTTGTAACACTGTTTCCTCAGTAATTACTGGACCGATGTACAAGATTTATGTCTCAAATTAAAGGAGATAGTGTGTAGATTTGCCGAACTTCCTTAGAATTTACGTTTTTTCTATGGGCTACGACCTACAGCCCTTTAAAGGTCGAGTCAATACAATTCTTATTGAAGAATATAATACACAGTTTATAAATTATTCGTCAGCTGTTAATTGTTTGTCAGACATTTGTTATTATTTTTATAACCTCACTTTCAGTATGAAATTATTAAACTTGGAGTTTCTGTTTATAAACACATGATTTTGATCAAGGAAAGTGTATTTGTTAACTTATTTTTGAAATGTTTTAGTTTTCCTGCAAAGTGATCTGAAGGAAATTGGTAATTGAGTTTAAGTTTGAGTATGGAATGTGAAATAATACCCATAGTAGGGAACGGAAATTTATTGTTTTGATCAACATAATTTATTCTCTAAGGCCACCAGAATAATTATGGGGAAATCCGCTTGCAAGTTGTACATATAATTGCTAATGAGTGGGACACATACAAACATTTTATAGTAGGTGACGAATCTTACTCAAGATCAGTGGTACCAAACTTTACCTTTTCGAGATGGTGAGTACGCTGGGATACGTGGAACTACAAAATATCAGTGATTTTTTTTAAAAGTACACAGGGAAGTTGCTTGAGAAACTGTGACTTACGATTTCGGTTCTGGCGAAGAAGTATGTGACTTGATGTTTAATGGCAATGTTGACTCGGGTCATTATAGCGTTATAAAACTTTATCATTAACCCCAGGGAGTAAAAAGTACAAAAATAATACCCCCGCCGCAGCAAACCTGCCGACTAAGCGAATTTCCATCTGAATGATTTTAAATTAAATCTATTTAAATAACATTAGGTTTAACGAGTACCTAGGTTTGCTGCCACAAGGAAAATAAAACTAATAAAGTGTGTTATAGTAAAATATTAATAGCTTAGTATAAAATAAATAAATTTGTTAAGTTTGATCAAAATATATCCATAAACAAACAAACTACAACAATTTCAATATTCTCCATAAGAATAACATGGGAATTTTTCATTTACAATTTTTTGAATTTTCTCCGTTACCAATAACCGTACAAAAACACTTTGATATACTAAATTATTTGTTTTTTTAAGCTCTTTAATATGGCCTAGAGATAAATTGGGAAATCTTGTGTTTTAGAGGTCAAAAATGAGAAAAACCAATTTTTACCCCATAAAACCCCCCGTAAAACCCCGTTCCCATGGTCCGATCATGCTGGTTTGCGAACTCATTCAAGTTTATCCCGCCTTACACCTTTAAACCAAATTTCATCGAAATCGGACAAAAATTACTCAAGTTATCGTGCGGATGGACACACACACACACACACACACATATATATATATATATATATACAGGGTGTCCGGTCATAAGTGTTAAATAAAATTTTGCATTAAACTACATGGTAATGGTGACAGAATGTCGCACATTTGAGGTTCCCAGCCTCAACAGTTAGAGGATAACAAATAAATTAAGATTTTTCAAAAATTATTGTAGTTGTTATGAAAAAGGTTATTTTACTCTGTTTAAAACGCACTTACCGTCAACTTCAATGAAATTTTCAGAATCCTCACAAAATTTTAAATAAATATAACACATAATCGTTGGGGTACGTAAAAATATTCTATTTAAAATTCTTCGTTAAACAAATTATTTTTATATCGACGAAAATGTAAATAACATACAGCAATTTATTTCTCGGTTGTTGAGTTCCGGAGAGGTTATCAAATATGACTAAAAACTTCCTTATTTAAAGGGCTTTACAATGATGTATAACAACATTTACCTACTGTCAAATCCATGGTGAATTTTACGCACTATTGTGAAAAATCACGGTCAAGCCAAAACAGATATTGTAAAAAATAATAACATTTTACTTACTATTTTATGAGCTGACCACTGATGATGAGGGTATGTATAATTTATGATTGACCAGACTACACTTCCATCAAACTAAAGAGTTTTTTTTTTAAGACTTTGGAAAATTTGTAATTAAAAAACACAACACATTAGTAAAAAACATAATACACACTACAATTTAAATATGAAATGATAGTTAACCCATTAAACAAATCAATGACACACTTTGTCCGAAGCACAAATCACAGTTTGGGTGTAAAGTGCCCACCGTTTTCCCGCAAGCAGGCCCTAGCTCTTTTGCGGATTGCGCCAACTGTGACCTCATACGTCAATTTTTCCCTTACTTTCCCAGCAGCCTCAAAGATTCTCTCCCGTAACTCAACTTCAGAGTTTACAACAGTTGAGTAAACTAGACTTTTCATGTAACCCCAAACAAAAAAATCGAACGGGCTCAAGTCTGGAGATCGAGGAGGCCATGTCACACTTCCTCCACGTCCAATCCATGTCGGGTAGTTTTGGGATAGCCACAACCGAACGTTTTCAGTAAAATGTGGTGGAGCACCATCCTGCTGAAATATGATTTCAGCTCTTTGTTGAGGATCAATTTCATCCAACAACTGAGGTAGAGAGTGCTGAAGAAAATCTAGATATAAATCACCGTTCAGATTTCCTTCGAAGATATGAGGACCAATTAACCGATCTCCAATCACACCTGCCCACACGTTGATCCCAAACCTTTTTTGAAAAGAAGCTTCTCTGGAGGCTTTTGGATTTTCATTATTCCAAAGATGCATATTGTGAATATTTATCACACCTTCTCTGGTAAAACGGGATTCGTCAGTCCATAGGATTTTTTTAAGGAAGTGATATTCAACAATATCACGTTGAAGAAGCCAGCGGCAGAACTCCTTTCTGGATTCGAAGTCACGAGGCTCCAATCCTTGGACCTTTGTAAAATGATACGGATGGAAGTTATTGTCCTTCAACACTTTATGTACTTTCCACCGGGACATACTAGTTTCAAGGGCAAGCTGCCTAACACTAGTAGTAGGATTATCCATAACTCTCTGAATTACACCCTCTTCAGCTGCAACATCATGCACAGGTCCTACTTCTTTCTTCTTCTTCTCAACCGATCCTGTTTCCAGCAAACGTTGATGCACTCTAGTAAACACCTGAGTACTGGGGGTGGTGCGATCAGGATACCGATTCTGGTACTCTCTCTGAGCAGCCGACTCATTACCGTTACACAAACCATAAATAAAATGCATTTCAACATACTCCCGAATCGAAAAAGACATAGTTGACCGATCACTGTCCACATGTGACTGATAGATCGTTTTAAAATATGACTACTGGTTCGCTTTGTTTTCTTATCGCTTGGATAAAGTATTGTTATCAGTAAAATACCTGAATCTATTGACTAAATCCATTCAACAAAATAGAAATTCCGGGAGATAATTTAAATCTTATATGGAAATTATACGATAACCGTAACTTTATCACAAACACATTTTACTACTATGTTTCTTTTCTTAGCTGGGTAGTTATAAACAAAGCGTTGCATGCGAGAAAGAAATACAAATTATTTGTTGCCTGCACTTAAATGCATTATTCTTCACAATAGATTTTCTTTGCCCTACCATGTTTTTTTCACAATAATGATCAAATTACATTAGGAAATTTGAAATTCGGTAAAAACTATTATACACCATTGTAAAGCCCTTTAAATAAGGAAGTTTTTAGTCATATTTGATAACCTCGCCGGAACTCAACAACCGAGAAATAAATTGCTGTATGTTATTTACATTTTCGTCGATATAAAAATAATTTGTTTAACGAAGAATTTTAAATAGAATATTTTTACGTACCCCAACGATTATGTGTTATATTTATTTAAAATTTTGTGAGGATTCTGAAAATGACATTGAAACTGACAGTAAGTGCATTTTTAACAGAGTAAAATAACCTTTTTCATAACAACTACAATAATTTTTGAAAAATCTTAATTTATTTGTTATCCTCTAACTGTTGAGGCTGGGAACCTCAAATGTGCGACATTCTGTCACCATTACCATGTAGTTTAATGCAAAATTTTATTTAACACTTATGACCGGACACCCTGTATATATATATATATAGATATATAAAAATTTGAACGAATGGTGTTTTTGGCCTCTGGGGACATCAAAATGAAAAAGTAAATCGGTCCCGGGCCTAGGTCTTACCATGAGACCTACGGTAATAGCTACTTCCCTATAGGGAAATTCGCTAAAAAGAAAAGGTAATCATTAACCAGGCGTAAAGAGACATACCGAACGAAAAAAAAATTAGAGAACCATCGAACTAAAAAGGTAAAGAGCAGTGTTGGTGTTAAATGTCCTCTGGAAGTCCCTACAAAAAAATACCAACTCTTTTGAATTGGGGTCGTTAGATTGGATTTGTCACTACTTCAAATCTATGAATTCCGAGTCAGAACAGACTAACTGGGACACAAAAATATTTTAAATTGTTTTCCTGCAAAGTGATCTGAAGGAAAGTGGTAATTGAGTTTAAGTTTGAGTATGGAATGTGAAATAATACCCATAGTAGGGGACGGAAACTTATTGTTTTGATCAATATAATTTATTCTCTATAGCCACCGGAACAATCATTGGGGAAATCCGCTTGCAAGTTGTACAGATAATTGCTACCATAATGATTGGTAAACATACACACATTTTATCGTAAGTGATTTAATCTTACTCAAGATCAGTGTTCGACGTCCAAATTTTACCTTCTCGAGATGGCGAGTACGCTGGGATATTTGGAACTACAATTTATCAGTGAACTATACCCTAACTATATTTTTTCGAGTAGGCCTACACAGGGAAGTTGCTTGAGAAACTGTGACTTACGATTTCGGTTCTGGCGAAGAAGTATCTGACTTGATGTTTAATGGTAATGTTGACTCGGGTCATTATAGCGTCATAAAACTTTATCATTATCAGGATGTGAAAAGTACAAAAAGAAAAAGAAAAGGTAGGCCTAATCATTAACCAGGCGTAAAGAGACATACAGAAAAAAAAAAAAAAAAAAAAAAAAAACATGTAGAGAACCATCAAACTAAAAAGGTAAAGAGCAGTGATAGTGTTAAATGTGCTCTGGAAGTCCCTTCTAAAAAATACCAATTTTTTTTGAATTTGGGTCGTTAGATTGGATTTGTCAGTATGCCTGTGACTGCAAATCTATGAATTTTGAGTCAGAACAGACTAACTGGGACACAAATATTTTTTCCTTATGTTGTCACAAGGGGAAGGTAAAATGAACTCCTTATCAACATTTAGAGTTTATGGAAAATCTTATCAACAGCGACTATAAAAAAAGTATTAAGGGTCAAAAGAGACAAAAAACTATTTGAGTAAAATATAATACAAATCTGCATTTGAAATGGCCAGTTCTAAGTCTTACTTGAATCAACATCTTTCTGTTAGTGGTAGTCTATATAGTTTTAAAATCCACGACTCATTTTCCATCGAATTGGACCATTAATACCCTCTAACATTGAACAAAGTATGCCCAACTTTATATATACGACGTAAACACAGCTTTTACTCACAGTATGGGTCAAAGATTCGTGAAATGCGACCAACTGCTGATGCGTGATTTACATGTAGGCAAGGTGACTATCTTTATTCCATACAACAAATGTAATGAAAAAAAACGACGAATATAGGAATATACTTGAGCAAATGATCTAAATAGCATAAATAGCTGCTTATTAGGTTATCAGCATTGCCCAGTTCGTATACTATTTATTTTTCAAATGAAACTCGAATTAATATAAAACATTCATTTGGTTAAAATAATATATCGGTTTGATTAACATAAAATAGTTTATACAGGCAAACTATCAGTTCTATTTCATGTAAAAAATTAAACTACTCCTAAATAAAATACAAAGATAAATAGTATTTGTTAATTATTATTTCTTTTATTGCTGACAATATTCCCGTTGCGGAGCACGGGCGGTTAACTAGTTCCATATTAATTTCTCCATAAGAATTTTCATTATGGTATGCATCATCCGATCATATGGAACTAATGTTATAATCTAACACCTGATTGTTGTATTATAATATCCTTTTTTATTTTGTAAATAAAGCATATATTATGTTACTATTTTCTAGATCGTTGTATTTAACCCCGACGGACTCTGTTGCCAGTATTTTGCTATAATTGCATTTTTAAATATCAAACCTTCGCTTATTATGAAGAAATTTGTGTATGGATTTAAAAATATATTTGCACCATACTTTTGTTGTACCTTTGCCTTTTGCATAAGTCAACCCCAGAACTATTTACTGTCTCTTGATTTGTTTAACACGTTGTATACCATCCGGCTTAATAATCTGTATTGGAAGCCCTCATGTCACCTGGTAGTGAATGTGTTAAATCAACTATTTTGATCTATTCGACCCTCCCTCCTGTTGAATGTAAATTGATAAGTATAGCCTAATCATTTATGTAACTTGTAGGTAGTAATGTAAGATGAAATATCTTTTTGCAACATAAAGGTTGAATAAAGTTTGGGCTAGCAGAAATATCAGATGTTAGAGACAAACATTTTGACAACGTAATGGATTGGTGTACATGAAAACAGGCCTGTGGCATTACTGGTATTGTATTTTGTATTAATAATTATTTATTCATTCAAACGCACGTAATACGTATTATTATAATTTAAATAACAAGAAAACTCTAAAGTTCCTTACTGAAATAGTGACAACATATATTACTTTATTAGTACATAACTCTATGTGATATACATAATGTTATTATACTTTTATTAAAATTAAATTTGTTGATCATCCTAGCAATAACATCCATCATGGTTTATTAGTGCTAAAGTAAACGTAAAAAGGAGTTGTATTTTAAAACAAAAAAAATAAATTCTAATTACCACCTTATTATGCTTAATTATGCTGAATTAGTTGATAGGTCAACCGGTTAACAACACAAATAGAGGCAAAATAAACTACTTACAAACAAAGTAGACATGGGTCTCATATTTAATTCACCCATAAAACATAGACTCTACATTTTGATCAAAAAACTATTTTATAGAATTGGATTATATTATATAGGATCAAATAAGGCTGCCATCCAGTTTCAGTAAATTGCATCAGTACTTCCAACTACAAAGGACCTTTCGTGGAATTGGCATTTATAGGAAGTTTATTCCACCGTCTCGATATTGCAAACTATTGATAGGAACTTCTCAATATGAAATACGCTTGTGATATAAGCGGCTTTTGACTCACTTTGGTATGTCTATATTCAATACCCATACAGCTATAACATGTTTAGGTCTTCGTCTACTAATACTACAATTCCTTTGCATTATGACTTACTGCTTCCATTCAAGTAGTATTACCTTGCTCTTGCAATAAATAACTTAACAGAGAATGATGGTGTTCGGGGTTGGATGTCGTGGGAATTTTATTTGTCTATACACCCACAGACCTATTTATCTCCGAAATACATTACAAATGTTTAAAATAAGTTATTCTATGTTTAAGTTAGTTGGTTGGCCTACGTTGTGTTAGGCCTACGTTGATTTTAAAATCAGCATAGGAGAGGTAACTTAAAATGCTTATCGCGCTTACAAGACTAAAGAGCCATCAGGAGATGATGATAGGTATTATTTATATTTAAAATGAGTAGTACAACTAAAAAATTTAGCTACTGAGTACTCATAAAGATTTTAGTTTGCTAGAGCTCTTAATATTATTTTCAAAATTTGAGATTCTATTAGTTATTACATTTTTATTTTAAATACATTTACGTTTAGTTACGCAATAAAATTTTCAAAAAATCTCAAAATTTGTCTTAAATCTGGTTCAATACGTGTTAATCTCCCCAGGAGTTTCACTCTGACAATGAGTGGATTTAGGTTATGAGTCAACCAAACGGTTATAGATGTAGAGTATCCCCAGGAGTTTCACTCTGACAATGAGTGGATTTAGTTTATGGGTCAACCAAACGGTTATAGATGTAGAGTATTCCCAGGAGTTTCACTCTGACAATGAGTGGATTTAGTTCATGAGTCAACCAAACGGTTATAGATGTAGAGTATCCCCAGGAGTTTCACTCTGACAATGAGTGGATTTAGTTTATGAGTCAACCAAACGGTTATAGATGTAGAGTATTCCCAGGAGTTTCACTCTGACAATGAGTGGATTTAGTTTATGAGTCAACCAAACGGTTATAGATGTAGAGTATCCCCAGGAGTTTCACTCTGACAATGAGTGGATTTAGGTTATGAGACAACCAAACGGATGAGTGGATATAGTTTATGAGTCAACCAAATGGTTATAGATGTAGAGTATCCCCAGGAGTTTCACTCTGGCAATGAGTGGATTTAGTTTATGAGTAAACCAAATGGTTATAGATGTAGAGTATCCCCAGGAGTTTCACTCTGTCAATGAGTGGATTTAGTTTATGAGTCAACCAAACGGTTATAGATGTAGAGTATCCCCAGGAGTTTCACTCTGGCAATGAGTGGATTTAGTTTATGAGTAAACCAAACGGTTATAGATGTAGAGTAGTTTTAAATCAGTAAATAGATGTAAACACCTGGTTCAATACGTTACAACACATGCCGTAATCAGATGCATCGCAACCCAATATGTATGGTAATGGAGGAGATTAACTGAAAGTGGGATATTGTACTGTTATGTAATCATAGTGAAAATCTGAACACAGCAACATATATAATTGGAAAAAGTGATCCTAATTTATTTTTATTTGTCATAAAGCATTGGATGTGATGCAATGCGAAATAAAAAGAAATTAACATTTTTTACCCAAGCAATATATTATCGTATGTTTACTGTATAACTCCTTTATCCATAGACCAACAAAATGTTAAATTTTCATAAATTTAAAAATTTTATTTTTTACTTAAAAAGATAAAAGGGTTTTATTTTAATAAAAACTTATTTAACTTATAATAAATACATAGTTTCTATTTATACATGGTAACAGCATTATGATATCATTTAAATATTCAGTGCAATTTTTCTATACGTAAGTGAATTTCCAATCAGCTTTTATGGTTTTTTGCTCAAAATCCCAAAAGATAATCGAAAGTAAACTAAACACGTTAAAGGCAAAAGTTAAAAAATACACGTGCTTGTAACACAAGATAAACATGCAACGTCTGACTGCAGAGGCAACAATGGGTGAAATATCAACACGACAATGTCACATTTTTTGTAATTTCTGTATTTTTCAGCTCGCCAAAGTGGAAGAAAACAAACATTTGATATTCATGTGCTGCAGTTTACCAGCCACAAACAGTAAAATTCAACTAGAGTCAATTCCTTTGCGGAATTCCCAATTTATACTGAATGATAAGTTTATTTTTGAAGATTTGTTCGCGTGCTTGTAATCATAAGGGATATATTTCTAGAAAATAAGTGACCATGGTTTATAAATATATACAGTATATTGAGTGTTCGTTAAACCTACGGTTCATATCCGGAACAAAAACTATAAAAAGATTAAAAGATTCGTATTGAGGAGGACATCAATAACTGCCACAGAATGGAACCTAGATCAATTGACTAATGAAATGGATAAAACGATAAAAAGAATTGCATTTAAATTAATTGGGCTCGATCCCTGATTTTTTTCAGAACTAATCCTTAGCTAAATATTAAAAGTTATTGTTTTGGAGCAATTGTTTGAATGGTCCAATAACAACACAATCTTGTATTCCCACCTAATTCTGAATATTAGCTATATTGAAATTAAACCTACAAAAACTCAATGTCTGCTTTATTTTTTCTTATTTTGACTAAAACGACCATAGTTTTAGCGCACCACGTTCTTTTCTGATTTGAAATTTTACCAGCCTGATGAAACCCTGAAGTATTAATAGTTAAGCTCACAAACCAAATCATAAATTGTAAACAATTAAAAAATCTCTGGCTCCTGACTCGATTATTATCAGTCATTAAACAAAATTATACTGTAAAGCAGCTTGCTCAAACATGTTAATTCGTAATAAAAATTCCCTTATTATACAGTATAAGCTTTGGGAAACAAAAATATGAAACGAATATTTTTACCCTCTAGTATTTTATTGTAGGGTGTTTTCATTTCCATTTCACTTGTAGAGTGGATCCACGAAACCAGTTGTACGCCAGCTTAATTTTATTTGTGTATAGTGATCGGTCAGTAATTCAATGGTTAGTTAAAGACGTTTGAATTATAATCAAAATTATTTCTTACCATTTATTAGTTGACTTTTATCAAATCACTTCTATTCTTTTATCATAAATGGCAACGTATTTGTTCAATATCTTTCTACAGCTTTTCCATTACTTATAATAGGAGAAGGACGTGTCTGAACAGGTTTTCATACATATACGAATTTAATCCCACCCTTACTTAGATAAAAAAGTCAAATTAATAAAAAGAAACAACATAAAGGATCCAATATGAAGTTCTAGGGAGGAGATAGATGTAACACATGTTGGCATCATATGCCGAGAGTCTGGAATCCCTAGGGCTGCGGTAAACCGACGTTCAAAATCAACATCTCCATTCACGAGAATGTAAACATACATGAATTCTGCAAGCACCATAATTTTACAGAGCTTCTCTATATTTTAATTTATGACATGTAATAAAATCTTTCGCAGTAAGAGTTTTTGTAATACCAGGTATTTTAATTTATTTAATCGCCGGTTCTACTGACTAAACTACTGAATCACATATATGATTTCCTGTCATCGTTCAAAGCTCTCTTTGCTAATTTATGGGTCCGATCATAACGGATTTCTATTTTAAATGCTCTTATTAAACTGGTGCTTTTACTAATCTAGAAGTTAAATACCTTGATGTCAACGTAATCCTTGATAGTCTTAATGGCTACCAGTTTCGATACTATTATGGTGTCATTGCCAAGCCTAGACGTGGATTTTTATCAAATAAATTTACTTATAAATATATTTTTGAAATTTCAGTAGAAAATTAAATTTATTACTCATTTTTGTGTGTATTTAATCAAACACGCTTGATTACGATTCATATACCGGGTGTCCCACGAAGGGGTTTAAACGTTTGATTTTATATTACGTGCCCATTCATGCACCGAACTTTTTTAAACTTAGCACAGTTTACAAAGAAGGTTCTAAAAATATTCTGGAAAAATGTCAACTCCCTAACATTAGTAGAAACAAAATGGCGGCATATTGAAAAACAATACTTTAAAAACATTAAAAAAGGTATTTTTGGTTTTATAAAATATTTTTATTGTTATTTTCCAGGGCAATATGACTTTTAAATAAAAAAAAAAAACTAGAACATAGCCTAATGGAAAACTTTAATGTCCAAAATTATTCAAACTGTAACCCATCCATAGCAACACACTAATAAAAATATTTTATAAAACCAAAAATACCTTTTTTAATGTTTTTAAAGTATAGTTTTCAATATGCCGCCATTTTGTTTCTACTAAGGTTAGGAAGTTGAAATTTTTCCAGAATATTTTTAGAACCTTCTTTGTAAACTGTGCAAAGTTTAAAAAAGTTCGGTGCATAAATGGGCACGTAATATAAAATCAAACGTTTAAACCCCTTCGTGGGACACCCTATACATTCTGAACGTTCAGTATAGAAAGTTATATAGTTCAATCAAGATACAATCATGAATATATCTATGGAAATAATAAATAACCCAAGTAATTTGCAAATTCGTATTATCAATTACACATTTTGTTTATGAAAAACAAAAATTATGAACCAACACAGTTAATCAAACCAAATTTACTTAAATTCATTATACTGCATTATATATGTTAGTATACATGAACATTTGTAGACTACCCTTCGAAAGTATGTGTTCATTAGGTCGGAAATGAGTTATACCGATTTTTTTAAATAATAAACATCGTACATTAAATACATATCAAATATTTTAAATCATAATTCTATTAAATTTTATAATGCAATAGTGTAAAATAATTTATATTCATGTTCGTAAGTATTAAAAAATCGAACTTCAAAATCAAAACGAAAATTAACAATTCACAAGGAAGTTGGGAGTGGAAAGTGAAGGTACGGTAATTAGTGTTATTTAAATATTTAAAACAACTCTCTTCATTTGCCAGTTCCTACTCTAGCATAAGCAAATAATTTATTGCTTTATTATTTTATCTACCATGCTATATTCCATTACCATGCTATAATATAGAAACAACTTTCTTAATACATAAATGTGAATCATTAAATTATACTGAATAACATTCTGTAACCGTTACACATTGATGGTGGGAGAGGAGAGAAATTGTGAGGTGTTAAAAACGTGGCCTGGCTTCGATATGAAAACATTATGATTCTTGAATCTAAAGTAATGCTTATTGGTCTTATAAAATACTTATGATTGTTATATTGTACATTGTACACTAATATAAAAAAGTTCTGAGTACATGTAGGCTTGTTACCAGTTTAAAAAAATATGAAAAGTTTATAGACGAAACTCACATATAAATTCTTTTATTAAAAGTGTTTAAATATTTAAATTTAAAAATGATTTGAAATAATGGGAGACTAGACCTTCCAACACATCTGGATTATTTTAGAAATATAATTCCGTTTAGAGTATAGCCTCAGTTACCACTTATTATCTGTATACTATGCCTTTTCTGGAATCATTAATAGTCATTTTTGGTTTGAGCAAGAGTTGAGTAAACTCTTACAAAAATTATTATTATTGTTCTTTATCCAAATTTATGGTTGCAGGGACTTTACCAAAATTGTTGAATTACATTGTGGACACCCTGCATTTTTTAGTGTAAAAATATCTAGATTTTTTTATATTATGCTTTGACACAAAAGATTTAGTTTGGATAATGTTATTTTGGATAAACATATTTTTCTCCTTTTATAATAACCTTTTTAATTGTTTTCAAATAATTTTGTTTAATTTTATTAGTAAGCCTATAATTATTTAGCATCAGCTGGTTTTAAAGTGTTTAGTGTTTTATACATAAATAATGTGTATAATAACTACACATCTTAAGAAATTGTTGATTAATGTATTGTTACAGAATGAATGTGGATGTAACATATTATTTTTATGCATTAGCATATTGTGTGTTTTATTGGTGTGTTGTTAGGTAATATAAAGTTAAATTTTAATATATGTTAAATTAGTCCATACCTAACTAAAACAGCTAATAACACTCGCAAAAGTCTCATTTACCCCACATTTACCTTTAAAGTTAAATAAACCAATCTGATTAAACAATAATTATTGATAATATCTTGAAATATGTAAAAAATATTATTTTTGAATTAAATATTTAATATTCGTAGGTTAGTGATAATGATGACAAAAAAGGTTCTTACAAATATCCAATCTAATATTTTACAAAGGATAAGTCTTTGTTTGGTATATTTGCTTTAAATAAAGCTAGCCTCTCGGTAGAAGAGACTTAGTTTATGTCACTGCTGGTCCTGAAAGTTTCGTTGGTCTTTGTTTCACAACAGTTGTAGCTGACTATTTAATGCATCCATTTAAAGCGCACAGCCCTCTGATAGAGATGGAGCTTGTTTGATGGAAAATATCAAGTCCTTTTGGGATTTGTTTGAGGTTTATTATGTTTTTTTTTATAAATCATTCAATTTTGTATCTATATTAAATAAATAACTTCTTGATCAACACTACTTACCGCTACTGGTACTTAAAAACTACTTTACTTTCCACTATATTAAATGTGAACAAAGTTGTAAAGAATATAAGAATCGTAAGTATTTAGCATCCATAATATACTGAGTATAAATATATTGCTGTAAAATTATATTATTTGGCGTTCAATAATGTGTAAAACTGAAGTAAATGGTTCTTTAAAAAACCTTTACTTTGGGAGTAAATGCACAGAGGCTTTGTGTAAGTCTTTCGGTTTGTTCACTCCATTGAATTCACATAAGGTGGTTGGATTTATAGCGACCGTAAAGGCAAAAGACAATTTCGAACGATTTCCAAAGGAATGCTTTCTATTGGTTTAAAAGTTCTCGAACTGAATTTGCAATGAATCCAATAATCATCTCAAAATACTGCGGTATATTTACGTTGATACTCTAGTTCTTACTGCTTCACTGTCAAACTGATAGTGATACCGTGTTTGTAGAACATTTTAGAAATATAACATGAGTCAAATTATTTACCACTGTTGTTTTTGTACACTGTGTTAGACATCCTGTCTATATGGAACAGCTGCAGCTAATTAACCATTTAACAAGAACGTAGTTCATTGATCCACTCACAAAGCTCACTGTGGGGAAAAAACTCTATTCCTCCCAAAGTTTTGTAACAGTTACATTTGATGTAACATACACGTTTGTGTAGTTTACAACACACTTCCTTTTCTTTTAAATTTAGGTCTGTTAAACGTTAGGGGATACTAAATTGATCAGAAATTTAGTGCTCTCTTCTGGTGGTACAATCCAACTATGTTAGTTGCCATTCTGAAAATGAGTACAACTACATGAAAATGTAATTTCTATATCTAGTCAGTAAATATTATTTCTCATTTTAAGTCAGAAAAGTGGCATTGTTTTGGTGTATGAGGCAAAGTTATACACCAAATTTCACTTGTGAGGAGAATGGTGAAAATATCTGGAACAAGCACCGCAAACTCACTTCGGTTCAAGTTATGGATGATAATTTTCATCACAATGTAATTATAAGGTTTCTGTGGGAATCAAAGAAGACAGCTTATTTATGTAGGTACAAAAGAACGTTTTACGTTGTAAACCTTAAATCCAGCTTATTAATATACATTTTGAAAAGCGACAAATAAACGTCAGTATTTTTCTTTTAAAGTTATCGTCACAGGCAGGGAAGATGGATTCTGTTTTTAATTTTAATGTATGAAGAGATTGGTGACCACTTTTAAATTTGCGTTTATAAGGACATACGTCTATTGTTTTTAATTATAAAAAACTAAACATGTTCCCTAAGGGTGTTTAAAATTAATTGAGCAAAACCTTAAAACGAGTAAATCCTACAACTTAAACTATTTATGAAACTTTAAGTTTTTTTACACCCCTTTCTTAGTTATAAAACTCTAAAAAGAGGGAATTAAAATTCAATTAGAATTGTTAAAGTTGATTACGTTTCAAATCCAAACAAAAAACAAAAATAATCTTTGCTTGTAACTGGAAGTATGAAGTTGAATGTAATTCTAATTAATCTTCTTTGTAAGAATTATCTCAAGCACATGCTTCTCAAATCAAATAAGTTGATTTTAATTACCTCTCACTTTGTAATTTGATTTCAACATCACATGGGACTTGTGTTCCTAACGATTCTTTCTGAATTAATCAAAATTAAATTAATAAAAGAATTAGTTTTTCAATTTATTGCAGAAGAACGATAACTAATTGTATTTATATTTTTTGTCATGGACAAAGTAAATTCATTGGCTATTATTACGAGTAAAATTATGTCAATATAAAAGTACATATAAAAAGATAAAAATCTATATCGCTTCAATGTTTCTCTATATCGAAATTTATTGCTTTTTCAGGGAACGATCCAAACAACAATAATGCCATGAATAACCCACGATAACACATGAATAACATGAATAATGGGTTATTGTCTAGGTTATCTAACGTTCACTTTATTTGAAGTAGCATTGTTTTATTGAAACGGTTCAGGTAGGATTCATTTTATATGATTATAATGCTCGGTGAAATCCTTAGTTTGTGGTTAGTACATCTGTGTATATTATGTAAAATAATGTATTATACAATTGCAGCAATAGGATTACATATCTTGGGAACCTAAAGGATTTTGATAACGGGATTGAAACAACTGACTGTTTATATATAACACATTTGTTGTTTATGCAAGTTTTATCTCCAACACTCAGGTGTGTGAGGTTGGTAAATGGAGACTCCCTTAGCTTGTACATATGTAAACAGGGCCTGTGTGTACATCTACCTCTTGTGCCTGAAAACGAAATGTCTCATATTGTCATTAACACACACGACTTAAACATCTGGCATTTATAGTTTTATTAATACTAGTGTCCCTGTTGCTAGAATCCGAGCAATTGCTAAGTATTACCTAGGCGTTATTTTAAAACGAATAACATCCATAATTTCTGACGACTTTTAAAGATTCGACTCAAAGATTATGGAAATACTCAAGATTTACATAACAGATCGATATAATCAACATTTCTTGTAAATATCTTATCATTTTTCCAAAGCTGATCTTGTTTTTTGTGTTTTCTACAAATAGCCTTATACATAGCCGCATTAGGTTGTCCATAATAACGATTATAAATAAAAAAAAAATTCTATTTCTTTTCCTTGGTGGTGTTCTATGACTTTTCTATGTTTCCATAGTTTGGCGTTATCATATGCAAATCGGCTCTTCAAATGATTACTACGAAATGCAGCACAGTGTTAATTCGGTTTTCTTTTTGGTATATCAATTTATCCAGGCTCTCTCGCTTTTTTCCATTGTAATATTTACGCCAACCCAAATGAAAAAGTAAACTATTTCATTTAAACCAAGTCAGTAAATGTTTGTAGCATACTGTTAAATTTACAATCTTGTTGACTGTTTACAATTAACATATGTTCTTCTTCTCAGTTTTAATTTCTGACAACAGCTGGAGTTTCATAACCATTTTTGTTTCCCATTATAATCTTATTGAGAAATACGAAAATTAAAAGAGCCCTAGGGCCTCACTCTCTAATTATTTGCCTAAAAAGAAAGTTTCCTGCACAACTTCACTTACGCTCTTTCCAATGACACCAAGAACATGTCAATCGGTTCAGAAGTTTCGGAGGAGTAATTTTCACAAAAAACCTGCTTGCGTATTAAATAAGTATTAATATATAGATAGATAGATAATGTTTATATATTAATAAACATAGCATAGGACTACAAAAATATAACCAGTGGCGTTTATCAAAAGGAAATGCATTTAATACTGTCCAAAAAGAAAAATGAATAAATGTGACAAGAGCAAAGAGTAACATGCCGTGAAACATTGTCCTTTGTCCGTATCTAACGTTCAACAATTGGTACGGTGTTGTTTTTGCAACTATACTTTACCAGAAACTACTCAAATCATATGCTTTCAGTAACATGATTTGAGTCAAAAAATTTTGTTATTTCCGTTTCATGGCTCGATTTTTATAAAAGAAAAAAAAACATTTTCTACATTGGGTGACGATAACAATTAAAGCTTATAGATTGATTGTATTTTTTTTAGCAATACATTTTTTTACAGATTGTTTTGGAATAAAGTGATAGGCAAGTTACAGAATTTAAAGGCGACTTAAACTAATAGTCACATAGTGAAAAATAATACAGAAACATCATACAAGTAATACTTTTGAAAGTTAGGATTTAAAACCTTAAACTGCACAATTTGGTTTTTGCCATTGAATCGAACTTGCTGTAGAATTATTTTTCCTTTTTAATATTTTCACCAGGAAAAACCAACTTCTTTAATCGCTTGCCACTTGCGTCTTATAAATTATGAAAATCGTAGTCTCGATATATATCAATAAGCATAAATAATGTTATATTCCATTTTAAAAATTATCCTATCATATTGGTTAAAATCCTACCAGTATGACATATATTACAAGAGTGCAATTATATTGCAAAGAGTGAGTTATATTGCAATCGTATAATCGTACTCTATCCAGATAGAAGTCAAAATTTCCTGATAAAATCTCTTAACTAATCCATTGACTGCACACATTTATATATTAATATTTATTTTTGTCCGTTAGCACTATAACTCAAGTAAGAGTGTTTAGATGTTTATAAAATTTGAAAGAGCTTTAGAACCAGCTTGATCATACTATCAGACATGGTAGGGTCTTCGGGAGTTTTATGGTAGGACCTCAAAATATAAAATTTTGATACTTCTCACAAAAAGATTTTTAGAGCTTAAAAAATATCAAATATCAAAAGCCCAAATGATATCACTGAAAGGAAATAAACAACTTTTCGAGATTCTTTTTCACAAAAATTTTTCAACCTAACCAATGCGTAAAGGCCAGAAGAAATTTTAGCGAGTAATTGTTCAACATGACGGTTCCATTTAAGTGTACTTTCTATTTCTAATCCTAAAAATTTTATGATGTCTTTGACTTAATTTTTTTTTATCAAATATGGTAACATTAGGTTGAGTTATATTTTGAGCTGATCGAGTTTTAAAACAAATAATATTAGTTTTTTTCTGGATTTAAAAGCAAATTCTTGGCATAAAAAATTTTTTTTTAAGAGAGTTAGGTGAGAATTAATTTTAATTTCTAATTCAGGAACGGTTGATGCAGTGACTTTCAAATTGGTGTCATCAGCATACAGACAAAGTTTACTGAAATCAGAAAGCTGAGGGAAGTCTCTAAATATAACACATGACAAGAGGTATCTTACAATAGCAGCTCATAACAGCCATTGGATGATTACACATTTTTGATCCCAGCAATTTGAGCTCTCAAATTAACAATAAAAAGTTGACTTAACCTACGCCTTTTAATTTAGCTTTTTAAAATGTTCCTTATATTTTCCTGTATATAAAATAAAATGAAAAAATGTATTAATTGAGCTAATTTGTTAATCGTTTACAGTTCATAGTTATTCAATGAAGTAAATTTGTATTATATGCGACCAGGGTTCAGTTTGTACAGGGAAGCTCGAATCCCCAACCTAATGCATATGCAACACACCTAAGGCAACGTTAACCCTTGTTACTGCATGGACCTTTATTTTGTGTTATTTAATCCTCGTATGGAAAAATGGTTTATAATTGAGGTAAAAATACTACTATCGCAGTTTGAAAATCAAGGTGTTTATACTTATGGCCTTCACATTGTGGACTAAGCTTGTGGACTCTGTATTGTACTATTTAAACATAAAAACAATAGCAACATCACCCGAGCCTAAGATACGTTTACATCGACGCAAAAGGCAATTAGATCAGATAGTAAGCCAGGTACCTGGAAGGGTTTTCACATCAGTTTTAGTATACATAACGTGTACTAGAACAAAACTCGCATAAAACCATGGGATTCTAAAACTTATAAGGTATGTATGAATATGTATAAGAGTCCTTGGAGCCTAGATTTTTTAACTCGTAAAACAATAAAAAAACCACAAAGAGAATTTGTAATCCACAGTCTACTAAATTACAATAACTATAGTGTTTGAAAACATATTTTGAGATGGTGAATAACCCTTTAGCTGATGTTTAAATTAACAATACTAACATTACTCTTCTGGTGGTAAATCCTAAATGGCCGTTAGCTTCCATGGACTCCCTTGGAGAACAATTCAAAATTCGAAAGATCATGTCTATAGTCACAGTTTACTAGATATTTAAAATAAAAACATTTTGTGTTTGAAAAATATTTGTGTACGAAAAAACTCTTTAGCAGCTGTTTGTAATCACCCAAGATGGCCGCTAGCCTCCAAGGACTCTTTATACATAGTTTCGTCGTTACAATAGAATACACATACGGAGACTTAAACAGTCTTAACCTTATCACTTATGCAATTCTTGTTACCTTAAGCAATTCAGAGTCAAGTGTTTAAAGACATTTAAACACTCGTGTCTCTTCATTGTTGACTTGACAAGTGTGACAACGTTCACACTACAGTTCCTTAGCGTGTAATCTGTTGTCTTCTGACTCTAGAATTGACATTATTAAATGTTGATTTGCAGAACGCGAATACACATTGTGACTTTAGGTAAGGGAATGACAATATTTCATGATGGAACGTTAAATTAAATTCATACAAGATAAGACGATGAGGGAAATTGTTAGGATACAAATGCTATAGTTGTTTCTATGAAAGTGATACAACCGTTACAAATGGAATCATTTCATAATAACAATACACAAAAAAGATATAAAACCTGGTCTGTTATGTGTCATTTTAAGAATGGTTTGATGTTATTTTGTTATTTTGAGTTGGTACTGTTATTTAATACATACACAAAGGAATTATCAGCTTTGAGTTTCTTTTTATAAATAGTATTGATTCAATAAAACGGATTTTATAACAATGGACCAATTCAACACTTGCGTTTTTATATAAAAAAGCCAGTTGTTACATCCCCGTTATCAAAATCCTTAATGTTCTCATGAAATGTCATCCAATTGTTGCAATTGTGTAATCACAAAAAAAATCCCATACATAATAACCATAAACATAGGATTTCCGCTAGCATTATAATCATTTAAAATGATTCC
Organism: Macrosteles quadrilineatus; assembly: GCF_028750875.1. Lineage (NCBI taxonomy): Eukaryota > Metazoa > Arthropoda > Insecta > Hemiptera > Cicadellidae > Macrosteles > Macrosteles quadrilineatus. Next base: position 62,734,740 of record NW_026542597.1, read on the forward strand.
TACCTGAACCATGTTTGTTAAGCTATCAATCAAAGAATGGCCAATTGTTTGGATCGTAAAAAAAAAAAAAACTCAAGGAATTTCGAAATAGAGAAACATTGAAGCGTTATGGAGTTTTAAATTTTCGATGGTTAATATATTTTTTATTGACATAATTTTACTCGTAATTATAGCCTATTAATGTACTTTGTCCATGCAAAAAATATAAGTCCAATTAGTTATCATGCTTCTTCACTAATATGAAAAACTACCGCTTTTGTTTAATTTAGTTTTGAGTTACAGATGGAAGTGTTAGGAACACAAGTCCCATGTGACGTTGAAATCAAATTACAAAGTGAGAAGTAATTAAAATCAACTTATTTCAGTGAAGAAGCAGGTGCTTGAGATAATTCTTTACAAAGAAGATTAATTAGAATTACAGTCAACTTCATACTTCCACTTACAAGGTAGGATTATTTTTTCCTGTTTGGATTGGAAACGAATGCTCAATAATTAACCATAACAATTCTTAGTGATTTTTAATGTCCTCTTTTTAGAATTTTATAACTAAAAAATCGGTGTAAAAAAACTTAAAGTTTCATAAATAGTTTAAGTTGTAGGATATACCCATTTTAAGGTTTTCCTCAATTAATTTGAAACACGCTTGGGGAAAACCTTTCGTTTTTATAATGAAAAACAATAGATGAATGTTCTTATAAACGCAAATTTAAAAGTGCTCACCAATCTCTTTATACAAAAATAAATAAAACAATTACAATCCTTCTTCCTTGCCAGTAAAGCATGCATCCTGGAATTCCCGCTACCCGAACCCTAGAGGCGCATCACTCAGAACGTTCCTGGACCGGCACGGGGACGTCTACGCCGCTGCTCCAGACGAGCCAACATTTCACCCTTCAAACCACGCTCACAGGCCGGACGTACTAGACTTGGCTATCTGTAAGGAATTTCCGTTTCAGGTGGGTATATCCTGCATCGAGGCCCTGTCATCTGACCATTCAGTCATCCTTTACTCGATAGACGCAACCCCGTCCACGAGATCGCCCATGACCACCAGCATGATTAGGACGGACTGGGTGCTGTTCCAGCAGCTAGTGAACGAGAGAATGGGCCCTCCTTCTGCTCCTTCGACCAGGGAAGAACTGGATGAGCATGTTAGTTCTATGCATGAAATCCTCACCTCTTCAATCTCAGACGCTTCCCGCTCGGCGACTTCGGGCCCGGTGCGGCAAACTCTGCCGATGCATGTTCGTAGAGAGATCACTTTTAGAAATGCCCTCCGAAGGAGATGGAAGGCCAACAGGAACCCGAGGACAAAGAGGGAGCTCAACAGACAAAATACGGTGGTATCGGAGCTAATTGACAATTTCAGGACTACAACATGGGACCAGTTCCTCTGCACCCTCTCCACAGAAGGAGGTAGCGTGTGGAGGGCAGCCAAGCAGATTCGAGGTATAAAGGTTAAATCTCAGCCACTTCATGGACAACACGGTGTGGTCTACGAGGCGCAGGACAAGGCTGAAACCTTTGCCAACACTATGCATGACCAGTTCCAAACCAACCCGGACATATTCGACGAGAGGACGGAAGTCGGAGTGGAGTCCTTCATGGAGAACTTCTTTGAGGAGGAACCTGGAGATGAGTTGGATCCTTTCACCTTACAGGAAGTCCAGGAAGCAGTGGGACGGTTGCGGCCGCGGAAGGCTCCAGGATTAGACCGAATCGGGACAAAGGCCATCCAGTCGGCCTCCCCAGCCATCTGCATGCACCTCCAGCTCCTTTTTAATTCCGCTCTTAGGTTCCGACACTTTCCGGCCTGCTGGAAGTCGGCGAAGATCATCCTCATACATAAACCTGGGAAGGACCACCTGTTTCCCCAAAACCATAGGCCGATCTCCCTTCTCCCGGTCATTTCCAAAATCTTTGAACGACTTTTCCTCACCAGAATAGCTCCCTTCCTCGATGGCTACATCAGACCGGAGCAGTTTGGGTTTCGGCGGGGACACTCAACAACTCAGCAGCTCATACGGGTCCTCAACATGCTGGTAGACAACCATAATCTAAACTTGTGCTCCGTCGGAGTCCTCCTAGACGTCAGCAAGGCATTCGACAAAGTATGGCACGAAGGTCTCCTCTATAAGCTCAGTCAGTCACCCATCCCCGAGTCTGCTGTTCACCTGCTTAAATCTTACCTTCAGGAAAGATCGTTCCAAGCGTTCGTCGAGGGTAAGCTGTCCACAGTTCGACCAGTCGAGGCGGAGTCCCCCAAGGCAGCGTTCTATGCCCAGTCCTTTACCTAATCTACACAAATGACATGCCGACAATCCCACGTGTGACCCTGTCACTTTACGCAGACGACGCTCTCTTGCAATGTCGGAGCTGTCGACCAACCCAGGCCGCAAGGACCATGCAGAGACAGATGGACGCCCTATCACCATGGCTGCAGAAATGGAGGGTAAAGGTTAATGCCGACAAAAGCAATGCCATTTATTTCAGGAAACGTAGAAGGATGCCTGGGGCAGCCATACCAGAAATCGAGCTAGATGGGGTGCAAATACCCTGGCAGAACACGGTGAAGTATTTAGGTGTTACACTATACTCTAAGCTACGATTCGGGGACCACGTGAGGAAGAAAGTCAGCGAGGCAACTGCCATCCAAGCGATGCTGTGGCCGATGATCGCCCCGAGGACTCCTCTGCCACTTAGCACTAAGATTTGCATGTTCCTGCTCATAGTCCGCTCCTGCATGATGTACGCCTCAGAAGCTTGGTGGGCCCTGGCCATCAGGACACACAGGAAGCGGCTGGAGGTCATCCAATCGAAAGCGCTCAGACGCATCACCCGCCAACCATGGTTTGTCAGCAACGCTACCATCAGAAACTCTTTAGGAATCCCAAGTCTGGAGGAGTTCACGGTCCGGAAGGCAAGCCGCTTGTTCCAAAAAGCGGCGCAATCGGAACACGACCACATTTCCGACCTTTGCAGGCGTTATGACATAGCCGAGGACTGGAGACCCCGGCCTGCAGCCGTCCTGGATGATCCACCGTAACAGAGTCACCACGCCCCGACACACACCGGGTACGTCGAGCCCAGCTCCGGCCCATTGCATACCAGGTCAAGCTAGTTTTTAAAACCTGTTAGAAATTTCACGCACAGCAAGTCAGTCAGAAATACAGTAGACCTATGTCAGTTATTCAACAAACACGGCTAAGTCTTGTTTCAGATACTCCAAGATTCATTCCGGCAGCAGAGACGTGTCATCTCGCTGTGATCGCCCTCCCACATAAGTGAGTGGAGGGGGGAGGTGCTTTTAGTGGGTATACCAGAACTGGTGAGTCCCACACTACCCTCAAGGACTGAGGGTGTGCCTAATGCATTTTACACCTCCCTAACAAAAAAAAAAAAAAAAACCAAAACAATGCCAATTTTGTTTCTTAAAATGAGAAATACTCTTTACTGACTAGTACTAGAAAGACCATTTTCATGATTAGTTGTACTCATTTTTAAAATCGCAACTAACAAAGTTGGATTGAATCACCAGAAGAGAGCACTAAATTACTGATCTATTTAGTATCCCGTAACGTTTAACCAAACTAAATTTAAAAGAAAAGGAAGTGTGTTGTAAACTACATCAACATTTACAAACAACATTTACAGTTACAAAAAGTATTATAGAGTTTTTTTTTCTACAGTGAGCTTAGTGGGTAGATCAATGAACTACGTTCTTTATAAATGGTTAATTAGCTACACCTGTTCCATATAGACAGGATGACTAACACAGTGTACAAAAACAACGATGGTAAACAATTTAACTTATGTCATATTTATAAAATGTTCTACAAACACGGTATCACTATCCGTATGACAGTGAAGCAGTAAGAACTAAAGTATCAACGTAAATATACCGCAGTAGTTTTGGATAAGTATTGGATTCATTGCAAATCAGTTTGAGAAGTGGAGTCGGAGTGGAGTCCTTCATGGAGAACTTCTTTGAGGAGGAACCTGGAGATGAGTTGGATCCTTTCACCTTACAGGAAGTCCAGGAAGCAGTGGGACGGTTGCGGCCGCGGAAGGCTCCAGGATTAGACCGAATCGGGACAAAGGCCATCCAGTCGGCCTCCCCAGCCATCTGCATGCACCTCCAGCTCCTTTTTAATTCCGCTCTTAGGTTCCGACACTTTCCGGCCTGCTGGAAGTCGGCGAAGATCATCCTCATACATAAACCTGGGAAGGACCACCTGTTTCCCCAAAACCATAGGCCGATCTCCCTTCTCCCGGTCATTTCCAAAATCTTTGAACGACTTTTCCTCACCAGAATAGCTCCCTTCCTCGATGGCTACATCAGACCGGAGCAGTTTGGGTTTCGGCGGGGACACTCAACAACTCAGCAGCTCATACGGGTCCTCAACATGCTGGTAGACAACCATAATCTAAACTTGTGCTCCGTCGGAGTCCTCCTAGACGTCAGCAAGGCATTCGACAAAGTATGGCACGAAGGTCTCCTCTATAAGCTCAGTCAGTCACCCATCCCCGAGTCTGCTGTTCACCTGCTTAAATCTTACCTTCAGGAAAGATCGTTCCAAGCGTTCGTCGAGGGTAAGCTGTCCACAGTTCGACCAGTCGAGGCGGAGTCCCCCAAGGCAGCGTTCTAGGCCCAGTCCTTTACCTAATCTACACAAATGACATGCCGACAATCCCACGTGTGACCCTGTCACTTTACGCAGACGACGCTCTCTTGCAATGTCGGAGCTGTCGACCAACCCAGGCCGCAAGGACCATGCAGAGACAGATGGACGCCCTATCACCATGGCTGCAGAAATGGAGGGTAAAGGTTAATGCCGACAAAAGCAATGCCATTTGTTTCAGGAAACGTAGAAGGATGCCTGGGGCAGCCATACCAGAAATCGAGCTAGACGGGGTGCAAATACCCTGGCAGAACACGGTGAAGTATTTAGGTGTTACACTATACTCTAAGCTACGATTCGGGGACCACGTGAGGAAGAAAGTCAGCGAGGCAACTGCCATCCAAGCGATGCTGTGGCCGATGATCGCCCCGAGGACTCCTCTGCCACTTAGCACTAAGATTTGCATGTTCCTGCTCATAGTCCGCTCCTGCATGATGTACGCCTCAGAAGCTTGGTGGGCCCTGGCCATCAGGACACACAGGAAGCGGCTGGAGGTCATCCAATCGAAAGCGCTCAGACGCATCACCCGCCAACCATGGTTTGTCAGCAACGCTACCATCAGAAACTCTTTAGGAATCCCAAGTCTGGAGGAGTTCACGGTCCGGAAGGCAAGCCGCTTGTTCCAAAAAGCGGCGCAATCGGAACACGACCACATTTCCGACCTTTGCAGGCGTTATGACATAGCCGAGGACTGGAGACCCCGGCCTGCAGCCGTCCTGGATGATCCACCGTAACAGAGTCACCACGCCCCGACACACACCGGGTACGTCGAGCCCAGCTCCGGCCCATTGCATACCAGGTCAAGCTAGTTTTTAAAACCTGTTAGAAATTTCACGCACAGCAAGTCAGTCAGAAATACAGTAGACCTATGTCAGTTATTCAACAAACACGGCTAAGTCTTGTTTCAGATACTCCAAGATTCATTCCGGCAGCAGAGACGTGTCATCTCGCTGTGATCGCCCTCCCACATAAGTGAGTGGAGGGGGGAGGTGCTTTTAGTGGGTATACCAGAACTGGTGAGTCCCACACTACCCTCAAGGACTGAGGGTGTGCCTAATGCATTTTACACCTCCCTAACAAAAAAAAAAAAAACCAAAACAATGCCAATTTTGTTTCTTAAAATGAGAAATACTCTTTACTGACTAGTACTAGAAAGACCATTTTCATGATTAGTTGTACTCATTTTTAAAATCGCAACTAACAAAGTTGGATTGAATCACCAGAAGAGAGCACTAAATTACTGATCTATTTAGTATCCCGTAACGTTTAACCAAACTAAATTAAAAAGAAAAGGAAGTGTGTTGTAAACTACATCAACATTTACAAACAACATTTACAGTTACAAAAAGTATTATAGAGTTTTTTTTTCTACAGTGAGCTTAGTGGGTAGATCAATGAACTACGTTCTTTATAAATGGTTAATTAGCTACACCTGTTCCATATAGACAGGATGACTAACACAGTGTACAAAAACAACGATGGTAAACAATTTAACTTATGTCATATTTATAAAATGTTCTACAAACACGGTATCACTATCCGTATGACAGTGAAGCAGTAAGAACTAAAGTATCAACGTAAATATACCGCAGTAGTTTTGGATAAGTATTGGATTCATTGCAAATCAGTTTGAGAACTTTTAAACTAATAAAAAGCATAGAGTTTTTTTTTTTTTTTTTTTTTTTTTTTTTTTTTTTTTTTTTTTGCTGCAGTGAGCTTTGTGAGTGGATTAATGAACTACGTTCTTGTTAAATGGTTAATTAGCTACAGCTGTTCCATATAGACAGATGGTCTAACACAGTGTACAAAAACAACGATGGTAAACAATTTAACTGTTGTCATATTTCTAAAAATTTCTACTAACACGGTATCACTATCAGTATGACAGTGAAGAAGAACTAGAGTATCAACGTAAAAATACTGCAGTAGTTTGGTATGAGTATTGGATTCATTGCAAATCAGTTTGAGAACTTTTAAACTAATAAAAAGTATACATTTGGAAATCGTTCTAAATTGTCTTTTGCCTTTATGGTCGCTATAAATCCAACCACCTTATAAATGTGAATTCAATGAAGTGAAAAAATCCAAAGCCTTACACAAAGCCTCTGTGCATTTATCCCCAAAGTGAACGTTTTTTAAAGAGCAATTTGCTTTTATTTTACACTTAATTAAACGCCAAAGAATATAATTTTACAGCAATATATTCATACTCAGTATATTACGGACGCTAAATACTTATCATTCTTATAATGTTTATAGCTTTGTTCACTATATGCAAAATTAAATGATTTATTAGAACATTTTTTTATAAACATAAAACAAATCCCAAAAGGACTTAATATTTTTCAGCAAACAAGCTCTATCCCTAACAGAGGGTTTTGTGCTTTAAATGGATGCATTAAATAGTCAGCCACAACTGTTGTGAAACAAACACTAACGAAACTTTCAGGACCAGCAGTGACACAAACTAAGTCTCTTCTACCGAGGGGCTAGCTTTCTCTAAAGCAAATATACCAAACAAAGACTTTATCCTTTGTAACATATTCGCTTTTTTATTTGTAAGAACCTTTTGGTCATCATTATTATCACTAGCGTACTACGAATATAAAATATTTGATTAAAAAATTTCACCATATTATATTGTTACACCATATATTGATTTGTTACATATTTCACCATAATATATATAATTAGGGGTATATTTGATTGGTTTATTCCACCCTTAAAGTTAATAGGATAAATGTATGGTATATGCGTTTTTTCTGCTTTGGTATGGACTAATTTAACATATATTATAATTAAATTTTATATTTCCTACCAACACACCAATAAAACAAACACTATGATTAGCACAAAAATTAAATGATTTATCCCCATTCATTCTATAAAGATATATCTATTATCAACTGTTTCTTGGAAAGAGTAATTATTATAAATACAAAATACCAACACTGAACAATTAGCTAGTCCAAAATAATCTATACATTTAATACACAGTTGTAATTATAATAAAACAAAACAAAATTATTTAAATACAATTTTTATAACAGGTTATTTAATGGAAAAATATATGTCTATCCAAATAACAATATCCAAACTAAAGCATTTGTGTGTTAAAGTTTAAAAAAAAACAAAATCTTTTTATAATAGAAAATATTTACATAACTATTAATAATTTGTACATCACAATAATGCGTACATCACAATAATTTGTAACTATAAGCAAACATCTTACTTTACTTATTCAGAACTTAAAAAACTCTAAGCACCGGCATAAACTAGTATCTTCCCTTACTTGTAATCCAACGATTATTTATAATATGCTATAGGTTTGTGTTCACACTATTTTACACACAGAGGCATTGGTGTATTAACCAACAGAAATGCTACAATTCTAATCACATCCAAGTTTTGAAGGAAGTTTGGGCCAACATCTTTATAAAAGTTTACTCACTCTCGCTTCATCCGGAAATTACTCCAGAATAATTAATTATTTATTAATAATTATTAATAATTAATCATTCCAGAAAAGGCATGGTAAAAAGATTATAAGTGGTAAATGGGGCAATAATCTAAACGTAATTATATTTATAAAATCATCCAGATGTGTTGGAAGGTCAAATATACCATAAATTCAAATCATTTTTCGATTTAAGTATTTAAACATTTTTAGTAAAAGAATTTATATGTGAGTTTCGTCTATAATTTTTTCATATATTTTAACGCTGATAACAAGGCCACATGTACTCAGATATTAGTGTACAATATAACAATCATAAGTATTTTATAAGACCAATATGCATTACTTTAGATTCAAGAATCATAAGGTTTTCATATCGAAGTCAGCTCACGTTTTTAACACCTCACAATTTCTCTGCTCTCCCACCTTCGAGGTGTGTGGGAGTAAACGGTTACAAAATGTTATTCAGTATAGTTAATGTTTCACATTTATGTATTAAGAAAGTTGCAGCTTTTTACTGTACTGAATTAATATTTTAAAGACACCATAACAAAACAAAATCCGTATTAAATGAATACAAAACATATCTTATTTGAAAATTACGATTCTTTATTGACTCGATGGAACTATGTACTTCAATGTGTTTAACATATACAGAAACAATTAACATATTTTTAACAATTTGTAAGATACCTCCAAGCTTACAAGCCCTTATATGATACTATTTCTTGTTGAAATATTTTAGATAGTAACATAAATTGATATCCTGATAAATTAAAGTCTTGCTTTGGAAAATATTTTTGGGAAATTATTTTTCCAGATTGATATTTTTACAGATACAAAATATTAATTTCTATATTTTAATGATTACAATATTGAAATATAAAATAATAAAGCAATAAATTATTTGCTTATGCTAGAGTAGAAACTGGCAAATGAAGAAAGTTGTTTTAAATATTCAAATAACACTAATTACCGTGCCTTCACTTTCCGCTCCCAACTTCCTTGTGAATTGTTAATTTTCACTCAACGGCTTCAGACACGACCACCTGCGTCGATAGAACATTGAATACTTACGAACATGGATATAAATTATTTTACACTTTTGCCTTTGAAATTTTACTGAATTATGATTTAAAATTTCTAAAAAGTGCTATTGCCAATACTTGATATTTATTCAATGTAAAGCTGATTTTTTATTTGAGTATACTCGTTTCCGATCTAATGAACACATCGTTTCGAAGGGTAGTCTACAAATTTGCATGTATACAAACATACATAATGCAGTATAATAAATTTAAGTAAATTAGGTTTAAATAACTGTGTTGATTCATAATTTTTTTTTCATAAACAAAATGTGTAATTTTTATAAACATTTCCAAATTACTTGGGTTATTTATTATTGCCATAAATATATTCATGATTGTTTAACTATCAGAATGTATAAGAATTGTAATCAAGCGTGTTTGATTAAATACACACAAAAATGAGTTATAAATATAATGTTCTATTGCAATTTAAAAAATATATTTATAATTAAATGTATTTAATAAAAAACCACATCTAGGTTTGGCAATGACACCATAAGTGTGTCGAAACTGGTAGCCATTAAGACTATCAAAGGATTACGTTGGCGTCAAGGTATTTAATCTTTAGATTAGTAAAAACACCAGTTTAATAAGAGCATTTAAAATAGAAATCCGTTATGATCAGAACCATAAATTAGCAAAGAGAGCTTTGAACGATGACAGGAAATCATATAAGTGATTCAGTAGTTTAGTCAGTGATTAAATAAATTAAAATACCTAGTATTACAAAAACTCTTACTGCGAAATAATTTATTACATGTCATAAATTAAAATGTAGAGAAGCTCTGTAAATTTACGGTGCTTACAGAATTCATGTATGTTTACATTCTCGTGAATGGAAATGTTGATTTTGAACGTCGGTTTACCGCAGCCCTAGGGATACAAGACTCTCGGCATATGATGCCAACATGTGTTACATCTATCTCCTTTCTAGAACTTCATATTGGATGTTTTCCTTTTTTTTGTTCCTTTTTATAAATTTGACTATTTTTGTGACTAAGTTTAAAATTCATACTATAGTTGTTATTTATTAATCTGGCGAGATTAAGTTAGTATATGTATGAAAAACCTGTTCAGACTCGTCCTTCTCCCATTATAAGTATTGGAAAAGCTGTATAAAAATATTTAACCAATATGTTGCCTTTTACGATTAAATACTAGAAGTTATTTGATCAAAGTCAACAAAAAAGGAGTAAGTAAATAATTTTGAATATAATCCAAAAGCCATTGAGTTACTGTTCGATCACTATTCACAAATAAAATTGAGCTGACTTTGGTTAGGTGGATCTACTCTACACATGAAATGAAAAAGATCAAAAACCCATTCATGTAATCAGAAAAAATACAAATAAATATATACAATAAACTACAAGAGTTTAAAAATATTCTCTAAATATTTTTTTTTCAAAATCGTATATAATATGGGAAATTTTATAACAAAGTTAGCTTCTCTTTGTTTGAAGTTCATTGTTGGTGATGGTGAGTTAATCTCTGTTTGACAGGGCTAAGAGCATTTGCTCCAATCAGGATGAGTTAAAGGATGAAATTAAGAAAGTAGAACAGGATTTGGCTAGTAACGGATACCCTCGATCCATTATAAACAAATGCAAGAAAGATAGGGCTACGCGTGAACCTTTACAAAATCGTAAGGAAAAACTCGTCCACATGTCAATCCCGTATGTGTCAGGACTGTCGGAAAAGATCAGAAGGGTTGCTAGGAAATTTAATGTGCAAACAGCATTTAGGACACAAAACACACTTAGGCAGAGTCTCGTCAAAACAAAACCCAAAAATGACACTCAGGATACTAAAAACTGTGTTTACGGAATAAATTGCAATGATTGTTCCAGGCCTTACTATGGCGAGACAAAAAGACCATTGAACATTAGAATCAAAGAACACAGAGAAAACACCAAAAAAGGTTTAGTGGAAAAATCTAAGATCGCTCATCATTGCTGGTCCGAAAATCATCGTATGAATTTTGAAGAGGCAAAAATTGTCCATAAGGAACCTCATTTTTTCAAACGTAAACTCATTGAAGCCTCATACATTAAATTAGCAGACCAACCAATCAGTCAGTCATCGGTTGAAATAAGGCCACTTTGGCTACCCATTTTGAACAAGGAACTAAAGGATAGGGAACTTAATTGTTCAATAAATAGGGAAATAACGAGTTCTCCTCAAAATTCGCACGTTATGTTAACTCGTAGTAAAACTCGTGATAGGAATAAACATAATTAACACCCATCTTGCGGCATCGTACATCGCTCCGCCATTCTGTTGGTTTTACTTTTCCAGGGACCGGAAGCCATTTCTGTTGTCTCCGTGTTTCCGATTGGTCAGCCATGTTGGTTCAGTTTCATTGGTGGAGTCATAGCGTACGGTGTTGTTAGTGTTCCATTGTGTGAGTTTTTTGTACGTAAACCTTTTATAGATTATAGTGTTTTGTGATTTGTTATTAATTGCATGTTGTATCATGACTTGACTGCTATACAGTGCATATTTTTTTACTACTACCCTCGGTAGTGTATTCCAACTTAGGTTGGGCGTTTGTGTATTGTTAGTTGTAATGTGTTAGTTAAGTTTTTTCACCTGAAGACGGGATCAGATTCCAGATCCCGAAACGTTGTGTATTGTTTTATACTTTCGTGATGGAAAATGTCCGCAATAAACCTTTGAACAAAGTTAGCTTTTTGGAGCAAGCATTTTTAGAGTATAATTTGATTTAATTTCTTAATGACTAATAATAATTGAGTCAGGAGGCAGAGATCTAATTGTTCACAATTTATGATTTGGTTTGTGATCTAAAATACAGAACTTTAATTAAAGTTTAACAAAAACGTTCATTAGAACAATGGTCGTTTTAGTAAAAATAGGAAAAAATATAGCAGACACTGAGTTTTGTAGGTTTAATTTCAATATACATAGTATTCAGAATTAGGTGGGAATAAAAGACTGTGTTGAATATTGTAGTTATTGGACCATTGTGAAACGTGGCGTCCAAACCATTGCTTCGTAGGAATAACCATTATATTATGAAATGTAGCTCTAGTTGAGGATTAGATTCAGGGATCGAAACCAATTTATGTGAATATTGGTAAAATTGGTATTGGTTTTACAGTTTCATACATATTATTAGTCAATTGATCAAGATTCCATTCTGTGGCAGTTACTGTATGGATGTTTTCCTCAAAACGAATATTTAATCTTTTTATATTTTTTGTTCCAGATATGAAGCTTAGGCTTAACGTTCTCTCAATGTACTTTTATATTTATAAACCATTGTCAGTTATTTTCTAATAATATCTCCTTGTAATCATAAGGTTACAAGGACGCGAACCAATGTTCAATTATAAACTTATCATTCGGTTTAAATTGAAATTTCCGCAAAGGAATTGACTGTAGTTGAATTTTACTATTTGTGGCTGGTAAACTGCAGCACATGAATATCAAATGTTTGTTTTCTTTCACTTTGGCGAGCTGAAAAATACTGAAATGACAAAGAGTGTGGCATTGTCGTGTTGATATTTCACCCATTGTTGCCTTTGCAGTCAGACGTTGCATGTTTATCTTGTGTTAGAAGCACCTGTATTTTCAAACCTTTGCCTTTAACGTGTTTCGTTTACTTTCGATTATTTTTTGGTAATTTTGACCAACAAACATAAAAGCTGATGGGAAGTTCACTTTTGTATAGAAAAAATGCACTTCTAAATATTTAAATGATAGCCAAATGCTGTTGCTATGTATAAATAGAAATTGTTTATTTATTTATAAGTTAAATATGTTTTTATTGAAATAAAACACTTTATTTTTTTGTAAAAAATAAAATTTTTAAATTTACAAAACTTTAACATTTTTAAGGTCTATGGATAAAGGAGTTATATAGTAAACGTATGATAATACATTGATTGGGTAAAAAATATTATTTTCATTTTTTTTCGCGTTGCATGATACATAATGTTTGAAGACATAAAAATTAATTGGATCACTTTTCACAACCATCTCATATCATATATATTGCTGTGTTCTTAAATAGATTTTCACTATGATTACATAATAGTACAAGATCCCGCTTTCAGTTAATCTCCTCCATTAACATATATATTGGGTTGCCATGTATCTGATTACGGCCCTTACGTGCGTTGTAATGTATTGAACCAGTTGTTTACATCTATTTACTAATTTAAAACTATTCTACATCTATAATCGTTTAGTTGACGCATAAACTAAATCCATTTGAGTGGCACTCAAGGGGAGATTAACATGTATTATTAGTGAATTGAACCAGATTTTAAGACAAATGTCGAGGTTTTGTGAAAACTGTATTGCGTAAGTAAACGTAAATTTATTTAAAATAACTATTTAATAACTCATAGAATCTAAAATGTAAAAAAAAATAGGAAATCTAGCAACCTAAAATCTTTATGAGTACTCAGCAGCTAAATGTTTTAGTTGTGCTACTCATTTTAAATATAAATAATAACTATCATCATCTCCTGATGGCTCTTTAATCTTGCAAACGCGAATAAGCATTTTAAATTACTTATTTTAAATTAATTGATTTTAAAATCAGCCAAACACAACGTAGGCCAACCAACTAACTTAAACATAGCATATAAAGTACTGTAAACATTTGTAATGTATTCTGGAGATAAATAGGTCTGGACAAATAACATTCCCACGACATTTATTGCAAGTTGTTAAGTTATTTATTGCAAGATAAATACTACTTGAATGGAAGCAGTAAAGGCATAATGCAAAGGAATTGTAGTAATCTAGCAAGATGAAGACTTAAACATGTTATAGCTGTATGGGTATTGAATATAGACATACCAAAGTGAGTCAAAAGCCGCTTATATCACAAGCGTATTTCATATTGAGACGTTCCTATCAATAGTTTGCAATATCGAGACGGTGGAATAAACTTCCTATGAATGCCAATTCCACGTAAGGTCCTTTATAGTTGGAAGTACTGATGCAATTTACTGAAACTGATAGCAGCCTTATTTGATCCTATATAATATAATTCAATTCTATAAATAAGTTTATGGATCCAAATGTAGATTCAACGTTTTATGGCTGAATTAGAGTCTTAAGTAAAATATTTTAATTTGTTAGGACAAAAATTAGCATTATTGTTTATTTACAACTACATGAACAATAAAATCGTTACTCCTTTAAGATAAATGTAGTAAATTAAATATATTATTGGATTGTAACATTTTGTGCTACCATACTGCTCTGTACAATCACAAATAATAAACAATATGGAAGTCCTATTAAATTAACCGAATGTAGAAGAAAACTAATAACTCGGTTGTTTGTAATCGATTTTAACAAACAAGGTCTCATTTGATTTGGATTTAAATTCTATATTTTTTTGATTACAAACAGACCGATAAACTGAAATCAAGGCAGTTTGACCCTTATATAAGTAGGCATTTTATGTTTGTCTTAGCCCAAGGAATAAGTTCACAAATGATGTCCAGACAATTTGGAAACACACTGTATAAATAGAATAATAAATTTGTACTTTTTGCAGGTTTTGCAAACATATAATAAGAACTTTATGACAAATATTATATCCAAGGAAAATAAAATAAAATTGCATTTTTAATGTGTACTACAGAATATCATTGTTACAATAGTCTACTTTATTCACAAACGTATCCTTGCTAAAAGACGTTTCACGATATCTACCTAGGAATCCTTTGAAGTTGTTACAAACGGAATTTTCAACATCTTTTCAGCCATCGGATTTCCTTGTTGAATATTGGATATGATTTCTTATCATGTAAAAAAACTTTTTATTCTATGTATACATAAAATGAAGTTATTCAGATTTTTATGCTCTTAAGTTTTATTGTAAAATTGTATTTACCTACCTTGAAATTAGGTCCTTACCAACTTCTAAAAACCAATACTTTCTGCATATAATTTATAGGTTTTTGTACAGTAAAATATTGTGTAATTTTAAGTTCTTTTCTTAAACAAATTTAGAAAAAGAATTATTACAATGCTTTGCTGATCTGTTCAAATTATGTTATTGACTAAGTATCAATTGTATAAATTATTATTATTGTAACCTGTTGATGGACTACATTGTATAAGTATTTTGATTTGTTAAAAGATTATTGACATTGGTTTTCTAATAGTTTAATGTATCCGCATCCTTATAAATGGTGCTGACCGTTGCAAATAAATAAACGATGTCATTTCATAGACATCTTAATTTAATTTGGTTACCAATAGGTTTTTGAAGGGCAGTGTAATACCAAAATGTTGAAAAATGGTTGTTAGAACATTATCGATCAAATTTACTCTTTTTTAAAGCGTGATCAAAACGTCCTTATTCTGTAGGATGATTTATCAGTAAAAATCTGTCTGACTCTCAGGATAGAACTCTTTATCTGAAATATAAAATAATTACGGTGATTGTTGAGGTCAAAGATGATAAAGAAAACACATTATAAAATGTTATATAGGCCCTAAATCTAAAACTGATTTACTCTGATAAAGATAAGTACCGTATTTAGTTTAAAGTTTTGTACACGAAATCATACACTGATTACTTGTCTTCCTATCAATATATAACGTAATTCGAAGTACAGTAAGCTATTGTTATGTTAATCATCACGAATCATATAATGGTTAATAAACAATACCTAATTCATAAACATAAACAAAAAATAAACAAAATCACGAAAATATCTCAAAGATTGTCAATTTCAAATGTGTCAACATCATTGAAAGAGCAGTGACGAATGTAAAACCAGTCAAACATAACACCCTCGCGTTGACTACGTCAACACTTTTATGTGTTGATTTTTAAACCCAAATAAAAAAAAAATGTGGAATATTGTGATGCGAATATTTGGAGTTAATTGGAATTGCAAGTATGTAGGAGTACCTTTACTTTTGTTATTACAAATTAAATAATACGTGTAATTTAATTGTTAAAATCCACTGAATCAAATTTTATTGTAAATCTTGGTATTGTGGAATATCCGCAAAGTTTTTGATTATTGTTAAATAAGTTAAATGTATGTATATTCAATTACAACTTCATGCCAATCTTGTATAGGCTATCAAGAGTTAGGTGAATTTCTTTTGCATTTGCTCATATTTGAGTACAAATAGGGCTACTAAAAAAAAAAATTAAGAGTGTTGCATTCCCCCTTTTACATTTTCTAAAACTGCATAAAATATATATATAAAAAATATTTAACTTTAATCTACATTTTTACCCGATTAATATGACAATCACATCTATATATTATATGTCAAAAACCAATCAATATCTTAATCTAAAAAAGATTTTTATCAGGAAAATGTGAATACAAAATATTCGTTCGTCTTTTCTAAAAACGCAAGTGATTGACTTTTAAAATTTATCACTTTACTTTATCTACTCTCGAATGTCTTCTTTTTCTAAGAAAACACTATACCACAAAGGCTAAGAGTGTTGAATTTGATTTCCAATTGGGCGTATAAATTAGAGTGCTTCGGTAAGCTTCTTATGGAAAGCAGATTTCACTGCTCTTCTTAAAACATCCCAAATAAACAAAAAGGCAAAAAATATTTGTTTGAGGTTGCACACATTGTCTCCTGTAGCCTTTATTTTAAATAAGGTTACTGTAAAAATAATATGGTTGATTTAAAAACCAATTTTAATATGGAGTTGGTGAATGTATATAGGTTTCTGTAGAAAGATAAAATAATTATGATAGAAATGATAACAACTAAAGTAAACATTTCTTTCATGTACCATATTCTTGTGGTAAATAAAAATAGAAATATGTTTATGTAGGGTTGATTGTCTTAGCCGTCGAATTAAAAGTTAGTTATTACATTAAATAATTACATACTTGAACCTGATGAGAGTAATAATTAATTGTATTTAATTTTGTAACTAATTCCAAAGGCTATTTTTATGGCGTTTTAATTCTGTCACTTGCCGATCTGTGTGTTACCTTTGAATATATGTTACCTTTTTTACGATTCAATTATTGTTAATAAGTAGATTGTATGTTGTAAATGGAACATCCTTATTTTTGTAACTCCATGTAAAAAGATAATTAATCCAGTTCTTCCCTATCATAGTGTTGTTTATTCACAAACACATAAAATGTTTAAAGTTTGACCGTCTTGTGAGTCTTTGGCTCCGAAAATGTACCACGTGTTTCAATGCTGACACCCTATCATCATTTTGCAGGAAAATTGAAGTATAAACCATCATAAACACGATCACGTCATAGTTAATGAACTAAACATCAAACGACGAGATAAAAGTGTAGCCTTTACTTTAACGAGTGTGCATATACCGGGTGCCGAGTCTCAACACTTGTCTGTGTCTACAGATGGATGGATCACAATTTCCATTAACGTGATCTAGTTTCTGAGAAGGATCAGCTTAACACAATCCAGAGGACAAAGAAGATTTATTAGGATTTGAAGACAGATCTAATTACCTGCAGCTGAGATACCCAGGATTCTTTTACTGTTTCGTTTTGGATATTTTATGTAATGTATTACAAACATCGTGTTGAATCGTGATAAATAGGGTATAACTCTGTCTTTTAACTGATTCATATTTAATTTTCCATTGATAAAATTTACTATGTTAAATGTTTTAGTTTTTAAATTAATGGTGTATCTGCGTCACTGACGATACCAAGATCACTTATACAGTTTACACTATTATTATTCCTGTGAGTTTTAAATAGAATAAATTTTGTATATTCATCTAATAGAAAATAGTGCTCTGACAAAAATAAAATAAAATATTAGTGAAGATTAAAAAATTACGTACACCTAGCTATTTAGTTAAAATTGCTAAATATATTCATGTGCATCTTTTCATTATAAGTTACCGTCTGCATCCTCAAATGTAGAATAAAATATTAATACAATTATATAGATAAGTCATATTTTTGTAACTAGTATTACAGCATTGTACATGTTATGAAGCATTCATTTACAATACATTTTTCGAAATATGTCAAATAAATTTACATTTTTAATAGAAAACAAATACAGGTGTACTAAAATTGTAGAGTTGAGTCTTATTGCGTTTCTGTTAGGGAGTTAACACTTGTAAAAAATGTGCGAAAATAATAACGGTGATAATATATTTCCTCAACCCCTTAGCAATATTTGTTAAGGTGCAATTCAAATCCCGAATTAAATGTATCTACCACCAATGTAAATGTATCAAAAATGCCTGTGAAATTACGTAGAGTGTATAATTCTTACAGTTAGTACAAAGCTATTGAGGCCAAAAGGTAATGAAACACGCAATAAATAACGAGATATAATTTCAAAGAAAGATTTTAGATTTATGTATAACATTCAGCAAAACTCTGAAGAAACATTTTCTTTGTGACTAGTGGACCTTTCGTGAATCTAAAGTAGGTTAAAATCACAAAGAGCTTGGAGATAATTACATAATTAGTCTGCTTACTGTACTTTCCTTTGTGTGCTAAAGCTCATTTTACGTGTGGAAATTCTAAAGCCTAAGGATAAATTAGTAACAACAAGGGTACCATAATGTAATGTTATTTATCCTAACAGTGCACTTATGTAAATAGGTGGGACATAGTAATAAGCGTAGTCCACCACCTGTTGCTCAGACAGATCAATAATCTGCGCTACTACTCTTAAACTCTAAAACAGATACTACTATTTATGCCACCATATTTATTTAATATTGACTAAACATTACGTAGGCCTACATATTTTTAGTGAATTTCCCATATAGGGAATAAGCTATTACCGTAGGTCTCATGGTAAGACCTAGTCCCGGGAGCTATTTTCTTTTTTCTTGTTAAGGTCCCCAGAGGCCAAAGACACCCTTAGTTCAAATTCATATCTATATTTGCCCGTTAGCGAGACAACTCGAGTAAAAATGACCCGATTTTGATTAAATTTGGTACAAACGTGTAAACCTACGTTTTTTCAAACGAGTTCGCGAACCAACATGCTTGGACTATGGGAACAGGAGTTTATGGGGGTTTTATGGGGTTAAAATTGGGTTTCCAATTTTTTACCCTAAACACCAAATTTGACAAATTATTTCCAAACTATTTTGTAGAGTTTAAGAAAATAAATTATTTTGTATGTTGGAGCATTGATCTATGCCCAATGGTTACAGAGATAGCCTAATTAAAAAATTAATATGTAAATTTAAAATTTCTATCTTATTCTTATCGAGAATAAATAAGAGTAATACTGTTTTAGTTTGCTTATTGATGAATATAATTTAATCAGATTTGGCCATTTTATTTATTTCATACTAAGCTATCAACATTTTAATAAATAAACACACTTCAATAGCTTCCTTGTAGCAGCAAACCTAAGTACTCATTAAAATAATTGTTATTTAAATAGGAAATAAATATCCAATTTTTAGGGAATATTTTAGTAGAGACCCATAGAGTTAAATGGAAATTCGCTTAGTCTGCAGGTTTACCGTGGTGGGGGTATTTACTTTTAACATTTAACTTCGCTACTCCATTGTTCCTAAGCCCTAACCCAGGTAAAGATCGAGTCTTAGTCTTGTGTGTAGGAGAGATGATGACAAGGCTACCAGCAACACAAAATCACATCACTAGATGTTATTGTTATTATATTATTCCAACGGCGATCTATGAGATTAGATAATTGTTTTAATAATAAACCTATAATAATAAAAAAAATGTAGCGTAATAATAATTGTAATGTGACCATGGTGAGACTTAATGATTTAATTGACACGATCCACACACCTAAAACCTCCTCCGCGTCTTAGTCCACATCTACCTTGTTAGGACTCTTATGAAACACCTCTAAGGGCTGATTTCATTAAAGACTTTGGTGTAACAGGGAAGGGTTCAATTCTATTTACAACAACAACATTCTAGAGAGTTTGGATCATTTACCCTGAAGTGAGTTTGGTACTCGTATAAAAAAAAAAATGCCTCTCAAAATATTTATTGACTTTTTAGGATTTGAAAAAATGCAATACGATAATTATAACTTTAAAATATCAATGGAAACGTAATTTAGCTTACTTCAGAACCTAAGGCCAATATTCTTGAATATTAATCATTGAATTCAATCATATTGGTTTTAGACATTTATTTAAACATGATTATTTTAAATAATGTAATAGAAGAAATTAAGAGAAACAAAGAAATAATGTAATCTTGCATTAAACCCTATTTGA
Source organism: Macrosteles quadrilineatus (assembly GCF_028750875.1). NCBI lineage: Eukaryota > Metazoa > Arthropoda > Insecta > Hemiptera > Cicadellidae > Macrosteles > Macrosteles quadrilineatus. Next base: position 62,755,176 of record NW_026542597.1, read on the forward strand.
TACTTGTAGGTTTGACATTTAGAAATTGTTGAGGTCAAAAAATAAGTCACATTGTAGACACATAAACCTTTTTATTATGTTTCAAGACATAAAAACTCGGAAAATAACTTCCAAAGCAAACATTCAGGGCCAAAGAACTAATAAAATGATCGTAAGGGGCCTATCAACTTAATACATGGGAATAATATATTGAGCCAAAAACATTAGCCTATATTAAAAATTAGCATTAAATTAGCGTAAATAAAATATTTATTCTTTAAAAATTTAGAGGGCGCGCATTAAAAATGTGTTAATTGAATTAAACATTTAATTAAAATTAACACATTAAATAAATTCAGTGTAATTGAAAAGTCTCGGAACGGAGTATTATATTTTTATCTGTTATAGATAAAGGAATGAAACTTGGTAAATCAATTATAGCTATAACTGTCTACTATTTCAAGCTATTATTACTTTTTATCCCTTAAGGACTCAGACTAAACTCTTACATAGTAGAATTTGATCTCAAACTAAAGGTCTCCGTTAGTAAAATTCAATGCCACAAACCTGAACTTAAACGGACAATGGAGTCAAGAATGGCAGCTGTTTAAAGATTCCTTGAATTTGCAAAGCTTATTATACTGTGACCAATGTGGGAAGTCCACTAGAAGTCGGAATAAAATCGAACGAAGGCATATGTCAATATGCACATCACATAAAATGTCTTTATTAGTAGAATACAATGCCGCAAATTTGATCTCAAAATAACAGCTGGGTAAAAAATCGCAGCCGTGCAAAGATTCAAAAAAGCAGATGGAAGCAATATTTTAACTGCTGCCATTTTTGACTTGGTTGTCCGTTTGAGTTTGGGTTTGCGGCATTGAGTTTTGCTTCATGCCTTTAATGTGATACCAAACTTGACGTAGAATTATTCTCTGAGAATAATTCCACCACACTCCTTGTGGGTAATCCTCTTTAAGACTTTAAAAAGTACAATAGATTGAAAGAGCGAACATTTATGGTTTATCATTTACCTATCACATACCAAGTGTTATTACTTTACGTATAAAGATAATAAATATATTACACCGTTCCGGGCCTTTTAAATCCCTGTATATATATTTAACAAATTTGCATCGCTACATCTAGTATATAGGTAACAACAATTAAAACATAAACATGTTTGGCGTTTCTTAGTACTAATAATGTTATAAGATTTGGAAAAATCTCTTTAAATAAAAATTAATTTATTAATTGGCACATTAAAGTAATTTTAATGCCGTTATAATGAGTTGATTTAAAAAGGTAATCACCATCGACACTCATTAATGGAAAATTAAATACCTTTTCGTCGTGTTTATTTAACTAATTATTAATTACTTTCAAGGTTGTAGCCTCAAACACCAGTTATTGAATGCTATTATCTTCTTTGAGTTACGGTTAATTACTTCCTCGTTTAAGTTTGACGCAACTTGTGTCCGAAATTATATTAAAACGCAACATAAAGCATTGAGAACGATTTTCAATTGATGTATAATATATACAGGGTGTTGAAAATGTCTGGAACCAACATTATATCTGGTGAGTGGTTAAAGAAAAACCAATGATATTTTGTGTACGGATATACTATGGTTTTACCTACCTTTTGGTGCCTTATGAAAATTTTTACCACTTATAGGGAACGTCCTGTGGAGGATGCAGTAATAAGTTTAAATAGAAGCCTATGGTAAATGATACATCATTTTAAAGGCCATTTTTTTCTGAGTAAGGAGCCACAAGTTTCATCTCAAAAGGACCACCCTAGCAAAAATGACGACTGTTTGAAATTTAAATAACCACTTATAGGGAACGTTCTGTGGAGGATGCAGTAAAAAGTTTTCATTGAAGCCTATGGTAAATAATACATCATTTTAAAGGCCATTTTTTTCTGAGTAAGGAGCCACAAGTTTCATCTCAAAAGGACCACCCTAGCAAAAATGACGACTGTTTGAAATTTAAAAAACCACTTATAGGGAACGGAATTTTTAAATTTCAAACAGTCGCCATTTTCGCTAGGGTGGTCCTTTTGAGATGAAACTTGTGGCTCCTTACTCAGAAAAAATGGCCTTTAAAATGATGTATCATTTACCATAGGCTTCCATTAAAACTTTTTACTGCATCCTCCACAGGACGTTCCCTATAAGTGGTAAAAATTTTCATAAGGCACTAAAAGATAGGTAAAACCATAGTATATCCGTACACAAAATATCAGTTGTTTTTCTTTAACCAATCACGAGATATAATGTTGGTTCCAGACATTTTCAACACCCTGTATAACTGTAAGACAAAAGTTGCAATGATAAAGCAAGTTACCTATTAGGGTTTAATAACCATATAAACTAGAAAAACATACAGTTGGCAGTAACTCGGAACTCGTCACCGGAAGCAAATCGAAGTTATGATTGCCAACTGCAGCAACCTCCTTTGTTTTTGCACTTTAAAGTTCGAATATTGTTTGACTACTCGTTGGCTTTTGTTTGAATAATCTGAACGAAAAATCTGAGAGATTTTTAATGAATGTATGGTTATTTTTTGAAGTAGCATTTCAATACTTTGCACCTATTGTTATAAGTATAAAGCCATTACACTTACTGTCCTCTATTATCAAAGACTATTAAAAATCTAACAATATCTCAAATAACGATGTTCATTGGTGAGGTTTTATGTTAAGAAGTATAAAATATTTCCGCGTATAAGAGGGTGTTTTGGCCATAGATACCCTTAAACTATTTTGCCTTTTACTGCCTAAAATGTTAATGGTATTTGGGTTATAGCTAAAGTATGTTATATCAGTTGGTTAATGATTTAATTATCCTCAAGTATCAAATATCCTTATTTACCAATGTTCTTTCCTAATTCATAGCTATTAGAACATGCTAGGCTTTTAAGTAAATTGATAATTCCTTATATTACATACAGTTTACACACGTAAAAAAAATGTTCAGCCTTATTTTTGCTATCTTAAGATATTTACTTTAATTTGCAAATGAGATGGGTATGTGTCAGATTGATGATAACGTTTATTTAACTTTAAAATAAACAAATACGCACATAAAAAATACAACAAGAGGGAATATTTAAAGTTAGTTAGAAAAGGAATGCCCGAGACTGAGTCGCTTTTACCTAGAATTCTTGAAAGTTTTACCTCTGCTTTGAGAAAGAATGTTGAGAGCGAATACTTAAGGAAGTGCATTGTGGAGTCTACGAACACTGGCTGACCTTTTCTGTAAATTTTCCTATAACTTTATTTTACATGATAAACTAAGAACACTGGCTGACCTTTCCTGAACGTTTCATATCACTTTATTATACATGATAAACTTAACTAGATAAAAGTACAAAGGAAAGGTTTCGGAATCTGATAATATACATTCATATTAGCGATATGCACTCTTTGAATTAGTAAAACAAAACTTTTGACTAGGGTTAAAATAATGCTGTATATATACACCATTCCAGATAATAAATCAAAGAATTCGTGAACATTTGGAAACATGGTGACCTTGCTTCAATATTTGGGCCTACTTCCTTCTTTGCACAAAATTATGAGATGTTCGAGGAAGAAAGAAAAATGATTTGAAAATAATTATTAGCCGATTAAATAGTATCACACGGATTTTTAAAGTGAAAATAAAACAAAACAAAATTAGTTCGCAGAATATTGTGCTTTTAATGATGGAAAGACTATTTGCCGGCTTGTAATAATAGTACTTACTTTAAACCTAAAAAGTGATGTATTTTCAGAATATTTCCTCATCATAAAATGGTATAACATGAGAACCAACAATTCATAAGGGAGGTCGGTAAACATGGTAACATAATTCTTTAATAATTCGTTTTCCCTCGGGCCACCCTGACCCTCTAAAGTCAACATCTCTATTCATAATATTGTAGCCGTAAACATATATGAACGGCGATTGCATTTTACGTTTTAAAGTAACGTTTCCTCTTCATACTCAACGTTCATATTTATTATAAATATGATGACTATAATTTGCCATTAGTGAAAAGTAATAATACATTTCAAAGATAAGTATAGGAAAAGTAGCATTTGAATGCTTTGTTCTCTCTTATTCAATCAAGAGTAAAATTCATTTTGTAGTAAAAAATATTATTCTGTAAAGTTTCCTCTTACACATTACTACCAAGCCCCAAATACGGAGGAGTGTGGCAGCTGATACACAACGTGTCATACATAAGTATGCTAGATAGGCGTTTGTAGATCATAACGTATACCTTGGCATACTTATCGTCAAAAAAATAGATATATGTATAATAATTTGTGAAGGATTTGTATCTTAACCATGAGTAAGACGTTCATAATTTTTTTATAAATTTACTCTTTGTTAACCGGCTTAAACAAGTTTTTGGCTTTTGTGAGGTAAGATAAGCATTTAAATGTGGGTTAAATGTGGTTTTGTAAGTATATACAAAAAATATTGGAAGATATGGCCAGTATGGTTTTCAAGTCTTACTTATTTTAATTTACTATGATTCGGAAATATCAGGGATAATCATCCCTAGGGACGTCATCCACCCTTCCAAACTCCCGCAACGGGCACAGATTTGGGAAAAGGGACTTACCATCCTCTTTATATTGGCTCCGTCCATGACGAAAGGTGGAGAACGTGTGCCAAGTTTCTTTGTTATAAGTTTGTAACCCAGACCTCACAGATCGGAGTCGACATCGTCACTCAATTTCTCTCAGCCACTCTTACTCTTGCTCCGCTTGATGGCCCAGCGAAGAGACTTCCTAGCTACCTTGTAATCATCCGACTTAGGTCTGTCTACGGGTTCTTTGGCCCTGGTAGCTAGTGGTCTGACACTCAATGCTAAATACAAAATATAAATAAATGCTGCTTGACGCAATTCCGAAATCTTGGCAGTCCAACAGTATACCAGTCGATAATCGCAGCGGGATCTGCAGTGAGACATAGACCCATCGAAGGCCGAGACAATCAGCCCCATCAAATATGTAACTGATGTCTCTGCGTACTGTATGAAGAGTAAAATATGGCTCTGGTGAATTTGGTCACGTCCACCTTTCTGTTGTCTCACCAAACGTATACTTGCCGAGACGCTATAGCTAGTCTTTGATGACTAACCAGGACATCGAAAATGATGTACTGGTGGTCACTGGCCTTATAATCCTCCAGGACTATCCAGGCACTGATCCTCGGCCAAAGGGACTCAGATGCAAGTCTGCAAGACGTCTGATATCGTTTCCCGGGGAGGTGGAAAGTTGGATGTACTTCCTTCGGGAATGAGTCTGAGTCATTTTGAACTTGACAGCCCCATTTCAAATCCCCGGCCACGACGACGTGCCCTGTGGTATCGCACACGCTCTCTTAAGATTAGTTAGACCTGATAGATTAGTGAAATGGGCTACAGCTTATCATACTTACTGCATAGTTAAAAAGCTCAGTGCGAAATGCAAAATGGGGATAACAATTAAAATTTGCCCAAATAGAATAATTGTACCAAGACCAATTAACACTTAAGTGTTGGTAAATAAACAAACAGGTGCTCTATCTTCTCACCGAAGTCACGGATCACGGATAGCCTCGTAGGGGGTGAGTGGTACACTAAAGTAAGTGACATTTCTGCACCGGGCCCAAACGAATTTGCGGCCCAAACGAAACACCGGGCTCTTTGCGGAACCTCTCACTTGCACTTAAGCTGCATCAGGGTCCCAGAACGCAGCAGTACCAAGTCCATCAGGGAACCAAGAAGTTGGGTCCCTATACCGGTACTGGTACCGTTCACTGACTAAGAGCGTCAACACCAATATTCGAGGGCAAGCTGACTGACAAGCGGGTCAGCCATACTGGATTGCACTGAAGGACTCACTGAAGGATTTTCAAGGTTCGGCTTTCGCTCTCTGTAGTAATAAGCTTACTATTAATACTAGCCCCACTGCACAATGTTTGCTAGAAAGTTCACTTACAATATAAATATTTTGAGTACTAATTTTGTTATATACAAGCAAATTATACTAGTATGTATTAAAAACAAATAACAGGAGATAAGTCAGGAAGACCGCAAGTTAATCTCCTTGCTGAGGACTTTTCTGAGTTTAACAGGTGAAATATGGCGGGAACGTGACTAGAATGGTCTTTAGTGATTGTGTTAAGAGATATTTTCTGTATCATGGCTGTGTTTGTGTAAGGACCACTCAGTATAAGTATTTACATTAGAGAAGCGTACGTTTATTCTGTGAGTGAAATGAAGGAAAAACAACGACTTGAAGAAATGTTTGAGCATCACCAAAAACTCAAGTTTCAGTTATTATTCGGAATAAATAAAAGTTTTTGTGAAACTGTCGTCTTAAAGATAATTTATGTAGTGGAGTAATAAATTAAAAAAGTTAAAATTAAATAAACTAGTAAGCAAATGCATATACCCACGGCATGAAACTCAGTCTTCAACCTTTATTTGGCCTTCAACAGGTTATCATTTGGTTAAATGTTTTTATTATATCGTTGTTAAGGAACAGTTCAGGTGAAAACAGCAATTTCGTACCTTGCAGAGTTTAATTTTACGTCAATAGTAAATTCCTACTAAAGTAGGTCGTACTACCTTCTAATTATCAACAAGTGGACACAATAGTAACCCTTGGGAACTGCTTATGTATAAAATTTGAACTTAAACATTTATAATTCCTTATTTAATAATTGAAATAAACCATCTAGAAAGGCTTTGACTAAACTGGCGCGCCATTCGTGCATGCGTAATCTCATTGTTTTACAAAATGGAAATATGCTTAATGTAATAGCACTCGGGGATTTTCACATAAAGTGATTCTGGCTTGTATTATATAACAGCTGTAAACCGATTATTACGTTACTTTAAATCCTGATTTGTAATAACGAAGTTAATGCTGTTATGCTGGAATACATTTCCTTATAATATATAACATGAATGATTGTTGGCTGTTTAAAGATGTTCATTATAAGAATAATATTTGATTATTCTAAATTTATTTGTTATCAATAAGTCATAAAACTCTGAATGATAATTTTGTTTATTCATAATAAAGAGAAGCATATGCAACAAGCTAGTTTTTAAGTTGTTCTACCAGGTTTCCTTGTGCTATTTAATTAAATTAGTTTTATTACAATAAGATATTTACACCTATTAAACTTATATAGGGGTATGAAGTTTGCACGTTTTATTATACGTCACTAGCTCATTTATGCACCGATAGCTTTGCAACTTTACACAGTTTAGGTATAAGGTGGATCTCAAAAATAGTTCGTAAAAACTTCAGCTTTGCAACTTTACACTTACTCCTTGGGCCGTTGAACATCCAGGTGGTCTTTGGCCTCGCCAACCGCCTCCCTGATCCTCTGTAAACTCTCAACAATCGTAAAACCAAAATGGTGGCATATTTGTCAGCCGTAGTTCAGTGTTGTTAGTTATCATTGAACAGTTGTTTGATAAAGAAATATTACTTGAACCATACAAATTTTAACATAATATTTTTAATCGGCAAGACTTGATGAACAGGTGCTTGCTTCCTGCAATTTTTATGTTACCTCTTTTACTTATTGTTCTCATATTTGTTTGAACAGATTGTAAAATAAATTCTGATAAAAAAATAAATATTTTTAATACAGTATTAATTGAACTTAATTTTGAGAAGTGATGGATAATGTTAACAGAAAGTAAACTGTTTGTCTTGGGAATATTAGTTTCATACCATTACAGAAGCGGCAAGTATTTTTTTCCTACAGTTACTTAACAATGTACATGTTCTCTCACTGATTTGAGAAAGCAAAGTGGCCAATTCGCTCACCAGTGAGACAACGTTAACATTGTCTCACTCTAATTACCTTGTCTCACTCCAGATTTGCAACGTGAAGGCACGAAATAGTGAGCGCGTAACATGCAGCCAAGGTCGTTTGCACGCGAAATACGTAGGCAGCACTGGCTGTAAATCAGCTGGTCAGCTGTTATACTGTTGTATCATTAAATGTCGTATTAAAAGTTCACTTCTGTGTAAAAATATGTCATCTTTTTTTACAAATTTATTTGTTTTATTGTAACTGTAGGAAAAATATAATGTGCAACTCTTGTGCAAAGTGCAATTGCCTCACTCGAGAAACCATTCCTAAGTATTTCTCTCGAGTGAGTCAATTGCTCCCATTGCTTACTAGTTGCACAAATAACTATTTTACTATCTGTTTGTAACAGACAATTTTTCCTCTTAGTTATTGATAGATTACTAAGGGATGCAATTCCTGGGTTGGCAACCTGAAATTGTCGTTATCCTTTTGTAACGTTTCCAAAAGCAATACCCCACGTATAATACTTCACTTTTTCAACATTGTTCAAAAGTCGTTTCTTCAAAGGATTGTGGTATTGGTCCCTGGAACTTCAAAATAATAATTAAATCGGTCCCGGGTCTTACCATTACCGCTACGGAATTAGCTTATTCCCTAATATGAAAAACTCACTAAAAGTATAAAAAACTTAGTTTTTACATAAGAGGCCAAACACGTGGTATTTTTTGTGTTACGCATCAAAACCCCTCAGAGAAACTTCGTTTGCGAGAGACGAGTTTAACATAATTCCTGCTATGACATGTAATCCTTCTTCTTATTCTTCGGAATATTATATTTATAAAACAAATGGACTTCACGTGGGAGGTAGGCCTTTTTGTTATATGTTTTTCAGTTATTGCAAGTATTTGAAAATTTATGTTATAATATAGGCTATTAAAAGTACTTTTATGTGTTTCATTTGATAACGGATTATAATAGTGTAAAACATTGGGAAGCTTTGAAAGTTAATAATTCTAATAAGTTATTAATGTATTGTATTTGTAATAACTCGATTGAACTCACATAACACTGTTCTTATAAAACCAACACACAATGTGTCTGTATTTGATTTTGGAATTTGGAAGAAATAATATATTTTTCATCTTGTGGCAATTATTAATATTTTTTTGGTGCATGCAGAGCGTTATAGGTTTTCTTAAATTTTCACAATATCATTTATGACAAAAAAATTATAAAGTACAAAATACAAATTGAAACTATCTTAATTACGCTTACTAGGAGATTTCAATTCGCACAAAAACCTTTAAATAAATCTTTATGGTTGACATTTCTATACGTAGTTGGGTTTATTTTTATTTTTACTGAGTCACACCTGTAAAACCAACGATAGTTTGAAGCTTAAGTGTAAATGAAATAGTTTATCTATGGCTTAATTAAGGTATATGCTACTTAACAAAAACAGAATGGCGACTTACATTGGTTTGAAAAGTACATTATGGCGTTTATTAAGCCTCGAGGTGAGTTTTTACACTTAGAAACTCAATATATGGTTTTTTTTACAGATATTAAGTGTTTTAGCCCTCTTAATACTGCATTTATTCTCTAGGGCCTAAAGTAACGTTTCTCGGCCTAAGCGCGAGTTTGACAATCAAATCAAAATCAAGGGAGGGTAAAAAAGACACCTGTAGCCATGTGTAGAACCATATTTTGTATACACTGCGTATACAGTATTTCCTAAGACCTTAGTTTCCCTAAATTATTTTCCGTTTTCATATTTTTCCACAAATACGGTTCCTTTTGAGTTTTTTTTTTGTCCTAGGACGCTATGCACGAGCCCGGAATTGTATTTCACATTACTTCAGGCTAGACCTAGGGGTTACGGCATTATCACTTAGACAAAATCCATTGGTGATTTTGCGGGATTTGAACCCAGGACCACTAGACCAGCTCGCTCCCCGTTTCTTATGAGTTTAAAAACATTTATTAATCTGCCAAAACCCAATCAATTCAAATAGTATATTAATTCGTTTAAATGCCCATTGTAGGGGAATCAACAATATTACACAGACGGATTGCTAAAAAGATACGATACTAATTTTACCATTCAGGAATAAGCTTTTTAAAAAATCTACAATAAATGGAACTTGAGACTCGAATAGATCAATTTAGGTCAGGAACACTAGTGAGTGTTTTATATTTTATATATATGTATGTATATATATATATATATATTATTTAACAGCTGTCAATATGAGAAAACATAATCATATTGCTCAATAACTAAAGGAATATGAAAAATACTATTAAATACACAAACTAACTCAATACAAAAAATTATAAAAGGTAAAAAAGGTATTTTATATATGGCATTTTAATTAAAATTTGAAATATTAAATGAACTGCTTTCAACATATCCACCAGACAAAACGAAGCATCCAACTGATATGACATACAAGAGCATGCATCCATCCGTGAAACATAGCCTTTGGCTTCAACTGTTATTACAATATGTCATGTGAGAGAGGATTTAAGATTTACTTTGTTTGTAACCCAGTATTAACTACATTTTTTATAAAACCATCATGTCTAAATCAAATAAAATACTACAAACGAATGACAAAATTTTATATTATAAATAGTAAATTAATAAAATTAAATGTGTAGTATAAAAAGTACAATTCACAATCGCAAATGTTTTTAAAGTAGCATTTAGATTAAAAAAGGCTAGTTGTATGATGACTTAAGACTTGCTGTATAAGTTTGGTTACTGTAATTATATGTATGCCTATTAATATATAGATACTACACAATAAAAGGTATTTGGTTTGGTTGTTGGGTGGGTTACAACCTATTACAGTTTCCCAAGATCGTGACGGTAACCTTTGATTAGGTGAACACTGTGTTCTCACAGTTATTCATAATCACTTACAACACAATCATATTTGTTTGACACATAAAACTATCGTGTACACACATATCTTTTTACAAAATATCTTATATGTATGTGATGATGTTCATTACATAGGCTATGATAATGAAAATTACGCATAATTTTAGCAAGGCTTTCAGTCACTTTCGTTCGCGTATGATTTTATTCAAGCCTAACATGTTTTAGATATCAGGATCTCCCTCTTGGTTTTAGAATAATAGTAGTCCGAGTTTTCAAAAAAGAAAAAAAATATTGAAAATTTACTTTTATAAAGAACTTCACTTTATCTAAGTGAAACGTTGGCTTATACAGTTAAAATACAATAGTTCAAAATGAACAAACAAATAAACAACAATTTTATCATAAATAAATAACACTGAGTTACAAGTAAATCAATTTGTTATTACAATAGATTACTAAGTTGAACATACATCGGGAATACTTTGTGCCCCAGTGCGGCAGAGGACCCGATATTCTGAATCTGCTTGATCCAACTTCCGCCATTTCCATATCTTATATCTGGCAGGCAAGTGTGACTTCTGCTGCAGTAGAATAAATTTAGCAAAATCTTACCTGAGTAAAACCCATCGATATATAAACACAATATATCGATGGTAAAACCTTAACCAAACTATAAATGTTCTTCAAAATGCAACAGAAATATTTTGTTAATCATAGAGATAATTTTTTATGAATAGTATTTTTTGGTTCCTTAAATTACAGAAAAATTTAAAACCATTTTCTTTAAATTGAAATATTTTATTATTTTGAAAGCAGTAGGTTGGATGGTGGATGGATCTTATTGCAGTTATATACTGATTAAGATGTTTAATATTTAACTATTCTTAGGCAATATAAGACGATATCATATAAACAAGTTTTTAGCTGATGATTATATTTGCTTGAATAATGCAAAACCAATATCATGAGATAACATTTTGTATAAAACCAGCAAATATAAATGCCAAATAATGTTACAAAAAATCTTCAATAGTATATTGTCCCTCAATAAAGTTATGGGTAGATGCTGGTTTAGGGCTGTAAGTTTAAAAAAGATTTCTTAGAAACCTATATACATGTCATTAGTTCTTCCATTCTAAGTGTATTTTTCAACCGCTTGCCAATCATTTTATATTCCCATCGGGAATTATCGTCCAAATTAGTTAACTATTACTTGAAGCACATGCCTTCAATGTTGCGATGCTACATAAACGCAACTGAACTACGGATAGCCACCATTAAAAGAAGAAACTTAAAATGTTTCGAAGATATTATGTTAGTCAGTAGATTTTTTAAAACACCTTTAACTAGTTAAATAATTACTTTTGAGTATTTATTTTTCTCAGTATCAGCAGAAACACCACTTATGACCTTAAGAGATCCCCTTCCATTCCTCCACTGATGTTACAACGTTGAATAAAACAAGACCTAATAAGTTACCCTCGCTGCACATTTGTTTCATTTTGCTCGTGTGGTAAATCAACATGACTCTCGTGAATGTTCAGATAATTTATAAAAAAAAAATTGCAATACGTGAATATATCAGCATTTGTAAACTTAAAACGCAAGAATCACCTAAACACAGTCTATTTACTTAAAACATCGACGCATACCATAGCTGTACATACATATTACATACTGTACATACTTATATTTAGCAAATATTATTTTACTAAAATTATTTATCACAAATTATTAAGTATAAATATAATGTTAAATATACTAAAAACTTATGTTAAATTGGATCTTGTTTAGTATCAAACTAGTTTGCTATTTTAGAACAAAACAATATATTATCAATATTAAAAAATATATTATCTATATTATCGATAGTAAAAATGGTGTTTACCGTATGATAAATAAATAAATAAACAAACTTGTACGTTTGGAAGATTAAATATTTCTACATTTTTCAAAAATATTATCAAAAGATTAGGCCAATGCTAAATTAAACTCGCTAGAGTGATAAATTAAAGCGGTTTTAATATAGCACTCATATTCTCATTTGGAATCTCAATCTTTCGATCCCTCACTATCATAGTGGCAATTTTGCGGTAACTTTAGAACCCATAATTGAACAGATAAACTGTGACCCGTTTAGACATCATTATTACAATCCCCCATGATATTGAGATCATTAATTCAAAACTCCTTAAAGCGCAGTATGAGAAGGTCTTAAAAATTATGGGTGTAAAGTATGGTTCGGTACGACTTGATTTAGATCTACTTTATACCTTAATGGTTATAATTTATGCGTTAGATTTAACTGATAAGTTACTTTCGTATCAATTACTATTACAGTAAAATTAATTTAAAAGGTGTTTTTAATCAAACTATGTCACAGTGTTAGTCTTTTATAGATTGGTCACTTCTAACAAAATACTATCAGTTTCTTCAAAGATTAAATTACCATTGCATTGCATTGGATGTTATTGCTAAGGGCAAAATTCGTTATTGACAAACTTTTACGTTTGTAAAAATGCACATTGATTGCGTAACAACTGTTAGAAAATAATTTGTTTAGGTTTTAGTTTATTACAATGAAATGCTCGATCAACACCTGTGAACGAGTATAAGTTGTCGTTTCAAATCCTTGGTATCATTTAGTTTCCGTGGTCTGTATACTCCCTTTGTCGATTAACTGAAATGTATAAACGACGGGTTGTCGGTCTAAATGACAAACATTTATTAGACTTCAATTAGTTTAGTGCCCTAATCGTATTTTTAAAATGTTAAACTGCAAATTCAATATCTTCACAACTAATTAATGAGCGTAAACATTTAAGTATATGGTTGATACTTGTTCTTCTTGTATTAGGGAGGTCACTGTGTATAGAATATCCAGTTGGTAACATTAGTATAGCCAGTTGATAACATGCAAGTTAACCTATAAATAGTATGGCTTTGATGGAGGGGAAACGCCCAAATCCGAGACGAGATTATTCAAATTAAAAGACGAAACATGGCCATGATTGTTGTCAATTACCGTAGGGGATTACAGCTATAAGTTGAACAAAAAATCTTGAAACATCACGAATATACTGATTATAATTTTATACCAAATTGACCACTATAAAATATAAATATTTTTAGTTACGTATCGGTGCTATTAGGACCTTTGTTTGTTATGATTAGGATACAATATTCTTTATTGTATGATGCTTAGTCTGCCTGCAAAAATGTGAAACAAATTTCAAAACCCAACCAGATAGGCCTTGTGTTGAAATTCGTATAAATCTCACAGCTGCGGACTTATCTCCGTTTAACAGGTGAAATATGGCGAGGACGTGTCTAGAATAATCTTCGGTGACCATTGTGTGTTTTGATTGTGAGCTTTTGAGAATTTGAATCTAGATTAAAAAACTTAAATTCCAACTGTACTTATTTAGGAGAAAAAAATCATAGGTTGATTGACCGGACATCTTTTGTAATTATATTGTAAGTTACTCAATCTGGTAAGTTAATTTTCAATGTCTAGACTGTAAGTGATTTACGTGAGTATGACAAAAAGAAGTTGTTTGAAAACATAAAGATTGGCCTGTGAAAAACCTACAACAATTTCATGCAGTAGATCGTTAGAACATAATTATTCTCTTTAGCAATCTCTTACCGCTGCGAAGCACAGGTATGACGGATTATTTAGTTTTCTAAAAAAATACTTATGAAGTTAAACGGGGTGAATTCTGTTGGTAACTCCTAGATTGATAGTTGTTCCTTCTTAAAATTAGGTCATAAACAATAGCCGCAACTTATATTCAAAACTGACTGGACCCAAGATAAATTGTATTAATAATGTATTTAAACCTACCAAAAAACTCTAGACCGTGCAACTAAGAAAGTCTATAGAGTTAAATTGTTAAATGGCATAATTTAATAGTAATTACATTTCACCAGTGATAAAAGTAGAAAATAAATTTTCATGTAAAGCTGTCACTAGTTTTAAACACAGTGGTCGTAGTTGAAGTGAGCCAAGGACAGATTGCGCTGATAAAAATTACTGGTGCATGTCGAATATACAGACATTTTAACAAAGTCAAACACACAGGAACATCTTTTGTAAACTATACCATAAGTCCCTTTAACTATAACAGCAATCAAAAAAGGATAGAAAAAAATAATTGATGCTAGCACACGTGACCGGCTAACAGAATTATATTCGTCATTGATAACATAATTATACTTAACGAACGAAGTATAATTGTTATTAATTATGCTGATGGGAACATTGCTTGAAATGGAACTGATAATATTTAATAAATACATTGATGTGCTGAAATGTAGAGTTAGCCTAAAAAAACAAAATGTTTCAATGGTCTGTTGAAACACTGTAAAAACATTGTTGATTGTTTACAAAAGTCCCTTTGATGTAAAGAGCAGCAGTGCCCACTTTAAAAGGGTATTGGTGACACGGTAAACACGGACGGCCAATGAAACCGAAACCTTTTCATGTATTTAATTATTTTCACCCACTGTTTATTATTACTGTGAGTTTTTTTACCATGTCATTACCATGCACCATTAAAAAACTTTCTTTGTCACTATTATGCGCTGATCAGGATACTTATTAGCAATATTTATGGTCTACTGATTTTTTTTTCAATTTAAAAGTGACATTGTAACAAATATAGAGCCAGCTTTCTTTTTTTGTAAATATGAATGATAATAACTAACCAGAAACAATGTATACTAGCTATTTACGTT
Organism: Macrosteles quadrilineatus; assembly: GCF_028750875.1. Taxonomy (NCBI): domain Eukaryota; kingdom Metazoa; phylum Arthropoda; class Insecta; order Hemiptera; family Cicadellidae; genus Macrosteles; species Macrosteles quadrilineatus. The sequence goes on from NW_026542597.1 coordinate 62,770,611, forward strand.
ACAAGTGTAGCAAGAGCGTTTTTACATCACTCAGGTGAATGTTGTGCAACGAGCGGACGCCCCCCGCGAGGTGCATAGTTCACCTAAGTGATGTAAACACACTCTTTCGTAAAGTGAACCGTACCAGATTTTACCTGACCCGACAATATACAGGGGTTACCTACAATATTTTTCATTACCCGTTTCACTCATCCTCTAACAGTAACGTTCTTTTACAAACAGAAGCTAGGTTAGGAAATTAATTTAAAGCGTAACAATAACATTCAAGCGCACAGCTGATTTCTAGCGCTGAAAGTCTTTGGCTCCATAGAGGTATATTTTATTAAGTTGAGCACTCATTGTTATTTGAATGGGGTTCATTACTTCACCGAGTGAGTTTTTGAATCTTTACTTCACCGGATAGGGAAGTTTGTAATAGCGGGTTGGGTAAATGATTAAAACACCGGTTATAAAACAATGCAGTTGATTAAAATTAAGGTATAGAATAATATAGTAAAACTAAATGTCTTGTATTACGAAATACGAACGGTGAAGGTACAGATTTGAATGTATTTCCTTGGGACTATCCAACATCGCAAAGTTGCAGAGGTTCCGATATTCTGAATCGACTTAGTCAAACTCGTGACATTTTCATAAATCATGTCTGGAAAGCATGTGAGACCTTTAGTCATTTCGGTATATTATATTTAAAATAACATAAGAGTAAACGATTTATAAATTATGATCTTTCTATTATACATTGTTATTCTTTTATTAATTCGCTTTGCTTTAACTTCAAATTGATATACCTATAGCAAAAACTATGGATAACTAATTGGAATCAACATGTTTGACCTTTTTAGTACCAGCAGAAACACCACTTATGACCTTAAGAGATCCACTTCCATTCCTCCACTGATGTTAAGGCGTTGAATAAAACAAGACCTAATAAGTTACCCTCGCTGCACATTTGTTTTATTCTGCTCGTGTAATACATCAACATGACTTTTGCAAAAGTTGATATGTAATGGTAAGCTATTAGTTGGTTTAAAAATGTTCTTATACCGACATTATAAAAAAAACACATTTATTTTTAATAGGAAACTAAAAATAAAATAAAATAAACTTGTGAAAAAATGCAGCTATTTTTTAAACTTAAACTGGTTTCTGGTTTAGGTAAGTTTTTGCAACAGAAAAGGTTACAACACATTTTATATTAAGAAAACATGTTAACAATGTTCTTGCACTTTTATCTTGACACTCTTTTATTTTAGAGTGTTTTACTTTCGACTGCACCTTTGTCGAAGTAATTTCTTAAGTGTTATAATACTAATAGTAATGTAAACTTGTAGATCTTTGTTGATTGTTTTTATGTATTCTGATTTTAAAACACTTCACGAATATCCAACCCTATAATAATAAAAAATTAAAAAGTAACTAGGCAATTAATAGCTTGCATAGTGCTTTAAGAAACTATTAAGAAACAAATTATATTCACACCCAACTTAAATCGATATATATGAGTAATGTATCGTATAAATTGTCGTTAAGAGCCCTCGGGTCAGTAGTTGGCATGGTTTATCTACTTCCTGTGCCAACAAACTTGACTGACAAACGATTGTTGTTAGTTTTAGTTTTAATGATGTACAAAGGGTGCACATTGTTTTGAGTGATCTCATTGATACAATCTTCAAAGTGAACCAAATATACCGTTACAATGTTTTAAAAAGAGTTAACCAGCATTGTTTTTACTTTGTCTGAATACGAATTGAATTTTTAAATATTTTACATCTTGCCCAATGGCTGTTAATAAATCCTGTTCTAGAAATAAACCACAAAACTAAAAGTGCAATCTGCTGCCTAATTAAACTATAGAAATACAGATTAGTTGTATTGGTAGCATATTGAGGATTGCTAGTTTTATTTCGGTGAATATAATAAAAATAGATTTGACACACACTTGTATCTTGTTTTCGTAAATGAAATATTTTATATAAAATGAATTAGCGATCAGCTGTATGGTTACGTTTTCCTTTTTTGTGGGAAGCAGGTAAAAATGCATTCACGTACACTGAGCTGCTAAATATTCTATCAGTGGTGCCGGACTCCCTCGGGTTCAATGTCCCCGGATTACCAGTTAATAATACCATTTCCCAGGACACTAGCATGGAACTGTTTAGCGATTTTAGGCTAGGCCTTTTAACTGTGTCACTTTCTTTCTCATCTTTTTCCAGAGGCTAAGGCTGACCAAGATCGTCCTTTAGCCCGAAGTGTGGCCTCGATGAACTGGTTTACACTTTGAGCCCTCTCCCTGGAGCATAACCCAACGATGTTTGGAGTCATGTCAACGCCGATCAGCTGATTAGTAACTGTAATCTTAAGGGTCTGACTTAGGGGAGGTACAAATGAGGCATTTAGTTCAACATTCCTCCATGAACAGCGCTGTAGTAGAGAGCACTTTGGCAATAAAGGTTTACTAATCGCAAAAATAGTTCTGCTCATAAAATAAAATTATAAATGCCTCAAATTCAATTTTACTATTTTTTAATTATAAAATTAAACTATCATAACCTAACCGAACTTACCAAACTTGCTGATAAAGAAATAATATAACAAGAGTTTAGTAGTCGAAAAAATAATTCTGTTTATTAAATAAAACTAGAAATTGCTCAATTAAAATTTAATAATGACTTAATTATAAAATTAAACTGTAATAACCAAACCAAACCAACCAAACTTGCTGATAATAAAAAAAATCTTGGACAAAAAGTTAATGCTACCAGCGGGATTCGAACACGGGACCTACAGTATATCAGCCCGGCACGCTAACCATTAGACCACCGAGGCCCGATGGCTACCGAAAGTTTTGTTACGGTAATGGCGTTCCCTCAGCTAATAAGAAGCCCTCAGCTGTCATCGTAGCCTCTTCTATACCTCCCCTGAGTAAATACCCTATTAATATATTGCTCTACTAAAATTACGTGCATAAAAATCAATACTAAAATTCTTTATAGAAAAAAAATCCAATTTCTGTTTAACTATTACAATAAAAGGACAATATTGATGTTGAAAAAATATACTTTTGATCACATAAAATATGTAAGTAGTTTTTTTTTTTTAAACTTTAGTATATACAGGGCAGGAAAAAGTCACTTAATATTTCAAAAAATAATAAAGATGGAGCAGCCAAACTTATAATTAAGTCAATAATTATTACAATAAAACATTATACAGTAATGCGCTACCTCCTCAGGGGGGCGACCCATTAGGAGCCAGAAAAAATATTATTTGTAAGCATGTGTGATATGCAAATCAAATTTAAGGTCTGCTAGTTAAACCCAAAGCTGCAAACCTGAGCTCAAAAGAATTACTGAGTCAAACATGACAGCCGTTCAAGAGATTATTGAATTTATAATTTTGAATCTGTTAACGACTGCCATTTGTGACTCAATGGATACGACGCTGAAAAATCTTAAGTAACTGCTTTTAATATTTATTATGATTTACAAAGCGTTTGCTCTTTTGAGCAGTGATTAAAAATCAGGTTCAAAATATGAACCCACTTTGTGGTAGTGTGTATTACTTATTAAACCTTGGTACTAAGTGTTTTACCACCATAATAACTGTTGATAGTAATGATATTCATCTCGAAGTTAAACGAAATGAATTGCAAGCTAATGATTACCAATAACTATTTTTATATAATTCTATTCACTGTCAATATAGTGCAACCAGTAACAAAGTTTACACAATTATCAAAGAGCAAATCGTTAAAGTATTATATAATAGGGGTTTTAATTACTTAACTAATGTACAAAATTAACATACATAATTTTTAATCATTGTTCTTACCTGTATACGCCTTCGATTTATACCCTAATAATACACAGTAATCTTAAACATAAACTACCACATTTAAAAAATCTGACGTTATAGCTATGTTCGAAAATACGTCCGTATAATTTATAACAGTAAGACATCAACACATGTATTACTCACTCATGACAAGATAGCGTGCCTCCTCAATGTAATTTACCTGGCAAAGATGTTCACCGCACGAACATTGCATTAGCTGAGCTGACTGAGGTAATAGTTCATCAGGCCAGGTTCTGAATTTATCTCAAATGTCACTGTTTTAAATAGATGCATGATTTAAAATCCTACTAATAACTGCACATTATAGATAAACTATTGATGGCTTACCAAAATAAAAGAATCTCCTGCGATTCTACTACAAATATTAAGTAATATATTTTTGTCAAATATGATGTAAATAATTCAAAAATATTTCGTTCAAGGTGTTGAAGTCTCGTGCAGAATTACGTGTGATTCTTGAAATCCAGATTGCATTCTTCAACTTCATTTATGTCCGGTAGATACCGTTATTTGTTTAGAAATATGTTGCAAAAAACCATCAAAGAAATGTGACACACGTTGTGTGAAAATGTTACTTTAAACAAACGTTTCTAAAAATGCGTAAATTTTATGTAGGATGGATTACCTAACACAGACCCTATTAATTGCATAGATTTAATTTTGGAGTAGACTAATTGTTGCCACTGGCATAAAGAAGACAGAGCTTTGAATGATGACAGGAAATCACATAAGTGATTCAGTAGTTTAGTCAGTAGAACCGGTGATTAAATACATTATAATACCTGGTATTACAAAAACTCTTACTGCGAAAGATTTTATTACATTTCATAAATTAAAATGTAGAGAAGCTCTGTAAATTGACGGTGCTTGCAGAATTCATGTATGTTTACAGTCTCGTGAATGGAGATGTTGATTTTGAACGTCGGTCTACCGCAGCCCTAGGGATACAAGACTCTCGGCATATGATGCCAACATGTGTTACATATATCTCCTTCCTAGAACTTCATTTTGGATGTTTTACTTTATGTTGTTCCTTTTTATTAATTTGACTTTTTTATCTAAGTAAGGGTGGGATTAAATTCATATATTTATGAAAAACCTGTTCAGACACGTCCTTCTCCTATTATAAATAATGGAAAAGCTGTAGAAAGATATTTAACAAATACGTTGCCTTTTACGATAAAAGAATATACGTGGTTTGATAAAAGTCAACTAATAAATGGTAAGAAATAACTTTGAATAAAATACAAAAGCATTTAACTAACCATTAAGATACTGATCGATCACTATACACAAATAATTAAGCTGACGTGAGTACTACTGGTTTGTTGGATCCATTATACGCATGCTATGATAAAGAAATCCCCCTAATTGATTGCTCATACTTAAAAACAATTATAGTTGTGTTATTTTGGAGGAAGGGTTCAAAAACCTTTGCATGAAGTCAGAAAAAATACAAGTTTTATACAATAAACTACTAGAGTGTAACAAATATTTGTTAAATATCTTAGTTTTTTTTTTCAAAGGCTATATAATAAAGGATAAAGGATTTTTTATATAATAAGGGAAGTTTTATAACAAGGTAAACCTTTACTAACAAGCAGCTTTATAATATTTAATTTTTCAATCTCGGATAATAATTGAGTTAGGAGGCAGAGCTCTTCTAATTGTTTACAATTTAAAGTTTCGTCTGTGATCTAATTTATTAATCCATCAGGGTTTCAGACCTGTGCAATTTGAATTAAGAACAGAAATTAACGTTCAAAATCGGAAAACATATAGCAGACACTGAGTTTTGTAGGCTTCATTTCGAGATACAACATATTCAGAACTATAATAAAAGGTTGTGTTGAATTAAAGTTATTGGACCATTGTGAAACGTGGCGTCCAAACTATTGCTCCAAAACAATAACTATAAAGATTTAGTTAAAAAATTAGTTCTGGAAATATTCAGGGATCGAACCTAATTAATCCTTTACAATTATTTTTGCCGTTTCATCCATTTTATTAGTCAATCAATCCAGCCTCCATTCTGTGGCAGTTATTGATGACCTGTTCAAAATGAAACTTTTGAACTATTTATAGTTGTGCTTTTTGTCCCAGATATGAACCGTAGACGTAATGTGCTCTCAATATACTGTATGCATTAGTAAACTATCACCAGTTATTTTCTAATCATATTTCCTTTATGATTACAAGGACGCGAGCCAATGTTCAAAAATAAACTTATCATTCGGTTTAAATTGAAAATTCCGCAAAGGAATTGACTGTAGTTGAATTTTACTATTTGTGGATGGTAAACTGCAGCACATGAATATCAAATGTTTGTTTTCTTCCACTTTGGCGAGCTGAAAAATACAGAAATGGCAAAGAGTGTGGCATTGTCGTGTTGATATTTCACCCATTGTTGCCTTTGCAGTCAGACGTTGCATGTTTATCTTGTGTTAGAAGCACCTGTATTTTTAAACTTTTTCCTTTAACGTGTTTAGTTTACTTTCGATTATTTTTTGGTAATTTTTACCAACAAACATAAAAGCTGATGAGAAGTACACTTTTGTATAGAAAAAATGCACTTCTGAATATGATAGCCAAATGCTGTTTCTATGCATGAATAGAAACTACTTATTCATTTATAAGTTAAATATGTTTTTAATTTAAATGATACCCTCAAATGTTTTAAGTAAAATAAAAGCTTTAAATTTACGAAACTTTAATATTTTGTTGTTCTATGGATAAAGGAGTTATACAGTATACATAAAATTATACATTGCTTGGGTAAACAATATATATTTAATTTAATTTTTGGTTGCATTATACCAAATATTTTATGAATATTATAGATAAATTTTGATCACTTTATTCAATCATATATCTTTTATATTATAGATATTAAAGTTTTTTTAAACAGATTTTCACCATGACTACATGATAGTACAAGATCCTACTTTCAGGTAATCTCCTCCATTACCATACATATTGGGTTGCCATGCATCTGATTACGGCATGTGTTGTAATGTATTTAACCAGGTGTTTACATCTATTTACTGATTAAAAACTACTCTACATCTATAACCATTTGGTTGACTCATAAACTAAATGTACTCATTGTCAGAGTAAAACTCCTGGGGAGATTAACACGTATTGAGCCAGATTCAAGACAAAAATGTTTAGGTTTTGTGAAAATTGTATTGCGTAACTAAACGTAAATTTATTTAAAATAAAAGTTTAATAACTAATAGAATCAAAAATTTTGAAAATAAAATTAAGAACTCTAGCAACTTAAAATCTTTATGAGTATTCAGAAGCTAAATGTTTTAGTTGTGCTACTCATTTTAAATATAAATAATAACTATCATCATCTCCTGATGGCTATTTAGTCTTGTAAAGCGAATAAGTATTTTAAGTACCTCTCCAATGCTGATTTTAAAATCAGCCAAACACAACGTAGGCCAACCAACTAACTTAAACATAGCATATAAAGTTCTGTAAACATTTGTAATGTATTTTGGAGATAAATAGGTCTGTGGGTGTACAGACAAATAACATTCCCACGACATCCAACCCCGAACACCAACATTCTCTGTTAAGTTATTTATTGCAAGATAAATATTACTTGAATGGAAGCAGTAAACTCATAATGCAAAGGAATTGTAGTAACCCTGCAAGATAGAGACTTAAACATGTTATAGCTGTAAGGGTATTGAATATAGACATACCAAAATGAGTCAAAGCCGCTTATATCACAAGCGTATTTCATATTGAGACGATCCTATCAATAGTTTGCAATATCGAGACGGTGGAACAAACTTCCTATGAATGCCAATTCCACGTAAGGTCCTTTGTAGTTGGAAGTACTGATGCAATTTACTGAAACTGATAGGAGCCTTATTTGATCCTACATAATATAATCCAATTCTATCAAGTTTATTAATCTAAATGTAGAGTCAATGTTTTATGGCTGCATGAAAGTCTTAAGAAATATATTTTAATTCGTTAGGACAAAAATTAGCGTTTTTGTTTATTTACAACTACATGAACAATAAAATCGTTACTCCTTTAAGAGAAATGTAGTAAATTAAATATATTATTGGATTGTAAAACTTTGTGCTACCATACTGCTCTGTACAATCAAAAATAATAAACAATATGGAAGTCCTATTAAATTAACCGAATGTAGAAGAAAACCAATAACTCAGTTGTTTGTAATCGATTTTAACAAACAAGGTCTCATTTGATTTGGATTTAAATTCTATATCTTTTTTATCACAAACAGACCGACAAACTGAAATCAAGGCTGTTTAAACCCTTACTTATATGGCATTTTATGTTTGTCTAAGCCCAAGGAACAAGTTTACAAATTATGTCCAGACAATTTGGAAACACACTGTATAGATAGAATAATAAATTTGTACTTTTTGCAGGTTTTGCAAACATATAATAAGAACTTTATGACAAATATTATATCCGAGGAAAATAAAATAAAATTGCATTTTAATGTGTACTACAGAATATAATTGTTACAATAGTCTACTTTATTCACAAACGTATCTTTGCTTAAAGACGTTTCACGATATATACCTAGGAATCCTTTGAAGTTGTTACAAACGGAATTTTCAACATATTTTCAGCCATCGGATTTCCTTGTTGAATATTGGATATGATTTCTTATCATGTAAAAAAAAAACCTTTTTATTCTATGTATACATAAAATGAAGTTATTCAGATTGTTATGCTCTTAAGTTTTATTGTAAAAATGTATTTAGCTACGTTGAAATAAGGTCCTTACCAACTTCTAAAAACCAGTACTTACTGCATATAATATATAGGTTTTAATACCGTACAACATTATTTAATTTTAAGTTTTTTTATGTTTTTTTTATGTTAGAGAAAGAATTATTACAATGCGTTGTTAATCTGTTCAAATTATGTTATTAACTAAGTATCAATTGTATAAATTATTATTATTGTAACCTGTTGATGGACTACATTGTATAAGTATTTTGTATTGTTAAAAGATTATTGACATTGGTTTTCTAACAGTTTAATGTATCCGCATCTTTATAAATGGTGCTCACCGTTACAAATAAAAAAAACGATGTCATTTCATAGACATTTTAATTTAATTTGGTTACCAAAAGGTTTTTGATGGGCGGTCTAATACCAAAATGTTGAAAATGGTTGTTAGAACATTATCGATCAAATTTACTCTTTTTTAAAGCGTGATCAAAACGTCCTTATTCTGTAGAATGGTTTATCAGTAAAAATCTGTCTGACTCTCAGGATAAAACTCTTTATCTGAAATATAAAAAAATACGATGGTTGTTTAGGTCAAAGATGATAAAGAAAACACATTATAAAATGTTATATAGGCCCTAAATCTAAAACTGATTTACTCTGATACAGATTATTACCATATTTAGTATAAAGTTTTGTACACGAAATCATACACTGATTACGATATCCTTTCTTCCTAACAATATATAACGTACTCCGAAGTAAGCTATTGTTATGTTAATCATCACGAATCATATAATGGTTAATAAACAATACCTAATACATAAACATAAACGAAAAAATAAACAAAAGCACGAAACTATCTCAAATATTGTCAATTTCAAATGTGTCAACATCATTGAAAGAGCCGTGACGAATGTAAAACCAGTCAAACATAACACCCTCGGGTTGACTGCGTCAACACTTTTATGTGTTGATTTTTAAACCCAAAGTTAAAAGAAATTTTGTGGAATATTGTGATGCGAATATTTGACATTGATTGGAATTACAAGTATGTAGGAGTACCGTTACTTTTATTAATACAAATTAAATAATACATGTAATTTAAGTGTTAAAATCCACTGAATCAAATTTTATTGTAAATCTTGGTACTGTGGGATATCCGCAAAGATTTTGATTATTGTTAAATAAGTTGAATTAATGGATGTTAAATTACAACTTTATGTTAATCTTGTATAGGCCCTGAAAAGTTAGGTGAATTTATTTTGCATTTAATCCTAGAGCAGAAACAGGGCTACTCCCGAAAAAAGAACTTGAGAAATTAAGAGTGTTGCATTACACCTGTTACATTTTCTAAAACTGTGTTTAACTTCAATCTACATTTTTACTCGATTAATAGGACAATCATATCTATATGTTATATGTCAAAAACCAATCGATATGTTAATCCAAAAAGTATTTTTATTGGGGAAATATGAATACAAAATGTTCGTTCGTATTTTCTTAAAATGCCAGTGATTGGCTTTTAATATTTTTTACCTTTTTTATTTGATCTACTCTCGAATGTCTTCTTTTTCTAAGAAAACATTACACCACAAAGGCTAAGAGGGTTGAATTTGATTTCCAATTGGGCGTATAAATTAGAGTGCTTCGGTAAGCTTCTTATGGAAAGCAGATTTCACTGTTCTTCTTAAAACATCCCAAATAAACAAAAAGGCAAAAACATTTGTTTGAGGTTGCACACATTGTCTGCTGTTGACTCTATTCTGACTACGTTTACTGTTAAATAATTATTTGATGTGTGTTAATAAGGAATGGGTAAATGTATATGGGTATATGTATATGTATAACAAGAAAGGTCGTTTAACTCATCTTTGCTACAGATGGATAGATCACAATTCCCACTAACGTGATCTAGTTTCTGAGAAGGATCAGCTTAACACAATCCAGAGGACAAAGAAGATTAATTAGGATTTGAAGACAGATCTAATTACCTGCAGCTGAGATTCCCAGGATTCTTTTATTGTTTCGTTATGTTTATTTTATGGCATTTATTTAAAAACGTCTTGTTGAATGGCTAAAAGTATAAATAGGGTGTTGGTTTGTCTTTTAACTGATTCATATTTCATTTTCTATTGATAAATCACAATCAATTATTAGTTGAAAATTTGCTATGTTAACTGTTTTAGTTTTAAATTAAAAGGGGTAGCTGTATTACTTACGATACCAAGACCACTTATACAGTTTACACAATTAAAATTCCTGTGAGAATTAAATAAAATAAATTTAGGATATTCATCTAATACAAAATAGTGCTTTGATAATAAAAATATATAAAATATTAGTGAAATAACATTGGCCTAGCTATTGAAGTAACATTGGTAAATCTAATTATGTGCATCTTTTTATTATCTATTAACGTCTGCATCATCAATTAATGTATAATAACAAATTAATACAATTATACATAGATAAGTCATACTTTGTAACTAGTATTACAGCAGTAAACATGTTATGAAACATAAATTTACATATTTCCTCAACCTGTTTACTTTGTTATTACGTTTAACTCATTTCCTTAGCAATATTTTTTTAGGGTGCAATTACAATCCTCAATTAAATTTAATACCGATCAATGTAAATGTATCGTAAATGCCTGTGAAATTCGTAGAGTGTATAATTCTTACAGTTAGTAAAAAACTATTGAGGTCAAAAGGTAATGAAACACACAGTTAATAACGAGATATATATTTCAAACGAAACTTTAGATTTATGTAAAACATTCAGCAAAACTCTGAAGAAACATTTTCTTTGTGACTAGTGGACCTTTCGTGAATCTAAAGTAGGTTAAAATCACAAAGAGCTTGGAGATAATTACACAATTAGTCTGCTTACTGTACTTTACTTTGTGTGCTAAAGCTCATTTTACGTGTGGAAATTCTAAAGTCTAAGGGTAAATTAGTCACAACAAGCATTCGATAATGTAATGTTATTTATCTTAACAGTGCACTGTAAATAGGGGAGACATAGTAGAATTTTGATAAGGCAATGCATGTACTCTTATGTCCAGATCCCTGTGTTTAAACCAACACCTTTAATTATGGTTCAACAATTAATAAGCGTAGTCCACCACCTGTTGCTCAAACAGATCGATAATCTGCGCTACTACTCATCCATCGACTACTAAACAGGTACTATTATATACACCACCATATTTATTAAATATTGACTACAAATAACGTGGGCCTACACATTTTTTACTATCAACATTCAACTTCGCTTCAATCGTTCCCAACCCAGGTATAGATCGAGTCGAGGCTTGTGTGTAGGAGAGATGATGACAAGGCTACCAGCAACACTAAATAACATCACTAGATGTTATTGTTATTATATTATTCCAACGGCGATCTATTAATGAGATAATTGTAATAACAAGTGTGACGGTGGTGGGACTTAAAGCTTTAATTGGCATGATCCACACACCTAAAACCTCCTCCGCGTGTTAGTCCATATCTACTTTGCAAGGACTCTTATGAAACACCTCTAAGGGGTGATGTCATTAAAGACTTTGGTATAACAGGGAAGGGTTCAATCTATATATATAAAATCCAATGTATGTTTGTATATTTGTATGTTTGTCCTTTATGGAGTCCAAAACCGCTCGACAGATTTTAATGAAACTTTCAGGCATTATTAAGCATTATTCAAGGATGGTTTGTGTGAAGTTTGGTGCAGATCCGTCAATAGGGCTCCGCCCCAGTGGCTCTGGAGTTTCCCATGTTAACCTTATGAGTACTCATATTTAAATGGAATTAAAGAATCTTAACAGCTGGTGCAACTAAACAATTGGATTCTGTGATGTTCAATAGCATTAAAAGGTTAATAGGTTTACCAACAGGGTGCAGCACTATATTTATTTTTAATTTATGAGAACAGTTAATTTGCAACCAAAAGGTGAGTGAGCGTAGCGAACGAACTTCAACCTGGAGGCGAGTTAGCGTAGCGAACGAGCTAACCTGAAGGCAAGTGAGCGCAGCGAACGAGCTCCAACCTAAAGGTGAGTGAGCGTAGCGAACGAACTTCAACCAGGACGTGATTGAGCCATGCGAACGAGCTCATCTTGAAAATGAACGAGCATGTGACATAAAACCACAATAGGACAGGACGACGTCTATCGGGCCAGCTAGTTCTATATAAAACAACAACATTCCAGAGAGTGTTTATGAAATACCCGTATTAAAAAAATGCCTCTCAAAATATTTAGTGACTTTTTAGGATTTGAAAAAATGCAATACGATAATTATAACTTTAAAATATCAATGGAAATGTAATTTAGCTTACCTCAGAACCTATGGCCAATATTCTTGAATTTAATCATTGAAATTCAGAAACATTGGTTTTAGACAACCAATTAAACATGGTTGTTATTTTAAATAATGTAATAGAACAAATGAAGAGAAACAGAGAAATAATATAATCGTGCATTAGACCTTATTTTATGCTTGTAAGTTTGACATTTAGAAAATGTCGAGGTCGAAAAATAACTCAATAAAACTGTTAGTCACATAAACCTTTTTATGTTTCAAGACATAACAACTCGGAAAATAACTACTAACGGAAACATTCAGGGTCAAAGAACCAATAAATGATCGTTAGGGGCATATCAACTTAATAAATGGGAATCATATTGAGTCGAAAAAAATGTATTAACTAAAAATTAGCGTAAAAAAATATTTATCCTTGAAAACTCAGAGGGCGAGCATTAACATTAACGCGTTTATTAAATTAAACAAAAACTTCAAATTAACACATTAAATAAATACAGTGTGATTGAAAAGTCTCGGTGCTGGGTAATACATCTTATACTGTTATAGATGATGGAATAAAACTAAGTAATTCAATTATAGCTATAAATGTCTACTATTTTAAGCTTTTTATCCCTTAAGGGGGTGGCCCTCAAGGAGTCGACGAAATTCTTAAAAGCAGCATAGGTCGAGTTTGATATGACATTAAAGGTCTCCGTTAGTAAAACATAATGTTACAAACCCGAACTCAAATGGACAATTGAGTAAAGAATGACAGCTGTTCAAAGATTCCTTGAATTTGCAACTCTTATTATACTGGGGCCACTATGGGGCGTCCGCTGGAAGTCAAAATAAAATCCTAAACAAAGGCATAGGTCGATATGCACATCACATTAGCCTAAAAATGTATTTTTTAGTAGAATACAATGCAGCAAATTTGATCTCAAAATAACAGCTGGGTAAAACATAGCAGCCGTGCAAAGATTCAAAAAAGCAGATGAAAGCAATATTTTAACTGCAGCCATTTTACTTGGTTGTCCGTTTGAGTTTGGGTTTGCGGCATTGAGTTTTGCTTAATATTACGTTTAATGTGATACCAAACTTGACGTAGGCTGTTGTAGGCTGCTGTTTGAAAATTCCGTCATACTCCTTGTGGGCCATCCTCTTTAAGACTTAAAAATATAATAATAGCTTGAAAGAGTAGACATTTATGGTTTATCGATTACATATCACATACCAAGTGTTATTACTTTACGTATAAAGGTAATAAATATATTACACCGTTCCGGGACTTTTAAATCAGACTATATATATATATTTTACAAATTTTGTATTGCTACATCTAGTATATAACAACAATTAAAACATAAAGAGGTTTGGTGTTTCTTGGTATTATAATATGGTATGCCGGCATAGTATTCAAAATAATGTTAAAAGATTTGGAAAAATTTCTTTAAATAAATATTCATTTTTAATTGGCACATTAAGGTAATTTTAATGCCGTTATAACGAGTTGATTTAAAAAGGTAATCACCATGGATACTTATTAAATAAAAATTGAATACCTTTTCCTCGTGTTTATTTAACTAATTATTAATTACTTTCAAGATTGTAGCCTCAAAAACCAGTAATTAAATGCTATCATTTTCTTTGAGTCGCGGTTAATTACTTGCTCGTTTTAGTTTGACGCAACATGTGTCCGAAATTATATTTAAACGCAACATAAAGCATTGAGAACGATTTTCGATTGATTTTACAGTTATGTCTTTCAGTTATATATATAACTGTAAGACAAAAGTTGCAATGATAAAGCAAGTTACCTCTTGGGGTTTAATAACCATATAAACTAGAAAAACATACAGTTGGCAGTAACTCGGAACTCGTCACCGGAAGCAAATCGAAGTTATGATTGCCAACTGCAGCAACCTCCTTTGTTTTTGCACTTTAAAGTTCGAATATTGTTTGGCTACTCGTTGGCTTTTGTTTAAATAATCTGAACAAAAAAATTTGAGAGATTTTTCATGAGTGTATGGTTATTTTTTGAAGTAGCATTTCAATATTTTGCACGTATAGTTATGTGTATAACCACTACACATACCGTCCTCTATTATTAAACACTATTAAAAATCTAACAATATCTCAAATAATGATGTTCATTGGTGAGGTCTTATGTTAAGAAGTATAAAGCATTTCCGCGTATAAGTGGGTGTTTTGGCCATAGAAACCCTTGACTATTTTGCCTTTTACTGCCTAAAATGTTAATCGATCGGTGTATTTGGGTTATTGCTAAAGTATGTTATATCAGTTGGTAAATGATTTAAGTATCCTCAAGTATCAAATATCCTTATTTACCAATGTTCTTTCCTAATTCATAGCTATTAGAACATGCTAGGCTTTTAAGTAAATTGCTAATTCCTTATATTATCCGCATACAGTTTACACACGTAAAAAAAATGTTCAGCCTTATTTTTGCTATCTTAAGATATTTACTTTAATTTGCAAATGAGATGAGTTTGTGTCAGATTGATGATAACGTTTATTTAACTTTAAAATAAACAAATACACACATAAAAAATACAACAAGAGGGAATATTTAAAGTTAGTTAGAAAAGGAATGCCCGAGACTGAGTCGCTTTTACCTAGAATTCTTGAAAGTTTTACCTCTGCTTTGAGAAAGAATGTTGAAAGCGAATACTTAAGGAAGTGCATTGTGGAGTCTACGAACACTGGCTGACCTTTTCTGTAAATTTTCCTATAACTTTATTTTACATGATAAACCTAACTAAATGTACAAAGGATAGGTTTCAGAATCTGATATTATACATTCATATTAGCGATATGCACTTTTTGAATTAGTATAACAAAACTATTGTCTAAGGTTAAAATAATGTTTTAACACCATTCCAGATAATAAATCAAAGAATTCGTGAACATTTGGAAACATGGTGACATCTCTTCAGAATATAAATTTGGATACTTAATGGAATCTGGCTTCAATATTTGGGCCTACATCCTTCTTTGCACAAAATTATGAGATGTAATGTCAAGGAAAATGGAAAAATGGTTTTAAAAGAATTATTAGCAGATTAAATAGTTTTACATTATTTGTTAAGTGGAAATAAAACAAAACAAAAAATAGTTCTCAGAATATTGTGCTTTTAACGATGGGAACACTATTTGCCGGCTTGTAATATAGTACATACTTTAAACCTAAAAAGTGACGTATTTTCAGAATATTTCCTCATCATAAAATGTTATAACATGAGAACCAACAATTCATAAGGGAGGTCGGTAAACACGGTAACATAATACTTTAATAATTCGTTATCCCTCGGGCCACCCTGACCCTCTAAAGTCAACATCTCTATTCATAATATTGTAGCCGTAAACATATATGATATGAACGGCGATTGCATTTTACGTTTTAAAGTAAGGTGTCCTCTTCATACTCAACGATCATATTTATTATAAATATGACGAATATAATTTGCCATTATTGAAACTTACCAATATATTTCAAAAATAAGTAAAGGAAAAGTAGCATTTGAATGCTTTGTTCTCTCTTATTCATCCAAGTGTAAAATTCATTTTGTAGTAAAAAGTATTATTTTGTAAAGTTTCCTCTTACACATTTACTACCAAGTCTCACAAAGCCCCAAATACGGAGGAGTGTGGAAGCTGATAGACTACGTGTCATTGGTAAGTATGCTAGATAGGCGTGTGTAGATCATAATGTATAGCATACCTATCGTCAAAAATAGATACATTTATAATAACTTGTTAAGGATTTGTATTCTAACCATGAGTAAGACGTACAAAATTTTTCATAAAAATACTCTTTGTTAACGGGCTTAAACACGTTTTTGGCTTTTATGAGGTAAGATAAGCATTTAAATGTTGGTTTTAGTGTAATAGAATATAATATTAAAATATATGGCCAGTATGGTTTTCAAATCTTACTTATTTTATTTAATATGCTCAAGAAAGGGTTCTCTGGCCCTAGTAGCTAGTGGTCTGACACTCAATGCTAAATAAATAAATAAATGCTGCTTGACGCAATTCCGAAACCTCGGCAGTTCACTAGTACACTCGGCATCTCCAGTGAGTCATAGACCGATCGCAGGCCGAGACAATCAGCCCCATCAAATATGTAACTGATTTCTGCACGGGGCCCAAACGAATCATCGGCTCTTTGCGGAACCTCTCACTTGCACTTAAGCTGCATGAGGGGCTCAGAATGCAGCAGTACGAAGTCAATCAGGGAACCGAGAAGTTGGGTCTCTAGACCGGTACTGGTACCGTTCACTGACCAAGAGCGTCAACACCAATATTCGAGGGCAATCTGACTGAGAAGTGGGTCAGCCATACAGGATTGCACTGAAGGATTCTTATTTTCAAGGTTCGGCTTTCACTTTCTGTAGTAATAAGCGTACTACTAATTCTAGCCACACTACACAATGATTGCTAGACAGTTATCTTACAATATAAATATTTCGAGTACTAATTTTGTTATATACAAGCAAATTCTACTACAATGTATTAATAACAAATAAAACAGAGATAAGGCAGACAGACCACAAGTAAAACTCCTTGCTGAGGACTTTTCTGAGTTTAACAGGTGAAATATGGCGGGAACGTGACTGGAATAGTCTTTAGTGATTGTGTTAAGAGGTATTTTTTGTATACCATGGCTGTGTTTGTGTAAGGGCCGCTCAGTATAAATATTTAAATTAGAGAAGCGTACGTTTATTCTGTAAGTGAAGTGAAGGAAAAACAACGACTTATGTTTTGGAATCCCCAAAAACTCAAGTTTCAACTATTATTTGTAATAAATAAAGGTTGTTGTGATACTGTCGTCTAAAAGATAATTTATGTAGTGGAGTAATAAATTAAAAGAAACTAGTAAGAAAATGCAATACCCACGGCTTGAAACTTCTCCAACCTTTATTTGGCCTTAAACAGGTTATCATTTGGTAAAATGTTTTTATTATATCGTCGTAAAGGAACAGTTCAAGTGAAAACTGCAATTTCGTAAATTGCAGAGTTTACATTTTACGTCAACAGTAAATACATATTCCTACTAAAATAGGTCGTATAAAACCCATTACTACCTTCTAATTATCAATAAGTGGACACAATAGTACCCTTTAGGAACTGGCAAATATATATATATATAAAATTTTAACTTGAACATGTATAATTCATTATTTAATAATTGAAATAAACCATCCAGAAAGGCTTTGACTAAACTGGCGCGCCATTCGTGCATGTGTAATCTCAATGTTTTACAAAATGGAAATATGATTAATGTAATAGCACTCGGGGATTTTCACATAAATGATTCTGGCTTTTATTATATAACAGTTGTAAACCGATTATTACGTTACTTTAAATCGTGATTTGCACGTTAATAATAACAAATGTAATGTGTTTATCCTGAAATTCCTCCCATAACACTCATTATTAAACTGCTCTACCAGGTATCCTTCTCCTTGTATTATTAACATTTATTTAGTTTGATTACAATAGAATATTTACACCTATTAAATCTTATAGGGTGTTCCACGAGGAAGTTTGCACGTTTTATTATACGTTCGTAAAAATGTTGGCTTCCAAACTACTACGTCAAAGCATTGACTATTTGTTGTTGTATTAATAGTCAAAGCTACTACTTACACTTACTCCCGTGGCCATTGTAAACCTAGGCAGTCTTCGGTCTCGCCAACCATATGGCTCCAAGATCTTCTATAAATTCACAACAGTTGTAGAACCAAAATGGTGGAATATCAATGACTTAACCTATGAGGTTTTTATAATATAGTTTTTTTTTAGTTTGCCCTTATTAGTTAACTGTAGTTCAGTGTTCACAGTTATCATTAAACAGTTTTTTAATTGAAAAATATTACTTGAATAATAAAAATGTTAACCTATTTTTTTAAATAGAGTATAAACTAAATTTAATTTTGAGGAGTGATCAATAATGTTAAACAGAAAGTAAACTGTTTGTCTTGGGAGTATTAGTTTCATACCATTACAGAAGCGGCTAGTATTTTTTTTTAACTATCAGTTTGTAACAGATAGTTTGTCCTCTTAGTTGTTGATGGATTACTAAGGGATGCAATTCCTGGGTTGGCAACCTGAAATTGTCATTATCCTTTTGTAACGTTTCCAAAAGCAATACCCCACATATAATACTTTACTTTTTTCATTGTTCAAAAGTCGTTTCTTCAAAGGATTGTGTTATTGCCCCCGGGAACTTCAAAATAATAATTAAATCGGTCACGGGTCTTAATATTACCGCTACTGAATTACCTGATTCCCTAATATAAAAAACTCACTAAAAGTATTAAGAACTTAGATTAGAGGGCCAAACACGTGGTTTTTTTTGTGTTACGCATCAAAACTCCTCACAGAAACTTCGTTTGCGAGAGACGAGTTTAACATAATTCCTGCTATGACATGTAATCCTTCTTCTTATTCTTCGGAGTATTATATTTATAAAACAAATAGACTTCACGTGGGAGGTTGGCCTATTTATTATATGTTTTTCAGTTATTGCAAGTATATGAAAATGTATGTAATAATATATTAAAAGTACTTTTATGTGTTTCATTTGATAACGGATTATAATAGTGTAAGACATTGGGAAGCTTTGAAAGTTAATAATTCTAATAAGTTATTAATGTATTGTATTTGTAATAACTCGATTGAACTCATATACCACTGTTCTTATAAAACCAACACACAATGTGTCTGTATTTGATTTTGAAATTTGGAAGAAATAATATATTTTTTCATCTTGTAGGAATTATTAATATATTTTTGGTTTGTTTTATAATTACTTGTCTTAGTTTCCTCTGGCTTAGACAAATCTATCACAATATAAAAACGTTATGCTGTTACCAGGTAAAGCACGCTAGTGCATGCAACGCGTTACAGCCTTTCTTAAATTTTCACAATCATTTATGACAAAAAATTATAAATTACAAAATATAAATTGAAACTAACTTAATTATCCTTACTAACACAAAAAACGTCATCCACACGTACCATTACTACCATACCATTGTATTTGTACGTTTTGCGAAGGATTTCAATTCGCACAAAAACCTTTAAATAAATCTTTATGGTTGGCATTTCTATACGTAGTTGGGTTTTTTTATATTTTTACTGAGTCACAACTGTAAAACCAACGATAGTTTTGAAGCTTAAGCGTAAATGAAATAGTTTATCTTTGGCTTAATTAAGGTATATGCTACTTCACAAAAACATAATGGCGACTTACATTGGTTTGAAAAGTACACTATTAAGCCTTGAGGTGAGTTTTAACACTTAGAAACTCAATATATGGTATTTTTTTTACAGAAGCTAAGTGTTTTAGCCCTATTAATACTATATTTATTCTCTAGGGCCTACAGTAACGTTTTTCGGCCCAAGCGCGATTTTAAAAATCAAATCAAAACCAAGGCAGGGTAAAAAGACACCTGTAGCCAATGTGTAGAACCATATTTTGTATACACTGCTTATACAGTATTTCCTAAGACCTCAATTTTCCTTAATTATTTTCCGTTTTCATATTTTCCAAAAAGACGATTCGTTATGAGTTTTTTTTCTAGGACGCTAGGCACGAGCCCGGAATTGTTTTTCACATTACGTCAGGCTAGACCTAGGGGTTACGGCATTATTACTTAGATAACATCCATTGGTGATTTGGCGGGATTTAAACCCGGGACCACTAGACCAGCTCTCTCCCCGTTTCTTATGAGTTTAAAATATTTCCAAAACCCAATTAATTCAAATAGTATATTAATTCGTTCAAATGTCCATTGTAGGGGAATCAACAATATTACACAGACGAATTGCTAAAAAGAAACGATACTATTTTCACCATTTAGGAATATGCTTTTTAAACAATCTACAATATACTGGAACTTTATAGGTTTATAGGTTTATATTTATATTATTTAACAACTGTCAATATGAGAAAACATAATCATATTGTTCAATAACTAAAGAGATTTGAAAAATACTATTAAATATACAAACGAACTCAATACAAAAAATATAAAAAGTAAAAAAAAGGTATTTTATATATGGCATTTTAATTAAAATTTTAAACTGCTTTCAACATATCCACCAGACAAAACGAAGCATCCAACTGATATGACATCCAAGAGCATGCATCCATCCGAGAAACATAGCCTTTGGCTTCAACTGTTATTACAATATGTCAAATGTGAGAGAGGATTTAAGATTTACTTTGTTTGTAACCCAGTATTAACTACATTTTTTATAAAAACCATCATGTCTAAATCAAAGAAAATACTACAAACAAATGACAAAACTTATAAATAGTAAATTAATAAAATTAAATGTGTAATATAAAAAGTACAATTCACAATCGCAAATGTTTTTAAAGTAGCATTTAGATTATATATAAAAAAGGCTAGTTGTATGATGACTTAAGACTTGCTGTATAAGTTTGGTTACTGTAATTCTATGTATACTACACAATAAAAGGTATTTGGTTTGGTTGTTGGGTGGGTTACAGCCTATTACAGTTCCCAGAGATCAATCCAGTGACCATTTGATCAAGTGCGCATGTCACAGCTACTCATAAACACATACTTACAATACAATCATATTTGTTTGACACATAAAACTGTCTTGTACACACAAATATGTTTACACCTTTGCGGCTCAATGAGCCACCGCATAGTAAAAAACAACGTCGAGGTTAATTTTTGCAAGGCTTTAACTTTCATTAACGCATTATTTTATTCAAGGATAACATGTTTTTAGATATCAAGGCTCTTAGTTTTAGAATGTTAGTAGTCCGAGTTTAAAAAAAAAACAACATTAAAATTTTACTTTTATAATTACCTTCACTTAGTCTAAGTGAAACATTGGCTTAATACAGTATGGTTAAAAATGAACAAACAAATAAACAACAATTTTATTATAAATAAATAACACTGAGTTACAAGTAAATCAATTTGTTATTAGAATAGATTACTACGTTGAACGTACTTTGGGAATACTTTGTGCCCCAGTGTGGCAGAGGACCCGATATTCTGAATCTGCTTGATCCAACTTCCGCCATTTCCATATCTTATATCTGGCAGGCATGTGTGACTTTTAAGTCTGCTGCAGTAGAATATATTTAGCAAAATCTTACCTGAGTAAAAACCATATATATATAAACACAAAATATCGATATAAAACCCTTAACCGAACCATAAATGCTCTTCAAAATTCACCAGAAATGTTTTGTTTATCATAAAGATAATTTTGTATGAATAGTATATTTTGGTTCCTTATAATACAGAAAAATTAAAAACTATTTTTTTAAATTTAAATATTTCATTATTTTGAAAGCAGTAGGTTGGATGGTGGATGGGTCTAATTGTAGTTATATACTGATTAAGATGTTTAAACATCCAACTATTTTTAGGCAACATAAGACGATATCGTACAAACTGGTTTTTAGATGAAGATTATTTGCTTGAAGGATGCAAAACTAATGCGATGAGATGACATTTTGTATAAATCCAGTAAATATAAAAGTCAAATAATGTTTTAAAAATCTTCAACAGTATATTGTCCCCTAATAAAATGATGGGTAGATGCTGGTTTAGGGCTGTAAGTTTAAAAAAAGATTCCTAGAAGCCTATGTAATTTTCTTTAGCTCTCCCAATGTAATTGTATTTTTCGAACGCTTGTCAATCATTTTATATACCCAACGGGAATTATCGTTCGAATTAGTTAATTATTACTTGAAGCACATGCCTTCAATGTTGTGATGGTACACGAATGCAACTGCACTACGGATAGCCACCATTAAAGAAAGAAACTTAAAATGTTTCGAAGATATTATGTTAGTCAGTAGATTTTTTTAACACCTTTTACCAGGTAAATAATAACTTTGGAGTATTTATTTTTCTTAGTATCAGCAGAAAAACCACTTATGACCTTAAGAGACCCACTTCCATTCCTCCACTGATGTTACAACGTTGAATAAAACAAGACCTAATAAGTTACCTTCGCTGAAGGTTTGTTTTATTCTGCTTGTGTGGTAAATCAACATGACTCTCATGAAAGTTCAGATCATTTTTAGAAAAAAAAATTGCAATACGTGAATATATCAGTATTTGCAAACTTAAAACGTAAAAATCACCAAAACACAGTCTATTTACTTAAAACATCGATGCATATTTAGCAAATATTATTTTACTAAAATTATTTATCACAAATTATTAAGTATAAATATAATGTTAAATATACTAAAAACTTATGTTAAATTGGATCTTGTTTAGTATCAAACTAATGAGCTATTTTAGAACAAACTTGTACGTTTTAAAGATTAAATAATTTTAGGTGGCTGAAAAGTAACTTGCACATTACCCCCCCCCCCCCTTAACTTTTCAACCATTTGAGATATTTGAAATCGGTTTGGCGGCAACCTTCTTAGATATGAGGGGCTACAATAATTATGGTCAATTTTGAAAATTTTGCCCTTAGGGGTAGCGGGGGTAGGGGGTAGCTCAAAAGTTTCAAATGACAAGTATAGTCAAGTTTGGTATCATTTTGTAGGTCTTGACAAAACATAAACATTGACATAAAGAAAATCAAAATCGGCTCACTAATAACAAAATTGCGCCCAAAAACGTTTCAAATCCAAATAACCATGACGGTGGCAAAAAAATTAACTTGCACCCTCTTTAACTTTATAACTGTTGGAGATATTTGAAATCGGTTTGCGGCAACTTGTTTGGAAATGAAGGGCTACAATAATTATGGTCAGTTTTGAAAATTTTGCCCTTAGGGGTAGCGTTGGTAGGGGGTAGCTCAAAATTTTCAAATAGCAAGTATAGTCGAGTTTGGTATCATTTTGTAGGTCTTGACGAAACAACAATAAAAAAAAAGAAAGAAATCGGACTAATAATAACAAAATGACAGTTCAAAATTACTTTAAATGACCATTGCCTCAATCATTTTTAGCTGCAATTTTGTTATTAATGGTCCGATTTCTATTTTCTTTATGTTATTTGTTATGTTTCGTCAAGACCCTTAAAATGATACCAAACTCGACTATGCTTGCTATTTGAAAATTTTGAGCTACCCTCTACCCCCGCTACCCCTAAGGGCAAAATTTTCAAGACTGACCATTACTATTGTAGCACTTCATTTCCAAACAAGTTGCCGCAAACCGATTTCAAATATCTCAAATAGTTAAAAACCTTAAGTGGGGCAAGTTAGTTTTTTTGCCACCCTCATGGTTATTTGGATTTGAAACGTTTTTAGGCGCTATTTTGTTATTAGTGACCCGATTTTGGTTTTCTTTATGTCAATGTTTATGTTTCGTCAAGACCTGTAAAATGATACCAAACTTGACTATACTTGTCATTTGAAAATTTTGAGCTACCCCCTACCCTTGCTACCCCTAAGGGCAAAATTCTCAAAATTGACCATAATTATTGTAGCCCCCCATATTTAAGAAGGTTGCCACAAACCGATTTAAAATATCTCAAATGGTTGAAAAGTTAAGGGGGGGTGCAAGTTACTTTTCAGCCACCCTGTATACATTAAAAAAAATATTATCAACATATTAGGCCTATGTTAGATTAAACTCGCCTCAGTGATAAATTAAACCGGGTTTAATATAGTACTCATCCTCTTGTTTGGAATTACAACCTTCCGATCCCACACTATTATAGAAGTAATTTCACGGTAACTGTAGAACTCATTATTGAACAGACAATCTGTGACGTCACCCGTTTAGACATAATTATAATAATCCTTCATTATATTGAGATCAGTCATTTCAAACTCCTTAAAGCACAGTATGAGAAGGTATTAAAAACTACGGATGGAAAGTATATTTTGGTACGACTGATTTACTTAATAAGTTAAGGATTATAATTCACGCAGTGTATTTAACTAATATGTTACATTCGTTCATTAATTACTATTTTACAGTAAAATAAATAAAAAAACACATTATAAATGCTTCGCGTTTCGGCTTTCCTATAGATTTCAATGACAAAATAACCGAAACATTTATGATTCTACGCAATGTACAGGCAAAACTCTAATTTTATTTATATAGATCATTTAATCCTCGTATGGAAAAAATGGTTTATAATTGAGGTAAAATTCTACTATCACAGTTTGAAAATCAACGTGTTTACAACTATGGTCTAAATATTGCGGATTAATGCTGATTCTGGATTGTACTATTTAAACATGAAAAACATTGTAACATCACCCATCCTAAGATACATTTACATTGACACATAATACAATTAGTACAGATAGTAAGCCAGGTACCTAAAAGGGGTTTCACATAGCTTTTAGTATTCAGTCACGTGTACTAGACCAAAAATCGCAAGAAACGTGGGATCTTAAAATTTATAAAAGATGTATGTATGTGTAAACGAGTCCTTGGAGACTAGATGTTCAACTCGTTAAACAAAAAAAAAACTACAAAGAGAATTTCTAATCCACGGTATACTAAATATTTAAATTACAATCATAATGGTGTTTTAAAACATATTTTGACATAAAATATAACTCTTCAGCGTCTGTTAAAAATTAACGAAAGTTACATTACTCTTATGGTGGGAAAATCCAAGCTTCTATAGACTCCCTTGTAGAATAATTCAAAATGACAAAGAACATTTCTAATGTCATAGTTTACTAGTTATGAAAATTATAAAATGTTTTGTGTTTGAAAAATGTTTATAGATGAAAATAACTCTTCAGCAGCTGTTTGTAAACACCAAAGATGGCCGCTAGCCTCCAAGGACTCTTAACATTACAGTACATCGTTTCGTTGTTACAATAGGATACACATACGGAGACTTAAACAGTCTTAACCTTATCACTTATGCAATTCTTGTTACCTTAAGCAATTCAGAGTCAAGTGTTTAAAGACATTTAAACACTCGTGTCTCTTCATTGTTGACTTGACAAGTGTGACAACGTTCACACTACAGTTCCTTAGCTTGTAATCTGTTGTTTTCTGAATCTAGAAGTGACATTATTAAATGTTGACTTGCAGAACGCGAATACACATTGTGACTTTAGGTAAGGGCATACAAATATTTCATAATGGAACGTTAAATTAAATTCATAGAAGAATAGGCGACGAGGGACATTGTTAGGATACAAATGCTATAGTTTTTTCAATGAAAGTGATACAACCGTTACAAATGGAATCATTTTATAATTACAATACACAAAGGTCAAATGAAAACCTTCTTTTTAACTGGTCTGTTATGTGTCATTTTAACAATGGTTTGATGCCATTTTGAGTTGATATTGATATTTAAAATCTTGTTAAGAAAATATTAAATTAGATTTTTTTTCTTAACAGTATTGACTTAATGAAACTGACTTTATAACAATGGTCCAATTCAACAACAATAACAAGTCAGTTGTTACAACCCCGTTATCACAATACTTGATGTTTCCAAGGAATGAAATGTCATCCAATTGTTGCAATAGTATAATCAACCATTTTGTACAATCTGCACAGATGTGCCAACCGTAAACGTAGGATTTCACCAAGCATTATAACCATAACAAATATTCATACATGAACTTTGTTTATTTGTTAATGCTTTCAATCAAACAATGCATTCTAAAAACGGTCAATTTTGGATAACCTTGACAATGGTTTGGATTGTTTCCTGAAAAACCACAATAAATTTCGTTATAGAGAATCATTGAAGCGTTATAGATTTTTTACTTTTTAGGTGTCTAATGTATTTTTTATTATTGACATAATTAAACTTGTAATGATAGCCTATTAATGTACTTGGTCCAAGAAAAAATTATAAATACAACTACTTATCGTGCTTCTGCAATAATGTAAAAAACTAATGCTTTTGTTAATTTAGTTTCGAGTTTCAGATGAAAGTGTTAGGAACACAAGTCCCATGTGATGTTAAATCAAATTACAAAGAGAGAAGTAATCAAAATCAACTTATTTCAGTGAAGAAGCAGGTGCTTGAGATAATTCTTAACAAAGAAGATTCATTAGAATTACATTCAACTTCATACTTCCACTTACAAGGTAGAATTTTTTTAATGTCCTCTTTTTAGAATTTTATAACTAAGAAAGGGGAGTAAAATAACATACAGTTTTATAAATAGTTTTAGTTGTATGATTTACCCATTTTAAGGTTTCGCTCAATTAATTTGAAACACGCTTGGGGAAAACTTTTCGTTTTTTAATGAAAAACAATAGATGCATGTTCTTATAAACGCAAATTTTTAAGTGCTCACCAATCTTTTTTTTACAAAAATAAATAAAAAACACAATCCTTCTTCCATGCCTGTGGCGATACCTTTAAAATAAAATAATTGCCGTTTATTTGTCGTTTTACGAAATTTATATTATTAAGCTGGATTTAATTTAATAAATAAGCCGTCATCTTTGCTCCTTAACAATCTACCTGAAACAATAAAGAGGCACAATTACATTGTGATGAAAACTATCATCCATAACTTGTACCAAAGCGACTTTCCGGTGCTTACTCCCAACACCCTTGGCTTCGCCTCACACGTGAAATTTGGTGTACAACTTTGCCTCATATGAAACTTGAGTGCGCACCAAAAAAAATCCACTTTTGTTACCTAAAATGAGAAATACTCTTTACTGACTAGTACTAGAATGACCATTTTCATGATTAGTTGTACTCATTTTTAAAATCACAACCAACAAAGTTGGATTGTACCACCAGAAGAGAGTACTAAATTACTGATTTATTTAGTATCCCGTAACGTTTAACCAAACTTAATTTAGAAAAAAAAGGAAGTGTGTTGTAATCTTCAGAATCGTGTTTGTCACATCAACATTTACAAACAACAGTTACAGTTACAAAACGTAGGTTATGGAGTTTTTTTTTTTTTTTACTGCAATGAGCTTTGTGTGTAGATCAATGAACTACGTTCTTTTTAAATGGTTAATTTGCTACAGCTGTTCCATATAGTCTAACACAGTGAACAAAACAACGGTGGTAAACAATTTGACTTATGTAATATTAAAAAAAAAAAATCTACAAATACGGTATCACTATCAGTATGACAGTGAAGCAGTAAGAACTAGAATATCAACATGAATATACTACAGTAGTTTGGTTTGGGATGAGTATTGGATTCATTGCAAATTTAGTTCGAGAACTTTTAAACCAATAAAAAGCATTCCTTTGGAAATCGTTCTAAATTGTCTTTTGCCTTTTCGGTTGCTATAAATCCAACCACCTTATAAATGTGAATTCAATGGAGTGAACAAACCCAAAGCCTCTGTGCATTTACTCCCAAAGTAAACGTTTTTTAAAGAGCAATTTGCTTCTATTTTGCATTTAATTAAACCAAAAGAATATAATTCTACAGCAATATATTCATACTCAGTATATTATGGACACTGCATACTTATCATTCTTATAATTCTTACAACTTTGTTCACATTTAATTTAGATACAAAATTAAATGATTTATTAGAAAAATTTTTAATAAACATCAAACAAATCCCAAAAGGACTTGTTAATTTTCAGCAAACAAGCTCTATCCCTAACTGAGGGTTGTGTGGTGTACATAGATGCATTAAATAGTCAGCCACAACTGTTGTACAAACAAACACTAACGAAACTTTCAGGACCAGCAGTGACACAAACTAAGTCCCTTCTACCGAGAGGCTAGCTTTATCTAAAGCAAATATACCTAACAAAGACTTTATTTTTTGTAAAAATTTGTTTTTTAGATTTTGTATACTACTTTTGTATAAATGAGATTTTCGGCGAGTGGTATTATCTGCTTTGGTTAAGTATGGGCCTATTTAACGCTATACTCTAAACGTAATTATATTTAAAAAATCATCCAGATGTGTTGGAAGGTCTAGTCTCCCATTAATTCAAATCATTTTTCGATTTAAATATATAAACACTTTTAATAAAAGAATTTATATGTGAGTTTCGTCTTTAAGCTTTTCATCCACTGTATTTTAAAGCTGATAACAAGCCTACATGTACTTAGAACTATTATAAGTATTTTATAAGACCAATAAGCGTTACTTTAGAGTCAAGAATCATAAGGTTTTCTTATCAAAGTCAGGTCACGTTTTTAACACCTCACAATTTCTCTGCTCTCCCACCTTCAAGGTGTAAGGGTTACAGAATGTTATTAAGTATAGTTAATGATTCACATTTATGTATTAAGAAAGTTTTAGCTTGTTTCTATATTATAGCATGGTAATGGAATATAGCATGGTAAGATTAAATAATAAAACTATAAATTATTTGCTTATGCTAGATAGAAACTGGCAAATGAAGAGAGTTGTTTTTTATATTCAAATAACACTAATTGCCGTGCACACTTTCCGCTCCCAACTTCCTTGTGAATTGTTAATTTTCACTCAACGGCTTCACACACGACCACCTGCGTCGATAGAGCATTGAATACTTCCGAACATGAATATAAATTATTTCACACTCTTGCCTTTGACATTTTACAGAATTATGATTTAAAATTTCTAAAAAAGTGTCATTGCCAATACATTTAATATTTATTTAATGTAAACTGTTTATAAAAAAAATCGGTATACTCATTTCTGACCTAATGAACACTAACTTTCGATGGGTAGTCTACAAATTCTTATGTATAAAAACATACATATTGCAGTATAATACATTTAAGTAAATTAGGTTTCGGTAACTGTGTTTATTCATAATTTTTGTTTTTCATAAACAAAATAAATGTGTTATTTATTATAAAATTTGCAAATTTGGTTATTTATTACTGCCATAGATATATTCATGATTGCTTAACTATCAGAATGTATAAGAATCGTAATCAAGCGTGTTAGATTAAATACACACAAAATGAGTTATAAATATAATGTTCTATTGCAATTTCAAAAATATATTTATAAGTAAATTTATTTAATAAAAAACCACATCTAGGTTTGGCAATGACACCATAAGTGTGTCGAACTGTTAGCCATTAAGACTATCAAGGATTACGTTGGCGTCAAGGTATTTAATCTCTAGATTAGCAAACACACCAGTTTAATATGAGCATTTAAAATATAAATCCTTTCTGATCGGACCCATAAATTAGCAAAGACAGCTTTGAACGATGACAGGAAATCATATAAGTGATTTAGTAGTTTAGTCAGTAGAACTGGTGATTAAATAAATTATAATACCTGGTATTACAAAAACTCTTACTGAAAAAGATTTTATTACATTTCATAAATTAAAATGTAGAGAAGCTCTGTAAATTTATGGTGCTTGCAGAATTCATGTATGTTTACAGTCTCGTGAATGGAGATGTTGATTTTGAGCGTCGGTTTACCGCAGCCCTAGGGACACAAGACTCTTGGCATATGATGCCAACATGTGTTACATCTATCTCCTTCCTAGAACTTCATATTGGATGTTTCACTTTTTGTTGTTCCTTTTTATAAATTTGACTCTTTTTGTGTCTAAGTAAGGGTGGGGTTAAATTCATATGTGTGAAAAAAACCTGATCAGACACATCCTTCTCCTACTATAAGTAATGAAAAAGCTGTTGAAATATGTTTAACCAATATGTTGCCTTTTACGATTAAAGCATAGAAGTTATTTTTTATCAAGGTCATCTAAAAAAATAGTAAGATACCATTTTTAATATAATCCAAAAGCCATTCAGTTACTGTTCGATCACTGTACACAAAAAAAATTAAATTGACTTAGTACTGGTTTAGTGAGTCCACTCTACAAGTGAAATGGGAAAAAACTGAATTAATTGATTATACAAAAAAATATATATCAAAAACCCATGCATGTAATGAGAAAAAAACAAATAAGTATATACAATAAACTACAAGAGTGTAAACATATTCGTTGAGTATTTTTGTTTCCAAAAGCGTATATAATAAGGGAAGTTTTATAACAAAGTTAACTTTTTTGAGCAAGCATCTTTAGAGTATAATTTGATTTAATTTCTTAATGACTAATAATAATTGAGTCAGGAGGAAGACTTTTAATTTTTTACAATTTATGATTTGTATTGTGAGCTAAAATAGTAATAATTCAGTGTTTCAGGCTTGTAAAATTTCAAATCAGAACT
Source organism: Macrosteles quadrilineatus (assembly GCF_028750875.1). Classification (NCBI taxonomy): domain Eukaryota; kingdom Metazoa; phylum Arthropoda; class Insecta; order Hemiptera; family Cicadellidae; genus Macrosteles; species Macrosteles quadrilineatus. Next base: position 62,801,621 of record NW_026542597.1, read on the forward strand.
TGAATTAACGTTTAACAAAGACGTGCACTACAACAACGGTCATTTAGTAAAAATAGGAAAAAATATAGCAGACACTGATTATTGTAGGTTTAATTTCAAGATACATAATATTCAGAATTAGGTGGGAATACAAGATTGTGTTGAATATTGTAGTTATTGGACTATTGTGAAACGTGGCGTCCAAATCATTGCTCCAAAACAATAACTATAAATATTTAGTTAAAGATTAGTTCTGGAAATATTCAGGGATCGAACCTAATTAATTTGAATACAATTCTTTTTATCGTTTTATCCGTTTCATTAGTCAATTGATCCAGGTTCCATTGTGTGGCAGTTATTGATGCCTCCTCAAAATGAATCTATTAATCTATTTATAGTTGTGCTTTTTGTCCCAGATATGAACAGTAGGCTTAATGTATTCTCAATATACTGTATGCATTTTTAACTATCATCAGTTATTTTCTAATCATATTTCCTTAATGATTACAAGGACGGGAGCCAAAAAAATTTACTTATCATTCGGTTTTAATTGAAAATTCCGCAAAAGAACTGACTGTAGTTGAATTTTACTATTTGTAGCTGGTAAAGCTACAGCACATGAATATCAAATGTTTGTTTTCTTCCACTTTGGCGAGGTGAAAAATACTGAAATGACAAAGAGTGTGACATTGTCGTGTTGATATTTCACCCATTGTTGCCTCTGCAGTCAGACGTTGCATGTTTATCTTGTGTTAGAAGCACCTGTATTTTTAAACCTTTGCCTTTAACGTGTTTAGTTTACTTTAGATTATCTTTTGGTAATTTTGCCGAACAAATATAAAAGCTGATCGGAAATTTATTTTTGTATAGAAAAATATAATTTTGAATATTTAAGTGATCGCCTAATGCTGTTACTATGTATGAATAGAAACTATTTATTAATTTATAAGTTAAATATGTTTTTATTTAAATAAACCCTTTATTTTTAAGTAAAATAATAAATTTTTATCACTTTATCCAATCATATAACTTTAATATTTTATATATTAATGTTTTCTTAAATAGATTTTCACTATTATTACATAATAGTACAATATCCTGCTTTCAGTTAATCTCCTCCATTACCATACATATTGGGTTGCGATGCATCTGATTACGGCATGTATTGTAATGTATTGAACCAGGTGTTTACAACTATATACTGATTTAAAACTATTCTACATCTATAACCATTTGGTTGACTCATAAACTAAAACCACTCATTGCCAGAGTGGCACTCCTGGAGAGATTAACTTGTATTATTAGAGAATTTAATTAGATTAAAGACAAATATTAAGGTTTTGTAAAAATTGTATTGCGTAACTAAGCGTAAATTTATTTAAAATACAAATTTAATAACGAATAGATTCTAAAACGTGAAAAAATTGATTAAAAAATTCAGCAACGTAAAACCTTTGTGAGTACTCAGTAGCTAAATTTTAAAGTATTGATACTCATTTTAATTATAAATAATAACTATCATCTCCTGATGGCTCTTTAGTCTTGTACACGTGAATGGTATTTTAAGTTAGCTTTCCAAATGCTCTTTTTTAAATTCATCAAACGAAACGTTCAACTAACCTAAACATAGTAAAGTATTGTAAATATTTGGAATGTAATTTGGTGATAAAATATGTGTGGGTGGATAAAAAAAGGGCGAGATCCTAAAAAAAAACATTTAGCCCAGTTGTTTTTGTTTTAAAACACTCACGGGAACTTTTTCAATCTTTTTAATTACAATCACAAAGTTACCTATTAGTCATGAACCATTTTCGTACCATTTAACGTCTTTTGCAAAAAACTAAAACAAAACATTATCTGTACAGACGAATAAAACTCTAATGAAATCAGTGAAGTCATGATGCAAAGGAATTGTAGTAATCCAGCAAGATGAAGACTTAAACATGTTATAACTGTATGGGTATTGAATATAGACATACCAAAGTGAGTTAAAGCCGCTTATATCACAAGCGTATTTCATATTGAGACGTTCCTATCAATAGTTTGCAATATCGAGACGGTGGAATAAACTTCCTATAAATGCCAATTCCACGTAAGTTCCTTAGTAGTTGAACGTACTGATGCAATTTACTGAAACTGATAGGAGCCTTATTCGATCTTACATAATATAATCTAATTCTATAAAATAGTTTATTGATCAAAATGTAGAGGCAATGTTTTATGGCTGCATGAGGGTCTTAAGAATTATATTTTAATTGGTTAGGAAAACAATATGAGTTTTTAATTTACAACTACATAAACAATTAAGTCATTAGTCCTTTGAAGCAAATGTAGTATATTAAACATATTTTAGGATCGTAACATTTTGTAGTTTAAAGACAACAAAGCCTTGCGTGAGATTATATTTTTTCTCTTTTTTAAGAAAATAAAATGAGTAGAATAATACTGTGTTAGATATATAGCTACAATTCAAATTTTCTAATTGTTAAAACAATTTAGTTTAGGACATGAAATATGGCAAAACTATGTAAACTTCTCTTGGAATATTCTGGTAATTTATCCCATTCTTCTTGCACTGCCTACTAATGGGGTAGTAACATACACAAGTCATTATTTATTTGTCAAGTACATTGTAAGAAAGGGGATTAACCCCGTACCCACGGTGCTCATCTATGCAGACACTCTGTTCACATTACACTTAGTCGACCAGTTGGTGTGAACAGAGTTGAACAGTAGCATGAGCATCGATTTACAAATTCCTTTCCCAGCTGATGTGAGCTAGGCGATGACCGGTAGGGCTGACTTCCAAGAAACACCGTTAACCTATAAGCCACACACCCTATCGGTAATCAGCCAATGAGAAGGGCTAATGAAGAAGATGGAGGGGTGACGACTCTTGGAGCTGGAGGATCTGGAGGAAAACATCGGAGAGATCACCACGGGCCACCGGAGGAAGAAGATCGGGAGTTTGGGAGTGCGTGTATCGGTGCGTGTGCTTCTGGGACAATTAACAGTATGTAAAAAGAATAAAATATATAACTAAAGTTTTGTCAAACTTACAAGTCATGTAATTTGTCAGTAACTAATTCTTTTAAATTTTCAATTGATTTTCTTTTCTTGTAAATTTAACGTTGTAAATTAATTTATCTTATTATTGTTGATTTTTGCCTTTTCTAAGTTTTCTTTTGCTGTTGTATAACTTTGTTACTTTGGTTGTTTTTCCTAATTTAAATTTTTGTTCATTACACGTTGAGTAACACCCTTAAGCAGTCTTATGTCTCATTAACCTAACACCTCTTGACTAAGCTAAGCGAGTGTATCATTTTAGGAAACTTAAACTTAAAGTGAGGCATGGGACTCGCAACATAAATAGAATAGAATAAGAAATTAGTAATTTTTGCATGTTCTTAAAAATATGTAATAAAAACTATATTAAAAACATTATTTCCAAGGAAAGTTAAATGTAATTGCCTTTAAATGTGTACTACAGAATATCATTGTTACAATAGTCTACTTTATTCACAAACGTATCCTTGCTAAAAGACGTTTCACGATATCTACCTAGGAATCCTTTGAAGTTGTTACAAACGGAATTTTCAACATCTTTTCAGCCATCGGATTTCCTTGTTGAATATTGGATATGATTTCTTATCATGTAAAAACAACTTTTTATTCTCTGTTTTTCATAAAATGAAGTTATTCAGATTGTTATGCTCTTAAGTTTTATTGTAAAAATGTATTTAGCTACGTTGAAATAAGGTCCTTACCAACTTCTAAAAACCAGTACTTACTGCATATAATATATAGGTTTTAATACCGTACAACATTATTTAATTTTAAGTTTCTTTTTTTTTTATAATAAAGAAAGAATTATTACAATGCGTTGTTAATCTGTTCAAATTATGTTATTTACTATGTATCAATTGTATAAATTATTATTATTGTAACCTGTTGATAAACTACATAGTATAAGTATTTTGTATTGTTAAAAGATTATTGACATTGGTTTTCTAACAGTTTAATGTATCCGCATCTTTATAAATGGTGCTCACCGTTACAAAAAAAAAAAAAAAACTATGTCATTTCATAGACATTTTAATTTAATTTGATTACCAAAAGGTTTTTGAAGGGCAGTCTAATACCAAAATGTTGAAAATGGTTGTTAGAACATTATCGATCTAATTTACTCTTTCTTAAAGCGTGATCAAAACGTCCTTATTCTGTAGGATGATTTATCAGAAAAAATCTGTTTGACTCTCAGGAAAGGACTCTTTATCTGAAATATAAAATAATTACGATGATTGTTGAGGTCAAAGATGAAAAAGAAAACACATTATAAAATGTTATATAGGCCCTAAATATAAAACTGATTTACTCTGATAAAGATGATTACCGTATTTAGTATACAGTTTTGTACACGAAATCATACGCTGATTACGATATCTTTTCTTCCTAACAATATATAACGTTATTAAAGTTAGCTATTGTTATGTTAATCATCACGAATTAATGGTTAACAAACAATACCTAATACATAAACATAAACGAAAAAATAAACAAAAGCACCAAACTATCTTAAAGATTGTCAATTTCAAATGTGTCAACATCATTGAAAGAACAGTGACGAATGTAAAACCAGTCAAACATAACACCCTCGCGTTGACTAAGTCAACACTTTTATGTGTTGATTTTTAAACCCAAATTGTAAATACATTTTGTTGAATATTGTGATGAGAATATTTGGCATTAGTTGGAATTGCAAGTATGTAGGAGTATATTGTAGTAACGTTACTTTTATTATTACAAATTAAATATTCCGTTTAATTTAATTGTTAAAATCCACTGAATAAAATTTCTATGTAAATCATGGTATTGTGTGATATCACGTTTTTGATGATTACTAAATAAGTTGAATTAATGTATATTAAATTACAACTTCATGTAAATCTTGTATATGCTCTCAAAAGTTTAGTGAATTTCTTTTGCATTTGTTTCTAGAGTAGAATTAGGGCAACTCCCGAAAAATAACTTGAGAAGAGTGTTGCATTACACCTGTTACATTTTCTAAAACTGTGTTTAACTTCAATCTACATTTTTACTCGATTAATAGGACAATCATATCTATATGTTATATGTCAAAAACTAATCGATATGTTAATCCAAAAAGTATTTTTATTAGGGAAATATGAATACAAAATGTTCGTTCGTATTTTCTTAAAATGCCAGTGATTGGCTTTTAATAATTTTACCTTTTTTATTTGATCTACTCTCGAATGTCTTCTTTTTCTAAGAAAACATTACACCACAAAGGCTAAGAGGGTTGAATTTGATTTCCAATTGGGCGTATAAATTAGAGTGCTTCGGTAAGCTTCTTATGGAAAGCAGATTTCACTGTTCTTCTTAAAACATCCCAAATAAACAAAAAGGCAAAAATATTTGTTTGAGGTTGCACACATTGTCTGCTGTTGACTCTATTCTGACTACGTTTACTGTAAAATAATTATTTGATGTGTACCAACCAATGTTAATAAGGAATGGGTAAATGTATATCTGTATGTAAATATATATCGGTGTATATGGGTTAATAAGGAATGGGTAAATGTATATCTGTATGTAAATATATATCGGTGTATATAAGAAAGGTCGTTTAACTCATCTTTGCTACAGATGGATGGATCACAATTCCCATTAACGTGATCTAGTTTCTGAGAAGGATCAGCTTAACACAATCCAGAGGACAAAGAAGATTAATTAGGATTTGAAGACAGATCTAATTACCTGCAGCTGAGAGATCTCCAGGATTCTTTTACTGTTTCTTTATGGATATTTTATGACATTTATTTATTAAAAAACAAAATCTTGTCGAATCGTGATAAATAAGGTGCTGGTCTGTCTTTTAACTGATTCATATTTTATTTTATATTGATAAATTACAATCGACTATTAGTAGAAAATTTGCTATGTTAACGGGTTTAGTTTTAAATAAAATGGCGTATCTGCATCATTAACGATACCAACACTACTTATTCAGTCTGCGTCCTCAAGTTATGTAAAAAAAGACATATTATTATAATTATACATAGATAAGTCATTGTTACTAGTATTACAGCAGTGAACATGTTATGAAACATATATTTACAAATCATTATACAAAATAAGTAAAAAATAGATTTACTTTTTTAATAGAAAACAAACACAAACAACAACTACAATTTTGCAAACACTCAACGCATTAAACCTGCAACAACTAATTGTAATTTGTAGAGTTGAGTCTCATTGCGCTTCTGTAAGTGCAGTGAATATTACTAAGGGAGTTAACGCTTGCAACAAATGTGCAAAAATAATAACGATGATAATTACCAACCCACTCAACCCTCTTACTTTGTTATCACATTTTAATTCAACCCCTTAGCAATATTTTTTAATGTGCAACTACAATCCCTAATTAAACAAAATAACGCCCAATGTAAATGTATCGTAAATACCTGTGAAATTCGTAGAGTGTATGATTATTACAGTTAGTACAGAGCTATTGGAGTCAATAGGTAATACACACGAAATAAGTAACGAGATATAATTTCAAAGAAAGATTTAAGATTTATGTATAGCATTCAGCGAAACTCAGAAGAAACATTTTCTTTGTGACTAGTGGACCTTTCGTGAATCTAAAGTAGGTTAAAATCTCAAAGAGTTTGGAGATAATTACATAATTAGTCTGCTTACTGTACTTTCCTTTGTGTGCTAAAGCTCATTTTACGTATGGAAATTCTAAAGCCTAAGGATAAATTAGTAACAATAAGGATACCATAATGTAATGTTATTTATCCTAACAGTGCACTGATGTAAATAGGGGGGACATAGTAATAAGCGTAGTCCACCACCTGTTGCTCAGACATGTTGATAATCTGCGCTACTACGCTTCAACTATAAAACAGATACTATTATTTACGCCACCATATTTATTTAATATTGACTAAACATTACGTAGGCCTACATATGTTTAGTGAATTTCCCATATAGGGAATAAGCTATTACCGTAGGTCTCATGGTAAGACCTAGACCTGAGACCGATTTGCTTTATTCGTGTTAAGGTCCCCAGAGGCCAAAGACACCCTTAGTTCAAATTCATATCTATATTTGCCCGTTAGCGCGACAACTCGAGAAAAAATGGTCCGATTTTGATTAAATTTGGTACAAACGTGTAAACCTACGTTTTTTCAAACGAGTTCACGAACCAACATGCTTGGACGATGGGAACAGGAGTTTATGGAGGTTTTATAGGGTTAAAATTGGGTTTTCCAATTTTTTACCCTAAAAACACCAAATGTCACAAATTCTTTCCAAACCATTTTGTAGAGCTTAAGAAAAGAAATCAATTTGTATGTTGGAACAATGATGTATGCCCAATGGTTACAGAGATAGCCTAATTAAAAAATTAATATGTAAATTTAAAATTTCTATCTTATTCTTATCGAGAATAAATAAGAATAATACTGTTTTAGTTTGCTTATTTATGAATATAATTCAATCAGATTTGGCCATTTTATTTATTTTATACTAAGCTATCAACATTTTAATAAATAAACACATCTCAATAGCTTCCTTGTAGCAGCAAACCTAAGTACTCATTAAAATAATTGTTATTTAAATAGGAAATAAATCTGACAATTTTAAGGAAATATTTTAGTAGAAACCCAAAGAGGTAAATGGAAATATACTTAGTCTGCAGGTTTGCTGTGGCGGGGGTATTTATTTATACACCCACAATCTACTCTGATTGCAATGTAGTATCAAACAATTATATAAGTCCTCTTTCTCTTACAATATCACTTACATTTAACTTCGCTACTCCATTGTTCCTAAGCCCTAACCCAGGCAAAGATCGAGTCTTGGTCTTGTGTGTAGGGGAGATGATGACAAGGCTACCAGCAACACTAAGATGTTATTGTTATTATATTATTCCAACGGCGATCTATGAGATGAGGTAATTGTAATAATAATAAACCTCTAATAATAAAAAATAAATTGTAACGTAATAATAATTGTAATGTGACCATGGTAAAACTTAATGATTTAATTAACATGATACACAAACCTAAAACCTACTACGCGTCTTAGTCCGCATCTACCTTGTAAGTACTCGTATGAAACACCTCCAAGGGGTGAAGTCATTAAAGACTTTGGTGTAACAGGGAAGGGTTCAATTCTATATACAACAACAACATTCCAGAGAGTTTGGATCATTTACAATGAAGTGCGTTTGGTACTCGTATTAAAAAAAATGCCTCTCAAAATATTTATTGACTTTTTAGGATTTGAAAAAATGCAATACGATAATATATAACTTTAAAATATCAATGGAAATGTAATTTAGCTTACTTCAGAACCTAAGGCCAATATTCTTGAATAATAATCATTGAAATTCAATCACATTGGTTTTAGACATTTATTTTAACATGATTGTTATTATAAATAAATTAAGAAAAACAAAGATATTATGTAATGGTGCAATATACCTTATTTTATGCTTGTAGGTTTGACATTTAGAAATTTATTGTCAAGGTCAAAAAATAACTCAATAAAATTGTTGTAAGACACATAAACCCTTTTATGTTTCAAGACATAAAAACTTGGAAAGTAACTACCAAAGCAAACATTCAGGGCTAAAGAACCAATAAAATGATCGTTAGGGTCCTATCGACTTAATAAATGGGAATCATATTGAGCTGAAAACATTACATTAACAAAAAATTAGCGTGAATAAAATATTTATCATTGAAAATTTAGAGGGCGGATATTAAATACTAATGTGTTTATTGAATTAAACAACAGTTTCAAATTAACACATTAAATAAATACAGGGTAATTGAAAAGTCTCGGAACGGAGTATTATATTTTTATGTGTTATTGATAAAGGAATGACACCAGGTAAATCAATTATAGCTATAAATGTTTACTATTTTAAGCTATTATTACTTTTTTTATCCCTTCAGGGAGACGGCCATCAAGGAGTCGACGAAATTCTTAAAAGCAGCATAGGTCGAGTTTGATATCAAATTAAAGGTCTCCGTTAGTAAAACACAATGCTACAAACCCGAACTCAAATGGACAATGGAGTCAAGAATGACAGCTGTTCAAAGATTCCTTAATTTCGCAACGTTTATTATACTGTGACCACTGTGGGGCGCCCGCTAGAAGTCGGAATAAAATCAAACGAAGGCATATGTCAATATGCACATAACATTAAATGTCTTTATTAGTAGAATACAATGCCGCAAATGTGATCTCAAAATAACAGCTGGGTAAAAAATAGCAGCCGTGCAAAGATAAAAAAAAACAGAAAGCAATATTTTAACTGCTGCCATTTTTGACTTGGTTGTCCGTTTGAGTTTGGGTTTGCGGCATTGAGTTTTGCTTAATACCTTTAATGTAATACCAAACTTGACGTAGGCTGCTGTTTGAAAACTCCGTCATATTCCTTGTGGGCCATCTTTTTTAAAACTTTAAAATGTAATAATAGCTTGAAAGAGTAGACATTTATGGTTTATCGATCACATATTACATACCAAGTGTTATTACTTTACGTATAAAGGTAATAAATATATTACACCGTTCCGGGACTTTTCAATCAGACTGTATATATATTTTACAAATTTGTATCCCTACATCTAGTATATAACAACAATTAAAACAAAAAAAGTTTGGTGTTTCTTAGTATTATCATATAGTATACCGGCATATTATTAAAAATAATGTAAAAAGATTGGGAAAAATCTCTTTAAATAAATATTAATGCAATAATTGGCACAAGTAATTTTAATGCCGTTATAACGAGTTGATTTAAAAAGGTAATCACCATCGATACTCATTAAAGAAAAATGTAATACCTTTTCCTCATGTTTATTTAACTAATTATTAATTACTTTCAAGATTGTAGCCTCAAACACGAGTTATTGAATGCTATTATCTTCTTTGAGTTACGGTTAATTACTTGCTCGTTTTAGTTTGACGCAACATGTGTCCGAAATTATATTCAAACGCAACATAAAGCATTGAGGACGATTTTCAATTGATGTATAAAATATAAAACTTTGAAATAAAAGTTGCAATGATAAAGCAAGTTACCTCTTGGGGCTTGATAACCATATAAACTAGAAAAACATACAGTTGGCAGTGACTCAAAACTCGTCACCGGAAGCAAATCGAAGTTATGATTGCCAACTGCAGCAACCTCCTTTGTTTTTGCACTTTAAAGTTCGACTGTTGTTCGGCTACTCGTTGGCTTTTGTTTAAATAATCTGAACAAAAAATCGGAGAGATTGTTAATGAATGTATGGTTATTTTTTGACGTAGCATTTCAATATTTTGCACGTATTGTTATAAGTATAAAGCCATTACACTTACTGTCCTCTATTATCAAACACTATTAAAAATCTAACAATATCTCAAATAATAATTTTCATTGTTGAGGTATTATGTTAAGAAGTATAAAACATTTCCACGTATAAGTGGGTGTTTTGGCCATAGAAACCCTTAAACTATTTTGCCTTTTTCTGCCTAAAATGTTGGTATTTGGGTTATTGCTAAAGTATTTTATATCAGTTGGTAAATGATTTAAGTTTTTATATATCCTTAGTTTGCTTTGCAATGTCCTTTTTTAAATCATAGCTATAAGAACCTGTTAGGCTACCAAGTAAATTGCTAATACAATTTCTTATATTTTTCCTATCAACTGATGATTCCAAATTCAGTTTACATTTCTAAGAAAAAAAATTATTTTTCAGCCTTATTTTTGTTATCTTTAGATATTAACATTAATTTGCGAATGAGAGAAAGTATGTATCAGATTGATGATAACATTTATTTAACTTTAAAATACAGTAAACAAATACGCACATAAAAAATACAACAAGAGGGAATATTTAAAGTTTGTTAGCAAAGGAATGCCCGAAACTGAGTAACTTTTACCTAGAATTCTTGAAAATTTTACCTCTGCTTTGAGAAAGAATGTTGAAAGCGAATACTTAAGGAAGTGCATTGTGGAGTCTAAGAAATCTGGCTGACCTTTTCTGTAAATTTTCCTATAACTTTATTTTACATGAAAAACTAAGAACACTGGCTGACCTTTCCCGAACTTTTTCTATAACTTTATTATACATGATAAACCTAACTAAATGTACAAAGGATAGGTTTTAGAATCTGATAATATACATTCATATTAGCGATATGCACTTTTTGAATTAGTAAAACAAAACTATTGACTAAGGTTAAAATAATGTTTTATATATATACACCATTCCAGATAATAAATCAAATAATTCGTGAACATTCGGAAACATGGTGACATCTCTTCAGAATATAAATTTGGATACTTAATGGAATCTTGCTTCAATATTTGGGCCCACATCCTTCTTTGCACAAAATTATGAGATGTAATGTCAAGGAAAATGGAAAAATGGTTTTAAAAGAATTATTAGCAGATTAAATAGTTTTACACTATTTGTTAAGTGGAAATAAAACAAAACAAAAAATAGTTCTCAGAATATTGTGCTTTTAACGATGGGAACACCATTTGCCGGCTTCCAATATAGTACTTACTTTAAACCCAAAAAGTGATGCATTTTCAGAATATTTCCTCATCATAAAATGTTATAACATGAGAACCAACAATTCATAAGGGAGGTTGATAAACACGGTAACATAATACTTTAATAATTCGTTATCCCTAGGGCCACCCTGACCTTTCAAAGTCAACATCTCTATTCATAATACTGTAGCCGTAAACATATATGAACGGCGATTGCATTTTAAGTTTTAAAGTAACCTTTCATCTTCATACTGAACGTCCATATTTATAAAAAAATATGATGACTATAATAAAAAGTGTTCTTAAAATTATAATTGAAAGAAGGGCCTAAAGAAATAATTATTAGAACAAATCTTTGTCATTATTGAAACTTACCAATACATTTCAATGATAAGTATAGGAAAAGTAGCATTTGAATGCGTTGTTTTCTCTTCTTCGTCCTAGAATAAAATTAATTTTGTAGTAAAAAATAGTAATCTGTAAAGTTTCCTCTCACACATTCACTTCCAGGTCTCACAAAGCCCCTCATACGGAGGAGTGTGGCAGCTGTAAGACAACGTGTCATAAGTAAAAGTATGCTAGATAGGCGTTTGTAGATCATAATGTATACCATGGCATACTTATCGTAAAAAAAAAATAGATATATGTATAATAATGTGTTAAGGATTTGTATCTTAACCATGAGTAAGACGTTCAAAATGTTTCATAAAAATACTCTTTGTTAACCGGCTTAAACAAGTTTTTGGCTTTTGTGAGGTAAGATAAGCATTTAAATGTGGGTTTAAGTAAGTATATACAATATAATATTGAAAGATAACGCCAGTAACATTTTCTACTTGACAGCCCTAGCATTGAAATCCCCCGCCACGACGACGTGCTCTGTAGTATCGCACACACTCTCTATCTTATCACCGAAGTCACAGATCACGGATAGCCTTGTTGGGTGTGAGGTATAAACTAAAGTAAGGGCCATCCCTGCTCTGTGCCCAATCGAATCCTCGGACCTTCACATGACCCATCACTTTCACTTAAGCTGTATTAGGGGCCCAGAATACAGCAGTACCAAGTCTATTCATACCCAAGACGTTGGGTCCATATACCGGTACTAGTAATGGCCTAAGAATCCTTCAACACCGTGTTCGAGGGCGGCAAGTTGACTGAAAAGCGGGTCAGCCATACTGGATTGCACTGAAAGATTCTTATTTTCAAGGTTCGGCTTTTAGTTTTTGTAGTAATAAGTGTACTACTTATTCTAGCCACACTGCACAATGTTTGCTAGAAAGTTCACACACAATATACATACTTTGAGTACTAATTTTGTTATATACAAGCAAATTCTACTAGTATGTATTAAAAACAAATAACAAGGAGATAAGGCAGGAAGACCGCAAGTGAATCTCCTTGCTGAGGACTTTTCTGAGTTTAACAGGTGAAATATGGCGGGAACGTGACTAGAATGGTCTTTAGTGATTGTGTTAAGAGATATTTTCTGTATCATGGCTGTGTTTGTGTAAGGACAGCTCAGTATAAATATTTACATTAGAGAAGCTTAAGTTTATTCTGTGAGTGAAATAAAGGGAAAAAACGACTTGAAGAAATGTTTGGGACTCACCAAAAACTCAAGTTACAGTTATTATTCGGAATAAATAAAAGTTGTTGTGAAACTGTCGTCTTAAAGATAATTTATGTAGTGGAGTAATAAATTAAAAGAAACTAGTAAGCAAATGCAATACCCACGGCTTGAAACTCGTTCTCCAACCTTTATTTGGCCTTAAACAGGTTATCATTTGGTTAAATGTTTTTAACATATCGTTGTAAAGGAACAATTAAGGTGAAAACTGCAATTTCGTAACTTGCAGAGTTTACATTTTATGTCACTAGTAAATACATATTCCTACTAAAATAGGTTGTATAAAACCCAGTACTACCTTCTAAATATCAATAAGTGGACACAATAGTATCCCTCGGGAACTGGCAACTATATGTATAAAATTTATTCAAACATTTATAATTCCTTATTTAATAATTGAAATAAACCATCTAGAAAGGCTTTGACTAAACTGGTGCGCCATTCGTGCATGCGTAATCTGATTGTTTTACAAAATGGAAATATGCTTAATGTAATAGCACTCGGGGATTTTCACATAAAGTGATTCTGGCTTGTATTATATAACAGCTGTAAACCGATTATTACGTTACTTTAAATCCTGATTTGTTATAATAACGAAGTAAATGCTGTTATGCTGGAATACATTTCCTTATAATATATAACATGAATGATTGTTGGCTGTTTAAAGATGTTCATTTTAAGAATAATATTACTCTAAATTACTCTAAATTTATTTGTTATCAATAAGTCATAAAACTCTGAATGATAATTTTGTTGATTCATGGTAAAGAGAAGCATATGTAACAAGCTAGTTCTTGAGTTGTTCTACCAGGTCTCCTTGTGCTATTTAATTAATTTAGTTTTATTACGATAGAGTATTTATACCTATTAAACTTATATAGTATAGGGTGTTCCACGAGGAAGTTTGCACGTTTATTATACGACACTAGCTCATTTATGCACCGATAGCTTTGCAACTTTACACAGCTTAGGTATAAGGTGGATCTCAAAAATAGTTCGTAAAAACTTCAGCTTTCCAACAATTACACTTACTCCTTGGACGGTAAACATCCAGGTGGTCTTTGGCCTCGCCAACCTTTTTAATACGATATTAATTGAGCTTAATTTTGAGAAGTGATAGATAATGTTTATAAAAAGTAAACTGTTTGTCTTGGGAGTATTAGTTTCATACCATTACAGAAGCGGCTAGTAATTTTTTTAACTATCAGTTTGTAACAGATAATTTGTCCTCTTAGTTGTTGATGGTATACTAATAATTATAAATATAAGGGATGCAATTCCTGGGTTGGCAGCCTGAAATTGTCGTTATCCTTTTATAACGTTTCCAAAAGCAATACCCCACGTATAATACTTTACTTTTTTTCAACATTGTTCAAAAGTCGTTTCTTCAAAGGATTGTGGTATTGGCCCCTGGAACTTCAAAATAATAATTAAATCTGTCCGGGGTATTACCATTACCGCTACTGAATTAGCTGATTCCCTAAAATGAAAAACTTACTTAAAGTATAAAAAATAAGTGTTTACATTAGAGGGCCAAACACGTGGTATTTTTGTGTTACGCATCAAAACCCCTCAAAGAAACTTCGTTTGCGAGAGACGAGTTTAACATAATTCCTGCTATGACATGTAATCCTTCTTCTTATTCTTCGGAATAATATATTTATAAAACAAATGGACTTCACGTGGGAGGTAGGCCTATTTATTATATGTTTTTCAGTTATTGCAAGTATTTGAAATGTAAAATGTAAGATGTATGTTATTTTATATTAAAAGTACTTTTATGTGTTTCATTTGATAACGGATTATAATAGTGTAAAACATTGGGAAGCTTTGAAAGTTAATAATTCTAATAATTTATTAATGTATTGTATTTGTAATAACTCGATTGAACTCACATACCACTGTTCTTATAAAACCAACACACAACGTGTCTGTATTTGATTTTGAAATTGGGAAGAAATAATATATTTTCCATCTTGTGGCAATTATATTTTTGGTTTGTTTTTTTAATTACTTGTCTAAACTTCCTCTGGCTTAGACAAATCTATTTTTCTAAAATTTTCACAACCATTTATGACAAAAAAATTATAAAGTACCTACAAAATATAAATTGAAACTAACTTAGTTATACGCTTACTAGGATATTTCAATTTGCACAAAAACCGTTTAAATAAATCTTTATGGTTGGCATTTCTATACGTAGTTGGGTCTTTTCTTTAGTCTGAGTCACGACTGTAAAACCAACGATAGTTTTGAAGCTTGCGTAAATGAAATAGTTTATCTATGGCTTAATTAAGGTATATGCTACTTCACAAAAACATAATGGTTACTTACATTGGTTTGAAAAGTACATTATGGTGTTTATTAAGCCTCGAGGTGAGTTTTAACACTTAGAAACTCAATATATGGCATTTTTTTTTTACAGAAATTAAGTGCTTTAGCCCTCTTAATACTGTATTTATTCTCTAGGGCCTACAGTAAAGTTTTTCGGCCCAAGAGCGAGTTTAACAATCAAATCAAAACCAAGGGAGGGTAAAAAAGACACCTGTAGCCATAGAACCATATTTGTATACACTGCGTATACAGTATTTCCTATGACCTTAATTTTCCTAAATTATTTTCCGTTTTCATATTTTTCCACAAATACGATTCCTTATGAGTTTTCTTTTGTCCTAGGACGCTAGGCACAAGCCCGGAATTGTTTTTCACATTACTTCAGGCTAGACATAGGGGTTACGGCATTATCACTTAGACAAAATCCATTGGTGATTTTGCGGGATTTGAACCCAGGACCACTAGACCAGCTCGCTCCCCGTTTCTTGTGAGTTTAAAAATATTTATTAATCTGCCAAAACCCAATCAATTCAAATAGTATATTAATTAGTTTAAATGTCCATTGTAGGGGAATCAACAATATTACACGGACGGATTGCTAAAAAGATAGATACTATATTTACCATTCAGGAATAAGCTTTTTAAAAATCTACAATATACTGGAACTTGAGACTCGAGCAGATCAATTTAGGCCAGGATCACTAGTGAGTGCTTTATATTTTATACCTATATATTATTTACAACTGTCAATATGAGAAAACATAATCATATTGCTCAATAACTAAAGAAATATGAAAAATACTATTAAATATACAAACGAACTCAATACAAAAAGTTATAAAAAGTAAAAAAGTCTTTTATATGGCATTTTAATTAAAATTTTAAATATAAAATGAACTGCTTTCAACATATCCACCAGACAAAACGAAGCATCCGACTGATATGACATACAAGAGCATGCATCCATCCGTGAAACATAGCCTTTGGCTTCAACTGTTATTACAATATGTCAAATGTGAAAGAGGATTTAAGATTTACTTTGTTTGTAACCCAGTATTAACTACATTTTTTATAAAAACCATCATGTTTAAATCAAATAAAATACTACAAACAAATGACAAAACTTTATATTATAAATAGTAAATTAATAAAATTAAATGTGTTATATAAAAAGTACAATTCACAATCGCAAATGTTTTAAAGTAGCATTTAAATTATATACAGGGTGTTTGTTACTCAGTGTGAAAAAATGTTTTTGGTGTAAGTACAAAGTAAATGCAGTATGATGATGCATATAAAATGTCCCAAGTCTAAAAATTAGCTTCCCAAAGAATTATTTTATGTTTTTCAAAAATAACTATGGTTTTAAACTTAATACAGCTATTTCTCAATTACCTGTAAATGGATTTGAGTAGACAATGTCATTTTCGTGTTCTACATTAAATTTTGAATAAGAATAATACAAAATGACAGAGGATCAGTTGTAAAAACTCCATCGTAAATAGATTCAAAGATAAAAATTAAGATGTCTGATAAAAATGCAAAAAACATTGGTCAATTGCATTTGTTCACACTCTGTATACAGGAAAGTGTCGGAATATGTTAAAAACTGCACCATTTTATAAGCTTTCCAACCATATGCTACACTATTGAGGTTTAGATATTTTTTTGTTTATTTTAGTGGTTTGAATGCCAGAAAACACTTTTTTACTGTTTTTACTGTTCAAGCTGAAACAAAAATACAACTTTTGCTTAATACATGCTGACTTTCTATGTTTTAAATGATAAAGACGCCATGCTTTGTAGTCTTCAAACCACGAAAGCGTACATAAGCAGACAGAAAGCTCAATGGTGTAGCATATGGTTGGAAAGCTTATAAAATGGCGCAGTTTTTAACATATTCCGACACTTTCTTGTATACAGGGTGTGAACAAATGCAATTGACCAATGTTTTTTGAATTTTTACCAAACATCTTAATTTTTATCTTTGAATCTATTTACGATGGAGTTTTTACAACTGATCCTCTGTCATTTTGTATTATTCTTATTCAAAATTTAATGTAAAACACGAAAATGACATTGTCTACTCAAATCCATTTACAGGTAATTGAGAAATAGCTGTATTAAGTTTAAAAACATAGTCATTTTTTAAAAACATAAAACAATTCTTTGGGAAGCTAATTTTTAGACTTGGGACATTTTATATGCATCATCATACTGCATTTACTTTGTACTTACACCAAAATTTTTTTTCACACTGAGTACCAAACACCCTGTATATAAAAAGGCTAGTTGTATGATGACTTAAGACTTGCTGTATAAGTTTGGTTACTGTAATTCTATGTATACTACACAATAAAAGGTATTTGGTTTGGTTGTTGGGTGGGTTACAACCTATTACAGTTTCCAAAGGTCAAACCAGTGATCTTTTGATCAAGTGAGCACTCTGATATCACAGCTACTCATAAACAAATACTTACAAAACAATCACATTTTTTTGACACATAAAACTGTCTTGTACACACAAATATTTTTACAAAATATCTTGTACAACTTAGGGAACCCTTGAGGCTCAATGAGCCGTGCCACATAGTAAGAAACAACGTCGAGGTTAATTTTTGCAAGGCTTTAACTTTCATTAACGCATGATTTTATTCAAGGCTTACATGTTTTTAGATATCAGGGCTCTTAGTTTTAGAATGTTAGTAGTCCGAGATTTCTAAAAAAAAACAGAATATTAAAATTTTACTTTTATAATGACCTTCACTTAGTCTAAGTGAAACATTATAAAAACAGTATAGCTCAAAATGAACAAACAAATTAACTACATTTTTTTATAAATAAATAACATTTAGTTACAAGTATATTAATTTGTTATTAGAATAGATTACTACGTTGAAAGTACATCGGGAATACTTTGAACGTCAGTGTTTTAGAGGATCAGATATTCTGAATCTACTTGATCCAACTTCCGCCATTTACATATCTTATATCTGGCAGGCATGTGTGACTTTAAGTCTGCTGCAGTAGAATAAATTTAGCAAAATCTTACCTGAGTAAACCCATCGATATAAAAACACTTAATCGATAGAAAAACCCTTAAATAAATTACAAATACTCTTCAAAATACACCAGAAATTTTTTTGTTAATCACAGAGATAATTTTGTATGAATAGTATTATTTGATTCCTTATAATACATTTATTTATTTGAAATATTCTATTATTCTGCAAGCAAAAAGTTGGATAGGTGGATGGATACAGTTAAATACTGATTAACGTGCTAAAACATCAAACTTTTGTTAAGGAATACAAGACGATATCATACAAACAAGTTTTAGCTGGTGATGATATTTGAAAAAGCTTGAAGGATGAAAAACCAATACGATGAGATAACATTTTGTAAAAAGCCAGTAAATACAAATTCCAAATAATGTTACAAAAAATCTTCAATAGTATATTGTCCCTCAATAAAGTTATGGGTAGATGCTGGTTTAGGGCTGTAAGTTTAAAAAGATTCCTAAGAAGCCTATGTAATTTGTTTTTAGTTCTTCCAATCTAAGTGTATTTTTCAAACGCTTGCCAATCATTTTATATTCCCAACGGGAATTATCCTACGAATTAGTTAACTATTACTTGAAGCACATGCCTTCAATGTTGTGATACTAACAAACGCAACTGCACTACGGATAGCCACCTTAAAAAGAAGAAACTTAAAATGTTTCGAAGATATTATGTTAATCAGTAGATTGTTTTAACATATTTAACCAGGTAAATAATTACTTTTGAGTACTAATTTGTCTTAGTATCAGCAGAAACACCACTTATGACCTTAAGAGATCCACTTTCATTCCTCCACTGATGTTACAACGTTGAATAAAACAAGACCTAATAAGTTACCCTCGCTGCACATTTGTTTCATTCTGCTTGTGTGGTAAATCAACATGACTCTCGTGAAAGTTCAGATCATTTTTTAGCAAACAATTTCAATACGTGATTAAATCACTATTTGTAAATTTAACACTTAAGAATTCCCTAAACACAGTCCATTTACTTAAATCGACGCATACTAATATTTAGAAAATATTATTTTCCAAAAATTATTTATCACAAATTATTAATTATAAATATAATGTTAAATATACTAAAAACTTATGTAAAATTGGATCTTGTTTAGTATCAAACTAATTTGCTATTTTAGAACAAACTTGTACGTTTTAAAGATTACATATTTCTATAATTTACATTTTTCAAAAATATCATCAAACTATTATGCCTATGTTAAATTAAACTCGCCTCAGTGATAAATTAAACCGGGTTTAATATAGTACTCATTCTCTTGTTTGGGATCACAACCTTTCGATCCCACACTATTATAGAAGTAATTTCACGGTAACTGTAGAACTCATTATTGATCAGACAATCTGTGACGTCACCCGTTTAGACATAATTATAATAATCCTTCATTATATTGAGATCAGTCATTTCAAACTCCTTAAAGCACAGTATGAGAAGGTATTAAAAACTACGGATGGAAAGTATATTTTGGTACGACTGATTTACTTTATAAGTAAAGGATTATAATTCACGCAGTATATTTAACTAATAAGTTACATTCGTTCATTAATTACTATTTTACAGTAAAATAGATTTTAAAAACACATTATAAAACAGGTTCGCGTTTCAGCTTTCCTATAGTTTTAAATGAAAAAAATATCCGAAACAGTATGATTATAAGCAATGTACAGACAAAACTCTTATTTTATTTATATAGATTATTTAATCCTCGTATGGAAAAAATGGTTTATAATTGAGGTAACAATTCCACTATCACAGTTAGAAAATAAACGTGTTTACAATTATGGTATACACATTGCGGATTAATGCTGATTCTTGATTGCACTATTTAAACATGAAAACATTGCAACATCACCCGGGCCTAAGATACGTTTACATTGACTCAAAAGACAATAATTAGAAAATATAGTAAGCCAGGTACCTGGAAGGGGTTTAACATAGCTTTTAGTATTCAGTCACGTGTACTAGAACGAAAATAGCAAGAACCATGGGATTCTAAAACTTATAAGGTATGTACGTATGTGTATAAGAGCCCTTGGAGCCCAGACTTTTTAACTCATAAAACAAGAAAAAAACCACAAAGAGAATTTATAATCAACAGTCTACTAAATTACAATAACTATAGTGTTTTAAAACATATTTTGAGATGGTGAATCACCCTTTAGCTTATGTTTAAATTAACATAACTAACATTACTCTTCTGGTGGTAAATCCAAAATGGCCGTTAGCTTCCATGGACTCCTTTGGAGAACAATTCAAAATTCGAAAGAACATGTCTATAGTCACAGTTAACTAGATATTTAAAATAAAAAAATTATGTGTTTGAAAAATATTTGTGGACGAAAAAAACTCTTCAGCAGCTGTTTGTAATCACCCAAGATGGCCGCTAGCCTCCAAGGACTCTTTACACATAGTTTCGTTGTTACAATAGATACACATACGAATACTTAAACAGTCTTAACCTTATCACTTATGCAATTCTTGTTACCTTAAGCAATTCAGAGTCAAGTGTTTAAAGACATTTAAACACTCGTGTCTCTTCATTGTTGACTTGACAAGTGTGACAACGTTCACACTACAGTTCCTTAGCTTGTAATCTGTTGTCTTCTGACTCTAGAAGTGACATTATTAAATGTTGACTTGCAGAACGCGAATAAACATTGTGAATTTAGGTAAGGGCATACAATTATTTCAATATTTTATGGAACGTTAGATCAAATTAAAATAAGACATGACGATACGGGAAATTATTAGGATACAAATGCTATAGTTGTTTCTATGAAAGTGATACAACCGTTACAAATAGAATCATTTCATAATAACAATACACACAGATAAAATAAAAACCATCTTTTTAAACTGGTCTGTTATGTGTCATTTTAACAATGGTTTAATGTTATTTTGAGTTGATATTGTTATTTAATATCTTGAAAATGAAATATCAGCTTTGTTTTAATTTTTTATTACAGTATTGATTCAATAAAACGGATTTTATAACCATGGTTCGACTATAAACATGGTTCGTTTTAATTAATATACACAGTGTACAAAACAACGGTGATAAGCAATTTAACTGTTGTCATATTTCTAAAAATTTCTACTAACACGGTATCACTATCAGTATGACAGTAAAGAGATGTAAGAACTAGAATATCAACGTAAATATACCGCAGTAGTTTGGGATGAGTATTGGGTTCAATGAAAATTCAGTTCGAGAACTTTTAAACCAATAGAAAGCATTCCTTTGGAAATCGTTCGAAATTGTCTTTTGCCTTTACGGTCGCTATAAATCCAACCACCTTATAAATGTGATTTCAATGGAGTGAACAAACCCAAAGCCTTACACAAAGCCTCCGTGCATTTACTCCTAAAGTAAACGTTTTTTAAAGAGCAATTTGCTTCTATTTTACACTTAATTAAACGCCAAAGAATATAATTTTACAGCGATATATTCATACTCAATGTATTATTGACACTGAATACTTATCATTCTTATAACTTTTACAACCGTATTCACATTAAATATAGATACAAAATAATTTATTAATTAGAAAAAATGTTTAATAAACATCAAACAAATCCCAATAGGACTCGGATAATTTTCAGCAAACAAGCTCTATCCCTAACAGAGGGCTGTGCGCTTTAAATGGATGCATTAAATAGTCAGTCACAACTGTTGTGAAACAAACACTAACTAAACTTTCAGGACCAGCAGTGACATAAACTAAGTCTCTTCTACCGAGAGGCTAGCTTTCTCTAGCAAATATACCAAACAAAGGCTTTATCCTTCGTAAATATTTATTTTTATTTTTAAGAACCTTTTGGTCGTCATTATTATCACCAGCCTACAACGAATATTATATATTTGATTCAAAAATAAGATTTGTTACATCTTTTACCATATCATCCATAATTAGGGGTCAATTTAAATAGTTCATTCCACCCTTAGAGTTAATAAGATAAATGTGTGGTAAATGAGTTTTTTCTGCTTTGGTATGGACTAATTTAACATATATTATCATTCAATTTTATATTTCCTAACAACACACCAAAAAAAACACACACACTATGTTTAGCATAAAAATTAAACGATTTATCCCCATTCATTCTATAAAGATACATCTATTATCAACTGTTTTTGAAAAGAGTAATTATTATAAATAAAAAATGCCAACACTGAACAATTAGCTAGTCCAAAATAATCTATATATTTAATACACAGTTGTAATTTTAATAAAACAAAACAAAACTATTTAAATAAAACTTTTATGAAAGGGTATTTAGTGGAAAAAGATATGTCTATCCAAATAACAATATCCAAACTAAAGCATTTGTGTGTTAAAGTTTAAAATAAACAAAATCTTTTTATAATAGAAAATATTTACATAACTATTAATAATTTGTACATCACAATAATTCGTACATAACAATAATTTGTACATCACAACAATTTGTAGCTATAAGCAAACATCTTTCTTTACTTATTCAGAACTTAAAAACTCTAAGCACTGGCATAAACTAGTATCTTCCCTTACTTGTAATCCAACGATTATTTGCGTTAATAAGCTATAGGTTTGTGTTCACACTATTTTACACATAGAGGCATTGGTGTACATTAACCAACAGAAATGCTACAATTCTAATCAAATCTAAGTTTTGAAGGAAGTTTTGGCCAACATCTTTATAAAAGTTTACTCATTCTCAAGCGTGTTCAAGCGTGTTTGATTAAATACACACAAAAATGAGTTATAAATATAATGTTCTATTGCCATTTCAAATATATATTTATAAGTAAATTTATTTAATAAAAAACCACATCTAGGTTTGGCAATGACACTATAAGTGTGTCGAAACCGGTACCCATTAAGACTATCAAGGATTACGTTGGCATCAAGGTATTTAATCTCTAGATTAGTAAAAACACCAGTTTAATAAGAGCATTTAAAATATAAATCAGTTATGATCGGACCCATAAATTAGCAAAGAGAGCTTTGAACTATGACAGGAAATCATATAAGTGATTCAGTAGTTAAGTCAGTAGAACCGGTGATTAAATAAATTATAATAACTGGTATTACAAAAACTTTTACTGTGAAAGATTTTATTACATTTCATAAATTAAAATGTAGAGAAGCTCTGTAAATTTATAGTGCTTGCAGAATTCATGTATGTTTACATTCTCGTGAATGGAGATGTTGATTTTGAACGTCGGTTTACCGCAGCCCTAGGGATACAAGACTCTCGGCATATGATGCCAAAATGTGTTACATCTATCTCCTTTCTAGAACTTCATATTGGATGTTTTCCTTTATGTTGTTCCTTTTTTATTAATTTGACTTTTTTTATGTAAGTAAGGGTGGGATTAAATTCATATATGTATGAAAAACCTGTTCAGACACGTCCTTCTCCTATTATAAGTAATTGAAAAGCTGTAGAAAGATATTTAACAAATACGTTGCCTTTTACCATAAAAGAATAGAAGTGATTTGATAAAAGTCAACCAATAAATGGTAAGAAATAACTTTGAATATAATACAAAGGCATTTAACTAACCATTTATTACTGACCGATCACTATACACAAATAATTAAGCTGACGTAAGTACTACTGGTTTGGTGGATCCATTATACACATGCTTTGATAAAGAGAACACTCTAACTGATTGCTCATACTTAAAACAACTATAGTTGTGTTTTTTATTTTGAGGAAGGGTTTAAGACCTTTGCATTAAATCGGAGAAATACAAGTTATATACAATAAGATACTAAAGAGTAAAAAATATTCGTTGAAAATATTTTTTTCCAAAGGCTTGTCTAATAAGGAAATTTGTATACCAAGGTAAATCTTTTTGATAAAGCAGCTTTATGTATAGTTTTTCAATCCCTGAAAATAATCGGGTCGGGAGGCAGAGCTATTCTAATTGTTTACAATTTATGAATTCGTTTGTGAGATAAATTATTAATCCACCAGGGTCAGACCTGTAAAATTTGAAATCAAGGACTTAAATGAACACTCAAAATCGGAAAACATATAGCAGACCCTGAGTTTTGTAGGCTTAATTTAAAGATACAAAATATTCAGAACTAGGCGGGAATAAAAGGTTGTGTTGGATTAAAGTTATTGGACCATTTTGAAACGTGGCGTCCAAACCATTACTCCAAAACAATAACTATAAATATTTAGTTAAGGATTAGTTCTGAAAAGATTCAGGGATCGAGCCCAATTAATTTGAATATAATTCTTTTATATCGTTTAATCAGTTTTATTAGTCAATATTGATCCAGGTTCCATTCTGCGGCAGTTATTGATGTCCTCCTCAAAAAAATCTTTTAATCTGTTTATAATTTTGTTCTTTTTACCCCAGATATGAACCGTAGACTAAATGTTCTCTCAATATTTTGTAAGCATTAGTAAACTATCGTCAGTGATTTTCTAATAATATTTCCCTAACAAGGCTGCGAGCCAATATTAAAAAATAAACTTATCATTCGGTTTTAATTGAGAATCCCGCAAAGGAATTAACTGTAGTTGAATTTTACCATGTGTGGCTGGTAAACTGCAGCACATGAATATCAAATGTTTGTTTTCTTCCACTTTGGCGAGCTGAAAAATACTGAAATGACAAAGAGTGTGACATTGTCGTGTTGATATTTCACCCATTGTTGCCTTTGCAGTCAGACGTTGCATGTTTATCTTGTGTTAGAAGCACCTGTATTTTTTAACCTTTGCCTTTAACGTGTTTAGTTTACTTTCGATTATCTTTTGGTAATTTTGACTAAAAACCATAAAAGCTGATCGGAAATTAATTTTTGTATTTAAAAATATCATTTTGAATATTTAAGTGATAGCCTAATGCTGTTACTATGTATAAATAGAAACTGTTTATTTATATATAAGTTAAATATGTTTTAAATGAAACCCAACAATTTTTTAAGTAAAATAAAAACTTTAAATTTACGAAACTTTAATATTTTGTTGGTCTATGGATAAAGGAGTACAGTATACATAAAATTATTATACATTGCTTGGGTAAACAATATATATATAATTTTATTTTGAGTAGCATTATACCAAATGTTTTATGAAAATTAAAGATACATTTTGATAACTTTATCCAATCATATATCTTTAATATTTTATATATTAATGTTTTCTTAAATAGTTTTTCACTATGATTACATAATAGTACAATATCCTGTTTCAGTTAATCTCCTCCATTAACATACATATTGGGTTGCGATGCATCTGATTACGGCATGTGTTGTGAGGTATAAACCAGGTGTTTACAACTATATACTGATTGAAAACTATTCTACATCTATAACCATTTGGTTGACTCATAAACTAAAACCACTCATTGCCAGAGTGGCACTCCTGGAGAGATTAACTTGTATTATTAGTGAATTGAACCAGATTTAAGACAAATGTCGAGGTTTTGTGAAAGCTGTATTGCGTAAGTCAACGTAAATTTATTTAAAATAACAATTTGATAACTCATAAAATCGAAAATGTAAAAAAATTAAGAACTCTAGCAACCTAAAATCTTTGTGAGTACTCAGTAGGTAATATTTAAGTAGTGGTACTAATTTCATTTGTAAATAATAACTATAATCATCTCCTGATGGCTCTTTAGTCATGTAAACGCGAATAAGCATTTTAAGATACCTCTCCAATGCTGATTTTAAAATCAGCCAAACACAACGTAGGCCAACCCACTAACTTAAACATAGGTTATAAAGTAATGTAAACATTTGTAATGCATTTTGGAGATAAATAGGTCTGTGGGTGTATAGACAAATAACATTCCCACGACATCCAACCCCGAACACCAACATTCTCTGTTAAGTTATTTATTGCAAGATAAATACTACTTGAATTAAATCAGTGAAGTCATGATGCAAAGGAATTGTAGTAATCCAGCAAGATGAAGACTTAAACATGTTATAGCTGTATGGGTATTGAATATAGACATAGCAAAGTGAGTCAAAGCCGCTTATATCACAAGCGTATTTCATATTGAGCCGTTCCTATCAATAGTTTGCAATATCGAGACGGTGGAATAAACTTCCTATAAATGCCAATTCCACGTAAGGTCCTTTGTAGTTGGATGTACTGATGCAATTTACTGAAACTGATAGCAGCCTTATTTGATCCTATATAATATAATCCAATTATATCAAATAGTTTATTGATCTAAATGTAGAGTCAATGTTTTATGGCTGCATGAGAGTCTTAAGAAATATATTTTAATTGGTTAGGAAAACAATATGAGTTTTTAGCGAATTTCCCATATAGGGAATAAGCTATTACCGTAGTACTCATGGTAAGACCTGGACCCGGGACCGATTTTTTTTTCGTTTTGAGGTCCCTAGAGGCCAAAAACACCATCCGTTCAAATTCATATATATATATATATACAGGGTTAGTAAAAAATGTGGAGACCCCCTGTTATTTTTTTAACGGCCCATACTAGAAAAACTAAACTCGGCACACCATTATGGCATGTTATTAAGTACTTTTTGGGCACAACCGCCACTTGGTGTTCATCCCCAAACTGGGAAATTTTGGGGTAAACTAAAAAATTTCAAATACAAAGACCCATCGAGTGACCCCTCATTTTGAAGGTTCTGGTAAAAGAAAACCAACAACGCAAACCAGAGGTCTCTATCTCAGCTCAGTACAAAATGGCAGCCAATTGAAATTCTCATAAGTTCCCAAACCCAAAATGGGGGATTTTGGGGGAAACTCAAGATTTTTTAATGATAAGCCCCATCGAGTGACCCCTCATTTTGAAGGCCATAATAAAAGAAAACTAACAACGCTAACTATAGGTCTCTATCTTAACACAGTAAAATATGGCAGCCAATTGAATATAAAATTGCAAGTTATTTCCAATTTCTAAAGATTTCAATCAGCTTCCATTTTTTACTGGATTGAGATAGAAACCTCTAGTTTGCGTTTTTAGTTTTCTTTTACCAGGACCTTCAAAATGAGGGATCACTTGATGGAGCTTATCATTTAAAACTTTTGAGTTTCCCCCAAAATCCCCCATTTTGGGTTTGGTAAGCAAGTGGCTATTATGCTTAAAAAGTACTTCATAACATGCCAAAAAGGTGTGTAGAGTTCAGTTTTCCTAGTGTGAGCCGCTACAAAATTTACAGGGGGTCTCCAGACTTGGAAAGCTGCAAGTTAAATTCAATTTCTGAGAATTTCAATTGGCTGCCATTTTTTACTGGATTGAGATAAACACCTCTAGTTTGCGTTTTTGGTTTTCTTTTACCAGGACCTTCAAAATGAGGGGTCACTCGGTAGGTCTTTGTGTTTGAAATTTTTGAGTTTTCCCCAAAATCCCCCATTTTGGGGATGTACACCAAGTGACGGTTATGCCCAAAAAGTACTTCATAACATGCCATAAAGGTGTGCCGAGTTTAGTTTTTCTAGTATGGGCCGTTAAAAAATAACAGGGGGTCTCCACACTTTTTACTAACCCTGTATACAGGGTGTTTGTGAACTCTCTCGAAAAAATTCACAGGGTTATTCCTTGGGTTAATACATGAATATTTTACATTATAAACATGGGTCGCCGGAGCCTCGTTTTCCGTCTGTCTGTCTGTATGTGTTTTTTATAAATAACTTTATAACTCGAGTTTGAATCGAGGTACAAACTTTAAATTTGACACACTTGTGTATTTTAATGTGTTACACAAACATGCAAAATTTCATTTCGTTGACTATAGCCGTTTCAAAATGGCTGCCATCTAAAATCTTTGACCTCAAATTACATGAAAACCACTAGAGTTACAAAAAAACACAAGGATAACAAAATGTGGGAGATTTTATGCCAAATCAAATGACACCTAGATCTTAAAGATCGGACAAGAAACAGCTGAGTTATTAATTTTTTAAATAATTAATAATTTCTTTACTGGCTTTTAATTGTTATTGTTTATTCTTAAAAATCATCTGATCCTTTCTAAATTGTTACAACAATGTAAGACAGCTGGTTGGACAGATGATTTTGAGATGATGATCACATGATTATTTTGAGTTATTAATTTTTTTAATAATTAATAATTTCTTTACTGGATTTTAATTGTTATTGTCTATTCTTTAAAATCATCTGTTCCTTTCTAAATTGTTACAACAATGTAAGACAGCTGGTTTGCCCTAACAACAACATTTAGTTTTTTACTAGATGGTAAATGTATTAAGTGTCCTATTTTTACCTTAACTATTGAGATCTGTTTAAGGTTACGATGATTTTAAAGAATAAACAATAACATTTAAAAGCCAGTAAAAAAATTATTAATTATTTAAAAAATTATTAACTCAGCTGTTTCTTGTCCGATCTTTAAGATCTAGGTGTCATTTGATTTGGCATAAAATTTCCCACATTTTGTTATCCTTGTGTTTTTTTTGTAACTCTAGTGGTTTTCATGTAATTTGAGGTCAAAGATTTTAGATGGCAGCCATTTTGAAACGGCTATAGTCAACGAAATGAAATTTTGCATGTTTGTGTAACACATTAAAATACACAAGTGTGTCAAATTTAAAGTTTGTACCTCGATTCAAACTCGAGTAATAAAGTTATTTATAAAAAACACATACAGACAGACAGACGGAAAACGAGGCTCCGGCGACCCATGTTTATAATGTAAAATATTCATGTATTAACCCAAGGAATAATCATGTGAATTTTTTCAAAGGAGTTCACAAACACCCTGTATATACAGTATATATATGTCCTTTGGCGCGATAACTCGAGCAAAAATGATCCGATTTTGATGAAATTTGGTACAAACGTGTAAACCTACGTTTATTCGAACGAGTTCGCGAACCAGCATGTCGCACCATGGGAACGGGTGTTTATGGGGGCTTCTTTCTGAACTATTTTGTAGAGCTTAAAAAAACAAATAATTTAGTATACTGAAGCGTTATAAAGCGCCTAATAGTTACGGAGAAAATTCCAAAAAATTGTAAATTTAAAATTTCCATGTTATTCTTATGGAGAATAAGTAAACTGTTGTAGTTTGCTTGTTTATTAACATATTTTGCCCAAATTTGAAAAATGTTTTTATTTCTTACCAACTATTAACATTTTACATAAAAAACACTTTTACCCTCCCTGTTGCAGCAAACCTGAGTATGTTTTAAACTGATTCTTTTTAAATAGGGAATAAATGTGATATTTTTAAGGAGACATTTTAGTGTAAATCCATTCAGGGAAATGGAAATTCGCTTAGTCTGCAGGTTTGCTGCGGCGGGGGTATTTTTAATTTACAACTACATAAACAATAAAATAATTACCCCTTTGAAGCAAATATGGTATATTAAACATATTTTAGGATCGTAACATTTTGTGGTTTAAAGACATCAAAGCCTTGCGTGAGATTATATTTTTTTTTCTCTTTTTTAAGAAAATAAAATGAATAGAATAATACTGTGTTAGATACATAGCCACAAATCAAATTTCCTAGTTGTTAAAACGATTTAGTTTAGGATATGAAATATGGCAAAATTATGTAAATTTTTTTGGAAAATTCTGGTAATTTATCCCGTTCTACTTGCACTGCTTACTAATGGGGTAGCAAAATACACGAAACAATACTCATTTGTCAAGTACATAAATAGAATATAATAAAAAAAATAGTACTTTTTGCATGTTCTTAAAATATGTAATAAAACTATATTAAAAATATTATTTCCAAGGAAAATTAAAAGGAATTGCATTTAAATGTGTACTACAGAATATCATTGTTACAATATTCTACTTTTTTCACAAATGTATCCTTGCTAAAAGACATTCCACGATATCTACCTTGGAATCCTTTGAAGTTGTTACAAACGGAATTTCCTACATCTTTTCAGCCTTTGGATTTCCTTGTTGAAAATTTCATATAATTTCTTATCATGAAAAAAAACTACTTAAACAAAACTTAAGATAAAAAATAATACTTTGGATAATTATTTTAGTATCTAACTAATAATAATATCCACACCATTTATTCTGTGTGTACAGGAAATACAGTTATTCATATTGTTATGCTCTTAGGTTTTATTGTAACAGTGTACTTAGTTAAATAGTGTCCTTACCAACTTCGAAGAAACAATACTTACTGCATATAATGTATAGGTTCTTAAACCGTACAATATTATTCAATTTTAAGTATTTTTTTTGTTAAGATGCTACAGAAAGTATTATTACAATGCTTTGCTAATCACGCAAAGTTATGTTATTATTGCAACCTATTGATAGACAACATTTTATATGTATTTGATTTTTTTAAAGATTATTTTCGTCGGTTTTCTTATAACAGTGTCATGTTTTAGAATCCTTATAAATGGTGCTGACCGTTGTAAATAATTAAACGATGTAATTTCGTAGACATTTTAATTTTATTTGATTACCAAAAGGTTTTTGAAGGACAGGCTAATACCGAAATGTTAAACATGGTTGTTAGAACATAGATTGTTAGATAAAAATGTCCTCATTGTGTTGGATGATTTATCTGAAAAAAAAAACGTCTGTTTGACTCTTGATAGGACAATTTATCTGAACTAGAAAATAATAACGATGATTGTTTAGGTCAAAAATGATAAAGAAACACTACAAAAAGTTATATAGGCCCTAAATTTCAAACTGATTTACTCTGATAAAGATAAGTACCGTATTTAGTATAAAATTGTAAAAATTTTTTTGGAAAATTCTGGTAATTTATCCCGTTCTACTTGCACTGCTTACTAATGGGGTAGCAAAATACACGAAACAATACTCATTTGTCAAGTACATAAATAGAATATAATAAAAAAAATAGTACTTTTTGCATGTTCTTAAAATATGTAATAAAACTATATTAAAAATATTATTTCCAAGGAAAATTAAAAGGAATTGCATTTAAATGTGTACTACAGAATATCATTGTTACAATATTCTACTTTTTTCACAAATGTATCCTTGCTAAAAGACATTCCACGATATCTACCTTGGAATCCTTTGAAGTTGTTACAAACGGAATTTCCTACATCTTTTCAGCCTTTGGATTTCCTTGTTGAAAATTTCATATAATTTCTTATCATGAAAAAAAACTACTTAAACAAAACTTAAGATAAAAAATAATACTTTGGATAATTATTTTAGTATCTAACTAATAATAATATCCACACCATTTATTCTGTGTGTACAGGAAATACAGTTATTCATATTGTTATGCTCTTAGGTTTTATTGTAACAGTGTACTTAGTTAAATAGTGTCCTTACCAACTTCGAAGAAACAATACTTACTGCATATAATGTATAGGTTCTTAAACCGTACAATATTATTCAATTTTAAGTATTTTTTTTGTTAAGATGCTACAGAAAGTATTATTACAATGCTTTGCTAATCACGCAAAGTTATGTTATTATTGCAACCTATTGATAGACAACATTTTATATGTATTTGATTTTTTTAAAGATTATTTTCGTCGGTTTTCTTATAACAGTGTCATGTTTTAGAATCCTTATAAATGGTGCTGACCGTTGTAAATAATTAAACGATGTAATTTCGTAGACATTTTAATTTTATTTGATTACCAAAAGGTTTTTGAAGGACAGGCTAATACCGAAATGTTAAACATGGTTGTTAGAACATAGATTGTTAGATAAAAATGTCCTCATTGTGTTGGATGATTTATCTGAAAAAAAAACGTCTGTTTGACTCTTGATAGGACAATTTATCTGAACTAGAAAATAATAACGATGATTGTTTAGGTCAAAAATGATAAAGAAACACTACAAAAAGTTATATAGGCCCTAAATTTCAAACTGATTTACTCTGATAAAGATAAGTACCGTATTTAGTATAAAATTGTGTACACGAAATCATAGACTGAATACGATATCTTTTCTTCCTAACAATATATAACGTAATTCGAAGTAAGCTATGGTTATGTTAATTATCACGAATCATATAATGGTCATTAAAACAATACCTAATACATAAACGATAAAATGAAATAATTATCTCAAAGATTGTCAATTGCAAATGTGGCATCATCATTGAAAGAGTAGTGACGAATGTAAAACCAGTGTTACTACGTCAACACTTTTATGTGTTGATTTTTAAACCCAAAGTTTAAATAAATGTTGTTGAATATTGTGATGCGAATAATTGGCATTGGTTGGAATTACAAGTATGTAGGAGTATATTGTAGTACCGTTACTTTTATTATTACAAATGAAATATTCCGTTTAATTTAATTCATCAAATCCACAGAATCTAATCTCATTGTAAATCTTGGTATTGTGTGATATCCGCAGTTTTTGATCATTGTTAAATAGGTTGAATGTATGTATATTAAATTACAACTTCATGTTAATCTTGTATAGGCTCTCAAAAGTTAGGTGAATTTCTTTTGCATTTGTTCCTAGAGTAGAAATATGGCTACTCCCGAAAAAAAACTTGAGAAATTAAGAGTGTTGCATTCCTCTTGTTACATTTTCTAAAACTGTATAAAAAAATTAAAAAAATATATATTTAACTTCAATCTACATTTTTACCCGATTAGTAGGACAATCACATCTATGTATTATATGTAAAAAACCAATCAATATCTTAATTTAAAAAGGATTTTTATTAGGAAAATGTGGATACAAAATGTTCGTTCGTCCTTTCTAAAAACGCCAGCGGTTTTAAAATTTTTCACTTCATTTTATCTACTCTCGAATGTCTTCTTTTTCTGAGAAAACATTACACCACAAAGGCCAAGAGGGTTGAATTTGATTTCCAATTGGGCGTATAAATTAGAGTGCTTCGGTAAGCTTCTTATGGAAAGCAGATTTCACTGCTCTTCTTAAAACATCCCAAATAAACAAAAAGGCAAAAAATATTTGTTTGAGGTTGCACACATTGTCTGCTGTAGACTCTATTCTGACTACGTTTACTGTAAAATAATTATTTGATGGGTAAACCAATGTTAATAAAGGAGTAAATGTATATCGTTATGTATAGATTGATCAAACAGTTATGATAGTAACAACAACTAAAGTAAACATTTCTTTCATATACTATATTCTGATAGAAAATTTCAGATGGAAATATCAATATGTAAGGTTGATTATCTTAGCTATAGAATTAAAGGTAAATGCCCTCACCTCAGCAAACCTGCAGACTATGCGATTTTCCCATTTGCCTAGTTTGATTTTCAATTAAATTTATTTCAATAACACTAGGTTTAACGAGTACCTTGGTTTGCTGCTACAGGGGGGGTGTGTTTTTAGTAAAATAGTAATAGCTTGGTATAAAATAAGTAGATGTGCCAAATTTGATAATATATATATATATATATATATATATAAACAAACAAACTACATTGGTTTACTTATTTTTCGTAAGAATAACATGGGAATGTTTAATTAAACGTTTTTTTTACTATCTCCGTAAACGTTAGGCATACAACAACGCTTCAATGTACAACATTATTCCTTTTTTAAGCTCTGCAAAAATGGTCTGAAAAGAAATTGGGAAATTTTCTGTTTTGAGAGTGAGAACGGGAAAAACGGATTTCTACCCAATATATCCCCCTATAAAACCCCATTCCCATAGTCCAATCATGCTGGTTCGCGAACCCCTTCGAAGAAACGTAGGTTTACACGTTTGTACTAAGTTTCATCAAAATAGGATCATTTTTGCTCGAGTTATCGTGCTAACGGACACATAAAATAAGTCTATACTGTCCCCTGTACACTGTGTTGATAATCTACGCTATGAAAGTGATTATAAAAGCTAATTAAAGAGCAAGAACCTTACACTATTATTGTACCGTAGGAAAACCGTTGCTTTAATGACGTTCAATAAATTCAATGAAATAAACCTGAATATCATACTTTTTTTAGGAAATTCATAATATTTATTACAGTATTTTTAACATAGTATAATAATAGAGAAAGCAAATACTGCATAACAAGACAATTCGTTAACTCATCTTTGCTACAGATGGATAGATTAAACTTTCCATTAACGTGATCTAGTTTCTGAGAAGGATCAGCTTAACGCAATCCAGAGGACAAAGAAGATTAATTAGGATTTGAAGACAGATCTAATTACCTGCAGCTGGGAGATCTCCAGGATCATTTTACTGTTTCTTTATGTTTATTTTATGACATTTATTTAAAAACGTCTTGTTTGAATGGCTAAAAGTATAAATAGGGTGTTGGTCTGTCTTTTATTTGATTTATATTTCATATTCTATTGATAAATCACAATCAATTATTAGTTGGAAATTTACTATTGGAACTGTTTTAGTTTTAAATTAAAAGGGGTATCTGCATTACTTACGATACCAAGACCACGTATACAGTTTACACAATTAAAATTCCTGTGAGTAGTAAATAAAATAAATTTAGGATATTCATCTAATACAAAATAGTGCTCTAATAATAAAAATATATTAAATATTAGTGAAATCACGTAGGCCTAGCTATTGAAGTAACATTGGTAAATCTAATCATGTGCATCTTTTTATTATCAATTAACGTCTGCATCCTCAATTAATGTATAATAACAAATTAATACTATTATACATAGATACTACATATTATACATAGATATACTTTGTAAGTAGTATTACAGCAGTGAACATGTTATGAAACATAAATTTACATTTCCTCGACCTGTTTACTTTGTTATTACTTTTTAACTCATTTCCTTAGCAATATTTTTAGGCCGCAATTACAATCCTCAATTAAATTTAATACCGATCAATGTAAATGTATCGTAAAAGGCTGTGAAATTCGTAGAGTGCATGATTATTACAGTTAGTACACAGCTATTTGAGTCAATAGGTAATACACACGAAATAAGTAACGAGATATAATTTCAAAGAAAGATTTTAGATTTATGTATAACATTCAGCAACACTCAGAAGAAACATTTTCTTTGTGACTAGTGGTCCTTTCGTGAATCTAAAGTAGGTTAAAGTCACAAAGAGCTTGGAGATAATTACATAATTAGTCTGCTTACTGTACTTTCCTTTGTGTGCTAAAGCTCATTTTACGTGTCGAAATTC
This sequence comes from Macrosteles quadrilineatus, assembly GCF_028750875.1. Taxonomy (NCBI): domain Eukaryota; kingdom Metazoa; phylum Arthropoda; class Insecta; order Hemiptera; family Cicadellidae; genus Macrosteles; species Macrosteles quadrilineatus. The sequence goes on from NW_026542597.1 coordinate 62,837,274, forward strand.
TTAAGCCTAAGGTTAAATTAGGCTACTAACAACAAGGATTCCATAATGTAATGCTATTTATCCTAACAGTGCACTGATGTAAATAGAGGGGGGAGGGGTAGTAATTAGCGTAGTCCACCACCTGTTGCTCAGACATGTTGATAATCTGCGCTACGACGCTTGAACTACAAAACAGATACTATTATTTACGCCACCATATTTATTTTATATTGACTAAACATTACGTAGGCCTACATATTATTTGTGAATTTCCCATACGGGGAATAAGCTATTACCGTAGGTCTCATGGTAAGACCTAGTCCCGGAACCGATTTGCTTTTTTCGTGTTAAGGTCCCCAGAGGCCAAAGACACCCTTAGTTCAAATTCATATCTATATTTGCCCGTTAGCGCGACAACTCGAGTAAAAATGGTCCGATTTTGATGAAATTTGGTTCAAACGTGTAAACCTACGGTTTTTCAAACGAGTTCGCGAACCAACATGCTTGGACTATGGGAACAGGGGTTTATGGGGGTTTTATAGGGTTAAAATTGGGTTTTCAAATTGTTTACCCTAAAACACCAAATTTGACAAATTATTTCCAAACCATTTTGTAGAGTTTACGAAAAGAAATCATTTTGTATGTTGGAGCATTGATGTATGCCCAATAGTTACAGAAATATCCTTATAAAAAAATAAATATGTAAATTTAAAATTTCTATCTTATTCTTATCGAGAATAAATAAGAATAATACTGTTTTAGTTTGCTTATTTATGAATATAATTTAATCAGATTTGGCCATTTTATTTATTTCATACTAAGCTATCAACATTTTAATAAACACACCTCAATAAATTCCTTGTAGCAGCAAACCTAAGTACTCATTAAAGTAATTGTTATTTAAATACGAAATAAATCTGACAATTTTAAGGGAGTATTTTAGTAGAAAGCCAAAGAGGTAAATGGAAATTCGCTTAGTCTGCAGGTTTACTGCGGCGGGGTATTTATTTATACACCCACAGTCTACTCTGATTGCAATGTAGTATCAAACAATTATACAGGGTAAGTCTTTTTTATATTTTTACCATTTTTAAAATACAGGGTGTTCAATAAAATGGGGGTCGTGGGTTCGAATCTCATAGTTTTCAAAAGTATACATATGTCATGTTATGCATTATTTTAAAGCTCTAGACTAGACAAACAATTTAGTGAAAACAGAACTCATTTATCTTTGTCCGTTTCAAAATGGCGGCCATTGTTATAGACAATATTGATACTTACAGAATACCCTGTATCTTGAAAACCACTAAACTTATTTTCGTTCTGTTTGAAAATTCTTAATCCTCGTAGGTTCAGCTTTAATTTGATATACAACAAAACAACATTTTAAAAACTTAATATTTTTTCTATGATTTTAATTTTTTTTTCTTTGGTAGCCTTGTAAATGAAAATTTTTAAACGGAAATATATGTAAAATTGTGTATCATTTTTAGGGTCTTGTAAAAACAAACAACTTTTGAATTTAAACCTACCGTCTATCTTTGGTCGTTTTCTAGTAATTAACCAAAAACTCCAATTGCCCATATAAAACCCATGTTAAACGTGCAGTACTGAAGATTAGTGGATGCAGATACCCTATTCCCATGATACTGTGCGTTTAACATGAGTTTTATATGGGCAATTGGAGTTTTTGGTTAATTACTAGAAAACAACCAAAAATAGACGGTAGGTGTAAATTTAAAAGTTGTTTGTTTTTACAAGACCTTAAAAATGATACACAATCTTACTAATATTATAAATCTGAAAGTTTGTGAGTTTGTATGTATGTTTGTGTGTGTGTGTGTGTGTGTTGCTCAATCACGCATAAACTACTGGACGGATTGGGCTGAAATTTGGCATGATGATAGCTCACATTCCCGATTAACATTAAAGCATATTCTTTTCTCAAAAACCCTTTCGGGCTCCGCCCCAGTGGCTCGGTAGTTCCCCATGTTAATCTTATGATTTTTCATATTTTAAAGTAACTAATGAATCTTAACAACTGTTACCGTTAAAAAAGTTGGTTCTGTTCTATGATGTTCAATAACATAAAAGTTACAAGTATTACCAACAGGGTGCAGCACTATTATTTTTTTTTATTTATGACAACAGCTACTTTCCAACCAAAAGGTGAGTGAGCGTAGCGAACGAACTTCAACCTGGAGGCGAGTTAGCGTAGCGAACGAGCTAACCTGAAGGCAAGTGAGCGCAGCGAACGAGCTCCAACCTAAAGGTGAGTGAGCGTAGCGAACGAACTTCAACCAGGACGTGAATGAGCCATGCGAATACTTATGAAGATAAACGGGGCGAAGCCCGCGGGTACAGCTAGTTTTACATATGTTGCCGTTTAAAAATTTTCATTTACAAGGCTACCAACTTAAAAAAAAATTAAAATCATAGAAAAAATATTTAGCTTTTAAAATGTTGACTTGTTGTATATCAAATTAAAGCTGAACCTACAAGGATTAAGAATTTTCAAACAGAACGAAAATAAGTTTAGTGGTTTTCAAGATACAGGGTATTCTGTAAGTATCAATATTGTCTATAACAATGGCCGCCATTTTGAAACGGACAAAGATAAATGAGTTCTGTTTTCACTAAATTGTTTGTCTAGTCTAGAGCTTTAAAATTATGCATAATATGACATATGTTTACATTTGAAAACTCTGAGATTCGAACCCATGACCCCCAGTTTCTTGAACACCCTGTATTTTAAAAATGGTAAAATATTTTTACGTTTTTCCTTGGGTCTGAATTCGTGGGGAAAAGTTTTGTTTCATCTCTGTATGTCAAGCCATTCGCCTGTAATCTGTTTAGGACAGCTTAGAAGATTCACCCCGTATAAGTCCTTGTTATCCTACAATATCTTACATTTAACTTCGCTACTCTATTGTTCCTAAGCCCTAACCCAGGCAAAGATCGAGTCTTAGGCTTGTGTGTTGGAGAGATGATGACAAGGCTACCAGCAACACTAAATCACATCACTAGATGTTATTGTTATTATATTATTCCAACGGTGATCTATGAGATGAGATAATTGTAATAACTAGTGTACATGTTGCTCGAATTCGAGCAATTCTAAAGCATTGCAGGACTTATTTCAAAAAGAATAACAGTCATATTTACAATGAGTTTAAAAGAGTCAACTCAAAGATCACCGGTGTGTAACTCAAACTATATTTATCTTCGTTAGGGTATTGATAAACCTAAAGCATTCCGGCCGGTTTTCTCCTTCTCAAAATGCCTCGCTGTACAGGCAACACAGGTCATTGATAGAGGGCCAATTGAGAACGAAAAGTCGTTTTGGGGTAGTATTAGGGCCGGCGCATTTTTAACCTAATAGTTGAGATTGTCCAGGGTCAGGTGCTGACTTTTAAGCCTATTACGCGCTACCGTTCTGTAGCTGCGGTCGTTATCACGATTGCGCCTCCTGTCTATGTTTCGTTGTCGTCACGTCGGAGGCATTTAAAAGAAAAAAAACAACAAATAAACTAATTATAGCGACACAAAACAACGATAAATACACAAATTTAAGATACAACCATACTAACACGATCCGTCTTGGGGGTTATGTTTACACAAACTCAAATAGTAAATAAATGTACTCAATGCGTTTCATAGGATTGAAAAATAAATAACAGCAATTAAATTATACAGCTGATCAAAATGTAAACAATTATGTTCTTCATAAGGATAACATGGGAACTTTAACAGCCACTGGGGCAAAGCCCAAGGGACTTTTTCAAAAAAGTAAGGCCAGTTTGCAAATCTACGCGACACGCTCTTTCCAATGAGACATCAACGGATAAAATCGGTTAAGAAATGGCGGAGGAGTTCAACCGACAAAGTTTCATGTAGCGTATTAATTATATAGATAATAAACCTCTAATAATAATAAATAAATTGTAACGTAATAATAATTAATGTGACCATGGTAAAACTTAATGATTTAATTAACACGATCCACACACCTAAAACCTGCTCCGCGTCTTAGTCCACATCTACCTTGTAAGACTCTTATAAAACACTTCTAAGAGGTGATGTCATTAAAGACTTTGGTGTAACAGGGAAGGGTTCAATTCTATATACAGGGTGATTTGTACTCAGTGGTAGATAATGTCATTTTCGTGTTCTACATTAAATTTTGAACAAGAATAATGGAAAATGACGGAGGATCAGTTGTAAAAACTCCATTGTAAATAGATTCAAAGATAAAAACTAAGATGTTTGATAAAAATTTAAAAAAACAACGGTCTGTTGCATTTTTCACACCCTGTATACAAGAAAGTGTCGGAATATGTTAAAAACTGCGCCATTTTATAAGCTTTCCAACCATATGCTGCACTGTTGAGGTTTAGATATTTTTTTGTTTGTTTTAGTGGTTTGAATACCAGAAAACAGGGAACTTTTTTACTGTTTTTACTGTTCAAGCTGAATCAAAAATACAACTTTTGCTTAATACATGCCGACTTTCTATGTTTTAAATGTTAAAGACACCATGCTTTGTAGTCTTCAAACCATTAAAGCGTACATAAGCAGACATAAACCTCAATAGTGTAGCATATCGTTGGAAAGCTTATAAAATGGCGCAGTTTTTAATATATTCCGACACTTTCTTGTATACAGGATGTGAAAAATGAAATAGACCATTGTTTTTAACATTTTTATCAAACATCTTAATTTTTATCTTTGGATCTATTTACAATGGAGTTTTTACAACTGATCCTCCGTCGTTTTATATTATTCTTGTTCAAAATTTAATGTAGAACACGAAAATGACATTATCTACTCAAATCCATATACAGGTAATTGAGAAATCGCTGTATTAAGTTTAAAAACATGGTTATTTTTTAAAAACATAAAATAGTTCTTTGGGAAGCTAATTTTTAGACTTGGAACATTTGATATGCATCATCACACTTCATTTACTGTGTACTTACACCAAAAAAATTTTGTCACACTGAGTACAAATCACCCTGTATAACAACAAAATTCCAGAGAGTTTGGATCATTTACCCTGAAGTGCGTTTAGTACTCGTATAAAAAAATGCCTCTCAAAATATTTATTGACTTTTTAGGATTTGAAAAAGTGCAATACGATAATTATTACTTTAAAATATCAATGGAAATGTAATTTTGCTTACTTCAGAACCTAAGGCCAAATTTCTTGAATAATAATCATTGAAATTTAAATACATTGGTTTTAGACATTTATTTTAACATGATTGTTATTATAAATAAATGAAGCAAAACAAAATTATTATGTAATGGTGCAATGTACCTTATTTTATGCTTGTAGGTTTGACATTTAGAAATGTATTGTCAAGGTCAAAATATAACTCAATAAAATTATTGTAAGACACATAAACCTTTTTATGTTTCAAGACATAAAAACTTGGAAAGTAACTACCAAAGCAAACATTCAGGGCCAAAGAACCAATAAAATGATCGTTAGGGGCCTATCAACTTAATACATGGGAATAATATGTTGAGCCGAAAACATTAGTCTATATTAACACAAAATTAGCGTAAATAAATTATTTATCCTTGAAAACTCAAAGGGCGCGCATTAAAAATGTGTTAATTGAATTAAAAATATAATGAAAATTAACACATTAAATAAATTCAGTGTAATTGAAAACTCTCGGAACGGAGTATTATATTTTTATCTGTTATAGATAAATGAATGAAACTTGGTAAATCAATTACAGCCATAAATGTTTACTATTTTAAGCTATTATTACTTTATTTATCCCTTCAGGGAGACGGCCCTCAACGAGTCGACGAAATTCTAAAAATTAGCATAGGTCGAGTTTGATATAAAATTAAAGGTCTCCGTTAGTAAAACATAATGTTAAAAAACCCGAACCTAAATGGACAATGGAGTCAAGAATGACAGCTGTTCAAAGATTCCTTAAATTTGCAACTCTTATTATACTGTGGACACTGTGGGGCGTCCGCTAGAAGTCAAAAGAAAATCCTACACAAAGGCATAGGTTTATATGCACATTGCATTAGCCTAAAAATTTCTTTTTTAGTAGAATACAAATTTGATCTCAAAATAACAGCTATGAGTTTTGCTTAATACCTTTAATGTGATACCAAACTTGGCGTAGTCTGCTGTTTGAGAATTCCGTCATACTCCTTGTATGCCATCCTCTTTAAGACTTAAAAATGTAATAATAGCTTGAAAGAGTAGACATTTATGGTTTATTGATCACATATCACATACCAAGTTTTATTACTTTACGTAATAAATATATTACACCGTTCCGGGGCTTTTAAATCAGACTGTTTATATATTTAACAAATCTGTATCCCTATATCTAGTTTATAACAACAATTAAAACATAAACAGGTTTGGTGTTTCTTAGTATTATAATATAGTATGCCGGCATAATATAAAAAATAATGTAAAACGATTTGGAAAAATCTCTTTAAATACATATTAATTTTTTAATTGGCACATTAAAGTAATTTTAATGCCGTTATAAGGAGTTGATTTAAAAAGGTAATCACCATATACCTTTTCCTCGTGTTAAATTAACTAATTATTAATTACTTTCAAGATTGTAGCCTCAAACACCAGTTTGTTATTGAATGCTATTATCGTCTTTGTGTTACGGTTAATTACTTGCTCGTTTTAGTTCGACGCAACTTGTGTCCAAAATTATATATTTAAACGCAACATAAAGCATTGAGAACGATTTTCAATTGATGTATAATATATATAACTGTAAAACAAAAGTTGCAATGATAAAGCAAGTTACCTCTTGGGGTTTAATAACCATATAAACTAGAAAAACATACAGTTGGCAGTAACTCGGAACTCGTCACCGGAAGCAAATCGAAGTTATGATTGCCAACTGCAGCAACCTCCTTTGTTTTTGCACTTTAAAGTTCGAATATTGTTTGGCTACTCGTTGGCTTTTGTTTAAATAATCTGAACAAAAAATCTGAGGGATTGTTCATTTCAGTATTTATAAGAATAAAGTCATTACACTTACTGTCCTCTATTATTAAACACTATTAAGAATCTAGCAATATCTCAAATAATTGTTTTAATTAATTGTTGAGGCCTTAAAGAAGAAGATAAAACCATTACAGCGTATAATATGGTGTTTTGGCCATAGAAACCTTTAATCTATTTAGATTTTTACTGCCTAAAAATGGTAATGGTATTTGGGTTATTGCTAAAGTATGTTATATCAGTTGGTAAATGATTTAAGTATCCTCAAGTATCAAATATCCTTATTTACCAATGTTCTTTCCTAATTCATAGCTATTAGAACATGCTAGGCTTTTAAGTATATTGCTAATTCCTTATATTATCCGCATACAGTTTACACACGTAAAAAATTTTCAGCCTTATTTTTGCTATCTTAAGATATTTACTTTAATTTGCAAATGAGATGAGTATGTGTCAGATTGATGATAACGTTTATTTTTTTTTATAAACAAATACGCACATAAAATATACAACAAGAGGGAATATTTAATGTTAGTTAGCAAAGGAATGCCCGAGACTGAGTCGCTTTTACCTAGAATTCTTGAAAGTTTTACCTCTGCTTTGAGAAAGAATGTTGAAAGCGAATACTTAAGGAAGTGCATTGTGGAGTCTACGAACACTGGCTGACCTTTTCTGTAAATTTTCCTATAACTTTATTTTACATGATAAACCTAACTAATTGTACAAAGGATAGGTCTCAGAATCTGATAATATACATTCATATTAGCGATATGCACTTTTTGAATTAGTAAAACAAAACTATTGACTAAGGTTAAAATAACGTTTTATATATACACCATTCCAGATAATAAACCAAAGAATTCGTGAACATTGGAAACATGGTGACATCTCTTCAGAATATACATTTGGGTACTTAATGGAATCTTGCTTCAATATTTGGGCCTACATCCTTCTTTGCACAAAATTATGAGATGTAATGTCAAGGAAAATCGAAAAATGCTTTTAAAAGAATTATTAGCAGATTAAATAGTATCACATTGATTTTTAAAGTGAAAATAAAACAAAACAAAATTAGTTCGCAGAATATTGTGCTTTTAATGATGGAAAGACTATTTGCCATCTTGTAATATAGTACTTACTTTAAACCTAAAAAGTGATGTATTTTCAGAATATTTCCTCATCATAAAATGTTATAACATGAGAACCAACAATCCATAAGGGAGGTGGGTAAACACGGTAACATAATACTTAAATAATTTCTTATCCCTCGGGCCACCCTGACCTTTCAAAGTCAACATCTCTATTCATAATATTGTAGCCGTAAACATATATGAACGGCGATTGTATTTTACGTTTCAAAGTAACGTTTCCTCTTCATACTCAACATTCATATTTATTATAAATATGATGAATATAATTTTCCTACAGTTACCTAACAATGTACATGTTCTCTCACTAATTTGAGAAAGCAAAGTGGCCAATTTACTCATCAGTGAGACAATGTTAACATTGTCTCACTCTAATTACTTTGTCACACTCCAAATTTGCAACGTGAAGTCACGAAATAGTGAGCGCGTAACATGCAGGCAACGTCGTATGCGCGCGAAATACGTTGGCAGCACTGGCTGCCAGCTCAGCTGGTCAGTTTTGTACTGTTGTATTTGTCACTTCACATTAAATGTTATATTAAAAGTTCACTTCTGTGTAAAAATAGGTCATGTTTCTTCACCAATTTATTTGTTTTATGGTAACTGTAGGAAAAGTATAATGTGCAACTCGAGTTCAAAGTACAATTGCCTCACTCGAGAAACCATTCCTAAGGATTTCTCTCGAGTGAGTCAATTGCTTACTTTTCTCACTAGTTGCACAAATAACTATTTCCTTTATTGAACCTTACCAATACATTTCAAAAATAAGTAAAGGAAAAGTTGCATTTGAATGCTTATTTGTTCTTTCTTATTCATCCAAGTGTAAAATTCATTTTGTAGTAAAAAATATTATTCTGTAAAGTTTCCTCTTACACATTCACTACCAGGTCTCACAAAGCCCCTCATACGGAGGAGTGTGGTAGCTGATAGACAACGTGTCATAGGTAAGTATGCTAGATAGGCGTTTGTAGATCATAATGTATACCATGGCATACATATCGTCAAAAAATTTGATATATGTATAATAATTTGTTAAGGATTTGTATCTTAACCATGAGTAAGACGTTCAAAATTTTTCATAAAAATACTCTTTGTTAACCGGCTTAAACAAGTTTTTGGCTTTTGTGAGGTAAGATCAGCATTTAAATGTGGCGTTAAGTAAGTTTAAACAATATAATATTGAAAGCTATGGCCAGTATGGTTTTCAAGTCGTACTTAGTTTAATTTACCATACTCAGAAAAAATCAGGGATAGAACGGCCACTTTCAACACCTCACGACTGAACAACGGAACGTCATCCACCCTTCCCAACTCCCGCAATGGGCGCAGCGTGTGAGTTGGGAAAAGGGACTTTACCATCCTCTTTATAGTGGCCCCGTCCATGACGGAAGGTGGAGAGTGGGTGCCAAGTTTCTTTGTTATAAGTTTGAAACCCAGACCCCACATATCGGAATCGACATCGTCCCTCGATTTCTCCCAGCAACTCTTACTCTTGCTCCAATTGATGGCCACCTTGTAATCATCCGACCTGTAATCATCCGTGTGTCTACGGGTTCCCTGGCCCTGGTAGCTAGTCGTCTGACTCTCAATGCTGCTCGACGCAATTCCGCAAACTCTGCAGTCCACCACTACATCGATAGTTTATCGCACCAGGATCTCCAGTGAGTCATAGACCCATCGCAGGCCGAGACAATCAGCCCCATCAAACATGAAACTGATGTCTATGTGTAAGCCACGCCAGGTGCAGCAGGCACCACCGGTTCTCTCTGTAGGAAGAGGAAATATGGCTTCGGTGAATTTAGTCACGTCCACCTTTTTGTTGTTCCACCGAACATGTACTTGCCGAGACGCTGTAGATAGTCTTTGATGACTATCCAAGACATCGAAAATGATGTACTGGTTGTCATTGGCATTATAATCCTCCAGAACTCTCCAGGCTCTCAGGTTTAAATGCTGATCTTCGGCCTAAGAGACTCGGATGCAAGTCTGAAAGATGTCTGGGATCGTTTCCCTCATTCCGGAGTGGTGGAAAGTTGGATGTAATTCCCCCGAGGATTAGTGAGAGTCATTTTCCACTTGACAGCCCTAGTATTTAATTCCCCTCACTTTCACTTAAGCTGCATTAGGGGCCCATAAATGCAGCAGTACCAAGTCAATCGGGGAACCAAGAGGATGAGTCCCTATACCGGTAATGGTACCGTTTACTGACTAAGAGCGCAACACCGTGTTCAAGGGCAAGCTGACTGAGAAGCGGGTTAGCCATACTGGATTGCATTGAAGAATTCTTATTTTTAAGGTTTGGCTTTCACTTTCTGTAGTAATAAGCGTACTACTAATTTTAGCCACACTACACAATGATTGCTAGACAGTTCACTTACAATATAAATATTTCGAGTACTAATTTTGTTATATACAAGCAAATTCTACTAGTATGTATTAATAACAAATAACACGGAGATAGGACAGGAAGACCGCAAGTAAATCTCCTTGCTGAGGACTTTTCTGAGTTTAACAGGTGAAATATGGCGAGAACGTGACTAGAATGGTCTTTTAGTGATTGTGTTAAGAGAACTTTACTGTGTCATTGGCTGTGTTTGTGCAAGGTCTGCTCAGTATAAATATTTACATTAGAGAAGCGTACATTTATTCTGTGAGTGAAGTGAAGGAATAACAACGACTTGAAGAAATGTTAAGGTATCACCGAAAACTCAAGATTCAGTTGTTATTCGGAATGAATAAAAGTTGTTTTGATACTGTTGTCTTAAATATAATTTATGTAGTGGAGTCATAAATTAAAAGAAACTAGTAAGAAAATGCAATACCCACAGCTTGAAACTCGTTCTTCAACCTTTGTCTGACCTTCAAAAGGTTATCATTTGGTTAAATGTTTTAATATATCGTTGTAAAGGGACAATTAAGGTGAAAACTTTCAATTTCGTAAATTGCAGAGCTTAAATTTTACGTCACCAGTAAATACATATTCCTAGGTCGTATAAAAACCACTACTACCTTCTAATTATCAACAAGTGGACACAATAGTAACCCTTAGGAACTGGTAACTATATGTATAAAATGTGAACTCAAACATTTATGATTCCTTATTTAATCCTACTAATATTATAAATGAGAAAATGTATAAAATGTGAACTCAAACATTTATGATTCCTTATTTAATAATTGAAATAAACCATCTAGAAAGGCTTTGACTAAACCGGCACGCCATTCGTGCATGCGTAATCTCATTGTTTTACAAAATGGAAATATGCTTAATGTAATAGCACTCGTGGATTTTCACATAAAGTGATTCTGGCTTGTATTATATAACAGCTGTAAACCGATTATTACGTTACTTTAAATCCTGATTTGTATTAATAACGAAGTTTATGCTGTTATGCTGGAATTAATTTCTTTATAATTTATAACATGAATGATTATTGGTTGTTTAAAGATGTTCATTATAAGGATAATATTTAATTACTCTAAATTTATTTGTTATCATTCAGTCATATATTTCTGAATGATAATTGTTGTTGATTTATAATAAACAGAAGCATATGCAACAAGCTAGTTTTTAAGTTGTTCTACCAGGTCTCCTTGTGCTATTTAATTACATTAGTTTTATTACAATAGGATATTTACACCTATTAAACTTATATAGGGTGTTCCACGAGGAAGTTTGCACGTTTATTATACGTCACTAGCTCATTTATGCAACGATAGCTTTGCAACTTTACTCAGTTTAGGTATAAAGTGGATCTCAAAAATAGTTTGTAAAAACTTCAGCTCTCCAACAATTACACTTACTCCTTGAGCCGTTGAACATCTAGGTGGTCTTTGGCCTCGCCAACCATGTGTCTCCCTGATCAACTGTAAACTCTCAACAATTGTAGAACCAAAATGGTGGCATATTTGTTAGCTGTAGTTCAGTGTTGACAGTTATCATTGAACAGTTGTTTGATAAAGAAATATTACTTGAACCATACAAATTTTAACCTAATATTTTTAATCGGCAAGACTTGTTGATGAACAGGTGCTTGCTTCCTGCCATTTTTTTATGTTACCTCTTTTACTTATTTTTCTCATATTTGTTTGAACATATTGTAAAATAAATTCTGAAAAAAAAATTAATACGGTATTAATTGAACTTAACTTTGAGAAGTGATAGATAATGTTAACAGAAAGTAAACTGTTGGGAATATTAATTTCATACCATTACAGAAGCGGCTAGTAATTTTTTTAAACTATTAGTTTGTAGCAGATAATTTGTCCTCTTAGTTGTTGATGGATTACTAAAAGATGCAATTCCTGGGTTGGCAGCCTGAAATTGTCGTTATCCTTTTGTAACGTTTCCACGTATAATACTTTACTTTTTTTTCAACATTGTTCAAAAGTCGTTTCTTCAAAGGATTGTGGTATTGGCCCCTGGAACTTCAAAATAATAACTAAATCGGTCCCGGGTCTTACCATTACCGCTACTGAATTAGCTGATTCCCTAATATAAACAAACTCACTAAAAGTATTAAAAACTTAGTTTTTACATTAGAGGGCCAAACACGTGGTATTTTTTGTTACGCATCAAAACCCCTCAAAGAAATTTCGTTTGCGAGAGACAAGTTTAACATAATTCCTGCTATGACATGTAATCCTTCTTCTTATTCTTCGGAATATTATATTTATAAAACAAATGGACTTCACGTGCTAGGTAGGCCTATTTATTAAATGTTTTTCAGTTATTGCAAGTTTTTGAAAATGTATGTAATAATATATTAAAAGTACTTTTATGTGTTTCATTTAATAACGGATTATAATAGTGTAAAACATTGGGAAGCTTTGAAAGTTAATAATTCTAATAAGTTATTAATGTATTGTATTTGTAATAACTCGATTGAACTCACATACCACTGTTCTTATAAAACCAACACACAATGTGTCTGTATTTGATTTTGAAAATTGGAAGAAATAATATATTTTTCATCTTGTGGCAATTATTAATATATTTTTGGTTTGTTTTTTAATTACTTGTCTTAGTTTCCTCTGGCTTAGACGAATCTATTTAATTTATATCACAATATAAAAACGTTATGCTGTTACCAGGTAAAGCACGCTAGTGCATGCAACGCGTTACAGGCTTTCTTAAATTTTCACAATCATTTATGACAAAAAGTTCAAAAGTACAACATATAAATTGAAGCTAACTTAGTTACGCTCACTAGGGGATTTGAATCCGTACAAAGACCTTTAAATAAATCTTTATAATTGGCATTTCTATACGTAGTTGAGTTTCTAAAATTTTTATTTAGTTACAGCTTTAACACGAACGATACGGTTTTGAAGCTTAAGCATAAATGAAATATTTTATCCATGGCTTAATTAAGGTATATGCTACTTCAAAAAAATACAATGGTGACTAACATTGGTTTAAAAAGTACACTATGGCGTAAATTAAACCTCGAGGTGAATTGTAACACTTAGAAACTCAATAGATGGTATTTTTTCAAGAGAAATTAAGTGTTTTAGCCCTCTTAATACTGTATTTTATTATTTAGGGCCTACAGTAACTCTTTTTGGCCCGAGCGCTAGGGTAAAAAACCAAGCTAGGGTAAAAAAGACACCTGGAGCCAATGTGTAGAACCATATTTTGTATACACTGCTTATACAGTATTTCTTAAGACCTTAATTTTCCTAAATTATTTTCCGTTTTCATATTTTCCACAAATACGATCCCTTATGAGGTTTTTTTTACTAGGACGCTAGGCACGAGGGGGGGCCACCAGTTGACCGACAAGATACTTGGTCGTCTTGCCACTAGACCGTCTTTTTTAATTAAATAGATAATTACTGAAAACCAGTACGTCGACAAGTTATTTCATCGTCAGTCCAGTTGACCGGCCTGTAAATCTAAATTATTATACACGAGAAACCAACTTGTCGTCAATCCTCCCGACCGACTTACCACTTGCTCGTCTTTTAGGTGGGGATGTGTCGAGCGGCAGTGCCAGCGGCGCGCGCAGCTGTGGAGGGCCCTGCAGGCGTACCAACTTCTGTATCTTGTAGCGGCGGTTTTCATTCCGACGATTTTCAGCTATCACAATGCAGCGGACTAGTGAGGTTTTTATTACGTGTAATTGTTTGTTTCTCAATCGATATTTTGTTATACACAGTACAGTGAATATAAATAGGCCTATATTAGTTTACTTCAATGAAATAAATGTTTTATTTAACTAAATAAATAAAAATACGCCGATTGAACAAATAAAATTGTTACAGACAACAGGAAGTCCTTAATATGATCAAAAAAGTGTTTATCTTTATTAAAAAATTACTGAAATTTGTAAACTTACTGCTGGCGACAAGGGTGGTGCCATGCATAGGTTTATCAATAAATAAGATAAACATGGACAACCTTATGCAGCTATAAGTCAGGAAACATTTGTAGAAACATTAAAATGCAATACCAATTTATGAAATATGATAAAATATTTACAGGAAATGTTGATTACTGTATATACATCGTGAGTATCTCCAGCAGTTACACACTGGTGATCTTTGAGTTGACTCTTTTAAACTCATTGAATATTACTTTTTTTCGTTTTGAAATAAATTCTGTAATACTTTGAAATTGCTCGAATTTGAGCAACATGTACACGAGTTTGTATATTAAATTAACTAACATATTTATGTAATAGGAGGGTCAAATATTGTGAACAGTGGTGAGGTAACTACCGTTACATTTATTCAATTGAGAGATAAATACAAATTGATAATACCGGTTATTTAAAGCTTTGTTGTGTATTTTTCCCTCTCTTAAAAAATAAAATAAAGAATGAATTTAGACTTTTGGTGACATTAGTTTGTACTATTTCTCCTTAAATGACACTGCTGTCTTGGTAAGCAATAGTTATCTCGGTAAACTATTTATTTGCTGAAGTGCACAGTGTGCTACTTAGCCTGAGAAACATCTTTTGTTTTATGATTTTGTTGTAGGCCTATTGAAAACCTTGTCTAGAAGGAATTCCCATTGCCTGTGTTACCGGGGAGAAGTTTTTCTTAGTAAAGTCTGTAGACGTCTTCGGTTTTACACAGAAACATGTAATTATAATTGAAGAAGTACATGTTTTATCCTCTCACGTTGTTGCATGGACAATACTATGGTGATTCAATTCTGTGTACTTCAATTGTCTAACTGGCCCTAACTGACGCATCCTTGTTCTTTTTTTTACTAAATAATGTAGTCTTTACTTCCGTAGATCTTTGCGTTTTATTGTGTAACTGTCCTCAAGTAAGTCTGTGTTCTGAGTAAGTACTTCAAATGCACGGCACTACTGTATATTCAGATTTTCTAATGAACTAATATAAGGATAAAAGGAGTATAGACATGTATGTATGACAGAGTATGTCTACTCCTTTTATCTATGGTACTATTTCCAAGTTCATCTGGACGACCCTGCAAATCGTTTCTAGTAAAAAAATATTTGGTTTATGTTTATGAACTTGTATGAGTGTTGTTAACTAAAGCTAAATTCACATCAAATTAATTAATTTAATTTATTTTAATAGTTTTCTAATTAATTTCAGTTTTAAGAACATATAGTAAATAAATCCTTGTTGAAACGGCTGTACTATCCATGCACTTATTGTCAAACTATATGTTCAAAGATTCCTGGACGGCAATGTTATAATACTAGTTGGAGCAGAGGTACTGGATCTAGGGTTAATACATTTTTGTGACGTAAGGTATATCATTGCAGAAGTAGTTAGCTCAAGAATTATGACGCGGATGACAAAGATTGGTAGTTTTTGCTATAATAATAAAAAAAATATCAAACCCCAAGTACATAAAATCATTCACAGTTTTTTTTCACAGTCTATTGAATAGCCTGCAGTTAAGTTCACTCTAATGAAGAATATAGACGTGGCCAGAGTTCCAAACTATTTAAGTAACAACTGTTTACATGAACTATCCTAGTGTGCAATGTACTTATTGAATTTTCATTAGTAATATATCATGGCTATATCGTTTATGTAAAAGTATCAAAAGATAGTAAAACGAAAACGAAACAATCAACCAAGACCAGTGACCGAAACAAGTGTCGAGCTGGCGGCGCCGCGCCTACCTCGGGATTCCCCGAGGGCATTAATTCATCTTTGAAGTAACACCGGTAACACTGACTCACTGGCCGACACGGATACCCGCCTACCACCCCCTTTGTGTCGTCACCCTATGACCACCGGTCGGTCAGCCACCCATCCAAGGAAACTCTAGACATCGGCGGCTCTTTGTCGTTCGTTGACCAGCGTATTTTCTAGAGTTGAATGTATACCCTCACTCACACCAGGGAATAAGTAAACTGTAGTAGTTTTCTTGTTTATGAAAATATTTGCATCAAATTAGAAAAAAATCATTTATTTATTTATAAAATATTATTATTTTACACAAAAAAACACACTTTTACCCTCCCTGTTGCAGCAAACCTAAGTACTTGTTAAACTTATTCTATTTAAATATGGAATAACTGTGATATTTTCAAGAAGTCATTTTAGTGTAAATCCAATCAGGCAAATAGAAATTTGCTTAGTCTGCAGGTTTGTTGCGGTGGGGGTATATTTCGTCATAAACTCTTTTTCCACTTAAGAGTCTTCAATAGTAAAGTGGCAACTAAAACGCGACTCCAGCGACCCAATTCTGGCGGCGCTCTAGAACTACCCGAAGGCCTTTTCCGGTATTACGCGTGCCGCATCACACAAGTAGTTTTCCCGCGCCCCTATTCAAACGCTTGTAGGCGAAGAAAAAGAAAGCGAGTTGACGACCGAGGCTAGGTCGACCCGATCGACTTCGACAGCTGTTTTACTGTCTCTCTCCCCCCCCCTCTCTCTCTCTCTCTGTCTTTGGATGTGTAGGGTTGGCGAGGGTTGTAAAATTGCTGAAAGTGAAAGGGACGTGGCTGGCGCTACGTTCCTAGTTTTTGGCCTCTTGATGCTAACACTGGGTCGGCTACTCGAGATCAAACAACAGCGTGTGTTTAGTACAAAATTGGGTCCACAGTCACATACTTATTTAATACGCAAGCAGGATTTTTGTGACAATTACTCATCCGAAACTACTGAACCGATTGACATGTTTTTGGTGTCATTGGAAAGAGCGTAACGTGAAGTTGTGCAGGAAACTTTCTTTTTAGGTAAATAATTAGAGAGTGAGGCCCTGGGACCCTTTAAAGTTTCGTATTTCTCCATAAGATTAACATGGGAAACAAACATTGTTTTGAAACTCCAGCTGTTGTCAGGAATTAAATATTAATAATTAATTGCCCATGGAAGCATGAGAGTTCTGTAGAGTTTAAAGTAGCCTACACCTTATTGTCTACAAATTGGCTAAATAACTTAGGTACAGTACATTATAAAAGCTGACAGACTTTTTATGTTGACTTAAATTGTAAGCTTACCATTTCCCGTCCATGGGCAGTTTGATAGTTAAAAAATAACCCTTTAAACTGGAATAGGACTGTTATGTAAATTGTGAGTATTTCCATTAGTTAATAATCTTTTAGTTGACTCTTTTAAAATCATCGGAAATTATGACTGTTATTAGTTTTTTAACAAGTCATTTGTTTATATGTAACTCCTGTACTTCTTTGCAATTGCTCGATTTCGAGCAACATGTACACTAGTTAACCTATAATTTTATACAATAGCTAAAATATTCCACATTCCAACCAAATTTCTGGCCGAAAGTAGTTTTTAATTGCATTTTAATTGAATGATTTGTAACGAATCGAATTGAACCATAATTGTGGTTAATACTAGGGACTAACAATTAAGGGACACTAGGTTCTAAATACTACAAGTGCAGAATGGCACGGTACCCATTCGAGCCGTGTCCATAATTTGTTAAATTAATAGTAGCTTACAGCAACTGGATAAACATTTTACAATATTTATGTAGAAATATGTGCATGATTTAGAAAGTCATTAAGCTGGAAAACTGCAATATACTACAGACTTTTCAGAGAGGTTACGTATTCATTCAGCTTAGTGAAAACATAATATAGATACGTATACAAATAAGAACTTGAACTCTTTGAGAGCCATTGAATGTTATTAGACGAAAAGGGTTGTGCATGTTTACTAGCGCTACTCAGCAACAAAAACCATTTAATTTATCTCTAAAATGTATATTATTAAAGTGCACTGAGCAGCAGCCTAAAAAATCTATGTAACTTACCTATATAGTTACAAAATACTCAAACTCGCATTGTGACATTATAATTCGGCTAATATTTCTCCAACAGATAATTCATCTACAGAGAAGAATTTTATTGTACTCTTACCGTGTCTAATAACATCCAAAGACAAAAACCTTGCCTAAAAATGGTACCTGTCTTAACAAATTATTTGCAGTGGCCTATATTACGGACCGTGGCTCACTGGTTGGTAACATTATTGAAAATAACACGACATTTTGGCTGTAAAAATGGCCCAATTAGTAAATACTATTTAAGCAGCTACTGTCATAACAGAAAGGTCATATTCCTTTTAAACTAGATCACATCATCCTTTATAAGATACGTTGATTAACAATGCATGTAAACGTCAATAAATTACGTAACAGCCAATTTCTTTTTTTGCTTTTTGGAAATGCCAAATTTCTATGTAATTTCCATTATTTGTTGCCAATGAAGCCACACACCCATATAAATGAGGAGACCCCTAACAGTTCAAGAATAAAAGCTAACTTCACTTCAAGTATATTCCACTACACCTAACATTCCGTAGAGAGATTATATTGACATCTTTATGAAATTGATAAGGCTGAGACAATTAACTGACATCCCCCATGTCAAGGAATTCCAGTTTTAACAGTAACCCCACAACCAATTAATTTCTCCCACCAATACTATTTTAATACTATTTAAAGGTTCTTTCAAAGGAAGAGATACCAGATTAACATATTAATAAAAACTCCGATTACGTACAGTATGGGAAATATTTTATTCATTGAATGATCAACTATATTTGGCAACTAACGCAATTAATATCATTTTAGCGGATTTCCCCTATAGGGAATAAGCTATTACCGTAGTACTCATGGTAAGACCTGGACCCAGGACCGATTTACTTTTTCGTTTTGAGGTCCCTAGAGACCAAAAACACCATCCGTTCAAATGTATATATATATATTTATACATAAATATACATATACATATTTATATATATATTTTTGGATTGGTTTTTCTATGATTATTCTAAAAAAACTCCCTCCAAAAAGTTAACATAAAACAATATAACGAATAGAGACTAATCACACTATAACACTGGAACAGTTCCAGAATTTGTGTAAAACTGGTTTACAAATTGTTATACTGTACTGTCTATACAACTTTATTTTACTTGGGGTTTTCTACGAAATAAACTAAAACAAAACTATAATGCGACAAGATGGTAAGGTCATAAGAATACTAGAATGATAAAATCGTCCATAAAACAACTACAAAAAAAAAAAAAAAAAAACCCCGCCTATGCCGTTTGAGTTCCAGTAGGGGATGGGACTGGTTCTGAAGACTAGGAGTTTCCTTGTTTGTTAGGCATTTCTAGGAAGAGGCACTTTCTAGTTTACAGCCCCAATGTGCGGCTGTTTAGTTTGATCACATTGTTGCCGCCCTTTTCGGGACACTAAATCATAATATCCACAAAGGCAACACACAACACTACTAAACTTACCCATATTCGAAACAGATGGCTTTTAAAAACATTGGGCCCAATCAATAGATTTTAAAGTACAGAATTTAATTATGACATTTAATATGATTAAAATCTAATCTCTAATAAAATTTTAATTAGAGTACAGGTAAAATAAGCATCGCAACGTAAACAATGTCAAGCGTAAGTATTTTATGACGGTTTGCTAAAAAAATGTTAATTTAAATGTGTTAAAATTTTGGTAGCATGAACTAACGTTTCGGAATCCAGACAGATAACGCAAAACTTATACAGTACGGTATGACATAAATTATAAATTAAATGTAACATGACTGTAAAAAATAAGATGGGACAACAACGATAATTAAGTTGTAAATAGTGATTTTGTGTTGTCTTCACTTGATGTTGATGTTCATTATCTGACAAGGTCATTTGTTTCTGTTTAGTAATGTAAAATGTGACAATGTTTGATTAAAACACAAGTATCAGGAGACCAAGCTTGCTCGAGGTGTCAGGTTATTTCATAAGTAGCGATGCATATTTGGCTAAATACACTCTCGCCAATTCAGTCAATACAAAAAGACTATTTTAATGTCTATCGTATTTCGTATTCGTATTTCAGGAGAAGACCTCTCGTTCATCTTTACATGAAAACACTACGTAAAATACCTTCTGGGCCGTGACAGACAGACAGAATTTGAGATAAAACACTAAAAGCTTTTTAATGTATAAACGCAAAAATAACCGAAAATAAATAATTCTGAACAGTGTACAGACAAAACTCTAATTTTATTTGTGATCAACTACCGTACATTAAAGTAAACAAAAATCAGCTGTGTGTGGTTTCTAATGCTATTCTTATGGAGACAATGTTACGTTATATATAATTTTGTGTTGAAATTTGGGGAAATTAACTATTTTTCCCGCCATCACAGGATCGAGTCCTTTAATTTGAGCCCTCTCCCGTCCTTCTACGACTTCCCAGTCACCCACAATTTTGAGGTAAAGACCGCGGCTTACGTAATAACGTAATTAATATATAGATATGAGGAGTTTACTTGTATGGTATAATGTACCAATCGTAATAGATGAAATGATTGAATCCATTGCTAAACAGCTGCTTATTTGCTATAGCAGAATTGAAAACAAGCTCATTTTGATAGGTTATCTATACACAAAACCTTATTCGTTTTCTAGTTTAGTTTGTTAATTAATGATGCATATGACGAAAAATATAGTTCACCACACGGGCAATTTTCAACTCTCGCTCATTTACCGACCTCGGCTTTGCCTAGGTCGTAAAACTTGACCTCGGGTCAAAAAGAGTCACTTGAGGTCCTAGTGATTAAATATTCTAATAAGATAATTGTTTTGACGCTAATATGCAGTTTGTAACAACTGTAAAAAATAAAGATGTTTGAGTAGCCGACCCTGTAAGTCAACATAAAGTTTAAATGAGTGTTTTAAAGTTTGTTTGATATTTATGCCAATGTTAGTAATTAACAATGTTTAATATTTAGAAAATCATAAAAAATCTTACTTTAATAAAAACAATTGTTATTGTAGGCGTACCACTATCACACACTGTACACTACTGCAATGTCTTGTTTGTGTTTTTATGCCATATATTAGGGTCTTTTGTCTTATATATCCTTTTGTGTTCCTTGTTCACTTATAATAAATCAACATTAACAATTCATTATAATTAACAAGGGAAATCTAATTTTTTAACACCTTTTACAACTAAAATTAAGTCTATTTGAATGATTAGCCAGCTGTACACTTTAATAACCCCAGTATTATGTATTCGATATTGTTACTTATGCATTGTAATTACATTTTAACGTTGGTCAATTTTAGGAAAGGGTTTGTCAATCATTAAATTTTAAGTTGTTATTTCATGACAACGTAATACGAAGTTGACGTACCACTTTAGCATTGCTCTGCATTTTACCCAGAACTGAAAGAGTAATATTTTTTTTTATTACAATTAAATAATATCTCATGAACTGCCATGCTGTAATAGCTAGTTTCCGGCGTAGGGCTATGGGAGTAATAACACCCTGGATGCCCCAAACTCGTGCCGATTATTAAGTATTGTGTGAACCCAAATCAGCTATTATTATTTCTTTTTCTTCGCCTCCATACTAGGTACATGGCTAAAACCTTCTTTTGCCATGGTGTTAGCATCGCAACTACTGAGCCACAACTGAACAGAAAATAATAAATATTCAGGCGTGAATAATATTCTAATTAATAACTATAAACTTTTTAAAACCTCATACCATCAAAAGAGTACTAGTTGGAGCAAGGTAATAAGAAAAAAAACCTATAGTTTACCAAAGAATTGAGAGTTTTAAAGCAGGAAAGAGCTAAAGACCACCTACAGTGACAGTTCCATGTGACGTCAGGCCTCTGCCAGACCATAGGACACTATACATACAACATACAACCATGATATGAGTCATGATGACATTCTGTTTTTTTGGTCAGATATTGTAGAGATTTAAATCATATACATTGTATACTTATTCCCATACTGATGGGTTGAGGCGTTCGAAAGTTATGGGACTTTGAAATCTCAAATTTAGACAACTTTCTTCACCCAGAAAATCATATTTTCAGTCTTACAGTATTTTCAATTAAATTCTCAACAGTTGATACAATTTGTCCTCTTGATTTAATGTTTAAAGGTGTTTCAAACCTACATCCTTATTCCTTATAAAGTAAAATTCAGAGACATGCCGGGAGACAGCTATAGTGTAAGAGTTCCTTATCTATTATCAGGCTCATGTAACCTATATCCTTGTCCTTCTACTGTCTGTGCTGTAGTTTGACCAAGTTCATACAGCACAGGTCAGTTTCATACAGCACGGACAGGATATAGGAATATTCTCAAGTCATTAAACAAGCCAAGTACAGTTTAAAAAAAAAATAAAATCGAAGATGCAGACGGAGACTCCAGAAAATTGCGGCACATCGTAAATAAGGTTGCAGGACGTCCAAGTAGGAAGGAAAAATTCCCAATAGAAGCATTCTGCGCGCACGATGGCACTGCCACCTCTGTCCAGATAATAATTGTATGCAATAATTTAGATTCAATTTAATTATTAATTAAATTAATTTAATTATTAATCATTCCCTAAGACTTTTGAAGCATGGCTTTGCATAATTCCATATTCACTTGACATTTCCCACCCTCCAACTTGCCTCCACTTCCTCTACGTCGTGGACCTGTTTCCATCATTCCCTAAGACTTTTTAAGCATGGCTTTGTATTATTCTATAGTTACTTGACATTTCCCACACTCCAGACCTTTTGCCCTTGCAACTTGCCTCCATTTCCTCTACGTCGCGGACCTGTTTCCATCATTCCCTAAGCCTTTTAAGCATGGCCTTGTATAATTCCATCGTCACTTGACATGTCCCACACTCCAGACCTTTTGTCCTTGCAACTTCCCTCCACTTCCTCTACGTCGTGGGCCTGTTTCCATCACTCCCTAAGCCTTTTTAAGCATGGTTTTGTATTATTCCATTGTCACTTGATATTTCCCACACTCCAGACCTTTTGCCCTTGCAACTTGCCTCCATTTCCTCTACGTCGCAGACCTGTTTCCATCATTCCCTAAGCCTTTTTAAGCATGGCGTTGTATAATTCCATCGTCACTTGACATGTCCCACACTCCAGACCTTTTGTCCTTGCAACTTCCCTCCACTTCCTCTACGTCGTGGGCCTGTTTCCATCACTCCCTAAGCATTTTTAAGCATGGTTTTGTATTATTCTATAGTCGCTTGGCATTTCCCACACTCCATACCTTTTGCCTTTGCAACTTCCCTCCACTTCCTCTACGTCGTGGACCAGTTTCCACCACTCTGATACGTCTCAGGAAGCAAGTGATACAAAATATGCCACAGAACATGAACAAGACGCAAGTGATACAACTTACTACGAGAGAGCTCAATGACGAAACTGACGAAAAATCCAACGCAAAACCTGGTATATATATATGTACACATATACATATATATATATGTATATATATGTATATACTAGCTGTTGTACCCGTGCTTTGCAACGGGAAGAAGACACAAAATACAAACATTTTGATCTTTACATTTGTTGTATAAAATAGTTACACATATAGGCTACCACTTTTAGAAACAAAATTTGGCTGCACTTTAGTATCTGTCCTACACTCATAACAATGAAAAATATCGATATAGGCTATGGATTATTCTATATATTCATTTAAATTAATAGTACTGTACCCTGTCAGTAAACTTTATAACTTGTTAATGCGAATTTAATATCACAGAACCAACTTGTGTATTTGAAACAGCTGACGAAATTCTTTTATTCGTTTTAAATATTACTCATAAGGTTAACATGGGAAATTCCAGAGCCACTGGGGCGGAGCCCGAACGGACTTTTGAGATAAGAATGCGTCTATATGTTAATCGGGAATGTGAGCTATCATTACACCAAATTTCAGCCCAATCCGGCCAGTATTTTCTGCGTTTACTTGTCACAAACATACATCCATACATCCAAACTTTCTCATTTATAATATTAGTAGGATTAGTAGGATATATATATATATATATATACCATAATACCATATAACCACACTACAAATTTAATTCTACAATATACGGTACGTAGTTTTATCCAAACAAACTATCAAAAACCCCGAATGAAATTTTTAATTGACTTAATAGTCAATGCATATAAGCGAGTCTTATCTTTCGATGCAGATTAAATAATACAAAGGCAGAGGAATGCGCGAGACCAAGGACAATGTCACGGCACGGTTGCTATAGAAACGACGCAACGAGAATTGCGCGCCAACGTCAACTTAACGCCAGACTGTGTAAACACGCCGCGTGTGTAGTGTTCGACGGAGCTATAGTACTTTCAGTTGGCAATACCGGCTTCTAGCCTCGAGTGAGGTGGTTCAACCATGAGAAGCGCCTCAAACTCCTGGGTAATCCCCGGTTAGCTCCTCCCACTCTGCCCCCTATCCCCACCTAAAAGACGAGCAAGTGGTAAGTCGGTCGGGAGGATTGACGACAAGTTGGTTTCTCGAATATAATAATTTAGTTTTACAGGCCGGTCAACTGGACTGACGATGAAATAACTTGTCGACGTACTGGTTTTCAGCATTTATCTATTTAATTAAAAAAGACGGTCTAGTGGCCAGACGACAAAGTATCTTGTCGGTCTACTGGTAGGCTCCCAGGCACGAGCCCGGAATTGTATTTCACATTACTAGCGTCTAGACTGCTAGACGCTACATCCATCCGGCCGTGACGCATAATCCTCACCGGTGTTACCATTTTTAGCTTTTACTCGGTAAATCGTACTTTTTTCGTTTCAATGTTCGTATCTGTGTTTTTGTTCGTAACCGTGACCATGTTCGTGTATGAACGTATGTGTGTATTGACGACCTTCTGATGAAGTGAATTGACATCCCCTGGACGCCCGAAGATGACTTCGTGATAAGTCGAAACTAGCTGCGTCATAACAGCAACAATTTGGATTACAAGAAGCAGGTATTTACACCAATTTTTATATTCAACGTAATCCGGAGGCTAACATCAACAATGAGATCAATTTAGGCAAGGATCACTTATGAGTGTTTTATATTTTATATATATGTATATGTATATATATATAAATATATATATATTATTTAACAACTGTTAAAATGAGAAAACATAATCATATTGCTCAATAACTAAAGAAATATGAAAAATACTATTAAATATACAAACGAACTCAATACAAAAAATTATAACAAAAAAAAAATGTTTTATATAAGACATTTTAATTAAAATTTTAAATAATAAATGAACTGCTTTCAACATATCCACCAGAAAAAACGAAACATCCAACTGATATGACAGACAAGAGCATGCATCCATCCGTGAAACATAGCCTTTGGCTTCAGCTGTTATTACAATATGTCATGTGAGAGAGGATTTAAGATTTACTTTGTTTGTAACTCGGTATTAACTACATTTTTTATGAAACCCATCATGTCTAAAATCAAATAAAACACTACAAACAAATGACAAAACTTTATATTATAAATAGTAAATTAATAAAATTAAATTTGTAATATAAAAATTACAATTCACAATCGCAAATGTTTTTAAAGTAGCATTTAGATTATATATAAAAAAGGCTAGTTGTATGATGACTTAAGACTTGCTGTATAAGTTTGGTTACTGTAATTCTATGTATAATACAACATTTTAGTTTGGTTGTTGGGTGGGTTACCACCTATTACAGTTTCCCAAGATCGTAACGGTAACCTTTTGATTAGGTGAGCACTGTGTTCTCACAGTTATTCATAAACACTTACAACACAGTCATATTTGTTTGACACATAAAACTATCTTGTACACACATATCTTTTTACAAAATATCTTATGTATGTGATGATGTTCGTCACACATGATAATGAAAATTACACATAATTTTGGCAAGGCCGAAAATTGACATAATAATATTAGTCAGAGTTTTCTAAAAAAAACTTCACTTTGTCTAAGTGAAATGTTGCCTTAATACAGTTGAAATACAATAGTTCAAAATTAACAAACAAATTAACTACAATTTTATCATAAATAAATAACACTGAGTTATAAGTAAATCAATTTGTTATTACAATAGATTACTAAGTTGAACATACATCGGGAATACTTTGTGCCCCAGTGCGGCTGAGGACCCGATATTCTGAATATGCCTGATCCAACTTCCGCCATTTCCATATCTTATATCCGGCAGGCATGTGTGACTTTTAAGTCTGCTGCAGTAGAATAAATTTAGCAAAATCTTACCTGAGTAAACCCCATCGATATATAAACACAATATATCGATGGGAAAACCTTAACCAAACTATAAATGTTCTTCAAAATGCAACAGAAATATTTTGTTAATCGTAGAGATAATTTTGTATGAATAGTATATTTTGGTTCCATATATTACAGAAAAATTAAAAACTATTTTTTTATTGAAATATTTTATTACTTTCAAAGCAGTAGGTTGGATGGTGGATGGGTCTAATTGCAGTTATATACTGATAAAGATGTTAAATATTTAACTATTCTTAGGCAATATAAGACGATATTACCTAAACAAGTTTAAGCTGGTGATTATATTTGCTTGAAGGATGCAAAACAAATGCAATGAGATACATTTTTGTATAAATCCGATAACTATAAATGTCAAAGAATTCCATAAAACTTTTCTATTAATAGTATATTGTCCCATAATAAAGTTATGGGTAGGTGCTGGTTTAGGGCTGTAAGTTTAAAATGGATTCCTAAGAAGCCTATGTAATTTTCTTTAGTTCCCCCAATCTAATTGTATTTTTCGAACGCTTGTCAATCATTTTATATTCCAATGGGGAATTATCGTCCGAATTAGTTAACTATTACTTGAAGCACATGCCTTCAATGTTGCGATGCTACATAAACGCAACTGAACTACGGATAGCCACCATTAAAGAAAGAAACTTAAAATGTTTCGAAGATATTATGTTAGTCAGTAGATTTTTTTAACACCTTTTACCAGGTAAATAATTACTTTGGAGTATTTATTTTTCTTAGTATCAGCAGAAACACCACTTATGACCTTAAGAGATCCACTTTCATTCCTCCACTGATGTTACAACGTTGAATAAAACAAGACCTAATAAGTTACCCTCGCTGCACATTTGTTTCATTCTGCTTGCGTGGTAAATCAACATGACTCTCATAAAAATTTAGATCATTTTTAGAAAACAAATTGCAATACGTAAATATATCAGTATTTGTAAACATAAAATTTAAGAATCACCCAAACACAATCTATTTCCTAAAACATCAATGCGTACTAATATATAGAAAATATTATTTTACTAAAATTGTTTATCACAAATTAATAAGTATAAATATAATGTTAAATAAACTAACAAAATTTATGTTAAATTAGCTCTTGTTTAGTATCAAACTAATTTGCTATTTTAGAACAAACTTGTACGTTTTAAAGTTAAAATATTTCTACATTTTTCAAAAATATTATCAAAAGATTAGGCCTATGTTTAATTAAACTCGCTAGAGTGATAAATTTACCGGTTTTAATATAGCACTCATATTCTCGTTTGGAATCACAATATTTTGATCCCTCACTATCATAGAAGCAATTTTGCGGTATCTGTAGAACCCATAATTGAACAGATAAACTGTGAGACATAATTTTAATAATCCTCCATGATATTGAGATCATTAATTCAAAACTCCTTAAAGTGCAGTATGAGAAGGTCTTAAAAATTATGGGTGTAAAGTATGGTTCGGTACGACTTGATTTAGATCTACTTTATACTATAATAGTTATAATTTATGCGTTAGATTTAACTGATAAGTTACTTTCGTATCAATTACTATTTTGCAGTAAAATAAATTTGAAAGGCGTTTTTACTCAAACTATGTCACAGTGTTAGTCTTTTATAGACTGGTCACTTCAAACAAAATACTATCAGTTTCTTCAAAGATATTAGATTTTATTACCAAGGGCAAAATTCGTCATTGACAAGCTTTTACGTTTGTAAAAATGCATATTGATTGCGTAACAAATGTTAGAAAATACACCGTGTCCCAAAAAGAATGGATCAAATCTAGAGCTTAATATACGTGTTACCAAAGGTCCTAGAAAAGTCAACTATGGCTAATTTTAAAGTTTATATCTTAGAGTTTCTTTCAATAACCTTCAACAGAAATCAGCTGTTCCATTGTTGCTAGCCCGTTTGAATTTTTAAAATATTAAGTTGCAATAAATGGAGTTGCAGTTTAAAGCACGGTTTATTGGATGGTTTATAAATCTTTGGTGAGATTTTTTTAGGTCTTGGGGCTTGTGAAAGATCAAGTGTGTCTATCTCTCATCCATCTCAATCAAGTGTGTCTATCGCTCATCCTAGACCAATTTAAAGTAAAGATAAGGGAAGCCTTTGGAAAAATTACACCAAAATGTGCAGTCAGATCTGGGACATTGACTTGACTTTCTTTGACTAAATAGCAAAAATCATGTAGAGGTTAGGCGGTGAAACAATGGTAGGAAAAACTTATGAAGTTAAGGAAAAAAGTGTATATAAATCAAACTTTTTATCTTTAATAATTGAGTATTTATACCAGTTTACTTTTGATCCATTCTTTTTGGGACACCCGGTAATTTGTTATGTTTTAATTTATTACAATGAAATGCTCGATCAACACCTGTGAACGAGTATAAGTTGTCGTTTCAAATCCTTGGCATCATTTAGTTTCCGTGGTCTGTCTACTACCTTTGTCGATTAACTGAAATTTATAAACGACGGGTTGACGGTCTAAATGACAATAATTTGTTAGATTTCAACTAGTTTAGTGCCCTATCGTATTTTTTAAATGTTAAACTGCAAACTCCATATCTTCACAACTAGTTAATGAGCGTAAGCAATATGGTAGTACTAAAGTATATGGTTAATACTTGTTCTTCTTGTATTAGGGAGGTCACTGTGTATAGTATATCCAGTTGGTAACATTAGTATAGCCAGTTGATAACATGCAAGTGAACCTGTAAATAGTATGGCTTTGATGGAGGGGAGACGCCCAAATCCGATACGATTTTCTTCAAATTCAAAGACGAAACATGGCCATGTTTGTTGTCAATTACTGTAGGGGATGACAGCTAAAGTTGAACTAAAATCTTGTAACATCACGAATATACTGATTATAATTTTATAACAAACTAGCTGGCCCGACAGACGTAGTCCTGTCCTATTGTGGTTTTATGTCACATGCTCATACATTTTCAAGATGAGCTCGTTCGCATGGCTTAATCACGTCCTGGTTGAAGTTCGTTCGCTACGCTCACTCACCTTTTGGTTGCAAATTAGCTGTTCTCATAAATTAAAAAAAATATAGTGCTGCACCCTGTTGGTAAACCTATTAACTTTTTAATGCTATTGAACATCACAGAATCAGATAGTTTAGTTGAACCAGCTGTTAAGATTCTTTAATTCCATTTAAATATGAGTACTCATAAGATTAACATGGGAAACTCCAGAGCCACTGGGGCAGAGCCCTTTTGACGGATCTGCACCAAACTTCACACAAACCATCCTTGAATAATGCTTAATAATGCCTGAAAGTTTCATTACAATCTGTCGAGCGGTTTTGGAGTTTATAAAGGACAAACATACAAATATACAAATATATAAATATACAAACATACATCGGATTTTATGTATATAGATTTACCACTATAAAATATAAATATTTTCAGTTACGTATCGGTGCTATTAGGACCTTTGTTTGTTATGATTAGGATACAATATTTTTTATTTTATGAAGTTCAGTCTACTTCAATAACGCAAATCAAATTTCAAAACCCAACCAGATAGGCCTTGTGTTGAAATACGTATAAATCTCACAGCTGCGGACTTATCTCCGTTTAACAGGTGAAATATGGCGAGAACGTGTCTAGAATAATCTTCGGTGACCATTGTGTGTTTTGATTGTGAGCTTTTGAGAATTTGAATCTGGATTTAAAAACTTAAATTGCAACTGTGTTTATTTAGGAGAAAAAAAGTATAGGTTGATTAACCGAACATCTTTTGTAATCATATTGTAAGTTACTCAATTTGGTAAGTTAATTTTCAATGTCTAGACTGTAAGTGATTTACGTGAGTATGACAAAAAGAAGTTGTTTGAAAACAGAAAGATTGGCCCGTAAAAACCCTACAACGATTTCATACAGTAGATCGATAGAACATAATTATTCTTTTTACCGGTCTCTTCCCGCTGCAAAGCACGGGTATGGTATGACGGATTATTGAGTTTTCTAAAAAATTACTTACGAAGTCAAACGGGGTGAAGTCCGTTGGTACCAGTTTAATAGTTTTTCCTTCTTAAAATTAGGTCATAAACAATCTCCGCAACTTATATTCAAAACTGACTGAATACACTATAAATTTATTTTATTTCATTTTATTCTTTCAACGGTAACACCATTTTTACATTGGAATATACATTAAGTAGGATTAAATCACTTTATAAACATAGCATAATTAGGTAATAAATATGAGCGATAATGAGAATAAATTAGAAAGCAGACATGACATGCAAAAGACATAACCAGTATAAAAGAAAACAAAAATACATTCATAGGCTGAATCATTTTAAGTGTAAGACATACAAAGACATCGCAAATTTGGTACAGGCTACTAAAATACGTGCAATTAATAAGAATGAAAATGAGAAGCAGGCATAAGATGCAAAAGACATAATAATATGGCGCAAAGATAACAACAACAGGTAAAATATGAAGTGCAAAAACATAACAACAACAATATTTAACAATATGCAACCGAGACATAACAACAACGAGAAAAAAGGAAACAACAAGTGTAATTTATTTATTTATTTATTATTTATTTATTTATTGCATACACGGCAAACGCCATTTTACAGGAGAGTTGAGTTGAGATTGATAGTTAGTGCGATCAATAATTAAATATTTTAACAAGTATGAAATACTATGTATAGTATGTAATACCGGTAGGCTAACAAAAGAAATAGTAAGATACAACAACAACAACAACAAAAATAAATAAATATATATATATATATTTACCATGTCATTATTTCATTTTACCATGTCATTGTGTACGGAACGAGACTCTGGGGTCACTCGCCTAAAGTCGACAAAATTCTGGTTCTGCAAAAGAAAGCGATGAGGGTACTTAGTGGAGCCCAGGATCTCGCGCACTCCAAACCACTGATTCTCCAAAACAAAGTCGTGGCTGTATATAATGTATATATTTTTCAATGTCTCCTAGAAATTAAGTCCAATGAAATATACCTACCTAGAAACCAGCATGTACATAGCCATAACACTAGAAATAGTTTTGATATTTTCACTGTAAGGCACAGACTGAGTAAATCAATTAATTGTTTTCCTGTTACAGGTTGCAAGTATTTTAACCATCTGCCTCTTGAAGTGAGGCGTTTGCCTTTTCCAAAATTCAAAGCCTTTCTAAGTAACTGGCTTTTAGAAACACCTTTATTTGACTCTAATGAGTTCCTTAAGGTAGAGGTCCACCTGTAATTAGGTAATGCATGGTGTGTGCTTTTTTTAACTGCTTTTTGATTTTTTTTTCTCCAAATGTGCATGGTTTTAATCTGATTTATTTAACTTTTTATTTTGTCTGCTTTTGACTTAAACTAAGCATGGTTTGATTTTATTGTTAACCAATCTCTGACGATGGTTTTATTTTTATTTTGTTGAATTATGTATTGACATAGCCTATTATGTATGTTTAATGGCCAAATAAACAATTTGAATTTGAATTTTGAATATATGTACAAAACAACAGCCATAAATTGTATCAGTAATGTTTTTAACCTAACAAAAAAATTTAAATCATGCAACTGAAATAGACTATTTTATTAAATTGTTAATAAAATAGCATATCATTATATTTGACCAGTGATAAAACTAGACCATTAATTTTCATCTAAAGTTGTCACCAGTTTTAAACACAGTGGGTTTAGTTGAAGTGAGCTACCAACAGATTGCACTGATATACATTACTAATGCATGCCGAATAATCAGTGTTTATAACCAAATTTAAACTAATAAGACATTAGATTGTAGGCTATATAATCTTAAAATGTCTTTAACTATCACAGTAAAAAATAGAAAATAGATTTTTTTACTCTAGTACATTTGCAACTGACTGAGAGAACTATGTTCTTAATTGATAAAAAAATTTTCAACAGCAGGTCCAAAAAATTGGGATATACACTTTTGATTTGATAGTAGAATATAAATGTGCAATCCTACTGAAATAATGTACACTTATACTATTTAATAAATACATTGATGTGCTGAAATATGGAGTTGGCCTAAAAAACAACATGTTTCAATGGTCTGTTGAATCACTGTAAAAACATTGTTGATTGTTTACAAAAGTCCCTTTGATGTAAAGAGCAGCAGTGCCCACTTTAAAAGGGTATTTGTGACACAGTAAACACGGACGGCCAATGAAACCGAAACCTTTTCATGTGTTTAATTATTTTCACCCACTGTTTATTATTACTTTGAGTTTTTTTACCATGTCATTACCATGCGCCATAAAAAAAACCTTATTTGTCACTATTATGCGCTGATCAGGATACATCTTAACAATATTTATGGTACGGAAAGTAAATAAAAGAAACGTCTTATAAAACGTAAAACATATACTTACACTTATACTGCTATTCACAAGACGGTAAATATACAAACAAAAATGGGAAGTGGTGATCAATTTCGATTAGACATTCCGATCATCATCAGACCCAATAGGCGAATTACAAAAATCTTGAACGGCGTCCCTAATTATATCCTATTGGCTACCGGAAGCACCGGCCAATACATTTTTATAAGTACAACTGGAAAACATATAATGGCTGGTGCTTCCGGTAGCCAATAGGGTATAGGTAGGGACGCCATTTTAATTAATTAATTAATTAACTAATTCACCTAATTGAATTTGAATGGGTTTCATTACTTCACCGAGTGAGTTTTTGAAACTTTACTTCACCGGATAGGGAAGTTTAACATGGCGGGTTGGGTAAATGATTAAAACACCGTTTATAAAACAAAGAAGTTAATTATAATAAAGGCATAGAATTATAACAAAAAAGTAAATGTCTAGTATTACGAAATACAAACGGTGAAGGTACAGATTTGAATGTATTTCCTTGGGACTATCCAACATCGCAAAGTTGCAGAGGTTCCGATATTCTGAATCGACTTAACAAACTCGAGTCATTTCCATAATTCATGTCTGGAAGGCATATGTGACTTATAGTCTTTTAGTTATATCATATTAAAAATAACATAAGAGTAAACGATTTATAAATTATGATTCATTCTATTATACATTGTTATTCATTTATTAATTCCCTTTACTTTAACTTCAAATCGATATATAGCAAACACTATGGATAACTTATTGGAATCAAAATGTTTGACCTTTTTAGTATCAGCAGAAACACCACTTATGACCTTAAGAGATCCACTTCCATTCCTCCACTGATGTTAAGGTGTTGAATAAAACAAGAGCTAATAAGTTACCCTCGCTGCACATTTGTTTTATTCTGCTCGTGTAATACATCAACACGGCTCTTGCAAAAGTTGAAATGTAATGGTAAACTATTTGTTAGTTTAAAAATTGTCTGATACCGTCATTATTAAAAAACATTTATTTTTAATAGAAAAATAAAAATAAAATAAAATAAACTTGTGAAAAAATGCAGCTATTTTTTAAACTTAAACTGATTTCTGGTTTAGGTAAATTTTTCCAATAGAGGGTTACAACGCATTTTATATTAAGAAAACATGTTAACAATGTTCTTGCACTTTTATCTTGACACTCTTTTATTTTAGAGTGGTTTACTTTCGACTGCACTTTTGTCGAATTAATTTCTTAAGTGTAATAATACTAATAATAATGTCAACTTGTAGATCTTTGTTGATTGTTTTTATGTACTCTGATTTAAAACAAATTACAAAAAACCCTATACATAATAATACAAAATAAGTAACTAGGCAACTACTAACTTGTATAGTGTTTTAAGAAACTATCAAGAAACGAATTATATTCACACGCAACTTAAATCGATGTATATGAGTAATGTATCGTATAAATTGTCGTTAAGAGCCCTCGGGTCAGTTAGTTGGCATGGTTTATCTACTTCCGGTGCCAACTAACTTGACTGACAAACGATTGTTGGTAGTTTTAGTTTTAATGATGTACAAAGGGTGCACATTGTTTTGAGTGATCTCATTGATACATAATCTTCAAAGTGAACTAAAATACCAATACTATGTTGTAAAAATAGGTAACCAGCATTTTTGTCCTTTGTCTGAATACAATTTAATTTTTAAATAGTTAAAATGTGGCCCAATAACTGTTCTTATATCCTGTTCTAAAAATAAACCACAAAACTTAGATACAGATTATACTGATTAGTTGAACGACGATGTTGTTGGGATTCATGTCAACACCGATCAGCTGATTAGTAACTGAAATCTTAATATATTTCTCTACTAAAACTACATGCATAAAAATCAATACTAAAATCCTTTAAAGAAAAACATATCCGATTTCTGAGTAACTATTACGATAAAAGGACAACATTGATGTTTAAAATATATTCTTTTGATCATAAAAAATATTTAAGTAATTTTTTTAATCAAGCATTTTAGTATATACAGAGCAGGAAAAAGTCAGTTAAAATAAAAAGAAATAATAAAGATGGAGCAGGAAAACTTAAAATTAAGTTAATAATTATTACAATAATTTAACACATTATACAGTAATGCGATACATCCTCAGGGGGGTGACCCATTAGGAGCCAGAAAAAAATATTATTTGTAAGCATGTGTAATATGAAAATCAAATTTAAGGTCTGTTAGTTAAACCCAAAGCTGCAAACCTGAGCTCAAAAGAATTACTGAGTCAAACATGACAGCCGTTCAAGAGATTATTGAATTTATAATTTTGAATCTGTTAACGACTGCCATTTGTGACTCAATTGATACGACGCTGAAAAAAATCTTAAGTAACTTATTTTCATATTTATTATGATTTACAAAACCTTTGCTCTTTTGAGCAGTGATCGCAAATCAGGTTACAAATATGAACCACTTTGTGGTAGTATGTATCACTTATTAAACCTTGGTGATATGTGTTTTACCACCACATTAACAAGTAATGATATTCATCTCGAAGTTAAACGAAATCAATTGCAAGCTAATGATTACCAATAACTATTTTTATATAATTCTATTCACTGTCAATATAGTGCAACCAGTAACAAGGTTTACACAATTACCAAATAGCAAATCATTAAAGTATTATATAATAGGGATTCTAATTACTTAACTAATGTACAACATTAGCATACATAATTTTTAATCATTGTTCTTACCTGTATACGCCTTCGATTTCTACCCTAATAATACACGGTTATCTTAAACATAAACTACCGCGTTTAAAAATATCTGACGGTATATGTTCGAAAATACGTCCGTATAATTTATAACAGTAAGACATCAACACATGTATTACTCACTCATGACAAGATGGCGTGCCTCCTCAATGTAATCTACCTGGCAAAGATGTTCACCTCACGAACACTGCATTAGCTGATCTGTCTGAGGAAGTAGTTCATCAGGCCAAGTTCTGAATTTATCTCAAATGTCACTGTGTTAAATAGATGGTATTTGAGTTCTTTAAAACCCTAAAAATTACTACACATTTTTTATAAACTAATAAGGGTTTACAAAAATAAAAGAATCTCTTGTGACTAAAATATTAAGTGATAGATATTTATGAAATATGATATAAATAGTTCACAGCTTCTTCGTTCAAGGTGTTGAAGTCTTGTGCAGAATTACGTAGATAATTTAAATATATATTGCATTATTTTCCTTCATTTCATCTCAAGCTGTCGTTTATGTCCAGTAGATACCGTTATTTGTTTGGAAATATGTTGCAAAAAACCATCAAAGAAATGTGACACATGTTGTGTGAAAATGTTACTTTTAACAAGCGTTTCTAAAAATGCGTAAATTTTATGTAGGATGGATTACTTAACACAGATTCTATTAATTGCATAGATTTATTTTTGGAGTAGACAAATTGTTGCCACCGGCATAAATGCGCTAAAGTTCGGGCGTTTTATTAATAATGTTCTTTGTAGAAATGGAGTTTTTCTATTCTATATAAATAGATCCATACTCATTGTAAAATAGTTTTGTGTACAGTATGTATACCATTTACAAGATTAAATAACACATCTATAATTTTTTACCTGATCAAAAAAGTATTATAATACTTGTTGCAAGATTTGCATAGTTTTGTTATAAACAATTAAACATTAAAGATATCCTTATTTAAAAAAATATAAAAAAATATCTTACAAGCTTTCTTATAAATCAGCAAACATGTAATTACGACTAGATTTATTGTACGATAAGAATATTTTTAAGCTATCAGCTTACCGGTTTATTTAACAACTAAAATACAACTGCTCCTTTACAATTAAAAAATCGTATATTTATATTGAAAACTTATGAAAGCATGCAGTTATTAATATTTATAGCTGTAGGGAGTTGTCCCTTTGTAAACACAAGCATGGAATATAGCTTTTAATAATCTCTCGAAAACTCCAGAGGGCTTTTTACCTCAGGCTTTCACTTTTTCCACACGGATTGTTTAACTTTTCAACCATAAGAATACGACTGATTGAGTTTTATTGATTGATACGTTACTTTATCCCTAATATATGACGATATTCCATACTTTTGATGCTTTGATCATTTGTACAACGATGTTTACGTTATTGCGACTAATAATGATTAACTTATATTTTTATTTTCTTTGTAGATTTTTTCTTAAACCTTTAGAACATTTGAAACCTTCTTTGAGTAGACTCAAGTTTTCTTTATTAAAGGAACAACATAATACTACTCTTTTGTCATAACTGATTGTTGATTGTTTTTGAAAATAATTAAAATTAATGTAATGAGATAACATGTACTTTACACAAAGAAAAACATTGTAAATTCATATTAAAGCACTTATAAAACTACACACATGTTTAGGGAGATTGCATATCTATTTTATTGAAAGTCCTTGTCAAATAGTAAGACTCAAACTAATAGTTTTCAGTCTTACCTTTACAATTGTAGTAGATTAAGACATTTTAAAGCGTGATTTCTATTTATTTATCATTCAACATTTCATAATTCAATGTCAAACGATTGTTAGTTTTAAATGCTAAATAAAAGAAGTTTTATAAATTTAATTCATATAATCAGGAATTTAATCGTATTATTAGTTATAGTAAAATTAATAAAACTGCTGTAGTTGTTAAACTAAGCAACATGTCCCATTGATTACATTCTTGTTTAAAGAATTTTACTTTTTTATAGTTGTGTACCTAATATCAAAAAAAGGTATCCTAAATAGCTTTTCAGATATAAATTTAAATCAGAAAAAAGCAAAGAGATAAGTATAGGTCGTTAACTAGATACTTATCTCTTTGCTTTTTTCTGCTTTAAATTTATATCTAAAAAGCTATTTAGGATAGCTTTTTTAATATTTGGTACACAACTAATTATTACACTGGTTATAATAAAATTTACTTAATAAAGAGACAACATAAAAATATTTAAATCTTACTGAATTAAAGACCTCAAAAACAGAAGCAGTAATATGCCGGTAAAGAAAAGAACAATTTACGTTTTGGGTAGATTAATCGTTCGTTCATATCTTAATTTTTGTTCCAAAACTGCATTATCTATACCATGATTTTTATATATATGAAATCCTTTGAAACGTTTAAGAAGTAACAGTCACTAATAATTATCACAGGTAAAAACCTAAAAAATGTATAAAAAACTGAATAAAACTATATTTTATCTTAGTATGTCAATTTATTCGCTATGAATAAAATCAATCTGCAAACCTATTTGCTTATGCAAGTTCAGTGCAAACATTAGTAATTATACAAAAAACATTCCTAATTATACATGACCACCAGCTGGAAGCTCTGACAGTTGTAATCAATCGAATAGCATGTATGTTTGTATAAGAAAATATATTATCATTATAGTGTAGTGAAAAGTAGTGTTAAGGTACATATTCTCGACTATATTTAAAGTGCTCAATAAATCTCGCACAAACATGGTCTTAAATATGCAATGACTCACTTTCTATTCTTGTTATGAAATGAACTAATTAATCATAATTACAAGTGCCAATCAATTCTGAAGAAGTGCTTGGTAAATTGATTAAATGAATGAACGAGTATTAGTAATTACTCTTCTATTATTATTAGTCTGTACACTTCATACACACCTGTTGTAGTGCAGAGTCGCATTAACGTAAATATTAGGTTCATGTTGTACGCAGAATATTTAAATCATAAAAAGTATGAACTATTGTCATAGACTAGGTATAAAAAGTTACGTTTATCAATGAATAAACCTAAAATAATATTTATGGTAAACAAGTTAAAAAATCTGTCTGAAAAAAGTGAAAATTCTGAAATAGGCTCGCAGGAATTAACGCGAGATGATTAAAAACAACATTCCACGTGGCGTGTATTTACAAAGAGACAACTCCCTGCAGCCCTAAATATAAACGGCAAGCTTCTCTGAGGTTTTGATATAAATATACGATTTTAAGTTGCAAACGTTAAGTTGTGTCCTAGTTATGTTTTAAAAAATTTATAGTTTTTAGTTTCAAAATAATCATGTTGTAAAAGGAATCATGTCGATATTGCATGTCTCTTGATTTATATGACAGATTTTAAGATGGGTAAAGTTTTCGAAAAAAATAAATCAGTGACTCCTTACTGTTTCATTTTATAACAAAACTATTCATTTGAAAAAACTATTATAATTGAGTTTTTATCGGGTAAAATTTATAGAAGCACCATTATACATACAACATCTTTAAACAATTATTTACTGAGAAAACCAATACTTTATAACTGTACTAAAAATATATTAATAAGACATTTTTTTTTTTGTCTTGTTGGATCAAGACAAGTATTGGTTTGTTCTAAAGTGCTCTATTTTATTTATGAAATATTGTGTTATTCAGCTTTTAAAAGTAGTTTAAAGTAAGTAATAATGATACAATAACAGTTTTTACAAGTTTTTTTCTTAATAACCATTTCAAGAAGACAGTAAATAAACTTAATAACATCTGAAATAGTTCTACTTACTAATTGGATGCAAATTGTCACATGTTTTCAGCCATAGTTTCATACCACTGTTATTCTTAAATTTAGAGCACTCACAAGAAGCCAAGCATTTTATATCATTAAAAAATTATATTTGGAATCATAATTAAAACAGTTTGATTATTAAATTAAATATCAAAGAAGATCACAAAAACTTATATAATTGGCACTATTTTTATTGGGTTCTAACATCCTATGTATAAATCCGCCTGGAACATGATCTGGACAGGTTAGACACTGGACAGGTTAGACACTGGACAGGTTAGGCACTGGAGCCTACACAATACAGACTTAGTCAGTTGCTGAACCCTGCCCTCACTGACCACAGACAACCTACACTCCTTATCAATCAAGGACTGCTCACAAGACCTTATCAGCTGTCTGTTTATTTTGCACCATTTAAAAGCTACAATCACTGGATATTAAATATTTTTTGCGGATGTGAATTAATTTATATTTTTCTCAATTAAATGAGTATACAGTATTATTATTATTATTTATTATTTTAAATTATTTAAAAATGATTCCTTCAAGTATAAATGATGTACCAAAGGGCTGGCAAAGAAAAGAAATTATTAGGAAAACTGGTCTAAGTAAAGGGAGAATTGATGTACATATTATATCCCCAAGAGGAAAGATCTTCAGATCAAAAAAGGAACTTTCTAAATACATCACTGAAAACAAGATACCCCATAATATTGACAATTTTAATTTCTCAGTAAGAAAACCTGTTATGGTAGAATGTTTGGAGGAAACTATTTTAAATAATGATATTAATTTAAGCAATGTTAGTGATGAAGAAAACGAGCAAAAGCCATATAGCCCTTCCCATATAACGGTTTGTGATGGTAATTCCAGTAATTCCAGTTTAAGCACTTCTCTATGTAACACCACATCGACAATATCATTACATTCAGATTCATGCAAGAGTGATGTAGGCACATCTAATGGAAAATGTTCAGTTGCTTCTGAGGTTGTTTCATCAAAGAATAAACTGAAAATACAGGAGGAGTTACTTGGAAAAAACTGGATCTCAGATGACTCTCTTTTACCTTATTTAAATATTCTAAATGAAAGATATCTTCAGAACAAGAATTGTCTGGCATTAAATCCTCTCATAGTTAGTGGAGTCAAAGATTGCCTGGATTTTGGCTATTTATTAGATCCTTTTGACATTAAAAGCAAAAATGTCCTTATCATGACAGTAAATGATTCAGACCAAATAACCACAAATGAAAACACCACGGCCGGAACTCACTGGAGCCTTCTTGTGTACAGTAAAGAAATCAACAATTTTCTTTATTTTGATTCAAGTAATAACTACAACTTAAATCCAGCTAAAACTGTGGCTCGTAAAATATCAGACTATTTAGGAGGAAACGCTTTGAGGGCTGATTTTATTGAACTAATGGGACCTCAACAGCCCAATTCATACGACTGTGGTGTGTGTGTATGCTGGCTGATTGAGGCAATCGTCTTTGATATTATAACTAAAGGTAGTATCAACTTTGAGTTTCTACAGCATGCAGCACTGGATGAAGCTGATTTAGTTTGTAAGAGGTCACATCTGGCCTATGTGTTGAGCAATCACTGGGATTTGAGCAACAGTTTTATAACAACACTAATGCTAAATAAGGACTATAAGTATCCTAAAGATAGGGATCAGAGGGCAGAAGGTGAAAATCACAATGAAAAGGATAACATCTTGAGGAAAACCCTTGATATAAGAAATACAACTCCCTCCATAGCAAACAATAGTATTTGGACAACAGTTACCTCAAAGGGCAGTAGAAATAACACAGCACAAGCAAAAAGTAAAAATCCATTAGGAATAAACATTAAAACAACGAATCAATTTGAATGTTTAAAAAGTCACCCTAATGAATCTAATATCACTTGTTCATCTACAGAAGCTTCAGTCAATAGTAAACCACGTCTTAGTATACATAAAAAAAGTCAAAGAAACAAATTAAACATTAAAACTGGATCTACGGGGGGTAAAAAACAGCACCGTGTGACTATTCTGGCTGATAGTCAGGGAAGGGATCTTTCCACTACCATGGCCAGTATCATCGATAACTCATTTGATGTGTTTGGACACGTAATACCAGGAGACCTTTGGAACACGTGGTAAAAACTGCCTCTGATAGCACACTCCTAAAATCTTATACCGAGAATGACTGGATCCTCTTGATAGGCGGCTTAAACAACATCAAATTAAATCATACCATGAAAGACCTTGATCAAACATCTGATATGTTAATTAATGCTCTTGAAAGTCAATTAGCATATTTCAAAAACACAAATTTGGTGATTGCAACCATACCATATCGCTATGACTTAAATAATGACAAAGAACAACACAAACTTATATGGGAGATAAACAACAAAATAAGATCTTTGGTTTATAACAACTCTAACACCTACCTTTTGGACTTGCACCTATTGGAAAGATCACATCATAGTGAACACGGATACCACATTAATAAGAAATGTAAAAGATTTATTTCTAACATCATGCGCAGTATCTTTGCAAGTAAATATCTGAGCTCTGCCTTAAAAAAAACACCAATTACCACAGACAAATCAATAATTGTTTCTGAGCAGAACATGTCAAGTGTTATAGAAGATAGGTGTAACGATGAAAAAGTAGCTTTTGCCCACACTATATCCGGAGACTTTGGTCATGAGAGGCATATGTCTGCAGGTGTGGCAGCTAAGTTTGGGAAAAAATTTGGTAAACCTTCTGTTTGGGATTGTGCTTCTAGTCATCTGGCATACCAAAAAAATAAAAAAGGAGCAGCTGCTTACAGCTTGATTACAAAGTTACATTATAATGGCAAACCGAAAATTATCGACTACAATAAGGCTTTCCAGCAACTTACAACAGATTTTAAGAAAAGGAATTTCTGTCACCATGTTTGTTCAGCAATGGGATGTGTAAGGGATAATATTCATGTTGAAACCTTTGTAAAAAACATTGTTAAGTTCCAAAGGCAGACAAATGCAACAGTGAATATTGCAATTTATGATGAGCAGACGAGACGAATTTTAAGAAATGGATTAGATCATAATCGATTTAAAATAAAACTGGAAAAGACTTTGGAAAAATAAATTTGTCAAGTTTTACCAAAAGGTCAACCTGCACCACTCTCTTCAGCTACTCATCATTCACCTGACAGACATGCTGATGTTTCTATGATGTCAGACTCATCATCCTGCTGTGGAATGCCTAATCAACTGCCTAACGTCGAGAGTTCACCTCAACCACAGCCGATGACACACGACAACCCTACCATCAGCATCAGCAGCCCACCAACAGTTCCAGGTCATCTTCTTTTTAGTGAAGTGCTCAAGGTATCAGAAAGTGTTATTAAAAAGCAGAGCAGTGAAAGTCTAAATATTGAAACCAGTGAAATTATTGTAAATAGTAATAATGGTTTTTTATAAATAATGCTAGTACTCTATCCAATGTGAAATAGATGAATTTTTGTAACAGTTTAAATAGTTCTGACTGTCCTGAGTTCATAAACAACGTTATGAGTCAGAGTGCACCTCTTGGATGTGATATAATAAATAAAAGAAATATAATTAGTTTTAATGATATAGATTCTATAGATTTAACATATAATTCATCTTTTTCACAAAACAAAACTGTTCATCATAATATGAATTCTAGCTTAAGCCTCTTAAAGGATGATAATTATTGTTTTATATGTAAGCGTTCCCATTATGATGTATATAAGAAAAGTGAACAGTGGGAAAGTTGTACAGGTTTTTGTGAAGTAAGCAATAAAAATAATGTAGTTTGGATGATGCATTTAAACATTCAAGGAGGGTTTGCTAAAAAATGCCATGAACTGGAGATATTTTTGCAAGGTTCAAATGTGGACATAATTTGTTTTAATGAACATTGCCTAGGCGAAAATCAAATTAATCTTTTATCAAGTCTTAATAATTATGTTGTTGGGGCCTACTTTTGTAGGGGTGTAACTGCAAGGGGGGGCTCGTGTATTCTTCTGAAACATGGTTATGTTTTTAAAGAAAGGACAGATTTTTATATTTACAATGAGGAACATGTTTTTGAAGTTTGCTGCATTGAAGGAACTAAGGAACCAAGCAGTGTGGACTGTTGTCAAGTTTGAACTTGGTGTCTTGAGATCTAAAGATATGGACTTTCCTGATTTGTGTGTCAGAGATAAGCTGATAACTCATGGTCAGGCTATTTCTAACTTTCTCAATGTCAAGTTTGCAAACACCTCTAAAGACATTAATTGCATACCCTGTTTAGATACTGCATCCAAGTTAGTGAATAATTTTATGATTAATCATAGAGTTAATTTCAAATTCCAACATGTATCTGTATCAGAAATTAAAACTACAATAAAAAAATTAAAAAATAAAAAATCAGTAGGATGGGATGGGATTTCAGTTGAAATAATAAAAAAATATCATGAGCTTTATAGCAGAGCCACTTTGTCTGATTTTAAACCAATGTTTTGATGAAGGAATTTTTCCATACCAATTAAAAAATGCTGAATTGAAACCACTTTTCAA
The DNA here is from genome assembly GCF_028750875.1 of Macrosteles quadrilineatus. NCBI lineage: Eukaryota > Metazoa > Arthropoda > Insecta > Hemiptera > Cicadellidae > Macrosteles > Macrosteles quadrilineatus. The sequence goes on from NW_026542597.1 coordinate 62,881,490, forward strand.
AAAAGGTTCAGTAGAAAACCCAGAAAACTATCGTCCAGTTTCAATTACCAACTCTATCAAAGGTTTTTGAAAAAATAGCATATGAACAAATGTACTCTTTTTTTGAAAATAATAATTTGTTTACAGATAATCAATTTGGCTTTAGATTAGAAAAAAACACAATATCAGCTGTCTCTGATTTCATCAATCGTGTGTCGGGGGGCTTGGATGGATCTCAGAGTACTGCAGCAGTGTTCTGTGATCTGTCCAAGGCGTTCGATTGTGTGAGCCATGATGTATTAAGTAATAAACTGAAATATTATAACTTCTCTGATCTGGCACTGTCTTGGATACAATCTTATTTAAAAAACAGGCAACAGAGAACTGTCATTAAGAAAAATGGTAAACATTTCATTTCAAAATGGCAAACCATCAATTGTGGTGTACCCCAAGGATCAATTTTAGGTCCCTTGTTATTTTTAATATTCATAAATGATGTTCCTAACAATGTATCATCAAACCTAATATTATATGCTGATGACACTACAGCTATAGTAAAAGCAAATGATGTACATACTCTTAGATTAGAGCTTGATCGTTCCATTATAGACTTAACTAGCTGGTTTGCGGCGAATGGTTTAAAACTTAATAATTCTAAAACACAAATTATGCAATTCCAAACACTACAAAATAAGCAAAACATAATTTTTGAATTACCATATGAAAATGATATTTTAGCTTTTGTCGAACAAACCAAATTTTTAGGCTTAAATATTGATAAAAATTTGACTTGGAAACATCACATTGAAATATTAGCTAAAAAATTACATACAGCTTGTTTCCAGATGTATGTTTTAAGAAACATAATAGATTCTAAAACAAAGGTCATAGTTTATTATGCCATATTTTTTCCCATTATGCAATATGGTATTGAGTTACGGGGCTCAACATCATATACCTCAACTATTTTTAAGATACAAAAGAAGTTTTTAAGAATCTTATCATTTACACGCAAAAAAAAGTCATGTAAACCGCTTTTTGAAACATATGGAATGTTAACAATGCCTTCACTTTACATTTATAAAATTCTGGTATACTTCAAGAGTAATGCACAATTATTTATATACAATCAATTTATTCATCAATACCAAACACGTTCAAAAAATAATTTGCAGTATCCAAGACATCGGCTATGCCTGTATGAAAGATCGCCGTACTGCATGAGTCTGAGGCTTTACAACGGTCTACCTGCTCATTTTAAAAATATCAATAGCATTGTAAAGTTTAAGAAAGAATTAAAAACATTCCTTATACAAAAGAAATATTATACAGTACAATAGAAGAGTATTTAAATGACTGTTTTTTAAAAAGTGACTAGTTTAATTTTAATCCTTAGTTTTTATTTTTATTTTTTTTAGCTAAGAAATGACAATGTCATCTGTTTCACCAGCTTTGCTGGAAATGTGAAATGTTTTATGACAATAAAGTGATATTATTATTATTATTATTATTATTAGACACCTTAACATCGTAAAGGTGCATTCACGTTTATGCAATAATACTGGACATGGATGGTCTACTTCAATTAAACCTGTACAATTGTTATAATATTTGAAGATTTATGTAAACTACATAAGTTTTAGAAATGTTAACAATATACGCCATTTATTTAGTAAAAACTATTAAAAAAATTTAATAGTGTCAACTCGACATAAAGACAGGTCTAGTTGAAATAAATGAAATAAATAAAATCTAGATTTATGGATCACATGAAATACAGAATGACACTTCAACAAACAGAACAAAAACGTTGTGAGTTATTTATACTGTATTACATGTATCACTACTTTACATTATATAAGAACGGTGTCACAAGAAAAATAATTAATTAAATGCATACAAATTTTATTGTTGTTAACCATTATTTGTTTTTTATTTGTGGGTAGTAGTAGGTGTTCAGAGAATTAGTTTAGACCATCAATTTAAAAAGTGAGTTCTGAGATAAATTCAGAACCTAGGTTGAAGAACTACTTCCACAGTGAGCTTAGTTAATGCTTGTTCGTGAGGTGAACATCTCTGCCAGGTAGATTACATTGAAGCTGCACGCTATCTTATCATAAAAGGGTTATAAATGTGTTGATGTCTTACTGTTATAAATTACACCACCTCATTATTGATTATAAATATATTATAACTGGCTATAATAGTGGTAGTTGATGTTTAAGATTACGAATTGTTAGTTCGTGCAGCAACAGAAGGCCGTCTGATGTTAAGAAAATATTTTTAAAATGTTGTGTCTTAATTTTCTATAGTAGGTAAGTACAGTAATTAAAATTCTTATAACAAGATCTTATATACTAAAAAACTTTGCGAACTTATGACAGCTAACCTGACCATACTATTGTGACACGTGCAGAATCCCATTATAAATTAAAATGGGCTCAAAAATAAACACGAAAAATGCATTTGAACTTATAAAAAAAAACTAAAATTGCCCGTATGAGTTGCCATGCTGGTGACAAAATAGCAACAAAATATAAACAGAAAATCCAAACAAATTCAATCACATGTTTGATTTACAGTGTGGGGTGTAAATAGAGAAGTCATTACATATTTTTTGTCGAGTTTTCTACCACGGGGTGACCTCTATCTGAAACCAATATAAAAAACTTTTTAACATAAAAAAGATATTTAACATGGGGCCAAAATTTAAAGCTTAAGCCAAGTATTAATGGAGATGAGTGTAGGATAGCCCATACAGCCAATGCCAATGACAACTAAGGGACCTACAGTTTATAATGGAATCCGAACCACATTTTTGCCTTGTAATTAACTGGATGGAATGTATACTTATATTAATAGTTAAGTTATAATACTATTTTATTAACAATGACAAAACAAACGATTTCTCAGCTACATGTTTTAGAGTTCTTTTAGTAGCCTACGTCTTAAAGGAATACATTATAGTATATATTACATTGATAGTAAAATACATCGCAGTTTCAGTCAGTTTTGAATACAAGTTACGGAGATTGTTTTTAACCTAATTTTATGAAAAAACAATATTCACTTTTATATTCAAACCTTTTCAACAACATTTACATCATAAATAGCTTTGTAAATTAGTTACTAACCACTAAAGTATGTTTCAGGTTTTCATATCACTAGATCCACATATTTTTTCACGTATAAGTTACTGTGTTTTACCACCCTGAACATTAGTAATATTTTTATCTCCGTTCAAAGGTTGACAGCTTTTTCTTTTGTTATCATTGTTATTCTTATTTCAAAGTGAATTGATATTAACAATGGAAACACATAAACAAACTTTCGTCCATTCCCTGGGATGACATATGACAGGGATTATATAAAAGTTGAAGCCTCAGGACAAATTTTACTGTTGGCTGATCCTGTATTTCATATCTGATGACTGAATTTTTTATTTCTCAGAAATACTTTGTCGCTTATTTATTCAAGCAAAATCAAGTGTATTTTTCGATAAGTATTTAATTTGTTCTAACTAGCCTATAACCTACTTTTCTGTCTTTTATGTACTTATTGTATCTGTGGATTTTTTAATTGTTCCATATTATAAAAACCCATTTTTAAAATTCTCCTGTATTATGGAAGCATTGATATTAAAGATTATTTATATCGAGAAAATATTTGACTTATAATCATAAGGATTTTACACCTGGACTCTTAGTTTGTTTACTTTTGCTTTAAACCAGGTTTGTAGGTAAGTGTGTTATATAGTTTAGGTAAATTGTCAATAATTTACATTCCGCAATTTAATGCAAAACATTAAAAGTAGAGTTATCTATATATTAATAGGCAAGCAAGTTTCTTTAAAACCTTTTTTTGTCAGCTCGTGTGCATCACAAGGAAAATCTACGCATACTTTTAATTTGCCTGTAGATGTGCAGAATCCCTTTATTAAATTTAAATAGTCTCAAAAATAAGCATAAAAAAGTAATTTTAAATAAAAAAATAATTTTGACCTACGGTTTGCCCTGGTGGCGAAATAACAACGAAATATGAACAGATATCAAAATAAATTAATGCCATTCCAATCATATTTTGTTATTTACAGCTTGGGGTAAAAATAGTGAAGTCTGTACATTTCATATTTTTGGTCTAGTATTTGAACACTGGACGACCTCTAGTATAAAATAAAAATAAACTAAAACATAATTTTCCTTATCTTACAGATCTTTAAAGAACACAAAAAGGGATTACGTTTCGTAGCAGGAGTTATGCAAAACTCGTCTCCAGGAACGCAGTTACTTTGACAAGTGTTGATGTGAAATATGAGAGAAGGCCTCGTGTTTGGCCTTTCTATGTAGAGTAATATTTACACTTTTATATTATAAATTTATGAACGTAAAAATTTAAAAAATACATGTTTGACCTTCATATTTAAGTTCACTTTTATAAATGGTATACAAACGCCACGGGATAAATTTTTTAAGAACTAAAATGAATTATATTATCCTAGTTTAATTGTTTTTCTGCATAACTATATGTAATTTTATCACACATTTTGATCTTTGAACTTAATTAAACATTAATCTTGATATAAGCTTTGACTATTAATAAAACGTCAGTATCTAATAGTCAATGATATAAGACAGGTGGTGTTCATTCACTATGCATAGACCTATGATTAAATTAACGATGGTAGCAAAGACCTATTCAGTACTATTAACATTTTTTAGGCAATATGATTCCTGGTTACCCTAATTTACTTGCAATTTTAGAGTACCGTAGGTAGAGACTGAATCTCGATACACATTCGCTCGATATTAAGTTTTAAATTGAAAACCGATGGGTGAAATAAAGTAATTCTACACTAAACTAAATTTTATACGCACATTAAAAACATTTTTACCAAAACTGTATGAAACTTCAAAAACTAATAATGTTTAGGTAAAATTAAGCTGTAGCTTAAATATTCGTGAAATATCATTAAAAAACCCCTATTTTAGTAATTATTGTAATGTATATACCATGCATCAATTAAACCACATAGTTACGTATCAAAATAACCGTTAGTTTTTGTATGTCACTAATATAAAGTATTCCTTGAATAATCATAACTAAAATGCAACGTAAACATAGAAGCTAAGAATTACCTTAAATATCTAGTCTGATGAACTGTTTCTCCTTCCAGCTTATATCTTTCTTCCTCTGACAGAGATAAGTGAGCCTTCGCGATCTGAGAAACTTGTCTTGCATATTGTATGGTGGAACTATCATTAACTACTAAATGTTTTTCAAATTATAACCATAGTTTCAAACACATGCACGAATAATATAACCGAATATGGCTGAACCAATAATCAAGATAATTCTGTAATAATTTATCTTTCACTCTCACAACGTCTGATACAGAAATACATGAATCTATAATTGAAAATGGCCATCATCTCCTGTAATGCATTTAATGTTATTTATTTTGCCTAGCTTTAATATATTGCTAATAAAAACTAAAGAAACCGGAGTTGGTAGCGTTAAAAAGTTTGGAATAAAATACTCCAAACGCAGGGAACCTGCAGACTAAGCCAATTACCATTTACTCTATTGGTAATATTAAGTTTCATGAGTAAGTATATTACTGCTACATAGAAGTTATAAAGTGTTTTATTTCAATAAATAATAAATATCATAATACAAAGCTGTTTCTCCTATCAGCTTAGTATATCTCTCTCTCTCTCTCTCTTTCTGACATGTGTAAGTGAGCCTTTAATACATTGTTTTTTTTTTCTATGGAAGTACTTTAAACCCCTGTTGCATTCCTTATTAACTATCACTTTCGTTATTACGCTTTATGCTATTTTGTTTTTAGATACTTTTTAAACATGACCTACTGTAGTTTAAAGTCATAAATATGTTCAGAGTAAATGACCGCTACCTGAAACTACTGAGGAAGTAGTTTCATGGAATCTTTTTTAATCATACATTTTACCAGGTTAAGTAGGAAAACAAATTATTTGATTGTTCTTTCAATTGTTACAAAAAAAGTCAATGATTGAATGCTTCCAATCTTTTAAGTATCATATTTTAACGCAGAGACATAAGATTATACTGCAATAATAAAGGCACAAAAAAGTAGCAGATTGAGATTGTACATGCTGTTACAATACACGAATAATGAAAACGACACATCCAGGCAACTTAAATGTATTGGCAGATTTTCAAATTGGCCCCGAACTCAGCAAATGGGCGAGTTTGGTCATGTATTTGGAAACAAGAATTATTCTTGACTATTCTTAAATGCATATAGAAAAATGGAGTTAACAGGTTTGATTTTTCCCAAACTACCTCAAACAACAAAAAACGAACGAACAAACACACACACTTTCACATTTATAATATTAGTAAGATTAAATACAATATATATCCAATAATTTTTTACACAAATAAGGAACCAGAAATTTTCTCAACTACATACCACTCTATAAATATATTGATTCGTAGTTATACACAGAAATGAAGATAAAGTTTAGTATCGGGTTTGGTAAAAAAAAATTGGAAAAATCTGAGGAATCAAAACATTAATAGAATATGTATGAACGGAAGTATTAAAAAACCTAAATCAGTGTTATTGTGAAAAGAATGAAATAAGTGTGGACAAAGTGTTATAAGTATGAACAACATGCCAACGATATAGTATGGGTAAATAATAATGTGTGAACAATTGACAAATGCTCTCCAACACTAACCTAATTCAGACAAAGTATTTACATTTAACTAGTGTAAAAAATCATAACCATAAGCTGACCTCTGTTTTATAATTTGTTCCTTTAAGTTGTTTTACGAACTTCATATTGCGAATAATTTATTCTATTTCAATCAATATAATTACTAATTATCCGTTCACGTAGGCCTACCTAACAGGTAAATGTTAGATGCAAAAATTGTGCTAATTGTGTATTTTTATGAATGGAAATTTATAATCGTTGATATTAACAATATTTGCTGCAATTAAATGCAACATTTACACAATATTTTAACAAAAACAGTGCGAACCTATTTCCCATAAAAGATATAACTTATGTATTGGAGTGATAATTTTAGAGAGAAACCGATAAGAAAATGTAATAAATGGCGTTCACAGCTCGTGTTTCACCCGTTATCTGGGTGTGTACAGGTTATCATCTGGTTAAACGGTTTCCAGGTGTTTTGTACACAAAGGTATTGCCAAAGCCAGCAATGTCCTTAACTGATACTGCAAACAGCTTAAAATGTTACAAAACACTACTTCAGCACTTAATAGTGTAAAACACAGCGGTAACCAATCACTGTAAAAATTTAAAAATAGTTAAAACATGTAAAAATATAAATACAACTACTTCAAGCTAAAGGAAAGGTAAATAAGTTACTTTTTTCAATAGTTATAGACCTACAATTAAAAGTATAATATAATACTTATTTAAAAATGTTGAAAATAAGCGTACAAAAATCTATTGACTTACCTTAAAGGTTTAGCAGGAGTAATCTATTTTTACACATAAATTGCATTTTATGTACTTTAGTCGGAGAATTTTCCGTAAGCTTATAGCATATTTCAGCAGAAACCTAATTAATTCTTTATTAATACCATTAGTTTATTCCGCTAAACTCAATTTCCAATACTCAGACATAATGGTGGGATTCTACACAGAAGTAATTAATTAGAATGAATTAACAAATAGTTGTGACTTCAAAGGACCAAACATAAAAAGTTACTGTGTTTTACACAAACAAAAGTTCAACAAAATGTGTTGACAAAAGGCAGACGTTTCATGAATAATGTTAGGGTTCGGAATATTAAAAATAAATTACAAACATTCCAATAACAAAGAAGTCAAAAGAAACCAAATTAATAAGAACACTTTCAACTGCATGCTATATTATGATAGTAGTAGTTTCGACAACAATTTGCTGTAAAAACTTTAATAAAAACCATACATAAAATGGCAAAACACAATTGTCGTAATCTTATGAGATATTGAAATATATTTTACGTATTTACCAGTCTCATAACATAATATTGAGATTTCCCGAGTAAATATCAAACAACATTTACTGATCATATTTGTTCACCCTCATCTTGTTTACTTATCGTACCAGCCCTTAGGATTGTTTTTACGAGCAGGGGAAAATATATTTTGTTACAAGACTATCCTCCAATGTGTAAGACTTTTGCTTGAATAGACGAATGATGTAAACTATTAAAATAAGGATTTTTTGCTGTCTAGGGACACTTTTTGTATTCTTTTATCTCTCACCTGAATAGACGAATAATATACATAATTAAAAAAAGAATTTTTTTGTTGTCAAGGGACCCTTTTTGTATTTTATCCCTTACGAGTTTGTTGTTGCTTCACTCGAAAGGGGGTTTAAAGTGTGCTGAATAGAGAATAAAAAGTGCAGTTACCTGTTTACCTTATACATGATTTTGATAGTACATGTCTTTTTGTACTGGAATCACTAAGTGGAATTTCATTAAATAATAAAAAAAACTAAAGAATTTACAAAAGAACTAGTTGATTTTTGTTACAACCAAAGCTAGTAACAAATATTGTTGATAGTATCATAGCTTATCATATAATTATTTAAATACTCATTCCAAATGCAGTCCTTAGAGCCTAGACGACACTTAGTGAAGACACTTTTTTACCGGACATAAATATACAGAGACTACAATTATTAATCCCTCTAAAATTACTGCTGAGAGTCAAAATACACCAAACTGATATGAAATACAAGAGCATCCAGCTGTAAAATCTAGCCTATGGCTTCAACTCTTGTTACACTATGTCCTCGCTGAGAGTGGATCTTAGTTTTATTACTTTGCAACACAATATTGAGCAAGTTTCGTGTTATTTTATTTCTCTACTATCCTACCATGTACAGTACTTATATTACGAGTGAAAGTTAGTCTGCTGTTATTTTAACTTCAGAGATACGTTCTCCAAGAGGGCAATACCAATTGGAAAGAAATTGATAAAAAAACGGCCTTTTATATTAAATATAAAAATAACAACAAAATTAAAAGCAAAATATATATATATATATATATATATATATATCATTATATATATATATATATATATATATTATTGTAGTATTTTTTATGGAAGAAATAACTCAGTTAGCTTAATGCTAAGTTGAATTAGTGTTTATGTTAAAATATTTTTCTAAGGATTTTTAAATGGAGATAAAGCACAAACAAGTTTATTTCTCGTCTCGGAGTAAAGATCTTCAGTTCGTTGAATGAATATTCAGTCCTTTAAATTCGATTCACTTGTTGTTTCCGATTCCTCACAAATATGTAGACACTGCACATGTTTTCATATATACCAACAAATCTGATTAATAAACTGGATAAATGTGATGCCAAAAGCTGTTAACACAGAAGCGCTTGGATGTCAAACTTGTATTCTTAAAATATATGTCTTTGGTCGAATTTAATGAACAATAATAAATAAGGTTAGCCATCTTTTTTTGCAGAAGCAACTAAATTCTGTTTGTGTATGATGGAATGAAGTTTAGTTTATGCAACTAAATTGATATTACACCTAACTAAATAGATTTATTTTACAGTAGAGAAAATAAAATAACAGATTAACGTAAGGTGTAATTGCAAATCACTTATTGCATTCGATATGGTAATTCTTAAAATATAGTTTAGAATTAAAAACAATAAAACTGAATATCACATCTAACGACAAAACACTATACATGTAAGAGAAAGGTAAATTTAGAAAACAGAATCACTGTTTATCAGTCAGCCGTATCATAACTCTGAGATTTCTCGTGTAAATATCAAACATTCTCTGTTACATATTTGTCTATCGTTCTCCTGTTTGCCTACCATGAAAGCCTCTGGGTTAGTTCAAACCAACGATCATATAAGACCAAGTTCAAACACTATTCAGTAGAAAGAGTTGTGAAATGTATAAAGAACTGCACTACTTTTAGGTATAACGCACAACATAGAACATGACTTACTTTTAGCATGGATGACGTTAGACAGCCGTTCAGCGGGCAATCTGGTAGGTAGCAATGACGTCACGGCATTGGTACAGTGCAGCCAACACCGTTAAAACAATCTAGTCCTCTTAAGCCTTGATTATATATTACACTCGCCAACCCTTATAAAATAGTTGGCCCACAACTTAAAACTTCTTATAAAACTTTAATTCAACATAAAACGTTCTTTAAAACCAAACAATTTTTTAACTTCCATTTTTTTTTCTTCTTTTTTTTTATATATATTTTTTTTAATAATCAACTAAAAATTCTTCTTTTTGAATCGTGTGTATACACACTTACAAGTCCAGTTTAGCTGGTTTGCGCACAGTCCGCTGCGATCTTCTAACCACAGGAGTTGGACTGCACTGCACCTCTGGACGCTGCCCCTCTTCCATCGACTTCCGTCCTTGGGGTGACGGTGGACTTCTGGCCCTTGGCGATGACGGCAAACTCTGCCGACTTGGAGATACTCTCTCCGGCGACACGCTGACGGTCACTGATTCCGGTGGATCTGGCACTTCCTCTCTTCTAACCAAAATTTCCTCTTCCTCCACCTGACTTGGTCTTAGATGATCAGCGTGACAAAACCTGGTGCGGTTCAGGACCCTCACAAGATAAGTTACTGGACTTCTACACTCCACAATTTGGCCGGGAACCCAAGAAATTTTTTCCTGCCTCACCGTCTTTACTAACACATGCTGGCCTTCACTGAAGGACCTATCAGAGCCTCTGTGTTTATCTGCTGCCCGTTTTTGCAACTCCTGTTGCTTCCTGGCCTCATCAAGCAAATTTGGCTTCAACATTGTTAAGTGAGTTCTAGGCTTCCAGCGTAGGAACAATTCAGCCGGACTCACGCCTGTCACTGAAGTGGGGGTGTTGCGATAGGAAAATAGAAAATTATCTAGCTTATGCTGTAAAGAAGTAGGATGACTGCGCTTCTCACTCAAGACCTGGCGCAGCAGACTCTTCTTGACTTCCTGAACTGAACGTTCTGCGGCTCCGTTGGATGCCGGGTGATAGGGTGGGGACAGGGTGAATTTGACACCATTCTTTCTAAGGAATTCACGGAATTCGAGACTAGTGAATGAGGTACCATTATCAGAAACCAATTCTTCGGGCAAACCATAGGCTGCAAACAAAGTCCGAAGCTTCTCTATAGTCTTGGAGGAAGATGTAGAGCTCATCAGAAACACCTCAATCCATTTTGAGTAACTATCGACTAGGATGAGCATCTGCTGTCTTGACGTGGGATCTTCTGCAAAATCAATGTGAACTCTGCGCCACCTCTCCGTGGCTAACGGCCATTGATGCAATGGAACTCTAGGACTGGCATTTCTCGTGCCTTGACATACAAAACAAGACGCCACTGTCTCCTCAATGGATTTTTCGATACCTGGCCACCACACGTAGCTTCTAGCCAACAACTTCATCCGGGTTATACCAGGATGCTGTTCATGGAGCATCTGGATAACGTTCTCCCTCAACATCTCAGGAATCACCACCCGACTTCCCCACAAGATACAATTCTTGTCCACTGACAACTCCAATCGTCTCCTCTGAAATGGAAGCAACATAGGATTTTGAACCTCCCGCCAGCCATGTAAAACAAAGTCCCGAACCCTCGACAACAATGGATCTTTGTCCGTCAATCTTCCTACGTCCAAAGACGTAATCGGAGAATCATCACTCACACTGCAGAAATTGATTACTTGAACACAAGACTCAACATGTGAAACATAATTATCCTCCAATTCCAACGATTCATCATCTTGTAGAGGTAGGCGTGATAACGCATCAGCGTGGGGTAAGTCAACCCCTTTTCGATATTTAACCTCAAAATTGTATGCTGCCAGAATGAGAGCCCATCGCTGAAGTCTTGCCGCAGCTAGGCTAGGTACACCACGTTTTGTTCCAAAAATTGCCGCTAACGGCTGATGATCCGTCTGTAACACACAGTTCTTACGACCATAAATATACTTGTGGAATTTCTTTACACCGAATATCAACGCCAATGCTTCCTTGTGTAGTTGGGAATAATTTTTCTCACTAGGGCTAAGAGTTTTGGACGCAAAAGCTACAGGCCGCTCTTCTCCATCGACCATATGAGACAGAATGGCTGACACTCCCCTAGGGCTAGCATCACACGTTAAAACAAGTGGCTTAGACACATCATAATGCACCAAAATATTGGAGTCAAGAACCCATGACTTACTTTCCTCAAAAGTGCGTGAACACTCTTTGGTCCACTTCCATGGGACGTCCTTCTTCAAAAGATCATAAAAACAACTGATTTTTGATGACAAATTGTAAATAAACTTTCCATAGTAATTAATCAACCCAATGTAGGCCCTTAACTCATCCTTGTTACTCGGTTCCGGGGCATTTCGAATAGCCGACACAATCCCTTGCTGGGGGCTGATTCCCGTTGCTGAAACCACATAGCCTAAATACTCAACCTTAGGCTGCAAAAATTTACACTTGCTCTCGTTAACCCGAACTCCATAATCCATCAGACGCTGAAACAGATTTTCTAATCTACTACAAGCTTCTTCACGTGTTGAGCCTCCCACTAGAACATCGTCCAAGTACGCTACGGTACCTGGTAACCCACATACAATCTGATCAATGACTGCTTGAAAATAGCCGGTGCGGACGACAACCCATACGGCAAACGTCTCAATCTAAAAAGTCCTTTATGGGTAGTCAAGGTTAACAAAGGTTGTGACTCCTCTGCTACTGCTAACTGCTGATAGGCATTTGTGAGGTCGATTACTGAAAAGTATGTACATCCTGACAACGAGGCAAAAATATCTTCCGGTTGCGGAAGCGGATAGTGCTCTGTTTGCAGCACCGGATTTAACGTTACCTTAAAATCGGCGCACAATCTTACGCCATTTGGTTTAGGAACCGTCACCAACGGTGTAGCCCACTCGGAGCTGGAAACCCTATAGGCTATTCCATCGTTAACCATTCGGTCTAACTCTTGTTCAACCTTCTCCCTCAAACTATAAGGCACTGGCCTATATTTACAAAACTTGGGAACTACATTGTCTTTAAGAATAATGTGAGCAGTAACCCCTTTAATTTCTCCAGCTCCCGTTTGAAATACCATAGCATATTTATTTTTCAACGTTTGCACATCAACTTCAGTTGTACTGCTAAGCTTAGGCCTACTCAGTTGATCCTTACAACTAGGTCCTGATACACTACTCACAGGGTTAGGCTCAGACAAAGTCAAATTAATTTGATTACTAGGCCTACTCTGTAGGCCTACTTCCGATACTACTGAAAAAATAGAACGCCAATCAAGTTTCAACTTGGCCAACCAGCTCCTTCCCAACAACATAGGCTGGTTCCTACGACACATTTTCACAACCAATAAGGGCAACATAACTTCTTGACCTTTATATTTTACAGTTACATCAGCTTGGCCTAGCACAGGCACCTCCCCACCAGTGTATGTCAATAAACTCAAATTTACATGATTTAATTCCACATTAGGAAATTTTTCCGCAAAAACCTCAGACGGGCACACGGATACTGCTGATCCACTATCAATTTCCATTTCTACAACTACATCTTCTATCATTAGTCTTACCTTGTAAGCTTCTGTACCGTCAGATAGGCCTAGATTGTACAAACACAAGTCCCGAGTCTCCTTGACTATATCCAAGTTAGGCCTAGGCCTAGGGTCCTCCTCTTCCAAATTAAGATGATGCACCTTGTGTGGGGCAAATCTTCCACTCTTGGACTTTGAATTCTGCTTGTTAAATTTATTTCGGGACTTACAAGCCTTGAACAAATGCCCAACCATATTGCATGCATTGCACTTGTAACTAGAATATGGACAATCATTAGCTTTATGTTCCACTGAATTACACCTGTAACACTTATTTTTCCCATTAAACCCCATATTTGGTTTAAAATAACCATTTACATTGGATTTATTAAAAGAGCTAGCAGGTAAAACATTTTTACCACGTTTCATACTCAAACTGTTAACATCCTGTTTCGAACTGAAAAGACCTGTTTGCTTCTCTGCTTGTTCCAGCCTGAGAGCCAAAGTCTGAGCTTCTTCAAAATCTAAGTCTTCAGACAACAATTTTTGTCGTATCACCTCATTATTAATTCCAGAAATCAATTTGTCCCTAAGGGCATCTTTCAGAAATGTAGAAAATTTACAAGTACTAGACAAATGCTTGATAGCTACAACAAATTCAGAAATAGTTTCGGTAGGCTTTTGTACCCTGGAATAAAACATGTATCGTTCCGCCACTACTAACTTCTTTGGGGAAAAATGTTTGACCAATACTTTTGACAAATCTTCATAAGATTTACTATCCACCTCATCAGGAGACACAATATCTGACAAAACTGCTAATATTTTAGGGCCCAGAACAGTAATCAACACTGAAACTTTACTACCATCTTCAATACTATTGGCCTTGAAATAGTGTTTGAGACGCATTAAATACGACTCAATGGCTTCCTCATGGGGATTAAACTCTCCCACCTTCCCAATACCTGACATTTTCGTCACAGTAGATCCTTTTCCTTTGTCCTTTTTGTCTCCCATTAACACTCGCGGAAAAGATTTTTACTTTTTAATCCATAGAAAGAAATCCGTAATTACCGACTGCGCCAATGAAATGTATAAAGAACTGCACTACTTTTAGGTATAACGCACAACATAGAACATGACTTACTTTTAGCATGGATGACGTTAGACAGCCGTTCAGCGGGCAATCTGGTAGGTAGCAATGACGTCACGGCATTGGTACAGTGCAGCCAACACCGTTAAAACAATCTAGTCCTCTTAAGCCTTGATTATATATTACAAGTTGTATCATTAAGAATGTATGTGTTACCTGAGAAAGAGTTTAAACATATTTTTACTTTCGTTTCATAAATATATTAGGTTGCTAGTGTGCAGCGTCATTATATTTGTTACGTATAGTTTATGAACAGCCTGTGTAATAGTATATTTTATCACTAGGGCGTAAAGTGACTCCTTTTGACCCGAGCTAAAGTGTCACAACTCACGACCAAGGCGAAGACGAGGGAAGTGAGTGAGGACATTCGCATAGTTGATGGTTTCGTGTCAATCAAAGTGACTATACACAAAGGTTTCATCTTTCCAACTAATACAATACAACACATAGCTACGAAATAGTAGTTTTGACATCTGTAACTGGGTGAATAGTGTCAAAACAAACGATTAGTTTAAATGCTGATGAAGCCACTATGATTTATTTTAACAAGACACAATTTAATATTCTGATTTATGTGAAACTTTACATATATCTTACAGTAGTGAGTAGTAAGTAGTATCATTGACTAGTATACAGCTAACAAATGCCCATTAAATTTTATTAGGATACAAGCGAAAACTTTTACTATGAATACTTCGAAGCAATGAATCTAAAACAACCTTGACGTCAAACTTAACAAGCAAAGCGAGAGAGGCAAACCAAAAATACAATAATCAACTAAGAAACCGAAAACTGGTTAAGTAGAAGAATCAACTGTGCTGATTATTGGTGGTATCGGGATTCGAACTCACGGCATTACTGTCTTGGCCTCACAGTCCATCATGATACTGACTGAGCTAAATCAAACTGACTAGCCACTTTTTTATGAAACAGCTAGTGAAGAAAGAAATATAATTTGTATAGTGTTTTTATGAAATTTAAAAAATATGCATATATTTTAAGTATGATATGCAGATTTATTTTTTACTTCATGCCAATTCCTGCAGTTCCGATAAGCGTGGCACGTAGCTGCTCAGACTCTGCCAAGTCCAACGACTTACGGTCAGCACGTTCAACGACTGACTTTAAACGCTCTCGTCCTAATTGCCTTTTCTATTATACGTAAATTGCAAATTAGTAATCATCTTATTACTTATTCATAGGTGAGAGAGCTGGTCTAATGGTTAGGGCGCTGGACTTCAGTCCCTGAGGTCCTGAGTTCAAATCCCGCCAGCCACCAATGGATTTTATCGAAGTGATAATGCTGCAACCCCCTAGGTCAAGCCAATGTGAAAAATAAACACAGGCTCGCGCCTAGCGTCCTAGGACAAAAAAATACTTGTTCTCTTGTTCATAGTAAATGTTTGGATGTTAGACATGCTTAGTTCAATCAAACCCACTTAACCATATTAATTGGTCTCCTTGCTCTGCAGAATAAACGTACTTGTTATTTGAATTATAAGCATTTCATCTCTTTATTACTATTAATTATATTTATTACCATCGTAAATTCAGCCACTTCTAAAACATACACTTTTATAAACTAACATTTTCATTCTATTTATGTGTTATATCATTGACTATTGGATACTGAAGTTGTATTAAAAGTCAAAGGTTATATTTAATCCATCGAGGTCAATGTAACAACAGTGATACATACGCCATTTGTGGTTGACATTTAAGTAAACGATGTCAAATGGCAGTAAGAACTAGAGAATCTTTTATATATAACCAAAGATATAAAATTGCAAATGACATAAAAAATACATTTTTTTGAAGGAAACAAAATAAAACAATTCCAAGACCACTACGTGATATGATATGTGTTGAAAAATGTATAAATCTCCAAGCACTTATCTTTATTTAACAGGTAACTTATGGCACTTTCATGACTGGAATTGTCCTTTGGGACTTTTGCTTTTATGTGTATTTCGATTCTAAGCTTCAAGAATATTGAAGCTTAATGATTAGAAATACAAATAACATGATTTTCTGGTCTAATGGAGCTCACTGAATAGTTCTAACCAATTTATAACTCCTCATGTACCAATTATAATTTCGTTTGTCAGAAAGTGAGAGAATATGGGAAATTTTATGATCATATTTACAATTATCATACGTATTATTTCAACAGCAACACCTCAACCACCATTTACCGTGTTAAAAAGTTAATATTTGTATTAAAAAGCCCAAATAAATAGGCGTATTAATGATATGAAGACTGTATTATGAGTAGGAATTAAAGTATAGGTGATAGAAAAATGAAATACCACTTATAATGAGGTACAAATATAGGATTATAAATGTATACAGTTCAATAATATTTATGAACGATTCGTGTTGGCTTGTAACGTACAAATGTTAGAATGCCAATTATTCACAGTTGTGAAGGTCTTTATATTATTTCCCTACAACTACAAATAAAGTATTGAAATTGATCAAATATGTCTAACAAATGTTATTACCTAAGACGTTGTACATCACATGCCTGTATTTCTAACTGTTGACAAGATAGCGAGAGGTCCAATCCGATAAACGTAAAAAATATGTACCGAACATGCAATTTGCCTCAATTGAGAAAAAAAATCAACCAAAACTGGGTTAAACACCTCATGAGGAATTGTTCGTCCTCACATTATATATACATACAGGCCAATACAATAGTTATTTGTGCAACTAGTGGACGAAGTGGCTCTTTGCTGCATACGAGAAAAATGTTTACGAACAAGGCGTAGGCGAGTTTTGTAAGTTTCTTAAGGGCAGCAAAGGCAATTTGCACTCACGTTACACATTATATTTTCCTACAGTTAATATAAAACATATAAATAATTAGTCAATTAATCTTTCAAACACTGTACATCACGTTTTTAGGTTAGGTTAAATCCAAACATTGAACGATAAGGGAAACGCTGCACCAGCTATCCTAGTCGTCAACTTATTTTCAAGCGTACACGTATTACGTGCCTAATAAAAGCACGCTGTTTTGTGTTGTTTGGTTGGAATACTGGTGTGCGCAAATAAAAGTGTGCGGCTAAAGTAAGTGGATGCAGCAATTAACAACTTTCTGTGCTATAATAAGTACATAGAAGGACACTTTTTCAGGTGACTGTAGAAAAAAAAAACATACAAAAAATATCGTATTTCTTAATAGCTGCTCTTGCATCATGGTGTTGTAACCTAAAAAAATATTTTTTATTCTCTGTAATACAGTACTTTCATAACTTAAATGCTAAACACCTGTTCCATAGTTAATTAACGCACATTAATTGAATAATAATAGTGCAACAATAATTTAATATCAGTATTGAAGTGTCATACATGATCTCCTGCAACGATATTATGTTAATCCCATATTACGTTGAACGATATATTATTGTCATTAGCTCTATCAATAGTCAAAGGTAATACCCAACACTACATGATAAGTGCATATCGTTCATTTACTGGAATATATACATATCGTCATTTACTTTATTAATGGAATTGTAAATATTCCATTAAAGCATGTTCTGCACTCTGAATAGTAAATCTGTCAATACTCAAATGAAATTAATAATATAAATTTAAAACAGTACTAAAACCTTTCCATTAAATTTTTTTTACTCTTACATGAAAAAGTTAACATGAAATTGAATTAGTTGTTTTTAACACAATAAGAGTAATAACATATAGCGTAAATACATTCTAGTACTTTTTGACCTTGATATTGATATTATTTATAAATTTGTCATTCGGTTTAACCTGAAAGATAGAGTTTATAAAAATCCTGCAAAATATTTGAATTGAATCGCACTAACGTATGTAATGTGGTGTTTAGAGGGAGTTATGTGTCAATGAAATTCCCCAATATGTCAGACCAATTCAGAGCGACTGTTCAGTAACAAATGGCCTCAATTCACTTCACTCAAAGTTACTGCGGTTCATTTGTGGCCAGTTTGACATATTGGAAGTCCTATATAGCGAAGGCTTCTCACATCAAATCACATTCTCCTTTTCCTGAAAAAAGGTTAAACAATTTATTTTACCATAAATAGGGGATGTTTTTACAACGCAACATAAACTACATGCACAGAGAGTCAATGTTTTAATATAAGATAAACAAATGATAAACTCCATAAGTTGGCATCCCTGAGTCATTACCTGTATTAATGCATTGTTGCCTACACGGTTTGGTGTTATTGGGAATGTAACGTAAATACGAATCAACCTGTTTTCTCTAAGACCTATTGATAATTCAAATTTATGAACACAATAAATATTGTATTATGGAATTTTATAGTTTATAAATCCTGCAGTTAATTTATTATGTACTGAAATCTCAACTTAATACTTTTTACAACTATTGTTGTTGTAACGGTAATATCATGTTCAAAGGTTTATTGTGGACATTTTCCATCACGATGACAAAAAACAATAGGTACACATTAGTTTAATAGTTAGTAATTAGATTAGGTTTAGTATTTATTAGATTAGTTGTTTTGTGTTAGTTAAGTTTTTTCATCTGAGGACGGGATCAGATTCCAGATCCCGAAACTTTGTGTATTGTTTTTTACCATCGTAATTGAAAATGTCTACAATAAACCTTTAAACAACGTTAACTAACCATCACCAACAATGAACTTCAAACAAAGAAGTAATATCATCATGGTAATTAGCTTTAACGGTGATTTATATATACATTAAACAACAACAACTTAACTAAACAGTGTCATATTTTGGTTGACCTTCTAGGATCCTGAGTCCAACCCTCTTACGATACATACATACATAATTACAACAGATTCTTGACAAAAACGGATAATCTATTTTTGGGGACGCTACCTAAGAGCGTAGTTTAACCAAAATACGACTGAAAGATGAGTTTCGAATGAAGTGAGTTTGTAGCTGTGTTACTAAGATTAGCTCATGCCCAATAATTTGGGCTAAACGCCTAATGATCAAGCACAGCTGGGTGCAGTTTTGAACTATCAAAAGGCTACGGGACTTATTATACAATATCCTTACCATTTGCTATTTTGTTTGCGGAACAAACACATTGTACTATTTATTTAACTAGAGGTTTTATTATTTGAGGTCCCTGGACACTGATGTATTAATAGAACATAGAAGTGCCATAAAGACAATAGAGGTTGATGGCTAACTAGGTCAAAGACATTACCACTGTTAAGAGCTCTTAGTGGTCTTCACATCAACCCACTACAAGATTGGTAAACCCCATTCCACCCTAAGCTATGATAAGATTTGTGTGATCCTAATCAATGAAAATAATGCCCTTATTGCTCTAGTTCTACATTATATTTTCTTATAACAAACATACGTTAAATAATTTAAAATACATCCCTATATGGGTTTTGTTCAATATAAAAGTTCAAACTTACATGCAAAGCCATTTTATAAAACCACAGAAAATGTAATAGGTAAACGTTTTACAAAAATACATTTTTCAATTACGCAGTGAAAATCGCAAGTTTATATGAATACTAAGCAAATTTTAAGGCGGTGTTATCTGTAGGAAAACCACAAGCATTTTAATTATAGGAATTTGCTATTGTATGAATATTATGTAAAAGCATAGATTGAACATGCTCCCTTAGGTAAAAGTTAAAGCAATCAGCAGATCGATACGTTTCTAAACAACAATACCATATTACAAGATCAATTTAATTTTGTAATTCTCAACTTCACGCTTAACAAGTAGGCTACAAATTTTCTTGAGGGTAGTCCACATGAATGTGAACATTCTTGCAAAATTGTATTCATACTTTTTATTATGTTAAAACACTGGTTCACTTTAAGATGATATAGATAAATGGTAGATTATAAACTGAAGTAGCTTGACTACAATGAACGTGTCTGAGCTGGGATAAACCAAGAATAAGCACGTATAATGATGCCACAACATCAGGATTGGTCCTGTATATTACTTTAGCTGTAGAATGTATAGTAAATCACATGTATACCTACTTAAGTAGAATTTTCTCTACTTTTTATGCTATCATCGTTGTACAACAATGACAAAAAAATTACTGTACGATTTTGTACTCGTATGATTTTGAAATATACTTCTTTTGGAGATGTATTTTTTGAAGCGTATTTTTAAATTATGTAAGTACCTGTTTATAAAAACTAAAATATTCAATTCGAATATTTACAAGCGTAAGCAAATGGAAGGGGATGTACAGGACGGGATATCCAATAACAGGATAGTTATACAATTTAGCAGCAAGCCCACGGTGCCACTTTCTCCAATAGGCAGCTTTTGGCCACAATGTTTGAAAAAATACCAAGCCTCAAATTTACATGACGTAAAAAATACGATTTCAGTACAGTACTTCCATTTCTTAATTTGGTCCATTTAAAACGATAATGGGTTAGACTTCCGTATCTGTTGGCACAAACAACCAAATGAAAATATCGATTGATAGCTACTTTGATAATTCAATATATCGTTTGCTTAGTTACTTAAGGTTAACCTAACCTAACTAGACAAACGATATATCGAATGAAACAATCGAATATTTGATATTTTTATTCGGTTGTTTGTGCCAACAGAGACGGAAGTCTAACCAATTATCGTTTAAAATGTGTACATAGGAATGTGCCCACAACTACATAATGTGTTCAAACATCCATCCAAGGCAGTAACAGAAATAAAATTGGAAAACCTGATACCAGGGAGCGCCTATACGAGCAAGTTGACTGATTGTAAGCTAGCAAAGCTCCGTACCAAAGATACGAAGGGACAGTTCAGATATATGATGCTATAACAATGAGGTATTCCTCGGTCGTGACTGGTTTATATTTGCCAAAGGTATATATAACATGAAATGTTTCGTTTACGGTTAGGAACTTATTGGAATCATTCCTTATATAGTATTTACATTTTCTCTTCAGTAAAAAAAAATAAATAAAATAACAAAAGTAGAAATGTTGATGGTTAATTTTCTATCTTGGAAAGAACCAATCTCGTTTCAGACTGTAAATCCAATTACTCTTGACGCTCGTAACCCGACGATAATACTTTTAGCAAATATAAACTCAGTTTTATTATTCTTTAATTATTATAAACGGAGTAAATTTTACAAAAACTATTGAATCAAATAAAATTTAATTTATAAATGAATAGACAATCTTAGACATACATATTTTATGAGATTTTAGAATAATTATTACAATTACATCATACCAATTTAATTTTACCGGTCAAGTCAAGGTACATAAACTAAACAAACCGATTGGTTATGAATTTATAGAATGAATAACGCCCTACAAACAGCCCCAACAATCAATAAGGGGTAGAGTTTGCCGGTAATACTATGTAGGCGCAAGAAAACTACCATGTACACATGAAGCGGTCTTCCTCCAAGTCCTGAGCGATCTTTAAATCATTTAAAACTGTCCATTAAATATTATTTTTAAATATAAAATACACTATTTATTTATATCCTATTACAAATTTCAGCGGGATTCGTTACTTTTCAGTATCGACTACCGAATAGTAATTGCTCTGTTTTTTTCGAATAATATTTTAGTTGTATGAACTTGTAAGATAAAATATTCATCTGCCTCATGACTCTTACATAGGTAATAGTTGGATCAATGTTAATTTACGGATAATCTTATGCAAATACCGGTAACTTTGAGAAAAGTAAACAATAATGGACATAATGTTTAAATTTATATTCCGCAAGGTGCGGTAGACTCTAAAAGGTACATTTATAATACTTAATACTAACTTTTGTTTCAAATCACCTTAATGTGAACTGAGTATTTATTGATATAAATTACCGATTTAGATAGAATAGTGAGAGTTGGACTAGAAGTAGAATGGGGACCTCGGTGTCCGAGGTCACGGGTTCATATCTTTCCAAATACTACAAATCTTTACAAATACTAATTAGTGAGTCGGTGGCTCAGTCGGTAGCGTCGCGGACTTCGGGCCCATGGCAGCGATGTCGTGGGTTCGGATCCTGGTCACTGCCCATAACATTTTATCAGTACAGTTCACCTTTGTACTGTACTGGCTCACTCCTTGCTTTGCTGTAAACGATCCACGCACGGGCGCTTAGTCTATGTGGACGGGCAAATGCAAGGTTAAAAGAGGCCGCCAACCTCTTTAAAAAAAAAAATAATAAAAAAATAAATCTATTTTATCTACATGATAACGCTGCTCTATGATTAGTCTGAAGTAATAAAAACAAAGATTTTTAAATAAAACTTAGTTTCAATATATACATTGTGTTTTTATTCATGGTATATACAGTTATTGCCATATAGTACGTAAAGCAATAAACAAAATATTTCTCTACTAATTTGTATTAGCAAAGAATTGTGGGAGAAAGAAAGAGTAAAAGAGTAGTGGGGAACGAGCTTGGAGTAGTGTTAGAGCCTGAGGCTTTAGGTCCGAGGTAATGAGGTCCCGGGTTCATATCCCACCAATCACCAATATACAGGGCGATCCACCTAAAGTTTAGGTAACTTTTGTTTGACGTTTATTTTACAGAGAACTTTAAATGAACAACTTCCCTTTTTTGTAACATTTTACGACATGCTATTTTTCATTCAAAATTGTCCCGCATTTTTCCAAAATTGCGGACAACTAAAAACTTTTTTCAAGGGCAACCCACTCTTTTTATGATATTTTTTGGATTCTATGTAAAACGGTTAGTAGTATCAAAAGTACGACAAAAGTAAAAATGTCCTTACATTTTACGTAGAATCCAAAAATATCATAAAAAGTGGGGATTGCTTTTGAAAAAAATATTAACTTGTACTTCATTTTGAAAAATGGTGGCAACATTTTAAATAAAAAATAGCATGCCATAAAATCTTACAAAAAAATAAGGAAAGTTGTTCATTTAAAGTTCTTTGTAAAATAAACGCCTAACAAGATGCCTATTGTAACATTTTAAATGAATCAACCTGTATATTATCCATGTGATAATGCTACAGCCTCTAGGACCAACCTAAAGTACAGTAATGTGTAAAACAATTCTGGACTAGAACCTAGTATCCTAGGATGTGAAGGCGGGACATGAAAAAAATAACTAATGAGAATGGAATTTTTTACTTTACCACAATTATTATTTAAAATTAGCAAATAAATATAGGCCTATTCATAAAAGAAAAACCAACATGCATTGGTAATTACCACCAGGGACTGTTCGTATTATAATTATCTCGAAACAAAAACTCATTACACAAACAGCACTGGGAAAACAATTCAAGCGAATGGTAATTGACGATTACCAATTACGCTAATGTCTCTGATCACAGAACATGAAAACTAATTTATGTATAATTGGTTTTAATTAATGTACCAAAGTGAAATACATTTAAAATTTCCATAATATACCTATAGTGACTTCATTTAGTTATCGCAGATTAGTTTTAGACTCGGACATTAGAACAAAAAACGGTAATGATCATAAACCTAAACAAATTACGCCTCTGGCCAAAATATCGTAGTAGCAACCATAACTGGTTTGAACGGGTCTTAACAGTTTAATACAAATAATACAGACATGATTACTTTCAGGCTAGACGTAATCTGTTTATGTTGATGATTCATACAGTTTACGGTAGGCCTACAGTACTGATGTAGTTTTAGGTGAGAAAAAATACATATTATGATTTAAAATGTCGATTTACACGGGCCAATCACATTGATAGGAGTTGATAGGAGTTGCTGGTGTTGATTGTCGATAATTGTTAAACCTTTGATCATTTAACTTCCCTATTTTACTAATATATTTTGATACTTTGTTAATTCCAAGAATTGTCTACCTCACATGTCATAAATTCAAATTGCCAAATCAAGTTAACTTTAGGTGGTAGTTTGTGACGAATAAGCCGTCTAACGATGAGAGGGGTTGAAGAGAGAAGACATCCAGGATTATGTTTGAGCTTAGTCGAATCACAATATTGCAGACGCAGAGGTTTCTTGAGCAAATATAAAACAACATTCACCGTTTTTTTATCCGTTTATGCTTTCTGTGTTTTCCTGTCGTGAGTATTGTTGTTAATTGCAACTAGATATTTAGTTTTCTTTACTTGAAATATTTCCATATATCTATTATTTTAAATGTATGATTGGTGTGTAAATAACACATTAAGTAACAACACACCAATAATGCCATGAGCTACTAGATTAATTTAAATAGGATTCAATGTGAAATTAAATAATGCAATGTAAATATACAATGTGATACGTTTTTAGATAGAATACTTAAATTATTATTAGATTATATGTTTAGAATTTGAACAGTTATGCAGTCCCACATATTTACCCTATGTAATGTTTACATGATATCGAATATAATATATTGGATTGTTTATCTGTCTAACAATATATCAGTTTTCATTTATTTGTATTTTATACAAATAACTTATTGCCCGACGGAATATATAATGTAAACTTTGGGACTGAACCGCACAGTCCTTTAACAATACTATTAATACTCTAAGGACTTGTTTATGACATTGGTGTTATTTGTTTACAATATTTCCAAAATGATAAAAGTGTTTATATAATATGAATGGAATGAAATGAACAGTACTACTACCTAAACATTACAAAAATCAACCCAAATCGGAGCCATATATACTTACTAAACCGATACAAATTTTATAATTTATTTTAATCAATTCTATCAATCGGTTATTCAATGTGTGGTAAAAAAGACTTGTCATTACTATTGCAACACAAACGACAAAATATATTCGACAGTTTATGTACATGTCATTGGATAGCATTGCACTTGAAATTGTTTTTACGTTGTAATAAATGGTACATCAGCAAGATTTCAATATTTCCCAAATTTATTTACTTTGTTTTGCATGACTATTAGCTGATTAAACACAAATTTTAATTACAAACAAACAAATTAAATGCAATTAGAATCTTGTGAATGAAAACGTCGTAATGAGTTCGCAACAACAGACATTGTAATTAGGCAAATGAGTCCAACATGTTTGACATAGATTTCATGTTTCCTCTGAGTAGTTTACGGATAATTATTATATTTTATAGTTTTTTTTGTGTAATTACTATCCGAAACATCTGCTATGTTCCGTCTTTTTTCATTTATTTTTTAGATAAAAGTAAACAAATTAAGCTCACGAAAAAATTATTTATAGTTTAAATAATAGCTCTATTTAAAATATCACACTTAGTCAAACATTTTTGAACGGTTGTAATTCAAATCAATCCGTCTACTAAACGGTATCTTATGTTCAATAGTAACAATTGTAATTTATGTTGCCCTTAGATGACAGACATTTCCATCATGATCATTAATTATTAACGATAAGCTTCCGTTACATACAAGGTAAAAAACTGTTTCGAGATGGTTAAATATTTTAAAGAATCCAGATAGAGCTACACACTTGAGATAGAGGTACAAAACATGGCCCACAGTTATTGGTCATTCAAATAATGATAACACATTATTCAGTGATACCCAACCTCTTTAGAGGGACGGCCCGCTAGGAGTCGAAAGAAAATCTTAAACGTAAGCATAGGTTGATCGGTTTCAAACAAAATTAAAGACCTTTACAATTAGAATACAATTCCACAAATTTTAACTCAAACGCACAAGTCAAAAATTACAGCTGTTCAAAGATTTTTTTAATCTGGCATTTTGAGTAATTGAACAGCTGCCATTTTTTCTTTGGTCATTCGTTTAAAATAAATACCTTTGTTTTTATGTACATATCCACTTATCAGTGTTAGACGGGTTTCTTACAAGTAAATATACATAAAAACAATTGCACCAAAACACTATTGATTTTTGTACAATGTAGCGATAAGTACCCTTTAGGCAATGTCTATTTAGCCATAAGCCTATACATTTACGTTTAGCCTGAGTTACCTGGGTTAGGATTGAAAAAACAATTGAATCATAGCTTTATCGCATAACTAAAATTTATCGTCATCAGTATCAATGCTTTTGTGATGGCAGCCTTGGTACATACTGTAAAATGAGTGTGTATAAAGTGTGAGTGCAGCCAGTGAATACTGTATTTATGGTGTTTGCATAGTTTGTGATGGTATGGTTATGATCGGCTATTTTTCAGGCTAGGGCACTTTTAAAGTCCAAAAAGCACGGACCGTGGGCCCATTTAAAACTAAAACTAGTAAAGCTACTATCTTCTCTGAAGATTTAAATATCAGCATTACGATTGTAAGCCAGTCACTAAAACAAATCAGCTACCCAAACCCAACTGTTTCATAAAACATCTATATATATAAAAGGCAAAGCCCTCACTGACTGACTGACTCACTCACTCATCACTAATTCTCCCACTTCCCATTTACCTAGGAGGCTGAAATTTGGTACGCTGATTCTTTGAGCATTAAATAGGAAAACTAAGTTGTTTTTATTCTGATCGGACTCTCGGGCTCCGCCCCAGTGGCTCTGGAGTTTCCCATGTTAACCTTATGAGTACTCATATTTAAATGGAATTAATGAATCTTAACAACTGTTTCAATTAAACAAGTTGGTTCTGTTCTATGATGTGCAACACCATTAAGTTACCAGGATTACCAACAGGGTGCAGCACTATTATTTTTTTTTTATTTATGACAACAGCTAATTTGCAACCAAAAGGTGAGTGAGCGTAGCGAACGAACTTCAACCTGGAGGCGAGTTAGCGTAGCGAATGAGCTAACTTGAAAGCAAGTGAGTGCAGCGAACGAGCTCCAACCTAAAGGTGAGTGAGCGTAGCGAACGAACTTCAACCAGGACGTGATTGAGCCATGCGAACGAGCCCACTTATGAAGTAAAACGGGGCAAAGCCCGCGGGTACAGCTAGTTAATAAATAAAAGATAAACCAATAATTGTTAATAAGTTTAATTCTTAGTTCTTATATTTTTCCTTGTTTTTGTCCCTACTTCACAACCTAGGTCGCTAGGCTCTAACCCAAAACCATGTAACACATTTCTTCAGGGTAGGATTATAAGTTCGTTTAACATCTATGTGATAAATATCTTTGAAGATTGGATGGGTTCAACTTTGGGTATATGGAAACGAAACCCCTCACACAAACAATAGCCCCTAACACGTTCGCTCCTTTAACACTTTATACTAGTAAACGAAGTTAAAGGAACGAACACGTAATTTATTTTTTTTAAATGACCCTAAACCTATATACTCAATTATTACATTACGTGACACTTTTTGTAGAGTAGTCTACGTTTGCCCCTTTTTAATGATGTGTTTTATAATCGTAAACAAACTAGTTTACACCTACTCGTGCCAGGTTATATGTGGATACGGGAATCCTATATAATCACGATGTTCTTGTACATATTCACATAAAGCGTTATATCACAATATATATGGTAATGTAATACCAGCTTCAACGATCTACCTAACATTATATGATAAGGAATATATATTGTACATTTACAATGCGATTAAAGCACATGTGATCTGAATAATGCATGGTTTTATGTGTGGTTCTCTTGAATTTATAAAAGAAAAATAGTCTAACCTTCATTTTCCATTTAATGAACATAGGAAGACGTAGCTGCTTGTTAAACTATGAACTCAGTCTCTATATTAAATTTAAGATTTATTAATTACCAGACCTTTTCTATGACACCAGTTTAAATTATAAGTTCCTTATAGTATTTATTAGTCATCTATGTGTTTTGTTTAATAGCATACAGTAAAACCTCAATAACTCGACAAACGAAGACTCGACAGTCAGTGTAACTCAACAATCAAGCGCTGACAGGGCGGACGCTAAAAACGCAATTTTTCAGAACACAGCTCAAATTGTTGAATGGTTGACTTCCCCTTGAAGATCGTATACTCCCGATGGGTCCATAAGTGGTAGAGTTAGTGAGGTTTAAACGATACTAACATTTAGTTTAAACTGATCAATAACTACTGTCGGATAGTGAAATATGAAACACTGAAAATATCTCGACGTTTAACTCTTTTAAATTCCTTGTTCTGAAAATTTTTTAATTGTATTTTACGATTTTAGTTTTTTTATTAATTTAACAAATATATGCGGTAGATAGTGTTTTTTGGTAAAGAAAACTTGATTAGTTTTAAAATCATGCAACATCAAATGTGAAACTAAGTATTGAAACTTTTATATTTGCATTTAAGAACAATGACGTGAGTCACCAGAAGCCCAAAGGGCAAGCCTGTTGATAATGCCTGTGTGTGTCAGTGCCTATGCGGGATTCAACTTGTTATCTCGTGCTCATCAGTCAACCGATAAAGGTCAAAAGTCATGTTCCCAAACGTTTAGGTCAACGGAAGCCTGTTATCCTTTAAAACTGACCAATCACCGATAAGAGAGTGAATTTATGCCTAGGTTTATCATTTACGTTGAAAGGCCGCTAAAATCAATATATATATCAGATCAATATACCTATATGATCACAAAAACAACACTCATAATTTCCCCCATAGTGTTCAAGTTCATAAAGGAATGACTTTTTAAACCATTTGTAACTGTGAGAATGTTTATTTTAACAATATTGATTGTGTCAAACCTGCGCAGCCACTGAGTCGTCAAGGTCAATCAGTACGGTTTGGTACGGGATTTTTCAAAAGTTCATAACATTGAATTAAATGAACGTGCGACCACTGCGTCGTCACGGTAGGCTTTCCGCATGTTCTATGGAAAGTCTGTAGCTAAGAACTGGTGTTCTAGCTCATTACATTCTAGCTACATTCTACATTCTAACTCATTCTAGCTCATACATTCTTGTGACGGCCCGACCGATGCAATGCGTGCGCACTAAACTTCATAAACGATAACCATTGTCTTTGTAAACTACTTAAAACTCTCTTAAAATCACAAACTCAATATATTACAAAGTTAAACAAACATTATAAAAACAATAAGCCATGTGTCATAATTTATATCAAAACCTATTATTCATTTGTAGACTAAATAAAAAATATTTCAATATTGTTCATCGCGTGAGCTTTGACAACATTCACGAATTAATCAAGTAATGTGCAAATGATTAACAAAGAATGTTTGATCTCAATACGACAATAAAACGACAGATGACAATGAATCACCGCATAGATTTTACACCAATGATATAATCGTGATTAAGCTTAATCGTTAATGATTGGAGATGGTATAAGTGGTTGTTTGGTCAATTTCTTTACTGTATAAATTGTTATAAGTTATATTGTTGTAAGTTATATATAAGTCAGATTGTTATAAGTTAATTGCCTTCGATTTCTGAAATAAACATCCCATCGATACAGTCAATTTTTGGTCGACGAAAAGACAGTTGATTTTAAGCAATTCATGGATTTTACTGCAAAAAAACTCCTGAGCTCTCCTTCAACTTTTAATACTTTAATTGATATAGTGTAATTTATGCTATAGTTCACCATAAATGCTATTTTATAATTTTGGGTGACTTAAAATTTAACGTATTCTACAGACATTGGTGCATAAACATGAATATAAGCGCGCTATGCCGTTGATACAGTTATATTACGTCAATTTATATTTTTAAATAAGCGATAACATTGACATGCGAATGGAATTTCTTGTCTTATTCCTAGTGTAGGACGTAGTAAGAGTGGACCACTTAACAAGAATTAGACTACATATCTGGTAATATGAACAGGTCCCCATCTAATCTAGTCTCAAAATGGTTGTACAGGGATATACAATCTCCTGATAAACTTAGCAAATTATTCTTGATAACGATTCTAACATATAGGTAATACGCTCCCCTTCATCGATTTATTCAACCATTTAGATTAATAACTTATATTAATATAAACAAGGCATGGTAAGTTCAATCGTAAGGAATGCCTTGATCTCAAGATTGTTTTTTTTATATATTTTAAATTACGTTTTAGTATTTTGTTTTTATCATGTTAGCTGTGGAAACCACTGTCATAACAAAATCATAACTTATTAATATGTTGGTTTTAATATATTGCGTAAATACATTTCTTTTGTCTTACAAATGCTTTCATACTAAACGTACAAAAGGGAAGCAACAGAAGTACAAAGGCAGACATGTTTCTACGAATCAAAGCATCTTCAGATAATAAGGCTTCCGTTTCAATATGTCAAAGGAATTGTTTCTAAAAGTTTGCTCCATTCCGTTGTTACCTTTTGATTTTGTCATTTGTCATGTTTCGTTCGTTGTTCCCCTCGTGTTTCGTTAATAACAATATAAATGTTTTTTACTCTCATTTTCGTTTCTCAACTTATTATTAGGAACCCCATTTAAAATCATTATAGTGAATACAATTTAGCTTTGTTTCTAAAATCGTTTTGGTAACCCATAAACCATTATAATTTGTTTTTAACATAAATAGGTGTATAGCTCATTTTATTCATTTTTTTAGCAGTATGAGAGGAGTATTTACAATATTCTATCATTTTAAGACCATGAAATGTATTATTTTTAAACAAGGATGAATAGAAGTTGAGTAAAATTTATTGATAGTATACCCAGCATGTTAGATGAAAATTATATCGCTATAGCGTGCCTTAGCTCCCATTAAGTAGAAGTTATTGTTAACCTCCTTTCGCCGCAATGATAAATACATCAACATAACTTGGATTAGGATGCACTTTATGCAGATTGTTTGATGTCATATTGACTTATAAAATATAATATAAAAAAATCTCGATTTGATATTAATTACAAATGCTACTATAAAAAACCTACTGCAAATCATGTATAAACACAAGTGATTATGTATTTTCATTAATAAAAATAAGAAGACATTCGATGAATCCAAAAAAATGAGTAGGCATATTCGAAGCCGGATTTAAGCTAGATCGATTGTGAAAAATAACAACAATTGAACAAATCTTTATTAACAATTATATGATCACGTTCATAAGAAATCGTCTATCTATCTATACTTTTATAAAATTGAAGTGTTGTCTGTCCGTACGGCTGCCACGACTAAAGTACAAAACCCATACAGCTAAAATTAAGCACAAAAATGGGCCACATATCCAGGAATGTCATAGGCCTTTTTACTTCCCCGAGTTCCTCTCGCGCTACGCTCCTTTGTGCGTCCAAAGTTTTGATGTGAGATTTTCAAAAGTAAATATAAAATAATTGGTCTCCATATTGCATGTTGGTCTTCCATGTTGGGCTGGACATGATGAAATTCACAATGTTTACCTTTGCGTGGACATTCCAATGTAAACAAGCAGAACTACCAAATGCTTATTTAACAATTTCTGACAGCTGATCCAAACAAATTAAATGATCATATTTTACACGACTATACTATGTGGGGTCTGACTTAGGGGAGGTACGAATGAGGCATTAGTTCAAAATTCCTCCGTGAACAGCGCTGTAGTAGAGAGCACTTTGGCAATGAAGGTTTACTAATACTAATCGCAAAAATCGTTCTGTTCATAAAATAAAATTATAAATGCCTCAAATTCAATTTTATAATTTTTAAAATATAAAATTAAACTATCATAACCTAACCGAACTAACCAAACTTGCTGATAATTAAATAATATAACAAATGATTAGTAATGAAAAAATAATTCTGTTTATTAAATAAAACTAGAAATTGCTAAATTAAAATTTATAATGACTTATAATAAAATTAAACTGTCATAACCGAACCAAACCAACCAAACTTGCTGATAATGAAAATATCTTGGACAAAAAGTTAGTGCTACCAGCGAGATTCGAACCCGGGACCTTCAGCATATCAGACCGGCATGTTGACCACTAGACCACCGAGGCCGATGGCCACTGACCGTATTGTTTCGGTAATGGCATTCCTTCAGCTAATAAGAAGTCCACAGCTGTCATCGTAGCCTCTTCTGTACCTCCCCTGAGTAAATACCTACTATGTGGTAGGTTTATTTATTATATAACTTTGTCGTTAATTATTCATGCTTAACTATGTCATTGAGTATGGAAACAAAATAATATTCTATAACCATTCCTGTGTGTGCTCTGATTTTGATTTAGTTAAGAGTCTAAGTTATGAAAATAATGTTATTGATCTACTTTCTTGTAAACAGTAGGACAATTACATGTAGACTATACTTTTTTTGTTTGGTGGCTTTTTGTTAAAAATTTGAAATACTTATTAAGTGTTTGAATTAGGCGGTATTGTACATCTTCCCGTTGAAGCACGGGCACATCAGCTAGTACTACAGTATTATAAAATTGAGGTGCTGTCTGTCTGTCAGTCTAGGCAGCTGTCACAACTAAAATTGCAGTCAAAATGAAGCACAAAAATGGTCCACAACTCAAGGAATGTCATAGGCCTATTCACTTCCATGAGTTCCTTCGGGCTACGCTCCTTGGATGTTCAAAGTTTTGGGGCGAGGTTTCAAAAATAAACAGAAATTTGTCTCCATGGAAGCATGACAAAATTCACTATACATCTTTGCGTTGACATTAAAGTATGAACTATCAGAACTGCCAAATACTCATTTCACAAATTCAGACAGCTGATCCAATGAAATCGAATACAGTAGTACCTTGATAACAAGACTCTCATGTGGATTACTAATTAAGACTTGTTATCAAGGTTGAAATCTTATTGAGGTGTGCATTAACATAAGATTAGGCGTAAAATTAATTCTAGGGGATTTAAAAATTACACTTATTTTCACAACTATGTGGTAGGATTATTTAATCTAAAACTTGATGATATATTATTTATCCTAAATCTATTTCAATGATTATGAAACTGATTTTTATTCCCGTTGCAAACCCCGGATACAGCAGCTTGTAGTGGTATATTTTATCTTAATAACTTATTTATATTGTATATAGAAAAATAAATAATGTAACTACGATGACTAAAGATATATGTCAATGATTTACATGACCACTCATAAAAAGTGTTTTAAATGATTTACCAATTCAATTACAAGCAGATTTACATACAGCAGTGGGGAATTAAAAAAAAAGTTTGAATTTAATTATACTAAAGTATTGAACAGTAAACCATCAAATAATGTAATAAAACTTGAAACAACCGCTGTGGATCTTGCCTGGGCATGTTGAGGGCGGGAAGCTAAAATTTATATTTCCTACTGTATTTGAGAGGTTTATTTCCCTGATATTGTCTTTGACTATAACTTATCCTCTTTGCTAAGTTGATAATTTTTAATTTAACAACAAAGAAATTGTATGCATCACATTGCAATTTGAAAGACCGTCCTATTTTTATACGTTAGTAAATCTTTGTATTAAATCGCCAACAAAGACAATTGTATTCTTATGTTGCCATTTAAAACGTCCTTTACGCTAAATTATTTACAACGAACAAAGTTGTATTTATACTGTAATTTACCATTCTCCACTATGTAAAACCCTTTAAGACGGTGACACACTATCGATCTTTTACCCGAACAAGACCCCGAACCAAGCAGGGACAAGGGAGAAGGGAGATCGAAGAGAGCATGTTCGTTAGTGTGTCAGGGGGTCCGCACACCGATCCAGACGGCGAACCAGACATCTGGCCGAGCAAGGAGACGAGCGCTCTGGAGGCGGTTTCTTAGCGAAAGATCAAAGAAAAGATCGGTCTGATGTACGGAGTGATGTACGATAGGGTGCCACGGTATAATTTAACATTTTAGTATATTTTTGCCCCGTACATCGTCGCGAGCGCCGCACCGAGCGGCCGCCTGCGCTAGCGTTGATAGTTCTAATTTAATACGGCAATTAAACTCTTTAATTGCTAAAATATACAAATGTTGGGTAATATTTTGCCGTTATATATTATGGATTTAATGTTGTAATTTTGTTGTGTGTTTGGTCAAGGTTGAAAATGTATTTTACAAGTTGAAACCGTTAAAACAATTATACCAATGATGTTTAACTTGAAATAAGTAATTGATGTTATACTTTAATTCTTTCAAAATTAATATAAACATAACAATTAATAAAGACAATCAAAACTATCATTCTGTAACATGTTATTTCATGTTTTATTACTGTTTTATTATTAACGCCTACGCGCTCTCACCCTCACACGCTCTCCATCTCTAACCCGCGCTCGGTAGAACTTGTCTGGTCTTGGTCTTGTTCGGGGAAATGTTCGGATTGAAAATTTTCAGATTTTTACCTCCCTTCTCCCAGCTCGGTTCGGGGTCTTGTTCGGGGAAAATATCGATAATGTGTCACCGCCTTTATCATAATTTTATAAACAACTAGCTGGCCCGACAGACGTCCTGTCCTAATGTGGTTTTATGTTAAATGCTCGTTCAGTTTCAAGACGAGCTCGTTCGCATCGCTTAATCACGTCCTGTTTGAAGTTCGTTAGCTACGCTTACTCACCTTTAGGTTTGAGCTCGTTTGCTGCGCTCACTTGCCTTCAGGTTTAGCTCAATCAATACGCTAACTCGCTTTCAGTTGAAGTTCGTTCGCTACGCTCACTCACCTTATGGTTGCAAATTAGCTGTTGTCATAAATAAAAAAAAATTACGGTGCTGCACCCTATTGGTAAACCTATTAACTTTTTAATGCTATTGAACATCACAGAATCAATTTGTTTAGTTGAACCGTTGAACCAGCTGTTAAGATTCTTTAATTCCATTACAATCTGTCAAGTGGTTTCGGAGTCCATTATACTATCACCGGTTTAAATTTAGAAAATGCATGCTTTTCATACGGACAGCTGTTGCGTGCTCACGTGGTGGTAGGTACGCCTAAATAATGTATATTTTACCCCTAATGAAAAACTAAAAACATTGTTTTTCCACTGGCAATTAGCCTAATTAAAATAAATATATATATTTTTGTATACATTTTTATTATTTATAGTAAAAAACAAATTACCATTATAAATAATAGTTGTTAGTGCAGCAACGCGCACCGGGTAACTGTTAGTTTAAAATAAAAACATTATTTTTAACAATGCTAAAACTTTTCTTATAAACGCCAACTTTCCAATTGACAAACTTAATTTTAACACGGACTCAACTGTTTAGAACGGGTATTTTCATATTTTATATATGTTAAGAAATTGAAAACCATTACTACTACTATTAACGTCTGAATGAAATGCAGGAAAGTTTTATAATCACAACTATTCTCCTCTTGTTTGTACTTTTCAACGTGAAGACATATAACTTATTGAAAATATATACTTATCTCAGATGTACAAACATGACCTTTAGCGCGACGTTCGAACTGGCAACGCCGCACTCACCCGCGGCCTGCGTCCGGCACTCGTGCTAAGCTATAAACATCAATGAGAGTATTGCTGATCTGTATCAATGAATGAAAGTATTTAAATTACATATTTTAGTGGATTTAAGGGTATGGTAAAATAGACAATATAGAATTTAGGTTTTTTATTTAGTGAAAAATTGAAACATACCACAATATGCTTAAAACTAAAATACAAACATAATGTTTTTGGTTGAATTTATCGTATTTTAAGTACGATAAATGTGGAAATAGATGGACTTTACATATTTCCTTTGTTTATTTGATAATCTGTATTATCATAATCTTTAATAGCCATAACATTTTCTATTTATATTATAAGAAACCACATATTCAACAATTATCATAATTAGGTTTAAACAAACTTTTAAAATTTCATGTTATATTATTCTTTGTTCTACAGCAGACTACAATGTGTAGTAAGATTTAATTTTTTTTAAATTTATACATAAGAATCTCATGGTGTCTGTATATATGTATGTTATTCAACATAGTAAAAACTCCTAGACAGACTGGTCTTAAATTTTACAAAATACTGTATAGCTACTATACCAAGAATGGTAATACAGTAAGACTAACTTATTGCCACTTAAAATATTTGTAGAGGATTTGAGATTGTACTAACTTCTTACAATTTGTTCAAATAAAATTAATTTTCAATTTTCAATAGGAATATTATGTTTAAGTCTACCTGAGGAAACCATTAGTTAGCGACAACAAAATTTGAAGTTTTCACTTTGAAGGCACATTATTTTCTTTGAATAGTTACTAAGCAAAACGTTTTTCATTTTGTAAACGATTTTAGAAGCTAGGCCTCCATATGGCTTTCCACAATATTAATAGAATTGTTTTATCACATCAACATTCAGACTGGAGTCGGAGACTATGATGCTTTTATTGTTAGATGGTGTAGTAAATATTTTTTACTAGTAGGCCTACTTAATAGAAACACCGGTTTATTTCTTCGAAGTGCAAGTTATTTCAGTTATTTTAATCACTTAACAACAGCTTTTATCAATAGATAGACAAATAAACAAGGAAATAGTACGGCATTCTCATACCTAAAACACGCTTCTCGCGTATATATTTACATGAATCATTGTCTTATTCTTAAGGGGAGTCTGTCCCTTTTACGCCCTAATGCTATTTAAATGGGAAGATATGCACCAATATAGGTACGCATTCCTCAGCAACCTATTAACCATTTAAAGTGAAATTTTTACTACATGATCTCTATGCCATAGGGTACCCGGCTTGCTAGTTAAAACTTAAATATATTCTTGTTTTTTATTTTTTATTTTTATAAATAAAATATGCAATTTTTTTACCTGATTTATTTTGTATGTTACCTTGGTAATGACTTAAACCAAATCATTTTAAACTAAAAGAGGTATCAAGCACTACTCACCATGATGTGAAGAAGATGTGTGTGAAGTTTCATATTGCTATCTCTTATAGTTTTTAAGTTATGCGTACCTAACTTTTAAAAAACACTATTTTCGGTAAAACGCCCTTGAAGTTCTAAAGGGCTTAGGTCGCGCATCCTAAAAACATTGAAAAATATCGTGCAGTACTATTTATTTGTTTTTTTTTAATAAAAAAACTTTTGCAAAATATGAAGTGTTATATATATAAATAAACACAAAGAATTGGAGAATTTTTTAAGATAAAAATAAAAAAAACCTTTTTTTTCACCAAAAAGGTACAGACTCCCCTTAAATTTTTTTACAAATCTAAGTTCATATTCGTAAAAATGTTTCACACAAAAAAGAGAATTGTTTTAAGATGTCTTATTTTACCGAATAATAGCAGGAAGCCATTGTTGCTTAAGAGGCTGATCACTTAGAATCTTAGAACACTGTACTTATTATTAATTTTTAATTGAGCTTTCGTAATCATTTTGCATCCAGGCACGTCACATCTATCTGGCATGCTGTAGTAACAATTTCAATGTCATTACTAATGATTAAGGGTAGTAGAAACGCGATTATGTACGTAGAGTACGCGACTCCTCCATTCACTGTAATGGTAAGACGGCCGCGCACCAAGACACGGATGCAACGTTGCCACTTTTCGCTTGCCGCGGCCTTGTATTAGAGGTGGCTGTGCCGATTTGCTCTTTCGATAGAGTTTGTTGCAGCCGATGCCATTGCTCTATAGTATACTAGCACAAGTTCACATACATAACACAGGTAGTTATATTAGAACGAAGCTGCTAATACAAAACTGGTGATTTATTATAATTAATTGACTTATTGATTTCTAACATTCCTTAAAAGAAATGCGATCAATATCTCGGGTTGATGATGTTGTCTTATTTGACTTTTAAAACTCATCTACAAACACTACAGAAGGAGTGAGAACATGGTATAATATTATTTTTCACCACACTATGATGTTTTTGGCTGTATTACATACGTTAATTGGTGGCTGAAAGTTAAGTTTTGCTGGCCATGCCAGCTGTCGTCATAATTTGGGGACAGAGCAGGTTTTTACAGCCCGGGGCCGCAAAATCAGCTGTCCGCTTACTCACTTAAAACATGGATGCATTTTAAATAAACAATCAAAATCCATAGCATTGCAATAGAATTGTGTCAATATTGTCACCGTTGCCTAGCAACTATTTATTTTTATTTTTGCTGATTCCTCAAATTATTTCTTCACATAACCTTAACCCTAGTTGTAGTTGTGTTGACTATCAGTGTGCATTATTATAGTGGTGAATAGTGGTGTAGGGTATAGTGGGGTGAAAAATAGCGTTCGTACCACGGACCGAAATGGTTTTGCAG
Organism: Macrosteles quadrilineatus; assembly: GCF_028750875.1. Lineage (NCBI taxonomy): Eukaryota > Metazoa > Arthropoda > Insecta > Hemiptera > Cicadellidae > Macrosteles > Macrosteles quadrilineatus. The sequence continues at coordinate 62,920,217 of NW_026542597.1, forward strand.
CTCTCGATAGATTTAAGTTCTCGACTTCGTCTCGGACTTAAAAACTATCTTGAGCCGGCAAAACCTCATTTTCGGCCCTAGGTACGAAATATACTATTCTTGCTATCCGGTCATTAAAACAGTGTAGGGGCCTACAGGTTCAACAACAAACCCATCTTATCGCTAGTTTTGTTGTTGTTGACTACTGTGACTGTGCCTTTGTGTGCTTTTGATGTGTGGGGTTTAAGACTCGTCCGCATAAGTTTGACATCTAGCAAAATATGTCCGAGAGTAGTTATAACATATATAATTTTTTACAGCTTTATTAGCTTTAAACAATTGCAATGCGCATTTCGATTAGATAAGATTGATTAGAGCCTAATTTGGTACAAAGAAAACACGCAGCAAAACTTAAGAAAATCTGTGCTCTGTTGTGATACATAACAGCCAACCGGTTACTGTTTTTATTTGTTTATAAATAGTTTGATAATTTACTATTTGTTGTTATAAAAATGCCCATTTAACATCTATATAAGAGCTTTAACCTATCTTACAAGCAAATGTAGCAAATCGATAAATATTTTATCGATATAGATATATCATAATTTTAAATATTTTATAAAAAATTTTCAACATTCGGATTGGTTTTTGACACAAATATAAAATTTGAAATTTGTTATGCAGTTGTTCGTGACAATGAATCAATAATGAACGATTCTTAGAAAAAAAAAAGTTGACGTTTGTCAGTGACACATCCACTCAACTTATTACAGCCTTTCCACGAGAATTATCTTAAGATACACTCGACCTTCACATGACTCAGTTTGATAAAACCACCGAACAAAGAGTGGACTTGACTCCCTGTTTTGTGATAGAACTTCTCTGTTTAGTTTCTCCGTCTTATCTAAGTATTATCTGTTTGTGGATTGGGGCAAACTGTTGTATCGCTTCGTTGGCAGAGTCCCACTAGTATCTGACCGGCCATAACCTACGTATCGGTGTATTAGTAAAAGTGTGCTGATTTGGTAAAATTTTTTAAAACTAATTCACTGAGATTATCTGTGGGGATAAACAGTGTGCGGACTGTGTTTTGTCAATTGTGGGGGAACTAAAAATTACCGAAATGAAACAATTAAGTCTGTTGAATTTAGCTTAATGTTCTACGAGGCAAATGGTGGGGTCAAAAGAACTGTCCGCCGTGTTTAATCATTTAAGCAACGAATTATGAATGTGTCAAATAAGTCTAGTGAATCTCTCACGAATATCAGTAACAAATTTAGGTTATAAACATTTTAAAACTCTCTCAATTATTTCAACATACGATTGAAACTTATGTGGAAAGAGAATCAAAACACAAAAGAAGAAATGGAACGACTTCTTAAGGAAAAGGATAACTTAACCCGGAGCATCTCTGAAGTTGAATGGGTAAAGTTGAACACACAATAATATTCACTAGTCAATAATCGATAAAGTAGGTATGCGACCTCAGATTCGCCACTCGAGTAAAGTGATCAAATATGTAAACAAACTATCTTTTTTATAAATACAATATCTCATCTAAATTATTATAAATTAAAAGGATAAATGTGTAAGGAAAAAAGGATAAACAATTAATTATACGATACTTTATTAAAATCTTACATTCTCATTACGACACCCCTCTTAAACTTTCATTCATCAATGTGCAGTCCACAATTATGTACTTTCCGGCCATTAGAAAAACTAAAATCCATACAATATTTTGAGTTCTGCTCAATGAAACAAATCATTTTTTAACATCATATATAAAATTGTCATGCTAAGATGCGCAAGCTAATACAAAACCTGACTCTTTAAGGAACTTCTGTTACCAATCAATTTGAAGAACATAATGCTTTGTTTTAATCAACCCAAGACTGGAATACGCCTTGCCATGCTGAGGAGGAATTAACAAAACTTTATTAAAGATAAAGAAAAACACAAACATTTTGTAATGCGTAAATTGTTGTAAAGACCTAAAAGAACAAGTTCGTTTCCACTCTATCAACAGTTAAGGATTTTGCCCATACGGCTACTTTTTGTTTTTCAAGTTTTTAACCTGTTTTAGCGAATTTCCCCTATAGGGAATAAGCTATTACCGTAGTACTCATGGTAAGACCTGGACCCGGGACCGATTTACTTTTTTGTTTTGAGGTCCCTAGAGGCCAAAAACACCATCCGTTCAAATTCATATGGAGATTTATATATATAAATAAATACAGGGTGGCTGGTCATCAGTGTGAAAAAATTTTTTTGACGTAAGTACAAAGTAAATGCATTGTGATGATGCATATAAAAGGTCCCAAGTCCAAAAATTGGCTCCCTAAAGAATTATTTTATGTTTTTCAAAAATAACATTGTTTTCAAACTTAATACAGCTATTTCTCAATTAACCGTAAATGGATTTGAGTAGACAATGTCATTTTCGTGTTCTACATTAAATGTTGAATAAGAATAATATAAAATGATGGAGGATCAGTTGTAAAAACTCCATTGTAAATAGATTCAAAGATAAAAATTAAGATGTTTGATAAACATTTAAAAAAAAACATTGGTCTGTTGTATTTGTTCACACCCTGTATACAAGAAAGTGTTCGAATAAGTAAAAAACTGCGCCATTTTATAAGCTTTCCAACCATATGCTACACCATTGAGGTTTAGATATTCTGTTGTTTGTTTTAGTGGTTTGAATACCAGAAAACAGGGAACTTTTTTACTGTTTTTACTGTTCAAGCTGAAAGAAAAATACAACTTTTGCTTAATACATGCCGGCTTTCTATGTTGTAAATGTTAAAGACACCCTGTTAAATCATAACATGTCATACTGTTAAAGACATGTTAAATCTGACAAGTCTAAAGAAATATTTTAGTTAAAATCCATCTAGACTAATTAAAAATCGCTTAGGTTTACTGGTACAGGGGTTTTTTTACAGAGCGCCAGGCTTTCAAGTGACCTTGGGAACTGCTTATTATGAACCCTCATTCACAGGTCCTCATTCTTCGTCAAATCCCAGGTCCTTGAGATTCTTTTGACTATGGTAAACTGCTCTCCCTTTTGATCTCCAGTCGATAGGCCAAAGGATCTCATACGCAAACCTTGTAGGGCTGGGTACATAAATATCACATAGAAGGCTGTCTCCTCCTCCTCTCCACATTTCCTACAGAGGCTTTCAACTTGAATTCCCATCTTGTGTAGATATCCGCGGAATATCCAATGGCCGCTGATGAAGACCTTCTGCAGGGTCTTGCACCGGTAGATGTTTACAGAATTCTCTTTGACTTTACGTTGTCAGTTTTTCTTTCCCAGTCCCTTCGATGTTCTATGCACATCCACTGGCGAACAGCTCGCCTTGCTGTTTTGTAAGCACACTGCTACATGTTTACTGCGGCAGGTTTACTGCAGCGGGTTTCCTGCTAAAGTTTTACCGCTACAGGATTACTATGGTAAGTTTTCTGCTACAGGTTTACTGCTAGAGTTTACCGCGGCAGGTATACTATGGCAAGTTTACTGATACAGGTGCTACAGTTTTACTGCTACAGGTTCACTGCCACAGGTTTACTGCTACAGGTGCTACAGGTTTACTGCGGCAAGTTTACTGCTCCAGGAGCTACAGTTTTACTGCTACATGGTTACTGCTACAGGTTTACTGCGGCAGGGTTACTGCAGAAGGTTTACTGCAGCGGGTTTACTGCAGCGGGTTAACTGCTACAGGTTTATTGCTACATGTTTACTGCTACAGGTGCTACAGGTTTATTACAGGTTTGTTATTACAAGTGTTATTAGAAGTATATATTTTTCCTTTTTTTAGGTTTACTGCCACAGGCTTAGTGCTACTGGTTTACTGCTACTAATCTACTGCTACAGGTTTACTGCTACGGTTTACTGCGGAAGGCTTACTGCTACAGGTTTACTGCTAAAGGTTTGCTGCTGGTTTACAGTGGAAGGTTCAATGTAGCACGTTTACTAAGGCAACTTTACTGTGGCTGGTTTTCTGAGGCAGGTTTACTGCAGCTGGTTTACTGCGCCAGGTTTACTGTGGGTGGTTTACTGAGGCAGATTTACAGTAGCAGGTATACTACAGCAGGCTTTCTGCGGAAGGTTTACTGCAGCAGGTTCACTATGACAGGTTTACTGCGGTAGGTTTCCTGTGGCTGGTTTACTGAGGCAGGTTTGCTGCAGCAGGTTTCCTGTAGCACGTTTATACTAAGGTAGGTTTACAGCGGCAGGTTTCCTGTTGTACGTTTACAAAGGCTGTTTTACTGCGGCAGGTTTACTGAGGCAGGTTTACTGTGACAGGATCGCTGTAGAACGTTTACTAAGGCAGGTTTCCTATAGCTGTTTTACTGCGGCAGGTTTACTGTGCCAGGTTTACTGTGGGTGGTTTACTGAGGCAGATTTATAGCAGCAGGTTTACTACAGCAGGTTTACTGAGGCAGGTTCACTGCAGCAGGTTTTCTACAGCAGGTCCACTAATACAGGTTTACTGTGGCTGGTTTACAATGAAAGGTTTACTACAGCAGGTCCAATATGACAGGTTTACTGTGGCTGGTTTACTGAGGCAGGTTTACAGAAGCAGGTTTACTACAGTAGGATTACTGAGGCAGGTTCACTGAAGCAGGTTTACTACAGCAGGTTTACAGCAGCAGGTTTACAACAGTAGGATTACTGAGGCAGGTTTACTGCGGTAGGGGCGTTTCGTTAATTTAATTGCATGTAAAGTGTCTATGGATAAAAATATAAATAAACATATCACATCTCTTATTACATACGAAATATAGATGATGAAACACAACACTATATTATTTTATGCAAACTCTTACCTACTTGTGACAAAAGCACTGTTGTAAAAACAAAACACGTAGACTAAATCAAATCAATCAAATTATATTTATTCCCACTTATATACAAACAAAATAGAAAATTTGCTAAAATAAAATTGAAAATCTACATAAATTGTGTAAAATACGTCACAACTTGTACTGTACGTCGGGAGTTAGAGATAGGTGTTGTAAATAACAAACAGTGATTACATTTTAACTGCTTAGAGGGCCGCAAAGGGTACGTGGTTTTTACTGGGCTAAGACATGGTGTAGATTGTCGTGAGGAGAGTAGATTTATGCTGCGTTTGGAAAGGTGGTGTGATGGTGGCGTGATGTGTGACGTCATGGGAATAGCCATGAGCTCCCTGATTTGAAACATCACCTTTTTTAACATACTTCCAACATAAACAGTGATTGTGGTAACATTATGGTACGAGAGTCAAGCTATAATATCATTATGGTACAAATAATCAGGATATGGTATACATTGTTTATTAGAATATAAGGCAAAGTTAAATTTTAAAAGTGTTTAATTGTTAAACTTAAATAATAATTGAAATATATTGGCTTTGGTTAGTAATTGTGTCATATAAACTATTCTTTAATATATACTATATGTGAGAAGCTTATCGGTGTATTCATTTCCTCTTTGTGCACAGTAAATACTTGTTTCTATTAAAAATGTTTACTAACACTTTCCTTTTCCCTAGGTAAAGCCTTTGGTAATAAAAGTCAGCCTGGCACTTCTCTTTGTCAGCGTCGCGGTCGCAGCCTTCTGTGCGTACAGTATCACAAAAGGGACCAACAACGACGTTGACGTCAACAACTACATTAACGGAATGAACTATTCTCGTGACCAAATATTGGACTACATTGGAGAAACAAACCTCAAAGTTCCAACAAGAATAGGAAACAAGATTGACGGCAAAAATAACTATATCGTCACTACAAGGGAGAAGAAATCTGACCAAAGTGAAGTGTATAACATTGGAATAGTTTCTGCCAATGAACACAGAACCTACCCTGGATCCTTGCTGCTGGCCAACCAGAGACTCATGGACAACAACCCAGATGTCTTGGCAGCTGCTCGTGCTCCCTTGACTTACACCGTAAATCTGCCAGGATTGACCTGTGACGGCCACTTTACCATTGAGCCAACCTTCGCCAACTACCAATCATTTAAAGAGAAGACCCTGGACACATGGTTTGATAATTACTCGAAGGACCACAGCGTTGTTGCCAACTTCCAAAACGAATACAGGTTTGCTTACAGCCGGGAATATCTGAGAGTGAAATTCGGTTTGGAGTTCAAAAACAGCCCAGTTGAAGCTAATATTGATTTTAGTGCTATGCAAAACCAAGAAAAACTCATCATGATCCACAAGTTCAAACAAATATACTACACTGTTAGTGTGGCGCCTACTGAGAAGCCCTCAGATTGTTTTGCACGAACAGTGACTGCTGCCGAACTGAAAAATAGGACAAACAACACCGACCCTCCAGTTATGGTGGACAGTGTCTCTTACGGCAGGACAATCTACGTCAAATTAGAGACATCCTCGATTGATAAAGAGATCAAAGACACTCTGGCTACCAATGGACAATTTCTTTACGACCTTAAAACTGAATCTGCATCCAAAATCATGAGTAAGCTGAAGGACTTGACGATGCAAGTGTTCGTCCTTGGTGGAAGCCCTGAGCAAATTGAATTGATAAACGCCCGGACCTTCAGTAATGTTAACAACGTTATTGTAAAATACGCAAAGTTCTCAAGAAATAACTTGGGATATCCCATCTCCTACTCGGCCAACTTCATCAAAGACAACTCCAGAGCTGCCGTGCACATGTCTACTGAATACATCGAAACCACCAACACCGTAACAACCAAGGGTATCCTTAAGGTTGTCCACGATGGGGCATTCATAATGCAGTGGGCCATCACTTGGAAGGAGGTGAACTACGACAAGAATGGAAACAAGGTTTCTAAGAACGTCGAATGGTCCAAGAACTGGAATTCTTTGTCAGCTTATTTCAGCGAGGAGATTGAACTGCCCGGTAACGCTTGCGACATCAACGTGTTCGCCAGGGAATGTACTGGTCTAATCTGGGAGTGGTGGCGCACAGTTATTGACGAAAAGGGCATACCTCTGGTGAAGGAGAGAACTTTTACAGTCTGGGGAACAACTCTTTATCCTAGGAGTGTTATATCTCCTAGCGTATAGATGGGTTTTGTATCTTGTTACTTGAATGATAAACACGAATAGCAATGTCATATTTAAAAAATATATTTTTCCTACAGTCACCCGACAAAGTTGGCTTCTTGTACTGCTTATAGTACAGAAAGCTGCTAATTGCTGCATATTTATAATTTTTCGTACGGTTTATACTTTGCCGTATGGTTTATACTTTGGCGCACATCAGGATTCGAACGAAACAACACAAAACAGCGTGGTTCTATTATGCACGTAATCCGTGTACGCTTGGAAATAGGTTGGCAACACTTAAAGATAATAATACTATGAACAGCCGATTGACTATTATAACTACGATTTAACCTGTCATTTCGTGTTTATAGTTTCGGTATTTCTGAACTTTCTGGACTTTTCTTTTAAACGTTTTTAACACATTCCTTCGATCTTAATAAACAAGAAAATACCTTTAAAGCATTTTTTTAGGCGTGGAAACCACTTCAAATTACAGAAACACACGGAACTATATTCTCAAGTCGCTGAGCACATTTCTTGCCGAGGAAAAATAGTGGAGTGATACGGACCGGGTACTACTTTCTCTAGAACACCTATTTGTGTTGCCAGCTGAACCTAAAAACGTGTTGCATAGTGTTTGAAAGACTAATTATTTATACGCTTTATAGTGACTGTAGGTAAAATATAATGTGTAACACGAGTGCAAAAGGCCTTTGCCCACTAGTTACACAAATAACTATTTCATCTCAGTATTTATTATTGGTGTTTCAATGTATGTAGACAATGTTGTTTTATAATTTTCAAACTGTATGAATTGAATGAATAAATTCAAGAGTTATATGGTCTTTTAGTTAATCCATAAAATTTATTTAAAATTCAAAAAACCGTTGAAAAGTAGAAAATTAAATACATTACATATCAACTCCACAAGTAGTAATACAAATTCACACTTAGGGATTATTATGAACGAATACTTTAATATATTTGAGGAATGCCATATCTTTTTTACTTACATTATAAAAAAAAAATTGAACTATCAAATTAGGGCGCAAATCAATGATAACATTTAGAAGGATTAACCATTTATATTGCACATATGCTAAATCATTCTGCCATTAATTAAATCACTTTACTCTAGATTACTGTTAAGTAATCCAAAATTTCTTACAGGAGTATTTATCAACTTGGACTTGTATATGTTTGTTGAAGAAGGATATTTTATTGTTCATTTTTTTACAAACTTAGTTACCTGTGAACTTTACCATAGAAGTAAGGTATAGAGGAAACAATTATTAGTATACTTAAGGTTAACACTTGTCGCGGGTATCTAGGACAAAGTCCAACACTGCGCCTCTTGTCAAAATATACTACTACAATGCCCACGTTGGAGGAAGATCCAACAATGTTTAATCTCGATGGGAATGACTTATGACAAGTGCGATAGGAATTTCCTCAAAAAAATATATGCGATAAGCTCAAAAGATTTTTTTATGTGATAGGCGTTAAGTGCTATGTACCCATACTTTTATTTTAATCGTAAAACAAAACTCTAAGCTTGCATTTAAATATTTTAAAGAAATAGCCATTCGTCCAACGAATAGAAAAATGTTTTTTTATCTTGATCACATGTTTATTCATGCAACTATGCGTACTAAACACTTTTTTATATAAATGACAAGAAAACCACATGTAACTAGTTACAAATGAGTTTTATACTTTTCTTGCTAACTTTATAGGCCATATATGTTTGATTATTTTTAATTGGTTCATTCATTATTAAGTTATTATTCATTTCGTAAATCATTTATCATGTCCATTTATCATTCGTCATATATAATTAATTTACATTTACATATTTGTTTCTACACTTTCTAACCATATTTTCATGAGTTAATCGGAGAGACCCGTCAACAATTGAGCTGATAAATCCTGTGCCTTTTTGTAAATTATATTATTGTAACGAATTTAGGAAACATGTCTTTAACACTATTAAAGCTTTTAAAAAATAAATAGTTTAAGACATTATCCCTTCTTGGATTTGAACCTTATTCTCAGGAGGTGTAAACGCCTCTTCTTTAGGCACGTAGCTAAAGAAATTTACAGCTCTAAATCATACTCCTGAACAATTGGATGTAGCTTAGTTTTTACTTTCTATTGTATTATAATTTAATATAAGTGAAATTAATAAATTAATCTAATAAAAAAATATCACCAATCGGCTTAGAAGCATTCAATCAATTGCATTTGTTAGGTCGGTATGAAAATGTATTTTATTTAACCAACCGATTACGCACTTCAAATGCCAAGTGACGTTTTCAACAGATCCGCACGAAAAACCACAAAGGTCTGTATTAAAATGTATTTAATTTTACCATAGAAAAATTTGTCTATGATTTTACCAACCTATTATGCACTAAAAGGTCCTTACAAAAAGCGAACTACTTACACTATTAGTTGAGTCATGCATAGTTACAGGTAAACAGGAAACCCGAACACACGAAAGATCAAACATATAGTCATATTTAGTTTTTTTTTTTTATATATATTATTGACCCAACCATTAAAAGTAAAAAATTACTCAGTTTTTGGTATAGATCAGGTAGGTAGTCTGTTTGGATCAATTCAGGATCAACAGGTGTTGTTTGCACCTTTTCATTACATACTCTGATAACTTGGTACAAAAATCACTGTCTTGAAGTAAATAAAATGCCCATAGTTCGGTAAGGAAAAGGGTTTAATATCTCTAAACGCAAAGTCAATATTGGTTAAATTTGTCATATTCAAAGGCCCATTCTATGTATGGCAGTTAGCCAATGGTCAATAACCCAATGAGCGACGAGTTTCCAGTAGTGGACTTTGATACATCCCCGCCCCGGAAACTAGTAGTTCACCACTAACTCTTATAAACCAGACACAGCCCATTTGCATAGCAGAGGAGGTCTATGGTCCACAGTGCTCCAGACTTCTACAATTACACATTTTGGTAAGTTAAACTATTAGTCGTCATAATTGGAAATACCAAAAACATTTTCCATCAACTCAGTTATTTTTATAGAATCAAATGCTGACGAGTAGGCCTAATATCTCAAATTAATACACTTAGAAGAGAAATAGTAGGGCATACATTGCTTAAGAACATATTCGTTACACCCTCATACAGGAGAATTGGACACATAATTACAATTCGGTCATTTATTAACAGATTTATAAAAACAGGTGTAAAATAAATAGGTAATAATATTTTACAGTGTGACTCGTTGCGTATCACAAGTCTTATTAATCCTTTATTTGTTTATTGTTAACACAATTCCTAACGGGCTTGGAAACAAATTCAACTCTACCACTTCATTTCATAAAATTGTATGTCTTGTAATCCAGGACATTTCTTGGGCTAAATGGTATGCAATACAGTCGCTAATGCTATGGACATACTTTAACTGGTGTATATTTATTCCATGCTTTAACTGCCTATACGTTTTGATGTTTAAATGATACAACATAAACATAGGGTAGTTTTGTGAATAAAAAGCATCAGGTGAATTTGATTTAGGCCTAACTGTGACATAAAATATACAGGGTGTCCGCTTCGACTAGGACAAACTTCGGTATTATTCGGGAGGTCAAAACCAGCAAAAATGCAATACAACATTATTGTGTTCTATCTCAATCGTTAAGCATCCGTCTGTCTGTATGTACTTTTTACAAAAACATTCATAACTCCCTAATGTTTTGAGTTGTAGCGTTGGAATTCAGCAAATATTTTTATCGTTTTGTCCTTGTGTAAAATATGAATGAAACATTTACAACCGTTTGAAAATTGCGGCTATTTTTTTGTTTTCAAGGCTGAATATCTTAAAAACTATAAAAAAGGCCGTCATTTTGAAATCTTTATAACTTTATCCAATTTATATCTAACACAATGGTAGTGGGCAAAACGATAAACATATTTGCTGCATATGTTGTACAGAAAATCTTCGATTAAAGTCAAGAATCTTTACATGTTGCCTATTATATAAATGTTTACCACATAAATTAATTAATAAATACATACATTAATACACGTTATCTGCTCACATTAAATCTCTTGAAATCACAAAACTTAAAGTTACTATAAGAAAGATTTTGTGTGATTTATGTGTCAATAATGTCAAAATGTCGAAGTATTTGTGATTATGTAAAGGAATTAAAAATATTGTGATGAAAATGTTGATGGCAATAAATGGATTTTATTTTATTTTATTTACCTATCTTTCATAAAAACAAACTATTTTATTAAATTATGATGCAAATTTCATCAAAGCAAATATGATGTTATTACTTTACATTTTACAATTATAATTTATTTCTTAATTATAATACAATAAATCAAATTAAACCTTTTCTTAAATAACAAAGTCAAATTTAATTTGTTTTTCAAGGTGAGTTTCCATGCTTTTAGGCACATTGAACTAATCATTTAATACTAAAAATTGAATTTCTTATATAGTTTTCCCAATCTCTAAGAGTTAGAATGATACGTTGAAAGTAAATCATTGGTTTTACGCTATTGAAGGTTTGAAATTAAGTTTCCAGGTGTAATTCCAGTACCTCAACTATTATAAAGTATCAATTATTATCAGTATCAATTATCTAGAATCAACTATTTTTGACAAATTTAAGGAAACCGAATCAAAATTATAGGTTGACTTAAATCTCAATAATTTATTGGAAATCAAATCAGGCAAATGAAAATAGTCTTCAGGTTTGCTGCAACAGAAGTAGTTTTTGTTTACTGAAGATTCGGTTCCCTTACATTTGTAATTGTCAGTACAGTAATATTAAAAATTTAATGAAACCGAATCTGTGGTAAACAAAAATAACCCCGTCGCAGAAAACCTACAGAATAAGCTTTTCGAGGATGGGCAAATTCCATGTTGTAGCTTGTTTACAATAATTGCCCAATAACACTAAATGTCATAGATAACTATGTAACAACGCATATCAGCTGAATGGCAATGAAGCAAAGAACACAGGAATATCAAAATATAAGGCAGTTTTGTCATTAAATGTATCTAACAGTGCATTTAGTTTGGGTTGTCATCCTTTGCATAGCCTCAGTTTGTGTGGCAACTTTATTAGATCTTCTTGTCCCATTTTCTTATCACTAACACGTAACACGTCACTGGTAGGCCGGTAAAATCGTAAAAGAAAATTAAGATCAAATAGTGAAGATTAATTTAATTCCAAAATGAGAAAACATAAAATTCATCATAATAAACCAAGTTTTCCGCTACATTTGTTAATAAACATTAAACAAATATTCACACGTTGAGATAAAACTATAGGTATATTAGCGTTTAACTACTATGTATTCCCGGGATTTGAAGCATTTCGCGTACTTTTTTCCAATGTATAACTATAATTTAATTTATAGAAATTGGTCTGGGTTTACAATTTCATCTTTTATACAAAGACAATTGCTCTTATTTAATTTTTAAACTAATCTGTACCAATAAACAAGGTGTCCTGAGTTTTAATTATCTGTATTATTCAATGTAACAATTACCTAGATGATCAAGCCAATCTATAAGGTTTTCATTATTATCATCATCAATTGAGATGGTCACTAACCATGCTTATATCAACATAAATGTTAGTGAAATATGAGTGAATTTATTTTATTTTTCTATGGTAGAATAGAGTGAGATTATCTATACAACATTGTTGCTGACTAAGATTAGCAGTTTCATTAGCAAAAATAATTTATCTGAAGTCTAATGGTAAAGGGCCGCTCAGGACAGTTTTGAACCACCTAAAAACTACTGATTTTTTTCCGGATCGGTCAGACAACCTTTTGATTGTCAGGCGGGCACTATAACCACTCAGTTACACAACCAGAAACCTAAAATACATGTTGGTTATAAGACACCTATTTAAATTAGAATAGCTACAGAAATGATGTTTATTTAATAAAATCTGTTCTTGTTATAGGCTCCATGGTGTTTAAGATGGGATGCCTGTCACTTCTCCTCTTCGAGCTCGCAGCCGTCTGTGTGTTTCACACAACGACGGCCAACAATGAAATCGACAGCTACATCTACGGCATGAACTACTCGCGGGACCAAGTCTTAGCCTACAAGGGAGAAAGCAAGACCAGTGTTCCAGTACAAACCGAAGGCAAGATGGATGCTAACCATAACTTCATCGTAATCACGAGGGAAAAGAAAACTGCACAGAATGGAATGTCTGATATTGGAGTTGTGACTGCTAATGAACATAGAACCTATCCTGGATCATTGCTGCTGGCTAATCAGAGACTCATTGATAATTCACCTGACGTCCTCTCTCTACCTCGTGCTCCGCTCACCTACACCGTGAATCTGCCAGGCTTAACCACTGATGGCCACTTCACCATTGACCCAACCTTTGCTCAATACCAGTCCACGAAGGAAAACACGTTGAAGACTTGGTTTGAGAAGCATCCGAATGACCAAAGTGTCGTAGCCAACTTCCACAGTGATTACACCTTCGCTTATAGTCAAGAGTATCTAAGAGTCAAATTCGGTTTGGAGTTCAAGAACACCCAGGTAGAGTCCAGTATTGATTTTAGTGCGATGCAGAAACAAGAAAAACTCATTATGGTTCACAAGTTTAAACAAGTGTTTTATACCGTGAGCGTCGAGCATTCTCACAAACCCTCTGATCTGTTCGCTCCATCAGTAACTCTAGATGCCTTGAAGCAGAAGACAGATATCAACAACCCGCCTGTTATTGTTGATAGTGTGTCATACGGTAGGACTATATATGTCAAGCTGGAAACGTCCTCAACTGATAGAGAAGCAAAGGCTACACTGGCTACAAAAGCAACAAATTTCGATCTCAAGGCCGACGCTGAAGCCGAGATAAAAAGCAAGCTGAAGAACCTTAACATGCAGGTATTCGTTATCGGTGGAAGCTCTGAGCACATTCAGTTGATTAATGCCAAAACGTTCAAGGAGGTGAACGATGTTCTGGTGAAATACGCAAAATTCTCCCGAGACAACTTGGGATACCCCATCTCCTACTCGGCTCAATTCATCAAAGACAACTCCAGGGCCATCGTGCAAATGTCTACTGACTACATTGAGACGACCAGCACGATACACTCGAAGGGAATAATCAAAATAGTCCACAAAGGAGGTTTCGTCATGCAGTGGGCTGTCAAGTGGAAGGAAGTGAGCTACGATAGCAACGGAGCCAAGGTGAGCAAGGTCGTGGAGTGGGAGAAGAACTGGCAAGATCTAACAGCTCCCTTCGAGCAAGACATCGAGCTCCCTGGGAACGCTGAAGACATCAGTGTATTTGCCAGAGAGGCTACGGGTGTGAACTGGGATTGGTGGCGCACTATCTTTGACAAAAAGGGCATTCCACTCATTGATAAGAGAACATTCACAGCATGGGGAACGACCCTTCATCCGGAGAGTTCGGTATCACCTAGTGTTTAAGCTTTTCTTGTTGTACTGTATGTAAAATTCCGTTTTCTAGAAAAAGTTAAATTTGATATGCATTGCGTTTTGTTTTGTATTGGTAGCTATATTTGTTCAAATGACGTTTTAAATGCTAACAAATAAATGTTTTTAAGTATTTTATATGTGTTTGCTATAATCTGGTACTGTAGTAGCTCCTCTTTATCTATGGATAACAGGTTGTTTCGATTCCTTCTCTGAGAGTAAAACTTTTTAACTAACTACAATGTTTCAGTGTTGTTTAGTATTTTGTGGACAAAATTTCTTAATGGATATTAATTGACAGCAAATATGTAAAGCTAAATGTTTAAAACGGCATTCGCTTTTGGAACACATAATCATAAAAAAACTATACTAATGAAAAAAAGTCTACATGCGTTTATTAAACATCCCTTCCACATTCATTATATGTGATTATGGCCCATATTATTACCACGTTAAAAATGTTGGTTGAATTTTAGTAGCTAATTACAAATAATTCAATAACGAATCAACTAATTTCGGTTTATTTGTTTTTAATACTCACACTGAAAACATACCTTTCAACTTAAGGTATAACAGAGGCTGGTTATGTGACGTCATTAAATTTACAATGGATGCTCTATATGAAATTTGTTTAAAATGTAATAAAACAAAATATAGTAATTGATAAGCAAGTAAATATACAGTCCCTGTAGTGTCCACTCGGGTATATTGTTTTATTTATTAGGGTCTTAAGTCTGAAAATATAGTGTTATTGCAATTTAATATACAGTACCAGCGTAACTAGGCGAATATTTTTCTTAAACGTTCAACCAATTTAGTCTATACTTTTAATTATTAATCAATTTTTGGCTATTGAACATAATAAACACAACTATAGGTAGGAAGTAACAGTGCCAAATTAGTCGAAGCTATAGAATGATAAAGAAGAAAAACTGCTAAATTTACTATATCACTTTACACAGTTATTCGAGGTGTTGTCACTTCTATTGAGCAAACCAACCCACCCTCTAAGGAAATAAGCAAGTCAGCAATAATAGAATGAGCTCCTCATGGTTTGAGGCACTTCTGCATATTCGTGGTTATTTGCCCCAATGAGGATCTTACTGGAATAATACTTTCAAACAACTTAACACTTACTATTTAGAACTATGGGCACTTATTACAAACAAAACTCAATTGTATTAATTTTTGTAGATTTAATTACATCGATTAAAGGATCGATTAATTTTGGTGATAAATTACGAGGCATGTTTTTTTAGGTACGTACCGTTTATAAATTCCTCCGTTCCTGCACTGCGATTGGCATTTTCGACATTTGCGCTGTGTTTGGGCTTCTATTGGTAAGACCTAGCTGGTTATTCGAGAATAATCGGCCGTGTTTACATCCGGTTTCAAGCATTCAAAATGGTGCCACCAATTGAGACTGCCGTCGACTGTGAAGTGCGCGCTGTAATAAGATTTTTAAGTTCTTAAGGTGTGAAAGCTATTGAATATCATCAACAGATTAGTGAAATGTATGGCGAGAACATTATGAGTGACGGAATGGTACGCAAGTAGGTAAGGGCATTTTAAGAAGACCCCACCAACGTTCATGATGAGCGAGGCACTGGGTATGGTGGGGCCGTATTTAAATGCCTTTATCAACTTCCGTAGTCCGTACCATCATGGCACTCATAATGTTCTCGCCATACATTTCACTAATCTGTCGATGATATTCAATAGCTTTCACACCTTAAGCACTTCAAAATCTAATTACAGCGTGCACTTCACAGTCGGTGGCAGTCTCAATTGGCGGCACCATTTTGAATGCTCGAAACCGGATGTAAACACAGCCGATTTTTCTCAAATTTCCGGCTAGGTCTGACCAATAGATGCCCACACACAGCGCAAAAATGCCTAAATTGCCAATCGCAGTGTTGGAACAGAGAAATTTTAAAACGGTACTTACTTAAAAACATGCCTCGTATTTCAAACTATTTTTATATGGTTGTTTTAGTAAATGGAAAATAGGCTAATGAAACTCCAAGTTATTCTACTGTATTTACCACAGCAATTTCTCTATTAGCGAATTTCCTATAAAGGGAATAACTACAGTAGTACTCATGGTAAGACCTGGACCCTGGACCCAAGACCGATTTACTTTTCCATTTTGAGGTCCCTAGAGGCCCAAAAACACCATCCGTTCAAATGCATATTTATATATATCCGCTATCACAATAACTTAAGCAAAAATGATCCGATTTCAGTGACATTTTGTATTAACGTGTAAACCTACTATAGAGCTTCAAAATAACAAATAATTTAGTATATTGAAGCGTTATTATGTGTTTAATGGTTACGGAGAAAAAAATTAAATTAAAAATCCTTAATTTATTATTCTTATGGAGAATAAGTCAACTGTTGTAGTTTGCTTGTTTATGAAAATATTTTATTAAATTTTGAAAATTAATTTTTTTATAAACTATTGAAAACTAAAAAAAAAAACACTTTATTTTACCCTCCGTGTTGCGACAGGCCTAAGTACTCGTTAAACTAATTCTATTTAAATAGGGAATAAATGTGATATTTTAAGGAGACATTTTAGTGTAAATCTAATCAGGCAAATGAAAATTCGCTTTGTCTGTAGGTTTACTGCGGCGGGGGTATTATACTTTAGTTTGATCCTATACTTTTTTGTATAGCTAATAACATAGGCTACACGTTATATTTGTAGCCTTTTATTTTAAAAGCGTATCTTATTTAACACTTATATTTACAAGAAAATCTAGATAACGCAAGCCTAATCATCCAGTTGTAAAGGTTTGAACTTGTTTGAAAGACTTTCCTTATTATCTCTTTTGTAGACTGCCAGACATTCTTGTTATATTACCTTTGACTTGAACTTGCAGGGAACATAAACGTCTTCTAAGGTAAAACCTAATTTAGTGATATTTATGCATACTAATCTATAAAAAGCTAGTAACAAAGTTTCAATTTCATCATTTTGTATATCAAAGTTGTTATTATGGATCTTTTGATGTTGAGTGTACAGGTGTGCTGCGATTGGGGATTAATATTTTTGGACATATCCAAATGTAAAATACTTTTCTGTGCTGCATTCTAAAGAAAGAGTGTGGCACTATTTCAAATCAAGACTAATACAGAATGTTGTGATTTTTCAAATCCACAAAACCATTGGTGAAAGTAAACATCTGCTTTTATAAAAATGTTATTTCTTTGTAAACATTGTAGTCTTAAAAGTCTGACATTGGACCCCTTAAAATCCTCTGGGGTGGAGCCCTTTTGACGGATCCGCACAAAACTTTACACAAACCATCCTTGAATAATGCTTAATAATGCCTAAAAGTTCCATCACAATCTGTCGACTGGTTTAGGAGTCCATAGGGTATAAAAATACATACTTTCTCTTTTATAGTTTTAAATAAAATTATTATTTTAGGATTAAATTTGCATACACAACATTAATACATCATTTTATTTTTATTTTTATATTTTATATGATATTTTAGTGATATCGCAGACAAGCATCACTCTAAAATTAATAATATGTATCTTGGTAAATCTTCGGAATATTTAATAAAACTGAAACAAATAAAGAATAACCAACCCGATTTAAATTAAACTAAACCAAAAGTAAACGTGTTTAGTCAAGTAAGAGTGAGGGCTTATCACAAATGATATTTGTACTCAAAGGATCCTCCGTCCAAATGATATCCGTGTTGACATATTAGATTACGTTCTAAACGCTACATGTAAAACAGACGATAAGTTATTTCATTTTAAATACATAATAAATTATAAACAAATTTGTTATTACTCATTACTCATTTCTCATTTTCTCTATTTTCACCCTACGCTGTAAATAAAACATGTGATTAAAAATGTCCTCAACTTGTTTAGATTTTCTGTTTATATTGTTATTTTTTTCGCCACCAATATGGCAACACATAAAGCCTATGTAAATTCTTTTTAATTTTTAAATTCCTTTTTTGTGCTTATTTTTGGACCTATTTTAATTTAAAAAGGGATTCTGCACAACTAACAGGCAAATGTATTTCTAACAGTTGCGTAGATTTTCCCTGCGATGCACAATAGGGGAGAAAAAAGGTTTTCAATAAGCATGCTCGTCTATTAATATGTAGAATTAGCTCTACAGTAATTTTCAATTTGAAAAGTTGAATTTCCGTTTTTGATCCAATTAACATAACTATTCTCAAAATACAAATACAACCTGCACATTTAGGACCAATAACCTTTATTTTGGTACAACCCGCGTGTAATTCGGTCCAGTAATATAGTCAGGCTAGCTGTCATAAGTTTTGATTTTTTTTTATATATAAGATTATAACAAGAAACTATTATAAGTTTACGGCTTTTTTTGTTTTGGTTAGAAACAGAAGAGTTTTTCCACACATGCATTGTTCGTCAGTCAGTAAAAAACAGACGAGTTTGAACTAAATAAAGTTTTAAACTTTACTGAGAATTGTTATTTTAAATACCCTAAAGCTACCCTTTTACCAACAAAAGTTTCAACTGAAAAATATATGTTCTGTTCTTAAGAATAAATCTGTTTGGTTATCTCATTACATATCTAATCTCATTACACAATTCACCTATTCATTTGGATTAAAATATTAGTGGGATACAGGTATGGTTTATACGAATGATATACATATAGCCCCATAGGTGAAGTGCAGCACTCCATGAAATAGGTGTCTAGGTTAAAAGAGAAAGGCCCAATTATGTATTTGACGTAAAAGTTGACCGTAAAAAAATATTAATTGATTTTTACAATCAACCCGTCATTTGGTTTGGGCTTTGAGGTTCTTTATAGATTTATGTATTTCATTCCATTATAATTTTAATTGAATCGCTAATTTCTATTATATCCAACTTTTAATATTTTGAAAGGCTACATTTGACCAAACTTTTTTAAAATCTAACTTAAGTATGCAGTTTTCATAATACACCAGTTAAATTATAACATGAAGGCTGCAATACTTGTTTTTAGTTTTTAAAGGTTAAATACAGTTTACCCTTAACCTTGGTACACCTTAAACATTTTTTCTAATCTTTATGCTAAAAAAGGAGGCAATATTCATATATTCAATTACATTTTTGATTGAAGCAGTAGCAACGGACTCAAGAATTCTGAACGTACCTGTCAACAACCAGATTCATGCTGACATGACCTCATTAGTTTTATTAGTATTTTAACTCAATATTTTGAACACAACAACAATCAAAGCAAAGTTTTGTATTATGTGGGCGATTGACTGACTCCACAATAGTTCTTAAAAAGTTATTTAGCCCTCCAAGGTACACCACTTCACTTTGCACGTTCATGCTACCAACACCTCTAGACTTGATACTATCACTACCTCACCTCTTCATTTGTTACATTGTAGTTTTGTCCAAGTTAGTGAATATGTCAAACTTTAAATGTATGTTTCAACAGTGATAGTAAACCTGATCACTGTACGAGTACCATCAACCGTTTCAGTGCAGTTTTTAGTCAAAGCTAGTTAATATGTGACATTTTACAAGTATATTCTAATCGAGATAAAACACACGAACGATAAATCCACACTGTTGAAACGTTAAGGGGTTTTGTGCAATAATTTATTTGTGACAGTAGGATATATCCAAAGCATTTCTTAGCTTGTAAATGATAATGTCACAGTAAGACCAGTTTTACAACTAACGTAGCCTTTAAAGATTTGTTTGACAATATTTTATTTACAAGTTAAAAAAAGAAAAATCATAGTGCATGCAATTATAAAAGGTAACGCAACATCGCAAGTAACCTGTTAAATTTGTACTGATGCTTTAAGTATCAACAATATTCGTGAAACATTTTAGGTATCTAAAAACCTTTGGGCTGCAAATATCCTTTTACTTTAGATTAAATAGTTAAGATTGTTGACGGCTGAAGACTTTCGTACTATGTACTTATTTAAAGTACTACACGACACCATTAATTAAATATGATTTGTTGGCCACTATTTGAACAGATAACAAATTTCCTATTTAAAATAATTAAAGACTTAGCCCCAAGCATGAATATTTCAACAAAATGTACAAATATCCTAATCTACTTTATAGTGGGCACAGCGACATTGTTATGGTTTTGACGGCAAACGCATTGAGCTATTATTTGATCGTCAACCACAAACTATGACAACCGGAATGGTTACATACCAAATCCCTGCGGTATGTCAGAAACATCTAGCATTGTTATATGTAACGAATGGAAACCAAGCGATTCCGCAAAGCTTTTGTTGACTGTGTTGTAGCGGTAAAAATTACAAAATAAAATTGTGATTGAATATTCTGCGAGTAGAATGGAATATACTTCAACACCTGACCCAACAGGATTACAGGTACAAGCTGTTACTTGAACAAGGAAGTACTGTGTCACCCCATGGGAAAACCAATGATGCAGAGATAAGATAACACATGAGGGTGGTTCTGAAACAACATGTCTGGTTTGACAGTTTAAGACACCACCAACCAGCTGCCGTGTACGGCTGAAAAGAAATATCCATTTCCACTAAACGTAATAATTGTTAAGCTCTATCATGCTAGTAGTATAAGCATACAAAATATCATACCTAAAAAATGTTAGTAAGTGTGTAAGTATTATGATTTAACCGTCAGAAACATTTTTAATTATCTTATATTAGAAACTCGTTATAAATCGTGTTGACATAAAAAAACTATTTTTTATTATTTGGAAATAAAAATGTACGAGCTGGTGGCCCGTCCTACGTACGGGAATCGAGTTGTCAACTAAAACGGAATAATTCTTCAGAACATCTAGTTTATACTCATAGACACAAATTATGGCAGTTTTAATTGGGAAGATCACCTTATAAACAAATGTAACGTGACCACCTATTTATTCCATTCGAATATAGACCTAAAATATGGCGATATAAAAATGTATTCTTGTAGTGTGGGCACAAGGACTTACTTGTGGCTGATGATGGAAATTTAATCATATCATAATAATTTAAATATTCAACATCCGCAGAAAATATATACCGTATAAATATACATAGTGTTTATTATACCTAATTATAATCAAAACAAGAAAATAAAAACCGTGATTATGTTACTTATACTTAAAAGGTTTTTAAAACTATATTAAAAATCTTTTTGCTATATCTCTTTTTGCTAGGTACACAAGATTTTGTACTATGATCCTTTTATTTAAATTAGATTTTTTTGTTAACCATACTATACATGGTTCCATACTATACTTGGGAGTGTATAGATGTACTTGTAGCTCTCAGTCAGGATATCTGAATCTATATAATAACTAACTCATCCACCTACTTCTATCTTAGAACTAGGCTTGTCGTGGTTAGAATAATTTCAATGCTTGTAGATGCCAATGTAATCTTCCTGATTGGAACCTGATTTAAAGAAAATACGGAAATCATGGTGAGGGTAGTATAAGAACAAGTTCTAGAGAATAGTTCTAAAAATAAACATGGGGTTTTATTATATTTAACTATATCCACCACATGACAGTAAAATACTGTATAATTTTAGGAAATGGAAAGGGAACTTTAATCACAGTTTATACCGGGAAGGAACTTCAGCACTTAAATATGATTTGGGGTAAGCTTATAACATAATCAGAGATAACAGCGTTAGAAGATTACATTACCGATTTAAGCGTGCTGAGTCCATTCATGTACTTTGATTCTAATCAGCTTAAAGTTAAAGGGTATATTCTCGTTCCGGAAATATCTGAAGATACGATACTAGTGTAACATTTAAAATGCAAACAATAAAGCTATACCCACCAGTTATTGAAGAATTGATCCTCTTAAATTGTACACTAGTAGTGTTTAATCCTTTAACTTTAAATTTAACCAAAGTGTTAACTTCAAGACTCTACTAAGAAAAATCAATTTACATTTGCCATTTGAACCTTTTTTGTATTTTTTTTTTTACATATTGAGTATTCCTCAAACTTTTCCTATAGTCAATTTTCTTACTTTGTTTAATTTGACACTCCATCCGATGTAGATACATTAAATTTTCGTGAGTTTCACAATCAGCGTACACATTCATCATAACAACTTTTGAATTAATTGACTTTGATATTTGCATCACTTGTCTTTGACACGTAAAGTGTGGATTTCTTTAATACGCAACTCAAATAAATGCAACTACCGTGAGACCATTTTAACGACAAAATCTGCGTAGGCCTGGTATCTCTGTTTTCTTTACATCGTTTCGATCAGCTAAAATCTATTGTTGCATCAATATCTACAGAGTGGCTAAAAAGTAACTTACTCCCTCCCTTAACTTTTGAACATTTTGAGATATTCAAAATTGGTTTGCAACAACCTTCTTAGAAATGAGAGGCTACAATTATGGTTAATTTTGAAAATTTTGCCCTTAGGGGTAGCGGGGGTAGAGGGCAACTCAAAAGTTTCACAAAGCACGTATAGTCGAGTTTGGTATCATTTTACAGGTCTTGACAAAAAAAAATCATAAAGAAAACCAACATAAAACCGGTAATATCAAAATTGCGCCCTAAAAAGTATCACATAAAATAACAATGAGGAATATAATAGGAACAATGAGGAGAATTAACTTGCACCCCCCTTAACCCTTACCACTCTCATTGTAAGGGCCTATGCCCTACGCCCTAGGTTTAATTTATTACGCAGGGCAGGGCCTACCAGTGTTTTAACTTTCAATTACATTAATAATAACAAAGTATATAATTTAATTTTTTTTTTTTAAGCCGACATGTGATACGATTGCGAAACGGCCGATGTTGGCTGACGGCCGACACGAGAGGCGTAAGGGCTTTTAAACTATTTGAGATGTTTGAAATCAGTGTGTGGCAACCTTTTTAGATAAGAAGGGCTACAATAATGATGGTAATTTTTGAAAATTTTGCACTTAGTTCAAAATGATTAAGACAATGGGTATTAACTCTATTTTCTTTATGTTAATAATTTAGTTTTGTGACGACCTGTAAAATGATACCAAACTCGACCATACCTCCTTTTAGAAAAATTTGAGCTACCCCCTCCCTCCCAAATAATAAATATATATAATATAAATATATAAATATTGAACTACAAATGCTTATTTTTAAAGCAAATGCAAATTGTTGGAATTGTGATCTAAAACGTAGCAAATTAAAATCTCCATTACAAAAATCATGTGTATAACTATTTAAATGTATCAAGTAGTTCCTCAATAGTATGAGTATTAGGCAAAAGAATTACTGTGCATCTACTTGAGTTTTCTCAGATGCAGTTTTTGGAATAGCAAGCAAAGTATAAATATAACAATAGCAATAGACATTGTTAATTCCGAATCTCGCTTTTGTTACAAAACAAGGAAATTAGGAAAACAAACAAAAGTACGTGCAGGGCTGCATGTCCTCGTAGACGAGGGTCGGGGGATTGTGTGACCAAGATATCTCTGACCTTTGTATCCTTTATCTTCAGCCAAGGGTTGAACTAACGATTCCCTGTTTGGATCCTTGTATTATCTGTTACAGTTAACGATAACTTTAAATATATATTTAACATATTTAACTCAGTTTACGGTGTCTTATTTATCTAAGCCGATACATAAACAAATAGTAACTATTTTAAGCTAGCTTTATTGTGATTTCGCCTTCACCATATTTGATTATGACCTATCATCTCGCTGTAGCAAACCTGCAGACTAAGCGAATTTATATTTGACTGATTGGATTTAAGTAAAATATTTTGTGAAACAACTCAGTTTTATTTTCCATTTATATAACTCTAGGATTAACGAGCACTTAGTTTTGCCATTACAAGAAGGGTAATGCAGAATATTAAAAGGTAGTTAAGTGTATTTTTAGTAAACTGTCAAATGACTTGGTATACAGGGTGATTGATATAAGTGTGCCAGCCGTTTTATTCGAAAACCATAAGAGATATCAAAAAAAGTTAAATGGTAAGTGCCTTGGACTTTTTATTTAAAAAATTGTAGTCAAGTCGAAAAAATTATTTTAGCCGCCATTTTTCCAATATGGCCGCCAACTTTGATTTTTCTTATAGAACATCCTGTATTTTATGATGTATTCTGGTAGAAAATGTAATTTTAAGACGATTTTATTCTTAGGAGTTTTTTCATAAGCCCAACCGTTTCAAAGATAATAATGGTTTAAGTTGTGAAATTTTGAATGGTTTTCGAATAAAACAGCGTGCATGCTTGCTTAGGCCTTTATCGAAACTCTTTCTCATGCAAAAATTGCAAAAATTTAACCATTATTAACTTTGAAACGGTTAGGTTTATGAAGAAAATCACAAGAATAAAGTCGTCTTAAAATTACATTTTCTACCAGAATACATCATAAAATACAGGGTGTTCCATAAGAAAAATCAAAGTTGGCGGCCATATTGGAAAAATGGCGGCTGAAATATTTTTTTTGACTTGACTACATTTTTTTAAATAAAAAATCCAAGGCAAATACCATTTAACTTTTTTTGATATCTCTGATAGTTTTCGAATAAAACGGCTGGCACACTTATATCAATCACCCTGTATAATCAATTAATTCGACCATTTTCATCATAATATGTCCACATTTTACATAGTCTGTACAAAAATAACACACGAATTTAAAATTTAAAACTTTTCGAATTTTATCCGTCTCCAATAACCATAAAAACATACACTAAACGGTACTTAATTGATGTATTTTCTTTGTTAAAAAAAAATGTAATGGGGAGAAATTTTAAAATCTTATGTTTTAAAAGTTTTAAAAGTAAATGAGAAACGCAAATTTTTATTTCATGAAACCCCGTTCCCACAGTCCGATCATGCTGGTTCGAGGACTGGTTTAAATCAATGTTTACATGGCTGTATAAAATTTAATTGAAATCGGATAATTTTACTTTGAGTTATTGTGTTAGACCAAGACAAAAACATAAATCGATGATGTTAATCGTCTCTATGGGATTCAAATCTAAAAATGTTAATCGGTCCCAGGTCCAGTAGCGCATTTTAATGACTGATCAAGAAAGACGATATGCATAGATAAGTTGGTATGGCTGTTACGATGAATTATTAATCAAGTATAAATGTACAAGGTAATTAATAAAAGCACATAATACAAAAAATAAATAATTGAAAATCAGAACCGAGTGTGTTTGTAATAACTAATTCAGCTTCATTATTTGTACAGATTCACATGTGAATATCTGGTTATGAAGAAAAATAAAAACACTTGGCATATGCATGGAAAGAATGACGTATATTGGATAATTACTTTTAATATTTCCTTAGTTCCAGTCTCTGCACTAATTGTATGGTATTATAATAAAAATTTACGGTCTTAATCTTACGACCGTTTATCAAGATATACACATTCAGTTAGACGTCCTGTTTTAATCATGGTGTGCTAACTTATCAACACTTATAGTTTATTGATACTGGAACAATTTACCACAATACCTCTGGGACTAGCAATATTCGTTTCGTCACATTTAGAGAACCGTAAAGTATTATCCTATGGATGCTTCGGCATATTAATACGTCCCTCTTGAAGAAAAGTATTTTTTTTATGTTCGAAACACATATTACTGATACTATTTATTTAGGCTTGGGACTTCTTATATGCATCAACTTACTTCATTCACTTTGTACGACCCAAAAAAAATGTGTAACACTGAAGGCCAGCTACCCTGTGGTAACGATTTTGATGTTTTTTTGAGAGTAATTTAGTGTTTTAACCATGCTGTTCTAGTACCAGGCAAATTTTCAGAGGTAAGACATGAAAACAATTATTCCCACTGAATACGAGCCATAACTAGAAAATTTACTAACGTGTATATCACAGTATAATGTAATTTTTTTTGTCCTAGGACGCTAGGCACGAGCCTGGGATTGTTTTTCACATTACTTCAGGCTAGACCTAAGGGTTGCGGCATTATCACTTAGATACAATCCATTGTTGACTTGGTGGGGATCGAACCCGGGGACCTCAGGGACTGAAGTCCCGTGCTCTAACTACTACGTCAGCTTGCTTCCCTGTACAACGTCATTAGCTATATATGTTATAACGTTGTATATACTCATTGTTCTTAAATTATTGTGGACGGACTCATCAATTTTGATGTTTATTTGTTTTCACGTCCAGTGCCTTTGGATGACTGAAATCTGTCATCACTTGCTGATTGGTTCCTGGAATCTGGAACCCAACTTCAGCTGTCTCTAGTAGACATTTCTGAATTTCGATACGACTAATCAAAGTCATTTTAAACTTAATTGAGGTATAATTAATTAATCAACGTATATAGTCTCTGTAAAATCTTGAAAAGTAGGGCACTCTTGACATTGTGGATTGCTAAATTCTTCCACTGTCACACAGAGTTTGTAAAAGCGAGTCGAACGCTCGTACTGCCCAGTGAATGCTGGAATCTCGCAATGAACAAGTTCCACGCAAAACACACTTACTGTTGTCTGGTAGTGGTCTTCGGACCTATCTACCACTGAAGAGACTAAACAAAGTCGAAACAACAGAGCACACTTCTATCCTTAAAGGCGGATAGTCGTATTTGACTTAGCGCAGGCTCAATCAAATTTTGAATCCTCAAACCACACACTACACATGGATCGGTCACACCCGAGACGGTATGTGTGACGATTCCGATGCTCGGAGAGGTCGGGATTTGGTATTGAGATTTAAAAGATACATTCTGAGTGAATGTAATTCTTAAATTGGCAAGGGGTTCGTCCCCATTTACCTTCTAAAATGATAACCTGTAATTGAGCGCTAGTCAGAACGGGAACAATATCACGCGTATCCGGGTTAAGAGACGTAGGGCAACGCTGATCTTAATTGCAGCTATCAACCACATAAAGCTTAACGCTGTGGGAACCCTCACGATCGCCGGTCAGGCAGATGCCGCCATACACGAATTGTGTCCACGAGCCTAAACGTGCTTCTGTTTGATGATACCAGTGATCCTAGAAATTGCAGTCTGATTGAGAAGACTGACCACCATCCAGTGGATTTGCAACTACATCACCTGCTACAAGTACTTTTACCAATTGAAAATTTTGAGTACCTTGTAACATTAGGTGCAAGTGTTCGGCCACGTAACCTTCTAAATCAAATAAATTTTGTAGGTTTGATGTAGATCATTTCGGTCACGTAACTCGTCTTTGGGATATACGTGCGAATGAACGCCCTAGTGGCGGGATCACTCTTGCAACGTAAAAGGTGCGATTAAACGCATAACGGTATCATCTGTTTCGGTCTCAGGGCTAAACAGCCCATACCTCATCAGGTGCACACTTTAGTGCACGACAGATTGAAATAATAATATGTAATATGTTAAGGACGAATTAAATTTTTCATCGTCCAACTGAAATTTTGAATTTTGATGTTTCTAAATTTTGAAAAGATGAAATTGTCAACTTAGAGTTGACCAGGCACACCTGAGTATTGCTCATTGTTCTTAAATTATTGTGGACGGACTCATCAATTTTGATGTTTATTTGTTTTCACGTCCAGTGCCTTTGGATGACTGAAATCTGTCATCACTTGCTGATTGGTTCCTGGAATCTGGAACCCAACTTCAGCTGTCTCTAGTAGACATTTCTGAATTTCGATACGACTAATCAAAGTCATTTTAAACTTAATTGAGGTATAATTAATTAATCAACGTATATAGTCTCTGTAAAATCTTGAAAAGTAGGGCACTCTTGACATTGTGGATTGCTAAATTCTTCCACTGTCACACAGAGTTTGTAAAAGCGAGTCGAACGCTCGTACTGCCCAGTGAATGCTGGAATCTCGCAATGAACAAGTTCCACGCAAAACACACTTACTGTTGTCTGGTAGTGGTCTTCGGACCTATCTACCACTGAAGAGACTAAACAAAGTCGAAACAACAGAGCACACTTCTATCCTTAAAGGCGGATAGTCGTATTTGACTTAGCGCAGGCTCAATCAAATTTTGAATCCTCAAACCACACACTACACATGGATCGGTCACACCCGAGACGGTATGTGTGACGATTCCGATGCTCGGAGAGGTCGGGATTTGGTATTGAGATTTAAAAGATACATTCTGAGTGAATGTAATTCTTAAATTGGCAAGGGGTTCGTCCCCATTTACCTTCTAAAATGATAACCTGTAATTGAGCGCTAGTCAGAACGGGAACAATATCACGCGTATCCGGGTTAAGAGACGTAGGGCAACGCTGATCTTAATTGCAGCTATCAACCACATAAAGCTTAACGCTGTGGGAACCCTCACGATCGCCGGTCAGGCAGATGCCGCCATACACGAATTGTGTCCACGAGCCTAAACGTGCTTCTGTTTGATGATACCAGTGATCCTAGAAATTGCAGTCTGATTGAGAAGACTGACCACCATCCAGTGGATTTGCAACTACATCACCTGCTACAAGTACTTTTACCAATTGAAAATTTTGAGTACCTTGTAACATTAGGTGCAAGTGTTCGGCCACGTAACCTTCTAAATCAAATAAATTTTGTAGGTTTGATGTAGATCATTTCGGTCACGTAACTCGTCTTTGGGATATACGTGCGAATGAACGCCCTAGTGGCGGGATCACTCTTGCAACGTAAAAGGTGCGATTAAACGCATAACGGTATCATCTGTTTCGGTCTCAGGGCTAAACAGCCCATACCTCATCAGGTGCACACTTTAGTGCACTAAAGTGTGCACCTGATGAGGTATGGGCTGTTTAGCCCTGAGACCGAAACAGATGATACCGTTATGCGTTTAATCGCACCTTTTACGTTGCAAGAGTGATCCCGCCACTAGGGCGTTCATTCGCACGTATATCCCAAAGACGAGTTACGTGACCGAAATGATCTACATCAAACCTACAAAATTTATTTGATTTAGAAGGTTACGTGGCCGAACACTTGCACCTAATGTTACAAGGTACTCAAAATTTTCAATTGGTAAAAGTACTTGTAGCAGGTGATGTAGTTGCAAATCCACTGGATGGTGGTCAGTCTTCTCAATCAGACTGCAATTTCTAGGATCACTGGTATCATCAAACAGAAGCACGTTTAGGCTCGTGGACACAATTCGTGTATGGCGGCATCTGCCTGACCGGCGATCGTGAGGGTTCCCACAGCGTTAAGCTTTATGTGGTTGATAGCTGCAATTAAGATCAGCGTTGCCCTACGTCTCTTAACCCGGATACGCGTGATATTGTTCCCGTTCTGACTAGCGCTCAATTACAGGTTATCATTTTAGAAGGTAAATGGGGACGAACCCCTTGCCAATTTAAGAATTACATTCACTCAGAATGTATCTTTTAAATCTCAATACCAAATCCCGACCTCTCCGAGCATCGGAATCGTCACACATACCGTCTCGGGTGTGACCGATCCATGTGTAGTGTGTGGTTTGAGGATTCAAAATTTGATTGAGCCTGCGCTAAGTCAAATACGACTATCCGCCTTTAAGGATAGAAGTGTGCTCTGTTGTTTCGACTTTGTTTAGTCTCTTCAGTGGTAGATAGGTCCGAAGACCACTACCAGACAACAGTAAGTGTGTTTTGCGTGGAACTTGTTCATTGCGAGATTCCAGCATTCACTGGGCAGTACGAGCGTTCGACTCGCTTTTACAAACTCTGTGTGACAGTGGAAGAATTTAGCAATCCACAATGTCAAGAGTGCCCTACTTTTCAAGATTTTACAGAGACTATATACGTTGATTAATTAATTATACCTCAATTAAGTTTAAAATGACTTTGATTAGTCGTATCGAAATTCAGAAATGTCTACTAGAGACAGCTGAAGTTGGGTTCCAGATTCCAGGAACCAATCAGCAAGTGATGACAGATTTCAGTCATCCAAAGGCACTGGACGTGAAAACAAATAAACATCAAAATTGATGAGTCCGTCCACAATAATTTAAGAACAATGAGTAATACTCAGGTGTGCCTGGTCAACTCTAAGTTGACAATTTCATCTTTTCAAAATTTAGAAACATCAAAATTCAAAATTTCAGTTGGACGATGAAAAATTTAATTCGTCCTTAACATATTACATATTATTATTTCAATCTGTCGTGCACTAAAGTGTGCACCTGATGAGGTATGGGCTGTTTAGCCCTGAGACCGAAACAGATGATACCGTTATGCGTTTAATCGCACCTTTTACGTTGCAAGAGTGATCCCGCCACTAGGGCGTTCATTCGCACGTATATCCCAAAGACGAGTTACGTGACCGAAATGATCTACATCAAACCTACAAAATTTATTTGATTTAGAAGGTTACGTGGCCGAACACTTGCACCTAATGTTACAAGGTACTCAAAATTTTCAATTGGTAAAAGTACTTGTAGCAGGTGATGTAGTTGCAAATCCACTGGATGGTGGTCAGTCTTCTCAATCAGACTGCAATTTCTAGGATCACTGGTATCATCAAACAGAAGCACGTTTAGGCTCGTGGACACAATTCGTGTATGGCGGCATCTGCCTGACCGGCGATCGTGAGGGTTCCCACAGCGTTAAGCTTTATGTGGTTGATAGCTGCAATTAAGATCAGCGTTGCCCTACGTCTCTTAACCCGGATACGCGTGATATTGTTCCCGTTCTGACTAGCGCTCAATTACAGGTTATCATTTTAGAAGGTAAATGGGGACGAACCCCTTGCCAATTTAAGAATTACATTCACTCAGAATGTATCTTTTAAATCTCAATACCAAATCCCGACCTCTCCGAGCATCGGAATCGTCACACATACCGTCTCGGGTGTGACCGATCCATGTGTAGTGTGTGGTTTGAGGATTCAAAATTTGATTGAGCCTGCGCTAAGTCAAATACGACTATCCGCCTTTAAGGATAGAAGTGTGCTCTGTTGTTTCGACTTTGTTTAGTCTCTTCAGTGGTAGATAGGTCCGAAGACCACTACCAGACAACAGTAAGTGTGTTTTGCGTGGAACTTGTTCATTGCGAGATTCCAGCATTCACTGGGCAGTACGAGCGTTCGACTCGCTTTTACAAACTCTGTGTGACAGTGGAAGAATTTAGCAATCCACAATGTCAAGAGTGCCCTACTTTTCAAGATTTTACAGAGACTATATACGTTGATTAATTAATTATACCTCAATTAAGTTTAAAATGACTTTGATTAGTCGTATCGAAATTCAGAAATGTCTACTAGAGACAGCTGAAGTTGGGTTCCAGATTCCAGGAACCAATCAGCAAGTGATGACAGATTTCAGTCATCCAAAGGCACTGGACGTGAAAACAAATAAACATCAAAATTAACGTTGTATATGTTTGTATATGTTTGTGTTGTATAGCGCTGTACACGTTATAAGCTATATATAGTATAATGTCATTAGCTATATATATTATGTTCATAACAATTTATCCTCCAATTCTAAGATATCAGTCAATCCAATTCTAAGGATAGTCAGATTTATTTTTGCTATTAAGATATTAACAATTTAATTGTGATAGTATATAGCAAGACCAGTATATAGCAATTGTTCTTTACAACTAACTCTAGGTTCCTTGTAATGGAAAAACTGCCAATTCGTTCAGTTTTTTCTTTCTTTTCCCAAGAAATAATTTTTCAAAAGTTACATTACTTAGTTATAAATCACTCTAAATAAATAGATAGAGATGCTGTATCTTTATAAGTTTACGAACTTTAACAGGTTGTATGAATTTTACAGGCCAAGATTGGACTGGTAG
This sequence comes from Macrosteles quadrilineatus, assembly GCF_028750875.1. Taxonomy (NCBI): domain Eukaryota; kingdom Metazoa; phylum Arthropoda; class Insecta; order Hemiptera; family Cicadellidae; genus Macrosteles; species Macrosteles quadrilineatus. Next base: position 62,952,426 of record NW_026542597.1, read on the forward strand.
TAGGACACTCCACCAAAGTTTATCCCAGATGAAGAGATAAGATATGATTCTTTCCTCGTTTGAAAACCATCTGACTAGTTCCAAGTTTTACCATGATGTATAAGGAAAACTACATATAATTTGGTATTTGTTGAACGTAGCTAAATCCTAAGAAACAAAGTACAGTAACAAATTAAATAATAATTTGTTGCAATAACATATATCTATATTATATATAATACGTGAAGCCGTTTTTTGTATATATATATATATATATATATAATAACAGTATGGGTATTTAAACATTTCTTCAGCTTAGGTTTTTGTACCAAAACCCAAAATAATTTTAATACCGGCAGTATACATTAATGAAACATAATTAGTTTTGACGAGATATTTCCATCATGAAGGAAAACGGTATTGAAAGTAACCAAAACATATTATTTATTATTTATGGACAAGTAGGGGTTTATAGAAATGTATGATTTTTGCTTTTAAAGGTTGGTGGTAACTTGTATTCGCTTAACGATCTCGTGGATGCAAGATAAGGTCGTGTACGGTGTCAAATACCACTACAAAACTGCAGTTTTATACAAGTTAATCTCTTTATTCCTTTCACTATGTTGAAGAATGCGCCTTACTACTTTTGTACAATAAAATCTAAATTACCCCAGACACTAACGATTCTAAATAGTTAGAATGGTTGATGATTCATTGTCAAGGTAAACTTTATGCAGCACATTGTGATTGAAAAGTCCCGGAACGGTGTAATATAATTTTACCATTTATATATTCATTCATTCATTTCAAGTCATTACATAATTTGAAAGGACATGGTGTCATATACAGTATAACTAAAACGAAGAAGTAACAAAATGTCTTACTATGACATTCTAGAAAACGTTATGAGAGTTAGTATACCATAATAGCTATTATCATTTACTCTTTTAAGCTATTATCCCTTTCTTATCCCGTAAGGGGGACGGCCCACTAGGAGGCAGACATAATTCCTTAACAGCAGCTTGGGTCGAGTTTGAAACCCTATTAGTTATTACAACACATTACCGCAAATCCGAACTCAAACGGATAACCAAATCAAAAATTACCTTTCGACGATACAAAATGGCAGATTTAAGAAGTATTTACACGGCTATTATTTTTGACTCGGTTGTCCGTTTGAGTTCGGGTTTGTCGCAATTGTATTTTACTAAATAAGACCTTCAATCTGATACTAATTTCGACCTATGCTGTCAGTAACAGAGTTTTGTGTGACTTCTTGTGGACCGTCCTTCACAGGGGATAAAAAATAACAATAGCATAAAAAAGTAGTTAATTATGAGTATTATTCATATACCAAGTCTCGTTATTTTACCTATGATGCAGAAAAATATATTTCACCGGGACTTTAAAAATACACTGTATGTTCGTAGTATAGTAATGTGTTGAAAATAAGACGAACATTTTTTACATTACTTTAAACCATCAGTCATTAATAATTTAATTGTGGTCTAAAAGCACGGTGGGAAAGAAAAGACCTCATCCATAAACCATTATTTAACACTTTCACTAGACGTAAAAAAACTTTATTGGTAGCAGAAAAGGGTGCGACTTGATTCCTTAATTAATAAATTTAAACTGTTAAATAGTCTATTTACACAAACTATAATTATGAAAGCATTAAATTCTATGACAGTACTTAGCCAATCATTTAAATTAATGTGTAATACTTAGTTTGAAGTTCGAATAGTGATTATGTTCTTTTTTTATAAGAATCGGAAGTACAGATCATCGGCTTTAATACAAAATATTCATGTATATACGTAGAGTGCATACAAAAAATACTCATTTCACTTCTATGCAAGATAACACTACTTCACATTTATATTAAATGTGTTAGGCGCAATCAAATGTAGTTTAGGTTGCTTGCTAATCAAATATTGGCAATTAATTAAAATGATTGGCCTAATGTCGTATAAGGGATTCCTGAATTATGGTAAAAATATATGGTAAACTCATAAGTACGACATAATTTAATCCACCTCAGGGAATCTATTTTGATATAGTGTTACTACAAAATATTATACTGTTAGGTAATAATAATGTTATACTCATATGCCAGTAGTCCGTATGATTTTTGCAATCAGACAATTCTATCCTTGTAACAACTTTATTATTGAAGTATTCACAAAATAAGAATACCTATTGTTTGTCTGGACAACGTTTTATCCGACACAATCGTTTAGCAGAAAGCAGGAGTCGATATATTAGTAGTTGACTTCAACACAAGCAATAATTCATTTGGTTAACAATGTATATATTTTATCACGTAAACATTGTCTCACTAGATATTTTATTTGAAATTCACATAATAACTCACGCTAAAGAAGCCATTAAAAAGTAAGTTAGGTTTACTTTTGTAGTTTATACATGGAAAGGTTATTACGAAAGAATTGAATAGCGTAAAAATACGTATATTAAATTAACACTACGATTGTTAATTACTACAACTAATAGAAGCAATTCGAAGCCTTAAAGGTGCGCAATATTTCCTCTTTAAATTGATTTATAAACGTCTAAAACTAGTGCATGCTGGATACGGAATCTGGAATTTCCCAACTTCGGATAGCATTGTATAATCATGTTAAAGTTTAGGTTCGTTCTCTTCTGAGAACAGGATAAGATTCAAGAATTTAAAAAGTTTCGAATACTTTGGGTTGTATTATTCGTTATTGAGCTTTTCTGCAATATCCCCATAAACGAATTGGATTCACCACACTACCAAAAATAAATGAAACAAATTTCATCAGTTTGAAGTATGATTGAAACAGGTGATTTCCTCAAGCCTCCCTTTAAAAATGTTTGTAATGTTAATTAACCGTCCATCAATTTGCTTCATCTAAGGTTTAAACTACGGAAATGAATATCCATTGAACCAATAGTTTGACAGCATCCTCAAGATATGTCACACGTCGATGTTATAACACAAACCACAGGTTTAAATAATATTAATAAACAAAGTATTATAGGATAGCCAACGTTGTTTTAAATTAGTAATAATTATGAATGACAAGTTCAAACTTCACAACCCACACTGTCCAGTTCCATATTCAATTCCAGTAAGTTATAATGCAAAATTATTTAGTAATATATAATCTCCCTCCAGAATTGTATAAGCCAATTCAATTACGTTATCGGAACTTGTTCTATGAACACTGTTTCCGACCATGTTCCTGTATGGTGAACTGCTTGTTTCTGACTACCAAAAACTATTAAGCCAACAAATTAGAAAATTACCCAAAAATATATATTATAAACCTAACTAACTTATATGTGTATAGCATTGGCCTTGAATACCCAACAGTCAGTGTTAAATAACCGTACAATTTTTTTACTGTTTCCTCATCTCATTCGGTAGCAAGAAAACAAAATGAATTAGGATGTCAAAAATATGTTTTATTTTAAGGTTTACTTTACAATTACTTATTACAAGCTGGAAAAAATTATCTAAGTACAATTTTGTTAAGAATTGTCTAGATTTTAATTTTACTTCATTATTTAGGGTCTAATTCCCCTCCACTTTCCTTGGTTATCAAACAATTGATATAGCTGTTTTGCAGAGATGTCGAGTCTTCGGTGGACTTTGGAACACCCCTCCCCCGCGTTACCCACCCCAACCCTTTATAAGCGGACCCCTCAGTCTAGAAGGACGTCAGTTCTAGTCTATCGCTTGGAGTGCCTCAGACTACTACAAGAAATACTAACCGATTGGTAAGTAATTTGCCATGCTTTTATGACTTAATATTGAAAAATAGGTTTTTTAAATAAAATAATTTAAGAGAATATTTAAAATTATTTTACATTTGAATTTCGAAGAATATTTAATCTTTTGAGACAAGGAATTTTATATAATTTTAAAATGTTATACACATTTTTAGTCACGCTTTTTAAATTGAAATATTTTTACAATATGTTTAACTTTGACTATAAACGCTATAAATTATACTTATTACCTACATAAATTTTATTAATTAGAATTGTTATTATATTACTTGTTGTATTAGTCATAAATACAAATTTATTAAATCCTATGTTAGAACAGATAAAATCTGAATCTATGCAAAGGGATATCTATCTATGTTAGGAGAAAACCATGGGTGAGCTTTATTTAGTCAATAGTAAAATCCTTCGAATATGTAAATAACATGTAGACTCATCACACAAACATTTGAAATTACTTTCTAGTAAAATGTTTGAAAAAAAATACTGGGTTTAAATGAGCGAAAACTTATTTGTAAATTAATTTTTCTATTTACCTTTAATTTTAAGAAAGAATAAGAATAGAATAAGAATATTTATTTTGCCCATTATTATCATTTTATTAAATTTTAACTCTCTATCCTTAACTAATATTGCTGTTAAAACAAAATATGTTATCACCCTAAAACAGTTATTAGTTGTTATTCTATTCTTCACGTTCAAATAATTTAAACTTGTCTAATATCTTATGAGCTTGTCATTATTACTGGGTATCTTATATTTGATACCTTAAAAGTAATTAAAAAACAATGTTCTTTCCTACATAAAAAATGGAGTAAGTTGAAGTAATTCCGACATTATAATTGAGTAATGTAAAAGTAATATTTTATCTTAGCTGACATAAATAAAAAGTAAGAGAAGGGAGGGAAGGAGACTATAAATGAAATCGTGAATTAACATAATATTTTATTAGTGACTTTTAAACAGACGTATGAAACACTAACGCAAGTAGTGATACTATTAAACTCATCCCAAGTAACAGAAAATGGTTGCGATACCTAATACTTTTGATAATATGATTATGTTTAGGCCTCAAGTTGTTGAATTGATTTTCTAAGAGTTGAGGAGGATACCGTATTTGAATGTAGATGAATTAATTAACATTGCTAATGTTATTATAATTATGGTTATATGATTAATTCATCTCCCCCCCCCCTTAAATTGTTCAACTACTAAAAATTTGCTCAAATAACTGAAAAAAACAAAAATATTTGAATTATTATTATATGTTAAGCAGGTGTTCCATCACTGTATCTAGTATCACAACTATCACTATTAACGTCATCAGTAACTTATCCAAAAAAATCGGTAACTTATGCATTATGAATTTACCTATTCAAGTAGGTCTAATTCATTATTCATAATGTAATACCGGTAACTACTAGAAAATTATAAAGAATTGTATTATATAAAAAAAAATATTTATAAGAAGAATTACTTAATTGCTATGCTTTACCTGTACAATAAACATATTTTTTTACGTATAGGTACTTTGCCAACTTAATTTCATTTTCAATTAAAAAATTTAAACATTATAGGCTGTTATATAAACATGATTGATAAAACCTATTTATCCAGTATATATTAAAATTAAATGCAAGCAAATTTAATACCCCCGCCGCAGCAAACCTGCAGACTAAGCGAATTTCCATTTGCCTGATTGGATTTACCCTAAAATGTCTCCTTAAAAATATCACATTTATTCCCTATTTAAATAGAATCAGTTTAACACATACTTAGGTTTGCTGCAACATGGAGGGTAAAAGTGTTTTTTTATGTAAAATGTTAATAGTTAGTAAAAAATAAAAACATTTTCCAAATTTGTGCAAAATTTTTTAATAAACAAGCAAACTACAACAGGTAACTTATTCTCCATAAGAATAACATGGGAATTTTAAATTAACAATTTTTTGGAATTTTATCCGTAACCATTAGGCGCATTATAACGCTTCAATATACTAAATTATTTGTTTTTTTAAGCTCTACAAAATAGTTTGGAAAGAAATTGCAAAATTTTATGTTTTTTGGGTCAAAAATTAGACAAACCCATTTTTACCCCATAAAAGCCCCCATAAACCCACGTTCCCATGGTCCGATCATGCTGGTTCGCGAACTCGTTCGAATAAATGCAGGTTTACACGTTTGTACCAAATTTCATCAAAATCGGATCATTTTTGCTCGAGTTATCGCGCTAACGGACACATATATATATCCTATATTTAACAAAATTATAAGTGTTAGAAAAACCAACAACTAAACATTCATTCACATAGGTACTAACAAAATTAACAGCTGTATTTATTCATAACATAATATTTTTGTTTGAAATTAGGTTAACACACTTGAAAATGTCCTTAGAGACGAAACATGTTGTGATTTATTAAATAAAAAAGAATATAAAAAAAGGGTACTCATGTTATTTTACATATTATTTATTAATATATATATATATATATATATATATATATATATATATATATATGAATTTGAACGGATGGTGTTTTTGGCCTCTAGGGACCTCAAAACGAAAAAAAAATCGGTCCCGGGTCCAGGTCTTACCATGAGTACTACGGTAATAGCTTATGGGAAATTCGCTAAAAACGGTCAAAAAAGGGATACAACCCATTAATTAAGATTAAACATAAATAATCAAACAAATTAAACATTTATTTCAAAATTTTTGAAACTTGTTTTTTTTTTTACTACACAAACAATTGTTAAATAGTGTTGTAAACAATTTAAACATTGTTTTAAAATTGTAAAAAAAAACCTAAGGATAAAACAATTTTAAAATTGTTGTAAAATAGTTACAGCTTGTATTAAATCTTATTTTTCAAACTGCAAAAAAACTGATTGTTTAACAATGTTAAAATTGTTGTAAAATAGTTACAACTTGTATTCAAACTTATTTTTTTAACAGAAAAAAACTGATTGTTAAACAATTTAAAATTTTTTTCGATCTTATATTAAAGTTGTTGCAAAATGAAGTTAAAATCAAAATGTTTTAAAATTGTTATACAACAATTGTAATACGACGTTTGACAATTTTATTATTTTTTTTCTTATTGGGATATTATTACTATTAGTTTTTAAATGCCGTAGCAAACCTGAAGACTTGTGACTTACTATTTGCAAGGTTAGATTTTTACTATCATATTTCCTTAAGGTTTTACGATTTATTGCATAATGTTAGGTTCAGGAGTACTTATGTTTAATGCTAAAATATAAGTAATAAAGTGTGTGTGTTTTGTGGTAAATGTTAATAAATTATGAAGTGTTATTACATTTACCAAATCAAATCAAAGTACAGTATATCCATAGATAAGTAAACTATTATAGTAGTTGATTCATTCTCCAATAGAATAAATTAGCGTTTCAATGTACAGTTTCTGATTATTCTAACGATAACTGTTGCTTATCGTTAAAACTTTTATCAGTTTACTTAGTTGCTTACTAAGCTTTAGTATACCTAATTTTTTTAAGCTTTACAAAACGGATTGGAAATAGATTGCTTTAAATGTTAATAATCCAAATTCACCACGAAACCCCCCTATAAGAAACCATTTTTTAGTCTTATCATACTAGTTGGCGATCTTGTTTGAATAACGTAGAGTAATTCGTTTGTAAAAGAATAGTTACAACTTGATTACTTGAACTACAATTATCGTGCTACACTCAAACACACACTATCATACTCACACACGCATGTAAATACACAGACACTACTTCAAATACCACTTTAAAAAGTAATACATCCAGTTAGATATATTTAAAGTCAATGAATTAGCAGTCATTTTATTAATTTTATATAATAGTTATTCATTTCAACCTCCAAAGCTAAAACGGAATGTCGCCAAAATACAGAAGGCTATTATTCTCTACTTTACTGTAATAAACTTAAGTGATTTTTAACAACCTCAGTTAAGAGTTTTTTGAATTTGCTGGATATTAGCCCATAGTTATTTGGATTTTGTATTTATTACAAACAAACAAAAAATACTTCAGGGACAAAAATATTGCAAATAATACTAAATTACTTCCGCAATAAACAAATTATTAAAAATAAATTGCCAATAGCTCTTATTTTTGTATAGTATTTCAAATAGTTTTACAACATAAATAAATTTAAATGTTCACACACAGTTACAATAAACTATAGTTTTTAAATTGTTCAGATAACTATCAAGACTACAAATTTAGTTATAAACTGGATGTTTTGTATTTTTTTGAAAGTAGCACAAACAAGGGAGACAATTAAGTAAATAATTATAATAAATAAAAATATTAATCATTGAAATTATAGTCCTATTAAATTTGTTTAATTCTATAGTAGTAAGTGCAAATCAAATTAAAATTCATTCGAATCGTTACTTTTAAAAGAAAAAATTAAGCATTAGTTTGAAAATGTCTAAAAAAGTTTGTGTTTGCCAATAGATCATAGGCGTTACGAATTTATTGAAAACATATTTATGTCAACTTTCCAAATTACCCTCAGCAAAGGTGCAAATTAAGCACATTTATATTTGCCTGGATTAGACGTTTTACCACAATATTACCTTAAATTTGTCGGTTTTTTTTGTCTTCATTTCGATAAGATTAGAGATAAGAAGTACTTCAGTTGTTGCTCTAGATGAGATAAGTCAGTAAAATTTATTTTGAAATTCAGAGAAAGGAGTTTTACTACATCTTATCATTATTTTTAAAAACCAAAGTTCTAACTATTGAGCAAAGATTACACAGAAGATTACATGACATTGAGAACCATAGTTCAGATCAAATACTATTTACTTTATTTGGTTCAATCCTACAAACACTTAATCCAGATTCAGATTAAGATTCTTTAATGATCATTAAACATACAGTGCAAGTGCAAAAGATCTTGTCATGAAGCATGCGATAAAATACAAAGACCAAAAACAATACATGCATTTTCAGATCACTGTTTTAAGCGGAATTAAATACTCAAGCAAAGGAAGACATTATAAAATAAGTAATAACAATTAACAAGAACTAAGGTGTTGAAATGTTTCGTTACATACTTTTACATACAGAGGGTTTATTATTTCAGCGATTAAATGTTTATGTAAAACAATAATATTTGTCGTAAATTATGTGTGTGTTTATGATACTGTATTAACAATTAAACTCGATTAACCACATTCAAGCGAGGATCGGTGCCCTGGTAATGAAAAATAAATAAGTGCCTCTTCCATTATGAAGCTCTAATATTACTAGATTAGTATGAAATAAATAAACGTGCCTAATTGTTTATTCTCCAAAGGATAGCTATGGATAAAGAATAGGCCTACTGCATTTTAGCACTTGCTTTGTAAAAATGTGGTAAAACAGTAATTTTAAAGTTAAACTTGTTTCATGCTCAACTCGATTACTATATTAAATACCCCACTAGGTGAACCCGCGTCCAATTTGCTTTATTGGATTTTAACACTTAAGATTTAACGGTCCCTGGGAACTGAGCTTTGCTCGTGGTGTTCAATTTTTTTGGAGGTTAACTAAAACATATATAACTGTATGATCTCAAACCGATTTAGTTTTTTACGAAATATTAAATTAAAAATACAGTATAAAATATGAAATAAGTGGAATAATATAATCACATTTTATCATGCTCAATTATTCATGGTATTTATAAATTATTTTTTCACAGTCTTTCCATTTTATGTCACTAAGCCATTGTAAATAAACACGCATTACTAGCCCAGCAAAAAAATAAAAAAAATAAAAAATAATAACTGAAAACTTTGTAGCAATTAAAACATTTTTAAAAAGTTGGGTAATAACACGTGAATGTTATAGGACAGTTGACCTCGTACCAAGTTTCATAGTTTTCCGCCTATATTTGACATCGGGTTACCTAATTGACCAAACCGATAGACGCAATGTACAGTTTTGTGCTAGGCCTAAACAAAATTTCGTGTTTTGTTAAGACCATAGAATTCCTATAATAAATCTACCCACGTAACGCATTAAAATTCAGCATGGACGTAAGACAAGACACAATACAAACTTTGATGAAACACTCAGGTAAGACATGGTTTTAGGCCGGATGATATAGTTTCAAGGCCAATTTCGAGCGCTATAAGATATGTTTAATTATCGAGCTAGTGTTAAAGGTTATATACAAAACTACATTTAAAATAGGTCTGTATAAAACAACTACACAAAAACCAAACTATTAATTTGAAATTATTGTTGAGCTCACGTTAATTACTAAAATACCATTTTTTTGTTTTACCTATAAATCACCACTAAACAAAGTGTGAAGGCCAACGTTTTCTTAAACTTTTGAGCCAATTTAGTGATGACCCGTTTTCATTCTTTATTTGCCTAACAAACATTTTCATACTCATTAAGGGTATTAAGGGTATATGCTCAACGGTTTTTACCCGAATGACCTTTCCTTTTGTACTGCATTTACTAATATGATATTGTACTGAAAAGGTTTGTTATAAGCATATGTTTAAATTTTTGTGTGTCCATTTTGTATAACTGTAATGGCTACTTGGCAATCCGTAAGACCCAAGGTAAATAAAAAAAAAATTGTATTAAACTTTTAACATAAAACATATTCTCCAATATCAGAGTGTAGCATTGATATAGTTTTAATCCTAAAACTAAGATGTTTTTAGGAGTTTAAAGGAAATGGTTGGAGAATATTTTCAAATCATTGTGCGCGCAAATCTTACTGGCAGTATATGATTAGGCTTAGAGTAGTCCCCTTTCAGTTGCTGCTACAGGGAGGGCATTAAAGTTTGTTTTTAGTTTTTATTGGTTGAGTATAAAACAAGTACATGTATAAAATTAGATAAAAATATATGTGTCCATATCGGTATAGCTTTGATGAATGTATGCATTATCTACCTTCGTACAAAATACAGTATGTCAATGAACAAACAAAAATTGTTCGACCGACATTTTATTCACACGGCAACCATTAAACCCACTTATATTTGATATATTTTAAAAACATTTTTAAATACGTTGTTCGTCATCATCGAAATCTTTACGTATGCTAAGCCCGTTTTATTACGCATTTTTTTTTTTACTATAGGCATACATTTGCTTTTGAACTGTCATCGCAAGCTAAAATATCCTACTACAGAAACAAATCATTTAAAATAGAAGTGATATACCAGTAAAACATAATATTACAGTAACTAAATAATACTTATTTAAAATAATGTGAAAGATTCAATGGGATCAATGCAATTTAACGACGTTACTTTAGAATCTATACTCTCCCAAATACTGAAACATTTTATTTACAGCGCAAAAAAAAATTACAACAATATAACATACCAAGAAGTTCTTTTGGTAATTTGCAGAAGTAAAACTGCATTTAAAAGTGTTATTTAACATGTGTTTCTTTTAAAACCACAGCTATGAAAACCTGTACTGGTAACACTCATTCGTATGTTATATTTGTTAAACATTCTACAGGAACTACACCCAGCCCAACAAATGTCGACAAACAACTTTTCTAATCTAGTTTGTTTTGGGTTTCTCTCAATTTCAGAAACGTTTTTGATTCTATAATAAACTATTGTGAATAATTTTAATGTTATCTTTACACAGTTCATAAATGACATTGCTTTGAAAGTCAACTTTTACAATAAATGGATCAAACATTTGCATACGGTAACATGTATATTGAAAATTATACAGTATATCATGAGCTTATCATTATATCGCTTTCTGTATTGTTTCCAGGAGCAGTTAACGCAGGATGGGCAGCTGGAGAGTTCTGTTTGTCGGCGTCGCAGCCTTCTGTGTCTGCAGTGCCGCAGGAGGGGCCAACAATGACGTCGACAGCTACATCTACGGCATGAGCTACTCCCGAGACCAAATCTTGGCCTCCCATGGAGAAACCAAGACCAGCGTTCCAGTTCAAACTGTGGGAAAGGTTGATGGCAACAAGAACTTCATCGTCATCACCAGAGAGAAGAAATCTGCTCAAAGTGGAACGTCTGACATCGGAGTAGTGTCTGCCAACGAACACAGAACCTACCCTGGATCCTTGCTGCTGGCCAACCAGAGACTCATGGACAACAACCCAGATGTCTTGGCAGCTGCCCGTGCTCCCTTGACTTACACCGTAAATCTGCCAGGATTGACCACAGACGGCCACTTCTCCATTGACCCAACCTTCGCCAACTACCAATCCTCAAAGGAGAAAACCCTAAAAGCATGGTTTGATAAGTACTCGAAGGACCACAACGTTGTCGCTAACTTCCAGAATGACTTTACCTTTGCCTACAGCCAGGAATACTTGAGAGTCAAATTCGGTATGGAGTTCAAGAACACCCAAGTTGAAGCCAGCATTGATTTTAGTGCGATGCAGAACCAAGAAAAACTCATCATGATTCATAAATTTAAACAGATTTACTACACCGTCAGTGTGGAACCTCAAAAGAAACCCTCAGACCTGTTTGCCTCTTCAGTGACCGCCGCAGAACTTAAACAGAAGACCAACAGCAGCAGCCCACCAGTGATTGTTGATAGCGTGGCTTACGGAAGGACCATCTACGTCAAGCTGGAGACATCCTCTACTGACAAGGAGGCCAAGGCTACTCTCGCTACTAAAGCCTCGAATTTCGATATCAAAGCGGAAGCTGAAACTGAAATCAAGAGCAAGCTGAAGGACCTTAAAATGCAAGTGTTTGTTCTTGGAGGAAGCACTGAGCACATTGAGCTGATCAACGCACAGACCTTCAAGGATGTCAACAATGTTCTGGTAAAATACGCAAAATTCTCCAAAGACAATTTGGGATTTCCTATTTCCTACTCGGCCAACTTCATCAAGGACAACTCCAGAGCTGTCGTCCAGATGAGCACAGACTACATTGAAACTACCAGAACTGTAAACTCCAAGGGAGTTCTTAGGATTGCCCACAAGGGAGGATTCGTAATGCAGTGGGCCATCACATGGAAGGAGGTGAACTACGACAAGAATGGAAACAAGGTGTCAACTGAGGTCAGCTGGGACAAGAACTGGAAGTCTTTGACTGCTCCTTTCAGCCAGGACATTGAACTCCCAGGAAATGCTCAAGACATCAACGTGTTCGCCAGGGAAGCCACCGGCCTGGCATGGGAGTGGTGGCGCACAGTCATTGACAAGAAGGGCATCCCTCTAGTCGGAGAAAGAACAATCACAGTCTGGGGCACAACTCTCCATCCTGAGCATTCTATTTCTCCCAGTGCTTAAGATACGGTTTAGGACTGACACTTTATTGACATGGTAACTGATTTTGAACTTTTGTGATATTTATGTTTGTTAACTTTTAAAATATTCTGACCAAAAATAAAATTATAGAATGTGTATTGTCTCTGAAAATAATATGAATGGACTTGTTAATGTAAGATATTAAATGTTTTTGTATTGTTTAAATGCCACTTGACTGAATTTTTTATAATAAAAGCAGAATTTTATCACATTTTGTGTTCTTTTTTTGGTGTATGCAAATTTATCATAATTTTTAATTCAATGATAACTGTATCAAAACAAATTTGAACATGCATTAGCTACCCATAATTTTAAAACTTTGCGGTAATTTATTTAAAGTTGTTGGAACATTCAAAGATAAGAATAGAAGGTAGAGTACGCTTGGATTTGTTCAAGAAATTTAGTTTTGAGAATGAATATACTCTAAGTATCCTATTTCAAAACACCTTGCAATGGTAAAAAAACAAAGGCAATGAATTAATGCTAATGAGTCAATAAACATGTTTAAGTTTTGGTGGCAACATTTTTTATAAAACAAGGCTGAAAATATAATGTCGTAAGTAATAGTATGGGTTACACTATGGAATACATGTGAGATGACGTTATTTAAATCAGTCTCTAAATTTCTCATACAATCTGTAAGATTCCAAATATTATAATCTAAAAGTATAACTCATTTTAATCAGACTCTTGAATAGTAATTTTTATTGTTTGATTAATTAGTCTGCATGGATTTCTTCTTCTAATAGGGAAATAGGGAACAAGACTTCGTGATTGCCATATTTTTTCCAAATATCTGACATAATCACTTTTTAACTCTGGGTTAAAATGTCAGTAAAAAACTGTCACAACACAGTGATTGAATGTCTGGTGAGTAAATTAAACACAGGAAGCCTAGCTTTTGACATATCAAACAAATACTAAACTTCAATGATGTAGTTAAATCAGTTTCCCATGTCTTGTTTGCAGTTTAAACTTCATTGTGACTTATTGACTTTAGAGACACGTTGAAATGTTCATTAAAAACCAGACAATATTTTTTTGAAATAGCACACATAAAATATTTTTCTAAAGTGAGAACGTTTTGCAATTTGTCTGAGACAGTTTGCAAATTTTGTATAGAATAATAATTTCAAACACATAAATTTTTATTTGACAAAATGAAAAATAAATGCGCGTTTTGTGTCGTGCGCTTAGAAATTATAAAGTTTATTTTCTTGTATTATAGTTTGAAGCAATTATAACACATCTTATCACTTAGGCCATTAAACTAATACAGTAGGTTCTTTTTATGATGAGGTCTTAAGTGACCTCACACAACAATTGTAGTCAAACACATTCAGGTTATGAAAATCGAATAAAGTGTTAACTAAAACCATTGACTACCCATGATTACTGTGATAAAATGATTAAAAATGGCAAAATAGTGTTTTTATGCCAAACATATTTAATCCTACGTACTTAGGTCATTCCTCCGAATTAATTAATTTCCATTTCTTAATACAAACATCATTTACGAAATTTTAACAAGCTCTAAAGATAGTTTTAAAGATGTTTTACTAAGTGTCAACGTTTGGCTTAGTTCTTGGAAGCTTTCTTACCACGGAATCCTTACTTATTACAAAGTAAGAATAAAAGCTCTAATTCAAGAAGGAAAACTTACATTTGCCCAAATTGTAAACCGCCATACAAGTAACTAGTTACTATGAGGCAAGAATAGCTACTGCTACTACTTTTAAATTCCGACTTTGTCCAACATCGCTAAGTTTTATGTTTCTTGTAGTTATTTTGTAAAATTGAAGATTATTATGGAATTCGAATGGAATGTTTAAAATACTATTATAAAACGGTCATTAAGTTTTTGTTTATATTTTGCACAAAGATTTTGCTAGAAAGATAAACATTTTTTCAGATTGTAAATGCTCTGTGCGTTTAGTGCTTTTTTTATCCACATATAGACAGACACTAAAAGGTTTGCGCCAGGACGCATGTCATATAACATTTGTTGATGTTTTTATCTTCAGAATAATCTGGTAGAACTGTTTTGCTGAAGCTGGTCACCCTGTATAATGAGTACAACATAATCGTTACTGATAATTATTATTTGTGATACAATGTCAGTGGTAATTATGATTCATTGCAAAGAACCCGTTATAGCACAGTCTTGTAACAGTTCTATCATCAACAATTTCACAAAGTATGCATATAGTTTGTTTGTCTGCACTCGTCATGCGGTTTTATCAAACCAGATCATTCAACAGAAATCAAGAGCTGATTTAAAAGAAGCCTACAACAATAAATAATTAATTTAATTAGCAGTTTATACATTTTATCGTGTGAACCTAGTCTCACTAGATATTTTATTTTAGATTCACATATTAAGGCAACCCAAACAAGATATTATAAGACGTTTTTATAATTCAATGTGTAGCATTTTCGTAACAATCTTACTGTATATAAAAATTAGATTCACTACTCTTAGAAAATACCTTAAACAAAGAACACCAGTTTATGTTTGAAGTATAACTTACACAGGTCCCTTAAAGTGGTTGTAATACTAATTGACAGTCCATGAGTTTCCCCCTCTAAGAATCTTTTACTGACTCATATAAGGTTTGAATCCATCCCTATCAGTTAAGTACCCTCACAATATGTTACGCGTCGATATCAACACATAATACCATAGATTTTATAAAAGTTTTGATGAAGAAAAGGTTTTTAAGTAATCCATACTAACATTATCATCGACGCATATTTTATAATAGTTATTATGAATGGCAAGTGTAAACTTTACAACTTATTTGTGCCTAGTTTATTATACAGTAAAAAAAAATTGAATACATAAATGTATAAGAATAAATAAATCACCTTCCGATTGTATAGTCATTCGATCACGTTATTGGAACTTAGTTAGTTGTGCTATGTTATCCATCGAAAGTCTGTACGGTGAGAACGAAAAAAACTACTTAAATGACACATTTCAAGTTGCACACATATCATAAACTTAACCAACTTATGTGCATATCCTTTTTCTTAGAATACTCAACAATCAGTGTTTAAATAGCCCTACTATTATTTTCTGTTATCTTATTAGGTAGCGAGCGGCTACCTAGTTAAAATTGTGTTAAGGATAGTCAAGATTTTATTTTCACTTTTTTCGTAAGGTCCAGCGCCCCTCTCCCCTTTCCTTGGCCATCAACCCGTTGTAGACAGTTGTTTTGCTGAGTGGTTGAGTCATCGGTGGTCATCCTATCCAGCGTTGCCAACCCCACCCCATTACAAGCGTATCCCACAGCCTGTCAGTCAGTTCTAGTCTATCGTTTAGAGTGCCTCAGACTACTACAAGAACTACTAACCGACTGGTAAGTCATTTGCCATGCTTTTATGTTATTAATTATAATAATTGTTAATTTAACCTCCAATGCTAGATTGCAATATAAAAAAATATATACAGGGTGTTTTTTTTAAAAACTTGCATCTTTATTTATGTAAAAACCGCAATAGATAGAAATATGCAGTTTGCGGGAATCATCTATTGACGTAGGGGGACCGATTGTTTTGAATTCAACGTTACATTCACATTCCCCCCCTTTCCCCCCCTGCCCCCAACTTATTTTTTTAAATAGCAAAAAAAAGGGGGGGTACCCCTTGTGACATATCAAATAAAAGAGCATGAAAAAAGAAAATTTTTGATGAAAAAAAATTGAAAATCGGTTTATAAATTTGTGAGATATTTCCCCCCTCACCCCCCGGAACTTAATTTTTTTTAATAGCAAAGTACCCCTTGTGACATATCAAATGAAAGAGCATGAAAAAAGAAAAATTTTGGCGAAATTTATTTTTCATTTGATATGTCACAAGGGCGGGTACCTTGCTATTAAAAAGCAAGTTATGGGTAGGGGAAAAGGGGGGTGATTATCTCACAAATTCATGAGCCGATTTTAAATTTTTTTTCACCAAAAATTTTCTTTTTTCATGCTCTTTCATTTGATATGTCACAAGGGGTACTTTGCTATTAAAAAAAAATTAAGTTCCGGGGGGGTGAGGGGGGGAATATCTCACAAATTTATGAACCGATTTTCAATTTTTTTCATCAAACATTTTCTTTTTTTATGCTCTTTTATTTGATATGTCACAAGGGGTACCTTGCTATTTAAAAAAAATAAGTTGGTGGCAGGGGGGGAAAGGGGGGGAATGTGAATGTAACGTTGAATTCAAAACAATTGGTCCCCCTACGTCAATAGATGATTCCCGCAAACTGCATATTTCTATCTATTGCGGTTTTTACATAAATAATAATGCAAGTTTTTAAAAAAACACCCTGTATATAAAACACAATTACGGATATTCTAAAGGAAAATATCCTACTAGCGGAACAAAATTTTTAGATCTTAAACTCTCCCAAATAGTAAACCATTTACTTGCCAGCAAAAGATATAACTTAACATACCAAGAGGTTTTTTGGTAATTTATATTATTAAAACACCACTAAAAACAGTTATTCATCATGTGTTTAATAAACACATCACAGTAATGAAAACATATAATACCAGTAACATTTATTTATATGTTCTGTAACTACACCCAGTCAAACAAAATTTTGGCAAACTTTTTGTCAGGTATAGTTTGGTTATTTTTTTTCTAGATTGTAGAAATTCTTCTATTCTATGTGTAAACTATTGTAAATAATTTTAATTTAATAATTTAACAGTTTAATTAAAGACAATGCTTTGAAAGTCAAACCATTAAAAATTGATAATACAATTTACGATAAATGTATTGCTTTGTTGTTTATGTGTTTAACAACTATATATCATGCATTAATCTGCTATTATATCGTTTTCTGTATTGTTTCTAGGAGCAGCTGACGCAGGATGTGCAGCTGGAAAGTTCTGTTTGTCGGCGTTGCAGCCCTCTGTGTCAGCAGTGCCACAGGAGGTCCCAACAATGACTCCAAGGGTGTACTTAGGATCGTCAACGAGGGAAACTTCGTAATGCAGTGGGCCATCACTTGGAAGGAGGGGAGCACTGAGGTCAGCTGGGACAAGAACTGGAAGGACTTTCCTGGTCCTTTCAGCCAGGACATTGAACTCCCAGGGAATGCTCAAGGCATCAGCGTGTTCGCCAGGGTAGCCACCGGCCTGGCCTGGGAGTGGTGGCACACAGTCATTGACAAGAAGGGTATTCCTCTGGTGAAGGAGCGTACTTTTACAGTCAGTGGAACAACTCTCAATCCCAAGAGTGTTATATCTCCTAGCGTTTAGTTGGTTACCACGAATAGCAAAGTCAATTTTCTATTTCTCCTAGGGCTTGAAGTACGGCTTATAATGGTCTGACACTTTATTTGACATAGTAAATCTTAAAAAACTTGTGTGATACTTATGTTTGATACCTTTTAAAATGCTGTGACCGTAACTAAACTATGTATTGTCCCTGAAAATAAGATGAATAAAAACGGTTAATGTAAGAAACTAATTGTTTTGTACTGTTTAATTGTCACTTGACTGAATTTTACTAACAACAAAAATACAGAAATTTATCACATTTTGTGTTATTTTTTTGTGTATGTTTTATAATTCACTGACAACTGTCAGTATCAGTGAAGTATAATTCACACAAAAAAAAACATTCGTTACCTACCTATGATTTTTAAAAGTCATTCACTGTAGCTCAGTATGTATCAGCTATGTAGCTCTGTAGTTTCAGTGTAGCTCACTGCTCATTTATTTAAAGTTGTTGGAACATTCAAAGAGAAGAATAGATGGTAGAGTTTGATTGGGTTTTTTAAGATATTTTGGTTTCACAATTACTATACTGTTAGATTCCTATTTCAAACCCCCTTTGTAATGATAAAAATACCTAATCAATTAATACATGGCTAATGAGTCAATAAAACACGTCTAAGTGTACTGTAAGACATTCTCAGTTAAATTGTTGCAGACACACTTTAAACGTTTTAAAAGAGTCTTACATCTCGCAATATTGTGTGATTAGAAATTATAAAGGTAATTTTCTTTTAGTAAAGTCCATAGCAGTTAATAACTAATACACACTAAACTTTATTTTATGATGATTTCTTAAGTGAACCAAAAACTTTGGTAATCAAACACATAAAAGTTATGAAAATCGAATAAAGCGTAAACTAAAAACCCTGATCACGGCATTATAAGATGATTAAAAACAGCAAAACTGTATGTTTATACCTTTTCTATTTAAACCTACATGATTTATTCATTCCTCCGAATCAATTAATTTTCATTTCTTATTGCAAACGCCATTAACAAAATTTCATCTAGCTCTTAAGATATTTTAAAGAAGTTTTTATGTGTCAACGTTTCGGCTTCGTTCTAGACAGCAGTCTTAATCAAGTGGCAGAACGGGTGGCAGGAACTACAAATAAATGCTAGGTTTGTATTGATAACATACAATAAATATTTATTTTATGGTGTTTAGTGACCACGTAAGCCTTAATTTTTAAAAGAAAGGAGAAAAAACTTCTAATTTAAGAAATAAAACCCTAATTGACTAAAATATAATCCTAAATACATATAACTATGTACTGTGAGGCTAGAATAGCTATTGATCCTTTTTTGAAATACGTCTTTGACCAATAATTAATTTTGTTGAGGCTACAAAAATGAAACGCTGTGCCCATTAATTATGTTAATACATACTCCCATTTCAACAGTTTCTCGTGTACATTGTCATACACAACTAATCTAATGTGACGAAAGTTCATGATATTGAAATTATGCATTTTCACCCATTTAGCTTATCATCAATCAAAAATGAAAGCCTTAAGGTAAAATATTTTCCGTCTTATACACTGCCTTTTAATAAAGCTTAAGGGTTATGGTTTGCATATTTTGTATATTCAAAAGTAAGTACAAGTGTACAGAATAAGGTGAGAAGACAAGTATGTTACAGTAAATTTTGTCACACGTTTCAGCTATAAAGCTATACGACCTAAGCCTCTACAAGAATAATAGGCGTCAAACAAATCCTTGTAGTTGCAACTATTTTAACATGGTTTACTGGTTTAAATGTTAACATCAGGCATTACGTAGAATAAAAATACAAAAGCTTGTCTGCTTAATTGAGCCTTAAACAAAAAGCAAAAGGAGTAATAATTTATAGAAAAATATATCATATAAGTCTCCATCCATCTACATCTTATGAACAATCGCCACATAGTACCAACTGTCTTGAGCTGTAAAGAAATTGTACATGAAAACGTGCGAGAAAGGACTAGGTATAAATAATAAAACTGTGATTGGTAGATTTTATTTTGAAGTTATCTTTCCATTAAATAAACGCAACAACAATATTATCATATAAAATTATTTATAAAGGCCATGTAACATAAGAAAACATCTGTAGAAGCATAAACTCGAGAAAGTAAATGTAGCGAGTTAGCAGATTAACCAAAGTGACGTGTCCTGAGGCTAGACGTGACACTATTGCAAATGTTATCTCAAGTTGAATTATATATTCTTAGGCAGAATTTTCTCCAATAACTGTTTCATAATTATATCGTATTTGGCCAGCTGAACTGAGTCAAACAGTATCAAATTTAAAAACTTAAAAATTTTAAAATTAAAAAATCAAATTCTCATCATTTGTGGTTTGATTTTAAGTCAACCAATTATAGAATATCTGATAATAAAATAGTTAGGTAAGTGAGTAGTTGTATTGCTAATCTTACAATGAAAAGGTTGTGTTATCAATACTGAGAAAATCGGTACTACATTTCAAATTATGATGTTAAAGATTACTTAAAACTATCACTTTAACTATCAGTAACAAGCGTGTTCTATCACAACCTCCACGATGTAAGTTAATAGCTTAGCAAGATTATATTTTTGTATTAATAAAATAATTAATACCTGTAAAATACCCAAAATATTGTATAATCCAAATAAACTTTGTTCCAACTACTATAATTCTGCTTACCATTATCTATTGAACTACTCTGTTGGTAAATTTATTTATTTTGGTTCCGTGGAAATTATTAAACAAAATTACATGTCAATCTTCAGCAGTATTATTCCCAAGTCCTCCAGAGATAGTCGGAAACTCAGAAGATCCTGGTATGGATAGGGAGGATTGATAAGAGAGTGGACAAATTAAATGGGATAGGTTCATTCTAAGCACAAGTCAATATTGCTAGATTTTTAGGCATTTGATAACATATATGTGGGTTTGTCATGTAGTCTTTTCCAAACATATAAAACTGGTCTGCGAACCCACCGAAGCTATGAACAATCACTGATAACCGTACTCAGTACTTTTATAGAGTGCAGGTTGTCTGCAGGCTTGCAGAACAACATGTCTGAATGCGCGACCGTATGGGAAATTCAACCACGCCCTTAGACCTAATACACTCCTTTTCACGATGTTTATTTACAAGATATAAAATAATTAGTCAATTTGATGTTTGATTTACCAAGTTTGTTATATTCATTCGTTCCATTTTATAACAAAAGAAAAGTTCTTCAAGCTTCTCCTGGTGTATCTGGATTTCTCGGACTGCTCTTTGGGTCTATTGATTCTTCATCGAGAGCAAAGTACTTTTTGGTGTTTGGTCCCTCCAAGTCCCAGGGACATCCCAGTGGAAGCGAGCTGGTGTAGTGGTTAGAGAGGGGGAATTTGGCGTCTGAGGTCCCGGATTCAAATCCCGCCATTACACCAATGGATTTTATCTAAGTGATAATGCCGCAACCCCTAGGTCTAGCCTGAAGTAATGTGAAAAACAATCCCAGGCTCGTGCCTAGCATCCTAGTAAAAAATCCCAGGGACATTTTTGATACCTAAACGTCAGACAATTCTGCTTCTTGTTTAATTATTTTTTAAATAAATTTGCTGATGGGAGAAAGTGGTGTTTCAGTCATGAAAATTACACCAACCAATTTGTTACGGACAATTCTCGTAGCTTCCATCCAACCCGTCTCAACACCTCCATGCTTAAGAAATTTGAGAGCAACATACATTTTAAAACCATAGAAATACTATATTTACGGCCATAGTAAAACTGTCAATCAAATGTCAAAAATGCTGCACATCACTGCATTGTTTGAACACTCAAATCCAAGGCCTTTGAGGATGAACAAATTCATTTTCTAACTTAAAAACTTTTAAAAACTGGACCATACTCAAACTTTGACAGCATGGCCATCCATTATAGATGTCTCAAATCTACTGTCACTCATTAGTGTTTTTATAAGAACGAAATATTTATTGAAAAGGTGATTGAAGGTGGTTTACTGGCAGTGTTATGTCAGAATGTATGTCTTGTAACCAAAACATTTAAATAGACTAATATGAATAGTCTTCCACGAGTATGTTGTATAATTATAATACATACAATGAATGCAATTGATAAAATGTATGGTTTCAATGTAAGTAAGAAATACATCGATGAGTACTCACAACTACAGTACACAAATACAGTACTCACTCACCCCTAAATATTGGGGCGCAGTGCATGTACTACGGAGCTGAAAATATTGAAGATGGAAACTCTTCTGAGTCCGATATGGAAATTGAAATTATTTACCTATGCCTAATTAAACAACATTCGTTTAAACTAGTCTTCAAACTTGTTGCCACAAGGAAGATGTACAGTGTTATTTTCAATATACTACAATTAGCTTATAGCTTGTATCAATAAACGTTAAGCGTTCACAGACCCCTTTATACTAAATTATTTGTTCAAAGCTATACAGAATAGTTTAAACTGTGATGTTCTTAACGTTGAAAACAGGAAAAGATAATTTTAACCAATAAAATCCTAATCACATAGACCAGCCATGCTGGTTGCACCTTAGTGGTTACATCACACCAGTACATGTGAAACTTAATGTTATTTAAATAGGGAATACATCAGACCTACTGAAAATACAAACAGGCAAATGAAAATTCGCTCAGTCTGCGGATTGACTGTGGTTGGGGTATTTGGCTTTGTTGCGTAGTTTGCCTGGTGTGTGGCCTTGAATCTGTGGCTGTCGTACAACCTGTGAGATGACTGTGTCATACAGGTCCACGCGTGTGTCAGACCGTACAAGCGTGTGTCTCAGCTTACGCGGTATTCGACTGTGCGTTTACTAGCATTTTAAATAGTCAATAACAGTTTTCGTGATCTCAGACAGTTAGGCATATTTTTACATAACTTTTACGATATTGTAGCATGTTTTATTACCAAGGTCAAACTAGATTTTAAATTTATTTTGTGAATTTAAACTAAGTGAATTTAGTTATTCTTTTTTCTATTAAATAAATAGTATACATGTTGCTCGAATTCGAGCAATTTCAAAGTATCACATCAGATTTTCAAACTAATAACAGTCATACTTTACGATGGGTGTAAAAGAGCGAACTCAAAGATAATGTAACTAATGGAAATACTCATTATGTAAATACTAGTTTGATATAAATCAACATCTCTTGAAAATATTTTATCTTAATTTACATAAGCTGATCTTGTTTTTAGTGTTTTTTACCAATGTTTCCTGACTTAGGCCTACTCATGGCCGCATAAGGCTGTTCATGTTTATCTTCGTTATTGATAATGTATCCCAACATTGTCACCAGTATGTTTACAAATTGCAGTATTTTTTATAGTGATAAAATTTGTTTTCAATTCTTAAGAACTACCTGATTATATCTGAGCATAACCTACCTGTCGCAATTGTATTTTCTTCAACTGGCATTCTTTTGGTTAGTTGCTGCTCTAATAACGTCAATTGTATTTACCTGAGAAAATGCAGAGTTAAAATGCTTGATGTTGTTCAGATGGTTTTTTGTTTCCCTATATCTGTGAATAATATTTGCATCCTTCAATGGTTGTTTTAGTAAAGGTATCTTAGATATAGTAATATTCTCCTAAAATCACTTGACCTTTGTGGTAACATATATTCTATACCCTTGCCGTACCACTTTTATTTAGCCTTATCACAAAGTTAAGTCCATGTTTCCCACTAAAAATGATGACACTTCGGCTAACATCCTCGTTCATCGTTTGTAGGAATCATCAAATTCTTCAAATAGCATCATCTCTATTTCTTGTACTTGGTGGCGTTCTATGACTTTTCTATGTTACCATAGTTTACAAATCGGTTCTTTCAATAATTGCTCAAGAAATAAAGTACTGTGTCAATTCATTCTTGTTTGGTGAAATATATAAAATCCATTATTTCCCACTTTTCTCATTGTAATATGTACGCAAAACCAAATAAAAGTAGTAAATATTTGAGTCTAAACCAAGTCAGTAAAGTAAACAAAAAAAAAAAAATAAAAATTCAGTAAAGTTAAAATGTTTGTAGCACCCGTTTACTTGAATTGCACCTTAATTAAATTTGCCAGCTGATCATAATGTTAACAAAAAATATGTTGTTCATAAGGATAACATGGAAACTTTAAAAGCTACAGGGTCAGAGCCCAAGGGACTTTTTCAAATAGTTTGCAACTCTACGCGACACGCTCTTTCCAATGAGACGTGAATAGTCCAAATCAGTTAAAAAATGGCGGAGTAGTTCAAAGGACAAATTTCGTGTTGGCGTATTAATACATATAAACAGCGTATGATACATAACCAGTATCACTTGAAATTAGTTATTAAGTTTTGCAACTAGAAAATTAAAATGTTTATGCATCTAATTAAATATGCAACGTACACAAATGGTATATGTTTAAACATAGATGGACTTATAGCTAGTTTGGATTGATGTTAAGTTTGAAATTGAATTTGGGAAACCCTCTTAAAGAAAAGTTGCATAAAAAAAGTGCAGCATACAATTTTGAATTGCCCAGTAACAGTTGTGACAAAACATGTTAAGATAACGCAAGCTTTCTAGAGCATGCGGAACCCCCCCCCCCTCTCAGTCTCTCTCTCTCTCCCTCTCTCTCTCCCCCTCTCTCTCTCTCTCTCTCTCTCTCTCTCTCTCTCTCTCTCTCTCTCTCTCTCTCTCTCGCTAAAATGGTTTTCGAGTAAAAAAAAAACTCGGAAAATACTAATTAAATTTAACCAGTCTATTGATACTTCATTCTACCGAATGAACTGTTTTACAAGGTTTGTTCTCTAACTATCATGCAAAAAATTCCAAAAATATCCGATTGTCTACCCACAGATCTTGTACATTTACAATAAAAAGAACGTTAACATACAATAAAAGAATAGATGAACGTGAAGAATTCCATTTGTAATTATTTCACCGCTCTAAATTCCACTGTGAAATACCAACCACAATACAAGCTTGGCAAATAAGTGGTCCCCCACAGTAATAAGAGACTAATTCGTAACGTTTAAACATCCCAATGTTTAAGAGTAAATTGGAAATGAGTCCGGATTATTCTGTAAATAACAACTAAAACAACTATAAACTACTAGAAACTTCATAAAAAACAGGAAAATAATGTACGCCAATGTGCACTTGCTTAGATAAAACCAATGGAGAGGAAGGGAAACTTGTTTTGGGTATCCGTTATACAGTTAAACCATTAAAACATTGAAACTGAAAAAAAAACTCAACTTCCGATTTCGTATAAGCTGGCTAACTTGCCATCCTACCATAAACTTACCGTGGATATAGCTTAATATTGTTTTTTTTTTAAGTTCTTCTCTCATTTTAAACAAATTGCATATGTCTAAGACAAAGTAATTGTTTGAATATTTATTTGCTGTTTGTATTGTACTGTTGTGAATTATCAAGGATAGTTAAACTTGAGTACTCTTCTTTGCTAGCTTGACTGGAGCAAGTTCATTCCTAGTTTGAAACTAGACCGCTACAATTATCAGTAAAGATAAAAAGGCTGCTTTTGTTTTCCAGGGAACGGACGAAAATAAAACAACAAATTTAAAATATCAAAGAACATTGGCCTTTGAAACTGTTTATTTTTAGGTCGGTCTTCCTCAATTTAAAAGGCTTCTCAGATTACTTGCTTTCACAAAATCTTCGAACTGCCATTTGTTTGTCAAGGCTATCACGTACAGGAAAACTGAACGGTCCGAGTTTTCCCTAAACGACTATTTATCACTACGCTAATGAATTAGATTTATTCTTAAAGAACATAAGAGACGTTTCTACATCAATGGTTTTAAAAACCGAAAAACTTTTTTAAGATCAGAATTTATTTATCACAGGATGATTATTTCACAATTTAGAACCTGTTTTCTATCCCAAGAAACAAATTTAATACTTTACAAAAGTATTGTGAGTAGTAACAACTTTAGTTATTATAGTAATTCCTTGTAGGCCAACATCCATTTCCCAAATATATTTTGCTCCAATAATATATAACTAGTTTGAAAATTACCAAACTCTTTAGCGGCTAATTAATATTTTACATTTTTATTTAGATTAAAGCTACTACGTAATCTGCATTTTTGGTTAAAAAAACCTAACCGAACCAAAAACATGCTTAAAACTTTATGATCATCTAGTTATCATGTCTGCATGAACATACATGAACAACACATGCATGAAGTAGCTTGTCTGCATGTTGTCAACTCTACACTGTAAGAATACATGTCACAATATTCTAAAATATATCCCCCGTTTGTGATGTAACATATACGGTTTCGGTTACGTCTTAAGATATCTCGAATATTAGCTTTTCTTATTTATATGGTTAACATGAACAACGTATACGTATAATAACCGTATAAGTTACTATATAATATAAAATTAATTAAAATCGTTTGATGGAGACTAAGACAAAAATACAAGAAGGGATATATAAAAAATATCATGATTTAATTAAAAATTCTACTCGGCCTAAATAAGATGCATTTATGAAAACATTGTTACGTACTTGGTATTGCCATTAGAGTTCTGTGTTATGGTTTCCGATATTAAAATACGTCAAAAAGTTTTGGGCTACAGTATAGACTCTAATTAGGAACTGCACATACTACACTTTTCAGTATTACGAGTGTTACGTTATTTTTAAACTATGTATAGTATGTTAATTATACATACTATTATTTTGGTAGATAATGCTCTAAATTCTTCTATTATTTTTCAATAGCCATAAGCTTCAAAATGAGTTTGAAAATTAATATATAATACAATACAGTTTTACTGACTAAAACACACCTGGAATGATTGTTCCTGGCATTTTTTTACAAGCTTTGGGAACCTTAGGTAAGAAGATAGCAACATTAAGGTGACTCAATTTACAATACTGAGGTAATATTAACCACTGGAAGTGACCTGTTCTACTACTAGAACGTAGGGCTTCATTACCCAAGGTCTCAAGTTTAAATATTACTAATCCCCAATACTATGCAATAATTCTATAACCCCATGTCTAGCCTTAATCGGTTTGTAAAACTAAATGAGTGTAGCTTAGCATGCTGGTATCTTAAGGTAAGGCATATAAAAGGTATGTTCATTTGGAAGTGGAAATGGCTCGTTGATGGACTCCCAGCCCATACTTAAACCATTTGGAATAAGAAGAATATTGGGTGTCCCAATGACCTGGACGCAAACATTTATTTGAAAATATTCTAATAATACTTTAATAAAGCTGCATTTCAATAAGTTGACTACTCTAGTAATTATTGGTAACAATAAAATATTTTAAATTTTACCTTAAGAATATTATATTCTATGTACTCACTTTTTACAAAGGAGAAATGCGTACACATACGGGAATAGTGTTGGGCTAACACCCTCTAAAAGCCATATCGTTCGGAAACCTTAATGGTGACATAATTATTACCAGAACAAGATGTCATGTAACGTACCACGAAAATCCCTTCGGGTGGCCTGGAAGTAAAATACAGTAGCTATCTCTCGTTTCGGTTTGAGAGAAGCGCTAGATGAAAGTTTGGGTTGACTGACCTCCACTAATCCTGGACTCAATTCATTCCGTCCACAAGGATGTTATTACATCAACCTGTCGGTTAATTTGAAACTTAATACAACATGTATGCTTTGTTATAACAACCGCTAAATTTTACCCAGATTAGAACAGTATTACTTACAGCTGAAACATCTCCTTGGGGTGTAGCGAAAGAACCATAGCAAGCAAATACTCTTGTAATTAAAAAATAAGAAGATTTCTATTTACATTCACATTTACCTTACATTCATATTCATCTAAGAACAACAGGACTGCTATAAAAATAGCTTTGAAGTTTGTATATCCTAAGTGTGCCATCTTTGTATTCCTACCTCTCGTCCAAACAATCCCTATCATCAGAGGGTTGTTATGTTATTGAGATATCATTAGCAGACTTTGATGGTTGACACACCCCTCCCTCCACTAATAATCTGAGCCTTTATAAGCTAACTTAACTGTCTGAACATCAGTGGAAGTCCCTGCTCCAGACTTCTACAAGGACTCTTGGTAAGTCGTAATAATTGATGTGAAAATTTTTATATTTATTGTTTTACGATATAGGCTAGCATTTTGCCCCTACAGTCCCCAAAGCCATTTTTTTACAAATAAATTTAAAATTACTTTAATAGATTTTAACACTAGGGGTTAAATTTTTTAGTTTTCTGTTTCCTTTAGCAAATTTTGATTACAGTACCGTTGTGTACATGACATTAGCTACCGGAAACGTCTTGAATTAATTTATAAGTGTATACTAACCAATAATGTGACTCATGTGATTATGTGAAAGAAAATGATTCAACAGTTTGGTAAAGTATATACCCGTATTGATTTCATCATAAATTTAATGTCATGCTATTATTCCTAGGCCATATATGAAAAACATATTAAATAACAGTAAAATAATTAGCTGTAGATGTGTGCCGGTCGCGAGTAGTGTATAAAAAGTATATCGGAGGTTTCACTGCCACCACAGCGTTAAGTAGGAAGAATAGGCCCTGTTGAGAACGGGATTTTAATAAAATAATATATTTCATACTGAGAAAAGTCAATTTAAGGCTTATTGAACGTAACAAATACAATTATGTTAATTTTGAGTTTAAGCAATGGTGTAGACATTACGATGGGTGTAGCGCATTGCGCGAATAATACCTCAATGACAATGACCGAGTGCCCCCTCCCTATTTCAATACGGGATAAAGCAACCGCGTCTCTTTTTTCTTAAGACTTGCATTGGAATCACATGAGTCACCAAATATTTTAAAAGCCTAAAGGCTAAAAAAAACTTAAACAACTGTTACAACATAACCTAAATGAAAATGCAAAAACAACGATAGGATACATTTACTTAAAGAACCGTGGCATGCTAAAACTGATGTTTATAAATTCCATTGTCTTTCATGGACTAACTTATTATTTCTAATATAATCGTAATAAAATAAAAATGTGACACTGTGTTAAAATAACCTTTTCTGCTTTGTTTTTAAACTTATAATTTCAACTTGCATCTGGAGCAATCCTCGGTGTGAAAAAGCTGCATATCGTAAAAGTTAATATAATGTTAACATATTGCTTTTTATAATCTCTAGCATTTTTAAACTTTTTTTAACCGATTAAAACAGTTTTATTGCCAGGACAAATAATTTCACTGTAGGCTTTTATCATTTCAACAAAAAATTAAGAATGGTTTTCCCCAAGAAAAGAGTCAAATGTTACTTCAAAGTATCCCCTTAAATTAATACCCTTTTAAGAACCCCTTATTTTACCATGCATTGTTGTATTACATTATTTAAATCGTTCAGTTAGATAGAAGGCTGGACTCACTAACAGCATAATCATATCATAAAATTTGGTTGGAATTTAATTATTTCCAACGGGATTATGAGATTCAAAGACTAAATAGAATTTCAAATAGTCTGGATAAGTTTTACTTTCGAATAACAAGTACTAGTAACAAGTACTTAGATAACCTTTCAACAGTATGTAGATAATTATAAACAGTTATGTTTTATCCAAAGTTTTTTTTTCAAATAACTCTCACCATTTGTATAAAGTGTCATTGTCAATCGTTTTATTGGGACAATATGAGACAAACTTTAACGGTTTTATATTTTGTATGCATATGCATTCATAAAATGTGTTAAACTCATGATTGTTCAAATTGACTATTTTACAGTTTATATGGCTATGTATCCGTTCGCATTAAATTTTACCAATTTAAGGAATTTTGTGAAATTAGTCATATTTTAGCGAATTTCCCTATAGGGAAGTAGCTATTACCGTAGGTGGCACGGTAAGACCTAGACCCGGGACCGATTTACTTTTTCATTTTGATGTCCCCAGAGGCCAAAAACACCATTCGTTCAAATTTTTATATATGTATATATATATATATATATAGACTTATATATATATACGTCCGTGAACGCGATAACTTGAGTAATTTTTGTCCGATTTTGATGAAATTTGGTTTAAAGGTGTAAAGCGGGATAAACTTGAATGAGTTCGCGAACCAGCACGATCGGATCATGGGAACGGGGCTTTACGGGGGGTTTTATGGGGTAAAAATTGGTTTTTCTCACTTTTGACCCTCAAAACACAAAATTTCCCGATTTATCTTTAGACCTTTTTAAAGAGCTTAAAAAAACAAATAATTTAGTATATAAAAGTATTTTTGTTCGATTATTAGTAACGGAGAAAATTAAAAAAATTGTAAATTCAAAATTCCCATGTTATTCTTATGGAGAATATTGTCAAATGTTGTACTTTGCTTGTTTATGGATATATTTTGATCAAACTTGGCAAATTTATTTATTTTCTACTAAGCTATCAATATTTTACTCAAAAACACACTTTATTAGTTTCCTTGTAGCAGCAAACCTAGGTACTCGTTAAACCTAATGTTATTAAAATATATTTAACTGAAAATCAATTCAGACAAATGGAAATTCGCTTAGTCGGCAGGTTTGCTGCGGCGGGGGTATTTTACATTTACCATGCCTCAGCGTCTAATAAAAATTAAAATGTGAAAATAGGTTAATAATTTAATTATTGAAGGTCCATATCCATATTTACAATTACTATTACATTAAAGTGGGCAAAATAGAAAAAGTATGTCTTTAAAATCATTATTTTCCTAATCGTAAAGCACCAATATTCAATGTAGTTCTATAACAAATTTATCTATGGCAAATATATTGTTCTTAATACCCTTATTTTAAGTAATCTTACTTAATATGCATTTTACAATACAAACGTAATAACATATTTGTTCATCGTGTAAAAAATGGCTGCATTTTTATAAAATAATATTTTAATTACACAAGCCTATGTGCGATATGGTTAAGAGATAAGTAGTATTGAGTAATGCTCTTTCAAACGAAGTATCGTTGTAAAGCAACGACGGTGTCAGGTTCACCAATTGATCGTAGCGAATGAAGATGTAAACCAATAATCTTATTTTAAAATTATTACGACGTATCAGGTGAATAAGACTTTTAATTGTAATACTTCTTCATAAACATTCGATTATTTTTAAAACTCCTGTTTAAAGCAATTTTCTTGTTTTTGTTTACTCATTTTCTTTACTGTCCATGTTCCGTTCTTGATTATACTCGTTAGTTTTCTTTCAAAAATCCAGGCTCAATCAGCAAGCCTTCAACAGTTCATTATCTCGACATCGCTACATACGTCAAGCCAGGAGAAATTTTTGCTTTCTCTGGTTCACCACAACCCGATTTTAAGTTCACACTCGTCTACCAATGAAAATAAATATATTTATATCCCCCTACCACCTTTTAGACTCCTATTGATTTTCCTATAGTTTGTCATTTAATTTTCTCCGTCATATGTATATGTCAAATTGGTAAACCACATGTTTCTCATGGTATATTTAGACATACATTGATTTGATAACAAATAAAAGCTATAATTGTTTTTTTTCTAGTATAGATACATAGAGAAAATCAGCAAAATACTGTTTAAAAATAAGTGATAGTTTCCAAATGTCTTGATGTACATTCTGCGTATTCCTTGATGAATGGTCTTCAACCGAATGCTTTTTCATTTGTATTGAATTTAGGCTGTATATTGGCTGGTTTATAAACACATATGATTCTTTGCTTATATTTTTGTTGTTGATTGGTAACCATGAGTGGACCCCATAACCCAATGTAAAAAAATTGAAATTTGAAGTTATTGAAATTATATTGGCGTTATTAAATGAATTGTTTACTTTAATACTTTCTTATTAAATGGCGACCATACAAAGTAGGTATTTCATTTTCAATATTTGTCAAAACCACTATAGTAAGTTTGTTTAAGATATGTACAGCCGTTATTGTATTCTTGGCATCTTTTCATTGTATGATGTGATTAAAAGATTTGCATAAGGCCCTATCTCAATGAGCTCCATTCAATAGATTTAAATATTTATTTGAGGTAGTTGTGTTTGATAATAATGATACTAGTAGTATATCTATTTTCTATTACAATATATCTAATAAAATGTAAGACAAATTTTTATTCTGCCCATTGTTTATTTACAGATACTGCTCCCTTTAAAATGTATCGACATGCAGCAACGCTTGTTGCCGTCGCAGCCTTCTGTGTATGCAGTGTCAGAGGAGCGGCAATGCCAGATATTGACAGCTACATCTACGGCATGAACTACAACCGTGATCAGATCCTGGCCTACAAGGGGGAAACAACTACTAGTGTTCCGGTAAAGACGGAGGGTAAGTTGGACGGAAACAAGAACTTCATCGTCATTACAAGGGAGAAAAAAACTGCTGAGAATGGATTTTCTGATATTGGAGTTGTGTCTTCCAACGAACACAGAACCTACCCTGGATCCTTACTGCTGGCCAACCAGAGACTCATGGACAACAACCCAGATGTCTTGGCAGTAGCCCGCGCTCCCTTGACTTATACCGTAAATCTGCCAGGATTGACCAGTGACGGCCACTTTACCATTGACCCAACCTTCGCCAACTACCAATCAGCTAAAGAGAATACCCTGAAAACGTGGTTTGACAAGTATGGGAAGAACCACAATGTCGTGTCTAACTTTCAGAGTGACTACAGTTTTGCTTACAGCCAGGAATACTTGAGAGTCAAATTCGGTTTGGAGTTCAAGAACACCCAAGTTGAAGCAAGCATAGATTTCAGTGCGATGCAAAACCAAGAAAAACTCATCATGATTCATAAGTTCAAACAGATTTACTACACCGTTAGCGCGGAAGCTCAGAAGAAACCTTCAGATCTTTTCGCGTCATCAGTTACAGCCGCAGAACTGAAACAAAAGACCAGCAGCAGCAGTCCACCAGTGATAGTGGACAGTGTGTCGTATGGAAGAACTATCTACGTCAAGCTAGAAACATCTTCCACTGATAAAGAAGCCAAGGCTACACTTTCAACCAAAGCAACCAAATTTGACCTCAAGGCTGAAGCCGAAACAGAAATTAGACAAAAACTGAAGGATCTCAAGATGCAGGTGTTTGTGCTTGGAGGAAGTACAGAACATATTGAATTAATTAACGCCCAGACCTTTAAAGATGTTAACAATGTTCTAGTAAAATACGCTAAGTTCTCTAAGGACAACTTAGGATTCCCTATATCCTACTCGGCTAACTTCATCAAGGACAACTCCAGAGCTGTAGTGCAGATGAGTACAGACTACACTGAAACTACCAGAACTATATTCTCCAAGGGAGTACTGAAGATCTCCCACAAGGGAGGATTTGTAATGCAGTGGGCCATCACTTGGAAGGAGGTGAGCTACGACAAAAACGGAGCCAAGGTTTCCAAGGAAGTCAGCTGGGAAAAGAACTGGAAGGACTTGACTGCTCCCTTCAGTTCAGAGATCGAGCTCCCTGGAAATGCCGAGGATATCAACGTGTTTGCCAGGGAAGCCACTGGACTAGCCTGGGAGTGGTGGCGCACCGTCGTTGACAAGAAGGGCGTCGCCCTGGTCGGGGAGAGAACGATCTCAGTCTGGGGCACAACCCTTAGCCCTCAGTACTCGATAACTCCTAGCGTTTAAGATAGTGATGCATTTCAAGAATAGCAAGTTATTGAATTCTAAGATTAGGATGATTTTATGTTTTTTTTTTTTACTTTTTGAGTTAGACGATTTTTAAATCCACACTTTTCAGACGAAATACTTTCCAATGTAAATATTTTTATATTGTACGTAAGAAGTACAAAAGAATAAAATGATGACCTTTTAATTTTGTATATTTATGGTTTTCATTACCTCAACAGTTCCTGCAAAAAAACCTTCTATTTGCAATGAAACAAAGTTTTTTTCATAACTTATTGTTTTAAGTGTACTTTCAGCCTAAAATGCAAAGATACCATAAAAAAGAGATACCTTAATGGCAAAGATACCTTTATACCACAATATTATAGTAAAATGCAAAGTTATGTTTTATAAGAAATATTGTCCAGTTCCTTCAAATCAAATTAGTAATCCGATTTGCTTCAATCAACATCCGTGATTTGTAAGTTTTACAAGTAGCTTTTATATGTTTCATAAGTATTA
Organism: Macrosteles quadrilineatus; assembly: GCF_028750875.1. Taxonomy (NCBI): domain Eukaryota; kingdom Metazoa; phylum Arthropoda; class Insecta; order Hemiptera; family Cicadellidae; genus Macrosteles; species Macrosteles quadrilineatus. The sequence goes on from NW_026542597.1 coordinate 62,986,850, forward strand.
TGTGTGCATACACAAAGATGAATAATTAAATTACAATATTAAATTAAATTTCAGATGAAAGAGTTAATTTTAAAGGGTGTATTATGTTTTTTTACATTACATTACTTCAGTTGTTTAAATTTATTGATAGCAGTTTGAGAAACGCAATCCTAAAGAATACTTTATTGGACAACACATATACTTTCAAGGCTCAAAGCCAAGAAATTCTTGAATTAGTATATAAATCACTTAAGACCCCTTTTGTTCGTTAAGTAGATTAGACAAATGGACAGACACTCCACTAAAAACAGTTTTCAAAATACAACCCAACAAACAATATAAACATAAATGATCGTAACACTTATTCTAGACCACAGACTTATTTCATTACGACATGACATACCTAAGTAAATATTTTATAATTTTGGAACAATAAACCACATGAAATATGTTGAGCTTTAGGACCCCAGATTAAATTTAGTTATTGGATGAACAAAAAGTTAAATAATTTGCACTAAAATAGTTCAACTAGATGTTTTGTCTTGAAACACCTGTTAATTTTGACTTACCGCCTTTCCCCAAAAAATTAAAAACAACGGAAAAGGTAATATCAGTACACGTGAAGGCTAACAAGCTTTAAGACCTATTTTCTTAATATAACAATACCCTAATAACTTCCAAAACGAAACTAGTGTACTTTGAGGTACTCAAAATATTTCCTAACACCATATATTACGCACGCAATGCAACAAACTTGACATGAAGCGTCAGGAAGGGACTCAAGTTGCATGTCGTACGTTGAAACAATTCATCACTACAGAACACGCTATATGTCTGTCTTTTCTGCGTTCATATATCAAAGCCTTTTTTTAAGATATACTGAAAATCCTTTATGTTTTTCCAACAAATGAATAATATGCAGAGTGAAATTTTACTTTAACAGTCTTTGTATGACTTTACATCACGTCAATAAACTATGACTTCGGTATTGTAATTAAATACACTATAGTCAACAGTATTATTGTTTTAGAAAGGCCTACAAAACGTGTAACGACACATTTGAAAGCATGTTCTGATAGCTGAATTTTTTTCTTGTGATTTCTAGACAGGGATCAATGTTTAGAAACAACATTTCAGACAAAAACCTATCATATTAAATGTATAAATTTGCTAAAATGTCGCTACTACTGGTGTTTTATAATCTTTCCTTCAACTCGGTTGTCGTAAGTAAAATAGTGTTCGATATTCAGTTAAGAATACATTCGACTGGAATAGCAGTGTATAGCGGAATGCAGTGATACAGTTATTACATACGGTTTTATTAGGTCTATTAAGTAGGGTGCAGAGTGGACAAAAATAATATTCTTGAACCACAACATATATCAGTTCCACTCAAGTTAATAGGCCAGTGATATGAGTATTTTTAGATCTAGAGAGCCCCTATCGCCAAGTTCAAGGTCGAGCGTCAACAATAGCTTGTGTAGACAAGTCCGGCTGCTTCACGTCTTCGCCTGCACCCAACACTTTCACTTAAGTACTTAACTGTAAGCAACTGTAAGCAAAAACCAAGTCACATCATAGATGTAAAATGTGATTAATTATTATGTCGTAACAACCAAAATTATGCATTCGGTTACAATTAAAACCACTTAAACCTTTAGAAGTGTTATTCAGTTAACGACTACAGTATAATTAGCTAGAAATAGAATTATCTTATTTGTATAACAACAACATTAGCGTATTTAAAATTGTGACCAAGTAAACTTCCAAGTCAAAACATAATCGATGTTTCCTAATTAACAGAAACATTATTCTATAGGGAAATAATTATCCTAATCGGTTATTAATAAAACATACGTATTATTTATTGTTCGAGTGCAAGTAATTATTTTAAAGACGCGATGTTATTTACACACTTTTACTAATATGACAGTAATAGAAATATTACACGTGTACAAATTTAATCCAGAATAACTGTTTAAAACTATAACTTTGCAGATTGTTTATTTAGTTTTTATAAAAACTAAGATATTTTGTATGTTTTAAAATTAAAGACCAAAGCTTGTTATTGCTATCATTTTATAAAGCTATTGAAGTAGGATATCATCAATCATTCAAAAATCACTTAAGTTAATATTATATATTATATATTAATAGAAGTAGTATTTAAAATAATGTGTCGTTGAATAGTTGCACATCCGATAAATTATGACAAGTATTTTGCTACCATATGTACGAGGGAGACTATGTTATGTAGCCAAACTGTGTCTGATTGGGTTTCAGTTTCTCCAAAATGCATAAAGTGCGGTCTTCTTATTTTTACATTTTACATTTTTAACATACAAAGATTACTTTTGACATTCAAATGTAAGTTTATGTTACAAGATACAATACTAGTCTATCCCTTAGGTTGCTAAGGCTAAAAGGATGTTTAGTAATAAAATTGTCAAAGATTATTCACGCCACAGAAGCCAACATAAGCTGTGTTTAACGTTATTTTCATGGTAATTCAACGCATAACTAAAAATGTTCTATGTAAAGTTAAGCTAGTTTTGGGTCCATCTAGCCCAATTGATTTGTACTGGGGCTGTAATAAGCAATTTTTACAAATCATTCAAATTTGTTGGTTAAAAGGTGGTAGCTTACTTTTTTCCTTTGTGCATTACGCTGAAATAGGTATGCACCATTCTTGAAAATATTAGTTATTTTTTGTCTGGCAATGAAATCGAACAAAATAAACAAAGCAAAATTAGTTTCCATGTGGATATAGCTTTTACTTTCACTAAACGTGGAGATTAATCACTGACCACATTCGTGCAATTATACTTTAAATAGATAAACATTTACGTTAGTTAGCTTTGCAGTTAAGCCTTGCAGTTTGAAGAGTTAATTTATTTGTTAAACTCCAATTTACAACTCAAACACTCCAGTTAAACTTGTCTTTGCTTGGCTTGTTTACGGCTTGGACAAAAGTTTAACATGATTGCTCTTTCAATTGAGATTTCGTCCTAAGTTTTCGACTCACGATTAGGACGAAATTGGGCTGATTAGTATGTTATTTTTCTTATCAGATAAATGAGTTGGAATTCATATATTGTATTTGAATGTAGTTTTCAATGGCTTTATTATAGTTTTGACAGTGCTAAATACCAATACTTATACAGTATTATGCTACTGATTAAAATTTGACAAGGCACAAGTAAGCTTAAGTTAAAATACAAAAATAAAAATGAAAATCTAAGGGATAAAAATAATAGACATATTAAGGTATACTTGCAACAGTTCATAAAATTTTGTATAGTTAAATAATATATAAATAGCCTATTACCAGTCAATTAAGCCTAAAAGCCTATTTAAAATATACTATGTTTAAAATCTATTTCAAACACAAGCTAAAGTAAAAATAATTATATATATCTAAACCAAATCTCAAAAAGTAATTTACCCAAATTAAATTTCATATAATATTAATTGGCCTAAGTGACTAAAAAGTAACAGTGAACATCAAGATCTAGAAGACCTGAATACATTGTTGCTGAAAAACATGTGTTATGTAACAACTGGATTTCCTCCTTCTTCTACCATAAACTAGCCTGGGTGAGAGTTTTAAAAACTAGTTTGTATGATTTTTATATTATAATATTTTCTAGTAAAAAGTGAAAAGCTAAACCAAAACAGTCTCATTATTTCAAATAGTTTAAACAAGAAGAAATGTGGAAACTTGGAAGAAACTTGGTAATCTCCATCTTATTATTACAGACTATCCTATTTAGGTGTTGGACAATTTGAGAACATTAGCCTATCTTTGAGGTGGATCGAGTAGCCTCGTAACTGTTAAAATTTATATAGCCTAAAATCTTGATTCAAGTAAAGACTTTTGTTTTAGAACAATCTTATCCAAATTCAATATAAAATTATTTAGTAAAAAAAAAAATCAAAGGCTAACTTTATTATCATAAAAAAAATCAAATTAAAATATTAGCAAGGAAATTGGTAATTAAAGAGAGTTCCAAGCACGAACCTAAAAACCCTGAGGTTGCATACTAATATCTTACACATGGTTCAGGCCATTTTTACATGTATCTATAATCAATTATCAAACTTTATATTCCACATATATAGATAACGTGTAGCCAGTTTCTAAAAATAAAACAAAAAAGAACTGATGGTAGCTGAATTGGACTAACGACAAGTTAATGTATGTTACTTATTTCTGTCAATTGCCCAAAAATCTTTATCAAAATAAATTTAAGGGGCAACATGTGCAGGATGTAACTTGTTTAATGTTTAATCTACTATCACAACGAAAACTAAATAAAATAAATATACTTTAGACCGTTACAAACACTGTGAAATAGCTTAATAACTTCGTATTTTTGTGTTTGCAAAACCACTACGTGGACAGTAAGAGACAGAATCAGAATCAGAATCCGAATACTTTATTTTTGAACATAGAGTACAGAATAGGCGTCAAAGATTACAGAGATTTCATTATAAAATAGCATAAAGTTGTTGGGCTTTGAGGCACTGTTGGCAGTGTTGGTTATTACTATGAGGGTTGTTTAGTCCTCACTGGAATATCGGTGAAGTTCTCCAATTCATGAACTCCTTAACTGTGTAGAATGGTCTCTCCACAAGCCAAGCCGATAAGCGTTGTCTGGTGCTGGTTATGCTGGGGCCTCATTTTGTCTCTGGGAGCAGGTTCAGGAACTTCACTCCCATGTAGGAAGGTTTTTCTTCAAAAAGAGTTAGATGATGGACTGGAAGTGTGTAATTCATAGCCTGTCAGGTGTAATGGCTATGCCTATCCGTACCACGTTGGAGCTGTAGCCTGCTTGCGTGATTAGCCACAGCTAGGATGTACAGGCTTGTAATCGTTAGGATTTTTAGCTAACGGAATTTCGGTCTGTGACTTTCTCTCTTGTCCATGTCTGCTAATATTATTTTGTGTTGTGATAAATCTTTGCCTTCTCTGTGTATTAGTGCTGTGATCTAGTCGAGCACTTTGAACTAAACCGTTTGTATAAACTTGTCTTGAAGCTAGCAATATGTCTGGCTCTGTCTCTAGCTCCTTTAAATGTGTGAAGTATTGAAGTTAAAATAAATGTAGAAATACATCTCCTCTTTCAAACTTTCTTAGTAGTAAACATATAAAGTGAGTCGGAAAGATATCTCTAGTATCAAAATCACCAGTTTTTACATAGGCCAGTCGTTACCACTTAATACTTCGTGGCAAGGTTACCTTCAATCCATTTTACCCTTTAAAAACTAAACAGCTGAAAATAGTTTAATATAATTGTAAGAGATAATACTAATCTAGCACCATATAGGTTGCTAATGAGAACAGTTACCAGCGGATAATCACAGCAAATAACAGTTGACACAAATAACTAAAAGTGTATTTATCATAAGCATATATACTTGGTTATACCACCTAGTCAGTAAAACTGTTCTTTCCAATTATTGTACGAGTAAGTCCAGTTTTCTCCTTTGCCAAAACATTCTAAATAAGAGTTCGTATAGAGGCATAAGAATGTATCTTCATTACTCTACAATCTCTATCAGATAATCTTGCTGATTCAATGATACAACCGATAGAAAATATTTGTTTCATAATAGCTTCGCAAAGAAAATTTACACATCCACGTGGCAAAGAATTGGATAAATGTAAAATTGTTGACTAGAATAAGATGAACTTCAAAGAAATAAGTGACAGGTATAACACCTACACGCTCCTTACAAACGTATGTGTTCTTGTAAACTTTCGAAGCAGAAGTTGTAATGGCTATGATACAGTGAGCTATTTTATTCGTGAACAATTTTGAAACTCGTGTTCTATTTTTGTGTATTACATGAAAATGTTTCCAAAATTATTTATACTGTAGGCCTACTTCAGGAATAATGAAAGTTTGTCCACACTGTAGTGTCAAAATTGTATTTATAGATGCACAAACATGTTTTAAACAATGACTTGGTCAACCGTTGGTATATGATTTTACATTTTATTTTATTTCCTAAATTTAAATCGATTACATCATATCAACTCATATAAAGATGCAGATTCGAGAGTAGGCATTTAAGAGATGGTCTTTCAGGTTATTGTACTCTTTCCAAATGGGGAAAAAAACTTTTAAGGTAACCTATCAGAAGTTGTTTAAGAGAATTATTATAAACATTGAATTCTTGTTAATTAAAAATGAAGTGTTGGTAAAAAAATGTGTTTGAAGTTTTACAAATGAACTTAGATTTGAATTGACATTTTTTCATGACCTAAGTAACAATATTCTTGGCTATCAATACTAGTCATCTGCAAGTCTTAAGTTGTAATGACTAATTTATCATTTGATTAGTTGGGCTTAGACATAGACTTAGGCTTAACTTAATTCGTTCCTTGTAAGTCAAAGGATATTTGATTTGCCAAAGCCTAATCTACAACACAAACACACAAGTTAAACTCTTGTTGTTTGATTGTTTGATTTGTTGACATCTGAGTCAAAAGTTGAGTTTAACTGTTTACTTAATGAACAGTCTTACATTTAACTATACAATAACCTTATTTGTTAATTAATTATTAAGATTAGCCATGGTTGACACCAACATGATATACGAAGCTGTATTCCATTTAAATGGCTTAAAATAAAATAATACAAATATATTTACATAAAGAAGATAGGGTTAGGTTCTGCCATGGCAAAATGTAATTAAAACACTGTTTAGCATTAAAACGAAGCACTAATATAAACGCAAAATCATATAAACACGAATACTTGTAATGTTTATTGGTAAAAATAAGAGTTCTAACAATAAGATTCAAGTCAAGTATACTAAGCAGTTCCTCCAACAATGTTAGTCATAGAATTAGTTGTGTAGGAGTCGGATCTGTTGAAGTTCCCAACCTTAATTAGGATCGTTCTCTGATCAGACTATTAAATTGTCTGAGTAATTTAGGATTGTCTTGGAAACTTGGTAACTGATTATTATGCTGAGACAAAGATCAAGAGCTGTAAAGGTCACAGGGCGGTTAAGTGAACCGTGCTAACGATACTTTGCAGAAACAATCTTCGTTAGAAATCTAAATTTATCTTTGTGTTTTCAATTATTTTTATTGCATACAATTTTTAGTCTAAAGGCGTATTTGCAATTTTTTAGTTCGTGGCGAACAAATTATGTTTACACACTCATTACTGTATTAATGACACAATTACACATATGCTGTATTAACATGTAGTATAAATAATCATTCATGTTGATACACGGTTCCTGGTATAGGATTGTAACATGCTCAAGCATTGAGGTACACAAAACACGGATAGATGTTTTGTGACGTAGTAACATCAGTAATGCAGTATTTGTGCTCATCACCCATGATAACTGATGTTTGATTGTGTTGTGTCAACCCTGGCATTACTGTAATTACCTACCAATCTACAATGTCTGTACATCTACCAGCTTCAATGTTTGCTTGAGTTATGTATAACACTTGCATTATGGTACTTATCTGATGCAATTACTACAACATAATCAGAAGACACTTCATCCTGTGTTTGTACTTGCAGTTTCAGGACAGAATTTCGTAAAATCTTCTCATGAAATGTTTTGTATGGTTCTGCTACAACTGATTCATTGATCCTTTACACCGATCCATGCTATCCATGATGTCACAATTTACTTATCCATATTTAAAGAGGGAAAATCATTTCGAAGATATTACCTTATACAACTCTTCAAATAGTTGTTTGTCTTATGTTAGTTCTGACGAAACAAAAGTAATTTTCCAACATTAGAACCCTGTGAATGTTTTAAGATAAAGATATTATACAATTATTTGTACCAAAGTAAGTTGAATGCACGAAGAAGCCATAGGTTTTAAGATAGTGGTAATGTCTAGTCTATACTATGCAAGCTAAGTAATTCCCAAATGAAATCAGGAATGTAGCTCTGACTTAAAATGTGCTCTATATTTCTGATTACCCAATCAACCTCGGAGCAACAATACTTATATTCTGCCAATCACTATTTTGAGCTTAGGGCAATAAACGTTAGACCCAAAGTTTTGGACAAAAAACCCGTTTAATTTTGAGGAATTTCTTTGTACTTGTTTCTCCTGCATAATGGGGTTTGTTACTACAATTACTACAATAATCGAAACACTCGTTTTATGAAACATAATTCTCACATGAGAAAAACTTAAGCATTGCGAAACACGTTTTTGAAATGATTCTATGATATCTTTATGTTTAAACAATTAGGGTGTTTCTAATGTCATGTTATATTTGTTTTTTTCTTATCCTCTTATTTTATCCTCGAACCATTATCCCCTTTGAATACTTACATCACAATAAGTAAACCATAAGTACGGTGAACAATATTCTGATTTAAAAGGAACACGAGTTTATAAAAAGTCAAGCTATAAGCTCAAGTATGGCTTTACACAATGCTGGTGAAACATTCTCTTAAAAGATAAACCAAAGGTCAAAATTCGACGAAACCCTAATCTTCATTTAAGTAGACAATTTCGGGCGTTACACACCTTTTTGGAACTAGGAAAATTCAGTCCTTTGCCGATAATTGTCATCACATATCAACACACAAACACATATTTAAGATCCTTCGTTGGCTTAAAAAAAATCATAAATATTTTAAGCCCTGTCCACTAAAATATATATAGGAACACTAATCTATAACAGATGAAAGCCAAGTCTGAATCCTAATAACAAAATTAGTACAAAATTCAAATTTTTTAAAAATATTCTACCTTTTTATGTGGCACTTTACCTATCAAGATAATTTAGTCTTAATAATTATATTGATATTTGTGACAATGTTTATTTTTAGCTTTGGCTATTACCAATGGTCAATGTTTTTACTTGCAAGTCCATGTAAACAACAACCAGCGTAAGGCATGGAGGATGGTGTGGTAGGTTTTGCAGTATCGTTGTTATGTGAGAACCACAAGAACTATGAGTGATTGTACCCTTCAGGACATTGCTATGAGAACAAAAAATTTTACTTTTTTGTGTTGGAGCCGTAAACGTTAATGTCTTTATCACGCTAGACTCTTTAAGGTGCACTGTAATTTATTCAACCTACTTAGGTAAGCGGTCGTTCAGAATAAATCGTTAATGGCTGAAAAATAAGTAAATTTATGAACAATAATTATTAAAGAGAAGATTTTAATTTCTTTAGGTTAATAACATTTTATTATTTTAAATAAAGACACAATGTTATCATTATTTTATCGATTAAAAACAAACAACTAGCTTAAACATAATTTATACCCTAATCGATTTCTCGAAAATTGACCTACATTCTTTAAAGTAATGTTAGAACTAATTAAAAACTATAATTTAGGTATTGCGTTAGTAAAAATGGGGAATATAATATAATATTCTGTAGCGTTGTAGGGAAAATAGTCAGTGAAACAAAAGTGACAAAATTAAAATGATCGCGTAACTTTTTTACATGTAAAGTACTGTTCATATAGCCTTTGACACTGTATCCAGTGTATTGTCTGTGTATTGAAATAGATTCATCAAAGGACTATGGGCTTAACTTCAGCAATATACGCCGTAATAAGCTTTTGATTTAGCTCCGTATCTAAAACTAGAAATATCCATTTTGGTTATCTCGTATCCCTTTGTGTCGTGTATTTCGTTTTTATTTTCTTATATTACAAAAATAGAGTTTATCCTTTGTACAATTTATTCGAAAAGAATGCGTAAATACCTAAATCACAATGTATATAATTCTTATAAAAAAGTTGATTTAATTAAACTATGAGATTAATTAAAACAGAGATAGTATTATTATGAGATAGTAGATAAATTGTGAGATCATGCCGTAGCATATGATATAGTTAAATCATATGCTACCCTAAAACACTAATCTATTAACTACATATAAATAGTTTATTTTACAAACTGTAACAGGTATTTTATAACTAATTCATGTTAAAATTGTATCACGATAACGAATAGCAGAAAAGCTATAATCCGTTTACAATATTTATGCGGTTTGAGTGACGTTCCCCCCTCCACTTTTTTCTGTTTAATTTTCGGGGCGGCTGGTTACGGTTTTGACAAATCTTAACTGTTGAGTTATTGGTCGGATCAAGACGTGGGGGGAATATATTTATTCTCCTAAAACCGCCTAAATTTAATGAACGGAGTATAGTAATTTATCTGCAATGATAATAACTTTTATACAAGTGTCTAAATGTATAAGATTTTATATTTTTCCAGGGACAACTTGACTATTTTATAAATTACAACAGGATCTTATAAAGCTACATTTGTTGACGCGGATAAAAGACTGGATAGTTAATAAAAATTGGTTGATCTTGAGAGTCTCTTTTATAGATACACCTTTTGTTGCTTGTTTTGCATTTTCTTAAAAATGTATAAAAATGCGTGGACCACGATATTTTTACCAATCAACAGAACATTCGATCCTTTCAAGTTTATCATTGTGTGATTAAACTTTGTTCTCAAGTTGCAGTTTATAAAAACAGGTCTAACTGCTTATTTTGTCAGGACTTTAGCCATTCACTTTAATCTAAAATAGGTCTCTATGACCGCTAGACTTTATAATTCAATACATTAAAGATATAATTAGTTCTCCTTTCGCACCTCTGTGGGTACTCAAGCCCTTGAAAATCTAGTAAGGGAGGAATCCTAATACAGTCCAAGTAACTTATGTGGAAACTAAGGTGATGAGTCATGCGGTGAACTTTACCGTTTACCAATATTACCAGGTGTCAGATCCGACCACAAAACCGATGAGGTTGAGAGCTAATAATTGGCTTTGCAACGACATGATTGTTAAAAATATTAATGCAGACAAGACTTTAAAAAGAAAAAAAAATTAATAGATTTGACAAAAAGATGTTTATTTAAATTCAACATTAGAAAATCATAATAATATTAATAAAACATATGTTAGTTCAATAAAATAAGGAAGAAGGCAGGCATGGATTATTACAATGATCATTAGGCTTGGCCATTCGTTCCTGTGATTCAATGTGTTGTAAGTTTCTCGTTTAAAAATTGCCACGGATAGCTTGGCCCACCAACACATACACAGAAATCACTTCAAACACATGTGGGTTCTCCTGCATATTAGGGGTGTTTTATAATAAACACAATAAAACTAATTTAATATAAACAAATAAATCAATATCTGAACCAAAAAATATAATTATAGTAATTAAAAAAATAAAAATAATACTCGAATACTCTGAAATAATCAGATGACGAGTAAATTATCATGGATGGTAAGTGAAATTGGTTTCTAGTCTATGTAAGGTGTTCTCTTAAGACTGCTAATCTGTCTACTTGACATTGTTATATATGTTAGAAAGTATTAAAAAAAATGACTAATTCGTAACCTGGTAACGCAAATTTATTTGAAATATTTCAAAATCAAAAGAACGTTATTTTGTGTTTTTTTCAAAAAGCACAATAAGTTATAGCTTAATCAAAATTTAAAATATACAACACTCGGCCCAGCTTATTTCTCAACATCATGGTGGAAACGAGTAAAAACTGTGTACAGTCAATGGTAAAAAGTAATATCTTCCACCATGACCACAAGCAGCCACAACCTCTACTTTCTTTGAATTCACATCATCCACCTGATCAATCCGGACAAAATCCCAGAGCTTCCCAACAGTACATTATAATTTCACACGTTCCTACGTAATTTAGTCAATGGTTCTGTTTTACTTTTCATTTATTATTATTCAGAAGGAATACACTGAATATACATTACTTATGTACAACACTTTGGAAATGACCAGAGAACGTAGGAGACGTAGGAGAAAACGTAACCAGTATTGTTTTACAAGGGAGGGTGGTTAGCCCATCGCCTCAACCCCCAATATGAATGGAGGACCGCACCTACTTCTGGTCAGCGGGTCCATCGGACCTAGCCGGGAGGACTGACAAGCAGATCCACCGACCTTCCCCCTATCCGCCACCCAGGGGACGCTCTGTATACGCTGAAGTAGGAAAGCGCACGGATACTTTATTACCAGATACATAAAATACTAACACTAGGTACAAAAGATGCTTAATACTAGATACATAGAAAGATACACTACCACCAACACTTAATACCAACTATTTTGGTTCTAGTTCATACGGTGTCATTTTCTTCAGCCATCTTCCTTGTATTTTGACCCCAGTTGTCTTCAACCGGCTTGCAGTGTTAATGAAGAACTCTTCAGTTTCTTCTTTTTCAAGTTTCTCAGAAATTCAATCTCGTCATCCATATTTCGTTCATCTCCTACATTTCATCACGTTTCTCGAACATTTTTTCCATGGCAAACTCTTTGGTACTTTACTCTACGATGTGGATACTGTTTGTTTGACAGAAGCAATAACAAAGTAGCATCAGGTCTCCTTGCAGTTTTATAACCTCCTATTTCCCCCCAGAAGTTTCTAAATCTGCTAATTCTTATGTAGAAATACAGACAAGAAAGGAAATTCTTACATGTTTTCACTGATGTTTTATCCTCCAGAACTGCTCTCTCTTGTAGCCCATCGAATGGAGAAAATACACTTTCTTGGATCTCTATTCTTTCTCAAAATAATTTTAACACGAGGAAACTTTCATCTAGCATTCACCTACTGTGTCTGTGAAATAATTAAACTAATAGTTTCTATGGAAACATATATTTGTTGTCAGCATTTATCAAGAACATTGAGGCCTTTTACAATGGATAGATCGATGCTTTCTATTTATACATTAAATAATAATAGTTAAAGCCATATATGAATGAATAACGTATTTAACCATCGCCAGAATGTGCGTTGAGTAACGTTCTGTAAACTACTGATTTATATTATATACAAACCTTTAATGAAGCCAAGCAGGAGGGTCTACTGGTTCTCAACTATAAGGATTTTTGTTAGCTTTACTTAGTACTTACGTGTAGTTTCGTGTTCTGGCTTAAGGAACACAAAAATGTATTCCCTTAATGACAACACATCTCTCTTTCCAACTAAAACATCCATTAGTTTAAAATATAAATAAATGAGATAAAGATAAAGTCAAATTCCAATTTTGCCTTAGCTTGTAGAGTTTTAGTCTCCCTTGTGCACAGATTAACACTTTTCCATTTAGGTAATTCTGCTACATCATTAATATTTGAAATGGGGACGCCACCTAGAAATAATAAAACAAAAAATGAGTTTTAAATTTGAAAAAAATTAGCATTGGTCTTATGGGTTGCCATGCTGGTGAAGAAATGACATAGGAATATTAACAGAAAATCAAAACAAACAAATGAAAGAAATTCCAATCACATTTTTTTATTTACTGCAAGGAGTGGAAATAGAGAAGTCTGTACATTACATATTTTTGGTCGAGTTTTCGACCCCTGGATGACCTCTAGTTTTAGATTAATAGAGACAGAAGCTTATATATGGCTAAACACTACACGCACTACACAAACACATGTATATATAACTACATGTTATTGGTAACTTGTATGTTTATTTAACTGATAATATGCAAAGTTAAAATTGTGCTATTAATTGTGTAATATTTCTATATCATCGGCAATTCCACAGGTTTGTGCCATGTTCTTTAAGGTTTTTCTTATCTGCTTGTCGAGTATATTAAGTTTTCTTTGTCACATGAAAGTTTTTGCAATGACAGCAACTTGTTCTGTAGTTGTCATGAGAAACGTGACCCCAATACTGATGTGGAAATGTCCAGTTCTTGGCGCCAACTTGTTGGACACTTTGTAAGATAAGTTGTGAAATCACAGTTGACGTCATACATTGTGAAGGACCTTAACATAAACATAACGAAAATAAAGTAAAATTTCCCCTCTAGGGTAGAGTGGATCCAGATAACACGTGGGTAACTAAGTCCAAGAGATATTGTCTCGGATATTGCCAAAGTTAAGCCTATCGTCCTCTGATGAACTCATAACTTCACACCATTGCTATACGCCGGACATTGCACATTGCCACATGATGTGACTGATCCCTATCATACAGTTATTGGATTGTAGGAAGATTTCTGATAAGTTATAATCAACCAAAAAACTATTCTAATAAAAAAACGATGTTTTAAAAAGAAAAAAATAATACTTATGCATATGTATTACTTTCATTACCAAATGAGGAAATATACTTTTTATACAGAAATAAACAAAAAATAAAAATAGTCCACTTCTAATGTTAACGCTATATAATAATATACAAGTAGGCAAACGCGTTGTTAAGATAAGCAGCATACTTGAGATAGGGCAAGGAACTGCGAAATATCTCTTTTGGGTTGACGCTTACTTAGGTCTCTAAAAGGAATTTCTCCTACACTTGACGGTGGAAGCTATGGAAATCTTACATCACTGATTATTGTTAAATATTAGAAGGTTGGCTTATAAATATAAAACATATTTGAAGAGGCTTTGCTGGTTCTATGCCTTAAAGAGACAAAATATACTCAACACTCAGAAGCCTAATACAATATACAACAAACTGTTAATACAAAAAACAACAGGGATTCCTTAAAGTAGCCACGAATGATTCTTGTAACTCAAAACCGACGTTAAGAGTGAAATATATTCAAATCCATGAGTATATCATTACGAACTAATCTTACATTCTTATTATAAAACAGGTTAGCTAAATATATTATCAATTATCAATTATTTGAGATGGGGACGCCACATAAGTGCGTATTTTAACCCAAATGTAAAGGAAGAGTGTAAAATGGTGTGAAATGATCTGTATAGCTGCGCTACTGACTAAGATCAGCTGGTTTATCGGTCAGCATATTTTATTGAAAGCCCAATGATCACGAACAGCTCGGTCCGGTTTCGAAATATCAAAAAGCTACCGCCTTTTCTAAGTATCGAATCGGCGACCTTTTGATTGCCATGCGAGCACATTAACAATTCAGCAACGCAGCCTGTCAATTAATTGATTTATTTCTGGCTGTTTTCCGATATATTTAACTCAAATAATAATATTATTGTTGGTATTGCTATAACCAGCTGATCTCTAGTTGTTGATTTTCATGTTATGTTACGAATTTGGATAATAAACACTATCTTGTTTAGAAATGATTATTTAATTAAAATAGTTTTACTAAACATAAATGAACAATTATACATTATGAAATTTGTAAACCGTATACATCCTGATTGTTTGAATTTACAAAGTTAAATGATTAGAAAAGGTCAATTATATATTCCTAACACTATCACAGTTTTAGTTCCAGACCAGTCCTGCAAATATATTTACTCTGATCTAATATCGCGGAACGTTATCAAGAACAAATATCCTACCGGAAATAGCCTGTCAATCATAGGAACCCTTCCCTTTTTGTAAAACACTGATCACTCATTTAAATTGAAAACTTATTATTTTCCTAAATGATTCCTTAGTAGTGATATTTCATATGTTTTGTGGATTTTGAATTATGTTTAATCCTTAACTGGCTGATTATGTTGATGGTTATGGTTTAAAGAATTAATCTATCATAGGCTTAGAATTGCCAAACACAGCAATTAAATTAATACTAGTGTACCTGTTGCTCGAATTCGAGCAATTGCCAAGTATTTCAGGCGTTATTATAAAACGAATAACAGTCATAATTTTCGACGACTTTAAAAGATTCAACTCAAAGATTATGGAATTACTCAAGATGTACATAACAGATCGATATAATCAACATTTCTTGTAAATATCTTATCATTTTTCGAAAGGAAATACGAAACTTTAACGGGTCTCAGGGCCTCATTCTCTAAATATTTCCCTAAAAAGAAAGTTTTTTGCACAACTTCACGTTACGCTCTTTCCAATGACACAAAAAATATGCCAATCGGTACAGTAGTTTCGGAGGAGTAATTGTTACAAAAAAACCTGCTTGCGTATTAAATAAGTACTAGTGGTCGTCCAGTGGTCGAAACTCGACCAAAAATATGTAATGTACTCACTTATCTATTTTCACCCCACACTGTAAATAAAACATGTGATTGGAGTTTCCTCCATTTGTTTTGATTTTCTGTTTATATTTCGTTGTTATTTCGTAACCAGCATAGCAACGCATAAGATCCATGTTAATTTTTTCAAATTTTTAAACTCATTTTTTGTGCTTATCTTTGAGCCTATTTAAATTTATAAAGGGATTCTGCACACCTACAGGAAAATAGCTTTCCAACGGTATGCGTAGATTTTCCCTACGATTCACACGAGCTGAGAAAAAAGGTTTTAAAGAAACATGCTTGCCTATTAATATATAGATAGATAGATTTACCAAAACGTGAATTACAAGTGAGTAATTACAGTTTAATTACCACCAACACGGAGAGGATTGGTTGGTGTGTTTTGCAGTACCCTTGTTATCATTGCCGTTTTGTCTAATGCGAATACGACAAGAACCAAGAGTGATTGTGCAGGGCAGTACTGGACATTTTATTCGTTCAGAATAATTTTAATATATTGGTCATTGTATGTAGTTATGTAACGTTACAACTTTATGAGTATTAAACCTGTACTGTAGAGAATGTATAACAGTGAGAATGCTTGTTGATAGAAAGATGCTTGTTGTTATAATCCGTCTAATCTCCAATATTTGAAAATAATTGCACCGTGTCGCCACCACATTCAATGACAATGTACAATGTCAGGCAATGGTGTGAAGTTATGAGTTCATCAGAGTACTGAAGGCTTAACCTTGGTAATATCTGTGGCAATAACTTTCGGACACTCATATTTTCACATCTGACCCTACCTACACAGTAACAATAGATTAAACATTTACTTTATTATTTCCTCTGTGCAAGTATATAAAAATTAAACTTAACTATGTATCATTATTTTTATTATCATTATTTATCATTATCATTTTAAATTGAGATAGAGACGCCACCATATAGGTACATATAGCGCATATAGCGTATTCTAACCCAAATTCGTGTTAAGGATGAGAGTATGATTTAGTGAGATGTTTTGCAGCTTTGTTATTGACTAAGATCGATTGTTTTATTAGCCAGGATCATTTATTTAAAGCCCAATGATCAGGGACAGCTGGGTACAGTTTTGAACCACCAAAAATCTAATGCATTTTCTGAGGTTTTACGTGACAATTTGTTATTGTTAGGCGAGTACTGTAACCAATCAGCTACCCAGCCAGTTATTAAAATAATATTTAATTATCGATTTACCCATGCTTTTGATCTTATTCTATGGGAATTTGATAAACATATGAGTTCGATGCATTTAGGTATATTATGTTATTTGAATTAGGTCTAAACGTTTGTTTTATTTGATATAAGACGTAAACTATTAGCCTTCAAGGACTTAAAGATTCTTCTAGCTTCGTATACACACGCAATGTTACAAACTTGATGGTGTCATGATACGTCAGAAGAGAGTCTCAAGTTGCATGTTACGTGGAAACAATTCATCACTCCCAAACAACACGATAAAACTCCCTGTGTTTTCTGTGTTTTTGTACCAATGCCTCTTCTCAGGTTATTGTAAAGATTATACATTTTGCTTATTTTAAATAATCTTTGAGCCCATTAACAACACTAGGTGGGCTGAACTAACTACCACTAATCTCAAAAATCCCATATGGTAACAAATACCAAATATTTAAAAAGAAATCATTTTTTCGATGGAAACTTTATAGGCCAAATGAGGTTTAGCTAACGAGACTATTTCAATTCTACTATCAAGTCTGTTGTTCCGTTAAGAATTCAAAGTATTCGAAGATAACGTTACAACTAGTATTATGTGTATTTTCAACTTTAGCATTTTTTCATTGATATAACTTTCTATATTATTGTTTTGAGTACATTTCGGTTATGGGTTTTATAATCGTACCTATTAGGCGCATTATGAGAGGATAACAGTTATAAGGATTATATTTGTTTTACATTTCGTCAGACAATCACTGTAGAGTAGTCCGCTGTATGCGGTTAGCTTGGGCCCTTTCACACGAGGCCACTGGTGGCCGCCACCGGTGGCCGCCACTGGTTGCCCGCCACAGCTTTAACATTATTTTAAATGGGACCTTTCACACACAGCCACTGTAGTTGCCCGCCACTACACAGTGGCCGAGCAGTGTCTTCTCGCGCAACTGCTAGTCGGCAACCGCCGGCAACTGCAGTGGCGGCAACTCGTCGCGGGGCATTGAATTATATGGGAGCTTTCACACGTAGCAACCAGTGGCCGCCACCAGTGGATGAGCACGCAGCTATTTTGAATCATTTCACGTGCAGACTGCAAAGACAAACGCACTATGGTTGTAGTTGTTGAGTGTTTTCGTGTTGAACTGTTTGTTTGTGAAAATGAGTGATCAGAAGAAAAATAAAGAGGACGTTGCTGAAAAAGAAAAAGACAAAGGAAAACAACAGAAGAAGAGAATAAATAAAATAATAGAAAACAAAGTGGATACTGATGATCTAATTTGCGAAATTGAAAAGTAACCGGCTATTCGGTATAGTACGCCTGTGTCTTTGCCTTATTTTCTTTATTATCAACGCGAGAAGAAGGAGATGTTCATTGTTCGACAGCATGTACAGCATTTCTACCAGTACAGTGGCTGTAGTAGAGTGGCTTGTAAGTTGCCTGTACCATCCACTGCAGTTTCCCGGCCGGTAACTGGTGGCGGACACCGGTGTCCGCCACCAGTGGCCTCGTGTGAAAGGGCCCTAGTGTTACGGAATATTTCCTGCGGGCAAACCAAGATAAGATATCTTTGCAGTCAAGTCAAAACAGGCAGTCGGTCCGATCTGACAATGTCTGGTTTATTCAGAGACTACTACAGAGCTACCGTGTTCGGTAAGATAGGTTATGATCTATTTGAAATGGCCACAATTTACAATTTATTTTTGCTAATCATTCTGAGTTAAGTATACGGCGGTTGAGTAACCCCCCAAAGGAACTATTGTACTTATCTCTAGTTGGTATAATTTTTGACATACTTTTCACTTTTAACTTTATTCTGAAATGGTGACAATACGAATTTAGACATTTTAAGTAAAGTATGAATGGAGATGAGTTTAGGATGAGTGGCACGATCTTGTAGTTATGTTAGTGACTAAGGCCGACATGTTCCTTAGACACAGCTGTTATAGCCCATACAGCCAATGGCAACTGAGATACCTACAGCTTATAGTGGAATGCGAACCACATTTTTGCCTTGTAATTAACGAATTGATCTAATTATGAGGATAGTAATGCGGATAGTCTTAATACTCACTAGTGCGGATGTTAATCCAGACCAGGGAGTATCGCATCCACAGTGCATGCCTATAAATATCCACAATTCGTGACCCCTAGTTGCTGGATTACAGGACACCGCCACTGTCCCAGTCATAAACCTTGTTGATGACATGAGTAATAATGCTTTGTATCATCATTTCATGGCTCAATGAAAATTAGTATCTTGTTCGCGAATCAACACATCAACGTGCCGGCTTGAATCGAAGTAGAAGGCAACCTTTACATCAAACATTTGCATTCTTTGAGTAAATATTCGGGTTTCCTCTTCAACCAACATGTACCTGGTATCATACTGGACAGTTTTAAGACATTTTATAACTCAAAACGTTCATTGTATCGTGTAGATAACAGTTATAATTGTCATAACGATGTTTACAACTGGTAACAACATGGGTAGTGAAGACAAACCCTTATCGCAGTGTTATAATGCAGTAGAGTCCCTTGTGCAAACATCAAACAACATTTACAGCGAATGTTACCCTTCTCTTGACTGTTACCATTGAGTATACACGTGTACTCAATAGTGTCACTGACGGTATGACTGTGTTCACAGTTTACTGATATGCTTTATATAGCTTATTAAAGTGACGTTTGTTAAATAAATGTTGTAGTCTCTTAATATAATTGAAATTTGAATATCGGTAGTGTCAACTTATAGTTCCAGGATTCGGAAGATGGTTTCTTTATCAGTATTGTAAAATAATCAAATGAAACTCCAATCCTTGTAGCTCATCTAATATTAGAGCTCAATTTAAAATCAAAATTGATATTTTTATTTATATACACAAAATAATTTATATTTGTAATGCGCGTAAGAATTGAGAATCCCCCCTCTTGCTAATTTAAGGCATATATTGGTAAGCTTTAAACCTTTTAGTGTAATGCACTGTATTGTAAAATATTGTAAAGATGGTTTTGAAATAGCGCTCCTACAGTTAACTCGATAAAAACACTAATCAATACTTTATGCAAAACATTGTTAAAACTCCACGTCTCGTTTTTCTTTTTTAATAATTTTTTACGGACTATATAACATTTTATCTACCTACGTATAACAGCATACTATTAAGAGAGTAAACCTAAACTGGGATTGTATCTGTATGTGTTATATGTGTTGTTTTCAATATAAATTGTGCTTTAAAAACTTTTAGATGTTTTAAGTGAAAAAGTTGATTATATCTAGCAACGATAGATTATTACAAAGAGTCAATTCTCGACTTAAACAGGAAGCTACTAGAACCTTTGTACAAATCCATCGAAATATTTAGAAGCAGAGTGTCTGTTACACAGTTTTCCCCAATTCGGCGTTAAGAGATTTATTAAATGAAGGATATTCTAAACTAAAACAAACTTCACGTGTGCAAATATGAACTTTTTAATTACAGTACAATGATTCCAAAAACTAATTCTTCCCTCACAAAAAAACTACGATATTTAAATGTTTGTAAACGAAAGAGTGAAAAATTTATATTCCTTAATGGCAGTCTACTTATACAGGGTGACAAAAAAGTCTGGAAACGGTTTAATATCTTTTTAACTAAATCCGTTAGAAAATTCAAACCTTTCACATCAACTTACATGCATAAAAACTAATTTTTTCAAGCATTATCACTTTTTTACCTCTACCAGGGGACGACCCATGAGGAGTAGGTACATAATCTTTAATGTAAGCATAGGTAGATATGCACACCACTTTAAAGGGTTAGTCAAGTGGAGTTCATTGCCGGAAACTGCGTCTGAAAAGGTTCATCCGTTACAAAATGGCGGCTGTCCAAATTTCTTGTGGAATATACCAGCACAGGCCTTAGTATTGGTAAATACTCGTATTAAACATTAGCTTGAGAACTGAAAGTGTCTTCTAAAGTCAACTAGCTTTTAGACTAATATTATTAAACTTTGAAAACAAATTTAACCGGGTGTCAGATTTCCCGGCTAATGTTGACTATGAGTATTTACCAATACGAAGGCCTCTGAAGGTATATTCCGCAAGAACTTTGGACTGCCGCCATTTTGAAACGGATGAACCTTTTTAGACGCGGTTTCCGGCAATGAATTCCACTCGACCAGACCTTTCAAATATCATCCTATGCTTACATTAAAGAATATGTACCTACTCCTCATGGGCTGTCCCCTGGTGAAGGTCCAAAAATTGGAATGCTTGCAGAAAGTAGTTTTTATACATATAAGTTGATGTGAAAGGTTTGAATTTTCTAACGAATTTAGTTAAAAAGATATCAAGCCGTTTCCAGACTTTTTTGTCACCCTGTATAATATTACCAATAACCGTTGAGAGAACGAGTCATAAAATATCTTAAGATTCAACTATTTTTTCTGGATAGAGAATGTGTTGAATTATATCATGCAGACTATTAATACATGTATAGGCTACATGAATATTTCCACGCATAAACTAATGTAGTGAAAGCCGATAGAGTATTTTTAAGTTTAGAGGATATTCTTTTAGTAATTTTTTCTGGTCCTTCAATTGTGTAAGGCAAAATGAGTGACATCAATGCTTTTTGCATTTCTCTGAGTACGGGCGCTTTTAAAGGTGAAGTATTCATATTTTTATAAATTGAATCAATCAAACAAAACTACACGTTGTATTCCTTTACGTATTTGCTTAATTTTATCATACTATTATGTTAGTAAAGTTATAGGTTAAATTAGTAAATTAACTTGAAAGCAAATTGATGAGTCAATTGGTTTGTTCAACGGAAATTTACAACTCAAACACTCAAGTTGGACTTGTCCCTACTTGACTTATTTACTACTTGGAGAAAAGTTTAACTTGATTACTTTCTGAATAGTAATTCTGTCTAAAGTCCTGAGATTTATTTGGATAACGATGCTCTTTGGTATATATAACCTAACCACGAAAAAGGTACAGTATGTAGATTTCTGATTAATAAAAACTATAACCAACATTTGTTAACAGTTGGCCATTAAAGTTATGACTAAAATATATGAACTAAGTCAGAAACTAACCCAATACATGTCATCTCCATTTTTCTACACATGATCTCCATTTTTATTTGGGTTTAAATTAGCCCAGTCGTTATAGTATTTTAATTGGTAAAATAATGCCATAAAAGGTATGGTAAAAGTGAGAATACCTCATACCGTTGGGTTTGTATAAAGTTGTTTTACTATTGCTGGGACAGTCTAAAGTAAGGATAAATGATTTAAATTTAAGATAACGACACAAAGATTGGGAGTTGAGCTAACATTAGAACATAAAAAGTATGAAAACATATTATATAATAAACACATAAAAAACTATCAATTGTCGATAGTCAAACTAGCTGTTACACATGGGATTCACTCAGTTTTACTTTAAAAACATTGATAAAACTATTGATTGGTTAAGTTAAGCTGAAATAAACAATACAGAATACAGTAATACAAACAAATAAGTACAGCTGAGGTATTTTTAACATTAGGTATATAGAATGTTCCCTTTAGAAAGGAAATACGACCTTAAAGGAAAATTTATGAAATAATGGATAGTTTTGCGCAAGGGTTTTCATCATGACGAACATTTTAAGTATTATGGTTTATGGGGCTGTGACTTGTAGTTTTCTCAAAAGTTCATGGGTTTGGGACTTATACAATATACATGGATAACTAAACTCTTAACTAAAGACTGCTTACACTTCCTCGTAGAGGATTTTTAAATAATTTAAGCATTGTATTTGATTAAGTGGAAACCTTTATTAAGTAAGCTTGCTAAACAAAAGTTGTAACCAATGAAAAATCCTCATTTTACACAGCTTTTCCTCAAACTTGACGTAGACACGATTCAATAAACTCGATAAAAGTGCAATGTTCGACAAGAATAAGTTGATCTTCAAAGAAATAAGTGACATGTGTAACACCTACACGCTACCTGTGTTCTTGATACACTTTCAAAGAAGATTTTTCAATGTTGTCGTTTTTATAGGTCTTTTTAAATTGGTATATCTGTATTTTCATTTAACCTAAATTTATTTTGTTGACGAATCGTCGAATTCTTAAATGACCTTAATACGACTGTCATTTGTTTCTCGCATTAATTCAATTTAATTGGCGTTATTATAATTGGCGTTGATTAAATCAGGTATTTTGAGCAGAGATTGTCAAACATTAGAGCCTAGGAGTAGGAAATTTTTTTAAGTGTTAATCAGTAAAAATTCTGTCTTACTCTTTTTAATATTTCACGTTTTTTCTAGACCTTTAATGCGGAAATAGGATATGCATATTTATTGTTTTTGGTATTTAATTAGGATATGTAATTAATTTATATCTAAAAACTGTAATCCTTGATAATTTTTTTAAAATACTAAAAGTAATTATTTTTCAGCCAATGTAATCTGCAGGTAGACTTAAGTTGTTTCGTTAAGCATACGTGAGATGAAAGGAATTCACACGTTTCTTTTCTGAGTCGACGCCTTTTTAGGTCTCAAAAGGGGATAACACGTGACGGAGTAAATTATGGAAATCTCTCCTTACTAAACCTTGTTACATCTTGGGAGGATGTTTCCTAATTTAATTCATATGTGAGTAGGCTCAGGTTTTTGTTCTTTCAGGATGTCATTCCTGTGTAAAACGCTGTTGTCAAAGACAAACACAAAAGAGAATGTCAAATAAATGACAATATAAAGACTGTGACTACGTCTGTTGATATCAATTGTCTAGTAATGTTGGGAAATGTGATATGTTTGGTAACATAAAATTCAGAAGTGATGAGCTAGAATGTAGGAGACTATTTTTGTGATTTTATTATAAAACCATGTTGTGATTTTTATTGTAAACGAAATTCTCAGTGTTTTTATACCAAGGTATTAAAAGATTGTATTCAAACACTATTATAATACATTAACAGTAAGTAAAATCCATATATTGTGGTGGTACACAACAGAAGAAATGGCAGAAACTGCAAAACATGTTTCATTATACCTGATACCTGAGAAATAAAAAAGGAAGTATGAACGAGCGTTTTTCCTCTTGGTGCGTAAGTAAGAAAGCTACAAAATTTTCAGAATATGTTTTATTGGCATATTTTGGAGAACAATCAAAAGTGATTAAGTATTTAATAGGCCTACTTGTTTATTCTATTTATACTGATTATAACTGTTTACACGTGTACTCTTGCAAATAAGTAACACTTAAAGATACTACGACTACAATCAGCTGGTGCAGTGTTTCCTATTCCGTCTAACGCTTGGGTTTAATATTAACCTAAAAATATTGTATAGTGTTTGATACACCAATTATTTATATGCTTTATAGTGACTGTAGAAAAATTTATTTCACCATAGTTTATTTTGTAACGCCTAACCTATGTAAATAATAATAAATGTACACAGCTTATGAGGTACGAACCTCTTATTTACATAAAGGGCTGTAAGTCGTAATGCAATTCCAGTCCCAGTTCCTACCGAGCGTTAAGTTAGTAAATATAATTACACCAAACTAATAACCTAGGCCAGATTTCCCACAAACGATAATATTATTGTCATTAATAATAATAACACATACAGTTATTAATTGTTAATGTTGTTTCGGCTATTTATGGAATAATCTATTACCTTAGTACTAATGGTAAAAAATGAACCCGAGACCGATATATTTTTTGTTTTGAGGTCCCGAGAGGCCAAAAAACTATCCGTTCAAATTCATATATACCATATATTGTATGTCCGTTAGCACGATAATTTATGCAAAAAATGATCCAATTTTGATGAAATTGGGTATAAACGTGTAAACCTACGTTTATTTGAACGAGTTCTCGAACCAGCATAATAGGACTATGAGAACGGCGGTGTATGGGAAGTTTTATCAGTGAAAAATTCGTTTTTCCCAATTAGGACCCAATACAAAATCATACAATCTAACAATTTATTTCCAGACCAGTAGAGCTTGAAACAAATAATTTAGTATATTGAAGTGTTATTATGTGCCTAATGGTTACGGAGAAAATTCCTATGTATTGTAAATTTAACATTCCTACGTTACTCTTATGGAGAGTAAGTAAACTATTGTAGTTTGCTTGTTTATGCATTTATTTCTTACTTAACTATTAAAATAAAAAAATCACTTTTTAGCAAATTTCCCATATAGGGAATAAGCTATTACCGTAGTACTCATGGTAAGACCTGGACGCGGGACCGATTTTTTTTTCGTTTCGAGGTCCCTAGAGGCCAAAAAAACCATCCGTTCAAATTCATATATATATATATATATAAATAAATAAATAAATATATATATATATATATATATATATATATATATATATTTGTGTGTGTGTGTGTGTCCGTTAGCACGATAACTTGAGCAAAAATGATCCGATTTTGATGAAATTCGGTACAAACGTGTAAACCTACGTTTATTCGAACGAGTTCGCGATCCAGCATGATCGGACCATGGGAACGGGGGCTTACGGGGGGTTTTATGGGGTAAAAATAGGTTTTTCGCATTTTTGACCCAAAAAACATAAAATTTAGCAATTTCTTTCCAAACCATTTTGTAGAGCTTCAAAAAACAAATAATTTAGTATATTGAAGCGTTCTTATGCGCCTAATGGTTACGGAGAAAACTCCAAAAAATTGTAAATTTAAAATTTCTATGTTATTCTTATGGAGAATAAGTAAACTGTTGTAGTTTGCTTGTTTATGAACATATTTTGATCAAATTTGAAAAATGTTTTTATTTCTTACTAACTATTAACATAAAAAAAACAGTTTTTCCTCCCTGATGCAGCAAAATTAAGTACTTGTTAAACTAATTCTATTTAAATCGGGAATAAATGTTATATTTTTAAGTAGACATTTCAGTGTAAATCAAATGGAAATTCGCTTAGTCTGCAGGTTTGCTGCGGCTGGGGTATTTACCCTACCTGTCACAGCAAACCTAAGTAATTGTACCTAAGTACTAAATCTATTTAAATAGAGAATACATGTGCTATATTTAAGGGGACATTTTAAAATGCAATCAAGCAACAGGAAATTCGCTTAGCGTGCAGGCTTGCTGCGGCAGATGTATTTTTTTTATTGCACAAATTGACATTATTAATTCACCATAGGCAATTTTCATAGTTAAAATAATATTGACACACGCTCGATTCACAAATTAGTTGCTACAGTTTCATTAATGCCAACACTAAGAGGATTGTATGGTGTGTTTTGCATTATCCTTGTTATCATTGTCCTGTTGTCTAAAGTGAATACCGCAAGAACTATGAGTGATCGCAGAGGCAAGTGCTGTACATAGTTTTTCCTGAATATCTATTTATCTGGTTTAACTTATTTAACTTTATATTTTTATAAAGAAAATTAAAGCTTGGATTTTTACGTTATAACGTCTGACACTTTGGACAAACTAGTACGTCCTTAAAACACGTTTATGAGATGCATGTTTTGTTAACCAAGTAATTATATTTGTACTTAAAAAAAATCCATTTTCCTACAGCAGGCCTGGTGGTACAGGTGGGAAATTATACAGGAGTTTAATAATAAATATTAGTCTTCTTCCCACTGTTTTTAAGCTATGAACGCTCTCTTGGTATTTTATTAATTAGTAAGTTAAAATGATTTTTAAATAATTTAAAAATATAAAATATATCGTAAAATTATATAAGCTGAAATAATGGCTGGTGTAAAGTTTAAATGTATACATACTTGTTTTATCTAGTGATAAAGTGTTTGCCAACCCAGCTGACGGTCTTAGACCAAGTTGAAAATGGTAGTTAGATGTGTGCAATCATGTGTAAGTCTATTCTTACCTGTTTATAAAATTTCGATAAGGTGTTGTAAAATGTATATAATAAATGTGTAAAGTATTGTTTAGTTTAATTCAATTTTAATGACACAAGTACTGTGAATTGAGTAAAGCTTAGATTATAAAACGTATGCAGATAATATATACTATAATAACACTTAAAATTTTCTTTAATAAATACCTGAATTATTAACTAGAGACAGGTTACTCTCTTTCAGAAATAACAGGTCAGTTGAATAACTTAACTTTGATGTGTTCTTTATTATAATATACTTGCTAATCTTAATTTATAATGCTGATAATAATATTCATGCAAAAAGCGATAATATTCCATTAAATTGTCTTGCTTCGATACTTGACATACACACGAGACAACAGACTCGACAAGAAGAAATGTGACAGGATTAACTCTGCCCACTCCTTGCAAGCATCTGTGTTGTTGATACACTTTCAAAGAAGTTTTAATGATGTACTCTATTTATAGAAAAAAAATGTTGGTATAAAATAATTGTATTTATCCATTGTTACAGATTGAATGTTCAAAAAACAGAACACAATTGGCTAGTTTAATAGTTAGTTTATTCGCAACAATGTATACGAGTTCTATAGTATAATTTATATATGAATGTGGATTTTAGAGAAGTTATGAGATTAAAAAGTTCTGTTGAATAACAGTTTTTTTCCTTCAGATTAATATTATCTATACTGTTATATACAAATATAACTAATAAAAACAAATGTTCGTTAGTAACATCCGTCCAATTAGATCTGCAAACTATACGTTATTACTGTAAATAGGACCCCTTATCCATTCTTGTCATCTTCATCAAATTGGAAATTGTATACTAGGTATTGACTACCAGCTGGATTTATGTTGCAATTTTGTAATACAATTTTTTTTAAGTAATCCCGTTTTTAAAGTAGGCCTACAACAAATTTCAAATGGACCTCAGCCAAATTTGACCAGACTTTTGTACTGAAAGATTTAGTTGATTTGCTGGAGCCTAATCTACAACACAAACACTCAAGTTGAACTCTTGTCGTTTGATTGTTTGACTTGTTGACATCTGGGACAAAAGTTGGGCGTAATTACTTACTTAAAGGAGAATCCGTCTTATATTTAACCATGGAGAAAAGAGGAGTCATTTCTACTCTTTATCTAAGCTTAAACTAAACTTTAGTCAAGCACATCAAGTCACAACATCACAACTATTAAGGTACACTAATGTTACATTTTGAACTATTTCGTAGAATTGTTAGTGTCCAAACAAACAAATATAAAATTTGTAAATGCATCTTATTTGCTTAAATTTAGAGGTGTTTTCCTTAAAGGTCTAATACACCTAATTTAGTTAGGCCACTAACAATTGGATGTGTTTTGTGAATTATCAACAGGTATGACGATAAGTAACAAATCGTGATAACCAATATGTATTTTGAATTAACGTCGATAAATGAACGAATTTAAGTGCATGCTTTAGTATATATATTACACTAGCTGTAACCCGCGGGCTTTGCCCCATTTAACTTCTTAATTTTCTAGATTATCTCGTTCGCATGGCTCAATCACGTCCTGGTTGAAGTTTGTTCGCTACGCTCACTCACCTTTAGGTTGGAGCTCGTTCGCTGGGGTCACTTGCCTTCAGGTTAGCTCGTTCGCTACGCTCACTCGCCTCCAAGTTGGAGTTCATTCGCTACACTCACTCACCTTTTGGTTGCAAATTAGCTGTTGTCATAAATGTAAAAGAAATAATAGTGCTGCACCCTGTTGGTAATCCTTGTAACTTTAATGCTATTGAACATCATAGAACAGGACCAACTTGTTTAATTGAAACGGCTGTTAAGATTCAATAATCCATTTCGGGCGCACATGAAAAGAGCCCAAAAACTCAGGCAGACGCTTGAAAAGCGCCCGGACCTCCAAAGTCCCCCCCCAGGACGGTGCGAAAAGAACCCGGGTTCTTCCTAGAACTTTCACAACGAGTCTTTAAAGGAGAAAGAACCAATCACAGTTGAAATACATGAATTTATTTACAATATTTAAAGATACACTGTTAAAAGATGAATTATTAAAATATAGATTATTAAAAGATATTTACATTACTAAAAGATATAGTCTGTTTACCTAACCTAACGTAACCTAACCTAACGTAACCTAACCTAACCTAACCCAACCTAACCTAACTTAACCTAACCTAACCCAACCAAACACAACGCTATTTCAGAACACGAGTCAGCGTCCTCCTCCTCAGGAACCTGTGGACACCCGGGCTCTTTCCATGCTTAAGATTAGTGAACCTTTTTGGGGATTAAAATTTCGGGCTCTTTTCATGTGCTCCGTCCATTTCTCATAAGGTTAACATGGGAAACTCCAGAGCCACTGGAGCTCAGCCCTACCTGCGAGGGACCCGACTCACGCACGCACACTCACCACCGTCCTAATTGCCTGAAAGCCCCGATCCCCTATTCACTAAGTCGAAATATAACATCTGTTGTATGATACCTCAAAATTGCAATTCATTTGGTGTTAGATATAAAGTAAAATGGTTAGTGTTAATACATTAATTGTTGTTTAATTCAATGAAAAATGAGTCCAAACACGAAACGATTATGACAAGTAGCTAGCTAATCAAAACTTGTTAAAATATTCGTAGCTTTTACACTTTATAAGCAAAATATATATTTTTTGGTATCATTTTACTAAGCATTTTGAGCTGAAGTCAAAAGCGTTACCAGATTTTTTAACAAACGTAAAATTAAAAAAATTCATAGTTTAATTTCCGTGAGCCAGCGATGACTCGCGCGGCAGGACAATGGTCCGTCCCACGTCCGTCCTAATCCCTTGCGTCTGTGTGTGTGAGTAGGGTCGACCCTTCAGCCAGCCGCTTTCCGTCAACAATCACACTATATATGTTAATCGGGAATGTGAGCTATCATCATGCCAAATTTCAGCCCAATCCGACCAGTATTTTTCGCGTTCACTTGTCACAAACATCCAAACTTTCTCATTTATAATATTAGTAGGATAAAGCTTCGTACTCAAAAATGTTCAGCGATGCTAGACATGGAATTTTTAGGTAGGAGTTCCGTTGAACGTAAATAATAAGGATTGTTCCCTGATAAGGT
Source organism: Macrosteles quadrilineatus (assembly GCF_028750875.1). Lineage (NCBI taxonomy): Eukaryota > Metazoa > Arthropoda > Insecta > Hemiptera > Cicadellidae > Macrosteles > Macrosteles quadrilineatus. The sequence continues at coordinate 63,016,966 of NW_026542597.1, forward strand.
TGTTAAACTCTGCAAAATCAAGATTTACTTATCAATTTAATGACTGATGTTTTGAGGAGTCAAAGATTCATATCTGTAAAGGTTACGAAACGGTGGGAAACGGACTTTCGGCCTGCGCTGCCCCTGACTCGGCCTGGGCTGCCCCTATTATGTGGTGTAAAGGGTAGTTTTCTCGGGAGTAGGTACCTGACCTGAGCTTGCGCTTTACCCACTAAATCCCAGGAATCTCCCGGAAATACCTGTGGGGTGGTGGACAGGGTCGTCGACACAGGAAACAGGGCAAATAGCATTGGAGCCAACCTTCTAGGAAATACATTACTATTGTATTAGAATACTGCTGTAATCTTTGGCATTAACGACTCACGAAGTGATGGTGTCTACGGGTGGTGGATATCCGCCCCAAATAAACCTATTTTTGTTTTAAAATTTTAGATTAAAAAATACGCAAATTCTTACTACATATAATAAAGCTTTTATGCTTCTTTTAATACTGTATATTATAGTGGTTTTTAGTACTGTATTATGACAAATTTAAATGTAAAATACTTGCAGTTATTTGAACTTGAATTCATTATTTCTTAGGCCGCGAACGCTAAATATGTAACAGATGTTCATGAAATGCATAGGGGCATTTAATTCCATCCAACTGAATTTTCTGATTTTGTTTATAACAAACTGTAAATTTCTTTTATTGATTGTAAATATCTACATCACTAGAAGCCTTTTTGTAGTAATTGATCATTTAAACACTGCAGTTACAAGTTTAATTTTAATATTTTGTTGTACCAATACACCAGACTGTTAATTAATATATAGGATTATATTTTAAACGCATTTTTATTTGTCTCTTGTTACATTGGTTTAGTTTTTAATTTCGTATTTTATACTTAGTGTTTATCTGGTTTTTACATAACAAATTGTTATTTACTTTCACTTTGTATTTGCTTGTAAATAGGACACTACCAGAAGTTTTTTTAGGTAAACATTATTTTAAACACTGCAGTTTTTTGTTTACCTTACACCAGACTGTAATTTAATTAAAGTAGGCCTATCATTATTTTTATACTACGTCTCTTGTTTAAATTATCTGAATGAATGTACTACGAATGTACATTCAGCTGTTAAACTACAATTCACACTTTAAACTGAAACAAGAGGTTCTACCCGTGAATTCACGGGTGAACAGAAACCACCATTAAATTAATTTAATCAACTTTGACTTTATATTTCATTTAAAGGGCCCAAGTTCGAGAAATTTTCTTGTGAAAGGATGTTAAAGGCAGTGGAACCTTCATACCTTACGTCCTAAGGTTGGCCGAGGTTGTACCTGAACACGCAGCTCTCTTTCACGACATCTTTAATACTTTTCAATGAAATTGCGATCTGTTAAAGATCGGTGACAACCTCTTGGAACGAACAACATACATGGTTTGTTAATCTCATAGTCATCATGGTTCGAACACCTTTAGTTACTCACTTGTAACAAACAGCTATAAATAGCTTCACTGTCCATTCACCGCGACTCTTTTAAGAACGTAAAAGTAAATAATAAAATAAGTAAACAAAAATGTAAACAAACAAACTATATTGTCGATTGCATTGGCCAGCTGTTGTTCACTACATTAATCAAATAATAACTTCCAAAACATGCAAGGCGTAGCCTTTTGAAAATCAGCCTGTGGGGCAGAGCCCTTAGGGAGTTCGTCCATATCAATACTTTTCGGCAAAATCTACACACTCTAAGCTTTATTTTGATATGCCATATGCCTATATTTTTATTTGGTAAATGGCCTTAACCGTTTACATAAAATTTGATTGTATCACTGTAATAATATAATATACCGGTACTGTTGTATGGATAATATTTTTGTACTATTGAGTGGATGGATTCTTATGTAAACAAGCATTGAAATCATATTAAGTGAGACTAATTCGTCAACGTTTGTGATTTATGAAAGCTATAGTGACAATAGGCGGATGGTGGCCCCACCTTCTGCAGTAGCCTATCTATAAAAGCTATAATGTATATACAAAACTATAATATCTATAACTAATATTATGATGGTCAATTTATACATATCCACTGTTTTTGTATCTTGAACTGAGGTGACACATATGTCGTCAAATCGTCGTTAAAATTGGTTAAAAACTGTTTAAATATACAACTTTTAGCACGGTGTTAGTAACTAAGCTAACCCAAACTTAGATTTAAATCCATCTAATACCTGCTCTTGCTCTGGAGTGCTCTGGGGCTCAGGTCCTTCTTGGAAGTACCGTACCTAATCCTATTCATAGTTTCTGGCCAGCTTGCTGTGCCAAACGGTGTCGTGCTGTTTCAGCGCGTGCTCGTACAGCGTAGTGCTCGTACAGCGCAGTTATATTGGTGTCCCTAATTCCAGGAAGGACCAATCATTCACCCGTCTAATTTCCACGAAAGACCTAACACTGACCCGTCCAAATGCAACCCCTAGATCATGTCTTACAGTTAATATTTTGAAGTCCGAATATCTCAACCCCGATACCTGCAGGAGGGTAGCAAAGCGGTCGATGCACCTTCCCAGTGTCACCAGTTGCTGGACGAATATTGTGTGTTGATTTTGTATGGTTGATACCAAATAGAACCCCATTGTGCAGTACTTATTATTCTACAGATTAAAATAAAAACTTAACTAGATTACCCAATACCCATGCTACACCGCAGCGTTAAAATAAATGTAATGTAATATCCGAGAAATATTCAAATCTATGATTTTGATTGAATAATACAGTAACTTGAAATTAACGGATTCAAACGATCAATGGCTTAAATTATTACAGTAAATTATTATTGGGTCTGATGATGATTGGAGTGTCCAATCGAAATCGATCACCATTTACCATCTTTTGTATATTTACCGTCTTGTGAGTAACAGTATAAGCATAAATATATGTTTTAAGTGTTATAAGACGTATCTTTATTTACTTTCTGCCTATAATTTACTGATTATTTTGAGTCGAAAATATATAAAAATAGCTAAACAATTAATATAACTAATAATTATAACTGGTGAAATGCACCTTAAATTGAAGTAAGAATTCGAAAATAAATCAAATTTATGTGTTTTGATCGAGTAATACAGTAAATCGCATATATGCCGATGCTTGATGTGATGTCTGAGAGTGCATATCTTCAATTTGGGACCTCAATCATGAGAGTCGGTCGGATAGAAGAGCCAAACAAACTCGGAAAAGAAAACCCCATTTTTAAAAGCAAATTTGAACTCAAACGGACAACCGAGCCAATAATGACAGTTGTTCAAAGATTAATTTAATTTGCATTGCTATTATACGCTTACTCCTCAGGGGGCACAGCCCTAGGAATCGGAAGAAAATTGTTAACGTAAGCATAGGTCAATATGCACATCAAATTAAAGGTATTCACTAGTAGATTACAATGCCGTAAATTCAAGCTCATCCGCCATTTTGAATCTTTGAACGCCTGAGTAAAAAATGGCAGTCGTTCAAAGATTAAAAATGGCAGATTCAAGAAATCTTTGAACGGCCGCCATTTTATACATGGTATACATTTAGTTTTAGGCAATAGCATTTTGACCTTTATTGATAGTGAAGAATTTCTCTGGTAGGTACTTATTTGATTTAAATCAAGTTCAATTCTTAGTATTTAGGGGTTGAGTTTTCTTAACCTTCCATTAGTTACAATAAGGTATAAGTTAAATATGAGTGAACAAATATGCAAGGGACAAATCAAATGCCAGTGCGAAATGTATAATATTCTACTCATCTCTTTAGATATGCTTAAAAATAATTTCGCAGAATATTATTTGCTTGTTTTTCAGAGCGCATAGAAATGTTATTGTTTAAAAACTTAATAAAACTTAACCTAAAATATAAGCTATTTCTTAATATAATTGATTATAACCACGATTACTAGAAAAATACCTGTATGGATCATAAACATAAACAAATGAGGTTTTTGGCCCGAAATTAAACATAATTTAACATTGCTTAAATGGAACTGCCAAAACATACACAAATGTCGAATTGAATTTGTAATAATTCAATGCTATTAGTATAGGATTCGGACCAAAAACGTTATTTGTTTATGTTTATGATCCATACCAGTATTTTTCTAGTATTCGTGATTATAACTATACTAGCTGAGTACCCGTCCTTCGTACGGGGTTGCTTTGCAATTGCAATGAGAGAGGACACGTTATGAGAAATTTGGTTTACTTTAATCTACAGTATACTATAGTATATAGAACATCTACCATAGCCATAATGTTCTACCACTTTACCTAAACAATAGAAAGAAGTAAAGTTCTCACACTCAGGTTTTTGTTTGCTCTTGGTGCTGCATAATACCCTGTTGGTAAACCGTATAACCTTTTAATGCTATTGAATATCATAGAAACAAACTGTGTAGTTGAAACAGCTGGCAAAATTATTTAATTCCTTTTAAATATAAATACTCATAAGGTTAACATGGGAAACTCTAGACCCGCTGGGGCGGAGCCCGAAAGGATTTTTGAGGTAAGAATATGTCTATATGTTAATCGGGAATGTGAGCTGTCATCATACCAAATTTCAACACAATCCGACCAGTCGTTAATGCGTGATTGAACTTCAAACAAACAAACAAACAAACAAATAAACAAACAAACACACAAACTTTCGCATTTATAATATTAGTATGATGTCTCCTGTCAAAACACTAATCGTTCGATTCGTTGTTGTAAACGGTATTGGTGCAAATTCTATTTTTTTAATAATAATGACAATTTGATCTTTTGTTTGTATGGGTTTAGTTGAAGAATATTATGTAGGCCTAATAACCGAACATGGGAATACAATCTTAACCCAAAACAAAAGAATAAGTATTGGATAATAATGACCAATAATACAATTAAGTTACAAAGATCACAGGAGTTAATATGACATATTATATCCGGTCACTCTTTCTCTCTCTCACTCTATATTATATACATACATGTACTGTATATACAGGGTGGAAAAAAGTCTTAGGCCAGTTAAATATTTTAAAAAGTACTAAAGACATTGCTTTAATTTATTGACTCTCACAAGCGGCCTTGAACATAAAGTGCAAATCTGGATCCTCAAACTACGATTTTGGTGGTGGTTGTTTTAATCAGGACTTATACGGTCATTCACAAATTAGACAAAGCCCAAAGCTCGTACCACTAGCTCATTGAAATACAGAGCAGGTAGACAGACAGATAGACAGGCGGGCGTTCCAAGTAGACTGCGCTGTACGAGCACGATATTCCGCCATTTTTTGGTGCGCTGTACGAGCACGCGCTGTATGAGCACGTAATCTGTCAAACACCCCATATCACCCCTTCCCTACTTCCCTCTTACCCACAAAATCTTTTCAATTTACCTATAGGGAATCTTTTGGGGACAGCAGACTCAGAGCTACCCACGTTCCCTATTGTTTGTTGCGGAGGGTAAGTTTCTCATAATCACCCCAGGCCGAAAGTCCTACACTCCGAAACGGTTAACTAATACAAGATAACAGTATTTTGTAGTAACTATGTTTGTCGGGTATTTAACGAATGTTTTTACTTATTTTTTACTTAAAACAAAATTTTCAGGATAAAACACCCATGCTAATTTAAGAATAAAGGTTATATGACTAAGATTGACGTTGGATACAAAACTATAAAATTGGCTAACAAATATTTCTTTTCGGTGATGTAGTTGTAGCAGAAAGAGTTGTTAAGTATTTAATTTTATTGTAAATTAGTTGTACGAACCTACCCTCATTACATGTTCTACAATTTTATACATAAAAACAACCATGTGGTTCAATCCCTGTAAGAAAACTAAGTAAAAGGTATAATATTTTCACTAAAATAACAGCTAATATTTGAGGTTTTAATCCATCACACGGTTTAATGTATTCAATTAAAACTCTTTATGAAAGATGCAATATAAAATTGTTTTGGCTTTACAATGAAAGTCTGTTACCTAGTGCCTGAAATCATAGCTACGCAACTAGTATGGGGAAAGGTGTATACGGTACTGCATTCCTTTTACAGGCATTTCGGAATTATAAATTAATCCGGTAGCATCAGTTAATTTGTTTTATGCAAAAAGACAGTAAGTTTAAAAAAAAGTAACGATTTAAAAAATAAAAGAGCCAAGAATATTTACATACAATCAAGCTATAACCGGCATTAGCAGGTGTAATATAAATTGTGTTAATAAAGCTACAGTGTTTAGGTTCAAGTGTCAAAGCACAAAATTATTGATTTGTTCATAAAACATTGTTTATTTTTTCATGTCATACTCAAAATATAAACAATCAAATTTATACTGAGCTATGTTTGGTAATGCTAATGTACGCATATACAGGGTGATTGGTACTCAGTGTGACAAAAATTTTTTGGTGTAAGTACGAAGTAAATGAAGTGTGATGATGCATATAAAATGTTCCAAGTCTAAAAATTAGCTTCCCAAAGAATTATTTTGTGTTTTTCAAAAATAACTATGTTTTTAAACATAATACAGCTATTTCTCAATTAACTGTAAATTGATTTGAGTAGATAATGTCATTTTCGTGTTCTACATTAAATTTTGAATAAGAAGAATACAAAATGCCGGGGGGTCAGTTGTATAAACTCCATTGTAAATAGATACAAAGATAAAAATTAAGATGTTTGATAAAAATAAAAAACATTGGTCAATTGCATTTGTTCACACCCTGTATACATGAAAGTTTCGGAATATGTTAAAAACTGCGCCATTTTATAAGCTTTCCAACCAGATGCTACACTAGTCTGAGGTTTAGATTCTTTTACTGTACCATCTTCTTGAACCAACTTTTATCAAACATCTTAATTTTTATCTTTGCATCTATTTACAATGGAGTTTTTACAACTGTTCCTCTGTCATTTTGTATTATTCTTATTCAAAATTTAATGTAGAACACGAAAATGACATTATCTACTCAAATCCTTATACAGGTAATTGAGAAATCGCTGTATTAGGTTTAAAAGCATGGTTATTTTTGAAAAACATAAAATATTTTTTTGGGAAGCTAATTTTTAGACTTGGAACATTTGATATGCATCATCACACTTCATTTACTTTGTACTTATACCAAAACAATTTTGTCACACTGAGTACCAATCACCCTGTAGTTATGCTTACTTATTACATTGGAGTAAAACAACAATTGTTTTGTATTACAGTAGAGATATCAAATACGCAGCATTTTTGTGCTTTTACCTAGGATAGCTGATGTTTGATTGTATTGTTTTAAACCTTGGAATCAATGTTTTTACTTAGTGATCTACAACATTTGTAGTTTGGATGGGATAATTGTGTGCCTGTAATGTCAAACTTTCCTATACGTTACTATAATTGCAAAAAATTATAAAAGTATTAGGATACATTATATTTGTTACAAAAGTAATAACATATTGTTACTCTATGAAAAAGTGGTGAAATATTGGTCCAATGAATGATTATTATCATAAAAGTTGAAATGCAGGTCTGGTGAAGCACTAACCTCAATAGAGGCGTAACTTAGGTCTGAGACTAACGAAACACAATTTTTTTTTTGAATTCCAGCCAGAAATAATGCTAAATGAGAAGATTAAGACCAGTTAAGAGATTCTTTTATTTAAACTATAAAGCTTATTAGATTGTTATAATTCTAATTAGGTGTTCTTAGTGAAACATGTAATAATATTTCATTTTACATGCAAGTCAATGCAACAACAACCAGCGTAAGGCATTGAGGATGGTGTGGTAGGTTTTGCTGTATCTTTGTTGTGAGAGAACCACAAGAACTTTGAGTGATTGCACCCTCCAGGACATTGGTACAAGGACAAAATATGTTACTCACATAAGTATGTAGGCTGTATTTATTATCATTCAATAATACTTTATCAATATTTACAGTGTCATAAACGCTTTGTTTACTTAATTGATTAATTTAGTCCAAACACAAATTATAATTTAAAACTACTTCTTAAATCAGACGTACCACATTGACATTATCAAAACCAAAGATTAAAATTAGGTTTTACATTTTGTGAATTCCTTTCACTCACCTGAAAAATTTCCCACAATTTAGTCTTTTAAAATGCAAATGTTGCTAAATTTGTTTAATAGAAACGAATCTTTAACTGCGAGAAATCTTTACCTGCAATTCTTTCCCTAGGTATCTTATAAACGCACCTTTTATTTACGGCTAATAAGAGTTCAGTATGTTTTTTAAGTACGAAGTACGTTTTAAGCTTAACTCATCCTACTTCCTACTAATATTATAAATGAGAAAGTTTGGATGTATGGATGGATGTATGGATGTATGTTTGTGACAAGTGAACGCGAAAAATACTGGTCGGATTGGGCTGAAATTTGGCATGATGATAGCTCACATTCCCGATTAACATATATATTCTTATTTCAAAAATCCTTTCGGGCTCCGCGCCATTGGCGCTGGAGTTTCCCATGTTAACCTTATGAGAAATGGAATTATTGAATCTTAACAGCTGTTTCATTTAAACAAGTTGGTTTTGTTCTATGATGTTCAATAGCATTAAAGTTACAATGATTACCAACAGGGTGCAGCACTATTATTTCTTTTACATTTATGACAACCTGGAGGCGAGTTAGCGTAGCGAACGAGCTAACCTGAAGGCAAGTGAGCGCAGCGAACGAGTTCCAACCTAAAGGTGAGTGAGCGTAGCGAACGAGCTCCAACCTACAGGTGAGTGAGCGTAGCGAACAAACTTCAACCAGGACGTGATTGAGCCATGCGAACGAGATAATCTTGAAAATTAAGAAGTTAAACGGGGCAAAGCCCGCGGGTTACAGATAACAGGTTTATAAGTGTGAGTATGTTATCTGATGATAACGTCAGGATAATATGTATTAGATCAGTCATATCATCGCATGCCCTTAAAAAATTAAAATTAATAATAAATTTCTACCATAAAATAAATGAGTTTAAATAATGAATGTGACCGTATACGATCCTCTATGTGTTTTGTTAGGTTGTTTTATATTTTCTCCAACCTACAGGTGAGTGAGCGTAGCGAACAAACTTCAACCAGGACGTGATTGAGCCATGCGAACGAGATAATCTTGAAAATTAAGAAGTTAAACGGGGCAAAGCCCGCGGGTTACAGATAACAGGTTTATAAGTGTGAGTATGTTATCTGATGATAACGTCAGGATAATATGTATTAGATCAGTCATATCATCGCATGTCCTTAAAAAATTAAAATTAATAATAAATTTCTACCATAAAATAAATGAGTTTTAATAATGAATGTGACCGTATACGATCCTCTATGTGTTTTGTTAGGTTGTTTTATATTTTCAAAGGACGATGGGCTTAACTTTGGCAATATACGAGGGAATAACTCTGACTCAGCAACGTAATTAAATCTGAAAGTCCAACGTGTTTTCATGTATTTGTTTCCCTAATGTAAAGGCCATACTGCATATATGCCTACCTTTTAGCGAATTTCCCATATAGGGAATAAGCTATTACCGTAGTACTCATGGTAAGACCTGGACGCGGGACCGAATTTTTTTTTCGTTTTGAGGTCCCTAGAGGCCAAAAACACCATCCGTTCAAACTCATATATATATATATATATATATATATATATATTTTTATATTTATATATATATATATATATATATATGTGTGTCCGTCAGCACGATAACTCGAGCAAAAATGATCCGATTTTGATGAAATTTGGTACAAACGTGTAAACCTACGTTTATTCAAACGAGTTCGCGATCCAGCATGATCGGACCATGGGGACGGGTGTTTACGGGGGGTTTTATGGGGTAAAAATAGGTTTTTCCCATTTTTGACCCAAAAAACATAAAATTTAGCAATTTATTTCCAAACCATTTTGTAGAACTTCAAAAAACAAATAATTTAGTATATTGAAGCGTTATTATGCGCCTAATGGTTACGGAGAAAATTCCAAAAAATTGTAAATTTAAAATACCCATTTTATTCTTATGGAGAATGAGTAAACTGTTGTAGTTTGCTTGTTTATGGACATATTTTGATCAAATTTGGAAAATGTTTTTATTTCTTACTAACTATTAAAATTTTACAAAAAAAAAAACAGTTTTACCCTCCCTGATGCAGCAAACCTAAGTACTTGTTAAACTAATTCTATTTAAATCGGGAATAAATGTTATATTTTTAAGTAGACATTTCAGTGTAAATCCAATCAGTCAAATGGAAATTCGCTTAGTCTGCAGGTTTGCTGCGGCGGGGGTATTCTAATTTGCTAACAGATTTATTCTTTGAAATATATAAAATTATACGTATATTTTAATATATTCTACCATCGGGTGTTTGACATGTTTTGCATATAAAGCCATTTAATCTTGGCCATTCCAATCATCAAGGATATTTAGTTTACGCCACACTACATTATTTTGACGAATTTGCCACGCAGGTATTTAGTCCAGAAAACAGCTGTTTGCCGCCAGCTTATTCAAATGGGGTTTCATTGCGTGCTACTGTACTGCAATGAGTTTTACCGGACACCTATCAGCTGATTATACTGTATTTAGGTGGCAATAAATGGTTATAAACAAAAACATAACCACTCTTAGATGTGATGACTAGTGATTTTTAGTCCTTTAGTTTGTGAAAATATATTAGGATCTGTACAGATTTAGTAGTATGGCGTAAACTATCGTACGTAACTCGTCCAAAAAGTGTGTACCGGACTCGTATGGTAATCCCGTACTCGACTTCGTCTCGCACGGGAACGACCACACTCGTCCGGTAAACACTTATTTTCAGGACTAGTAACGTAATATACTATTTCGTCTATTAAAAGTGTGTCTATTAAAAGTGTCTATGACAGAATTTTTCTTTTGTTGTGTATGTGTACTGTGTAGGAGACATGTTATACGTGATCCCAATACGTTGTGAACAACTTAACCTTTGCTATAATTTGCATCGCTAAAACTAAGTTACATTTAGCCACTGCTTTAAAATGAGAATTTCATCTAATTTTTACGAAACACAACCAGGAATGAATTTTCGTATGCATGAACCCGTTTCCAACCTGGCAGTTAACTTCCAAATGTCCAATAGCACACCAAATTCATCATGTTTTTCTACTTGCCAACTCAATTAATTCAATACATCAAGTTAAGCGTACAAACGGTTTTAAATTCTGTAAGCTATAGCTCCTAAGGGAGTGGTTATGAAGACAAATGGGTTGTTTTTTAAAAGTCATAGGATTGCATTTTACTTTTAAAAATATCATAAAATACAGCGTTATAAAGAGATTTTAAAGTCAGCAGCTATTTTGAAAAATTATGGCTGAATGGAAAATATGAAACCCATACTTTCATATATAAGGATCCTAATTAATATTTTCTCCAAGTATAAGAGTTTCAGATATACCAATAGAGCCACAGTTTTCACGAATTGTTAGTCCTAAAGCTACCAGATAATGTTGACATCTTGTCAAAGCCTTAAAAAAGGTGTAAAAAATGAAATTGTGTATTAAACAAACTTTCAAACAAATTAAAAAAGGATAAAATTTGCATTCTATTGTTACAGTGCAGAGTGAGCTGGGTCCAGATAACACGTGGGTAACTAAGTCCAAGAGTTATTGTCACTGATATTGCCAAAGTTAAGCCTATAGTCCTCTGATGAACTCATAACTTCACACCATTGCTATACGCCGGACATTGTACATTGCCACACGATGTGACTGATCCCTATCATGCAGTTATTGTTGAAAAAACGTTGTCCTACAGTCACCAGACAAAGTGGGCTTCCTTGCACTGATTATAGTACAGAAAGTTATAATTACTGCATTTACTTTCTTTTGCCACACATTTTTTCCGCACGTTCATTTTGCCACACACCACACAACCAAACAACACAAAACAGCATGCTTTATATTAATTATGCACGTATTCCGCGTACGCTTGGAAATAGGTTGGCAACACTTAAAGATATTACGACCACGATCAGCTGTTGCAGCGTTTCCCATTTCGTTCAATGTTTGGTTTTAACCTAACCTAACATGTTGTACAATGTTTGAATAATCATTTATATGGTTTATAGTAACTGTAGGACAAATGTACTGTGGAACGTGAGTGCAAACTGCTATCCAACTGTTATTCAATTATGGTCGTTATTCGATTGCCACCAAAAAGTAATTATACTAAAACAATTATAATAAAACATGTTTTCTGAAAATTAAGTCTTTGGTGTTTGTTCAATAAACTTCAAGTTTATGTATGTTACTGAACCATATGTTATTAAACCATGTATGTTATTAAACCATAATCCTTGGTTTAATTGACTACTTGAATGTATTTTCCTTCAAACATGTGTTATTTATCAAATCAAATTATTCTATAGTTAACATAAAAATGTTGTATTTTAAAAAGTAAATAAAACATGTCCTTCTCCGTTTGTAAACCTAATAATTGTGTTCAGTTTTTCTCTTTCATATATTCATATTCTTGATTCAATATCTCCATTGCTCAACATTTTACACTCTGGTCCTTCGAAATCTAATTCTCATTACTCTTTTTCATTTCTATTCCCTTTTGTCAATATTCCCTATAATATATAATACCACAATTCCCTACAATTAATCATTGTTTGAAAATTTACTAGGCAAAGCCACGAGAAACCCGTTAAAGTACAAGGAATAGTTATTTTTATAAAAAATAGTGGTGGCACTAGGACCACAACATCCTTACCTTGATTCTTAGACCATGGTGATTACAACTGAACCACCAAACCACTACATATTATACACATATTATTGATAATGCTAACTTAGACCCAAGGCAAAGAACAGAATACAAATCTACGTGTCATTGTTAACATTTGAAAGAAAGAACTGTACATTTAATACTTTGAAATCAATTAGACAAATCTTTTAAAAAAGATTTTAAATAATTATACATTAAAGTTTATATGTTACCGTAGTAGATCAGCATACCTGAGTTGAAAGGCGTGTGAGTAAGAAATACATATTTTGGTCGAAACCTTTATACCCAAAAGAGGATAACATGTGACAGTAGGAATTATGGAAATATCTCCCTGCTAAACCTTGTTAGGTTTTGAAAGAATGTTTCCCAATCTAATACATATGTGAGTAGGCTCTGTTTTGAGTACTTCCACGGCTCTTCTTGAGTTCATACTTATCTTATTTTTGCCAAGATATTAGTATAGTTTGGGAATACCGTATGCTGGTGATTAATTATGTAACCTTAACCTGTTAAGCGGTTCAATATTGTATTTACCCTATTTATTCAGTTTTAAATATTGTTTTTATCATACAAAATAAGAAAGAAGAGAAAAGAATGCCCTTAATTATAGTTATAATTTCGTTGTTTGTTAGTTTATTGTATTGTAATTTGTCAATTGTTTTAATATTGTTTGATGTTAATTTTGTAAGCAATTATGGTTATCTACAAAACATTTATCTTTTGTAATTTTTTTGTCCAATACCATAAAATCAATAAATATTTTATAGGCAAACAGAGCACGAATCAGTTAAATATGATGTGTGCTAGTGAATTTCCATTTACTAAAATCAATGTTCGGTGGGATAACCCAGAATACAGAAAGTTCAGAATAATGCTGAGTAAATATACGTTCTCCCTCATCAGGGACGCAACAACAAACTCACATAAACAACACCTGACACAGGCCCCTGTATAACAACGCCCGTGTCATGTGGGAACATATAAATGGTTATAATCAGTAATAAATCATGTGTAATTATTAACATATAACTTATTTGTTCTTTTCACTTAAAAAGGAATATAACGTACGACGTAATCAACTAAACCTTTTAAGTATGATGAAATAGTATCTTTGTACACTTTAGATTGGTTCGGTAACCAAGAAGTCAATTATTTATTTCTAAAGCGTTATTTGATCGTCTTACAATAGTTTGCCGAATATATACTTGAAATAGATAATATTTTAATTTTAAAATTTATTTATACTGATTCAGGTTGGTGAAAATAGTGTATATGTAGGTTTTGTATGTAATACTAAAATAAATAAAAAAAATGCAATTAACGACATTCATTAAGTGTAGGACTACACACACAGCTGGGTAAAGTTGTGTTGAATTGCATTAAAGAGTTATTTCAAACTTGCTGCATGTTATTTTTTCCAAGACGTTTTAACAATGCGTAATACAAGGACTATATTCAACAAAACAAATTGTAATCAGTATATATGGCCAAAAGTTTATAGTTTTCTCATAAACAGTTGATATGCCTAGCAATTTAAGTATAATAAAGAAATATATTATTGCAACGTTGATAACTTAAGAAACTGTCAAAGAATCACAATAAATATTTGTGACATTAGGTTACAAGCGTGGGGTTTCTAGCTGTCAAATCGATGTAGTTTTCTGTGTCGAATGAACGTTTTTTGCTCAGTGACAGCAACTGTCACTTGTAATGTGGAAGACGTGACACACGTGACCTCAATGTAGTCTAGGTGGGAACGAACAGTTCTTCCCAGAAGCTTAGTAATTCGGAAACTCCGTTAAATCATAGTTTATGTCAAACAACCTTCATTACTTACTTTAGAAAAATACAGGGCTTTTTTAATTTATTTCCTTTTTTTCTCGGTTATATGATATGTTTAATTAGTGTTTGAGTTTTAACAAAGCGTGGCAATCGGTTATTGAAGTAAATGATCTTATAATAAATTCAGATGTAGGTGTTGGATGGAAAAAAACTATTTTTGCTTTTTAACTTTTACAACATTAAATACATCTACGTACAACACAGTTTTTAAACGTTTTTGTTTCTATGCTAATACGAAAATGCTTTTAATACAACGCTTTTTATAAAGGTATTTTACGAAGTGAGCAACGTAAGGGTAGTTTTTAGTTCCTGAATTATATTCCATGATTATTAAGATATACGGTTTATTTGAATATTTAAAATCGCCTTTAATTGTAAATAGGCAATATGCGTTACTGTTATGTCTTCTTTAAACTCAACAAAGGGGACAGGTGTTCGCCCCTCATGAGAGCAATGAAGATAATTCATCATGACGACCACATTTAATACAAATTTAGAGAAATTTGACCTAAAAATATATATTTATTACATGTTACTTCAGGCTAACTGTGTGACAACGCTTACGAGTTTGTAGCACATTTGCAGTTTTGAGTGAGCTTTTGACTGATTTAATGCTACAAGTACTATAATTTCGAAAAAAATATTCTAAATTATAGTTTTTACTACCAATAATGCTGATAAGTTTTTTTTTTTACAAACATAGGTTATATAAACAAACACCTTATAAAAAAAACAATTGCTTAAATTTAGGCGCAATCGAGAGAAAAATAATAAAGTTCGAATACCAGAATTTTCAAATTCAATACTAAATAAACTGTTTAAAATATATAAATTTGAAAT
Organism: Macrosteles quadrilineatus; assembly: GCF_028750875.1. Lineage (NCBI taxonomy): Eukaryota > Metazoa > Arthropoda > Insecta > Hemiptera > Cicadellidae > Macrosteles > Macrosteles quadrilineatus. Next base: position 63,032,413 of record NW_026542597.1, read on the forward strand.
TGTATTTATTAGAGTGTAACACTTTTTCTCTTTAGATTAACTGTAGAAAATGTCAGATATTAAGAATCCAAACCAAACCTCAACAATTTGCTGCACAAAGCTTTGGTTTTTTATGTTTGTAGTTCATCAACAAGCAAGCATATATTGCGTTGGTACATAACGTACACAAAAAAAATATAATTGTACAAAAAAATGGCAACAAGCGTATTTCCGCAACATTTCAGTTTAGCATCGTCAAATCAAAGCGTGAAAATAATATATCCAATAGCAGATTAATCAGAATCACAATCATTGTCGAATACGTTTACAACGCTTGCTGCTACACGTTTATTGCTAATTTAGTATAAATTGATTGTCATATCGTCTAGTAATTTGAGGAATAAATATAAACGTATAAATTAAGTTAGTTTTGACAATGTTTGCCATGACTTTTAAACTAGGTTTATTCGAGTAGAAAAATTAATGCTTGAACCATTTTTAACTGATACTTAAGAGTCTAATTTAGTTTCAATGAAATACCATGAAAAGCGATATTGTATTACAGCTGAAGTATTAAGCTAATAACATAGTTGTTTGACTAAACACCAACATGACTCTTGCTATCCGGGTGTCATTTTAAAACGTATTCCAAATTTAAACGTGACCAACTAAAAACACTGACGAGAAAGTATTAGGACAAAACAGTGTAGTTAATAATTTTTAGGAATGCCTTTCTATTTTAGAACCCCAGGACCCAACCCAATAATGTTTTACACATCGCTTCAGGTAAGGTAGACGATCGTGATTTATAACATTGCTAAAACAATTAGTGTTAAGTGGAATTTTAGCCCGGCCCTTCAGAACTGGAGCCCCGAAGTCTGCTAGTAGCATCTAGATGCACAGGCAAGCCTTTGCTCAAGCTCTGTGTTTTACAGTCTCGTCTGGCTTTGTATTGTACACATTGTGATTTTGATTAAAAGAACAGTAAGTCGAGCCTTTAACAAATACTTTGTCTACATCTTACGCTTAAAAACATTCGCCTACTCCTGAAATCTAAGGACCAAACTAGAAAAAACATTTCTGAAATATTCGTCTTGCAGTTCCTTCCATTGGATTTAAAATCCTTATTATTAGATTTCTTATCGATAGTCAGTTTTTGTAACACTATTTTAACCCAGCATTTTATTTGATGTTATAAAGTTGTCGCATAAAAAATACTTGGTCCATCATAGGCCTAAAGTTTTATCATACCCAAGAATAAAGTATTATTATGTACTAAGTTTATAATTTTAAATATTATTCTTAAATTGCATAAAAAACTTGTTTGTGTACCTTGTGACCTTCTTTTATGTTATGTTGGTAGTTGATGTTAAGTCTCTTATATTATCAAATTTGTTACAGTTAGTTATATAAGTAAAATCTTTATTCTTTAAAACCTAATGTATTTATAGTTGTTATCAAACTATTTTGTAACATAAATATTCTTATGAATATTTTCCCAAAATTAATTTATTTTCTCAAATTATAGCCTTATGTTTTAGTAAGTTTGAAAAACTAAATAACAGCATTTCACTGTCGTCGGCCACAAAACGACACACATCAGACAAGTGGGTGTCATTTGTAACTTTTATTTACTGCCCGACGTTTATAACCCAAGACGAAGTCCGGTGTAATTTGTTACCCAAAATGTTCTACAAAAGACTACTTGACTACTCATGCATTTTAACTCCTATTAACACACATCAAATATGTTTTTCTATCTGTTGTTTTGGACTATAGCCCTGAGACCCTAACAATATATGTGACAGAATTGGCTTCCTGAACTAAATCAAAGAGCATGCATTTCTTTGTATGAGTTACCTAATACTTATACCTATATTCTGTATACACGTTTGACTATTGTAAAGCTTCAATGTTTTGATTCCATCCAGAATCAGTAACCTTTAACAAGCCAAAGAAGGTATTAGGGCCATTTTTTTTTTTGATAATGATGTAGTACATTAAATAGTTAGGCTATATCAAATAAATTGTTACATTAATAGTTATATTAAATAGTTAATTGAAAAACCAGTTATTGGATGTATTTAATATGTGTAATAGAAAACGTCATATTCAAAAATAATAAGTGTAAATAATTTAAATTAATAGAGCTCCAAGTATTGGCGAGATCAGAGTTGAACAACTAAAGAACCTAGGTAAAAATGCCATGCAATGGTTGTTGAGCCTCATGAACATGTGCGTAAGCCAAATGCATATACCAAAGGCATGGAGGAAAGCTCGTATGGCTGCACTGCTCAAACCTGGGAAAGATCCAAACTAGCCTAAGAACTTTCGACCTGTTTCTCTCTTATGCCACACATATAAAATATTAGAACGTCTGATACTCAATCGAATCGGCGATTTTATGGAACAAAAGATCATGCCACAACGCTTTCGATCAGGCAAGTCTTGTTGTGGCCAAGTTTTAAACCTGACCCAGCACATTGAGGATGGGTTTGAGAGAAAACAGTTCACGGGTGTCGCTTTTGAGGATTTAACAGCTGCCTACGATACCGTAAACCATCGAAGACTCTTGGGAAAAGTGTACAGTATTACCAAAGACTATCAGCTGACTTCAATGATAGGCACTTTTCTTCATAACAGGAGGTTTTTCGTGTCCTTTCAAGGCAAGAAAAGTAGATGGAGGAATCAAAGAAATGGATTGCCTTAGGGTAGCGTCTTAGCCCCAGCTCTTTATAACATTTACAATAACGACCAACCGTTGCCAAACGCTACAAGTCAGTATATATATGCCGATGATACGGCGGTGGCGGCACAAGGTAGGAGTTTTGAAGAGGTGGAACAGAATCTGACTATGACTCTAAACGAACTTTCCCAGTACTATGACGCAAACCACCTCAAGCCGAACCCTGCTAAGACCCAAGTTTGTGTCTTTCACCTAAACAATAGAGAAGCAGGCCGTGAGTTGAATGTGAGGTGGCGGGGAGACCGTCTTCAGCATTGTCCTACACCCAAATATCTTGGTCTCATACTGGACCGCACACTGACATTAAAGGCGCATAGTATTGCGACAAGAGGTAAAGTCTCAGCGAGGAATAATATCATCAGGAAGCTCACCAGAAGATGCTGGGGTGCTAACCCTAATGTCCTCAGAATATCAGCTTTAGCGCTCAGTGTGTCGGCTGCGGAATACGCTGCACCAGTATGGAATGCATCGTCACATGCAAAAAATGTTGACATTGCAGTCAATGACATGGCTCGGATTGTAACTGGGCGTTTGAAACCAACCCCAGTACACAAACTCTATCCTATCATAGGGATCACCCCACCATAAATCCGACGTGATGTCGCTGCCGACGCAGAAAGGACTAAGCAAGAGCATCGATGTATAATAACTAACTCTACAGAGAGTTATTATACATCGATGAGCAAGAGACAGATTCTCGTCACCCATTACACGGCCACCAACCTGCAGAGCGACGGCTTCGGTCCAGAAAGAGCTTTTTATCACGGACACGAGTCCTGGATGGATCACTCTCAAGCAATCGGGTGGCAAGGTGGGATGCCACGTTGACTAACCCTCCCATACCAGCCAGGGAGGAACTGGCTCCTGGTGGAGGCCTTCATTACACGGTGTGGAAGACCCTAAATCGAATTAGGGTCGAGGTACCAAAATGCAAGACAAACTTGCAGAAATGGGGTCTCTTACCAGACGAAGAAAACATCTTGTGCGCGTGTGGTGCTGTTCAGGATCCTGGCCATCTGCTAAGTTACTCAGTTACTCAGTTACTCAGTCAGTAATTAAAAAGTCTGTTAATATATTAGCATGCGACTTTTGTTTTAGGTCTCAAAATGATGATTTACCATTAATTCAGTAAAAATATACAAATAAATAAAAATGAATACATTATCTTATGTGGTATGAATTGAATAGATAAATTATTTTCCTTCAGTTTAGTTGTTCAGGAAAAATACAATATCTGAATATAGTATCAAACAAATGCAACTCAAACGATTGCCTGCATTTTATATTCAAATTTTGAATTCAGTTTAACATAATTAACATAACACTATTTATACATAACAAATGCATATAGTGGTCATCAGTATCTAAATCCTAGTGAAACATTTCTGTTTAGAGGATTATCGCCATGCATTCTTCCTGGCGAGTTTAGTTAACTAATTCTTATCGTTATCCGCATTTACGCAGCAGTGATTTTACATACAAAATCCATTCTAGAAAGTATTTTATTGGCAGATAAAGCTACGAACAAACAAGTGTTACGTGAAATCATGATGTAATCTGTAGCTTAAGTGTACAACTGCAAGTTAACTTTCACCACCATATGGTGGATTAGTTATCAAAACGCAGGCTGATGTCTCTGGCCAAATAGTACAAAGTTTCAATTATGCAACCCGAATAAATAATACTGAATAAATCTTAACGCATTAAAAGCTAACCTTAATTGTATGACTTAATAAATATTGAGAAATATTACAAACCAAAAATGTCTCAACAAAAAAAATAACCATATACTTATCTAGTTACAATCTCTTCCGAATGAAAATAAAACCTAATTATATAAAATGGTTGAAAACAAGTTTATTTATATGTTTTAATTGTTATCTTACAAATGCGCCATAATTATCTAAAATATCTATGAATTATAAACCTTGAGTTAATTTGGTGGTTAACCGTCTGTTATGGTGTTGATATTAAGATTCGGTATTTTGAATTGACATTAAATAAAAATCCGGTTGGAATCAAACTTGTTCTTTAAGTATTCTATCTTTTAATTGTAGAGTTGAAATTTAAAAATTTTGTAGAAGGTTCTGTGACGTTCTGCGTCTAAAATAATTTGTTACTCCAAAATAGGATTTCCGTTTGTTTGAAGTCACCGTAGATATAGATAATTATGTTTTTACTACAATTTATATTATAGTTTATCAGTTTCAATAAAACCCAGTTTAAATACGACGTAGGCATTGTAACCCAAACAAAGTAGGTACTGTAAATTATTTGTTTTATTGGTTGTCTTATTATTTACTATGAGGGGCCCGTGCACGTAGTTAGCATTTTAATAGGTCCCAAATATGTATCCCAAACAAAAAGGGTAATGCAAACGCCACCTTTTAAACACTGAAATAATATCAAATAATATTAAATTCTATAAAGGCATTGCCATATTAAATTCAAGACAAATGTATGTTTAAAGATTAGGTGTAGGAGCAAGCCAGTATAACTAATTTATTATGAAACAGTATTTATTTTTATAAATGAAGTACGATTAAAGTAGTTTTAGTAAGCTATGAGATTAAAAATCTAAATTATGAATTCCAAAATACAATTATCTTTTGAGTTTTAGTTGAATGAACATTAAAGTCTATTTAAGTTATATTATTTAATTATGGATAAGATTGGAACCAGGATACCGACTTCCAACTGTATAACAAGGGGGTTCCGGCCCAAAGCGAAACACAGTTCCCGTTTAGATTCCCACGACGGTCATTCATCCCCTATAAACATTAAATGTTATGCTTATGATAATAGGTTGAGCAAATACACCTATTGGGCTATCCAGTTCTAATAAATGTTGGCCTCCTCTACAGTGGATAAAGGTAAACTCTTATAATATAAATATTTTAAAAGTTATTGAATAAGCTTAACAAATAAAACTGAAGACTCTTTAACTCTTGAAGTTAAATACATGAAAATACACATACTAATAATGTTGAGTTTGTCATGATAATTGATTATACTGAATATCCAAATACTGCTTTAAAATAGTTTACGTTCGCTTCGACGATAAACTTCTTCCTAGTTCTTAATATCGGTGTGTAACTATGACGTAGTTCAAAAACTTTGATAATTTTTAATTTAGTTTATACAAATATAATTTACAATATATTGTAAATTGATGAAGTATTCTTACACCTCTATATGACATGTCCGCAAAAAATATTACCATTATTTTTATTTAATATCTTCTTATTAGTAATAAATTATAATATTGACCTATATTATAAGACCAGAAGAAACACCAAGAATGCGATACTATAGTGTTTAGGAACAAAGGAAAGGTAGAATCCAATTAGATTTTCATAATTGATGGTTTGTGGAATTTGTTGTACCTTTACCCACACAGATAAAACAAGTCTATTTTCTCATAAATTTAATCATATTAATTTCTGATTTTTCAGGTTTATTTTTATTATTTTTTGTTCTGTGTAATAACTTATTATAATTACCTAAAAGTAAATAAGGCCTTAGAATTTATATGGAATTTATCTAATACAACATTTATGTTAAGAAATATAATAAAATACATTTTGCGGTCGAATGGCGAGTATAGGTCGCCGCCCACCATTTGCCCGACTGCTCAAAAATGGCAACCTATGGGTACTAAAAAATAAAAAATCAAAAATCAAAATAGTTTATTTTTGCGGTCGAAAGGCAAGTATATGCCACCAGGTGCTATTTCCCCCACTGCTGGAATGGCAAACTATACTCACGGGAAAATGGGGAAAAAATTCCACCTCAAAGGGTAAATCGTCGTATTTAAAGGTGGTAACTTAAAAAGTCAATGCTATGGATATATGGAAAATTGTGTTTCCAAAATATTTATGAAATGGTGATTATATTATGGTGTAACTGCATTTCAGATTTAATGGTTTCTGTGTTTGTGTTTAGTACACCCAGTTGATATTTTTTATAATTTGATTAACTGTGTTACATGGATATTTTGATTGTAATAATAAGAAATTGGTTTGCCAAATTTAATTTTTTTTACATGAAAATGTATGACAACAGGTTCTGTAAAAAAATAATATTATAATGTAATCATTTACCCTTTAAGAGGCGAATGGCTCAACAAGTCAACGGAACAAACTTTACCCCATCAACAACAACAAACTTTCCACTTGTCCTAATGCCTGATATGTTAATTCATATAAAAGTAAAGTCGGACATAGCTTAGTAGAAGTAAAATGTTTGTGATTAACTTCAATAAAAAAAACTAATTTAAACACTATATCCATTCATTGTTCCAATTAACAGTGTTCATTGTGTATTGTAAAAAAATTGTATTTGCATTTTTTCGTAACCCTCATTGAAGTGTCTTTTACTATCGAAAAACGAATATGTGTTAATTTACTGTTATATTTACCTAAACCTCTCTGACAACTTTAGTTAAAACAATTGTATGGCAATCCAAATAAATAAAGTAAATTAATAAATAAACTCTTTATTCATGAGCAAATTTCAGTAACAAAACTGTTTTACAAATTGACTCAAGTCAGGACTTAAACTAAACAAAACTCTTAACACTACGAAACAAAATAAGATTAATTACAAATTCTTAAGACGATTCTTAAAATTTTTGTAAGATAGTGTTTTTAGTGTGCAAGGAAGTGCTATGTACTGAGGAACTGATCTGTTCCTGTGTAAAACTGTATTAAAAACAGGTAGGCAGTAATTTGAGGTAGGGAAAATCAGGGATTTAACCAACCTCAACTTGCTTTTTGCTGGGAGCTGGGAGCAATGTTCTATACCTTTAAGCAGTTTTGTACCTAAAATATGCATATTTGCAGGTTTAGACAAGAGCGTGAACAACACAGTTAACTAGAAGTTACTTAAGTAAGGGACAGTTTGTCTCTGTCTGCCGTCATGAAACGCATTTGAGTGGACAAGTGGCAGTCTTCAATCCCATATATTGTTAGGCTTTTATCATCCAAAATGTGGTAGTTTTTTTGCCGAAGTGACAAAGTTAAAAGTCAGTTTCTTTCTTCGTATTTTTCTGCATACTTTGACTCGTTACTGTTTTAAGACAATCTACCTACAATATCCTACACAGTTATAGTTAAAACTACAAACACCCTTATAAATTTAGAAAAGATTTTTTGGTCTGTGTGTCATAAAAGCATCTGTAAATAGTCTTACACTAGAATTTCTATAAAAAATATACTATAACAGCGCAGATTAAGGAGGCTAAGCAAGTTGTCTACTATGCACAATCTGTGGTAAAAGTTTATTTGTCCTACATGACATTGTTTTTAAAAGAGTTTTATTTATTTATGATTTTCCTCGGATTTAATTTAAAACAAAATAATTTTGTGTGGTGTTTTATGGCGCAAACATGGGTTTTTGCCATTTTTACCATAAATACATAACATTTAGAATTTTTTTATAACTATTTCGTAGAGCTTAAAAGAAAGAAAATAATAATTGTGTTGAAGTGTTGTTGTATAGATACAAAATAAAAAAAATAAAAAAAATAATTTCCAATGTTATTCTTGTAAATAATAAATAAATAATAAACTCTTGAAGTTTGATTGTTTATGGTGAATTGTAATGAAATTTGCATTTTATAAAAAAGTACAGTATTATCTTTCATTTAGCAGCAAACCTAAGTACTTATTAAAATTACTGATGGTTAAATAGGAATGAATCGGGCAATTTTAAGGGGAAAATGTAGTGGAATTCCAGCCAGGAAATTAGAAATTATGTTAGTCTGCAGGTTTGCTGCAGCGGGGGTATCTATTAGTATGTCCAAATCATATCGCAGGACTGCAAACTATTGGTGGATAATGGTAGTTTCGGGGCTAACATCTCCATTGTCAAATCTTCTTGTCTTGTTAAATTACTGTTAATAGCATTGGTCATTGTTGAAGTTCAAATGTAGACATACACTCACACACGAAACATTAATATGGAGATGTTAGCCCCGAAACTATAGTAATCATAAAAAGACGATTTGGATTGAACACGTAAATAAGGTATTTAGCCTATTATCATTATTACCAATTATGTAAGAAATTAAAAAAGCACAGCAATTAATGAAAAAAACCCACTTCTCCTGGGAAAATGGTCACCCTTCTAAGATTTTTAGCAATGGGTGATAGATGTTATGGCTACTAAAGATCACTGATTTACCTTCACAGAATATCTAAATCAACTATTTCAAGATGCATATCTGTAGTATGCAACGCTATTGTTGTAACTTTAAAAAGCTAGATTCAGGTACCAATCGATCCGGTATCTATGTATCTATCCATCTAGCTATACGTTACAGTACTATTGTTAAAAGTATTTCTTAATTTGGTATTAAGCACATCAATCCCTAATATTTTTTCTACACATATTTGGTATCAAAGCTCTTATTCTACAGATGTGCATTTTTATGGGTTTTCGTGATATCTCGTGAGATGCCTATGAGATTTAAGCTTTTAAAAATTTTAAAGCTTGTGCCAATAGGGGTAGTTTGGAGGACCTGCGCATGCACGAGTTGTGAGCACATAACGCCCGGCCGTTTCCATTCCAACCACGCAGTCGGCGGGCACAAAATTCGCACCGGCACTTGTGCCGCGACCTTTGCTAGACTGTTTCCATTCCTCCAAACTCGGAGATTTGTGACAAGCACATGTGCCCAGCACACATTTGTTCTTTGTTCTTTGAAGTTGTTTGTTCTTTGAAGGCTGGGCTTGGAACCAATTGCTTTTATGTGCTCCTTGTACCTTAGTGGATATATAGTGGAAGTGGAAATATATCGCGCTCACAAATATGACAACCAAAACCTCATCAATGTCCAATCCAATTTTACAGCTAATTTAATATATGAAAAAATAGTCAGAACGGACGAAGACACAAAAAAATGATCATGAAGATCAAGAAGTAAATTAAGACATCATGATGTTATATGAGCCGCACAGTAGTGCTAGTGAGAGGCAGTTGCAGAATGAATAACTTGGCAACTGTACCCAGAGTAGCCGACTCGTCCCGAGCGAACCCGAACACAGTCGAAGCACTGCTAGTCTCAAATACTCTTTTACTTAAAATTCTACTTCATGAAGTATTTATTTGGAGTTGTTCAAAATTCCCCTATGATTCACGTCCATACAGGGAATGTTTCCTTGGACACATGTCGAGTGCCGGTTATCACTTTGTAAAATATATATCAATACATATCCAATATGTCGGATCCAAGATGAAAAGCGAAAAACGCGTTCCTTATACAAATAAAGTACTGTACTAACTACCCAATAAATATTGGTGGTGGTCTCAAGGCAATTTCCAAAAAAATGTTTTATAAAAATGCATGCGGTGACTTTTTTAATTTCTCCAATGTTGGGAAAACCCGCCATTTTTAATCGTGATTTTAGGGGTTTTCTCGTTCACCGATTTTAGCCAACTTTTAGTATGTCACTCTGCACACCCAACACTATAAAATAAAGTCATTAAAAGTTTTCTTTAAATTTGTTTAACGATCCCTGTGCCTGTTTTGTTTAGTTATAATAAATAATGTTGGAAAACTTTATATTCGTGCCAGCACCCCCAAAAATATAAAGTAAGAAAAAAAATATAAAATTACATTTAACTTTCCACTTCAAAGTACCTTTTAACTGGAGTATACATAAACTCTTTAGAGCTAAACATGATAATGGGATGTTTGTTGGTGTGACGTCCTAGCCAATGTTAGCTGACGGTTTTGAGCCTACTCGTGAACACTCTGAGCCTAGTAGTCCTACGCAAAGGCCTTTCGACAAGGCAAGGGGAGGGGCACAGATTAGGATAATAGTACTTGTACCCCCTGAACGTGTCCAAATACTTAGGTAAGTGTAAGGCTATCAATTGTGTTATATTTTTATGTTTGAGTTGTTGCGGCATTTATCATATTGTATGATTTTGTGGTACCAAAAACAATACATCAAAAATAGATTTTGTATTTTCAAGTCTGTAATTTTTGTGACCATGTAAACGAAAAATGTAAATGAGACAAAGACGAATCCAAGCATTAAGTAAGAACTTAAATGTTGCAGGAAATACCACTCATACCTAGAACTTATTTATTTTTTTGTTTTGTATGCAAACACAGAGTAAAAAAATACAATCCTAGCTACTCATGAGGAAGGCATTATATACTAAAACTAGGTGTAATGCACCTCTTACTTGTTTATTGCATACATCTATGTCTTTGTTTCCAAATGAAATCAGTTAAATAATAAATATATTAGTTGTATGACCTAATTTAATAAAAAATGCGAAAGGTAATAAAAAAGTAACCATTCAAGAAAGTAATGTGCATTAACCTAGGCATAGGGCTTGCTTCAAAGTAATATGATTACGTATAATGTATAAATGTAATCTTGATATATTCCTGGGTGTATGCCAGTCATAATTTTCTTTTGTTGCTCAAACCGCAATATTAGTTTTTTTATTGAAAATTTATGATTCAATTATAGTTATGAAGGTCTGGTGTTTAAACACACAAAGGTATTTATGACCAATTAAAGCATTTTTTTACAGCCTTGTGTGAAAATGAAACAATTTCGTTTCAGTTATACTCTCACATGATTGAATAATGTGTTTAAAACATTTTCATTAGCTTGCTTTTTTGTCTGTTCGGTACAAATTTTTCAATCGATTTTAAACTAACTTCCCGATAAGCTAGAGACTTGAAATTTGAAACATAGCTCACAAATGGATGACAATAGAATATTATATCATTTAATTATCGTATTTTCCTTTTGCTCCACCCCATGGTTTTTCAAATTTTCAATGTTTGTTGTTGTAAGAATGTAAGCTTAAAGTCGGCTGTAAATACTTTAATTTGACAGTAGTTGTTTTAGTTAGAAAATATAAATCAAATTAGAAGCTTTAACATTTAAAGTTCAGAAGTTTATTTACAATTTAACTCAAGCCTGAAACATAAACATGACTGATATTGTTTACCTCCAACTAACATATGATACATTTAACATATGATAATATGTGAATATAACATTATAATACATCTTTCCCCTTTAAAAAACAGCAAACAAATTTGAAAGAATTAACTAAAAAACAATAACCAATAATAACCAACCAAACTTCTCCCTTCTTTTGAGACCATTATATTGTATTCTGAAATCTTGATGGTAGCTTGATTTCTCTACGAGGTCTTAGTTGTACTGGCTCGTCTTGCCTTGGAACTGACTGGGAATTGTTTTGTTGAGTGAGTAATGGTTTCAGATGTCGGCGATTTCTTCTTAACGTAGCCCCGTTATCATCTTCTACCCAGTAACCTCTTGGAGTTGGTCCTTGATTAACAATCTTTCCCTGCTCCCACCTTCCTTCATTTCTGAAGACAACTCTTTCGTTATTTCTTACAACCCTTAAGTCTTTGGCTGACCGATCATTATATTTTTTCTGCAGCTGTTGTCTTGTATTTGTCCTGTCTTGTACTCCATCGTTCAGTGTTGGTTTCAGCACTTCCTCGGTAACAGGGATCATTGTCTTACACCTGCGTTGAAACATCAGCTGAGCTGGAGAATATCCCAGATGCTTAACGGGCATGTTCCTAAGCTCCAATAAAGCCATTTTCAAATACTTATTGTCATACTGTACTTTCCTTATCAACTCTTTGGCCATTCCAACTGCCCTTTCAGCAAGCCCATTGGATTGTGCATAGCCTGGACTGCGGTCACAATTTCAAAATTCCATTCACGGGCAAATTTTCTCATTTGGGCACTGTTGTAAGGGACATTATCCGCTACCATTATATCAGGAGGGCCAAATCTACTGAAGGTGTCTTTGCATGCTGATATTACAGACGTTGCTGATTTACATGGCATTTTAACCAGCTCCAACCAGTTTGAGTAAGCATCCATCATGACTAAGTACACATTTCCTCCATATGAAAATATGTCACATCCGATACGCTCCCATGGTCTAGTAGGTATAAGATACGGCATAAGGGGTTCCTTTGCTTTACTCCTGGAAAACCTTTCACATATCCTGCAACGATCCACAAAACTTTCAATGTCTGTAGCCATTCGTGGCCAATAAAGTATCTGTCGAGCCCTAGCTTTGCACTTTTCAATTCCTCCATGTGCAATATGGATTCGATGAAGCATGTCCTGTCGTAGCTGTCGTGGCACAATCAGTTTGTGATTTAAAAACAATAAACCATCTTCTTCAGATACCATATGTCTTTGGTTCCAATAGTGGCGTACTATCTCTGGGGTGTCTTGCTTCCTTTCTGGCCAAACTTCTTTGCAGTATCTCTTCACAATAGCAGTTTCTTGGTCCTCTTCAGTGTAACGCTGGAATAATTTCTTCTTCTCTTCAGTCATAGGCAATGAACTTTTTAAACTGTGTACTTGAAATTCTGAAGACACTGTCATTTCTGTGCATTTTAATGCTGCTCTTGACAACGTATCAGCAATAAGTTGGCTACTACCAGGTAAGTACTTTACTTCCAGATCATAATTCAAACACCTTAGTCTCATTTTCTGTAGCCGACCTGGTACCACGTGCAAATCTTGTTGAAAAATATTTACAAGCGGCTTGTGGTCAGTCTGAATTGTTACTTTATAGCCATAAATAAACCTGAGAAAACTTCTCAACAGCAAAAACTATAGCTAGAGTTTCCTTTTCGATTTCCAAATATCTCTTCTCTGTATCAGTCAATGAGCGGGACAGGAAAGCCAATGGCTGCCCACTCTGCAACAAACAAAATCCTTGGCCATCTTGAGAAGCGTCTGTTTGTATTTCAAGAGGTCTTCGAGAGTCAAAGTATACCAAAACTGGTTCACTGGAAATTAATGTCTTAATGATCTTCAGAGCATCTTCATGCTCTACGGTCCATAAGAAGTCATCATCCTTTCTTGTCAAATGTCTGAGGGGTGCAGTGATTTTTGCTAAATTTGGTATGAATCTCGATACATACTTTAGCATGCCCAGTAACCGCATTACCCCTTTGTTCTTTGTGGGTGGGTCCATTTCAACTATGGCCTTTACATAATCCGGGTCTGGTTGGATTCCTGCAGCCGATACTATGTGTCCCAGATACTTACACAAGGCTCAAGCATGAAATTGACATTCCCTTTTGTAGATTGACCAAGGCAGCCAAAAGCTCTAAAGTTATAGGGCTTAAACTGTACAATATACTACCTCATCATGTCAAGAATATTGAATCCTTTGCTAATCTTAAAACTGTTGTAACAAATGGTCTTCTAAAGCACCCACTTTATTTTGTTAATGAGTTTTTGCATTTGAGTGCTACTGATTTTATAGATTTTCAGTAACATGCATTGTTATTCAACAATTTTTATTTTATGATATTTATTCTCAATTGACAACTGTGATCTCTTCTGTGATATAGGCTAAGTTTTACATGTATGTTACATAAGGTCTACTGTGATAATGTTCATGACTCTGTTACATTTTCTAGTTTATAGTTTTCTTTGACAATGTCTATTGCACAACCGTGTCTAATGACAATGAAGGATTCTTATTCTTATTATTATTCTTATTCTTAACTTCGCTCTTCTTAAATTGTATCTTGTTTGGATTAAACTTGATTCCAAGTTTAAGGGCTGTGTCCAAAACTCTCTTTAAATTTTCGTCATGCTCTTCCGATGTCGTTCCTCTTACAATAATATCATCATGTACTATGTTAACTCCCTTCAGGTTTTCAAAGCATTTGTAGTTATTTTTCTGGCACAATTCTGGACCCGAACGGATTCCAAAAGGAAATCTACAAAATTGGTATCTCCCAAATGGGGTACTGACTGTGCACAGTTCACGACTCTCCTCATCTAAAACAATTTGAAAAAACCCCATCCTTAGGATCCAAAACAGTAAAATATTTGTAACCACTCAATGTTACCAGAATATCATCAGGGTGTGGCATTAGAAAGTGCTCTCTCATTACCACCTTGTTCAATGGCATCGGATCTATGCAGATTCTCAAAGACTTCTCAGGTTGTTCCACGATCACCAGAGGATTGACCCATGCTGTAGGTTTGTCAACTTTTCGAATCACCCCAGTTTCCTCAAGTTGGTCCAACTTTTCCTTTAGTTTTTCCTGTAAACTGTAAGGTACTCTCCGTGATTGTCGAATTTGTAGGATAGCATCCTCCTTAAGCTGAATATGATGAGTGCTTGGAAACTGTCCCAATCCTTCAAAAGCTGTCTTGTAGCCGGTTAAAACATCGTCCTTATCCTTAAAATTCAAACATATCGATGAGACTCTCTTAATGAGTCCTAAATTGACACAATTGTTCAGTCCTAAAATTGGCAGTTCATGTTCGACATTCACTACAGCAAAATTCACATCTGCAGTTACACCTGTAATTGTTTTACATTGTAACATCACAAGACCTAGTGGTTTGATTTTGAATTTTTCATCTCCCCAGGCTGAGAGTACATAAGAACTACGTTTTACGAGTGTAATGTTCATTTTCCGTACATAACTAGCAGGTAAAATACTGATCTCTGCACCTGTATCTAGTTTAAATTTAACTTGTGTACCACCAACAGTCAAGTTTTCCGTCCACAATTTTTCCCTTGACCTTTCACTCCACTAATGTTTAAGCTTACCGAGCCTAAATTAACTTCGCTCACACAACAGTCTTCATCGTGTTGTTCCTCGTTTGTAACAGCATGCGATTTTATAGTTTTACTCCTACAAACCTTTGCAAAATGATTTTTACCATCACATTTCGAGCATGTTTTGCCATATGCAGGACATTTACCCCGAACATGTTTGTAGCCGCAAAAGCTACATAGATCATTCTGTTTTTCTTTTTCAATACTCCGCAAAAGTTCTTGATTTGGTACATTATTAACAACACATACACTGTATGGATCCGACTTAGTCCCCGAAAGCTTGGTTTCATTGTGCTCTACAATAGTCCTACATTGATCCTTGCTACTCTCTACAATCATACAGAAATCAATAGCTTTTTTCAAGTCAAGTTTTGTATCTCTTAATAGACGCTCTTGAGTACTTTTATATCGTATTCCTAAGACAATTCTATCTCTAATCATATTGTCAGGTTCACTCACATTTCCTTCAAAACTCATAGGTTCAGGCAACCTAAACAATCCAGGTACTTCCATTATTTCTTCTAGGTTTCAAAATACACCTGACACCATGTTTTAGTTAGAAAATATAAATAAAATTAGAAGCTTTAACATTTTAAGTTCAGAAGTTTATTCACAATTTAACTCAAGACTGAAACATAAACATGACTGATATTGTTTACCTCCAACTAACATATGATACATTTAAAATATGATAATATGTGAATATAACATTATAATACAGTAGCAACAACATTTGATTACAGTTAAAAAGACCTTGGTTATGTGTCAACAGGCCATATAAAATAGATTTTATATATTTACACATTAAAGACTAAACATTTGATATATTTGCACATAAAGACTAAAAAGTAGAAAATAATTATTAAAAAACTTTGGTAAAATACCACCTTTATAAACGAACCAAAAAGTAGAAAACAATTTTTAAAATGTGGAGAGAATAAATACTTCTAAGATTTAAAACGAAAACGTAGGGGTTCACGCAATAACTAAATATCAATTATTATTTTCACCTATTTAACTATTATTATCTGTTGCATGCACCCCACGTTTTTCGTTTCAATACTTACAAGTATTTATTCTCTCCACATGTTTATACATTATTTTCTACTTTTTGGTTCGTTTAAAACTCAGTATTTTACAAAAGTTTTTTTTATTTATAATAATATTTTACATATGAGTGCCATATCTAGAATAATTAAACCAATTTTCTATGTATTTAATAGGCCAACACGAATTTTGTAAAAATTGTTTTGAAGCTGCAACGCATCCAATCATCAAATTTAAGGTGTCTTTGGATAGGTCATGTTACTTAGATTTTCCATCTAACAAAACATTAGTTAAATTACATCAGGGCTCTGCCCAAGTGGCCTTCAAAGCTCCTATGTTATCATCATGGAGAAAATTAATGTTTGCATTTGAACACAAAATGAATACTTAGAAATTTACAATAATATTTTAAACAACTGATTATATTAAAGTGGAAACTAATGGAAACATACCTAAGGTCTTAGTACTGAGGGACCGAGCCATGGTTCGGAATGTTTTTTCAATAGTAAAAGCAATGTAAAGGAAACTTGCGTTTTCTCTATAAATAATTTCGGCTATTATTATTTATGTTTTAGTGTAATTTCAATTTACTACGATGGAAATTTCAACTTGGCAATCCAACACATTATTTATTTTAATTTTACACATTTCTAACGTTTTAAATAAATAAAAAATAAATAAATAAAGTAGTATTTTTTTTATATTAGTTCCTATAGTAGGAAATAATATGCTATCTCAGGATTAATACAGTAGAAATCAGCTACAATAGCATTAATACAGCATAGTAAAGCGTATGTAAGGGGTGTGATTTACTTCTTGGTACTAAATTAAATCTTTCTTTGAATATAAGTAAAAATTCTGCATGACCACACTCTCTAAGATACTATCATATAATAGATTAGCTGAAGACAGATATTACCATAAAGATTATTGTAATACAATTAACTTTAATACTAATTCAACTGAATACGGCTTTACAAATTATGTAATCTACAAAAGAGTGAATACAAATTGTAAAATCTACCCGTAATTAACAGTGAAACATTGTGTTGACGCCAGTGCACTAAAACGTCACCAATATGAAATAGTTTTCCCCAATGTCTAGTAATCTTTAGTTTAATCTTTGTAAATAGTTACAACTGATGTTCTCCTTTTGTACTGTAATTCGTAATTTGTTAGTTTCCTGTGGATGGTTTGTTGTAATCACATGTTTCAAGTATTTTTTTTTACATCTCCTTGTTCTTTTGTTCAACCAAAATAGTTACTTATCAACCCATAAAGCCATTGTTAAATTTTTAAATTTTCAAATTTTCTTTTTTTTATCACAATTCTTTTTTATCTGTTCATTTTTCGAACATTCAGCAAATACAATAACAACTATTAATAAAACGTTAGTTAGTCTCTGTCCATTGACAGATCTAACTTAAAAATATTTCAATGAAAAAATAAATAAGTAAATAAACAAGAGAAAATTAAATTGTTCAAACAAAACGTGAGCTTAGGTCCAAATCATGAATCCTTTCAGCCTGTATATGCTTTTACTTTTGTCCAAAAGGTTTAGAGCCAGGTGTGATTGGGGTGATTTTAAAGCCACTTTTGATATTTTGTACTAAATTTGGTTATTTCCTCTTCAACCGTCGGAATTCCACTGTCCTTGTGAAGGATCACGGGGCTTGCAGGATGAACCTTAAAACTTTTGACTGAAATCGTTGGATGATGTTTATGTTCGACATACTGGATGTTCCCCACAGTTGGATTCCATAAGTCCAAATTGGCTTCAGGATTACTTTGTATAGTAATAATTTATTTGCAATGGTCAATTTTGATTTACAATTTAGGAGCCAGGAAAGATTTTTAAATTTTAAATTTAGATACATTCTTTTGTTCCAGATGTGGTTTTTCCATGTTAATCTTTTGTCAATCGTCATCCCGAGATATTTTACTTCGTGGGATTGAGGAATTTGGACATTATTTAAGGTTACAGGAGGACAAGTACCTAATCTGGTAGTGAAGGTCACATGAATTGTGTAGCGAAATACAAATTTTCCTAAGGTAGTGGCATTCACCAATCATGTTTTTATGACTAAGTACCTAATTCCAAAATGTAGTAAACATTCTTCCGCTAGATTTCGATACATAAATTACAGACAGACTTAGCTTGTATTTTAGTATATGATAACGTTATTTTAATTTATTTATCTTTATCGACTTGTCACATTGTATATTTACTACATCAAATACTCCTTATTGATATTTTGAATAATAAGAATTGAAATACATATCATGAATTTAAACTTGAATATTTTATTATATTGACTAGTACTGGATAAGTGACACAGTTAAATTTTTGTAAGCTACCAGAACAAGCCAATCAGAAGAGTACATCAGATACAGCTGTTTAGCTAATTATATGAGTGCGTCAGTTACAGCTGTTTGGCTGAGTAACACAAGATGGAAGTCAATATCTAGAGCTAACTTTTCCTTATCAACCAAATACAACATTAATTTTAATTTTCTAAAAAAAATAAGGATAATACAGTATGATAAAATTGTAGGTCATATTTTGGGCCAAAAATATTTTCCCTACGACCGTTTACAAAAAGCCTTTTCGATTCAGTTCTTAGCATGGAAAAGCTTCAATTTAACGCATGTATTTTTTTCTAACAGCACTATTAATGGACCAATGAGGCACAAGGATTGAGAGAAAAGTTGTAAAATTGTAATGATTCAATTTCCAACGTATCAGTGGATTACGAATAATTCAATTGTTGTGAACTCCCTCTCACCTGCACCCGGCACCCAAGTGAACCAAATTGGAATCACGACCCCCTTGGCAGAGGAATTGTCAGCTCACAGCCCTACCTAAACAACAAGAACAACCGTGGAGGAAGGGTTCAAGATCAATTTACCGTTTGAGAGGAACAAGCTGTAATCTATATATTTAATACGCGACATGAAACTTTGTGAACAATAAGGCTTTTTTGTTTTAAGATTTCACCCCACATATTATATACCAAAATGTTCGTCTAGGTGTGTAGATGTGCAAACTGGCTTTAGATTTTCGAAATATATCTTTTTAAGGGCGTGGGTTGCCCTCAAAGTTCTTTCCATAAGGATAACATTGTGATTGATTTGAATGTTATTACATTCTGAAAAAGATGTCAATACATTAGTTTTGTATAAAAAATAAATCCCAGCTGTTTTGTTTGGAATTGAAATGTAAACAGTTTGCATGTTTTTTTTAACTAATTAGAACCCGGCAAAGAAATGTTACCTAATAGGACACGTTGAGAGAAAAGTTTTACATTTTATTTTCAATTAAACATTCCAAGGACCTGACGACAAAGAAATATTGCCTACTATTTGAATTATGGTTGGCCTAAATATTACAATGAAATAGTAAAAATAAAACTGGACCAACACTGTGCTGCATTTCTTGATCAATCATTTAAAGAGCCAATTTGCAAACTATGGAAACATGGGAAAGTCATAGAACACCACCAAGTAGAAGAAATAGAAATAATGTGTTTTTTTATAATTAATAATCATTATTATGGACAACCTAATGCGGCTATGAGTGGGAAACATTTGTAGAAGACACTTAAAAACATGATCATCAGCTTTTGAAAAGTGATAAGATATTTACAAGAAATGTTGATTATATCGAACTGTTATGTACATCGTGAGTATTTCCATAATCTTTGAGGCGACTCTGTTAAAGTAATCAGAAATTAATTATGACTGTTTTTCATTTTTAAATAACGCCTGTAATACTTACCAATTGCTCGAATTCGAGCAACAGGTACACTAGTAAACATTTAATGTGATATTATTTATGGTGATGTGTGAATTCACTCGCCATTATTGCCTGCTGGGGCCCCGGAGGAGAACCGCCTGACCATTTCGAGCGTCGGCGGAGAGATATCACCCATCCTTACCACCATTTGGGCTCAGGGTGTCTGGTCCTCTCTTCGCCCAGCTTCAACACCCTCCTGTGCGACTGGCCTGTCAAACTATCCGTCTATCGCAAGCTATTTGTGCCCATTGTTTACTGCCCATTGTTATATTATTCGTTTGTCTATTCTTTTAATAATTTTTGCTGCTATATACTGAACAACTTTATTTAATTGTTATTAATTTAGTGTAAATTTCCTTGCAGAGTATTTAACTTATTAATGATTTATTGTTAATAAATCAATTGGGGGGGCCCCTAAAAGGTTAACTTTTACAAAGCTTAAATTTATTTAATAAAAATAACGTTTGTTGTTATTGCTTTAATTTAAGTAATTTGTTTTGAAGGAATTTTGAAAGTCAATTCTAGTAAATTTAATCTGAACTGAAATTTGTTATAACTAAAGTAATGGCTGTGAGCTATAAAGTACGATAGGTGAGAACAAAAAATTTTGAATTTATGAAAACTTTTGATTTGCATGTATTTTGTTGTTGTGATTAAAAGTTTATTACAGCTTGTTCCTCTCAAACGGTGCGTTGTTCTTGAGCATTTCCTCCAAGTTTTTTCTTGTTGTTATGTACAGCTGTGAGCCGCTCCTCGTCTCTGCACATGGTAGCTTCCAATGTGTTCGCCTAGGCGCAGGTGCGAGGGCGTGGTTCACAGTAGCTACAAAGAATCTGAATCTGTGTTATGTTTATAGTTTTTTATGAACTAATCATCTGTCTATGTGTAATATTTTATAAGAACAAGATAAAATCTAGTGTATTCAATTTATTCTCCATTTCAATTACAACTCAATTATTATTGATATTTACAAAATTAACAATCAGAACAAAACAAAAGTCTTTAACATCTGGAATGCAACCAACATTATAAAATCAAATGCTGCTTCTTGTACAATTAATATAAACATATATTACACTCGCCAACACTTAAAATTTGCTTGGCTCATATTACTTTAAAACTTTAAAATTTCTTCTGACTCTTGGCTTCTCCAACTTTATAGATCCAACTTCTCCGGCTTGTGCACAGTCCTCTGTGATCTCCTCAAAACTGTAGATGGACTGTATTGTACACCCCGTGGTTTCCCAACATCAGACTTCAATCTAGGCAAATAAGGTGAAGCATCATGTCTTGATATTGATGGTGATGTAGACTCCTGAAGAATAGGCAAATCTCTATTGAATTCTTGTTGATGTGCCTCAATAGTCCTTCCAACTTCCTCTTTCCGCACAATGATTTCGTCCTCCTCTACCTCAGTTGGCCTAAGATGGTCTGCATGGCAAACTCTTGTTTTGCCAAGAACACTAACCAAATAAGTAACTGGACTTTTACACTGTAATATACGACCTGGAACCCAACTAACTTTCTCCTGTCTGACTGTTTTAACCAACACCTTCTGATTTTCATTAAAAAATCTACACGCACCTCTATGCCTATCTGAGGCTCGTTTCTGCATTTCCTGCTTCTTCCTTGACTCGTCTAGTAGATTAGGTTTTAACATAGTCAATTTTGTTCGAGGTTTCCAACGTAAGAACAGTTCAGCCGGGCTCACACCGGTTACTGATGATGGAGTATTACGATATGCGAAAAGGGAAGTTATCCAATTTATACTGCAGTGATGTCTGCTGAGATGATTTTTCACCCAAAACTTGCCTTAACAAACTTTTCTTAACTTCTTGAACAGAACGCTCGGCTGCTCCATTGGAGGCAGGGTGATATGGTGGAGAAAATGTTAGTTTCACACCATTTTTTCTAAGAAACTCCCTGAATTCTAGACTGGTAAAAGACGTGCCGTTGTCACACACCAACTCCTCAGTAAGCAGAAAATAGTGTACGAAGTTTCTCAATGGTCTTCCCCGTGGAAATAGAACCCATTAAAAATACTTCCATCCACTTTGAAAAACTATCGACTACAATCAACATTTGCTGTCTGGTGGTTGGATCTTCAGCAAAATCGATATGAATTCGGCGCCATCTCTCGGAAGTTAACGGCCATTGCTGCAATGGAACTTTTGAAGCAGCATTTCTTGTACTTTGACAAATCAAACAAGATGACACAGCATCCTCAATTACCTTTTCGATCCCAGGCCATCACACGTGGCTACGTGCCAACAATTTCATTCGAGTAATTCCAGGATGTTGTTCATGCAATATCTGGATGACTTTACCTTGCAATTTCTTAGGTATGACTACTCTACTGCCCCATAAAATGCAATTTTTATCCACTGACAATTCATCTTTCCTTCTCTGAAATGGAATTAACATTGGGTCTACAATTTCACGCCACCCATACAACACAAAATCCCGAACTTTAGACAACAGTGGGTCTTTATCAGTCAATTGTCCTATCTCTAAAGAAGTGATTGGAGAATCATCACTCCCCGAATTGAAGAAGTTCATTTCTCTTACACAAGATTCCACATGAGATATATAATTTTCATCCAACTCCAAAGTTTCATTCTCGGGTAGTGGTAAGCGTGACAACGCATCAGCGTGGGGCAAACTGGAACCTTTCCGATATTTTACCTCAAAATTGTAGGCAGACAAAATCAGGGCCCATCGTTGTAGGCGAGCAGCAGCTAAACTAGGCACCCCTCGCTTCGATCCAAAAATAGCTGCTAGTGGCTGATGATCACTTTGTAAAATACAATTGGTACGCCCATAAATGTATTTATGGAATTTCTTCACTCCAAAGATCAGTGCCAACGCCTCCTTGTGGAGCTGTGAATAGTTCTTCTCACTGGCACTCAGTGTTTTTGATGCAAACGCTATAGGTCTTTCTTCTCCGTTTATTATATGGGACAAAATGGCAGAAACTCCTTTAGGACTAGCATCACAAGTGAGCACTAAAGGTTTCAAGACATCATAGTGTACTAAAACATCAGAACACAGAACCCAAGATTTACTTTCTTTGAATGTTTGAGAACATTGCTCGGTCCATTTCCATGGAACATCTTTCTTTAACAGTTCATAAAAACAATGAATTTTAGCAGACAAGTTTTGAATAAATTTTCCATAATAGTTTATTAAACCAACATAAGCCCTTAGCTCGTCTTTACTAGTAGGTTCGGGAGCTTTTTGAATAGCTTCAACAATACCTTGTTGTGGACTGACTCCTGATGCTGAAATGACGTAGCCTAAATATTCCACTTCAGGCTGTAAGAACTTGCATTTACTCCCATTAACTTGTACTCCAAATTCCATAAGACGCTGTAACAATTTCTCCAATCTATAAAAGGCTTCCTCTCTTGTTGAGCCGCCAACCAAAACATCATCTAAATAGGCTACAGTACCTGGTAATCCGTTTATAATTTGATCGATCACAGCTTGAAATATAGCTGGAGCTGAAGAAAGTCCAAATGGCAGACGTCTTAGTCGAAATAGTCCCTTGTGAGTTGTTAACGTCAACAGATGTTGTGAATCCTCCGCAACAGCTAATTGTTGATAAGCATTAGTGAGATCCACAACTGAAAAATATGTACAACCAGACAGAGAAGCAAATATATCCTCAGGTTGAGGTAATGGATAATGTTCCGTCTGTAGCACCGGATTCAATGTTACTTTGAAGTCTGCGCACAATCGGACACCATTAGTCTTGGGCACTGTAACTAACGGAGTAGCCCATTCTGAACTAGAAACTCTGTACGCTATACCATCCTCAACCCACCGATCTAATTCTTGTTCTACTTTTTCCCTTAACGAGTAAGGCACAGGCCTAAATTTGCAAAACTTAGGAACAGCATTGTCCTTGAGAGTGACTTGAGCCTTAACACCTTTTATTTCTCCTGGCCCCCCTTGGAACACTGCATTGTATTTTTTCTTTAACGCCTCTACTTCAGCCTCAAGTTTGCCATTAGGCAACACAACTTCACAATTAGATTGCTTCAATTCACATGTGGTAACATTCACTGTAGACTTAGATTTAGTACCAGTAGTATCATACGATCTTGAAAATACAGCATGCCAATCCAACTTTAATTTTGCTAACCAGTTCCTTCCAAGCAAAATAGGCTGGTCTTTACGACAAACCTCAACAATCAACAGTGGTAACACTAGGTTCTGGTTTTTATATAAAACTCTAACCTCAGCTTGACCTAGAACAGGCACGTCACCACCTGTGTAAGTTCGCAATTTCATAGAAACAGGCTTTAATTCAATATGAGAAAAATGTTCATTAAAAACGTCTGAAGGACAAACTGATACAGCTGACCCGCTGTCAATTTCCATCTCCACCAGAACCTTCTCTATAGTTAGCCTTACCTTGTAAGCTGCCATACCTGTGTTTAATCCAAAGTTGTACAAACACACATTATTTGAAACTTCATTGCAGCTTGAGCTAAGCTCATTGACATCATCTTCGGAGATTTGATGGACTCTATTAGCACCTGACTTGTCCTTCCTTCCAAATTTTGCAACTTTACTTTGGTTTCGGCAAGCTTTTAGTAGATGCCCAACCATGTTGCACCCATTGCACTTATAATTTGCATATGGACATTCATTGGCCCTATGTTCAACTGAACAACATCTGTAACACTTAAATTTAGCATTAATATTAGTCATACCAGCACCAATAGCTGAATTGAAATGACTACCAGTCTGCCTATTTTGATTCACATGTGAAGAATTGGGCTTGGAATTTAAATGACAAATTTCCTGTTTTGGATTGAACAAACTTGTCTGTTTTTCAGCCTGCTCTAATCTGAGTGCCAAACTATAAGCTTCATCAAATTCTTGATCCTCAGACAATAATTTTTGCCTTATGACCTCATTACTTATCCCTGAAATAAGCTTGTCTCTAAGAGCCTCTTTTAAGAATGTGCCAAATTTACATGAACTAGCTAAATGTTTAATCGCTACAACAAACTCGGAAATACTCTCACTAGGTTTTTGCACACGAGAATAAAAAGTGTATCTCTCAGCTACCACCAATTTCTTTGGAGAAAAATAGTTCTCAAGCACTTTAACTAACTCTTCATAACTTTTGCTATCTACAGCTGCAGGTGAAACTAAATCAGACAAAATTGTTAAAACTTTTGGGCCTACAACAGTTATTAAAACAGAAACTTTAGTATCGTCATCAATCTAATTAGCTTTGAAATAATGCTTAAGCCTCATTGCATATGATTCAATGGACTCATCTTGTGGGTTAAATTCACCAATCTTACCTATTCCTAACATCTTAGTCTTTAAAGTTTACCTCCCTTTTTTTTAAGTTTAGATTTATCTTCTTCAGAATCTGGTATAAAAAAAAAAAACTTTACTTTTACTAGACTTACTATCACTCGGAACGAGGTCCGTTTAATTTGACTGCGCCATTGTAATATTTTATAAGAACAAGATAAAATCTAGTGTATTCAATTTATTCTCCATTTCAATCACAACTCAATTATTATTGATATTTACAAAATTAACAATCAGAACAAAACAAAAGTCTTTAAAATCTGGAATGCAACCAACATTATAAAATCAAATGCTGCTTCTTGTACAATTAATATAAACATATATTACACTATGATATATATTTAAGGAAAGCCTTTAAACAATAATAACACTGTTATCTATAAAAAGACTATTCTGAGGCTATTAAAAACGGAAACAGTTTCGAAATAAAAAATCCTGACTCGAAAAGGTACTACATCGAGTTTACTGATGAATGGATTCAGTTATCAGTGACGATTATTCTCAGCCAATCCTCTGATTTGTCCTGATCTTGAAAACGTCGCATTGGTAATGCTACGACAAGAACAGACATAACCAATAAAATTGAATAAAATTAGAATGATTGTATACAATATAACACTGATCACAAATGTGGATAAGAGCTGAGTCAAGAACAGCAATGTTTTTCCTACCTATGCCTTCTACCGTCTTTACCCGTACTTTTAAGACTAACAAGATACACTTTACCTACATTTTTTCTACAGGGTGATTGATATAAGTGTGCCAGCCGTTTTATTCAAAAACTATAAGAGATATCAAAAAAAGTTAAATGGTAAGTGCCTTGGATTTTTTATTTTAAAAATTGTAGTCAAGTAAAAAAAAATATTTTAGCTGCCATTTTTTCCAATATGGCCGCCAACTTTGATTTTTCTTATAGAACACCCTGTATTTTATGATGTATTCTGGTAGAAAATGTAATTTTAAGACGATTTTATTCTTGTAATTTTTTTTCATAAACCTATCCGTTTCAGAGATAATAATGGTTAAAGTTTTGAAATTTCTGCATGAGAAAGAGTTTCGATAACTAAGCAAGCATGCCAGCTTTTTTATTCGAAAACCATTCAAAATTTCACAACTTAAACCATTATTATCTTTGAAACTGTTAGGTTTATGAAAAAAATTACAAGTATAAAATCGTCTTAGAACTACATTTTCTACCAGAATACATCATTAAATACAGGGTGTTCCATAAGGAAAATCAAAGTTGGCGGCCATATTGGAAAAATGGCGGCTAAAATAATTTTTTCGACTTTACTACAATTTTTAAAATAAAAAGTCCAAGGCGCTTACCATTTAACTTTTTTTGATATCTCTTATGGTTTTCGAATAAAATGGCTGGCACACTTATATCAATCACCCTGTATATACAATATACAAAACTTACACTCAAAGTAAATTACAAAAGTGACGCTTAAAATATCCAAAGTCTGCGTTCCATCAATACAAACCTTCTAAAAGATGTGACAAGGATTGTAATAAAAGATAATTTAAACATGGTAAATTCCAAGTAATGTTTAGAAGTTGTAAGCAGTAAGTTTTAGTAGTTTTGACATCATAAGATGTGGAATTGCCCCTGAACTGGTTTATAACTAATAAGAAACCTAGGTCGCAATCGACTTATTTTGAACTGGAGACTGAAGGTAATTAAACCATTATATTAGTAAGTTTTAGCTTAACTATATGACGTTTCTTACTTAATACCTTAGATTACTAACTGAATGGATTCATTCAAACAATAAGTCCAATCTTTTTAACCTTTTTTTTAACTTATTGGAACGAAAATGTATACGATTGGTAAAAAAAATTTTCCACATGACCTCGATTTACTACGTTGAAAATTTTAAAAATTTTCTTCATGTAGGTTAATTCATGTGTAATTTCTTTTTTCGTATGGTGCTTTCAAAAGTTCTGACTTTATTTTCTTGGTAGCTCAGTGCCTTTCGTTAACACTTTTAAATTTGAAGTTTGCGAGTTCGGTTTCAAGTAAAATCGTGACCAGACCCAGATGAAATTTGTCATAGGCTCTTCGTTAATGGTGAAATCCAACAAAAGGCTGTTTGATAGTAAATACACCAGAGTTATATCTATTCCTGTACAAAACCATTATAAGAAATGTCAATGTGCAGACAAATAAAATAATTCTTATCCTGCTGATTTCTTGTGTATCAAATGAAACAGTTCTAACCGAATAATTTATTCACTGGCTTGTAACGGGGCCACAGCTGCTAGTGATTAATCGAATCATTAGTGAATGACGCACACATTCCACGTGCGCGAATGACGCATTTAATAATTGGAAAATAATTATTTTGCCTAGTATAAGTTGGTGTGAATGTTAGTTCAATCGCATCGTCCCAACATGAAGCCCTTCCATTATGTTGTTGGGGTGTACGTGTTGGTAAGTCTTATCCATATTCTTTTATCCACTTTACCAATATGTTTTGTAATTTTCTTAGATTATTGCACAAGTTCAGGTATGGATTGTTAATGATATAGGGTAACATAATTTCTAGTTAGGATACGAATAAGGAAATTAGGAAAAAATTATATTTCTAATTTATTTTTCTATTAGGTAGTACTCAAATGAAAACATAAGGGACTGAGCCGCACCCTAACCTCCTAATGATTGAGGTTTATCAATATTAATAATAAATCTCACCTACAGAACATTTGTCCAACGATTTAAAAAATATACTGTCATTTAAAATAACAGTTATGAAAGGATATGATAGACGTTACGATAATTTTTACTGAAATTGTAAATGTTAGTCTGACATGTTTTGCATTAGTTAACAAACATTATAACATTATAAGTTATTTCATGTAATATTTGGTGTATTATGTCCATGTGATATGTAACTGTGAAGGTATGTTTTTTAGTTATATGGCTTGTATGAGGGGTTAGATTACTGTAATTGTATGATTAATTGATGTTGTAAAAGTTCGATTGATACATGTGATTTTTAGTTTTCATTCGTCTTATATGTATTATTATGGGTTATTCTACTTGTAGGAAATATTGTGTTGGATTGTGCATGTGTATATTTTGTGACGAACGACACGATCCCTGAACTATTCCATGTAGGATTTAAAGCGAATAATGTATGTTTCATCACTAGGGCCTAAAGTTGCTCTTTTCGACTCCAGATCAAGTTTAATGATCTAGGCGAAGCCGAGGAAGGAAACTCAGTGAGGATTGAAAAGACACGTGTTGCCCGTGTAATGCAACGTTAATTGAAAAAAACAATGTTACAAAACTAAATAGTTTAGATTAAATTTAATAAAAAAAAACTTCTTCTAACGGGTTTAAATTTAATTTGACAATAAAAACAAGCACCTGTTTAATAAGTGATTCAATCATTTCGACAATTGTGTTAATCTACATTATATCATCGATATGTCAAAGTATTAACAATAAGGCAACAATGAACTACAATCGATACATGTTTTCGTTATATGCGATCGTTTACAATAGAAATTTACAACTGAAATGACATCAGCAGGGTTTTACTCCCTAGGGGCTAAAAACAATTAGGGAGTAAAAAATACCCTTTTAGACCCGCAATGCATGAAACGGAAAAAACGTCTGTTTTTACTTCAGTTTGACGAAAAATAGTTTTTTTTCCTTTTGGAATTGATGATACTATAAACCGATGTAAGGTCAAAGCAGTGATTGTTTTTAAGAAATGCCTTTGTTTACGTGATGCGAAATTTAAGATTTTTCGTTGTTTAAAACCATTAAGACATTTTGTTACTAGCATACACATATTGCGAGTAATCTATTATTATCATTAATAGTAGTTGTTCTGTCCATGTTTCGCAACGGTAAAGAATACTTAGGTAGCCTTTGTTCTTCCTTTGATTCCTAAGAGAACCTTTATTGCTATGGAAAACAACGTAGAAATCTTCTGTAGAAAATAGTCACACAAACTTAACTTGGAATATACAGGCAAATTCAAATTGTACTAATTGCTTACTTTAACTAAAAACTCTTGTTTATTTACATTAAACTGTCAGGCAGAATCAAAACTAATACATTAACATTATTGTAATATAAAATTCAGCTTTGCCCTAGCACAAATGCAATGTATGATTAAAATTCATGTTTTAGCCCCTGAGTGGTAACGAAACTAAGAATTGGCTTTACTTTCGTAAATCCAGTTCAAATGGTGTAACTGCGTTGGTTACGGACGTTTCGGCATCACAATACCATCGTCAGACACAAAATCTCGGCTGAAGTATCATCGTTGAAGTCTAAACACATAATGCACACGAACGAAATTACGAAAAGAATTTACAAAAACGAGCAGAGCTGTCGTACAAACATTATCAGTTTAACTTTATACTCCTGGCTTGGGGTCCCTTTTTTATTCAAAGTGCTATTGAATATAAAATAAAATTTTTGCCGTTCTGTAGTTTGTGGTTTAAAATTATATCGTCCATATTAATTTTGGTGTAAGCTTTATAAATGATATACTATTCTAGGTTGACCGGACTTTTGCCTTTCTTTCTTTTGTGGATTATTTCTAAGCCAGCGTTCAGATCGCTCACATCGTGATTTTTGTCAACCAAGTTTTTGCAAAGGATTGTTTGTCAGTTTTTTTATTTATTTATTGACCAACGGCTGACGCCAATACATAAGAAGATTTAGATTATGATACAATTTAAAGAAAAACTAGTTTTGACAATATTTCAGGTTTTAAGTCACTATTTTCTCGACGCCTTTGACGAATGTCTGTCGCTGTTGATGTGTCAACAATGTACAATTGGCCATACACGGGGTCTTCAGGCAGCAAATCTGAGATTGAACGATAAATCTGTCCTTGAATTTTGAAACAGTATGGTCCTTTCCCTGGAATATCTTTCTTACTGGCTGAAAAATAAGCAAAAGCCATCGCACTGTTGCATTGTCGAATGAAGTTATACAGTTGTGGGCTCTCTTCAAACAAACTTTTAAGTACTACATTAGTTTTTGACTGAGGAAGGTTAATAAGTCCGTTATGGCAACATGTCATAAAATGATTATTCGTTAGTTCTTCTCTAAAATGAAGAGCACTACATTGAATGCACTCTTGGTCCAATAATCCTGCATCATGGATCTTTACATTTCTCTCGCCTACCATGGGTCTCCAAAAAAGGGGTTGTAACATATCTTGATTCAGTTCGTCATTATCTACTCTTGCTCTCCTACGCGCACTGTCATTCCTATGAACAGTTCCCCGCCTTTTTGGTATTCCCCTGGCGTTCATATTAATTACAGTACTTATAATGAAAAGAATATATATCCAGCAGCCTACATACCAAAACATCTTGAATCCCTGGTGATTTTATAAAAGTATGATCGAATATTATTACTCTACGTTGTATATTCACTGCACTAAAAAAATTTACTTACGAAGGAATGCAAATACACCATTTTAGAACCAACAACATTTATAGGTTATTTCAGTTGTATAAATTTACACAACCTTAACCTTAAAATGTGTAGAAATATAAAGAAAACAACATCATTTAAAATAAACTTGAACATATGATTTAAAAATAAAAACAAAACAGAAGTTAGATTTAATTTCGACTCTTTGATTATTTATACAGAATATTTATTCTATGTCGTTTATTCCTTTAACACGACAATAACGTAAAAGCATGAAAAAATGAAACTTGAGTATATGATTTAAATATAAACAAAGAATGCAGACGTTTTTCCGACTAATCTTCAATATTTCAGTTTTATTATAGTATACATTTCATAGTTGACTGGCTAAAAGTAAACCAAATGTGTGTATTGATCACTGTTTTAAAATCTGTGGCACAGCTGTTTTAATTTCAAAAGATGTAAACAAATTAAACCCCATGTTGTTTTAATGGGAAAAGTTTTATTCTGTTGCGAATTTATGGTAAAAAAATAAGAAAAATGAATAGTTTTCCCTCAACATTCACGTCAAGACCTTTAAAATAAGACCCCTCCCATCCTTCTACGATCCAGTCACTCACAATTTCTTTATAAAAATTTGACTTACGGAATTATATATATAGATAACAGGTGCAAAATGTGAAACGATTCAGAACAGTAACAAGCAATAACATTTGACAACAATAATTGAACAATATAAACAAATAACAATAAGTAGCTACAATAAATACAAGTTAACAAACAGGAAGAAGTTCACAATAACAATCTCTAATTCAAGAAAATTTTGATAGTGAATTTGGATGCAAAAACAAAAACAACAATATTGCATGAACCAAAACAAGCAAATCAACAAACCAAACATAACAGAAAAATGCGAACAATCTGCCGAGATGTTTAACAAAACCAGAAAGGGCAGTTGAGAAATTTGCATAAACAGAGGGGCGCAGGCACAAAACACAGAAAGATCTTTTACTTCATCACTTCGAAATCACCACACTTTTCTTGAAGGAAGCAAGCGACATACTAAAAAGGTCAATGTCATCAGGTAGGGCATTGACGAGACGTTGGTCTCTGGGCAATGTGCTGAAGGGATGATAGTTGGTGCTGAGGTGCTCACGAGAGAAGAGGTCCCTGGATCTTGAAGACCTACCCGCCCTAAAGTTCAGAAGTTTGAGAAGTCCGGGACAGTCGATGTAGCCATTGACCAGTTTGTAGATGAGCAAGATGTCCTGGATCTCACGTCTGGACTTAAGTTTTGGAAAATGAGTGGTGCTCTTTCTATCTGGTTTAAATGAAGGTCCAGTCTTTTTATAGAGAAGTACAGGCAACTTGCACAATTAATTTTATGAACAAGTGACTTTTAACACCTTTATCACAAATGAGTTTTTGTACGTCTTAAGGCGGTGACACACTATCGATCTTTTCCCCGATCAAGACCCCGAACCGAGCAGGGAGAAGGGAGAAGGGAGATAAATATCAGCAAAATTTTACTCCGAACATTTCCCCGAACATGACCAAGACCAGACGAATTCTACCGAGCGCGGTATAAGGAAGTTTGGAGAGAGATAGATAGTGTGTGCGAGAGAGAGCGCGGAACTATCAATGCTAGCGCAGGCGGCCGCTCGGTGCGGCGCTCGCGACGATGTACGGGGCAAAAATGTACCGTGACACACTATCGTACATCGGACCGTACATCGGACCGATCTTTTCTTTGATCTTTCGCCAAAAAACCGCCTCCAGAGCGCTCGTCTCCCTGCTCGGCCTGATGTCTTGTTCGGCGTCTTGATCGGTGTACGGACCCGTGACACACTATCGAACATCCTCCCTTCGACCTCCCTTCTCCCTTCTCCCTGCTCGGTTCGGGGTCTTGTTCGGGGAAAAGATCGATAGTGTGTCACCGTCTTTAAAAGCCAATTCAATGTCGTGTTTCTTTAGCGCTTTCGTGAGCGTGTGAATGGAGTGGGAGTATTCCACACATATACTTTTTTATTTTGCATTTGATAATCTCCAGGCCTTTTGCTTTTCTTTTTAGTTACCAATCCGTCTATCATTATACTTTTTAACCATTAGCCATAGCTATGTTATGAAAAAAGTAATTTCTAAAAATGTTGCTGTTGGAAAGTGTTGGCCAAACTTTAACACCACATGCAATTTGTACAATAAAGAAACGATCAGGGTAAATCACCTTTGAAATATCTTTATACAGAAATGTAATGATCAGGGTCACAAGTGATCAGAGAAGTTTCGATCAGAATCCGCACGAATCAGGAATCTTTTACATTATTGACTAATACAATTATTTATTTAAGGCATTGCTACAACAAGAGACTGTTGCAAAGGAGAAAATACCATGAGAAGAATTTGGAAAATTTCAGGTATATATTACAATATTTTACTACGCAATTTAAAGAACGTTTTTTATCAACATTTCTATAACATATTTGTAATTTTCTAATGAAAACTTTTGACGATAGTAGGGTTATTACTCATTTATGGGTGTATAATATCTTGGTTTACGGGAGACGCCTGTGTCGCTAAACTGGTGGAAATACTGGCCGAGGTTTCAAATGAATTGCAATTCAACTAAATTGCATTTTATTTAGTTACAATTGTGGATTTGTAGCTAAAACATAACATGAATTGCTGCAAGAAAATCTGAAGTCAGTATTTCCACTAGTTAAACCCAATAACCTGGTCTTCTTGCAGAGAAAAGTATTCCACAATCTCCCTCTGCATAAATCTTCCACCAAGACCTGGTTTAATCTATGGTTATATTTTGTACTGTTTTGTAAAATATAATGTGGTTTCTTTTACCCAATCCCAAGCTACAAGTAAAACAATATGGTCACTGATATAACTGAAATAGAAACTTATGAGATGGCAGTCCTGCTTCTTACCTCATTACTGATTACCTGACTTAGCGTTGGTGCATTACTATTTACATGGTTCAGTGTTGCTGGGAGTTTATTATGACGGTGCTTTGTAACAGGAAAAGGGTGAAAAATGTAAAGAATTTTTTTATCTTTACATCTATTGTGTAAAATAGTTACACATCCGTCAACGCTTTTGAAAGCAAAATTCAACCGTACACGTCATTTGATGAACGTGTATGGCCTTTAATTTAGGTAAATAGAGGAAACCGCCATTTAGGACTTGCTTAATTCTAAAACCTGTATAGACTAATATGAACATATCTAATCAAGTTTTCCTATTACATGTTCGTATACTTGTTTCACCTTCTATCTCTTATTTACTTATCTTTTTTCTTTACTTTTGAAACTTTCAATTTCAATCTTGATGTTACAAAATTACTATTTTTTTTAAATTTAAATGAATAAGTAATAGGTACATCGATCTCCTAAAAATGGGATCACAAATCCCTTAAACTCTACTGACAATAAATGTCAACACAAATATCAGCTTTCATAAACTTTAAAAAGATTTTTGTGTCCTATCAGTAGTCTAAAAATATTAAAGAAAAATATATCTTACTAATATTAAATGTGAATATTTGTTTGTTTGTTTCTTTGTTTGAAGTTCAATAACGCTTTAACTACTGGACGGATAAGGCTGAAATTTGGCATAATGATAGCTCACACTCCCGATTAACATATAGGCATATTTTTATCTCATGAGTATTCATACTTAAAGGGAATTGAAGAATTTAGTCAGCTGTTTCAAGTAAAAAAGTTGGTTCTATGATATGCAAAAGCTTATATGTTATAAGATTTACCAACAGGGTGCTGCACTTTTTTTCATTTATGAAAACAGCTAATTTCAACTCTGATACGCAATGAGAACTGTCAAAGTAGGATTGTTTACAGTTATGTTTATGTTTTTAATTTCATGAATAATCTGTGATATATTTTTCAAATTGTTAAGATTTTTTTTCCTTTTTGTTTAGGTGAAGTGGTAGAACATTATGGCTATCGTAGATGTGTAATACTATAGTATATACCGTAAATTTAAATAAGCAAATTTTATCAAACTGTTTCCTCTCCCATTTCAAACGCAACGATTGAGCAAAACTGCATTGAGCATAATATACTTATATGCCAACCCCGTATGAAATTTACGTATTGATACACTTTGCGTCACATTGTATGACGATACCTTACTATGCAATTCTTATGTACGTCAAATTTATGTATAAACGACCTTAGCGTTACACTGTAAGACGATACCTTACTATGCCATTCTTATGTACGCAAAATTTACGTATTGAGACCCTTTGCGTTACACTGTAAGACGATACCTTACTATGCAGTTCTTATGTACGTCAAATTTATGTATAAACGACCTTAGCGTTACACTGTAAGACGATACCTTACCATGCAATTCTTATGTACGTCAAATTTATGTATTAACGACCTTAGCGTTACACTGTAAGACGATAACTTACTATGTAATTCTTATGTTCGTCAAATTTACGTATTAATACCCTTTGCGTTACACTGTAAGACGATACCTTACTATGAACTATTCGACATAGAGGTAAGCGATCAAACAGTTTGTAAAATATTTGTCTACCTTAATTACAGAAACGATACTATAAAACAATATACGTGTGCAAAACCTTTTATTGATGACCCTTCATTGATAACAATACAAATTTAGGGATACTTTAATTTCGTTTGTTTTGACATACATTTTGTTAGCAAACCGTTTCAATACATCTATTGTATCCGTTTGATACAAATTGTGTAATATTTGTCTAGTTGTCCTTAAAATAATACTTGTAATAATCCTGCTAGCAGTAAATATTATCTAAAAATCAAACAGAAAGAATATAGGACATTATGTTTTATAAACGTAGTTTACAAACCATCGTAGGTAAAGTAGTGTAAGCAACTCGCGTAATTAGCCCATCAAAATGACGGTATAAGATACCGTCATGTTTCATATTTATATATCATGTTCATGTTTAGATAGTCATGTGCTATTTTTATATGATTATCTAAACATAATCATGCAATCGTTGCGTATAGTATTATAACTTAACAGAAATAAATGTATCCCTTTAAGCTAAGTCTAAGTCCCAGACTTTGTGGTTCATAATCTAAACATCAACCCAAATACCAAATGATAGTGATTAGATAAGTTGCAATTTTTCATCGGAGATATAATGTTATTTACATGTGTTTCTTTTGTTTACAGTTGATAAATGTTCAAATACCGAACGTAAGTTGTTTAAAACCTGCCATTTTAAAAAGTAAGTTTGATAATTTTTAGTAACAAATGTTGAAATTAAAATTGTAGGCCTAATTTTTTTTTTTACTTGAGTGAGAGCGTTAACATTACCATGTTTTGATATAAATCTTCCTACACCTACATGATAACAATTATAAATCAATACACCTATGTCTAATCTGTAGCTTTTAGTTTTTATAAGTAATTAAAAACTATTAAAGTAACTATTAAGTTTTGTTTTTTCAGACTCTAATGGATGACAAAAAACCTGGAAGTGGCACTTGGCGAGTGAGTCTGGTCATTCAATTTCCACTATTTTAATTTAATCACCCGACTTATTTTCTATTAATTTCACAAAACTACATACATCCATCACCTTTCTAAAATGTCACCAGGAAAAAATATTAAGGCGGAATCTACATCTCTATATAGTTTTAGTTTATTTGTTTATTATTAGTTCATTAGTTTATAGTTATAGTATATAAGTTATAGCTTGTAAAACTTTCCATAACTTTCCATGTTCCATAACCAGATTCAATTTCAAAACCAGTGAAATGAGATTTTCGACGATATAAAACTTATTGCTATTTATTTGTATCTCTATGTTAGATTCTTGTCCCCATAGACAAAACGTTATTGTTTATCTGTAATTCACGGTTCTTTTTAAAATTGTTGACCCCATGGTATAACCAAACTCATATTTAATTTTATTTCCTACATAATTTCATATTGGAATTGTTTAAAGCAGATATTTTGTTTTCTTTTGACTCGTGTTGCAGTCTAGTAATTGATCTTACAACAAACTGAGCCCACTTCAAGTATCCTATTCTTTACCAGCTAACCTTTTCACTTTTACTCTTTTACATTTCAATTGCTTCACCGATTTAAAAATCAAATAATCTTTTCACATTTTAGTAGTTGTCTGTTAACTTACATAAAAAATAAATACTTGAATACAACACTGGATAGTTGACGATAAAATTACGTTTAATTTGTAAAAGATGTTTTACACTACATCTTTGATCGTAATACTGTAAATCAAACTATGGTATTACTATTGATAATTTATAGCCTCACCTCTTTAAATTGTCTATTTAAATAAAATCTAAATATATTGTCCATATACAATGCGAATAAAGCTAAGTATAAAAAATACCTGTAGCAAAGGAAATTTCCATTTGCCTGATGAGCTTTTCAATTAAATATATTTAAATAACATTATGTTAAACAAGTACCTAGGTTTGCTGCAACAGGTAGGGTAAGAATGTAGTAATAATACTGTAACTAGAATAATGGTAATAATAATTTAAAGTACAATTTAGCTTAGTATAAAATAAATACATTCGCCAATTTTGATAGAAATATATCCATAATCAAGCAAACTACAACGGTTAACTTATTCTGCATCAGAATTACATGTAAATTTTAAATTAACAATTTTATGAGGATTTACTCAGTATCCAAAACGTAAAAATATTTGAATTTACACATTTTTTCTTTTTAAGCTTCATGAAATGGTTAAAAGAGAATTTTATAAGTGCTATGTTTTGGGGTTCAAAATGAGAAAAAAAAAACAATGCTTACCCCATAAAATCCCTACAAAACCCCGTTTCTATGATCCGACCAAGCTGTTGTAAAAACCCATTAATGTTTATCTCACTCTATATCTTAAGTTGAATTTCATAAAAAACAGATATAAATTACTCAAGTTATTGGTTCACGTGTAGCAGAAAAGTCCAGGAACGGTTTTATATATATTTTACTAATATAGATAAAGTAATGAGACTTGGTATATCAATAATAGCCATAAATGTCAATAGTAGTAATATAGCAAAGGGACGTCACTATTGGTATTTTAGAGGCTATACAGAGGAATTTTTTTAACGAGAAAAACGTTAGGAGCATTTTTAGCCTCTTTTAAGATCCTGCTCTCTGCCTCAATATACATCCCTATACAAACGTTCTATATTACTGTCCAACTCCATAAATATTTCAAATCCCCATTCGTCCCCATATGTATATTTTCAAAATCCAAATCTGTTATCATCACTATCCCACTAAAAACAAATAAAATAATTTTAAACAAATTTCAATTTTTAATTTTTTTTACGCTGTATCATTGTTATTGATCAACAGTTGGAACGCACTTACTATTCCTAAATTTCAACCGTTTTGACAAATCTCAAGCCGTTTTCAGGATATGAGCAATTTTACGTTTTGTTTTAGTAAAATAATCGAAATTTCCAAATTAACTACCTTGTCTATATTGAAGACAAAAACAGAGTTTTAAATAATATATAAAAATGAAGACCATATGTCAACAATCCTTCGTTTCTCTCGCGAAAAAAAAATAAATTAATTCGAAACTACACGTTGATACATCAAATAAGGGTTACAATATGTTATTTAATGTGTGATAGTAACGTTGCTCTTAGATTTAGGTGAGTCGGTGGCTCAGTCGTAGCATCACGGTCTTCGGGCCCAAGGCAGCGATGTCGCGGGTTCGGATCCTGGTCACTGCCGCAAACATTTCATCAGTACAGTTCACCTACGGCTCACCCCTTGCCTTGCTGGATACGTTCCACGCACAGATCTGTAGTCTATGTGGACGGGCAAATGCATGGTTAAAAGAGGCTGCCAACCTCTTAAAAAAATCTTACAAACTCACAAGACTTGTAATTTCTGTAGGAGAAATGTTTTTGGTAATTTTAGACGATCCATCAATTCTTGCAACACATGTCCACAAACAATGATAAAATTTATTGGTAAATCGATTAAAACTGAACTTAAAAACACTCTTCAGTCTTGTCCTTTGCAAATAAAATAAACTTTTGATCACACAACAGATCAAAATATAAAATGAATAAGTAAAAAAAATGTGTTCACATTGTTTTCACATTATTTCTTAAACGTTTGTTGTTCATATTTGCTCTAAGTGATGTCGGTCAATTATTTGAAAACTTAGATCCTATGTGGGTTGTTTTTTTTTTTCAATAAAATGCTGAATTATGTTGGGATAAGTTTATTCCATCTTTATCTCTTGTAAGGTGTAAATGTACAACTCTGTGAAAGCTCAGATCAAAATATAAAATGAATAAGTGAAAAAGAATGTGTTCAGATTTTAGAAGCCTTATGACCTTAATCATTGAGAAAACAGATTTAAACTCTCAAATTGAATATGCTCTTTTAATGATTGACCCGTCCATGCACAAGTACCAAGCTCAAGGCAGTGGGTCAATATATGACCACACCAAATATTGGTAGCTGCATGTTTACAAGCCTTGTAATAATTATACTTACGATAAGCCCCTAACTCCAAAGTAACACATCCCCACACCAGAAAGTATTAAATCAAAACATAAAAAAAATATTGACAATAAATGCTTTTGTTGGTGGTATAGCTGCTTTAAATCCAAGAAATGATATAAATAAAAGTGCTAAAATAGTCTACAATTATAAAACCTACGATAGTTAAATACGACAAACATATATATATATATATATAACCTCTAAAAATTACATTAAATTACTAACAAAAAAATACAATGCAGTTTTAACATAACAAATTATAAAATAGCATAATTTATTTCATCTTCCCTAACATACAGTGACACACACATACACCATCTGCTGCATCTAGGCCTAACGCACGCCATCCCGCCAAGCCACGGCCATCCGGTCAAAGGAATATCCCTTCAGCGCCCCCATCAGTCGTGATAGGTTTTCTATGGATTTAATGTGAAAAGGTTATGGCTATGGAGTTCCATAGGTGGCATGCTGTTACTAAAAATTATTTGTTATAACCAGTTGTTCTGTGATGAGGAATGCAAAGCGTGGACGAGACGGTATCCCTTGCACCTCTTTCATGCAATAATTTAAAATTCTTTAAAGATAATTTGGAATACCAAAATTGATGGTCGAATGAAACGCAACAGGTTTTTATTGGTAATAAAAAGTTTTCGTATTTTTTTATGTCCTCTAATTTAAAAATTGATTCATAATTGTAATAGGGTGTGACATGGTCATCACGCCTAAGATTGAACTAGAATTAAACAAAATTATTTTCTACTCGTAATTAATAATTAATAAATTAAAATTAAATAAAATAAATAATTAAATTAATAATAATTAATTAATAATTTTTTTGCCAAAGACACAGTCATATCATTAACCACAGTGATGCAGTAGTTGAACTGTGGAAACATGAGTGATTTGACCAGTATAAGTCATTTATAATTTCTAACAACCACACCCCATTTGAATTTGCATTTGTTGTAGTGAGAGATTCTAAAATCATTTCTGAAGAGCCGTATAGTGGTGCAAATGTTATGGATGTGGTTTTCGAAAAGCTATTTGAGACTTATGGCTTTATTAAAATTCAAATGGTGGTATATATTCCCCTTGTAATGACTCTAGAGCAAGAGAAATCTTTCCAAAGACCAACACATTGTCACATTTGGGATAGGCCACAATGCTGTGATGAAGTCCGAGATTATTGACACTTAACAGGCTAGTTCCGTGGAGCTGCCCAAACGATTGTAATTTAAACTATAAAGTTACTAAGAAAACTCCAAGTTTTATTCCATATGAAAATATGATGGATATTTAATAATGCAATAAAGCTCTTGCGTGTCCTGGTGAAGCCTGGGGGTAGGTGGTTAGAGTGGCTCTGAACCGGTTTTGTAGGGGCGGGGGTATGCCGAAAATCAGTCTGCACTCTCATCCTGTCCGGCCAACATTCCGAATACACTCCTTTTCAAAAATATTTTGGATCCCAGTTCGATTATCCTAAAACTTTATTTATATATAATAGGTGGAAAATAAAATATTAGGCGATAGATTTTTTTTTACTTTTGGCAAGCAATAATTTTGTTCTTTAATAATTAATCACACACACTTTTGATATACACTACTACCTTGCCTCGTTATTCTCCCAGTGTGATAAATAGTTTTGTATCTATATAGTCTTAGCTTTTACTTACAGTCAAGTGGAATAAAAATTAAATAAATAATATATATATATATACATATATACATATTTAAGATTCATGGTCTTAGGATAATAGAAAGTGAATACTATTGTAAACAAATGTATTATATAAGGTATTTATTTTTTTTTAGAATTATGCTGGAGGAAAATTGGCTTGGCAGGTAAGTGAAATATTTGTAATCTTAGTAAGTATATTTTCATAATAAAGTTAGAAAGTTTACTTCAACTGTTTCCGTTAAGTTTCTTTTTAAAACGTTTTTATTAGCTCGCTTTCTTGTCCGGTACAAATGTTGCAATCAATTTTTTACTAACTTCCCGATGAGACTTGAAACTTGAATTATAGCTCACAAATGGATAACAATGCAATATTATATCATTTAATTTTCATATTTCCCTTAGGCTACGCCCCTTGGGCTTGTTTTTATTAGCTCACTTTCCTAAAAATTTTCATATCAATTTTAAACGAAGTTCCCGATGAGCTAGAGACTTGAAATCTGAAACATAGTTCACAATTGGATGACAATGCAATATTATAGCATTTCATTTTCATATTTCCCTTGGGCTACGCCCCACTGGCTTCCAAATCGTCAATGTTTACATTTTGAAAGAATGTAAATATATCAATTAATTAAGTCAGCTGTAAACACTTAAATTTGACACTTTAAAAAGCAGAGGTTAAGAGGTACAGATTCTGCTCCCAAGAGATTTTTTATACAAACAAACATTTCAAAATAAAGATAAACTATCTGATTGCAGATATAAAGGTGTTTGTTAATAATGTCGTTTGTTATTTATTTAGTATTCTATAAAGTCGCCCGAGTGCAGCGTCAGGCAGCACTAAGGGTAGCATCTGCCTATCGAACAGTGTCCGAACCCGCCGTCCTGGTGGTTGCTGGAGTCATCCCCGTCAAACTTTTGGCGGCGGAGAGGAAGGCAATTTATCAGCGCCGTGGGGAGGACCAGGCAAGTATTGAGGAACGCACCCGGACCTTCCAGCTGTGGCAGGAGAGCTGGGAACAGGAGACAAGGGGGCTCTGGACCAGGCGACTGATACAACAGGTCCAACCTTGGGTTAATCGGCGGTGCGGAGAGGTGAACTTCTACCTCACCCAATTTCTGACGGGTCACGGCTTTTTCCGGTCGTACTTGTTCAGGATGGGCAAAGCCGTGTCACCCGATTGCATATACTGCCCAGGCATTCCCGATGACGTGGAACACACTTTCTTCCACTGCCAGCATTGGGAAAGGCCCCGCCTAGAGGCTCAACAGTTCGTAGGACTGCTGTCGGTGGACACGGTCATACCGATGATGATGGAGGGTGAGGACAATTGGACCTGTGTGTCACTTTACATCCAGGGTGTTCTCCGCGCCAAGAAGCTTGACCTCGACCGGGATGCGGTGTAGGTCAAAAAATAAATAATGCCAGAAACGGTGCG
Organism: Macrosteles quadrilineatus; assembly: GCF_028750875.1. NCBI lineage: Eukaryota > Metazoa > Arthropoda > Insecta > Hemiptera > Cicadellidae > Macrosteles > Macrosteles quadrilineatus. The sequence continues at coordinate 63,075,013 of NW_026542597.1, forward strand.
AGCCCTGTGGGCTTAGGTCACATGTTGGCCTGACTTGAAGTAATGTGACAAACAATTCCAGGTCTGTGTCCAACAGAGTAGAGGGGGTTTTTTAGTGAGTAGTCTGTGATAAACTCAGGAGTCTCACACTACAGGCTGGCTACCTGTGTGCGTAAAAGCATTTTCCCTCCTCACCCTAAAAAAAAAAAAAAAAAAAAAAAAAAAAAAAAAAAAAAAAAGTATTCTATAAAGTAAACAATAAATTAAATAGATTGATATATTTATAGTAAGTAGATAGGCCATACGTTCAATCTAATACATAATTATATGAAAAGAAACTCAAATAAACCTTAGATTTCCCACATGCCTCTGTCTTAATTTGATATAGATGCATGAAATTGATTTAACATCCACACACATTAAAAACTAAAAAGTAGAAAATAATTTATAAATAAAAAACTTTTATAAAACAAAACATTTTTAAATGCACTAAAAAGTAGAAAATAATTTATAAATATGTGGAGAGTATAAATACTTGTACGATTTAAAACGAAAAACGTAAGGTGCATGCAATTGATAATTATACATTAGTTCAATAGGTGAAGGTAATTGTAAATGATCTATTGCATGCACCCCACGTTTTTCGTTTTAAATCTTACAAGTATTAATACTCTCTACATATTTATAAATTATTTTCTACTTTTTAGTGCATTTAAAAACGTTTTGTTTTATAAAAGTTTTTTATTTATAAATTATTACTACACATAAAAATATTTGTTTGGATATTCTATAATCTTCGTTATATCTTTGCGTTTCATTTTTTTCATTTCAGTTATAAATTTTCAATGGTCTTTTAATGAAATAAGAAAATCTTTAAATTAATAATATTACCACAAATGCGATGGCCATCGCAAAGCATTGCGTTACACATTTATTTGTTCCCAATAATATGCGTAAACACTTTTGCAACACTCTGTATACGAAAATAGTTATTTAATATTTTATGGTTATTAAATAGGTTTATTGGAACTGAAACGGTATGGATCATAAGCATTAATAAATGACGTTACTGACCGTCATTTATAAAAAATTAAACATATTTTATTTATATTTAAATGGAACTGACAATGACGGGAGTGAGAGAGCTGGTCTAAACAAATCATATCAAAATCTATTTATTACTAGCTGGCCCGACAGACGTCGTCCTGTCCTATTGTGGTTTTATGTCACATGCTCGTTCATTTTCATATTCAAGATAAGCTCGTTCGCATGGTTCAATCACGTCCTGGTTGAAGTTCGTTCGCTACGCTCACTCACCTTTAGGTTGGAGCTCGTTCGCTGCGCTCACTTGCCTTCAGGTTAGCTCGTTCGCTACGCTAACTCGCCTCGAGGTTGAAGTTCGTTCGCTACGCTCACTCACCTTTTGGTTGCAAATTAGCTGTTGTCATAAATTTAAAAAAAATAATAGTGCTGCACCCTGTTGGTAAACCTATTAACTTTTTAATGCTATTGAACATCACAGAATCAAATTGTTTAGTTGCACCAGCTGTTAAGATTCGTTAATTCCATTTAAATATGAGTACTCATAAGGTTAACATGGGAAACTCCAGAGCCACTGGGGCGGAGCCCTATTGACGGGTCTGCACCAAACTTCACACAAACCATCCTTGAATAATGCTTAATAATGCCTGAAAGTTTCATTACAATCTGTCGAGCGGTTTTCGAGTCCATAAAGGACAAACATACAAATATACAAACATACAAATATACAAACATACAAATATACAAACATACATTGGATTTTATATATATAGATTTTGTACATACATACAAGAAAAGTGTCATAAAATATCAAAACTTCCATACAAAAGGTAATATATAACAACTAATTTTCATGATTAACTGGGTCAAAACTGTGCTAATATATATCACTCTTCATATTTTTTCTTAAAATTATCTTCTAAAGAGGAACATCTTTCCTTGACTAAAAAGATTTTCACATTATTTCTTAATCGTTTGTTGTTCATATTTGCTCTAAGTGATGTCGGTCAATTATTTGAAAACTTAGATCCTATGAAGGTTGTTTTTTTTTTTCAATAAAATGCTGAATTATGTTGGGATAAGTTTATTCCATCTTTATGTCTTGTAAGGTGTAAATGTACAACTCTGTGAAAACTCAGTTTATGAAACTGATTTTGACAAAGATCATTCTAGAATGCATTGGTAGTAGAACACCAACCACTTGAGCAGGCCGTAGAACGATTGGCACACATTTTTAGCCGATTTGGAATAGCACGACTGGCACAATCATTAGAGGGGATTAAGAAGGGTCAACCTGTAAGGTTAGGAAAGGCACGATTGACACAAAAGCCCGGTAAGGAAGTGGAAATTGTTTTGTCCCCACATATTCCCTGCTGTGGTGCTTATTGGAGTAAGCAAGGTGTAAGTTTTCGCGACAAATCTGCAGCTACGGTCACTGCGCTAGCTGGATCCAAATAAACCTACACTAACCTAACATAACCTAACCTAACATAACATAACGTAACATAACCTAACTTGACCTAACCTAACCTAACCTAACCTAACCTAACCTAACCTAACCTAACCCAACCTAACCTAACCTAGCCTAACCTAACCTAACCTTTGAAAGTACGTGACATTACCGGCAAATAACTGTCGTGCAGAGTTGACGGGAATTTTAAAATTCCCGTTTTCCCTCGTTCGATGGCGTCTACCTGGTCGAGCGGTTGTGCCAATCGTGCCTTTTCTAAACAGGCGAGTTGACCCTACTTATTCCGCTCAAATGATTGTGCCAATACTGCCATGGGCAGAAAGTCCAAAAATGTGTGCCAATCGTCCCGTTCCCCTTGAGCAGGGGTAGTTTTCTAGGGGTAAAGCAACCGCTATTTAAGGTAAATGCACCAGTAGCTGACAGTATAAGAAACTATACGCACTTAAAATCCGTGGTTTTGAATAAATAGGAACTAAAGCGATATCACGGATTTTAAGTGATTCTAAATTTAGTGTAGTTTTCAAATTTGTCATACAAAAAGGTTTTTTTTTAATATATTTTATAACATTTTTAAACTTAATTCAACCTTTGTACGTAATATCCCCTGTCAGCTAGCGGAACTTGTATGGCTTTTGTATACCAAAGCCTGACATTGATATAATTTTAAATCCAAAACCCCTAACACCCCAATTTTATCATGAAATTGTCAACAAAGGTATAATTGATAAAAATAATGAGCCTAATAATTAATACTATTTAAGAAATTTAGCGAAATGACAAAAAACCAAACTTACCTTCTTAACAATTTCATTAAGGGAATCGACTAAATGTGATGTGCACGGACAGGGTCGCTTTCAAACCACCACTATTCAGCGAGTATGGGCTAAATTTCACTGATTTGTTTGTAAACAAATCAAGAATAAACATATGATCTTCTAACAATGCAATAATGTGTTAATATTTTTAAGAGACCACATTATAATGTAAATAAACTCAAACTGTCAGCTTCTGGAGCACTGTCAGCTACTGGTGCATTTACTTAGGTGTATTTTGGGTTCTTGGGTTCTAGGGGTTAAGGTAAATTAATTGTTAGAAGTAGTAGACATCCCTCCCCGATTGTCAGGGGTTAAGGTTAATCAGCTGACAGCTGGTACGTAACCTTATACATAGTACTTTTGAATGTTATGCATACCTTATAATATGACTTTTAATAATTTAATTATGGGTAAAAAGTTTGTGGCTTGGTCGAATTTTGAACTCCGGTCTCCTGTATGTTGGTTAGATGCTGTAGCCATTGGGCTAGGACGCTAGTTAATGAGAAAAGAGTCTTAGGATGTATATATTTACCAATGTTTGCTATAGTGGTTAGCGATAGCTGTTACACGTCATCCTAATGCTATAAATCGTGTGAGTTTCTTTGGAGCCTTGTCCCTGTAATCAGCTGTTAGCTGCGTCAGACGGACCAACCTTTTATTTACATATAATAAAAAATAATTTTAATTTCATATATATACATTTACACATACTTTTATTTATTACATATTTCATCGCTAAGGGTCAGACGCACCAGCCACAAAAAAAAAAAAAAAAACACCAATAATACAGTTGTCTTCAACCAAATTTTCTTGAATATTTTCAATAAAAGATATCAATGGTGGACTTATCTATCCTATAACCATGTTGATCTTGGTCTAACATACTATTTTTTTCAAAATAATCTAATAACTGATAAAGCATACTTTTTAAAAATTTTTAGTTATCACTATTTGGTAATGATTTTATTATCTTTAGAGTATGAAATTTAAACATTATTTTGTCTATTAAGAATATAAGATACAAAATAATACAAAGATAACTTGTGTTAACCAAGACTTAATATTATTCAACAGTGTTCTGTGTGAGATACTGTCAAGATCTCTAGATTGCTGTATCTCCCATAACTTCATTTCCTTTTTTCTTTCCTCTATTGAATCAATTATTGTTTTTGTAAATAAAGTGTTATTCAATTCACATTAAAAGTGCTTTAAATGCAATACTATGTAAAACTTTTATCCAGTTTCTCTATTGTATGAAAATAATTGCAAATATTTCTAAAGACCTTTAATTTGAAATTCAAAATTGGATACAGTTAATACTTTTTCTAGGATGGGTTTCATTTAGTTGAAAAGAGTCTACATGTCGAGTTGTATAAAGATCGGTAAAAAATCCAGTAAATATTTTCATTAATAATGTATAAAATACTACATATTTGGCAAATTAATTTTTTTGTTAATTGATCAATTTTAATTTGCTATTTATTTTTATTTTCAAAAACACACTCTGTTGGTAGTCTTTCAGTAATTTTTAAATGTTTGTTGTTTTTTTTCAAACGTAGATATTTTCAAAACATCGATGTGTTTGCGTCGTCTCTTTATATTATTACCTGCATACGATTTCAATTCATGAATAATGTTGCAATACAAATTTGTTGATTGATAGATACAATATTGATACGCAAAATAATAAGTGTTAAAAATACAAAATGTTTCAGTTTTTAAACAAATTCTGGAAATCACAACAATTTGTTTTGAATCATATAATATTACGAATATCGAACAATATAGATTGTTTCAGTGAAAAATCTTGATAGCTCTCCAGCAATTTATTTTTGACATAAGGCCAATCTATCTATATATTAATAGGCAAACATGTTTTTTGTGAAAATTACTCCTCCGAAACTACTGAACCGATTGACATGTTTTTGGTGTCATTGGAAAGAGCGTAACGTGAAATTGTGCAGGAAACATTCTTTTTAGGGAAATAATTAGAGAGTGAGGTCCTGGGGCCCTTTAAAGTTTTGTATTTCTCCATCAGATTAACATGGGAAACAAAAAATGTTATGAAATTTAACATATGCTACAAACATTTACTGACTTGGTTGAAATGAAATATTTACCCTTTGAATTTGGGTTGGCGTAAATATTACAATGGAAAAGAGTGAGAGAGCCTGGATAATTTTATATACTAAAAAGAAAACTTTTTAATACTGTGCTGCATTTCTTAGTTATCATTGAAAGAGCCGATTTGCAAACTATGGAAACATAGGAAAGTCATAGAACACCACCAAGTAGAAGAAATAGAAATCATGATTTTTTTTGAAATTTTAATCGTTATTATGGACAACCTAATGCGAATAAGAGTAAGGCTATTTGTAGAAAACGCTAAAAAACATAATCAGCTTTTGAAAAATGATAAGATATTTACAAAAAATGTTGATTAGGCCTATATCGATCTGTTACGTACATCTTGTTTATTTCCATAATCTTTGAGTCGAATCTTAGTCATCAGCAATTATGACTGTTATTCGTTTTAAAATAACGCCTCTAATAAGTCGACTTAGCAATTGCTCGAATTCGAGCAACCGGTACACTAGTATTATGTTATTATCAAATGAGAAGCATTATTTTTATTATATTGTACATATGGTACATGTAATTTTTTACATGTGACAAATATACAACGATTAACTTATTAACAGGATCGGAGACATAACCTAACAAATATACTGTCAAAATCCAACTAGGGAAATTCCCAAACTCTATGGACCTAAACACCTTCAATGGAAAAAACACTCGATTGTATCAACATTTACATTAATTCTGCGGACATAGGCTTTTGTATTACCTGTAGGGACATGACCAACTCTTGCATTAACTGTGAGGACATCCACACAATTTTCATGGTTATTTTTTACTTCATCTAGACCAATAAACATATTCATCATTCTTACATATTCATCCTCAATTTGAGGTTAGAAAGAACATATGATGTTTTTCAACCATGTGCCTTGAGGTCCACATAATTTGGTTAAAAACCCACGTCCACACAAGTATTGGTATAGTGTAGTATGAGTGTTTGAGTCTGTGTGTGTGTGTCTGTCTGTTTGTGTGGATGTGAACAGAGCTCCAGACCACACCTGTGGTCTGATTTTTGAAGAAATTTGGTATGTAGTTACAAAGCCACGGTTACTTCAGGACTTTATTTTTTTATTTGGATTTATGATTGTGATTTTTTTATAAAAACCCATAAAATAACGGATAATTCAAATTTTCTGAAAAATAGCCCTCACGAGTTTGATAAATATTTAGTATGCTGTAGCCCTTTAAATTCTTAATAAAATAGTAGAGCTCATATTCCTGTAAAAAATACAGTTCAAAGGTTATTGTAGCTTATGATATTGTCAAATAAAAACAAAAAATAAGAGAATTATTGGATAAAAAAACTGTTTCGATTGATATTAGTATGTCATGGATCTTATAATTCTTAAAAACATAGTAGATCACCCATTTCTGTAACAATTACTGTTCAAAACTTATTGTAACTTATGTTATTTCCCCATAAAACCCATGAAAAAAACGGAAAATGGATTTAAACAAACCAATTCTGATAAAAATTTCTCTGTTATGGTCCTTAAAATTCCAAACAAATAGTGCAACCCCAGAAAAATCTTTAAAAATGAAGGTTCAAAAGTTAATGAAATCTTTGTGATTTTTACTTATATGATAGTTACTCTCATCGCTTAACCACGATATCGGTTGTTGAAAGTTAATGGGAGAAAGTATGTGATTGCTGATACTGTTTATTTTTTTTTTTTTATTTGTTTTAATTTTGTTCGTGTTTTTTCCAGGTGGGATATGACTGGATACAATCACAGGTCAGTATTCCATTGAATTGTTTGTAATTCTATACGTAGGGGGATTAGTTTATGTTTATCACCTGCAAGGATTCTTATTAGACTACATCGTTTTCCTACGCAAGAAGAATGTTTATTATGCGAAAGTAATGTGTATTATATTTGTTTATGATTTTTCCGACATAAACAAACACACATTTGTTATTTTGTCATCAACTGTTTTAATTTCCAACAACCAAAACGGTTCAATTAATGTGAATTTGTACTTTAAACACAAGGCCTAACCAAAAAAGTTCTACTAGTTTTAAATTCTTAGCTTCTTAAATTAATATTTCAATGCATTTTGAAATAATTAGTCTTTCGTAATATTCTAAAAACATGTAATGACTTACTCTCTACAATATACTAATGCTATAACATTATTGAAACAGGTTTTGCAGTTGTGTATTTATGATTTTGTTTTGTTAAGTAATCATTAAGGTTTCTTTTAATCATTTAGTGTTATGTTTTAATTTAAGTTAAAGTTCATAGAATTCTCTAGTACCTTACTTTTTCTTATGTTTTTATACTTAAGTACTTTTTGGAACTACTTGAGAGAGAGAGAGAAAATTCTTTATTTTTTACACACTGTTTTGCAGCAATAAATACAAAAAATAAAAAATACCACATGGGTCACAATGACCTGTGCGTGATAGAGTCCTTAGCTGTCTGCTGTCAAAATAAAAGTTCTTCACACTTCACAATACACATAAAAAAAGAACTAACAATAACTTGGTAAAATAACACTATACAATTAATACTATAACAGTTATAAAATAACCTAAAAAACCATATGCAACGTGCAATCAATAACACATTGTTTGCATTACATCCGATTAAAGCATAACTTTTTTCTTTCAAACCAAATTTTTTTACTGAGGCGTGGATTCCGTCAAGTAAGAGTGCTGTGGAAGGTACAATAGATAGTCCAGTTATCAGTTGGTTAGGTCTAAACGAGATATTCTGGGCTGATAAGCGACTCTGTATTGTCAAGGCCTATCTCCATCAGCCAATTAGTGATAACCCTCTTATATACACTCAGTGACACTCGCAGGTCCCTAATTTCTGGAGGAATATTACGCAACAAGCAATTAGCAATGTAAAAGGAATTTGTTAAATTGATTGATTTGAGAACTCTTGGGACCCGTAATCCTATCATCACTGAGTTTCTGGTATGATAGTTATGAACTACTGGCAAGGTGATAAGGTCTAAATGAATGTATGAATAAGCTAATAAATCTTTAACATATAGCTGCCTTATTGATAAAAACTGGGATTCTTTGAACAGATGATCAGTAGAATAACGTCTCGGTTTTCTTAACGCAGCTCTAATTATTGATTTTTGAATTACGAACAAAGGTTCAATTACTGATGAATAAGCCCCTCCCCAAGCTATTAAACCATACTGCAGATGAGATTGAACGTAGGCATAATAAATTCTTTTAATTTCTTCATGTCGTAAAATTTGACCTAATTGGTAAAAAACATAAATCATTTTTCTAAGTTTTGTTTTTAAAAAATGTATATGACTTTCCCATGGACTTTAATATGACTTTAATATGACCATGGAAATGCATATGACTTGGAACTAGTACACTCTTGTTTTATTGCCAATATCGTTCAAAAATAAGTGCTTTACAATATCGAGGTTTTAAATAAAATAACCAATATTTCGCAACAAATAAATCCAATCTACAAAATAAAAGGTAAATGCTGTTACATACATTTAATGCTTATAAAACAATGCAATCACATTAAGTTTAGGTGTTATAATAAGCGTACGATAACATTGCATTAAATGGCGGCACGGCAGGCATGACCGGACTGTGGTGGGGGGAGCTGTCTGTAACCGTACCAATCGGCTGCTACACAGCGCGTATTCCATTGTGTTTATATAACGATAAGATTGATTGACAACAGGTTAGTAACCTCATTTTATGTCAGAAAATTAATCCTGGACGCAGATTCCGTACACAAAAAGAATGCACTAAGGGTATCCCAAACTTTTATATTGATTTATTCTTCAATAAAATAAGGCAACACGTAGAAGAACAATTGTTATATTTACAGGACATAACTTTAGGTGTTAGAGAACATTTTGCAAAGAAAGAACTCACTCTTAGCATACAAGTGTGCTGCACAAAATTTCACACTTCTGGGCAAGTCAAACGTGTACAAGTTGAACAGCATTGGGCCTAAACAACTACCTTGAGGAACACCACGCAGTTTGCAAAGCGGATCTGACGTCTCACTCACACTTTAAATAACATGCAGTCGGCACTCTAAATATGACCGGAACCAACAAACATCTTTTTTACTGCAACCATAGCACTTCATTTTGGCCAATAATAATTCATGATCAATAGAGTCAAATGCTTGAGAATAATCTAGAATAGCTAATTTGCTGTAGAGTCCTTTATCTTTTAATTTTTTATTTGACACTTTTTTAAATTTAATCTATAACCGTTAGGCATACAACAACGCTTCAATATACTAAATTATCTGTTTTTTTAGCTCTACAAAATGGTTTGAAATGAAATTGAAAAGTTTTATGTTTTTAGGTTTAAAAATTAGAAAACCCCATTTTCATCCCATAAAACCCCCCATAAGCCCCTCTTGCCATAGTCCGATCTTACTGGTTCGCTAACTCGTTTGAATAAACCTAGGTTTACACGTTTGATTTTAATTTTAACAAAATCGGATTATTTTTTCTCGAGTTATATATATATATGTCCATTAACATGATAACTCGAGAAAAAATAATCATATATATTCAGCTAAGACCTATCTCTGTGTTTCCTGCAATGTCAAAAATAATGGAAAATATAGTAACTAAACAGATTGTTTCATTTCTAGATGAGTATAATATATTGTCATTGACTATATTGTCCTATATATATAGCACCTATATATATATATATATAGACCTATATAGTGAATGTAGTCAATATACATGTATATAGTCAATATACCTATATATACCTGTAGGTATACATAGTCAATGAAATTGTGTTAGCTACAGTCAGGGTTTAGGAAAAAAACACAGCACTTGTACTGACTGATATGTTTGCGGATCTATTCGAAGCCAAAGATAAAGGACTCTACTACAGCACATTAGCTATTCTCGATTATTCTCAAGCATTTGACTCTATTGATCATGAATTATTATTGGCCAAAATGAAGTGCTACGGTTGCAGTAAAAAAGATGTTTGTTGGTTCCGGTCATATTTGGAGTCCCGACTGCAGGTTATAAAAAGTGGGAGTGAGACGTCAGATCCGCTTTGCAAACTGCGTGGTGTTCCTCAAGGTAGCTGTTTAGGCCTGGTGCTGTTCAACTTGTACACGGTTGACTTGCTCAGAAGTGTGGTATTTTGTGCAGCACACTTTTATGATGACGACTGCCAACTTCACTTGTCGTACAGGCCAGACATGGCATCAGAAGCAATTCGGCTCATCAATACTGATTTGCACAGCATTTTTCAGTGGTCGTTCACGAATGGGCTCGGATTGAATGTTGACAAGTGTGTTGTTATGCATACTGGACTACACAGTCTGATAGAGGAATTGATTAAATCTGCTATAGAAGTCACCCTTGATGGCATGAGATTGTCTCTTTGCAACACTGTCAACACAGTTGGTTTTGTACTTGACAAAGACCTCTCTTTTTCTGACCATATCACATCTGCAGTTAAAGGTGCAGTGGGTAGACTGAGAGGTATTAACAGATTTAAAACTCTACTGCCAGAATGTGTCAAAATGAAACTCGTGCGATCCTTGGTCCTTCCAGCATTCACACATTGCTTCCCTGCATGGAAACAGCATCTCTAAGGAGGATATGGCAAGAGTTCAAAGAATTCAAAATTCTGCCTTAAGGTTCATTTTTGGCCATAATAACTTTGACCACGTGTCCCAAAGGATGACATGTGCAGGAGGTTTACCTGCTGCCTGGTCCACAAAGAGCTCAGGCTGGGAGAGCCTCGGTACCTCAGCGGGATGCTTATTTACAAGGGGGAGATCTGTCTGCTTGGTACTCGTTCCGACCGCAGGCCCCACTTTACTAAAGTGAGGTTTGAGATTGGAAGAAAGTATTTTTTTATTTCGGCCCGCAGTTGTGTAATGGCCTCCCTCAAGACATAAAGACCTCCAAATCCTATTGTTCATTCAGGGCTGCAATGAAGAAAAAACAAAGGTTAATTTTAAATTGTTCATGTTTTTCCATGGTAATTTTTGTATATATGTGTAAATATTAGGCTAGTTTAGATTTAGTTTTTGACTTGAGTTAGTTTGAAAATAATATAATATGAAACTTGCTTGTACATAAAGGTATTTTTATTTATTATTTATATATTTATTTATTGTTTGTCTGACCTTATGACAACAGCTAACTCACCAGCAACAAAAAGCTGTGATACAAATTGAGAACTGTCTAAGTAGGATGGTTTATAGATATGTTTTTTTTTATTATCTATTACATGATTTGCGATATTTTGTGAATGTGGCACTGAATACTACAAAATACACTGAATAGGCTAACTTTTGGTACATTAATGATCAAGTTAATGACTTAAATGGAAAGAACTAATATCGTAGATGTGAAAGTTCGGATTATATCAATAATTTTTCCATGAATAGGGCCAATATACAACAGGCTTATGGGACAGAGTAATTTTTTATTTTAATACTAGGAAAATTCGTAGGACACTACCCAAAGTAGTAATGGGTAAAGTTTTAATGGTATTTTATGAGTACACTTAATATTATACAATCCAAATTGATTAATACGTGTTTAAAAATGATTTCGTTCGTGCTTTACCAAAATTGTGGACTTTTATTTATGAGTTATTTACTTTTTATACATCATATTCATAAAACAAATTATTCTCTTTAGCATTCTCTTCCCGTTGCGAAGCATGGGTATGGTGGCTTGTAAGCAATCCATGTACACTGCAGATAAGCTGACAGCTGTTTCATGGCATTGTTTAAGAACATAAAACCTTTGAGAGTCATTGGTACATAACCTAATTAGGCATCTTCAAATGCACATGAACTCCCTTTCGGCCCTTTAAATACAACAAACGGTTGGGGTCTGGTGGAACTTAACATTCGTGGAGTGCAGCTGACTAAAAATATCAGCACCATCTGATCTCAATCTTATTAAATACCACGTTTTCGTAAAGTGTAAAATGTTTTGTTCCGTTACCTCTGATTGGCAACTCATAATGTAACTATCTCGCAAAACATGAAAACATGTATGCTATTGGAATATGTAAATATGTAAATTGCAATACTGGAAATGTTTAACAATAATTGTGTTATAGGAACAATTTCTCAATCGAAAGGAAATCTACAAGGGCAAAGAAGTTGCACTTCATATTGATCATGGTTTCTTTAACGGAAGAAAAGAAGACGTAGAACTAAACGCAATAATGGTAAGAACAGTATTTGCAGTCTTAAATTGTGTTACTATTTATCCCATTTATGGAATAAGCTATTATTGTAGGTCTCATGTCAGGACCGACTTGTTGTTTCATTGTCATGTCTCCAGAGCCCAAAAACACCAAAATAGTTCAAATTCATACAAATAACATGCGAATCACATGTCTCCTCCCTTGAAATAAGGTGACACTTGTAACGACCCAAAAGCCGTCAAGGGGTTAAAAGCCGTTTTTAAGTTTTATTTAGAAGTATTAGTTTTCGTTCGGGGTAAACCGCGCCCGCGTTGACAACGGCATCGAAGGAGCAGGCCTACGTCATCGTAGTGGGGAGGAAGTTAGTTAGCTACCCTGCCGCCAGGAGCGATGGGAAGAAGGGCCAGAGGAGCAGACCTCAAGTTCAGTTGTCTACCCGCCTCAGATCGATAAGGACGTTGCTGTTTGGAGCAATCCAACAATTATTAGGAAAGACCCGAGTCATCCTGGTGAGTTACATAAAGTTTTCCCCTTGGTGGTGGAGTCCTTAGCTATTGTGTGCTACCGATATAGAATTTCGTTTAATTTTAGCTGTAGAGAAGTTTAATTTTTATTTTAATTGTGCCCGCAATTGCGTGCTGCGCGCGACTTGCACGCTTTTTCCCGTCGTCAGCACACGTACTCTCGACTCTTACTTGCCACGAAATTTATTTAATACACCCGAGTAATATCCGTGGGGATTATTCCGTTACCCCGAGCCGTCCTACGCAAATTTGTTTTAAGAAACACCGCATCAACTCTGGTGATCGACCGAGTTAAATTCTCCCGACACGTTTACTTTGGTGATTACCAAGTATAACGACCGAATCACGTTTTAGTTAAGTTTCTAATTAATTAGGTCATCCGCATTCTCGATAATTTATTCAAAATTCTAAATTTAGCTTCACATATTTTTCGAGTGGCTATGATGAGCCACTACCTACCACTAAGCTCTCTACCTAGTTAAAGGTAAGCTTAACATTGTAAGCATTATTGTTATAATTAATATTCTGAGCCAATAAACTCGAAACGATAATTAATTAACGAACACGTTAGAGTCCTGGACTATCTCATAGTAGGCTAAGCTATCTGGACAAATTTAAGGTGTGACAGAATTTCAGGTGAGACGACAATTACGTACTTTAAAATCTAATTTTGTCTCTCAACCCGAAATTTCGTCATACACTCGTTTGGTTGTTCTATAAAGGTAAAATGGTGAAAGAGACCGAAAAATTATATTTGCTAAGGTGTGATTAACAGTTTAATGGTGATAAAGATAAATAAAAAAATGTCGCATCACCAAATAAGAACGTTGAAAAAAAAAACACTCTATGCAATAATTTAGAAAGTCCAAGTTTAATTGAAATAGTAAAAAATTTAAATTAACAAAATAACTTGATTTTAAATTTTTATAAATTTAGTTATATATTTCTTTATATTACATAAATAATGTAATGGTCCTTCAAAGCACATGTATTCCCTAAACCTCTTCAGTTCGCGGTTTTCTCTCATTTTCCTTCCTTGAGTCCGCGAATCCCAAGTCTCGTCACCCCTCAATCTTATCCACTGTCATATCTCTGACTTGACGGTCAATGCCAAGAATCCAACCGTAGGATTGCCACGTGAACAGGGAAGAGTGTGTTTTAGTAATTTATAATTTTACTAAATGAAATAAATAAAGTACCAAAATTGTAAAAACATGTATCCATAACAAACTAACTACGAGAATCTTTTTAACCAACTTGTCCCTACTATTAACAAAAGGAGGAGGTTCTCAATTCGTTTGTGACAATGTATTTTTTTATACGGATGTTCACCAATTTCTCTGTGATTCTTTTACCGATCAACTTGGTTCCGTCACCAAAATGACTAGGAGAGTTTCCCTTTGGTATTTTAGATAACATTATGTTTAAGTGTAATATTTGTTGCGGTAAAAATTCTGAAAACTTCAAATATCCAACTTTTATTTTGCTTATATTTGTGCAGAAAAGAGAATAAATAACAATAATATGCCTAAAGCTGTTGGCTGAAACCATTCAAATGATGCTACTAAAGCTTTTGTTATAAAACAACCTTTGTTCTACTTCTGAGAGATTTGTTAGTGTTGGTGGCTGAGAAATAACTTTCATATCATTCCAAAAGGCTTGAGACGGTACTTTATTTATTTTTAGCGTAGAAGAACCTCGATTGCAGGAAAAGATGTTGTCTGACATAGCGATGTCTTTAGTAAAGACATTCAGTTTTTCATTCGGCCTAATAAAATATGGACAACTCTCTGTTTTTGATACAACTGTTTTTGGCTAATCTCAAATGGGGTATCAGCGAATTTACTGATTTCAAAGAAAAAATCAAATCCACGAGATCTTTGTGTATCACTTAGTTTGTTTGCCAGTCTTTCTGTTCTTATGAAATGATTATCATTTCTGGTTCGTCCATGATGATAAATCCTAATTTCTTCAATTCTTTCAGATTATTGTTCTGGAGATTCTTGTTCCAATCGCTGACGATTCACGCTCATCCTGTAGTATCTTTCTTTAAGTTTTTCATTGTTTAGTCTTTCCCGTATCAGAACTAAGCGGCGCTCTCCTTCCTCTATTGATTCATTATCTCTAGCCTTTGTCTTATTAGACCAAGGGGATTAGCTCTTACTTGTGGCAAATCATTTAGCAGGCGTGACCTAATTATGTTTTGTCAACTTTCTTTTATCTCTGGAGTTTCATTTTTTTCTTCTCATACTTTATCTGGTTTTCATTTCAAGCAATGTTTTCGGTCCGGCCGCTCGGCACTCCCCCCACCACTAACGTCTGAGCTGTCTCTCTCTTACTCATTTCGTCTTATGGCGTTTCCGTGTTTGCGCTCACAAAATACGCTTTATCTCTGTTCATAGTGGCTCGATTATCAATTCATTTGCACAGTTGTAATCTGCATGGAATTGCGGGGATTATGGTATATGTTTTGTATTAAAATAATTATTTTTAGATTAAATTCAATACTTAAATCTACTAAATACGGTTTGTTGCTGCCACTTTTTAAATTAACGATAAAGCTGTTATCATTGCTAATGATTATTTAATTTAGCTTACAAACTTATGTTTTTAATGTTTGATGTTATGTTTTTCATTAATTTAACATGTACGAGAGGACCCATGCTGCTCCGCAGCGTAAAAATAAATGTTAAATCCTAGAAATAATCAACTTTATGATTTTTGGTTAAGTTTTACAGTATCATGAGCTTAACTGATTCAAACGATCAATATCTCAAATGAAAGCCTGCACTTTACTGATTATTTTTAGTCAAAAACATATAAAAATCATGAACAATACTGGAGCTATTGATTTTTAATCATAAAAAACCTCATGAAAATAGTTTTTATGTTGGTTCTTCAGCTTGCGTTTGCTTGAAACTCGTCCAATTAGAATAACTAATTGCTTATGTGAAATTTCACTGAAAGTTGTTAGACCAAAATATAGGATTATATAATTTTTGCTTGTGAAATGCATCTTAAATTAATGTGAGAATTCAAACACGAATAAAATTATGTTTTTGGTCGAGTAATACAAAGTAAGTATATAAATATATGCCGATGCTTGATGGCAAATCTGTGCGTGCAAATCTTCAATTTTATACCTCTATCATGAAAATCGGTCGCACAGCAGAGCCAAACGAACTCGGATAAGAAAACCCATTTTTTTATATATAAGATTTATCATTTTAGTAACAAAATATGCTTCATACAGCTAACTTAACTGAAGTTATATATTTGTTCAGTTGGAGTACCAAATGAAAGGAGCAACAAAAGGTTTAGAATAGGTTATGAAAAAAACATGTTATTTACGAATCAAACAATTTATTTATGACAAAAATATTTCAATACGATAAAATTGTAAACACATGTTTCCTATGTGTTTTCGAACAGTATTATTTTGTGTAACTTTTGCCAAAGACCGATTTCCCTTATGTCCTAAAATGTCCCTAATATGTTCCTAGACTTAAAATTAATTGTGGCAATAAATTGTATAATTTTGAAACTAAAAAAAAAACTATTGAGACTTAACTTCACTAATGTTTTTGTCATTAAATCAATTTTAATCGGGTCATTTGTTTGTAAATAAAAAGTAGTATGCATTTAGTAAATAAGATAGCCTTAGACCTCTGTATTTTAAGGGGCATAATAATAATAACTTGTGTAGGCCTACATGTTGCTCGAAATCGAGCAATTGCAAAGAAATAAAGTAGTTATTTGAAAACAAATAACTTATTTAAAAACTAATTAACGTCATATTTTCCGTTGAATTTAAAATACTCAACTCATAGATTACGTACCTAACTGAACCATATAATCAACATTTCTTGTAAATAATTTATCATTTTAAAAAGCTGATCTGGTGTTTCAGTGTATTCTACAAATGTTTCCCACATTTAGCCGCATTAGGTTGTCCATGTTGATCTTCGTCAATGATAATGTAGTCTGCATGGTACTACCCATTGTCGCCAGTACGTTTACAAATTTCAGTCATTTTTTTATAGCGATAACATTTTGTTTGCATTACTTAAGAACTGCCTGATTTTCTGCATAACCTCTCTATAAAAATTGTATTTGCTTCAATAAGCATTAATTGGCTAGTTACTGTTATAACGTAAGTTATATTTACCTGAAAAATTTTAGAATTGAAAGGCCTAATGTTGTTCAGATGGTTTTTTGTTTCCCTCAAATGTGAATGATGCAAATCCTTCAATGAAAGTTGTATTAAGGTTTCTTGGATGTAGTAATATTATGTTTAAATCACTTGACTTTTATGAAAACATATATTGAATCTCCTTGCCGTTCCAGTTTAATTCAGCCTTAGTGTTTTCCTTTGCCAATCATCATAAAGTTTAGTCCGTGTTTCCTACAAAATAGTAACACTTCGGCTAACAACATCCTTGTTCATTGTTTGTGGGAATCTTCATATTGTAAGTGTTCTTCATTATATAGGAGGTAAAATATATCAAATCGTCCAGGCTTTTTCGATTTTTTACATTGTAAATTAAAGTAATAAATATTTAATTTCAACAAAATCAGTAAAGGTACAATGCGTTTTTTTTTAATTGAAAAATAAATAACAGTAATTAAGTTATACAGCTGATCAAAATGTAAACAATATTATGATCTTCATAAGGACAACATGGGAGCTTTCAAAGCCACTGAAGCACACAAACGTAGTGTTCGCGTATTAATGGTATAGATTTAACTAAAAAAAATATAAAGTCAGGCACTTTTCTTATTTTAATAATGGTACAACGGGATTTTTACTGACGTAAAACTACAAATCAAAAGCTTCGTACTTTTATAACGAGTACAATGGTGGAAACCACATTTAAAACGAATAAGTATCAATAAAGACATGACAGTTTATGGCTATTTGCACACACACCGATTTTGGACGGTCGGTAATAAGTTGGTCGATATTTTATCGGATCTTGGTGTTTGCACACATACCGGATTTTTATCGGCGAAACGATCAGTCTCTGTTGTTGTATCGAGAACGAGACGAGATTACTAAGATATTATTCTAAGAGATTATTCTAAGTTCAATTAAAATGCATATTATATTATTTTGACCTAACCTATAAATGTAATTGTGTCCACCTGGTTCAATAAACGAGTTATTGAGTTATTATTGAATACTTAATCCTAAAAGAGTTGTTGCTATGTAGTTATTGTATCGACGTAGGTATTAAGCGCTGTATGATTAAACGTATCTTCTGGATTTATCCAATTAATAAAAGCAGAGAAAAAACGGGAACATTCCACACACTTTTTTAAGAACTATGGCTTGATAGCAGTAAAATTTTCAACTACCTATTTCAAAATGTCAATAGCATCCTTATCTATTAAGTCACCTATTTAAAACGTTATAAGCACGCACTACCAAAATTAATTAAAAATGTCAGAAGAGCAGTGGCTTGAAATGGAGGATGGTGTAGCGAGAACTGCCAGACGGTCGGCAAACAATCGGTGTGTGTGCAAGCTTGTATTTAGCTACGTACGCCACTGCGTCGCTGGCACATCCCCGGCACCGGCGGTATGCAGTGGCAGTGGCCGGCAGCTCATCGGCATTTTACCGGCGCCGATCAGCGGTCGGCGTGTGTGCAAGGTCCCGTTCCCGCCTGTGGTTCACTATTGGAATTTGGACGACCGGTAAAAAACCGGTCGTCCAAAATCGGTGTGTGTGCAACGTGCCTATGTCAATGAAAACACGGTCTCCCCGTGCAGCAGCAGGAGCAGGAGCACTGTTGCATTGTTGTGGCAGACTTTAGCCGCATGGCTCCTCAACTAACCTCCAGCGGTCACGTATCACTAAAACAACTGCCATATCTCAGTTATTATACGTCCAATTGTAAAAATTAAGGTGTCAATCGGTTTGTAATAAAATTACCTTAAATAAGTTATTCTTGTAAAATTGTCATAAAATCGATGGTTTTTGAGTAATTTAAGAAACAAAATTTTAAATGGACGCCATTTTGTTTTATGTATTCGGAAAATTGTCATAATTTTTCTGTAGCTTTGTCTAGTGGTCAGAAATGTTTTTGCAAAGTTTCAATTTCGTACGTTTAACCATCTTCTTTTAAAAAAATATTAGAGGAGAAACAAAATGGCGGCTGTTTGAGTAACTAAAGACTTCCGGACTGTTTGATTATGATATTTGGATATGTTTCTTACACAGGAATAATACTCTAAAATATCCGATACTAATTCTGAAACACCCTGTATATAAAAAATTAAACATTCACTAAACATCATGAAATAATAAAAAAAAAACCGAACGTTTTAAAGTTCTAAAAAAAAATTGAATAATTTTAATAAAATAAACGTTTGTTACATTCAAACTCACTTATTCCAAGTCGGCGTGGCTTTCACACTGCAACTATGAATAAAATAAAAGATAGGGAGTGTATTTTGAAAATCAATAAAATATAGCTGGATGACATAAATATATAAAATACCCCCGCCGCAGCAAACCTGCAGACTAAGCGAATTTCCATTTCCCTGAATGGATTTATACTAAAATGTCTCCTTAAAAATATCACATTTATTCCCTATTTAAAAAGAATCAGTTT
This sequence comes from Macrosteles quadrilineatus, assembly GCF_028750875.1. Lineage (NCBI taxonomy): Eukaryota > Metazoa > Arthropoda > Insecta > Hemiptera > Cicadellidae > Macrosteles > Macrosteles quadrilineatus. Next base: position 63,094,764 of record NW_026542597.1, read on the forward strand.
AAAACATACTTAGGTTTGCTGCAACAGGGAGGGTAAAAGTGTTATTTATGTAAAATGTGAATAGTTGGTAAGTAATAAAAACATTTTCCAAATTTGGGCAAAATATGTTAATAAACAAGCAAACTACAACAGTTTAATTATCTATACTATTATAAAAAAGAGGTGGTTGCTGTATGTATGGGAAAAGTAAACGCGAAAAATACTGGCCGGATTGGGCTGAAATTTGGCATGATGATAGCTCACATTCCCGATTAACATATAGGCATATTCGTATTTCAAAAATCCTTTCGGACTCCGCCCCAGTGGCTCTGGAGTTTCCCATCCCATGTTAACCTTATGAGAAATGAAATTATTGAATCTTAACAGCTGTTTCAATTAAACAAGTTGGTTCTGTTCTGTGATGTTCAATAGCATTAAAGTTACAAGGATTACCAACAGGGTGCAGCACTAGCACTATTATTTCTTTTACATTTATGACAACAGCTAATTTGCAACCAAAAGGTGAGTGAGCGTAGCGAACGAACTTCAACCTGGAGGCGAGTGAGCGTAGCGAACGAGCTAACCTGAAGGCAAGTGAGCGTAGCGAACGAGCTAACCTGAAGGAAAGTGAGCGCAGCGAACGAGCTCCAACCTAAAGGTGAGTGAGCGTAGCGAACGAACTTCAACCAGGACGTGATTGAGCCATGCAAACGAGATCATCTTGAAAATTAAGAAGTTAAACGGGGCAAAGCCCGCGGGTTACAGCTAGTTTTCTATAAAAATAACATGGAAATTTTAAATTTACAATTTTTTGAAATTTTCTCCGTAACTATTAGGCGCATTCTAACGCTTCAATATACTAAATTGTTTGTTTTTTTAAGCTCTACAAAATAGTTTAGAAAGAAATTGCAAAATTTTATGTTTTTTGGGTCAAAAATGGGAAAAACCCATTTTTACCCCATAAAAGCCCCCATAAACCCCCGTTCCCATGGTCCGATCATGCTGGTTCGCGAACTCGTTCGAATAAACGTAGGTTTACACGTTTGTACCAAATTTCATCAAAATCGGATCATTTTTGCTCGAGTTAACGCGCTAACGGACACATATATATATATAAATAAATAAAAATGTATATATATATATATATATATATATATATATATATATATAAATTTGAACGGATGGTTTTTTGGCCTCTAGGGACCTCAAAACGAAAAAAAAATCGGTCCCGGGTCCAGGTCTTACCATGAGTACTACGATAATAGCTTATTCCCTATATGGGAAATTCGCAAAAAAAAAACATATGAACCGTTTTGTTGGATATCAAAGGAAGTATTTACTTGTATTTAATGTTTACTTCTGAATGAATGCATAATAAAACTAACACACACAAACTTTCTATTTGAATATGAAAAAATATTTTGATATTGTGATAGGCAAGAGAAGCTGATTTAGTATTAAAAAGTTCTTTTTCTTACAGTCGCCCGACAAAGTTGGCTTCCTTGTACTGTTTATAGTACAGAAAGCTGCTAATTGCTGCATATTTATACTTTGCCGTACGGTTTATACTTTGTCGTACAGTTTATAATTTGCCGCACATCAGGATTCCAACGAAACAACACACAACAGCGTGGTTCTATTATGCACGTAATCCGAGTACGCTTGGAAATAGCTTGGCAACACTTAAAGATAATAATACTATGAGCAGCTGATTGACTATTATAACTACGATTTAACCTGTCGTTTCGTGTTTATAATTTCGGTATTTCTGAACTTTATGGAATTTTCTTTTAAACGTTTTTAAAACATTCTTACGATCTTAATAAACAAGAAAATACCTTTAAAGAATTTTTTAGGCACGGAAACCACTTCAAATTACAAAAACATACGGAACTATATTCTCAAAACGTGGAGCACATTTCTTGCCGAGGAAAAATAGCGGAGTGATACGGATCGCGGGTACTACTTTCTCTAGGGCACCATTTGTGTTGCCAGCTGAACCTAAAAACGTATTGTATAGTGTTTGAAAGACTAATTATTTATATGATTTATAGTGACTGTAGGAAAAATATAATGTGTAACACGAGTGAAAAAGGCCTTTGCTGCACTCGAGATCATTCGGCTCGTGCGTAAACATTGCTCTCGTGTGCAGCAAAGTGCCACTTTCACCACTAGTTACACAAATAACTATTTCTAAATTAAAAAACATTTAAATGCATCATTTTTAAAAGATATTTGTTAATACCATCATAAGATTATAATTTATTATCGTGTAAAAAATAACTTTTTGAAGGTATGTGCCGATGATAGGTTACAATGATAAAATAACACCCAACGCATAACTCTGGAAAACATAATGATTGACACCTTTATTGATAGTTAATCTCCTGCAATGTGGACATCCTCTTTATATGTTCAGTATGTTGTGTAGCCAACTTGAAATTCGCGAGGTTAATTATGAAAAAAGTTTACATTTAATTATATTTTTACTTTCTGCCCTTATACCATTGTTGTTGTGTTGGAGAAAGTATTGTTTTCGTCAACATTTTCGAGTTTGAGTTTTGAGTGGATGTATTAGTTTTGGGTCCCCCTGGACCCAAAAAAGTGGTTTTCGAAGTGATGTCTGTGTGGGTGTGTGTGTGTGTGTGTGTGTGTGTGTGTGGATGTGTACAGAGCTAGGGACTACACCTATGGTCCGATTTCGATGAAATTTGGTTTGTAGGTTCTAATCCATGGTATCTACAGGTATTTTTTCATTTTTTGAAATTTTGATTTTTAATGGGGATTTTCCCATAAAAACCCTAAAAACCGGAAAAATCGGATTTAAACAAAAATGGCCCGAACGATTTTGATAAAAATTTTGTATGTTGTAGCCATTTAAATTTTGAATAAAGTTGTAAAAATCCCATTTCCGTATATTTACTCTCACCGCTTACACATGATAAAGGTTGTTGACAAACTTATGGGAGAAAGTATGTGTCAAAATGCTGATACCGTTTATTTTCATTTTTCTTTTTTTGCATTTTAAGTAGTTTTTTTACAAAAATAAATTATTCTTTTTGAGAATAGATTACATGAGACTTCTAGACAAAACTTTTTTTCCTCCATAGCCTTCATTAGTACAATAATGCTATAGTATGAAAAATGGTTAGTTTTCTATCTCCACAAGATGGTTGTAGTTAAAATAGGCACTTTTATGTCTTAAGGGTAAACAATTAAAAACATTTAAAATTTTCAAACCCCATAACCCCTTGTTTGTGATCCGTGCAAACTCACCCACGTTAAAACTGCCACCCTACACATTCGTGCTAAATTTCTTAAAATCTGACCAAAAATCACTCGTTATCATGCAACGGACAAACAGACGCATTTATTACTATCATCATCATCATTTTATATATATTAAAACGTGACAAGTTTTTTTTTATATTTCACGATTCTGAATCAATTACTTGACGGATTTTCACGATTTTTTGTGTTGAAAAAAGATAATTTTTAGAACTAGGGAATGTCGAAGCCATAATTTTAGTTTAGGGTATAAGTTTTTAAGAAATTAAGTTTTATTTTTTTTTTACTCTAACAGCTGACGTAGACATTCTAGACTAGCTTTTGCTATAATATCATTTGCTTTACGTAACAGCTGTAAGCATTCAGCGTTCGCAACACAAAATCAGTATTTGGATAAAATGAAATTGCATACGTAGTTTTGACTTATTTATACTATGTGTAAAGCTATAATCATTTATACCTTCATTTATTCGGTAAGAGGATGACAGATTATTTAAATGTACATAGTAAAATACTAGATCATCTCATTTATTTTTTTGAGCAGTCTTTAAAATCATTAGTTTGTTTTAGTTCAATATAATTTTTTATAACTAACAGCTGGTTGAATATAAAAATATTCTATATTCTATAGAACTATGAGGTGATTTTATTTACTCTGTGATTTTGTCATTGATTATAGGAAATAAGTAAGATTCTATAACCATTGCTGTATACGAATCGAAGCTCACGATCTTTCAAAAGAAAGTTTATGAAAATATATTTTTCCTACAGTCACCCGTCAAAATGTGGGCTTCCTTGTACTGTTTAGAGTACATAAAGCTGCTAATTGCTGCATATTTATACTTTGTCGTACGGTTTATACTTTGTCATATGGTTTATACTTTGGCGCACATCAGGATTCCAACGAAACAACACAAAACAGCGTGGTTCAATTATGCACGTAATCCGTGTACGCTTGGAAATAGGTTGGCAACACTTAAAGATAATAATACTATGAGCAGCTGATTGACTATCATAACTACGATTTAACCTGTCATTTCGTGTTTATACTTTCGGTATTTCTGAACTTTCTGGACTTTTCTCTTAAACGTTTTAAAACATTCCTAAGAAATTTAATAATCAAGAAAATACTTTTAATGCATTTTTATAGGCGCGGAAACCACTTCAAATTACAAACAAATACTGAACTATACTCTCAAGTCGCGGAGCAAATTTCTTGCCCAGGAAAAAAGCGGAGTGATACGGACCGGGTACTACTTTCTCTAGGGCATCTATTTGTGTTGCCAGCTGAACCTGAAAACGTGTTTCATAGTGTTTGAAAGACTAATTATTTTTATGCTTTATAGTGACCGTAGGAAAAATATAATGTGTAACACGAGTGCAAAAGGCCTTTGCTGCACTCGAGATCATTCCGCACTCGCCTGCGGCTTCTGCGTAAACATTGCTCTCGTGTGCAGCAAAGTGCCACTTTCCCCAATAGTTACACAAATAACTATTGCCACTCAAATTTTCGAGGTAAGGTTGGGAAATAACAATGATCACATGTGTTAATTCATCTTGGCAGCTTTTTCTTTACAATAGATTTTGAACTGCTTAAACTGTGCTTGAATTATATAGCCTATATAGTTTTAATTGACAACTCCATTCCCGTACGTAGGACGGGCCGACAACTCGTATACATTTAAAACAATTTTAATGAGTAGTTTTATAGTTTTTAATAAGCAATATTATTAGTCCTAGGTTTACCAAATCTTTCATACGATGATACTTAATAATTGTTATAGCTACTTTCGTTTGGTAAAACTCATCGTATAAATAGCTTTGACTATGTTGAAAATTGCAACATAAGGAAAAAAAGGGGGAAAAACACGGCTTTTACAGCTTAGGCAAATTAGACATAATAATGCATCCCAAAAAATCGTCTAGAACTATTGTCTGTCATCGTTTACTTTATTATTATCACCATTGCCATTTAAGATGGTACCGCCTCCTAAGTGCGTATTTTAACCCAAATGACGAGTGAAGGATGACTGTAGAATGGAGTGAGATGCCTTGTGTAGCTTTGTTACTGACCAAGATCAGCTGTATCATAAGTCACGACCATTTTATTGAAAGCCCAATGATCAAGTACAGCTGGTTCCAGTTTCGAACCATCAAAAAGCAACACATTTTTTCTCAGGAACAAACCGGCGACCTCTAGATTACTGTTTGAGCACTATACCCCAAAGATACCCATCAATATATAATATTATTTTATAAGGAATCGTAAGACAAAAACTGTAAAAAAGTATAACATTTTGGTAATGCTAGTTAAAGTAACACATCTTAGATAAACTACTGCGACTAAACTGCTCAGCAAACTTTGACATATTTTATATCAGTCACACATAATTTATTGCGCTTGAAGAACTGACTAATAAAATGACCATGAAATGTGGCATTTGAGGTTAATAAGCGAAAAACCTCAAATAAGTGCAAAACGTTCGCAGTTTTTCTACTCCCAAAACGTAATCACACGTCAAAATCTTTTGCAAACTCAACTCTTATTTTGGACCCCCAAAAGATATTAAATACTTTCTAGTTTTAGACGATTTTCCGGGAAGCACGATCTATTTTTGGTCTAATTTTCCTGGACTATTATCCTACAGTTTCACTTGGCATCACGTTTACCTCAAAATCATTTATGACTTTTTTACAGATTAAGGCTGCAGCCGAATTTGCCAGACACAACGTACACAATGGCATTGTTTTAGCTCAATATGCTGGCGTCCTTGTTACAGAACGATTGGATCCCATGACAAAAGAAATCCTTGATAGACCTGGACGCTTTTTTTTATTTTGAAATGGAAAATAAGGTATGTCCGGTTTTTTACTACCATAGCTTTAATAGAGTTGAAGCATACAATTCTCGCAACTAAGACAAATCCAACGACTTTGTGTGTATGTGGTATATGATGTTTAAAATATACAATTCATTATACTTTGAACACATCAGCTGTGTGATCAGCATCAGCTCATCTTTAGCGTTGATTGTATACTTAGATTAACAGCTCTTGAAAACATTCCCTACTCATGTCTCTCACTCAACTGACAAGGTTGGGAAACCGTAAGTATGAAAAACCAATGAATACTAAGCAAAATCCATCCTCACAGAAATTTTTAGTCCACAACAACATTGTTGTTATACTTTCTGTTTAATTAATTCATCATTCTGTGCCTTATCCATATTTTATGCAATAAACTTCTCTAAAAAGTTATAAACATTAAGACCAAGAAGTGATCTTCATCCAGGGAGGTCTGCTTTGTGAATAACAAAGCATTGTCCAATGGAACCTCTTAACAACAAAACTGCATAGTCTAAATAGGATTTTTGACGCGGAACTACATACTGCTTATGCAGCATATGTATTCCAATAGTAATAACTGTTTAGAAAGGGTCTAAAGGTGGGAAACCATCGCAATCAAATTAAACGCGTTCTTATCCAACAAATAGTTCCCTAGTTGACTGAGCGCGATAAGACGACTACTGTTTTTGGAACAAAAATGCTGACCGTAGTATCACTCCATATTCGCAAAACATTCAATTCCTTATACAATAATAGCATCACACCGAGCCAGACCTACACTTTACATAACAGACTGCATCAAACTCGATCATACCTGTATCTAGGGGAACGCAGAATTTAACCCATAGTATAAATTAGCTGTACATTTTAACATCCTTCCACTATCTATGAGGAATCCATCTCGGGGGAGCGAGTCGTTCTAGTGGTAGAGCCAGACCTTTGGTCCCTGAGGTCCGGAGTTTAAATCCCACCAGATCACCAATGGGTTTTATCTAATAGATAATGCCACAACCCTTATGTCTAGCCTAAAAGAAAACCTCCTTCCAGAAAAGTAAATCAAGAAAGCAACCAAATCCCCTTCAAGAACAATCTGATATACTGGATACTAGTAGAACCCCCTCTACGCTGAAACAAAGTTAGTTTACCACAACTTATATTATAGTAATTATTGAATAAATCTGTATTACTTTTCCTATGGTATTAAAATACATCAATCTAATTTATCTGTAAGTTCCATGTGACGCCTTTAAGCTATTTTACATGAAAACATAAGTAAAAAATAATGGTTCTTGTCTATAGACGTTATTGCGCAAACAAATCTATAAAAATGTACCGTATCTGATGAAAAAACGATCTAAAAAATATAGTCTGCATTAGTGGGATTTGAATTAAAGGTTTACTAATATGAAATTATCACATAGAAAACTCTTTACAACCTTGTAACCGCGGTATATAGAGTATAGTTTATTAATTAGTTAATTATTCCCACATTAAAAAATATATTATATTTAAATCGGTTAAACCCTCAGAGAAGGTTTGACCTTTACAGTAATACTAAATTTTGTCTGGTGACAAGGAAATATGAGGTGATGTTAATATTAACCTTTACCTTTTCCTTTACCTTTACCTTTACCTTTTCCCTTTACCTTTACCTTTACCTTTACCGGTTCTTCATCGTTGCCCAGCCATAGCTGAATAGATTGCGTTAAATGAAAAAATTAAAACTTTAAAACTTTGTCTATATACACTATATACAAGGCGGTGGATCATGATGTCCAAACTGAGTCAGGGGTTTCAAAAAATTTCCTGATAGAGTAAAGGGGCCTAGTCTTCAACTCCCTAGACATGTGCGCTACGAACGCTTTCACTGGCGGCCTCTGATCTCAACACTGAGACTATTATACAGCTTTATGGCCATAGTGGGGAAACTGTTTGCAGTCTTACAGAGCCGATGGGATGGAAGGTCAAGTTGGCTACGGTTACGAGTATTGCAACTATGAAGGTCACCCCTTGAGCTAAAATTATTTAAGTTTTTCTTTATGTGTACAACACTGTTTAAGACGTACTGGCTGAACAATGTCATAACTCCCAAACCACATCTAGTAATCAATCGATATTTATTACATGACCATTACTCCTGTGGCAATACATGCATTGAAATGTTTAACGGGACTTAATTACAACGTTTTACAGGTTATTAAAATGTGCACCTTTCTCGCGCCGAATTTTACACATTCGCACTTCAAACATCATGGACGAATCGTAGCACTTTAATTCACGTGATATTTCAAGTTGACATATGCATGATGAATTGTTACCTTTGCAGAATGAACGATAAACTGGAAGTCACGGGTAATGAGACAGATGCCCTTCCCGATATTCTATACAATCATATTTACAAATTACATCGTACGAGGCAATTGCCCCTTACGACTCGATACGTGAATTAATCTAAAGAGGGTTTAATTGACATGGATATATTATCGACATGTGAGATATGTGCCTTACGCGGATTAAAACGAACAAAGTATCCAATAGACCACCGCACTTCTAAAACAAAACACAGAGGAAAATAGCTCAAACTTACGACTAAACGCCTATTCGGACAGATACGCTCAAAGGTACGGTGATATCACTACGCGAGATACACCCCACGCGGAATATTACGCGTAACATGACATGTTATCCACGGCCGTACTCAATAGATACGAACTTGTTATCACACAATTTGCCTATCAATTGTTTGTTTAATGGTTCTGGAATTCTGTTTACTGGGTATTGTATCTATGATGGTGCTAGGATAACCATTTTTAACTGCAAATGTTTTAGGATTAAATATTCATTCTTGTAATTATTTTTACTTTCTCCCCCTATACGGAGAAAGTATTGTATATTGTTGTATATGGAGAAAGTATTGTTTTCGTCAAAATTTTCCAGTTTGAGTTTTGAGTGGATATATTCGATTTGGGTCCCCCTGGACCAAAAAAGTGGTTTTCGAAGTGATATCTGTGTGTGTGTGTGTGTGCGTGTGTCTGGATGTGTACAGAGCTAGGGACAACACCTATAGTGAGATTTTGATGAAATTTGGTATGTAGGATCTAATCCATGGTATCTCCAGGCGTTTTTTATTTTTTTTAAATTTTGATTTTAAATGGGGATTTTCCCATAAAAACCGATGAAAAAACCGGAAAACCCGGATTTTCTAAAAATGGCCCGAACGATTTTAATACAAATTTAGTATGTTGTAGCCCTTTAAATTCTGAACAAAATGGTACAAATCCCATTTCTGTAAAAATTACGATTCAAAAGTTATTGTAAATTATGTTATTTTCCTATTAAAACCCTATAAAATAATGAAAAATAGGATTTTCCCAAAAATGGCCAGAACGATTTTGATGAAAACTTAGTATGTGATAGTCCTTTATATTCGGAACAAAATGGTACAAATCCCATTTCGGTAAAAATTACGGTTCAAAAGTTATTGTAAATTATGTTATTTTCCCCTAAAAACCCCATAAAATAACGGAAAAATCGGGTTTTTCCAAAAATGGCGAACGATTTTGATAAAATTTTTGTATGTCCTTTGAATACTGAACAAAATTGTACAAATCCCATTTTCGTAAATTTACTCTCACCGCTTACACATGATAAAGGTTGTTGACAAACTTATGGAAGAAAGTATGTGTCAGAATGCTGATACCGTTTATTTTGTTAAAGGAACCTTCGATAGCCAGTTTACAAAACTATTGTAGGCAGCCATTTTGTTGGAATGGGGATGGTTTGACGTGGCTTGTATCGTGTGATCAGTGGCCGTCGGTTTCCAATATATTTTGTATTTGAAGCTGCTATTGTCTTTTAATAACGTCAGATCCAAAAAAATTCATGGAATCATTCTGTTTGATCTCCAAGATCTCCTCTGTCTGATTTTCCCCCTCCCCCGAGGCCAAGGTCAACGTCTCCAGGGTATCGGCTAACTTTTATCAGTCAGTCAGTCAGTGTACCGGTCGGTGCGAAGTAGTTTGTGTAGGCTGGCCTAGATATTAAATTTTTCGTGTAAACATTTGTGTATGTGTATGTACGGCACTGAATGTCCTGTGATCACTTCCTAGAGCTCCTTCCACTCTAAAGGTTATGGCGGGGGTTATCTATCTGACGGTGGCGCCTGACGGACTCTACGACAGATCTTAGATGTACTTATCTAGCGGGAAATTTGAAATTCACTGTCACATCTTAACATTGACTTGCTACATTTATATATTTGATAAAATCTTATTTTGGCCCAATTTATCCCTATAATATAGATATAGTTAAGGGAAGTTAATATCTTGTATGCTAAAAATAATATTAGAGAGTTCCCTACAAATGATTTGTAGAACATATCAAGTAGGTTAATGAAAATATTGTGATGAAAACTGTATTACGTTGCTATACATGTATTTAATGTTGATGGTAATAAATTGATTTGATTAGATTTGAGAAAAATACTCCAAATTACTATGGTACCGCAAACAAAAATTAAAATAGGGCTATTCAAACTTTTACTATCATGCCTACAGTTTAGTTTCATAATTATTTATATTAATATTATAATTAAGTCAATTATTTTTTAATCGCTTGTTTACAGTTCCAAATTATCGATGTTGCTGACAAGGTGAGTATATATATATTTTCTCAGTTTGTATACTATGCGTTTGGTAGAGAAGTGAAAATTAATTTTAGTGCATTTGAGAGAGAATCAGCCATAGCACCGATTTATATAGTGCCGAATCATGTTTTAGTCCCAATATACCGAATATCACGTTCGTAGTTGTAGTATTTTTATTCCTAGAGCGCATAAAAAATGTTTGCGTTACAGAACTGTAATATTTTTAAAAAAATACAACACCATCGAACAAACACTAAAAATATTTGTCAGTACCGAATTTAGAATCATCACTATAGCTCTCAAAGAAAAATAAATTCTGCACTACCAAATCCAAGCTTCGGCTCTATAGGGCGTTTGGAACTTTCTTTCGGCGTTGTGGCACGTTTTGCAAACAAAATCCTTACCAGCCGACCAATAGAAACCCCACTACCTTCTCCCATTACCTAATCAGACCGACTTTCAGATGGATGATCTACATCCAATGAAGTTGCGAAAATGCACCAGCGGCCGCCGCTTCCATCAAGACCACCTAGTGGTGACGCCCAGGAGAATCGGTGTGATCACTGCGGTCCCTTGTGGAGTTCTCTGAAACGTATGATCTGGGCATCCGTTTAATATCATCTTTGCGGCCAATTCAGGAACTATAGTAGTTCAGTGAAGTGAAAAAATTTAATGGTTTTTACCAAGAACGAAGCTCATCTCAACAGACCCTTATGCATTTTCATTTTTCGCGTAAAAGGTTTCTAAAAGTTTTATCAGAAATAATTTTCATTACAATTAAAAACAAGATCAAAGCCACCTTAATAAACCAGTATTTACTTACAAACAATTATATGTTTAGTGTAATTAGTGGAATAAAAACTATAAGAGTAGCCTAATAAACTTTTTTTAACTACCAAAATCAAAGCAACAATGATATTATTTCCTACATAAAATATTTGGTGTATAGGGGTGTTAACCCAAACACAAAGATTATTTGCTTCGTGGTATGTTTAAACTAGCTGTTGTACCCGTGGTTTGCAACCGGAAGAGGGGGCGGAATAGAAACATTTTTATATTTACATCTTTTGTATAGAACACTGACAAATCCGCGACTCTTAAAGAAAAAATATCCAACTGAACCGTCTCGTTTGATGAATGTTTGTGGCCTTTAAATCAGATAAGTAGTGAAAATCGTAATTTTAGTTGGATTTATTTTTAATCTTGCAATATTTCTCAATATCATTTTCATAAACTTGAATCCCATTCATCTCCCTCATTTACTTTTTTCTTTATTTTCCCAATTTTTTATTTAAATCTTTAAGTTTCAAAGCTAATAGCTGTTTAATAAAAAAAAAAAAAACAAACATTATTATACGTACCCACACCAATATCCTTTAAATCAAATTACAAATCCTTTATTGTCCATTCTCCACTCACAATAAATCATTAAAACCCAAACATTAGCTGATATAAACTACAAGTAAGTTAATTTGCCTTATCAACAGTGTTTTTCAATATATTGTAGAAACAATATTTACTATTAAAAATTTGAAATTGTTAATTTACCTCGTATAAGTAATAATGCCAATCAGGATTAATTTTAAAATTAAAAAAATAAGAAAACTCTCATATCTCTGGTACATATTAATAATTAACAAATGAAATTGATCATTGAAAACGACAAACAAAACAAAAACATATAAAAATAACATATATTTTACATATAAAAATAAAATAGCATATATCTAGTTCATCACTGTTGATGGAATTACACAGCCCTTACTATTGTGTTGAGTAGCAAACACATCCCTAGGTTCGTTCTATAGAATTAGGGGAGGGAAGAGAAGAGCAAACGCGAGTGTGAATTGTGCCTGGGCAACGTAATCATATTTGTTTTGTTTGTTGTCTTCAATGCTCAATTTCATTTGTAAATTTATAATAAATTAATAATATGATTAATAATATATACCAGATATACAACGATGAAATTAGTTGAAATTAAATATTTACTATTAATTGTAACTATTGTGCCTGTTGCTCGAATTCGAGCAATTGCGAAGCATTACAGGCGACTCTAAGATTATGGAAATACTCACGATCTACTCAACAGTTAGATATAATCAAAATCCTTTGTAAATATCTTATCTTTTTTCAAAAAGCTGATCTTGTTTTTTAGTGTGTTTAGTGTAAAAATATACATTATTTCTATTTCTTCTACTTGGTTGTGTTCTATGACTTTTTCTATGTTTCCATTGTTTGCAAATCGGTTAAAATGCAAATTTTTGTAAAATTTAGCCCGGTCGGTTCAGTAGTTTTTTGCCTATTAGTAATACACGTATAAACACATATCATTAGATTTTTATATAATAGTACAGTAGTGATATATTTAAATATTCTACTTTTTGACTGATGTGATCTGATTGAGGTATTAAATAACTTTTAACAGTATGGATCTGAAATCAACACTTTTATTGCAAATTAGTAGTTGTGTTCACTTAATTACTGTTTCTGTACTGACAAACTTAGTTTTGAAAGGGTTAATGGGTATTGCATTGGATTCATTTTGCCTCGGGAACAAGTTTGGACCATATTAAATTGCGCAATTCGTGAACCGGTCCTCTCGTAGTAATAATCCCTACAAAGATATTGTCTCAATTTAAAGTGATAGGTAAAAATAATAATGAACTTTGATAGTCAATGACAAAATAAAATTTTGCCTATATAGAAAACTCCACTCATATTTATAGGACGCCTGTGTGAACACCACATCGTCTGTACAAAAATTTACCTAAGGTAAGAGCGGGCCAATAAGCTAGTCTTTTTCCAAACAGCAAATCATTATTTTATAGTTTACGTATTCTTTAAAAACCTTACTGTTGTGAGAACAGTTTATTTCATAACACCTGTTAATTTCTATTAATTATTATCATATGTTTATTTGTTATTCTATGTTTGTAGAAAGGTAAATAAAGTTAGTTGAGTTTGAGTTATGACATAAAACAGTCCATTCACTTAATTCCTAGTAAAATAGTACATGGTGGCAGCGGTTTAGAGCTATGCCTCAGAAGAGAAATCCAAGAAGGAAACAATCTGACTATGAAGATAATGAAAATGAAAGAAGCAGAGAAAATGAATACAACAATTCAACTAAGAAGTCAATCATTGTATCAAACACTCATTCAGTTATTCAACCTCCAGCTAGTTTCTCCTTTGTACCAGCAGATTGGCCAAGATGGAAAACAAGATTTCAAAGATATCGGTCAGCATCTGGGCTATCTGAAGAGTCTGAGAACAAACAAATCAACACTCTTATATACACATTAGGTGAGAAAGCTGATGAGATTTTTGCATCTTTTAATTTAGCAACCGAATCAACGCTAACATTTGAAGAAGTCTTAGATTTATTTGACAAACATTTTATTCCACGGAGAAACTTAATTTTTGAAAGAGCAAAGTTTTTGAAGAGACAACAAAAAATTAATGAAACAGTTGAAGAGTTTATAGTTAGTCTCCATTCCTTGGCTAGAACCTGTGACTGGGGTTCACTTAATGATGAAATGGTGTTGATGGTACTAATACTGGGTTTAAATGATGAGAAACTTAGTGATCGCTTGTTGCTAGATCCCGAGATGAATTTAGACAAGGTCATTACAGTTATAAGACATGCAGATAACGTAAAGAAAGAGAAGGCAGATTTATGTGATGAGAAAAGAGTTCAAATTGAAGCAACTACGTCATCGAGTTCAAACCAAAATCAAGGATATAGGTTTCGTCAAAAGAAACAAGAATACCCAGCGCAATGTATCTGGTGTGGTTATAAACCGTCCCATCCAAGAAGCACGTGTCCAGCAAAAAGCGCAACATGTAACTTATGCAAAAAGATTGGTCACTTTTCGAAGGTCTGCAGATCTAAAGAAGCACAGGAAGTAACTGATGAAAATGAAGTACGTGAACTTGGACCTTCAAATAATAAAGTATTCATAGGTACACTTGGGGATGGGTCAAAATGTAAGCCCTGGAAACTAGAATTAGTATTTGAGGGAAAACCACAAACATTTAAAATTGATTCAGGGGCAGATGTAACAGTAATTCCCCCTGGCATAGTTGATCCAAGTAGGATCCAGCCGAGTCTAGTTGAGTTGTTTGGGGCTGGTAGAACAAAATTAGAAACTGTAGGTTGTGTTAGAGCTAATATCCAATACAGAGATGTTAAAATAAATCACATTGTATACGTAGTGAAGGGACTCATAACACCCTTGCTTGGTCGTCCAGCAATACAGGACTTGAAAATTTTAACTTTTGTTAATTCAGTTGCAAAGGTAGACAGTGACTTTTTTACCGAATACCATGAAATGTTTAGTGGTCTGGGCGTCATTCCTGATCCCTACACAATAGCACTTAAGGATGGTGCAAAGCCATACGCAATAACCACTCCTAGGACAGTACCTTTACCCCTAATGTGTCAAGTGAAAAAAGAACTAGAAAGTATGGTACAAAATAATGTAATCACACCAGTTGAGCATGCTTCTGAATGGTGCTCAGCAATGGTAGTAGTGCCTAAATCTAATGGAGATGTCCGCATATGTGTTGACTTAACAAAGTTGAATGAATCCATCCAGCGGTCTTATCATCCGATTCCCAAAATTGAAACGTCTCTCAGCTCAATCTCAGGAGCAAAATGGTTTTCAAAACTTGATGCAAACAGTGGTTTTTGGCAAGTCCCCTTAAATGTAAATTCCCAGGATCTAACTACTTTCCTTACCCCCTTTGGACGTTTTAAATTTCTCAAACTTCCATTTGGAATCACATCAGCACCTGAACATTTTCAGAAATGCATGAACAAAATCTTAGACAACCAGTCAAATGTCGCAGTCCATATGGACGATATTCTGATTTGGGGCAAAACGAAAGAAGAACATGATACAGTTGTTCGGCAAGTACTTGAAAAGCTTAAAAATGTAGGAATGACACTTAACAAAGACAAAACTGAGTTTGGGAAGTCAAGTATTAAATTCCTCGGGCATTTCCTCTCATCCGATGGAATTTCTGTTGATAAGGAAAAGGTTTCCGCCATTCTCAAAATGGACTGCCCAAAAAACGTAAAAGAACTTCAAAGGTTCAATGGGATGGTAAACTTTCTTGGTAAGTTTATTCCTGACAAAGCTAAGATTTTGGCCCCAATGAATTCACTACTTCAAGCTAACGTTCCATGGATATGGGGTCCTGAGCAGGCGAAGGCATTTGATGAAATAAAACTCATTTTGACTAACTCTCCTTGCCTAGCCATTTACGATGTAAATCGGGAAACAATTATCTCCTGTGATGCCTCGCTTCAAGGACTAGGATCAACTCTTTCTCAAGTTCAAGATGATGGTTCCATACGACCAGTATCATTTGCATCCCGAAGCCTTCTACCTTCTGAAAAAAACTATGCAAACATCGAGAGGGAGGCTACAGCTGTTGCTTGGGCATGTGAAAAGTTTCAAGAATTTATTATTGGCAAGAGAATAACAATACAAACAGATCACAAACCACTACTTCAAATTTTGAAATCCAAACATCTTGATGAATTGTCTCCAAGAATTCAAAGAATTCGATTGCGTCTCATGAGATATGATTTTTCAATTACTTATATTCCTGGAAAGCAGCTTCTAGTTCCTGATGCTCTTTCAAGAGCACCTCTCCCATTTTCAGGTACTGATGACCGTGAGTTAGAAGAAGAAACTCAAGCGTTTGTTCAAATGGTTTTGTCGACCATCGATATAAACGACTGCATAGTTGCTAAAGTATTGGAGGAACAAAATAAAGATCCGACTTTACGTGAACTGAAAAAAATAATCATCCAAGGTTGGCCTTCTAAGACATCATTACGAGATGACCTAAAACCGTATAATTCAGTTAAGGATGAGCTAAGTGTTGATAATGAGATGATACTACGAGGTTCAAGACTTGTAATTCCGCCAGCTCTGCAGTCTTGGGCACTTCAAAGAGTACATGAAGGTCATTTTGGAATCACCAAGTGTCGTTTACGTGCAAAAGAGTCAGTCTGGTGGCCAGGAATTTCTTCAGCCATTGAAAGTATGGTGAAATCATGCCCTACTTGTATTAAACATTCAAGGAACAGTCATGAACCATTGCTTCCCACACAATTCCCTGACAGGCCATGGAAAACACTTGCGATGGATTTGTTCAAACTTGAAGGGGTTTGGTTTTTGACTGTGACAGATTATTACTCCAGATATTTTGAGATAGCTGAATTAGAGTCATTAACATCACGAGAAGTAATAATGAGATGCAAAGCCTTTTTCTGTCGACACGGCATTCCAGAAGAAATTAGGTCTGACTGTGGGTCTCAATTTCAAGTCCTTGAACATTCAGATTTCAAGACATTTTCCAAAGTTTATGGCTTCAAGCATATAACAAGTAGCCCAAAATTTTCCCAAAGCAATGGAGAGGCTGAAGCGGCAGTGAAAATTGCCAAAATGATTCTAAAGAAAAATGTGGAAGACCCTTATTTGGCGCTTCTAGCCTATCGAACGACACCCCTCTGGAATGGGTTCAGTCCCTCTCAGCTTCTTATGAACAGGCGATTACGGAGCACATTGCCTCAGACAGGACATTTGCTTTGTGGAAAACCAGATCTAAAGGATCTTAAAGGGAGAGAAGAAACATATCGTGAGAAGTACAAACACAACTATGATAGAAGGCACAAAGTGCACACTCTCAATCCTCTTCATATAGGAGACCCAGTTTGGATTGTGGACCTTAGAAGACATGGCAAAATTGTGAAAATCCTGGACAGCCCTCGTTCATACATTGTTGAAACTGATAAGAGGAATGTGAGAAGAAATCGATTCCACCTCAAACTTGCCCCTTATTTAAGAGAGGAAAACAGTGAACAAAATTTGTCAGCAAATACACATCAAACAGAACCATACAACCGTCCAAAGAGAAATATACACAAACCAAGCTGGTTGAAGAACTTTCAAACTTAAAAGGGAGGATGTTGTGAGAACAGTTTATTTCATAACACCTGTTAATTTCTATTAATTATTATCATATGTTTATTTGTTATTCTATGTTTGTAGAAAGGTAAATAAAGTTAGTTGAGTTTGAGTTATGACATAAAACAGTCCATTCACTTAATTCCTAGTAAAATAGTACACTTACTGGTACTTCTTAAACGATGTATGTAAATCCTAAAAGAAAATTATATCTACTATCCCCCCAAAACTGGATTTTGAATACTGGTTATTTGATATTCAAATACGTTAGGCCATATTTTGGTACCTAACGAAAGGCATTTGGACCAATTTAGTTTATCCAGTTAAAAAAATTAATCTTGATCAGTGCTCTAATTTTCCCTGATTAGGCTGCTGCATGCAATCAGGCAGACGGGGATTGAAATAAGTTTCGTTACGGCTTTTCTTAAAGTCATGTAAATACAGTATATTTGTTATTTAGGGATTAAGAAAATGTAAAGTAACAATTTAAGAATGATTAACTTTTATTTTAATCCAAAGGTTTTTGGAGCGACTCATTCCTCTCTTCTTGGATTGGACATTTATTCCAGACATGTTCCCATTTTCCAGCAGGTGTGCTTAAGTAAAGTATTCCATTCAGCTGAAAATTAAGAAATGAATTGATCAAACAAATTTCTTGGTCTTCGGTAAATATGAAGAAACATTCTAAAATATGTATAGTAAGTAAAACAACTTCAAGAATCCTGTTCTTTAAACAGTTTAACTTAACTAGTGTAGTTGTTGTCGAAATTTGACTAGTGACAGGTATCAATAATGTTACAGTATTAAAAAATACATCAGGTTGGTATTTATAATTTGCTTTACTAAACTTGTAAAGATTGGGGAAGAAATGGAAATATTCAATAAAAGCTTAATAAACGACATAACCTTGATCTTTATTGACGTTGCAAACAATCTGGAGCTACTTATTGAGTTCTTTGTGTATTGTCTTTTTAGCACTTTGTCTGATGAATAAAAATTTACATTGGTGTCAGAATATATTACTTACTTGAAGAACCAGCCAAAACCTTAGGCCTAAAACTCTTTGCTGACTTAGCCCAGTCAGTAAAGGTTTTGTGCCGTAATAAATTAGAGACTGGCAAAACTATATACCACTGGCTAGTACACAAAAAGATGTACACTTTATACAAAGTCCCCTAAAATCCCTTTGGTGCTTCTCCCCCTCCATGCAACTCAACGTTAGGAATTGCAAGGTTTTACTAAATCACACTTATATCCAAAATGGTTTATTCGATTACCATATTTAATGAATTTACCATATGGGGAAAAGCTATTACCGTAGTACTCATGGTAGTCCCTGGACCCGGGATCGATTTACCTTTTCGTTTTGAGGTCCCTAGAGGCCAAAAACACAATCCATTAAAATTCATATACAGAGTGATCAACTCAAGGAGGCCACCGTTGGGATATCGGAAACGGTTAGTGTTAGGGCCTAAGCCTAAAAAAATATTAATTCAGCTATTGAATTTCCTTTCCATCCATCCCAAAAAATGTGGTGCTACCAATTTGAATTTGCCGCCAAGATACAGCTGATACTCAACGCTACCCCCTCCCTCAAGGACAGGACGACGCCACTTGCACTCGGACTCCTTTACCTTTACCTTTACCTTTACCTTCTGTCGTGAACTTTTACCAGAGAAGACTGGATTGTTCATGTCAATAAAAAAATTAAAACATCACTTCATACATAAAATTGAATATGAAAACATTTAACTATCATTAATATTTACAGAGTACAAATGGCGAGCAGGGAGGAGAGTGAAATCGGCAAAAAACTCGTCAATTGAGTAAAAATGTTGCAGTGACTGGCCGCCCCCACCTACACGCTAGTGCCCACCGGCACTATGATTTGTCATTGCCTATGTACTAAATATATGTTTTAATATACAAGTTTACATAACAGTCTAGCCTATTACATTTCCCCGGCATCTTTGCCCTCACGCTGACCCAGAACGAGACGCCGGATCCACGCTCCACGCTGCTACCAAGGAACCCCGCTCGTCTTGAAGACATCTGTAGAAGGTAGCACCACACCAAACCTATCTAAATAAATAATTTTTAATTCCACCCCCAAATTTTTTTTGCATTTTGCATTTTGTTTGTGTCGAAAGAGCCGAAGCCCCTCAACTGCAACCCGATAACTATAATAAACATACCCGGGTCCCATGGTGTAGGCCGGAGCATACGCACCAACCTTGGCACACCATAGGCGGATGACTTAAGGTCCTCAGGCTCACTGGCTGCCGAAGCAACCCTTCGGAAAGAGGGTTACCCCTCAATCGTAACGAGGGATACCGGCTACTTGGTTAAGCGTCACTCCACCTGGAACCAGCAGGTACAAAACCTGAAGTCCCATAATGAAATGCCCTGACGTATTTAGTGCAAGCAACACTCGGGACCTATCCAATCCCTGACAGGCCAAAACCCACCATCAAAGCGAGGAGGAAAGGGACCGCCAGCAAGCTGATGGGGGAACCCCAACCCCCCATTTCCACCACTACCCAATCGCGGCCTTACCCAGTTGCTGGGAAACCAGAGGTGACCAGGGCGATAGATCCCCGAACACCCCCAGCTGGCTTGAACCCAGCACCCGATCTACTTCGTTTGCCCATCTAGCCCAACATCACTGCCAGGCCATCAGGGTTTCCCAAAAGGAGGCAGGAATAGAAGTTGGTCTTACCAGGATGAACCTATCCACCAAAGGTGGCGACACCCTTAACTCAATTGAGGTTCCAGGGAGAACCCCCCACACTCTAGATAACCATACCTTCCGGGCTAAGAGACAAGGATTGGCTGATGGAGTGCGTACGATAACATTGCATTAAATGGCGGCACGGCAGGCATGACCGGACTGTGGTGGGGGGAGCTGTCTGTAACCGTACCAATCGGCTGCTACACAGCGCGTATTCCATTGTGTTTATATATCGATAAGATTGATTGACAACAGGTTAGTAACCTCATTTTATGTCAGAAAATTAATCCTGGACGCAGATTCCGTACACAAAAAGAATGCACTAAGGGTATCCCAAACTTTTATATTGATTTATTCTTCAATAAAATAAGGCAACACGTAGAAGAACAATTGTTATATTTACAGGACATAACTTTAGGTGTTAGAGAACATTTTGCAAAGAAAGAACTCACTCTTAGCATACAAGTGTGCTGCACAAAATTTCACACTTCTGGGCAAGTCAAACGTGTACAAGTTGAACAGCATTGGGCCTAAACAACTACCTTGAGGAACACCACGCAGTTTGCAAAGCGGATCTGACGTCTCACTCACACTTTAAATAACATGCAGTCGGCACTCTAAATATGACCGGAACCAACAAACATCTTTTTTACTGCAACCATAGCACTTCATTTTGGCCAATAATAATTCATGATCAATAGAGTCAAATGCTTGAGAATAATCTAGAATAGCTAATTTGCTGTAGAGTCCTTTATCTTTTAATTTTTTATTTGACACTTTTTTAAATTTAATCTATAACCGTTAGGCATACAACAACGCTTCAATATACTAAATTATCTGTTTTTTTAGCTCTACAAAATGGTTTGAAATGAAATTGAAAAGTTTTATGTTTTTAGGTTTAAAAATTAGAAAACCCCATTTTCATCCCATAAAACCCCCCATAAGCCCCTCTTGCCATAGTCCGATCTTACTGGTTCGCTAACTCGTTTGAATAAACCTAGGTTTACACGTTTGATTTTAATTTTAACAAAATCGGATTATTTTTTCTCGAGTTATATATATATATGTCCATTAACATGATAACTCGAGAAAAAATAATCATATATATTCAGCTAAGACCTATCTCTGTGTTTCCTGCAATGTCAAAAATAATGGAAAATATAGTAACTAAACAGATTGTTTCATTTCTAGATGAGTATAATATATTGTCATTGACTATATTGTCCTATATATATAGCACCTATATATATATATATAGACCTATATAGTGAATGTAGTCAATATACATGTATATAGTCAATATACCTATATATACCTGTAGGTATACATAGTCAATGAAATTGTGTTAGCTACAGTCAGGGTTTAGGAAAAAAACACAGCACTTGTACTGACTGATATGTTTGCGGATCTATTCGAAGCCAAAGATAAAGGACTCTACTACAGCACATTAGCTATTCTCGATTATTCTCAAGCATTTGACTCTATTGATCATGAATTATTATTGGCCAAAATGAAGTGCTACGGTTGCAGTAAAAAAGATGTTTGTTGGTTCCGGTCATATTTGGAGTCCCGACTGCAGGTTATAAAAAGTGGGAGTGAGACGTCAGATCCGCTTTGCAAACTGCGTGGTGTTCCTCAAGGTAGCTGTTTAGGCCTGGTGCTGTTCAACTTGTACACGGTTGACTTGCTCAGAAGTGTGGTATTTTGTGCAGCACACTTTTATGATGACGACTGCCAACTTCACTTGTCGTACAGGCCAGACATGGCATCAGAAGCAATTCGGCTCATCAATACTGATTTGCACAGCATTTTTCAGTGGTCGTTCACGAATGGGCTCGGATTGAATGTTGACAAGTGTGTTGTTATGCATACTGGACTACACAGTCTGATAGAGGAATTGATTAAATCTGCTATAGAAGTCACCCTTGATGGCATGAGATTGTCTCTTTGCAACACTGTCAACACAGTTGGTTTTGTACTTGACAAAGACCTCTCTTTTTCTGACCATATCACATCTGCAGTTAAAGGTACAGTGGGTAGACTGAGAGGTATTAACAGATTTAAAACTTTACTGCCAGAATTTGTCAAAATGAAACTCGTGCGATCCTTGGTCCTTCCAGCATTCACACATTGCTTCCCTGCATGGAAACAGCATCTCTAAGGAGGATATGGCAAGAGTTCAAAGAATTCAAAATTCTGCCTTAAGGTTCATTTTTGGCCATAATAACTTTGACCACGTGTCCCAAAGGATGACATGTGCAGGAGGTTTACCTGCTGCCTGGTCCACAAAGAGCTCAGGCTGGGAGAGCCTCGGTACCTCAGCGGGATGCTTATTTACAAGGGGGAGATCTGTCTGCTTGGTACTCGTTCCGACCGCAGGCCCCACTTTACTAAAGTGAGGTTTGAGATTGGAAGAAAGTATTTTTTTATTTCGGCCCGCAGTTGTGTAATGGCCTCCCTCAAGACATAAAGACCTCCAAATCCTATTGTTCATTCAGGGCTGCAATGAAGAAAAAACAAAGGTTAATTTTAAATTGTTCATGTTTTTCCATGGTAATTTTTGTATATATGTGTAAATATTAGGCTAGTTTAGATTTAGTTTTTGACTTGAGTTAGTTTGAAAATAATATAATATGAAACTTGCTTGTACATAAAGGTATTTTTATTTATTATTTATATATTTATTTATTGTTTGTCTGACCTTATGACAACAGCTAACTCACCAGCAACAAAAAGCTGTGATACAAATTGAGAACTGTCTAAGTAGGATGGTTTATAGATATGTTTTTTTTTTATTATCTATTACATGATTTGCGATATTTTGTGAATGTGGCACTGAATACTACAAAATACACTGAATAGGCTAACTTTTGGTACATTAATGATCAAGTTAATGACTTAAATGGAAAGAACTAATATCGTAGATGTGAAAGTTCGGATTATATCAATAATTTTTCCATGAATAGGGCCAATATACAACAGGCTTATGGGACAGAGTAATTTTTTATTTTAATACTAGGAAAATTCGTAGGACACTACCCTGACGGCTTGCAAAGTTTTAATGGTATTTTATGAGTACACTTAATATTATACAATCCAAATTGATTAATACGTGTTTAAAAATGATTTCGTTCGTGCTTTACCAAAATTGTGGACTTTTATTTATGAGTTATTTACTTTTTATACATCATATTCATAAAACAAATTATTCTCTTTAGCATTCTCTTCCCGTTGCGAAGCATGGGTATGGTGGCTTGTAAGCAATCCATGTACACCTCCTTATGAAACATGGGAGCTTTCAAAGCCACTGAAGCACACAAACGTAGTGTTCGCGTATTAATGGTATAGATTTAACTAAAAAAAATATAAAGTCAGGCACTTTTCTTATTTTAATAATGGTACAACGGGATTTTTACTGACGTAAAACTACAAATCAAAAGCTTCGTACTTTTATAACGAGTACAATGGTGGAAACCACATTTAAAACGAATAAGTATCAATAAAGACATGACAGTTTATGGCTATTTGCACACACACCGATTTTGGACGGTCGGTAATAAGTTGGTCGATATTTTATCGGATCTTGGTGTTTGCACACATACCGGATTTTTATCGGCGAAACGATCAGTCTCTGTTGTTGTATCGAGAACGAGACGAGATTACTAAGATATTATTCTAAGAGATTATTCTAAGTTCAATTAAAATGCATATTATATTATTTTGACCTAACCTATAAATGTAATTGTGTCCACCTGGTTCAATAAACGAGTTATTGAGTTATTATTGAATACTTAATCCTAAAAGAGTTGTTGCTATGTAGTTATTGTATCGACGTAGGTATTAAGCGCTGTATGATTAAACGTATCTTCTGGATTTATCCAATTAATAAAAGCAGAGAAAAAACGGGAACATTCCACACACTTTTTTAAGAACTATGGCTTGATAGCAGTAAAATTTTCAACTACCTATTTCAAAATGTCAATAGCATCCTTATCTATTAAGTCACCTATTTAAAACGTTATAAGCACGCACTACCAAAATTAATTAAAAATGTCAGAAGAGCAGTGGCTTGAAATGGAGGATGGTGTAGCGAGAACTGCCAGACGGTCGGCAAACAATCGGTGTGTGTGCAAGCTTGTATTTAGCTACGTACGCCACTGCGTCGCCGGCACATCCCCGGCACCGGCGGTATGCAGTGGCAGTGGCCGGCAGCTCATCGGCTTTTTACCGGCGCCGATCACCGGTCGGCGTGTGTGCAAGGTCCCGTTCCCGCCTGTGGTTCACTATTGGAATTTGGACGACCGGTAAAAAACCGGTCGTCCAAAATCGGTGTGTGTGCAACGTGCCTATGTCAATGAAAACACGGTCTCCCCGTGCAGCAGCAGGAGCAGGAGCACTGTTGCATTGTTGTGGCAGACTTTAGCCGCATGGCTCCTCAACTAACCTCCAGCGGTCACGTATCACTAAAACAACTGCCATATCTCAGTTATTATACGTCCAATTGTAAAAATTAAGGTGTCAATCGGTTTGTAATAAAATTACCTTAAATAAGTTATTCTTGTAAAATTGTCATAAAATCGATGGTTTTTGAGTAATTTAAGAAACAAAATTTTAAATGGACGCCATTTTGTTTTATGTATTCGGAAAATTGTCATAATTTTTCTGTAGCTTTGTCTAGTGGTCAGAAATGTTTTTGCAAAGTTTCAATTTCGTACGTTTAACCATCTTCTTTTAAAAAAATATTAGAGGAGAAACAAAATGGCGGCTGTTTGAGTAACTAAAGACTTCCGGACTGTTTGATTATGATATTTGGATATGTTTCTTACACAGGAATAATACCCTAAAATATCCGATACTAATTCTGAAACACCCTGTATATAAAAAATTAAACATTCACTAAACATCATGAAATAATAAAAAAAAAAAACCGAACGTTTTAAAGTTCTAAAAAAAAATTGAATAATTTTAATAAAATAAACGTTTGTTACATTCAAACTCACTTATTCCAAGTCGGCGTGGCTTTCACACTGCAACTATGAATAAAATAAAAGATAGGGAGTGTATTTTGAAAATCAATAAAATATAGCTGGATGACATAAATATATAAAATACCCCCGCCGCAGCAAACCTGCAGACTAAGCGAATTTCCATTTCCCTGAATGGATTTATACTAAAATGTCTCCTTAAAAATATCACATTTATTCCCTATTTAAAAAGAATCAGTTTAAAACATACTTAGGTTTGCTGCAACAGGGAGGGTAAAAGTGTTATTTATGTAAAATGTGAATAGTTGGTAAGTAATAAAAACATTTTCCAAATTTGGGCAAAATATGTTAATAAACAAGCAAACTACAACAGTTTAATTATCTATACTATTATAAAAAAGAGGTGGTTGCTGTATGTATGGGAAAAGTAAACGCGAAAAATACTGGCCGGATTGGGCTGAAATTTGGCATGATGATAGCTCACATTCCCGATTAACATATAGGCATATTCGTATTTCAAAAATCCTTTCGGACTCCGCCCCAGTGGCTCTGGAGTTTCCCATCCCATGTTAACCTTATGAGAAATGAAATTATTGAATCTTAACAGCTGTTTCAATTAAACAAGTTGGTTCTGTTCTGTGATGTTCAATAGCATTAAAGTTACAAGGATTACCAACAGGGTGCAGCACTAGCACTATTATTTCTTTTACATTTATGACAACAGCTAATTTGCAACCAAAAGGTGAGTGAGCGTAGCGAACGAACTTCAACCTGGAGGCGAGTGAGCGTAGCGAACGAGCTAACCTGAAGGCAAGTGAGCGTAGCGAACGAGCTAACCTGAAGGAAAGTGAGCGCAGCGAACGAGCTCCAACCTAAAGGTGAGTGAGCGTAGCGAACGAACTTCAACCAGGACGTGATTGAGCCATGCAAACGAGATCATCTTGAAAATTAAGAAGTTAAACGGGGCAAAGCCCGCGGGTTACAGCTAGTTCTCTATAAAAATAACATGGAAATTTTAAATTTACAATTTTTTGAAATTTTCTCCGTAACTATTAGGCGCATTCTAACGCTTCAATATACTAAATTGTTTGTTTTTTTAAGCTCTACAAAATAGTTTAGAAAGAAATTGCAAAATTTTATGTTTTTTGGGTCAAAAATGGGAAAAACCCATTTTTACCCCATAAAAGCCCCCATAAACCCCCGTTCCCATGGTCCGATCATGCTGGTTCGCGAACTCGTTCGAATAAACGTAGGTTTACACGTTTGTACCAAATTTCATCAAAATCGGATCATTTTTGCTCGAGTTAACGCGCTAACGGACACACATATATATATAAATAAAAAAAAAAAAATATATATATAATATACTAGCTGTACCCGCGGGCTTCGCCCCGTTTAACTTCATAAGTATTCGCATGGCTCATTCACGTCCTGGTTGAAGTTCGTTCGCTACGCTCACTCACCTTTAGGTTGGAGCTCGTTCGCTGCGCTCACTTGCCTTCAGGTTAGCTCGTTCGCTACGCTAACTCGCCTCCAGGTTGAAGTTCGTTCGCTACGATCACTCACCTTTTGGTTGGAAAGTAGCTGTTGTCATAAATAAAAAAAATAATAGTGCTGCACCCTGTTGGTAATACTTGTAACTTTTATGTTATTGAACATCATAGAACAGAACCAACTTGTTTAATTGTAACAGCTGTTAAGATTCATTAATTACTTTAAAATATGAAAAATCATAAGATTAACATGGGGAACTACAGAGCCACTGGGGCGGAGCCCGAAAGGGTTTTTGAGATAAGAATATGCTTTAATGTTAATCGGGAATGTGAGCTATCATCATGCCAAATTTCAGCCCAATCCGTCCAGTAGTTTATGCGTGATTGAGCAACACACACACAAACACACACACAAACATACACACAAACATACACACAAACTCACAAACTTTCAGATTTATAATATTAGTAAGATATATATATAAATATATATATATATATATATATATATATATATATATATATATATATATATATATATATATATATATATAAATTTGAACGGATGGTTTTTTGGCCTCTAGGGACCTCAAAACGAAAAAAAAATCGGTCCCGGGTCCAGGTCTTACCATGAGTACTACGATAATAGCTTATTCCCTATATGGGAAATTCGCAAAAAAAAAAACATATGAACCGTTTTGTTGGATATCAAAGGAAGTATTTACTTGTATTTAATGTTTACTTCTGAATGAATGCATAATAAAACTAACACACACAAACTTTCTATTTGAATATGAAAAAATATTTTGATATTGTGATAGGCAAGAGAAGCTGATTTAGTATTAAAAAGTTCTTTTTCTTACAGTCGCCCGACAAAGTTGGCTTCCTTGTACTGTTTATAGTACAGAAAGCTGCTAATTGCTGCATATTTATACTTTGCCGTACGGTTTATACTTTGTCGTACAGTTTATAATTTGCCGCACATCAGGATTCCAACGAAACAACACACAACAGCGTGGTTCTATTATGCACGTAATCCGAGTACGCTTGGAAATAGCTTGGCAACACTTAAAGATAATAATACTATGAGCAGCTGATTGACTATTATAACTACGATTTAACCTGTCGTTTCGTGTTTATAATTTCGGTATTTCTGAACTTTATGGAATTTTCTTTTAAACGTTTTTAAAACATTCTTACGATCTTAATAAACAAGAAAATACCTTTAAAGAATTTTTTAGGCACGGAAACCACTTCAAATTACAAAAACATACGGAACTATATTCTCAAAACGTGGAGCACATTTCTTGCCGAGGAAAAATAGCGGAGTGATACGGATCGCGGGTACTACTTTCTCTAGGGCACCATTTGTGTTGCCAGCTGAACCTAAAAACGTATTGTATAGTGTTTGAAAGACTAATTATTTATATGATTTATAGTGACTGTAGGAAAAATATAATGTGTAACACGAGTGAAAAAGGCCTTTGCTGCACTCGAGATCATTCGGCTCGTGCGTAAACATTGCTCTCGTGTGCAGCAAAGTGCCACTTTCACCACTAGTTACACAAATAACTATTTCTAAATTAAAAAACATTTAAATGCATCATTTTTAAAAGATATTTGTTAATACCATCATAAGATTATAATTTATTATCGTGTAAAAAATAACTTTTTGAAGGTATGTGCCGATGATAGGTTACAATGATAAAATAACACCCAACGCATAACTCTGGAAAACATAATGATTGACACCTTTATTGATAGTTAATCTCCTGCAATGTGGACATCCTCTTTATATGTTCAGTTTGTTGTGTAGCCAACTTGAAATTCGCGAGGTTAATTATGAAAAAAGTTTACATTTAATTATATTTTTACTTTCTGCCCTTATACCATTGTTGTTGTGTTGGAGAAAGTATTGTTTTCGTCAACATTTTCGAGTTTGAGTTTTGAGTGGATGTATTAGTTTTGGGTCCCCCTGGACCCAAAAAAGTGGTTTTCGAAGTGATGTCTGTGTGGGTGTGTGTGTGTGTGTGTGTCTGTATTCACCGAATAGTGGCATCCTTCACAGGCACACGGCCGTACTGTGGCACCTTCAAAAATTGTGGCACCTTTTTCAGGGTGCCACAGCTAATTCCATCATTTTTAGGTTTTCCAGCATTATTACGTCGTTTAAACATCACATGCCACAATTGAGTATTTTTGAACTCGTTGATGTGAGTTTAAGTAGCGCAGGTACACACCGAATTGTGGAACACGAAACCATACAGGTAGCTAGCGCGCCTCGCGCCGTCCGCCGGAACTATAACTTTCCTAATGCCACGTTGCCAATTCTCGCGCCAGCTAACACTCTAAATAGTGGCACCATGCCGCAATTCGGTATATATCAACAGTGTGTGTACAGGATGCCACTTAATGAGTTGTAGCGCTTGAGCAGTGTGTAGAACAGTGCAACAAGCAACTAATAAACTAATAATACTGTACTGCCACGTACTATAAAACAATTTACATACCATAAATAATATGCTTTTGCTCCGAGTGGTGAACAATGTTTTACATTAAAAATAATTTGTGTAGTTAATAATTATTTAAATTGTTTTTATGCCACCATTAAAAAATGTATTTTTGTTTACAAACATAAATTGGTAACGTAGTTACTTTGTATCAATTGAATTTTTACATTGAAACAATAACAATGTTTTAGGTTAGAACACTATATAAGTTGTCTATGCTGGGATTTTTTATCTTACAAACTATTTCGTGCTGACATTTATTTTATTAACATTTTAGTCATGTTGACAAAATATTTTACAATTAGGCCTACATCACTCAGTAAAGGTAGATTTCGATGCATCATTGCTGAAAGTTATGTTTTGCTTCTCACTCTCAGAGTATTCCAAAGACATCTAATGTTTCAATCCATGTTCAAATGTTATATGAGGTAAACATATAACCGAATCAATTAAAGTACGGTACTTAAATTAAAATACATATTATTACTAGGGTTGCTTTCAGAGAGGTGAAAGCCAGTTGAGCGGAAAAACGTGATTTGATATTTGTATAAGTAACTAAATGTAAAAACTCAATAGATGTACTAATGCTGGTTTTATTGGTTAAAATTATAATAATTCAAATTTGTTTTACTACATCTTGTTATTCAGATACCTCTTCCAGAAGTGCATTATGGTAGTTTTGACCAGGAAAATATTACAGTAGTTGGAATCTGATATTAACATCCAAATTTAACTGTAGCCCACAACAAAAACATTGGGCTTCATTTTTCACCCTTACAATCGGTTAAAGTATTGAAGTATAAAAAAAACGTAATTATTAAAAAAACTAGTATTAAAATATAACAACAGGAGGGGAAATTTGACATTTAAATTCAACTGTGCAACATAAACAATTGTCTTCATTTCAACCCTTGCAATCGGTAAGCTCAGCTTTCATTGCTGGAAATAATTTATGATTGTTAATACCAAGTATTCTTGATATGATGGAGGATATTATTGTAATGTAACTAGAATGTACGTCTTCTACCATTATTAGGACGATTTAGAGACAGCATTTTAATATTGTTCTTAATAATGGCCATTGGATACAGAAGATTTTGATGAAAAAGGCTTGCTACAAATTTAACATGGGGATGGAATGTCTGTAAGTTGTATTGATAGTCAAAGATAAAACATAGGCCTACGAAAAGCTTAGGGCTATTTTAATGTGAGACTCAAATGTAAAACACCTTTAAAAGACTAAAATGAACTGAATTATCAATTATATATTTCAATGTGTAAAAATGTAAAAAATTCAAAAAGACTTACTTATTGAACAACAAAATAAGATGGCTGAAATGTAGGCCTAAACATAAGTAATAAGTAAACATCGCATTCAGCTGATTTAAGTGAAAACAGAATAACAATAAGAAGGGAAGACATGTCTTAAATAATATACAATGTAGATAATATGATGATTAGAAATTCGTAGCCTACTTCTGGACAGGCCTAGCCAATTATCCATACCGTGGATAAAAGTGTACTTCTATTAGCCCAGGTAATTAATTATTTACTTATTACGGTTGTAACTGGACGTATGTATAGTCCGTGGCTTGGCAATCAAATAACAGTATTTAAATAGGATAGGCTACTGTTATCAACTTTTGAAATTACTGGATTGTTACCAAATTACTGTTTCACAAAATACAGATTCCATTTTCAACCGAGCCATTAAAATGAGGATTTGCCGAACAATTATTAATATTACAGAATAGTATTTAATGCTATACAACTTTTCACATTTCATAAATTAAAGGTCCAAATCCAAAAATGTTCTTTTCATTTGGTTTTAATGTAGTAATTTGATAGAATCATTGACTTTATATCAAGTCAATGCTAGAATACTGTAGATGGCTTGTTAAGACCATAACGCAAGCATTTTTCAAATCGTTTACCCGTTTAACCAAATATTCCAAAAGATGAAAATTATATGGTGCAACACAAATAAACAGCCCGATCACCTACCTATAACCTACACTTTACCTCCCTAATCCAACCTTACTTTAAAACACTTAATGTAGTCACGAATACTCATAAACCCCGACCTACCTTCACCTACCACCTACCACATGCCTAAATTAGATCAGTGTTTAATCTGCGTTTTAAGTGTAATAACTTACTGCACCGTCGATGTAATTCAACATAATATAACCTGTGAGGTATTATCGGATTAAATATCGATTTCGATGCGGTTAGATATATAGCTTATTTTTTTATCAGAATTTATTTTACAATCGGTTCAAATATGAGGACAATAAGTAAAACATATATCAAAACAATGTCAGGAAACATTAAACAAGCACCTGTTCATCAACAAGCATTGCCAAAAATTGGAACAATCATTTAAATATTTACAGAAATCTGTAGCTTAGGTCCAGCACATGCACAACACTTTTTAATCTGGTAATGCACTGACTATTGTCCAGCAGATTAACAGCAAGACTGTTCGAAATCCTGATTTCTAACATTGGCTGTTTCTAATCAGCCGGCAACACAAATAGGTTCCGAGGAAAGTAGTCACTGGTCCGTATCCCTCCGCTCCTTGTTAAATATTGGAAATTTTAAGTTCGATTTAAATTGCATTAGCATTATCTAATTGAAATTTTTTTGTTTAAAAACCATCTCACTATTAGTCTAAGTAATTTTGTTAAGTTTGGCTGAAATGCGTTCAGCCGTTATTGAGTGATGTTTCTCTATTTGTTGCATTGAAGTTGATCCCAAAGAGCTTCGCTCGCTCCGCATTGACAGTAGCTGTTTAAATAGTATTTTCTCTTTGTACCATTTTTTACAGCCAAAATGTCGTGTTATTTTCAATAATGTTACCAAACCAGTGCGCTAAAGTCCGTAATATAGGCAGGTGCAAATAATTTGTCAAGGTGGGTACCATTTTAGACAAAGTTTCTATGTTTGGATTTTATTAGAAACGATAAGAGCAGATATTTCTACATAAATATTTGATATGTGTAGTACCGTATAATATGATAAAATATAGGCAAAAGTGGTGAAAAAGGCAGACACCAACCCGTGCAAGTGATATAAGATAGTTCAATAAGAAATAATTTAAGAATTGCTGTGATAAAAGGACTTTCCACTGATTTCGTAATGGGACGTTATATTGCAAAACACGACATGATAAAGAAGAAAATCAATTTTAAAATCTGAAAATAAGATTGCAAATACTTATTTGGTAGAATTCAGTAACTCCCAATAAATGTGTGTTGTTTGAAATACAATTTAAAAATGAACAGCTGTTTCATTAAAAAGTATTATTCACATGGCCAAAATGTAAACAGCTCTGTGGAGGGATCTTTAAAGGCTTCTGGGGCAGAGTCCTAAGGGATTTTGATTAGTATTTCTTTTGATACCTAACTCATCTACAGACCAAGACGTTTCTTTGGATACCCCTACCAAGTTTGGGTCTCTAAATCCAACGTACAAAAATAGTATATTTCGTACCTAGGGCCGAAAATGAGGTTTTGCCGACTCGAGATCGGGTTTTTAGTTCGAGACGAATTCGAGAACGTGAAACTATCGAGAGCTGCAAACCCATTTTGGCTCGTGGTACGAACGCTATTTTTCACCCAAGTATGTTTTGCAATATAACGTCCCTCTTATTTATGTGAAATATTTCGAGGAATCAGCAAAATCAAAAATAACAATAAATAGTTGTCTAGGCAGCTGTGACAAAAAACAAGTCTATTGCAATGCCATGGATACAGCTTGTGCATTTAATATACATTAATGTTTTAAGTAAATAGGCGAACAAGTGATTTTGCGGCCCTAGGGATGTAAACCCCTGCTCGGTCCCCATATGACGATGACAGCTGGCATGGCCAGCAAAACGTAACTTTCAGCCACCAATATAAACCAGCTAAATGTATGTAAAACAGCTAAAAACATCATAGTGAGGTGAAAAATTCGTTACGCATACTTTTACATTACCAAGAATTAATTATATGCATACAGAAAAAACGGAGTCATACTTATTGCGTATTTTAATATAAACTAGTGGCTTGTAGGGACATAGTCCCTATAAAGCTTAAACGGAAAAGGAATTATTGTTGGAATATTTAAACAAACTCAGAATCAAATTATCTATATGTCAGGATAGGCCTAGATATCCCACTACAACATATCTTTTGTGAAAAAAAAACAAAACAGTTTGTTGTTTGTCTTTGTTTGCTTTTGTTGATAACGTTATGTTCAATAAAGAATTTGAATGATTCCAGAGGTTTAACTGCTAAAGGCAGCAAACATGTTTATGAATAAATATTGGTTTAGTAAGGTAGCTTTGGTTTTTTGGTTAATGCTGATAACAAGGCTTCCCCGATTGAAATACAGTATTGGAAATTGTCTTCGTCAAATAGGAAAAGGCAAAAAATGGTGTGTTGAGATACCCTACCCAGTTATTATTTCTAAGTCTATGCTCATTTTGTAAAGGTTTAACAAAATTATTCTTAAGTAAAGGCATCCCATTGACAGAACTTGGACCTAAATTTGATTGTGATCAACATTAAAAAACCACTATTAGCCTAGTGTAAGTATATGTGGTGTTAATCCTCCTAAAGGTGAGATTGATTTACATATTCTACCAAAAAAGGGCCTAGTCAACGTCTAATTACTTATCTATTTTGCGGCTAGTTAGGGTTCCATTACCCAGTTATCGAAACTAATCACGACATAGGCTAAATATTTTTGGTTCGTTTAAATACCTGTACGAACCTACTTCATCTCTATTCCCAAATTGTTTTCTAAGAGTAACCGTTGAGGTTATTCCACTTCATACAAAATATTGATTAAACACTACAATAAATCTCAAATATAAATGTTAGTAAATTAAAAAAAAAATTGGAATAAATCTTTTACATATGTTTTGAAATAAAAACAAAGAAGATCTTCTTTTAATCTTGAATCGTTTCTTAAATCTTGAAAACAATTTATTTCAACTTTGACATAACTAAAAATTCTTGATTATTAAAGGTAACGTTATCCCTTTATATAGTTGGTTTTATATAGTATACATTACATTGCAGAATTGACTGGCAAATGAGTAATCCAAATTGTAAGCTTACTTGCTAATGATAAAATCACGATCAGCTGGATTGAAGTAAACAAAAATCAGCAGTAAATGCCTTCTAATGCTATTCTTATGGAGAACATTGTACGTTATATCTAATTTTGTGTTAAGATTTTGGGAATTTCACTATTTTTCCCGCCGTCACGGGATAAAGACCTTTAATTTGAGCCCTCTCACGTCGTTCTACGACTTCCCAGTCGCCCACAATTTTGACGCAAAGAATCGGCTTACGTAATTAATATATAGATAGAATAGATTTCTTGTATATTCCCATGAAACTGATGATTTACCCAGCACATTAAGGCCTTTATTCCAAGTATCTCAGTTCGTAAACCATACATACAATGTGACGATAAAATATCAACAAAATAGCATGTAGTTTTATGTAATCCTCACGACATTTCATTTGGTCCATTGACTTTAAATCTAATAATTGTAAAAATTATTGGAGCTTTGAAAAAAACTTCATATAAAATCCTTACACTAATAAAATACGACGTCATGAGCGCGGGAAATGAGCTACAGCGGCTAGGGCATAGCCACATGAATACAGAACGGAATGAAGGAACTAGAACGGAGAACTGGCAACAGCGCACGCGAGAAGTAGGGGGGGCGCACACACCGCTCAAGCACTACAACGCATTAGTGGCATCCTGTCCACACACTGTTGATATATACCGATTTGTGGCATGGTGCCACAATTTAAAAACTGGAATGTTAGATGTTAAAATGGAGTGTTCATTAAAAATATCGATGCAGACATGTTTCTACCACCTTCCTTCATCCACTGGTGGCCGCAGGTTGAAAGATGCCACAATTAGGTGTTTGCGAGTATTCGGTAAAACCCCGTACGTGTGTGTGTGTGTGTGTGTGGATGTGTACAGAGCTAGGGACTACACCTATGGTCCGATTTCGATGAAATTTGGTTTGTAGGTTCTAATCCATGGTATCTACAGGTATTTTTTCATTTTTTGAAATTTTGATTTTTAATGGGGATTTTCCCATAAAAACCCTAAAAACCGGAAAAATCGGATTTAAACAAAAATGGCCCGAACGATTTTGATAAAAATTTTGTATGTTGTAGCCATTTAAATTTTGAATAAAGTTGTAAAAATCCCATTTCCGTATATTTACTCTCACCGCTTACACATGATAAAGGTTGTTGACAAACTTATGGGAGAAAGTATGTGTCAAAATGCTGATACCGTTTATTTTCATTTTTCTTTTTTTGCATTTTAAGTAGTTTTTTTACAAAAATAAATTATTCTTTTTGAGAATAGATTACATGAGACTTCTAGACAAAACTTTTTTTCCTCCATAGCCTTCATTAGTACAATAATGCTATAGTATGAAAAATGGTTAGTTTTCTAGCTCCACAAGATGGTTGTAGTTAAAATAGGCACTTTTATGTCTTAAGGGTAAACAATTAAAAACATTTAAAATTTTCAAACCCCATAACCCCTTGTTTGTGATCCGTGCAAACTCACCCACGTTAAAACTGCCACCCTACACATTCGTGCTAAATTTCTTAAAATCTGACCAAAAATCACTCGTTATCATGCAACGGACAAACAGACGCATTTATTACTATCATCATCATCATTTTATATATATTAAAACGTGACAAGTTTTTTTTTATATTTCACGATTCTGAATCAATTACTTGACGGATTTTCACGATTTTTTGTGTTGAAAAAAGATAATTTTTAGAACTAGGGAATGTCGAAGCCATAATTTTAGTTTAGGGTATAAGTTTTTAAGAAATTAAGTTTTATTTTTTTTTTACTCTAACAGCTGACGTAGACATTCTAGACTAGCTTTTGCTATAATATCATTTGCTTTACGTAACAGCTGTAAGCATTCAGCGTTCGCAACACAAAATCAGTATTTGGATAAAATGAAATTGCATACGTAGTTTTGACTTATTTATACTATGTGTAAAGCTATAATCATTTATACCTTCATTTATTCGGTAAGAGGATGACAGATTATTTAAATGTACATAGTAAAATACTAGATCATCTCATTTATTTTTGTGAGCAGTCTTTAAAATCATTAGTTTGTTTTAGTTCAATATAATTTTTTATAACTAACAGCTGGTTGAATATAAAAATATTCTATATTCTATAGAACTATGAGGTGATTTTATTTACTCTGTGATTTTGTCATTGATTATAGGAAATAAGTAAGATTCTATAACCATTGCTGTATACGAATCGAAGCTCACGATCTTTCAAAAGAAAGTTTATGAAAATATATTTTTCCTACAGTCACCCGTCAAAATGTGGGCTTCCTTGTACTGTTTAGAGTACATAAAGCTGCTAATTGCTGCATATTTATACTTTGTCGTACGGTTTATACTTTGTCATATGGTTTATACTTTGGCGCACATCAGGATTCCAACGAAACAACACAAAACAGCGTGGTTCAATTATGCACGTAATCCGTGTACGCTTGGAAATAGGTTGGCAACACTTAAAGATAATAATACTATGAGCAGCTGATTGACTATCATAACTACGATTTAACCTGTCATTTCGTGTTTATACTTTCGGTATTTCTGAACTTTCTGGACTTTTCTCTTAAACGTTTTAAAACATTCCTAAGAAATTTAATAATCAAGAAAATACTTTTAATGCATTTTTATAGGCGCGGAAACCACTTCAAATTACAAACAAATACTGAACTATACTCTCAAGTCGCGGAGCAAATTTCTTGCCCAGGAAAAAAGCGGGGTGATACGGACCGGGTACTACTTTCTCTAGGGCATCTATTTGTGTTGCCAGCTGAACCTGAAAACGTGTTTCATAGTGTTTGAAAGACTAATTATTTTTATGCTTTATAGTGACCGTAGGAAAAATATAATGTGTAACACGAGTGCAAAAGGCCTTTGCTGCACTCGAGATCATTCCGCACTCGCCTGCGGCTTCTGCGTAAACATTGCTCTCGTGTGCAGCAAAGTGCCACTTTCCCCAATAGTTACACAAATAACTATTGCCACTCAAATTTTCGAGGTAAGGTTGGGAAATAACAATGATCACATGTGTTAATTCATCTTGGCAGCTTTTTCTTTACAATAGATTTTGAACTGCTTAAACTGTGCTTGAATTATATAGCCTATACAGTTTTAATTGACTACTCCATTCCCGTACGTAGGACGGGCCGACAACTCGTATACATTTAAAACAATTTTAATGAGTAGTTTTATAGTTTTTAATAAGCAATATTATTAGTCCTAGGTTTACCAAATCTTTCATACGATGATACTTAATAATTGTTATAGCTACTTTCGTTTGGTAAAACTCATCGTATAAATAGCTTTGACTATGTTGAAAATTGCAACATAAGGAAAAAAAGGGGGAAAAACACGGCTTTTACAGCTTAGGCAAATTAGACATAATAATGCATCCCAAAAAATCGTCTAGAACTATTGTCTGTCATCGTTTACTTTATTATTATCACCATTGCCATTTAAGATGGTACCGCCTCCTAAGTGCGTATTTTAACCCAAATGCGGAGTGAAGGATGACTGTAGAATGGAGTGAGATGCCTTGTGTAGCTTTGTTACTGACCAAGATCAGCTGTATCATAAGTCACGACCATTTTATTGAAAGCCCAATGATCAAGTACAGCTGGGTCCAGTTTCGAACCATCAAAAAACAACACACTTTTCTCAGGAACAAACCGGCGACCTCTGGATTACTGTTTGAGCACTATACCCCAAAGATACCCATCAATATATAATATTATTTTATAAGGAATCGTAAGACAAAAACTGTAAAAAAGTATAACATTTTGGTAATGCTAGTTAAAGTAACACATCTTAGATAAACTACTGCGACTAAACTGCTCAGCAAACTTTGACATATTTTATATCAGTCACACATAATTTATTGCGCTTGAAGAACTGACTAATAAAATGACCATGAAATGTGGCATTTGAGGTTAATAAGCGAAAAACCTCAAATAAGTGCAAAACGTTCGCAGTTTTTCTACTCCCAAAACGTAATCACACGTCAAAATCTTTTGCAAACTCAACTCTTATTTTGGACCCCCAAAAGATATTAAATACTTTCTAGTTTTAGACGATTTTCCGGGAAGCACGATCTATTTTTGGTCTAATTTTCCTGGACTATTATCCTACAGTTTCACTTGGCATCACGTTTACCTCAAAATCATTTATGACTTTTTTACAGATTAAGGCTGCAGCCGAATTTGCCAGACACAACGTACACAATGGCATTGTTTTAGCTCTATATGCTGGCGTCCTTGTTACAGAACGATTGGATCCCATGACAAAAGAAATCCTTGATAGACCTGGACGCTTTTTTTATTTTGAAATGGAAAATAAGGTATGTCCGGTTTTTTACTACCATAGCTTTAATAGAGTTGAAGCATACAATTCTTGCAACTAAGACAAATCCAACGACTTTGTGTGTATGTGGTATATGATGTTTAAAATATACAATTCATTATACTTTGAACACATCAGCTGTGTGATCAGCATCAGCTCATCTTTAGCGTTGATTGTATACTTAGATTAACAGCTCTTGAAAACATTCCCTACTCATGTCTCTCACTCAACTGACAAGGTTGGGAAACCGTAAGTATGAAAAACCAATGAATACTAAGCAAAATCCATCCTCACAGAAATTTTTAGTCCACAACAACATTGTTGTTATACTTTCTGTTTAATTAATTCATCATTCTGTGCCTTATCCATATTTTATGCAATAAACTTCTCTAAAAAGTTATAAACATTAAGACCAAGAAGTGATCTTCATCCAGGGAGGTCTGCTTTGTGAATAACAAAGCATTGTCCAATGGAACCTCTTAACAACAAAACTGCATAGTCTAAATAGGATTTTTGACGCGGAACTACATACTGCTTATGCAGCATATGTATTCCAATAGTAATAACTGTTTAGAAAGGGTCTAAAGGTGGGAAACCATCGCAATCAAATTAAACGCGTTCTTATCCAACAAATAGTTCCCTAGTTGACTGAGCGCGATAAGACGACTACTGTTTTTGGAACAAAAATGCTGACCGTAGTATCACTCCATATTCGCAAAACATTCAATTCCTTATACAATAATAGCATCACACCGAGCCAGACCTACACTTTACATAACAGACTGCATCAAACTCGATCATACCTGTATCTAGGGGAACGCAGAATTTAACCCATAGTATAAATTAGCTGTACATTTTAACATCCTTCCACTATCTATGAGGAATCCATCTCGGGGGAGCGAGTCGTTCTAGTGGTAGAGCCAGACCTTTGGTCCCTGAGGTCCGGAGTTTAAATCCCACCAGATCACCAATGGGTTTTATCTAATAGATAATGCCACAACCCTTATGTCTAGCCTAAAAGAAAACCTCCTTCCAGAAAAGTAAATCAAGAAAGCAACCAAATCCCCTTCAAGAACAATCTGATATACTGGATACTAGTAGAACCCCCTCTACGCTGAAACAAAGTTAGTTTACCACAACTTATATTATAGTAATTATTGAATAAATCTGTATTACTTTTCCTATGGTATTAAAATACATCAATCTAATTTATCTGTAAGTTCCATGTGACGCCTTTAAGCTATTTTACATGAAAACATAAGTAAAAAATAATGGTTCTTGTCTATAGACGTTATTGCGCAAACAAATCTATAAAAATGTACCGTATCTGATGAAAAAACGATCTAAAAAATATAGTCTGCATTAGTGGGATTTGAATTAAAGGTTTACTAATATGAAATTATCACATAGAAAACTCTTTACAACCTTGTAACCGCGGTATATAGAGTATAGTTTATTAATTAGTTAATTATTCCCACATTAAAAAATATATTATATTTAAATCGGTTAAACCCTCAGAGAAGGTTTGACCTTTACAGTAATACTAAATTTTGTCTGGTGACAAGGAAATATGAGGTGATGTTAATATTAACCTTTACCTTTTCCTTTACCTTTACCTTTACCTTTTCCCTTTACCTTTACCTTTACCTTTACCGGTTCTTCATCGTTGCCCAGCCATAGCTGAATAGATTGCGTTAAATGAAAAAATTAAAACTTTAAAACTTTGTCTATATACACTATATACAAGGCGGTGGATCATGATGTCCAAACTGAGTCAGGGGTTTCAAAAAATTTCCTGATAGAGTAAAGGGGCCTAGTCTTCAACTCCCTAGACATGTGCGCTACGAACGCTTTCACTGGCGGCCTCTGATCTCAACACTGAGACTATTATACAGCTTTATGGCCATAGTGGGGAAACTGTTTGCAGTCTTACAGAGCCGATGGGATGGAAGGTCAAGTTGGCTACGGTTACGAGTATTGCAACTATGAAGGTCACCCCTTGAGCTAAAATTATTTAAGTTTTTCTTTATGTGTACAACACTGTTTAAGACGTACTGGCTGAACAATGTCATAACTCCCAAACCACATCTAGTAATCAATCGATATTTATTACATGACCATTACTCCTGTGGCAATACATGCATTGAAATGTTTAACGGGACTTAATTACAACGTTTTACAGGTTATTAAAATGTGCACCTTTCTCGCGCCGAATTTTACACATTCGCACTTCAAACATCATGGACGAATCGTAGCACTTTAATTCACGTGATATTTCAAGTTGACATATGCATGATGAATTGTTACCTTTGCAGAATGAACGATAAACTGGAAGTCACGGGTAATGAGACAGATGCCCTTCCCGATATTCTATACAATCATATTTACAAATTACATCGTACGAGGCAATTGCCCCTTACGACTCGATACGTGAATTAATCTAAAGAGGGTTTAATTGACATGGATATATTATCGACATGTGAGATATGTGCCTTACGCGGATTAAAACGAACAAAGTATCCAATAGACCACCGCACTTCTAAAACAAAACACAGAGGAAAATAGCTCAAACTTACGACTAAACGCCTATTCGGACAGATACGCTCAAAGGTACGGTGATATCACTACGCGAGATACACCCCACGCGGAATATTACGCGTAACATGACATGTTATCCACGGCCGTACTCAATAGATACGAACTTGTTATCACACAATTTGCCTATCAATTGTTTGTTTAATGGTTCTGGAATTCTGTTTACTGGGTATTGTATCTATGATGGTGCTAGGATAACCATTTTTAACTGCAAATGTTTTAGGATTAAATATTCATTCTTGTAATTATTTTTACTTTCTCCCCCTATACGGAGAAAGTATTGTATATTGTTGTATATGAAGAAAGTATTGTTTTCGTCAAAATTTTCCAGTTTGAGTTTTGAGTGGATATATTCGATTTGGGTCCCCCTGGACCAAAAAAGTGGTTTTCGAAGTGATATCTGTGTGTGTGTGTGTGTGCGTGTGTCTGGATGTGTACAGAGCTAGGGACAACACCTATAGTGAGATTTTGATGAAATTTGGTATGTAGGATCTAATCCATGGTATCTCCAGGCGTTTTTTATTTTTTTTAAATTTTGATTTTAAATGGGGATTTTCCCATAAAAACCGATGAAAAACCCGGAAAACCCGGATTTTCTAAAAATGGCCCGAACGATTTTAATAAAAATTTAGTATGTTGTAGCCCTTTAAATTCTGAACAAAATGGTACAAATCCCATTTCTGTAAACATTACGATTCAAAAGTTATTGTAAATTATGTTATTTTCCTATTAAAACCCTATAAAATAATGAAAAATAGGATTTTCCCAAAAATGGCCAGAACGATTTTGATGAAAACTTAGTATGTGATAGTCCTTTATATTCGGAACAAAATGGTACAAATCCCATTTCTGTAAAAATTACGGTTCAAAAGTTATTGTAAATTATGTTATTTTCCCCTAAAAACCCCATAAAATAACGGAAAAATTGGGTTTTTCCAAAAATGGCGAACGATTTTGATAAAATTTTTGTATGTCCTTTGAATACTGAACAAAATTGTACAAATCCCATTTTCGTAAATTTACTCTCACCGCTTACACATGATAAAGGTTGTTGACAAACTTATGGAAGAAAGTATGTGTCAGAATGCTGATACCGTTTATTTTGTTAAAGGAACCTTCGATAGCCAGTTTACAAAACTATTGTAGGCAGCCATTTTGTGGGAATGGGGATGGTTTGACGTGGCTTGTATCGTGTGATCAGTGGCCGTCGGTTTCCAATATATTTTGTATTTGAAGCTGCTATTGTCTTTTAATAACGTCAGATCCAAAAAAATTCATGGAATCATTCTGTTTGATCTCCAAGATCTCCTCTGTCTGATTTTCCCCCTCCCCCGAGGCCAAGGTCAACGTCTCCAGGGTATCGGCTAACTTTTATCAGTCAGTCAGTCAGTGTACCGGTCGGTGCGAAGTAGTTTGTGTAGGCTGGCCTAGATATTAAATTTTTCGTGTAAACATTTGTGTATGTGTATGTACGGCACTGAATGTCCTGTGATCACTTCCTAGAGCTCCTTCCACTCTAAAGGTTATGGCGGGGGTTATCTATCTGACGGTGGCGCCTGACGGACTCTACGACAGATCTTAGATGTACTTATCTAGCGGGAAATTTGAAATTCACTGTCACATCTTAACATTGACTTGCTACATTTATATATTTGATAAAATCTTATTTTGGCCCAATTTATCCCTATAATATAGATATAGTTAAGGGAAGTTAATATCTTGTATGCTAAAAATAATATTAGAGAGTTCCCTACAAATGATTTGTAGAACATATCAAGTAGGTTAATGAAAATATTGTGATGAAAACTGTATTACGTTGCTATACATGTATTTAATGTTGATGGTAATAAATTGATTTGATTAGATTTGAGAAAAAAACTCCAAATTACTATGGTACCGCAAACAAAAATTAAAATAGGGCTATTCAAACTTTTACTATCATGCCTACAGTTTAGTTTCATAATTATTTATATTAATATTATAATTAAGTCAATTATTTTTTAATCGCTTGTTTACAGTTCCAAATTATCGATGTTGCTGACAAGGTGAGTATATATATATTTTCTCAGTTTGTATACTATGCGTTTGGTAGAGAAGTGAAAATTAATTTTAGTGCATTTGAGAGAGAATCAGCCATAGCACCGATTTATATAGTGCCGAATCATGTTTTAGTCCCAATATACCGAATATCACGTTCGTAGTTGTAGTATTTTTATTCCTAGAGCGCATAAAAAATGTTTGCGTTAGGCCTCTCGCCCACTATGCGATTTCGGTCGTACGACACTGTGTCGTACGATATTCTTATCATATGTGTGGTCCTCGCCCACTTTACGACACTTTGTCGGATAAATGACCAATTTGTCGGTAGCCCTGGAAGAGTGAGATGTGGGTGTGTTGCGCAATATCTTAAAACAGTGGTTCTGTATCAAATAGTAAAACAATGATTCCGTTACGTGTTGTTGCAATGTGGCTGCTGCGGCGTAAATTAAGCGATAGTGACCAATGTAGGCCTACAGCATTAAAGAAATATTTATTTTTATGTGTAAATTATTTTTTAAGTTAATATATTTAAAGACATTTTCAAATTATATTAGTCCATGCCTTTTACAAGTTTTTAAATTTACCATAACTATCATAGGGTTTTTGGATAGTCTGGTAAAAAGTATGTATGTTAAAAATTTTTGGATTAGTTTTGAAATATTAATGATTTAGTTTTATTAATATAATCTACAAAAAATTTATTTAT
The DNA here is from genome assembly GCF_028750875.1 of Macrosteles quadrilineatus. Taxonomy (NCBI): domain Eukaryota; kingdom Metazoa; phylum Arthropoda; class Insecta; order Hemiptera; family Cicadellidae; genus Macrosteles; species Macrosteles quadrilineatus. Next base: position 63,139,038 of record NW_026542597.1, read on the forward strand.
AGGTTTTAGTGACACTTTTTTACACAATATAATTAATAATTAAGATTATAAAATAATAAATTATAGCCAAAGTCGCATTTTTTCAATAATTATTTTGGTATACTTACTCATAAGTGATGCAGTATTTAAACATAATATAAAGAAAAATATGAACAATTTGTCAAAAATAAATAGGAAGATCAAAATTACGCAAAATAATGGTAAAAAAATAAAACCAATTGATATATCAAACATTATAATAAAAAAAAGTATGAATGAATTGTAAAAAATATTTATTCACGATAAGAAATACGCAAAGTGATATAACAACTATAATAATGATGAAGTATGAGTTAATTGTAAAAAGTATATATATAAGACTACTGGGGAGAACGCACGACATACGATAAAAATCGTATAGTGGGCGAGCGCCCATTTGATCATACACGCCACTGCGAGTAAAACAGTCGTACGACAGTCGTGTATCACAGTGGCAGTGGACGACTGCTTCACGACAGTTTGTCGTAGTCGTGAGATTATCGTACAGTGGGCGAGCTCTCATAAGATCCAATGGTTCACTGGGGAAATGTTGTCGTTCCGACACAGTGTCGTACGACCGAAATCGTATAGTGGGCGAGGGGCCTTACAGAACTGTAATATTTTTAAAAAAATACAACACCATCGAACAAACACTAAAAATATTTGTCAGTACCGAATTTAGAGTCATCACTATAGCTCTCAAAGAAAAATAAATTCTGCACTACCAAATCCAAGCTTCGGCTCTATAGGGCGTTTGGAACTTTCTTTCGGCGTTGTGGCACGTTTTGCAAACAAAATCCTTACCAGCCGACCAATAGAAACCCCACTACCTTCTCCCATTACCTAATCAGACCGACTTTCAGATGGATGATCTACATCCAATGAAGTTGCGAAAATGCACCAGCGGCCGCCGCTTCCATCAAGACCACCTAGTGGTGACGCCCAGGAGAATCGGTGTGATCACTGCGGTCCCTTGTGGAGTTCTCTGAAACGTATGATCTGGGCATCCGTTTAATATCATCTTTGCGGCCAATTCAGGAACTATAGTAGTTCAGTGAAGTGAAAAAATTTAATGGTTTTTACCAAGAACGAAGCTCATCTCAACAGACCCTTATGCATTTTCATTTTTCGCGTAAAAGGTTTCTAAAAGTTTTATCAGAAATAATTTTCATTACAATTAAAAACAAGATCAAAGCCACCTTAATAAACCAGTATTTACTTACAAACAATTATATGTTTAGTGTAATTAGTGGAATAAAAACTATAAGAGTAGCCTAATAAACTTTTTTTAACTACCAAAATCAAAGCAACAATGATATTATTTCCTACATAAAATATTTGGTGTATAGGGGTGTTAACCCAAACACAAAGATTATTTGCTTCGTGGTATGTTTAAACTAGCTGTTGTACCCGTGGTTTGCAACCGGAAGAGGGGGCGGAATAGAAACATTTTTATATTTACATCTTTTGTATAGAACACTGACAAATCCGCGACTCTTAAAGAAAAAATATCCAACTGAACCGTCTCGTTTGATGAATGTTTGTGGCCTTTAAATCAGATAAGTAGTGAAAATCGTAATTTTAGTTGGATTTATTTTTAATCTTGCAATATTTCTCAATATCATTTTCATAAACTTGAATCCCATTCATCTCCCTCATTTACTTTTTTCTTTATTTTCCCAATTTTTTATTTAAATCTTTAAGTTTCAAAGCTAATAGCTGTTTAATAAAAAAAAAAACAAACATTATTATACGTACCCACACCAATATCCTTTAAATCAAATTACAAATCCTTTATTGTCCATTCTCCACTCACAATAAATCATTAAAACCCAAACATTAGCTGATATAAACTACAAGTAAGTTAATTTGCCTTATCAACAGTGTTTTTCAATATATTGTAGAAACAATATTTACTATTAAAAATTTGAAATTGTTAATTTACCTCGTATAAGTAATAATGCCAATCAGGATTAATTTTAAAATTAAAAAAATAAGAAAACTCTCATATCTCTGGTACATATTAATAATTAACAAATGAAATTGATCATTGAAAACGACAAACAAAACAAAAACATATAAAAATAACATATATTTTACATATAAAAATAAAATAGCATATATCTAGTTCATCACTGTTGATGGAATTACACAGCCCTTACTATTGTGTTGAGTAGCAAACACATCCCTAGGTTCGTTCTATAGAATTAGGGGAGGGAAGAGAAGAGCAAACGCGAGTGTGAATTGTGCCTGGGCAACGTAATCATATTTGTTTTGTTTGTTGTCTTCAATGCTCAATTTCATTTGTAAATTTATAATAAATTAATAATATGATTAATAATATATACCAGATATACAACGATGAAATTAGTTGAAATTAAATATTTACTATTAATTGTAACTATTGTGCCTGTTGCTCGAATTCGAGCAATTGCGAAGCATTACAGGCGACTCTAAGATTATGGAAATACTCACGATCTACTCAACAGTTAGATATAATCAAAATCCTTTGTAAATATCTTATCTTTTTTCAAAAAGCTGATCTTGTTTTTTAGTGTGTTTAGTGTAAAAATATACATTATTTCTATTTCTTCTACTTGGTTGTGTTCTATGACTTTTTCTATGTTTCCATTGTTTGCAAATCGGTTATTTCAATGATTGCTCAAGAAATTTAGCACAGTGTTAATTCAGTTTTATTTTTAGCCTATATCAAATTGTCCAGGATTTCTCGCTCTTTTCCATTGCAATTATTACCTACACCAACCCAAGTATCGTCTACAGATGCAATATGCCAAAGAATATCACCTACGTACAATCTCCAAGAAGTGGTAAAGAAGGCAGAAATCAACCAATAAAATAGATATAAGTTAACTCCATAAGAAATAATTTTAAAAGTTATTGTGATATTAGGATTTTCCACTGATTTGGTAATATAACATTATATTGCAAAACATGACACGATGCAGAAGAAAATCAATTTTGAAATCAGAAAAATCCATTGCAAACACTGTACTTCATTTTGACAAATTCAATAAATCACAATTTAAATACTAACAGCTGTTGCATTAAAAAGTAGTGTAGAATTATGCATATGGTCGTAATGTAAACAAATCTGAAGAGGCAACTTTAAAGGCTTCTGGGGCAGAGCCCCAAGGGAATTTACATCTTTCCTCTTTTGATGGCTCATCTACAGGCCAAGACCTTTCTTTAGAGACCCCTACCAAGTTTCTATGCCCAGCCGTTCTCTCAAATTAGCTGTGACAAAAACCCCGTTTTCCTCCATAAGAATAACATTGGATGGGAATTTAAAGGCCACGGGGGCAGAGCCCCAAGGGAATTCACCATGTTTCTCTTTTGATGGCTCATCTACAGACCAAGACCTTTCATTAGACACCCCTACCGAGTTTCTACGCCCAGCCGTTCTCTCAAAATAGCTGTGACAAAGAAAAACAGTTTCAAATTAATATATAGATTTACATTCGTACATATTACAATGTAAAAAATCTAGAAAGCCTGGACAATTTAATATATTTTACCATATAAGAAAAATGAATTTACATAGTACTGTATTTCTTGAGAAATCATTGAAACACCCAATTTGTTAACCATAGAAACATAGCAAAGTCATAGAACGCCACCAGGTAGAAGAAATAGAGATTTAAAAAAATTTACTATCGTTATCAAGCTATATTATGAAGAACACCTACAGCCACAATATGAAGATTCTCACAAACAATGAACAAGGATGTTAGCCGTAGTGCTACTATTTTTTAGGAAACCTGGACTAAACTTTATGATGATTGGCAAAGGAAAAGTGTGAATTAAACTGGTACGACAAGGACATTAATCATTAATTATATGCTTTCATAAAAGTCAAGTGATTTTAAAAGAAAGTGATCCAAGAAAACATAATAAAACTTTCATTGAAGGATTCTCATTATTCACGTTATTATTTACATTTAAGGGGGAAAAACATCTGAACGACATTAGGCCTTTCAATTCTGCATTTTTTCAGGTATGTATAATTTACGATATAACAGTAACTAGCCAAATGAATGCCAATTGATGCAAATAAAATTGCTACAGAGGGGCTATGCAGAAAATCAGGTAATTATTAGTCATGTAAACAAAATGTTATCGCTAAAAAAATGACTAAAATTTGTAAAAGTACTGGCGACAATGGGTGGTACCATGCAGACTACATTATCATTGACGAAGATCAACATGGATAACCTAATACGGCTATAAGTAGGACACATTTAAAAAACCGGATCAGCTTTTGAAAAATGATAAAATATTTACAAGAAATGTTGATTATATGAAACTGTTAGGTAGGTACGTAATCTATGAACTGGGTCTTTTAAACTCATCTGATATTATAATGACTTTTATTTGTTTTTAAATAACTACTTTACTTCTTTGCAATTGCTCGATTTCGAGCAACGTGTACACTAGTTATTACTTATACGAGGTAAATTAATAATTTCAAATTTGAAATGGTGTATTTTGTTTCTTCAATATATTTCAAAACACTATTTATAAGGCAAAACAACATATCTATAATAAATATCAGCTAATGTTTGAGTTTTAATGAATTATTGTGAGTGGCGAATGGACACTGTTGTAATTTGATTTGAAAGAGATTGGTGTATGTACCTATAATAATTTTTGTTTATTTAAATTAAACAGGTATTAGCTTTAAAACTTTAAGATTTAAATTTAAATTGCTTGCTAATTAATACATAGGATTCACATTTTAGTATAATTATAATGTTGGTATTGTATAACTAGCCGCTATATCCGTGCCTTTGAACGGGGTCAGTATGCAAAAGAAGCAATGCTGATTTTAGAAAATACTTAAAAAAGGGTTCGCACCCACCATTTACTCTAGAAACGAAATTGAACTGTATTACTTAAATTAATAATAATAAGTTATTGTTAACTCAGACTGTAAACAATTATTGAGGCTACCTATGATCCAAAATCAATGATAGATGCTTAAGTTATAATCAAATAATACGTTGAGTACTCTTTACTGTTTACGAGAAGCTGTCACACTAGTTCCAAACCTGTCAAAAGTGTAATATTCTTACATTTTTAAGGATACATTTTAGTGAAAATATAATCAGGAAAACGGAAGTTCACTTTGCCTGTAGGTTTGTTGTGGTGGGAGTATTTTATTACTTAAAAAATTAAACTCAGGATAACATCCAAGGTAGATACGGCAACGGTATTGGAATATAACTTATTTCACCAATTTACATTATCAAACACTTATTCGATATGAAATGCTAAGTTATTTCTGTATAATTTTTTTTTTTAATAACTGTGTAATCAAATGCATTTAACTATTCTGCTTATTTACTTTTTAACATTATGAGTTTGCTATTCGTTACCAATCTATTTATCAATTTTAGTTTTTTATTTATTTTATAAACTAAAATAAAATAAGTAAATGTAAAACTAAATTAACATAAAGAATTAATTTAATATTTTTTAATCCCATTAGGTATCATTACAATAGTTTCGCATATAACATATAAAATATGAACTGGGGTGGAAGGTAGGCGGTACTTAATTGACTCATGTAATTAAGTGAATCACAAGAAATTCAAACTATTTAAGAGAGGATGGACTTAAGTAAGATGAATGGTTTATGCTTCTAAAGTTTTTTTTTTTAGAAAAAAGTAACCTTAGACAGTGAATGTTGATCTTAACTTATTTTTAACAGGATATTTTTAACGGTTAGGCCTGGAAACCTACATAAACTCCAGAAAATATAGAAAGATGGTATTTGGTGACTCTTAAAAATTCTCATGATAGCGAACCTAGAGTACCATATTAATATTCATCTGAAATTAGAGCCTAACCACAGTTAATTCAACTGTTGTATATCTCTTTGGGGATTGTAGGACGAATTGGAGAGGAGACATGAACAATACCAAGGTTCACTCATATATACTCTCTACTACGACGATGATGATTTTGTCCGTGTTGGGAAGGATGGCAAATTTCTGGAGCAACCTCTAAGTAGATTTATGGTGAGTATTTATAAAACTACTCAATTAATAATAAATTAATAATAATTCATAAATAAACAATCTACAATCCTCTTGACGTACAATAGTCAGTCCATAATAATAATAATAATAAAAACATGCACAAACCCCATGCAGAAAACACTACAGTATATATAAAATAAGTAAAAAAATATTGATACCAAACATGCCATGCAAGAACAGGCTGCTATATAATAACTTTATTCAAGTCCAATCGTCATTGGTGAGAAATCTGCTTCATTATACTCACTTAGGCTATAGAAAGGGGTTTCTAGGAGCCAGTTTTCAATGATCTTAGCAAATTTTTGACTTGGCAGCCGTCTTACCTGAATTGGTATTCTATTATAAAATCTGATACCTACAACAGTTTCAGTACTTTATCAAGCCTGCATTTAGATACATGCAAATTACCACAAGTTGTAGTGGAATAGCTGTGCACATCTGAGTTGAGAATATAAACATGCTCATTTGATTTAATCGCTACAAGACACTAAAATATAAATACATTGTATACAGTCAGAATCTGACAAGCCTTAAATAGAGGCCTGCAGTGTGCAAGATGATAAAATCCACACAGCACGCTGAGTGCTCGCTTTTGCAACAGCAGAACTTTACATACCCTTTGTGAGTGACCCCACAGCTTACTGTCGTAGAGTATGTGCGTCTGGAAAAAGGCGAAAAATGCTAGCCTAACAAACTCACAAGGAGTGTCCAATTTTAGGCGTCTCAGAAGGTATTTGATTCTGCTGAGCTTCATACACAGATTGTCTATATGATTCACCCAAGTAAGCTGAGGGTCCAGTGTGAAACCCAACAGCTTTACAGGCTCATTTCCATATAAGTTTGTACATAAACTAAAAACAATCTCCTAAGTTTTAGATTCATTTAGGGACGATTTGTTTTTTCGAAACCATGCTATAGTAGTATCTAGCAGGTTACGAACAGAGGACTTAGCTGTTCCCCAGTCTGAATGACTTGAAAAAAGAGTTGTATCATCAGCATAAAATAGAACATTGCCTGATACCTTCTAGTACAGATCGTTTATGGCTACAATGAACAAGAAAGGACCTAGTATTGACCCTTGAGGCACTCCATTAATTACATTCAAAGGGAATGAAAAACAACGATTCCAATCTACCACCTGCTTTCTTTGACACAAATAAGATTTTAATAGATTCGAGGCAGTGCCTCTGATTTAATATCTCTTAAACTTTTCGACTAACGTTTTATGAGAAACTCAGTCAAATGCGCGTGAAAGATCACATAGGAGAACCGCTGTGGAACACTTCTGCTGAAAGGAACCCAACACGACCTAGAGGAGGGAGTCCATTGCCGAAATAGTGGACCTGCCCCTCCTAAAGCCGTACTAAGAGACGGCAAGTTTCGAAATATTCACACAGCTGCTTCAACATTACTGATTTAAGAATCTTTGCAAAATCAGGTATGATAGATATGGGCCGGTAACTAGATACCGGCTTTTATTTCTTGGACCCTTTTTGAACACCGGTACGGTTCTGGATATCTTAAGAAACTCAGGGAAAATCCCACTACTCAGACACTCATTTATAAGAAATGTAAGAATTAGTGCAATGATATGACTGACTCCCTTAAGGAATTCCACAAACATTTCGTTGTAGTCTCTGCTTTTGGAGGATTTAAATTGATTTATCAGTTTAACAATATCAAAAACATTTACCTTTCTCCATTCAAAGGAAGTAGGACCTATAAGCCTTATTGTCAGCCAAAATAAAATCAATCCAAGCAATGTCTAGAAATGCAGTTAATCTGTTTGTCTATCTAGTTGCCAATGTCGTTGAAAATTGCTGTCCTATATTTTTTGACATTTTTCAGAGAGATCAATATTTGGATATTAGTCAGATGTACGCCAAAATGGTATTGCTCAAAGTACGAACGTCATCTGTTCTTAAAGGTGACACTGAGATCTTTCAGAAAATATGCAAAGCAAAGGGAGAGCCAAAGCACTATCCTGTGGTGTACTTTGAGTCCTACAAAAGAGTAAGTGTTGAACCTATAACTCTAAACTTGAGTATGATTGTAACCTAAAGAGTGGAATTTAAGTTGGAAATTTTTTCTAATGATTCATTTGTTGTTTTTCTATGGGTAAATTATGTACTCAACGCTTCCTAAGTTTTTGAACCGATACCGTAGCTCATCCAAGGACTTACAATTCGATCTATATAATTTTAATAATTTACGAATCATTGGAAAAACTCAACTGAAACCATGCGAAATTACAGTCCTGTTCTATATGAAAGCTTGTTAAAGCAACTGCTTTTTTAAAATGCTGAAAAAAATTTGTCACATTCTGTAAATGCGTCAAAAAATATCCTCTAATCCTGGTTGAGATAATTCATAGGGCAAAAAAAGGAGTCTCTTAGCTTCTTTTTATACCCAGGCTTGATAAAAAATAGTGTCCTTATGATCATCAGATTTAGCAACTAAGAGGACTATTAGGCCATAATGTTCACCCACAATACCTGAACCTTTTGTTTGAAACATTTTCACCGGCCTATACCCAATAGGAACATCCGCATAACTGTTGGGAGTGTCCTGATCCCATTGTCTATAATGATGAGCCTACTTTTGATGGACTTGTTGGACAGAACAACATTGATATTTTAATTGATAAACTAAAGTGTTACGCACTTGTTATTTTTTGATAACTTATTAACTAAACTTTCCCATCTAAAAAGCTTTCCATGTACAGTTGCATTCTTTTTTATAGTGGGCTTGACCTAAATTTGTATTCTGCTCACTGGTGAGGAGTAGTACTTCATCAGGGAAAAAGTAGATTACCAGGGGCGATAATAATTGTTCTCAACCTAAGAGAGCAAGAGATTGACTAAATAGTACATACTGATAGGATGCTTCATGTTAAATCACTTAGTTCTGTCATATACATTAGTTTTAATAATTTAATGGCTGTGAATTGTTTCTAGTGCCATAGACAGTTTTATGTTCATAAACATGGTTATAACGACATATTTTCTCATTATATAATTTCCAATTAGTCCGCTAGGTCAACTTTCCTAATACTCTCCCACTATTATAGCTAGAAGAAGTCCAGAGTAGATCATCAAATATGATGAAGGCATTCCGAAAGTTGATATTTTCTCAAATGGGTATCTGTGAAAATTAGACGCCAGTAATCACTTTAATGTAGTTTAATTTGGAATGTTTCAACCAACCAATTAGTTTTCTGGGTAAAATGGTATTGAATAGAAAAATTCAAATGTCAATAGGTGTCCCAAGACTTTAAATCCCTTGTCAACAATTTTATTTTATTATTTTATTTAATTTTTATGAGAGTTAGTTCGACTTAAAATCAGAGTGTAAGAAGTTTAACTAGTAAATATATATTATTAAAAGGAAGTTTATTGATTCTAGTAGACATATGTATGTATGTAGTAGACTTTGCATTCTGCTTCACATTCCAAAAATACCATTAAATATGTAAAAAAATTGTGACTCTATTATTTCAAAAATGGCGGCTATTTTCCAAAATGGTAAAACACGTTAAAAGTGGAAAACTGTGTATTTTATGGTCTTTTAGGAATGTAGATGCAATTTTAAGCCTTATTTACACTTCGCATGTTTGCTCTAAACTTACTCGTTTAGGGGCTACATCATGTGAAATGTACACCGGAAGTCATATTTTCATTGGCTGTAACTCATAAACGAGTGAATTTATGGAAAAAATGTCACGAATAAACAGTTTTTTAAATTGCATGTTCTATCTGAAAAAAAATAAAATATAGGGTGTTCCATAAGAAGTTTTAATGTTGGCCACCATATTGTAAAATGGTGGCTGAATAAAAAAAAACTAATTCACATTTTTAATTGTCACAAAAAATTTAGGAATGTGCCACATTTAAAGTTTTCTCTAATTCTATCTGTTGGGGGTGGAGCCCCCCAAGGGGAGGTAACTGCTCGGTGTTGGAATCGGCATTGCAAGTAAGCCATAGTTATGGACGATTGGACAAGCCAGCCCCTTAGGGTAGAGTTCCCAGTGACATTCCTCCATCCAGGTTGGCGGGGTGTTTAGCTCTCGGAGAGGTGGAAGTGCGCCATCAATCTCCCATCCACCTGTGACTATGGTTCTATGGGTTTCGGCCCGCTTGCTGTGTGCGAGCAATATATTGTGTGGCAAATCCTCGACTTTAGAAGTAGCCTTTCCTGGAGGTGAAATCGGGCGAGTACCCGTAAGCTCACGGGGACATTCAAGGGGAACAGAACTTTCCGCAGTGTGAGGGCAACGGCTGGGAGCACTCCATCAGCCAATCCTTGTCTCTTAGCCCGGAAGGTATGGTTATCTAGAGTGTGGGGGGTTCTCCCTGGAACCTCAATTGAGTTAAGGGTGTCGCCACCTTTGGTGGATAGGTTCATCCTGGTAAGACCAACTTCTATTCCTGCCTCCTTTTGGGAAACCCTGATGGCCTGGCAGTGATGTTGGGCTAGATGGGCAAACGAAGTAGATCGGGTGCTGGGTTCAAGCCAGCTGGGGGTGTTCGGGGATCTATCGCCCTGGTCACCTCTGGTTTCCCAGCAACTGGGTAAGGCCGCGATTGGGTAGTGGTGGAAATGGGGGGTTGGGGTTCCCCCATCAGCTTGCTGGCGGTCCCTTTCCTCCTCGCTTTGATGGTGGGTTTTGGCCTGTCAGGGATTGGATAGGTCCCGAGTGTTGCTTGCACTAAATACGTCAGGGCATTTCATTATGGGACTTCAGGTTTTGTACCTGCTGGTTCCAGGTGGAGTGACGCTTAACCAAGTAGCCGGTATCCCTCGTTACGATTGAGGGGTAACCCTCTTTCCGAAGGGTTGCTTCGGCAGCCAGTGAGCCTGAGGACCTTAAGTCATCCGCCTATGGTGTGCCAAGGTTGGTGCGTATGCTCCGGCCTACACCATGGGACCCGGGTATGTTTATTATAGTTATCGGGTTGCAGTTGAGGGGCTTCGGCTCTTTCGACACAAACAAAATGCAAAATGCAAAAAAAATTTGGTGGTGGAATTAAAAATTATTTATTTAGATAGGTTTGGTGTGGTGCTACCTTCTACAGATGTCTTCAAGACGAGCGGGGTTCCTTGGTAGCAGCGTGGAGCGTGGATCCGGCGTCTCGTTCTGGGTCAGCGTGAGGGCAAAGATGCCGGGGAAATGTAATAGGCTAGACTGTTATGTAAACTTGTATATTAAAACATATATTTAGTACATAGGCAATGACAAATCATAGTGCCGGTGGGCACTAGCGTGTAGGTGGGGGCGGCCAGTCACTGCAACATTTTTACTCAATTGACGAGTTTTTTGCCGATTTCACTCTCCTCCCTGCTCGCCATTTGTACTCTGTAAATATTAATGATAGTTAAATGTTTTCATATTCAATTTTATGTATGAAGTGATGTTTTAATTTTTTTATTGACATGAACAATCCAGTCTTCTCTGGTAAAAGTTCACGACAGAAGGTAAAGGTAAAGGTAAAGGTAAAGGATTCCGAGTGCAAGTGGCGTCGTCCTGTCCTTGAGGGAGGGGGTAGCGTTGAGTATCAGCTGTATCTTGGCGGCAAATTCAAATTGGTAGCACCACATTTTTTGGGATGGATGGAAAGGAAATTCAATAGCTGAATTAATATTTTTTTAGGCTTAGGCCCTAACACTAACCGTTTCCGATATCCCAACGGTGGCCTCCTTGAGTTGATCACTCTGTATATGAATTTTAATGGATTGTGTTTTTGGCCTCTAGGGACCTCAAAACGAAAAGGTAAATCGATCCCGGGTCCAGGGACTACCATGAGTACTACGGTAATATCTTTTCCCCATATGGTAAATTCATTAAATATGGTAATCGAATAAACCATTTTGGATATAAGTGTGATTTAGTAAAACCTTGCAATTCCTAACGTTGAGTTGCATGGAGGGGGAGAAGCACCAAAGGGATTTTAGGGGACTTTGTATAAAGTGTACATCTTTTTGTGTACTAGCCAGTGGTATATAGTTTTGCCAGTCTCTAATTTATTACGGCACAAAACCTTTACTGACTGGGCTAAGTCAGCAAAGAGTTTTAGGCCTAAGGTTTTGGCTGGTTCTTCAAGTAAGTAATATATTCTGACACCAAAGTAAATTTTTATTCATCAGACAAAGTGCTAAAAAGACAATACACAAAGAACTCAATAAGTAGCTCCAGATTGTTTGCAACGTCAATAAAGATCAAGGTTATGTCGTTTATTAAGCTTTTATTGAATATTTCCATTTCTTCCCCAATCTTTACAAGTTTAGTAAAGCAAATTATAAATACCAACCTGATGTATTTTTTAATACTGTAACATTATTGATACCTGTCACTAGTCAAATTTCGACAACAACTACACTAGTTAAGTTAAACTGTTTAAAGAACAGGATTCTTGAAGTTGTTTTACTTACTATACATATTTTAGAATGTTTCTTCATATTTACCGAAGACCAAGAAATTTGTTTGATCAATTCATTTCTTAATTTTCAGCTGAATGGAATACTTTACTTAAGCACACCTGCTGGAAAATGGGAACATGTCTGGAATAAATGTCCAATCCAAGAAGAGAGGAATGAGTCGCTCCAAAAACCTTTGGATTAAAATAAAAGTTAATCATTCTTAAATTGTTACTTTACATTTTCTTAATCCCTAAATAACAAATATACTGTATTTACATGACTTTAAGAAAAGCCGTAACGAAACTTATTTCAATCCCCGTCTGCCTGATTGCATGCAGCAGCCTAATCAGGGAAAATTAGAGCACTGATCAAGATTAATTTTTTTTAACTGGATAAACTAAATTGGTCCAAATGCCTTTCGTTAGGTACCAAAATATGGCCTAACGTATTTGAATATCAAATAACCAGTATTCAAAATCCAGTTTTGGGGGGATAGTAGATATAATTTTCTTTTAGGATTTACATACATCGTTTAAGAAGTACCAGTAAGGTTTTTAAAGAATACGTAAACTATAAAATAATGATTTGCTGTTTGGAAAAAGACTAGCTTATTGGCCCGCTCTTACCTTAGGTAAATTTTTGAACAGACGATGTGGTGTTCACACAGGCGTCCTATAAATATGAGTGGAGTTTTCTATATAGGCAAAATTTTATTTTGTCATTGACTATCAAAGTTCATTATTATTTTTACCTATCACTTTAAATTGAGACAATATCTTTGTAGGGATTATTACTACAAGAGGACCGGTTCACGAATTGCGCAATTTAATATGGTCCAAACTTGTTCCCGAGGCAAAATGAATCCAATGCAATACCCATTAACCCTTTCAAAACTAAGTTTGTCAGTACAGAAACAGTAATTAAGTGAATACAACTACTAATTTGCAATACAAGTGTTGATTTCAGATCCATACTGTTAAAAGTTATTTAATACCTCAATCAGATCACATCAGTCAAAAAGTAGAATATTTAAATATATCACTACTGTACTATTATATAAAAATCTAATGATATGTGTTTATACGTGTATTACTAATAGGCAAAAAACTACTGAACCGACCGGGCTAAATTTTACAAAAATTTAGCTACCATACACAGAATGGTAATATGACTGATATGATGGTACACTTTGATACTGACCATGGGCTCTACCCCTTTGGCTTTAAAAGTTCTGAGGAGAGGATTTAAAAGTAAATGTCGATTGGTCTCCATGGCTGCAATAAGAACACTCACAATTTTTACATTTTAATGCTTTGTCATTTAAATGTTAACAATACGAAATGCAAAATTGCTTATTTCACAGTTTCAGACAGATGAACCAAAGAAATGTATGTGGTAGGTTTATTTAATCTAAAACTTTATAATAGCTTATTTATTCTAAAACTTTGCCAATGATTATAGAAATAAAAAAAATGGCGTCGTTTGATAGGGAATTTTAAATAATAAATAAATGTGTACTTTAGCTATTTAGGTTATAAAAATTTAAATGGCCGCTAATTGAAATTTGTAATTGGGAAATTTTTCTTATTTAGACCTTGTTTATGTTAACAAGGTTTATCATGTTTCATAATCATTATTTGAAAAACTTCTTAAGTCATAAGTCAGTTATTTGGGCAGATTTCCATATATGCATTGGCTCAGTCAGAAATTTCATTAATAATACAATCTGTTTACTGTAAAATAACTTTAAAAACTAAACAATGTTTAACAATTCGTGAAAAAGCGTGCGGGGTGCATGCGACTACGGCACAATAAAATGAAAAAAAAAATGTTCCAAAAATGATAATAAACAAAATAAATTCAGTAACACACTAACCTGATGCCTTAGAACTATACCAGGAATGGGGAAAATCTTTAGCTGACCAGAATTTAGGAGTGTAGTGTTGTGGTTTATTATACTAATAGAATAAAATATTTAGACATATTTTGAAAACATGATGTGTATTCTAAGTGAGTAAAAAACAACTGAACTATAAACATTTCGACAATTAATTCATCTTAAAACATGTGACAATAACACCAGCTGGTACACTACATATCTCCCCTTCTTCTAAGAGCTGACTGCCGTTCGCAAATGATCTGCATGACATCTCCGGTTCACACCATCGACGTTTACAAGATATGAATAGGGTCCATTTACTTTTACTATATTGCCTCGCTTGAATCCTGATCCGGACGTATTTAACACCCAGACGTGGTCATTCTCTTGAAATACTTTTAATTTTGATTCGTGTTTGTCCAATCGTTGTCTAACTAATTCTTTATTTAATTTAGTATCTGCGTCGGGGATCAGTAGGTCTAGTTTTGTTCGTAGTTCACGTCCAAACATCATGAAAGCCGGTGATTTTCCAGTTGACCTTTTTGGAGATGTCCTGTATGTGAACAAGAAACTTTTGAGCTTTTCTTGGACGGTTCCCACATTGTTCTGTGATGCACTCATACGTTCTTTAAATGTTCGAACACACCGTTCTGCTAACCCATTGCTTTTTGAATGATATGGTGTTATACGTGCGTGCTTGATATTAAGGTTTTTGCAGAACGTCTGGAACTCATGAGATGTCAACTGAGGACCGTTGTCACTGACGATAGTTTTGGGATAGCCTAATCTTGAGAACAATTCTTCTAAGGCATTGATAGTGGCTTTTGTAGTTGTTGTCGACATGGGTATCACTTCTAGCCATTTTGATCGTGCGTCTACAACAATCAACCACATTTTACCTAAGAATGGTCCCGCAGAGTCTATGTAGATTCTTGACCAGACTTCTGTTGGTACGGTCCACGAGAAGAGAGGCATCTACATGTCTTTAGGCCTGTTCTCTTGACAACCAACACAATGTTTTGTATGTTCTTCCAGATCTTTATCCAGCCTAGGCCACCACACTTGAAATCTCGCTTTACCTTTCATGGCGACTATTCCTGGATGTCCCTCATGGAGTACTTCCATTACTCTTGGTCTCAGTTTTGAAGGTATTACTATGCGACCGAACCAGAGTAATATTCCGTTTTCAAAAGAAAGTTCTTCACGCTTGTTGTAATAAGGTAAAACTTCTTTGTTGTTGGTAACATGTTCTGGCCATCCACTTCTAACGTAGTTTATTACTTTAGCGAGTATTGCGTCTTGTTTCGTTGCTTCTTGCAAGCTCTTTGAGGTCAATGGTAAATCCTGAGACCTGAGATGAAATAGATGAGATCCGTTGCAATCTCCTAGGCGTTCTTCGTTTGATTTGATTTTTGATTCAAGAGGAAATCTTGACAGCAAGTCTGCAGTTGTGTTTTCCTTTCCTTTTTGGTAGGTTATGGAATAGTCCTAGGAACTCAATGTTAGAGCCCACCTTGCGATTCGGTTTGAAACAACCTTAGGGATCGGATCATGTTCTCCAAAAAGCTTGATTAAGGCTTTATGGTCTGTCCGTATTTCAAAATGTCTGCCATAGAGATACTGCTCAAAACGTGTTACTCCAAAAACTAATCCTAGAGCTTATTTTTCTATCACACTATAACGGGTTTCAGCAGAGTCGAGTCGTCTTGAAGCGATCATCACCGGCCTCTCAGTCCCGTCCGAATATCTGTGGAAGAGAGCAGCACCCAGACCAACCTCGCTTGCGTCAGTGGCTAGTATCAGCGGTAACGATTCGTCATAGTGAGTTAAAGTGTCCGCTGTAGTTACCAAGTGTTTCAGTTTTGTTGCTATTTTCTCGTGTTTATCTGTCCATTGCCATTTCTCTCCTTTCTTTAATAGACCATGTAAGGGAACACACAATGACTGCAAATGTGGAACAAATTTACCATAGTAGTTGATTGACCCCAGAAACGATCTCAATTCTTTGACATTTTTAGGGGACGGCATGTTTTTCATCCCTTCTAAGTGCTCATTTGTGGGATGTATGCCAGTTTTGTCAATCATGTGACCCAAGTATTTGACTGAATCCTGTAACCATCTGCATTTTGACATTTGTGCGCGGATACCCATATCTGTAAAACGTGTTAGCACCTCTCTAACTCGACGTATATATTCCTCTCGTGTGGGAGCTGTGATTATTACATCGTCGAGAAGACATGCAACTCCTTCCAAGTCCGCCAGTACTTGATCCATTTTACACTGAAATGCCCCTGAAGCGATTTTAATCCCAAAAGGAAGATGGGAATATCTGAAAACCCCTTTGTGTGTGGAAATAGTTAAATATTTTTGTACGCAAGTGTCAACTTCCTTGTAACTTCCTTGTGTACGTAAGTAAGCATCCTTGAGATCGATGACTGTGAACTCTTGTCCTCCAGTAAGTTTCACTGTAATTTCTTCAAATATGGGCATAGGATAGTTGTCTGAAATCATATACTGGTTGATCGTGTTTTTAAAGTCAGCACATATGCGTATTGCTCCAGAAGGTTTTACAACAATCACTATAGGTGAAGACCATGTAACAGGCTCCTCACTCGTATTCACTGGCGCCAAGACTTGGTTTTCAACTAACCGCTGCAGTTCGTCTTCCACAGCTTTGCGTAAGGAAAAGGGCACAGGACGTGGTTTTAAAATAACTGGAACTGCGTATTGGGTCAAGTGGAATACTACGTTACTGTTTTTGATTGTGCCTTGAGAAGGATGAAACACTTCTGGAAAGTCAGTAACAATTTGTCTTACCAAATCCATACTATCCACACGAGTGGTATTGCTCGGTTGCAGAGTAACTGTACATACTTCAGCACCTGGTGGTAAAGGAAGATTGAACTTAAGTACTCAGTCCAACCCAAATAGAGGAACATCATTTTTCTTGACTACTATAAGCTTTAATTTTTTTTTAACTACCAAATGCAAGAACACTAACCGATGTTTCGCCTAGTATTTCAATTTGTACCCCCATGTAGGCAGTAAGATTTTCACAGGGGTAAAGTGTTGGTGATCCCACCGATTTCCACAGTTTTTCTCCAATAATGCTGTAAGCTGTCCCTGGATCGTAAAGCACTTTTACCTTACGTTTGTTCATTTCAACATTGATCATTACTTTGGAACC
The DNA here is from genome assembly GCF_028750875.1 of Macrosteles quadrilineatus. Lineage (NCBI taxonomy): Eukaryota > Metazoa > Arthropoda > Insecta > Hemiptera > Cicadellidae > Macrosteles > Macrosteles quadrilineatus. Next base: position 63,156,601 of record NW_026542597.1, read on the forward strand.
CTTTTCCAAAGTTCGTATTTGGTCAATGTCTTCATAATAGAATTCAAACAGGAAATAAATAATTTGAGTAGATAAGGTTGGCACACCGTGTTATCAGCTGTTCCAGTCATCCACGTAACTCATGCAATACCCAGGATTGAACAGACGGTCGTCAGTTTTCAAGCCGTGCACGCCTCTAAATGTTTTCGTGTATTCGTGTTTTCGTGTGTCCGTCCTGTATATATATGTGTATTATTTATTCAACCCCTGACGCAATGCAAATGAAGAAAGTTCGTGTAAAATTTGACAAGACTATAGTTTAGTGTACCACTACGCACCTGACGATGGAGTCATCTCCGAAACGGCCGTAGTGGAATATTACCCCTGATTGCGTTGACGGTAAGAACCATAGATATTATTATTATCAAAACTCAGAAGACAAATTCTCCGAGATACTTCCAAGCAGACAATTCTGCCAGCCTTGTACCATAATATATCGGTATAGAATATCTGAATTGAGCAAGGCGGCAAGGCATAGTAAAGTGAATTTATCCTTCATGTAGAAAAATAAGACTGCACTCTTCTTCTTTTATATGGTAAACAAGGGACGGATACATAAATTCTGACTCAACCTCTTAGTTTTGATTAAAATCACTCACAACCGCATATTTATATAATTATATGCCCTAGACCAAGTTAAAAATGGAAAATTATGTGTGTGTGGGCCTAATTAAAATAAATAAGTTTGATCAGTTATGTAAAGTAAATATAATACACGAAGTTTTGTAATATTTTTTTCACCCCACTTTGATGTTTTTAGCTGTTTTACAAGCGTTAATTGGTGGCTGAAAGTTGCGTTTTGCTGGCCATGCCAGCTGTCATCGTTATTTGGGGACCGAGCAGGGTTTTTACATCCCTAGGGCTGCAAAATCAGCTGCCCACTTACTTTCTTAAACATGAATGCATATCAAATACACCATCAGTATACATAGAATTGCAATAGAATCGTTTTATTGTTACCGCTGCCTAGCAACTATTTATTATTATTTTTGCTGATTCTTTAAATGATTCCTTTACATAACCTTAAAGTTTTAGTCGTGTTGACTATCAATGTGCATTATTATTGTGGTGAATAGAAGTGTTAATAGGGTATAGTGTGGTGAAAAATAGCGTTTGAAAAAACACGAGGTTCAGTAATATTACATGGTACTGTTTACATATTAAACGTGATTCGGCTATGGAGTGTCATATTGACATTATAGCCATAATTAAATCTCTTTTTCGATATTTGTTTCCGAATTATGTTTGTTAGATTATATCGTCAATTGTGCAATTTCACTATTAGGGTGTAACTTACTAAATTACAGTTATCAAAAGTTGAATAATTTATAATGTAGCGTTGCAATTACATGATTGTCATTTTGTAATTTAATTTAGATGAACATTATGGCATTACTGTCTAGTGTAGTTTCCTAATTCATGGTGTAAAATTGGAATATTAGATTTTTAATCAAATATGTACCTTTTTTATGTTTAAATAAAACCTTATTTGTGTAAACGATTAAAAATCTGTGTTATTTATTATAACTATGTTACTTGTAAATTACTTAAATTTATTATTAGTGACGATATAAAATTTGAATGAAGGAAGCTTTGCACTTGGTAGAGTACACATTATTTACCATAGGCTTGTTAAACTTAACTCTCCACTTGACCTTTAACTAAACACTTTGATAACTAGTTAGCAACTTCTGAAATCCCCAGGGGATCATAATAAGCTCCTTGTAATGATGAGAAACAAACACTGGCTATAGCCAAACTAGAATTCGCTCGTATTCAATTCTGAGAAGTATTGAATCATTTTTGTATAATATTAGCAATGGTTACATTATCTTGTTGTTAAGTTTTTTTTCAAATTTCCATTGGGGAAGCGAACTGATCTAGTGGTAGAGCAGGGGATTTGGGGCCTGGGGTATCGGGTTCAAATCCCGCCAACGAGAACTTGATTGAAAGTTATAACGCCGTAACCTCTAGGCCTAACCTGAAGTAATGTGAAAAACAACCCGCATCTAGAGCATTGTAATATACTCGTGTATACTAACTCAGTAACAGCAATATGTTGTTACCTGTCCATCTACACCTGTCATAGCTTTGTTTTTTATTAGTTCATACATTATGTATACGCTTACTAAAACTATTGAGGATTATGTCAATGAGTTGTTAATAATCCATCAAAATCCGTTCATCTTATTTATTGTTTGGTCCTAGCGTAAATCTTTGAACTATTTAACCAAGGATTTCATATTATAGTAGATTTAAAAGATATTTAATATGAAACACTAAACTCTCTGTAATTTTTTTGGGTATCTCGTAAAAGAAATACGGACTTAGCAAAGCGCAACAATTACTGCCCAACTTTGCAGCCTTTAAAAAGTCTTGGTATGGAATATAGGCATAAGGTATAAAGGTATTGGTGCTATTTATACTAAAATTGATTTTTTTTACAAATAAGTTAACCAGGAATTGTGCAAATTGAAATGTTAATAGAACCAGAAATTACATTGAAACACTCAGATATATCTTAGAGAACAGAGACCCTTTTAAATTTTATATATAATACAACTGATTACAGTACTACTATTTATATAATATAGTGTATATCAATCCTCGAGCCCAATCGTGATTTAGTATTAAAATCTTTGATCTTGTGTATGGGTTTGTGTTGATATCTACTGTTAGTATCTGGTTAGTAACATGAAAGGACGCATTTCAGTTAAATCAGTTCAAAACTGTTAGACCGTTTTCTAGATTAAGGTTTTTAAAATAAGTGTAAGCTTTTTTCATTAGTTTTCATCAATCCAAAACAGCATACAACTACGTATAATTGTATAGTTTACATGTTTATTTAAATTAAAGTTATTGAGCTAGTAACTGTAATAGGGCATGTGTAAACTGTTATAGCTATATTACAATACAAAAGTAGTCTAGACATTGTAATAAGAGATTATAATAGCAGTTATTAAACATCCACACTACATGAATTCACAGCAGTGTAGATATGTTGTTTTAGTCGTATATTTTAAAGCGTGTGTTAATTAAATACCTTACCATGATGTCTACTGTAAAACAAGCTAATTAAACTTTAAACTCTGTTAGTTAACTGTATATTTTATAAATATTTTCTTTAAATTAAGTTTCTAATTTTGTATTCACCACTCTTTCATGTTTACTACGATTCCACCTTCTTAAACTCTTGTCATAGGTTTAGACAATTAATACAACTAACATATACCCGGAAACCTGACTTCCTTTTTTTATAACTACCAAACATTATGTATTACTGTTTTATGTATTACAGTGCCAAATATATAGGAACGTTCCATGACATAATTTTATTTAGAAATTTTTAGAAAACTTTGCCATCTTCACTGTACGGTATCCATCTTTTACAAATTATAAAAGTTTCAGTTGTAATATAATATAATAGAATATTAAAATAAGTTTTCCGTAACTGATACTTCTATAATAAAACACGGTTCCAAGAAGAAAGCTAACAATGTGTGTACGTAGGCGAGTGTAAATGCTAGGAAAATGTAGTACTGCACACTCTACATTGCTTTTTATTCAAGGAAATAAAAAAAAACTCATACAGCTGACCTCGCTTAATGTGAGATTAGGGGAATGAAGAGTTTTAAGAGGGGTTTTCTTCTTTATTTTATATAATAGGATGATACTACAGAGTCAGATTTAGATGACAACCCAACTTCAAATGTCACTTTCTTATATAGCTCTGGGACGAGTTCTAGTGTTTGTCTCTGTCTTATAAAAAAAATCAAATTATACATTTTGGTTCAACATTAGAATTATCGTTAGACGATTAATGCAGTAATTGCAGGTAACGCAAACCATTTAAGCTTACTCATTAATGATTTTTCGTTCTACAAATACACACGATAAATTATAAACAATACTGATCTTTAAAACTTAAGTGTAATCTACGTTTGAATTTAGTTTATGACCCCAATTGTGATGAATTCTCATTAATATACTTAATTTTTCTCTCTTTGTGTCTGATGTTCTAGCTGTATTATTAAAGTGAGTACACACTTGGCTAATTTCGTTTTAAAATATCCCCTGATATTAATTAAGTAGTATGAATGACATACGCGTACTTTTACCTAAGTAAACCAACCTAGCTCAAGCATTTTCATTTTATAATGTTTTAGATCTCATAAATTCTATTTTTTTAATTGTTATACTAGATACGGTTATTTTCAGTAGTTTAATTAACGTCTATAATATTAACGTTGAAATGTATGATACAAATTTTCACCTTATTTTTCAAGCAGAAATAGTGTAGGTTTTGGTATTACTTGGGCTTACATAGAGCCACACACGGTAACATGATAAATGTTTGGAGGATACTGATAAGAAAATGCAATATTCTCAACTTCAGAGCTCGTTCTTCAACTTTATCTTTTGACACTACAGTTATTTTATCGTTCCAAATTTATCTACTCATAGCTGTAGGAATTCCGAAAATAAAAAAGTGATTCCCAAATATATCAAAGGAAAGTCACACATTAGCCAAATTTTCATGGTACTTAGAATATAATATTCCTAACTAAAAACAATAATAAAATTACTGACATGTTATTTTCAAAATTGAAAAAAGAAACTTTTTGACATTTATGTGAAACAAAGACAGCAAGATAACAGTGTTTAAATGAATTATTAACAAGAGCTTTAAATTTACATAATCAGTATTGTAGTTAATACCAAGGGGTTATTTAAAGTATCCTAGTTGTAAAACAATAATCGGCTATAAGACTATTAGGTGTCATACCTCTTGGAGGGGGTGTTTGGCAACTATTAGTTCTGTACATCGATCTCGATGGATTAAAATGCAAACTTTTTAGCATACTTACCCTATAAGCAGTAACCCTAAAAACAGGCCAAGGGTTGGTAAGTTTGAGCTAACATCATAAAGATTAAGAGATTCTCATATTAACTTAATAAATTCATATAATTTATTAAACTGCTTTCTGTTCCATTTTTAGATTAAGATTATTTTTTTTATTGATCTTCTTTACCTGCTGACCTGAAATCCTTATGTCAGACGAGAAATATTTTGAGATTCCTTTTAGTGCTTACTAATATCATAGTCAATGCTAATATGTTCCCTCGACTAAATGTTTTGATTAAAAATGATAAAACAATTTCTTATCTTTTTTTAAATTGATAAAACTAAACTTTAATTTTGAACTTCAGTATTGTAATCGATTTTTACAATTTTCTGGTCTGAAAATCCATTTTTTAGGAGAAAAAAAAAATACTTTGTATTTTTTGTTCTCCTTAAAATGGATTTCCAAGCCAAGAAAAAAAGTACTTTGTATTTTTTCATGTATATATATACCTAATATACGGCAATACATGGCATTACGAATATAGAATTCGAATTAATACTACGTAACGAAACTTTCCAATTAATTAAGCTTTGGATGGACCAACAATCATATCCAATCATACAGTTGCAAATTACTTCAAGTATGTGTATACTGTATTATAGATAGCCAACTAATGGAAATAAAATAATACTTCAATGTAAATATGCATGTTTAATCTTAATTAAACGAACCTAACGCTAATGCAATGTGATAACTGTTTTATTTTAATGTAAAAAATGCCATATCTAACAGTGATATCTTGTGGTTTATCTATATCTTAACAGTACAATTTATACGGTTAAAACATTGGAATTGATTTGTAATTTTTATTTCGATGTGATATCAATGCGTTTGCTTGGATTGACTTCAATCCAAGGAATATTGACGACATATTTATAGAGTCTATTTATTATTTCATTTAGCCCTAGTCTATTAGCGATAATTTTATTACTTACCTCTCGATAAAAGTTTACCTCCGAATTTAAGTTCTGTGTGCCACTTTTATTTTATTTCGGTAATTAATCCCCAACCATAAGATTTTAAAATATTTACTTGTTTTTAAAATATATAAATCCTGCATTTCATGGTATTGGGAGATACATTAAAGAAACATTATCGCTCGTTCTCTAAGTTAAACGTTGATAATTCTTATCCAAAATACATTTTTGAAATGTTTTGTACAAAATTTATGTTTTCCACTGCAAAAGGTTTTCCAGTTTGCAAAAACTGATACTAAGAGCTTTTGTGTATTTATGAAAAGTTTAAGCGATAATATATTGTTCTCAAACAAAAGACATTGAAAGAGTCAAATATTCAATCGTATATTGTAAAGGCAACTTAGTCAATAATTCTAAAGACAGTAAGCTCTAAAAAAAATAGTCTGTCAATAACTATACTGCCAATGGCAGTTATTATGTCTATTTCAATGATTTAGACTTGTGATACAATTGTACAATTCTTTTTAACAGGGGTTTAGTACCTTGTAATGTAATCCACAATGTACTGACTTTTTGAGTGGTAAAAGTAAAAGAGACACTCAAACGACAAATGTTTCTTAAATGTTAATAGTTTCTAACCACAAACTCAAGATTCTCCATTTTTGCACGTTATGTTATTAACAATGTTCTCAGCTGGTAACAAATCTCCTGCACGTGAGCTAGAGGTATAATTAACAAGTTGATTAAGAGAAGGTGAATTGAATAATGATAAATTGGCTATGAAATACTTTCAACTGAAAATTAGAGGTAACTGTTAAAGGGTTGTAGGACAATATATTGTAGACAAAATTGCTACGTTAAATCAATCATATTTTTAACATTTGCGAAATGACCTAATTGTGTTCGGAGATGTATTTTATTACACATAAATGGTTCATTTGACTAAAACATGCATTATGAATCTCAAACCTACCTTTATTCTATATTTACAAACAAATTTGTCTTAAATATTTACGTCATGTTTAACCAAACAACCCCCCAAACATCTACATAATTTATTTGCATAATTGTCTTGTGGTATTTTAATCTGTTAAAGCTTTACTCGAAACGAAAAGTAGAAAATGAGAACATGTTTGGTATTTGTTGGAGAATGTGGTGGTAATGTTTGTTTTACGGCAACAACATTATGAACAATGTTGAACATCGGGTTGCCGTAGCCCAAGGGATAGCAGGTTTCCAACATATGATGTTATCATGTTTTGAATCTCCTTCGTATATTTTGTATTTTGGCTCTTCAGTTTTTATTTGCGACATAAATAAAACAATGCAAATATTTCGTTTAACAACGAACAGTATATAGCCATCAATTATAATTAATCTTTCATCATACTGCAGCAGAAACAGCCATTTTTAATAGATACGTTGCGGGTCTAAAGTGTCATGTTACTCTATAGGGAGTAAAAAACGTGTATAGCCCCTAGGGAGTAAAAATCAGATGTTGTCACCTCACTTGTAAATATTGATTGTAAACATTTGCATGTATCAAAAGTATGTATCGATAGTTTTATCCATTGGCATTAATTGTTGCCTAATCGTAAGTATTTTGACATATCTATATATATAATGAAAACTAAACAATCGTAATAGACGAAACGATTGAATCACTGATTTCAATCACACACAGCTGGTGGCTTCCATTAGCAAATTAAACTGAAAACAAGTTAGAAGTAGTTTTAAAAGGTTATATTTAAATCAAAATATTTCGGTTTTGAAACATAGTTTGTTCAAATAATGGTGCATTAGAACGAAGAATTATAGTTCATCACACGGACAAAAAGTGTCTATTTAATCCTCACTCATTTTACGACAATAGTTAGCTATCGAAGTGTAAGAAAAATTTCAACCCCCGCAGAATTTACCTATTTGCTGTGAAAATTTGTTCAAAGGAAATATTTGTATTTAGGCCTTTGAGTATACATGAGCTACGGATTTTTTATTCAAAAGGGAAGTTTAAATATAAAAGGTAAATTATGTTTTTCTTTTTCCATGTTTTTGATAGTTTGTTAGTTCAGCAAGTAAAGATTGCTTGAAACTGTAGATCCTATTTAGTTCTGAACTCTAACATTCATAAGAAATACGTGACATCTTATTTGGGTAATGTTTGAAAATTTATCTTAGAAAGCTTTAAACACATTAATACAATACGTAATACAATTCAATATGTTAATCGGCTCAGGTAAAGAGCTGAGCTGCATTAACATCTTGAATAAGGTTAAACATTTAAATTATTCATAAAACTTACTGAATATGAAAACTTTAATACGAGCTATAACTAAACCATATGTTTACTTATACACCGCAAACTAATAATAAATAGCTTGTTATTTGTTACATTAGTAATTACAAAGTGCACCATAATAACACCGTTGTGTTTAAATTCAAAGAAGGTCCAGGGTTCTCAAAATGCATGTTTATTTAGTGGGTCGTAGAATCTTACATCTGAGTCCAAAGCTTTGTTTGCAGAGTTCTTACATTGTCTATATTTTGCGTTATGCCCCAGGGAGTTTGGGGAAGCTTCCAGCTACATGTTAGATTCACGAATCCTTTATCATAGTTGTCAAGGTTGTAGGGTTAAATTTTGCAGCTAATTTTGTGTTTAGACAGATTTGTGTAACAAAATGCTAATAACACTTTCTAAGTACCGGTACAAAGTACCATGCAATAAGCATTACAAATTTTTAGTTTTTCCTCAACATTAAAAACTTACTTCCTCTTGCTGCCATGTTCCGTAGTTAAGACAATAGGTCATGAGTAGTACCTGTATATATCGTAGGGCTTACAACACAATTGATTGTCTACTTGAAATAAATCTAGTACTTACTCTGATAGCAGGCACAGATTATTGCTTTAAGTATTATATGTATAGTAAAGAAATTAATCATTACATTTAAAATAAAATTATACAAAAAATTAAGACATTGCAATCCACCTAGAAGATCTTTTGGAAGGTAATAATTGACCTTACGATTCATGGTCCGAAACTGTACGTTACAACTACCATACGGATGTTTCTACCATTCCACATTTCAAAAGCCAATTGTACCTACCTCCTCGACAAAATGATGGAAGATATACAAATGCTTGTTAATACGCAGTAAAATAAGTATGCTATCTCAGGGGCGTTGTATTGTAAAGACTGCAAATAATGTTGAAACTTACAACAACCTCAAGTCGTTACAGCGCTTACAACGTCATTACTAAACGAGTTGGTTGTTTGAGGATGTATTTGATTCTTGGCTACGGCTTAATTGATTATTTTTGGATCATGTGTTTACTTTGAGTTGATATAACTTCTATAAGATGGATAATTTGGAGTTGGCCAATGTAAAGATTGCTTTTTTATGAAATTAAATTTGATTGATTGCAGTTTTAAAAATAATATCGGTCACACCCAAACGCAAGAAATGAGAAGAGTCGTGATATAATTAAAACGCCGATGATGAAAATTCTCAGACTGTAATAGTATATTTCACTACTAATCACAAAAGTGACCCATGTAAAACGACTCACATGTAAAACACTATCTTGCTCCCAAATGGGACTTTTGTGACGAGTGTTGAACGATATTGAACTACTTCATTCTTGTTACTTCAGTCATTCAAAACGCCGTTTAACCAAATAAAACGATCTAATCATAAATCTCATTCTCTAGCAAAATAACCAAACAGAAAAGCACATATCATGAAATTAACTCTAAAATAATAGAAACCAAATTTCGTCGACACTAGCAATCAGTGTCACCAGACATTAACTAGACTAAAATACTTTGAATTAAAATAACATTATAATATATTTAACTAAGCCAGAAGTCCCACTAACGAAAGAGTATGTTTCGTATCACAGTCTTTCAAAGCAGGGCGTTTACTATTTACTATGAGTCTTAATAAGTAGTAGGCCTATAGCCAAAAATATTCTGTAGACATCTACTCACGCAGAAAGTAAAATTTCTATTGTGTGATACTACAAAAAATTTCAAAGATATCTTTAAGCTAATAAATTTAAGAACAAACTCTTTATTTGTCAGAGATAAGGATTGGAAAGAGAAAGCGGCTCTTTGGAAGAGGCTTAGTTTATGTTACTGCTGGTTCTGAAAGTTTTGTTTTTGTTGTTTGTTTTACAACAGTTGTCCTTGACTATAAATATTCATTCATTATAACAACTGAACTCTCATATACAAGGGATGAAGTTGTCCTGCAGTGAATTAAGTGAGACCTCCTCATGGAGTATGTTTAAAGTTTATTTTCTAATTTTTTTCACGACCATAAACGAATTTCTCTTAAATGTTTTTTTTCGTCTGATTTGTTGTAAATTATATGTCAAGAAAAAGAATTTAGTTTAGTTTTACTTAACTTACATTTTTTCCCGACCATAAACGAATTTCTCTTAAAAGTTTTTTTTCGTCTGATTTGTTGAAAATTATATGTCAAGAAAAAGAATTTAGTTTAGTTTTACTTAACTTACAGTTTATCGTCTAAGTTCATTTCGTAATCCTTTTGTAAGTTGAACTCTTAGGAACGACTGAAGTTTAACATAAATATACTTTATGACGCAGAGGCTTCGTGTACATACTTAAAGATAATACTTATAAATAAACCTTAAAATATATCATTGATTTTGGATCTTAGGTAGCCTAAATATGTGTTTTCATCACTCTATTTTTAAAAACAGCCCATTTCCATAAGCTGAGATCTTCAAAAATCTTCAGTTTCTGTAGATAAAACACACAAGAGAAATAGTGATCAGCTGACTTTTCCTTACATAAACATTACTTTCGCTACATAAACATTACTTTCCCTGCACAAACAATAATTTTGCCTGACATCAATAAAGTTATAATCAGCTGAATTTTTCACTAAAATTAATTGTACAGCCGTATGGGGTTAAAATTTAGTTAGATTGGAAAAATTAGTACATTATGAAATATCAGACAACTTTTTAAGTTTCATGAAGTAGTTTTTTTTTCATCGTGATAGAAAGTATCTTTCAATACTCGTCACGAAAGTGACCCATGTAAAACGACTCGCATGAAAAACACTATCTCGCCCCCAAATGGGACTTTATTGACGAGTATTGAACGATACTTTTTATCGTGATGAAAAAAAAAAACTACTTCATGTAAATATTTCCTGTCACACTGATAATGGTCAACATAGAGTCGGACGTTAAGGAGAACAGACGTCAAGTAGTGCATTAAAGTAATATTCACTACTGGGAAAACACAGTGTCATAAACGATTTATCCTAGCCAAAACGGCGATGACAAGATTAAGACCTTACGAAATTACAACTACGGACTTATAATATATCAAAGCAAGGTATCTTTTCATCATGCAACGCAATGAGGAGAGAGATTTCGTAAAAGCAATTAGCCATAATATTCGCACACGGAGTTAAGTAACAAAACGTTGTCATACTCAAGTCCACTAAAGTTTAGAACATCTTACAAATTCTCCACTTTCCTCTCTTGATGACCTTACGGGTATGGACAGTTTTTCTTTTAATAGTAAATGCTTCATGTCATTTAAGATCTGAATTTCTATATGGATTAGTTCTTTGTTATCCTTTATTAGTGAATTTCCCATGTTAAGAATATTATATTACCGCTAAGTCGCATGGTAATATCTGGACTTGGGACCAATTTAATTTTTTCGTCTTGAGTTCCACAGATGCTGAAAACTATATCCGTTCCAAACCAAACATAATATATGAATATTTATATATCGTGTCTCTATTAGCTTCTGTATACTGAGGAAAAATCATCTAGTTTGGATGAAATTTAGTACTAATGTGTTAACCTACTTATATTCGAACGAGTTTTCAAACCAGAACCCCGGAGTGGGGTTTTATGGCGTAAGTATTGGGTTTTATAATTATTTACCTTTAGACCAGGACATTTTCCGATTCATTTTCAAACCATTTTATTAAAGTTACAACATATAATAAATTAATTTTAAGAGCTTTTCTAAGGTCTCTGGTTATGCAGAAGAATAAAAAAACCAATTAACCGGGTACCTGAGTATAGCGGGATGGTAAAATATGATGTTTCAGATTTTTTTTTACATAGAAAATTGTATATTTGGCTACAAAATAACGACACATTTTTTAACAATTTAAGACCCTCTTATAACGAATGTTATGTAAGATTAACCCGTTGTGTTAACAATATACGTTATCTTGTAGTGCTATAACGAAACCAAAACTTTAGTCTAAATTCTTAATATATTTATTCAAATAGTCTATGTATACAAAACAGGTTCGGCTAAAACACATAGAAAAATAAACTGTGTTTCTTACAAACATTGAGACTACAAAATATTATTATTGAAAATAAAAATGTACACAAACACACATTAACAAACACCTGCACATTTATACCTGTATAATATACTCATAAATCTTGCTATATAATAAGGTGAGTACCACAAGTTTTATCTCACCATAAAGAAACACATAAAATACCTGCAGACTATATGTTACAATAAGCTTGAGGTAATGGGTCATTTCAAACCTTCATGTTCCAATGCCCTTACGATCTTGCGATGCAGTGATTCTACAGTTTCAATAAAAACTACACATCGTGTTTATGGGAAAGAGATTTTTTACCATTTTAATTCACAACGTTTACGATAAATACCAGTAAATACTCGTAATTGGTGTTATTTTATTAGCAAGTGAGTCATTGGCTCAGTTGGTAGCGTCACGGACTTCGGACCCAAGGCAGTGATGTCGTAGGTATGGATCCTAGTCACTGCTACAAACATTCTATCAGTACAGTTCACCTTTGTACTGTACCGGCTCACCGCCAACCTAAAAAAAAAAAAAATAATAAAGTGGCATATGATTGTTTAAAGCATTTTTTGTGTCTAAGTAGAGCTACATAACAATAATCGTTTAAATATAACGTTTTTCAGCGCTGTTTCTCAAAATAGCCTTAAATTAAGAATTAAGGGGGTTTTAATTCCTTTAACACAGCTATAGTATAATTAAATGATATTATAATCACATCGCATGGATTTAACATTTTAGTAGGGATTATTAAATAGATTTTTTCATCCATTTTATTTTGTTCAACATTTTATTCTTGTATTAGTTTTTTAATTAAATTTGGGTTTTAGTTATATTCAGTGTTTCAGTACAACTTAATTCATATGTTCTTTGAGTGGAATAATAATAGGTGTATGTACAAACTAGTTAAACGAATTTTTATTACCAAAGCAAATTTTAAGTAAATAAAAAAACAAAAGCAAATATTTTCAATCTCACTAAATGATATTGATTGATAATAGGACACTGTTTTAGTTCTGTATCAAACCAAAGCACAAAAATGATAGTCCAAGTGCCAAAAATGCAAAAATGCCTAATTACCTTCACTTTCCAAACCACGCTTGAATTGTTAATTACCGCTCAACGCATTCATATGCAACAAGTTTCAAATATTTAGCGCTAAAGAATATCAAAATGTTGTATAGTAAAATAAACATTTGAAAGCCATTTACTTTTCAAACTAACATCGATACTGCTTTTTTATTCTATTCTTTGTGTAACCATTTTTCAATGCTGTAAAATCCAAAATGGTGGGAGCCAATTTGTTTAAACTATGAAAGCCTTAGGAAATAAATAAATATCTGTCTTCTTGTAAAAACATTTGGCCTGGTAAAAAAAAGGGGAGTCAGTAGGTAAGTTTAATGTGTGTCGGTGACTCAGTCGGTAGCGCAGTAGACTTTGGGTCCAAGGCAGCTATTTCGTAAGTACGGATCCTGTTCACTGCCACTACTTTTTATCGGCATACTTCACCCTTGTACTCTACCGGCTCACCCCTTGCTTTGCTGGATGCGTTCCACGCACAGGTACATGGCCTATGTGGATGGGCAAATGCAAGGTTAAAATAGGCAGTCAACAAAAAAATTAATATATAAATAAAAATAATGTCTATTATTTTGTGCTAACTGGCATGACATAAAAATTGTCTTTGCAATCACTACTTGAAAATACTATTTATTCAATTGAAAACTGTACTAGAAAATCTAAAATAGCAGCTTTCATTTTAATTATAATTTTATAAATAAACTTGCAGTGTTATAAGATAGTTTTGGACACAGCTTGGTAATCTTTTGGTCCAAACATTCAACGAGGCTTTTTCTGAAATCCCTGGCGAATCATGTGCACAATTCGAGTCAGTCTTACGAATGCCAATCTACATTAGATGAAACTTGCAACAAGTATAACATTTATTACATGGTCATATATACATAGTTTAAAATACCGTTAAATTAAGTAATGGACGTCTGCCAATTGGTTGTTTTAAAGGGATTTTATATTCAGCTATATCTTCCAAGAGTAATAAGAAAATATGAATAATTTTTCATCTTTATAGAGATAAGTAAAATAGCCTTAATACTTTTGTTGCCATTGCACGTGTTGCCCCTTTACTTAACTAATCGTATACAGTATTAGGCACCGATTCATTCGGTAATTGGACGACGGTATCTCGAAAAAAAAATAGTTCGAAGTAAATATAAAATGTTATAATTAAAATTAAAGATTCGAGGAAAACACTGTATATTTCTCTCGAAGCAGCGTTGATCTATGCTGTTTACAGTTCATGAATAGATATGTTGATTTTGTGCTCCAGCTTACCATATAGCCTATGGATGTGAGTCTCTCAGCATATGATGCAAACATGTTCTACATCATTATTCCTAGAACTTACATACAGGAATTTCTAGGAAAGAGTAATTTACAACTTTTGTTACCTCGAAAAATCTTAGAATTATTTTAACTTAAATGAATGGTAAAGGCTAAATGAAAACTGTTATCTATACGCCATATTTAGTTTATTTGTCATTTTCCTTGATCCGTTTTTTAATAAAGTTATACATATTACTTTTTTCGTGGAAGCTTTAGGTTTAATCATTTGCACTTTGGAAACATAAGTAGTTTTTGTAACTAAGTTTTTTTTATCACATATATAGCTTTTCCATGGCAGTTGTCCACAATAGAACATAAAAACATGTTTTCCAGAACTCAAAAGTTTAAGTTTCACATAAATATGTAGGTGTGCTTAAAATGTATCGAAGCTAAGCTTATCGTGTGATATATTCTATCACTGTGTATTTGTTTCAGTACTGTCGTCAGATATTTATTCGTAATGGAAATTTATACTATTAAACACTTTTGAAAATACATTGTGATTGTTTTAAATACATTGTTTTCTAAGAGGATTTAAATCATTAAGTTGGTATATTATCATGTATGTAAAATTCGTTAAGTATCGCAACCAAACAACAATAAACATTAAACTATGTAATTTTTCGTGTATATTAATCTGCCATTAAATTATTCGACTAAAAATTGACAAACATGGAGTAAAAGCCTGTGTACATCCGTTTTATTACAATAACTCTAAATGTCAATATCGAAACGAGTTGCTTTTAACACAAATAAAACATTATGGCCAAAAATGAAGTTTCGTATACGCGTATTGAAACGCCTAAAAGGTTTTTATAGGACCATCAAAGATGTGTGTGTGTTTGTAATCCTCGATTCACAAAGGAAGTCTGTTTTTGCCTGATGTGGAACATTACCTGTGTGGTCAAAGCTGTGTTTGTTGTATTTTCTCTCATATTGTGTACTCTATACCGCAGGAAGTTCAATGTCTGTTACAATGTAAGATTATACATTTTATACATTAGTTTATAAGTGAACAGAATTATATGTTTTCACATATGTTGACTTTTTCTCATGATTGTAAAGTTTTGCGTCATTTAAGGTCCTCACAGATTGGTAAATCTTTTAATGCTTAAATTGAAATATATTCCAGTATCAATAAACATTTTCAACATGACAAATATTGAAACTTTGAACTAGAGATACATTAGGTACGGTTCAGGTGTAGGTATATTCAAGATTAGGTATATTCAACCCCCTAACATACAAAATCTCCGCCATTATTAACGATTTATGTATCATATAAGTGTGGGGTACACTCTGCTCAATACGCCTCTAGTGTGGAATGTTGGGGCTCAAAACGCCTCTAGTGTCCAATGCTGGGGCTCAATACGTCTCTAGTGTGGAATTCTGGGGCTCAATACGTCTCTAGTGTGGAATGCTGGGGCTCAATACGTCTCTAGTGTGGAATGCTGGGGCTCAATACGTCTCTAGTGTGGAATGTTGGGGCTCAAAACGCCTCTAGTGTGGAATGCTGGTGCTCAATACGCCTCTAGTGTGGAATGTTGGGGCTCAAAACGCCTCTAGTGTGGAATGCTGGGGCTCAATACGCCTCTAGTGTCCAATGCTGGGGCTCAATACGCCTCTTGTGTGGAATGCTGGGGCTCAATACGCCTCTAGTGTGGAATGTTGGGGCTCAAAATGCCTCTAGTGTGGAATGCTGGGGCTCAATACGCCTCTAGTGTCCAATGCTGGGGCTCAAAACGCCTCTAGTGTCCAATGCTGGGGCTCAAAACGTCTCTAGTGTGGGGTGCATTGGGTCGGGCCCGAAGGCCTAACTGACTGGAGACTACCAATGATGCTCCTTCAATAAATGTGAAAAGAGCTAAGAAGGTAAAAAGAGGTACTCTGTACTGGCGCCCAGCGAAAGTCCTTGGCACTTTCCCCTCTGCACTTTCCCTGAGTACTTTTCTTTGGGGAATTCACTGAAAACTTTTTTTGGTACTTTGACGTTTTTCTTATATTGCCCATACATGACAAATATTAAACATGACATACCATATATTGCTTTCAGGATCACATCATTACAATATAAAGGACAATGGAAAACAGTTGTTTTTTATACCACGCTGTATATTTTAAAACTCCTTTAAGCATTTAAATGGCCTAAGTTGTCATAGCTGCTTTAGCCATTGTTGGATAAAAATGTTTTATACTATTTTATAGATGTATTGGAAAAAAATTTTAGTAGTACTAACTTTACTTTTTTATGAATTGGCGAATTTTCTTAGACAGACTGACTGATTGTTTTGATTGCCACTCGCTTTAAGTTACAGGAAAACTATTACACGTCGAAGTAATCACGGCTATCTAAGTTTCAAGGGTAATTTGCTCTTAACATCTTCGGAAAACTTCTAATTTCTCGAACTAAGACGGTTATGTTTCTAACTTAGCCCAAAAGTTACAAAGCAATTTTAACCTTAAGTGCCGTCTCAATTTAGGTTATATATTAACCGTAAAATGAGCCTATCTTTCCTTATAACAAGGTAACGGTATTTTTTATAAGTACTAAATATGTTAACATTCACGAATTTCAGTTCAAAAGAGTAAAACTTAATATATTTTAAAACTACACCTTCTTCTAAATAACAGTTTCTAAGTACATTTAACCTTTTATTGCATATTTTCCTGCTTTGAATTTTGTGGTGATTCAAAATCCAACCTAATCTGATGGTTAATTATAACATATAATATTTACCATACATTTGGCAAAAACCCAGCTGTGAGAACAAATATAATGATATAAATAATATCTAAGTTATATATGAAAACGCCATTGAAATATCAGTAACGCACGTTGGACAATACCAATTTACCATTATTGGGTATGGGGCCACGTCACTACTTTTATGAGTTTATTTTTTTATATCACCCAAATTAGAATCATAAAAAATATTGAGGGGAGGAATTTGCTAGGTTTTCGTTCATAATCAAAATTTATCATGATCAATAAAATAAATTAATAACATAATTAAATTGCCCAGTTTTACTTTAAACATAATCGAATAAATAAGACATTAAACAAATACCATTGCTCGTGTTGGGTTTGATTGATTTCAAAAGAAATACGTTAAGTTTCTTGGTGATACAAAATACTGTTTATAACCATAGCTATAAACAAATATTGCTTATATAATTACAGATACAAAACGTTATTTATATTTTAGAGTACAGTTAATAATTAATTTCTATGGTGTACCATTTATATTTTAATACTTACATAGTTATATTTTATTTTAGAGCATTTGATTATCTATTATAACACTTAATGCACAGAACATTATTGATAGATCCGAGCAATTAAGATTTACCTACTATTTAAACTAGCAGTGCTTTTTCCTTAAAAGAAATTACAAAGGATTAAGAGAAACATTTCCAATTGGGTGTATAAATTAGATTGCTTCTCTAAGCTTCTTATTTGAAGTAGATTTCTTTGTTCTTTTAAAACCTTTTAATTAATATACAGGATAATAAATTTGATTCAGTTCAACCACTCCATGTATTGGCATGAATGATTTTTTTACCAATCGTGTATATACAGTTATTTTTTTAATTTTTTTTACATTATGTATACTTATATAATAAATTGCTCTTAAACATATGGTAATGTTATACAGCTTAGCAGAAGAATATAAATACCATAACCATAAATACAATCCAAAAACTAAGACATGCTCTCTATATTAGCTTAACTTAAGAACTTTGATTGTGATATTATTGTTATTGATTTTTCGTTATTATTTAGTATTAAAATGCAGTTAGATTTCTCATTACTTAAGACCTTTGTGTTAATAAATCATTTGGTCTTTACTATGCCAAAGTATTTCAAATACCTTTCCCCACTTACAGAAATCTGAAAAACCTTGATGTGGACCTCTTTACCGAACTAGCATCAAAGTGTGACTGGGATGAAATAGCTTCCCTCAAAGAAGTTGATGAAGTTGTTTATGCTCTAAATAATAAAATTTTGCACATTTTCAATTCTTGTGCACCGGTTGTGAGAAGACGTGTAACGAGGAAAAGAGCTCCATGGAGAGACGATCATATTTTGTCTCTGACAAAAATTAAGAACAATTGCCATAAAGCATTCTTGAGTTGTAGGAACAGCTCGACCAGATCTGCTTACACTAAAGCAAGAAACACATTAAACTCGGCCATAAGAAGCGCAAAAAGCGGTTCTTCTCAAGTCAATTAAAGAATAAGGACCCAAAAGGTTTTTGGTCATCGTTGAGAAGCAATGGCGTACTGGGCTCGAGCAGAGAAAATGAGTGTACCTTCTCTCCTGAGGACTTGAATAAATATTTCTCCACAATGGGCGGCAAAGGTTGTTTAGACAGGGGCAGGATTGAGTTCTACGCTGAGAACAAAAGTAGCCAAGTGAAGAATAAATTCTCATTCAGTCTAGTGACAGAGAAACGAATCAGGGATGTCATGAACAGCATCACAACCCGAGCTGTTGGTGTGGACGGCATTTCTGTTGATATGGTTAAATCGTTGAGTTATTATTGTGATTCTGCTATTTGTCATCTTTTAAATTTATCCATGACTACTGGCATTTTTCCCAGTGCCTGGAAACAGAGTATTATAATTCCGCTATCAAAAAAGACCAATGCTTCATGTGTTTCTGATTTCAGACCCATTTAAATTCTTCCAGTGCTTTCCAAAATATTGGAAAAAGTGATTGGAGAGCAATTAGTCTCGTATCTTGAGTCAGAGGAAATTCTTCCTAAAACACAGTCAGGTTTTCGAAGGGGGTTCAGCACTAGTTCAGCTCTTCTGAATGTCATGGATGAATTGATTGGTGCAAGAGATAGAAATTGGGGTAGTATTGTAACTGGTTTGGACTTTTCACAGGCATTCGATTCAGTTAGTTTCGATCTTCTGTTAGCCAAACTGAGTTTTTACCAATTTGATAGTCGATCTGTGCAGTGGTTTTCCTCCTATATCCGTAATAGGTCACAACAAACTCGAGTTAATGATCAGGTTTCACATTTTTTACCAAAAGTGTCGGGGGTTCCCCAGGGCAGTTGCTTAGGTCCTATCCTCTTCCTGATTTACACTGCCGACCTTGAGTCACAGCTCAGTCACTGCTCTGTCCATTCTTACGCCGACGACTCGCACCTTATTTTATCTTACCCTTTGGCTGAGTTTCCTGAAGCAGTCACTCGCATGAATAGCGACTTGATAAGTGTTAATAAATGGTCTAATGATCATGGTCTTCAGCTGAATCCTGACAAGTGTTCTGTTTTAAGAATCGTAAACTACTCTGTGCAAAGCCAACACAACAAGGATACTGATTGTGAAGTTCTTCTAAATGATAAGCCGTTGCCTGTTAGCGATTCATTAAAATTCCTTGGTGTCAAATTGGACTCTAGGCTCAATTTTTCTGAACATGTGAGACACATCTGTAAAACTGTTGTTGCTAAATTACGATTATTTAATAGGTTTAGGTTTGTTCTACCAATGTCAACCAAACTTGAAATAGTTCGTGCTATAATTCTTCCATCTATTTATTATGCTCTTCCCTCTTTTGGTAACAGCCTTACTCAAGAGAATATAAATATTCTCACAAGACTTCAGAACAGTGCTCTGAGATTTGTCTTCAACTTAAAAAGGTCGGATCATATCAGCGAGTATAGGTCAAGGGCAAACATCTTGACAGTTAAACAATGCTGTGATCTTCAAACCGTTCTAATTGTTCATAAAACTTTGTTAACGGAGTGTCCCCAATACATCAGAAGGAAACTGGTTTTCAGGTCTGAGGTGAGCGTTCGCCTCACTCGGCAGGAAGGCTTGCTACACTTGCCACGGGTCAGAACGGAATTAGGGAAGAAAGCCTTTTCTTACTTTGGGCCCCAAGCCTACAATGCCCTTCCAACTGACCTCAAATCAGTAAACCTCTCTAGGTTTAAAAGGGGTTTGAAAGATTTATTTTATACCGATAATAATTAGCCAGTTGATCTAAAATGTATTGTTGCAATAAGTCTAGTATAAGCTGACCAATTACGTTTAGTTTGACAACAGTTGTATTGAAAATCAAAGAACTGTACTTTGAATAACGCTGGCTAAATAAAGACGTTTTTCATTTCATTTCATTTCATTTCATTTCATTTCATTTCATTTCATTTCATTTCACTTATTTGTCAGGTTATTATTTTTTCATTTAGTCTCTTATTGTGTTTTACAGAGATATATCAGGTGTGTAAACATGAACGAAACTTGTCTCTGATGATTTTCTTTTAGTTATCAGGTGCAATGTGGTGGAAACGTGATTGGAATAGACTTTACTAAATGAATCCAGAAGAAACCATTGGAAAACATGACGGAATATGTATGATCATCGGCACTTAAACCTATTTACATAAGTATGTTAAATTGTATTCTCTTGGTGTCAAAATATGGCGGGGTTTTACATAAGCTAATACCTTTTTGGTTTCATTTACCTCTTTTAATTATTAAGTTAAGGGTTACGTCAAACTACTGCGTCAAAAGTGTTTTAATTCTTAACATATCTTATGAATACTTTACAATATTCCAATACTTGTGATGTGATTTTCTAAACAAATTGATGTCTTATAGTCTTTTAAAATATGTTTTAGTAAATAGTGTTGTCCCTCTGCAAATCGAATCTTTTTCTAAACCTTTAAGTAACTGTTTATTCTCTTTCATTAATGACGATATGGGCGATATGGACCAGGGTTTAAATTCGTACTAGAACACTTATAGTTTACTAATACTGAACATTATAATGATTTGTTTATTATTATTAGTTTATTGACGGCTTGAACGCTATACTTACAGTATGTATTAGGAGCAAACTTACAGGGTTGCCGTGTTAAATGTATATTGTGGTAAAATCGTACATAAATATCATGTAAAAAAACTTATTTTGATGCTTTAGTTGACAATAGACAACTTGCTAATTCCCTACGCGTGATCTAGATTCTGATAAATATAAGTTTAACAGCATCCAGAGAATTAAGAAGAATTTCAATCGGGTTGTGACCACATAAAATCGACATCTCATGACAGGTTAGAAAATAGTTGATTTCGTTCTATCAACAGGTTCATGCATAACCAACCATTCAAACTATTCTCAACACTTCAAACAATAACACTACCTAAAAGTAGAACTTGCTGGAAAAATTATCCTTTATTCCAAAAAAATATTAAGTTTACAATATTGTTTTTTTTTATCCAATCAATCTTTACTCTTCATTGTACTGTTGTGTGTATTGAGTTTTTGTATAACTTAAGCTCGGAACCCTGAGAACCGATATAGCAATAAACACATTGGAAAGTGGCATGTATCTTTATCTTTTAAATTTGCACTTTTCTTACTTCCCCTCTTTTCCAAATCTTTATGCAGTTAAATGTATAAATATACCAATAGTTTGTTATACCTGTTTTTGGTATTTAATTTCTTTGTCTAAAAAACAAGTAATAATAATGCTGGTCTACATAAAAGCAAAAGTTTAACTTGAATAATCTTGGGAGGGATTGAGAGAAACCGATTTTTACAAAACCTCAATTAAACTTTTATGAGCGTATCAAACTTTTATGTTTGTCAAAACATCAATAACTACTGTTATAGGCAATAGTCTGGGCCAGTGAACTCATGAAACCTACGATTTATACCAACATTTCTTTAACCTTACCGTAATTAAGATTTCTTTTCATGTTATAGGTGTTGGAAGAGATAAGTACAACCAAGCCACCTTTTTATTTTGCACTGTTAAATTTAAATAAATGTTTTCTGTTGTGGGCAATATAACATGTATTAGATGATAGAAGTGAACTTATGAACAACTACAATCTATACAATTAAAAGTAATACAAAGTCCAATAGAATATAATAAAGTTTAAAACTACAAAAAATTAGTTTATATACATTTAGTGTTGGAAATTATACATCAACTACACTGCAAGAGAAAAACTCTGTCTAAAGTTGAAAGGTACATAGATCAGAGAGTTGATTAAATGAATGTCTCTAGTGTTAAGAACAGATAGAGAATAGTACTAAATTATATTTTTCCAGCCCTGCGTCAAGCTGGAATTCATTTTTCAAGTTTCTACATACCATAATTTAACACATATCAACAGGTTTTTCATCGATCCCTGGTTTCTTTCTATGCTGCCAAACTGTAAGCTGTCATGCTTGATAGCTTTTTTATTTTAATGATTATTTCCTAAAAAAATATAGCTTAGCGAAGCTTGGGTGTGTTAAACATAATACATTAGTGTCTAGGTCTTCGTTGTTAGGGAACAGGCTTAGACCGACTCCCTTAGAAATGTTTGTATTGAATACTCTCTCTTTCCCTCTACAATAAATTTTAGAATCTTGGCGTAAACAAGAAAAATAAAAGGCTTGACACAGGAAGCAAATAAAAGTTTTGGTTGCAGATCACAAAGACTTTCTGTCATTATATATCTTTAAATATGTCTGTTGTTTGTTATGCACTCCTATTTAGTTTTCGTCTTAAGCAACTTATATTATTCAGCTATTTAGATCATTAATTGGTAATCATATAAATCCGCTTCTACTGTAATAGCTGTGTATTTTTGATAGTGTAGTTACTTTGATAGATAGGTTGTAGTTGATAGATAGTAGAGAACATACTTATTTTCAATTACGAATTGTCTCAACAAAAATTGTTTAGTGCGGGTTTGTTATTAAAGTTCTAATAACCAAACAGCCTTAATTTGCACTTAACGCAATATTTTTTCATTAATTCTAAAGAAATACAAAATTTGCTTATAAAGAATGATTTTTTGTAAACTGATGCAAGTGTGCTGCAAGTAAATCTGCATATTTCTAAAACAATCCTTTTACCAGAAATGTTATTCACCATTCAGTGAAGACGACTTTGATGTTGTTACAAATGGAATGGATCAGGATGTGCTTTATGTGACAACCTTCTTTTGTGCAAGATCCACTGCAGTACTGTTATCTACTGTTCCATACTGTTCGATTTTCCAAAAATAATATTCAATTGGTACATGTTTCAAATTGACCATAAAAAATTTCAAATCTTTAAGTCTTTTAATTAAAAATAAATATCAACGTATAGGATTTGTTATATGTACTTATTATATATGTTTTATTCTGATTTAGTAAGCAACATTACACGTTGAGTGTAGTAGTTACAACGTGTTTATACGTCTTGTATTATATGCAAAAAACTACGCATAATTCACAAATTGACTTTAACTTTTATTGATACATTAATTATTTCTTGAAATGTGATAATTTTTATAGACTTGATATTCGCAAAAATATTAATTCTATATCTAAACATGCAACATTTTCTATTAGGATATGTTGTTAACTTTGTTTCTCTTCTATCTCTAGTGTAAGTTTATACATTTTATTATGTACAAAAATACAGGAAACAAGGGGTGGGCTCAGACACTGTTCGGTAGGCAGATGCTACCCATAGTGCTGCCTGACGCTGCACTCGGGCTAGCCGCATCCTATATACCTCCTTATTGAGAGCATCTGCCTACACCTCCATACCGTACAAGAGTATGGATTAGACCGAAGACATTAACAGCCTTCTACGACTGGACCGAGACCCTCCGACATTGGCCATCAACCGGCTGAGAGAAGAAACCACACTAGCTTTAATTTATTAGTCAAATCATTAATAGCAACAATTTCAACTAATGAATTTTTCTACGCTTTGTATTTTTATTTTATAAGAAGGTAAAATCGTGTTTTAATCACATTTTAAAATCCTATTTGTAAATATTAGAATTATTATCAACCTATAAACTGACAAAAAATATAAATTATTTCTTGATTTCTTTACGTTCTTTTCCTACATTAAATTGGTAAATGGAGTTGTTCCAAGTTGTGATATTTAAGAAAAAGAACCATATATTTTAAAGCTATATTTAATCTGTGATTTTTATTTATATTTCAGAAATAAGCTCGTAAATAATGTGTAGAGCATTTAGCATATTCCTATAGTTTATTAGCTTTTACCTGTACAGACATAAAGTGAAGATTAGGGGTTGGAAATCCTGATTGCCGTGTTTTAGACGTTGACTCTGTGTCTCTACAGTTTTTTAAGTTTTTAACCGAGTTAAATGAAGTATTTTTAACAATGTGCATTACTACCCGGTTACTGTCTTAGATGTGCTTTGGTTTTGATGTTAAGATCTCCGACTCTACCTGTGAGTAAATGAATGTCGTGTAACTAACATTCGAATAACGAGGACAGGAAGGTTTAAGAAGCCTGTTCAGACTTTGCACAAACCAAGCATCAGACTGGAAGGGGTAGACGCTACGGCGGTTGCCTAGTAACGGACCACGTCTACCAACTGCGTCCGAGTGGCGCCAAGATTTCTCGGGGACTAACCATTGTACTGCATGCCGGCTACTGTCATCGCAGGCGAGACCTCCGTTTCGTCGATTTTCTGTGCGCCTTCAAGTTTGCAGCAACTATTTGCAGTGCATTACTGTACTGCGTTTACAGCATTGCAGGAGTTCCAATAATCAATACATTATGGTGCATACTCGAGCACAGCTGTCATCACAAAGCAGTATAAAGCCAAGTACAAATCTTGATTATGTTGTTGAAAATGTTTTACATGTCGACAATACCTATGAAGACCAAATTTCTGCTATTTGCTCGCACCTAAAATCTTTGCAATGTAACTATCCAGATATCAATTTTGTTGCACTGGAATCTACTATTAGTGAACTTTTATTGAACTTGGATTCATCATTAGCAGAAATTGCACGTCTGAAGGAACATACGGAAGAACTAAGATTGAGTAATGACGAGCTGATTGGCAAGATTCAAGAGGAGAAATGTCAGCGGCGATCGCAGCTAAACGACTCTCTGAATGCACAAGAAGCGGTTTTGGAAGAAAAAGACTCTCTAATGAAAGACATTAGTTTTCTTAAGGCTAATTTAAGTGATTATAAAATAAAGTTTCAACAAGTAAATTTGGAGTTCAGTTCTTTGCAGGATTTATGTAATGAAAAAGAATCTTTGATTGTTAGCTTAACTAAGTCGATCTCTGAGCACAAAGAAAAACAGGTTAATCTTAATCAATGTGTAACTAAGTTAAAAGAGGAGATGAAGCAAGCAAAGACTGCTGCATGGGTAGAAAGCAGATGGCTAGACGATAAGGTTTTAGAGGCTTACTTTGTTAGTTTCAATGAGTCTGTAAACAATGGTTATGGTTCAAAATTTACTTTTTTCAGGCCCACAAACACACAGTTTATAAAATTTGGTAGCTCTGATGACGTCACTGATTTGTTACTGCATATTAAATTTGTTGAATCAGATTATGGGTTTTGTTGTGTGAGTGATAGCTCTGTAACTGTACAGGGTGATTCGGTGTCCCATTGGAGTTTATTGTTTATTGATTTAAAGGAAAAATGTGGTTACCATTTTGACTCCCTTCCTGGTTATAATCATGAACATGCAAAGGTGATTGCAAATAAGCTTGGTTTATGTGATGTTGTTGAAATGCATTGCTCAAAACAAAACAATGGATTTGAGTGTGGGCTAAGAGTTTTGGTCAATGCTAAGTTTATCCTTGATTTTTATTGTAGGCATGTAACAACAAACTCAATGTTACCTTTCTTTGAGTGGTACAAGAGCTATGGTACAAATGGGGCCAGAACTGAGACTCCAGCTGCTGGTGAGACGACACCCGCACCCGCGCCTGTGAGCGCAGTTCACTCACCTGTTGAGGCTGTCCCCATTGTATGTAATGACGAGAGGACTAATGTTAAGGTTAGGAGGGGTGTTAAGAAAACTAAAGCAAAGAATGTAAATCAATTACCTCTAATTACATGTAAGAATAGGTTTAATGTTTTGAATCACCAGGAACAAGGTTGTGACAGTACAAAAACAGTTAAAAATGTATCTGGTTTATGGTGTGTAAGCCAAAAAAAGAATTCACATGGAAAAGCGACAAAAAAACACATTGTGAATAAACAAAAGGTAGTAGTTTCAACTCCATGTAAAACCTCTTTGTTCTGTCATGATCCAAAATTGCAGGATGACTGTGGTCCAAATACTTCCAAAGTTTGTATTTCTGAGGAGAAAATCAACAATAGCATAAACTGTTTGGTAATTGGGGATTCATTGTTGCGTTATTCTGGGCGCAGATTGGCGGAGAGCGGGGCTGTTGTGGAGGTCCTTCCAGGTGCAAAAATTGTAGATATTAAGCATTCTCTTCTTAATAAGTATCTGTCTTGTCAACCTAAGACAATTGTAATACATGTAGGCACTAACAATCTCGCTCTCGGCTACAGAGGTGAAGCTGGGTATAATGGGGGGGTGGGGTAAGCGTGAGGCATTGCACAGTATGGCAGATCTATTGTCCACTACCAGACGATCATTTCCGGACTCTCGAGTAATTTTGAGTGGTGTAATTGTACGAAGCGACATAGCAAACTACCACCTGAATCACTTTAATGAGCAGTTGTACATGATGTGCATAAACTTTGGCATTTCATTCATAAATGCAAACCGTGTCTTGAGAAGATCAAATTTGGCACAAGATGGTAGACATTTGAATAGGGCTGGTAGTTTTAGGTTTGGGAATTTTATTTTTGGCATGCTTGAGGGTAAAACTGCAGACAATCTGAGCTCATCCAAAATACATAAGCTTATCCCACAAAAACCAAAACAGTCGGGAAATGGGAGAGACCATGCAACAAATACACGAGGATAGCCCATGTTAACATACGCTCTTTGGGCACAGGTTTTGAAGAACTGAAATCTGTGGTTGAAGACTTTGATTTTGATGTTTTAGGTGTAACAGAAACATGGTTGAACCCAATGTTGGCCGACGACTGTTGTAATATCAATGGTTATTCTCTATGGTGAAAAGATAGAAGGGATGGTACAAATGGTCTACCATCCAGTGGAGGTGGAATTGCACTTTACGTTAAGAATGGGCTCACTTTCAAACAAATTGATTTAGAAAATGTTGACACCAGTGTGGAATATATGTGTGGTACGGTCCGTTTGAAGAGCACTTTATTTAATGTCTGTATTGTTTACAAGCCACCAAATGTTGCATATTCTAGTTTAAGACCTTTGTTCCAAGCCTTATTTATCGATAAAAAGATGGAGGTCGATGAGGTCGTCTTGCTTGGAGATTTGAATATAAATCTTTTTGACACTCATGAAGGTGGCACAAGGTTCATAAACAAGATGCTTGATGAAATGAGTCTTGTTCAAGTTATTAAGGAACCAACAAGGGTTACTGATACTTCATCTTCTTTGATTGATCATATTATAATAGAAGATAAACTGAATTATAGGTCAGCTGGGGTTATTGACACTTCGAAATTACTGGATTACAGAGGAGTCAAGATCACAGATCACAGACTCATATATTGTGACTTGTATTTGCCCAAAAATAAAGCTCCTGCAAAATTTATTACGTATCGATCATATGAGATGTTCAATTTGAATGCCTTTATAGATCTGGTTGCTAGTGTTGAGTGGAATAATATGAGTATGCTGAATGATGTTGACGCAATCGCAGAAGCATTATCATCTAAGATTGGAGAAATATATGACTCATGCGCCCCACTTGTCACGAAAAGAGTGACAAAGTGCAAGGCCCCCTGGAGAAATGACGAAATTAAAAACCTAACAAAGTTAAAGCGTAAATTTAAATCTAGATTTCTGCAATCAAAGAGCACACATGATCAATTGATGTATGTTAAATTTCGCAACTTGGTAAATGGGGCAATAAGGAAAGCTAAGCGATTGTATTTTAAAGATAATATAGATTTCAAGGATTCAAAATCCTTTTGGAAGGTCTTGCGAACTGGAGGGATAGTGAAAAGTAATGAAAAAATAAATTGCTCGTTTTCCCCTGATGATCTAAATACATATTTTGTCAGCATGGGCTCTAGGAACAAGGCTTCTCAAAGTAAAATTGATTACTATAGACACAACTTATGTGACAAAGTTTATTCAGAATTTATTTTTAAATCTGTAAATGATAACGATATAAAGAAATTTATGAATGATATCAAAACAACTGCATGTGGAACTGATGGAATTTCCATTCAAATGTTAAAGGCAGTGAGTCCATATTGTTTGGGGGTTATTACTAAGCTAGTTAACTTATCAATTATGACTGGGCGCTTTCCAAAGAGTTGGAAAAATGCATTGGCATTTCCTCTGCCAAAAACAAAGCAACCCCAATTTATGTCTCATTTCAGACCAATTTCTATTCTTCCAGCTGTATCCAAACTACTTGAGAAAGTAGTGGCAAGCCAGATTGAGGTTTTTATAGATCGTGTTTTACCTGAAAACCAATCCGGTTTTAGGCGAGGTTTTAGCACCACTTCAGCTTTGTTAAATATAATGGACCAGCTTTACAGAGCAAAGGATGAAAGGCTTGATAGTGTTTTAGTGGCTTTGGACTTTTCCCAGGCATTTGATTCGGTCGACTTTGAGTTGCTGATGGCCAAGTTAAAATTTTATAGGTTTGGTGAAATAGCTCAAAGCTGGTTTCAATCTTACCTTGTAAATAGGAAGCAGATAACTAGGGTGGATGGTGTCTCTTCGGAGCCTCTCCCAAAGAACTGTGGAGTACCTCAAGGAAGTGTACTTGGGCCTCTGTTGTTCATTATTTACACTGCTGACATGGGTGAAGAATTATCTCACTGCTCACTGTTTTCGTATGCGACTTATCTGAAAGATAAGTTGAAAAGTAGGAGAGATGTGAGAGATAGGAGTACAAGACCGGATGGCCTGCTGCACTTGCCTCGCGTCCAGTTGGAATATGGTAAAAAGGGATTTTCTTTTTTTGCTCCTCAGAAATACAATCAACTGCCAGAAAATGTAAAAAAAACTTAGTTATAAAGCTTTTCGACTGAACTCCAAAAAATGTCTTTTGTAAATATAAGTTAAGGTATTGTTAGTTAATAAGTCATTTATTGGTATTGTAATATTTCTTTTGTTTGTATTGACTTGAGTAGTTTTGAAAAACAGTATTGTTACTGAAAACCGCTTTAAATAAAAGACGTTTTATTATTATTATTATTATTATATGTCTAATTTCACATAGACATACCCTTTAAATATTATAAACTCAAATTTGCTAAATTAGCTAGCTAAAAGGAAGTGTTTTGCTAGCCTCATGAATAACCTCTCGCAATTCAGTCCTCATTGGAAATGCCAAAGGCTTAGGTGGTTAAAAATGCAATGTTTATTTACTATAACAAAATTAGATTTTATTTTAATTTTAAAACAGAGATCTAAATATGTAAATAAAATACTCATCCAAGAAGTAATCAGTCTTTGCACGTTTAATAAATATTATCTCGTAAAAATTAAAAGTGGAAAGCTTAAATAAACAATCCACAAAGGGAGATGAGAGTAAAACATGATGACAGCATATTTCAAGAACCTGCTATCCCTTGGGCTACGCTAAACCAGCTCTCAAAATGTAACATCTCAATACAATCGTAGCCGTAAAATGTACATTTCAGCATTTGAAACCTATTATATTTTTATTTATATTATAAAAATCTATTGAATTATATTTATATAATATTATATTTATATTATATTCATTTAATTATTGAATATCTTAAATTACCATAAATACAGGGTGTTTTTTTTTTAACTTGCATCTTTATTTATGTAAAAACCGCAATAGATAGAAATATGCAGTTTGCGGGAATCATCTATTGACGTAGGGGGCCCAATGTTTTTGAATTCAACGTTACACTCACATTCCCCCCCTTTCCCCCTCTGCCACCGACTTAATTTTTTTAAACAGCGAGGTACCCCTTGTGACATATCAAATAAAAGAGCATGAAAAAAGAAAATGTTTGATGAAAAAAAAATTGAAAATCAGTTCATAAATTTGTGAGATACTTCCCCCTCCCTCCCCGGAACTTAATTCTTTTTATTAGTAAGGTACGCCTTGTGACATATCAAATGAAAGAGCATGTAAGAAGAAAATGTTTGCTGAAAAAATTGAAAATCGGCTCATGAATTTGTGGAATAATCCCCCCCCCTTTACACTACCCATAACTTTGTTTTTAATAGCAAGGTATCCCTTGAGACATATCAAATGAAAAATAAATTTCACCAAATATTTTCTTTTTTCATGCTCTTTCATTTGATATATCACAAGGGGTACCTTGTTATAAAAAAATAAGTTCCGGGGAGGGAGGGGGGGATATCTCACAAATTTATGAACCAATTTTCAAGTCTTTTCATCAAACATTTTCTTTTTTTATGCTCTTTCATTTGATGTGTCACAAGGGGTACCTTGCTATTTAAAAAAATTAAGTTGGTGGCAGGGGGGAAAGGGGGGAATGTGAATGTAACGTTGAATTGAAAAACATTGGGCCCCCTTACGTCAATAGATGATTCCCGCAAACTGCATATTTCTATCTATTGCGGTTTTTACATAAATAAAGATGCAAGTTAAAAAAAAACACCCAGTATAATATTCTATGGTATTTATTATGCTATTTGAATTAGGTTTTTACAAAGCAATAATGCCTATCAGTGAGTTTCGGTACACCTGTACAATATACACCAAACAAAGACTAGTCGATATAAACTGAAAAAGTAACTTCCATAACAAGCCGACAACCCCCGATAACAAGCGTTCTAAATTGGCGAATGGGATCACAATGGCTGCATGAAATGAAACTCCCACTACCAGTTGTTTTAGGAGTATTGTTAGGAGTACTATATCGACAATGGAACATGTGGAAGGGCTTACTAGCGAGAGTTTCAAAGTTCCGAGTAAATTTTCAAAATAATTTGTCAAATTTAAAGCTCCTTAAACGCATTAGTTTGACATAGTGATTGTTAACAGTTTGTGAAGTTATAAAATTGATGTAAACTGTTTTTGGCTCAGCGATTTCGTTATTGTGATAGAAACGATCCCAGAATACTTAATTACTTAACTCTCGACCCTCCAATAAAATCTAATAGCCTAACAATGACATCTCCAATGAAATATAATAGAGTAAATAATTGATGCAATATAAATGGTTTGGGAAGGAGTAGGACTAGTTGGATTACAGACAAGGAACACTTAGAATTAGCGTTTTTAATAAGAACTCATTGCCTCTGCTTCTACTACTCGATATAAAGCGATTCCCTTTTCATTGTAACAAAATTCTTTCGTCATCAAAACAATATTAATTTAAATTTACATTTTACTCTTTAGTTCATTTATAATTTTTTATTGATTCTATAGTCGTCATAATATTGATCATTAAATCCATAAAGTGATTGGAAAAGTAATAGTTAAAAAAACGCGCTTTGTTTATTCAACTTTATTCAAAGACAAATTGATTCTTGATACGTTATCTATAATTGTTTTGAAAGGTCGTACTTTAAAATCAATTTTGTATGTTTTTAGATATGAATGTTTCAAAGTAAAGATTTTCTGGTTAAGTTTGTTGTTGTATGTTCTTGGGAGAAGGCTACTGAAACCCAAGGTTTTTTTATTTTAGGACTTAAAATAATAAACCAATGACACTACTGGCAGGAATCAAAAACTAATTTTAAAATTCTACTTCACACACAAAATGTAAAAAAAATATTTTTCGGTCATCAGCTTACCCTCCAAACAGTTTATTGTTTCTGAATCCAACGTTTCCATTTTGTAATTGTGTAAAGCATGAGGGAAGTTTTTTTGGCTATGAAAGTTGACATCGATCAGCTTTAAGTGTTTGAATTAAGCGTCAAAAGCCCTATTGGTGTACACAACAAAAAGGTAGCCTATAGTCGACTTAAGTGTGACGTCAGTATCACGCGGAGCTATAGAATGTATTAGAATACATCTATCTGACACCGTGAAAGTCAGGTTAGTCGGGTGTCAGAAATTTGCAAGGCATTTAGTTTCTAAATACTCCAATGAAAGAAGCAAAAATTGTTTATGATTATTTGTATATTTATTAGAGTATTAATAAAACCACTATCTAATGGGTCAAATAACAATAAGCATTTGCCGAACACATATTTTATACCCCTTGTTGGTAAGTGTCAAATTAGCAATTGGAAAATTAAAAAGTTGTTTAATTGCTACATTTTACCCCTACATTTTGCCCCTAAAAATATCAAAAGCTGAATTTTTCACGAACATATTGACTTTTAGTTTAGTGTTTATGTTTGGTGTTAATAAGTTAAATAAGTTAAATATTTAGGTCCAAGTAACGAGAATCGCTTAACCAGTATAAAATTGCCTTAAGGTTAAGCATATTAAATGTATAAGCTTAAATAATATTTCCTTTTAGTTTAAAACGAGGAAAATGTGCTTATGGAGTTAATGAACAAAGTTGGCATAAAAATAACTATATTTTAATATATTTTTGAAGTTTCATTAACACATTATTCACGTTCTTGAGACTACATTGTGCTTTGATTCTATACTCGTTCAACCGATTTCAAATAGGCTACTGTTTATGAAAGTTAATAAAATAACAAAGGTAGATTTCATAAAATATTTCGTCAGGTATAGCCATTTTATTAATTCATAGTTCAGAATTATACTAATTAATAAGTATTTTATAATCAACCCCATTTTTATTTCATTCAGAGATAAAAGAGATTGATTCAATTTTACTGAATCTTTTGATGTTTCCCACTTTGGCCGGATGAAACAATTAGATCTGCCAATATCTGAGCAAAGGTGATCTGACTAAGCTGCCCACTAATCTGTGTCAGTTTCTTTAATATCTACTCTGGCAAAACAGTCTGAACTGTATTCAAGGTGATATAAATAAGCTTCAACAACCTCTGCGTAACAATTGCATTACAATTGTAAGACACTACTGAAACCCAAGGTTTTTTTTATTTTAGGACTTAAAATAATAAACCAATGACACTACTGGCAGGAATCAAAAACTAATTTTAAAATTCTACTTCACACACAAAATGTAAAAAAAATATTTTTCGGTCATCAGCTTACCCTCCAAACAGTTTATTGTTTCTTTATTTAATTAATGGTATTAATTTAAACTTGATTATGTTCATTAACACATTATTCACGTTCTTGAGACTACATTGTGCTTTGATTCTATACTCGTTCAACCGATTTCAAATAGGCTACTGTTACATACATATTACATTATTCATTATTCATTATTCATTATCCATTATCCATTATCCATTATCCATTATCCATTATTCATTATTTTTTAAGGCATGATAATTTTTCTTCCTTAAAAAAAATTTTTATTTTAATAATTCATTATTCATTATTCATTATTCATTATTCATTATTCATTATTAATTATTCATTATTAATTATTAATTATTCATTATTCATTATTCATTATTCATTATTCATTATTCATTATTCATTATTCATTATTCATTATTCATTATTCATTATTCATTATTCATTATTCATTATTCATTATTCATTATTCATTATTCATTATTCATTATTCATTATTCATTATTCATTATTCATTATTCATTATTCATTATTCATTATTCATTATTCATTATTCATTATTCATTATTCATTCTTCATTCTTCATTCTTCATTCTTCATTCTTCATTCTTCATTCTTCATTCTTCATTCTTCATTCTTCATTCTTCATTCTTCATTCTTCATTCTTCATTCTTCATTCTTCATTATTCATTATTCATTCTTCATTCTTCACTATTCATTATTCACTATTCATGATTCATTATTCATTATCCATTATTCATTATTCATTATCCATTATCCATTATCCATTATCCATTATCCATTATCCGTTATCCGTTATCCGTTATCCGTTATCCGTTATCCTTTATCCGTTATCCGTTATCCGTTATCCGTTATCCGTTATCCGTTATCCGTTATCCGTTATCCGTTATCCGTTATCCGTTATCCGTTATCCGTTATCCATTATCCATTATTCATTATTCATTATTCATTATTCATTATTCATTATTCATTATTCATTATTCATTATTCATTATTCATTATTCATTATTCATTATTCATTATTCATTATTCATTATTCATTATTCATTATTCATTATTCATTATTCATTATTCATTATTCATTATTCATTATTCATTATTCATTATTCATTATTCATTATTCATTATTCATTATTCATTATTCATTATTCATTATTCATTATTCATTATTCATTATTCATTATTCATTATTCATTATTCATTATTCATTATTCATTATTCATTATTCATTATTCATTATTCATTATTCATTATTCATTATTCATTATTCATTATTCATTATTCATTATTCATTATTCATTATTCATTATTCATTATTCATTATTCATTATTCATTATTCATTATTCATTATTCATTATTCATTATTCATTATTCATTATTCATTATTCATTATTCATTATTCATTATTCATTATTCATTATTCATTATTCATTATTCATTATTCATTATTCATTATTCATTATTCATTATTCATTATTCATTATTCATTATTCATTATTCATTATTCATTATTCATTATTCATTATTCATTATTCATTATTCATTATTGTGAGGACATATTTTGATGACATATTGTAATGACATTTTGTGAGGACATATTGTGATAACATCTTTTTTACATGACATATTTTCGTGTGACATATTGTGATGAATTTTTAGCAATCCATCATATTTACAGTTTGTTATAAAGTTCGTAATTATTTATCTTGGTCTATCAACGCAATGTTTGGCACATAATTAAAATTTTATTTGCACGAGTGTTGTCTTATATAGCGTTTGACAAACTCATTATATTATTGTAGGTTAAGTCTGTAATAAAACATAAAAGATAGATAAAAAATCTATAACCTACTTTTAGCATTTTTTCCGCGTTTGATTATTAATTCTTGGTTATCGACAATTGATTTCCTAGATTTTCATCCAGTCATATTTCATTCATATTCTTCTCTATACAGTGAAGCCGTTTTTAATTAATTTTAAATAATGATAGCTATTTCACTAAACATATATATTTGTGTGTTTATGCAGTTAAACTTCGATTAGGCATCATAAATATTATAATTATGCATTAATGAAGTATAAATTTCTCTCTTTGAAATTACAAGACATTGGACATTTTTTGGATATATGCTAATGTGTTATATATTTGAGAAAGTTGTACTGATATCAATCTATACTATAATATCAGTAATTTTTGCGAACAATAATATCGAAAACGGCTCCTATAACTTTCTCCAAATCGTTAGAAATATCTTAGTTTTAGGCTAAAAACAATACCCATGCTAGGCTCTGTTATAAGAAAATTCGATTCTCGTGAAAAACCCTAAAATAATTTATTTGTTATTTTTTACTTTAGTCTTATGGACTGTCAAGTAGCTATGGCAGTTTTACAAAAATGTAAACAAATTAATTGACCAAGGTTTCTCTGCATAAACCAACTCCCTGATTCCTGGTCCTGCTTTAATGACGCAACCCCAAAGTGCAGTAAAGAAACTGGTTTGGTAAAAAAGTATTATGGATTTGATGTAAGTGCCTTAAGAAATTTAAAACTGCATGATCAGCTGATCAACTGATATGAATGTGGTTAGGCCTACTATTAAATAACATATTTTGTATGTATAAAATGGCCTTCGTTCATTATCATACGTTACTTTGGAGCGTACACCTAGTTTTATTTTCCATCGCCCCCTTTTTAGTAGCAAAATTATATGCTTTTGCCAAGCAACCGCTGCAATAAAAAGGTATCATGTTAACTATGCAAGTTTTATCCCTAACACTCATGTGTGTGAGGTTGGCCCAGCTGACTCCCTTAGCTTGTACATATGTAAACAGGGCTGAGATGTACATCGACTTTTCCACATGCGTAAGCATGAACATAAGATGTTCAAATAAATGCTAAGCAATAATAATTCTCGTTTGATACGCTTGTATTGAATTGTAATTAAATTGCTGTATATATTTTACTATTACTAGCTAGTGCAGAGAATGTTCCAAGCTACAGTAAAAAGTACATGCCTTACAACATAAATATATTAAAACCTATTGTTACAAAGATAAGTTCTAAATCAATACATGATTTTATTTTCCTATCACTGCATGGAATTGTTAACACTACCCCACCTGTAAACAGTACGCAAAAATACTTATTAACACTCTAGAGCGGCAATAGAACATTCCCGCTCGCTAATCGGCTTATTTTACTGTTGATCAATTATGGTGCGGTATATACTAATACTTACGTATATTAAAAACGTATTCAACCGGTAAGGAAATAACATAATCATTGAGGTTTTTTAGTGGGATTAAAAACTGTTGGAACGAAAATAGAAAATAAAACATGAAAGTGTTGATGTAGTCCCGGACCCGAGGGTGTTTTATTTGTGTGTGATGTTTTACACTCGTCACTGATGTTTCAATGGCGTTCTCGGCTTTTATATTCATGCCGTCAGAGATTATTGTTGACATTTCATCACTTATGTTGCTCTATGAGTTTAATAACGTTATAACTACACTGCTCGTGCAGTTATGGTATTGTTTTTCATAAGATTCAGCTTTACGTTATGCGCTTCAATGTGTATAAATGTTGAATTTAGATGCGCTTTTACGCACATTTGTAGGAATGCTATAACGAGTACCTGAGCTTGCTTTTTGTAAATTCCTAACCAACTTCAACATTTTATATTTTGTTTGAGTCCAAAGTAAAGTTTTATTTCCAAAGTTTTCTCAGTTATTAAAAATATCTAGCTGGTTGTTTCGTTAATAGACACGTGAAAAATGTGTTTTTTTAATTTTGTCATATGGTAGGGTCAATATAAAACTTGTCATTAGGCTTGAAACATTTTTTATCTAATTTATAATCTAATCTCTTTAATGTTTATTAAATACGTACATATCTTTTCTACTCGAAAAATAACAAAGTCTTTTAGTAAGAATAACAATTATTTATGTTAAACTTAAACATCATTCTTATCCTTTAAAACAGCAGAATATAATATAATCCAACTGAAAACCAACTAATAATTTTTAAATACAATAATTTCATAATTTCAACGTAACAAATTATCATCATTAGTAAAGTATTTATATACAAATATATATATATTTTTTTATTTTACAGACAGGGAGTTATCAGAGAGATTGTACAAGCTAAGCGAGCCATAATTTTCCAGTCTAACACATAGATATACAAATTGCATGGTTCATATTGTCCCTATCTTCCCCACCTTTTTTATAAGTGTATTTTAAGAATTATACTTTATCTTTTGGTTCATCGAATGTTCCCAATGATAACTATTTTAACCTTGAGAAGAAATAATCAGAAATAACCACGATATCAATACTGGCTAAACAACAATATTATCAATATTATCCAACAAACAATTGGGAATGACTGAGAAGAGACAATTTGCAGCGATTATTCTCAATT
Organism: Macrosteles quadrilineatus; assembly: GCF_028750875.1. Taxonomy (NCBI): domain Eukaryota; kingdom Metazoa; phylum Arthropoda; class Insecta; order Hemiptera; family Cicadellidae; genus Macrosteles; species Macrosteles quadrilineatus. The sequence continues at coordinate 63,194,628 of NW_026542597.1, forward strand.
TATTGTTAAAAACTTGCTGTTTTTATAGACATATTTCCATTGTTGGTAATTGTTGTGTATTGTAAGTTTATATATTGAAATAAATAGTGAAATAAATATAAGTTGAAAAATGAGCTTTATTTTGTTACTAGTTTATTTAGATTATAAAATATTGAAATATTGACTAATAAAATTATAGATATATCTTAAATACTAAAAAACTTTGGCAAAATTTTGACAGCTAGCCTGACCATAATTTTTTGTAAAAATTTAACTACTGGTCCGAATTCCACGTGGTTTGTACCAATTGAAAGATTCTTCCTGTACATGACAGAATCTGTTTATACATTTGAATAGACTCAAAAATAAGCACAAAAAGAAATTTTAAATTTTAAAAAATGTACATTGATCTTATGGTTGGTGACGAAATAACAACAAAATATAAACAGAAAATCAAAACAAAAGAAATAAATTCCAATCATAAGTTTTATATACAGCTTGGGGTGAAAGTAGAGAAATTTGCACAATACATCCTTTTGGTCAAGTTTTCGACCACGGGCAGAGCTCTCGTTTATACTCAAATTTACAATAGGTTTAAGACTGTATATCGTCTTGGTTACAAGTTGTGGTGGGTATGACCTTAATGTGACAACAATTGGGAATGACTGAGAAGAGACAAATTGCAGCGATTATTCTCAATTATTGTTAAAAACTTGCTGTTTTTATAGACATATTTCCATTGTTGGTAATTGTTGTGTATTGTAAGTTTATATATTGAAATAAATAGTGAAATAAATATAAGTTGAAAAATTAGCTTTATTTTGTCACTAGTTTATTTAGATTAATTTAATCACATTTTTGAAAATAACAGATGATTAAATTATTAAATGCATAGCATTTTAATCATAGAGATACAACAGGTTCTTGTTTTCTAATTGAAGAGTCATGAATTCCCCTGATAAACTGTGATCTTAAGAATAAGTCAGATACAGGAACTTCACATGATGTACAGGTAAGTTTGCAAGTTGAAATTTGTTTCCTAAGAGCTGTTACATAGTCTGTTATTGATTCATTTTCTGCCTGGATTCTGGATAAAAACTTATGTTGTTCTACAATTTCATTGGTTTTTGGAAAGTAGTTGTCTAATAATTTTGTAATTTCATCATAGGTTTGCTCATTAGTACCCTTTGGAACTAAGAGTGAAGACAAAAGGTCATATGTTTTAGAACCTACACTATTTAGAAAAAGCTGAGCACAAATAGTTTTATCATCAAAAGCATTCTTTATCTTCAGGTAATTTTCAAATCTTTATCTGTATAGTTGAAAAGTTTCTTTGTTTGAGTCAAACTGTTCGAAATTGGAAATTAATGTGATGTTGGATTGTTGAGTCTTTGACATACCTTGAATAGCTGAAGACAAGGTTCAATAAGAATATTTCAAATTGTTCTTGTTTCATTTTAAAAATATATATAGAATAAACTTTAAAAACAAATATAAAAACAAACGTTAGGCTCTCCTCGTCGCCATTTCTGTTATGTATTGTAAGTTTATATATTGAAATAAATAGTTAAATAAATATAAGTTGAAAAATAAGCCTTATTTTGTCACTAGTTTAGTTACATTAATGTAATCACATATTTGAAAATAACAGATGATTAAATTATTAAATGCATAGCATTTGAAACATAGAGATACAACAGTAATTAAATTTTTACAGAAACAATATGCAGCTCAAGAATGTGTATAAAATATTTGATTATTTTTAAATATTTATTCTTTATGGGGATGACTGACCTTAAGTAAGTTTGCATGAAGCTATATTTTTAATATAAAATTAAACTATAATACAGAGTTTATTACTATTTATGTTGATTAATTGTTTTTAAAGATTTTATTTTAACAAATTGGTGTGTATATCATTATTTATCGCCTGCATTTATATATAATATTTATCATTGAGTACATTAGAAAATAACAATTTTAAGGTAAATAATTTTGTATTATTCCAACTTAGCTTTAACCAACCACAAACTCAAGATTATCCAAGTTTGCACGTAATGTAATTAACAATGTTCTCAGCTGGCTACAAATCTTCACTTCGTGAGATGAAGGTTTAGTTAGCAAGTGATCAATGGTGGGTAAATTGAAAAATACTAATCAACTAAACAAACTTCTTTCACTGAAGGATGAAATATGTGTAAAGAATAAAGCATTACAAGTGCTGTACTTATAGTTTGCTATAAGTGACTTTAAACACATTAGAATAATGGCAAATTTGTATATCATATAACTTTATTATTTTCAGTACCTCATTACAGGAATGACGTTAAGAATTATTTAATAAAACTAAAATAATCATAATTATCATGCACGACGTAACATACCATTAATAATAATAGCTTTTCAACTCAAATGAAATAAATCATATAGTGCAATATAAATATTTATACATAAAAATCTAAAATTAAATTATAAATAAATTATTTTTAAACCAAATATACCAAATATTACGTAAGCTAAATTGGCTTTTCATAGCACAAGGGTCAATTACCTTATATCTTCGTAAAAAAACTATAATATTGAAAGCTAATTTAAGCTTGGTCCAATAAAATGTAGAAGTTTGTAGTTGAAATATTATTTATCAATTTACTATTCGTTATAAGAGTTCACTACAACCTATTTTCAATTATTAGGTGTTTTAAATGTCCCAAAATCTTCTACACTGTACCACAACCAAAATAAGGTTTTAAATGTTTTCTTTTACATAAAAAAATTTATGAGAGTGATAATTTTAATCACGATATGTGGCGATTTGTGACTTTTATTCGTTACTTTTTCAATGTTTGTGATATTGTAAGGATAACAAATCCGTTTCTATGGAACATTTATTATAATTGATCTTCTTGAAAATGACTTTTTTCCTATGGGTTATTCAATTAAAATGATAAGTTCTTATAAAGTTGAAAGATTATGTTTAGGGTGAAGCAAATAATATCTTCTACAGGCATAATACATTGAATTCTAAATATAGTTACAATTATCATGCTGACAGATCTAATTCTATTGGTATTTGATGAACATATCCATCACAAGAGCCAATAATATTAATGAGATTAAGAAAGAATGTACAGATTTATTAAGATTGCTTTCCAATTAATTGTAGTTTAATTGCCATTTTCAATAGATGTTTGTATGCAACTTCAACAGTATAGTTCAAATGCTTCTGTACCCTTGAAATTCTAGTTTATATTTAATTTTGTAATATACATTTTTGATCTACCTTAATATATTAGGTAGCGGTTATTGCTGACTCTTAAACATATACAAAAACAAACTAACAAATATTACACTATATTTAAAGATTTTATCGACCCGTTATAATTACATTGGTGTATAATCACTATGTAATAATGGTAAAAATATTTGTACAATATGGCATACTATTAAGAAATATGTAATAATGTTAGCTGAATTTAATTAAGTTAAAAATAAATATCTCTGGAAATAATGTCCGTAATTTAATAATACTAGTTTAATAATGAAGCAAAATGTCGCAGCAAAAATGTAAACATATTCTAGACCAACACAATTCTCGTAGTTCATGATGTCGTTTAAGAACCCATATTGCCACGAATATGAAGGAAGCTGACAATAAAGCTAAGAAATAAACTAACATTACGTTTGCAACGGTGGTGTTAGCCTAGAAATACACAACTGTAAATGCACCAACTTTCAGCAAATATTCTATATTAAGTATTTAGAATATAAAGTTTTTCAATTACATAACAAGCATGATCATTCGAATTTAACTACTAATTTTGACAATATGTGTCGATGAACAATACCATACTTAATGTTTACGTTGTTATTGTTTTATTGCGGAATTTACTGTTGGTACAAGGAGGTGGATAAATCGTAACTCTAGTTACATTCCAAAAGTTGTATCCCAAAATCTGTAAACACTAGCAAAAATGTTTACCATTATCGAAAACGATAATTCAAAGTCCCACTTGGAAGAACATTGTGTAAGAATTGTTTACACTTATCAAGGTACAACGGCTTAAAGGATTTCAATTTATACAGTTTGTAAATAAATCATTACCTTGTGTGAGAAAATAATATAGCTGAGTGTTATGTGCATCACCCTTTGGTTATTTAACATTTAACAAACAACATGTATGCAGCTCATTTATTTGTGTTTACATTTAATTTATAAAAATGTCTAAATCAAATATATTTATCCACAGCAAACCTGTACAGATGTTATGACTTACAATCATGTCTTCATACATTTAGCTATTTCAACTCATTCTATTATGCAGAGTGTTTTATAACTCTCTACCAACCTTTAAAAATATTATTCCTGGATCCGTTACGAATTCAAATATCACATTTAAATCGTCAGTAAGTCAATAATAACTGACAGAGTCACCATTTCATATTTTTCCAAAATTTCTTTCTTATTAATAACAGTGATACTTAGAACATTTAAATGTTTCATGATTATTAATACTAAAGACACTAACTCGAGGGAAAATATCAAAATCTTCTAATGTAAAAATGTAAAATAATGGCGATTTTAATTTTGTAAACACAAATAACTTTAACGCCAAGAATTTGTTTACAACACAAAAAGTCCTATTTTATTGGAAATGTTTAGACAAACTTAAGGAGACCCGAACTTTGAAAATTCATTAAAAAAGAGATAAACTTATTGGTGGTGCGCACATATTTTTTTAGAACTTTGAACGCGGACTCATCGGTTGCAACTACCTAACAAATTTAATATTTTTTTACAAAATAGACGAACACCTTAACAAATTTTATATTTTGGTTATTTGTTATTGGAATCTCAGTATTGAGATGACATTATGTTTTTCTTAAGATTTACAGTAAATTAAATTCGAGAGTGTTTTCATAAGATCCTGGGTTTATATAGAAAAAATTAAATGGTCACAATACGTAAGTTATCGAGAACAGTTTTAAGATTTATGTAAAATTTAAAAGTTCTAAGTGTTGTGGTTATCGAGGAGAAAATCAATTTTGAAAAATATAAAACGTAAGTGTGAGTAATCATTGACTCCAATGCGATATTTGAATTCGGCATGACCTCAGAAATGATAATTTATAAGGTTGAAAAAGATACACGAAACACCCTTTATATTATTTTTACAAATCATTTACGTTGTTTGGACAGAAATATATATTTTTCTTGAATACCTGTTTATGAATTGTACCACTCTTATTATTAAAAACTAAGTACATACATTGCTCATTGTATATAGAAATATCAAGGTTACGATAAAAATATTAAACGCAAATCCGTTTAGAAATGCATAACTATCTGTGAAATGAATTTTGCACAATCATGCCTCATACATTATTTATGAGGCGGAAAATGAATTCTTGTGCAAAACAAATTACAGAACCCAACAATAACGAGGCGTCACGAGACACTGTAATTTTAAACGGTTTCATATTTTATGTCAAGATTTATTACATAGCAAGTGAACCGTTTGGAAAGAAAATACAAATTTAGTTAGTACAGTTGTTTTAATGAGATAAAAGAAAAATTAATATAAACGAAACATTACCTGTAACCTTTCGTTATGTTTAAATGGTTCAAATCCAATTTTTGATTCCTATGTTGCAATGAAATAAATAAGTTTTTTCAATCATTGAAAGCGTATTTTATATTTAATTTGTACTTTCAGATTTAATAAGAATTAAATGCAATTTTCCGGAAAAGATCAAACATACGCTTATTTTATGAGTATCATTAAATAATTTATTTCTATTTCAATAATTTTGTAATGTATGGGTATTTGTACTTTTGTATACATCTTTTTGTTATATTTTTTATTATAAATATACGGTAAGATAGATTTATAGCATGTATATATTTATTGAAATCGTTATTTAGTTTAAGACACAACGCAGTTCAAAGATCTCGCCTAGAGTTTTTTTCATCATATGCAAATATCAATGCATATTTTTGAATGAAAATATACATTTTTGTATAAACATAGGTATTTTTTATTCTTAGGATGGTAACTAAAAAAAAAAATATTATAATTTTTTACACATTACTTTTATAAATATAATACATTCGAAAACAGTATGCCTAAAATCAATAAAAATTTTAATTGAAACTTTACACTGTTAGGTGAGAAGAGATGTTAGTGGTAATTGAATCCCAGTCAATTCCCTGGCGCCGAGACCTGTAAACATAATTACCCCAGAGTCTCATAACGTGGACGAGACTCTCGACAACGAAACCAACACTAATTACTTGGTAATTGACAATGATAGTAAATGTGCCCTGGATATTAACTAAAATTGTGTCAAGAGAAATAGGTAGAGTAAACTATATTTTAAAAACGTAGTCGAGTTTTCATTGTTGTATATATGTGTATACATTAATTACTCTAATTGCATTTTACAATGGTGCAGTTTTAATAGATCTACGGCGTGAATCTAAATGGTAAGTAAAATTGAGTTTTAAGTATAACTCAATCACTCAATCACAACTTTATGTATTTTCAATCCAGGAAATGTTCATCGAAATATTAATGATTGAATGCTTATTATTGTATACAGTACTTTATTATAAACAAGAGGTCGTTCTGTGGTAAAACTCTCGACCAAAAATATTTAATGACACTCAACGCTGTAAATAAAACATGTGATCGTAATTTGTTTTGATTTTCTGTTTATCTTTAGTTGTTATTTCGTTACCCTTAAGGCCCATGAAAATTTTATTTTTATTTCAAATTTATTTTATTTTTTGACCCTATTTTTATTTATGAAGGGATTCTGAACATCTACAAGAAAATATCTTTCTAACAGTATGTGTAAATTTTCCCTGCGATGCACAAGAGCCGAGAAAAAAGGTTTTAAAGAAACATCCTTGCCTATTAATGTATAGATATGATTATATTATTAAGATATCGAAAACTACTCTATTTATGTCTTTGTTTAACAACCGGTTTATAAATGTCCGTTCTCGTGTTCAACAGCAAAATTGCTGTGGTAAAACCCTCAATGTGACAACTATTGAGACTGACTGTGGAGTAACAAATGGCAGCGATTTGTCTCACTGCATGTTACATTGGGACAATTTGGGGTTTTTGATAGAAATATTTTCATTGTCAAGAACTTCATTTGAACTGCACTAAAAACCTAATAGCTTTGTGCGAGTATAGAAAATCTTGGAAATATTACTGATCCTTCATAAAAATGAATTGACTTGTTCGCTAAGCCTAATCGTTCAATTAAAAGAACACAGTTATAACAAGTTAATCAACACATCGCATTATACACAATCGAATTTAGTATTTTTATTATTTACTACAGGTTGTTTTAGAAAATTGAATTGATAGTTTCGATGGTATATATATTACAACTGAAATCCCTTACACAGAGAAAGTCAAAGTTAACTTCATCATTATTATTTTCATATATTAATAAAATATCCTCGGTGGCCTCAACGGAGGGGTTTGCAGGCATGTTTTAAATACTTCGGAATTTTATTGGGACTCACAGTCAACTCAAAAGTTAATGGTAGCATATCCTGAAACACCCTGTGATATTTCGATAGTATCTTACCATAGTTCCATTATTATAATATAGTATTATATAGTTTTGTGTGTGCATATATTGCATTCGGTAAAATATAGTAAAATATCCAACAGTTTTTTTGTATTTTGTAAAAGTTTTAACATTCAATTTACACAAAGCGTGGACCTTAACACAAAGCCAGTTAATATTCATGTTCTACTTACCATCTCCGTCAATTACCAAGTAATTAGTGTTGGTTTCGTAGAGAGTCTCGTTCCACGTTAGGAGACTCTGGGGTAATTATGTTTACAGGACTTGGCACCCGAGAATAAACTTGGATTAACAGTAACAACTTTTAAAACTTAATAACGTAAAGTTTATGTGAGTATGTTATTAATTTTTTTATACACACTTTTGTTAGGAATTAATTTATTGCAACTTTTGGGGTTTTTAACTATAAAATATCATATTTACTTATACGGCTTATCCGTGATAACGGTTGTGGACAAGCTTATGGGAAAAATGTATTTGTTAGAATGCTGTTACCGTTTATTTAGTTTTTATTATTCTTTTTCGACCACTGGAACACCCTATAACCCAAATGCAATTTAATTAATTTTCTGGGATAGTCATTCCTCTATGGGTTGATGTGTCACCTGAATTGTAAAGCAACTTATATTTTCCGCAATGACTTACTAGTGACTAGTCATTCCCGGAAGTGTTATTTTTAGGACTGGGAACGTAATAACTCTACATAATTGTAGTCTAAGGGAATTATATAATTTGAAAACTCAGTTATACTAATATTTATGTGTATATACTATTTTACAAAGAACTTAAATTGCAAAAAAAAACCTCTTGCGCTAAAATTATTAAAACGAATATGGATTTTCCCTATGTATAAATAATTTATAAGACTACTTTATATCCTTAGACAGCTTAATTTAATACAAATTTAATTTATGTAATCTAAGAAAATAGTTTTGTTTAAATAAAAAGTGTGTGTTAAGCTACATTCCATTAAATGTTTGAGTACCTAAGTAGCTTTATAATTTTTAGAAAATTAAGAACCGAATCCATTTGATTCCTAACCATAATCACTCTAAGATTAAGAAAAAGAACTGAACCGATTCACACACATATCTTATGTTTATTGAAATTATTCGATCAATAAATGTTACCTCAAACTGGAATAAATTAAACTGATATCATTCTTAAAATATTTGTATCGAACATTAAATAATTAGCCTATTCAACATGAGCGTAAAATATTAATTACCTGAATATCCAAGTGATAATAACAGCGCTCCTATATGAATCTGATGGTTAATGGCTGTTAATGGTGCTAATTAATACAAAGCCGTCATAGATTTAAATAAGATAATTGCTTTGACCGTTCCCTTACAAAAAACCCCTTTATAATACCATCAGTTTTCGTTGATAAAACACAAAAATAATACTAAGAATTGGTGTAAATACCTGCATTTATGCGATCAAATGTATTGACATAATGCAACCGGATTCGATTCACATTATCGTCAGGCTGTGGCCGGTTGAAATTTAGCAACGAATTTTATCGCATAAATGCAGTTATTTACATAAATTCTTAGTATTTAAATGCGATAAGGAGGCTAAATCTCATAACATTACAAAAATAATAAAACAAGACATAAATTAAAATAGTCATTTAAGTCAATTTCGATTTGATTATGGGAGGAATTTGCTAACCCTCCAGAAACTTGGTGTATTTTTTAACACAAGACACGTTGAAAAAGTCCAACGTAATAATAGTAACAGTAAAAACTCGCAAGTTCTCACTTATATTCATATTGTTTTTATGATTAATTTTGTATCTGTCTTATGATTTTACTGCTAAAACCTGGTACTTGAACTGGTATTCAACTAAGATAGGTTCAAGGGTTGAAGGGCGCTTACAAACATTTATACTGTTATATCGAAACATATTTGTTGGTAGTTTTTAAAATAAAACTACCGCTCTCCAAAACGTCCCACTAAACTATTTCGGTTGAATTAATCCTATGTGGACAGATGAAAATAACGTAGCTCCTCGACATTTCAGCGAGCTATGTAAACAATGTAACGATACATTGCAATGTTGATGTTTCATGCATTGATGCCTCCACACTACAGTCCGATGTTTTACTTTATTTGCTACGTGGTTTACCGTGCCCTTTTTATATAATGGTAGCTATTTTACGTTGTTCAGTCGAGTCGTCTTTGTGTTTTTGTATTAATTTAACTCTCTTTGTTTCTAAACAACAGAATAGTCTATATGTAATTCCCATCTTATGATCATTAAACCTCCATTGTTGCTTTCATTAATCGCGAATCACCTTTCAAAAATCATATCATTAGTTTTTTTCGTAATACACCACTTTAATATCATAACCCTCGATTTTCCTCTCTTAAAATTACCTACACCACAAGTACGTTGTACCGACTCAGTAGGCCTAATCCTTTGACTATAATTTTGTATCATTGTCTCTAAATATATTTCTCGGATTAAACTTAAGTTAGATTGATTAGCCCCTATTTTATACAACTAAAAGTAGTTAGGTTTATACTAATAGTATGAATCTGATTCTAACTGTGGTATGAACGATAACGATAACGATTCGTATTAAATCCAACACAGATTTACCTAGCCATTCGTGTACTTAATGTTTAACAAACATGTAGGTTATAAACTTTAGATAAACTTGTACCCAACTAAAATCAAATGGACGGTCATTATATTATATTCACACTTAGATATTTATACAATATATGGGAAATTATAAGTTCTATATGTTTAAGTTGTTATTGTGTTCTGGTTACAAATCTTTTTTATGACGTTTTCATCTGTTATAAGTACGAGGCCTTATCAAACGCCTCTATGGTTAAAAGAGTGTTTATTCCATTACATATTTTTTATATCCAGTTTATACATTGAATTTGTATGCAGGTTATTACGGACTATTTCCACTGTAAATACCTCAGTTGGTTTTATTCAGTCCTAAAGCAAAGACGATTGACAGAAGACGCATAAGTGGGACCACGAAAATATTTCTGCTTACTAATAATAACATTGCAAATTAAATAAAATATTTTATAAATGGAATTTGGTGAGTGGTAAAATAATGGTTTCTATTAAGAGACATACTGTTGAGCTACGTTAATTCATGTATTGTCAGCAGATTTATTTTCATAAATACAATATTAACTAGTGTTTCTTGATGTTTCAGCTTATAATTTTCTGCACTTACCAGCCATCGTGTGAAGAACTAAGGCCCCTTGCAAGGTTTTAAATGTCAGACCAATGAAATTTGTATATAATAAGTCCATTGATTTTTTTTACAGTTTGCAGTGATGAAATATGTCAATTTGAGATCAATAAATCAACAAAAATCAATATTAATAAAGATTAATTATTTACTAATACTCTTCATGGAAGTACCACGCACAAAAATCAATTACGCTCCGATTTGATGTCATCCGTTCAAATTACAGACCTAATAATACAAATTGAAGTATATTGTATGTGTTAAACCTATCACGCAATATAAAAAATAGTATGTAAAATTAAGTTTTAACTATATCTCAATCACAAATATCGATATTTTTAACCCAGGAAATGTCCATCGAAATATTAATCATTGTATGCTTATTATTGTATACTTTATTATAAACAGGAGGTCGTCCTGTGGTAAAAAAACTCCACCAAAAATATATAATGTACAGATTACTCTATTTCCTCTCCCGCTGTCATTAATCATGTGATTGGAATTTCTTCAATTTGTTTTGATTTTCTGTTTATCTTTAGTTGTTATTTCGTTACCAGCATGGCAACCCTTAAGGCCCATGGCAATTTTATTTTTATTAGAAATTTATTTTTGTGCTTATTTTTTAGCCTATTTTAATTTATGATCGGATTCTGGACATCTACAAGAAAATATCTTTCTAACAGTATGCGTAGATTTTCCCTGCGATGCACAAGAGCTGAGAAAAAAGTTTTTAAAGAAACATGCTTGCCTATTAATATATAGATATGATTATATTATTAAGATATCGAAAACTACTCGATTTATGTCTTTGTTTAACAACCGGTTTATAAATGTCCGTTCTCGTGTTCAACAGCAAAATTGCGGTGGTAAAACCCCCAATGTGACAACTATTGAGACTGACTGTGGAGTAACAAATGGCAGCGATTTGTCTCACTGCATGTTACATTGGGACAATTTGGGGTTTTTGATAGAAATATTTTCATTGTCAAGAATTTCATTTAAACTGCACTAAAAACCTAATAGCTTTGTGCGAGTATAGAAAATCTTGGAAATATTACTGATCCTTTATAACAATAAATTTACCTACAATTTTCCTTTTTGCTAAGCCTAATTCGTACCACAGTTCACGAGCTGATCTAAAAATCACATTATTTATCTGAGTAGACAAACGAATTTAGTATGATCATAAATAGTGCTTAATATAATACGGGAATTGTCAGAATGGCAAGTTTCAATGGTATTTATTACAACTGAATAAAACTGAAAACCCTTACACAACGAAAGTCAATATAGGTTATTATTGTCAAGAAGATATACTTTTAATACTTTTCATTGGAAGGCGACCATACAAAGTAGGTATTTTAAGCCAAGTATAAATGGAGATGAGTGTTGGATGAATGGCGCCTTTGCATACCTTTGCAATAACTTTATCAAGTAACAGGTCTAGCAAAATGATTAATTTTGGAGTTGAGTGTTAATACTAGTCGAATATTACTTTGAAACTTACATACCACATCATCGTAAAGCCTTTACTGAGAAGCAAACTCAATATCTTATATATCAAAATATGAAACAGGATTAAAATCCTGATAAGTTTTTTTATAATTCCCTTTTCCTTCGAATATGTAATTCCTAAGGAACGAAAATACAACTATCACGTGCTTTGTACATTGAGATAAAATTAAGCTGCAAGACTATTTATGCTGTAACATCAAAGCGAATTTCAATCAGCTTATGACACGTGGCTGTTTCTTACGCTACGAGTTGTTTGAGTCATTGAATATTAGCTTGAATTGTTTTATGTCAGAAAAGAGGCAACTAAATGTTAGTGTTTCGGAAAATTATGAATACTCAGAGCTGGGTAAATAAAACACACTACATATATGTACATAGCTTTGTTTGTCCATGTAACTAGAAGCTTACACATGCTTCCATGAAGTCTATTAAATAAAATGTATCCCATTATAGATGGCTGACCTTAAAAGATATAAATTATCAATTATCGATTATCAATTATTTAAGATGGCAACGCCACTATGTGCGTATTTTAACCCAAATATGAGTGAAGGATGAGTGTAGGATAAGTGGCGTGATCTTGTAGTCTAGTTAGTGACTAAGGCCGACATGTTCCTTAGACACAGCTGTTAATTAATAGCCCATACAACTAATGGCAACTAAGGGACCTACAGTTTATGGTGGAATCCGAACCACATTATTTTCCTTGTAATTTAGGAATTTGTCTAATTATCAGGATAGTACTGCAGATAGTGTAGTACTCACTAGCGCGGACGTTAATCCACACCAGGGAGCATCGAATCCACAGTGCATCCCTATAAATATCCACAATTCGTGACCTCCTAGTAGCTGGATTACAGGACGACGCCACCCGTCCCAGTCTTAAGATAAAGGTTATTATATCTATTTTATATTTTTTTTTTATATTAATTGATGGATATTACTGTCCAACATCATATGTTTATAATTAATATTGCTTAATGTATGAAATCACATGTTAAAAACACTTTATTTACAATTGTTTGTTTTGTTTAGGTTTTGTATTAAAATAGACTTTATGATTCTGCTTTATTCTGAATTTACTAATTTCTTACATATTTAACAATGGCGACGAGGATAATAGAAACAATTGAACAAATAAAAGAGAAGAATGAGAGGATAATCAAGTACAAAAACCTCAGAAGATCCTTGAAAGCTCAGCTTACAAATATCACAAAACTTTTGAAAGAGCACAAAGTGTCTACAGATGCTTCAGTTAGACTACATCATTTAAATGAATTGCACACGAAATTTGGTATAATACAGGACCACATTGAATTAATGATTAATGAAGATGATATTGAAGATGAACTCGCTTACAGACAAGAATTTGAAAATACCACAATTGATACCAAGGTAATGTTACAAAACCTAATTGATACATCAGGTGTCGATTGTTCAAATGATCAGATTCAGCATGCTGCTACAACAAATGTGACAACCTCAAATCTAAACTTTGTGCCATACGATGAAAGGGAAAGTTTCCGAAATTTTACAAAACGTTTGGATACTTTTATGAAACTAAAATGTATAAAGGACCAAAATCAGAAAACATTGACATTCTTACATGCTCTCACACCATTAATTCATCAAAAGCTATACGACATTTGCTCACCAGATGATCCAAGTAACAAAACATACGAAGAACTAGTACATTTATTACAACAGTACTTAGATCCTCAAGCAAGTACACTAGCGTTACAACACAAATTTGTACTTAGAGAACAACAGAATGGAGAATCAGTAACAGATTTTTCAACAGACCTTAAAAGGTTATCTACAAACTGTGAGTTCAACTGTGCATGTGGAAAGTCTGTTTGTGATATATTTTTGCGATTACAGTTTGTCAGAGGACTAAATGACCCAGAAATAAGAACAAGACTCTTACAAGAACGTGAATTGAGAACATTTCCTGAGTTAGTTAGGACAGCAACCGGAATAGAGCTATAAAAAACAGAAAGTGCAATGATTACTGAGCAACATTTTGCTAGACATGTGAATCAAGTCAAATACAAAAGTCAGCAAGTACCAGTACCAACAAATAAAGATGTAAGAAATACAAGGTATTCCATGAAATCTACTGCGAAACTTGATAAAACTACCTTGAGTTTTGATTCTTTGAGAGGAAAGTGTTATCGTTGTGGTAATGAATCACATACGGCTAATAAATGTAAATTCAAAGAAGAAACATGTCATACTTGCAATAAAACTGGTCATATTGCTCGTGTATGCATGAGTAAAGGTAAGTTACAAAAATCAGTTCACTATGCTGAAGAAGAGGATGGAAACGACTTACATAACATACATTTACTTTCAAATTCAAAAGACAGAGGTAAATTCAATGCAAAATTATCAGTGGATGGCAAGGAGATGTTATTCGAATTAGACACAGGCGCAACATTGAGCTCCATTTCCCTAAAAGACTTTCAACACAATTTTCCGAACAAAAAGCTTCTATCAACTGCAGTTGAACTACGCACATACACAGGAGAAATAATAAAACCGTGTGGCGTAGCTTTTGTGAAATGCAACTACAAGGGACAAAGATTCATTGGAAAGCTATACGTAATAGATCACCAAGTTGATGCTATATTTGGACGTGAGTGGATGAGAGAGGTGAAACTTGATTGGGCAGACATGAGGGCAGTTGAAGAAACAAATGGATCTCAGCTGACATCCTTACTTGAAGAATATGAAGATATTTTCAAGACAGAGATTGGAGAGATTCCTGACTTCAAAGCTAAATTTCAGGTGATGGAAAACACTACACCTATTTACATAAAGCCTAGACAAGTACCGTACGCAATAAAAGGTAAGGTCGAGAGGGAGATTGAACGATTGGAACGTGAACACATCATTACTAAGGTAGAAAACTCTGCTTGGGGAACCCCTGTGGTTCCAGTAATAAAACCAAATGGCAATGTGAGATTATGTGCCGACTACAAGGTTACACTCAATAAAGTAATTGAAGAGGTAAACTATCCCATACCAAGAATAGAAGACATTTTCTCAAACATGAGTGGAGGGAAGTACTTTTGTACACTTGACATAAGTAATGCGTACTTACATATGGTAATGGACGATGAAAGTGCTAAAATGCAAACCTTAAGCACACACAAAGGACTTTTTAAGGTAAATCGCCTTATGTTTGGAGTGAAGGTCGCTCCATCTCTCTGGCAAAGATTCATGGACTCAACATTACAAGGTCTGGATGGAGTACAGTGTTTCTTTGACGACATACTCGTACAAGGATCTACGTTTGATGAAACTTTACAAAGATTAAAACAAGTACTGAATGTGTTACGTAGCAAGAATCTACGATTGAACAGAGAGAAATGCAAATTCTTCCAGAAGAGCATAAAATATTTGGGACACGTGATTGATAACAATGGTTTACACAAGAGTACTGAAAAAGTTGAAGCAATAACTAACGCAAAACGACCTTCGAACATCAATGAACTACGATCATTCCTGGGTTTGGTGACTTACTACAGTAAGTTTATTTCATGCTTCTCTGATATAGTTTATCCTTTGAACAATTTGCTAAAGAAGAACAAAC
The DNA here is from genome assembly GCF_028750875.1 of Macrosteles quadrilineatus. Lineage (NCBI taxonomy): Eukaryota > Metazoa > Arthropoda > Insecta > Hemiptera > Cicadellidae > Macrosteles > Macrosteles quadrilineatus. The sequence continues at coordinate 63,210,564 of NW_026542597.1, forward strand.
CATTTAAGTGGACATCAGCTTGTGAACAAAGCTTCAAGAAAGTGAAAGAAGAAATTGCAAATGAACGGACATTAGCTCATTTTGATCCTTCGCTACCGTTGGTTCTTGCTACAGATGCTTCTCCAGTAGGACTAGGGGCTGTCCTATCACATAGAATGAAAGATGGCAGTGAAAGACCAATAGCTTTTGCCTCCCGAACATTGACAAGGAGTGAACAAAAATACAGCCAAATAGATAAGGAAGCAACTGCAATATACTGGGGATTGAAAAGATTCTTCTCTTACTGTTATGGTCGTAAGTTTCTACTGATTACAGATCACAAGCCTTTAGTATCTATTTTCGATCCACATAGAACTTTACCGACAATGACAGCTACAAGGATCTTTAACTATGCACACTTCCTTTCAGGATTTAACTACACTGTTGAATTTCGCAGAACACAAGACCATTCGAATGCTGATTTTCTTTCCCGATTTCCAGTTGAGAACACACCTGATGATTTCATGGATGATAATGCTGTGTTTCAATTAAGTCAGTTGGAAACAATGCCAGTCACTAAAGAAGAGATTGCAAGAGAATCTTACAATGACAGCACTACAAAAGAAATTATTAAATTACTTAAAGAAGGAAAGAGTATCAAAAGAATTGGTTTACATGATCATGAATTTACTCTACAGAATGATTGCTTGTTTAAAGGAAACAGAATAGTTATTCCAACTAGTTTGCAGAGTAAAGTCCTACAGGAACTTCACATTGGACATTTAGGCATTGTAAAGATGAAGGGGTTAGCTAGAAGTTATTGTTACTGGAAGGGCATAGATAACGACATAGAGAATTTGGCAAAAACATGCAAAGAGTGTTGTCAAAAACGGAATCGACCAAGCTTAGTGACTCTACACCCTTGGGAAAGTGCTGAACAGCCATGGCAGAGAATTCACATAGATTTTGCTGGACCATATGCTGGAAATCAATACTTTTTCATTATTGTTGATTCATTTTCTAAATGGGTTGAAGTTATTCCAACAAAGATAACAACCTCGGAATGGTGCATAAAGACACTTCGGAATTTGTTTTCGACTTTTGGTATTCCTCCCGTACTAGTATCTGACAATGGACCACAATTCACATCATTTACATTCAAAAGTTTCTTAAAGATAAACAGAGTCATCCACAAGACATGTGCTCCATTTAACCCTTCGTCAAATGGGCAAGCAGAAAGATTTGTTCAGACAATAAAGAAGGGCTTAAGTGCAATGAAAAGTGAGGGAGGAGACATAAGTACAAAACTACCAATGTTTCTAACGCAACTAAGAAAGTCTGTAAACTCAACGGGTAAAGATGCGTACTCCCTTATGTTCGGTCGAAATATAAGAACTCGTCTTGACTTCATGCTGGAAACAAACAAACTAGAAACAGCAAATGAGAATGAAACTTCAAATAAAAGATGTCGCAATTTTAACATAGGAGAAAGGGTTCAAGCTTTATGCTACAACCAAAAAGGGAAAAAGTGGAGTTTTGGAAGAGTAACAGCTAAAGAAGGAAAAGTGATGTATGTTTTGGGAATGGATGACGGCTGCAACTGGAGAAGACATGTCAACCAGATGCTACCTTGCCGATTAAAGGGGGAGGATTGATGGATATTACTGTCCAACATCATGTTTATAATTAATATTGCTTAATGTATGAAATCACATGTTAAAAACACGTTATTTACAATTGTTTGTTTTGTTTAGGTTTTGTATTAAAATAGACTTTATGATTCTGCTTTATTCTGAATTTACTAATTTCTTACATATTTAACATTAATTATATAGGTAATTATGTATAATTAACGATAACAAATATAATAGAAATCTGAAGCAAGGCATCAATTGAGTGTTTTATTGACATCAGTCGTTGTGCATCAGTGCAAAATTTTTAAAACTAATATTGTTTAGCTCAATATCTATATCACACAATAACCCTATTGTATTTTGTAATTTATAAATTTATATAAACTTTCCTGTATACGATATTATTGAAGAGTCTTAAAGATGTACATAGCTTTGTTTGTCCAGTACTGCTACTTCAAAAAAGCAAGCTCTTAGAAGTACGTTTGGAGGTTAGAAACCTCATATAAAATATATTTACTTAAAAATGGTTTTTTTTTTCTTAGGGAGAGGAGGGAAAATGCTTTTACGCACACAGGTAGCCAGCCTGTAGTGTGAGACTCCTGAAAATTATCAGACTACTCACTAAAAAACCCCCTCTACTCTGTTGGACACAGACCTGGAATTGTTTGTCACATTACTTCAAGTCAGGCCAACATGTGACCTAAGCCCTCAGGGCTCGCACCGTTTCTGGCATTTAGATACTTAATGACCTACACCGCATCCCGGTCAAGGTCGATCTTCTTGGCGCGGAGAATACCCTGGATATAATGTGACACACAGGTCCAATTGTCCTCACCCTCCGTCATAATCGGTATGACCGTGTCCACCGACAGCAGTCCTACTAACTGTTGAGCCTCCAGGCGGGGCCTTTCCCAGCGCTGGCAGTGGAAAAATGTATGTTCCACGTCATCGAGAATGCCTGGGCAGTATATGCAGTCGGGTGACACGGCTTTGCCCATCCCGAACAGGTACGACCGGAAAAAGCCGTGTCCCGTCAGAAATTGGGTGAGGTAGAAGTCCACCTCTCCGTGCCACCGATCCACCCAAGGTTGGACTTGCTGTATCAGTCGCCTGGTCCAGAGTCCCCGTGTCTCCTGTTCCCAGCCCTCCTGCCACAGCTGGTAGGTGCGGGTGCGTTCCTCTGTTCGTGCCTCGTCCTGCCCACGGCGCCGGTAAATTGCCTTTCTCTCCGCCGCCGAAAGTTTGACGGGGATGACTCCAGCAATCACCACGACGGCGGGCTCGGACACTGTTCGGTAGGCAGATGCTACCCTCAGTGCTGCCTGACGCTGCACTCGGGCGAGCCGCATCCTGTATGCCTCCTTATTTAGTGCGTCTGACTACACCTCCGCACCGTACAAGAGTACGGACTGGACCGAAGACATTAACAGCCTTCTATGACTGGACCGAGGCCCTCCGACATTGGCCATCAACCGGCTAAGAGAAGAAACCACCCTAGCGGCCTTGTCCGCTGTACGGAAGATCTGATCCCGCTAGCTAAGCTTTCTGTCTACCATGACCCCAAGATACTTGGCAGAACGAACAGTTTGAACCTCGACGGCTCCCACCCTCAACGGCACGATGGTGTCAATCCGTTTTTTTGTCAAAATTACGATCTCGGTTTTGCTCAGAGCAAGCGAGAGACCGTGGTCTGCCATCCATGCGTTTATGGTACGCATAACTCGGTTTAGCTTTAGCTGAGCCAGCTCAACGCTACGTGCAGCTATCAAAGCTGCAACGTCGTCTGCGTACCCAACCAAACCCGTTTCCTCAGGCATTTCAGACCTCAGAAGGCTGTCATAAGCGACGTTCCAGAGGTCTGGGCCGAGTATGAAACCTTGGGCAGCACCAGAAGTGACACTCGTCGTCCGCGGGCCCTCCGCAGTGTCATACGTTAGGAGGCGAAACCGGAGATAATCCTCTATGATGCGCATGAGGTATGCCGGCACGTGGAAGGTGTTCTCCAGAGCGTCCAGCATGTCGCACCACCTCGCAGAATTAAATGCATTTCGCACATCGAGCGTTACGAGCAGCACAACCCTGCGAGAGTAGTGGTTAAAATCCTCAGCTCTCGTCACGGCTTGCTTCACCTCCTCAATCGCATCAATCGTTGATCGCCCCATCCTGAATCCATACTGACGAGGGGAGTGGTCCCCCGCAGCGACAACGGCTGAATTTAGCCGGTAACGGATCAATTTCTCGAGGACTTTGCCAGCCGTATCCAACATACACAGAGGTCTGTAAGAGGATGGCAGATCTGGGTCTCCCTTGCCCTTCCCAACAAGCACAAGCCTAGCTGTCTTCCAGCACAAGGGGAAAACCCCTTCAACCAGGCAGGCGTTGTACATGCTCAAAAGGATCAAGGGGTTGGTAGTCAAAACCTTCTTGAGTACTTCACCGGGTACCCCATCGGGACCAGGAGCCTTGTTGTTCTTCAGGGATATGACGGCCGCCACCAGCTCTTCAGGGCTGAAAAGTAGGACGTCGTCCACCCTTCCAAAATCCCGCAGTGGGCGCAACGCGTGAGCCGGGAAAAGGGACTCGACCATCCTCTCCATAGTGACCCTGTCCATGACGGAAGGTTAAAATGGGTTAAAATAAAGTGTTACGTTAAAATTGAAATTAAAGTGAAAAATAGCAGTAGATAGAAGTTTTTTCAACCCATTTATGTTCAACACTGTCATTAAACAAAGGAACCTTATGATGAGGAGAGGTCAGTCCCCAGCAGGACAACTTTATCCCTTGTAAACGAGGGTTTAGTGGTTTACATGAATGTGTTCTTCTAGTCAGTAACAGCTGTTTTACGACAAATAATGACCAAACTTTTAAAAGGTTTTGGTTTTTAATGTTTTGTAGGTTAAACGACAAAGGCTCTTTCACTAATGCATTTTTCATACTTAAAACCCCGTTTTTACCGCCAGTGCTTCATCACATATATTATAGTTTTATGTTTTAATTTTTTAATATCAACTGAATGTTATTGGTTCTATAGTTTAGCCAAGTCAGTAGTCTCTACAGTAATACAGTAATACGCAGCTTGATTCAAGCCAGCTATATCTCGCTTTTGGTCCCAAGACGTGACTATTGAGCTATAATTGGTAGTTCAGTGTTAATTAGTAATTCGTTTAGTTAGGTTTAACAACCCAATTATATAGTTCGATGTTCATAATTGGTTTAAAACTAGCTATATATTTTATACAGTAAACGAGTATTGTTTAAAGTTTAGTGCTTTACACTAAAACAGCACGACCCTCGTAAAGCAAGGTGAGTACAATAGAGCTCACACAAGTTTCACCAGCACAAGGATATAAGTTTGAACTGTCTCGCACAACTACATGACGAAATCTGCTGTGCCATTGTGAAGCAAAGGTATTGTCTCACAAGCATATGTTTATGTACGATTATTTCAACACATAATTACATTTAAAACGTTCAGTCATGGTAAGTAGAATAAGGATAAACTGTTAGGCTAACACAAATTGAATTAGTTTTTTGTCAATATTACTAGTTCAAAGGTAAAAGTGAATTTTTGTCTGGCCGTATGGATTGCTTTGTATTTAAATAAATATGAATATAAGGGTTTTTGGTTTAATGTGCGTTTATTTATTATGAACATAGGTAGTGCCACGATTAGATATTGTGTGACCGGTGGCGTAACCGGGATCGAGTTAAATAATAAGAATACTTTAGTGAGAGGTAAAACCACTTTTAATCACTATTCAAATACCTATTGGCTTTGTTAACGAATTGAGTAACACGGCAATTAGAAATACAAAGAGTAATAAAATGAGATATAAAATGGATAAAACGGCAAAAACGTGATCTAAAGTGAATTATATTTTTGGTGTTTTCAAAGAAGGTTTTCGTATAAAAAAATGTATTCGTGTAAGGGTTGTGGTGTTTAAATTTATTACGACTAAGGTATAATAGGTAAAAGCAAAAAAATATGAGTTTTGAATGGAAACCAGAGCTATTAACCCATTAATCTAAAATCTTAAGGTCCTTGTTATTTTTTAATGTTTCTTTTCTGAATAAGCCTTTTGTAGTTGAATTTTTGATAATAATATAATAATAATAATAATAATAATATAATAATAATAAACCTTTTGATAATTTTTCAGCCAAAACTTTGCGTCAAGTATTGTGGTTACTTAAATGCCACACAGAAAAAAATCCTTTTTAATAACATGGACGAATTTTAATTTAATAAAAAAGAGCAAACCTGTACCTTTACGTGTTAAAAACTTACCACACTAGGAAAATGTAGCATGAAAACGGTATACAGTAGATTTATGTTTTCCACTTCATAAACGTTTCCGATAAAAGACACTTTAGGGTTTCCCAGGTTGATATCGAAGTGCAGCCACCAATAAATCATTTACGAATGAAAACACTTTAAAAAATATATTGGTCAATTGAAACAAAAAACTATGAATCCATTATAACAATATAGAGTGCACCCATAAATATGTATTTGTTCAATCACATGTTAACTTCGTATCAGTACAGTAGTTTTATAGCTGTTTATACTTCATTTATGTGTTTTGAGTAGAATTATTGAGATACAATTGTGTTAAAAATAGTTGTTTTATATAAATGAAATGTTTTCCTATATTCAAACCTTTTAGCTCTTCATTGTTATAAACCTTATATACTAACAAGTCGTAATTAAGTAATGATAAAAAATTGTTTTTCCTTGTAACTGTGACTTAAATTGAATGCTATTTAATATGGAATGTATTTATATCAATTTCGATAGTTCATACCTAAATTTGTTAATTTTCAAAGGTGAATGTTTTAAGCACTATGTTTGCATCAGCATTGCCAACAGCGTTGCGAACAGTTGTTCGGTATTTTCATTCGCCCATAGATTTATGCACTTCTTTGCGTTTTAAAAAAATAGCTTAATTATTTATTAAATATAAATTTGCTAATTAAAATACAAGTCTTGCTCAATTTTAGATATAAATCATAGTTACTCATGTACAACTGTAACTAACCACAAGCTTAAGATTCCCCAAGTTTGCACGTAATACTATTAACAATTGTCTCAGCTGGTAACAAATCTCCTGCACGTGAGCTAGACGTATAATTAGAAAGTTGATTAAGGAGAAAGTAAACTTATAATTTTAAATAAACTTAAAGTGTGAATGCTTAAATTGTCAAGAAACAAGTTGTGATAAGTAACATCGATAAAAAATCTGGCATCAATAAAATAAACAATATATATGAATTTTCAATAAAATAACGGATTTGTTTCTTAAAAATCTGAATAAATAAACGAACTTTTAGATAGGAGTTATATTACAAAAACAAACACTGATTCCAATTTACCGATCTTATTGCGTGAAAAAGAGCTATACTATTCCAACTAAGAATAAATTATTAATGTACAACGTAAACAAAATATATTACATCCAGATTATTTACCTTAAATACTACGGTTTACTGAATAATTTAATTTTCTGCTAAAGTAACACTAGAAGAACAAATATTGTTATATTGTGCGTTTGTTTTAGGTTAATATACAACAATGAATTTAAACAATTTCGCAGTTTTTTTATTCAATCAATTAGTTTAATTACCTAATCAGTGAAATTGTTTTTATCCAAAAGTCTTACGTCGTGGGTCTTTTTCCCCCATGATGGGTTAGCGATAGTTGCACAAATATCGTTCACATATAAAAGGATAATGCAATTTCTTTAGATGTATAAATCTGATCATAATCACTTTACACACAAAGTTAACCTTGACGCATATCTTATTTAGTTTATAACAAATTATCGTCTCCGTAAATTTGCAAGTAATTATTTGAATGTCTTCGTTTTTAAACTGTGGGTTTTTCTTGATCGTAGCCCAATCTTACTAAAAACTGTTATGCAAAAAAAAAAATAAAAACAGGGTCTTGTTCGTAATGCAATGCTATTGCTGGTTTCTGTAAGTCGTCTTGATAAGGACCATTTCCTTCTTCATTATTAATAAATGAGGAGGACAACGTAAATTGCTTTTATAAAATGGTTGTATATTTCTAGAAACAAACATCTAACGTGAGAAAAAGTTGTTACAGAAAATCATTACGGGTTCTATATATCTGTAAAGAAACATACCTAACATTTATCTTAAAACATCACATTAATTCATCACTAGCCATCCAAAAATATTATTATAAAAATATTTTCAATAGGGTAAAAAATAACCAATATATAAGTTAAGTTTAAGTGTCTGTTGTGATAAAAAAAATATTAGTTCATACTTTGATCAAACAAATTCGTTCTTCCTAATTTGTAAATCACACTAAACCATGACGCACAACGACAGAGCTTTGTCAAATGTTACAAACAAATGTAATAATACATAAATAATACATATCGAGCATTTAAATGTATTCATTTATAATTTTTCGCCGAAATTATAATTCAATAATATTTATTGAAAGTTTGCTACCAAGAGATCATTTTACTTTTACTGTTTTAACTGGTTCTGTAGACAAAGTCAAAAAACGTTATTGTAACTATATTCCTGTTTATGTTGCTACAAAATGGATACATAAATATATTAAAATTAGTTCATATTTGTTTACCTTTATATTCTTATTTTATCCTAGAAGTACTATGTACACTTTTTTCTTATCGATAATGGAATATATAGTCATTTCTTTCAGGTAATATAATACGTAGCGTATTTGAAAAATCCTACAAATAAGTAAGTTTTCGTAGGTACGATGAGACAGTTTCAGACACAACTTTGTAACTTCCCTGTCGAAACTTTCAACAAGTCTTAGTTGTAATCCCTGGCGAATCCTGTGCAGAAGTCGTGCTAGAAATTCAAATAAACCATTGTCTCCGTATATTACAGCATCGTGTTAATTTACCCTTTCAGCTGTTAAGTATTGTCGTATAGAGTTTGATAGCAGTCACTTGTATTCTTAAAAAAATACATTATTTAAAATAAATTAAGTAAAATAAAAGTTAAGTTCTTGGAGGTACATATAACCTCAAGGGATGTTTATTGGATTACACTGCATCACGATTTAAGAAAATATTTCAGTCACACTGCAGGGGAGAAATTCACTATAAGATAGTTTGTAATTACTTGAACCATTGACTAGTTAACTAAAAAAAACGTAAACAAAAAGCAATAGATTGTGTAGAAATGAATATTCATAGACACTCAGGTGAAAACTGTAATATATGATGACTCCACCAATATACTTACCATAATATATGATTCTAACCAGTAATACGGATGAAAGGAATGTGGTAAGGATGTGTCTTTAGATAAGACTAAGATAAAATCATAATTATCGGAAATATTATTTTTTGTGATTTTCCAATCTCCTTGGCATTGTAGGATTTATTTTAATTTAATATGTGTGTAAATGAGTGTATTTATAGCAGAACATTCCTATATGAATAATAATTAATATTTAGGTTCGTAATAAACATAAAGAAACACTACTTTGGATCTGTTAAATTAATTAGGCTGGATGGTTTTGCGATAGGGACCGGGTATGGACATGTTAAACGAGGAAGATTATAACGAATTTCCAATTAAAGAATGTAATGTTTACTCCGATATAAGTACTCTTAATTCTTGTTTTGATTTATCTCAAAGTAATTTCGGGTCAAGGTTTAGAATAATCCATCAGAATATAAGGAGCTACAATAAAAATTTAGACGAATTTTGTGCGTTTCTCCAAGGAATACAAACCCATTTTAATTGCATAGTACTAACAGAGGCATGGTTAAAAACAGATTCTATTTTAGAAAGTATTCCGGGTTATAATATTTTTAGTTCAAGCAACAATCTTAATCAAAGCGATGGTGTAGTTGTATATCTAGATAACTCTTTATCTGCAACCTGTAATCAGCTGTTGATCGGCGGCGTGGCCACTGCCTTATCTCTGACCTTCGACTGGGACGGTCAACCTTGTGAATTACTAGCCGTTTACAGGAGCCCTAATTCTAACCTTCAATTGTTTCTTGATGGTGTTTATAACTATTATAATTCCACTTCCCATTCAGAGTATGTTCGTATTTTCTCTGGTGATATAAATTTCAATATTTTAAACCCATCACTTAACTCAGCTGAAGAAAAATATGTTGACATCCTTAGTGATTTTGATTTAATACAATGCATTGACAAAGTAACTCGCCCTGAAAGTAACGCATGTCTTGACCACTTCTTTTTGAAATTAAAATCATTTCATTTAGCATATCCGGCGGTTATTGAAACTAACATAACGGACCACTATCCTATTGTTCTAGAAATTTCTAAACCTAGTAAACAACATCCAATCTCGAAAGATTCATTTAAAATAAAAATTGATTGGAATAAAATTGATGAAAAACTAAAAGAATCTGATTGGCAGAATATTACCAATTGTAGAGAAATTAATACCTGTAGTTCTAATCTAATTGAAACTATCCAAACTATTATTCATGATGCATCCAAGGAAGTCAAAGTAAACGCAAAAAGTAGAAAACTTAAACCTTGGATTACGGCAGGATTGCTGACATCAATAAGGAAACGGGATATGCTCTTTAATACAGTAAAAAAGAATCCATACAACAGGCAATTAAAAAATAGATATAACCAATATCGCAACATGCTGCATTCACTAATTAAACGCACCAAATTCAATTATTACAAGAATAAAATCGAGGAAGCAGCCGGAGATGCTAGGAAATTTTGGACAACTATCAAAGAGGTGTCAGGTAGACCACACATTCCCGCACCGTTCCCGGTGGAGGCCTTCTGTGACGGAAGCACTGCTACTCCTGACATAAAAAATATCAGCCAACAATTCAATGACTACTTTGCTAATGTAGGCTACAACCTAGCTAGCGCTATTAATCCGGTGGGGCCACCCGAGGTGGAGGACCATCACCATGCCTGTCATTCTGTATTTGAGCTGAAGCCGATCAATCAAGATCAACTAATAAATATAATTAATAGTATAAAAGGATGCTCTGCTCCAGGATGGGATAACATCCCTGCAAAACTTGTTAAGACCTTCTCAAATTATCTTGTTCAACCCCTTTTACATTTGATAAACCTAAGTATCCGTTCAGGAGAGTTTCCTGACCTATTCAAAATTGCAAAAGTCATCCCTATCTACAAATCTGGTGCCAAAGCTGAAATGAGTAATTTTAGACCAATATCTTTACTAACCACCATAGATAAAATTCTAGAAAAATGTGTAAAGATCCAATTAACTAATTAAGTTGAAACAAATACAATTTTATCTGAATCACAATATGGATTTAGGAAAGGGAAAAATACTTCCGATGTTTTATTTGACTTAACCAAATTAGTAAATGAGAAAATCAATGGAAAAAATAAAATCATTTTAACTTTCCTAGACTTAGCAAAGGCATTTGATTCTGTAAATAGATCAAAATTATTACAAAAACTTGAATTAATAGGGGCAAAAAATAACACACTAAACTGGTTTTCTTCCTATTTCAAAAATCTTAAACAATATATTTTTGTATTAAGGGAATAAATTGTGACCCAACGATTGTTGACTATGGCGTGGTTCAAGGAAGTACACTTGGACCTCTGCTATTTCTGGTATACATTAACAACATATCCAAATTAAATATAAATGGAAGCATATTTCTGTTTGCTGACGACACGGCTTTGGTATCATACGGAAGCACCTGGGATGAGGTTTACAATAAGGCATCCTCTGACCTCATCAAAATAAAAAACTGGTTTGATCACAATCTACTTTCTGTTAACGTACAAAAAACTAAAAGTTTGCCAATTATCCTTAGAGATAATTATGGTCCAGGACAAAGGATCCTAAGAATGCACTCTTGTGGCGATCCGGAGTCCGTCAACTGTGGATGCGAAATCATTGAAAAGGGTTTAACTTATAAATATCTAGGTGTAGTCATAAATCAAAAATTATCATGGGTGCCACACATACAGTACTTAAAACAAAAATTAAGAAAAATTATTTATGCTTTTGGGCAGTTGAGCCACGTGCTCACTCCGGATAACTGCAGGAGTGTGTACATCGCCTATGTGCAATCTATAATGCAATACGGGGTTCTGGCGTGGGGTGGTGCCTCCTCCGCCGTACTGGAGCCACTGGGGGTGACACAGCGCTCTATAATAAAAACCATTCTAAAAAAAGGACAAAGATATTCTACTGATCTGATATTCCACGATTTTCCTGTACTTAATATCAGACAATTATTTATTAAAACCCTTCTAATCTACATTAAAGACAACAAACACAAAATTTTCACACAGCCAACTCACACATATATAACAAGAAACCGATTAAACTTTGGATACACAATACCCAGAGTAGGTTACAGAATAGAGCTTTCTAATCCATTTTATATTGCACATCAATTATACCGAAATCTTCCAAATAATATCATTCAGGCAGAGAGTAGCAGTGCAGCCGTTTTCGGGAGAATAGTTGGAGAGTGGCTGTTACACGTCGGCCCCACGGCTGCTGAAAATTTAATTCATTCACCATACGTTTGAATAAAAAAAATAATAAAAAATCTATTAAATCTCCAACTTATCAGCCAAGTTGGGCTATATCAGGCATGGGCTATGTCAAAATTTTTAAACCGGATTGATTTTTGTTTTTAAATTGTAAGAATTATTTTATTTTATTTTGAGGGGTATCTTTAATTTTTTAAATTTTAATTTGCTTTAACTTAACAAGTGTTTGGAACTTATATTCTGATGGTTATATGTTGGCCAGGACTAAGATATTTTATTTTATTTTTAATTTTAATGAATAAGTTATATTATTGTTAACTAGAAAAGTTGTTTTATGTAAGTGTATATATTTTTTAAGAGTGACCAGCGAGTGCCATGGACTCTTCCTCACACACAGACGTGTAGTCTTGTGAGGAATATTTTTTCCTTTTATAAAATATGTCACTTTTTATTTATTGTACTTTATTGGAAAAAAAAATAATAAATACAAGCAAAGACGATGAGTTATAATTTAAAACGTTCGAGCAAAGCGTCCGTGTTATACTCTCACACCTTTAGTGTGAAGGAATTGAACCTCCCTTAGACTCTTGGTCCAACCACGAACAGGGTTTAGTTTTTTACCAGTAAATAAAGGAGACATCGTGCGGACTTTTAAGTATCATTACAGGAAATACAATACGAGTTCCAACATCAGCTTGAGGCAGACCCAATTACCCTTTGGTTAGATACCCCTGAGACATCTGACGTTAAAATTTTCCTCATTTAAATAACGAATTTTGTATGTATTATAAAAGAAATTCATTCAATTTAAAACCTACTGACAAACCTTACCAGTTGTCATTTTTATGTATAATTGGAAATTTGACAGCAGGCATTAAACAAATTGCGTTTAAAACTTTTGCCCCTGGGGACTTAGATCTTCTTTATATGAAGGTTACGATTAAAACTCCTTACATACTTCTTTATTCACGTGTCACTCTCAGTTATTTCACAGTTGACCATTGTATACACATTTACTTAGCTATGCATGCTACTTGTCAACGAATTGGGTCCGTCGCTCGTTGGAGGTGATACATTTGTACTTAGCATCAAAGAGTCGTTAGAATTCCTCCGTTGCATAGTGTTTGTTCATGAACCCTTTGCAAAAGAAATATGTTTAGTGGTTGAAAATAAATGCAAAGAGAAAATGTTTACGTATATTATAATTACTCAGAACCTAGTAAAAATTCTTATCCGATTACATCAATAAGTGTAAATGCTAGATACGCGTATTGCACTGGCTTAAGCAAGTGTATTTTTATGATAAGTCTTGGACGTTTTACTCAAACGTCCAACGTCCGTCTTATAGATATTGGGATGAAAATCTATAAAAAACATTTGGTCTTATCTCCTTTTCTTATGATGTGTATGGAATAATCTCCACAACGAGTTAAAACGCACGCCCTACATACTTATGCACTTTTATCAATCAAAGTTTACATTACAAAATTAAAAGTTACTAACAAATAAATTCTACATGAATATAAATGTTAGATAAAACAAATAATTCACATGTTACTTTATTAACTCATCATTACAATTATTGATGTGTTTCTGAACTTATGGTCTTTATTTTTAACTGAAAAAAGAACTTGAAATAAAAAAACTTTATGTATGAAGGTAAAATCTCAATTTAAAGTTTAAAAGGCATTCAGCGCTCATATATGTTTACGGCTACAATATTATGAATAGAGATGTTGCAGGGTGGCCCGAGGGATAAGGAATTATTAAAGTATTATGTTACCATGTTTACCGACCTCCCTTATGGATTGTTGGTTCTCATGTTATAACATTTTATGATGAGGAAATATTTTGAAAATATATCGGTTTTTAGGTTGGATGTAAATACTATACAAGCCGTCAAATAAATTTTCCCTCATTAAAAGCACAATATTCTGAAAACTAATTTCTTTTGTTTTATTTCCACATTAAAAATCTGTTTCACAACATTTCATATGCCAATAATTTTTAAAAAATCATTTTTCGCCCTTCCTTGAACATCTCATAATTTGTGCAAAGAAGGATGTAGGTCCAAATATTGACGCAAGGTTCATTAAATATCCAAATCTAAATTCTGAAGAAATTTCACCATGTTTCCGAATTTCACGAATTATTTGATTTATTATTAGGAATGGTTTATATATACAACATTCTTTTAACCTTAGTCAATAGTTTTGTTTTACTAATTCAAAGGGTTCATATCACTAATATGAATGTATATTATCAGATTTAGAAACCTTTCCTTTGTACATTTATCTATGTGAGTTTATCATGTATAAAACAGTTATATGAAAAGTCCAGAAAAGGTCAGCCAGTGTTCTCAGACTCCAAAATGCACTTCCCTAAGTATTCGCTTTTGACATTCTTTCTCAAAGCAGAGGTAAAACTTTTAAGAATTCTGGATAAAAACGACTCAGTCTCGTACATTCCTTTCCTGTTCACGAATTATTTGATTTATTATCTGGAATGGTTTATATATACAACATTCTTTTAACCTTAGTCAATAGTTTTGTTTTACTAATTCAAAGGGTTCATATCACTAATATAAATGTATATTATCAGATTTAGAAACCTTTCCTTTGTACATTTATCTAGGTGAGTTTATCATGTATAATACAGTTATATGAAAAGTTCAGGAAAGGTTAGCCAGTGTTCTCAGACTCCACAATGCACTTCCTTAAGTATTCGCTTTTAACATTCTTTCTCAAAGCAGAGGTAAAACTTTCAAGAATTCTGGATAAAAACGACTCAGTCTCGTACATTCCTTTGCTAACTTACTTCAAATATACCCTTTTACTACATTATTGATGTGCGTTGTTTTGCATATTGAGGTTAATTTCTAAAGTTAAAAAGGTTAAGGTACCAAAATGATTGATCGTAAATTGTAGTTTTAACAAATATCATTTTTATGTACAGAAATATCAGTTGATAGGGTAATGAGGAATAAATAAACAATTTCTAAAGGCATTACAGGTTCTGATGGTTAATATTTATCAAAATGCATTGCAAATGACTATTTTGATAATATATCAGTGGTTATATCATACTTTTAGCTAAAACCTAAATACCATTAACATATTTGGTGCAGTTAAGGACAAAACAGTTTATGGGGTTTTATGGATAAAACGCCCTCTAATAAAGCATCAACCATAATAAAACACCCTCCACAGCAAACCTGCAGAATAAGTGAATTTCCATTTGTTTATGCTATTCGAATAATAACTATACACCCATTAAAAACTCTTAGGGTTTTTCAAACAAAAACTAATGAAAATCTAAAAAAAAAATAGAAAAATTCTACTAAAACTAAGGAGGTGGTTGCAGTTGACAATCATAACTTCGACTTGCTTCCAGTGACGAGTTACTTTAAATTATGTGTTGTTTTGGTTTACATAATAATGAAAACCCAAGAGGTAACTTGCTTTATCATTGCAGATTTTGTCTTGCAGATTAAATAAATATAATTTATATTTTTATTTCAGACTCAAGCTGAATAAAACCATTATACAGAGAGCAAGTAATTAACCGTATTTCTACAAACAGTATCTTAAAGAGGATAAAACATTCATTAACTGGTATTTGATTTTGCAATCTTGAAAGTAATTAAAAATTAGTTAAAGAAACACAAGGAAAATTTGTTTAATTGCTCTTAAATGAGTATCGATGGTGATTACCTTTTAAAACAAGTTGTTGTAACAGCAGGGAAAATAATCTTATTCCATATTCCTTAAATCTTTAACCTCTGTTATTCCAAATTCTAAAATAATTTATAATATTATGTCGGCAAGGTATATACAAATACTAAGAAACACCGAACGTGTTTATGTTTTAATTGTTGTTATATACTAGATGTAGCAATAACAGTTTTGCGAAATACATTCATTTATTTAATGTGTTAATTTGACACTGTTGTATAGTTAAATAAACAAATTAACATTTCATATCCCCCTCTGAATTTTCAAGGACAAATATTTTATTTACGCTAATGTTACAATATTTCCGTCCATAAAGTTGATAACATTCATTGGATTAGTTCGTTTACACTGACTTTGGCTTCTGTAGTTATTTACTAAGTTGTTATGTCTTCAAACGTAAATAGTTTATGTCCTATAAACGATAGTTTTAATGAGTTTTTACCTGTACAATTTCCAAAGTTTAAACCTACAAGCATAAAAATAATGTTTAATGTTGTATAACTTCATCATTCTTTAACCATCTAATTTAACAGCAAGCCAATGTTACAACCGATGTGATTGATTTTTCAATGAATTAATTAAAAGGCAGAAAACTTCCCTCTTTAACATGATTCCACACGATCTTTGTATACATTTCATAAAATATCCAAAACGAAACAGTAAAAGAATCCTGGGAATCTCAGCTGCAGGTAATTAGATCTGTCTTCAAATCCTAATTAATCTTCTTTGTCCTCTGGATTGTGTTAAGCTGATCCTTCTCAGAAACTAGATCAGGTTAATGGGAATTGTGATCCATCCATCTGTAGCAAAGATGAGGTAACGAATTGTCTTGTTATGCAGTATTCGCATTCAGTGTAGGCCCTAATTAATTATTCTGGGTAAAAGTTAGATATTAATTTATATGGGTATTCTCAAAACACATGTGGTATCCAGGTTTTATTTAACTGTGTATGTTGAACGATATTTTGTATATCAAAAGAAAATATTTTCCTAAGTTGAAAATGCTGTGTAAAATACTTGCTCTTCGTAAATCACTTTGAATTGTAAATTATCCTCCAAACACAGAGTATAAAGTGTAGATTTAATAAAAACCATTATTTTAAAACAAACTATGTTTAAGGAGGGATGAATCAGGGTTTCGATCCTCAAGGATTTTTATCTCGTTTTGTTCTTCAAACACTTTGCTTTTATAAAATTATTTTAGTTTGTACTGTTATTGATACGTGAACTATCTAATAAACAATATAGACATTTTAATGAAATTAATATACATATAATTTAAAACTTGTAAAATAGTATGAGAGGTTTGAGACAGTATTGTGCTAAGCAGTTCTAAAGAACCTAATACGTCAATTTTGTTAAATCTTAAAAACTCTAACAAACAAATGTTCAATATAACACAAAGATAAGCAAATGGCAGAATAAAAAGCCATACCTTGCGTTGTTGGAATTAATTACAACACTAAATATTATTATGACTCATATCAGGCTCAGGAATCTAATATTTTTATGATATAACTATTTTTCAATTTGACAGGAAAAATAATCAACACAAAACAAACCACATCTTTGCATTTATTTTACCACTAGATTATAAAAATATTAACAGAATTTATAAATAATGTTAAATTGGTTTTCTTGATATTTCTATCATTACTTTTTTATTACTATACAGATATATACAATCCCCCAAAAACTTATGAACATTAGTTTTTACATTAAATACCAATAAAATATGTATTTTACATGTATTTTACCGTAATCGTCATTCGGGATGAAGTCTAATGTGCAACCTCAACCAAATATTTTTGTCTTTTGTTTATTTGGGATGTTTTTAAGAAGAGCAGTGAAATCTACTTTCCATAAGAAGCTTACCGAAGCACTCTAATTTATACGCCCAATTGGAAATCAAATTCAACCCTCCTAGCCTTTGTGGTATAATGTTTTATTCGATAAAACATCTGCATTATTTTTTTTTAATATTTAACTGTCCTGGGACTTTTTTACCACACTGTATAGGCCTAAGCTTTCTTATATACGATATTAATTAAGAGTCTTAAAAGATGTACATAGCTTTGTTCGTCAAATACAGCTATTTTAACAAAGCAAGCTCTTAGAAGTACATTTAGAGGGTAGAAACCTCATATAAAATATATTTACTTAAAAATGGGTTAAAAATGTTTTACGTTAAAATTAGAATTAAAGTGAAAAATAGAAGTAGGTAGATAGAAGTTTTTTCAACCAAGTTATGTTCAACACTGTCATTAAACAAAGGGACCCCATGATGAGGAGAGGTCAGTCCCCAGCAGGACAACTTTATCCCTTGTAAACGAGGGTTTAGTGGTTTACATGAATGTGTTCTTCTAGTCAGTAACACCTGTTTTACGACAAATAATGACCAAACTTTTAAAAGGTTTTGGTTTTTAATGTTTTGAAGGTTAAACGACAAAGGCTCTTTCACTAATGCATTTTTCATACTTTAAACCCCGTTTTTACTGCCAGTGCTTATCACAGAAATTATTATTTTATATTTTTTTCCTTTTTAATACTAACCGAAAGTTATTGGTGACCGCTTCGTTCTAAAGTGTATCCAAGTCAGTAATTTCTACAGTAATACAGTAATAAGCAGCTGGATTCAAGGCACCAATGTCTGGCTTTTCATCCCAACACGTAACTATTGAGTTATATTTAGTAGTTGAGTTGTAGTAAGTTTTTACAACCCAATTATATATAGTTCGTTGTTCATAATTGGTTCATAACTAGCTATATATTTTATACAGTAAACGAGTATTGTTTAAAGTTTAGTGCTTTACACTAAAACACCTCGACACTCGTAAAGCAAGGTGAGTACAATAGAGCTCACTCAAGTTTCACCAGCACAGGATATAAGTTTGAACTGTCTCGCACAAATGACGAAATCTGCTGTGCTGTTGTGAAGCAAAGGTATTGTCTCACAAGCACATGTTTATGTATTTTAACAATTATTTCAACACATAATTACAATTGAAATGTTCAGTAATGGTAAGTAGAATAAGGATAAACTGTTAGGCTAACACAAATTGAATTAGTTTTTTGTCAATATTACTAGTTCAAAGGTAAAAGTGAATTTTTGTCTGGCCGTATGGATTTCTTTGTATTTAAATAAATATGGATATAAGGGTTTTTGGTTTAATGTGCGTTTATTTATTATGAACATAGGTAGTGCCACGATTAGATATTGTGTGACCGGTGGCGTAACCGGGATCGAGTTAAATAATAAGAATACTTTAGTGAGAGGTAAAACCACTTTTAATCACTATTCAAATACCTATTGGCTTTGTTAACGAATTGAGTAACACGGCAATTAGAAATACAAAGAGTAATAAAATGAGATATAAAATGGATAAAACGGCAAAAACGTGATCTAAGGTGAATTATTTTTTTTTGTGTTTTCAAAGAATGTTTTCGTAATAAAAAATGTGTTTGCATAATGGTTGTGGTGTTTAACTTTACTTACGACTAAGGTATAATAGGTAAAAAGACAAAAAAAATAGTTTTGAAGGGAACCCAGAGCTATTAACCCATTAACCTAAAATCTTAAGGTTCTTGTTATTTTTAAAGTTTCGTTTCTGTATAAGCCTTTTGATAAGTTTTTCAGCCAAATCTTTGCGTTAAAGAATTTAGGTAACTTAAACGCTACACAGAAAACCCCCCTATTTACTAAGATGGATGAATCTACATTAAATAAAAAAAAAAACATAACTGTACCTTTACGTGTAAAAAAACTTACCAAACGAGGAAAATATAGCATAAAAACGCTACACAGTAGATTTATGTTTTCCACTTCATAAACGTTTCCGATAAAAGACACTGAAGGGTTTTCCAGGTTGATATCGAAGTGCAGCCAACGATAAATCATTTACGAATGAAAACACTTTAAAAAATATATTCTTCAATTGAACCCAAAAATTATGAATCAATTATAACAATATAGAGTGCACCCATAAATATGAATTTGGTCAACCACATGTTAACTTTGTAACAGTACAATAGTTTTATACCTGTTTATACATCATTTATGTGTTTTGAGCAGCATTATTGAGATACAATTGTTTTAAAAATAGTTTTTGTTCATATAAATGTATTTTTTTTCTATATTCAAACCTTTTAGCTCTTCATTGTTATAAACCCTATATACTAATACAAGTCATAATTAAGTTATGATAACAAACTATTTTTCCTTGTTATTGTGACTTTAATTAAATGCTACTTAATAAGGAATGTATTTATATCAATTTCGATTGGCAAACATACCTAAAATCTTTCATTTTCAAAAAGGTTAACGTTTTACGCATCAGCATTATCTTGTACAGATGTTCGGCATTTTAATGCACACATTTTGATTTATGCACTTCCTTGCGCTATAATTATTATAATAATTTTTACATAGCGCAAAAAAGTGCATAAATCATCAGAAATAAGTATTTCTTTCAAAAAAAATTTCACATTACAATTCAAGACATGGTTAATTTTAGATATAGCTCATAGTTAAATACTCATGTACAACTGTAACAAACCTCAAGATTCCCCACATTTGTATGTAATGTGATTAACTACATTCTCAACAGGTAGGTTGATTAAGGGGAAAGTAAACTGATTATTTTCAATAAACTTATATTATAGTTTGAATGCTTAAATTGTCAAGAAACAAGTTATGATAAGTCACATCAATTAAAATAAGTAAATATTTTACTTTAAGCCTTTTAAAATTATTTTTATTTATTTTATTACTTAGTGATTAAAACGGCTTATCTGACAACAACAAAAATTAACAAGCTAAATGAATTTCCAATGAAATCAGATTTGTTTTTTTAACAAATTTGAATAAATAAACAAACTTTGAGATAGGAGTTGTATTACAAAAACAAACACTGATTCCAATTTACCGATCTTATTGCGTGAATATGAGCTATACTTTTTCAACTAAGAATAAATTATTAATTTACAACGTAAACAAAATATATTACATCCAGATTATTTACCATAAAATACTACGGTTTACTGAATAATTTAATTTTCTGCTAAAGTAACACTCGAAGAACAAATATTGTTATATTGTGCGTTTGTTTTAGTTTAATATCCAACAATGTATTTAAACAATTTCACAGTTGTTTTTAACCAATCAATAAGTTTAATTTCCCAATCAATAAAATTGTTTTTATCCAAAAGTCTTACGTCATGTGTCTTTTTTCACCCCATGATGGGTTGGCGATGGTTGCACAAAAATCGTTGACATATAAAAAGATAATGCAATTTCTTTAAATGTATAAACCTTATCATAATCACTTAACACAAAATGTTAACCTTGACGCATATCTTATGTAGTATATAACAAATTATCATCTCCGTAAATTTGCAAGTAATTAATTTGAATGTCTTCGTTTTTAAACTGTGGGTTTTTCTTGATCGTAGGCCAATCTTACTAAAAACTGTTATGAAAAAAAAAAACAGGGTATTGTTCGTAATGCAATGCTATTGCTGGTTTCTGTAAGTCGTCTTGATAAGGACCATTTCCTTCTTCATAATTAATAAATAAGGCAAGACAACGTAAATTGCTTTTCTTAAATGGTTGTATATTTCTAGAAACAAACATCTAATGTGAGAAAAGGTTGTTACAGAAAACCATTACGGGTTCTTTCTATCTGTAAAGAAACATACCTAACATTTATCTTAAAACATCACATTAGTTCATCACTAGCCATCCAGAAATATTATTATCAAAATATTTTCAACAGGGTAAAAAATAGCCATTATATAAGTTAAGTTTAAGTGTCTGTTGTGATAACAAATATTAGTTTATACTTTGACGTTTATACATGACGCACAACGACATAGCTTTGTCAGATGCAAAAAAAATTAATAAAACATAAATATTACGTATCTAACATTCAAATGTATTCAATTGTTAAATTTTCGGTGATTTTCCTGAACCTATTCTGCGTAAACATAATTCATTAAAATTCTCGCATAATATTTATTGAAAAATTGCTCATAAGAGATGATTTTACTTTAATTTTTTTAGCTTGTTCTATAGGCAAAGTACAAAAAAAATATTCGTAACCCTACTCCTGTTTTAGTAGCTACAAAAAGTAACACAAATATCATTATTTAACATTATTTCATATTTGTTTTTCTTAATATACTTATTTTATCCTAGAAGTACTATGTAAACTTTTTTCTTATCAAAGATATAATATTTAAGTCATATCTTCCAGCTAAAATAATACATAGCGTATTTAAAATCCTACAAATAAGTAAGTTTTCTTAGGTACGATGAGACAGTTTCAGACACAACTTTGTAACTTCTCTGTCGAAACTTTCAACAAGTCTTAGTTGTAATCCCTGGCGAATCCTGTGCAGAAGTCGTGCTAGAAATTCAAATAAACCATTGTCTCCGTATATTACAACATCGTGTAATTTACCCTTTCAGCTGTTAAGTATTGTCGTATAGAGTTTGTTAACAGTCACTTGTATTCTTAAAAAAATACACAACTTTAAATAAATTAAGTAAAATAAAACTTAAGTTCTTGGTGGTACATATAACCTCAAGGGATGGTTATTGGATTACCCTGCGTCAAAATTTAAAAAAACCTGTCAGTCACAGTGCAGGGAAAATTAATGAAAAAATAGTTTGTTAATAAATGAACCATTGACGAGTTGAACATTAAAAATGTAAACAAAAATCGTTAGATTGTGTAGAAGTAAATCTTAATGATTACATTTCCTAGTATTCCCTTTTAGACATCGAGGTGTAAATTGGGATATATAATTACTCCACATACGTTAAAAATTAATACAAAAATATATTTTTATTATATATTCTGTTAGGTTTCAAAATATATTTCAAGTGATTTTAAAAGGCTCAGTACTTATATATTATGTGAAGAAAATGTATCAATAATACAAGCAAAGACGATGATTTATAATCTGAAACATTCGAGCAAAGTGTCCACGTTATACCCTCACACCTTCGCTGCGAAGGAACTGGACCTCTCTTGGACACCTAAAGGTCCAACCGCGAACAGGGTTTAGCTTTTTACCAGTAAATAAAGGAGACATAGTGTGAATTTTTAAGGATCATTACAGGAAATACAATACGAGCTCCAACATCAGCTTGAGGCAGACCCAATTACCCTTTGGTTAGATGCCCCTGAGACATCTGACGTTACAATTTTCCTCATTTTAATAACAGTACCTGGGGACCGAGCTTTGCTCGGGAAAAATCATTAGTTCACTCTGAAAGCAGTCTTAGTATTGGAGCTACATAAATCCATTCCCAAACTCCACACGGCTCGCCTTTACTACGTACTACAACATTTCCTACGTCATCGACCTGTTTCCCTCCGTTCCCATAACACTTTAGGATTGTAGATACCTTAATCTAATCGTTATTAACAGTTCCCACACCCCGGACAGCTCGCATTGACTACTTCCTTCACCACTTCCAACTTAGCGGACCTGTTTTCCTCCCTTCCCATAGCATTTTAAGATTGCAGATACCTTAATAGAATCCTCATAGACAGTTCCCACACTCCGGACGACTTGCCTTGACTACTTCCTTCACCACTTCCTACATCGAAAACCTGTTTCCCTCCTTTCCCATTGCATTTAAAGATTGCAGATACCTTAATCCTATTGTCATAAACAGATCCCAGACTTCGCACTGCTACCCTTGACTACAATGTATTGAGTAATCTTCAGTATAATCTTTGCTAGATATTAACAAGTGATGTTTTTACTTTTGTACTGTATTTGTAATTTGCTAGTATACTGTGGGTAGTTGGCTTATTATGAACACATGCTACAACTTCAACTCTGATGTTTACTTTTTCCTTGTTATTTAATTCAGCCAACATGGTTACCTAGCAACCCATAAGACTAATGTAAAAAAAAATGTGATTTTCAGTTTCATTTTTCTATGTAATTAGATTTTTGTTGGCAGTTCTAACTGCAGTAAACTCGTTTTTAGGCCAGAAATAAACTATTTACAACATTTGAAGAAAATCGTCGGAGCCGTTTTCGAGATCTTGGTGCAAGCATACATACATACATACATACAAGCAAACTTTGCTCGTATTAGAGTATAGGATATTTTGTATGTATTATAAAAGAAATTCACTCAATTTAAAATCTACTGACAAACCTTACCAGTTGTCAATTTTATGTATAATTGGAAATTTGACAGCAGGCATTAAACAAATTGCGTTTAAAACTTTTTCCCCTGGGGTCATAGATCTTCTTTTTATGAAGGTTACGATTAAAACTCCTTACATACTTCATTATTTACGTGTCACTCTCAGTTATTTCACAGGTGACCATTGTATACACATTTACTTAGCTACGTATGCTGCTTGTTGACTAATTGGGTTTGTCGCTCGTTGGAGGTGATGAATTCGTATTTAGCATCAAAGAGTCGTTAGAATTCTTCCGTTGCATAGAGTGTTTGTTCATGAACCCTTTGCAAAATAAATATGTTTAGTTGTTGAAATATAAACAAATATGTACGTATATAATTACTCAGAACCAATTAAACATGGTAATCCAGTGACATCAAAAAGTGTTAATGCTAGATAAACGCGCTTATGCAAGTGTATTATTATGGAAAATCTTGGACGTTTTACTAATATTTGGGATGACAATCTAAAAAATATGTCTCATCTCTTTTGTTGCGATATGTATGGAATAATCTCCACAACGAGTTAAAACGTACGCCCTACATACTTGTGCACTTTTAACAATCAAAGTTTACATTTAAAAATTTAAAGTTACTGACAAATAAATTCTACACCAATATAAATGTTAGATAAAACAAAGAATTCACATGTTACTTTATTAACTCATCATTACAATTATTGATGTGTTTCAATACTAGTATGGACAAAATCAGTAAACAAATTCTTTTAACTCTTTTATTATATTAACTTTTTTAAGAACTTTCAACTTCTGGTCTTTATTCTTAACTAAAAGGGATCTTGAAATAAAAAACTTTATGTATGAAGGGAAAATGTCAATTTAAAACTTAAAAGGCATTCAGCGCTCATATATGTTTACGGCTACAATATTATGAATAGAGATGTTGACTTTAGAGGGTCAGGGTGGCCCAAGGGAAAACGAATTATTAAAGTATTATGTTACCGTGTTTACCGACCTCCCTTATGGATTGTTGTTTCTCATGTTATAACATTTTATGATGAGGAAATATTTTGAAAATATATCGGTTTTTAGGTTGGATGTAAATACTATACAAGCCGTCAAATAAATTTTCCCTCATTAAAAGCACAATATTCTGAAAACTAATTTATTTTGTTAATTTCCACATGAAAAATCTGTGTCACAACATTTCATATGCCAATAATTTAAAAAAAATCATTTTCGCCCTTCCTTGAACATCTCATAATTTGTGCAAAGAAGGATGTAGGTCCAAATATTGACGCAAGGTTCATTAATATCCAAATCTAAATTCTGAAGAGATTTCACCATGTTTCCAAATTTCACGAATTATTTTATTTATTATCTGGAATGGTTTATATATACAACATTATTTTAACCTTAGTCAATAGTTTTGTTTTACTAATTCAAAGGGTTCATATCTCTAATATGAATGTATATTATCAGATTCATAAACCTTTCCTTATACATTTATCTAGGTGAGTTTATAATGTATTATACAGTTGTACGAAAAGTTCAGGAAAGGTTAGCCAGTGTTCTTAGACTCCACAATGCACTTCCTCAAGTATTCGCTTTTAACATTCTTTCTAAAAGCAGAGGTAAAACTTTCAAGAATTCTAGGTAAAAACGACTCAGTCTCGTACATTCCTTTGCTAACTTACTTCAAATATTCCCTTTTGCTACATTATTTATGTGCGTAGTTTCGCATATTGAAGGTAATTTCTAAAGTTAAAAAGGTTAAGATTCTAAAATGTGTTATTGTACATTGTAGTTTTAACAAATATCATCTTTATGTGCAGAATCATCAGTTGATAGGATAACGAGGAAGAAATTAACAATTTACCTGAAGGCATAACAGGTTCTGGTGGTTAATATTTAGTAAAATGCATTGCAAATGACTATTTTGATAATATATAAGTGGTTATAACATACTTTTAGCTAAAACCTAAATCCCATTATCATATTTGGTGTAGTTAAAGGCAAAACAGTTAAAGGGGGTTTATGGATAAAACGCCCTCTAATAAAGCATCAACCATAAAAAAACACCCTCCACAGCAAACCTGCAGAATAAGAGAATTTCAATTTTTGTATGCTATGCGAACAATAACTATACACCCATTAAAAACTCTTAGGGGGTTTACAAACAAAAACCAATGAAAATTCAAAAAATATAAAAATTCTACTAAAACAAAGGAGGTTGTTGCAGTTGACAATCATAACTTCGACTTGCTTCCAGTGACGAGTTACTTTAAATTATGTGTTGTTTTGGTTAAAATAATAATGAAAACCCAAGAGGTAACTTGCTTTATCATTGCAGATTTTGTCTTGCAGATTAAATAAATATATTTAATATTTTTATTTCAGACTCAAGTTACAGAGTTATACAGGTTACTTGGTTACAGTTACTAAAGGTTATACAGAGAGCAAGTAATTAACCGTATTTCTACAAACAGTATCTTAAAAAGGATAAAACATTCATTAACTGGTATTTGATTTTACAATCTTGAAAGTAATTAAAAATTAGTTAAAGAAACACAAGGTAAATGTGTTTAATTGCTCTTTAATGAGTATCGATCGTGATTACCTTTTTAAAAGAACTAGTTGTAACGGAGGAAAGATTATCTGAATTTGCCAATTATTACTTTAGTAAAATTTATTATTTTAAATCTTTAAACAATTTTAAATATTATGCTGGCAACCTATATAAAAATACTAAGAAACACTAAACGTCTTTATGTTTTAATTGTTGTAATATACTAGATGTAGCAATAACAGTTTTTCTAAATAAATTACATAATTTATTGTGTTAAATTGACACTGCTTACAGTTAAACAGTTAAACAAACAAATTAACATTTCATATCCCCCCCTCTACATTTTCATGGATAAATATTTTATTCATGCTGATGTTACAATGTTTCTGTTCATAAAGTTGTTAATATTCATTCGATCATTTCGTTGAACCTGACTGTTTGCTTTTGTAGTTATTTACTAAATTGTTATGTCGTCAAACTTAAATGGTTTATGTCCCATACGATAGTTTTATTGAATAATATTGATTATTGATTATACGAGTAGTTTTGCCTGAACAATTTTTAAATGTTCAACATATTAACATAAACATAATGTGTAATGTTGTATAACTATAATTCATCGGTTGATTATGTAGCGTTATTTTTATTACATGACTCATTTTAAATCACAAATTACTCAATAAATATATTTATAGAGGCAGTTTTTTACTAGAATTAAAGTAACTCATTTAAAAGAAAGATGAATTACGTTACGAATTAAATATTGAGATAAGGACACCACCTGGATGGGTTTTAAACATGCAACACGTCAAAAAGTACATTTTTAAAGCAGTTCTGTTTCTTCATCTTAGATTGATTATGGTTAGGAATCAAATGGATTCGGTCCTCAATTTTCTAAAAATTATAAAGCTACTTAGGTACTCAAACATTAATTGGAATGTAGTTTATCACACACACTTTTTATTTAAACAAAACTATTTTCTTAGATTACATAAATTAAATTTGTATTAAATTAGGCTGTCTAAGGATATAAATTAGTCTTATAAATTATTTATACATAGGGAAAATCCATATTCGTTTTAATAATTTAAGCGCAAGAGGGTTTTTTTGCAATATATTAAGTTCTTTGTAAAATAGTATATACACATAAATATTAGTATAACTGAGTTTTTCAAATTATATAATTCCCTTAGGCTACAATTATGTAGAGTTATTACGTTCCCAGTCCTAAAATAACAGTACCGATAATGACTAGTCATTAATAAGTCATTACTGAAAATATAAGTTGCTTTACAATTCAGTTGACACATCAACCCATAGAGGAATAATCATCCCAGAAAATGAATTATACTGCATTTGGATTATTGGGTGTTCCAGTGGTCAAAAAGAATAATAAAAACTTAAAAATGAATTTCAGAGAAAAATGCCAATGAAGGATAGGTTCCAGTCATAATTCTCCTTTATCGAGTACGAAATGCCTTACAGAAGTGTGTAGAAAAAGCTTAATAACATACTCATATAAACTTTACGTTATTAAGTTTTAAGAGTTGTTACTGTTAATCCAAGTTTATTCTCGGGTGCCAAGTCCTGTAAACATAATTACCCCAGAGTCTCCTAACGTGGAACGAGACTCTCTAGAACGAAACCACCACTAATTACTTGGTAATTGACGGAGATGGTAAGTAGAACATGAATATTAACTGGCGTTGTATTAAGGTCCACGCTTTGTGTAAATTTCACGTTAAAACTTTTACAAAACAAAGGAATATGTTGTATATTTAACGATTTTGTCACGTATACAATATATGCACACACAAAATTGCACAATTTTATATTATAATGTTGTAATAATAGTAAGATACTATCGAAATATCACAGGGTGTTCCAGGATATGCTACCAGTACGTTTTGAGCAGTCTGTGAGTCCCAAGAAAATACCGATGTATTTAAGACATTCCTGCAAACCCCTCCGTTGAGGCCACCGAAGATATTTTATTAATATTTATGAAAGAATGATGGTCTTATCTTCGACTTTCGTTGTGTAAGGGTTTTCAGTTTTATTCAGTTGTAATATATACAATTGAAACTTGCCATTCTGACAATTCCCGTATTATATTAAGCACTATTTATAATCATACTAAATTCTTTTGTCTACTCAGATAAATAATGTTATTTTTGGATCAGCTCGTGAACTGTGGAACGAATTAGGCTTAGCAAAAAGAAAAATTCTAGGTAAATTTATTGTTATAAAGGATCAGTAATATTTCCAAGATTTTCTATACTCGCACAAAGCTATTAGGTTTTTAGTGCAGTTCAAATGAAATTCTTGACAATGAAAATATTTCTATCAAAAACCCCAAATTGTCCCAATGTAACATTCAGGGAGACAAATCGCTGCCATTTGTTACTCCATAGTCAGTCTCAATAGTTGTCACATTGGGGGTTTTACCACCGCAATTTTGCTGTTAAACACGAGAACGGACATTTATAAACCGGTTGTTAAACAAAGATATAAATAGAGTAGTTTTATATAGTTTTAAATTTTAATAATATAATCATATCTATATATTAATAGGCAAGCATGTTTCTTAAAATCCTTTTTCTCAACTCTTGTGCATCGCAGGGAAAACCTACGCATACTGTTAGAAAGATTTTTTCTTGTAGATTTCCAGAATCCCATCATAAATTACAATACGCTAAAAAATAAGCACAAGAATAAATTTTAAATAAAAATAGAATTTACATTGGCCTTAAGGGTTGCCATTCTGGTGACAAAATATTAACGAAATATAAAAAAAAAAAAAAAAAAAAAATATGAAACTTCACTCCCACGATTAATGACAGCGTAAGGTAAAAATAGAGAATTCTGTACATTACATATTTTTGGTGGAGTTTTTACCACAGGACGACCTCTTGTTTATAATAAAGTATAAAATAATAAGCATACAATCATTAATATTTCGATGAACATTTCCTGGATTGAAAATATCGTTATTTGTGATTGAGTTATACTTAAAACTTAATTTTACATACCATTTAGATGCACCCCGTAGATCTATCAAAACTGCACCATTGTAAAATGCAATTAGAGTAATTAATGTATTGTAAAATGCAATTAGAGTAATTAATGTATGCACATATATACAACAATAAAAACTCGACAACGTTTTTCAAATGGATTTTGCTCAACCTGTTTCTCTTGACACAATTATAGTTAATATCCAGGGCACATTTACTATCATTGTCAATTACCAAGTAATTAGTGTTGGTTTCGTAGTCGAGAGTCTCGTCCACGTTATGAGACTCTGGGGTAATTATGTTTACAGGTCTCGGCGCCGGGGAATTGACTGGGATTCAATTACCACTAACATCTCTTCTCACCTAACAGTGTAAAGTTTCAATTAAAATTTTTATTGATTTTAGGCATACTGTTTACGAATGTATTATATTTAATATTACTTAAAAATAATTAACTTAATAACACTTATTAAAAATAATGTTTAAAAAAATATATATTTTTTCAATGTTACCATCCTAAGAATAAAAAATACCTATGTTTATACTTAAATGTATATTTTTATTCTAAAATAAGCATTGATATTGCACATGATGATAAAACTCGAGGTGAGATCTTTGAACTGCCTTGTGTCTAACTAAATTAACGATTTCAATAAATATATACATGCTATAAATCTATCTTACCATATATTTAATAATAAATAATATAACAAAAAGATGTATACAAAAGTATAAATACCCATACATTACAAAATTATTGGTATAGAAATAAACTATTAAATGATACTCATAAAATAAGTGTACAAGTGTTTGACCTTATCCGGAAACTTACATTTAGTTCTAATTAAATCTGAAAGTACAAATTAAATATAAAATACGCTTTCGATGATTGAAAAAACCTATTTATTTTATTGCAACGTAGGAATCAAAAATTTGATTTGAACCATTTGAACATAACGGAAGGTTACAGTAATGTTTCGTTTATATTAACTTTTCTTTTATCTCATTAAAACAACTGTACCAACTAAATTTGTATTTTCTTTCCAAACGGTTTACTTGCTATGTAATAAATCTTGACATAAAATATGAAACCGTTTAAAATTACAGTGCCTCGTAACGCCTCGTTATTGTTGGGTTCTGTAATTTGTTTTGCACAAGAATTCATTTTCCGCCTCATAAATAATGTATGAGGCATGATTGTGCAAAATTCATTTCACACATAGTTATGCATTTCTAAAAGGATTTGTGTTTAATATTTTTATCGTAACCTTGATATTTCTATATACAATGAGCAATGTATGTACTTAGGTTTTAATAGTAAGAGTGGTACAATTCATATACAGGTATTTAAGAAAAATATATATTTCTGTCTAAACAACGTAAATGATTTGTAAAAATAATATAAAGAGTGTTTCGTGTATCTTTTTCAACCTTATAAATGATAATTTCTGAGGTCATGCCGAATTCAAATATCACATTGGAGTCAATGATTACTCACACTGGCATTTTATATTTTTCAAAATTGATTGACTGCGACAGGTGGCGTCGTCCTGTAATCCAGCTACTAGGAGGTCACGAATTGTGGATATTTATAGGGATGCACTGTGGATGCGATGCTCCCTGGTGTAGATTAACGTCCGCACTAGGGAGTACTACGACTATCCGCAGTACTATCCTGATAATTATATCAATTCGTAAATTACGAGGAAGAAATGTGGTTCGGATTCCACTATAAACTGTAGGTCCCTTGGTTGCCATTAGCTGTAAGGGCTATTAATTAACAGCTGTGTCTAAGGGACATGTCGACCTTTGTCACTAAACAAGACTACAAGATCGTGCCACTCATCCTACACTCATCCTTCACTCATATTTGGGTTAAAATACGCACATAGTGGCGTCCCCATCTTAAATAATTGATGATTGATAATTGATAATTGATTTTCTCCTCGATAACCAAACACTTAGAACTTTTAAATTTTACATAAATCTTAAAACTGTTGTCGATAACTTACGTAATGTGACCATTTTATTTTTTTATATAAACCCAGGATCTTATGAAAACACTCTCGAATTTAATTTATTGTAAATCTTAAGAAAGACAAAATGTCATCTCAATACTGAGATTCCAATAACAAATAACCAAAAGATGAAATTTGTTAAGGTACACGTCTATTTTGTAAAACATATTAAATTTGTTAGGTAGTTGTTACGTAGTTGCAAACGATGAGTCCGCGTTCAAAGATTAAAAAAAAAATATGTGCGCACCATCAATAAGTTTATCTTTTTTTTGATGAATTTTCAACGTTTGGGTCTCCTTAAGTTTGTCTAAACATTTCAAATAAAATGGGACTTTTTGTGTTGTAAACAAATTCTTGGCGTTACAGTTATCTGTGTTAACAAAATTAAAATGGTCATTATTTTACATTTTTACATTAGAAGATTTTAATATTTTCACTGGAGTTAGTGTCTTTAGTATTAATATTCATGAAACATTTAAACTCCTAAGTATCACTGTAAGAAAGCACAATTCTTACACAATGTTCTTCCAAGTGGGACTTTGAATTATCGTTTTCGATTATGGTAAATATTTTTGCTAGTGTTTACAGATTTTGGGATACAACTTTTGGAATGTAACTAGAGTTACGATTAATCCTCGTTGTACCAACAGTAAATTCCGCAATAAAACAATAACAACGTAAACATTAAGTATGGTATTGTTCATTGACACATGTTATCAAAAATAGTAGTTAAATTCGAATGATCATGCTTGTTATATAATTGAATAACTTTATATTCTAAATACTTAATATAGAATATTTGCTGAAAGTTGGTGCATTTACAGTTGTGTATTTCTAGGCTAACACCACCGTTGCAAACGTAATGTTAGTTTATTTCTTAGCTTTATTGTCAGCTTCCTTCATATTCGTGGCAATATGGGTTCTTAAACGACATCATGAACTACGAGAATTGTGTTGGTCTAGAATATGTTTACATTTTTGCTGCGATATTTTGCTTCATTATTAAACTAGTATTATTAAATTACGGACATTATTTCCAGAGATATTTATTTTTAACTTTATTAAATTCAGCTAACATTATTACATATTTCTTAATAGGATGCCATATTGTACAAATATTTTTACCATTAGTACATAGTGATTATACACCATTGTAATTATAACGGGTCGATATAATCTTTAAATTTAGTGTAATATTTGTTAGTTTGTTTTTGTATATGTTTAAGAGTCTGCAATAACCGCTACCTAATATATTAAGGTAGACCATACATTATCATTGAGTACATTAGAAAACAATAATTTTAAGGTAATAATTTTGTATTATTCCAACTCAGCTTTAACCAACCACAAACTCAAGATTATCCAAGTTTGCACGTAATGTAATTAACAATGTTCTCAGCTGGCTACAAATCTTCACTTCGTGAGATGAAGGTTTAGTTAGCAAGTGATCAATGGTGGGTAAATTGAATAATACTAATGAACTTAACAATTTAAACTTCTTTCACTGAAGGAAAAATAGGTGTAAAGAATAAAACATTACAAATGCTGTACTTATAGTTTGCTATAAGTGGCTTTAAACACATTAGAATAATGGTATATTTGTATATCATATAACTTTATTATATTCAGTACCTCATTACAGGAATGGCGTTAAGAAGTATTTAATAAAAATAAAATAATCATAATTATCATGCACGACGTAACATACCATTAACAATAATAGCTTTCCAACTCAAATGAAATAAATCATACAGTGCAATATCAATATTTATACATAAAAATACAAAAAATAATTATAAATCAATTATTTTAAAACCAAATATACAAAATATTTCGTAAGCTAGTTAGGCTTTTCATAGCACAAGGGCCAATTACCTTATCAATGTATATATATAAATACAGGTGATGAATAATGATATCCACACACCAATTCGTTAAAATAAAATCTTTAAAAACAAATAATCAATATAAATATCAATTGACTCTGTATTATAGTGTAATTTTATATTAAAAAAATTTAGCTTCATGCAAACTTACTTAAGGTCAGACATCGCCATAAAGAATAAATATTTTTAAATAATCAAATATTTTATACACATTCTTTAGCTGCTCATTGTTTACTGTAAAAATTTAATTACCGACAATGGAATCATGTCTATAAAAACAGTAAGTTTTTAACAATAAATTGAGAATAATCGCTGCAATTTGTCTCTTCTCAGTCATTCCCAATTGTTGTCACATTAAAGGTCATACCCACCACAACTTGTAACCAAGACGATATACAGTCATAAACCTATTGTAAATTTGAGTATTAACGAGAGCTCTGCCCGTGGTCGAAAAATTGACCAAAAGGATGTATTGTGCAGAATTCTCTACTTTCACCCCATGCTGTAAATAAAACTTGTGATTGGAATTTCTTTCTTTTGTTTTGATTTTCCGTTTGTATTTTGTTGTTATTTCGTTACCAACCATAAGATTTATATAATAATTTTTTATTTGAAATTTCTTTTTGTGCTTATTTTTGAGCCTATTCAAATGTATTATTAGATTCTGCACATCTAAATAAAACATCTTTCAATTGGTACCAACCGCGGGTAATTCGGACCAGTAGTTAAATTTTTACAGAAAATTATGGTCAGGCTAGCTGTCAAATGTTTGCAAAAGTTTTTTAGTATATAAGATATATCTATAATTTTAGTAGGAATTAAAATTTAAACTCGATGTAAAATACCTCTCTGTTTACTTATATACACATTTTATTCTGACTCGCTCTGTTGATTAATGTATTGATTCTAATACTTATTTAATTAAATACTTAATTAAATAATTAAATTTAATTAATTAATTTAATTAATTAAATTTAATTAAATAAGTATTTAATTCTTATTAATTCTTCTCAAGGTTAAAATACAGTAGAACCTCGATAAGAAGACCCTCGATAACAAGTCTTTTTTTGTGATCCCTGTGAGAGTCTTGTTATCAAGGTTCTACTGTAGTTATCATTGGGAACATTCGATGAACCAATAGATAAAGTATAATTCTTAAAATATACTTATAAAAAAGGTGGGGGGATAGGGAGTATATGAACCATGCAATTTGTATATCTAATACTTGAAATGTGTTAGACTGGGAAATTATGGCTCCCTTAGCTTGTATAATCCCACTGATAACTCCCTGTCTGTAAAATAAAAAAAATAAATATATGTATATGTATATATATATACTTTACTAATGATGATCATTTATTACGTTGACATTATTGTTTTCAAAACTATTTGTTGGTTTTCAGTTGGATTTTATTATATTTTGCTGTTTTAAAGGATAAGAATGATGTTTAAGTTTAACATAAATAATTGTTAATCTTACTAAAAGACTTTGTTATTTTTCGTATAAAAAAGATATGTATGTATTTATTAAATATTAAAAAGATTAGATTATGAATTAGATAAAATATTTTTCAAGCCTACTGACAAGTTTTATATTGACACTACCATATGACAAAATAAAAAAAAACACACTTTTCATGTGTCTATTAACGAAACAACCAGCTAGATATTTTTAATACTGACAAAACTTTGGAAATAAGACTTTACTTTGGACTCAAATAAAATATAAAATGTTGAAGTTGGTTAGGAATTTACAAAAAGCAAGCTCAGGTATTCGGAATAGCATTCCTACAAATGTGTGTAAAAGCGCATATAAATTTAACATTTATATACATTGAAGCGCATAACGTAAAGCTGAATCTTATGAAAAATAATACCATAACTGCACGAGCACGTGTTGTTATAACGCTATTAAACTCATAGAGTAACATTAGTGATAAAATGTTAACAATAATCTCTGACAGCGTGAATATAAAAGCCGAGAACGCTATTGAAACATCAGTGATGAGTGTAAAACATCACACACAAATAAAACACCCTCGGGTCAGGGACTACATCAACACTTTCATGTTTTATTTTCTATTTTTGTTCCAGGAGTTTTTACTGACGAATAACATAGCGGAACTGGTTTTATGCTAGTTGTTATCAGGTTAGAAACAAGTTAGTTTTATCAATCTTGGATAAAAAAAACTATTTGTAAGAAAGGAAATAGCTTAGATTTCACGGCATATGCAGTTTATTGTAATAGCTTGTTTTACCTAAAAATGTACTGAGAATGTTTGAAACAGCAAAGAATTATTACGAAAAAATCATACTAAGAAATTAGAAAACAGATTTCGGAATTTCTATCTCATAATATTTGTTGTCACAGAAACTAAAACTCAGTTTTAGTTAAAGTTAACAGAGTTAACCTATTTTTTCTTTTTCATTTTTATCCATGTGTGCCTCCTGGATTGAATAATAATAATAATAATAGGATAAATACCTTGTTTACGTCCGTTTTAAAAGACGGCTTGGATTGAGGATGTAAACTCATATTTAAAGTTATACGGAATTCTTGTGTGAGGAAGTGCGTGACTTAGTTAAAAGACTTTTAGAATTATGTTTCACTTCTTAATAAAGCCAAAGTACACGTATTACACTAAATTATACTTTTAAAAACGTTGCACTAAAATTTACCTTTATTCATTTACTTTATAAATAATCCTGATATATTCAGCAATATTCATCAGATAAACATTCCTGAAACACAATTTGTAACTACAATTTCAAGACACTACAACACTTAATATTTAATATTTCACGAGGGAGGTGTGAAAAGCAGTTAAAACTTCAATAACATCTCGGCCATAAACTATGCTGAAGGACTCTTGGACACAATTAGTTGGCGTTGATGCTACGATTCCATATACATTTATGAAACACGTAACGTCTCTTTAAGATTAAGATTAAGATTAAGAGTCACTGTGAACTTAAAGAATCGCAAATAATTACTTGGTAAAATATAATATTATTTTATACCACGACATAATCCATTTTATATCAATTGGTACTTTAAATTTATTACGTGCCTCACCAAATATGATAATAACCTATTGAGAACATCAAAAACCAGCGGTAGTTTTATCTTTAACAAATTAATTTTTTTGTCAAATACAATCTTCTGAGATTTCTTCTCAGACTAATGTTTACTTTCATTAGTTATTTAGGTTAATTAGGAATATAATTAAATTATAAGGCTGAAAGTTTCTTGATTATGACGTTACATCTAATCTTAAGAGTTTTGTGAATGTAATTACTGAATGTTTCATCCCTGATTAATGAGCATTAAATATCCTTATTCTGATTCCTTCGTTCGATTGATGCAATAAACCAATACGCAGTTCCATTTATTTCAAAACCACGTCCTGTGCCCTTTTCCTTACGCAAAGCTGTGGAAGACGAACTGCAGCGGTTAGTTGAAAACCAAGTCTTGGCGCCAGTGAATACGAGTGAGGAGCCTGTTACATGGTCTTCACCTATAGTGATTGTTGTAAAACCTTCTGGAGCAATACGCATATGTGCTGACTTTAAAAACACGATCAACCAGTATATGATTTCAGACAACTATCCTATGCCCAGATTTGAAGAAATTACAGTGAAACTTACTGGAGGACAAGAGTTCACAGTCATCGATCTCAAGGATGCTTACTTACAGATGGAAGTTGACACTTGCGTACAAAAATATTTAATTTTTTCCACACACAAAGGGTTTTTCAGATATTCCCATCTTCCTTTTAGGATTAAAATCGCTTCAGGGGCATTTCAGTGTAAAATGGATCAAGTACTGGCGGACATGGAAGGAGTTGCATATCTTCTCGACGATGTAATAATCACAGCTCCCACACGAGAGGAATATATACGTCGAGTTAGAGAGGTGCTAACACGTTCTACAGATATGGGTATCCGCGCACAAATGTCAAAATGCAGATGGTTACAGAATTCAGTCAAATACTTGGGTCACATGATTGACAAAACTGGCATACATCCCACAAATGAGCACTTAGAAGGGATGAAAAACATGCCGTCCCCTAAAAATGTCAAAGAATTGAGATCGTTTCTGGGGTCAATCAACTACTATGGTAAATTTGTTCCACATTTGCAGTCATTGTGTGTTCCCTTAC
The DNA here is from genome assembly GCF_028750875.1 of Macrosteles quadrilineatus. Taxonomy (NCBI): domain Eukaryota; kingdom Metazoa; phylum Arthropoda; class Insecta; order Hemiptera; family Cicadellidae; genus Macrosteles; species Macrosteles quadrilineatus. Next base: position 63,248,248 of record NW_026542597.1, read on the forward strand.
ATGGTCTATTAAAGAAAGGAGAGAAATGGCAATGGACAGATAAACGCGAGAAAATAGCAACAAAACTGAAACACTTGACTGAACACTATGACGAATCGTTACCGCTGATACTAGCCACTGACGCAAGCGAGGTTGGTCTGGGTGCTGCTCTCTTCCACAGATATTCGGACGGGACTGAGAGGCCGGTGATGTTCGCTTCAAAGACGACTCGACTCTCCTGAAACCCGTTATTTGTGATAGAAAAAGAAGCTCTAGGATTAGTTTTTGGAGTAACACGTTTTGAGCAGTATCTCTATGGCAGACATTTTGAAATACGGACAGACCATAAAGCCTTAATCAAGCTTTTTGGAGAACATGATCCGATCCCTAAGGTTGTTTCAAACCGAATCGCAAGGTGGGCTCTAACATTGAGTTCCTAGGACTATTCCATAACCTACCAAAAAGGAAAGGAAAACACAACTGCAGACTTGCTCTCAAAATTTCCTCTTGAATCAAAAATCAAATCAAACGAAGAACGCCTAGGAGATTGCAACGGATCTCATCTATTTCATCTCAGGTCTCAGGATTTACCATTGACCTCAAAGAGCTTGCAAGAAGCAACGAAACAAGACGCAATACTCGCTAAAGTAATAAACTACGTTAGAAGTGGATGGCCAGAACATGTTACCAAAAACAAAGAAGTTTTACCTTATTACAACAAGCGTGAAGAACTTTCTTTTGAAAACGGAATATTACTCTGGTTCGGTCGCATAGTAATACCTTCAAAACTGAGACCAAGAGTAATGGAAGTACTCCATGAGGGACATCCAGGAATAGTCGCTATGAAAGGTAAAGCGAGATTTCAAGTGTGGTGGCCCGGTATAGATAAAGGTCTGGAAGAACATACAAAACATTGTGTTGGTTGTCAAGAGAACAGGCCTAAAGACATGGAGATGCCTCTCTTCTCGTGGACAGTCCCAACAGAAGTCTGGTCAAGAATCCACATAGACTTTGCGGGACCATTCTTAGGTAAAATGTGGTTGATTGTTGTAGACGCACGATCAAAATGGCTAGAAGTGATACCCATGTCGACAACAACTACAAAAGCCACTATCAATGCCTTAGAAGAATTGTTCTCAAGATTAGGCTATCCCAAAACTATCGTCAGTGACAACGGTCCTCAGTTGACATCTCATGAGTTCCAGACGTTCTGCAAAAACCTTAATATCAAGTACGCACGTATAACACCATATCACCCAAAAAGCAATGGGTTAGCAGAACGGTGTGTTCGAACATTTAAAGAACGTATGAGTGCATCACAGAACAATGTGGGAACCGTCCAAGAAAAGCTCAAAAGTTTCTTGTTCGCATACAGAACATCTCCAAAAAGGTCAACTGGAAAATCACCAGCTTTCATGATGTTTGGACGTGAACTACGAACAAAACTAGACCTACTAATCCCCGACGCAGATACTAAATTAAATAAAGAATTAGTTAGACAACGATTGGACAAACACGAATCAAAATTAAAAGTGTTTCAAGAGAATGACCACGTCTGGGTGTTAAATACGTCCGGATCAGGATTCAAGCGAGGCAATATAGTAAAAGTAAATGGACCCTATTCATATCGTGTAAACGTCGATGGTGTGAACCGGAGATGTCATGCAGATCATTTGCGAACGGCAGTCAGCTTTTAGAAGAAGGGGAGATATGTAGTGTACCAGCTGGTGTTATTGTCACACGTTTTAAGATGAATTAATTGTCGAAATGTTTACAGTTTAGTTGTTTTTTTACTCACTTAGAATACACATCATGTTTTCAAAATATGTCTAAATATTTTATTCTACTAATATAATAAACCACAACACTACACTCCTAAATTCTGGTCAGCTAAAGATTTCCCCCATTCCTAGTACAGTTCTCAGGCATCAGGTTAGTGTGTTACTGAATTTATTTTGTTTATTATCATTATTGGAAAATTTTTATTTTTTTCATTTTATTGTGCCGTAGTCGCGTGCACCCCGCACGCTTTTTCACGAATTGTTAAACATTGTTTAGTTTTTAAAGTTATTTTACAGTAAACAGATTGTATTATTAATGAAATTTCTGACTGAGCCAATGCATATATGGAAATCTGCCCAAATAACTGACTTATGATTTAAGAAGTTTTTCAAATAATGATTATGAAACATGATAACCTTGTTAACATAAACAAGGTCTAAATAAGAAAAATTTCCCAATTACAAATTTCAATTAGCGGCCATTAAAATTTGTATAACTTAAATAAAGTACACATTTATTTATTATTTAAAATCCCCTATCAAACGACGCCATTTTTTTATTTCTATAATCATTGGCAAAGTTTTAGAATAAATAATCTATTATAAAGTTTTAGATTAAATAAACCTACCACATACATTTCTTTGGTTCATCTGTCTGAAACTGTGAAATAAGCAATTTTGCATTTCGTATTGTTAACATTTAAATGACAAAGCATTAAAATGTAAAAATTGTGAGTGTTCTTATTGCAGCCATGGAGACCAATCGACATTTACTTTTAAATCCTCTCCTCAGAACTTTTAAAGCCAAAGGGGTAGAGCCCATGGTCAGTATCAAAGTGTACCATCATATCTGTCATATTACCATTCTGTGTATGGTAGCTAAATTTTTGTAAAATTTAGCCCGGTCGGTTCAGTAGTTTTTCGCCTATTAGTAATACACGTATAAACACATATCATTAGATTTTTATATAATAGTACAGTAGTGATATTTTAAATATTCTACTTTTTGATTGATGTGATCTGATTGAGGTATTAAATAACTTTTAACAGTATGGATCTGAAATCAACACTTGTATTGCAAATTAGTAGTTGTATTCACTTAATTACTGTTTCTGTACTGACAAACTTAGTTTTGAAAGGGTTAAAGGGTATTGCATTGGATTCATTTTGCCTCGGGAACAAGTTTGGACCATATTAAATTGCGCAATTCGTGAACGGGTCCTCTCGTAGTAATAATCCCTACAAAGATATTGTCTCAATTTAAAGTGATAGGTAAAAATAATAATGAACTTTGATAGTCAATGACAAAATAAAATTTTGCCTATATAGAAAACTCCACTCATATTTATAGGACGCCTGTGTGAACACCACATCGTCTGTTCAAAAATTTACCTAAGGTAAGAGCGGGCCAATAAGCTAGTCTTTTTCCAAACAGCAAATCATTATTTTATAGTTTACGTATTCTTTAAAAACCTTACTGGTATTTCTTAAACGATGTATGTAAAACCTAAAAGAAAATTATATCTACTATCCCCCCAAAACTGGATTTTGAATACTGGTTATTTGATATTCAAATAAGTTAGGCCATATTTTGGTACCTAACTAAAGGCATTTGGACCAATTTAGTTTATCCATTTAAAGAAATTAATCTTGATCAGTGCTCTAATTTTCCCTGATTAGGCTGTTGCATGCAATCAGGCAGACGGGGATTGAAATAAGTTTCGTTACGGCTTTTCAAAGTCATGTAAATACAGTATATTTGTTATTTAGGGATTAAGAAAATGTAAAGTAACAATTTAAGAACGATTAACTTTTATTTTAATCCAAAGGTTTTTGGAGCGACTCATTCCTCTCTTAATGGAATGGACATTTATCCCAGGTATGTTCCCATTTTCCAGCAGCTTTGCTTAAGTAAAATATTCCATTCAGCTGAAAATTAAGAAATGAATTGATCAAACAAATTTCTTGGTCTTCGGTAAATATCAAGAAACATTCTAAAATATGTATAGTAAGTAAAACAACTTCAAGAATCCTGTTCTTTAAACAGTTTAACTTAACTAGTGTAGTTGTTGTCAAAATTTGACTAGTGACAGGTATCAATAATGTTACAGTATTAAAAAATACATCAGGTTGATATTTATAATTTGCTTTACTAAACTTGTAAAGATTGAGGAAGAAATGGAAATATTCAATAAAAGCTTAATAAACGACATAACCTTGATCTTTATTGACGTAGCAAACAATCTGGAGCTACTTATTGAGTTCTTTGTGTATTGTCTTTCAGCACTTTGTCTGATAAATAAAAATTTACTTTGGTGTCAGAATATATTACTTACTTGAAGAACCAGCCAAAACCTTAGGCCTAAAACTCTTTGCTGACTTAGCCCAGTCAATAAAGGTTTTGTGCCGTAATAAATTAGAGACTGGCAAAACTATATACCACTTTCTAGTACACAAAAAGATGTACACTTTATACAAAGTCCCCTAAAATCCCTTTGGTGCTTCTCCCCCCTCCATGCAACTCAACGTTAGGAATTGCAAGGTTTAACTAAATCACACTTATATCCAATATGGTTTATTCGATTACCATATTTAATGAATTTACCATATGGGGAAAAGCTATTACCGTAGTACTCATGGTAGTCCCTGGACCCGGGATCGATTTACTTTTTCGTTTTGAGGTCCCTAGAGGCCAAAAACACAATCCATAAAATTCATATACAGAGTGATCAACTCAAGGAGGCCACCGTTGGGATATCGGAAACGGTTAGGGTTAGGGCCTAAGCCTACAAAAAATATTAATTCAGCTATTGAGTTTCCTTTCCATCCATCCCAAAAAATGTGGTGCTACTAATTTGAATTTGCCGCCAAGATACAGCTGATACTCAACGCTACCCCCTCCCTCAAGGACAGGACGACGCCACTTGCACTCGGACTCCTGCAGTGACTGGCCGCCCCCACCTACACGCTAGTGCCCACCGGCACTATGATTTGTCATTACCTATGTACTAAATATATGTTTTAATATACACGTTTACATAACAATCTAGCCTATTACATTTCCCCGGCATCTTTGCCCTCACGCTGACCCAGAACGAGACGCCGGATCCACGCTCCACGCTGCTACCAAGGATCCCCGCTCATCTTGAAGACATCTGTAGAAGGTAGCACCACACCAAACCTATCTAAATAAATAATTTTTAATTCCACCCCCAAATTGTTTTTGCATTTTGCATTTTGTTTGTGTCGAAAGAACCGAAGCCCCTCAACTGCAACCCGGTAACTATAATAAACATACCCGGGTCCCATGGTGTAGGCCGGAGCATACGCACCAACCTTGGCACACCATGGGCGGATGACTTAAGGTCCTCAGGCTCACTGGCTGCCGAAGCAACCCTTCGGAAAGAGGGTTGCCCCTCAATCGTAACGAGGGATACCGGCTACTTGGTTAAGCGTCACTCCACCTGGAACCAGCAGGTACAAAACCTGAAGTCCCATAATGAAATGCCCTGACTCATTTAGTGCAAGCAACACTCGGGACCTATCCAATCCCTGACAGGCCAAAACCCGCCATAAAAGCGAGGAGGAAAGGGACCGCCAGCGAGCTGATGGGGGAACCCCAACCCCCATTTCCACCACTACCCGATCGCGGCCTTACCCAGTTGCTGGGAAACCAGAGGTGACCAGGGCGATAAATCCCCGAAAATCCCCAGCTGGCTTGAACCCAGCACCCGATCTACTTCGTTTGCCCATCTAGCCCAACATCACTGCCAGGCCATCAGGGTTTCCCAAAAGGAGGCAGGAATAGAAGTTGGTCTTACCCGGATGAACCTATCCACCAAAGGTGGCGACACCCTTAACTCAATTGAGGTTCCAGGGAGAACCCTCCACACTCTAGATAACCATACCTTTCGGGCTAAGAGACAAGGATTGGCTGATGGAGTGCTCCCAGCCGTTGCCCTCACACTGCGGAAAGTTCTGTTCCCCTAGAGTGTCCCCGTGAGCTTACGGGTACTCACCCGATTTCACCTCCAGGAAAGGCTACTTCTAAAGTCGAGGATTTGCCACACAATATGTTGCTCGCACACAGGAAGCGGGCCGAAACCCATAGAACCATAGTCACAGGTGGATGGGAGATTGATGACGCACTTCCACCTCTCCGAGAGCTAAACACCCCGCCAACCTGGATGGAGGAATGTCACTGGGAACTCTACCCTAAGGGGCTGGCTTGTCCAATCGTCCATAACTATGGCCTACTTGCAATGCCGATTCCAACACCGAGCAGTTACCTCCCCTTCGGAAGCTCCACCCCCAACAGATAGAATTAGAGAAAACTTTAAATGTGACACATTCCTAAATTTGTTGTGACAATTAAAAATGTGAATTAGTTTTTTTTATTCAGCCACCATTTTACAATATGTTGGCCAACATTAAAACTTCTTATGGAACACCCTATATTTTATTATGTTTTCAGATAGAACATGCAATTTAAAAAACTGTTTATTCATGACATTTTTTCCATAAACTCACTCTTTATGAGTTACAGCCAATGAAAAAATGACTTCCGGTGTACATTTTACATGATGTAGTCCCTAAACGAGTAAGTTTAGAGCAAACATGCGAAGTGTAAATAAGTCTTAAAATTGCATCTACATTCCTAAAAGACCATAAAATACACAGTTTTCCACTTTTAACGTGTTTTACCATTTTGGAAAATAGCCGCCGTTTTTGAAATAATAGAATCACAATTTTTTTACATATTTAATGGTATTTTCGGAATGTGAAGCAGAATGCAAAGTCTTATACATATGTCTACTAGAATCAATAAACTTCCTTTTAATAATATATATTTACTAGTTAAACCTCTTACCTTCTGATTTTAAGTCGAACTAGCTCTCATAAAAATTAAATAAAATAATAAAATAAAATTGTTGACAAGGGATTTTAAGTATTGGGACACCTATTGACATTTGAATTTTTCTATTCCATACCATTTTACCCAGCAAACTAATTGGTTGGTTGAAACATTCAAAATTAAACTACATTAAAGTGATTACTGGCGTCTAATTTTCACAGATACCCATTTGAGAAAATATCAACTTTCGGAATGCCTTCATCACATTTGATTATCTACTCTGGACCTCTTCTAGCTATAATAGTGGGAGAGTATTAGGAAAGTTGACCTAGCGGACTAATTGGAAATTACATAATGAGAAAATATGTCGTTATAACCATGTTTATGAACATAGAACTGTCTATGGCACTGGAAACAATTCACATCCATTAAATTATTAAAACTAATGTATATGACACAACTAAGTGATTTAACATAAAGCATCCTATCAGTATGTACCATTTAGTCAATCTCTTACTCTCTTAGGTTGAGAACAATTATTATCGCCCCTGGTAATCTACTTTTTTCCCTGATGAAGTACTACTCCTCACCAGTGAGCAGAATACAAATTTAGGTCAAGCCCTCTATAAAAAAGAATGCAACTGGACATGGAAAGCTTTTTAGATGGGAAAGTTTAGTTAATAAGTTATCAAAAAATAACAAGTGCGTAACACTTTAGTTTATCAATTAAAATATCAATGTTGTTCTGTCCAACAAGTCCATCAAAAGTAGGCTCATCATTATAGACAATGGGATCAGGACCCTCCAAACAGTTATGTGGATGTTCCTATTGGGTATAGGCCGGTGAAAATGTTTCAAACAAAAAGTTCAGGTATTGTGGGTGAACATTATGGCCTAATAGTCCTCTTAATTGCTAAATCTGATGAGCATAAGGACACAATTTTTTATCAAGCCTGGGTATAAAAAGAAGCTAAGAGACTCCTTTTTTGCCCTATGAATTATCTCAACCAGGATTAGAGGATATTTTTTGACGCATTTACAGAATGTGACAACATTTTTTCAGCATTTTAAAAAAGCAGTTGCTTTAACAAGCTTTCATTTAGAACAGGACTGTAATTTCGCATGGTTTCAGTTGAGTTTTTCCAATGATTCGTAAATTATTAAGATTATACAGATCGAATTGTAAGTCCTTGGATGAGCTACGGTATCGGTTCAAAAACTTAGGAAGCGTTGAGTGCATAATTTACCCATAGAAAAACAACAAATGAATCATTAAGACCACATTTCCAACTTAAAATCCACTCTTTAGGTCACAATCATACTCAAGTTTGGAGTTATAGGTTCAACACTTACTCTTGTGTCGGCTTCATAGTACACCACAGGGTATTCCTTTGGCTCCCCCTTTGCTTCGCATATTTTCTTAAAGAACTCAGTGTCACCTTTAAGAACAGATGACGTTCGTACTTTGAGCAATACCATTTTGTTGTACGTCTCACTAACAGTCACAAATTGATCTCTCTGAAAAATGTCAAAAAAATATAGGACAGCAATTTTTAATGACATTGGCAACTAGATAGACAAACAGATTAACTGCATTTCTAGACTTTGCTTGGATTGATTTTATTTTGGCTGACAATAAGGCTTATAGGTTCTACTTCCTTTGAATGGAGAAAGGTAAATGTTTTTGATATTGTTAAACTGATAAATCAATTTAGATCCTCCATAAGCAGAGACTACAACGAAATGTTTCTGGACATCCTTAAGGGAGTTAGTCATATAATTGCACTAATTCTTACATTTCTTATAAATAAGTGTCTGAGTAGTGGGATTTTCCTTGAGTTTCTTAAGATATCCAGAACCGTGCCGGTGTTCAAAAAGGGTCCAAGAAATAACAGCCGGTATCTAGTTACCGGCCCATATCTCTCACACCTGATTTTGCAAAGATTCTTAAATCAGTATTGTTGAAGCAGCTGTGTGAATATTTCGAGACTTGCCGTCTCTAAATTCGGGCTCAGTACGGCTTTAGGAGGGGCAGGTCCATTATTTCGGCAGTGGACTCCCTCCTCTAGGTCGTGTTGGGTTCCTTTTAGCAGAAGTGTTCCACAGCGGTTCTCCTATGTGATCTTTAACGCGCATTTGACTGCGTTTCTCATAAAATGTTGGCCGAAAAGCTTAAGATATATGAAATCAGAGGCACTGCCTTGAATCTATTAAAATCTTATTTGTGTCAAAGAAAGCAGGTGGTAGATTGGAATCGTTGTTTTTCATTCCCTTTGAATCTGCGATGCTTTGATTCATGGAGTGCCTCAAGGGTCAATACTAGGTCCTTTCTTGTTCATTGTAGCCATAAATGATCTGTACTAGAACGTATCAGGCAATGTTCTATTTTATGCTGATGGTACAACTCTTTTTTCAAGTCATTCAGACTGGGGAACAGCTAAGTCCTCTGTTCGTAGCCTGCTAGATACTACTTCAGCATGGTTTCGAAAAAACAAATCGTCCCTTAATGAATCTAAAACTCAGGAGATTGTTTTTAGTTCATGTACAAACTTATATGGAAATGAGCCTGTAAAGCTGTTGGGTTTCACACTGGACCCTCAGCTTACTTGGGTGAATCATATAGACAATCTGTGTATGAAGCTCAGTAGAGTCAAACACCTCTGAGACGCCTAAAATTGGACACTCCTTCTGAGTTTGTTAGGCTAGCATTTTTCGCCTTTTTCCAGACGCACATACTCTACGGCACTAAGCTGTGGGGTCACTCACAAAGGGTGTATAAAGTTCTGCTGTTGCAAAAGCGAGCGCTCAGCGTGCTGTGTGGATTTCATCATGTTGCACACTGCAGGCCTCTATTTAAGGCTTGTCAGATTCTGACTGTATACAATGTATTTATATTTTAGTGTCTTGTAGCGATTAAATCAAATGAGCATGTTTATATTCTCAACTCAGATGTGCACAGCTATTTCACTAGAACTTGTGGCAATTTGCATGTATCTAAATGCAGGCTTGATAAAGTACTGAAATTTTTTCCTGTTGTAGGTATCAGATTTTACGATAGAATACCAATTCAGGTAAGACGGCTGCCAAGTCAAAAATTTGCTAAGATCATTGAAAACTGGCTCCTAGAAACCCCTTTCTATAGCCTAAGTGAGTATAATGAAGCAGATTTCTCACCAATGACAATTGGACTTGAATAAAGTTATTATATAGCAGCCTGTTCTTTCATGGCATGTTTGGTATCAATCTTTTTTACTTATTTTATATATACTGTAGTGTTTTCTGCATGGTGTTTGTGCATGTTGTTATTATTATTATTGTTATGGACTGACTATTGTACGTCAAGAGGACTCAAGAGGATTGTAGTTTGTTTATTTATGATTTATTATTAATTTATTATTAATTAAGTAATTTTATAAATACTCACCATAAATTTCCTTAGAGGTTCCCACAGATATTTGCCATCATCGCCAACACGGACAAAATCATCACCGTCGTAGTAGAGAGTATATATGATTGAACCTTTGTATTGTTCATGTCTCCTCTCCAATTCGTCCTACAATCCCCAAAGAGATATACAACAGTTGAATTAACTGTGGTTAGGCTCTAATTTCAGATGAATATTAATATGGTACTCCAGGTTCGCTATCATGAGAATTTTTAAGAGTCACCAAATACCATGCTTCTATATTTTCTGGAGTTTATGTAGGTTTCCAGGCCTAACCGTTAAAAATATCCTGTTAAAAAAAAGTTAAGATCAACATTCACTGTAAGGTTACTTTTTTCTAAAAAAAAAAAAAACTTTAGAAGCACAAACCATTCATCTTAATTAAGTCCATCCTCTCTTTAATAGTTTGCATTTCTTGTGATTCACTTAATTACATGAGTCAATTAAGTACCGCCTTCCTTCCACCCCAGTTCATATTTTATATGTTAACTGCGAAACTATTGTAATGATACCTAATGGGATTTAAAAAATATTAAATTAATTATTTATGTTAATTTAGTTTTACATTTACTTATTTTATTTTAGTTTATAAAATAAATAAAAAACGAAAATTGAAGTCCAGCACCCATTGTCAATTTAATTAAAAGAAAATAACAGTTGACGTTTAGAACTTTCTACAATACTAAATATAAATATACTAGTGGGGTAGGACACGGCTAAAGAAAATTTGGTTCTAATAATTTACGGTATGTTATAGTATAGGAGATGTACTATAGCCATAGTGTTCTACCACTGCACCTAAACAACAAAAAAGTGAAATTCTCATTTTTCACAGCTTTTTGTTGCTAGTTGGTTCAAATTAGATCCTAATTTAAAAAAAAGTAGTGCTACACCCTGTTGGTAAACCTTATAACTTTTTACATGGTATTTAATATTATAGAACCAACTTGTGTAGTTGACACAGCTGACGAAATTCTGTTATTCCTTTAAAATATGAAAGTAAGGTTAACATGGGAAACTTCAGAGCCACTGGGGTAAAGGCCGAAAGAATATTTGAGATAAGAATGCCTCTATATTTTAATCGGGAATGTGAGCTATCATTACACCAAATTTCAACCCAGTCCAACCAGTATTTTTCGCGTTTACTTGTCACAAACATCCATCCATACATCCAAACTTTCTCACTTATAATTTACTAGCTGTTGTACCCGTGCTTTGCAACGGGAAGAGGACACAAAATGCAAAAAAGTTAATTGTACTACACCCTGTTGGTAAACCTTATAACTTTTTAATGCTATTTAATATCATAGAACCAACTTGTGTAGTTGAAACAGCTGACAAAATTATTTTATTCCTTTTAAATATGATTACTCATAAGGTTGACATGGGAAACTCCAGGGCCACTGAGGCGGAGCCCGAAAGGACTTTTGAGATAAGAATGCGTCTATATGTTAATCGGGAATGTGAACTATCATCACACCAAATTTCAGCCCGATCCGACAAGTATTTTTCGCGTTTACTTGTCACAAACATACATCCATACATCCAAACTTTCTCATTTATAATATTAGTAGGATTAAGTACGACATTTTTTATTTTATTTTATTTCAACGGACATTCCATTTTGTTTGATGTGGTGCTATTTTTTACAAACTTATCAATATAATAGTAATGCAATGTACAGTTCAGGATGGCTAATATTAAATTACAACTAAACATTTGATACTTAGACATAAGCAACAAAAACAAATAACAATAATATGGTAATTAACAACAATAACCAATAGCAAAAACAATAAAAATGACGATCGCCCTATATACTAATCATAGATAACAAAAAAACAGGCATGTTCAACAAAATAAATCAATATATTTTTATATATTTTGTTTTTTTATGAATAAATAAATATAAATATAAATTATAAATGTAATATAAATCTATACTATTATAAAGAAGAGGTGCTGTCTGTATGTCTGAGCTTTTGTATGAGCTAAACTAAAAGACTACTGAATCGACTGGGCTCATTTGGACAAACATAAAGCTACAGCTCCGAGGATACATGAAGAACTATTCCCGCCTCGGTATTGACCTAGGACTCTGCCCTATGGGCTTTGAAACTTCTGAGGTGAAAATTTTAAAAGTAAATTGATTGGTAACGAATAGCAAACTCGTAATGTTAAAAAGTAAATAAGCAGAATAGTTATCTGCATTTGATTTCACAATTCTACACAGTTATTTTAAACAAATTTATACAGCATTTCATATCGAATAAGTGTTTGATAATGTAAATTGGTGAAATTAGTTATATTCCAATACCGTTGCCGTATCTACCTTGGATGTTATCCTAAGTTTAATTTTTTAAGTAATAAAATACTCCCACCACAACAAACCTACAGGCAAAGTGAACTTCCGCTTTCCTGATTACATTTTCACTAAAATGTATCCTTAAAAATGTAAGAATATTACACTTTTGACAGGTTTGGAACTAGTGTGACAGCTTCTCGTAAACAGTAAAGAGTACTCAACGTGTTATTTTACTATACCTTAAGCATCTATCATTGATTTTGGATCATAGGTAGCCTCAATAATTGTTTACAGTCTGAGTTAACAATAACTTACTATTATTAATTTAAGTAATACAGTTCAATTTCGTTTCTAGAGTAAATGGTGGGTGCGAACCCTTTTTTTCAGTATTTTCTAAAATCAGCATTGCTTCTTTTGCATACTGACCCCGTTTAAAGGCACGGATATAGCGGCTAGTTATACAATACCAATATTATTATTATACTAAAATGTAAATCCTATGTATTAATTAGCAAGCAATTTAAATTTAAATCTTAAAGTTTTAAAGCCAATACCTGTTTAATTTAAATAAACAAAAACTATTGTAGGTACATACACCAATCTCCTTCAAATCAAATTACAACAGTGTCCATTCGCCACTCACAATTATTCATTCAAAACTCAAACTTTAGCTGATATATATTATAGATATGTTGTTTTGCCTTATCAATAGTGTTTTGAAATATATTGAAGAAACAATATACACTATTTCAAATTTGAAATTATTAATTTACCTCGTATAAGGAATGACTAGTGTACACGTTGCTCGAAATCGAGCAATTGCAAAGAAGTAAAGTAGTTATTTAAAAACAAATAAAAGTCATTATAATATCAGATGAGTTTAAAAGACCCAGTTCATAGATTACGTACCTAACAGTTCCATATAATCAACATTTCTTGTAAATATTTTATCATTTTTCAAAAGCTGATCCGGTTTTTTAAATGTGTCCTACTTATAGCCGTATTAGGTTATCCATGTTGATCTTCGTCAATGATAATGTAGTCTGCATAGTACCACCCATTGTCGCCAGTACTTTTACAAATTTCAGTAATTTTTTAGCGATAACATTTTGTTTACATGACTAAGAATTACCCGATTTCCTGCATAACCCCTCTGTCGCAATTTTATTTGCATCAATTGGCATTCATTTGGCTAGTTACTGTTATATCGTAAATTATACATACCTGAAAAAATGCAGAATTGAAAGGCCTAATGTCGTTCAGATGTTTTTTCCCCTTAAATGTAAATAATAACGTGAATAATGAGAATCCTTCAATGAAAGTTTTATTATGTTTTCTTGGATCACATTCTTTTAAAATCACTTGACTTTTATGAAAGCATGTTATTTAAATTATTAATTAAGTAATTTTATAAATACTCACCATAAATTTCCTTAGAGGTTCCCACAGAAATTTGCCATCATCGTCAACACGGACAAAATAATCACCATTAAATTAATTCATTTTATTCATCATTGCCTCCAGGATTGATTATAGACAATATAAATAGGTTACATACATTACGTCGTCAATCCTAAAATAAATCTATGGCGACTAGTTTCGAAACATCAAGGTTTCATTGTCGAGCCTCTTGCCTCTTAAAAATCGTCTTACCTCTTCAGTTGCATAGTGTCCGTCACCGCGGTACTTATGGCCGGCCGCGCATTCATTTTTGTAAATAGTATGTGTCCGTGTTCGTGTGTTTATGTTAAATGTACTGTGTATAATGACGACGACAAGATGTCACAATGTTTTTAAGAGGCAAGATGCTCGACAATGAAACCTTGATGTTTCGAAACTAGTCGCCATAGACTTATTTTAGGATTGACGACGTAAGGTATGTAACCTATTTATATTGACCATTAAATTAAATTAAATAATTAATGATTAATGTCCTTGTCGTACCAGTTTAATTCAGACTTTTCCTTTGCCAATCATCATAAAATTTAGTCCATGTTTCCAAAAAAATAGTAGCTCTTCGGCTAACATCCTTGTTCATTGTTTGTGAGAATCTTCATATTGTGGCTGTAGGTGTTCTTCATAATATAGCTTGATAACGATAGTAAATTTTTTTAAATCTCTATTTCTACTACTTGGTGGCGTTCTATGACTTTGCTATGTTTCTATGGTTAACAAATTGGGTCTTTCAATGATTTCTCAAGAAATATAGTACTATGTATATTCATTATTCTTATATGGTAAAATATATTAAATTGTCCAGGCTTTCTAGATTTTTTACATTGTAATATGTACGAATGTAAATTACAATTAATAGTAAATATTTAATTTCAACTACTTTCATCGTTGTATATCTGGTATATATTATTAATCATATTATTAATTTATTATAAATTTACAAATGAAATTGAGCATTGAAGACAACAAACAAAACAAATATGATTACGTTGCCCAGGCACAATTCACACTCGCGTTTGCTATTCTCTTCCCTCCCCTAATTCTATAGAACGAATCTAGGGATGTGTTTGCTACTCAACACAATGGTAAGGGCTATTTTATTTTTATATGTAAAAGATATGTAATTTTTTATGTTTTTGTTTTGTTTGTCGTTTTCAATGATCAATTTCATTTGTTAATTATTAATATGTACCAGAGATACAGAGATGAGAGTTTTCTTATTTTTTTTAATTTTAAAATTAATCCTGATTGGCATTATTACTTATACGAAGTAAATTAACAATTTCAAATTTTTAATAGTAAATATTGTTTCTACAATATATTAAAAAACACTGTTGATAAGGCAAATTAACTTACTTATAGTTTGTATCAGCTAATGTTTGGGTTTTAATGATTTATTGTGAGTGAAGAATGGACAATGAAGGATTTGTAATTTGATTTAAAGGATATTGGTGTGTGTACGTATAATAATGTTTATTTTTTAAATTAAACAGCTATAAGCTTTGAAACTTAAAGATTTAAATTAAAAATTTGGAAAATAAAGAAAAAAGAAAAAAGTAAATGAGGGAGATGAAGGGGATTCAAGTTTATGAAAATTATATTGAGAATTGTTGCAAGATTAAAAATAAATCCAACTAAAATTACGATTTTCACTACTTATCTGATTTAAAGGCCACAAACATTCATCAAACGAGACGGTTCAGTTGGATATTTTTTCTTTAAGAGTCGCGGATTTGTCAGTGTACTATACAAAAGATGTATATATAAGAATATGTCTATTTCGCCCCCTCTTCCGGTTGCAAACCACGGGTTCAACAGCTAGTTTAAACTTACCACGAAGCAAATAATCTTTGTGTTTGGGTTAACACCCCTATACACCAAATATTTTATGTAGGAAATAATATCATTGTTGCTTTGATTTTGGTAGTTAAAAAAAGTTTATTAGACTACTCTTATAGTTTTTATTCCGCTAAATACACTAAACATATAATTGTTTGTAAGTAAATACTGGTTTAAGGTGGCTTTGATCTTGTTTTTAATTGTAATGAAAATTATTTCTGATAAAACTTTTAGAAACCTTTTACGCGAAAAATGAAAATGCATAAGGGTCTGTTGAGACGAGCTTCGTTCTTGGTAAAAACCATTAAATTTTTTCACTTCACTGAACTACTATAGTTCCTGAATTGGCTGCAAGGATGATATATAACGGATGCCCACAACATACGTTTCAGAGAACTCCACAAGGGACCGAAGTGATCACACCGATTCTCCTGGGCGTCACCACTAGGTGGTCTTGATGGAAGCGGCGGCCGCTGGTGCATTTTCGCAACTTCATTGGATGTAGATCATCCATCTGAAAGTCGGTCTGATTAGGTAATGGGAGAAGGTAGTGGGGTTTCTATTGGTCGGCTGGTAAGGATTTTGTTTGCAAAACGTGCCACAACGCCGAAGGAAAGTTCCAAACGCCCTATAGAGCCGAAGCTTGGATTTGGTAGTGCAGGATTTATTTTGCTTTGAGAGCTATAGTGATGATTCTAAATTCGGTACTGACAAATATTTTTAGTTTTCGTTCGATGGTGTTGGATTTTTTTAAAAAAATATTACGGTTCTGTAACGCAAACATTTTTTATGCGCTCTAGGAATAAAAATACTACAACTACGAACGTGATATTCGGTATGGACTCAAACATGATTCGGCACTATAGAAATCGGTGCTATGGCTGATTCTCTCTCAAATGCACTAAAATTAATTTTCACTTCTCTACCAAACGCATAGTTTACAAACTGAGAAAATATCTATATACTCACCTTATCAGCAACATCGATAACTTGGAACTGTAAACAAGCGATTAAAAAATAATTGACTTAATTATAATATTAATATAAATAATTATGAAACTAAACTGTAGGCATGATAGTATAAGTTTGAATAGCCCTATTTTAATTTTTGTTTGCGGTACCATAGTAATTTGGAGTATTTTTCTCAAATCTAATCAAATCCATTTATTACAATCAACATTAAATACATGTATAGCAACGTAATACAGTTGTCATCACAATATTTTCATTAACCTACTTGATATGTTCTACAAATCATTTGTAGGGAACTCTCTAATATTATTTTTAGCATACAAGATATTAACTTTCCTTAACTATATCTATATTATAGGGATAAATTTGGCCAAAATAAGATTTTATCAAATATATAAATGTAGCAAGTCAATGTTAAGATGTGACAGTGAATTTCAAATTTCCCGCTAGATAAGTACATCTAAGATCTGTCGTAGAGTCCGTCAGGCGCCACCGTCAGATAGATAACCCCCGCCATAACCTTTAGAGTGGAAGGAGCTCTAGGAAGTAATCACAGGACATTCAGTGCCGTACATACACATACACAAATTTTTACACGAAAAAATTAATATCCAGGCCAGCCTACACAAACTACTTCGCACCGACCGGTACACTGACTGACTGACTGATAAAAGTTAGCCGATACCCTGGAGACGTTGACCTTGGCCTCGGGGAGGGGGGAATCAGACAGAGGAGATCTTGAAGATCAAACAGAATGATTCCATGAATTTTTTTGGATCTGACGTTATTAAAAGACAATAGCAGCTACAAATACAAAATATATTGGAAACCGACGGCCACTGATCACACGATACAAGCCACGTCAAACCATCCCCATTCCCACAAAATGGCTGCCTACAATAGTTTTGTAAACTGGCTATTGAAGGTTCCTTTAACAAAATAAACGGTATCAGCATTCTGACACATACTTTCTTCCATAAGTTTGTCAACAACCTTTATCATGTGTAAGCGGTGAGAGTAAATTTACGAAAATGGGATTTGTACAATTTTGTTCAGTATTTAAAGGAAATACAAAAATTTTATCAAAATCGTTCGCCATTTTTGGAAAAACCCGATTTTCCCGTTATTTTATGGGGTTTTTAGGGGAAAATAACATAATTTACAATAACTTTTGAACCGTAATTTTTACAGAAATGGGATTTGTACCATTTTGTTCCGAATATAAAGGACTATCACATACTAAGTTTTCATCAAAATCGTTTTGGCCATTTTTGGGAAAATCCTATTTTTCATTATTTTATAGGGTTTTTATAGGAAAATAACATAATTTACAATAACTTTTGAATCGTAATTTTTACAGAAATGGGATTAGTACCATTTTGTTCACAATTTAAAGGGCTACAACATACTAATTTTTATTAAAATCGTTCGGGCCATTTTTTAGAAAATCCGGTTTTTCCGGTTTTTTCATCGGTTTTTATGGGAAAATCCCCATTAAAAATCAAAATTTAAAAAAAATTAAAAAACGCCTGGAGATACCATGGATTAGAACCTACATACCAAATTTCATCAAAATCGCACTATAGGTGTTGTCCCTAGCTCTGTACACATCCAGACACACACACACACACACACACACACACAGATATCACTTCGAAAACCACTTTTTTTGGTCCAGGGGGACCCAAATCGAATATATCCACTCAAAACTCAAACTGGAAAATTTTGATGAAAACAATACTTTCTCCATATACAACAATATACAATACTTTCTCCGTATAGGGGGAGAAAGTAAAAATGATTACAAGAATGAATATTTAATCCTAAAACATATTGCAGTTAAAAATGGTTATCCTAGCACCATCATAGATACAATACCCAGGAAACAGAAATCCAGAACCGTTAAACAAACAATTGATAGGCAAAATGGTCTGATAACAAGTTCGTATCTATTGAGTACGGCCGTGGATAACATGTCATGTTACGCGTAATATTCCGCGTGGGGCGTATCTCGCGTGGTGATATCACCGTAGTTTGAGTCATTTTCTTTGAGCGTATCTGTCCGAGTAGGCGTTTAGTCGTAAGTTTGAGCTATTTTCCTCTGTGTTTTGTTTTAGAAGTGCGGTGGTCTATTGGATACTTTGTTCGTTTTAATCCGCGTAAGGCACATATCTCACATGTCGATAATATATCAATCATATATCGGGTCAATTTAAACCTGTCTTTAGATTAATTCACGTATCGAGTCGTAAGGGGCAATTGCCTCGTACGATGTAGTTTGTAAATATGATTGTATAGAATATCGAGAAGGGCATCTGTCTCATTACCCGTGACTTCCAGTTTATCATTCATTCTGCAAAGGTAACAATTCATCACGCAACTTGAAATATCACGTGAATTAAAGTGCTACGATTCGTCCATGATGTTTGAAGTGCGAATGTGTAAAATTCGGTGCGAGAAAGGTGCACATTTTAATAACCTGTAAAACATTGTAATTAAGTCCCGTTAACCATTTCAATGCATGTATTGCCACAGGAGTAATGGTCATGTAATAAATATCGATTGATTACTAGATGTGGTTTGGGAGTTATGACATTGTTCAGCCAGTACGTCTTAAACAGTGCTGTACACATAAAGAAAAACTTAAACGAATTTAGCTCAAGGGGTGACCTTCATAGTTGCAATACTCGTAACCGTAGCCAACTTGACCTTCCATCCCATCGGCTCAGTAAGACTGCAAACAGTTTCCCCACTATGGCCATAAAGCTGTATAATAGTCTCAGTGTTGAGATCAGAGGCCGCCAGTGAAAGCGTTCGTAGCGCACATGTCTAGGGAGTTGAAGACTAGGCCCCTTTACTCTATCAGGGCATTTTTTGAAACCCCTGACTCAGTTTGGACATCATGATCCACCGCTTTGTATATAGTGTATATAGACAAAGTTTTAAAGTTTTATTTTTTTCATTTAACGCAATCTATCCAGGTATGGCTGGGCAACGATGAAGAACCGGTGGGTTTATCCGATTTAAATATAATTTATTTTTTAATGTGGGAATAATTAACTAATTAATAAACTATACTCTATATACCGCTGTTACAAGGTTGTAAAGAGTTTTCTATGTGATAATTTCATAATAGTTAACCTTTAATTCAAATCCCACTAATGCAGACTTTATTTTTGTAGATCGTTTTTTGTCAGATACATTTTTAAAGATTTGTTCGTGCAATAACGTCTATAGACAAGAACCATTATTTTTTACTTACGTTTTCATGTAAAACAGCTTAAAGGCGTCACATAGAATTTACAAATAAATTAGGTTGATGTATTTTAATACCATAGGAAAAGTAATACAGATTTCTTCAATAATTACTATTATATAAGTTGTGGTAAACTAACTTTGTTTCAGCGTAGGGGGGTTCTACTATTATCCAGTATATCAGATTGTTCTTGAAGGGGATTTGGTTGCTTTCTTGATTTACTTTTCTGGAAGGAGGTTTTCTTTTAGGCTAGACATAAGGGTTGTGGCATTATCTATTAGATAAAATCCATTGGTTATCTGGTGGGATTTAAACTCCGGACCTCAGGGACCAAAGGTCTGGCTCTACCACTAGAACGACTCGCTCCCCCGAGATGGATTCCTCATAGATAGTGGAAGGATGTTAAAATGTACAGCTAATTTATACTATGGGTTAAATTCTGCGTTCCCCTAGATACAGGTATGATCGAGTTTGATGCAGTCTGTTATGTAAAGTGTAGGTCTGGCTCGGTGTGATGCTATTGTTGTATAAGGATTTGAATGTTTTGCGAATATGGAGTGATACTACGGTCAGCATTTTTGTTCCAAAAACAGTAGTCGTCTTATCGCGCTCAGTCAACTAGGGAACTATTTGTTGGATAAGAACGCGTTTAATTTGATTGCGATGGTTTCCCACCTTTAGACCCTTTCTAAACAGTTATTACTATTGGAATACATATGCTGCATAAGCAGTATGTAGTTCCGCGTCAAAAATCCTATTTAGACTATGCAGTTTTGTTGTTAAGAGGTTCCATTGGACAATGCTTTGTTATTCACAAAGCAGACCTCCCTGGATGAAGATCACTTCTTAGTCTTAATGTTTATAACTTTTTAGAGAATTTTATTGCATAAAATATGGATAAGGCACAGAATGATGAATTAATTAAACAGAAAGTATAACAACAATGTTGTTGTGGACTAAAAATTTCTGTGAGGATGGATTTTGCTTAGTATTCATTGGTTTTTCATACTTACGGTTTCCCAACCTTGTCAGTTGAGTGAGAGACATGAGTAGGGAATGTTTTCAAGAGCTGTTAATCTAAGTATACAATCAACGCTAAAGATGAGCTGATGCTGATCACACAGCTGATGTGTTCAAAGTATAATGAATTGTATATTTTAAACATCATATACCACATACACACAAAGTCGTTGGATTTGTCTTAGTTGCGAGAATTGTATGCTTCAACTCTATTAAAGCTATGGTAGTAAAAAACCGGACATACCTTATTTTCCATTTCAAAATAAAAAAAGCGTCCTTCCTCTCTATCAAAGATTTCTTTTGTCATGGGATCCATTTGAAAATCAAAAATGAGGCCATTATATAGAGATAAAACAATGCCATTGTGTACGTTTTGTCTGGCAAATTCTGCTGCAGTCTTAATCTGTAAAAAAGTCATAAATGATTTTGAGGTAAACGTGATGCCAAGTGAAACTGTAGGATAATAGTCCAGGAAAATTAGACCAAAAATAGATCGTGCTTCCCAGAAAATCGTCTAAAACTAAAAAGTATTTAATACCTTTTGGGGGTCCAAAATAAGAGTTGAGTTTGCAAAAGATTTTGACGTGTGATTACGTTTTGGGAGTAGAAAAACTGCGAACGTTTTGCACTTATTTGAGGTTTTTCGCTTATTAACCTCAAATGCCACATTTCATGGTAATTTTATTAGTCAGTTCTTCAAGCGCAATAAATTATGTGTGACTGATATAAAATATGTCAAAGTTTGCTGAGCAGTTTAGTCGCAGTAGTTTATCTAAGATGTGTTACTTTAACTAGCATTACCAAAAATGTTATACCTTTTTACAGTTTTTGTCTTACGATTCCTTATAAAATAATATTATATATTGATGGGTATCTTTGGGGTATAGTGCTCAAACAGTAATCTAGAGGTCGCCGGTTTGTTCCTGAGAAAAGTGTGTTGTTTTTTGATGGTTCGAAACTGGACCCAGCTGTACTTGATCATTGGGCTTTCAATAAAATGGTCGTGACTTATGATACAGCTGATCTTGGTCAGTAACAAAACTACACAAGGCATCTCACTCCATTCTACAGTCATCCTTCACTCCGCATTTGGGTTAAAATACGCACTTAGGAGGCGGTACCATCTTAAATGGCAATGGTGATAATAATAAAGTAAACGATGACAGACAATAGTTCTAGACGATTTTTTGGTATGTATTATTATGTCTAATTTGCCTAAGCTGTAAACGCCGTGTTTTTTCCCCCTTTTTTTTCCTTATGTTGCAATTTTCAACATAGCCAAAGCTATTTATACAATGAGTTTTACCAAACGAAAGTAGCTATAACAATTATTAAGTATCATCGTATGAAAGATTTGGTAAATCTAGGACTAATAATATTGCTTATTAAAAACTATAAAACTACTCATTAAAATTGTTTTAAATGTATACGAGTTGTCGGCCCGTCCTACATACGGGAATGGAGTAGTCCATTAAAACTGTATATATAATTCAAGCACAGTTTAAGCAGTTCAAAATCTATTGTAAAGAAAAAGCTGCCAAGATGAATTAATGAAATAATGAATGAAATAATGAAATAATGAGTTTATTCCTTCAAAACAAATAAATACAAAATAATAAATTCACTTGGAACTACGTTGCCACATTTTCCAGTAATCGTGGCAAACGTAAAACAAACAAAAAAATTAAACAATTATATTTACAACTTAGTGAGTCCAGTCTCTTTACTTGAAAAATACAAGTTGCCGCTCTCTGTGGCGTCTTAAGTATAGCAATATAAAATTAGAGCTTAAAAAAATTAAATCCTAAAGTTTACAGAAATACTGTTATAACTAAAAATTTATTACCTTTTCGTGAAATGGAAAACAAATCGGAAATTACAAAAATAGCGAAACTTAACGGATTTATTTGAAGAAAAAAATAAAAAATAAATATTCTTTGAGTGGTTGATGTAAATTGTCATATTATAATATTATTAAGAAAATATACGTCCGGATAACTTAAAAGACAATGTTTTAATTTTGAAGAAAATTTATCTAAGGTCAAACAAAATCTGATATCTCCCGGCAGTTGGTTGAAGTATTTGGGACCATTATACTGATAAGAATGTCTGAACAATGACTTGTTTACTTTAGGTAAACGGAAAATGCCTTGATTGTTTTGTCTAGTATTATACAAAAGGTTGCTTGTCCCAGTATTTCCATTGCGTACATAGAAGAGTTTTAGAACCTTAAAAATATATAAGTGCTGAACTGGGAGTATTATTAATTGAGAAAATAACGGGAAAGAGCTTTCACGCTTATTAGTTTTAGTTATTATCCTTAAAAAATGATTTTGTGTAAACCTTAATTTTTTCAATATAACTTTTAAAAGTTCCGCCCCAGCATTGAATTGCATACTGGAGTCTTGATTGGACAAGAGCAAAATAAAGAGTTCGAAGTAAGATGGTATTACAAATGTTTTTTATAAAATAGAAAACTCTTATAGTATGTTTAATTGTTGTATGTAGTGTGGAAATATGTCTGTCCCAGTTTAGATTTTCATCCAAAACTACTCCGAGATATCGAAAATGCATGACCTTTTCAATTGTTTTGCAAATGCATGAAATTAAATTACAATTTGAAGAATGATAAACTAGATTGTTTGGAAAGTTAAAACTATTTATTAGACTGAAATTTATGTATTTTGTCTTATCAACATTAACCTGCATTTTATTTGCTTTACACCAATCACTCAAAAGCTGAAGATCTTCTTGGATGTAACCGTAAAGAGTGAAAATATCTTTTTTGGGAATAAAAAAACGCAATGTCGTCAGCAAAAGCACATACGTGTCCATGGAACGGAAGCTTGAGAAGGTCATTAATAAATATGAGGAAGAGGGTTGCAGAGGTAACTGATCCCTGGGGAACACCTGTCCTGACATGTAGAGGAGAACTTAGTTGGTCTAAGATCTTTGTTTGCTGTATTCTGTTTGAGAGAAAACTAGAAAACCACTTATTAGCTACACCTTTAACACCAGCAGCATCTAATTTAGATAATAAAATATTATGGTCAACTAGATCAAATGCTTTTTTAAAATCAACAAATAAACCTGTTGCTTTGTTTTTGCTATTTAAACTTTGATAAATTTTATCTGTGACTGTAATTAGGGCATCTTCTGTCGACTTTCCTTTCCTAAAACCAAATTGAGAGTTGCTGAAAAAATTTAAACCATCCAAAAATGTTGTAAGTCTGACTTTCATTAATTTCTCAAAAACTTTAGAAAAAACTGAGAGCAAACTAATAGGTCTGAGATTGTCTAATTTTTTTGACGAGCCTTTTTTATGAATGGGCACTATGATGCTTTGTTTTAGTTTTTCTGGAAATGTACCACATGCAAAACTAAGATTAATCATGTGGACTAAAACAGGTGCTAGGATTTTAGAGACAGTTTTTAAAAGTTGAACAGATATTTGATCAAAACCTGTTAATTTTTTATTTTTCAACCCATTTATGGTAGCCAAAACTTCGGGAATGGTAGTTGGAGCAACAAAGAAGGAGTGGGGACAACAATGCAAGGGTCGAGGCTGGGGAGGGGGAGGCCCGTTGCAGCTTTGACCTTGACATTGGACAGAGATAAAATACTTGTTAATCTCTTCGGCAACTTGTTTGTGATCATTTAAAATTGTTTTGTTTTCCAATTCAACTTCAGTTACATTTTTCTTATCAGCTGTACCTAACACATTATTTAAAACCTTCCAATATTGAGAAGAATCCCCATGACAATTATTAATTTTGTTAGCTAAAAATTGGTTTTTAGCAAAATCAATATCTTCTCTTAATTTGACACAGAACTCGTTAAAATACTTGCCAAAATGTAAATCAAAAGGCCTTTTCCTATACAACAAGTACAACTTCTTTCTTTTCGATATCCTTTTGTATAAATTAGTATTTATCCATGGACTTAACGATTTAGATTTTTGAAATTTATTGTACTTAAAAGCTAACTTAGATTTGTTTATTACAGTACATAGTTTTTTATAAAATATATTATAACAATAATTAACATCATTTGAAAGCAAAATATCTTCCCATTTTTCATTTTCTAACTTTTCTTTGAATAAAATAAAATCAATTTTATCTTTTTGTTTGAGTAAGCTAGAATCATCTATTATTTTACCTTTACACATTAAATCAAAAGTCAACCCCAATAAACAATGATCTGTTAGACCAATATCAAAAATAACACTTTTAAAAACAGTTATGTTTGGATGTCTTACAAAAATATGGTCTACGAGTGTTTTCGACAGATTAGTTATGCAGATTAGTTATTAACGCATGGGATCATTGTTATTTCCCAACCTTACCTCGAAAATTTGAGTGGCAATAGTTATTTGTGTAACTAGTGGGGAAAGTGGCACTTTGCTGCTCGCCTGCGGCTCGTGCGTAAACATTGCTCTCGTGTTCAGCAAAGGCCTTTTGCACTCGTGTTACACATTATATTTTTCCTACGGTCACTATAAAGCATATAAATAATTAGTCTTTCAAACACTATAAAACACGTTTTTAGGTTCAGCTGGCAACACAAATAGATGCCCTAGAGAAAGTAGTTCCCGGTCCGTATCACTCCGCTTTTTTCCTGGGCAAGAAATGTGCTCCGTGACTTGAGAGTATAGTTCAGTATTTTTTTTGTAATTTGAAGTGGTTTCCGGGCCTATAAAAATGCTTTAAAGGTATTTTCTTGATTATTAAGATCGTAGGAATGTTTTAAAAAACATTTAAAAGAAGAGTCCACAAAGTTCAGAAATACCGAAACTATAAACACGAAATGACAGGTTAAATCGTATTTATAATAGTCAATCAGCTGCTCATAGTATTATTATCTTTAAGTGTTGCCAATTTATTTCCAAGCGTACACGGATTACGTGCATAATAGAACCACGCTGTTTTGTTTTGTTTCGTTGGAATCCTGATGTGCGCCAAAGTATAAACCGTATGACAAAGTATAAACCGTACGACAAAGTATAAATATGCAGCAATTAGCAGCTTTATGTACTCTAGACAGTACAAGGAAGCCAACTTTGTCGGGTGACTGTAGGAAAAATATATTTTCATAAGCTTTCTTTTGAAAGCTCGTGAGCTTCGATTCGTATACAGCAATGGTTATAGAATCTTACTTATTTCCTATAATCAATGACAAAATCACAGAGTAAATAA
Organism: Macrosteles quadrilineatus; assembly: GCF_028750875.1. Lineage (NCBI taxonomy): Eukaryota > Metazoa > Arthropoda > Insecta > Hemiptera > Cicadellidae > Macrosteles > Macrosteles quadrilineatus. Next base: position 63,274,350 of record NW_026542597.1, read on the forward strand.
AATCACCTCATAGTTCTATAGAATATGGAATATTTTTATATTCAACCAGCTGTTAGTTATAACAAATTATATTGAACTAAAACAAACTAATGATTTTAAAGACTGCTCAAAAAAATTAATGAGATGATTTAGTATTTTACTATGTATATTTTAATAATCTGTCATCCTCTTACCGAATAAATGAAGGTATAAATGATTATAGCTTTACACATAGTATAAATAAGTCAAAACTACGTATGCAATTTCATTTTATCCAAATACTGATTTTGTGTTGCGAACGCTGAATGTTTACAGCTGTTACGTTAAGCAAATGATATTATAGTAAAAGATAGTCTAGAATGTCTACGTCGGCTGCTAGAGTAAAAAAAAAAACTAAAACTTAATTTCTTAAAAACTTATACCCTAAACTAAAATTATGGCTTTGACATTCCCTAGTTCTAAAAACTATCTTTCTTTCACCACAAAAAATCGTGAAAATCCGTCAAGTAATTGATTCAGAACCGTGAGATATAAAAAAACTTGTCACGTTTTAATATATATAAAATGATGATGATGATAGTAATAAATGCGTCGGTTTGTCCGTTGCATGATAAGGAGTAATTTTTAGTCAGGTTTTGAGAAATTTAGCACGAATGTGTAGGGTTGCATCAACGTGGGTGAGTTTGCACGGATCACAAACAAGGGGTTATGGGGTTTAGAAAGTTTTAGATGTTTTTAATTGTTTATCCTTAAGACATAAAAGTGCCTATTTTAACTACAACCATCTTGTAGAGCTAGAAAACTAACCAATTTTCATACTAAAGCATTATTGTACTAATGAAGGCTATGGAAAAAAAAAACTGTTTGTCTAGAAGTCTCATGTAATCTATTCTCAAAAAGAATAATTTATTTTTGTAAAAAAACAACTTAAAATGCAAAAAAAAGAAAAATGAAAATAAACGGTATCAGCATTCTGACACATACTCTCTCCCATAAGTTTGTCAACAACCTTTATCATGTGTAAGCGGTGAGAGTAAATATACGGAAATGGGATTTGTACAACTTTGTTCAAAATTTAAATGACTGCAACATACTACATTTTTGGGGAAATCCGATTTTCCGTTACTTGATGGGGGTTTTACGGGAAAATGACATAATTTACAATAACTTTTGAACCGTAATTTTTACAGAAATGGGATCTGTACTTTTTTGTTCAGAATTTAAAGGGCTACAACATACTAAATTTTTATCAAAATCGATCGTTTTTTTTTTAGAAAGTCAGATTTTTCCGGTTTGTATGGGAAAATCCCCATTAAAAATCAAAATTTCAAAAAAATGAAAAAAATACCTGAAGATACCACGGATTAGAACCTGCAAACTAAATTTCATCGAAATCGGACCACAGGTCCCTAGCTCTGTACATATCCAGACACACAGACACACACACACAAACACACACACGCACACACCCACACAGACATCACTTCGAAAACCACTTTTTTAGGTCCAGGGGGGCCAAAAACGAATACATCCACTCAAAACTCAAACTCGAAAATGTTGACGAAAACAATACTTTCCCCATATACTATGGTATAGGGGCAGAAAGTAAAAATATAAATAATGTACACTTTTTTCATAATAAACCTCACGAATTTCAAGTTGGCTACACAACAAACTGAACATTTAAAGAGGATGTCCACATTGCAGGAGATTAACTACCACTAAAGGTGTCAATCATTATGTTTTCCAGAGTTATGCGTTGGGTGTTATTTTATCATTGTAACCTATCATCGGCACATACCTTCAAAAAGTAATTTTTTACACGATAATAAATTATAATCTTATGATGGTATTAACAAATTTCTTTTAAAAATGATGCATTAAAATGTTTTTAATTTAGAAAAAGAACTTTTTAATACTAAATCAGCTTCTCCTGCCTATCACAATATCAAAATTTTTTTCCATATTCAAATAGAAAGTTTGTGTGTGTTTGTTTTATTATGCATTCATTCAGAAGTAAACATAAAATAAAAGTAAATACTTCCTTTGATATCCAACAAAACAGTTCATATGTTTTTTTTATATATATATTTATGTCATCCAGCTATATTTTATTGATTTTCAAAATACCCTCCCTATCACTTATTTTATTCATAGTTGCAATGTGAAAGCCACGCCAACTTAGAATAAGTGAGTTTGAATGTAACAAACGTTTATTTTATTAAAATTATTCCATTTTTTTAGAACGTTTTAAGTCGGTTGTGTTTTTTTTTATTATTTCATGATATTTAGTGAATGTTTAATTTTTTATATATTTACTATTACTTAGTATACAGAGGGGTGCAAAAGTAGGTATACAGTAAGAAACTGTTTATAGAAAAAATATATTCATTTATACAAAATCCAAACTTTTTCAATTTATTTTTAAAGTATTAAGACTAATAAATTAACTCTTAAAAATGTTATACCATGCAAAAACACTCACTTCCTCGTGTGTTCAAACCTTTTGCCTATTCGTACTGTATACCTACTTTTACAACCCTCTGTAAATGAGCCAAATTGTTTGGACCGATCAAAAACGTCACAGAGCAATTATTATTTAAAAACTGCTTGAGTCACCTGTTCAGGTTACATAATCAATGGTTATAAAAATGAGCGTTTAAATGTTTTGGTAAATATATCGTATTTACTAAATGCATACTACTTTTTATTTACAAACAAATGACTTAAAACCCGATTAAAATTGATTCAATGACAAAAACATTAGTGAAGTTAAGTCTCAATAGTTCTTTTTTTAATTTCAAAATTATACAATTTATTGCCACAATTAATTGTAAGTCTAGGAACATATTAGGGACATTTTAGGACATAAGGGAAATCGGTCTTCGGCAAAAGTTGCACAAAATAATACTGTTCAAAAACACATAGGAAACATGTGTTTACAATTTTATCGTATTGAAATATTTTTGTCATAAATAAATTGTTTGATTCGTAAATATTATGTTTTTTTCATAAGCTATTCTAAACCTTTCATTTGGTACTCCAACTGAACAAATATATAACTTCAGTTAAGTTAGCTGTATGAAGCATATTTTGTTACTAAAATGACAAATCTTATATATAAAAAATGGGTTTTCCTATCCGAGTTCGTTTGGCTCTGCTGAGCGACCGATTTTCATGATAGAGGTATAAAATTGAAGATATGCACGCACAGATTTGCCATCAAGCATCGGCATATATTTAAATACTGTATTACTCGACCAAAAAACATAATTTGATTCGTTTTTGAATTCTCACATTAATTTAAGATGCATTTCACACGCAAAAATTATATAATCCTATATTTTCGTCTAAGAACTTTCATAATGTTGAGATTGTAGCACAACGGATTGAGTTATCAAATAATTAAATAACTTACGTCATCAATCCATAAATTGCTGTGGAGTACGCGTTTCAACCATCAGGTCATCCTCAGCTCCACTGTCAGCTGTGTGTATTGTGCTGAGGATGACCTGATGGTTGAAACGCGTACTCCACAGCAATTTATGGATTGATGACGTAAGTTATTTAATTAAGAACTTTCAGTTAAATTTCACAAAAGCAATTAGTTATTCTAATTGGACGAGTTTCAAGCAAACGCAAGCTGAAGAACCAACATAAAAACCATTTTTCATGAGGTTTTTTATTATTAAAATTCAATAGCTCCAGTATTGTTCATGATTTTTATATGTTTTGGACTCAAAATAATCCGTAAAGTGTAGGCTTTCATTTGAGATATTGATCGTTTGAATCAGTTAAGCTCATGATATTGTAATTGATTATTTCTAGGATTTAACATTTATTTTTACGCTGCGGAGCAGCATGGGTCCTCTCATACATGTTAAATTAATAAAAAACATAACATTAAACATTAAAAACATAAGTTTGTAAGCTAAATTAAATAATCATTAGCAATGATAACAGCTTTATCGTTAATTTAAAAAGTGGCAGCAACAAACCGTATTTAGTAGATTTAAGTATTGAATTTAATCTAAAAATAGTTATTTTAATATAAAACATATACCATAATCTCCGCAATTTCATGCAGATTACAACTGTGCAAATGTATTGATAATCGAGCCAGTATGAACAGAGATAAAGCGTATTTTGTGAGCGCAAACACGGAAACGCCATAAGACGTAATGAGTAAGAGAGAGACAGCTCAGACGTTAATAAACAAGCACACTACAACAGTTTACTTATTCTCCATAAGAATAACATGGGAATTTTTAATTAACAATTTTTTGGAATTTTCTCCGTAACCATTAGGCGCATTATAACGCTTCAATATACTAAATTATTTGTTTTTTTAAGCTCTACAAAATAGTTTGGAAAGAAATTTCAAAATTTTATGTTTTTAGGGTCAAAAATAGGAAAAACCCATTTTTACCCCATAAAAGCCCCGATAAACCCCTGTTCCCATGGTCCGATCATGCAGGTTCGCGATCTCGTTCGAATAAACGTAGGTTTACACGTTTGTACCAAATTTCATCAAAATCGGATCATTTTTGCTCGTGTTATCGCGCTAACGGACATATATATATATATATATATATAAATATATATATTATTTTCTTGTATTTTTAGGGCTACTAATATAATAAAATTAAAACATATATAACAAAGTACCCTTTTAGTAATTATTTTATTTTTCATGACGACATGTTTCGGAACTAAGTCCATTGTCAAGTCATTTTTACTATAACCTCATTCTTTAAACTAACAAAATTAAAAATATAATCATATGTAAAAATAATAAAATATGTTAACTAAATCTTAATACATTTTGGTATTAATTTATTCATTATACTATATGAATGTTTTTCTTTCTTTCCTTAGTTTTCCAATTTTATCGTAGATAGCTTGGTTTAATTTTGGAATCATTGTGTTGAGTATGTTGTTGGGGTCCTTTTTGTTGTGTATATAAATATTTAGCTCTTCTTTTACATTAAGTTTCTCACGTTCTTTTTCAAATTCTAAAATTGCTAGATTTTCTTTCATGTTCTTATAACTGTGGTCTGTGTTCATTATTTGGTCGGCGAAGTTCGACTTCATTGATGTTTGATTTTTTGATTTCAATGCTTGTAGATGTTCCTTGAATCTTGTTTTAAAACTTCGAGATGTTTGACCTATATAATAATTGCTACAGTCACTACAGTTTATCTTATAGATTCCTGATTTGTTGTACTTTTCGTCTTCATTATCTTCTGTGTGTTTGATTTTTTTATTGATTAATTGGAATATATTGTTCTTAGTTCTGTAACTTACCCTTATATCCGAATTTTTAAATGTATTTCTTACTGCTTTAGTCATATATTTGTTATAAGGTATACATATATATTTCTTTTTCTCTTCATTTTCCGTTGTTTTATTTTGCTATACTATTCCAATCATCCTTGGAGTCATAAAATCGCTACTTTCCATTCACTTATCCACAGACTTATTAATATTCCCTTGAATAAAGAAAATTTCAAAAAAGAGAAAAATACCATTAAATACTTAGCAGAGAAAAATGGCTACAGGGCAAAAATGATAGACAATTTGATAAAAAAGAAATTGAAAAACAAAATACAAAAGCAAAATAAAACAACAATTTTAGAATTTGAAAAAGAACGTGAGAAACTTAATATAAAAGAAGAGCTAAATATTTATATACACAACAAAAAGGACCCCAACAACATACTCAACACAATGATTCCAAAATTAAACCAACCTATCTACGATAAAATTGAAAAACTAAGGAAAGAAAGAAAAACATTCATATAGTATAATGAAAAAAAATAATACCAAAATGTATTAAATTTTGTTAACATATTTTATTATTTTTACATATGATTATATTTTTAATTTTGTTAGTTTAAAGAATGAGGTTATGATAAAAATGACTTGACAATGGACTTAGTTCCGAAACATGTCATCATGAAAAGTAAAATAATTACTAAAAGGGTACTTTGTTATATATGTTTTAATTTTATTTAAATATATATATATATATGAATTTGAACGGATGGTGTTTTTGGCCTCTAGGGACCTCAAAACGAAAAAAAAATCGGTCCCGGGTCCAGGTCTTACCATGAGTACTACGGTAATAGCTTATTCCCTATATGGGAAATTCGCTAAAAGAAACTCCAGAGAAAAAAGAAAGTTGACAAAACATAATTAGGTCACGCCTGCAAAATGATTTGCCACATGTAAGAGCTAATCCACTTGGTCTAATAAGACAAAGGCTAGAGATAATGAATCAATAGAGGAAGGAGAGCGCCGCTTAGTTCTTATACGGGAAAGACTAAACAATGAAAAACTTAAAGAAAGATACTACAGGATGAGCGTGAATCGTCAGCGATTGGAACAAGAATCTCCAGAACAATACTCTGAAAGAATTGAAGAAATTAAGATTTATCATCATGGACGAACCAGAAATGATTATCATTTCATAAGAACAGAAAGACTGGCAAACAAACTAAGTGATGCACGAAGATCTCGTGGATTAGTTTTTTTTCTTTAAAATCAGTAAATTCGCTGATACCCCATGTGAGATTAGCCAAAAACAGTTGTATCAAAAACAGAGAGTTGTCCATATTTTATTAGGCCGAATGAAAAACTAAATGTCTTTACCTAAGACATCGCAATGTCAGACACCATCTTTTCCTGCAATCGAGGTTCTTCTACGCTAAAAAGAAATAAAGTACCGTCTCAAGCCTTTTGGAATGATATGAAAGTTATTTCTCAGTCACCGGCACTAACAAATCTCTTAGAAGTAGAACAAAGGTTGTTTTATAACAAAAGCTTTAGTAGCATCATTTGAATGGTTTCAGCCAACAGCTTTAGGAATATTATTGTTATTTATTCTCTTTTCTGCACAAATATAAGCAAAATAAAAGTTGGTTATTTGAAGTTTTCAGAATTTTTTATGCAACAAATATTACTCTTAAACATAATGTTATACAAAATACCAAAGGGAAACTCGCCTAGTCATTTTGGTGACGGAACCACGTTGATCGGTAAAAGAATCACAGAGAAATTGGTGAACATCCGTATAAAAAAAATACATTGCCACAAACGAATTGAGAACCTCCTCCTTTTGTTGATAGTAGGGACAAGTTGGTTAAAAAGAGAACTCTCGTAGTTAGTTTGTTATGGATACATGTTTTTACAATTTTATTACTTTATTTATTTCATTTAGTAAAATTATAAATTAATAAAACACACTTTTCCCTGTTCACGTAGCAATCCTACGGTTGGATTCTTGGCATTGACCGTCAAGTCAGAGATATGACAGTGGATAAGATTGAGGGGTGACGAGACTTGGGATTCGCGGACTCGATGAAGGAAAAATGAGAGAAGACCGCGAACTGAAGAGGTTTAGGGAATACATGTGCTTTGATGGACCATTACATTCTTTATGTAATATAAAGAAATATATAACTAAATTTATAAAAATTTAAAATCAAGTTATTTTGTTAATTTAAATTTTCTACTATTTCAATTAAACTTGGACTTTCTAAATTATTGCATAGAGTGTTTTTTTTTCCAACGTTCTTATTTGGTGATGCGAATTTTTTTTATTTATCTTTATCACCATTACACTGTTAATCACACCTTAGCAAATAGAATTTTTCGGTCTCTTTCACCATTAAAACAACCAAACGAGTGTAACCTTATTTCAAGAGAGGAGACATGCGATTCGCATGTTATTTGTATCAATTTGAACTATTTTAGTGTTTTTGGGCTCTGGAGACATGACAATGAAACAACAAGTCGGTCCTGACATGAGACCTACAATAATAGCTTATTCCATAAATGGGATAAATGGTAACACAATTTAAGACTGCAAATACTGTTCTTACCATTATTTCTTCGTGTGCATCTATTTCTTTTTTTATGTTCCAGAAACCCTTATCAATATAAAGTGCAACTGCATAGCCCTTGTAGATTTCCTTTCGATTGAGAAATTGTTCCTATAACACAATTATTGTTAAACATTTCCAGTATTGCAATTTACATATTTACATATTTCAATAGAATACATGTTTTCATGTTTTGCGAGATAGTTACATTATGAGTTGTCAATCAGAGGTAACGGAACAAAACATTTTACACTTTACGAAAACGTGGTATTTAATAAGATTGAGATCAGATGGTGCTGATATTTTTAGTCAGCTGCACTCCACGAATGTTAAGTTCCACCAGACCCCAACCGTTTGTTGTATTTAAAGGGCCGAAAGGGAGTTCATGTGCATGTGAAGATGCCTAATTAGGTTATGTACCAATGACTCTCAAAGGTTTTATGTTCTTAAACAATGCCATGAAACAGCTGTCAGCTTAACTGCAGTGTACATGGATTGCTTACAAGCCACCATATCCAAGCTTCGCAACGGGAAGAGAATGCTAAAGAGAATAATTTGTTCTATGAATATGATGTATAACAAGTAAATAACTCATAAATAAAAGTCCACAATGTTGGTAAAGCATGAACGAAATCATTTTTAAACACGTATTAATCAATTTGGATATTATAATATTAAGTGTACTCATAAAATACCATTAAAACTTTACAAGCCGTCAGGGTAGTGTCCTACGAATTTTCCTAGTATTAAAATAAAAAAATACTCTGTCCCATAATCCTGTTGTATATTGGCCCTATTCATGGAAAAATTATTGACATACTCCAAACTTTCACATCTACAATATTAGTTCTTTCCATTTAAGTCATTAAATTGATCATTAATGTACCAAAAGTTAGCCTATTCAGTGTATTTTGTAGTATTCAGTGCCACATTCCCAAAATATCGCATATCATGTAAGAGATAAAAAAAACATATCTATAAACCATCATACTTAGACAGTTCTCAATTTGTATCACAGCTTTTTGTTGCTGGTGAGTTAGCTGTTGTCATAAGGTCAAACAAACAATAAATAAATATATAAATTGAGCCGTGACTAATTCCACCGGGCGAATGTCACGACTCATATTCAATGGTTCAAGTGTATTTTTTTATAGTGGGCTAGTTTAGTGTGTCGTTTTGTTACTTCCACGACCCCGAACAAGGCTGTGGGGTTTTGTTCCTTTTACTCTTTCCGCCAGCAACTCATAGGTTCAGCGACGTCAGAGCCGTTTGCCTCGCAGAGGATTTTCAGAACAAAGTATTCTTTTACATCTGTCCCTATGCTTTACCTTTTGCAAAGCAGTTTTGTTGATTGTTCATTCCTTTTGTTCTGCTACGCAATGGAGTAAATTTTAGTACGCCCTGCGCGCCTTTTGGGGCCCGTGAGGAGGACATGAAGCAGACCCGAGCTATTTTGGCATAGAGGAAGTTTGTTTCGCCTTGCTGTCTCTGGGATTATGGCCTACCTCTCCGTTCTGCTCGTTTTCCCCTCCCGTGCTGCTCGCCTAGGAGATGGACCTTCAACTGGTAGCAGAGAAGCTTTTCCTACTTGGGGCCAATCTTTTGGACTTTGGGATGCCCCCTCTCTGCCCAGTTTCATCGCTCCTCCACCTAGTGACTGAGATGCCCTAGACAGTTACCGCCTAGTTACCGCAAGTTACTACTGTTGTTATTTAGTGTCATTTATTGTTGATTAATTTTTAGATTTTTATATCAAGATTTAAAGCCTATTTATTGTTATTTTTTGAGAAAAATTTATTCTATAGTTTTTAGTAATTCATTTATAAAAAAAGAAATTTTTCAAGAGCATTTATTTTTGGGGCCCCTAAATGTTAAATTGTTGCCAGTTATTTAAAGGAAGAGTTTTTTTTATATATCCATTGTTGCAATTTTACAAATTTTATTTTATTAAGGTTAAAACTGATTAAATTTTACTTTGACTAAAATTAGCCTATTTGAATTTTTTAAATTAATGTTTGTAAGTTAGTAGGTCAGAGTGGTATCTAAATTCCTTTAAAGTTTTTGAGAGTATTTAATTCATGTATTGTTGTTGATTTTGTTGTTATGTTTATTTAAATGATTAATTACAGCTCGTTTCTCTCAAATGGCGTGTTGTTCTTGAACCTCCATCCATGGTTCTCATTTTGTTAAGTAAAGTTTTGTGAGCCGCTCCTCGGGCCTGCGCATGGATCACGCTTCCATTTCGTTAGTCTGGGTGCAGGCACGAGGGCATGGTTCATCTGGTAGCAGAGCGTGGTTATGTTGGCTGCGTCCTGGGTGCCTTGTCGTGAAACTTGGTTTCACGACTCGGATACTTAGAGATGCGATCACCGTCCGCGTTCTTTTTTTTTTTTTTTTGAAGGACCGTGGATGGATTGGTTTCTTGGAAAGTTCTGGCCTGGCAGTTTTGGGAAAAGGTCTTGTCGTTGTTGTGGTGGGGCGTAAACACATTTTATTAGGAGCTCGCCCTTTGGCCGAGGCACCGGGTGGAATTGGTAGTAATGACTTGCATCCTTAGGGAGCAAGGGAGTCTAAAGCATGGTCATGTGTCAAAGATTTGTGTGTACACCCCATCACACAAGTGTTAGGTGTTGTCTAGTGTATGTATCGGTGTGTGTTTGTGTGTGTGTACGTTCGTGGGTCATTTGTTGTTTTTTTTTTGCGATACTTGCGGTATGAATGGGCAGGTTCTTCTTTTGGGCCCCATCAGGTGCGTAGGCATCAACGTCCAGAAGCCTTAGGAATTAAATTTCTGTGTTTTGTTTTGTAAAAAAAAAATTTTGTTGTCTGTTGTTTTGAGTCAAGTACTGGTTGAGACTCGGTATGGCGTCAATTGTGCCAGAATATTTGAGGAAGCCGGAGCTGGTGTACGAGGTGCGGTCCCGGGGGGAGACTCCTGGAACTGATGTACGCACTTTGCGTACTCAGTTCAGACAAATTGCTAGCATGCCTCAAGCTTGGGTTGAGTCTCTCAGTTTGAATGAGGAACTGGAGGCATGTAAAGAGAGGATGGAAGAGCTAAGTGGGGAAATTAATAGTTGGAGTAGTTTGCCTATGGGCTCAGCTAAGGGTTCGGCCATGACACAGCTGACGCACTGGCGTAAGCGTCTACTCTTGGTTTCAGGGCAACCTGAAATCCAGGATGAAGACAAGAGTTGGGTGGAGGCCCTAATTCTTGAGCTGGAAGGAATTTTGGAGAGTATTAAGGCAGGAAAGTCTGTCAAAGAGAAAGTTGAAATTTTTGAAGACAACCGTTCTTCGGAAATTTCAAACGAAGTTCCGGGAAAGTCAGTTGATGATGTGACTCCAGTGGGTACCCCCCAGGCTCCGCCTACGCCAAGTACACTGCTCCAGTTGCCTGCAAATGTTCAGATGTCAAATGCAAATGTCACACCATCCCCCTCTCACACGTCCACCTTGGCTGCGGCTACGCTGAATGTCCAGTCCCCATCTCCCTTCTCTTCTCAAGTCCATAGTTCCCCTTCCATCTCTAACTCCTTTGGCAAACTTCCCCATCCCCTTGCCTCTGTCCTGAGTGGTTTCCAGCCGGTGGACGGGTTAGATGTGAATGGTCTTTGTTTTTTTCTGGAGAGTGTTTTGCGCATGCGTGAATACACTGACATGTCAGACGCCACTTTGATGGAACTCATTGCTCCATACTGTCTGAAACCGTTGGGGGACAGATTGCTTGATTGCTTGCGCAGAGGCGTCAGCTTTGATGTTTTTCATAAAGAGGTTTTGGAGCTTTTCATGCCCCGTCGGGTCATGGAAAAGCTGAAAGTTGAGAGAGTTTTTCGTCCTCAGCAGCCAGCCGAGTCTCTCAGCCAGTACGTGGGGGACATTCGCACGGTGGAAAGGGTCTTGCGTTTGGGGATCAGTGAGCTTGAGCTCATTGACATTGTGCTTCAGGGGTTGAAGCCTGAGGAACGCTCCCGTCTGGTTTTTGCGCCACGACCTTCATCTTTTGCGGATCTGGACAGACTCTCCATCCTTTCGAGATCTGTACAGGACGCTGATTTCCAGAGAGACCAGGCAGCGGGGCATCTTCCCCTAGCTAGTCATCATGCTGTCGTAGCACCCGTGGGGTTGGGTCCCGAACCGCCGCAGTGGCAGAGGCAGCCCGTTGTTTGTTTTGGTTGTGGGCAACCAGGTCACATTCGGCGGCATTGCCGTCAAGGTGGAAATTTTGGACGTGGTCCAAAAACTAGTTTGCTCACAGGAGGAAAATCTGCCCAATCCTTCCTGTGAGGTTGTTGGTGTTAAAGTAAAGGGCAATAATTTGAAAGTTTTCTCAAGTAAGTCAAAGTCAAAGCCTATTTACGTTTCTGTTGCCTCCCCTTCTGGGAGTGTTGTGCCTGTGACTGAGCCTCTGCTGCGGGGGATTGCGGGCCTTGCTTCCATGGGCGTGAAAGCGGCGCGCTCAACTTGCCCATGTCTCAACATCTTCATAGGTTCCACGGTGCAGAAGGCCCTAGTGGATTCTGGGTCATCCCGTTGCCTCATTTCCCTGTCCCTTTTTGAAAAACTTGAATCGTCTGGGCTTATCAAGCAAGTTGAGCGAAAAACTCCTATCTGCTGGACTGCGTCAAATTCACCCCTTCCCATCATCTATGAAGCCCGTTTCAAGTTCAAAATTGAACATTTTTCTTGGGTTTGGAGTTTTTGGGTGGCGAAGGACCTATGTTTCCCTGTCATTTTGGGAGCGGATTTTATCAAGCACACTGGCCTAATTTTAGATTTAGGCAGAGGTCAGTGTTTTTTCCGATTTGCGAGACGGGTATTGATATCTTTTGCTGATGAAATTGGTGGCGGTGCTGCGGTAGTTGAGCCTGAGATACCCAGCAAGCCAACAATTGATCCGTTAGGGCATCTGACTACTTGCGAGGCTGAAGCCATCAGAACCTTGTGTTCTCGTTTCCCAGATGTGCTGACGCCAAAGCTCGGAGTCACTAACCTGTTAGAGTACGAGATTCGTCTCACAGATACCCGTCCCGTTCGCTCTCACCCATACAAATTAGCTCCACCCAAAATGGAAACACTCAGAAAAATCATTGACGAACTTCTGGAAAATGGTGTCATTGAACCTTCCCGTTCGAGCTACGCTAGTCCAGCTTTTCTCGTCCCAAAACCCAATGGCAAGTCCCGAATGGTTCTGGACTTTCGCAAACTGAACGCGCAAATTGAAATCGACTCTGTGCCTCTCCCCGATTTGCATTCTGCGTTTGATTGGTTCGGTAAGGCCAAGTATTTTACTGTTTTTGATCTGAATCAGGCCTATCATCAGATTCCTTTGAAACCTGAGTCTCGACCTCTCACTGCTTTCTGCGTCCCGTGGAATTTGTATCAGTTCACAAGAGTTCCGATGGGTCTTGCTGTGGGGGCCCAGACTCTCACCAGACTCCTTGATTCCATCTTTCATGATGTCAAGTTCAAGTTTGTGTTCAATTACCTCGACGATCTCTTGGTGTACAGTGAGAGTTTCGAAGATCACCTGATTCATCTCGAAGAAGTCATGAGTAGATTGAATAGGGCTGGCCTTACCGTGAATCCTGACAAGGTTAGTTTTGCAAAGCCGGAAATTTCGTTCCTTGGTCATCTTATCTCTCATAGAGGCGTCTGCATCGACCCCGCTAGAACCCAGGCTATCAGGGAGTTTCCTCCTCCCAGAGATGTCAAGGGTATTGCTAGGTTCATCGGCATGGTAGGTTTTTACCGACGCTTCATCCCCAATGTTGCTGAATTGGCGGCTCCCCTCAATGAGCTTCGGAAGAAGGGCACCAAGTTTGTCTGGGGTGAAGCGCAGCAGACGTCTTTTGACCTTCTCAAGGAGGCTATCATGCAGCCCCCTGTTTTGGCGATGCCGGATTTCAATCAAAACTTTGTCCTGCAAACAGATGCTTCCTCCGTCGCAATTGCGGCTGTGTTGTCACAAGACGTGGATGGTGTTAGGCAGCCAATTGCGTACGCCTCACGCACTTTGAGTCCCTGCGAAAAGAAAAGCTCTTCTGTGTATGAACTCGAGTGTTTGGCTGTCGTGTTTGGAGTCAATAAATTCAGACGCTTTTTGGAGCACAAAGAGTTTTTATTGGAAACCGACAACCAGGCACTCTCGTGGCTTCTCGCACATCCACGCCAGCTTGGGAAAATTGGTCGTTGGGTTGTCCAAATATCGTCCCTTAAGTTCCAAGTGCAACACGTTCGAGGCACTCAGAATGTGATTGCGGACACACTATCTAGGATGTACCATTCACCCGACGATCATCCTTCTGACCAAGAGAAACCGGGTTGTGCCGTGCTCTTGGAGTTTCCACTCGCCTTTTCTGATTTCATTCCCCATCAGCTGAAGGATCCTGAGCTGGCAAAGATCATTGGTGAGCTTCAAAATGGGGGAGCCCACCCCCCATATTTTCTGTCCCAGGGTGCCCTTTGCTGTCACGCTCGACAGCGAGGGAAACCTAAAGTTGTGCTGCCTAGTCTTCTTATTCCTATGGTCTTTGAGTATTTTCATTCTTCTCCTGTGGGTGGGCATCTAGGTATCCACAAGACCATTGCGAAGGTTAGGGAAATGTTCATCTGGAAGGGTATGGATCGGGACCTTGCTGCTAGGGTGCGTTCCTGTCAAACGTGCTCACTGAGCAAGCCCGCTCAAAACACCAAGTTTGGTTTGTTGTCATCTGAGGTGGCGGAAAGACCTTTGGAGAAGGTTTTCATTGACTATGTAGGGCCTCTCCCGCGTAGCAAGTCAGGAAATAAGTTCCTACTTGTTTGTGTGGATGCCTTCTCCAAGTTTTGTTGGCTTTTTCCCTTAAGGAATGCCACTGCACAGCTCACCGTGCAGGTACTTCGAACTCACCTCTTCCAACATTTTGGAATACCCGCCACCATTGTTTCCGACAACGGAACACAGTTTGTTTCCCATCTGTTCAAAAGAATGTGCTTTGGGCACGGAATCCGCCATGTGACTACTTCCCCTTACTATCCACAGCCTTTTCATGCTGAAAGGTTCAATCGCAATCTTCGCTCCGCTCTCATAGCTTTCCATGCTGACAAGCAGACCACCTGGGATCAGGAACTCCCTTGGCTTCAGTTTGCTTTCAATACTGCTCACCATGAGAGTCACAAGGCGGTCCCTTTCGAGCTGTTTCTAGGCTATCCGCCTAACAACCCGTTAGCGAATGTGTGGGGAATTGGCGACCTTCTGCCACCTCCTGGTGCGGCTAATGTCAAGGCAACTTGGCAAGCGGCCAGGAGAAATTTGATCAGAGCTAGGGAATTGGTCCGGAGGAAGCACAATCGTGGTAGAATAGACAACCCTTTCCAGGTGGGGGATTTGGTGTTTTGTAAAGCTCATCCGGCCAGTTCGGCTGTGGACAAGAGAGCTGCCAAGTTGTGTCATCGGTGGTCAGGTCCCCACCGCATCCTGAGGTTTTTGACGCCTGTCACGGTGGAGCTTGGAGATCCGCGGTCTGGAAAAGTGTTCCGGAGGGCGCACATTTCTCATCTCAAGCCCTTCCGCGGAACTCTTCCGTAGGCAATTTTCTTTCCTCTTGTGTCTGGGTGGGAAGTGCACTGGGCCAAAGAACCTGATCACTTCTCCTGTCCCCTGTGTTCTGCGAAGGAATTTCCCTCACAAAATTTTCCAGAGCAAACCCTGGGGGTGAGTTTTCCCCTCAGTTTGGAAGTCCCTTGGCGTTCCCCCACCACAGACACTTGAGTTGTCTTTCAGGTCAATCTCTTTTCAGGAAGTGGGGGAGAGGCTTGTTTGTTTGTCCCTTTTGGAGAGGAGTGTCCTCTTTTGGGGAGGGAGGTTGAGCCGTGACTAATTCCACCGGGCGAATGTCACGACTCATATTCAATGGTTCAAGTGTATTTTTTTATAGTAGGCTAGTTTAGTGTGTCGTTTTGTTACTTCAACGACCCCGAACAAGGCTGTGGGGTTTTGTTCCTTTTACTCTTTCCGCCAGCAACTCATAGGTTCAGCGACGTCAGAGCCGTTTGCCTCGCAGAGGATTTTCAGAACAAAGTATTCTTTTACATCTGTCCCTATGCTTTACCTTTTGCAAAGCAGTTTTGTTGATTGTTCATTCCTTTTGTTCTGCTACGCAATGGAGTAAATTTTAGTACGCCCTGCGCGCCTTTTGGGGCCCGTGAGGAGGACATGAAGCAGACCCGAGCTATTTTGGCGGAGAGGAAGTTTGTTTCGCCTTGCTGTCTCTGGGATTATGGCCTACCTCTCCGTTCTGCTCGTTTTCCCCTCCCGTGCTGCTCGCCTAGGAGATGGACCTTCAACTGGTAGCAGAGAAGCTTTTCCTACTTGGGGCCAATCTTTTGGACTTTGGGATGCCCCCTCTCTGCCCAGTTTCATCGCCCCTCCACCTAGTGACTGAGATGCCCTAGACAGTTACCGCCTAGTTACGGCAAGTTACTACTGTTGTTATTTAGTGTCATTTATTGTTGATTAATTTTTAGATTTTTATATCAAGATTTAAAGCCTATTTATTGTTATTTTTTGAGAAAAATTTATTCTATAGTTTTTAGTAATTCATTTATAAAAAAAAGAAATTTTTCAAGAGCATTTATTTTTGGGGCCCCTAAATGTTAAATTGTTGCCAGTTATTTAAAGGAAGAGTTTTTTTTTATATATCCATTGTTGCAATTTTACAAATTTTATTTTATTAAGGTTAAAACTGATTAAATTTTACTTTAACTGAAATTAGCCTATTTGAATTTTTTAAATTAATGTTTGTAAGTTAGTAGGTCAGAGTGGTATCTAAATTCCTTTAAAGTTTTTGAGAGTATTTAATTCATGTATTGTTGTTGATTTTGTTGTTATGTTTATTTAAATGATTAATTACAGCTCGTTTCTCTCAAATGGCGTGTTGTTCTTGAACCTCCATCCATGGTTCTCATTTTGTTAAGTAAAGTTTTGTGAGCCGCTCCTCGGGCCTGCGTATGGATCACGCTTCCATTTCGTTAGTCTGGGTGCAGGCACGAGGGCATGGTTCAAAATAATAAATAAAAATACCTTTATGTACAAGCAAGTTTCATATTATATTATTTTCAAACTAACTCAAGTCAAAAACTAAATCTAAACTAGCCTAATATTTACACATATATACAAAAATTACCATGGAAAAACATGAACAATTTAAAATTAACGTTTGTTTTTTCTTCATTGCGGCCCTGAATGAACCATAGGATTTGGAGGTCTTTATGTCTTGAGGGAGGCCATTACACAACTGCGGGCCGAAATAAAAAAAAGACTTTCTTCCAATCTCAACCCTCACTTTAGTAAAGTGAGGCCTGCGGTCGGAACGAGTACCAAGCAGACAGATCTCCCCCTTGTAATTAAGCATCCCGCTGAGGTACCGAGGCTCTCCCAGCCTGAGCTCTTTGTGGACGAGGCAGCAGGTAAACTTCCTGCACATGTCATCCTTTGGGACACGTGGTCAAAGTTATTATGGCCAAAAATGAACCTTAAGGCAGAATTTTGAATTCTTTGAACTCTTGCCATATCCTCCTTAGAGATGCTGTTTCCATGCAGGGAAGCAATATGTGAATGCTGGAAGGACCAAGGATCGCATGAGTTTCATTTTGACACATTCTGGCAGTAGAGTTTTAAATCTGTTAATACCTCTCAGTCTACCCACTGCACCTTTAACTGCAGATGTGATATGGTCAGAAAAAGAGAGGTCTTTGTCAAGTACAGAACCAACTGTGTTGACAGTGTTGCAAAGAGACAATCTCATGCCATCAAGGGTGACTTCTATAGCAGATTTAATCAATTCCTTTATCAGACTGTGTGGTCCAGTATGCATGACAACACACTTGTCAACATTCAATCCGAGCCCATTCGTGAACGACCACTGAAAAATGCTGTGCAAATCAGTATTGATGAGCCGAATTGCTTCTGATGCCATGTCTGGCCTGTACGACAAGTGAAGTTGGCAGTCGACATCATAAAAGTGTGCTGCACAAAATACCACACTTCTGAGCAAGTCAACCGTGTACAAGTTGAACAGCACCGGGCCTAAACAGCTACCTTGAGTAACACCACGCAGTTTGCAAAGCGGATCTGACGTCTCACTCCCACTTTTTATAACCTGCAGTCGGGACTCCAAATATGACCGGAACCAACAAACATCTTTTTTACTGCAACCGTAGCACTTCATTTTGGCCAACAATTCATGATCAATAGAGTCAAATGCTTGAGAATAATCGAGAATAGCTAATGTGCTGTAGTAGAGTCCTTTATCTTTGCCCCCAGTACACTCTCGCCGAGACGCTCGCCGAGGTGCCTCGCCGAGGCACTCGCCGAGTAATTCGGGCGAGAGCTTATGCGAGGTAACCGTGTACACTCTCGCATTTTCTCGCAGTCGAAATGGAACAAACTTCGATGTGGAAGTAGCGCTCGCCACTCGTGCAGTCTCGGGTCCTTTGACTCGTGTCAAAAAACCGACTCCAGGTGGAGCGCCGGCGAGCACGAGGCAAGGCGAGGCGAGGCGACCCGAGTCAAGGCGAGAGAAGACGAGCGCACCGAGTACACTCTCGCACTCGCCAACGCTCGCCTTGCCTCGGCGAGAGTGTACTGGGGGCACAGACAGCTCCCCCACCACAGTCCGGTCATGCCTGCCGTGCCGCCATTTAATGCAATGTTATCGTACGCTTATTATAACACCTAAACTTAATGTGATTGCATTGTTTTATAAGCATTAAATGTATGTAACAGCATTTACCTTTTATTTTGTAGATTGGATTTATTTGTTGCGAAATAATGGCTATTTTATTTAAAACCTCGATATTGTAAAGCAGTTATTTTTGAACGATATTGGCAATAAAACAAGAGTGTACTAGTTCCAAGTAGTTCCAAAAAGTACTTAAGTATAAAAACATAAGAAAAAGTAAGGTACTAGAGAATTCTATGAAATTAAACTTAAATTAAAACATAACACTAAATGATTAAAACAAACCTTAATGATTACTTAACAAAACAAAATCATAAATACACAACTGCAAAACCTGTTTCAATAATGTTATAGCAATAGTATATTGTAGAGAGTAAGTCATTACATGTTTTTTAGAATATTACGAAAGACTAATTATTTCAAAATGCATTGAAATATTAATTTAAGAAGCTAAGAATTTAAAACTAGTAGAACTTTTTTGGTTAGGCCTTGTGTTTAAAGTACAAATTCACGTAATTTGAACCGTTTTGGTTGTTGAAAATTAAAACAGTTGATGAAAAAATAACAAATGTGTGTTTGCTTATGTAGGAAAAATCATAAACAAAGATAATACACATTACTTTCGCATAATAAACATTCTTCTTGCGTAGGAAAACGATGTAGTCTAATAATAAATCCTTGCAGGTGATAAACATAAACTAATCCCCCTACGTATAGAATTACAAACAATTCAATGGAATACTGACCGCTGATTTTATCCTGTGATATGCCACCTGGAAAAATTTCGAACAAAATTAAAACAAATAAAAAAATTAATAAACATTATCAGCAATCTGACACATACTTTCTCCCAGTAACTTTCAACAACCGATATCGTGGTTAAGCGATGAGAGTAACTATCAAATAAGTAAAAATCACAAAGATTTCATTATTTTTTTAACCTTTATTTTTAAAGGCTTTTCTGGGGTTGCACTATTTGTTTAAAATAATTGTAAGGACCATAACAAAACAATTTTAATCAGAATCGGTTTGTTTAAGTCCATTTTCCGTTTTTTTCATGGGTTTTATGGGAAAATAACATAAGTTACAATAAGTTTTGAACAGTAATTGTTACAGAAATGGGGGATCCACTATGTTTTTAAGAATTATAAGATCCATGACATACTAATATCAATCGAAACAGTTTTTTTTATCCAATTATTCTCTTATTTTTTGTTTTTATTTGACAATAACATAAGCTACAATAACCTTTGAACTGTATTTTTTACAGGAATAGGAGCTCTACTATTTTATTCAGAATTTAAAGGGCTACAGCATACTAAATATTTATCAAAATCGTGTGGGCTATTTTTCAGAAAATTTGAATTATGCGTTATTTTATGGGTTTTTATAAAAAAAATCACAATCATAAATGCAAATAAAAATAAATAAAAGTCCTGAAGTAACCGTGGCCTTTCAACTACATTCAAATTTCTTCAAAATCAGACCACAGGTGTGGTCTGGAGCTCTGATTATATCCACACATACAAACAGACAAACAGACACACACACACAGACTCAGACACACATACTACACTATACCGATACTTGTGTGGACGTGGGTTTTTAACCAAATTATGTGGACCTCAAGGCACATGGTTGAAAAAACATCATAGGTTCTTTCTAACCTCAAATTGAAGATGAATATGTAGTAATGATGAATATGTTTATTGGTCTAAATAAAGTAAAAAATAAATCATGAAAATTGTGTGGATGTCCCCACAGTTAATGCAAGAGTTGGTCATATCCCTACAGGTAATAGAAAAGCCTATGTCCGCAGAATTAATGTAAATGTTGATACAATCGAGTGTTTTTTCCATTGAGGGTGTTTAGGTCCATAGAGTTTGGGAATTTCACTAGTCGGATTTTGACAGTATATTTGTTAGGTTGTCTCCGATCCTGTTAATAAATTAATCGTTGTATATTTGTCACATCTAAACTGCTATTTAGCATATTAAATAAAACTATCTATGAGTTAATTAATTGTAAAAAATTACAAGTACCATATGTACAATATAATAAAAAATAATGCTTCTCGTTTGATAATAACATAATACTAGTGTACCGGTTGCTTGAATTCGAGTAATTGCTAAGTAGGCCTATTAGAGGCGTTATTTTAAAACGAATAACAGTCATAATTGCTGATGACTAAGATTCGACTCAAAGATTATGGAAATAATCAAGATGTACGTACCAGATCGATATAGGCCTAATCAAAATTTTTTGTAAATATCTTATCATTTTTTCAAAAGCTGATCATGTTTTTTAGTGTTTTCTATAAATAGCCTTACTCTTATCCGCATTAGGTTGTCCATAATAACGATTATAATTTCAAAAAAAAAATCATGATTTCTATTTCTTCTACTTGGTGGTGTTCTATGACTTTCCTATGTTTCCATAGTTTGCAAATCGGCTCTTTCAATGATAACTAAGAAATGCAGCACAGTATTAATAAAGTTTTCTTTTTAGTATATAAAATTATCCAGGCTCTCAAACTTTTTTCCATTGTAATATTTACGCCAACCCAAATTCAAGGGGTAAATATTTCATTTCAACCAAGTCAGTAAATGTTTCTAGTATACTGTTAAATTAGCTTATTGACGGTTTACGATCAACATATGTCCTTCTTCTCACTTTTAATTTCTGACAACAGCTGGTATTTCATAACAATTTTTGTTTCCCATGTTAATCTTATGGAGAAATACGAAACTTTAAAGGGCCCCAGGACCTCACTCTCTTATTATTTTCCAAAAAAAGAATGTTTCCTGCACAATTTCACGTTATGCAATTTCCAATGACACCAAAAACATGTCAATCGGTTCAGTAGTTTCGGAGGAGTAATTTTCACAAAAAAACATGCTTGCCTATTAATATATAGATAGATTGGCCTTATGTCAAAAATAAATTGCTGGAGAGCTATCAAGATTTTTCAGTAATACAATCTATATTGTTCGATATTCGAAATATTATATGATTTAAAACAAATTGTTGTGATCTCCAGAATTTTTTTAAAAACTGAAACATTTTGTATTTTTAACACTTATTATTTTGCGTATCAATATTGTCTCTATCAACCAACAAATTTGTATTGCAACATTATTCATCAATTGAAATCGTATGCAGGTAATAATATAGGGAGACGACGCAAACACATCGACGTTTTGAAAATATCTACGTTTGAAAAAAAAACAACAAACATTTGAAAAATTACTGAAAGACTACCAACAGAGTGTGTTTTTAAAAATAAAAATAAAAAGCAAATTAAAATTGATCATTTCAAAAAAAAATTAATTTGCCAAATATGTAGTATTTTATACATTATTAATGAAAATATTTACTTGATTTTTTACCGATCTTTATACAACTCGACATGTAGACTATTTTCAACTAAATGAAACCCATCCTAGAAAAAAGTATTAACTGTATCCAATTTTAAATTTCAAATTAAAAGTCTTTAGAAATATTCGCAATTATTTTCATACAATAGCGAAACTGGATAAAAGTTTTACATAGTATTGCATTAACGCACTTTTTATGTGAATTCAATAACACTTTATTTACAAAAACAATAATTGATTCAATAGAGGAAATAAATAAAGGAAATGAAGTTATGGGAGATAGAGCAATCTAGAGATTTTGACAGTATCTCACACAGAACACTGTTGAATAATATTAAGTCTTAGTTAACACAAGTTATCTTTGTATTATTTTGGATCTTATATTATTAATAGACAAAACAATGTTTAAATTTCATACTCTAAAGATAATATCATTACCAAATAGTGATAACTAAAATTTTTTAAAAAGTATGCTTTATCAGTTATTAGATTATTTTGAAAAAAAAAGTATGTTAGACCATGGTTATAGGATAGATAAGTCCACCATTGATATCTTTTATTGAAGATATTTAAGAAAATTTGGTTGAAGACAACTGTATTATTGGTGTTTTTTTTTATTTTTTTTTTAGGTGGATTGTGTGTCTGACCCTAAGCGATGAAATATGTAATAAATAAAAGTATATGTAAATGTATATAAATTAAAATAAAATTATTTTTTATTATATGTAAATAAAAGGTTGGTCCGTCTGACGCAGCTAACAGCTGATTACAGGGACAAGGCTCCAAAGAAACTCACACGATTTATAGCATTAGGATGACGTGTAACAGCTATCGCTAACCACTGTAGCAAACATACATCCTAAGACTCTTTTCTCATTAACTAGCGTCCTAGCCCAATGGCTACAGCATCCAACCAACATACAGGAGACCGGAGCTCAAAACTCGACCAAGCCACAAACTTTTTAACCATAATTAAAATATTAAAATTTATATTATAAGGTATGCATAACATTCAAAAGTACTATGTATAAGGTTACGTACCAGCTGTCAGCTGATTAACCTTAACCTCTGACAATCGGGGAGGGATGTCTACTACTTCTAACAATTAATTTACCCCAGAACCGACATCATTTAGAGCAAATATGAACAACAAACGTTTAAGAAATAATGTGAAAATCTTTTTAGTCAAAGAAAGATGTTCCTCTTTAGAAGATAATTTTAAGAAAAAATATGAAGAGTGATATATAATAGCACAGTTTTGACCCAGTTAATCATGAAAATTAGTTGATATATATTACCTTTTGTATGGAAGTTTTGATATTTTATGACACTTTTCTTGTATGTGTGTACAAAATAATAAATAGATTTTGATATAATATGTTTAGACCAGCTCTCTCACTCCCCTCATTGCCAGTTCCATTTAAATATAAACAAAATATGTTTATATTTTGATAAATGATGGCCAGTAACGTCATTTATTAATGCTTACGATCCATACCGTTTCAGTTTCAATAAACCTATTTAATAACCATTAAATATTAAACAACTATTTTCGTATACAGAGCGATGCAAAAGTATTTACGCATATTTTTGGGAACAAATAAATGTGCAACGCAATGCTTTGCGGTGGCCATCGCATTTGTGGTAATAATATTAATTTAAAGATTTTCTTATTTCAGTAAAAGACCATTGAAAATTTATAACTAAAATGAAAAAATGTAACGCAAAGATATAACGAAGATTATAGAATATCCAAACAAATATTTTTATGTGGTTTTAATAGTAAAAAGAAACTTAACGGAAACAGTTGAAGTAAACTTCCTAACTTTCTTATGAAAATGTACTTTGTAAGATTACAAATATTTCACTCACCTCCCAAGTCAATTTTCCTCTAGCATACTCCTAAAAAAAAATACCTTATATAATACATTTGTTTACAATAGCATTCACTTTCTATTATCCTAAGACCATGAATCTTAAATATGTATATATATATATATTTATATATATATATATTAATTACATTTTTATTCCACTTGACTTTAAGTAAAAGCTAAGACTATGTAGATACAAAACTATTTATCACACTGGGAGATTAACGAGGCAAGGATGTAGTGTATATCAAATTATTGCTTGCCAAAAGTAAAAAAATCTATCGCCTAATATTTTTTTTCACCTATTATATATAAATAAAGTTTTAAGATAATAGAACTGGGATCCAAAATATTTTTGAAAAGGAGTGTATTCGGAATGTTGCCCGGACAGGGTGAGAGTGCAGACTGATTTTCGGCATAACCCGGCCCCTACAAAACCGGTTCAGAGCCACTCTAACCACCTACCCCCAGGCTTCACCAGGACACGTAAAATCAAGTAAAACAATATTTTCGACTCTAATATTTACGTCTCTTTCCAAATTCCATAACTTAATTTAACTTTAAGCCAATATTGCAAATTTATGTTTTGAAGGCTATAAGGCAGTTAACGTCTGACGCCACTGGTTCTGACAGAATCCCAATTTCTTGAATTATACGTGTCTTGTTTGCTCTCCTCCCAGAATTAACTTCCATATTTGATATTTTACTAACATCAGGTATTTTCTCAGAAAAGTGGAAGTCTGCGCTTGTCCGTCCCTAGAATAAAATCTCGTCCACATCGCTTCCGCAAGACTACAGACCAATTAGCATTCTTTCCGCCTTTTCTAAAGCCCTAGAAAGAGTCATTCAATCCCAAGTTTATGATTTCTTTGCACAAAATAACATGCTCAATAGCTTTCAATAAGTTTTTCCTAAAATATTCAGCACTGAAACAGCAATGTTTCATGTAACTGATGACATACGATTTGCTATGGATCGTAGCCAATGTACTATCTTAACATTATTTGACTTCAAGTAAAACCTTCGATACCGTAAACCATAGCATTCTTCTAGCCAAACTCCAACTTTTAGGTTCCTCTGACGATTCACTAATATGGATGAGATCATATCTTCAGAGCTGAAAGCAGTGTGTGTGTGTCATGACAACTTGACGTCCGACTGGAGACAAGTTCCCTGCGGAGTTCCTCAGGGTTCAATTCTTAGTCCTCTGCTTTAACCATTTACATCAATGACATCAATACAGTTCTACATCATGTAAAGTTTCATTTGCACGCTGATTAATTGCAAATATATTCTCAATTTAAAGTGAGCGATGCAAATGAAACTATCAACTTGATGAATCACGAAATCAACAGAATTGTTCAATGGGCAGAAAGGAACGGACTTAGACTCAATCCTGACAAAATAAAGCCAATCATCATAGGTCATTCACGGTTACTCAACAAATTGGACTTAGACTATTTACCGAAAATGACTGTAAACGGTACCACTTTGCAATACGTCAAGGACAAAGTAAAAAGTCTTGGTTTGACTTTAAACCGTGCTTTGGATTGGACTGACGCGTTGGTAAGCACTGGTAACAGAGTGTTTGCCACTGTTCGACCCTTTAAGAAGATTCAACGACTTTTGCCTTTTCACATTAAACTTTTACTGGTCAAATCACTCATGTTTCCACACTTCAACTACTGCATCTTTGTGGTTAATGATATGACTGTGGCTTGGGCAAAAAAATTACGAGTAGAAAATAATTTTGTTTAATTCTTGTCCAATCTTAGGCGTGATGACCATGTCACAACCTATTACATTAATGAATCAATTTTTAAATTAGAGGACATAAAAAAATACGAAAACTTTTTATTACCAATAAAAACCTGTTGCGTTTCATTCGACCATCAATTTTGGTATTCCAAATTATCTTTAAAGAATTTTAAATTATTGCATGAAAGAGGTGCAAGGGATACCCGCTCTGTCTCGTCCACGCTTCGCATTCCTCATCACAGAACAACTGGTTATAACAAATCATTTTTAGTAACAGCATGCCACCTATGGAACTCCATAGCCCTAACTTTTCACATTAAATCCATAGAAAAGAAAACCTATCACGACTGATGGGGGCGCTGAAGGGATATTCCTTTGACCGGATGGCCGTGGCTTGGCGGGATGGTGTGCGTTAGGCCTAGATGCAGCAGATGGTGTATGTGTGTGTCACTGTATGTTAGGGAAGATGAAATAAATTATGCTATTTTATAACTTGTTATGTTAAAACTGCATTGTATTTTTTTGTTAGTAATTTAATGTAATTTTTAGAGGTTATATATATATGTTTGTCGTATTTAACTATCGTAGGTTTTATAATTGTAGACTATTTTAGCACTTTTATTTATATCATTTCTTGGATTTAAAGCAGCTATACCACCAACAAAAGCATTTATTGTCAATATTTTTTTTATGTTTTGATTTAATACTTTCTGGTGTGGGGATGTGTGACTTTGGAGTTAGGGGCTTATCGTAAGTATAATTATTACAAGGCTTGTAAACATGCAGCTACCAATATTTGGTGTGGTCATATATCGACCCACTGCCTTGAGCTTGGTACTTGTGCATGGACGGGTCAATCATTAAAAGAGCATATTCAATTTGAGAGTTTAAATCTGTTTTCTCAATGATTAAGGTCATAAGGCTTCTAAAATCTGAACACATTCTTTTTCACTTATTCATTTTATATTTTGATCTGAGCTTTCACAGAGTTGTACATTTACACCTTACAAGAGATAAAGATGGAATAAACTTATCCCAACATAATTCAGCATTTTATTGAAAAAAAAACAACCCACATAGGATCTAAGTTTTCAAATAATTGACCGACATCACTTAGAGCAAATATGAACAACAAACGTTTAAAAAATAATATGAAAACAATGTGAACACATTTTTTTTCACTTATTCATTTTATATTTTGATTTGTTGTGTGATCAAAAGTTTATTTTATTTGCAAAGGACAAGACTGAAGAGTGTTTTTAAGTTCAGTTTTAATCGATTTACCCATAAATTTTATCATTGTTTATGGAATGTATTTATTTTATACTAAGCTAAATTGTACTTTAAATTATTATTACCATTATTCTAGTTATTACTACTACATTATTACCCTACCTGTAGCAGAAAACCTAGGTACTCGTTTTACATAATGTTATTTAAATATATTTAATTGAAAAGCTCATCAGGCAAATGAAAATTTCCTTCGCTACACGTATTTTTTATACTTAGCTTTATTCGCATTGTATATGGACAATATATTTAGATTTTATTTAAATAGACAATTTAAAGAGGTAAAGCTTTAAATTATCAAGAGTAATACCATAGTTCGATTTACAGTATTACGATCAAAGATGTAGTGTAAAACATCTTTTACAAATTAAACATAATTTTATCATAAACTATCTAGTGTTGTATTCAAATATTTATTTTTTATGTAAGTCAACAGACAACTACTAAAATGTGAAAAGATTATTTGATTTTTTAAATCGGTGAAGCAATTGAAATGTAAAAGAGTAAAAGTGAAAAGGTTAGCTGGTAAAGAATAGGATACTTGAAGTGGGCTCAGTTTGTTGTTAGATCAATTACTGGACTGCAACAGGAGTCAAAAGAAAAAAAATATCTGCTTTAAACAATTCCAATATGAAATTATGTAGGAAAATTAAATATGAGTTTGGTTATACCATGGGGTCAAACATTTTAAAAAGAACCGTGAATTACAGATAAACAATAACGTTTTGTCTATGGGGATAAGAATCTAACATAGAGATATAAATAAATAGCAATAAGTTTTATATCGTCGAAAATCTCATTTTACTGGTTTCGAAATTGAATATGGTTATGAAACATGGAATGTTATGGGAAGTTATACAAGCTATAGCTTAAATACTATAACTATAAACTAATGAACTAATAATAAACAAATGAACTAAAGCTATATAGAGATGTAGATCCCTCCTTAATATTTTTTTCCTGGTGACATTTTAGAAAGGTGATTAATGTATGTAGTTTTGTGAAATTAATAAAAAATAAGTCGGGTGAATAAATTATATATAGTGGAAATTGAATGACCAGACTCACTCGCCAAGTGCCAAGTTCAGGTGCGTAGGGATGCATTAGAGTCTGAAAAAACAAAACTTAATAGTTATTTTAATAGTTTTTAATTACTTATAAAAACTAAAAGTTACAGATTATACATAGGTGTATTGATTTATAATTGTTATCATGTTGGTGTAGGAAGATTTATATCAAAACATGG
Organism: Macrosteles quadrilineatus; assembly: GCF_028750875.1. NCBI lineage: Eukaryota > Metazoa > Arthropoda > Insecta > Hemiptera > Cicadellidae > Macrosteles > Macrosteles quadrilineatus. The sequence continues at coordinate 63,302,484 of NW_026542597.1, forward strand.
GAATGTTAACGCCCTCACTCAGGTAAAAAAAAATACGCCTACTATTTTTAATTTGAACATTTGTTACTAAAAATTATCAAACTTACTTTTTAAAAGGCAGGTTTTAAACAACTTACGTCCGGTATTTGAACAGTTTCCAACTGTAAACAAAAAAAACACATGTAAATAACATTATATCTCCGATGAAAAATTGCAACTTATCTATTCACTATCATTTGGTATTTGGGTTGATGTTAAGATTATGAACCACAAAGTCTGGGACTTAGACTTAGCTTAAGGGGATACATTCATTTCTGTTAAGTTATAATACTATACGCAACGATTGCATGATTATGTTTACATAATCATATAAAAATAGTACATGACTATCTAAACATGAACATGATATATAAATATGAAACATGACGGTATCTTATACCGTCATTTTGATGGGCTAACAACGCGAGTTGCTTACACTACTTTACCTACGATGGTTTGTAAACTACGTTTATAAAACATAATGTCCTATATTCTTTCTGTTTGATTTTTAGATAATATTTACTGCTAGCAGGATTATTACAAGTATTATTTTAGGACAACTAGACAAATATTACACAATTTGTATCAATAATGGATGTATTGAAACGGTTTGCTAACAAAATTTATGTCAAAACAAACGAAATTAAAGTATCTCTAAATTTGTATTATTATCAATGAAGGGTCATCAATAAAAGGTTTTGCACACGAATATTGTTTTATAGTAACATTTCTGTAATTAAGGTAGAACAATATTTTACAAACTGTTTGATCGCTTACCTCTATGTCGAAAAGTTCACAGTAAGGTATCGTCTTACAGTGTAACGCAAAGGGTATTAATACGTAAATTTTACGTACATAAGAATGGCATAGTAAGGTATCGTCTTATAGTGTAACGCTAAGGTCGTTAATACATAAATTTGACGTACATAAGAATTGCATTGTAAGGTATCGTCTTACAGTGTAACGCTAAGGTCGTTAATACATAAATTTGACGAACATAAGAATTGCATGGTAAGGTATCGTCTTACAGTGTAACGCTAAGGTCGTTAATACATAAATTTGACGAACATAAGAATTGCATAGTAAGGTATCGTCATACAATGTGACGCAAAGTGTATCAATACGTGAATTTTACGTACATAAGAATTACATAGTAAGGTATCATCTTACAGTGTAACGCAAAGGGTGTCAGTCCTTGATGTTTTATTAACCATATTATTTTTTATGTTGTCGTCTTTAAAGCTCAAGTTCGTTTGTAAAGATACGTACTAAAGATACAAAGACGAATGTGTTATTTATAATAATTTAAAAAATTAATTCTTATTTGCATTAATACTTATTTGCATTATATAATTAATAATTTCTAATTTTATAGTATACAAGCAGAGTACCCGTCCTTCGTACGGGGTTGGCATATAAGTATATTATGCTCAATGCAGTTTTGCTCAAGCGTTGCGTTTGTAATGGGAGAGGAAACAGTTTGATAAAATTTGCGTATTTAAATTTACGGTATATTCTACGGTTTATTGTATTACACATCTACCATAGCCATAATGTTCTACCACTTCGCCTATACAAAAAGTAAAAAAAATCTTAACAATTTGAAAAATATATCACAGATTATTCATGAAATTAAAAACATAAACATAACTGTAAACAATCCTACTTTGACAGTTCTCATTGCGTATCACAGTTGAAATTAGCTGTTTTCATAAATGAAAAAAGTGCAGCACCCTGTTAGTAAATCTTATAACTTTTAAGCGTTTGCATATCATAGAACCAACTTTTTTACTTGAAACAGCTGACTAAATTCTTCAAATACTTATGAGATAACAATATGCCTATATGTTAATCGGGAGTGTGAGCTATCATTATGCCAAATTTCAGCCTTATCCGTCCAGTAGTTAAAGCGTTATTGAACTTCAAACAAACAACTAAACAAATTTTCACATTTAATATTAGTAAGATATATTTTTCTTTAATATTTTTAGAAAATCTTTTTAAAGATTATGAAAGCTGATATTTGTGTTGAAATTTATTGTCAGTAGAGTTTAAGGGATTTGTGATCCCATTTGTAGGGGATCGATGTACCTATTACTTATTCATTTTATTAAAAAAAAAAAATAGTAATTTTGTAACAACAAGATTGAAATTGAAAGTTTCAAAAGTAAAGAAAAAAGATAAGTAAATAAGAGATAGAAGGTGAAACAAGTATACGAACATGTTATAGGAAAACTTGATTAGATATGTTCATATTAGTCTTTACAGGTTTTAGAATTAAGCAAATCCTAAATGGCGGTTTCCTCTATTTACCTAAATTAAAGGCCATACACGTTCACTAAATAACGTGAACGGTTGAATTTAGCTTTCAAAAGCGTTGACGGATGTGTAATTATTTTACACAATACAAATACAAATACAAATACAAATATATTTATTATGAAAATTACAACAGCTTGGCCTCACCAAGTTTATAAAACTTGTCGGTGAGGTCCAATTTATACAATATAAGGCTAACAAACAAATAATTTATATTTTTTTTCTTTTTTTGAACAAAGATTTCTTAATGTCCTATATTTCTAATAGATGTAAAGATCAAAAATTCTTTATATTTTCACCCTTTTCCTGTTACAAAGCACCGTCATAATAAACTCCCAGTAACACTGAACCTTGTAAATAGTAATGCACCAACGCTAAATGAGATCATCAGTAATGAGGTAAGAAGCAGGACTGCCATCTCATAAGTTTCTATTTCAGTTATATCAGTGATCATATTGTTTTACTTGTAGCTTGGGATTGGGTAAAAGAAACCACATTGTATTTTACAAAACAGTACAAAATATAACCGTAGATTAAACCAGGTCTTTGTGGAGTAGTCAGAGGGAGTAGATTGTGGAATACTTTTCTCTGCAAGAAGACCAGGTTATTGGGGCTAGTGGAAATACTGACTTCAGATTTTCCTTGCAGCAACTCATGTTATGTTTTAGCTACAAATCCACAATTGTAACCAAGTAAAAAGGAATTTAGTTGAATTGCAATACATTTGAAACCACGGTCAGTATTTCCATCAGTTGAACGACACAGTCGTCTCCCGTAGACCATGATACACCCATAATTGAGTCATAACCCTACTATCGTCAATACTATTTATTACAGAATTACTAATATATTGTAGAAATGTTGATAAAAACATTCTTTAAATTGCGTAATAGAATATTGTAATATATACCCGTATAACTGCATTTTCTTCTCCTAGTATTTCTGCAACAGTCTCCCATTGTAGCAATGCCTTAAATAAATAAAATATGTAATTAGTACAATTGAGATTTCCTTGTATAATCCAAGTGTGTGACTATTTTTACAGAAGATATTTTACATTGTTTCTTTAGTAATAAAGATTCTCTTACTAAGAACCAAAGGAAGAACAAAGGTATTCTTCTAAGTATATACCCTTATAACTTAGTATTACAACTAAGTATTCTTCGCCGTTGCGAAACATGGGCAGAACAACTACTATTAATAATAATAATTATAGATTACTCTCAATATGGGTATGCTAGTAACAAAATGTTTTAAAGGTGTTTAAACCATAAAAATTTCGAAATTCGCATTACACACATAAAAATATGTTTTTAAAGAACACATTATATCACTGCTTCGACCCTACTTTGGTTTATAGTATCCTAAAGTATCATGTAGTATCATGTATCCTAAAAGTACAAAAAAAGTTTTATTCGTCTTTAATCCTACATGGAATAGTTGAGGGGCCGTATTGTTCATCACAAAATATACACATTCACAATCAACCCATCATATCCTACAAGTAGAATAACCCATAAAATACATATAAGACGAACGAAAAAAAAACCATATGTATCAAACGAACTTTTACAATTTCAATTCAATCATACAATCAATCTAACCCTTCATACAAGCCCTATAAAAAAAATCATACCTTCACATTTACATATCAGATGGACACAAAATCATGCATGAAATACGTTAATTAATTATGCAAAACATGTCAGACGAACATTTACAATTTCAATATCATACCAATAAAAAAAAAATGTTTATCTTAACTACCATCATATCCTATCATTACTGTTTTTTTGTCTGGCAATATACTTTCTAAAAAGTTGAAAAATTTTCTGTTTGTGGTATTTATTATTTAATGTTGATAAAACTCAATAGTTAGGTGGTTCGGGCGAGGCTCAGTCCCTTATGTTTTCATTTGAGTACTACCTAATAGAAAAATAAATTAGAAATATTATTTTTTCCTAATTTCCTTATTCGTATCCTAACTAGAATTTATGTTACCCTATATCATTAACGTTCCATACCTGAACTTGTGCAATAATCTAAGAAAATTACAAAACATATTGGTAAAGTGGATAAAAGAATATGGATAAGACTTACCAACACGTACACCCCAAGAACATAATGGAAGGGCTTCATGTTGGGACGATGCGATTGAACTAACATTCACACCAACTTATACTAGGCAAAATAATTATTTTTCAATTATTAAATGCGTCATTCGCGCACGTGGAATGTGTGCGTCATTCACTAATGATTCAATTAATCCCTAGCAGTTGTGGCCCCGTTACACGACAGGGAATAAAGTATTCGGTTACAACTGTTTATATGATACAACTGAAGGATAAGAATCATTTTATTTGTTAACGCATTGACATTCCTTATTTATATTTTATATATATTTATATAGGTATCTTATATTTTCTTAGGCGAAAAGCCTATTACAAGTTACATCAGCTGAGTAACGATTTTACTCAAAATCGAACCAGCAAATTTCTAATTTAAAGGTGATAACTATAAGCACTCAGCTACCTAGAAAATAAAGTCCGACCTTTTGAAAGCTACAAACGAAAAAATGAAATGACACTTGAATTAACCTACATGAAGAAAGATTTTAAAATGTTTAACGTAGTGAATAGAGGTCATCTGGCAACCTATTTTTATCCAATCGTATACATTTTAGTTCCAATAAGTTTAAAAAGAAGAAAAAGATTGGACTTTTTGTTTAAATAAATCCATTTAGTTAGTAATCAATATAAGGCATTAAGTGAGAAACGTCTTATAGTAAAGCTAAAACTTACTGCTAAAAACTTCTAAACAATAGTTGGAATTTACCATGGTTATCATTATCTTTTATTACAATCCTTGTCACATTTTTTGGAAGGTTTGTCTTGATGGAACGCAGACTTTGGATATTTTAAGCGTGACTTTTGTAATTTACTTTGAGTGTAAGTTTTGTATATTGTATATAGAAAAAATGTAGGTAAAGTGTATCTTTTTAGTCTTAAAAGTACGGGTAAAGACGGTAGAAGGCATAGGTAGGAAAAAAACATTGCTGTTCTTGACTCAGCTCTTATCCACATTTGTGATCAGTGTTGTATTTTATACAATCATTCTAATTTTATTCAATTTTATTGGTTATGTCTGTTCTTGTCGTAGCATTACCAATGCGACGTTTTCAAGATCAGGACAAATCAGAGGATTGGCTGAGAATAATCGTCACTGATAACTGAATCCATTCATCAGTAAACTCGATGTAGTACCTTTTCGAGTCGGGATTTTTTATTTCGAAACTCTTTCCGTTTTTAATAGCCTCAGAATAGTACTTTTATAGATAACAGTGTTATTATTTTTTAAAGGCTTTCCTTAAATATATATCATAGACAGATGATTAGTTCATAAAAACTATAAACATAACACAGATTCAGATTCTTTGTAGCTACTGTGAACCACGCCCTCGCACCTGCGCCTAGTCGAACACATTGGAAGCTACCATGTGCAGAGACGAGGAGCGGCTCACAGCTGTACCTAACAACAAGAAAAAACTTGGAGGAAATGCTCAAGAACAACTCACCGTTTTAGAGGAACAAAACTTTTAATCACAACAACAAAATACATGCAATTCAAAAGTTTTCAAAAATTCAAAATTTTGTGTTCTCACCTATCCTACTTCGTAGCTCACAGCCATTACTTAAGTTATAACAAATTTCAGTTCAGATTAAATTTACTGGAATTAACTTTCAAAATTCCTTCTAAACAAATTACTTGAATTAAAGCAATAACAACAAACGTTATTTTTATTAAATACATTTTTAAGCTTTGTAAAAGTTAACCTTTTAGGGGCCCCCCAATTGATTTATTAACAATAAATAATTAATAAGTTAAATACTTTGCAAGGAAATTTACACTAAATTAATAACAATTAAATAAAGTTGTTCAGTCTATAGCAGCAACAATTATTAAAAGAATAGACAAACTAATAATATAACAATGGACAGTAAACAATGGGCACAAATAACTTGCGATAGACGGATAGTTTGACAGGCCAGTCGCACAGGAGGGTGTTGAAGCTGGGCGAAGAGAGGACCAGACACCCAGAGTCCAAATGGTGGTAAGGATGGGTGATATCTCTCCCAGGTGGCTCTCCTCCGGGGCCCCAGCAGGCAATAATGGCGAGTGAATTCACACATCACCATAAATAATATCACATTAAATGTTTACTAGTGTACCTGTTGACCCGCAGGGGGCCCACGCTTGCGTGGGCACGTGGCCTAGCGACCACGCGGACCCTAGCTAGCCCCCAGAGAGGAGGTAACTGTCCGGTGTTGGAATCGGCATTTCAAGGAGGCCACAGGCATGGACGACTGGGCATTGGGTCCCAGTGACATTCCTTCATCCAGGATAGGGGGGGTGTTTAGCTCTAGGAGAGATGGAAGTGCATCATAATCTCTAACCTACCTGTGTCTGTGGTTCTTTGGGCTTCGGCCTGCTTGTTGTGTGCGACCAGCATTCAGTGTGGCATATCCTCGACTCTGGAAGTAGCCTTTCCTGGAGGTGAAAACGGGCAAGAACCCGCAGCTCATGGGGACACTCAAGGGAAACGTAACTTTCCGCAGTGTGAGGGCAACGGTTTGTAGGCACTTATGCAAACCAATCCCTGTCTCTGATCACGGACGGTATGGTTATCTTGAGTGTGGGGGGTTCTTCCCAGACCTCAATTGAGTTAAGGGTGTCGCCACCTTTGATGGATAGGTTCATCCGGGTGGGTCCCACTTCTATACCCGCCTCCTTTTGGGAAACCTTGATGGCCTGGCAGTGATGTTGGGTCTGACGGGCAAACGAAGTAGATCGGGTGCTGGGTCCGAGCCCGCCAGGGGTATTTGGGGATCTATCGCTCTGGATATCTCTGGTTTCCCAGCAACTGGGTAAGGCCTCGATCGGGTAGTGGTGTAAATGGGAGGTTGGGGTTCCCCCGTTAGTTCGCTGACGGTCCCCTTCCTCCTGGCTATGATGGCGGGTCTTGCCTGTCAGGGATTAGATAGGTCCCGAGTGTCACTTGCACTAAATGCGTCGGGGCGCTCCAGTATGGTCCTCCAGGGTGCCGTACCTGGTGGAACCCAACTGGATTGACGCTTAAACAAGTAGCCGGAATCCCTGGTTAGGATTGAGGGGCAACCCTCTTTCCGAAGGGTCTGCTTCGGCAGCCGGTGAGCTTGATGACCTTAAGTCATCCGCCCATGATGTGCTAAAGGTTGATGCGTAAGCTTCGGCCTACATCATGGGGCCCGGGTATGTCACACGATAGGTACCGGGTATGTAGTCAGGGGGCTTCGGCTCTCATGACAAAGAAATGTAATGTAATGTAGTGTACCTGTTGCTCGAATTCGAGCAATTGGTAAGTATTACAGGCGTTATTTAAAAATGAAAAACAGTCATAATTAATTTCTGATTACTTTAACAGAGTCACCTCAAAGATTATGGAAATACTCACGATGTACATAACAGTTCGATATAATCAACATTTCTTGTAAATATCTTATCACTTTTCAAAAGCTGATGATCATGTTTTTAAGTGTCTTCTACAAATGTTTCCCACTCATAGCCGCTTTAGGTTGTCCATAATAATGATTATTAATTCTAAAAAAAAACACATTATTTCTATTTCTTCTACTTGGTGGTGTTCTATGACTTTCCCATGTTTTCATAGTTTGCAAATTGGCTCTTTAAATGATTGATCAAGAAATGCAGCACAGTGTTGGTCCAGTTTTATTTTTACTATTTCATTGTAATGTTTAGGCCAACCATAATTCAAATAGTAGGCAATATTTCTTTGTCGTCAGGTCCTTGGAATGTTTAAATGAAAATAAAATGTAAAACTTTTCTCTCAACGTGTCCTATTAGGTAATATTTCTTTGCCGGGTTCTAATTAGTAAAAAAAACCATGCAAACTGTTTACATTTCAATTCCAAACAAAACAGCTGGGATTTATTTTTTATACAAAACTAATGTATTGACATCTTTTTCAGAATGTAATAACATTCAAATCAATCACAATGTTATCCTTATGGAAGGAACTTTGAGGGCAATCCACGCCCTTAAAAAGATATATTTCGAAAATCTAAAGCCAGTTTGCACATCTACACATCTAGACGAACATTTTGGTATATAATATGTGGGGTGAAATCTTAAAACAAAAAAGCCTTATTGTTCACAAAGTTTCATGTCGCGTATTAAATATATAGATTACAGCTTGTTCCTCTCAAACGGTAAATTGATCTTGAACCCTTCCTCCACGGTTGTTCTTGTTGTTTAGGTAGGGCTGTGAGCTGACAATTCCTCTGCCAAGGGGGTCGTGATTCCAATTTGGTTCACTTGGGTGCCGGGTGCAGGTGAGAGGGAGTTCACAACAATTGAATTATTCGTAATCCACTGATACGTTGGAAATTGAATCATTACAATTTTACAACTTTTCTCTCAATCCTTGTGCCTCATTGGTCCATTAATAGTGCTGTTAAGAAAAAAATACATGCGTTAAATTGAAGCTTTTCCATGCTAAGAACTGAATCGAAAAGGCTTTTTGTAAACGGTCGTAGGGAAAATATTTTTGGCCCAAAATATTACCTACAATTTTATCATACTGTATTATCCTTATTTTTTTAGAAAATCTAAATTAATGTTGTATTTGGTTGATGAGGAAAAGTTAGCTCTTGAAATTGACTTCTATCTTGTGCTACTCAGCCAAACAGCTGTAACTGACGCACTCATATAATTAGCTAAACAGCTGTATCTGATGTACTCTTCTGATTGGCTTGTTCTGGTAGCTTACACAAATTTAACTGTGTCACTTATCCAGTACTAGCCAATATAATAAAATATTCAAGTTTAAATTCATGATATGTATTTCAATTCTTATTAGTCAAAATATCAATAAGGAACATTTGATGTAGTAAATATACAATGTGACAAGTCGATAAAGATAAATAAATTAAAATAACGTTATCATATACTAAAATACAAGCTAAGTCTGTTAGTCTGTCTGTAATTTATGTATCGAAATCTAGCGGAAGAATGTTTACTACATTTTGGAATTAGGTACTTAGTCATAAAAACATGATTGGTGAATGCCACTACCTTAGGAAAATTTGTACTTCGCTACACAATTCATATGACCTTCACTTCCAGATTAGGTACTTGTCCTCCTGTAACCTTAAATAATGTCCAAATTCCTCAATCCCACGAAGCAAAATATCTCGGCATGACAACTGACAAAAGATTAACATGGAAAAACCACATCTGGAACAAAAGAATGTATGTAAATTTAAAATTTAAAAATCTTTCCTGGCTCCTAAATTGTAAATCAAAATTGATCATTGCAAATAAATTATTACTATACAAAGTAATCCTGAAGCCAATTTGGACTTATGGAATCCAACTGTGGGGAACATCCAGTATGTCGAACATAAACATCATCCAACGATTTCGGTCAAAAGTTTTAAGGTTCATCCTGCAAGCCCCGTGGTATATGTTAATAACAATATCCTTCACAAGGACAGTGGAATTCCGACGGTTGAAGAGGAAATAACCAAATTTAGTACAAAATATCTAAAGAAGCTTTAAACTCACCCCAATCACACCTGGCTCTAAACCTTTTGGACAACAGTAAAAGCATATGCAGGCTGAAAAGGATTCATGTTTTAGACCTAAGCTCACGTTTTGTTTGAACAATTTAATTTTCTCTTGTTTATTTACTTATTGATTTTTTCATTGAAATATTTTTAAATTAGATCTGTCAATGGACAGAGACTAACTAACGTTTTATTAATAGTTGTTATTGTATTTGCTGAATGTTCGAAAAATGAAACGAATAAAAAAGAATTGTGATAAAAAAAAGAAAATTTGAAAATTTAAAAATTTAACAATGGCTTTATGGGTTGATAAGTAACTATTTTGGTTGAACAAAAGAACAAGGAGAAGTAAAAAAAAAATACTTGAAACATGTGATTACAACAAACCATCCACAGGAAACTAACAAATTACGAATTACAGTACAAAAGGAGAACATCAGTTGTAACTATTTACAAAGATTAAACTAAAGATTACTAGACATTGGGGAAAACTATTTCATATTGGTGACGTTTAAGTGCACTGGCGTCAACACAATGTTTTACTGTTATTTACGGGTAGATTTTACAATTTGTATTCACTCTTTTGTAGATTACATAATTTGTAAAGCCGTATTCAGTTGAATTAGTATTAAAGTTAATTGTATTACAATAATCTTTATGGTAATATCTGTCTTCAGCTAATCTATTATATGATAGTATCTTAGAGAGTGTGGTCATGCAGAATTTTTACTTATATTCAAAGAAAGATTTAATTTAGTACCAAGAAGTTAATCACACCCCTTACATACGCTTTACTATGCTGTATTAATGCTATTGTAGCTGATTTCTACTGTATTAATCCTGAGATAGCATATTATTTCCTACTATAGGAACTAATATAAAAAATACTACTTTATTTATTTATTTTTTATTTATTTAAAACGTTAGAAATGTGTAAAATTAAAATAAATAATGTGTTGGATTGCCAAGTTGAAATTTCCATCGTAGTAAATTGAAATTACACTGAAACATAAATAATAATAGCCGAAATTATTTATAGAGAAAACGCAAGTTTCCTTTACATTGCTTTTAATATTGAAAAAAAACATTCCGAGCCTTGGCTCGGTCCCTCAATACTAAGACCTTAGGTATGTTTCCATTAGTTTCCACTTTAATATAATCAGTTGTTTAAAATATTATTGTAAATTTCTAAGTAGAAAATAATTTATAAACATGTTGAGAGAACAAATACTTGTAAGTATTGAAACGAAAAACGTGGGGTGCATGCAACAGATAATAATAGTTAAATAGGTGAAGATAATAATTGTAATTTAGTTATTGCGTGAACCCCTACGTTTTCGTTTTAAATCTTAGAAGTATTTATTCTCTCCACATTTTAAAAATTGTTTTCTACTTTTTGGTTCGTTTAAAAAGGTGGTATTTTACCAAAGTTTTTTAATAATTATTTTCTACTTTTTAGTCTTAATGTGCAAATATATCAAATGTTTAGTCTTTAATGTGTAAATATATAAAATCTATTTTATATGGCCTGTTGACACATAACCAAGGTCTTTTTAACTGTAATCAAATGTTGTTGCTACTGTATTATAATGTTATATTCACATATTATCATATGTTAAATGTATCATATGTTAGTTGGAGGTAAACAATATCAGTCATGTTTATGTTTCAGTCTTGAGTTAAATTGTGAATAAACTTCTGAACTTTAAATGTTAAAGCTTCTAATTTTATTTATATTTTCTAACTAAAACATGGTGTCAGGTGTATTTTGAAACCTAGAAGAAATAATGGAAGTACCTGGATTGTTTAGGTTGCCTGAACCTATGAGTTTTGAAGGAAATGTGAGTGAACCTGACAATATGATTAGAGATAGAATTGTCTTAGGAATAAGAGATAAAAGTACTCAAGAGCGTCTATTAAGAGATACAAAACTTGACTTGAAAAAAGCTATTGATTTCTGTATGATTGTAGAGAGTATCAAGGATCAATGTACGACTATTGTAGAGCACAATGAAACCAAGCTTTCGGGGACTAAGTCGGATCCATACAGTGTATGTGTTGTTAATAATGTACCAAATCAAGAACTTTCGCGGAGTATTGCAAAAGAAAAACAGAATGATCTATGTAGCTTTTGCGGCTACAAACATGTTCGGGGCAAATGTCCTGCATATGGCAAAACATGCTCGAAATGTGATGGTAAAAATCATTTTGCAAAGGTTTGTAGGAGTAAAACTATAAAATCTAATGCTGTTACAAACGAGGAACAACACGATGAAGACTGTTGTGTGAGCGATGTTAGTTTAGGCTAGGTAAGCTTAAACATTAGTGGAGTGAAAGTTCAAAGTGAAAAATCGTGGACGGAAAACTTGATTGTTGGTGGTACACAAGTTAAATTTAAACTAGATACAGGTGCAGAGATCAGTATTTTACCTGCTAGTTATGTACGGAAAATGAACATTACACACGTAAATCGTAGTTCTTATGTACTCTCAGCCTGGGGAGATGAACAATTCAAAATCAAACCACTAGGTTTTGTGATGTTACAATGTAAAACAATTACAGGTGTAACTGTAGATGTGAATTTTGCTGTAGTGAATGTCATGAACATGAACTGCCAATTTTAGGACTGAACGATTGTGTCAATTTAGGACTCATTAAGAGAGTGTCATCGATATGTTTGAATTTTAAGGATAAGGACGAGGTTTTAACCGGCTACAAGACAGCTTTTGAAGGATTGGGACAGTTTCCAAGCACTCATCATATTCAGCTTAAGGAGGGTGCTATCCCACAAATTCGACAATCACGGAGAGTACCTTACAGTTTACAGGAAAGTAAAGGAAAAGTTGGACCAACTTGAGGAAACTGGGGTGATTCGAAAAGTTGACAAACTTACAGCATGGGTCAATCCTCTGGTGATCGTGGAAAACCCCGATAAGTCTTTGAGAATCTGCATAGATCTGATGCCATTGAACAAGGTGGTCATGAGAGAGCACTTTCTAATGCCACACCCTGATGATATTATGGTAACATTGAGTGGTTACAAATATTTTACTGTTTTGGATCTTAAGGATGGGTTTTTTTTTATTGTTTTAGATGAGGAGAGTCGTGAACTGTGCACAGTCAGTACCCCATTTGGGAGATACCAATTTTGTAGATTTCCTTGGACTTCTTATGGACCGTAGAGCATGAAGATGCTCTGAAGATTATCAAGACATTAATTTCCAGTGAACCAGTTTTGGTATACTTTGACTCTCGAAATACAAACAGACGCTTCTCAAGATGGCCTAGGATGTTGTTTGTTGCAGAGTGGGCAGCCAGTGGCTTTCATGTCCCGTTCATTGACTGATACAGAGAAGAGATATTCTCAAATCGAAAAGGAAACTCTAGCTATAGTTTTTGCTGTTGAGAAGTTTCACAGGTTTATTTATGGCTATAAAGTAACAATTCAGACTGACCACAAGCCGCTTGTAAATATTTTTCAACAAGATTTGCACGTGGTACCAGCTCGGCTACAGAAAATGAGACTAAGGTGTTTGAATAATGATCTGGAAGTAAAGTACTTACCTGGTAGTAGCCAACTTATTGCTGATACGTTGTCAAGAGCAGCATTAAAATGCACAGAAATGACAGTGTCTTCAGAATTTCAAGTACACAGTTTAACAAGTTCATTGCCTATGACTGAAGAGAAGAAGAAATTATTCCAGCGTTACACTGAAGAGGACCAAGAAACTGCTATTGTGAAGAGATACTGCAAAGAAGTTTGGCCAGAGAGGAAGCAAGACACCCCAGAGATAGTACGCCACTATTGGAACCAAAGACATATGGTATCTGAAGAAGATGGTTTATTGTTTTTAAATCACAAACTGATTGTGCCATGACAGGTACGACAGGACATGCTTCAGTGAATCCATATTGCGCATGGAGGAATTGAAAAGTGCAAAGCTAGGGCTCGACAGATACTTTATTGGCCACGAATGGCTACAGGCATTGAAAGTTTTGTGGCTCGTTGCAGGATATGTGAAAGGTTTTCCAGGAGTAATGCAAAGGAAACCCTTATGCCGTATCCTATACCTACTAGACCATGGGAGCGTATCGGATGTGACATATTTTCATGTGGAGGAAATGTGTACTTAGTCATGATGGATGCTTACTCAAACTGGTTGGAGCTGGTTAAAATGCCATGTAAATCAGCAACGTCTGTAATATCAGCATGCAAAGACATCTTCAGTAGATTTGGTCCTCCTGATATAATGGTAGCGGATAATGTCCCTTACAACAGTGCCCAAATGAAGGAATTTGCCCGTGAATGGAATTTTGAAATTGTGACACGCAGTCCAGGCTATGCACAATCCAATGGGCTTGCTGAAAGGGCAGTTGGAATGGCCAAAGAATTGATAAGGAAAGTACAGTATGACAATAAGGATTTGAAAATGGCTTTATTGGAGCTTAGGAACATGCCCGTTAGGCATCTGGGATATTCTCCAGCTCAGCTGATGTTTCAACGCAGGTGTAAGACAACGATCCCTGTTACCGAGGAACTGCTGAAACCAACACTGAATGATGGAGTACAAGACAGGTTAAATACAAGACAACAGCTGCAGAACTGCTATTACAGAAGCTATTACAACTACGCGTATCGTATACGTCCACTAACCTGTTACTCATTTGCTAGACTGCTTGTCTCCGACGTCGGGCTGTGACGTCAGCTGTTGTCGTCATCGGTGGTCAGTGTAGCCAATTCATAAACTTAAATTACTCTTGCTACTTTACTTTAGTAATATACTACACTCGCCCCAACTTAAAATCAAGCTCTTCCTTTAATAGGCCTAAGTAATAGTCCTAGGCCTAATACCAAAAATCCTTAACCAATTTCAAAGTCCATAGTTCATTGCATTTAACTTAAAACTTTTCTTCAAATAACTCAAAATAAAAATTACTTCTTCAGTTACACAGTCGACTGTTTACTTAAAGATCAAGCCTCCTCGGCTTACGAACGGCCCGTTGAGACCGTCTAAGAAGTTGCGGGCTTGACTGCACTTCATGTCTTTCTTCAAGTCTTGGTAGAGGGCTAGATGCTTCTGGCAGGCTTCGCCTCTGATGTGAGGGCGTTATCGCCGCTGGCTGAGGGCTAGGTATCTTCACTGGTGAAATAGGCCTAACCGGAGGTGATGCCTTGACTGGTGATGGCTGTGGAATTCGCCTATCCACCAAAGTCTCCTCTTCGTCTCCCAGAAGAATGGAACGCAGATGGTCCGCGTGACAGAACCGGACCTTGCCTAACACACTTACAACATAAGTCGCAGGGCTTCTTTGCTCCATCACTTTTCCCGGAACCGAGGACACATGCTCCCCTCTTACCGTCACTCACACCTTATCTCCTTTGCCAAAATATCTAGCACCACCTCGGATGCTGTTTGCAGCTGAACGTTGCTGTTCCTTCTTTTTATCAATCACTGACAACAAATTAGGCTTAAGTAGGGTTAATTTTGTTCTGGGTTTCCATTGGAGAAACAACTCGGCTGGTGAGAGTCCAATTACTGTGCTGGGTGTGTTCCGGTACACAAACAGGAAGTTGTCTAATTTATGCTGTAAGGTAACACCTTCCAATTGACTTTCTATCACTTGCCTCTGCAGATTTTTCTTTACCTCTTGCACACATCTTTCGGCTGCGCCATTGGACGCAGGGAGGGTGATAGGGGGGTGACAAGGTGAATTTTATACCATTCCTACTCAGAAACTCCCTGAACTCGGCAGGTGCATTGTCACTTACCAGTTCTTCCGGCAACCCATAAGTAGCAAACAAGGTTCGTAATCTTTCAATGGTTTTGAACGATGTAGTTGATTTCATAAGAAATACTTCAAGCCATTTTGAAAAACTGTCAACTATAACTAACAGTTGTTGTCTAGTTTGCGGATCTTCCGCATAGTCAATATGAATTCTCTGTCACCTGTTGGTAGTTCTAGGCCATTGATACAGTGGCACCTTAACGGCAGCATTTCTAGTGCACTGACAAACAGTGCAGGTAGACACTGTTTCCTCTATATTTTTCTCAAGACCAGGCCACCAGGCGTGGCTCCTGGCTAACATTTTCATTCGCGATATTCCTGGATGCTGGAAGTAAATAGTATTAGAAAACAGCCATAGTATAAAATACCCCCGCCGCAGCAAACCTGCCGACTAAGCGAATTTCCATTTGTCTGAATTGATTTTCAGTTAAATATATTTTAATAACATTAGGTTTAACGAGTACCTAGGTTAACTGCTACAAGGAAACTAATAAAGTGTGTTTTTGAGTAAAATATTGATAGCTTAGTACAAAATAAATAAATTTGCCAAGTTTGATCAAAATATATCCATAAACAAGCGAACTACAACATTTGACAATATTCTCCATAAGAATAACATGGGAATTTTAAATTTACAATTTTTTTAATTTTCTCCGTTACTAATAATTGAACAAAAATACTTTTATATACTAAATTATTTGTTTTTTTAAGCTCTTTAAAAAGGTCTAAAGAGAAATCGGGAAATTTTGTGTTTTGAGGGTCAAAAGTGAGAAAAACCAATTTTTACCCCATAAAACCCCCCGTAAAGCCCCGTTCCCATGGTCCGATTGTGCTGGTTCGCGAACTCATTCAAGTTTATCCCGCTTTACACCTTTAAACCAAATTTCATCAAAATCGGACAAAAATTACTCAAGTTATCGCGTTCACGGACGTATATATATATATATATGTCTATATATATATATATACATATATAAAAATTTGAACGAATGGTGTTTTTGGCCTCTGGGGACATCAAAATGAAAAAGTAAATCGGTCCCGGGTCTAGGTCTTACCGTGCCACCTACGGTAATAGCTACTTCCCTATAGGGAAATTCGCTAAAACAGCATTGAATTAGTCGAACAGCTAAAAAATCATGTAATAAAAGGAAACCAAAAATTAGTTTCATTTGACATAGTTAACCTTGACACCAACGTACCAGTTCAAGAAACAATAGACATCTTACATAAAAACCTACAAAAAAACTCAAAACTTTCGAAAAACGCAATAGATTAACTCATTAACCTCACAAGAATTGTATTAAAACAAAACTATTTCAGATTCCAAAATGTCTTCTATGTCCAAAAAGATGGCTTAGCAATGGGTTCACCCCTCTCCAGTATATTATCAAAAATATTTTTGAACCATATCTAAAATGAACATCTAGTTTCTGATACCAACCGCTTTCGAGAGAAAATAACATTTTATTATAGATACGTTGACGACACTATCGTACCTTCCTTTTAGCTGGCTTTTTGCGGCAGTTTCGCCTTTAGATTTGCACGCCTTGCTAAGATGGCCTACTCTTCTACACAAATTACACCTATAATTACTATAAGGACACATATTAGCCTTATGATCCCAACTTGTGCAACGATAACATTTTATCTTGCTATCATTATTTTTCTCTTCAAAAGATTTGAACTTGTACCCAGCAGGATTCCCACTTTTCACAGGACCACGTGCACACTTTTTCGCACTAAATTTGGAAATATCTTGCACAGGATGATTCCCGAATAAGCCTGTTTGCCTTTCAGCCTGTTCTAGCATGAGCGCTTGAGCAAAAGTTTTGCTCAAATCTAATTCTTCGGAAAGCAACTTTTGCCTTATTCCATCATTACTAATGCCTGATATTAGTTTGTCCCTCAAAGCATCATTTAAGAATGTACCGAAATTACAAGTACTGGCTAAATGTTTGATAGCGACCATAAATTCCGCTATTGACTCTGCCGGTTTTTGACAACGACTATAAACGTATATCGTTCCGCAACAACGAGCCTTTTAGGAGCAAAATGTTCTTCCAATGTTTTACTTAGGCTTTCGTATGTTTCATCGTCAATCTTCTTAGGGGATATTAAGTCCATTAACACTGCCAAAATCTTAGGCCCAATCACTGTTATCAAGATGGAGACATGATTCGTAGACTTGACATCGTTGGCCTTGAAGTAATGATTGAGTCGTAATAAATACGAACTGATGTCCTCTTCGTGGGGATTAAATTCCGAGACTCTACCGATACTTGACATTTCGCACTTTTGCGGTTTTAAAGAACGCACTTTACAAAACTTTCACCAGTTTTACTGCGACAAAACCAATATTTAATCCGGCGACTGCGCCATTATTACAACTACGCGTATCGTATACGTAGCTTAGAACATTTTCATTTCAATATAACATTTTTAAATTGTTTGTTGATACTGAACAATATTTACTTATCGTAGTTGTCAGCTGACATCTCGTTCATTATCGGATCAAAAATAGAATATCGATATATCGAAAGATATCAGATCGATAATAATGAATGTTCCCTTTAACAGGAAAGTACCGAAAATTTTTTCCTATATTCAAACCTTTTAGCTCTTCATTGTTATAAACCCTATAAACTAATACAAGTCATAATTAAGTAATGACAAAAGAATTGTTTTTCCTTGTAACTGTGAATTTAATTAAATGTTAATTAATATGGAATGTATTTATATCAATTTCGATAGTTCATACCTAAAATCGTTCATTTTCAAAGGTGAATGTTTTACGCAATATGTTTGTATCAGCATTGCCAACAGCATTGCGAACAGTTGTTCGGTTTTTTTAATGCACCTATAGAGTTATGCACTTCTTTGCGTAAAAAAAATATCTCAATTATTAATTAAATATAAATTTGCACATTACAAAATTCAAGACCTGGTCAATTTCAGATAGAACTCATAGTTAAATACTCATGTATAACTGCAACTAACCACAAACTCAAGCTTCTCCAAGTTTGCACGAAATGTGATCAACAACGATCTCAGCTGGTAACAAATCTCTTGCACGTGAGCTGGAGGTATAATTAGTTGGTTGATTAAGAGGAAAGTAAACTGATTATTTTCAATAAACTTATATCATAGTTTGAATGTTAAAAATTTCAAGAAACAAGTTGTGATAAGTAACATCAATAAAAATAAGTAAATATTTAACTTTAAGCATTTTAAAATTATTTTAATTTATTATATTGCTTAGTGTTTAATCAGCTTATCTGGCAACAATAAAATAAACAAGCCATACGAACTTTCAATGAGATAACGGATTTTTTTCAAAAAAAATCTGAATACATAAACGATCTTTGAGATAGGAGTTATATTACGCAAACACTGATTCCAATTTACCGATCTTATTGCGTGAATAAGAGTTATACTATTTAAATATACAATAAATTATTCAATGTACAAGGTAAACTAAATATATTACATACAGAATATTTACTTTAAAATACATTGGTTTACTGATAAATGAAATTTTATGCTAAAATAACACTGGAAGAATAAATATTGTGATATTGTGCGTTTGTTTTAGTTTAAAATTTAACAATATATTTAAACAATTTCACAGTTGTTTTTAACCAATCAATTAGTTTAATTTCCCAATTAATGAAATTGTTTTTATCAAAAAGTCTTACGTCATGGGTCTTTTTCCCCCAAGATGGGTTGGCGATGGTTGAACAAAAACCGTTGACATATAAAAGGATAATGCAATTTCATTAGATGTATAAACCTTATCATAATCACTTTACACAAAAAGATAACCTTGACGCATATCTTATATAGTTTATAACAAATTATCATCTCCGTAAATTTCCAAGTAATTAATTGAATGTTTTCGTTTTCAAACTGTGGATTTCTCTTGATCGTAGGCCAATCTTACTAAAAATTGTTATGGAAAAAAAAAAATAAAAACAGAGTATTGTTCGTAATGCAATGCTATTGCTGGTTTCTGTAAGTCGTCTTGATAAGGACCATTTCCTTCTTCATAATTAATAAATGAGGAGGACAACGTAAATTGCTTTTCTTAAATGGTTGTATATTTCTAGAAACAAAGATCTAACTTGAGAAAATGTTGTTACAGAAAACCATTACGGGTTCTATTTATCTGTAAAGAAACATACCTAACATTTATCTTAAAACATCACATTAATTCATCACTAGCCATCCAGAAATATTATTATAAAAATATTTTCAATAGGGTAAAAAATAACCATTATATAAGTTAAGTTTAAGTGTCTGTTGTGATAAAAAATATTAGTTTATACATTCAAAATGAATGAACCAGTTTTAACACTTTATAACTTTTATACTACTAAACTTACCCCTATAAAATACACATCAAACGAAAAAGCAACTCAAAGAGTTTATGCCTTCCAAAGACACATCAATTAACAAAATCGATCCAGCAGAACTGTAGATTTAATTGTACAAAGTTAAAAAGTAATCTCCAACTTTTTTACCACTAGAAATTTGGAGTTTACTTGACGTTTTTGCAAATAACTTTTAAATGGTGAGGAAATCGACCATAAGTGGAAGGTAATGTTCCGAAAGAGGATAAAATTTCCTACAATCTACTATTACGCATTTCTTGAAAATACTCAATAAATGTAACCTAAATTTGGCTTAAAATAAAAAAGAGTGAAATTTATTGTTTTCTATGTTTATTGTCTACATTGAATACGGGGATTTTAAATTTCTTTTCATTTTGAGGCAATTTTTGGTACCTTTCTTGAGTATTTAAAAAAAATGCATTATACTAGATTGTAGGAAATTTTATTTTCTTTCGAAATATTACCTTCCACTTTGGTCGATTTCCTCACCATTTAAAAGTTATTTGCAAAAACGTCAAGTAACCTCCAAATTTCTAGTGGTAAAAAAAGTTGGAGATTACTTTTTAACTTTGTACAATTAAATCTACAGTTATGCTGGATCGATTTTGTTAATTGGTGTGTCTTTGGAAGGCATAAACTCTTTGAGTTGCTTTTTCAATTTATGTGTATTTTATAGCGGTAAGTTTAATAGTATAAAAGTTATAAAGCGTTAAAACTGTGTCATTCATTTTGAATCACCCTGTACTTTGACCAAACAAATTCGTTCTTCCTAATTGTAAGTTATTGAAAGTTTGCTACCAAGAGATAATTTTAATGTTTTAACTTGTTCTGTACACAAAGTCCAAAAACGTTATTCGTAACTATATTCCTGTTTTTGTTGCTACAAAAGGGATACATAAATATCTTAAAATCATTTCATATTGGTTTACCTTTATATTCTTATTTTCTACTAGAAGTACTATGTAAACTTTTTTTTTCGAAGATATAATATTTAAGTCATACATTCCAGCTAAAATAAGGCATAGCGTATTTGAAAAATCCTACGAATAAGCAAGTTTTCTTAGGTACGATGAGACAGTTTCAGACACAACTTTGTAACTTCCCTGTCGAAACTTTCAACAAGTCTTAGTTGTAATCCCTGGCGAATCCTGTGCAGAAGTCGTGCTAGAAATTCAAATAAACCATTGTCTCCATATATTACAACATCGTGTTAATTTACCCTTTTAGCTGTTAAGTATTGTCGTATAGAGTTCGATAGCAGTTATTCTTAAAAAAATACATTACTTTAAATAAAAGAAGTAAAATAAAAGTTAAGTTCTTGTTGGTACATATAACCTCAAGGTATGCTTATTGGATTACACTTCATCATGATTTAAGAAAATATTTCAGACACACTGCAGGGAGAAATTCACTATAAGATAGTTTGTAATTACTTGAACCATTGACGAGTTGAACATAAAAAAAACTTTAACAAAAAGCATTAGATTGTGTAGAAATGGATATTCACAGACATTCAGGTGAAAACGGTAATTAAATGATGACTCCACCAATATCCTTACCATAATATATGATTCTTACCAATAATACAATTAAAGACGATGAGTTATAATTTAAAACGTTTGAGCAAAGCGTCCGTGTTATACTCTCACACGTTTAGTGTGAAGGAATTGAACCTACCTTAAACTCCTAGAGGTCCAACCACGAACAGGGTTTAGTTTTCTTACCACGAAATGAAGGAGACATCGTGTGGATTTTTAAGGATCATCACAGGAAGTACAATACGAGTTCCAACATCAGCTTGAGGCAGACCCAATTACCCTTTGGTTAGATACCCCTGGGACATCTGACGTTCAAATTTTCCTCATTTAAATAACGTATTTTGTATGTATTATAAAAGAAATTCATTCAATTTAAAATCCACCGACAAACCTTACCAGTTGTCATTTTTAAGTATAATTGGAAATTTGACAGCAGGCATTAAACAAATTGCGTTTAAAACTTTTGCCCCTGGGGACTTAGCGCTTCTTTATATGAAGGTTACGATGAAAACTCCTTACATACTTCATTATTCACGTGTCACTCTCAGTTATTTCACAGTTGACCATTGTATACACATTGACTTAGCTACGTATGCTGCTTGTTGACTAATTGGGTCCGTCGCTCGTTGGAGGTGATACATTCGTACTTAGCATCAAAGAGTCGTTAGAATTCCTCCGTTGCATAGAGTGTTTGTTCATGAACCCTTTGCAAAATAAATATGTTTAGTTGTTGAAATATAAACAAGTATGTACGTATATAATTACTCAGAACCAATTAAACATGGTAATCCAGTGACATCAAAAAGTGTTAATGCTAGATAAACGCGCTTATGCAAGTGTATTATTGTGGAAAATCTTGGACGTTTTACTAATATTTGGGATGACAATCTAAAAAATATGTCTTATCTCTTTTGTTGCGATATGTATGGAATAATCTCCACAACGAGTTAAAACGTACGCCCTACATACTTGTGCACTTTTAACAATCAAAGTTTACATTTAAAAATTTAAAGTTACTAACAAATAAATTCTACACCAATATAAATGTTAGATAAAACAAAGAATTCACATGTTACTTTATTAACTCATCATTACAATTATTGATGTGTTTCAATACTAGTATGGACAAAATCAGTAAACAAATCCTTTTAACTCTTTTATTATATTAACTTTTTTAAGAACTTTCAACTTATGGTCTTTATTTTTAACTAAAAGGGATCTTAAAATAAAAAAAACTTTATGTATGAAGGGAAAATGTCAATTTAAAACTTAAAAGGCATTCAGCGCTCATATATGTTTACGGCTACAATATTATGAATAGAGATGTTGACTTTAGAGGGTCAGGGTGGCCCGAGGGAAAACGAATTATTAAAGTATTATGTTACCATGTTTACCGACCTCCCTTATGGATTGTTGGTTCTCATGTTATAACATTTTATGATGAGGAAATATTTTGAAAATATATCGGTTTTTAGGTTGGATGTAAATACTATACAAGCCGTCAAATAAATTTTCCCTCATTAAAAGCACAATATTCTGAAAACTAATTTCTTTTGTTTTATTTCCACATTAAAATCTGTGTTACAACATTTCATATGCCAATATTTTTTTTTTAAATCATTTTTCGCCCTTCCTTGAACATCTCATAATTTGTGCAAAGAAGAATGTAGGTCCAAATATTGACGCAAGGTTCATTAAATATCCAAAACTAAATTCTGAAGAGATTTCACCATGTTTCCGAATGTTCACGAATCATTTGATTTATTATCTGGAATGGTTTATATATACAACATTCTTTTAACCTTAGTCAATAGTTTTGTTTTACTAATTCAAAGGGTTCATATCACTAATATGAATGTATATTATCAGATTTAGAAACCTTTCCTTTGTACATTTATCTAGGTGAGTTTATCATGTATAATACAGTTATATGAAAAGTTCAGGAAAGGTTAGCCAGTGTTCTCAGACTCCTAAATGCACTTCCTTAAGTATTCGCTTTTAACATTCTTTCTCAAAGCAGAGGTAAAACTTTCAAGAATTCTGGATAAAAACTACTCAGTCTCGTACATTCCTTTGCTAACTTACTTCAAATATACCCTATTACTACATTATTGATGTGCGTTGTTTTGCATATTGAAGTTAATTTCTAAAGTTAAAAAGGTTAAGGTTCCAAAATGAGTTATTGTAAATTGTAGTTTTAACAAATATCATCTTTATGTACAGAACTATCAGTTGATAGGATAATGAGGAATAAATAAACAATTTCTAAAGGCATTACAGGTTCTGATGGTTAATATTTATCAAAATGCATTGCAAATGACTGTTTTGATAATATATCAGTGGTTATATCATACTTTTAGCTAAAACCTAAATACCATTAACATATTTGGTGCAGTTAAAGGCAAAACAGTTTAAGAGTTTTTTTTTAGATAAAACACCCACTAATACCCTCTAATAAGGCATCAACCATAAAAAAACACCCTCCATAGCAAACCTGCAGAATAAGCGAACAATAACTATACACCCATTAAAAACTCTTAGGGGTTTTCAAACAAAAACCAATGAAAATCTAAAAAATATAAAAATTCTACTAAAACTAAGGAGGTGGTTGCAGTTGACAATCATAACTTCGACTTGCTTAAAGTGACGAGTTACTTTAAATTATGTGTTGTTTTGGTTTACATAATAATGAAAACCCAAGAGGTAACTTGCTTTATCATTGCAGCTTTTGTCTTCCAGATTAAATAAATATATTTTATATTTTTATTTCAGACTCAAGCTGCATAAAACCACTATACAGAGAGCAAGTAATTAACCGTATTTCTACAAACAGTATCTTAAAGAGGATAAAACATTCATTAACTGGTATTTGATTTTGCAATCTTGAAAGTAATTAAAAATTAGTTAAAGAAACACAAGGAAAATGTGTTTAATTGCTCTTTAATGAGTATCGATGGTGATTACCTTTTAAAACAAGTTGTTGTAACAGCAGAGAAAATAATCTTATTCCATATTCCTTAAATCTTTAACCTCTGTTATTCCAAATTCTAAAATTATTTATAATATTTTGTCGGCAAGGTATATACAAATACTAAGAAACACCAAACGTGTTTATGTTTTAATTGTTGTTATATACTAGATGTAGCAATAACAGTTTTGTGAAATACATTCATTTATTTAATGTGTTAATTTGACACTGTTGTATAGTTAAATAAAAAAATTAACATTTCATATCCTCCTCTGAATTTTCAAGGACAAATATTTTATTTACGCTAATGTTACAATATTTCCGTTCATAAAGTTGTTAATATTAATTCGATCATTTTGTTGAACCTGACTGTTTGCTTTTGTAGTTATTTACTGAGTTGTTATGTCGTCAAACTTAAATGGATTATGTCCCATGCGATAGTTTTATTGAACAATAGTGATTATTGATTATACGAGTAGTTTTTGCCTAAACAATTTCTAAATGATCAACATATTAACATAAACATAATATTTAATGTTGTATAACTCTATAAATCATTAACCATCCAAATTAACAGCTAGCCAACAAACTAAGTTTAAAACCAATGCGATTGATTTTTTAATGGCTTCAATTCAAGAATATTTACCTTAGGTTGTAAAGTAGCCTATAGAAAACTTCGGTTGATTATGTACCGTTATTATTATCAAATCACACTTTTTAAAATCACAAATTACTCAATAAAAATCTATATAGGCAGTTTTTTTTACTATAATTAAAGTAAATCATTTAATTCAAAGAATTATTATATTACAAATTAAATATTGAGATAAGGACACCACCTGGATAGTTTTTTTTTTTACCAAAATATCCAAATATACGTAAAGGATTAGGGTAGAATAATGTAAGATGATGTGTGTAGCATTGTTACTGACTAAGATCAGCTGCTTTTTAGCCAGGATCAATTTATTAGACTCCGTTCAAAAAACTTAGATGGTTTTAGGGGAAGAAATTTATCCTCTACACGTCTTGATCCTTCCATAAAACTTTTATGTTTGAAGTAAATACATAAATTGATAGGTAAATTAGTTTAATAAAATAGAACTGAACTTATTCATGAGTCAAAAAACTAGAAACAAAAACAATAATCAAAACAAGTTAAAAGTCAGCTGCAATTTAAACAATGTTAAAACATATCACTTCTTCCCACCAAGTTTAGGCTTCTTCAATTAACCTCCTCTGTGGCCTGAAGGTCCTTGTTGATCTTCGCAGCTGAGGAGGTACATTCGGGTGTGGTAAAGCTTCTGCAGGGGATGTTCTAGGTCGTAGCTGAGGAGTGAAATTCGGATGTTGTGAAGCTACTGTAGGGAATGTTGTAGGGCTAGGGAATACAGCTGGTGATCCATGGTTTTCTGAATTCCGAACATGTACTTCTGCATTTCGTACTTGGAAATCTGAAGAAGACAGTAGCTGTGGTAATTGTTTATTGCAGGGGTCGTCTTCCTCTTCCGATTCATTGTCTTGGTAAAATTTCCGCATTTGACTTGTATGTCTTTTAGTGTGTCCATTAGAATCAATCAACCATGTGTTCCTACCTAACTGTCTAAGTATGGTTCCTATTTTCCATTTTACTTTCCCTTCAACAAAAGTACGAATGTACACTTTACTCCCAATAGAAAAACCTCTGGTTTTCTTATATCGCAGCACTTCAGAAGGTTCATCTCTTGAGTTTATCTCTTGTGAAGGTTTGATAAAATCTAATTTAGTTCGCAGATTACGACCCAAGAACAAAAATGCAGGTGTTTGTCCAGTTGCAGTGTGAGGTGTAGCTCGATAGCGAAATAAATATGTCCTCAAGTTGTCTGTGAACAAGCTAGGCTCTTTATTGTACTGTAATTTGTTCATAGCTCTTTTAAAAGTATCTACATTTTTCTCCACTTGTCCATTTGAACTTGGGTGAGCTACTGGAGTCGTAATATGTTTGATATTATTACGCAAGCAGAAATCTTTAAAACCTTGCGAAGTAAATGAAGTTCCGTTGTCTGAGACGATTGTTTTAGGTATTCCATATTTACACAACAAATTCTTGAGCGCTTCTACTGTCTTTTCTGTGGTAATAGAGGACATAGGTACTATTTCTGGCCATTTCGAGAAAGCGTCAATTACTAAAAGAAACATTTGTCCATAAAATGGTCCAGCAAAATCTAAATGGATTCGATTCCAAGGTTCACTTTCTTTAGGCCAGTTGAATAGATGTTTTTTACTTGGTAAATCTTTTGCAAACAAGTTACATTCACGGCAACGGTGACCAGTCTGTTCAATTAGAGCATCTATACCTGGCCACCACACATGACCCCGAGCCTCTGACTTCATTCTGACCATGCCATTGTGAGATTCATGCAAGTAGTTCATGATGTAAGTTCGGTATTTAGGTGGAATAACAGTTCTTATTCCCCACAGAAGACAGTTATTATGTAGAGTCAGTGCATCTTTCTTAGAAAAATAAGGCTTCAAGTTCTCATCTGGACACTTATTAGGCCAACCAACTTTTACATAGTGCATCACCTTCTTCAAAACAGGGTCCTTAACCGACTCCTCAGCGATTTCAGTACAAGTAATAGGAATCTCGGACTGCACTTCTGTTTGAATTATCGCTACTATTGTATGGTGTCCCTCATCATTGGAATCAAAAGAATTAGGTTGAAATGACGGCAATCTACTCAAACCATCGACTTTACCAAAATTTTTTGTAGATATGTATTCAATGTCATACGTATAGTTAGACAGTATTAGTGCCCAACGCTGAAGTCTATTGGCAGTTGTGGTAGGTACCCCTTTCTTAGATCCAAAAATTGTAAGCAAGGGTCTGTGGTCGGTCTGTAAAATGAAGTGTTTTCCCAGTAGATATGGGCGAAATTTCTTGATCGCAAAAATGATGGCCAGCCCTTCTCTTTCTATTTGAGAATAGTTCGCTTCAGTGGAAGTCAATGTTTTTGAAGCATATGCAATAGGCTTTTCAGAGTTGTCAGAAAATCTATGAAAAATTGCAGCACCGATTCCTACAGCTGATGCATCTGCAGCAAGAATGATGGGTAACCCTGGATTGTAATGTGTTAGTATAGGTGCATTCATTAACAAGTCTTTTAATTTGTTGAAACTGCGTTTACATTGATCAGTCCACAACCAGTCTACTCCTTTCTTCCGCAGTTGATTTAAAGGATAACAAAATTTTGAAAATTCTGGTATGAATTTGGAGTAGTATGTAACCATCCCTAAAAATGCCTCCAACTCTTTGACATTTGATGGCTGTGGCATATCTACAATGCCTTGAACTTTAGAATCCGAAACTTGTATGCCATTTTTAGTTATGACAAACCCAAGATATGTCACTGTTTCCTGCATAAACTTGCATTTATCTTTGTTCAATTGGAATCCAAACTCTTTAATTTTATTGAAAGTATTCTCTAGATTTTTGTAGTGTTCTTCATCATTGTGCCCTGTAACAATTATATCATCTAGATAGTTTGCTACGCCTGGCAACCCATTCAACATGTTGTACATAACTTTAGAAAATATAGCTGGAGCGGATGCGATTCCAAAACAAAGTCGCTTGTATCTGTAAAGTCCTTTGATGGTATTAATCACTAGTAAGTCTTGCGAATCTCTATCTACTGGTATTGACAAGTAGGCATCAGATAAATCTATGACTGAGAATTTTTCTCCTCCATTCAACTTAGCAAATATTTCCTCAGGTGTAGGTAGAGGAAATTTCTGAATCTTTAAAGCCTGATTCAATCCTGTTGAAAAATCTGCACAAATTCTTATTTGACCAGAAGGTTTTTTAACAACTACACAAGGTGCAGCCCAATCAGAATAGTCAATTGGTTCTATCAGATCAGCTTCTACAAGCCTGTCGATTTCCTCGCACACTTTGTCCTTTATTGCAAATGGAACCGGCCTTGCCTTCTTGTAAATAGGAGAAGCGTCTTCCTTTAAAATTAAGTGTGCCGTGAATTTTGTACAATGGCCACTTTTGTTACAAAAGAGTTCCTTATTAGAATCAATTAATTTACTTAAGCTCATTCTTGGAAGTGAACTTTGAAACCCTGACCTTGAAATGTCATCAACTTCCTTGGAAACCCATAAAGAATCACTTTGTAATGAATTAAGTGGCAATTCGTTGATTTTAAGCTCCTCGATCCAGTCTCTACCTAAAAGATCCTGAGTGCCACCTTCAGCAACGTACAGCTTTAGCTCTCTTTTAGTTTTCCTGAATGCCACTTTAACCGTTTGTTCACCAATCAAGTTTATGCAATGGCCACTATAAGATGTCAGTTTTGTATTTGAATGTAACAAAGAAAATTTTCCCAATCTTTCCCAAGTTTGTTGACATATAACAGAAACACAACTTCCTGTATCTAGTTGCATAATAATTAAAACACTATTGATACAGATAGAAACCCAAATTGGAGAAAATACACTGACGTTATGACACTGAAGACCAAGAGAAAAAATAGCTTCATTTGTCAACTTAGGTGAACAATCAAGTATGTTAGAATCGATACAGGTCCTAGAATCTCTTCCTTTTTCATTGTCAGTGAAATTTACTTGTCGGTTGTACGTTCCTTTTCCATGTCCACCAATTTTTTTGTTTTGAAAATCTGTTCTCCTTTTAATTTTGCAAACTTTTGCTAAGTGACCTTTTGTATCACAATTATTACATATTGCATTTCTAAATCTACATTGGTTCCTAAAATGGTTATCACCACAAGAATAGCATAAATAGT
Organism: Macrosteles quadrilineatus; assembly: GCF_028750875.1. Taxonomy (NCBI): domain Eukaryota; kingdom Metazoa; phylum Arthropoda; class Insecta; order Hemiptera; family Cicadellidae; genus Macrosteles; species Macrosteles quadrilineatus. The sequence goes on from NW_026542597.1 coordinate 63,331,914, forward strand.
TTGAATTTGTATTTAGAACCTCTCCATTGCTCTCATTATCAGAAAATGAAATCAGATTTTTCTTTGCTGAAGTGGTGAAAACTGAACTTAATGTTCTAGCAAATTCAAGTACAGTATTGAAATCTGTGTAATCTTTCTGAAGTAAATTAGCTCTAATAGAAACTTCATTTATGCCCATTATGAAGGATGTAATGAGAGCATCTTGATAAAAGTCACCAGGGAAATCACAACTGCTGGCTAATTCTTTTAAGTTACTTGCAAAGGTGGACAAAGATTCAACACCTTGCTTCAGTGAAAAGAATTTTACTCTTTCGGCAACTTTAAACTTTACTGGTTTGAAATGTTTTACCAGAAGTTCATAAAGTTGTTCATAAGTGAATTCACTAATTTCTTTTGGCTTGCAAATAGTTACCAATGTTTTAAGAACTGTACTATCCAGGCAGTCAATGAATAAACATCTTTTAATATCATCATTTGTAATATTGCCTAAACATAAATTTGCCTTGAATTTAATATTCCAAACATCAATGTCGCATGAATTAGGGTTAAATTTTTCACATCTAGGTTGACTTACCAACATAGGATTATTAAGAGTTGCTGGTAATGTATCTTCAGACATTATAATGAATTAGCTTTTGGAATTGAATAAACTATCTTGCACTCTAAGTTTTCCATAAAATCATCCTCGTCGCCAGTTTTATGTTTGAAGTAAATACATAAATTGATAGGTAAATTAGTTTAATAAAATAGAACTGAACTTATTCATGAGTCAAAAAACTAGAAACAAAAACAATAAGCAAAACAAGTTAAAAGTCAGCTGCAATTTAAACAATGTTAAAACATATCAAAAACAAAGCTCAACAGCTGAGCTTTGTCAAAACATCTATCAGCTGCAACATACATTAAGCTGAAAAAATTATATTGTTAACGGAGCCCAATGGTCCCAGCTTTGAACCTTAACGAAAACCACAAGCTCATGATTGAAACGGCAATCTCTTAATTTCTAGGCGTGCCCTATAACCACTAAACATTATTTGTGCAATAGTCGTTGCCTTCAAGGCCTGAGTGGCTAATGACTAAGCTAGCATCCCTAACAACCACGTTTTCGTAAGATTCTTTAGAAGCCAGATGTATACTAAGACGCATTGAAGGCTCCTGAAGTGTGGATAGTGACAATTAGAGCTTTGAGCTGGATGCGCATGCATACACAAAATATTAACCATTTTAGTCATTTTGTTATTAATAGTCATAACGAAATTGGTTAAAGCTACTAGCGTAGAGCTATATGTGGCACTCGATGTTGTTAGGAGCATTCCATAAACTCTCCCACTCACAAGCCTAATAGACACGATCTTTAGCTTACCTGGTTCAGGGCTTAGGGACAATGGTTTAGCGTTTTGCATGGCAGCACGCCTAAGTACTTATTTCAATTAATGCTATTTAAATAGGAAATAAATCTGACAACTTATGGGTATATTTGATTGGAAATTCAGCCAAGTAAATGAAAATTTCCTTGGTATGCAGGTTTGCTGTGGCGGAGGTATTTATTATTTTGACATGTTATAGTGTTTTATAATCCCTTTATAATAGTTATAGAATAAAGAGTACTTATCAAAACAGATGTATGTTTATCTTATTTTATTGTAAACTTTAGGATGCATACTGGGAAGGAAATTTGAAAACATGTCCAGTCCAGGACTAAATTTGCCAATGTGATCTCAACGGATAGGTGGTTGTTTTCTTTTTACTTTTGTTTGATAGCCTAGTATTAGTTGGAATAAGCAGAATTGTTTATCGTTTTGTATATCTAATTATGTAATTACAGATAACAATTTAAATTTCTTTACCATTTCGAGCTGTAGGCATACTAGTGATTTCGGCGCAATAAACATGCAGATATACTTAATTTCATACAAACAAAATATTTTTTACCCAGGACGTACGTTTAATTAACATAGTAAGTATTTAACTAACAATAACCGTATTTATATTATAAATACCGATTAAAATTGGAATTAATTAAAAGGCAGAAAACTTCCCTCTTTAACATGATTCCACACGATCTTTGTATAAAAATGTCATAAAATATCCAAAACTAAACAGTATACGTATCCTGGAGATCTTAGCAGCAGGTAATTAGATCTGTCTTCAAATCCTAATTAATCTTCTTTGTCCTCTGGATTGTGTTAAGCTGATCCTTCTCAGAAACTAGATCACGTTAATGGGAATTGTGATCCATCCATCTGTAGAAAAGATGAGTTAACGAATTGTCTTGTTATGCAGTATTTGCATTCAGTGTAATATTATGCTTGGTGAAATACCACTTTAAATTATATGAGTTTCATCAAAATCCAAGTAACCCATATACTTATTAAGGTTTATTTTCCTTCGTATACTGAACACTAGTTGTTATTCATAAAACTAATATCGTCATACAGTTCAATACTATGAACATACTCACTCTTTGAAGAACTTACTTAAATTGTAATAAAATTGTAATTAAATTGTAAATTGTAAATATGTAAACTATCGTATAAACAATATAAACATTTTAATTAAATTAATATACATATAATTTAAAACTTGTAAAATAGTATGAGAGGTTTGAGACAGTATTGTGCTAAGCAGTTCTAAAGAACCTAATACGCCAATTTTGTTAAATCTTAAAAACTCTAACAAACAAATGTTCAATATAACACAAAGATAAGCAAATGGCAAAATAAAAAGCCATATCATGCGTTGTTGGAATTAATTACAAAACTTAACATTATTATGACTCATATCAGGCTCAGGAATTTTATATTTTTATGTTATAACTATTTTTTAATTTGACAGCAAAAATAATCAACACAAAACAAGCCACATATTTGCATTTATTTTACCACTAGATTATAAAAATATTAACAGTATTTATAAATAATGTTTAATTAGTTTTCTTGATATTTCTATCATTACCTTTTTAGTATTATACAGATATATACAATCCCCCAAAAACTTATAAACATTAGTTTTTACATAAAATACCAATAATTTTACCGTAATCGTCATTCGGGATGAAGTCTAATGTGCAACCTCAACCAAATATTTTTGTCTTTTGTTTATTTGGGATGTTTTTAAAAAGAGCAGTGAAATCTACTTTCCATAAGAAGCTTACCGAAGCACTCTAATTTATACGCCCAATTGGAAATCAAATTCAACCCTCCTAGCCTTTGTGGTATAATGTTTTATTCGATAAAGAATACATTCAAACGTAGATTAAATAATTCAAAGCCAATCACTAGCGTGTTTAGAAAAGGCAAATACAAATTTTGTATTCACATTTCCCAATTGAAAATCTTCTATAATTTTATGAATTGATTGGTTTTTAACATATAAAAAAATGAGTGATTTTTCTTCTTATTAGTGTATACGTAGATTAAAATACAGTGTCAGCAAATTTAACAGAGGGAATGTAAAACTCTTGATTCTTCAGGTTTCTTTCGGGCGTAGCCCTCTTTCTTTTCGAGACAGAACTGCGAACGACAACCGACTTACCTGATGGCCTATACAAGATTCACACGAAATCGCAAGTTAATAAACATTAATTTAGCGTATTTATTAATGATCAAAAACGTTTTGAGTATCACACGATACCAACATTTACGATACAATTTGATGCAGTAAATTTTAACAAATAAATCTAAAAGAATATTTGATTAATTGAAAAAAAATTAATGGTACTACAATTAATTCGTAAATCATTACAATTTCAACCAGCAATTTAAAAAAATTCTCAACATAATTCCAAATTTGTTTAAAACTTTTGTAGAAAAAGATCAACAAATAAAAGTGTTGTCGTAGTCACATACTCAAAAATGTTATATTTGTCTGGGGTTTTACATTCATCATCACTGTTTTCAATGGAACTGTCACTATTATATTAACAACTAGATATTTTTTGTCACTTCATTAATTTTATTATGTTTGTTTGTAATAAAATTATTCCTAAATAAATCCTAATTATTCTAAATTTTAATACAGATAAAAAGTCATACATATAAGATACATTATATCCTGAGTCAAATCGATGTTTATTTTTAAATGGACTGTCCTACAATGTAAGGAGGATCCATTAATAGCATTTGATTGTAAAAACAGACATTCAATTTGTAAAAAAAATTCAAGTTTTTATTTTGTATAATAACCTAGACTATCAGAAGAATTGGAACAAAGAGTATTTAGCATAGTAGTAGCTGCCATTGCAATAGGAATGCTATGCTTTCTCCAATAAGATGCCATTATTTTTATCAGAGATTTTGATTATCAACATCGTATTCAAAAGTGCTGAATGTAACACGCTACCTATGTCTTATTTGGAAATATAATTTTGTACCACACGTTGATGTCATTTGTATAATTTCTTGTCAAAAAGCTGTATGACCCCTAACAGTTCAAGATTGATTTTCTGGTCTGGGTAACACGTATGGTTCACTACACCTATGAGATACCAAAGGAAATTATATGCACGACTTTATGCAATCCGGACCCTAATGGAGACAACTGACATCCGCATGCCAAGGAATTACAAGTTTTACTGCAATTTCAAGGCCAAATCTCACAAAATGCCGCTAGGGGTTAATCATTTAGCACATGATGAAGTATGATGAGGGCCAAAGTAGAAAGGGTAGGAATCAAACTTGCATGGATTGAGGGTAAACCTCTCTTAGAAGTTAGAATGTGACAGCTTTGTGAAAGGACATATATTTTTGATCTGCTAGTAAAAAAATAAATCTGCCTACTATGTATTTTATTAATACACCCACACCCACAGACCTACTTATTACAAAAAAAAAACTTAAAATGCTTACAATACTTTGTATGTTATGTTTCAATTAAGTGGTTACATTTTGTTGACAAAATTTCAAAATCAGCGGTTGAGAGAGGTGCTTTAAATTCGATTTCACGTGTATCATCATACAAAAGAATCATTAGCGGATGATAACATATATTAGGCATAACTAAATTGAGTATACTACTTAGTTAATAAACAAATAAAAATTCACGAGTACTCACAATGATGTAAGGTTGCTCGAGTTCTTAGATTTGTTTCATTTTACATTTACATTATATTAGTTACAACATTTCTACTGATAATAACTTGATGTTTTTTTTTTAGTTTTTTTACAGAGAGTCAGGCTTACAAGTAGAGCGTGAAATTGCATTACAGCTGGAACAGCTTATTGTGCACCCTCATTCACAGGTCCTCACTCTTCGTCAAATTCCAGGCACTTAGTGAACCATGAGATCCTTTTGACTATGGTTACCTGTTGTTCTCTTTGATATTCATGTTTGGTTACGCAAAAAAAATCACAAACCTCAACATTTGTCTTAAATCCGATTCAATTGGCTAATACTTGTTAAATTTTTTCAAGGGTTTATCTGTGTTAATGAGGCAACCAAACTGTTACTGAGGCAAAACAATTTTAATCCCTAAATAGTTGTAAATACCTGGTTCGATGCATAACATCACACGTAAGAGCCGTAATCAGATGCATTGAAACCCCAATATATATGTTAATGGAGGAGATTAACTGAAAGCGGGATCTTGTACTAGCAAGTAATCATAGAGAAAATCCATTCAATATCACATAGTAATAAGGATATATGATTGGAAAAGTGATCAATATTAATTCTTAATTTTAAGTTCTCAGAAACATAGCCATACTTGGATATCACAAATAAAAATATTGAATTGTAAATTAAGATATGAACCTATTTGCAATTAATTACTTAAAAATGGGAGTGAATCTATTTGGGAAATTTTTAGTCAGGCTGCACACACAGTTAAAAGATTCTCTGATAACAAAACACAACTCGTGGTATTTATCGTGTGGTGTTTTGTCAATTATGAAGTTTAACTTTCACTAGCCTTTTTATATTATGGTGGTTTAGTGAGTCATAATAGATATGGTCAAATACTGCTTGTTCTTTTAATTTATCATCGTAAAATATCCTTGTTAATTGATTTTAGTGCATAAACTGCTAGTGGTTCAGTTTAACCAAGTTCTCTTTTTGGTGACATTGTGGTGACATAACAAATATAATGTTTGAATGTTATCTCGACAAAGCCGTTACCTAAGGTGTACAAGTTAATCCATTTACCTGATTCTTAAGAAACACACACACTCTGATGTTGAGCGTTGTTTGACATTTTGGTTAGTAGTTGATATTGATACACAGTTAAAAGAAAATACACCAATACAATAAAATGGTAAATACAGGTCAACTCGAAGTGATAAATAAACTATCATTGCAAAAAAGAGTTTTAGATAAAGAAAATAGTAGTACTGTATAAATATAAAATTGTAAGTACACTTTTTACCCAAGCTATGTATTTTTATTGGTTTACCATCCCACCACTTTCAAATTTTAAATATTTATGTTGTAATAAAATAAACTACCATTATTGACTTATAATAACTCAATAGTTTACGTTCATAAATAGGATCAGCGTTATAATTAACCATTCAGAAGAACTGTTATATACAAAAGTGAAACTTTTTATATAGATTGAATCAAAATGACAAAAAAAGATTTGGAAGAAAACTAAACACGTTAAAGACAAACCTAAAAAATACAGGTGCTTCTAACACAAGATAAACATGCAACGTCTGACTGCAAAGGCAACAATGGGTGAAATATCAACACGACAATGTCACACTCTTTGTCATTTCAGTATTTTTCAGCTCGCCAAAGTGGAAGAAAACAAACATTTGATATTCACAAGCTGAATTTTACCAGCAACAGATGGTGTAATTTAACTGCAGGCATTTCCTTTGCAGAAATATTAATTTAAACCGAAAGATTAGTTTATTCTCGAACATTATTTCGTGCCCTTGTAACCAAACGGGATGCATGGATAGAAAATTACTAAAGCTGGTGCTTATACAGGGTCAATAAAACGTTTAGAGACCACTTATTAACATTTAAATGGGTTACACTAGGAAAGCCAAACTCTGCACACTTCTATACAACATAAAAGTGCACTTTTTAGTTACCATCCCAATTTTGACCAAAACCCGAAATGGGTTATTTTGTGGGTGGTTCAAATTTTGTATATACAAAGCATCAAGTGACACCTTATTTTAAAGACCATTACTGTAGTTCAAGTGACACCTCATTTGAAGGCCATCAGTTTAAAAGAATATCAATACAAACTTAAGGTTCCTATCTAAACCCAGTACAGAATGGCGATAGTTTTTAGTTTTCAGGAATTAAATTTAACATTTTGAGCTGTCCTAATATGCTTTATTTAGGGCTCCCAGCCTATGTGGGACCAACTAAAAATACACGGTATTTTAATGTATGAAATGATAAGTTTTCGTGGTATATCCTATAAAATGGTAACTAATATATATATTTTTAGTGGGGTCTTCAAGGCTTTTGATGAACACTAAAAACTACCTCAATTTTGTCTGATATTTAATCCCTTATCACATCATTTGTCAAGTGGAACCATCAAATCAGTGTATCAGTAATTATGTATGTCAGATGGTTTTTTTTTTCTTTGTTCCTATAATCGTTCTGTAAGATGATGGTTTATTACAGATTTTTTGATAATTTAAACACTTACTTTTTATTATTGTATAGTTAACCATTATTAAAATTAGTCTAGTTTTTACTTAAAAGACTTATTAAATATCGTTCTACAACTTTTGTATATTACTTGATTTAAAATAGTAGAATACCCTCTCCGGCCAGATATTATATGGATATATGCATTTACTATTATACTTACTTAGGTACATAAAGATTTAAAATTATAAAAAGGAAATGAGAACATCGAATATAAGGTTCTCAGAAGAAGATAGATGTAAAATATTTTTGCAGCATATGCCGAGAGTATTGTATCCCTAGGGCTGCGGTAAACCGAAGCTCAAAATCAACATCTCCATTCATGATACTGTAAACATGACTGAGCTCTCCAAGCCCCGTAAATATACAGAGTTTTCTACCCCTAAATGTAATAAAATCATACACAGTAAGAGTCTTTGTAATTCGAGGAATTGTAATTTAATTTAATCGCTGGTTGAGATAAATTTGGCATTAAAGTTTGAAGGAAAATATAGTACCTTTGATAACGTTACAGCTTGTAAATTTTAAATCATTATTCAAATAAACAAGATTGACAAATTTTTGTTGTAATCATTGCCATCACGCTTCATATGAAAAATTTACAACAGCAACAAAACAGTTTAAATTAAGTTAAGCAAACGATACTTGAATATAAAAAATCACAACATAACCATATACAAAATTTTAATCAAAGAACACTCTAAAACTGCTCCCTCTTTAGAGGTGCAGCAACATATTTATTAAAAATTGTTTCCTACTTTGACAATTATTTTTAAACTTGTTGTTCCCAGAAGAAATGAATTATAATGATTCTGCAATAACGTCAAGATTAAGGGCTATAAGTAATTTAGTTTTAATAGGTTCACAAGGGAGTGTTAGAAACATAACAACATGTGATGTTGAAATCAAATTACGAAGTGAGAAGTAATTAAAATTAACTTTAATCATTTAAGTGAAGAAGCAGGTGCTTGAGATAACTCTTTACAAAGAAGATTAATTAGAACTACATTCATCTACCACTACTTCCACTTAAAAGGAAGGATGATTTTGACGTTTTCCTCTTCGGATTAGTATGAGATGAGTATTAGCTACACTGGAGTTTCAGTTGGATAACTTTACAACCGTAACCAATAAAAGGTATTCCTTTGGATATCGTTCTAAATTGTTTTTCAACGTTATAGTCGCTATAAATCCAACCACTTTATACACGTGAATTTAATCGAGTGAACGACTCAAAGCACTGTACATTAACTCCCTAAGTATACGTTGTTTATATTTAATTTAAACTACAGACATATCAAAAGTTGATTTAAAACTTCACGAAATAGTAATAGTAGTTTACGCAACGATTGCGTAAAGATAGTGTTAACGAAACGAGTAGAAAATTTAAGGTACGAACTTCGGCGAGTGCCTTAAAAAAGTCTACGAGTGTCGTTAACACTATTTACGCGAGTTGAGTACACTAATTTACCTACGACAGTCTTTTAATTACTAAAAACACTACTCGTAACTTCTACGAGAGGTTATGATTTCGTTTATAACCTCTAATTGCCACTGAAAGTGATGCAACGAATCATTGTACCAAACACTAATTGTACCACTCTACAATTAAATTAGCCTGAACAGCTGATTAGTTTAAGTTCGAATCATAAAAATCTTACTTCTTCTCTCACAATCCTTGAACCTTATCGGTCCATCACCCATGTTATATTGTTATGAGTAAAACTATGCTGTTATGAAAGTAAACAATGATGTTATAAGAAACGTTTCAATTCTAAGAACTGCACTGATGGTAGCCGTTTACCATAAAAACGGTCGTAGGTAAAGAATATAACGTCACTGCTATAACTTCATACTTAATATACTACGAACACTGCACACTGTTCATGGCCTTTACAACGGTGTGCAGCTTAACACTAAATATTCATGCAAAAGAAATACAATTTTCTCAGAACAAGTGTAAAAATATACATTAAAGAAATGACTTAAGTATTTCTGTAATTATTACAACTGAGGGTTGTGTAGTGTACATAGATGCATTAAATAGTCAGCCACAACTGTTGTAAAACAAACACTAACGAAACTTTCAGGACCAACAGTGACATAAACTAAGCCTCTTCTACCGAGAGTCTCTCTTTCTCTAAGCCAGATCTCTAGAAAATAAATACTTTAAAAAAAGTAGTGTTTTGACTGGCAAGAATCTTTTTTAACCATCCTTATATATAGTGATTAATTTACATATAATGGAAATTGTATTTGAAAATAGTACTATTTACATTACGCAGGCCTAATTTCACTATACTAGCAATATAAATTTTTGTCCCCGGTTTGTGTATTCTTCTCACAAAGGGAAGATGAATTTGAATGAAGGATAACTGTGTGATTACTAGGATTATGTTTGTTAAATAACCGAGGACAGCAGTTGTTTTTTTTTTTTTTTTTTTTTTTTTAGTAAGTTTATCTAGTTAAGTTTTACTTTGTGGTATCATCCATTAGGTGGGGTTATCACGTTCGCTACCGATATGTTAAAAAAAATTCACCACAGACCAACGTCAACTATTGTTGACGCCAACATGTATACCCCTTATGGCTTGTTTCAAATGTACGGTTTATTTTATTGACTTGGTCGTTAGTTGTAAATAGTCAAAGGTTGTAGGTCTAATGGAATAACCCCTAAATATGCTGTTTCTATGGTGATTCTTTTCGTACAACTGGCAGCATTCATTTTATATGAATTTCTACAGGTCTTGATGTGTTTTAAAACGTTTTGTGAGGTAACGGTACAAGCACTGGAAACATATTCTAGTGAATCTTTTTGATCAATTATTTATCAATATAGCTAATTTTACAGTAAAAATATCAATGTATATCTTTTATTACTACTTTACTTACTAAAATTAAATAGAAGAATAATAAACCATTTGCTTGCACTAGAGGAGCAACCGGCAAATGAAGAGAGTTATTTTTAATATTCAAATAACACTAATTACCGTACCTTCACTTTCCGCTCCCAACTTCCTTGTGAATTGTTAATTTTCACTCAACGGCTTCAGACACGACCACCTGCGTCAATTTATCGTTAAAGACTTACAGACATGAATATTAGTATTATTTTACATCATATCAAATTAAAATTAATTTAAAAACAAATCTAAGTAGGCCCTTCATTTTCAAAAGAACGATTAACAATAAACTTTATAGTAATTTAATGTTAAGTTTTAAATAAAATTTGAAGATATCGGTATTCTATTTTTAGACCAAACGAACTCTCACTTTTAAAGATAGCTTACTATTATTTTTTTATGCAAACACAAATTGTATAATACAATGTAATAAGACTAAGTTACAGAAAATGCGTAACATATATGATTCAACATATATGATATAAGTTTATGATTCAACTAGGAATCATATTTTGTTTAGCAGTTTATTAGACTGTACCTACTTAAATCATATGTTCTCCCAGAAAACACCAATTACTTGTACTAAGTCTTAATTTTGCACTTATCTGAAGGTGCAAGACTTAATGTTCATCATTGTGCAACTAGTATATTTATAATTTAAGCTATGCTTCCTTACGTGTATCGAGACTAAGTATTGTATAATTTAAAAGATACAAAGGGTAAGAGAATAAAGCAGTTATTTTCCTCTTGTAAAATAATTAAAAGTAAAAATCATTCTTAAGCTAGTTAGGTTTAATAACTAAATTCTAATTAGACAGTATAAACGGTTTACAAAGTTTGAAAACGAATTTTTTTAAAGTGTTGTATGCAGTTTCTGTATTATTTTGTCCTGTTGTTTTAATAGTTTCATTATTTTAACACTTTTTTATTTATTATCTTTGAAACAATGCATAAAAAATCAATCAGCTTTAATAGTTTTTGCTAAGTGAAGAAAAGCCTTTTAACTGGGACATCAAGCCACAAACCAACAACATTACAAGTTGAACAGTTAAACAATTAAAAGTTAAAACAATTTACTGAAAGCATATAATTTTAGTAGTATCTGGTGAATGGAACTTTGAAAAAGTTACACTGTAAAAATTACACTGTGCAAGTTGTTGAAAGTTTCATACGGACAAAGGGAAATGTTTCACATAATGTTAATTTTTGCTTTTGTTTCACTATTTATTTATTTCACCACTACTTACAGTATAATCAAAAAAATCTTTTTGATACGCTGGACATTTTCTCATATTCCTGTACAAGTATATTTTTGTATACGTACGTTGTAAATGGACTGTGTCTAGATGATTATTTTTTAAATTAATTAATAGATCACATATTTTGGCTTACATTTGCATTCTTTTTTTTATATGGATGGTTATACCCTTGAATAGTTATGTTTGAATACAATTTGAGAGTTGTTGTTCAATTTTTTTTAGCTTATTTTAAGTCTATCTCTTGGTGACCGGGTGACAGGATAGTAAGATGATGGAGGGAACTGATGTTAGGGAATTAGAAAGGACAAGAAAAATAGAGCTGTTGTTAGGGTAAACTTTTCAATACTGGTGAACCATTAAAAAGATGAACTTTCAGAGGAAACGGTTCAGTTAAATGAATTCAAGGGTTTGAATGATTTGAAAGGGAATCACTTCTTGAAGAAGTGTCTAAAGCCTCTACAAGAGCTTTCTAAGAGTTATCTAGAAACATACAATTAAGTAAATGTTTTAGTACAAAGTAGGTTGAATGAGTCTAGATATGATGGTTCAGCTATTTTTCATACAGCTTAAGCGTAAGAATACAAATTTAAAGACTAAGGTTAAACTTCCAAAGATTAAAATAGTCCAATTTGGCGGGAATATTGAAGAATGGCTTCCTTTTTGGGCAATATTTAAGAGGATTATGGTTCACTTCAAAATTCACTGTACTGTGTCTAGATGATTATTTAAATTAATTATTAGATCACATGTGTTAAATTTCCTTTTAAATTATGGTTTGTTTTTTAATATTGATTTTTTTGCTCTTGAATAGTTAGTTTCGAATAAGATTTGAAGAATTATCGTTCTATGTTATTTTAAGTTTATATAAAGCCTACTCCTTTTAGAAGACTCAGTCTCGTGTTTTAAAAATGTGTTTCGTATTTATTAATATGCAACTACATATTTATGTAAGGTTCAGGTATTTTAGTTGTATATATTAATGTAAATATGAGACATTTTGTTTGCAGGCATAAAAGGTTGATGTACATAAGCCCTGTTTACATATGTACAAGCTAAGGGAGTCAGCACTCGCCAATCTCACACACCTGAGTGTTAGGGATAAAACTTGTTTCCCATTATACATTTATATACCATCCTTGGTTTGGATAGTATATTCTGTCACGATTTTTTAAAATAATCTTCAAACTACTGCAGCTAATCTAACGTAAAAAATATTTTATATAATACTGGAATTTGATTATCAACGATTGTAAGTAATATACATATATTAAAAGTTTCATAAAAATAATAAAACGATGATGGATTTAAGTTACCAAGCGGGTCAATAACTTTATTAATATATAAATATAATATGTGTATAAAAGATAGAATAATGTAGTTGCAAGGAACATTGGTCAAATAAATTAAAATAGTTAACAATATATAATTGTAAACGTAAGATAATTGACAGTCAAATAGTTCTGGAGTTGAAAATATTATGCTAAAGGGTAAGGTTCATCGAAGGTGTGGTAAAATCTTAACTTTTAATATTCTTACACAACTTTATATTAACTGATGGCTTAGTATTTAAAGGTGCTACATTTGAATACGTTTGTTTTACTAATTTACATTTAAATTTAATATTTGTAACACAAAGTTTATCGCCTCACAAAAGACACCTTTGAGACTCAAATGGATAAAACATTTTAGCACTTGGTTGTTTGAACTATAAAACAGTTATTTATTAACAACGACTTTCTAAGGAAATAGTTCAGCAAAGCATTGCAAGTATAATCTTGTGTTAGATGTGAACAAAACTGTGGTGGAAAATGTCAATGTGACAACTATTGAAAATGACAGTGAGTAACAAATGGCATCGATTTGTCTTACCAATTGTTACATTGGAACATTTGAAGGTAGTTCTTACAAAGGTTTATTGTCAATAGTTGGGTTTTTAAAAAATGACACGAGGTTTTATGTATTTTAGAGCTACAAAATCAATTCATTACTTTCTAGTTTTAAGTGTTTTTTTTTTTAACTAGTGTTTTTTACTAGGATATGGAGGATCTGTAAACTGGTTGTTGCTGGTTTCTCCCCAGTATCGATTATTCATTCAGTTATTTACCCAACACAGAAAATTTCTTTTAACGTTCCTTGAAATAGAAAATAAAGTCCTTAAAAGATATATGACGAAAAGCAATAATTTTTTACATTCTCCTCCATATTAAAAATATTGTCCCACGAAGGAGTAAACAATCTTTATTATTCACCAGACACCCCAAACACGGTTTTGAGCTTGACAAACGTAACAGCAACAGATTTAAACAAGCTACATCTGTTTCCCACTTCAAGAACTTTTAAATCTGTGGTACAAAGAATGGTCTACAAAAAAAGCCTTTCAATCTTACTTCATAAACTATGTATTTATAATATTTCGCAGTTTTGACCTTTATTTAACCTATGTTTTAATCACTTCCAATTACTGCTGTTCCTGTTACACTTACCATCTCCGTCAATTACCAAGTAAATAGTATTGGTTTCGTTATCAAGAGTCTCGTCCTTTATTTATGAGGCTCTAGGGTAATTATGTTTACAGAACTTGATGCCAAGAAATAAATTGGAATTCAATAAACACTTTTCCATTAGCACTCAATAAAGTGTTTAGGATTTGGTAGCATGTTAAGACAACATGGTTAGCTTATTTATACACAAGCTGCTATAGCCGTGCTTCGTGCTGGGTATCAGGTGTAAAAGAGAATAAGTCTGCTCTTTAGACACATCCTTTGTTTATTTTACTAACAAAACTTAATTTTACTAAGGTGCTTGCATTAACTAGGGAACCATTAGAGCGTATATGTGGCCCTGATGTGTGTTTAAAAATACTCTAACACTAAGATATAATTTTAAAATATGAACATGTTTTAACCTTTATACCTCATTACTCTTAATACCTTATATGATCATATTCTTACGATGTTAGTAGAGCCAAAATAATCTATCAAAATACCTGTACAATTGAATAAAACTTCATATTAAGTCATAAAAAATTGATATTTTACCTAATGTCTTGAGTTTTATGCAAGCCTCTTTACTAACATGTTATATTAATATAACAGCACGAAGAAAACTGTTCATCAAATCTTATTTTAATTAAAAAAAAAACAAACACCTGTTAATTGCATTGACCAGATGTTTATTTAGTAAAAAAGAATAATGTAAACTCTCAAAGTATGTAAAACGTAGTCCTTTTGGAAACTGGCTTGTGAGTCCCCAGAGCCCTTAGGAATTTCGTTAATCCCAAAAACTCTTCAAGAAATAGATGCACTCTAAGATTCAATTGTCAATAGTTTTATTTGGTTAATAATCTTAAACCGGATAACAAATTTGTCCCATTTATTTTTAAATATGATCAAAGTCAAGACCATTGTTGTTTTTTATTATTTAAAACAACTTTTTCTTTAAATATAAACGAGAGCACGCCCCGTGGTCGAAAAATCGACCAAAAGTATGTTTTGTGCGAACTTCTCTACTTTCACCCCACACTGTTAAATAAAACATGTGATTGGAATGTCTTCCATTTGTTTTGATTTTCTGTTTATATTTTGTTGTTATTTCGTCATCACCATAGCAACCCATAAAACCCATGTTAATTTTTAAAATTTCAAATTCATTTTTTGTGCTTATTTGTGTGCCTATTTTAGTTTATAAAGGGATTCTGCACACCTACAGGAAAATAGCTTTCTAACGGTATGCGTAGATTTTCTGTACAATACACATGAGCTGAGAAAAAAGGTTTTAAAGAAACATGCTTGCCTATTAATATATAGATAGATTGTTATTATAAAGTTATTCTTACTGTTAAATAAATAGTGCATACTTAGAATTTCTTAAATGAAGTTGCAATTATCAAAATCATTTGATTGGTTACATTGGTAAAATGTTCATTATACCTTTTAAAGGTAAATTTACTCAGCTCAGTGGATACTGGTAATTAAGACTTGATATTTCTAAAACTCATTTTACAAATTCATCTTTATTTCACTGAAATGAATGTTTACTCTTCGTTGTTTTGTTAATATTTAATATGGTTGTAATACTGAACTAGTAGGCGGTTTATTTTGTATGCATGTTTGTGTATATTTGTTCTCAACTAGTGACGTATATCAATCGATTGATAAATTTACTTATAAAATCGCCCACATTTATTGTTTTAATCCCACTGCAAAATCGATGAATTTGGACACGAACCAATTAACCGTTACCGCGTTTCTTTGTCAAAGTTTTTTTCCTTGCTACGAGCTGGAGACATGTTGAATTTATAAATCATATCCCCATGTGACAATCCTTTTGAAAGAACACATTCCAAGCTCCATTTCGTCTAAGATTGTTTTAGTTTCAAACTGTATATGTATAAAGGTCTTCCTTTGGCAAGAAATTTGAAGTATATGTAATATTTAGAATTGTATAGTTTCGATTCTTGTCTTTTAGAGCATGTTTTTCTGCCAGATATGAGACTCAAATCCTATTTTATTTATTAATATTGTTCAAACTATGTTCGAACTATATGATTTAAGCAAATCTACAATAAACAAACACAATAATTTCTTTTCTTTTATAAATGAGGTAAATTTAAATAACTAGTGGCTGTACTCGTGCTTCGCAAAGCTAAGATGTACTATACCACCTAATCCAAACATTTGTTAAGTATTTTAAATCTATAAACAAAAATCCACTAAATTTATACTTTAAAGTATTGCCTGCATTGTAATAGTACTACTGTTTACATGAACATATATCAATTACATTAACTTTAACACCTAATATATTTGGTATATTTTCATATATTAGGTATAAAAAGTCACACGTGAATTAATTCAACTCAATCAAGTTAAAAGTTACGGTTAAAAAGTTAAGCAATTCATGTGGGAAAAATGAAAAACTTGAAGTAAGACTCCCAGAAATTAGCAGGAGATTATTAAAAACAATATGCCATGTGGCGTGTGTTTAGAAAGGGACAACTCCCTACAGCTTTATCAAACTCATATCTCTCTAAGGTTCTGATATAATAAAAAAAAATGGAGTTTTAAACGTTTAGTTGTATTTTGGTTACGTTTGAAAACCCATTAAGCTCATAGTTTCGTAATACTTTTTAATTTGTTCAATCTAAGCATATCATTAAACTGAAAACCCCTAAGTTCATGACATAGGTGTACCATTACAAACCTAACTCTCTTCTTAGTGATTACATCTATCATTGAGGAAATGTTTTTATGAGATATTAACTACTTAAATATTTACTTGTTTGGTTGTAAACCATAATTCGTTTATTCAAAATGTATGGACATTAGTAGGGTTTTAAGTAATTTACAGGTCATTCATTAAAAACAGTTACTTCTGAAATAAATGTATAACCTGGGTTAAAAATCTACTTCCTTAGTCAGCTCAGTTAATGCAGAGTTCATGTGGAGAACATCTTTGTCCCGTAGATTGCATTGAGTTTACCCGCTATCTTGTAATAGGGAGTGACACCTACTCGCTATCATATTTTATACTAATATCATTAAATTCAAATGTGTGTATGTTGGATTTTTGGGGTTCAAATACGTGCTAACCCCACAGGTCATGCTAGGATGAAATTTAGCTTGGTGATAGTTCACATTCCTGATTACTATACACTCCTATTTATATCTCCGAAATCCTCTCAGGCTCAGTGGTTCTGGAGTTACCAATGTAAACATTGGGAGCGAGCTGGCGTAGTGGTTAGAGCGCGGGACTTCAGTCCCTGAGGTCCCTGGTTCGATCCCCGCCAAGTCACCAATGGATTTTATCTAAGTGATAATGCCGCAACCCCTAGGTATAGCCTGAAGTTATTTGAAAAACTATCCCAGGCTTGTTCCTAGCGTACTAGGACAAAAAAAAATGTAAACATTATAAGTAGTATTAAAAAGAATTAATAGCTGATTCAACTAAACAAGTTAGTTCTATGATGTTCAAAAGCATTAAACATGTTCAAGATTTACCATCAGGGTGCAGCACAATTAATTGTTTTGTTTGAATTTATGGCAACAGCTAATATCAACCAATGAATACGAAATCATTGTTTGAACTAAGCAGCAACAAAAAGCGACTTGTACTATCAAAACCACGTCACCAATAAAAAAATGTGTGTGCCAATTGTACCTATCTTTACCCTAATCAAATATATTTAACACTTTTGACGCAATAATATTTACATATTATTTGCATAGTAAACTAGTCACTAAACCACTAAAGTATTTTTAAGGTAATCATATCACCAGATTATATTCGTTTGTCATGTTTAAGTAACACACGCGGAATATTTAATTCGTAATATTCAAAATGCCACTCTGAGGTTGACAACTTTAGTGGTTTTCTTTGTTATTCATATTTCAAGTAAAACGATTAAATAAAGGGTAAAAAACAGACACAAAAACTTCAGTTGATTCCCTCGGATGACATATTGTAATAAAGAGTTGAAGCCTCAGGCCAAATTTTACAGCTGGTTGCTCTTGTATTCCATATCATATGACAGAATTTTTCTTTCCTCAGATAGACTTTCTCGCTTACAGTTGATTTTAATAAAAAACAAAATAAATCTATTTTATTTTCCAATTTGTTCATACTACCCTAGTATAGATGCTACTCTGATTTTTTGGTTGTTCGTATTGCAACCTGTGTATCTCCTAATTGTTTTTATAAGTTACTAATTATACGTAAATGTTTATAGGAATGATACTATTTATAGGATGCGATACTCCTTGGTGTGGATTGACGTTCGCACTAGTGGGTTCTTCGACTATCTGCTGTACTATACTGATAATTTGATCGATTCGAAAATTACAATGCAAAAATTTGGTTCGGATTCCACTTAAAACTGTATGTCCATTAGCTGCCATTGGCTGTATGTGATAATTATTAACAGTACTGTATATGGAACATGTCGGCCTTAGTCAGTAACAAGACTACATGAACTCATCTTACACTCATCTTCATTCATACTTGGCTTAAATACCTACCTTCATTGGTAGCCATTCCAAAAGAATGAAAAGACTATAGTAAAATGCAATTTTGTTCTCAATGAATTGATATTGAGAATTAACTTCTTTATACAAATAGTTAAGCAAAAAATAATAAAAACTTCATCGTTAGCAGTTTTACTATTATTTCTCACTAAAACAATACAGGGCGGCTGAAAAGTAACTTGCACCCCCCCCCTTAGCGTTTCAACCAATTGAGATATATGAATTCGGTTTGCGGCAACCTTCTTAGATATGAGGAGCTACAATAACTATGGTGAATTTTGAAAATTTTGCCCTTAGGGGTAGCGGGGGTAGGGGGTAGCTCAAAATTTCCAAACGACAAGTATAGTCGAGCTTAGTATCATTTTACAGGTCTCGACGAAAAATAAACATTGACATAAAGAAAACCAAAATCGGCTCACTAATAACAAAATGGCGCCCTAAAACGTTTCAAATCCAAATAACCATGATCGTGGCAAAAAAAAACTTGCACCCTCTTTAACTTTTAAACTATTTGAGATATTTGAAATCAGATTGCGGCAACTTGTTTGGATATAAAGGGCTATAATAATTATGGTCAGTTCTGAAAGTTTTGCCCTTAGGGGTAGTGGGGGTAGGGGGTAGCTCAAAATTTTCAAATAGCAAGTATAGTCGAGTTTGGTATCCTTTTGTAGGTCTTGACGAAACATAACAATTAAGATAAAGAAAATAGAAATCACACCATTAATAACAAAATGGCAGCTAAAAATG
Source organism: Macrosteles quadrilineatus (assembly GCF_028750875.1). NCBI lineage: Eukaryota > Metazoa > Arthropoda > Insecta > Hemiptera > Cicadellidae > Macrosteles > Macrosteles quadrilineatus. The sequence continues at coordinate 63,351,459 of NW_026542597.1, forward strand.
ATTGAGACAATGGTTATTTAAAGTAGTTTTGAACTGCCAATTTGTTATTATGGTCCGATTTCTATTTTCTTTATGTTAATTGTTATGTTTCGTCAAGACCTACAAAATGATACCAAACTCGACTATACTTGCTATTTGAAAATTTTGAGCTACCCCCTACCCGCGCTACCCCTAATGGCAAAATTTTCAAAATTCACCATAGTTATTTTAGCCCCTCATATCTAAGAAGGTTGCAGCAAACCGATTTCAAATATCTCAAATGGTTGTAAAGTTAAGTGGGGGTGCAAGTTACTTTTCAGCCACCCGTATATCTCACTTTGCTGCTGTAAGTGAGATATAGAGGTTTAGGTAGATTGTCAACAATTTATATTAAACAATCCAATGTTTAACATAAAAATTAGTGACAAATAAAAAAAAACTGATTTCGAATATTTTTTTTCCTACGAAAATATTATAAAGATATACAAAGAGGGATTACGTTTCGTAGCTGAAGTTATGCAAAACTCGTCTCTTGGAACGCAGTTACTTTGAAAAAAGTTACTTTATGTGAAATACGAGAGTAGGACTCGTGTTTGCCTTCTAACGTGAATACTTCTATGAAGTATTATTTAGACTTTATTATACCATAATTTATTAATGTAATCATTTAGTAATAATTGTTTGATAATACAATTAAAGTCTTGATGTAGTATTTAATGGACACAACGACATTACATGGTACATTTCATTAGAATTAAAATAAAGAGGAATTAATTGATCATTGTTTAGTTGTTTTTGTGCACGAGGGTACGTAAGCTTACCTCTCATTTTGATCTGTAATCTTAAGTCCTAGACTTGGTTACCATCACATAGACATTTAACCTCAAACATTGGATCTTGAATATTTTAGTAAATCAATCTTGATTTAGCTTACTTAGTGTTCATGTACTGTGTATAAGCCTATGATTAAATAAACGATAGTACCAATCACAAATTCAGTACTACTAATTAACACTTTATACGATTCCCGATTGGCCTAATATATTTGCATCGTTAGAAAGCCATAGATATGTGTTAGTAAAACAAAATATTGAGATATTAAATTAAAATCCAAACTAACCGATAAAGTTATCCTACAAACCCTTAATTTTATAAGAATAACAAAACGATTTTCCTGGAGGGGAAGTCGTGGCCCGAGGTGCGGGATAAAGGGCAACATGATCTAATGGTTATATAAAAATGGTGAGACCAAAATAGTCTTTCCTTAAACATATCAAAAACAAAATTTATGCCTAATTCTATTAGTAAAAACACAGATTATAATTTACAAAACCTAACAATTCATTCTTGTAGTGATCTCCTTAACTTGTCTTGTGATTGCGAAGCTATTGAAGAGGTAGCTTTATATAAATACTTGGGTGTAATTTTTGACCGTCGGCTGAAGTGGTTTGAACATATTTTAAGTGTAAGGAGTAAGGTCAAGAAATACATGTTTGCCTTTAGACAAATGAGTGGAATTCTAACTTTAAAAGAAATTAAAATTGCCTACTTTTCTTACGTCCAATCTTTGCTTTTAGTTGGGATTATAGCCTGGGGGGATGTTTTAAAAGTTTCCTCGAACCTCTGACGCCCTATTTAAGGAAACATCAATTCTTACAGTTCGCAAACTATATAACAACCTTTTCAACAACAAATTCTTTTTATATATCTCACATAGTTTTTGAAATTTTCTTAAATACTATCCTGAATTAAATTTAGTTGACGCCACCTCTATTGTCTCTTTTAAACGTCTTGTTAAAGAATGGCCACTTAATTTAAATACGGCTGATCTTATTATTATCTTACCGGCACGACGGGATCGGCCCGCGACCCTTGACTTGACCATTGACTTGACTTTGACCGACTGACAGCACACCCTGGCCGCTCTCTCTCCGACGCTTCATTGTTGGATTATAATTGCATGTTCTTTTTCGTTGTAGAGTACTGTCACTAATTGCATTACTATTTCTTAGCAGCTGAAAGTCAATTAAATATACTTTTCACTCATACAAATATAATTAAACTAAATTGCACCACTTAATTTCATTCAATCTTTATAGCAACTTAGCAGACGCACAGGCACAGCCTATGTCTGCTAATTCCAGAACTAAATAGTTAAAAACCTTGACACATGTATATAGTTAAGTAGTTATAGTTAATTAGTTTAGTTTTGCATAAAATCCTTTTTCTTTTTGTATTTGGTTGTGTAATTTTATATATGTGGTGGAATAAATTCATTTATTCATTCTAAAAATCAATATAACTTCTTATACCAAATAAGTTCATGTATAGATTAAACGCATTGTAGCTTGAGTATTTATAATATAAAATTAAAATTATTATATAAATTTCTTTATTTTTAATTATTTAAATTAAAATTATCATTCGCCTACTGGGTCTGATGATGATTGGAGTGTCTAATCGAAATCGATCACCACTTACCATCTTTTGTATATTTACCGTCTTGTGAGTAACAGTATAAGCGTAAATATATGTTTAAAGTGTTATAAGACGTATCTTTATTTACTTTCCGTAAATTTAATAACACGTACAATGCTGACCAGTCAGTTATACTATACACTAACCAGGGGTGCTGATGTTGTGGAGATAAAAGTTATGGGTATAACCTAGTCTACAAGCCAGAGCTGCTTGCAATAACCATAAGTACAATAGGTGTTTGGAGTTCTGGCTCAGCGACCTCTACAGGTGTGCAATGATCACAAGATGGCGTTGTAGTGTTTTACATGTTTGAAAGTGTTAAAGAATGTTATAACCACAACATAAAATTGTGTTTCTGTATTAAGTTGATAATAAGCAGAATCTAATGACCTCTTCATAACAGCTTCACACCAGCCTATTTATAAAATGTACACAAATCATAGTTGATACAAAATCGTTTTGACTAAATAAATGTGAATCATGTAACGTAGTTTGTTGGTCATTATAGTATAAAATACATTGAGTTTGCCTTCATGCTCCTTGTTGTTTAGAAATATTAAAAAAATGTTGTAAACGTCACCTCAACGTTATCTCAATTCTTCATCATTACGATACAAAGGCATTTAGCGAAGCATATAGGCTAACTATAAAGCTTTATATGATTGATGTAATTGATTCAATTAAAAAATAATAATTACGAAACTAATCGGCTTTGTTTTCATAATTAATTGTTATGTTTATGTTCGTCTTTATCAAATATTTTCAAATTAAATCTAAATGACCTCAATATACACTGTGGATCAAATGATATAATTAAGTCCATAATGGGTTCGTTAGAAGCAATTGTTTTTCCCCCTTTTCAATTTATATATTTTACAATATAGTTGTACAGACACACAGAACCAAGGCGGAGTAAATAACAAGCTGGCACGTTTTGTTTTTACTGTCTGTATCAGAAAATTGGATCCCTTACGCTGTCCCAAAAATCTTTTGCACGCGGTCAAACAGAATTATATTTTTGTATTGTGAAATCCTGTTTGGCTATGGTGTAGGCACTGCTTATACACTATCGAATGATTAGTATCATAAAGAAATATGTTTCGTGCAAAATGCTTTTAAATTTGAAAAGACAGTTTTTAAACCAGAAAACAGATGGTATTAAACTTTAGCCCTATCTAATGGTAAGGTAATATATTATAGAGGTTTTATATGATTTGGTCTATTTGTACTGTCCTACATTTTATAAAATAATCCATGTTGGAATTATTTTTTATACGGCTTAAACTAATTAAATGCTAACCCTTACTTTATTCACAAAATAAATATGAAATATTTTTACGGGCCTACTCAACCTATTTTAAAAAACAGTTCCATGATTTTAATGATGAGGAAATATGAAAACAAAATACCCCCGCCGCAGCAAACCTGCAGACTAAGCGAATTTCAACTTGTCTGATTACATTTTTACTAAAATATTTCCATAAATAAAACATAAGTTATATATTTCCAATTTAAATAACATTAGATTTAACAAGTGCTTAGGTTTGCTGCTACGGGGAAGGTAAAAAGTGTTTTTTGACAATATGTCAATAGTATAGGATGAAATAAATAAATTTGCCAAATTTTATCAACATTATATCCATAAACAAGTAAATTACAACAGTTTCATTTTCTCCATAAGAATAACATGGGAATTTTAAATTACCTTTTTTTTTAATTTTCTCCGTGACCGTTAGGCATACAACAGCGCTTCAATATACTAAATTATTTCTTTTTTTAAGCTCTACAAAATGGTTTGGAAAGGAATTGCTAAATTTTAAGTTTTTAGGGTCAAAAATGGGAAAAACCTATTTTTACCCCATAAAACCCCCCATAAACCCCTGTTCCCATGGTCCGATCATGCTGGTTCGCGAACTCGTTCGAATAAACGTAGGTTTACACTTTTGTACCAAATTTCATCAAAATCGGATCATTTTTGCTCGAGTTATCGCGCTAACGGACACATATATAAATATATATATATATATATATATATATATATATATATATATATATATATGAATTTGAACGGATGGTGTTTTTGGCCTCTGGTGACCTCAAAACGAAAAAGTAAATCGGTCCCGGGTCTAGGTCTTACCATGAGACCTACGGTAATAGCTTATTCCCTATATGGGAAATTCGCTAAAAACATAAATGTGTAAGTTTTTGCGCATTAAAATTTGTGTTTGTTAACCTAGTATACCCTATACACCAAGAAGAGTTCAAATGCCTCCTCAGGTGTTTGGGTAAAAATGTGCATGTAATGAAAAGCCTTAAGATGTTATGTAAGTTTGTACTGGATGAAAATAATTGCATTGGAAAGCTCCTTAAAAACCTTGAAATAAATATTGGAACGGTATACACAAACCTTAGTCATATATTTCAACAGTTCACTATTTAAACTGATTTGGGATAATATTTAAACTTTGCCTCTGCAATGTGATTATTGGATGTTTATATACATTAGGTCTTTTATAAAACGTCATCCTGAGGAATGGGTTTGTCAAGTTTCTAAAGTTTTAGTATGCCCTTTTTTATTCCTTAAAATAAAATTACTTTTCAGTTTTCGAAAACAACACATAATTAAATTTCAATAAGAGTTTAACTTTTAATAAAAAGAATATATACCTCAGATCCAAACTTCAACAACGTAATAAAATGTACTGCACCAGTATTTTAAACTAATATTTAACTAATAGAGATTGTAAATAGTTTAGAGTATTTGTAGTTATCAGTTTGATTGCCTGTAAACGTTGCATCGTCTGATTCAATCCCATACCTATAGGTAATAAACCATCAAAATAAAAACGTTTCATTGAATTAAGAGTTTTCCTATTACTTAGTACTGTCAAACTATACTTTTTCAATGCTCAGTACATTTTAAAGTATACCATTTCACACCTTGAAAAGTTTTTAATTTGCATGGAATGTCAATTTCCAATTATTGTGTATGATTGACACGAAACTAACTAGTTTTTCAAACACGTAAAACTAGTTTTTTTTAAGTATCCGTTTCAGTTCAGTTCTTAAAATTGATAAGTTTCACATAACAGTATAGTGTTTCTTTAAAACACGGATAATGGACCAATGAGGTTTAAGGATTGAAAGAGAATAAGTAAAAATGTAATGATTCTAACTGCATGTACTCAGCTGTTCAGGCCAATTTAATTGTTGATTGGTACAATAATTTGTGTTTGGTACAATGTTTCGTTAGTGACAATCAGAGGTTGTATATGAAAACATATCCTCTCTTAGAAGTCATGAGTAGTGATTTTTAGTAATTAAAACACTGTCGTGTTTAAAGTAGTGTACGCAACTCGCGTAAATAGTGTTAACGACAATCGTAGAAGTTTTTAAATAAATTAATAAATTTAAATAAATATTTTTTTTTATTTCTACTTGTGTCGTTGACCCTATCTACATGCAACCGTTGCATAAATTGCTATTATATAATTTATTTTTGACTTAAACTATGAAGTACCTACGTCATTAGTCTCTGTTATCTTTAGCTTAGCTCAGCAAAAACACATTCATCATAACCAAGTCGGAACGTAATTAACAAGGCATTGATTAAAGTAGTGTCACATGGAGCTATCTTCCATAAACAAATACATTTCGCGAGTAAAATAAATATAGTTTTAAAACATATTTCTAAATAAAACCATTTATTTTATATAATGTAAATATTTGATTCGTAGAAACAAGTATATCACACTACAGAGCTTTTACCTCCTGGGAAAAAAGTTCGGTATGTGAGAGAATTTTTTACAAATAAGAAAGCATACTTCTAAACAATCAAACAAATATTTTGCTTGGGTCGTAAAGTGGTGAATGTGAAATGGAAATTATTTCTACCGTTGTTAGTAAAATAGTGAATGATTTATAAAAGGATATTGTATGTACCCTAGCTGTAGTACGGTTACTTAGTAGTAGGTGTTCTTAGCAAATATTAATATCCATTTATTTGAAATAATTTTTGTGTACTTATTATATGAGATGGAGTAAAAATAAACAGTGATTGCAGAAACTATAGTTTTTGAATTTAAGTCACCATTAGCAGATATGTTCATAATTACCTTCAAAGCTAAGATATTTATTTAATAAATGAATAAAATCACAAAGGTTATAATTCCCATATTTAAAGAGCTATATAATCATAAAAAGTGTGTTAAAGTTAACGTGGATTTTACTGTTATATGACATTGACATTGTGTTATATGACAATGATCTCGCACCCTATAAAAATATAGTGGTTTTTGCAAATATCTGTTGAGTTTTGGAAAGATGTCTCTTGCTCTGGAGTCATTACAAGGGGAATGTATATCACCATTTGACTTTTAATGAAGTCATAAGTCTCAAATAACCTATCAAAAAACACGTCCATAAAGTTTGCGCCACTGTAAACTCTTTAGACTCTTTAGAAATAATTTTAGAATCCTTCACTACTACAAATGCAAATCCATATGGAGTATGGTTGTAAAAGTTTATAAAACATGCTAGAGGTAAAAAACATGCTAGAGGTATAAAACATGTAATAGAGGTTGGCAAGCCTGGCTTGCATTGTGTGGCAGAGTTTCTTTACTTGTGGATTTTGAACTTTAAAATTTTTAAGTTCATAGAGTGTTACTCAAATTTTATTGGTTATGTTTGTTTTCTATGAAGATTGCCGTTTACATTGATGTATGGACGACGTTGTAAGTAGCTTTATTATTGTTGAACCACTGCTCGTAAAATTCTACAATTAGACTGAGTGTGAGCTGTGATCTCGTGTTCTCTACGTCTGCGCATCGGCCGACGCGCAACTACATCCAGGTTGTTCGCCGCCGGGAAGTTTTCCCTGTCATATTTCCACCGCTGTGTCGGCCGCAGTTGCACTGATTGCTGGCTACTGGATTTTTGCTGCGCCTGCATCTCCGGAAACGCAACTTCTACACGCACCTGAGTTGTGCCTGCGTTCAAGACATGCTGGCGCTGTATATGTATGCATGGCACGACTTATTGGTAGGCCTTAATTTGTAGAATATTTGACTATTGAAATAAATCATTGTTTCATATCATAAATGTTTTGGCATATTTGGCACGAGTGAACTTTTGGACTGCATCTGATTTTTGTATATTGTTCTATTTATATGCAATGGACAATTTTGAAGATTTTTTATTTGGGTGTACTAATTTCTCTGAAGAAAATGAACATCTTATATCTGATTTTTGTCTACAGTTAAGTAAAATACTGGCTAATTGTGAAATTAGTAACTGTCAAGAATTTGTTAACTCAGCGAGTAATGTTGTTATCAAATTTAATTCTGTTTGCGGTGATCTGTCCCTGTCTAATTCCAAACTGGGGGACGCTGTGGCTGAACTTACGGACCTGAATGCGCGCTGGGAGTCTGTCAAGAACTCTCATAGGATAGAACTCAATGATTCAATCGTTAAGAGTGACTGTTTGTTCGATGAAAAATGTGTGCTGGAGAACCAAGTACGGGATTTAACTAATAGTCTTTCTAAGGCAAACAATGGACAGTTAACTCTGAGGAAGTTACAGTCAGAGAATGATAGACTTGTAAGCGAGTATGAGAGTTTACAGGGTGCTAACAAAAAGTTGATTATCGAAAACAGTACTTTAAAAAAGTCTTGTAATAAATTAGATTTAGCTTGTAGTGGGTTAAAAATTCAAAACTCAGAGTTGTCAAACAAACTAAGTAATCTGGAATCTACTATCAATGACAAAAGTAAATACATTTCCGATGAGTTTCTGACAACACATTTTAGTTTATTAGATGATGAAGTAGCTAAGTTCTGTAACGATGTCTTATTTGTAGGGCCATCTGTAACAATGCTGCTTAAAGTCAGTAATAAAGTGGAAGTTGAAGCCTTGTTAAATGACATTAGTTTTAGTGAGAAAAGATATGTTTTTTTCTGTTTAAATAACACATTTGACTGTGATGGTACTCATTGGAGTTTATTGTTTTTGGATAGGGTTGCAAAACAAGCAATACACTATGACTCTGTGAAGGGTTTGAATAAGCACCATGCGGTGACACTAATGGCTAATATAGATTCTGGCTCAACCATCACCTTAACAGAAGGCAGTGTGGCTCAGCAGACTGCTGGTCACGAGTGTGGCTTACATGTCCTTGTAAACGCTCGTCTCTTGGCCAGTCAAATTTCCCCTCATGTAATAACTCCCCAGATCCCAAACAATACTAATTCTATTCCATATTCCTTAAAACCTTCTCTAGTCAACACTTCCATTTGCCAAGCTCCTACAGATCCAGACACCATATGTAACGATTCTCACGCCTATGCCTCTTTGAATGATCCCTCCTGGAAAATTCAGAAAAAAAGAAAGAACAAAAGGAAAAGTAAAGCTAAAGTTCCGAAACCTTTTGATAGTTCTCCTGTTGTTTGTAATAATAGCTTTAGTACTCTTAGTGTTATCTCTGAAAATCTTCCTGACAATGTCATTGTTACCTCTTCTGGTTCTTGGTGTGAGAAAAAACGCTACAGTAAGAAAAAAACAAACTCTGAAATCAAGAAAGGTAAAAAACAAAAACATTTTACTGTACCTAGTCTTAGAGATGAATGTTTAATTGAAGTGACAAAGCAAAGCAATTGTAGTAGTTTAGCTGGTAATACTGTCAGTGAAAACACCCGTGCCTCACTCCTGGCTGACAAAGTCTGTTCAGGAACAGAAGGGGACATCAATTGTTTGCTCATTGGAGATTCTTTGTTGCGGTATGCGGGAAACCGTTGTAAGCAGGGTGGGTGTTTTGTTAGCGTACATCCTGGTGCCAAGATCAAAGATATAAAACATAAAGTTAAAAGTTTCTCTAAACTAAATCCCAAAGTAATTTATTTTCATGTTGGCACCAATAACTTACCAGTTGGTTACAGGGGTGGTCCTGGGTACAACGGCGACTGCGGTAAGCGCGAGGCTCTCCATAGCATGGCAGATCTGCTATATACCACACCAGACATCAGCAATGCTGCCCTTGCCTCTTTCAACGACCAGCTAGAGCTTATGTGCGGAAATTTCGGTGCTACTTTTGTAGACGCCGGAAGGTGGGTGCACAGGTATCACCTTGCTCGGGATGGTAGACATTTAAATCGTGGAGGGGTATCTGTTTTTGGGATAAATCTCTTAGAAACCTGCAGGCGTCATGGTTCTTGTGAGATTTCCACTGAAACTCCCTCGACCATTACGTCTCCTGGTGTGGGAGGGCAGATTTTGACTCCTGGTGGAGAATCTCGGGATTTTGAGGGTAACGTCAACCAACTCAGACCAAAAAACGTGAGTGTAAGGATGAGTCAATCTTCAGCATAGGCCACCTTAATATGAACTCACTTTCAACAGGTTTTGAGGAGATGGCTTCTGTGGTACTGGACTTGAACCTGGACATTTTCGGTGTGACTGAAACGTGGCTCACAGAAAATATTAGCTCTGATGATGTTATATTGCCTGGATACTTGTTGTATAGAAACGACAGAAAGTCGGGCATATCTGCTAGTAGAGGGGGAGGTGTGGCTGTGTATGTAAAACGTGGTTTGAGTTTCATTCCTAAGACAGTTCATTTACAGTATCCTATGGAAAATGTTTGTGGTGTTGTTAATGTAAAAGGTAGAAAATTTTGCATATGTGTGGTATATAGACCTGGAGACACCCCTTACACGCATATCGAGCCTTTCCTTTTATCTGTGTTCCATGACATGATTGAGTTTACGGACAATATAATTGTAATGGGTGATCTAAATATAAATCTGCTAGATAATTCACAGCCAGATAGCCGCTTTTTAATAAAAAAATCAATGACCTTCATCTACGGCAGCTAGTTGATAAGCCCACGAGAGTCACAAAAACATCGTCCACGCTGATCGATCATATATTGGTGAACAATCAGATTGATTACTCAAGATGTGATGTTATAGACATGTCAGTAATTTTTGATAAGCGTGGTGTCCGAGTCTCTGGCCATAAATTGACTTTTTGTGACATACCCGTTAAGCATAACAGAACCACTGAAAAGGCAAAATATATCACTTACAGAGACTTTTCAAATTTTAATATAGAGAATATGATTGAGTGTGCTTCCCAGGTTAAATGGAACACAGTCCAAAACATGAGTGATGTAAACAATATATTAAACTTCATAACCACTGCTATTTTAGAAATGTTTAATCGAAATGCCCCATTAGTAACAAAAAGGGTTACTAGAAAGAAAGCACCGTGGAGAAACCAAAATATTATATATCTCACAAAGCAAAAGAACTTTTGGAAGAAAAAGCTAATGATTTCTAGAAATGACATGGACAAAGATCAATACTGTAGAGCTAGAAATGCTCTAAACAGTGCTATTAGAAGAGCCAAACGAAATTATTTCCAGAAAGAATTAGCAAAATGCTCAAATTCAAAGGATTTTTGGAAAAAAATTAAGATGAGTGGGGCAATTAAGGCAAAAAATGCTGAACTCCCATCATTTCTTAGTAATCCAGATGAAATTAATAAACATTTTTCAATGATGGGAACTGGCTCTCAATTTCACTTTGAAACTCTTGATTATTACTTAAATAACATTTCTCAGAGTGTAGAAAACACATTTTCTTTTAGAGCAGTAACAGTAAGAGAAGTAAAAGATGCCATAAACAAGATCACCTCTATGGCTGTTGGCATTGATGAGATAACGATCAGCATGATAAAGATGGTAAGTCCGTACTGTATTGAGGCCGTCACGCACCTGTTGAATGTTTCTTTGGCTACGGGGGTGTTTCCGGATGACTGGAAGGAAGCCATTGTCATTCCTCTGGCCAAAGTTGGTGCTCCCTCTTCTTTGGCCGATCTTCGCCCCATCTCTGTGTTACCCGCCCTTTCCAAGGTCTTGGAGACTATTTTTGTCTCTCAGTTGGTTGAGTTCCTGGAGTTGGAGTCAATAATTCCAGCAACACAATCTGGCTTTCGTAGGGGGTACAGTACTTCAACTGCTCTGTTACTGCTTTGTGATGATGTCATAAAAGCTAGAGCTGAAAAGAGGTGTACTTCTCTGGCAATGCTGGATTTTTCGCAAGCCTTCGACTCTATTGATCACGATCTACTGTTGGCCATGATGTATCACTACAGATTTGACCAGCAGGTAGTGTCGTGGTTTCACTCCTACTTGAACGGAAGATGCCAAAAGACCAAAGTTGGATCTGAGATCTCCGCCCCCATGCAAAAGTCCAAAGGAGTCCCACAGGGCAGCTGTCTTGGACCTGTCCTGTTTACTTTGTTTGCCGCATCTATGGGAAGAGATTTGCGTCATTGTCGGTTGTATTCATACGCTGATGATGCTCAGCTGGCTTTTCAGCATGACGCTGACCCAGCAAATCAGGCAGTCTCTGATTTCAATTCTGATTTGGATTCTGTCTTTGCATGGTCTATGTCCCATGGCATCAAGCTGAACAGAGACAAATGTTCATTGGTGACTTTTTCTGCCAGCAGGGTTGTTCGGTCCGAGCCCCTGTCTGGAGTATGCCTTGGCGGAATTCCGCTCAAAGAGTGTAAAGCTCCCAAGCTTCTTGGGCTTCATTTCGATCCTGAGCTCTCCTTTTCTGATCATGTGAGATACGCATGCCAGAGAGCAATAGGTCGTCTGAGAATTCTGTACAGGCATCGTGACTTGTTCCCCAAACCCACCAAATTTCGGCTTGTGCAGGCACTTGTACTGTCTGTGTTTGATTACTGTCTTCCGGTGTATGGTAATGTTATATCACTGGGAGACATGAGTCGGATGCAGAGGGTGCAAAACATGTGCGTCAGGTACGTCTGCGATCTGCGAAAATTTGATCGAATTTCATCAGACCTCACATCTCTTGGCTTATTGCCTATGGCTGACCTGTGCCTTTTACGCACTTCCTGCATCATCCGGAGGGTACTGTCAGAGGAGAGACCTCAGTACCTGAAGGTAAGACTGAGAGTTCGCTCTGAGATGCGATCCCGATGCACACGGCAGGATGACATGCTGGAGATGCCCCGTGTGCGCTGTGAGTCCGACCGTTGTGGGTTTTCTTATTTTGCCCCTAAAATCTGGAATAAATTGTCATCCAGGACTGAGCCAGGGGTGTTGGACAGTGAAAAGTCATTCAAAAAATATATAACAAATTGTTTGAAGAATGGTAAAATAATTAGGAATAGAGAACATATTTTAATTTTTAATTAGCCTAACTTAAGATTTGAGAGTTGCTTTTGTTTTATATTATTTATTTATGTTGACGTGAGTTGTTTTGAAAAACATATGTTGTAATATGAAAAACGCTCAAGAATAAAGACGATTTTCATTTCATTCATTTCATTTCATTTCATTTCATTTCATTTCATTTCAACATTCAAAATCTGCACAATAAACATTTCCACTCGTTGGGCATTAAGGAGAGACTGTACCCTTTTTTGGTTCAATGTTTTTTAAATGGATATTCTCTACAAGTTCAAGTACATATATCACAAAAACTACTAAACCTATCATACTGATTTTTTGCAAACTTAATTATCACATCCATATCTTTAAGTTAAACCACTTTTTAAAGAAATAAATCAACATAAAAATTAATTTCAATAATTTAAAAAATACAAATTTTTTATGCGATATTCTTAAAATAAAAATTGATTATTTTTTGAATGAAAATTTATAACTAATCAATATATGATTAGTTTAATGTACTCACCAAGTACCCAGACTAATGCATGCAAAATTTTAAGTCTATATGTATTACAGTTTTTGAACTATGTGTACCTAAAGATAAAAAACAAACGTTCGGAAAAACACACTTAAAGCTTTGCAGCACACACTTAAAGCCATAAGAATAGTGTGACCGAACCCTCGGTAGAGTTAGCTTTGTTTATTTACTGTTGTCATAAGAAGCTTTTTAATATTCTAAGTAGTATATATTTTCTTAATCAGGAAGAAACGAAGATTAATTTTAGATGAAAAACAAAAATTTAATTTTTTAAGGCATAAAAGGTTCAGTCTCCCCGAGGAATTGGAATTAATATCGTTTCTTGAATCAAAAAAACATAAGCCAGTGGTTTGACTCCAATTTATTAAATCTCAATCCCAACTAAACTGAATTGCTCCGTTTTTCCATCAAGGCAATCGACTCACAACTATTCTTTTAGATGACGTGGAAATTGAGTCGTCAGAAGGTGTTAGGTTCTTTGGCTTAATATTAGACTAACACCTTCGTTTTTATGACCATGCCAACAGTGTCTGGATTAGGATTGGTTCTGGAATCTTTTTGTTAAACAACTGTCCTATTTATTCTGTCTTTATGACAGCCTATTATGGGTCATATACCCTCATCTGGTATATGCAGTGCCGGTATGGGAAATGTGAATAAAAGGGCCCGATTTTTTATTTCGGCATCAAAATTATCAATCAATTTTCAAATTCAGCTCACGAACTTCCTGCAAAAACTTTTTTCAAAATAGTCTTCAAATATTTCAATTTTTCCAGGCATATACATCCTTGAAAGACTATCTTTCCTTTTGAAAGACTAAGTTCCAGGACATGGCAATATTCTTTGCGAAACAATTTCAATCTACAGATTCCAAAGCATTCAATCACCTTTTTCAAAAAAACATCTTCATTATAACGTTATAGTGCTTTTTAATGCATTGCCAAACTATCTAAAAATTGAGTTAAACCCTGTTATTTTGTAATAAGATCACATCAACAATTGCTGGTGTCTAAATGCTTCTCCCACGTCCATGATTTATTGCTGACTGGTAGTCATGGACATATGGTGTACTTTGTTTATATGAATTGTTAAACGTTGTTCAGTTTTTAAAGTTTTTTTTTTTATAGGAAGACAGATTGTATTATTAGATAGTAATTTCTGACTTAGCCAATGCATTTATGTTGATCTGGCTAAATAAACACCTTATGACTTTATGAAGTTTTTAAAATAATGATTATGAAACTTGATAACGTTTTTAACGTAAACAAGACCTAAATAAAAAAATCCTAATTAGTAATTTCAATGAGTGGTGATTTTAATTTTTATAAAACTTTATAAATAACTTAAAATTTGATACTTTTATAAAAAGAATGCCAAAAACACTCTTATTTAGCATTTAAAACTCCCTATTGAACGACGCCAAGATCTAAAAGATCGGATGACAATAAATGAAATAGATAGTTTTGTTAATGTAAAAATAAGGCAAAGTTTGTCAGTGTGCACATTATTTTGCCTTACCTTACAACTTATAACCTTTTTCCTATTCCATCCTGATCTCCTTTATCTATCTTTGCATGTTCCTAAGCTTTCTATTTACTTCATTGTTATTTATTTTTTCCTACAGTTACCTAACAATGTACATGTTATCTCACTGATTTGAGAAAGCAAAGTGACCAATTAATTCGCTCATCAGTTAGACAATGTTAATATTGTCTCACTCTAATTACTTTGTCTCACTCACTCTAGATTTGCAACGTGAAGGCACGAAATAGTGAGCGCGTAACATGCAGACAAGGTCGTATGCGCGAAATACGTTGGCAGCACTGGCTGTAAATAAGCTGGTCAGCTGTTGTACTGTTGTATCATTAAATGTAATATTAAAAGTTCACTTCTGTGTAAAAATATGTCACGTTTCTTTACCAATTTATTTGTTTTATGGTAACTGTAGGAAAAATATAAAGTGCAACTCGAGTGCAAACTGCAATTGCCTCACTCGAGACACCAATACTCACTCGCCTACGGCTGGTGAGTAAGTTCTCCAGCCACGACATGTCGGTCGTCAGTTTTCAAGCCGTGCACGTGCTATAATTGTTTTTGTGTATTCGTGTTTTCGTGTGTCCGTCCTGTACATATATGTGTATTATTTATTTGCCCCATGACGCAATGCAAATGAAGAAAACTCGTGTTAAATGTGACAAGAATATAGTTTAGTGTACCACTACGCACCTGACGATGGAGTCATCTCCGAAACGGCCGTAGTGGAATATTACTCCTGATTGCGTTGACGGTAAGAACTTAGATATTATTATTATAAGTATTTATCTGTTTTTTTATCAACATTGTTCTGCCTCTATTTACTCAAGTTGCATGGTTTCACTGTATTGCTGTCATTATTGTTCTATGTTCTTATACTAGTTTTGTTTTTGTGAATCTATTGTATTGTTAACTTGTTTTGATAGTTTGACATTTATAGTTTTATCATTATTTGAGGTTATCGTGTAAGTCTTGTTCTTAAAATCATGTTGTTTCTAGTCTTTTTCACTACTTTTGTACTGGCCAGTCGTTTGTCACAAAGACACACTGTATTTTCTATGTATTTTCTTCTGTATAAACTTCTCTGTATTTTCTATAAAAAAACCGGCAAATAAATAAATACATAAATAAAATTTATAATTCAGTCATTCGTCATCCGATCTTTTTGATATCGGTGTCTTTGATAGGGGATTTTCAAGGCTAAAAAAGTGTTAATGTTGATTGTAAAAAAATTTTCCTTGTTTAAGTTATTTAATCTAAACAAATTAAAACAGACGCCATTTGCAAATTTTTGATTGTACCGACCTAGATATTTCCCATAACATAGGACCCTTACCGATAACATATATACCTAGTTTCATAAAGATCTGTTTGAAAACTCTACAGTAAGAATGTTAATATGTATTTTAGAACATAGCTTTACATACCTACACTTTTTTCTTTCTTTTAGTATAATAATCTATATACAAAAGTCCAAAAACGTATTTTTTACACCCTGTATATTTCTAATTCTTAAGCATTGAATCAATCACGTAATTGGTCAGGATGAAAAGGAAACAGTCGAATTTCACAAAACAATTCAGTTTAAAAGGTTGAACAATATGAAAGAAAATCACACTAACTTCCCTATTTTACAAAGTCTCAGTTTTTGTATCACGGACAAAATGTTTTCCACGTGGCTTTTATAAACGTTTCTTTTATCAAATGTTGATTTCACAACATTTTTTAGTCAACATCATTGTAAATTATATTTTCATTTGCATACACTAACGCAGAAAATTCCGGTAAAAAATGCACCCGATTGAAATATGACTGCAATGATTGGAATGCATCATTAGTGGGTTGTGGAGCGTCATTATTGTGGAAAAGCTATGTCAACAACTATAACCTTTAGGTCCTATGTTAAGCGTATATTCCAAAATTTTACTTTATATTTGTCCATTATATGGTAGAGTTACTCGTGGATATTAAAACCAATTATTAAACATACAGGGTGATTGAAAAGTCTGGGTACGGCTTAATATTTTAAAAAATAATGCAGATAGAGCTAAAATACTTGGTACAAAGTTACAGGTCATAAAACTCTATTTTAACACATATTCAGTGATTCAATAACTCTCAGAGGGACGTCCAACAAGGAGTCAGAAGAAAATCTTAAATGGAAGCATAGGGCAATATGCACATCAAATTAAAGGTCTTTTTTAGTAAAATACAATTCCGCAAACCGCACTTCAAAAGGTTGATCCTGCGCAAAATGGCAGATGTTCAAAGATTTCTTGAATCCGCCATTTTGAATCTTTGAACGGCTGCCATTTTTTACTCAGGCATTCTTTTGAGCTTGAATTTACGGCATCGTAATCTAAAAGTGAAGACCTTTAATTTGATGTGCATATCGAACTATTCTTACGTTAACAATTTTCTTCCGATTCCTAGGGCTGTGCCCCCTGAGGAGAAAGCGTATAATAGCAATGTAAATTAAATGAATCTTTGAACAACTGTCATTTTGCGCAGGATCAACCTTTTGAAGTGCGGTATGCGGCATTGTATTCTACTAAAAAAGACCTTTAATTTGATGTGCATATTGACCTATGCTTTCATTTAAGATTTTCTTCTGACTCCTGGCAGGCCGTCCCCCTGAGGAGGTAGCGGATCACCGGATATGTGTTAAGATAGATTTATATGCCTTATAACTTGATTCCAAGTTTTGTAGGTCTACGTTTATTATTTTGCAAAATATTAAGCCGTACCCAGACTTTTCAATCACCCTGTATAAATAGTAAAATTAAAAATGATTGAGATTATAGGTCAAAATTGGAATTCAAGGTAATAACTGCTTCACAGTCTTGAAAAAAATACTTTAACTGTTTGTCATGTATATAATTAAATGTGTATAAATAGTTAAGTTAAAAAGCGTAGCTCTATGTTGGAAATGTATAAAATACTGTTCCCTAAACGCCATATTTAGAGGAAACAGATCAGTTCAAATTAATATATATTAATTTACAGTATAATTTGAAACTGTTAATTAAAAAAAAAAAATTTATCTTACAAAACAAATTCCAATTACCCAATTAAGGATAATATTATTAATGATCCTGGAATTACGGAAAGTTCTTCTCGTTGGCCTTAAAATTTTTTTATCATATCTGTATTTAACTAGTAATGTAAATATAACTTATATATGCTTACTTAAATTTTATTGCAGATTATAATAATAGTCTTACAAGGTTCTCTAATTAAAAAACGGGAAACGGTGCGAGTGCCATTCTATTCAAATTAAACTCTTGAAGTTTCAAAACTACTTATTATTAAATTAAAATAAACAATTATTTTTTAGGTAAATCTTTTTCAAATTAAATCACAAATCCTTTCTATCCTTTCTTTCACTCACAATAAATGTTAGCAACACTGACATCAGCTGTTATAAACTGTTATGAAGAGATCAATCTTGATAGGTGCTCTAATGTGCCTTGCGTTGGCTGCGGCATGCAATAAGACAGACAGGAATTGAAATAAAACTCGTTACGGCTTTCCTTAAAGTCTTGAAATACAGTATATTTGTTATTTAGTGATTAAGAAAGGTGAAGTAAACAAATCAAGAATGATTAACTTTTATTTTTAATCCAAAGGTTTTTTGGAGCGACTCATTCCTCTCTTATTGGAATGGACAATCATCCCAGGCATCTTCCATTGTTGAATCAACCTCTCTTAAGTAAATTATTTTATACAACTGAAAATTAAGAAATTAATTGATCAAACAGTCTTCGGTAAATATCAGGAAAAATATGTATGTATATATTCTAAAATATGTCGAATAAGTAAAACAACTTCAAGAATTCTTTTAACAGTTTAACTTAACAAGTGTAGTTGTTGTGGAAATTTAACTAGTGACAGGTATCAATAATTCTACAATATAAAAACAAATATGTCCGGTTAATATTTAGAATTTGCTTTCTTAAACTTAGTAAAGATAGAGGAACACATGGAAATATTCAATAAAATCTTAATAAACGGCATACGTAGGGCTTTATTGCCGAAGAAAAAGAATCTGGAGCTACTACTTGAGTTTAAAGATTTATTTAAAGAAGAGATAGGATTGCACACTTGTACAGTTAACGTAAATACTAACAAGTATCAAAATAAAACATGTGACTAAAACAGTACAAAATAAAACCATTACATATAATTTATAACATTTCACACATAGGGGTTTCTCACGTTCACTAATTTGGTTGCCGGTCTCCTCCAGACTACAATTTGGTCGTCAGCTACTCTGACTTGGTCATCTAGCCTAGGGTGTACCGCATCCACTATGCCCTTAGTCCATTAGCTTAGTTTTCATCCGTTTTAAGCACAAAGTTTCCAACTCTCAGATTTTCTTGTCTGGTGTGCCAATTGGAGCGTTTGTAAGGGCTAATATTCTTGCAGCCAACGTTTCCAGAATTTCTCTGCCAGATACTCACAGCTGCACTTGTCTTATGAGCCATCCCAGATTTGAGCTTCAATCGATCTCATTAACTCTGATCTAAGAAAAATCCTTTTGTGGTCAGAAGCAAATGGGTTGAAACTCAATACTGGCAAGTGTACTGTGATGCATACGGCGCCACAAGACTTGGTGCAGTCCCTCAGCGAGAGAGGAGTGAGTGTTGTGCTCAACGGGGAATCTTTGACTTTATGGCAAGTCAAAGACTCTTGGCGTTGTGCTTGATAGCAGCCTCACCTTCTCTGACCATGTCACACATGCTTCGCAGCGCGCGTTAGGAAGGCTGAGAGGGCTGTACAGGTTTAGAAGTCTGCTGCCAGAATCTGCGAAGCTGCGCCTCATGCAGTCACTAGTCCTGTCAGTGTTTACATATTGTCTCCCTGCTTATGGAAACAGCATATCTGGAGTAGACATGACCCGAATGCAGAAACTGCAAAATTCAGCTATTCACTTCATATTTTGCCTCAAAAAAATTGAACATATCTCTCCCTATAGAGCTGTAGTGGGGATGACAACAGTAGACACTGTTTGCAGGATCATGACGTGCTGCATGGTGCACAAGGCTCTTGTCTTACAGGAGCAACAGTACCTTCTTGATAGGCTCTCTTTCCGGGAGGAGGTCTCTCAGCGCAGTACCCGCCATGGTGGTCTCCAGCTTCACTTTCCAAGAGTGAGGCTTGAGTTTGGGAGACGAAGCTTCTCGTACTTCGGTCCAAAACTGTACAACGACCTCCCCTCTGGCGTCAAAAAATATTCTTTATCATCATTTAGAGTTAAGATCAAAGAATTGTGCACTGATGGTTCATTATTGTTACTCATATTGTCTTGTTTCTGTTTTGTTATTGCTCTATTTATTTGTTGTTAGTTTTATATTGTTATTGACGAAAGTTGTTCTGAGAAGCAGTATTTGTACTGAGAAACGCTTGATAATTAAAGGCATGTTTATTTATTTTATTTATTTATTATTTATACTGTGCGATCTTCCATTGCTTATGCAGATGCTTCTCCATTATACAAACATCATTAGGGTCTTCTGAGACAGGAAACAAGGGTCTGCTGTTGATGATATAGCCCAATTCACATAAGACATATGTTGAAGTTTTTTATTTGGAATCATGGGAGCCTACAATAATTCTTAAAAAAATTTCACATACTTTATAAGGCGATGGTGCGCCTCACCTTTGTGAGTGCTTGCCGGTATCAAATCAAATCAAATCATCTTTATTTTTGCACAGAAAAAAACTGTATAATAGCGTCACAAGAATCTTATTATATAATAAAACTAAATTATAAATGCTGTTAGAACTAAAACGTAACTGAACAGTATCTTAATTCGATCGGCAACTTAAAACATCTTTCACAGTGTAGGGAGCTTGTTCCAAGAGTATGCGTTTGACCGCTCTCCCAAATTTGTCTTTGTCTTGCTCCACTTTCAGGGGTTCAGGCAACACATTGAAAAACCTGATACTATTATAAAATAGGTGTCTCTCAAAGAAACTTGTCCTGTGCTTAGGTAGCCTAATATTGTTTTTTTGTCTGAGAGTGTACTGCATTGAATGGAACTGCGGTTGATACAGATGATAATTTCTTTTTAAAAACGATAGACAACTGAGTATGTATATGGATGGAAATGTGAGGATATTGTATTCCTTGAAGAGAGGCTTGCAAGAAGTACGACGGGATATTCTGAAGGCTGCTCTTAGGGCTTTTTTCTGAAGACGGAAGACAAACTTTGTTCGTACGCTCTCACAGCCCCAAACTGCCACCAAATACGACAATAATGGGTAAATCAGTCCATAATAGGCACTCAAGGTTACACGAGAATCGGTAAACCTCGAAAGACCTCTGATCACAAAAATTCCTGTGCTAATTCTTCTGGATATGAGCTCTATATGGTCACGAAAGTTGAGCTGTCTGTCTAAAACCAAACCAAGAAACTTAGCATTGTTGCAAGAAGAGATCTCTTCGTCACCTATCAAAACAGTCAGTGGGACTTGCTTTTTTGAGCTGTTAATATGGTATTGGAGCATTTTTGTTTTCTTGCAGTTTAGAAGAAGTTTGTTGTTTTGGAACCATTGCAAAGCTCTATTGGAACTCTCAAATGTTGTTGTCTCCAGATGAGCCACGTCTTTAGCTGAGACGCAAAGTGAGGTGTCGTCGGCATATAAACAAACATCTACATTTGAACTTGGATTATTTGATACAAAAGAAGGCAGGTCATTAATGAAGAGCAAAAACAGGATTGGGCCGATGATAGAACCCTGGGGAACACACCGAATAACAACAGACGAAGCAGAGGTAGCATGATTACGAATTCCTTGGGAGTCAACAAAGGGTATCCGGACTGATTGAGTTCTTCCTCGAAGAAAGGATGACACCCATTCGTGAGCTAAGCCCCGTACTCCAAGACGGTAAAGCTTTTCCAGAAGAGAAGGGTGATCAACCATATCAAATGCTTTAGACAGGTCAAAATTTATTCCCAGTGCAGCGTCTCCAGAATCTAGGGCTCCTGACAAGAATGATACAACATGATTGACTGCGTCGAGGGTCGATTTTCCCTTTATAAACCCAAACTGGTGGGAAGACAAGATATTATTTTCCTCCAAAAATGATAAGAGTCTGTTCAGAAAAAGACGTTCGAAAACCTTGGAGAAAGTTGAAATTAAGGAAATCGGCCGATAGTTGCTACAATCAAATTTGCTTCCATTCTTATGAATAGGCCTAACAATAGCATGTTTTAGGGAAGATGGAAAGCATCCCTCTTCAAAAGAACAATTTATCAGATGGACCAATGTAGCAGAAACTAGATCATATGTTTCTCTAAGAAGTCGAGAAGAAATTTCATCTGGCCCACTCGATGGTTTTGGTTTGAGTGAAAGTATGACTTCTTCCACCTCAGGTTTGGTGACAGGGGACAAAAATAGAGAATTGCTTACAAAATTGAGAGACTCTGACAGCGAGTTCACCCTATCTATACAGTCACTTTCAGTGTGAAATTCAGTCCCGATATCAGAGAAGAATTTATTAAAGATTCCAGCGACTGTCCCTGGATCTCCTACTGTACCGCCATCTTTGTCAACCAATGAAATGTCGAAGTTGTCCTTTAATTTAGGACCTTTGGTGTCATTTATGATTCCCCATATTGTCTTTGATTTGTTCGATGACTCAGATATCTTACTAAGGATTTTGTCTGATTTTGCTTTACGGACAGCCATTTTGAAGTTTCTTTTCATATCTCTGTACTTCAAGCGGATAGGGTGTGACGAATCAAGATCCTTTGACAATGAGTAAAGAAACTGCAGTTGCTTTTTAAGGTTCAATATCTCTGGCGTGATGACTGGTTTATTTGAAGACTTATGACGATGGACTTTTGTTTTCGTTATAGGAAAGGATATATCGAAACAGTATTTTATGGTTTGAAGAAATTCACTGAATTTTTTATCTGTACTCTGTTGATCTAGCATGCCAGTCCAGGTTTCCTTATTTAAATGATGCCTAAAACAACCAATATTTTCCAAATTAAATATACGACATTGAATAAACAAAGGTCCAGATGGTGGAAGTGAAGGAGATAGATTAATTACGGCTTCTTGGCCATGGTGATCTGACAAGGCGGCCTTAACAACCCTACAACTAATTAACTGGGAGTCAATGTTTGTGAAGATATTGTCAATGACCGTCTTAGAGTTCTTAAACTCCCTTGTATATGATGATATTTTATGATGCAGGCCGTATGATCGCATTATGTGCAGAAAGCTTGTGCTCGAAAATCCGTCACTCAGAATATTAATATTGAAATCACCCAGGACAACAATCTTGCGTGCATTTTGAAGAATAAAATCCAGACATTCTCCTAAGAGCTCAAAAAACTCATCGCAAGCATAACTAGGGCTCCTGTAGACACCAAGAACTACGACTGCGTCATGGTTCGATAACACAGTATTTGAAAAGTCCACGTCATCATCTTCCCCAAGCAGAGTGTCTTAATTTGTTCCTTGTAATACAACTCAAATCCTTTTCTTAATTTCTTCTCTGCACTCTTAAAGCTGGTACCGTTGTCTGATACGTTATTTAATATGGATTGATTGTTTAAACCTATAAATAAATGTATAAGAATTGATATAATTTCCAAAGGGCAGTTGCGCCTTGCCGCAGATCTCCAGATTCCAAGAGTTGCTGAGTCCATATTGAGAGAAGCTGCGGTCTCCAAGTGTACCGCTAGCACTAAAGACATGTGAACAACACTCCATATCAATTTTCTCTTCTGCGGCCTAAGGTGACTTCCAGAGCCCCAAAATAATCCACAGCCGTAAAGTTGAATGGCCGTTCATTATGTCTAATCTGTCTCCTGGAAGGGGACTCGTCTCAGGAGTTTTAGCTGTGCTTCGGAATGTATTTGGTATTATACCGACAACACCTATAAATTGACTTTAAAATACAATTTTAATTCGTTTAAATAAAAAAAAATGTCCTAACCTAACCTAACCTACTGTAAGATAACATTCCTAACCAGACTAGTTAGGTTAAGTTAGGTTCGGTTATAATTATTAGGTGTGGTCAGTATAGTATCAAAGTACCTGCGATTCTGGGCAGCTGGCGCATTTTACAATTTGCCCAAAAGCTCAGTTAATTGTTTTCATATAAAATTGTTAGGCTACTTCATTGCATTCTTCTTTTTCCGAAATCCTTTCAATTGTTCACCACTCTTTTTATTTTTTAAGTAAGAATACTGGACGATAAAGCCAACGGCAATCGCTCATTAATGGAGTTGAGAATTCTCGCGAAGCTTCATCAGCTACAATTTGCTGTTGTACGTTGGCATCTCCATTGCTGTTTGTCGGAGTTTTTCAGAACTTTTTCAAAACGGTTAGCATTTTAGACTGACTTTTGCTTTTGAGCTGCTTGAATCCAACACCACGCAATTCTTGAGTCCGTCCAAACATTATGTTTGATCTATAATAATGTTGTGAAAATGGTTATGGGCATAAATAGGGGGTTTACCTTAAATATAAGTTTTAACTATTTCCTACAAAGTATATTATAATTTCAAATTTGTCTTACCATAAGATAAAAAAACAACAATTTAGTATATTGAGTCTTTGTTCCGCGTCAATTAGTTAAAGAGATATAGAAATTAATAACTAGAGTATGTTTTCTTGCCGTGATAAACTGAATGTTAATCTTATGCATAATAAACATAAATATAGATTTTAAGTAAACTTATACAAATAAAACTTGTATTCTGCTTCATATTTTAAATTTTAATATTTTTTACTGAAAATTCATATTTAATTGAATCGGACTTGACAATTTCACGGTGTAGTATGTTATAGGCACCTTTAAAATTGGTTGTGTTGTCAGAATACATGTCGTTAGGAAATCCTCTTCGACCAACAAATCGTTTGAAAGCGCTCAAAAAGGCATCTGAAGTTAAATCGGAAACTAACTCAATGTGGACAGCTTTGGTAATCAAACAAACAAAGAGTGCAACATAACTCTTTAAAAATACTTTCACTCTTCTTCCTATTCTTTTTGTAGCAATAGGACCTGCAAAGTTGATTCCTGTTTTACTAAAGGCTCTTCCAATATTGACTCTGGAGATTGGTAAATTACCCATCATATTGGAAGCTGTTGACGATTTGTACCTGATACATGTTGTACAATTCCGAATAACTGACTTTATTTCATTATTCATGTTAATAATCCAATACCTTTGTCGTATTACATTCTGAACCAGTTGGGTGCCAGCATGTAGATGTCTGATATGTTCATTTCTAATCAGAAGTTTTGAAAAAATATGCTTACCTGGCAATAACAATTTATGTTTCATGTCAAACGGTATATTTGCATTTGTCAACCTGCCTCCAACTCGCAAAAGACCCTACTCGTCCAAAAATGGAAATAGATTTTTCAGTTTACTCTTGTTTTTGACATGTCCATGTTTTTTTCAGTTGCTTTATTTCATCCTGAAAACATTCTTCCTGGATAAGTTTGACAATTGTTTTTGTAGACTCAATTTCACTGCTGTTTAAAGACTCCTTTTCTCTTTCTTCTGCCGGATTTTTTGTTTTATTTGTAAATCTCAAGATGTAAGCAACGATACATATGATCTTGAAATAGCTTGAGAAGTTCATCAATTTCTTAAGCAAAGTTGACTTTTCTTGGGAAAACAAAATTTGAGTGGATGGTTTTCGTAACTCTGGGATTTCCTTTAAGTTAACATTCATATTATTTCGAGGCCAACTTGATTTCTCTTGTTTTAGCCATTCCGGCCCATGCCACCAAATACTAGATTGCTTCAGATGAGAACCAGATGCCAGATGCCTCTAGTAGCCAATTCAGCTGGATTTTCAGACGAACTAACATGATTCCAATTTGAAGGCGGAATAGTGTCTTATATTTCTGACACCCTGTTAGCAACAAACGTCTTCCATTTCTTTGGCAACTGAGACAACCAACACAAAACAATTGTGGAATCAGTCCAACTACAACACTTATTTATATCAATATTCAGAGAAAAGGCTACCTTACTTAATAATTGAGAAAGAAGCGAGGCGCCACAAAGTTCTAATCTCGGTAAGGAAATTTGTTTGGTTGGGCAACTCTTGTTTTAGAACAAAGCAAATTAACATTTACCTCATGATTGGTTGAAATATATTGCACATACACACAGCTAGCATAAGCTTTCTCGGATGCATCACAAAATCCAATAATTTCAATACTTTCACGTAAGTAATTGTGAGTTGTGACTTGTCTTGGGATGCAAATACTCCCAAACGGATCATCTTCAAATGGTCCAAAATTGTTTGGTCCAACGTTTATATTGCCGTTCGTTTGGTCCAAAATCGTTTGGTCCAACACTTTAATACGAGTTCGTTTGGTCTAACAGTATAAACTATTGCGTCCCTCACATTGAAGGCATTCAAATATTTGCCGTCGTATACAATAATAATATTAATACTGTAAAATTGTTGCTTTAAACATGCCGACTTTCTTTGTTTTATTTATTCACTTATTAATCACTATTAATACACTGCTATAAAAATACATGACTCCTCTATTATATATATATAGATAGAGTTAATGGTTAAGATAATACCATTGACAATATGCCACAACAAATATAAACTCTTTTCTTTTCAATAATTTACGCTTGGTTCTCATGGGGAGTAAACATAAAATTTTTGGGGAGTTTTACAAATAGGATATAGGCTATCTTCACTGAGAAATTCACTTTATATCATTACTTTATATCATTTATTATCATTGACGTTGTTGTATTAATAGTCAAAGGTATTATTAACTACATGATCGTTACAAATACCATGAAAAACACGCAACAAACATAGATTTAATTTAATGTATAGATAAATTAAATAAAACATCTGTTTAACATTAAATGCAAACTCAAAGCAAAGTCAATGTTTATCCACAAATCTAGGGAATTAAAACTCGTTGTCTTAAGATTGACTGGGGATAAAAATTAAACAGGACACAAGCACATTATATATAAATAAATATATGAATATGTACGTGTATATAAATGCAAACTATAAATTATTTAGAAACATAACACAAAACAACAAATAGGCCTCGGAAGGCAGGCGGTTGGGTTGACGACGTGACGGCGATTATTTGAACGCCTTCAATGTGAGGGACGCAATAGCTCATACTGTTGGACCAAACGAACTCGTATTAGAGTGTTGGACCAAACGAACTGTTTTACAACTGTTGGACCAAACGATTTTGGACCAAATGAAATACTCCCAAACTGAGGATAAAACGATTTTGGGCCAAACGAACTGTTTTACAAGTGTTGGACCAAACGATTTTGGACCAAAGGAACTGTTTTACAACTGTTGGACCAAATGAAATACTCCCAAACTATTGATAGTAAATAGCTCACCTTTGATTTGATCCCATTGTTTTGATATGTCTTCACTCACCGGCTCATCCCAAGTTAGTCCAGTTAACCACAGTTGTTGTAGCATGATTTTTGAAACTATTACTAAAGGACTTATTAATCCCAGTGGATCAAATACACTTGAAATAGCCCTCAGAATTTCTCGTTTGTTTAAACTAGATTTATTTTGAGTTGTGACATTGATGTTTACTTTGAACATGTCTGATTTGGGTTCCCAAGCAACTCCTAAAGTTTTAATAGGTTTACTCTCTTCTAGACAACAAATTAATCACTAAGACCACATTTCCAACTTACAATCCACTCTTTAGGTCACAATCATACTCAAGTTTGGAGTTTTAGGTTCAACACTTACTCTTTTGTAGGCTTCATAGTACACCACAGGGTATTCCTTTGGCTCCCCCTTTGCTTCGCATATTTTCTGAAAGAACTCAGTGTCACCTTTAAGAACAGATGACGTTCGTACTTTGAGCAACACCATTTTTTTGTATTTTGGACCAATCGTCCAATGTTGAACTCTCTGAAAAATGTCAAACAATGAAGGACAGCAATTTTAAACGAAATTAGCAACTAGATAGACAAACTGATTAACTGCGTTTCTAGACTTTGCTTGGATTGATTTCATTTTGGCTAAAAATAAGGCTTGTAGGTCTAATAAAATGAGAGTACCGAAACACTTGAGTTACTATTGTGGGTTGGATGTCACCCGGCGCGGTCGGTAACATACAGAAATGTCGTCTTTCTGTAAATACCATTATTATTCGTTATATGTTTCATGTGCGTGTTTGTGCTGTATGTCGTGAGCTGTTATTAGTTTTACCCAACGACGTCCATTGGACTGAAGACTCAAAACTGGCCCACCTGATGATGGTACAACTTCGTGCTGAAACCTGGGTAGCAACAGCTGACTTAATTTGAACTGGTGACTGAAGGTATTTAAAACCATTATATTCGTTATGAATTTATACTTGACGAATCTGTTGTTCCTGTAGTGGTTCCACCTCTAAAATATCCTCTGTTTTATAAGATGTGTTAAAAATTTAAATACAACAACTAATTAAAGACTTAATTAAAAAGAAAGAATTAAGTGTAATACGTAAGGTAACTTAACCTTTCTCATCGGTCAGTGTTATCATGGTTAATGTTAAGAAACCAAAAAATGTGATTTTTTTGCCAATATCAACTAAACAAAGCTGTCCAGCGGTCACATTATCAGGTCCCCACTATAGAAGAAGTTGTTCCATAACCTATAAAAGCTAGGATACTGAGTACTATAGACTTAAAAGATCTATTTATTTATTTAGATGACAATACCACAGTAGGTAAAATATAGCGGTTTTACCTCACTTTCGGCACGGTTTTCCCATGTTATTCTTATGGGTATTATTTTTAGCCACTTTTTTAAAGACCCTGCTCTCGGCCAATACAAGCCCATACAAATGTTCAATACTATTGTACAACTCCATTAACATTTCAAATCCATATTTATTCCCATGTATATTTTCAAAATCGTCCGAGGATTGCACGCAAACTCGAGCGGGCTCCATTATGCTTGCTTCTCAACATCCTTTGTGGAAATCCACGAGTTCTGGCTACTTGGGAATCCAAGCCATTTGACAAATCACCCTTTCTCCTAATTACCTTCTCTACCAAATACATGTATTTATATTTGGTGGTCTTTAACAACTCCTCTGTGTAGAACCCTCCCCTGATTATATTACCATTTTCATCGTTCAAGATAAAAGTCAGAGGCTTTTTATTCTTAACTTCTGCTATTGTAAAAAGCTCCCCTGTCCAATTTGGGGTATATCCTTTACTAAACAAATGTTTATACTTGGAAATCCTCACGATATCGCCCACCTTATATTTTGGCTTAACTTGCACTACTTTAGAAGTCAACCTCTCATGCACATATTTACTATTCTTAACACTCACTTGGTTAGGCTTCATTCCTATATATCTATGCACTTTATTATTGTATTTTCTAATTAACTTTGGAAGTAAATCCAACCATTTATAACTCCCCTGAACACTTAATTCCCTATATAACCAATTCTTTAAAGTTCTCTGGAACCTCTCCACAATTGTAGCCTTAGTTGTAGAAAAAGTGTGATAATGATTAATATTTAGTGTTTTCATTAGTTTGCTAAAATATTGAAGAAAAATGCTTTTCCATTGTCAGATTGAATGTTTTCAACCCCCTTTTGTAGAATGGTTTTAATGTCTTCTGTAACCACCAACCCTGTCTTATTCTTTAGTGGAGCAGCATAAGCTTTTTTATAAAATGTATCTATTAAAGTTAAAATATATTTATTGCCAGAATTATCTCTAGAATAGTTTTGCATATCAATTAAATCTATTTGTATGGTTTCGTCTAAACCTAATACTTTAAAAGACCTTCTAATGAAATTCTTTCTTGCAGACTTATGAAGTTCGTACGCAATTTCATTAATTTTTTATAACATCACTCTTTCCATTAACTATAAATATACTACCATTAGCCCCAATCAATAGATTATCTTTTTTAGAATAGAATAGAATAGAATAGAATAGAAAAAATCTTTATTGCTCAATGTACATAATATACAGTTGTTGTAAACAATCACAATAGTATTGAACACAGTTCTGGTTATAGTATTTATACAAATATGCCTATGAACTTACACAAATTTTTTTAAACCTTAACTGATTATAAAACTATAACCAGACAGTAAGTAATAATTTTTCTTTTAAATACATAGTTTTCTGGTATATATGGTTTATTACCTATATACTTAAATGCACTCAAAGATGTGGGGTCAGCAACTAATAAATCAGGATTTTATTCCATTTAATTAAAATTTTGTTCTCCATATACAAATTTCGCTCTATCATAATGCATAGCTTGTGACATTAGACAAATTTCATCCAAATTTTTCCCCTCTGGTAGATTCCTTATAAATATGTGTTTGGCATCCCGACGATGTTTTTTATTACGGGTCATAGTCTGTTCTTTTGTAACACAATCAGTGTCATCAATGCCAGGTTTAACACGTACTAACCTTTTATTATTAAAATCCCAATAGCCTGCTTCCATTTTTGGAACTTGTGAAACATTCACAGCATCTTTACTATCTGTACCTTTCATCAAAACACTAATTTTCTTAGCATTCCAAACACTATTCTCTGATTATAAAAATTCATAATTATTATCGCCTTGTACAAAGGTACCACCATCTTTTCGTATTAAAGTCTGTTGTAAAGTGGGCACATCATCTAAGCTTTCAACCCTTTTCACATTAGTAATTTTCCGTTTCTTAGCATTTGAAACACAATTCTCTGATTCTAAAAGTTCATAATTATGATTTTCTTGTACAAACGTACCGTTTTTTCGTATTAAAGTCTGTTGTAAAGTGGGTACATCATCTAAACCCTTTTCCACATTAGTAATTTTCTGTTTTTTAGCATTCCAATTTTTATTTTTATATTGTAAAAACTCATATTTAGTTTTACCTTGTACAAAGACATCACCTTTTCTAGTTAATGTCTGCCCCAAAGTTGATACATCATCTACAAACTCCCCATCTTTAACATTACCAATTTTACGGTTTAAACAATTTCAACTATCGTCTTTTAAATTTAAAGTAGGTTCATTACTAGCTCTGGGTTCTGCTGGCTTATTATATTGATTAAATAAACAATAAAATGTATCTATAAACATATTTTTATTTAATAAATAATTCCACTTTCTATCAATTCTTCGAAAATGGAATCTATTTCATAATCCACTCCTGAGTTACCGGCTTGGCGACTTAGCCAAAGAAGTCTTAACCTATCTACAAGCTCATTACCCAAGTAGCAAAAATCGATGGCAAATCGTTGGCCAAACTTTTCTGTCGATCGTTGGCCAACGGTATGTTTTGGCACTCAGTCTTACGGTTGGCCAATCAACCAATTTTTGCGGAAGGGCCAACCATCCCATTGGGCCTAAACAAAAAAAAAACACAAAATACTAAAGATTTAGTATGAAAAGCATAATTATCAGTCGAGTAAATTGATTAAATAGTTCATAAAAACTCATTTTGAAAAAAAAACGAGATAAAATTATTTGGCCGGAACGGGTATCAAAACCCGGTACCTTCGCCTTGTGAGTCTCACACCTTACCTCTGAGATAACTGTGCTAGTTGATTATGGGTGTTTTCAAGTGGTCAAAGAGTAGCCGATAGGTGCAATGGTCACAATACTTAAATTATTTTTGATGCTACAGTATAATATGATTCTGTTAATCTGTTTAGGCCTCAAGTTGATTTGTTTTTCTGGTAGTTGGAGAGGATACTAGTATTTAAATATATGCTAAGTGGACGTGGAAGGAATTGCATTCATTGGCTTTCAAGACGTGGTGGCATTTAACATGGTGACCAACCCTACAGTATTACAATAAAGACTCTCCTGTGACGTTGCAATGTGATGCGAGCCAGTTTGGCTTGGGTGAATATTGCACAATGGTAAGCCAGTTGCTAATACCAAGGACTCAAAATCAAACTGAATGCCATTACGTTCAGATTGAGAAAGAATTACCGGCAGTAATATTTACCTTTGAAAGGTTTGGTCAGTATTTGTTTTATAAGTGTGATATTATGGTAGAAACTGACCACAAACCTCGTGAGACTGTTTTCAAAAAACCTTTGGTCAATACACCGAATCGATTACAAAGAATGTTGCTGCGTTTGCAGAAGTTTAAATTCACTGTCGTTTATCGACCAGGTAAAAAAAATGTTAGTAGATATTTTGTCACGCGCTCCAGAAACTAAGTATGAAAACAGAATGCAAGACAATTCAGCAACGATTTTTAAACCTCAATGAACATCTCGTCAAAGGAGTTAAACAGTGTAAACCCTCAAAATACATAAATGTTACGGACGAGCGTTTAAACCCACTTACAGAACAAAAATACAGTGACCCCGTGCTTCAGAAGCTTATATCGGTGATTATAAATGGTTTATGATCACCTGATAGAAATACTCAAGTTCCCAAGGAACTATGGCATGACTGGCCTTTTAAGGAATAGCTTGGAGTTGAAGGTGTATCCTCAAAGAAAAGTGGATAGTTATCCATAGTCAATGAAAATTGAACTAGCCAATAGGAACAATTTTTAACGTCAAATTAAATCATGTATAAGAAGAGTAAAATATATATTTTTTGGCCGGGAATGATAGGAAAGTAGGCTTCCTAGTACTGTTTATAGTACAGAAAGCTGCTAATTGCTGTATATTTATACTTTGTCGTACGGTTTATACTTTGTCGTACGGTTTATACTTTGGCGCACATCAGGATTCCAACGAAACAACACAAAACAGCGTGGTTCTATTATGCACGTAATCCGTGGACGCTTGGAAATAGGTTGGCAACACTTAAAGATAATAATACTATGAGCAGCTGATTAACTTTTATAACTACGATTTAACCTGCCATTTCGTGTTTATAGTTTATGTTCTCTTTTCGGTTTTTCTGAACTTTCTGGACTTTTCCTGTAAACGTTTTTAAAACATTCCTACGATCTTAATAAACAAGAAATTACCTTTAAAGCATTTTTTTGGCACGGAAACCACTTCAAATTACAAAAACATACGGAACTTTTTTCTCAAGTCGCGGAGCACATTGCTTATCGAGGAAAAAATAGTGGAGTGATACGGACCGGTGACTACTTTCTCTAGGGCACCTATTTGTGTTTCCAGCTGAACCTAAAAACGTGTTGTATAGTGTTTGAAAAACTAATTATTTATATGCTTTATAGTGACTGTAGGAAAAATATAATGTGTAACCATGTGTAACACGTTTGCAAAAGGCCTTTGCTGCACCCGATATCATTCCGCATTCGCCTGTGGCTCGTGTGTAAACATTGCTCTCGTGTGCAGCAAAGTGCCACTTTGCTCACTAGTTACACAAATAAATATAGTATCACAGAAATATGCTCCAACTCATTGGAAAGAACCCTTTTTTACTGTAAGAAACACTATCATGTCCCTGGCAGCGAATTTGGATTGATTTTGCTCAAAAAGGTTCAACTCACTTCATTATTGTGTTCTGATTACTATTCTTCATTTTTGAGTTTAGGAAAACACAAAATTGTACCTCTGAAACATTGTTTGTTTTATGTAAAGAGTTATTTGCAATATATGGCATTCCAGACGATGTAGTTGGTGATAGTGTTACCCTTATATTAAGTCAAACATTTAAATATTTTATAGAAGAGTGAATATTTCAGATAATTAATTCCTCTCCATATCACCACCAGGCAAATTATGCAGCAGTTCAGTCTGCTGTAAAGATATTTAAGAATATATTTTTTTCGTTTAGTGAGGGAAGACATAGGAGACTTTTAGCACTCAGCAGGATCTTCTTGAGTTGAGAGATACATTAATCCAAGAAATTAGTAAGAGTCCAGCTCAGTAGTTAATGTCTATAAGAACGACAAGCTTTGTACTATCTTGTAAATAAACTCTGCTTTGTCCAAACGTCTCTGTGAAAGTTATGGAAAAGTGGAATAAAAAAAGATGCACACAACAAATATTTTGTCAAAGGAGCTAAAGACCTTGCCTACATAGACCCTTCTTTAGCCACATTAACTTTTTAAATGTGCACAACTTTAATCAAATATAAATACCATACTTTCCTATGTTCCCCAGCACTTTTAGTTCTCATTATGGGGGTGAAATTAGTAACGATTATTATCACAAACATTGTATTTGTCAAAGATTGTTAAAAAGTTAAAAATGTACAAGTATTAATTAAGAAACTGTAGCCTATAAGTACTCACCATATATTCCATTAGAGGTTTCCACTGAAATTTGCCATCCTCCCCAACACGGACAACATCATCATGGTCGTAGTAGAGAGTATGTATATATGCGCCTTTGTATTGGTCATGTCTCCTCTCCAATTCGTCCTACAATCCCCAAGGAGTTAGTTTATTTAGCTGCTTTTAAGCTGAAGGTTCAGATGACTTATAATACTTCAGATGGTTCGCAATCATAAGATTTTTTATAAGTAACCAAATATCATGTTTCTATATTTTCTGCAGTTTATGTAGGTTTATAGACCTAACAGTAAAAGAAATCTTGCTAAAAATAAGTTCACACTCACTGTCTAGGGTAAAAAAAACTTTAGATGGACTTAACATTTTTCCTACCTAAGTCCATTATCTCTTTAATAGTTTGCGTTATTTGTGATTAACTTAATTGCAAAGCCAATAATTAAGTACCGCCTTCCTTCCAATACGATTCCTATTTTACACGCTAACTGTGAAAACTTCTAATGATACCTGATAGTTATATATTTTCTAATGTAATTTGTCAAACTTCTTCTAGCACTGTGTAATCATGCCAGTAATTAGAAGTCGTTGTTTTAACTATGTATCAAAGTTTCTCATTCTTTCCCCTTACAAAATAAATTGACTGACTCTCACGCACGGGTTCTCTTTTACGTACCTATGGGGATTAATTTAGTAGATTTTAGTAAATTTCTCATATTAGGAATAAGCTTTTACCGTAGTACTCATGGTAAGACATGGACCCGGGTCCGATTTCCTTTTTCGTTTTGAGGTCCCAAGAGGCCAAAAGCACCTTCCGTTCAAATTCATTTATGTACAGAGTGTCCATAAAACACGTTTCAGGACTTTGGGATATGGATCCTCATACTAAAAGGAAGAAATAAGTTCCCTGAAGGTATGTCCAAAGTGCATATTTACCGAGATATCTACCATTTTGTTTTCATTATTGCTATTTTTATCTTTCAAGTATTTCAACTAATGATTATGAAAGTCGGTAAGAATGTTTTCCGAGTGGATTTTATTTAGGCGTGTCTTAGAACTAAAAAACTTGTTGTTTTATTTAATTGCCGTTGAATCTTTTTGATCTTGGTTTTGTTTGATAGGATCTTAAAAATTTTAAAAAAGTATGCTTGAAATATTTTTATAAATCAACCATTTTGAGCTATTTAAGTTTTAAAAATTAATAAGGTCGCCATTTTGAAATTTTCAATCAGATTAAATTTATCTTCTTTCTACAATAGGTCGTGTGTACGTTACAATTGTTCCCAAGTTTAATAATCATTGGTTTAAAAACTTTAAAGATAAAAATAGTTACGTATAAAAAACAAAATGGCGGATGTGTAGGTAAATATGCATTTTCCGACATACCTTCACGTAACGTTTTTCTTCCTTTTGGTATGAGGATCCATTTCCCAAAGTCCTGAAACGTGTTTATTGACACTCTGTATATGTATGCATTAAACGGAATGCATTAAACAGATGAAACTTGTTGAGCGTGCTCCGGAAATTGCCATTTCTAAATACACTAAAAAGGTACGCCTACGCTGGAAACCCATCTCAGATACAATAAAATGTATTTTATCTTTGCTACCTATCGAATAGTTTACGGACTGAGAAAATATCTAGGGACTCACCTTATCAGCAACATCGATGATTTGTATCTGTAAACAAGTTATAAAACATTGCTTTACTCAATTATAATAATTATTATAAATAACAATAAAACAAAACCGTAGGCCTAATGGTAAAATTCGGCAAGGCCTATTTAATTCTTTTACGGTAGTATAGTAATGTTGAGTATTTTTCATAAGATATTAACCCCCCTTTTGAATAGGTACCTATAGTATAAGGTGGAATTGTGCCGGATTTAGATTTTAACAGAGATATAAATGTAGATAGTCAATGTTTGGTTATAATGAGTTTTCTGTGTTAATATCATGAAAGTAAACCTTTAATACAAACCCCAATAATACAGACTTTGTTTTTGTAGATCGTCATTCGACAGTTTAAGTTTCAAAAGATTTGTTCGCTCAATTACGTCAATAGAAGAACCATTGTTCTTCACTTATGTATTCATGGAAAACGGTTTAAAAGCGTCACATAGATTTTACATATAATTTAGGTGGGTTCGGTGTACAACCATAAAACTAACTATGAATACATATTTCTTCAACGATAATTATTTTTGTTTCAGCGTAGAGGGGTTCCACTGTTATCCAGTACTGTATGTCAGTTTGTTCTCTGAAGGACATTTGGTTGGTTTCTTGATTTAGGTTTCTGGAAGGAAGTTTTCTTTTATACTGGCCCTAGGGGTTGTGTCAATATCATTAAGAGAACATTTATTGGTAATTTTGTGGGTTTTGAACCCAAGACCTCAGGGACCAAAGTCCTAGCTCTACCACTAGCACTAGACCAGCTCACTCTCCGAGGGATAGATTCCTCATAGATAGTGGAAGGAGGTTAAAATATACAGATACTTTATATCATGGGTTTCATTCTGCGATCGTTCTCCGGTATATGGGAGATTTATTTATTTATTTATTTACATTCCAACGGCAAAGACCATTACAAAAATGATTACGATACTTAAATCTTAAATTAATAAACAAATATGCATTCATATAATTCAATAAATAGATATTAACAGGAAAACAGATAAATATATAAATAAACATTTTAAGAGATCAACAAGACAAGAAGCACAACTCAATTTACATGCACATTGATTAATAAATATTCAAACCTATCTATATAACAAAAAATATAATAACCTACAATAAATTTTGTTGCTGGCGCAGGGAAGTCAACCGGACCGTAGCCTTCCTTCGAAAAGTCCTCGTGGTGTCTCCGAAGAATTCGATACTGGCCCCCAAAGTGTTTCCAAGACGAAGAAATCTTGCAAGAGGAGCGTGATACTCGTATTGGCTACTGAAGTGCCTCTTGCCAAACAGATCCTGCGAACGGGTTCCAGAAGGCACACGAAGGTCCACTTCGGCAAGTAAAGCAGGGCAGTCAATTTGGCCATTGAGGAGTTTGTGGAGGAAAACAACGTCTGCCACACAGCGTCTCAAGTGAAGATCTAGTAGGTTTAAATTGTTTAGGAAGACGGCCACTGGGACTTCACGGTACTGCATGCCTTGACGGGCACCGAGAAATCTGATGTATTTCTTCTGGATCCCTTCGAGTTTGTTGATGGACCTAAGGTGGAAGGGTGACCAAACTGGGCTGGCGTACTCCAACAGCTGTCGGATCAGGGAGCAATACAGAGTCTTTAAAGCAATGGCATTTGTTAGCCCACGGGTAGCCCGAAATAGGAAGCCCAGCAACTGATTGGCTCTTTTACATAAGTAATCCAGATGCTCATCGAATGAGAAGTCCGATGAGAAAATCACTCCCAAGTCTTTCACCATTGAGACTCTCTTTAGAGGCTGGTTTGTGATGGAATATTCTACCATGTATGGAGCGCGAATCTTACTGAAAGTCATACTGGAGCACTTTGACACGTTCAGGGTCATGTTGTTAGAAACGCACCAATCGTGGATAGCGGTTAGGCTAGCTTGTAGACGGAGAGTGTCTTCAGGGCGTGATACTTCAACAAATATCTTAACATCGTCCGCGAACAAAAGGGACTCCACATCAAGAGTATCCACGATGTCATTAATGAAAGTTATGAAGAGGTAAGGTGCTAGCAACGAACCCTGGGGGACGCCTGAGAGTTGGATAAATTCATCGGAGTTGCAAAGAGGCAGTTTAACATTCAAGCGACGCCCTGTAAGATAGTCTTCCATCCACTTGAGAAAGGGACCAAGGATCCCGTAGGCTTTCAGTTTGGCAATAAGGATAGAGTGATCAACCTTATCAAAAGCTTTTGCAAAATCAACAAAAACTACGTCCAGTTGTTTTCCGTTTCTCAAAGCTGATAGAATGTTGCTCTCAAATAATAATAGGTTGGTCACAGTAGACTTAGAGGCTGTAAACCCATGTTGCCTAGGGGTGATGAGTGGTCTTAGGAATGGTTTGAGTCTAGAGAGAACAAGCGATTCAAACACTTTACCAATAGCTGGTAGTATAGTTATAGGCCTGTAGTTTTTTACTTCTGAAGGATTTCCTCCCTTTAAAATAGGCACTACTTGGCCGACCTTGAGAATTTCCGGAAAGATCCCTTGATAGAGTGAGGAGTTGAAGAGGAACGAGAGAGGTCCCGCTAGGAGCGTTCGGCAATGCTTCAGAAACGAGGGTGGAATGTTGTCAGGTCCAGCGCCTTTATTAATGTTTAGCTTGGAAAGGCAATCCAGAACTTCGGATGGGGTGAAGCTAATAGAGGCTAGAACAGAGCTACTGTTGAACTCGAAGGTAGGGGGAGATTGCACAGGCTGGGAGAAGACTGACGAGAAGAATCTGGAAAACATAGAAGCCATTTCGTGCGGATCAGCAGTAGTGTTGTTGTCCCAAGACATCTGGGATGGAAAGCCGGGAGATGTGAAGTGTTTATGCATATATGTTGTGTTAAGTGTAGGTCTGTTTTGTGGCGCTGCCATTGTATAGGAAATTGATTGTTTTGCGAATGTTAAGTAATACTACGGTCAGTATTTCTATTCCAAAACAGTAGTAGTCTTATTGCTTGGTGTCAACTAGGAAACTATTTGCCAATTTTGTTGGATAAGAACTCGTCTAATATGATTGCGATGGTTTCCATCCTCTATACCCTTTCTAAACAGTTATTAAAAACGGACGAAATAGGCAGCCTCAGCTGTATGTGGTTACGCGTCAGAAGTCCAATGTAAAATATGCAGTTTTGTTGTTAAGAAGTCCCATTAGACAATGCTTTGTTCTTTACTATAAGATGTCACTGGAAACAGATCACTTCTTGGTCTTGCTTAAGAAATTTTTAGAGACGCTTTTCTCATAAAATATGGGTAAGACATAGAATGATGAATTAATTAAACATGAATTATCACAACAAACTTCTTTAGGTCATTATAGTTTTAGTACAGTAATAACCCTCCCAAGAAAACATAAAAACTGGTCCGATCATGAAACTTGCAGTAAACGTAGTAATTACCATTGGGTTTTGAAATCTGAAGAGTACCTTGTGATTGGGGGGGGGGGGGTTGAGGTACTATTTTATGGGGGTTAAGGTTTAGGAGGGGGTTGTGATTTTGAAAACATTTTTATTTATAGGATTCAAGCAAGTGGGGTTTCGTTTTCTATTTTTTTTAAGATGCAAAATCGAAAAAAGCATAATAAAATCAATATAACCGCCAGTTTATGAGAAAAAGACAAATTAATTCGCAAAACTAAATATGACAAATTTAATTTTTTTTACATAGTATTTTTGGGTAAATAGTCCAGTTAATCTATATTATTAAAATAATTTGTTGGATTTTTGTGTGCAGCAAATTGGCCCCTAACTATTTTTATAGGCATATTGGGTATCAATTTAAAGCTATTATCCTCTAGATGTGCTTTTTATAGGTTTGGATGATATCCCGTGAAAGCCCTTCTTCCTATAGGCTTTTAAAATTTAAAAATGTGTGCTGAGTTCTGTTGTCAATCATTTGAACTTTTTTAAGTTGACATTTGTTTACATCAAAACAGATTGTCATGATACAATTTTGTTTACATCCATACGAAAATGGTGTTATCAGTAGTTAGTGATGTTTCAGTGAATTCAAGTAAAATAATGTAATGTTATTTGTTTAAAATTTAAGAAGAAAATGACTTACGTTAGATTTTGTGTTGTGGTAGGATTTTGTGTTTTAAAAGTATGTTTTACTGCACAGTTTGAAGTACAGTACCTAGTTTGTTTATGAAGTTCTAAAGCATATTTTTTACTATAACTTAAGAGGATGGTTATTTATTTAGATTTTCCCGCCCTTAGTGCCACCTGCAGTGGCCGAGGTCCGGACTGCTTATCAGTCCTAGGTGGAACGTTTATTTTTTTTTCAAAATCTTAAATCGTTGTACTAGTGGAGGTGCTGGTGACGTGTTTGCATGGCTTATTTAAAGGAAGTAGCATATTGTTTGGTGAATTAAAGAAAGTGGATCTAAATTTACCTCCAATAATTATATTCGATTGGCCTCCTTGGAATATAATTAATTTGCGCAACTCTGCTAACACTTCCTGAGCTATAAGACACCCAAGACATTGAACGAGGCCATTTACTCCAAGAATTTAATTTTAACTTTTATGAACACCCCAAATCCAGTGTGGTGTTGCGTGATTGTTAATTTAAGTATTATAATAACTGTATAATTCTCACTATAACTGTAATTACTGTTTTTATCAAGGGATGATGAAGGACATATGTCGGTATAAGTATTTTGTAAAAAGAATTTGAGGACATTTTAGGGCATCCTTAAATCCCTAAATCCTTAAAATCATAGGGCAGGGACCTGATTTTTCAAACATTGAAAATAAATTGACTGTTTTGGCGGAAATTAAATATTGCCAAATACCTTCAAGCGTATTGCAAGGTGTTAATCGGTCGACAGTCTGAAGAGCCTACGGCGCTGAATTTAGCGATGATTAAAGCGAAGCTAGCACACTTAGAGCTAAGAGTAAACATGTTAAAAGGAAGTGTATTGTTAGCAACCTACAATACAATACAACCGTTGAAGAGTTAGTTAAAACCAGAATATCTCTAAGTAGTAATTTCTCTAAGAAGTAAATTGTCAGAAATCGAGAGTAAAATCGCCCCGGATTAATATCTGCGTTTTCAGGAAGAGTTAAATAAATCTTCAATCGAGAGTGAGTCAGCCGATGAGGAAATAAACGGCGTATCAACCGGGCAGCCTATCACCTCTTCACCTAGTAATCAGCTAAGATTAACTACTAAGCACGACACGGCACACGTCCCGCCTCAAGGTCACTGTTCGCCCCCGCACCCCACGGACCCGCTTCGTCCTCCACCGCTGCCGCCGGTCAACTTGTTCCAGAAACTAGCAAACCCATTGGGAAAAAATATTTTTGAAATTTCCGGAGAACTGCACTGGTATGGAGATGACCCCATTGCTAAACTTTTTAAGGCAGACTAATTTTGCAACAGGAATCACGACTACCCGAAGACCAAATATTGAAAATATTTGGCAGGTACGCTATTTCTCCGCTCAAAGGATCTATAATAGAATGCCAAAACAGCGGGAAAACTATCATACATACACACAGGGAAATAAATTCATTCATCCCAGCATCTTTGGGAGAGCAACTAAAATATGAGTAGATTCGTCGTCCCGAACGCTACGATGAGAGTATGTCGCAAAAGCACAATCAAGTTTTTATGGCAAATTTAACAGAGAAACAAATGCTTGATTCTATTAGAAATTGATTAAACCCGGAAATCCACAACAAAATCGCAGTATAAAAATTCCCCAAAAATGCACCACAACAAGTTTCAACTTGTTGTGGTGCAGAAAATAATTTGGATTACATCGATTACTTTCGTACATCGATTACTTTCGTAACAAAGCCTGCGCAAACGTAAACCCTTCGAGACCTGTATTAAGTGCGGCCATGCCAGTTTCACGACCTGTTAGATTGTTAAATGAGCAAAATGTGTACCGGCACTCAAACTACCATAGCCACCAACCAAGTGACACAAAGAGGTGTTTATATATATATATATATAGACCAGGTCAATATATATATATAGACCAGGTCATTTAGTGCGCCATTGCTTTCGTGCTTAAAAAACTCGCAAACGCGGGAAAATTTGCCCTCAGTCAAATAACCACTCTAAGATAAGTATTCCCGCTAAGAAAAACAGTCAATACGGTTCTGAGTTAAATAATGGAAACGAGAGTAGCATTAATGTATATGCTCGTAATACTTTTTCCATATTTGACCTTAATAAGGCTTTTTTGCAGTGCCCATTAAATGAGGAAAGTAGGGATTTAACCTCATTTGTATTTGCGGTAGGAAAGTTCCGTTTTCGCAGATTATGTTTTGGCCTTAAGGTCGGTAGTTCCATATTGAGTAACTATATGGATAAAATATTTTATTATCTGACATATAAGCATCTATAGATATATTGTGACAACCTTCTAATTTTTAGTAAAACCAAAGAAGAGCATCTAAGACATCTACATGAAGTCGCTGGTATTTTAGGGGCAAAAAAGTTAACTTTTAACCCGGACAAAGCCAGATTCTTCAAGAATTGCCCTGTCCATCACACAGTAAAGCAAGTGAATCAATTCACGGACATGTGTGGTTATTGAGGGAACTATATTGAGAATTATTCCGATATTTGTAGACATCTACATACGCTCAAACGAAAGAATACAAAATTCGTATGGACAGCAGAATGTCAAGGTGCCTATGAGACTCTTAAAGATAAAATAGCAAATCCCCCAATATTAACAATGGCTGACTTCAAAAAACCGTTCGTGGTACATACGGACGCGTGCGCCACAGCTGCCGGAGCGGCTCTTCTGCAGTATAATGATGCTGGTGATCTGATGCCGATTGCTTTCTATAGTAAATCCTTCACCGAGAACGAGCTGCGTTATTCCATCTACGAGAAAGAAGCGTATACAGCCGTATTGACTATGGGAAAATTGAACGCTTACTTATCACCTCAACCCTTACTTATAACCAGAATTAAGTTACGTCTTAAACACTAAGGGTAAATTAGGACGCCTTTCCAGATGAGTAGAACGACCACTAGCACTTATCATTGTCATACTCATCATTGTCATTGTCCTGACATAATTCTAGGCTAAGCATTGCCCAGTCTACACCTGCTGTGAATCGTAACGTACCATTTTATGTTTTAAGGGTTCTAATATGTGTTATTTTATTATACATGATAAGGGTGATTTGGTAAAAAGGGATTAAATTGCTGAACCGTCATCTCGGAGTCATTATTGTTAGAGCTCCCCTCGTTCACAGGTCAACTTCGCGACCCTTTAGCTCTGATAATCCAGAGAGAGGATCTAAATTCACCACTAATAATTATATTCGATTGGCCACCCTGGAATAGGATATGATGATAAATAAACGTTTTCACCTTTAACAACTATACATTAACTATATATCAAATATATCACGGATTTTGAAGTCACAAAGTGACGCAGGTTACTATCTATGCTAGTATCCATTATTAAAAAAATTGGTCATGCGTCTATATGTCATATGTTAACCTTGTAAGAAACAGTAACTAAGAAACTGGTAGTTACGCCTCTTTAAACCACTAAGTGTCATATTGTTCATCAGCCACTGATGCATCATCACCACCCATCCCATGGAATCGTCAGGGTCTTTGACTCGATCTTATCCATTATCGTCTTATTTTGACACAATTTAACTGCCAACTGACAGCACAGGAGTTGGGTTTTTAGAGTTTGTACATGCCCCTTCTTCAGGAAATCGGCATAAAGGTGAACATTTAATACCGCTCTTTACACAAAGCATTGTGATGTTGAGCAACTACCTTTACACGAGCAATATACTAATTTCAGAAAATTGTCTCTGGAGCTGGTACATTAGTTGTTCTGATTGGTATTGTGTCTAGTCCAAACCTACTCCTCTGGACGCAGTTTATTCCCTAGCAAGAGTTGTAGTGTGGTCGTAGGTGCAGTAGGAGTGTTGGAACTTGAGCAGCACTCACTACCCGATGTTAGTGGTAATGATTCTAATCTGGCTACACTTTTCTTTAATTATCTCTGAAAACGATTAAATCTAAGTTGATTTAGTGCAAGCGTCCCATCCTTGGATCCGTACAAGAAAAGTAATACACATTCCCCTGCCTGTTTAACCTCAATGTGATTGGCGTCAGGTTTGTGGAAGGTGTGTACGTGGTTGGCCAAACCCCTTTCAGTCTCTAGCAGTTTGACGAGTAGTTTCTTTCCTTTGCCATAACTCATGCTGCTGATATTACAACCACTGAATAAATGTGCTAAGAGCGTGTAATATTTTACATCTTGATGCCTGCTGATGTTGAATGCTGATTGAAAAAAATATACTCTAATTGGTACAGCCCTTATTTGGCTTGATAAGAAGAATTGCATGATTCACTGGTGCAAGGGCAGTCAACAGTACAATGATTCTTCTGTCTTGGGTGTCTATAGCGCTACGTTTTTTCTAAGTCTGGCTGCACATTTAGCCCATCAGCGTCTCCAGTAGACTGTCTTACTTCGATTCCTGCCTCACGAAATTACCTTGTTAACATGCTCATTAATGGTTGTTTGTTGTCAGTATTAGCAAGAAACTTCGAGGTTTTTACACATAGCGATATTTTAAGATATTTTGATCTGAGAAGCAAAAATCCCTCTATCTATCTGCGTAGCCGCTCACGGGTTTTAACACTATCAGGATCACTGTAACCATCAAATACAATT
Source organism: Macrosteles quadrilineatus (assembly GCF_028750875.1). Lineage (NCBI taxonomy): Eukaryota > Metazoa > Arthropoda > Insecta > Hemiptera > Cicadellidae > Macrosteles > Macrosteles quadrilineatus. The sequence goes on from NW_026542597.1 coordinate 63,395,743, forward strand.
ACCGGAGACCTGTACTTATTCTGTTTAAATCGCAAGTATCTATTGCATACATCTTAGTAAGATAGATTTTTTGCTTTGCTACCCAATTTTACTGCGTGTAAAATGTGCCCTTAGTCAATGATGCAAGTTGAAAAATTTTCAAGATCCTCCTTCACGTCTTCTTCTGGAGTACCATCAAACTCTTTGCACAGAACAGATTTGCCGTTCTTCCTCAATCCTGTGTCCTGTGTTACAAAGACAACGGGAAAGGCTTAATCTCAAATGTGAAGTAATACGATAAATTTCTTCTTTCCTTAAAAGTATTCTTTGGTACAGGATGAGCGGGTCAATGTTAACGACATTGTAGTATAATTTGATTGACGTACAAACTCTAAAAACCCAAATCCTGTGCTTTCAGTTGGCAGTGAAATTGTGTCAAGTTAAAGACCCTGACAATTCCATGGATGGTGATGATGCATCAGTGAATGATGAGCAATAAGAAGAGAACGTAGTGGAAAGTGACGTAACTAACAATTTCGTAGTTAATGTTTCTTACAACAATGACACATAGACTTATGATCAATGTTGTAATAATTTAAATTACCTGGATTAATTTTACCTTAATTTGTCAAGTATTTAATTTTTATGAATTCATTTGTATTTTCTCACAAAATATCAGTTGCATTGATTTTATTATGTTTTTGTTTTGCTTCTGCATCCTAAAAAACATAGAAAATGACCTTCCACTGGCTTGGATCCCATAAATAAAAATGTTCTCAAAATCACTACCCCTCCTAAGCTTTAAGCCTCATTAATGGTACTTCCGCCCCACCAAATCACTAGGGACTCTTCAGATTTAAAAACCAAAGAGTAATTACTGCGTTTCCTGCAAGTTTCATAAACGTACCAATTTTTATGTTTTTCACGTCGAATTTTACCTGTAGCCTACTATTTACAAAATGAGCAGAGAATGTTTTCAAAATCAAAGAATTAATGATACAATCAACGCTAAAGATGAGCTGATGCTGATAACACAGCTGATGTGTTTAAAGAATAATGAATTGTATCTTTTAAACAACATATGCCGCATACACACGAAGTCGTTGGATTTGCTTCAGTTGCGAGAATTGTATGCTTCAACTCTATTAAAGTTATGATAGTAAAAAACCTGACACACCTTATTTTCCATATCAAAATAAACATTTCTTCCTCCTTTATCAAGGATTTCTCTAGTCATGGGATCCTTGTCAGCTTCCCAAATGACGCCATCAAATACAGCTAAAACAATGCCATTTCTTACGTTGTTTCTGGAAAATTCTGCTGCAGCCTGTAACTGTAAGAAAAGCTCATAAGTGATTTTGAGATAAACTTGTTGCTAAGTGGAACTGTAGGATAATAGTCCAGGCAAATTAGACCCAAAATAGATCGTGCTTCCCGGAAAATCTTCTAAAGCTAGAACGTATTTCATACTTTTGTTGGGGTGGTCCCAAATAAGAGTCGAGTTTGTGACAGATTCAGACGTCTGCTTAAGTTTTGGGAATGGAAAAACTGTGATCATTTTGACCTTATTTTAAGGTTTTCTCTTATAACCCTCAAATGACACATCCCTTTGACATTTTGTAATTCAGTACTTTAAGCCCAGTAAATTATGTGTCGACTGGTATAAAATATCTCAAAGTCTGCTGAGCAGTTTACTCGCAGTAGCTTTTCAAAGACGAGATACTTTAACTAGCATTGCCAAAAAGTTAATTCCTTTTTCAGTTTCACCTTTCGATTCCCAATATAATAGTATTATAGATTGCTGGGTATCTAAGTGATTATAATCCACAGGTCACCGGTTCGGTCCTGAGAAAAGTGTGTTTTTTGATGGTTCGAAACTGGACCCAGCTGTCCTTGATCATTGGGCATTCAATAAATGGTCGTGACTTATGATACAACTGGTCTTTGTCAGTAACAAAGCTACACAAGGCTCACACTTCATTCTACAGTAATCCTTCTCTCTTATTTTGGTTAAAATACCCACATAGGTGGCGATACAATCTTAAAGTGTAAAAATAATGATAAAAATACAGTAAACGGAAATATTATTGTTTATAGACAATAATATTTTTGTAATAAGATTGTAAAAACTTTTCAGCTCTAGACGATATTTTGGGATGCAAATGTCTAATTTGCCTGGCCTACAAACGCCATATTATGGCTAATGTTGCAATTTCCAACATAAGCAATGCTATTTAAAAAAAGCGTTTTAGCGAAGGAAAGTAGCTATAATTATGATTAGGTATCATGGTATGTAAGATTTAGTAGACCTGGGACTATTAATCTATTCATTGAAATTATTTTAAATGTATATAATATATGTGTCTGTGAGTCCGTTGGATGATAACTCAAGTAATTTTTGTTAGATTATAAGGCAATTTAGCATGAATGTGTAGGTGGCATCAACGTGGGTGAGTTTGCATACTAGCAATATATGACCACAAACAATGGGTTAAGGAGTTTTGAACTTTTTAGAATTTTCCCCCATTTGTTACCCTTAAGACATAAAAAGCCCAATTTCAAATACAATACAACTATATTGTAAAGCTAGAAAACAAACCATTTTTGTATACTGAAGCATTGTAATAATGAAGGCTATTGAGAAAAAAAACTGTATGTTTTAAAGTCCCAAGTTAGCTATTGTTAAGGAAATATTCTTGTAGTTAGTTTGTTTATGGATACATTTTATGGTCCTACATTTTATTTTTATGGTCCTAACCACGATCTCTGTTTTTTCGACCGCCATCGACAAGCCATGGTCCTGCATCCACTCGTTGACACGGAACATCGCTACACCACGTGTAAGCTCTGGTTCTTCGTTGCTTCTGCCTACAACCAGAGCAGCGACGTCGTCAGCATAGCCAACGAGAATATTGGAAATTTAGCACTTCCAATATCCCCAACAGTTTGATACCCGATACATCCCCAAAAGATGTTTCGGCAAAGACGACCGAGGTTCCAACGACGAGGTGGATGGGTTGAGTTGGCATATGGATGCCTGCGCTCAGGAAGTACCCCGAAAACAATTGCCTGGTGATCGCTTGCAGAGTAGTCTTCGGAAACTCGCCAGTCAGTGATCCGACTGGCTAGGCCTTCAGAAGCCAGAGCAATGTCAGAGATCGGTTCTCCACATCCAGGGTGACGGAAAGTGGAGACATTGCCCGTGTTTAGGATATAAAGACCCAGCCTGGCTACCATCTCTAAAACATATCGCCCCCTTGTGTTTGTTTGGGGTAAACCCCATTTCACCGTCCTAGAGTTGAAACCTCCGCAATCACCCCACCAAGAAGTACGTGGATCCAACGTTTATGACTCTTGTCCTCTAGAGAGTCAATTATCCGGTGGTACTCTGCAATGAGCTAGTTAGGTGTAAGGTAGCAGGAGAAGAAAATTAGACCTCTGCTCCACATAAAGGTTTCCCGCACCGGAATCCAAGATCGGTACCTTCCCGGGGTCAAGAACCCAAATGGGCGCTGTCCTGGAAACATCAGGGAACAACTGAGGAGAGCGTCCGTTCTGATATTGCTTACTCAGCAGCAAAATATCGGCGCCTTGCTTGGTTGCGAATTGGTACGCCGACCGTCAGTTGTTCTACTCCTTTGCATTTTTAGCTGAAGGGCGCTGATCATTTCTGGGTGGATTGGCGGATCTTCTGCAGTGCTTGCTTATAAGCAGCACAACGGCTTAATCCCGCAGCGTGCTTGATGGCGTCGTTCTTCAAGCCGACTTCTGTGCATAGGGCCCCCAAAGGCGAGGTAACTGCTCGGTGTCGGAATCGGCATTTCAAGTAGGTCATAGTTATGGACGACTGGGCAAGCCAGCCTCTTTGGGTTTACCCAAAGTGAGAGTACCCAGTGACATTCCCCCATCCAGGTTGTGGGGGGTGTTCAGCTCTGCAAGAGGTGGAAGTGCGCCACCAATCCATCACCTGCCTGTAGCTATGATCCTTTGGGCTTCGGCCCGCTTGTTGATGTGCGACTGGCATTTAGTGTGGCAAATCCTCGACTTTGGAAGTAGCCTTCCTTCAGGTGAAATCGGGCGAGTACCCGTCAGCTTACGGGGACACTCTAGGGGAACGTAACTTTCCGCAGTGTGAGGGCAACGGCTGGGCGCACTCCATCAGCCAATCCCTGTCTCTGAGACCGGAAGGTATGGTTATCTAGAGTGTGGGGGGTTCTCCCTGGAACCTCAATTGAGCAAAGGGTGTCGCCACCTTTGGTGGATAGGTTCATCCAGGTGGGACCCACTTCTATTCCTGCCTCCTTTTGGGAAACCCTGATGGCCTGGCAATGATGTCCCCTTCTTCCTGGCTTTGATGGCGGGTTTTGCCTGTCAGGGATTGGATAGGTCCCGAGTGTTGCTTGCACTAAATGCGTCAGGGCATTCCACTATGGTCCTTCTGAGTTTCGTACCTGGGGGAACCCACGTGAAGTGACGCTTAAACAAGTAGCCGGTATCCCTGGTTAGGATTGAGGGGCAACCCTCTCTCCGAAGGGTTGCTTCGGCAGCCGGTGAGCCTGATGACCTTAAGTCATCCTCCCATGGTGTGCTAAAGGTCGGTGCGTATGCTTCGGCCTACATCATGGGGCCCGGCTAGGTTTAATTATAGGTACCGGGTTTGTAGTCAGGGAGCTTCTGGCTCTTATGACAAAACGAAATGAAATGAATGAAAATGAAATGTGCATAGGGCACAAGATTCAGCGGAGCTGCATACACTGGCCCTGTAGTCATGGCCGCCACACTTGTAGCACATATTTCTTCTGTTGGAAAATTTGCTGCGATTAGCTATGTGGTTGAACCCCAGGCAACACCTGGGGGCCACGAGCTTCTCGTGGACCCGGCATCTCACCCATCCGACCTTTATGAGCCCTTCATCTAGGAGTTTTCTCCCATCTCTAGCACCCAACGTCAATACCGCCATCTTCTGCCTTCGATAGTTAGCCTTCGATACGAAGATCTTCATCTCGGTGGGTTCCCCGAGGACAGACTTGACTGCAGTGGAGACCTCTTCCACAGTCGTGAGTTCGTTGAGGTCCCTCACTTTCAACGTCGACTTTGGCTCGAGAATTCGTACCGAGTTGTTTGCATCAAGGATGGATTGCAAATCAGCCCCGAAATATGCCTTCGTCACGGAGGAATTACCAAGCTCTACTAAGAGGTCACCAGCTCTGGTTTTTCTGAGCGATTTGATGACAGCTCTCTTCTCTTCGGGCTTCGCCTTTTGACGTATCTCACCAAGAACCTCAGCGTATGTCTTACCACTTTCCGGCTTGATTAGAAGAGCGTCAGGGCGTTGCTTAAAGGCTCTCTTTTTCTTGGGCTTCTTTGCCGTCTTGTCACCAGGCTGGACAACAGACTGTTCCATGCCCTGTGCCCCCTAATACCCAGAACGTTCCAGACAAGGCGGAGGGCTCGGCAGAGCCCCCCCCCCAAGGCCGCAGCAGGGCCCTATCCGGTCGCCATCAGGTCATTGCCGGCTAAGCTGATCCGGGCCCCTGTACTATCCGGCAGCCTGGGATGTGCAAGAAAGGCCCAGTTTTTAAGTATTCTCTACCTGAACGGACGTCCAACGCATTGGGAGACAAAAGGACACGGAGCCATACAGAAGAATAAACCAGAGTGATTTGGAAAAAATTTGTCTATTGATTTTAAACGGGAAATGTTGGTATGCAGAGGAGACGCTAAAAGAATGGGTGCGCTACCCCCCCCCCCTTTATTTGACTCTTACGACAAGCATGGGTTACTGTGGTCTATTCTAATGCCGGAGCCGCACAGTGGCGCAGAGCACTCAATTTGTACTATTAACAATTAATCAAACACACTTTTCTCCGTTCTCGTAGCAAATCTTAGTATAGTTGGATTTTTGGCAATGACCGTGTTCAGGCCAGAGTTATGAGCGTGAAAAAATTTAGGGGTGACGAGACTTGGAATTCTTTGGACTCGAGGAAGAGAGATGAGATAAGGCCACGAGCTGAAGAGGGTTAGGGAATACGTGTGCTTTGAAGGACTATTATAACATTATGTAAAGAAATAGAACTAAATTTATAAAGATGTAAAATCAATTTCTTTTGTTAATTTACAGTAACTAAATATTTTTTACTATTTAAATGTAACTTGACTTTTCTAAATTATTGAATAGAGATTGTGGTTCATTTTCTAAGTTCTCATTTGGATGATGCCACTTGTCTTTTACTAAATTTACCTTTAACAGTATTACATGTTTTATCACACCTTGGCATTTTTATGTCTATTTCGCTATTTTACTTTTCTAGAACAACCAAACAAGTGTAGCCTTATTTCAAAAGAGACATGGGATTCGCAATATGTTATTTGTATGAATTTGAACTGTAGGTGTTTTTGGGCTCTGGGGACACTTTAATGGAACAGTAAATCGGTCCTGGCATGAGACATGCAATAATAGCTTATTCCATAAATCGGATAAACGGGAGAACCATTTAAGAATGCAAAAACTGTTCTTACCACCATTTTATTGCGAATTTCGTCTGCGATGTGTTCGTCACCGTAACAATCAGTGAATAAAAGTGCAATTTCTCTTCCCTTGTAGATTTTTTTCCGGTTGGCAAATTGGGTCTGTAACACAATTTTTGTTAAACATTTTCATTATTACAATTTACATATTTTTTTCCATGAAAAGGGCCAATATACCACAGGATTATGGGACGGATTATTTTATTTTATTTTATTACTAGGAAAGTTCCAAAAGCACCACCCTGACGGCTTGCGAAGTTTTAATGCGATATTATGAATACGCCTAATATTATAATTGCGAAATTTATTAACTATTTGAAATGTATTTTGTTGGTGCTTTTATTATTTATGGGTTAATAACTATTTATGCTGCAGATTTATAGAACAAATTATTCTCTTTAGCATTCTTTTCCCGTTACAAAGCATGGGTATGATGGCTAGTAATCCATGTACACTGAAGTTATGCAGACAGCTGTTTGTTTCATGACTTTGCAAAATTATGTAAACATTAATTGTGGAGTTCTCAATCTTATTAAATACTAAGTTTTCGTAAAGTGTTAAAGGTTTTAATCCGTTATTTCTGATATTTTTCCTACAGTCACTATAAAGCATATAAATAATTAGTTTTTTAAACACTAGACAACACGTTCTTAGGTTCAGCTGGCAAGTGGCAACACAAATGGTGCCCTAGAGAAAGTACAACCCGCGGTCCGTATCACTCCACATTTTTTCCTACAGTCACCCGACAAAGTTGGCTTCCTAGTACTGTTTATAGTACAGAAAGCTGCTAATTACTGCATATTCTCGTAAACATTGCTCTCGTGTGCAGCAAAGTGCCACTTACACCACTAGTTACACAAATAACTATTTGTAAATTTAATTATACTTATTGTATTAGAGTCTTTTTTAAAGGACACAGTCTTTGGAGCCTTTGAATACGTTTCAATAAATGTATGTAGTAGTCGTTATTTTATTCCTACTTACATGTTTTTACATTAATTTTAATAATTTCTTGCAAGCTTCTAGTTTTTATTTCTGTTGCAACATAGATTAACCCCCAGGGACATTTTCAGTGTACATCTTTACAAAACAAATTTGTTCTCTACAGTCAAGCTAGGGATGTTGTGCACGAGTCTTCTTTTAAATACAGTGTTTTTAATTATAACCAATTTACATTGTTGCCTCCCGAGGTTACCTATAAAACCCTGCTGTCAGTATAGAAAGCATTACCAGCTGCCAAAGACTAGCCTACTAGTAAACAACACCCTCTCCCAGACGCATAACTAGACTAAAAGACTGCTCACCACCCCATGCGTTAGCTGGGGTTTCACTTGCGGAAAAAACAATTTGTATTACCTAATTAATTAACGTCATAGTTATCCCAACCAAGTTATCAAAGAATGTGCATAAAATGAGGTCACTAACCTGATGTCAATCAATTATATATTTGTTGTAGATGATACATACGAGTATATAAATATAGGATTGATTGACGACAGGTTAGGAACCTCATTTTATTTCAATAAATCAATCCTTGGAGGCAAATTATGTACAATAAAAATGCAATCTTATTCAAGGGTATCCCGAACATCCCCCTACGAATAGAATTACAAAGAATTTAATAGCATACTGACCCCTACACGTATCCTGTCATATTGCACCTGGAAAAATTAAGAACAAAATTACAACAAATAAACTAAATACGCTATCAATCAGTATTAAGGAATAATGTAATTGATAAAGCTTAGACGACTGACATCCACATGTCAAGGAATTCCTGCTTTAACAGCAACCCCACAGCCAAATTTCTCAAAATTATGCTAGAGGTTAATTCATTGGCTCAAAAGTACGGTGTGATGACCGACGTGATGAAGGGAAACATCTAACTTACACAGCTTAAGTGTAGATCTCCCTTTGAAGTAAGAACGTACCTTCTCAACGGATATTTTAAAATCTGCCTAACACTGATGAAATCGCGGAAGGGGTTTACCACAAAAGATCAATCGAAACGATTTTAATACTATCTAAATGTTCATCAAAAGGAGATGAAACCAGTTAACGTAGTAATAAAAACTCCGATGATGTACTGGAAAAATGTTATTCATTGTATAATCATTAATCAAACCATATATTTTGTAACTTGCGCTATAGTCATTTTTATTTTTACACTCATTTCTTACTCATTAAACAAAGCTAAATGTTAGAAGTTTTAATGGTTTCACTCTACTTATCGCAGATAGATAAATTTGCCTTGAATGTAAACATAACCGCAAGTAACCGGTTTCTTCTAGTGATAAATTATTTAAGAAGTTTCGTTCCAAAATTTTGTACAAAGATCTTCTTGTTTTAGTAAAGGACCATTGAAATTTGTATAACCAACACCTGATATAATGAAGATGGCAGAAGATCCAAACAAATATTTTTTATGTGGTTTTCATGGTAAAAAGAAACTAAAAGAAAACAGTCAAAGTTAACTTTCTAGCCTTAACATGAAAAATGTTCTTTGTAAGATTACAAATATTCCACTCACCTCCCAAGTAGGGTTTCCCTTCGCATACGCCTAAAACATATAGCCTATATAATACATTTGTTTACAACATAATTCACTTTATATAACTCAAAAAATATATATATTATATATATATATATATATATTATTTCTTACACTTGACGGTAAGTAAAATCTAAGATGATGTTGATGCAAAACTATTTCTCACACAGGGAGATAACGAGGCATGGAAGTAGTGCATTTCAAAAGTTATGTGTTTAACTATTTAAGAACAAAATTATTACTTGCCAAAAGTAAAAAATAGCATCCGCTTAAAAGTTTATATATATATATATATATATATATATATATATATATATATATATATACTAGCAACAGACCGTTGTGTTCTTGAGTGTGACAGATTGCGTGAAAATATAATAATAATATCTATGGATGGTTCTTACCGTCAACGCAATCAGGGATAATATTCCACTACGGCCGTTTCGGAGATGACTCCATCGTCAGGTGCGTAGTGGTACACTAAACTATAGTCTTGTCACATGTAACACGAATTGTCTTCATTTGCATTGCGTCAGGGGTTTATTATTTATTCATGTGTATTATTTATTTATATTATTTATAATAATTATTATTATTTATATTTATTTATATTTATATTATTTATATATTATTTATATATTATTTTTAATATTATTTATATTTATATTATTTACTTATATGTGTATTATTTATTCAACCCCTGACGCAATGCAAATGAAGACAATGATCGTGTTACATGTGACAAGACTATAGTTTAGTGTACCACTACGCACATGACGATGGAGTCATCTCCGAAACGGCCGTAGTGGAATATTACCCCTGATTGCGTTGACGGTAAGAACCATAGAGACCGTTGTGGTTAAATACAACGGTCTCTAGAAAAATAACAGTTATGAAATCCATGTACAACTTTACTAAAGGCGAGGAAATCCACCAAAGTGGAAGGTGATATTTGAAAGAGAATACAATTTCCTACAAATTGATATCATGCACTTCTTAGAAATACTCAAAAGGGCAGCTAAAAGTTGCATCCAAATAAAAAAATTGAAAACCCCGTTTTAACGTATTTCTTATGGAAAACATGTTTTTTTTATTGCTCAACATAAATCAGAATAAAAACAATCTTTCATGATTATTTGAAAATCTACACAAACTAAGCTTTCTAATGACTCATTAATTAATAAAATCGGTTGAATAGATCTGTAGATTTAGTTGTACAAAGTTAAGGTTTAACACAAATGTATCTCATTATTGTCTCCCCACGATAGAGGTTGCTTAGCTATTTTGCAAATAACTTTTAAATGTTGGGGAAATCGAGCAAAGTGGAAGGTGATATTCTGCAAGAGAATATAGTTTCCTGCAAATTACGACAAAGCACGTCTTGAAATATCCAAAATAGGCAGTCCTATAAGTTTCCAAATAAAAAAAAATGTGAAAAGAACAGTTTTTAATGTATTTATTATTGAAAATATGTTTTATTTTTAAATTTCACCATAAATCAGAATAAAAACAAACTTTCATAATAATTTGCAAATCTACACGAGTTAAGCTTGCTTTTTACAGCCAAAAGTTGCATCCAAATAAAACATTAGAAAACCCCGTTTCCAGTGTATTTCTTATGGAAAACATGTTTTTTTTATTGTTAACCATAAATCAAAATAAAAACAAACTTTCATAATAATTTGCAAATCTACACGAATTAAGTTTTCAAATGACCCAATAATTAAAAAATCGGTCCAGTAGAACTCTAGATTTAGTTGTACAAAGATTTTTAAAACTGAATTATATATTTAGTAGATAAAGTAGATATATATATATATATGGACCCATTAGCACGAAAACTAGAATAATACTCCCGTCGCAGCAAACCTGCAGCAAAATAAAATTTTTCTGAATGGATTTTAACTAAAGTATTTTTATATACATGTCACTAATCCACATTTAAAAATACCTCCGTCGCAGCGAACCTGCATACTAAGCGAATTTCCATTTACCCGGCTTGGTTTCTACTAAAATATTCCCTATAAATTTTCAGATTTATTTCCTACTAGCTGTACCCGCGGGCTTTGCCCCGTTTAACTTCATAAGTATTCGCATGGCTCATTCACGTCCTGGTTGAAGTTCGTTCGCTACGCTCACTCACCTTTAGGTTGGAGCTCGTTCGCTGCGCTCACTTTCCTTCAGGTTAGCTCGTTCGCTACGCTAAGTCGCCTCCAGGTTGAAGTTCGTTCTCTACGCTCACTCACCTTTTGGTTGGAAATAAGCTGTTGTCATAAAAAAAAAAATAATAGTGCTGCACCCTGTTGGTAATCCTTGTAACTTTTATGCTATTGAACATCATAGAACAGAACCAAATTGTTTAATTGAAACAGCTGTTAAGATTCATTAATTCCTTTTAAATATGAAAAACCATAAGGTTAACATGGGGAACTACAGAGCCACTGGGGCGGAGCCCGAAAGGATTTTTGGGATAATAATATGATTTAATGATAATCGGGAATGTGAGCTATCATCATGCCAAATTTCAGCCCAATCTGTCCAGTAGCTTAAGCGTGATTGAGCAACACACACACACACAAACTCACAAACTTTCAGATTTATATTAGTACGATTTAAATAATGTAAATTTTAGTGAGTAGTTAGGTTTGCTGCTATGGGGAAAGTGTTGAGGTGTGTTTTATCAATTGAAATATTGATAGCTTAGTATGAAAAAAGCCAAATTGCCAAATTTGATTAAAATATATCCATAAACAAGCAAACTAGATCAGTTTATTTATTCTCCATAAGAATAACATAGGAATTTTAAATTTACAATTTTTTAAATTTTCTCCGTAGTCAATGAACGTCCAAAAAAACTTCAAAATACTAAATTATTTGTTTTTTTAAGCTCTTCAAAATGGTATAGAGAGAAATTTAGAAATTTAAAGTTTTTTGGGTCAAAAATGAGAAAAACCCATTTTACCCCATAAAATCCCCTATAAACCCCTGATCCCATAGTCCGATTATGCTGGTTCGCGAACTCGTTCGAATAAATGTAGGTTTACACGTTTGTACCAAATTTCATCAAAATCGGATTAATTTTACTTGAGTTATCGCGCTAACGGACACGTAAATAAATATATATTGAATATTTAAGTAAATAAGTACAACTGAGCACCCTGAATATTATATTTTATCAAAAGAATTGACATGTTTCGGACATAAGTCCATTTTTAAACTTCAAAATACATTAAACACTTAACTGTTGTTTATATTGTTTTTTTTTTTTGTAAATAAATATAATTTATATATACAGATGAATTATAGAACTAGACAGGATTTGGAAAAACATTTTTGTTACTGATTATTTAATTTTAAAATTTGGTCAAAAATTGGGTTTCTTGAAGGAATTTGGCTATTTAAAATATGATTTGGATTTTTTAGATTTTCTTCGTATATGAAATATTCTTCAATTGAATCCATTCGATTTCCTTTGTTTAAAACTTTTATAATTCATTTCATTTTATAATTTTACAATTTTTTTAAATGAAACTTCTCTTTTCCAAGCTAATTATAAAGTTCTATAATTCATCTGTATATATAAATTATATTTATTTACAAACAAACAATATAAACAACAGTTAAGTGTTTAATGTATTTTGAAGTTTGAAAATGGACTTATGTCCGAAACATGTCACTTCTTTTTATAAAATATAATATTTAGGGTGCTCAATTGTACTTATTTACTTAAATATTCAATATATCAGCAGCCCTATCACGTGAACACCTAAATTAAAAAATATATATATATGAATTTGAACTGGTGTTTTTGGCCTCTGGGGACCTCAAAACGAAAAAGTAAATCGGTCCCGGGTCTAGGTCTTACCATGAGACCTACGGTAATAGCTTATTCCCTATATGGGAAATTCGCTAATACCTTTAGGCTGCTATAAGGAAAAGAAAAGTTTCATTAAAAAAAAATGTAAAATTTTAAAATGAAATGAATTAATTTGCCAAATTTAATCAAAATAAGATATCTATAAACAAACAAACTACAGCAGTTTTATTTTTATCCGTAATAATAACATGGCTATTTAAAATGTAATGTTGCTTGGAATATTCTCTGGGGCATCTAATTATTATACAACAATGTTTCAAATACGCATGTTTGTTTTTTAAGCTATAAGCCTACATAATGAAAATTGGATATCTCCTAGTTTTGAAAAGCAAAATTTAAAAGCAAAATTTAAAAAAATTTTAAATACCTATACACACTGTTTGCACAATAACACTACATATGAACTTAACAAAGTTTTAAATATTTTAATCTCGAAACGGTTCAAACCCTTGTCAGTCTTATAAAAATCCATGTCTTATTTAGTCTCATAAACTACCAAACCACAATTAACATTGGGTGTGTTGCTATCCTAGTGGTTAGCGTTTCGGACTTCGGTGCGGGAGGGACGGGTTCAATCCCCGGCACATCCACAAAACTTTAATGGGTTTGGACCGCTTTCCCTTAAAAGTGTTTGACTTCATACTTCATTGCCACTGGCGTAGATACGAGCAAAAAAAAAACATACACCACAAAAATATAACAAAAATACATTTATTTTGTTTAAACCAAGTCAATACATTAAAAAAGTATATTTCAGCGGAGCGAGTGAATCTATTTAAGATCAGACCTCATGCGAGCTATTTAATTAAACCACTTAATAGCGGCTGTACATATTGAATTAAAACATGTTACAGATATTCTGACAAACAGTGTTCTTGTTATTTAACAAACAATTGTCAATTTGTGAATGCCTTTACCATTTAAAACAAACATAACAGTTTTTAATTTTTAACATCACCATTATGGATAGCTAGCATGGTTACAAGACAACGACGTATATGTAAAAACGAATCATAGCATATATACATACAGTGCAAATGGAAAACCAATTGGATGAAAATCATTGATCAAAGTATACACAGAAAGTATTACAGGGAATTTGTATGATACCACTGGTTAAATAGGTGCACTATATTACTGTACTGATTTTATCTATCTAAATTGGATCTAAAAAAATAATTTACATCAGATGGAAAACTGCCAAGCTAATGTTTATCCAAAGCTACAATTAAGATATTAGAAAAACTTTGTTTTACTATTGAACAAAATTATTTACTGGTTTAGAAACATGATTCGTGCTGGAAATGTGAGCTTATGTTGGGTAAATGTTTTTATAAGCATAACAAATAATATTGATCCATAAAAATGGGAATTATAAAATACTTTTAGAATCAGCAGTTTTATCTTATTAGCAATAATACAATGAAAATAATGGCTATTTTCAGGTTATTTTTATAAACGAGAGGTTTTATTATTGACTTTAGCCAGTGCAAGTAGACTTCCTCTCCCTAAAGTAAAATCAAAATCTGAATCCTTAACGAACAGAAAACAGATTGTGGAGACGGTTGAGCCCGCCGATGACGACTAGATTAAACAAATATTTTGATATCAAAAATAGTATTGATCTTATGTTTATGGGAATTAAATATGCAATTTAAATCAACGGTTTATTAACTAATCAGCACATTGTACAATCAATAAGCATCTTGATAGCTATTACAGTATTGATAGCTGATAAGCTTTTAGAAACAAATATAACAAAACGTTTTACCAATAAATTTGAACATTGAAATAAACTTTTCATCCTGTTGGCAGCCTGTTGAGGGTGGAAGAATGTATGTACTGGTGTTATTTTAGTGTGTTGATATTGACTTAAATGGTATAATGGTTATATAAAATGGCTAATTAGATAAAACTGCTAAATGCAAAATGCTTTTTTATAATTCCCATTTGTATAGATAAATATCGTTTGCTATGCTAATCATTTTCCCGACATAAGCTCACATTTCCACCATCAATCATGCTTTAAAACCATTAAATAATTTCAGTCAATAGTAAAACATGACTTGCTTGTATAAACTGTAAACATACATTGACCTACTGTTTTTGTTTTTATTTTGAAAAAAAAAAACAATTTAAATAATTATAATCACTATCATGTGTTTTCACTGGGAACCATCACACACAGGGTAACACAGGGGGTCATCAGGGGGGGGGGGTCAGGGGGGGGGTTGGTAGGGGTTTTATGGGGTTTAAATTGGTTTATCTCATTTTTGAACACCATAGCATAAAATTTCCCGATTTCTCTTAAAAAACTAATGATTTTGTATATTTAAGTGTTTTAACGGTTATTGGCTACGTAGAACATTCCAAACAAATTGTAAATTTTAAATTCCCATTTTATTCTGATGGAGAATAAGTAAACTGTTGCAGTGTGCTTATTTATGGATATATTTTGATCAAAATTGGCAAATGTATTTTATACTAAGCTATATTCGAAAAAAAAATTATTACCATTGTTCTAATTATTATTACTAAATTATTACCCTACCTGTAGCAGCAAACTTAAGTACTTGTTTAACATAATGTTATTTAAATATATTTATTTGAAAATCTCATTAGGCAAATGGAAATTTGCTTAGTCTACAGGTTTGCTGAGGCGGGGGTATTTTTTTTTTTTTTACTTAGCTTTATTCGCATTGTATGTAGATAATATATTTAGATTTTTGTTTAATAGACAATTTAAAGATTTAAAGCTATAAATTATCAATAGTAATACCATAGTTTGATTTACAGTATTACGACCAAAGATGTAGTGTAAAACCTCTTTTACAAAATAAACATAATTTTATCATCAACTATCTAGTGTTGTATTCAAGTATTTATTTTTTATGTAAGTCAACAGAAAACTACTAAATTTATAAATAGTAATTTGATTTTTTTAATCGGTGAAGTAATTGCAATGTAAAAGAGTAAAAGTGAGAAGGTTAGCTAGTAAAGAATAGGATACTTGAAGCGGGCTCAGTTTGTTGTTAGATCAATTACTGGACTGCAACATGGAATCAAAAGAAAAAAAATATCTGTTTTAAACAATTCCGTAATAAAATTATTTTGGAAATAAAATTTAATATGAGTTTGGTTATACCATGGGGTCAAAAATTTTAAAATGGACCATGAATTACAGATAAACAATAACGTTTTGTCAATGGGGACAAGAATCTAACATAGAGATACAAATAAATAGCAATAAGTTTTATATCGTCAAAAATCTCATTTCACTGGTTTCGAAATTGAATCTGGTTATGGAACATGGAAAGTTATAGAAAGTTATACAAGCTATAACTTATTTACTATAACTATAAACTAATGGACTAATAATAAACAAATAAACTATAACTATATAGAGATGTAGATCCCGCCTTAATATTTTTTTCCTGGTGACATTTTAGAAAGGTGATGAATGTATGTAGTTTTGTGAAATTAATAGAAAATATGTCGGGTGAATAAATTAAAATAGTGGAAATTGAATGACCATACTCACTCGCCAAGTGCCATCTTCAGGATGTTCGGGATCCATTAGAGTCTGAAAAACAATACTTAATAGTTATTTTAACAGTTTTTAATTTCTTATAAAAACTAAAAGTTACAGATTAGACATAGGTGTATTGATTTATAATTGTTATCATGTTGGTGTAGGAAGATTTATATAAAAACAAGGGAATGTTAACGCCCTCACTCGAGTAAAAAAATAGGCCTACTATTTTTAATTTAAACATTTGTTACTAAAATTTATCAAACTTACTTTTTAAATTGGCAGGTTTTAAACAACTTACGTTCGGTATTTGAACAGTTTCCCACTGTAAACAAAAGAAACACATGTAAATAACATTATACCTCCGATGAAAAATTGCAACTTATCTAATCACTATCATTTGGTATTTGGGTTGATGTTTAGATTATGAACCACAAAGTCTGGGACTTAGATTTAGCTTAAAGGGATACATTTATTTCTGTTAAGTTATAATACTATACGCAACGATTGCATGATTATGTTAAGATAATCATATAAAAATAGTACATGACTATCTAAACA
Source organism: Macrosteles quadrilineatus (assembly GCF_028750875.1). Taxonomy (NCBI): domain Eukaryota; kingdom Metazoa; phylum Arthropoda; class Insecta; order Hemiptera; family Cicadellidae; genus Macrosteles; species Macrosteles quadrilineatus. Next base: position 63,412,771 of record NW_026542597.1, read on the forward strand.
TGAACATGATATATAAATATGAAACATGACGGTATCTTTTACCGTCATTTTGACGGGCTAATTACGCGAGTTGCTTACCCTATTAATGCGAAGGGTATTAATATTGACGAAAATAAGAATTACATAGTAAGGTATCGTCTCAGAGTGTAACGCCAAGGGTATTAATACGTATATTTGACGAACATAAGAATTACGTAGTAAGGTATCGTCTTACAGTGTAACGCAAAGGGTATTAATACGTAAATTTGACGAACATAAGAATTACATAGTAAGGTATCGTCTTACAGTGTAACACTAAGGTCGTTAATACATAAATTTGACGTACATAAGAATTGCATAGTAAGGTATCGTCTTACAGTGTAACGCAAAGGGTCTCAATACGTAAATTTTACATACATAAGAATTACAGAGTAAGGTATCGTCTTACAGTGTAACACTAAGGTCGTTAATACATAAATTTGACGAACATAAGAATTACATAGTAAGGTATCGTCTTACAGTGTAACACTAAGGTCGTTAATACATAAATTTGACGTACATAAGAATTGCATAGTAAGGTATCGTCTTACAGTGTAACACTAAGGTCGTTAATACATAAATTTGACGTACATAAGAATTGCATAGTAAGGTATCGTCTTACAGTGTAACGCAAAGGGTCTCAATACGTAAATTTTACATACATAAGAATTGCATGGTAAGGTATCGTCTTACAGTGTAACACTAAGGTCGTTAATACATAAATTTGACGTACATAAGAATTGCATAGTAAGGTATCGTCTTACAGTGTAACGCAAAGGGTCTCAATACGTAAATTTTACATACATAAGAATTGCATGGTAAGGTATCGTCTTACAGTGTAACGCTGAGGTCGTTAATACAAAAATTTAACGTACATAAGAATTGCATAGTAAGGTATCGTCATACAATGTAACACTAAGGTCGTTAATACATAAATTTGACGTACATAAGAATTACATGGTAAGGTATCGTCTTACAGTGTAACGCTGAGGTCGTTAATACAAAAATTTAACGTACATAAGAATTACATGGTAAGGTATCGTCTTACAGTGTAACACTAAGGTCGTTAATACATAAATTTGACGTACATAAGAATTGCATAGTAAGGTATCGTCATACAATGTAACACTAAGGTCGTTAATACATAAATTTAACGTACATAAGAATTGCATAGTAAGGTATCGTCACACAATGTGACGCAAAGGGTATCAATACCTAAATTTTACGTACATAAGAATTACATAGTAAGGTGTCATCTTACAGTGTAACGCAAAGGGTCGTTAATACATAAATTTGACGTACATAAGAATTACATAGTAAGGTATCGTCTTAGAGTGTATCACAAAGGGTATTAATACGTAAATTTTACGAACATAAGAATTGCATAGTAAGGTATCGTCTTACAGTGTAACGCAAAGGGTATTAATACGTAAATTTGTCGAACATAGGAATTGCATAGTAAGGTATCGTCATACAATGTGACGCAAAGGGTATCAATACGTAAATAAGAATTATAGTAAGGTATCATCTTACAGTGTAACGCAAAGAGTGTCAGTCCTTGATGTTTTATTAACCATATTATTTGTTATGTTGTCTTCTTTAAAGCTCAAGTTCATTTGTAAAGATACGTACTAATAAAGATAAAGATAAAAAGACAAAAGTGTTATTTATTATTATTTTAAAAATAAATTTTTATTTGCATTATACAGGGTGGCTGAAAAGTAACTTGCACCCCCACTTAACTTTTCAACCATTTGAGATATTTGAAATCGGTTTGTGGCAACCTTCTTAGATATGAGGGGCTACAATAATTATGGTCAATTTTGAAAACTTTTCCCTTAGGGGTGTGGGGGTAGGGGGTAGCTCAAAAACTTCAAACGACAAGTATAGTCGAGTTTGGTATCATTTTACAGGTCTTGACGAAACATGAACATTGACATAAAGGAAGCAGAAATCGGCTCACTAATAACAAAATAGTGCCCTAAAACGTTTCAAATCCAAATAACCATGAGGGTGGCAAAAAAATTTACTTGTACCCTCTTTAACTTTTTAACTATTTGATATATTTGAAACCGGCTTGCGGCAACTTCTTTGGAAATGAAGGGTTACAATGATTATGGTCAGTTTTGAAAATTTAGCCCTTAGTATTGAGATGTATAATGGTTTTGCCGTTGGAATGAAATAAAATAAAATAAAATAAAATAAAATAAATAAAGTAATTTTGAGCTGCCATTTTGTTATCAAGTATCTCAAATGGTTGAAAAGTTAAGTGGGGGTGCAAGTTACTTTTCAGCCACCCTGTATAATTAATAATTTCAAATTTTATAGTATACAAGCAGAGTACCCGTCCTTCGTAAGGGGGTGGCATATAAGTATATTTATGCCTAATGCAGTTTTACTCAAGCGTTGCGTTTGCAATGGGGGAGGAAACAGTTTGATAAAATTTGCTTATTTAAATTTACAGTATATACTATAGTATTACACATCTACCATAGCCATAATGCTCTACCACTTCGCCTAAACAAAAAGGAAAAAAATATTAAAAATTCGAAAAATATCACAGATTATTCATGAAATTTAAAACATAAACATAACTGTAAACAATCCTACTTTGACAGTTCTCATTGCATATTACAGTTGAAATTAGCTGTTTTCATAAATGCAAAAAAAAAAAAATAGTGCAGCACCCTGTTGGTAAATCTTATAACTTCTTAGCTTTTGCGTACTATAGAACCAACTTTTTTAGTTGAAAAAGCTGACTAAATTCTTTAATTCTTTAACCCTACTTTAGTTGTTTTCACTGTAAGATAATCAATATGTTTTATCAATTAAGATTAATTTGACTTGGCTAATGCATGTATATGTTGATCTGGCCTAATAAATGACTTATTGACTTATTCCCTTTAAATATGAATACTCGTGAGATAAGAATATGCCTATATGTTAATCGGGAGTGTGAACTATCATTACGCCAAATTTCAGCCCTATCCGACCAGTAGTTAAAGCGTTATTGAACTTCAGACAAACAAACGAACAAATTTTCTCGTTTCATTTTAGTAAGATATATTTTTCTGTAATATTTTCAGAATACTGATAGGACACAAAAATCTTTTTAACGTTTATGAAAGCTCATTTTTGTGTTGAAATCCATTGTCCGTAGAGATTAAGGGACTTGTGATCCGTAATTTTTAGGATACCGACACCTAATATTTTTTTTTTTTTATTTAAAAAAAGTAATTTTAAAACTTCAAGATTGAAATTTAAAATGTCAAAAGTAAAGAAAATAGATAAGTAAATAACAGATACGAATTTGAAAAAAGTATATAAACATGTAATAACTAAGCTCGATTAGATTTGTTCATATTTGCCTAAACAGGAATTTAGAATTAAGAAAATCCGTTATTTACCTGATTTAAAGGCCATACACGCTCATCAAATGAAGTGTACGGTTGAACTTTGTTAAAATACTAAAAATGTTTATATTTTTGTTCTTTCCCTCTTGCAAAGCACAGGTCAGGTACAACAGCTAGTTCATAATGAATTCCCAACAACACTGAACCATGTAAACAATAATGCATCAACGCTAGATCCGATATTAAGTAATGAGGTGAAGAACCAGGTCTGCCAACTCTTAAGTTTCTTTAACTCTATTTCAGTTATATTGGTGACCCTATTGCTTAACTTGCAATTTGGGATTGGGTAAAAGAAACCAACTTGTATTTTACAAAACAGTTAGTACAAAAATTACAACCCTAGATTAAACCAGGTCTTTGAGGAAGATTTCCACAGGGGATGTAGATTGTTGAATATTTTTCCCTGCAAGACAACAGAATATTGGGTTTAACTAGTGGAAATACTAGCTTCAGATTTTCTTGCAGCAATTCATGTTATGTTTTTATCTTCAAATCCTCAATAGTAACCAAATAAAATGCAATTTAGCCGAATTGCCATTCATTTGAAACCTCGGCTAGTATTTACATCAGTTTGGCTACACAGTCGTCTACCGTACACCAAGCAATGATAGACATAATCCTACTATCATCAATGCTCTAATTAAAAAATTACTAATACATTATAGAAATTTGAATAAACACATTCTTTAAATTGCATAATATAATATTGTATTATATACCTTTGGATTTGCTTGTTCTTCTCCTAGTACCGGTATCTTTTGTGTTGCATCAATCTCCCATTGTAGCAATGCCTTAAATAAATAATTGCATTAGTCAATAAAGTAAAAGATTCCTGGTTCCTGTGGATTCTGACTGAAACTTCTCGGTGCGCCTGTGACCCATGTCCTTACCTCTCTGTATACAGATATTTCTAAGGTGATTTACAGGGACCCAGATCCTTACCTCTCAGTATACAGATTTTTTAAATGTGATTTACAGGGACCCAGATCCTCACCTATCTGTATACAGATATTTCAAATGTGATTTACAGGGACCTAGATCCTCGCCTATCTGTATACAGATATTTCAAAGGTGATTTACAGGGACCCAGATCCGTGCCTCTCTGTATACAGATATTTCAAAGGTGATTTACAGGGACCCAGATCCTTACCTCTCTGTATACACATATTCCAAAGGTAATTTACAGGGACCCAGATCCTTACCTGTCTGTATACAGATATTTCAAAGATGATTTACAGGGACCCAGATCCTTACCTCTCAGTATACAGATATTTCAAATTTGATTTACAGGGACCCAGATTCTCGCCTATCTGTATACAGATATTTTAAAGGTGATTTACTGGGACTTAGATCCGTGCCTCTCTGTAAACAGATATTTCAAAGGTGATTTACAGGGATCCAGATCCGTGCCTCTCTGTATACAGATATTTCAAAGGTGATTTACAGGGACCCAGTTCGTGCCTCTCTGTATACAGATATTTCAAAGGTGATTTACAGGGACCCAGATCCGTGCCTCTCTGTATACAGATATTTCAAAGGTGATTTACAGGGACCCAGTTCGTGCCTCTCTGTATACACATATTTCAACTGTGATTTACAGGGACCCTGATCGTTTCTTTACTGTGCAAATTTCAAGTGGTGTAAGAGTTCTGCCAAAACATTCCAACAGCAACATTTTTAGAAAATATTTTTATAACATAGCTATGGTTAAAGTTATAACATGATCGACAGATTGGTAACCAAAAATAAGAAGTAATGGCCTGGAAATAATCATCTGCAAAATAAAAAGTATGTAAGTGTGGTATACTCACATTATATTCATACGTGCTCACGAAAGAGCTAAAGAAACACGACATTGAATTGGATTTTAAGACGAAAAAAATAAGAAACTGATTCATTCAAGTAAAGTAGGTGAAATATGTGCAAAAGGTCAGGCGTTTATAAAATCGATTTTGCAAGCTGTCCGAGCATATAGCGAAGACTGGACGTTCATTCAAAACCAGATACAAATAGCAACATCCATTTCCTAGAGCCGACAAACAAAAGTCATCCTTTGCACAGAGCTTGGCTGACAAAAATCACGATGTGAACTATCTGAACACTGGCTTAGAAATACTCAACACAAGTAAGTAAGGTAATAGACCGGTCACCCTAAAAGAATATGAAATTTATAAAGCTTACACTAATAACAATATGGAAGATATGTTTTTAAACTACGAACTACAGTAAATCGCATTTTATATTCAATACCATTTTGAATGATAAAGGAACCCCAAGCCAGGAGTACAAATTTTAAATGATAATGCCACCACAACGGGCACGACATAGGAATCCTATAGTCGACGGCGTATTGCTCGTGCCAGGAAAATGTTAACCATCACAGATTGTACGACAGGCCTGTTCGTTTTTTGTTAATTCTTGTCGTAATTTCGTTCGTGTGCGTTATGTGTTTAGACTTCAACGATGATACTTCAGCCGAGATTTTGTGTCTGACGATGGTATTGTGATGCCGAAACGACCGTAACCAACGCAGTTACACCATTTTAACTGGATTGACGAAAGTAAAGCCCATTTTTAGTTGCGTTACTGCTTAGGGGCTAAAAACATGAATTTTGATCATGTATTTATACTAGGGAAAGCTGCTAGTAGATTTTACATTACAATATTGTTAATGTATTAGCCTTCTTTCACACCAGAGCGGTGCGGCACCGTCCCGCACTGTCGATGCGGGACGACCCGCAAGGCTCACACTAGCTGCCCGGATCCGGGCGTTTCCAGGCTGAAACTTTGTGATTTTAGGATGTATTTTGTTTAAATAAATAAAAGAAAGATGGTTATGCTACTTGTTGTATCCGAAAATAAATTACAGTGCCCTCTTGCCAACTAACTTGCGAAAATCTGTCATTACATGGTTAGCTTATTACGGCAATAGAATGTTTACTATGTGAAAGTAATGTTTACTATCCGTTTTGGATTTCACCGACGTAAACAAACAAATATTTGTTATTCTTTTATCGACTGTTTTAATTTTCAACAAATAAAGTAAACATTAATTTTAAATTGAAGGCATAACCTAAAACATTCTATGAGCTTTGTAATGGAAAAATAACTATTCTTTGTAGTGCAGCGAAAAGTAACGTTAAAAACACAACGGAAAGTGGGTCTATACTTATTCTCTACCATTTAAAGTGATCGATAAATCTCGCATTGTAACAAATGTAATGACTCACTTACTACTCTTTTTATGAAATATACTATAACATCTGGGGCTTTCATTGCACTATATAAATCTGGGGCTTTCATGAAGATAAAAACGCAGCACAGTCTATAAGCACAATTCAGAGCGAAGAAAAAAGCTCAAATACTAACGCAAGACGTAGTTACACAGAAGTTCTAAGATCAACTAAAACCAAAAGTGTTCGTGCTGGTGGCGGGCAGCTACATGACACAAAACGCTACCCACCATTGCAGCCGAAAAATGATAGGGTTGTACGGAGTAACAACAACCGAAACCGAAATGAAAGTTATGGAAATGAAAATCGAAATATGGCTGCCGATCCCAAATCGGATCAAGATTCTCGAGTTAAAGAACGCCAAGATCGCCAAGTAATTATCGGAACAAGTACTTGTACGAGTCTATGTGCAGGAGTGAAGAAGGCTTGGGTTTATTTGGGACGGTTAAAGGAGGAAACCGGTGAAGAAGACGTCAAAAGATTTCTTCAAGAAACCTTTAATGGTATCTCTTCATTCATGAAGAGAATCCAGCAGTGGTGTGTATTAGTGAGCATCACGTTAACCATCTTGGCATCTTGCAACTGGATGGTTTTGTGTCGGCAAGTTCGTACTGTAGATCTGAAATGGAAAGAGGTGGAGTGGCCCTCTTCGTTAAACCAGACGTTTCCTTCTTCCAAATAAATGTCAGTAATTACTGTGTTGAAGGTGTTTGTGAACTGGCGGCAATTTCTGTTGAACTTGACAGTTCAAGGCTTCATATTGTTTGAGTATACGGACCCCCCTCTAATTGTAAGGAAGTCTTCTATGAAAATGTATATAACTGTCTCTCACAGGTCATGAAAGGTAGTGCAAACACAATTGTCCTAGGTGATTCTAACATTGACTTATCGGTTTCTTCTAATGGCTCCAAAATGATTTTGAACTATATGTCTTCTTTTGTTCTTCGCCAAACAATTAGTTCATTTACTCGTAAGTTTAAGGAGTCTAAAACCCTGATTGATCACATTTACACAGATGTGCCTGAATCCTGTTTTTCCAGTTCGGTTATTGTGTCATACCTGAGTGACCATCACGCTCAAGCTGCTATTCTGGGTTCTCATCCATCTCCTAAGTTTTCTCCGACTCTTTTCTGCTACAAGCGCAGTTTTTCAGAGGAAAACATCAGGCTCTTTAAGTTTTACTTGAGTGAAGAAAAATGGGCTGATATGATCTCATTGACTGACTTAAATGCAAAGTTTGAGCTGTTCTTGAGTTACATTGCCTATTATTTCAACGTTTCTTTTCCCTTAGTTAGGAGAAAGGTCTCCACAAGGAATAGCGACAAGGGTAAGATCAAACTCGATGATGAGGCAATAATGGTAAAGGATCAGTTAAGATCTTCTTACTTGGAATCAAAAGATTTGCCTTCTTCCCATCTTCTTAGGCAAAGGTATCTTGGCCTCAAAAAACTTTTTCGCAATCTTATTTTGAAACTTAAGTCTGATAATGTGGCAAAACAGCTTAAAACTTCTTCTAATAAATCAAAAACACTTTGGGGAATTGTCAATAAGAGTCGAGGTTCTCAGATCTTTAAAGAGTACCGTAAACCAGCGATTCGTAATAATGTGGGTGAGGTTGTCAACGATCCGTCAGAGGTGTGTAATATATTCAATAATTATTTTCTCAATATCGGTGACAAATTCGATAATGCTTCGACAGCTTTCAGCTCCTCGGTAGCAAACACTTCGCCTTTGAATTCTTTCTTCTTGTCACCTACAACCCCCAAAGAGGTGGCCGAATCAGTTCACAGCATGAGAACAAAGTATTCTGCTGGTTTGGACGGAATATCATCTGCCTTGATGAAAAAAGTTGCACAAGAGCTAGCTGAGCCTCTTTGTGATTTGATTAATCACTCATTTTCGATTGCGACATTCCCTGATTGTTTGAAACTTGCTATGGTTACCCCCCTGCATAAAAAAGGATGCAAACTAGACTGCTCAAATTACAGGCCGATTTCAAAAATTTCTACCTTCTCCTAAGTTGTAGAAAAAATTGTATTAAATAGGATTTGGAGTTTCTTGCAGCGCAACAAGTTAATGTTTTAACATCAATATGGGTTTACCCGAGGGAAGAGTACAGTTGATGCTATGTTTTGTGTCGTACAAAACATTGTTGATACTGTCGACTCGGGCAACCGCTCCAGTGGCTTGTTATTTGATCTAACTAAAGCATTTGATTTGGTAGACCATAGTCTTCTGCTAAATAAAATGTTCAATATGGGGATTAGAGGTAAATTGCACTTCAGTGGTTTCAGTCATATCTGGTCGAAAGGGTGCAATTCGTCAAGGTAAATTCCGTTGATTAGTCGAATAACAAAAAATGCAATAGGGTTTCAAAAAAAGGAACTGTCAATAAAGGCATGCCACAAGGCTCAATTTTGGGCCCTGTCCTTTTTTTGTTATTTATCAACGATCTTTGGCAGGGCTTGTCTGTTCCAAACTTGTGCCTCTATGCTGATGACACGTCATTAACGTTTTCTAGCCCATCAAGAAACCGCCTAGAACTTGATACGTTCTTAGAGGGGAATGCACTTGTTAATTGGCTTGAGCAAAATAGACTACAAGTTAATATCTTGAAAACTACCCTTATTGAATTCTCTATCAACTGTAATTCAAATAGCAGTTTGCTCAGTATTTATTTGGGTGATGTACCTGTGTTTTCAGAACGCTCCGTTAAGTTCCTTGGTCTAATCATTGATCGCAATTTGACGTTTCATGATCATATAGATAACGTATGTAATGAACTGAGTCAGGGTATTTCTGTGCTCCGGAAACTGGTTCGCTTTGCATCGACTGATATAATCATGACCGCTTATTATGGTATTATCTATCCATTTATATCCTATGGGGTTTCAATTTGCTGCTCTGAGAGCACCAGATCCAAATCAGTGTTTAGGCTTCAGAAGAAGGCTATAAGATTAATTTTTCAGGTTTCATCCAGAACCTCATGTACCAAACGTTTCTCGTCCAACAAACTGTTAACCTTCCCATCGATTTATATTTTTGAAACTTTATCATTTTTGCATAAAAACTACCATCTTTTTCGTCAATTTCTTCCATCTCACACTTATGGAACAAGGAGTAATCCCAGATGCATTATGAATATCCCGCCACACTCCACCACATTTTTTCAGCATCATTTAAAATATTCAGCAATAGTTCTTTTCAACATTCTCCCACCAAGTTTAAAATCCGTTCAAGATTATGTAGTATTCAGGAGGAGGTTGAAGTGTTTGTTAATTGAAAAGATGTATTACTCAGTAAATGCCTTTTTAACTGATAAGTTTGAAGATGTATAATTAGTTTTTAGAGGGATTGTTTTATTTGGTTGCCATTTTGTAATTTTGACTTGGCATATACATTGTAACTATGTCTACATGCTTAATAAAGAATTTGAATTTGAATTTGAATTTGAATTTGAATTTGAATTTGAATTTGAATTTGAATTTGAATTTGAATTTGAATTTGAATTTGAATTTGAATTTGAATTTGAATTTGAATTTGAATTTGAATTTGAATTTGAATTTGAATTTGAATTTGAATTTGAATTTGAATTTGAATTTGAATTTGAATTTGAATTTGAATTTGAATTTGAATTTGAATTTGAATTTGAATTTGAATTTGAATTTGAATTTGAATTTGAATTTGAATTTGAATTTGAATTTGAATTTGAATTTGAATTTGAATTTGAATTTGAATTTGAATTTGAATTTGAATTTGAATTTGAATTTGAATTTGAATTTGAATTTGAATTTGAATTTGAATTTGAATTTGAATTTGAATTTGAATTTGAATTTGAATTTGTATGGATATATCAGTCGAGAAACTAGAAAACAAAGGAATATATTCAAGCTTTAAACTGGGTGTTGATTTTGACCAAAAATACGCTCTTTATGACAGTGCAGCATGGCCTTTAGCTCTCTAGTGAAACGTTTTTTATTCAAAAGGACAAGAAACCCAAATCTGGGATAGCAATCTTTGAAACTGGTGTAAATAGTAGGCCTATATGTAAGACTGTGAGTAGGCCTAACCCAAATTTAAATCAAACTGTTAATAAAAATAGTGCAATAAATAGTAGCCGTAGAGTAGGGCTAAAACTAACTTTTAGTAATGTCCAATGCTTCAGGACCAAGATAAATCTAGTTGAAGCATTTGTGAAGAATACTTATCCAGATGTGCTATGCTTATGTGAGCACTACCTAAATAGTGATGAAGGAAATTATTTTGCCAATATTGATACTCTTAAGCTAGCCTCTGCATATTATCGCTCTAATCATAAAAATGGCAGAACATCAGTGTACTTGAAGCCAAGTCTTGCTCATAAACAATTGGACCTTGAAATGTTATGTAATGAATTGGATATAGAGTTGTCAGGAGTTATTTTACTAAAATATTCAATCATAGTGGTATCGCTTTATAGATCCCCGAATGGCATGACAGATGTTTTCTTCCAAAAATTGGATCACTGTCTAACATACTTAAGTAGACTGAATATGTTGATAATTTTGGGGGGCGATGTAAATATTCATTTAAATGTGGTTTAAATGTGGAGGACAACTTGTGTTTTGCCTTCAGACACATTCTCATGTTTCAGACACATTCAGACACATTCATTGGTTTTGGTATGTACATAACCAACCACACTCCTACTCAAGGGAGGTATTGCTTGGACACTATTGCCACCTCGTTAAATTCATGGGACTACACTGTCACCGTTGTAAATCCTGTTGTGGCGGACCATGATGCTGTTTTATGGACCTGAACCTCGATGCTGACTGCAGTTTGGTGAGTGACCAAAGTCTAGTCTTAGATTGGCATAGTAACTATACTTGTACTTTTAGGATAATTAAGGAAGATTTTATTACACAATTTAAGCTAGCCTTGGCCGTTGTTGACTGGAGAGCCATTGTAGAAAATCCTACTGTAAATGCAACCCCAGATCATTTGTGTAACGCTTTCTTCGATAAGTTCTTATCTGTTTTTGATGAGTTATTCCCAAAAAAAACAGTACCTATGGATAGGCAAGTGACACCTCGGCAGCAGACAGTCAATAAGGATTGGTTCTCTCCGATACTCGCCCAGCTTAGATCCCTTGTGCTTGCTCTTAATGACCGAAGCAAAGCATCCACAGATGGAAATGATAAAATCAGATTCCACGCTAGTTATTTAAGAGTAAAACAAATCTATAGGCGTGAGGTAGATCTGGCCAAGAAATAAGCTAACATGTCGCTTATTGTAAATTCAACAAATAGTTGTAAGGCTGCTTGGAACATCGTAAATCAGGTTGGTGGCTCCAACAAAGGTAAATCAAGACCAAAATTTAGGGAAAGTCCAGACCAGTTTAACAGTTATCTTATAAGTGAAGTACAAAACATTATTATAAAATCCCCAAAGATAATGTGAGTCCGGAAGAACTGTGTAGGCCTATCTATCGTATATCCAATGACGTGACTCCCTTTAGGCACTGGCGGAGGGTGACACCCAGTGAAATTATCGGCATTGTGACTAGATTTAAGAAGAAACAGAGCTGGGATATTTATGGTATATCTGTAGAGCTTTTAAAAAAGTTTATAGAAGTTATTGTATATCCTTTGTGTCATGTCATCAATGTATACCTTGAGAGAGGTTATTTTCCAGACATACTAAAGGTGGCTCGCACTGTCCCAGTTTACAAAAAAGGCGATCCTACGGCCATGAAAAGCTATAGGCCTATATCGATTATACCTGTCCTGGCAAAGATCTTTAAAACTGTAGTCTATCATTTTGAAAAAAAAATCATCTCTTTCTTGATGCCCAGCACGGGTTCCGTCGTGGTAAATCCACAGTTTCTGCTGTCCTTCAACTGGTCGAAAACATTCTAGACTCCTTTGAGTCTCAAGAATCCACAGCCTTGGCATTGGTTGATTTAAGGAAGGCGTTTGATTGCGTCCCGCATGGCCTGCTGATACAAAAGCTCTCGGCGTATGGAGTAGAAGGGGAAGTTCTAGAAACGTTTCGTACCTACCTCCATAATAGAAAGCAAATTCTCACAATCGATGGGGCAAATTCTGAGCCACTTGAGGTATTTCACGGTGTGCCACAGGGCTCGGTGGTTGGGCCTGTGCTGTTTCTGATCATTATAAATGACCTAGGCCTACTGGGAAACATCCTCCTATTTGCAGATGATACCTCAATCTACACTAGCGGCCATGATCCAGAGACAGCCCTGACAATAGCAGAAGCGAAGCTTGTTGCCGTAAAATCATGGTTCGACAACAGTAGCCTAAGCCTAAATGAAGGTAAAACTCAAAAGATAGTATGAAGTCTTTCAAAATACCACAATGAAATAGATGAGGTGAAGCTCCTTGGCTTCCAAATAGATCCGAAACTAACTTGGGAGAAGCATGTTAACTACATCTGCAAAAAACTAAACCTTGTGATCTGTCTCATACGTAGGCTGAAACGACTTGTCTCCAAGGATTTTCTTGTTACAGTCTACTTGTCATTGTTTCATAGCCACATCATCTATGGTCTTGAGCTGTGGGGCCATGCCTCAACCTGCGCTAAAATCCTAGTCCTACGGAAGAAAGCTCTCCGAATAATGGTCTCTTCAGTGATGAAGAGCACTGCAAGCCCATATTCAAGAAATTGGGCATATTTACAATCTTCAACCACTATATTTTAGTCAGTCTTCTTCACATTCATCAAAATTTACCAACGCTACCAATACGAGTAGACCAGCATAGTTATAATACCAGAAGGAAAAACACATTGACCTACCATTCTGTAGACTTACCAAAAAGAAAGACTGCTACCCTGTCCTGGCTATGAAATTTTTCAACCTACTCCCGGCTACCGTCAAAGAACTAGAACCAAGGACGTTTGAAAATAAAATTGGGACTTGGCTTAAAAACAACCCCTTCTACACACTTAATGAGTATCTAGAAGCCGACTACTTCCTCAATAAAATGAAGTGACCTGCCGCCAAATTTAAATCAAGATCTAAGAATTTAATTTCTCAAAGTTTTTTTTGTTGTAAATATATGTTTTGTTTGGTAATAGTATTGACGCCATCTATCCAGTTATACTGGTCAACGATGAAGAGAAAAGTATGAAGTAAGTAAGTAAGTGATAAAGTTATTCTGTAGTTCAAATTTTGATATTTGGATTTATATGCAGATATGTGTAGGCGGTTTTAGCTTAAGGGTGTTTGGTCGAAAATTTTCATGTCTGATTTTTTGTTATTGTTTAATTGTACTAAAAATTAGAGATACAAATATATAAGAAATTTTTTTTATTTTGAATATTAAGCGAGATATGGAGCTTGAAAGTAGCTTTTCGCTGCACTACAAAGAATAATTATTTTCTCCATTACAAAGCTCATAGAATGTTTTAGGTTATGCCTTCATATCTGCATGGAGAAACAACAATCCAGAAAGATCAAACGTCGCACAACACCTGTTACAAAACGGACACTCAATAGGAAAAATGGAGGATAATCTATGTATTTTAAAGAATTGTAAGAAGGGATATGCGATGAATGCTTGGGAAGAATTGTATATTTATAAGGAAAAATGTAAAAATAGAAATAAGTTGATTAATGAACAAGTAAATTTCGATTCCAGTTGTACTTATGAAAATGTATTGGCCGGTGTTTCCGGTAGCCAATAGGGTGTAAGTAGGGACGCCATTCAAGATTCTTGTCATTCGCCTATTGGGTCTGATGATGATTGGAGTGTCCAATCGAAATCGATCACCACTTACCATCTTTTGTATATTTACCGTCTTGTGAGTAACAGTATAAGCGTAAATATATGTTTTAAGTGTTATAAGACGTATCTTTATTTACTTTCCGTAAATAATTATGCAAAACATGTCAGACGAACATTTACAATTTCAATATCATAAGTAATTATATAAAAAAAAATGTTATATTTACTACCATCATATCCTATCATAACTGTTATGTTGACTGGCAATATACTTTTTTAAATCGTTGGAAAAATTTTCTGTTGGTGGGATTTATTATTTAATGTTGATAGCACTCAATCATTAGGTGGTTCGGGCGAAGCTCAGTTCAGCTGGGTACAACTCGATAAAAAAAAAATAAAATTTAATTTTCCCTTATTATCTTATTCGTACCCTAACTAGAAATGATCTTAACCTATCTGATTATGGTTTCTCACCAAAACTTGCGCATTAATAAAAAAAAAAAAAAAACAACATATTGGTAAAGTGGATAAAAGAATATGGATAAGACTTACCAACACGTACACCCCAAGAACATAATGAAAGGGCTTCATGTTGGGGCGATGTAATTGAACTAACATTCACACCAACTTATACCAGGCAAACGTGGAATGTGTGCGTCATTCACTAATGATTCAATTAATCACTAGCAGCTGTGGCCCCGTTAACACGCCAGGGAATGAAGTATTCGGTTAGAACTGTTTTATTTATTTATTTTAAACGGCAGCAGCAAATTTACAAAGACAAGCATAGATGGTAGAATACAACAAAATAGATATACAAAATTTGATGATATTTTTTTTGATACATAAGAAATCAGCAGGATCAGAATTATTTTACTTGTCTGCACATTGACATTTCTTATTATGGTTTTGTACAGGAATAGTCTCAGGAATAGAACTCTGGTGTATCAAACAACCTTTTGTTGGATTTCACCATTAATGAAGAGCCTATGACAAATTTCATCTGGGTCTGGTAACGATTTTACTTGGAACCGAACTCGCAAACTTCAAATTTAAAGGTGTTAACAATAGGCACTGAGCTACCAAGAAAAGAAAGTCAAACCTTTTGAAAGAAGCATACGAAAAAAGAAAATACACATAAATTAACCTACATGAAGAAAGATTTTAAAATGTTCAACGTATAAATTGAGGTTATGTGGCAACCTCTTTTTAGCCAATCGTATACATTTTAGTTCTAATAAGCTAAAAAAGATGAAAAAGATTGGACTTTTTGTTTGAATGAATCAATTCAGATAGTAATCTAAGGTATTAAGTAAGAAATGTCATATAGTTAAGCTAAAACCTACTGCTTACAACTTCTAAACATTACTTGGAATTTACCATGGTTATCATTATCTTTTATTACATTCCTTGTCGCATCTTTTACAAGATTTGTCTTGATTAAACGCAGGCTTTGGATGTTTTAAGCCTTACTTTTGTAATTTACTTTGTGTGTAAGTATTGTATATTGTATATGGCACAAATGTTGTTAACATGTACTGTATCTTGTTAGGCTTATAAGTACGGATAAAAACGGTGGACGGCATAAGTAGGAAAAAATGCTGTTCTTGACTCAGCTCTTATCAACATTTGTGATCAGTGTTATATTTTGTACAGCCATTCTAATTTTATTCAATTTTATTGGGCATAACAGTTGTTGTCGTAGAGTTAGCAATGTGATGTTTACAAAATCAGGACAAACCATAGGATTGGTTGAGAATAATCGTCACTGATAACTGAGTCCATTCATCAGTAAACCTGATCCTAACGAAGTACTTGTTTCAAATTTAGGATTTTTTATTTCGAAACTGTTTACAGTTTTAGGGGCCTCAGAATAGCCCTATTATAGGTAAAATTGTTAATATTGTTTGCTTGGTGTTGTTATTATTGGTTTAGGCTTTGCTTGAATATATATCATAGACAAATCATTAATTCCTAAAAGCTATAAACATAACACAGATACAGATTCTTTGTAGCTACTGTGAACCACGCCCTGGCACCTACGCCTAGGCGAACACATTGGAAGCTACCATGTGCAGAAACGAGGAGCGGCTCATAGCCCCACCTTTACAACAAGAAAACCCGTGGAGGAAAGGTTCAAGAACACGTCACCGTTTGAGGGGAACAAGCTATAATAATCATTTAATCACAACAACAAAACACATGCAATTCTAAAGTTTTAAAAATTCAAAATTGTGTTTTCTCATCTATCCTACTACGTAGCTAACATCAATTACTTTAGTTATAAAAACGTTCAGTTCAGATTACATTTCCCTTATTGACCTTCAAAACGAATTACCAAAATTATATCAATAACAACAAACATTCTTTTTATTTAATATATTTAAGATTTGTAAAATTTATCCATTTAGATCCCCAATAGATTTATTAAAAATAAATCTATATAATTAATACGCTACATGAAACTTTGTCGGTTGAACTACTCCGCCATTTCTTAACTGATTTCATCCATTGACGTCTCATTGAAAAGAGCGTGACGCGTAGATTTGCAAACTGGCCTTACCAAAAAGTCTCTTGGGCTCTACCCCAGTGGCTTTGAAAGTTACCATGGTATCCTTATGAAGAGCATAATTGTTTACATTTTGATCAGCTGTATTATTTAATTGCTGTTATTTATTTTTCAATTCAACGAAACGCATTGAGTACATTTATTTACTATTTGAGTTGGTGTAAACATAATTCCTAAGACGGATCGTGTTTAGTATGGTTTTATCTGTAATTTGTGTATTTGTCGTTGTTTTGTGTTGCTATGACGGACCGTGTTAGCGTGATTGAAACTTAAATTTGTGCATTTATCGTTGTTTTGTGTAGCTATAATTTGTTTATTTGTTGTTTTTAGCGAATTTCCCTATAGGGAAGTAGCTATTACCGTAGGTGGCACGTCTTACACCTAGGCCCGGGACCGATTTACTTTTTAATTTTGATGTCCCCAGAGGCCAAAAAACCATTCGTTCAAAATTTTATATATGTATATATATATACCAAAAAGCACACTTTATCCCAGGGACATCCCATAGTAGTCCCATATGTCCTGAGAATGTCTCGGGATATGTACGCTATCCTCAGGATATCCCGCAAAATCCCGGGACGAGTACGAAATCCACAGGATATCCTACAATATACCGTAATGTCCCGGGATTTGTAAGTTAACCTCGGGATATCCTGTAAAATCTCGGGATATGTACGAATGCCATAGGATATCCCAGAATGTCCCATGGCATCCCGGGACATGTACAAAATCCACTGGATATCCTGTAATGTCCCGTAATGTCCCGGTAACAAACTGAAGAAAAAAAAAATACTACCACTGATGAAATGTATATCTAAATTTAAACGTTCAACAAGGCCAATATATAATAATTTGTTTTTTTTTCACTAGCGCTTTCAGAAACTAGGTTTCCATCTTCAGGCTGTGTTTACACTAGTACAAAAAGTAAATATTTACTTGATAAATTAATTTTAAACAAAGTTAAAACAGATGATTTAAAGGATATTGGAAAAATAAAAAATGATATTAGAAAAATTAATCTTTTGAATTTTAGATGTATTACGGTGTTGTTCTTGATGTAATTATTTTCAGTAATTCCGAATTTATAACTGGGCCGTCTTCATTATTTAACAAATAATTTTAGTCTGTTTTTTTTTCTAAAAATAAGATTCCCACGCATTAAGATGTTGAGGCTTTATAATTTGTTTTAAAAGTTTTAAGTTTTCCCAGATTGTAAATATGTCTTGTTAATACTGTGGCTAGCAAGGGCTGACTTAACTTTACTGACATATTACTACCACTGAGTTCAGGAAAACTAGAGTTCTATCATAGTTGTGTGAAATGTGAATTTAATTCTAACTTTAAATTAATAAAACAATCAAAAACTAATTTTAATCATATAACAATCAATTATAACAGTGCTAATCTAATGGCAATTAAATAATCTATATTCAAATACCAGTATCCTCTCCAACTACCAGAAAAACAATTCAACTACTTGAGGCCTAAACAGATTAACAGAATCATATTATATACTGTAGTATCAAAAATATTTTACGTATTACGACCATTGCAACTGTCGGCTACTCTTTCACCACTTGAAAACACCTATAATCATCAAGCGCAGATAGCTCAGGAGGAAAGGTAAGAGGCTCATAAGGCGAAGGTACCAGGTTCGAGACCCGTCTGAGGCAAAAACTTTTTTCTCGTTTTTTTCTTCAAAATTTGTGTTTATTAACTATTTAATCAATTTACTAAACTTATTATTAAGCTTTTCATACTAAATCTATATTATTTTGTGTTTTTTATGTTCAGGCCCAGACCACACTTTATCCCAGGGACATCCCATAGTAGTCCCATATGTCCTGAGAATGTCCTGAGGACTACCCTGGGATGACCTCGGATGTCCCACGGATATGCTGTGAGCTTATCCGTAGGACATCCCCGGGCGGGGACATTACGCATTCCTGTGGATATCCTGGGATATCCCAGGTTGACCATAGGACCACTATGGGATATCTTGCATATCCTGTCGCAATATCCGTGGGATGTCCTGAGGAGAAAGTGTGCTGTCTGGGACGTTCGTGAACGCGATAACTTGAGTAATTTTTGCCCGATTTTGATGAAATTTGGTTTAAAGGTGTAAGGCGGGATAAACTTGAATGAGTTCGCGAATCAGTATGATCGGACCATGGAAATGGGGTTTTATAGGGTAAAAATTTGTTTTTCCAATTTTTGACCCTCAAAACACAAAATTTCCCAATTTCTGACTGGACCCTTTTAAAGAGCTTAAAAAAACAAACAATTTAGTATATCAAAGGGTGTTTGTACAGCTATCGGTAACGGAGAAATTTCAAAAAACTATACATTTAAAATTTCCATGTTATTCTTATGGAGAATATTGTAAAATGTTGTAGTTTGCTTGTTTATGGATACATTTTGATCACACTTGGTTAATTTATTTATTTTATACTAAACTATTAATAATTTTACAAAAAAAATACACTTTATTAGTTTCCTTGTAGCTACAAACCTAGGTACACATTAAACCTAATGTTATTTAAATTGGTTTAATTAAAAATCAATTGACACAAATGGAAATTCGCTTAGTCGGCAGGTTTGCTGCGGCGGGGGTATTTCTTTTAAATGCTGCCAACGCGACGACAACGAAACATAGACAGGAGGCGTATTCGTGATAACGACCGCAGCTAGCTACAGAACAGTGCTCGAATTCTAGCAAAATGTACACTAGTAATTAATAAATTCTCAGCAAGGAAATTTACACTAAATAACAATTAATTAAAGTTTGCCAGTCAATAGCAGCAACAATAATTAAAAGAATTGATAAATAAATAATACAACAATGGGCACAAATAACAGATGTATAATCTGACGGGCCAGGATAATAAAGAAAAAAAAAATAAGATTTTCCATGCTAAGAACTGAATTGAAAAGGCTTTTTGTAAACGGTCGTAGGGAAAATATCTTCAGCCCAAGATATGACCTACCATTTTATCATTCTGTACCATGCTTATTTTTTTAAATTAAAATTAACGTTGTATTTGGTTGATTAGGAAAAGTTAGCTGTAGAAATTGCCTTCTATATAGTTGTGTTACACAACCTGAACACAGCTGTAACTGACGTACTCACGTAATTATACTAAACAACTGTAACTGATGTACTCTTCTCATTGGACTGTTCTGGTAGCTTACAAAAATTTCAATGTGTAACTTATACAGTACTAGCCAATGTAATAAAATATTCAAATTCAAATTCATGATATGTAATATAATATTGTAAAAAGGTGAAAATACCTGTAACTGCCTCGTGATTCCTTTGCTCCTATACTGGACTACGCGCGTTTCAATGCATTAATTAGCATCATATTCAGGTCACAAAAGTTAAATGATATATATTTCAATTCTAATTAGTCAAAATATAAATAAGAAATATTTGATGTAGTAAATATACAATGTGACAAGTCAATAAAGACAAATAAATTAAAATAACGTTATCATAATATACTAAAATACAAGCTAAGTCTGTTAGTCTGTCTGTAATATATATTTCAAAATCTAGCGGAAGGATTTTTACTACATTTTGGAATTAGGTACTTATAGTCCTAAAAACGTGATTGGTGGATGCCACTATCTCAGGAAAATCTGTATTTCGCTACACGAATCATTTGAAAAAAAAAATTACCATTGGCCATATGGGTTGCTAAGTAAATATGTCGGTTGAACAAAAGAACAAGGAGAAGTAAACAAAATACTTGAAACATGTGCTTACAACAAACCACCCACAGTATACTAGCAAATTACAAAATACAGTACAAAGGGAAAACATCAGGTGTAACTACTGAGCAAAGATTAAACTGAATATTACTCGACATTGGGGAAAAGTGTTCACATTGGTGACGTTTTAGTGCACTAGCGTCAACTCAATGTTTAACTTTTATTTAAGGGTAGATTTTACAATTTGTATTCACTCTTTTGTTGTATTCACTTCAACCTGGAGGCGAGTTAGCGTAGCGAACGAGCTAACCTGAAGGCAAGTGAGCGCAACGAACGAGCTCCAACCTAAAGGTGAGTGAGCGTAGCGAACGAACTTCAACCAGGAGGTGAATGAGCCATGCGAATACTTATGAAGTTAAACGGGGCGAAGCCCGCGGGTACAGCTAGTTAGTATTAAAGTTAATTGTATTGCAATAATCTTTATGGTAAGCAATATACGCCTGAATAAGACATATCTGTCTTCAGCTAAATATGATGGTATTTTTAAAATTATGCTCATGCTGAAGTTTTACTTATACTTAAAGAAAGATTAAATTTAGTTCCAAGAAATAAATCACACCCCTTACATACGCTGTACTACGCTGTATTAATGCTATTGTAGCTGATTGCTACTGTATTAATTCTGAGAAATATTATTTCCTACTATAGGAACTGAAATAAAAAATACAGCTTTTTATTAAAAACGTTAGAAATGTGTAAGATTAAAATAAACAATGTGTTGGGTCGTCAAGTTAAAATTTCCATCACAGTAAGTTGAAATTCACCTGAAACGTAAATAATAAAATCCGAAATTAGTTATAGATAAAACGGAAGTTTCCTTTATTATGCTTTTGCTGTTGAAATAAACATTCTGAACCATGGCTCGGCCCCCTGGTACTAAATCCATATAGTATGTTTCCTTAGTTTCAACTTTAATATAATCAGCAGTTTCAAATATTATTGTAAATTTCAAATTATTCATGTGTTAAGATGTAAACATTTATTTTTCCTACAGTTACCCGGCAAAGTTGGCTTCCTTGTACTGTTTATAGTACAGAAAGCTGCTAACTGCTGCATATTTTTATTTTGTCGTACGGTTTATACTTTTTCGTACGGTTTATACTTTGTCGTACGGTTTATACTCTGGTGCACATCAGGATTCCAACGAAACAACACAAAACAGTGTGGTTATATTATGCACGTAATCCGTGTACGCTTGGAAATAGGTTGGTAACACTTAAAGATAATAATACTATGAGCAGCTGATTGACTATTATAACTACGATTTAACCTGTCATTTCGTGTTTATAGTTTCGGTATTTCTGAACTTTCTGGACTTTTCTTTTAAACTTTTTTAAAACATTCCTACAATCTTAATAAACAAGAAAATAGTCGCGAAGCACATTGCTTGCCGAGGAAAAATAGCGGAGTGATACGGACCGGTGAATACTGTCTCTAGAGCACCTATTTGTGTTGCCAGCTGAACCTAAAAACGGGTTGTATAGTGTTTGAAAGACTAATTATTTAAATGCTTTATAGTGACTGTAGGAAAAATATAATGTGTAACACGAGTGCAATGGCCTTTGCTGCACTCTAGATCATTCCGCACTCGCCTGCGGCTCATACGTAAACATTGCTCTCGTGTGCAGCAAAGTGCCACTATGCTCACTAGTTACACAAATAACTGATCTCTATGAGTATAATATGAGAACTTTGAAGGCCTATTGTAATGGGAAGCAGAGCCCTGATGTAATTTCAAAAATATTTTGTTTGCAAATCTACGTGCCATGACCTATCCAACGATACCCTGGTGATTGAATGCGTAGCAGCTTCAAAACAGATATCACAAAATTCATGTTGGCCTATTAAATATATAGAAGATTGGTTTAATGATTCTATATATGGCTCTCATTTGTAAAAAATTATTATAAATAAAAAAATAAAATGCTACGTTCTTAAACGAACCAAAAAGTAGAAAATAATGTATAAACATGTGGAGAGAATAAATACTTGTAGGATTTAAAACGAAAAACGTGGAGTGCAAGCAACAGATAATAATAGTTTGATAGGTGAAGATAATAATTGTAATTTAGGTATTGCGTGAACCCCTACGTTTATCGTTTTAAATCTTACAAGTATTTATTCGCTCCACATTTTTTATAAATTGTTTTCTACTTTTTGGTTAGTTTAAAAACGTGGTATTTTACCTAAGTCTTTTTTTATTTATAATAATTATTTTCTGCTTTTTAGTCTAATGTGTAAATATTAAAAATGTTTAGTCTTTAATGTGTAAATATATAAAATATTTAGTCGTTAATGTGTAAATATATAAAATCTATTTTATATGGCTGTTGACACATAACCAAGTTAACTGTAATCAAATGTTGTTGCTACTATTCTCATAGTCATAAAACTTAATAATCTCTAGGGAGCAGAACGTGTACCTCTTAACCTCTGCTCTTTGAACAAACTGTCAAATTAAAGTATTTACAGCTAACTGATTTTGCTTACATTCTTATAACAACAAACATTGAAAATTTGAAATCCCATTTTGTGCAGCACAAGGGAAATACGATATTTAAATTATGTAATATTGTATCGTCATCCGTTTGTGAGCTATGTTTCAAATTTCAAGTCTCTAGCTGATCGGGAAGATAGTTTAAAATCGATTGCAAATTTTGTACCGAACGGAGAAGAAAGCGGGCTAATAAAAACGTTTTGAAAACAATATTCAATCATGTGATAGCAAAACTGAAACGAGATTGTTACATTTTCACACAAGGCTGTAAAACAAATTCTCGGTTGGTCATAAATACCTTTGTGTGTTTAAACACCAGACCTCCATCACATTAATTGAATCATACATTTTCAACAAAAAACTAATATTGCTGTTTTAGCAATAAAAGAAAATTATGACTGGCATACACCCACGAATATATTAAGGTTACATTTATACGTTATAAGTAATCCTATTACTTTGAAGCAAGCCCTATGCCTAGGTTAATGAACATTACTTTCTTGAATGGTTACTTTTTATTACCTTTCTACTACTAATATATGTATTATTTAACCGATTTCATGTATATATTTAATACGCTAGGCATATTAGTAGTGGCAATATAGCGGTATGACGCCACTTTCGGCACGTTTTTCCCATGTTATTCTTATGGGGATCATTTTTAGCCACTAAATCCAAAAATCTTGATCTTTGCCCATACAAGCTCACACAAATGTTCAATACCATTGTACAACTCCATTAACATTTAAAATACACATATATTTTCAAAATCATGTGAGATTTGCAGCAGAACTCAAGCGCGCTCCCGGCTCATGCTTCTCATCTCCAGCGGTGTGTAGTAGTATAGGTTGTCGCTGCCGTTTTGTGAGGTTCGGCATCAGCTCCCCCGCCCCATGTCTAATAGCTAGTACATCCACCATTCCTCCTTCCAGTTGTTATATTGACTGATTTTATATGTTGTAGTCTATATTTCTGTCTTATCTATAGATATATTAGCCGTATAAGTTGTTTAATATTGTCATTCCTTTGTCTTTCGGGATATACCTCTTAAACTTGCTCTCGGGCCTATACAAGCCCGTACAAATGTACAAATGTACATCTACATTACAATTTCAAATCCACACCCATTCACATGTATATTCTCAAAATCGAGTGTGGTTTGCACGCTCCCGGTCGTGGGCGCGCTCCTGCTTCTCGTCTCTAGTGGTGACGCGGTGAAATGCCGCTCCCTTAGGCTTGCTCCTGCTTCTTGCTTCTTGTCTCTAGTGGTAGCTCTTGATCGAGTCATGTGTGGGAAACCTCCTGTTGAAGGAATTTCTAAAATTTCATAACTTCTGGTAAAAAAAATTAGAAAATTTCCAAAAGTCTATATATAGAGGTGGCTCAGGCCGAGACCTCATTCCTAAACATGAAGCCGTCATGTCAACACTGCTCTGTGTCGCTCTCCAACAAAAGCGACCTGATTCGCCACTACAAGGTAATACATCAAATGAAGGTGAAACTGTGTTAAGTTTGTAATTTTATACGTGATAGCCACATGGCTCTAAAATCACATACATTACAAAGTCACAAGAGTTGTGCATCATTCTCACTAAAGGACTGAAAATAGTCATCAAGAATAGCATCCTCAACCCATCTACTTTTAAGCCAGGAATTTTCCTCTGCTTTTTTAACTGAGGATTTTAGTTTTGTGGCAAGATCAGTCATTTCTAAATTTTGAAGCCTGCTAGTTTCCAAGTCTACGTTAAGCTTAGCAATAGTTTTATCATTTAGTTCAATAACAGACTTTAAGTACAAATATTCATCAGTAATGTTATTTAGGTTAGACTTAACACTAATTAGACTAGAGAAAATGTTACATTTTTCTTTTAAAACATTGTCTTTTTCTTCGCGGATGACATCCAGTTCATTAAAGGAAGCATTTAGATCGCTTTGTCGTTGTTGTTTTTCACGATCAAGCCGGGATTGAAGAGTTAATATATCACATTTGAGGTCTTTGATCACTGCTCTATAGCTATTATCTGAAGTTAGCGCATCGTCCAAACGCTGTAGCAATTTACATATACCTAATTGGATATCAATCAAAATAATATCTTGGTGATTCGCTTCTAACTTTTTTAAGTCCAGGCAGAGATTAGAGACCAGCATCTCTGTTTCCAAGTCAATGTTACCTGAAGTGGCGAATGTTTCTTCAATTATATTTGCAGTAGTGCTCGACATACCACGTGTCACCACCATTTTTACAACGCACATACTACTTAAAATGGTGTATAAGGGTCACTGTGTATATTCGTCAGGTGACGAAGTGTCTAACCCCTTCATGAAAGTAAATGCAAGCCTGCAGTACAGTGAGGTGATGAAGTTGCAGCGCAGAAGTTGAAGGCGCAACATAAATCATTCGCAGCGGCTAGGTAGGCAGCGCCAGTCGGTTGTCATCAAACAGCGGTTAGTGACAAGCGGACATTTACTGCGGCGGTCGCCCGATAGTTGGCAGCGGCGCACGACGTCTGCGCAGAACGTCAATATGTAGCGAAGATGGAGACGTCTTTCTTCAACTGGTCGAGCTGATGTTAGTTACTGAGTGTGACAATCAGTTACTTACAGACGTCTGACATCGTTCGTAGACGACACTGGTCCTCCAAATATTAACAAAGCGTTGAGACACACTAATAAATATAGTCACTGCCAAATAACAGAGATGAAACACAAAATAAATGCAGAGTCACAATCCGTACCAATCTCTTGCAGACCAGGTCTGTCACCTCCATATTGTTATTCTCCGCATTGTTATTGTTATTCATAATCTTTCTGCATTGTTATTGTTATTATTCATAGTATTATAGCTATTATTGTTGATTGTTTGTATTGATGCAATTGTTGATGAGATGTTATTTTGTTGTGTAGTTTTTTAAGTCAGTCTTGGAGTTTTTATAAATCTTATTTATAATCTTAACTGATTGTTTATTGTAAATGGCATTGCCGTGGAAAATAAAATGAAAATGCTGGGTTAAAATAGTGTTACAAAAACTGACTATCGATAAGAAGTCTAATAATAAGGATTTTAAATCGAATGGAAGAAACTGCAATACGAATATTTCAGAAATGTTTTTTCATAGTTTGGTCCTTAGATTTCAGGAGTAGGCGAATGTTTTTAAACGTAAGATGTAGACAAAGTGTTTGCTAAAGCTCGACGTTCTTTTAATTTTAGTGAGTCGGTGGCTCAGTCGGTAGCGTCGCGGACTTCGGGCCCAAGGCAGCGATGTCGTGGGTTCGGTTCCTGGTCACTGCCGATAACATTTTATCAGTACAGTTCACCTTTGTACTGTACCGGTTGACTCCTTGCTTTGCTGTAAACGATCCACGCACGGGCGCTTAGTCTATGTGGACGGGCAAATGCAAGGTTAAAAGAGGAAAAAAATCAAAATCAAAATCACAATATGTACAATACAAAGCCAGACGAGACTGTAAAACACAGAGCTTGAGCAAAGGCTTGCCTGAACATCTCCAAGCTACTAGCAGACTTCGGGGCTCCATTTCTGAGGGGCCGGGCTAAAATTCCACTTAACACTAATGTTTTTAGCAATGTTATAAATCACGATCGTCTATACCTTACCTGAAGCGATGTGTAAAACATTATTGGGTTGGGTCCTGGGGTTCTAAAATAGAAAGGCATTCCTAAAAATTATTAACTACACTGTTTTGTCCTAATACTTTCTCGTCAGTGCTTTTAGTTGGTCACGTTTAAATTTGGAATACGTTTTAAAATGACAACCGGATAGCAAAAGTCATGTTGGTGTTTAGTCAAACAACTATGTTGTTAGCTTAATACTTCAGCTGTTATACAATATCGCTTTCCATGGTATTTTATTGAAACTAAATTAGACTCTTAAGTATCAGTTTAAAATGGTTGAACCATTAATTTTACTACTCGAATAAAGCTAGTTTAAAAGTCATGGCAAACATTGTCAAAACTAACTTAATTTATACGTTTATGTGTATTCCTCAAATTACTAGACGATATGACAATCCATTTATACTAAATTAGCAATAAACGTGTAGCAGCAAGCGTTGTAAACGTATTCGACAATGATTGTGATTCTGATTAATCTGCTGTTGGTTATGTTATTGTTACGCTAGGATTTTACGATGCTAAACTGAAATGTTGCAGAAGTAAATTTTGTTGCCAATGTTGTATACAATTATAATGTTTTGTGTACGTCCTAAGTAGCCTACCAGGTGATTTTAAGACTTCTCCGAATGAGAACCTAATATTTCACATATAAGTTGTTGAACCATGTGCGATTTAGTAAATGTTTTTCTTTTTGTAAATTACCGAAACCAAGGAAGCACAGAATAATTCTGCAACCAACCGTAGTACAATGTTAAGATGTGAAACATTATTGGCTTCAATAGAAATCCTAAAGAAAGACTGTATTTTTACTAGAATATAAGCCGTTTGTAAGGTGGCGAGAAATTCTATAAATATATCTAATTATCTTGTGTACACAAGCTGAGATGACTAACGGACCGTTTCACACAGATCTGTGATAACAAGCGTATACTTCTCGTAGTTTGTTTGATAAAAACTAAAACTATTTTGATTACAAGAAATACGGCGTTATGTTAGTTTGTTAAAACTATGCCCAACCTCAGTAAACGCTAATGATAAATTGATTTGAGATATAAATAATTCTAAGCTTTACCTTGTGGATTTTGGGAAATAAATTGGATGAAATAGCAATCTTATGTTTGAAAATAATTCATAATTAATTAATTTGGCATTAGTTAAGTTTTTTTATATAATTATTTTAAATTCGTCCAAGATTCAGATTTTAAACCACAGCAATACGATCTTTTTAGATACATCGATTAGTTCCAGAATAAATGTTTCTTTTGTATCTACAGCAAGGAGAAGAAGCCGATTGGTTAATTGTAGAACTATAAATTTTGTACCTCTATATAATTATGGTTTATCTGGATAACAGTTGATTTTTTATAAGTCACAATAAATCAGCTTTTGTAAGCTACATAATGTTCAATGAAATTATCAAATGAGTGGGAAACATGAATACAACTCAGAATCGTGTGGACATACAGTTAGTTTTCTGTTTAAGAAAACTATAAAAGCAAATGCTAGAAAAGGACGCAGCTTAATGGTGAAGTAAATGCATTTTGTGGGGCGTAAACGACATTAAGCGTCCTGATGAAAGGTACAACGTAGAGTAAAGCTGTATTGTAACCTTTTATCTTACCTCAGGTCTTACTCAACTTATGTATAACCTACTGGTAGTGTAATAATATGCGAAATTAAATATTAGATTTAAATCGTTCATTTAAATAGCCAGGAATAAGCTTCTACCAAAATTATAACAATTTAATTCAAGCAAACTCAAGCATATTAACCCATAAGGTCTTCTTCCCCTGGGGCTTTTGTAACTTATAATATTCTGTGTAATATCTGATATATCTATTTGATATGTATTCACGAAACGTCCGCATATCCTGGACATATGATTGATCACCTCATATATCATTCACCTGTCAATCTTTGGTCTCCCTGGTAAAGTATGATACTATTCGGACGATAGTAATATTTGTTTTTCTTGCAAATACCACTAAACAGTTTAACGATCTTATGGACTGCATCTAGTTGTGTCGTTACAGGCTTGTGTTTTTTAAATACGATATATGATGTTAATGTTGATTTTTCGTCTTTAAGATGCGTTACCTTTGTCTCATACATATTGCTACCATTTGATATAAACTCAATCTTTGCAAATGTTGAATTATTTTATTATATTGTTCCAAATAGACGATTAAGTGGAATTTTACATGGTTTAACACACGATAGCTTTTTACCCCAAATTGCTAAACCAATAGAGACCTAAATCGCTCTAGATTATGGAAGTTTTGCCTTTTAGTTTATATTTTACATCTTTTAGGACTAAAACAATATAACAGATGGTACTGCTGTGTAGATTAAAGAAAAACGAATTCCCTGACTGTTTCTGATTCAACAAATTTTGAGTTCTACATTGAGAGTGAGATTGTACAAATATGCAGATGTAGTATATTTACAGGTTAAACTACACTGTCTATTCTTTAAGCTATTGTTTTGTTTTGTTTTTAAAAAAGAGGTTGGCGGCCTCTTTTACCTTGAATTTGCCCGTCCACATAGACTAAGCGCCCGTGCGTGGATCGTTTACAGCAAAGAAAGGAGAACTGTACTGATAAAATGTTATCGGCAGTGACCAGGATCCGAACCCACGAAATCGCTGCCTTGGGCCCGAAGTCCGCGACGCTACCGACTGAGCCACCGACTCACTAAAATGATAAAATGATGCTATAAATAGCATCTAACTTTTAAAACTTACTTATACATTGTCGATATTTTCGATGCTACTTAAAAACATTTTTACTAATATTTAAAGGATATACGCGCAAAAACCTACTTTATTTTGTTAGATTATTTATTTATCTAAATTATTTCATTTTTTTTAGAGCATTTGAAGTCGGTTGTATTTTTTGACAAAAATAATCTATTTCATGATTTTTAGTGACTGTATAATTTGTTATATATTAATAACTTGAAGTTTTTTGATAAGCAAAACTGTTTGAAACAATCAAAAGTGCCAGAATAGAAATTGCAAATCAGCTTCCCATTTCCGAAGCAGGCATAATATTATTGACAGTGAAGAATATTAATAAACGTTTCACATCTTGACATCTTCAAATGAATGTTTAGTATTTAAAATATTTAACACTTTTAAGACGATTGAAGATTATGCAATCTCACACATCTTATGTCGTTTAAGGAATAATTGCATCTAATTTATATTTGGACCTCTTCTACGAATGCTTTGGTTTTCACAATACACCTTAAATTGTCAATATCATACCGCTATTCACTGTGTTTTTATAAGTCAGAACATTCAATACTCAAAACAAAATCATACACAAATCAGGTCAAACGTTGAAATACCTTTTTTATAGTAACCAAAACAAAATGCATTTTTTCAATGTTACTTATTTAGGCTCCATGGCAAGAAATAGTTTATTAATCAATATGAAGCAACTGTTTCATGAATAAACTGTCTGTAGCTTCATTTAAATGGTTTTAACTAACAGCTGTAGGAGTGTTATTATTATTTATTGCCTTATCTGCAAAAATATGAACAAAATAAATGTTGAATATTTGAGGTTTTCAGCATTTTTCACCAAACAAATATTTTTCTTCATAATGCTATATATGGTACCAAATAGAAACTCTCCTGGTTATTTTGGTGGTGGAACCACGCTGATCGGTAAAAGAATCAAAGAGAAATTGGTGAACATACATAAAAAAAAACATCGCCACAGACAAATTGAGAACCTCCTCCTTTTGTTGGTAGTGGGAAAGTCGGTTAAAAAACTAATTCCCTGACTGCTTCTGATTCAACAAATTTTGAGTTCTACATTGAAGAGCGAGATTACACAAATATGCAGATGTAGTATATTTACAGGTTAAACTACACTGTCTAGTCTTTAAGCTATGAATAGCATCTAACTTTTAAAACTTACTTATAAATATGTCGATATTGTAGATGCTACTTAAAAACATTTTTACTAATATTTAAACCATATACGCGCAAAATCCTACTTTATTTATTACATAATCATAAAATAATTATGGTTTCCGTCTATTCTATTCTATTATATTCTTAACTCTAGTCTTTTTTGTAGTGCGCACTATTTAACAAAATATAATATAATTATACAAATATCGAACATAAATAAAATCCGTGGAATAATTCACTTCAAATCTACGAAATTTTTTATTAAATTTCGACCACCAGGTGATAAGTGGCTTATACAAATTCAACAAAACTTTGTTTAGATTACTTGACATTCTAGCTTTTGCATACGTGATGTTGAATATAAAAGATATGCAAGGTTTGCAGATTTTCGCAGGGCAATACTCATGCAAATGTTATTACTTTGGAAAGAAATGTGCTGTAATAAAGTGTTGAATGAAAACCAAATAGATGTTTTTGTAATGTGGCAGTAATTTGTTTCTTTGCAATATGTATAAGACCAACAATGTATTGTTACACCAGATCTTTAAATTTGTTGACGTACAGTGTATAACTGATGTAGAGTGTATATTTTGTCAAAATATATTTTTTATAACAATCAATCATCATTTCGTTATCCTACTAATATTATAAGTGAGGAAGTTTAGATATACGGATAGATGAGCGGATGGATGTGTAACGGGCCAAATGTATAGGGGGGTAAAACAACGGTTTGTTATTACAACGTCAATACCACGAAACTTAAACAGCCAGATGTTGGATGTTGTGGAGGCCTAGTCGCGGCACTAAACTGTTGTCATTGTCATTCTCGTCCCGCTATTCGTATCGTTCGTTTGTTTTGAAGAGTTGAGTTTGAATCGTAAACCATCGTTTCGGTAAACTCGTGCAAGAGTGCAAGCTGCGTTTCTTAAGCTATGAAAGCTTGAGTTTAGATTTAAAGGTTTGTTGTGAACGAGCACGTCGTTTCTATTTTATTTCGTTGTTTGGTGAGTGGTGCAACAACACTGTTGTTGCATTATTTTAATTTTAACTTATAGACCTATCAGCAAAACTTTGTTGCAACTTGAAGGCTAGGCCTGACTCTCAGACCTAGTCGTACGATATTTTAATCAACAAGTGTAAATGACTTTTTTATTTTATCGTAACGTTCCTTAACCAAATTTTGGGACCTGCATTTAAGTTTTAAATCTCTTTTAATTTCGTTGAAGTACCTAAGTTTGCCCCAGCAGACAGGTTTCTGCTGGACTAGTTTTGCAGAAGTTAGCTTAAGTTGTCCACGTGATTAAGTACAAGTTTTAGTTTTGTTTTTAAGCTCAAGTAGCTGATTTATTTTTCGTTCCTATTTTTCTCGTTTCGTTTCTCAAGGATAACTTAAGCCAGCTTTTTTTTTTTTTTTTTTTTTTTTTTTATATTCCGACTCTGTGGGACTAGGCTAGGCCTATCTTAAGCTAACCTTGTCTATTTCAGGTTGCCCCACGTGTACCTTAACCCTGTAGGTAAGCAGAGTGACTACTTAGATTACTGATTGCTTAATTAAGTAGTTAGCAGCGTGTCAAGTAGTTATTGCCAACAGAGCCCCGTCAAAATTGTCGATTCCCCACACCCCCCTGACAAAAGCGGTGATGTAAGTGTGTCTGGTAACCTGCTAGGTTTGTTCCGAGCGCTCATAACCGAGGTATCAACACTGAGGCTATCCTAATCCCTATCAACTCCTGGGAAACCCCCGCAGTCCGGCTCGTGCGATTCCTGGGACTTCGTATCGTTACGGTGGCGTAATTTCCTGCGTTACCAATCTACGTTTCGTCGTCAGGATATTTACGTCACAGATGGGCTCCGCCCCAGTGGCTCTGGAGTTTTCCATGTTAATGTTATGAGTATTCATATTTAAAACGAATTAAAGGATTTCGTCAGCTGTTTCAACTGCACAAGTTGGTTCTATGATATTAAATATCATTAAAAAGTTATAAGGTGTACCAACAGGGTTCGTCACTATTATTTTGTTTCATTTATGAACAAAAAGCTGTAGTACACAATGGGAACTTTATTTTTTTCTGTGGTTTAGGTGCAGTGGTAGAACATTATGGCTATGGTAGATTAGATATACTATAGCCTACCATATAAATTAAAAGAACCAAACTTCCTTAAACCTTGTCCTCTTCCATAAATGCAATTAGCATTTTATACTTATAGCCAATCCTGTTCAATGGGCAGGTATTCTGGTAGTAATACATAAGCTATAACTACCATAGAGTGCCTAATTCAAATTACAATTGTGGGTACTTACGTATTAAACGGAGGCCACATATTTTACAGCGCGCTGCAGCGGTTATGTTAGGTTGGGTTATCATAAATATATGTTTTTTTATCAAATTAAACTATCTTAACCTAACCTAACCAACCAAACTTGCTGATGGTGAAGGTTTACTAATCGAATCGAATCTGTAGGTTAGGTGGCCTCCGTTTAATACGTAAGTACCCAATTGTGTTATAAAATCGGTTTTAATCCAAAATATAAGTATTAGCAGTCTATAACAAATCCAACTTATAATACATCTACTAAAACAAAACAAAAAATATTTTCGAACCCAAGGTTTTATGTTGGTTAACTGTTGTGGGCTCATTTCTTACAGGATAATACATAATGATTTATTATTTAGATATAATTAATGGTAAAAGTATCATATAAGTTTTTTTCAATGAAGTTAGGATTTCTTTACAGGTTTACATTATATTTTGTAGGAATAACTTGGAATATTATAATAACCGGTATTTATGGTAGGTCTACATTGTCTATTTTTACCAATGTGGCATTTTGATTTTATCATAAGCAATTTGTATAGGAAGTGAATTCGTAACTTAAATGCGGTGTTGGTATTTTTATGCATCGCAGAGACAGTAGTCAAATAAAACTTATTTTGTATAGTAATAGGTAAGTTAGTTTTTAACATAGTATATATATTTGATAAGTGCACTTCCATGTAATGTAATTAAATAAATATCTCAAATTGTTCTCTATAGTTTGTGTGTTCTATAACTGTAAACCCGAACCCATTTATGTTTTAACATCAAAGCTACATCCAAGCTCATAAACTATTTAATGCATTGCGAATTGAATCTATGACAAGATAAATTATTCATGAATTTCATCAAAGCAGCATCACACAAAATAATTTTGTTTATTGTTTTATATATATATATATATATTAAATATTTAAGTAAATAAGTACAACAAATAAATAATACAACATAAATAAAGACAAAAAGTATATATAATTTTATTCCTAAACCAATATTGTTTATATATTTTTTTACCATAATCATGAAGTTACACTTTTAGGCTTTCATACTTGTAACAATGTACCTATTTTAACATTTCTAAAATTGAAAGTACTTTCTAATTTACTCACACATATAATCCACGGTATTAAAATTTTCAACATAAAACATTAGAGCTTACTTTGAACTTGCATTAAATGCAACGGAAGTGAAAAAAAAACCTGTTTGGTAAACAGGAACTACCCTGATCAACATCTAACTCTGCGCTCGGGCAAGTCTGAACCCAGACACTTCTCTTAGAACAAGTACGCTTAGACCGCAGACCAGTAAATAAGCACGCTCTGGACTGCCAACATCATGATTCATCCTCCCTCTATATAAAAAAATTTCCAAAACATTGTTATAAAATGTTATAATACTTGAAACTGGCTGAATCGACTACTAAAGCTGGCAATAAGCTTACAAAGAAAGAGCACCAACAATTATTTTATGAACCAGTTCTCTTCTCCATTAGTCAAAATATACTTTAGAGGTACAAATTCGTTTGCGCACTTGAAGGGTGAGAGTGGTACAGATATCCTCACGTTTCTAGTCAATTGTCTTGATTCCTGAATCTGGAATCTGTGTCCAAAGATATTCAGTTATATTTCCAAGTAAGTTTCTCGCTTATCAAACTCACTTTTAAATTAAGTTAGTAGGTTCGTATGATACCACGTTTGTATGTGTATGTTTTCCATCACATCGAGCAGCAAAGGATGGCCCAGGATCAGCTAATAGTTGGTATATACTCTATAGATCGAGATATAACCATGGAAAAAAAGAATCTGTTGTGGCTTTATCATTGTGTAAAAACCTCTTGTGACTGATGAAACTGAATCCTAGAAACATTGTTGTTATATAAATTATTTATTTGATAGGAAATAACCCGAATGAAAATTGCAATCTGTCAAATTAATTGGTTAAATGATATCATATAAATATAAAGATTCAACATGACATCTAATGATACACTAAATAGCTTACTAAATGTATAGTAGAAGTTTGATTTCACTGGAAGAATACTATCTATTCTTTAATTTAAAGGCATTTTTTATAACATAAAAACATGTTACTGCAGTAAATTATGTAAATGATTTCGTAGTGTCTTAACGGTTACCGTTGAGGATATTCTCAATCGTAAATACATAATGGCTGTACAGCTCTCACACGTTTGTAGTAATAATAATATATACAATAAGCTGGATAAGATATGTAACCACAGTCCGGTCGATGGTTAACATCCGTTACATATCACGTTTTATCCATGGTTCACCAAAAACAGATGGTCCAGCCTACATCATTATCCAAAATAACAATCCTATTGTAAAAACAGGAATAAGTAGTACCATCTATAAAATATCAAAGTAATTACACGTATGAATAAGCTTGATTTTACTTAAAATACTTAACCACATTTATTTTTGTATTGGTCTACTTAAACAATCATTGTCTCAAATTATTTTGCACTTACAATCGTCGATTATTTTCATCAAAATATGCTAAATTGTGCTCAATGATATATACAGAATAAAACAAAATCTAAGTTAAATCTGCATTGTGTATGTGTATACAACGGCATATTGATTAACTCTTTAAAGCTAAACATGATAATATGATGTTAGCTGGTGTGACGTCCTAACCAATATTAGCTGACGGTTTTGAGCCTTGTCCTACGCATACAGTTTCACAAGTAAGGGGGGGGGTGATTATGTAGTATTAATATTATTAGTGATTAGGAGATTAGCATAATGGTACTTGTTCTCCCTAAGTGATAGTAATACCTCTTTCTACTGATAGCATGTTTTTCTTTTTTTTACCATCAAATGCTTAATATAATAAAACGCGATAAAACTTGAATTTATTATTTACTGTGTATGATTAAATACCATGTAAAAATTTACAAAGGACTGCCTCCAAGTAGTATAGTGAAAATACAAGTAGTATTGAAGTTCTATTACACCAAATTGAGGTACATAAATAAGACTTGAACTGATTGAACGGTGGTAAATTTCCATTCGTTGTAGTTTAAAACTTTCGCCGTTTCGGCTAAGATGAATCATTTCAGTTATGGTTTGCAGCGCTTTTCATTATTGGACCAATTTAATAAACTTTACTACTCAACATTATTAACCTCCTTCTGACTCCTTGTGTAGCGTCCCCACTGTAATACAATTTTGATATGTAGCTTAGAAATCCAAAATTTAGTTACAATTCATATGTGTTAAGTTTCGTTATATTATTTGCATAAGTATAAAACAATACATAACGGGATTATTGGTGAACCAACAACAAAGAGTAGCAAAAAAAAATAAATTATAATGATGTTGAAAATGACTATACAATCAAAGATAAACAATAAAATCTTTTGTTGTACGTACATTAAATTGAATGTTTAAACAGTTCTGTCAACAAGGTCACTAAGTTCACAATTTGGACTGTATTTAAAAGTCTCATACATATCGTCCTTCCTATTAAAATTACAACAGTTTTTTGGAAATACGGTGTAATTAACCTGTGTTTTTTATTCAGTGTCATAAAATGTACTTAAAGACGAATATTACTAACTATTACTAACGATTTAGTTATTTGTTCAGTATTTGCAATTAGTCATAATTATAGTTACATTACATTTTACATTAAATATCAATTTTGCATTACATCTGTTTAATACATACAAGCTTTTTGCATAAGATTAGCTTTAATGTGACAGGCTTGTGTATAAATGTAACAAAACGTGATACGTTTAGTCTTGTATAACTGTCATTACTTTCTTTTATTGCCTAAACTGCAATATTAGTTTTTTAGTTGAAAATAATGATTCAATTACAGTGATAAAGGTATGTCGCTTCAACACACAGTGGTATTTATGGTCAATTGCAGCATTCTTTACAAACATGTGTGAATATGTAACAATCTCGTCGCATTGTATTACTTTTCCACAAATGTGACTGTCTTAAGCATACAGTATATCTAATGAATGAACTATACAGCTAATGACAACTAAACAGTTTATGGTAGAATCAAAACCACTTTTTTGCCTCAGTATTAACAATTGGTCTAATTATCATAGATGGTCACTATATGTCATAGCGATTTAGTACAATCAATACCTCTCTATAGCTTTATAAATCATAAAAAATCTACATTCCTAACTGTAAATAATTTCTTTTTCACGTAATAGTTTAGGAAAAAAACTGTTTCGACAGACGACCAGTTATAGCTTTATATTTGAACAAAGCCATATTTGACCAAAAACTGGTACTAAACTGTTCTTTAAAAATTATCACAAACAATTAAAGATAACCTTTGTCATTTACTGTGACATAAAAAGTAAGTTAGTCAAAGAGGATATCTGTGAACCAAATCCGAAAACATCATTCACTCATCGTATAGGGATATACTCAATAGAAAGTCTCACATTCAATATCATAGATGAATCAAGTAAAATAATACATACACTTACCTTTCCAGACATATCGTCATTCATGATTTCATTAAAAAGTGAATGCGAATCAATAGGAAGGATATATTTAAAAAATACCCCTCCCAACTGTTATCCACGCAAACCACAAATCAATGACACCTGTCACATCTGTGGTCACATTCTTGACAACGACTACGTCCTCGACCACAAAATCACATAAATGTAAAATTTATTATTATTTATTATTTTATTGAGGTGAGCTCCACTGTGAGGCACAACCGCACAGTGGAGCTCACCTCACAAGACTGAATGTGGCACCGCGACATGTCTCCATATCATGAGATCAAATCAAATCGATCAAATAAAAATTCCTTTATTCTTGAGCGGTTCTCAATACAATATTGGTTTACAGAATAACTCACGTCACTAAAACTAAACATTTAAAAGTCAAATATCTAAACAAATTATGTACAAGAATAAAAAATCAACAAAAAATTACATGCCTGCTTTACAATGTATTTTAACCCTTATTTTGAAAGCTAAGGCCGAAAGGCTTTTGATCTGATAGGGGAGGAGATCGTGAGATCGTGAGAAAAGAAAAGGGTCCAGTGCAAGAAACCAATACCTGTAGGATTTTCAATACTAGATCTAAGTAAGAGATACATAAACCACATGTATTACAACTTGAAAAAAAGTACTTCCCACCTTTCAATTTATTATACACAGACAACGATTCATTTGCAATACAAGTACTCACTAGTGATACTACTTCATTTACAAAAGATCAACATTTCATTTCTAATCGTCTCTTCTTGTTAGGTTGATTCAAAGATACATCTCCTAACAATCACATTCTAGAACTTGTTACAGCAAGAAGTAAAATATACGGGTATAGAACATTAAAAGATATAATACAACTGAAGAATTTACCAAAATCTTTTAATTTTACAAACTGTAAAAACATACTAAAATCTATTAAAATGTTAACACACCTATAACAGTGTAATTGATAATAAATTATATCAAGTAATACAGAGTAAATCACTAATAAAACTCACACACACACACACCGACACACACACACACACACCCCAACATACACGAACCAATACCCTTAACAGGAACCTATGGCCTTAACATGAACAATCACATAAACGACCCCAACACCCAATACACCACTAAATAACATCATCATGATCAATCACTCGCTCTCTCTCTATCTCTCCTCTCTCTCCTATCCCTTACATTTTCTCTCTATCTCTTTCTCCCCCCCCTCCCCCGTCTCTCTTCTCTCTCTGTCTCTCTCTCTCTCTCTCTCCCTCTCTCTCTCTCTCTCTCTCTCTCTCTCTCTCTCTCTCTCTCTCTCTCTCCATCTCTCCCACCTTTACCACATTTTCTCTCTCTCTCTCTTTCAAACCCCCCCCCTCAACTATCGCTCTCACTCACACGTAACAACAACCCTTCCCCTCAAATCACTAATACCAGTGTGATACTGGTAATTTAAATGAAATTGAAATTTTTCAGATACGTGTGGTATCTTAAAAATTTCAATTTCATTTCAATTTTCCATAAAAATCCTCTCCTACCATAACTACTAACACCTGGTGAAAACCCGTGTAACCCATATGAAATGAATTTGGCAACATGTGGCTGTACGAAAATTATGATTTGAGTTAGTCCATTTTGACAGGTAAACCTAAACATGTACACATATATGTGAAAAATCACAAATTACTTAGTGATTAAATTAACTATAACTTCATTAGAATAATGCAATGAAATTACCAAACAAATAATTCGTATTTACCTTTGTTTATTATTATTCTTTATTTAATTAAAGGATTATTGTATTATTATAAACCATACATACAGCCTTTATTTGGTGGAAAATTTGTCTCACTCTGTTTATAATCTACAATATTATACAATTAAAGTGGTTTCTGTCTGTCTATCTATCTGTCTGTATGTCTGGACAGCTGTCACGACTAAAATACTAAACCATTAAAGCCAAAATGAGGCAACAAGATGGTCCTAGTATCTAAGAATGTCATAGGCCTAATCACTTCCCTAAGTTCATTTCGGGCTCCGCCCCTGGGATATCCAAAGTTTTGAAGTGAGATTTTTAAAAGTAAATATTAATTGGTCTCAATGGAATCACGAGAAAACTCAAAATGTTTACCTTTGTGTTGAAATTTCTATTTAAACCAGCAGAACTGCCAAATTTATTTCAGACAGCTGATACAAAGCAATTAAATACAATATTTTACACAACCATGTCGCTGGTTAATTTAAAACAGTGTCATTGATTATGGGGAAAAAGATTGTATAACTGTTGGTTTATCAACATAGGCTCTTCTTTTGATTTATTAGAGAGTTAAAGTTATGAAATTAACGTGTTTCATATATTTTTATGCAAAAAGTAGGACAGTTACAATGTAGGTTATACTTTTTTTATAAATGTTGTGGCTTTGTGTTTATAAATTCAAACTACTCAACAAGTGTTTGGATTTAGAGGTCTAGTACAACTTCCCGTTGCACGGGTACAGTGGCAAATTAAAATAATAGTCATATGACTTAGGTAACACCACTAAACAACTAATTAGATTTTTGGTTTACTATTTTATTTATTTTGAAAGGCTAAAAGTGTAACGAAAAAGTTGTGGCATCTAGTGATAAATGATAAAAATTTAAATACAATTAGGGCTGTAATTAAGTAAAATATCTACAAAATGTATAGAAAAATTACAAATTGTATTACTAAAAAACATTTAAACATGTACGAATCATTTCATACGTTATGTTTTTTTTTTCATAACTAACGATATTTAGAAAATCGTTCACCAATGTGATGTAATGAATACAACAACTACAATAGTACAACAATACTTTTATTTGTCTTGTAGATTAGTATTACCAGCCTCTAAGTTGTAAAGGCAACGCTCTGCTGAATCCCTCCACACCATTGTAAGGAGTGCTGAGCCAAGTGTGTTTGATGAGGTCCGAACCTTTCTCTGCTATCATGATGGTTGGGGCGTTGGTGTTGCCTCGTGTAATCTTCGGCATCACAGAGGCGTCGATGACTCTCAATCTACTCACACCTTGTACCCGGAGTTGAGGGTCTACCACGGCCTCGGGGTGTCCCGGGGGTCCCATGCGGCACGTGCCTACAAAATGATAACCGACGCTCGACAGGTGTCTAAGAAAACATTCCCTGTATGGACGAGAATCATAAGGGAATTTTGAACAACTTCGAACAAATACTTCATGATATCTGGCATTTACTGCTTTGAACGGTTCTGTGAACACCAAACCACGAAGGAAATCAATGGCTTTGCCTACAGTATCAACATCCCTTGGGTCCGAGTAATGGCCAAGAGTTATCCTTGGGAATTGCAATGGGTTTTTACTTTGAAGTCGGACAGAACCTCTACTTTCTGACCCGACGAGATTCGGTGTAACAAACAGAACGGGTGAGTGCTCGTTGATAGATCTAAAACTCTCAACGATTTCTTCATTATACCCGTTACCCCTAGCAAACTGTAAAATACCAGTTGAATTCTTATTATAGTGATAAAAATAAACTTGAACATCTGGGTAGTCCAAACCTTTCCTCTCACTCTCCATAAACAAAACGAATGAACTGATCCCTTTTCCAGCTAAAGTGCTGTTGAATTTCAATAAGAAGTTAAACATGCTTTGTCTTTGGTCGACTTCTGGTAAAGATACGTCAAGTGATATCATTACGCCATATGCCATTGGATGATCTTCCAATCGTTTGCCAACAGGTAGATCGTGTATAACATTTATTCCATGCTCCCATAAATGTTCACTCGGACCTATCCCTGAAAGCATTAACAGCTGTGGACTGCTGATGGCTCCACTAGACAATATCACTTCCTTCTTAGCTATAA
This sequence comes from Macrosteles quadrilineatus, assembly GCF_028750875.1. NCBI lineage: Eukaryota > Metazoa > Arthropoda > Insecta > Hemiptera > Cicadellidae > Macrosteles > Macrosteles quadrilineatus. The sequence continues at coordinate 63,454,229 of NW_026542597.1, forward strand.
CTCTAACTAAGTAGCCATTTCTGTCAATCAGCTCAACGCCATATGCCACCTTAGTGTTTTCGTCTATTAATATTTTTGTTGCTTGCGCAAACTTAGTTACTCTCAAGTTTTGTCTGTCTTTTATTGGAGTTAAAAAGGCCTTTGCTGTGCTACAACGTCTATCATCTTCCATAGTGGCTGATAGTCTACAGAACCCTGACTGATATCTACCGTTATGATCAGGGTTTATGAAGTATCCAAGTTCAGATAAACCTCCCGCCAATATGGAACGTATTGGTTCTATATTGTCAATGTTATAGTCATCAACCTTTAAAGGGCCACCGACTGAATGGTAGTTGAAGAAATCAGGGGTGCACTTAACTCCTGAAGCTCTCATATCCTCAGACTTTTTAAAATAGGGCAAAACGTCTTTATAACTCCAACCAACATTTCCTTGAGCCTCCCAACCATCATAGTCCTTATAGTTTCCCCTTACGTACATTAGTTCGTTATGTGAACTGGATCCACCCAACATTTTACCCATCCCACAGTTGCATTGGCTACCAGTAAATCCTAAACAGATCGGTTCTTCAGAGTTAGATCGATAATTCCATTGATATTCCGTATTGTATAATGTATCGAATAAATTGGGCACTTCAGATGTTTTGGGAGGATCCCCTCCAGCTTCAATCAGGAGGACCGTCCACCCGGCGATCTCTGTCAGTCTATTGGCTACCACGGAGCCGGCAGATCCTGCACCTACGACGATGAAGTCGAACTCCTCCCAGTCCCTAGGATTGTACTGAGGAGGGTAGTTGCAGGGGTTGGCCAGCTCGCAGTCTGCCTCAGCCAGGGATAAGAACACCTCGTCTATTAGCAGAGCCGCAGCGTCTGAGTAGCGGGAGGAACACGTGCCTTCCAGGAACAGCGGGTTGTACGTGCACACGTTGGACCTGGGACAAACCAGATGTAATGTTTACCTTTATGTAAACTAAATTTCTGTAGGTATTGGGTCATCATAAAGAATAAAGGCTAAGAAGGAGTTTTTAAGATACTTAAATTCTTTTTGTATCATATTATTTAAATTAAAACTAAAACAAATAAATTTTAATGCCTTTTTTTCAAGCGTTTCTCAGTACAACTGCTTCTCAGAAAAACTTTCGTCAATACCAATAATTAAACTAACAAACAAATAAATATAACAATAACAAGACAATATAAATAAATATCAATAATTATCTATCGGCGTACGATTCATTGATCTTAATTCTTAAAGATACCAAGACATGTTTTTTGATACCAGAGGGGAAGTCGTTGTATAGCTTTGGTTGTACGGGAAGTTTCTCCTTCCAAACTCAATCCTTACTCTTGGCAAGTGAGCTGGAGATTTCCGTTTACAAACATCTAAGTAAGGCTCATTAGCCAAGGTTAATACGTATGATTGTTTGGTTGACGAATTTACGGAGGGATTTACTATGCAAATCACATATCATTTCCTTGCATATTTTAAACCTTACCTTTGAAAGATATAGAGTTGTTTGTATCGTTCCGGCAATTTGTTTTATCACTTTTCTACTATATAAATATAATACGTATGATTGTTTGGTTGACGAATTTACGTAGGAATTTATTATGCAAATCACATATCATTTCCTTGCATATTTTAAACCTTAACTTTGAAAGATATAGAGTTGTTTGTTTTGTTCCGGCAATTTGTTTTATCACTTTTCTACTATATAAATATAATACGTATGATTGTTTGGTTGACAAATTTACGTAGGGATTTGTCCTATTCAAATCACATATCATTTCCTTGCCTATTTTAAACCTTACCTCTGAAAGATATAGAGTTGTTTGTTTTGTTCCGGCAATTTGTTTGATCACTTTTCTACTATATAAATATAATTTAATTTTAAAGTATCCACATACTATACCCGACTAACAGAACTGACTGTGACTGAAAACATAACCTCTCCTAGAAGTTATGAGAAGTGGTTTTTAGTAAGTAAATCACTGTTGTAGGTAAAGTAGTGTAGGCAACTCGCGTAAATAGTGTTACCGACACTGAAATTTTCTACTCGTGCTGCTGGCACTATCATTACGCAATCGTTGTGTAAACTACTATTTTATTATCAACGGGGTAACCACTGGTACGTGTACCACCGATAAGTACGTTATAATACAATTGGATGACACAAAACAAATTTAAAAAAAAACTAGGTTAAGCCCGTCGAAACCGACGGTTGCTTTAAAGGCTTGTGATAATTCTTCTAACTGCGACAAAAAGAGTAAAATAAAAAATGAGAGCATTTAGCATTGTTTAATGAGTATAAATAGGTGTTGAAACAATAATAAATATTGCGTTAGTTAGTCATATTTCTTATACCGTCCGTCATAGGAGTTATTGTTCCTATGTTAACTGGTTTATCTTCTTTTTGATGAAGATAATACGAAGAATGCTTTTGGAAGAATCTTTAAATAGTATTGAAATCGTATTGGTGGATCTTATGTGGTACACACTTCTGTCATGCGGCTTCATTGGCAACAAATCATGCAAATGACAAAGCAATGCTGCATTTCCAAAAAGCAAATACTGTGAATTGTTACCTACGTAAAAAGTTACGTTTACATAATCAAGCTATCTTAGAAAGAATGAGGATATCTAGTTCAACAGGAAAGCGAACTTCCTGTCATGACAGTAACTGCTTAAATGGTAATTACTCTTCGTGAAATTTGTTTTACAGTCGATGTGTAGTGTTATTTTCACAAATCTCACTTAAGGCCAACCAAGTGGGCCCCGGTCCGTAATAGGCCACTGTAAAACATCTGTCAAGATATAGGTACTATTTTAGGCAAAGTTTCTCTGTTTGGATGTTATTAGACACGATAAGAGCACAATGAACTTCTTCTGCAGACTAATAATGCGTTGGTTAAGAGAAATATAAACCGAATTAATAAATTTCACAATCCAAGCGCATTAAAATGGCTCTGTCCTGATCTTTTTTGTAGTATCGAGTTTGGGCTTTTTGTTTATGTAAGTCTAGGTAAGGTGTAGGTTCTGTAATCTAGGTAAGTTACCGGTGCTCTTTGAGAAATTTCTTTTAGAGATAAATTAAATGGTTTTTTGTTGCTTTTTCGTGCTAAATCGTGCACATGTTTCTTTATACAAATTATTGAAATATTAATCCAGTTGCTGTAAACCACGATTAGTTTAACGAAATATGGACACTCCGTTCATTTGGGCAACGTGCCATTCTGTACTTGTATTATTTTTTATTGTATTACACGATCGAAATCTTTTCCAATAATTGAAAACCTGTATGAAAATAATCTCATGACTCTATGATGTCATATGACCTCTTGAATAATATGACAAAATATCGGCATAAGTGGTCAAAAAGTCAGACGCCAACCCGTACAATAGATGTAAGATAATTCGATAAGAAATAATTTTATCAAGATTTTCCCATGATTTCGGAATTGAAAAAATATATATTTGAAGTGTTATAAGACGTATCTTTAATTAATTTCTGTGAATTTAATAACACGTACAATGCTTATCAAGAAGTTTTTTATTAACTTATTGACTTTCTTTTTTCCAAAATGCTTATAAAAACTAATTGAATTTGTATGGTTTATTTCCCAAAACTAGTCCAGTCAATGAATGATCCAAAAGTAGGTGTAGAGTGCGTGAGCAGGTAACTAAGCGATTCCTTCAGAAACTTGTTCAGGGGGCTTAGGGTGTTAACATACCAAAAGTCCTGACTCCTAGGTGGTGAGCCAGGGGGTGGAGGGGGGAAAAAGAGGGGGAAAAGGTACGCATTTTGGGTTTTTTGATTATATCTCGAAAACTATCAACTTTTTGTATACTATAGTAAATTATAAAATTGAAGAAGATTAAATTTTCTACAAGAAAAGTATATAATGTGTTTATTTTGGTTCAATAGATTACGAGTTATAACTTATTTAATTGATATCTTATTAAAATACTCCTTCCATAAGAAATACATGTAAATTAGTATGCGAAATGGGGCGAATCCTATTTCCAAAGGAAATATAACTGATATCCTGGAAATATTGACAAAATTTCCAGTAATTTGACACTTTAATCATGAAATTTTGTCAAAAATTAAAGCGAGGGTGAGCATTTAAAAATGGGATGATTTAAGGTTTTTTTTTATATTTCCAATAAAAAAACACCAAAACTCGAATTATTGTTACCTCGCCCTCGCCTTAATTTTGGATCAATTTTAATGATTAAAGTGTCAAATTACTGGAAATGTTGTCAAGATTTCCAGAACATCATTTATATTTCCTTTCGGCGGATAGGATTCGCCCCATTTCACATACTAATTTACATGTATTTCTTATGGAAGAAGATTTTAATAAGATATCAACTAAATAAGTTATAACTCGTAATCTGTTGAACCAAAATAAACACATTATATACTTTTCTTGTAGAAAATTTAGTCTTCTTCAATTTTATAATTTACTATAGTATACATAAAATTGATAGTTTTCGAGATATAATCAAAAAACCCAAAATCACCACCTAGGAGTCAGGACTTTTGGTATGTTAACACCCTAAGCCCCCTGAACAAGTTTCTGAAGGAATCGCTTAGTTACCTGCTCACGCACTCTACACCTCATTCCTTGACTGGACTAAAACATAATGATTGGGAAACGAAAGTAGCCAGTTAAAATTTTAAAGTTTTAACTTTAAGTGTGATACTAAAATTTATCTACATACAGCAGATCTATAGAATAATAATTATTCTCTTAAGCGTTCTCTTCCCGTTGCGAAGCACGGGTATGGTGGCTATTACAAATAAACTGTTATTGACATTACTACTTACGAGCAAAATTTATTTATTAACAACCTTTTATAGTATAGATCGTTTCTTTAATATTTCAAAAGACTACCTTTTGATAAGGCACGGCAATATTTCGAGGTGTATAACGAAGTTACAGGTTTAATTTTGTTTCTAAAAAGGGTTGGCGGATGTTTAACTATTTTATACGACATATGTAAAAATGTTATAAATATCAAAATGTTTCTATTCGTGTCCTCTTCCCGTTGCAAAGCACGGGTACAACAGCTAGTTTGATATATATTGTATCTGTGCAATCTTTTTGTTGGCAAAGTAAATGTCCCAACTCAATTATGAGTTTTTTTCTGCATGTTCATTTGTTTCTCCTGGTAATTCATTAGCGTCCTTATTTCTCAGGGCTTCACGAAAACAAGAGCAGTACTGTTATTCAAATTCCAACTTGTTATCGCGGCAATAGTGAGTATCATTATTTAATTAAAACGATTATAGAAGTTGCTTTAAATTGCTATTATAACGCCAACCTGTTCATCGTGTGCAATAGGGAGTATCATTATTTAATTAAAACTATTATAGAAGTTGCTTTAAATTTAACATAATGGCTAGGCTCTAGGAGGCTATTGTATTAGTTTAGTATTTGGATATAAAAAAGAGAGAATAAATAGATATCAACATATCCCCGTGATATAACATATATTATATCAATAATATCTTGTTGTAATAACTTTCATTGTTTATAAATACCATATTTCAGAGTAATACCATCAGATGCACAGTTCAGGCGAAATCCAATGTTTTATAAGATGCTAGACCATAAATTACAACGTCATGTCAGCCGATAAGTTAGTATAAACAAACTGGTTACACTACTGGATCAAGTAGCCAGTCATATTTCTCTACATCTTATGTATTGTTATATTGTGGTTTTTGTAGGAAATAAACTTCATTTTTCATTATTCATATATGTTTGAGAGATTTATGGTTTATCTTTAAACCGTCCGATTTGATGATTGTGACTGTTAAGTGTATAATAGTTTTGCCTGTATATCTAAAAAAAATTAAAAAATATATGCAAACATACTGCTGTTCTGAATATAATAAGGGTTTAAACTAGGTAACAATAATAATAATAGGTTAAATACCTTATTTACGTCTTCAATCCAAGTAGTCTTTTTATGATTACTATAGTTTCGGAGCTAACAGCTCCATTGTCAAATCTTCTTGTCTTGTTAAATTACTGTTAATAGCATTGGTCATGGTTGAAGTTCACATGGATACATACACACATTATACACACATGAAACATTTATATATACAAGCAGCATTTGGAAATTAATATTTTGGCCGGCCTAAACAAAAGTGACTAGCGTTGTGGTTGTACGGACCGGTACACTGAATTATAAAAAGTATAGTAATCATAAAAAGACTACTTGGATTGAAGACGTTGTAATAAGTTAAAAAGGTATTAATAAGGTAAGTGAATAAGGTATTTAACCTATTAGTATTACTCTTCATCAATCCAGGAGGCAAAACATGGTTAAAAATTTAAACTAACTACTACGTCCCAGTCCATAAAACTGACACACTGCTAGTAATTAAACGATTAACTTACCGTACACATACTGCGAACTGAGAACAAAACATTAATACTAGACCATAGCAAAAATTCATGACTATCAACCTACAGAATGTTATGGCAACTACTGTTAAAACTGATAAGAACGAAACATCATGATAAGGAAATCAAAACAAACTTGAAGGTAAATGTTTGCTATTGTTTTGATAAGTGATTCATGATGAAAACTTTCAAATTATAAGTAGGCCTAATAATTATTGGAAATCGATGCATACCTTACCTTACCGTACCTCCTTCGCTACTTAAACCTAAAGGTAAGTTTCCATTCTTACAAATTTGTGCTGGGGACATGTGCTCACCGTGTACCCGTCACAAATCTCCGAGTTTGTAGGAATGGAAACAGTCTAGCAAAGGTTGCGGCACAAGTGACGGTGCGAATTTTGTGCCCATCAACTGCGCGCCAAAATATATGCGTGGTTGGAATGGAAACGTCTGGGCGTTATGTGCCCACAACTCGTGCATGCGCAGGTCCTCCGAACTACCACTATTGACACAAACTTTAAAGTTTTAAAAGCTTAATGCCGAAGGCATTCCACGAGATATCACCAAAACCCATGAAAAGGTACATCTGTAGAATAAGATCTTTGATACAAAATATCTCTTGAAAATATATTGGGAATATATATATAAGTGCTATAATAAAGTGTTGAATAGAAAAACATTTTGCCCAAATGGGTATTTTTGTATTGTGGCAGTAATTTATTTCTTTGCAATATGTATAAGATCAACAATGTATTGTTCACAAGTTCTTTGGTTATATCGACGTAGAACGAACTCTATAACCCGTTCTTTCGGTATATGCATAAGTTAGAACTACAATAGGTAATACCATTGATTTAATATTGAGATGTACATAATTTTAAGAGTATCCTATTAGGTTGTTTCTACGGAATTAGATTTTCTAAACAGGTGTACATAATTTTTTTTTAGGAATAACTTGTGACATTCGAATAACTGGTATTTACGGTAGAATTACATAAACTATTATTTTCAATATGACATTTTGATTTTATCATAAGCAATCTCAAATAGGAAGTGAATTCGTAACTTAAATGTATTGTTGGTAATTGAATTTATCAATAAGCTCAATTTTACTTAACATACTTGGAAACATTTCTTCTTTGTATTAATCTACTTTAACAAGATTTGTATTAGTTAATTTTGCACTTACAATCGTCAATTATTTTCCTCTAAAGTGTAAGGTATGATATATTTTGAAAATAAATCTAAGTTAAATCTGCATGATGTACGTGTATACAATGCATGGTGGAAGTAAAAATACCACTATTTACTTCCACCATGTATACAATGGCTTATTGATAAACTCTTTAGAGCTAAACATGATAATATGATGTTAGTTGGTGTGACGTCCTAGCCAATATTAGCTGACGGTTTTGAGCCTCGTCCTACGCAAACAGTTTCAAAAGTAACGGGAGAGAGGCATGATTAGGTTAATGATACTTGTCCTCCCTTGGTTGAACGTTGGTAAATTATAGAGCAATTGAGAGATTAAAATAAGCATCGAATACCATATACTGTCAGCAATCCAGCTGAATTGGCCGCGCTTTTAAATGTAGTCTATTAGGCCAGTTTTTAGGCAATACTTAAGTGTTTCTTTTTTTCCATCATCTTACCAAATAAACTGGCCAAATCAATCACAGTTATAAAGGGTGCGCCAAAATAACCCGACAGTTTTTAATACTGAATAACTCAAGAACAAAATACATTTTTATGTATTAAATAATGTTAAATTGTACACACTACTAACATTATTTAGTAGTTCAGAGATGGTTCGAAATTTTGAAACAAACTCTTTTGATTTTTAACTACACCCATAGACAAATGTCGCACGAAATTAAGTCTGGGGATCGAGCTGACTACAGCACATAACAAAACCAAGAGATCACTTTACCAAGAAAGAGTTCACGCAAAACTGTCATTGAATAGTTGGATGTATGCCAATTGCGCCGTCCTGTTGAAACCATGTGTTCGTCATGTCTATCCCTCCTAACATTCGCAGTTGTGGAACCAAAAACCCCCTCAGTATTTCAACATAGCGTTCCGAGTTTACAGGGTGTTCCCACTTTCGTCCTCAAAAACATATGATACAATGACTCCAAACAGGGCCACACGCGACACTAGACAGTAACCTTCTTTCGACGAAATGATGTTTTACCAAACATAAAAATGGCATAACATAAGCAATCATTTACTACAACAATGAGGTATCTAGTTAGTATAACATCTGACTTATTACAAAACAGTTTCTGTTAGGTTTTTTTGGCGCACCCTTTATTATTAATATGCTTACAATTTAAAATCATGGGTAAAGTCTTTTTATTAAGCCTACTACTATTTTAATACAACAAAGTGAGAAAACGCCATAGGAAAGTTTAAAACGCCATCTGTTAAATATAGACAGCTGGTTAGAGAGATCAGCAATATCAGCAAGATCAGCTATTTCAGCAATATCAGCACACAGTAGCCTTACTTTCAACACAAGACACATGCGACATTCAACAGCTGTAATGCGACTTTCACGTGCATCTAATTGTATTTAATTTACCCCAAAACTATTAAATGGCTGCATTGCAAGCTTTAAGTAGTTTTATTTTATTTTTAAGTGATTGTAATATCTATTTCTAATGATCGAATGCTTTTTTTGTTTTTTTATTAACCACCCAATTTTAATATAATACATGTTAATACTTCAACTTCAATGTTCAATGTCATACTTCTTTTACTTCAATGTGTATTTGTTATTTACTGTGTATGAATAAATACTATAAAAATCTTATAATGAATCTTATAATTGAAGTTCTATCACACCAAATGGAGGTATTAAATAAGACTTGAACTGATTGAACGGTGGTAAATTTTTCATTCGTCGCAGTTCAAACTTTCACCGTTTCGGCTAAAATGAATCTTTTCAGTTCTAGTTTTTAGCACTTTTTATTATTGGACCATATTTAATAAAAACTACTACTCAACATAATTTAACCTCCTTCTGACTCTTTGTGTAGCCTCCCCACTTTAATAAAGCCTTGATGTGTAGCTTAGAAATACAATATTTAGTTAAAATTCATACGTGTTAAGTTTAGTTACATTAATTGCATAGGTAAAACAGGATTGTTGGTGAACCATCTACACAGATAATATAATCAGTTGATCAAACATATAATAAAATAATATTGAAAATGACTATACAAAGAAAGATAAACAATAACATATTTTGTTGTACATACATTAAATTGAATGTTTAAACAGTAATATCAACAAGGACAACATGTGGAGTTAATTTAAATACCTCATACATACAGCCCCTCCTATTTAAATTACAACAGTGTTTCGGTAAAATATGGTGTAATTTACCTTTCAGGTGTTTTATTCAGTGTCATAAAGTTTACTAAAATACGAATATTACGAAACACCTAAATACAATAATTTATAATTCATTATTTGTTCGGTATTTTCAGTTAGTCATAATTGAATTTGATAATAAATGTAAATTTTGCATTACATTTTTTTAAACGCATACACACTTTTTGCATAAGATTATCTTTAACGTACCAGGCTTGCGTATAAATGTGACAAAACGTGATACGTTTAGTCGTGTACGACTGCCATTACTTTCTTTTATTGCTAAAACTGCAATATTAGTTTTTTCGTTGAAAATAATGATTCAATTACAATGATAAACGTTTGTCGCTTCAACACACAGTGGTATTTATGGTCATTTGCTGCATTCTTTGCAAATTTGTGTGGAAATGTAACAATCTTGTCGCATTGGGTTTTCAACAAATGCGACTGTCTTAAACATATGTAAATAGTATATATCTTATGAATAAACTAATCGGATGTTTGGTTGAAAACCTTATATTTAATTAATTAGATCCATAGTCTTTTTTCTTATTGTAAAGCAAAAAATGTTATACAAAAATATTTTGCCATCGTTACCCTTTGTAATGTAGGGTGTCCCACGAAGGGGTTTAAACGTTTGATTTTATATGACGTGCCCATTCATTCACCGAACTTGTTTAAACTTTACACAGTTTACAAAGTAGGTTCTAAAAATATTCTGGAAAAATTTCAACTCCCTAACCTTAGTAGAAACAAAAATGATGGCATATTGACAAATTTACCAATGTGCTATCTATAAAAACTACTTTCATGATTTAGGCTATTATTAGTTATTTATTTATTATTATTATTTATTAGTTATTTGATTTATTTTTAGTTTTCCATTAGGCTATGTTCTGGCTTTTTTTTATTTAAAAGTCATATTGCCCTGGAAAGTAACAATAAAAATATTTTATAAAACCAAAAATACCTTTTTTAATGTTTTTAAAGTAACGTTTTTGAATATACCACCATTTTGTTTCTACTAAGGTTAGGGAGTTGAAATTTTTCCAGAATATTTCTAGAACTTCTTTGTAAACTGTGTAAAGTTTCAAAAAGTTCGGTGCATGAATGGGCGCGTAATGTAAAATCAAACGTTTAAACCCCTTCGTGCGACACCCTATATGTGTAAACTTTATTTAAATTTATAGTATTGGCTATAATTTCAGGATTATGTACCTACAATTAATATAGTCTGGGTCGTTGGTTAAGTTCAACTGTAAGTTAGAACACCACCAAACGAAAATAAAGCCAAACTCCTCCAATGTCCAAGGATTGTATTGTGGAGGTGTAGGAGTGAACGGAAGAATATAACGAAGATAATATATAATCTTTGTCTGCCATGTTCACCTCTAATTCCAACTAAAAAAGAACTAAAATAAAATATTAGGTTTGGGTATTTAAAAAGCAAAAATGAAATATGATAAGGAAAGTCTTTAAGGAAAAAGTAAAATTTGGTATCAGGCATGGTATATTGACATGAGAAAAGATTTCCACTATGTAAAAAGAAGGACACTAAATAACTTAGGCTATAATAATATCAACCGAACACTGAAGTAACTTAAGTTATCTCCAGGTGACCATGTTGTGTAACCCATTAAGAAAATTAACGACTTTGTGGTCGGAATAACTTACCTTTATTGCCAGCAAAAGTGAAATTTTAGGCATTTATTCTGTTAGACTTTTAAATACCAAGGCAGCTTTCATTAGTTTTATCTACCATAACATTACAATATATTTTGGAAAGACATTCTGTAAATTGCTATTTAATTTAAAACTGTAAGTAGTTTTTAGTTATTTTCTTTCACTAATATGATTTTAAAATATTTTTATTTGTGAAAAATCCATTGAATCGTTATTGGTATAAATTATTCTCGTAGTGATATCCATGTATAAATGTTGAATAATTTTCTTCACTTGAATAATAAATTAACCCTTTCAAAAACTAAACGTAAAAAAAATAGTGTATCAGCAATGAAAAAGCAACTGCCAAACAGGTAACAGGACAATGCTTTTAGGATGAACTGCCACCTACCCTTGTTTTGGGGATCTTAGCTTTATTGGCGTTAAACCGTGTGTTACTTTGTCAACGGGTTGAAAGGTTTTTATTTGATTGTAGGGTTTATATACTGCAAAGAGGAAATTATATGAGGAATTGTTGTGTTTATCGTTTAATCTACTATTACTCTACAGTTTCACAGCTGTTGCCAGGAAGAATGTATCTAACAAAGAGGATAGAAAGTACAGTGAGAGATTTGAATTGTACTGATCAAAAGTTGTGACCGAAACCAGTAACCAAACTCACGACATTGCTGTAATAAATCTAAAGTAAGTGGAACTACCAACTTGAGCCAACGAATCACTTTCAATTATTTTTTACACCACAAACCTTCAAAAGTGGTACCTTAGCTTACATGCTATTTCACAACATACAAACTACCGAATACCGAAGGGTCATTTCAAGTCAACCACTGTAGAAATTTAAATCAGACAAAACAACAAACAAAGCTGCATACTGGTAAATATCATTATTTACCCGCATGACTACAGAAGTAGAGGCATTCGAAATTGTGACTCTAGAATAAACGGAACATTTTTTATAGAAAATATACTTATATTTTAAAATAGTCATGCTTTCCCCACCTGCAATAGATTTATAATATTTTAAATGATGGTTTACAATTTACTATAATATGTTAGAAAAAGAATGTGGTTCTTATAACTTACTAAATTTTTTACGGATGAAAATGTTTTGAACAAATAGAAACCGTCTAGCATAGTTTATACATTATTTTATTATGGTTGTATTACAATTAAAATTATTAAAGCTTCTTGAGAATCTGAGATTTTTGAATGTCAAAGTTACTTGGACATTTTTATGTTTATAATTATTGATGTATAGTAGATAATTTCGTGATTAGAAAATGCATAAAAAATTAAACTATTATTAAGGGTCATAGATTCTTTAAAGGTAAGTCAATCTATTCAATGTATATAATATTAAACAATAAAGTAATATAAGTGTTTACCCTTATAAGATATCTTTACTCTAAAACCAAACTTTAGTATTAGTAGTGTAAGAAAAACGAGGGCATTTAAATAAAAGTAAATTATTTATTTTCAATTTGTACTTGAAAAACTGTAACTTGTTTACAAAGATATATTTAACTATGATTGATATCTCTAACTATTTAAATTAATAAATTTTTATTTTTATCGTTGACATAAAATTACGGTACGAATACGTCACATGCGGCTGAGAAATAATTCATGTGGATTTATGCTAACATCCTCATTATCAATTCTATTATAGCTTTGAGAAACACATTGTACAATCTTCTGCAATGCAGTTGTATTCCTGCTGATACTTTCTTGGATGAAATTTATACTTGAATAAAAACATATATTTAAGTAGTTTTTTAACATTTTTAATTTGGTAATTTACGGCTTAAAACATTTCAAAAATATCACGAAGCTTGTAGCTATAAACAGGGTGCTAATCCCTAACTAATAATTACATTGGTCATTGTAAAAAAATAGGTTTATAAGTGTTTTACTAATTCGAATAAATATTGTGCTAACTGTTTACGTTGGGTTGGGTATAATTTTACCTATCACAATAAGTTTTAATTAAAATATAAAATTATTAAATAACATTAAAATTCTGATTCAGGGATCATAAAAATCTAGTATTATTAATATTTTTGTTAAGTTGTGTTTGTTTACGAGATTGTTACAGCAATTGTTCCATATTCATGTTAACGATTTGTATTTCAAACAAACAATTACATCTGAATCATTTAAATTTATATTAAACACGGTTATTTTTTTAAACAAAATTTACTTAATCTTTAAATTCAAAATGTTGATTAAAGTTGTTTACTAACATAAAGGTGCAATAATAAGTTTGTTGACAAATAAACTTGTTTGCTAATACACACAAACCAGTAATTTTCAATTCAAAAGTTATCTAATCGCTGTAATGCCATGACAGTTTACAAAGGGAAGTTATGGTTGTGTAAACTCATTCGTATTACTAATTGAGAATATGCAAATAACGCGAGCAATAAATGGAATAATGTGATGTCAACTAGATTTGTTATAGTTGTATTAGCTTTATAATAATGTTAACGTGTGAATTATGGATGCGAATAATGTTAAGTTTGCTACCTAATAGTTGCATTCATATATAAAAAGTATCCTATTATTTAAAAGACTGGCCACATTCCAGTGTGATTCAAGGGAAACAAAATACTAATTCTTGTATTTCATACAAATACAAGACAACCGTTACAATACAATGTATTGGAACAAAAGTTATATCTTTATGTCATATGATTCAAGACATTTAAGGAACTCGTTACTACAGGTTTTAACCGCAATGAGTAAGTTTCATCAAAATGAAAAAAAAAATCGTGTTAATTTCATTTCTGTTGTTATCTTGCACAATACATTCATAGGCGATTCCCTCTTAACCTTAACTGTCTTTTCATGTAATTAAATTAAATTATTATTTTTTTTTAACTACAGTTAATATTAAAGTAAACCACTGGTTTAAACGTAATAAAAAAAACCTCTAACTAGTTGCTCTGCTCGTGTTTCAATACGGGTTAAGAATGCAGGAGAAAATAATTCAGGTTTTAAAATGTACGAAAAATTTAATTGAATTCTGATATCTATTTGGATTCAACCAAAACATGTGCTGTTTGTGTATATTCAACTAAAAACATGTACACATGACGCAAAATATCTTGACACTTGATAAATTCTAATACTAAAGTAAGATTTATTAAACAGCTGGGTTAGTACATTTTCTTCATAAGATATATATTTGGATTTTAATGGCCTGTGGGCCAAAGCCCACGGACTTTAATTACAGGAATTTGTAAAACAGGGTGTCTACACAAAAAAAAATTACACATCGTTTATAAAAATCCGTCCATTATTAACGAAGGAGTAGTGTTTCGTAGAAATCGCCTTCACGTATTATATATAAAGATTTATTATATTAAGCAAAACATACACCGTAAAGAATAATAAGTGAATACAAATTTAAATAAAACTGTTAAAATGTTGTTTTTAACTTCAAACTACATAACCATTCAATGTAGTTTTTTTATATGCATGCCTTACATAAACAGTTGAGCAATGTGAATTTTACCTAACAAAATGAAAGAAATGCGGCATCTCTAATAGCAAGGACGAGAAAAGGTAATAATGGGCTTGGCTTGGGTTCAAATTGCCTTTGGATTCTACAAGGTTTATCTATGTATATGCTGTTCCCTAAAAGTAATATATTAGGCCTGATCATTACTAAGAATAGTTTACAATGCAAAATTTTAGTATAAAGTAATAAGGAAATATGTGTGGAAAAATACATAAAATTTACATATACTGTATATATAAAACATTAGTACTTAACACACAGTACACTACATTACCTTCCACAAATTATTAAGTATATATGTATGATAAGTTATATAAATAAAATTCTCAAGTGTATATACAAATACAGAAGCTGATGATTTTCTTATTCTATTGTCAGTCAAAAGGTTTTTTAACCCAATAATAGTACATATGATAAATAATATTGTACCATTTTTGCTTGTAAGTGTCTCGTTTTTTACTTTGTGCTGAAGAAGATCACTGTGTAGAATTTACACTCACTGTAAATTAAAACCAAGTGAAATAACTGACCAGACAAACCGCCTCTTCGATATTTAAGAACTTAAAGTGTATAAATCCACCGACATAGGTTTAAACCTAAGGTGATTATTGTTTTTGTGTAAAAATGTATGGTTTTGTTTGTTAATTCTATAGAAAAACAATAAAGATTTCCTAAAAAAATACACATTTTAATTACGTTTTAAAGTTACATTTAAATATTTATATATGATATCATGCTTGAAGCAGAAAAAAACTAATACTTTTAGGGTCGTATATTTTATTTTATTAAAAATATATTTTAAATTAAAGTTTGAAGACTCTTTTAAACCAATTATAATTTGCGTTTCTTGTTTGGCTAAATGAAATAACGTTTAACGATCTAAATAGCAATTTTCAACGACATAATTACGAGAAGAGTGTATGTTATCGTAACTTGTATATGACTCTTATATAGTTTAAACAAAAAATATTCTCAAATGTCTTAAAATCTATAAAAAGATATTACAGAACTTACTACAGGAAACCGGTGTAAGAAGGTTTTTTCAACTTTTTATTTGAATCCTGGTTTGTTATAATCGCCACAAACAAAGTTCAATATAATTTATATAGTTGTTTTCGATTCTAGTTTGTTTTTCAAATTTCAAACAGTTTTTTTTTTCAAATACATTATTTTGGATCGATTATTTAAATCAGTTTTAAATTAACTGTTATTCATACAATTGTTTCAATGCTCTAAGTGAATGGATATTCAATGTGATGCTTGTATTAAACAGTTAATAAATTCAATTAAATGTTAATATTTTTACTTCGTTTTTTTATTAGTTTTGAATAGTTTAAACTATGAAATCCGGACTTAAAATATTAATATATATGAATTATGTTATCATTTATTAATCAAAATAGTAAATAGTTAACACTTAATTAAAAGGATGTAAATAAATATTTATAGACTATTTACACACAGTTAAACAAATTGAAAATAATCTTTAGTTTCCGCGGCCGGACAAATAGTAGCCTAGGCCTATATATAGTAACGAAACACATAACGCGGGAACATCTGTGACGGAATGAAACATGTCCACCACGTGACGGCCCTACATGTGTCAGCTGCTGACTATACAACAATGAAGGGATCTTTTGTATATAGATATGAATTATTTGAGCCCGTTTTACATAAAACATATGATAACTCTTTATTATAATCACACTTAGTATGCATGCTTTATATCCTTTAGGTTGTGGGCAGCGGCGTGAATATTTTACAAAACAACACAAAAACTGTTTCATAGGAATTGTTGATTATTTTTTTTTTACAAAAATTATCCTGTTTTGTCAATAAGTCTTCAAATTGCCAAATGTGATGACGATCAGTAAATGTGTAAATGTGTCATTAGCATAGTAAACTCAATAATTACTTTGACGAGAGTTAATTGACCGATGGTACAACAAATGATTATTTACTATTGGATTTCACAAGCAATGGGATTTAATGGCATTTAATCAAAACTCAACACAATAGTGTAGTGTTGTTATTCTACGTATTTTAGTATTTTAGTACGTATATACAGGGTGGCTGAAAAGTAACTTGCACCCCCCTTAACTTTTCAACAATTTAAGATATTTGAAATCGGTTTGCGGTAACCTTCTTAGATATGAGGGGCTACAATAATTATGGTCAATTTAGAAATTTTTTCCCTTAGGGGTATCGGGGGTAGGGGATAGCTCAAAATTTTCAAATGACAAGTATAGTCAAATTTGGTATCATTTTACAGGTCTTGACAAAATATAAACATTGACATAAAGAAAACCAAAATCGGCTCACTAATAACAAATTGGCGCCCTAAATCGTTTCAAATCCAAATAACCATGAGGGTGGCAAAAAATTAACTTGCACCTTCTTTAACGTTTTAACTATATGAGATATTTGAAATCAGTTTACGGCAACTTGTTTGGATACGAAGGGCTACAATAATTATGGTCAGTTTTGAAAATTTTGCCCTTAGGGGTAGCTGGGGTAAATTTGAACTGCCATTTTGTTATTAATGGTCCGATTACTATTTTCTTTATGCTAATTGTTATGTCTCGTAGAGACCTACAAAATGATACCAAACTCGACTATACTTGCAATTTGAAAATTAGCACCACCCGCTACCCCTAAGGGCAAAATTTTCAAAGTTGAGCATAATTATTGTAGCCTTTCGTATCCAAACAAGTTGCCGAAAACCGATTTCAAATATCTCAAATAGTTAAAAAGTTAAAGAGGGTGCAAGTTAATTTTTTGCCACCCCCGTGGTTATTTGGATTTGAAACGTTTTAGGGCGCCATTTTGTTATTAGTGAATTAGTGAGCCGAATTTGCGTTTCTTTATGTCAATGTTTATGTTTTGTCAAGACCTTTAAAATGATACCAAACTCGACTATACTTGTAATTTGAAAATTTTGAGCTACCCCCTACCCCCGCTACCCCTAAGGGAAAAATTTTCTAAATTGACCATAATTATTGTAGCCTCTCATATCTAAGAAGGTTGCCGCAAACCGATTTTAAATATCTCAAATGGTTGAAAAGTTAAGGGGGGAGGGTGCAAGTTACTTTTCATCCACCCTGTATAGTTATTCTACATAAGATTTAATGTACAATACTTCATATATTATACGAATAAGTGCATTTTACTTAAAACAACGACGCTGTGATATCATATAAGGTCGCTTCCTAAATAAGAGGAGAGTGATAATATTTTAAATTAAATATTAACATTATAACAATATTGTTTTACAAGTATGCGTTGATATTAATATAAACAAATATTAATATCAACATGAATAGACATCAACATGAATTTTTCTGCTTCAAAGCTGGATACAAACGCATTTTAAGATTACAGTTGGTGTAAATTGATACTATAACTATATAGGCTATTTTATTCCTGAAGTTCATCATAGCTGCATCATAAAATAATGTTATTTATGATGTATTTTTAAATAGAAGACTGTATTTATATACAGGCTGGAAAAAAGTCTATGGGCGGTTAGATATTTCAAAAGGTAATAAAGATAGAGCTTAAAAACTTGGTACACGGTTACTGGGCTTTAACACAATTTTAACACATGATACAGTGATACACTACCTCTTCAGGAGGAAGGCCTACTAGAAGTCAGAAGAAAATTTAAGGTAAGCATAGGTAGGTATGCACATCAGTTAAAGGTCTTTAGTAGTAGAATTCAATGCTGCAAATTTGAACTCAATCGGATAACCAAATCAAAAATGGCAGCCGTTCAAAAGTGTTTTAAATTTGCCTCTTTAAATCTTTTAACGACTTCCATTGTATACTCAGTTATTCTTTTGGACTCAAATTTTTGACATTATATTCTACTAAAAATTACCTTTAATTTTATATGCATATCGGCCTAAGAATAAGTTTTTGATTTTCTTCCAACTTCAAGTGGGAATTTCCTGAGGAGGTACTATACAAAATTAATCCATCTTTGAAAACTGTTATTTTTGACTCAGTTTTCCGTTTGAGTTTGGGTTTCTGGAAAATTATGTTACTTACAAAGACCTATTTGGTATGCATATCAATCTACGCTTACGTTTCATATTTTCCTATGACTCTGAGATGGCAATCCCCCTGAAGAGGTAGTGCATCTTTGAACAATGTGTTAAAATGATCTTAATTCCCAGTAGCTGTGTATCAAGATTCAAAACTCTATCTATATTACTTTTAGAAAGTAGCCTTATAAAAGCTGATAAACAACGATATTGAACAGTTTAACTGGACTAATAGAATAATTCAAAGCTTTGTTCTATAAAATAAAACACACCTTATGGTGTTTCAATTGATCTATGAACTTAACTGAAATATTTTTAAGACCTACAGAAAAAATAAGAACCTTTTTTGCAAAGTATACACCAGTCTTAAGTATAATATAAAAATATTTTAATTTTAATATATTAGTCTGAGAAATACGAATAAGTTATTATATGTCACTTAACAAAAACATTCTTTCCGGCACAAATGTTTTTATTTGACGTTTTCATATAAACTTCTTACAGCACTAATAACATTTGCATGCGCGCACATTGAATTTTCTGCGAAAATCTCCTGTGGTAACCCTGCATGTGATAAGGCTGTGATAGATGATAAAGAAGTAATTTGAACTATTCAAACACTGTTTCCTTGTATACCAAACATGGATCGCATAATGGTAGAAATTCTCTAAAATATTCATTTCATCAATTACCAAACAATTTTTTTTTATAGTTTAAATAATCATCATGTTTATTACGTAAATAATATTGCTAAAATAACAATTTTATCTAAATGTATTAAACCTACAAATTATGTCAGCTTTATAGGTTGATTTATTTTAAATAGTAACTTTAAATGACATCAATACAAGGAAGCTATGATAGTTGGGTGTAAATTATCTTCCGACAAATGGACAATGTATATTGGTCCGGTAACAAGACAACCAGTGAAGTAGATCTGTGCAATTATGCTGCTTGTTGTAGAACACGTATTTGGCTGAATACATGTTAGAAGTACACAGCATAAATCAGTTTCTCTACTCCACACATCATTCTCACAATAAAATGTGTAAGCTATCTAACAAATTATAGCAAAAGGCTGCTACGTAACACACAATTTTAAATGGCATAGTTCTTTATTAATTTCTATATGTTATATGGGCAATACAATGTAAGATAAACACAAAGTTGTAAGGTTTTTGCTAACGAAATTTTTGTATCATCTTAAGATGGCAATGTGTTGTAAAATAGCTGGCAAACAACAATTCCGTATGTCTGTGTTTTACCTATCATGTGATAATCAAGCCGTTATTACAATTCTAGAATAAGGATAAACTTTGTTAAATGTTTGTAAAAAAATGCTCATTTCCCTATATAACAGTTGCCTAGTCGTTATTAATAATACGTTGATTTTTTTAGAATTGTAATCAAATAGCTTTTATAATCTGTTAGATTATATTTACATTCTACTGGGTCCACAATTTTGATACTTGATAGCTTAAAATCATATACAGTATGTTGTAGTTTTTTACAACCAGCCCTCTTCGTTTGTCACAAAATTATTTATTTTGGAAATATGTAAAATAAAAAAATAACTTTAAGTATTACAATCTTGTAGGTCCTAAATTGTCAAAATTAAACTGAGTATAAAGAGTTACCGGTAATTTAATTAGCAATTATCAAAATCTGAAATTTTTTATGAAAAATGAATTATGTAAGATACACTATAAAATAATATAACCAATGGCTTAAAATACGTATAAAACCAATACATTAATTTGATAAGTGATTTTCATACAAAAAACTATTTTCCTATCTAAAGTAAAACTAAATATCCCCGAACTTGTTCGAATAAACGTAGTTTTCATGTTCGTACCAAATTCATCACGTAATTAAACATATGTTTATTACATTTATTATATTATGTTTATTTTATTAGTGGTACAACACTACAATCGTTTACGTAATCTCACAGTTAGAGGTGAGCTCCAAGTTGTAAGATTGGAGGCTCCTACTGGCTGAGATTAAACCAACAACAAGCTCAACAAACATACGATTTATGTATAAACCCATGTTTGTAAAGGTTATAATTTTACACATGGATGGTTGTATTGAACAAAAAATAAACAAATCAACATGCAGATTTGATATTGAAAACCACCTTCGAAGTATATATGTTACTAAATGTAAACCCTTATAATCAGTGATTTAAATTCATCGAAGTCATACACTTTAAACTGTTTCACAAAAATATTATTGTATCTTGGTATTTTATTGATTTAACTAAGTGCTCGGGTGCGTTTTCTTACAGCCTAAATATACATTTATTTACCCTTCTACAAATTCACAATGGTTTTGCTTTTTTATACCTGATATCAATAGTGTATCACGTTACTAGTCCTGAAAATAGGTGTTTACCAGACGAGTGTGGTCGTTCGTGCGGGGTTACTATACGAGTCCGGTAAACACAATTTGGAAGAGTGACGTACGATATTTTACGCCATGCTACTCTAAGCTAACTTAAAAATAACAAATCTATAGAAATCGTTATACATTTCCACCGGCTAAAGGAATGACAATCAATATTCATAACCTCAAAGATAGGTTATGTTTTTGTTTATTATCACTCTTTGCCAAATAAAATCAGCTGTTTGGTGTCCGGTAAAAACTCATTACACTACATTAGTACGTATGAAACCCCATTTGATTAAGTTGGGGCCCTAAATCCTTACGTGGTAAGTTTATTAAAACAGTTTAGTGGGCCATTAAAGTATTTACAACAAGTTATAAAGTAAAAAAGATAGACAACAATTTTAATCAATGTTATTAGTTTATTAGAGTCATCTCAACATCATATGAAAACAATTTTTGTTTATATATGTTGATGCAATTTTGCAATCATTATACTAACAAATAACTAAAGTAATGTGGTTATGTGTAAGAACCAACATTGGTGGCCCTAACATTAAGCCATAACGGCCAACAAAGCCACAAAACGGCGGAATGTAATGAGAATACCACGTGACCTGCCTCCCACGGTGGTGAAGAATGTTTGGAATGTGAATGTCAGGATAATAAAATCATTACAGGAATATTAATTAAATTAATTGGATTTTTTTGTTTATATTCTAATGCAAAATATTTCCACGATTCTAAGATATTTATTCAACCAAAAATATGGAGTTGTTTGTAACTTGGCATATTCTACTGAAATTTACTGTATAGTCCATTGACATAAATTAAAATCTATTGGGTGTATAAAATAATATATTTAAATTTTCCAATTACTTACTTTTTTACAATGTTACGTCGCAAAAAATATTGTATTGCAAATACAGGACACCATTGATCATACACAAAAATTACTACCACATTCATTTAGGCACTAAACATTTGCGAATCAGTACTTTTATTCTCGACTTGTAGTTACGGAAATAAAGTGGAAGACAAAAACATATTTTCAATCTGGACTTTTTGTAACAGAAGTGGAAGACAAAAACATATTTTAAATGTTGAAAGAGATTGTAATTTATTTCAAATACTGGATTGTAAAATATTTATAAGATTATTCTTATTCAGTGTAGGAGATGAGACGTGTTATTCCTAAGCGGAAATTGTGTTTCACCATGAAACGGAAATACCTGGTTGGTAACCGTTATTTGGCTGTAGCGTGTTTCCGGCTCTCCAAGTACCATGTAGAATTTAAAATATAACATTGATGTAAATAATAAGTAATATACAATTTCACGCTACAAAATGTTTACGGTACGATACATTTAACCAAATCAAAACGTTTAGTTCGAATTACAAAAATTAACAACGTTGTTAAAAAAATATAATAAATATTTTTTTTAGCGAATTTCCCTATAGGGAAGTAGCTATTACCGTAGGTGGCACGGTAAGACCTAGACCCGGGACCGATTTACTTTTTCATTTTGATGTCCCCAGAGGCCAAAAACACCATTCGATCAAATTTTTAATATGTATATATATATATATATATATATATATATATATAGACTTATATATATATATATACGTCCGTGAACGCGATAACTTGAGTAATTTTTGTCCGATTTTGATGAAATTTGGTTTAAAGGTGTAAAGCGGGATAAACGTGAATGAGTTCGCGAACCAGCACGATTGGGCCATGGGAACGGGGCTTTACGGGGGGTTTTATGGGGTAAAAATAGGTTTTTCTCACTTTTGACCCTCAAAACACAAAATTTCCCGATTTCTCTTTAGACATGTTTAAAGAGCTTAAAAAAACAAATAATTTAGTATATAAAAGTATTTTTTTTTCAATTATTAGTAACGGAGAAAATTAAAAAAATTGTAAATTAAAAATTCCCATGTTATTCTTATGGAGAATATTGTCAAATGTTGTAGTTTGCTTGTTTATGGATATATTTTGATCAAACCTGGCAAATTTATTTATTTTGTACTAAGCCATCAATATTTTACTCAAAAACACACTTTATTAGTTTCCTTGTAGCGGCAAACCTAGGTACTCGTTAAACCTAATGTTATTAAAATATATTTAACTGAAAATCAATTCAGACAAATGGAAATTCGCTTAGTCGGCAGGTTTGCTGCGGCGGGGGTATTTATTTTACACTTTACTTTGATTTATTTATCTTTTTACTTAAATTATACTTTAAAATGCACTTACATACAATATTTTTGATATTTAAATTTGAAAAGATAGTCGGTCAAACTTAGAAGTTTCTAAAAACTTAAACTCTGCTTGTCATTCAGTTCGAGGAAAGTATAAAAGCCGTCAGAGAAAGAACAGATTACAACAGTGAATTAAATAAATTTTGTAAAAGCTCAATATCGAGTAATCCTCTACGAAAACCTTCCATCTAACCACTGCTAAAATGGTCTTTCAAATATTGATAAAAAATACAATAATACTTTAACAAATTAATTTAATGACAATAATTGAATTTAATGGCAAACTACAACGTTTATTCAATGCCCTTGTAAGTTTTCCCTGGTAAGTAGCTCAGGGAAATAGTAGTTTATGCTATGATTGCGTAAAGCTAGTCTTTATGACACGAGAAAAAAACCAAAAACCTCTCCGAGTTTCGTAAACGCTAATTACGCGAGTTGCTTACGCTACTTTACCTATGATCGTTGGTTATTACTTTTATAAAGCGTCATAACCCATAATCTTTCTCTTACTTTTTTTAAGGAATATGTAGGCCTACTGCTAGCAGGATTCTCACCATAAGTACTGTTACAAGTACAAGTAGACAAATATTACATATTAGTTAGCAATATGTATTGAAATAGTTTGATTACCATATTTAAAACAAAGCAGACAAAATCAAAGTATCTCTTAAAGTATTTGTATTAAGCACTGATAAGGTTATAAGGATAATCAATATGTTATGAACGCACATAATTTTCTCGTGACGTTTCTTTACAAACAGTTTGAGCTCTTACTTCTATGACGTATATTTTACTAAAACTATCTGATATTTTAAAAATCTTTTAATAAACAATCCTGCAACTGTTGGTTAGCAAATCGTTTAATTTAATCGTTAAGTTAAATTTTTAGGCTTAGGAAAAAATGCGTCCGTTTCCAGCGGAAGTCGGTAGACCAACAATTGAATTAATCGTTATCAGCTCATACGTTGGCGTTTGAAGCATTAACATTTTAATTATTTTCTCTCAATCCTAGAACCTATGACCTATAACCTAGAAGTAAAGTTAGTAAATAACGCCGTAAAGTTAGTAAGCAATGCGGCAAGTGAGTCGTAACGCTTCTAAACATTGAATGCATAAGGATTGTTTAAGCACGGTCGTAGGTAAATATCATTACATGACAGCCTTGGTAAAGAAAATATGTTGGCATATATTTATTATCCATTACAATACAACTTGTTTTATCGTAAAATCCAAATTATCGTCGGATATATATATATCGTGACAGAGTGAGTTTTCACCTCATAAATCATTTACCTGTCAATCTGCCTCCCATGTCAAGGATTATACTGGCCTGACGATAGTAATATTTGTTTTAAGCGTAAATACTACTGGATTGTATACCTTAATAAGATAGACTGATGTCGTTTTCTATATTTCTATCTTATTTTAGTTTTTAATTAAAATCAAATAATCCCAATACTATACAGAATGTCCCATAAGTATGTACAAAGAATTAAATAGGTTTAAGATAGGTTTATTGGGTAGAAATAAAACGTTAAACAAAATTACTATTTATTTAAAAAATTTCTTTTTTAGTGAGATATCCACCATTTGTCTTTTTTGTGTTTAAATTTATTTTTCGAAAACTATTTAAGTATCCTTCATAAAATTTTGGTGTGTTTAAAATTAAGCTGTAATGTATTTACAAAAAATTGATATTTGGAAAAATGTGGCTGCCATTTTAAATTTCATGAGAAAAATTAGAAAAAAATGGCTCATTTGGTCAAACAATGCCAAGAACATTGTTATTTACAATTTTAAAATCCCTATGAAACGACTGAGCTCACACAACTCAAATAATAAATAGCTGAGAAATGACAATTTTTCGTTGAACACGCTGAGATATTTGCTGGAACCATGACCTTTAAAATTCATTAAAATCAATGAAACTAATTAAAACAATTGTGTAAACCTAATTTTAAATATTTACATAATACAGGGAAACAGTATATATACATTATTCTTTGACCAAATGCAAGATGATTAGTCTATGATAACAGTATTTTAACTGAAAAAAATAGGAGGATTCTTAATAACTGCGAAATTGAATAAATCTATATTATTACAAAAAGTAGACGCAATTTTATCTTAATGAAATGCTTGCAGTATAGGTGTAAAAAAATTGAGGGTGTCAGACGATTTTTGAAGTTACCCATCTCATGAAGATTATGATATTTAGCTATTGTTGAAACTAAACAAACGTTTATTTTTAAGTCATACTAATGGATTTAATAATTTTAATGGAATTAAAAACTCATTTCCGAGGTTAACAAACAATGCAATATCCTTTTGCATTTTATAGATTAGGTTTGGTTTAAAAAGGTATTGGATGATTGAACTACTAGTTTTCAATACAATTTTTTGTTCCACTACACCATCACAAAAATTAATCTTGCTACTACAACCAGGTTACAGTAACCTATAAAGGACCCTATTAAAAAATAATTTTTCAACAAATATATTGTTTATTGTTTTCGATCTGACTGTGGTTTAGTATTAAACTGAGGGGTAAATTGTTAAATGTTATTTACATTCAAGCCAAATTTGGTCAGCATCACTGAATCTTTCAAAGCCAACTTAAAATAAATCTATAACGATGGGGGAAAAGCCCTAAAGAAAATTTACCTTTAAGTTACAATTCGTCCCTCCTATAAAAAAAACAGGTTTTTAATAAAATTGTAAAAGTGCTCTTTTATTTTTTACATGTCATACTATAATTAATTATTCATTTGACAATAGCCTTGTATATTGACTGGCAATTTTTTATTTTCTTTTAAATACACCGGTTTTAGAACTGTAATATAGAGCATTACTTGGAACAAAGCAGCCTCAGACAACAATACCACGTCACCCACAGAGTCATGGTTATGTTATAGTTGCAGTAACGGTTATGTTTTCCGGCACCTTGTTGCATGCACCTTTGTCTGCCTGTAAGATACAATTTCATTGTAGCAATTTGTTTGTGTATTTGTTTGTTTCAAAATTCGTCTTTTGTCTACTGGTATACGTAATTCAATCCCATCGAAGTGAGTTCGAACGAATAACAAGCAACACGATATTCTAATTATACAGAGAGAAAAACTTAACTTCACCACCATTGCCATCTGAAAAACTATTGGATTTAGTAAATTCATAAAATAGAGGACTTCAAAAATCTTCTTAGCACATAAAAAGAATAATTTCACTTTTCCAAAAATGGCTGTCATTTTCCAAAATATAGGCAGACTTAAAAAGTTCTTATGAGCCTTCTCTAAATGTACATATTTTAACATTATTCCTTTGTTAAAGATAATTCTTAGAAACCCAGATGAATGTCTGAAACATTGAAAGCTTTTAGGGATCTCAAATCCTTTTGGGAAATATGAACTGTTTTAGTCTTCCCAGAAATGATCCTTGTAAAAAGGAATACAGTCAAGTAAATGTAACCTTTTTCATAACGTATCTAGATTTAAAAATACATATATACTAAACTTGATTTAAATCGTTTGTAAAAGATAATGCCTGTCTTTTAAAAATACTTTTTAACACCGTTTATTATTGTCAGAGAGAGATCATATATAACATTTTGTGAAACTAATGTAAAATATCTTTTCTATTAAGGTTATGAGAGTTAAAGATGTTCATTTAGGCAGTACATCAAAATTGTGCTCAACCTTGCAAGTACAAATAAGTATGTTGTTAACCTATTCATGATTTTCAGTGTAAATCCTTTAATGTATAGAAGAATGGACTCGTTCTCGCAGTTTGACTCGAGAAGTTCTTGGTATATCTGTGGATGACGTCATATGCTGTTGGACTGGTCATCAGCCACTTAAATAATCACACAGCATACCAACTTAGTTTTATTGATGGTTTTAGACTCCTTCATGTGTTGGACCAGATAGAATCAAGGATATGAGTCCGCATTTCCAGAAAACGAGTTAGCGATAGACACAAAGAGAGTTTTCTGGCTGTTTCATTATGAACCATTCCAAAAATATGATTACAAAAATGTTTACAACAATGACAGTAATTGGTTGCACTGTATATTATCCTATAAGTGGACGGATTAGAAAAGGCGTTCT
Organism: Macrosteles quadrilineatus; assembly: GCF_028750875.1. Classification (NCBI taxonomy): domain Eukaryota; kingdom Metazoa; phylum Arthropoda; class Insecta; order Hemiptera; family Cicadellidae; genus Macrosteles; species Macrosteles quadrilineatus. The sequence continues at coordinate 63,482,044 of NW_026542597.1, forward strand.
TGTTTACAACTAACGAGTAATAAGATTTAGAGTATAATAATTATGATGGAAAAGAGGGTCCTTGTAACTAGCTAGTCAAGTATGGTGTTGAAATATTAAGATAACAGGCCATGCACAAACTATTTAGAGACTTTGTTTGATAGAGCAAATCTCTAAGTTCATTTAATGAACTCTATGATTCCTTTGTAGGTCGCTAAAAATTCATTTTACTATCGTTCTTTATATAAATATATTTTCTTTTGATTTAGGTGTAGATCCAAACAAAACAAGGATGAAGGTATTTCAAGGCTGGACACGTTCAAATCTGACAGTTCTCATGACAAATGTTTTTCGTTAGGAAGACTAAGGGCGGATATAAAGCCTGAAATGTACAATTGAAATTATACAAAATGTGTAAAATGTAAGTTCTTTAATTAGGTCCAAACTCTAAATTCATTTTCAAAACAACAATTTTAAATTTACTATGAGTTATCTTATTTACTTCATGTTTATTCGTTTTCATCTTTAAAACTGTAGATATTCTATGACTATATAAAAATGTCTCCTTTCGTTCGTAAAATTGTAACACGATACAATATAAAAAAAAAAATCAGTAAAGTAAATTTACACTCTTTAAAACGTAGTAAAGCCTTCTTAATAAAAATATATTCTAGATGACCCTATTAAAGTAAATAATAGCGAGGAAAAGCGGTATGAAAATGAAACCAAATTCTAAAGTAGAATTAGTAACAGACAAAGCGGTCCAACAAAACAATGGGGGAATTCCACAGAATCATGATAATGTTATTGTTACAGAATTGTTGTTATTACCCGCTCTCGGTGCATTAACCTTTGTTAGATGTGCGAGTCAATTACAGCGCTGATGAACTGGAACTGTTTGTCTACAACTCCTCATTATCTCACCGGCGAGGTACACACTTGGTGCATGATCCTTTGTCTATCTGTGGAAGGCAATTACAGTGATGATGAACTGGAATTCAATGAGTATGTGGAAGTCAATAACAGCGATTACAGCAAACAGGCAATTACAGTGATGATGAACTGGATTTCAGTGAGTATGTGGAAGTCAATAACAGCGATGATGAACTGGAATTGTTTGTCTACAACTACTCACTATCTCACCGGAAAGGTACACACTCAGTGCATGAACCTCAGTGCATTGTTAGTATGTGGAAGTCAATCATAGCGATGATGAACTAGAATTGTTTGTCTACAACTCCTCATTATCTAACCGGCAAGGTACACACTCGGTTCATGAACCTTTGTTAGTATGTGGAAGTCAATCATAGCGATGATGAACTCGAATTGTTTGTCTACAACTCCTCATTATCTAACCGGCGAGGTACACACTCAGTGCATGAACCTTTGTTAGTATGTGAGAGTCAATTACAGTGATGATGATGAACTGGAATTGTTTGTTTACAACTTCCAATTATTCCCCCGGCAAAGTACACTATTGGTATGGTAGCCATTTTAGGACTGAAAGGGGCTGGATAAATAGAGATTCTACAATATTATTGTACCGTAGGCAAAATATATTTATACAACCGAATTACCAAATACACATTGCTACGTATAGTTGGAATGACGCTTTCAGGTTTTAGCTACTAGGTTGTAGGGTTGAAGTAATTTTAATAGATGATAGTTATGTATTTATTATTAGTTATGCCACGATATTGAACAGATTCTACATCCTAAGGCATATTGAAACATAAATGTCTCATAAATATACCTTTTTTTAATACAACTATGTTTTTAATTAATTATATTTTAGGCATTTAATAAATTATTATACTAATATTTATACATTGGTTGTGTTTCGGTGACTTTGCTTAGCTCTACATATGCTGCTGCACGTAATCCTTGGGCCTTTGCGTGGAACGTATCAAGCAAAGAAGGGGAGAATCTGTAAAATGTATCCGTTAAAAGCTATACCGTTAACAGTTTAGTGGGGATTAGAACCATGAACATTGCTCTCATAGATTCATAGTTATTCGTGCTACCATATTGAAACTTTAATTTTACCTTTATTATAATTTTTACTTTTACATTTAAGGGTTGTGGTATTCCATTTTTTAATAGAAGCCTAAATTCAGACCGATGTGTAACTATGTGTATCGCATTAAACCTGTACGAGCTCTATAGCATTTCTGTTGATATGTAAAAACCACCAATTTAGAATGTAGAGCTAAAAACCCGTGGATGCGTAATTAGTTTCAATCCAACTCTTCCAAAACATAAGTGTGCTTAATCGCTTAAGTGTGAATTGAAAAGGCTTTCCTGTATTTTTATGGTAGAGGCATACTTTTTTGAACAACAGAGTGTTCAAAAGAACGTGGCTGAATAATACATGGTTCATTAATATGGCATTAAACTTCAAAAATATGTAAGTAAAATAACAATATTATGTTTGTACATTACAATGGAAGTGTGTTAAGTATAATCGTTAATACACTTAAAACTTTAATGGCCTTCACACAAAGGTAGGCATTTTAAGCCAAGTATGAATGGACATGAGTGTAGGATGAGTAGCGCAATCTTGTAGTTTTGTTAGTGACTAAGACAGACATGCTCCTTTGACACAGCTGTTGATTAATAGCCCATGCAATTTATTATTAATACAATTAATCGTAGTCTATACAAGTTTATTATAGCAAAGTTCTGATCCTCTTGTAATCAGACTGTTTGTAATGAATTAAATATTACTGTTTGCATACTATAGGGACATAAAGATGTTGCACGCATAGATGCGAAGGATCAAATTAAAATTGTATAGGGTACGAAGCATATATGATGTGCATGGGAATCGCTTTTATGAGCTACTCGTCGAAGATCGTAAACCAAAGTTATAAAGGTGATCATAAATTCAACACTATATGTAAAACATACCTTAACTTACTTAAAATGTTAATTCGTATGTTTTAACATTGCATTGATTAAACTATATTTTTAAAACAGTTTTTATTAAATATTTTATTGGTTACAGTATTAGTTTTTTTTTACAATTTATTTACCGAATAAATTACTTAAACAAATTTTTTACATATTTTTTATGTAAAAAATGAACAATTCAAGACGAGGTCAAACAGGCAATCGAGGCCCAACACAGTATAATTCTGTATATTTTGTATGAACAGTTTAGTAGTAGGTCAGTAAAGGCTTTAAGAAACGTTGTATGATCCCAAATTTAAAAATTGTGATTTGTAGCTGGCCTTATTTTAGCTAAATCTTTGTTGAAATAAATCTTACCTCATTCATACAATTTGACATAATTTAATAGTAAAAATATTTATTACCAAAAATATATATATACTTTGATAACGGTAAATACTAAGTGGCTCGATGGAAAAAAAAACTTTTATTTTATTTTTATTATACTGCCCATATTCAATATCGTATCGTAAATATAGCTATTTTATGTTTAAATTATAAATAATAAAATAAATAATTACATTACCAGGCTACCTAAACAAACACTACTTAATAAAAGAAGCTTTCCTTTAATTTTTATTATAGAAATACCATTGTAAAGAAACTTTTAATTTATTTTATATTAAATTGTACGTTGACAAATTTATTTACACTATAAATACGTACTTGTTGATTTATATTTTACATGGTTAGCTGTCAAATACTAAATTAGTAAGATATTTGAAATAATGTTTTTCAACTCAGTTTTGGACTAATTTCAACAAGACAAAAGCACGTTGTAAATTGAAATAATCAAGTTACTAGTTTTTTAGTTTTGATTTTTTTTTAGTTTAATAATAGTTTTAGGAAGACATAACATAATTTAAAAAAACAGATGCATACAGTATCTTTTCCCAGTACAATCAAAAATGTGAACCCAAAAAGATTTTGAAGCTAACAAACAAGCGGCAAGGTAAGTAAAGTATTTGATCAAAGAACGTAATAGAATACATCATGACCTTATGAAAAGCTTGCTAAAGCCTCTATGATGTTAATTTCAAATAAGCTGTAAAGTGTTTACCCTCTATAATTTTGCGTTTCTCATTTTCCTTTGAAATAACGGAATCGAGTTATCCAGAACCTTTTTAATAAAGGGTTTCTTGGAAATATTTATTCTTTTTATGTCCTAATCATGGAAAATATTTTGTATTCTTTGAGTTAATATTCATACAGTTTGATTTGTTTTTCAATTGTTACACCTCATTTTAATTTCATTGTTTATTTATAAGCATAGAACACAATAAACATTTAGGTAAGTTATATTCTAACAGACCAAAATATATAGTGCTAAGCCAATACAATTATGAGCCCCTGAGAATAATGTTTCAATATATTAAATGATTTAGCTAATAAATGTAGTTAGACAGACATCATAAAATAAAATATTTAAAACATTATACTCGGCTATATAACATTCTGATGAAACGGCATAATAAAATGCTTTTGCTTCGCAGAGGGGTCCATTGAATTATACAGTTAAATCAGATAGTTATAACTGCCTATTTAATGATCCCATAACTAAATCCTAACATATAAAAAAATTCATTTGGTTAAACATAACTAATTTTGGTAATTGTAAAATCTTTAAATTACTGTTTTTTGGACGAATACAACTAAGAATTTAGGCTTCTCATATTAGTAAATTAAACGCTGAAGCCGATGTTTACACTCGCCTTCAGAGAATATATATGCAATATGGTGTTGGATTAAACTCAAAAAATTATATAAATATTAAAGCTACTTTGGCACAAGGTGTTCGTATTTATGTTTTCAACACGATTCAAGGTATTGTATGTATACATTTAAGTACATTTATTTTTTATTCGTAATTAAGTTTTAAATATGGTGCAACAATAAAATAAAGGCAATTCAACTATTTAATATAACAAACAAATATAATAGTTATCGAAGTGATTGTTGATACTTTGGTAAATGTGTAAAGTACTTGAATGGTGTTGACACACAGACTAATGTTTATGTTCACTCGAGGCCACGTAAATAACCTGCTACAGTGTTTGTAACAATATTATTAGTTGGTCAGACTGTCAATATATAGAGTAGTTGTTAATACATCTGGCTATAATATCACATTACAAACCTTTTTGGTTAGTGAAAACTCGTGTTCAATAATTACTTCTGATTCAAATGGTTATAATGTCGTTTTATATGAATTTTATATCTTACCAAGATACCTGATCACAATTACAATTTTATAAGGAACTCCTGCTCATTCAAATTTAGTTCAAACTCATTAAAACCTCTTATATTTACTGTACTTGAGTAGCTGCAGAAGGCCTAAGTATCGCTAAGTAGTGCTTTTTGAATTTTGAGGTGATCTCTTTTAATATATTAAGAGAAATCAACGTTGATAGGACTTTAATACTTCCTTTCTTTTCAGATGAAGTTTCTTCAGTAGTCGGTTAATAATTTCTTTTACGTCAATAGAACTTCAAGGTTTAGAAATAGGGACAATAATAAGTAATATTTTGAAATACGTTTTGACAATGGTCATCACAATAAATATGAACCTTTCAAAAAAATAGTGTGTTAAAAATAATTATGTTCATCATATAACAAATCCCAACCAGCTAGTAAAGTAACAAAATAAATCAATTAAATGCATAAAGCTAATTATTGTTTGATGTTTGCGGACAAAACCACATTAGGATGAGTACACGGTTCAACTAAGGTTCCCCATTCTACTGGAAACAGCTAAGACAAGACATGCTAATTATTTAGTCAATTATTCACAAGGATCTTATTTATAACCAACAAACTTTTATATCTATGTATATTAACAAATATATAGGATTTAAAATTGCTAACTATAAATTTATAAGCTTTTAGAACACATACAATCTGATACGTATAGAATATAAATATTTTACATGACGAAATTAACCTTTATCAAATATACTTTACTTGTAAAATAATATTGTTATGTAAACTTTTTCCTGAATAAAAAAACATTATTGGTATAAGTTTGGTAATGGATACTATAACTTGCGATAGACTGTAAAATAATTACTCTCAACGCTCGTAACGTAGCAATGAAGTTCTTGAATAACGACTTTAACTCAGTTAATTATATTTTTATGACGATCTTAATGGCACGTAAAGTTTTTTTTATTAGTTTAATCTAAATAATAATAAGAATAAATGTTAAGCCAGTAGTTATTATAAAACTAAGATTGACCATGTACAAACTTTATCCTGCTACCTTCAGCCACTTTCCTAATGGTCTTTTAGAAACAAATGTTAACAGTCACAGATACAATATTTCTTTATTTCTAACTTATGACAGAGTATTACTGTCTTGCTTTTTTAACAACACTTTTTAAACCAGATATATAACCAAAGTATCGTATATTCTTCTAAAAATGTACGTATAATTTTTAATCCGGTTACTGATTTAATATTGTTTTGATTTCAGACAAATTTACGATTTTATTGGTTTCTTACATTGTTAAAATGTAATGTCACTAAACAAGAGATTACTCATGTTTTAATTTTGGGGTTATTTAAGAATATTCCAAAAGTTGTGATGTATTATTGTGTGTATTATTTATTGCCTTTATCTGAGATCTATAGAATAGTCTTTGCGCTAACATATAATATTTAACACGTTTGATGACTTTAAGAAGTATCCTTAACCCTACTAAGAGAATACTAATACACGGTATGCTCGTCTTTTTCCTCAAAAAATAGTAAAGTTATATAATACTGTATAGGGACTTTAGAATAATCGGTTGAAACTCTTCCATAATAGTAATCATTTACGAATGTTATTATTTTAATACTGATGGTTCTAAAATGTATTATATTTAGATTGATGAATGATATGTCAAGAAAGTATAATACTGTTGATTTCTGTTTGAAGTTTTGAAGCTATTGAACAATGAACATCTAGCCAAAAGCATAATTTTATTACTTTCAAGCTCATTTAGAGTTCCTGGATGGTTATAAAGTATCCTACACTATATTTCATTCTTAAATCGTTTATTGCAGAAACCTCATAACCAATTCTTTTTTTTATTTTTAAATTTCAGTATATGAATTATGTACAAATTGAAATACACCAGTTGGTGCAAAAATCACAAACCCGCGAAAAAAATTTTGAATATGGGGTTTCTGCAATAAACAGTTCCTACAATTAATTGTTACTAAATAAAACCAGTTTTTCGTCACTTTGAAACTATGTAGGGTCAAGAATTCAAATTTTTTTGATATATGTTTACATTACGAATGTAACATCGCGTTTTGTAGGTAAGTATTTCAACCAAAATACAACACATATGATAAAATGTTAATGGGCTTAAAAAAAAAATATCTTCCTATATAATGTAATCAACCTACTTAGGTCTACCTATATAATGTAATCAACCAACTTAGGTCTACAATGGAAACTCCATGTACAATTTCGAAACTTAAATTTATTAATTATTATACAAAACTGATAGTGAAAGAAAAGAAAGGGGGTTCACAATAAATTGTACAAACAGTGGGAAATGAATTTACTTTAAAAACTTTAGGCTAGGCCTATTACAATGGTTTTAATTATTTAGGTTCAATGTTATAATTTACTGAAAGGATCTTTATATCAGGTGGGGTGATCGAGCGGCATTTGAATTTAATCTTGTGATATAAGCCTAATTAAATTTTGTTTTAAAATATAAAGTATGTTCGAATTATAGATTGGTTGAATTAATAATAGTTCTGAATAAGTTAAGCTTCTATTAGTTCTTGACTTTGAATTTGAGTATAAATGTCCAAAGGTTAGGCCTAAAAAAGTGTTAATGGCTTCCAAAGGGGAAAATGTCTATTGGAGTAATCTCACCAAAATTTATGTCTTCTTTGAAGTAAAGTTCTTGATGTTATAAATGATGAATGTTCGTAACAAGGATGGGTCTTCTTTCAACAAATTCCACTAATTTTGTCCGAATAATGTACTTTTTTTATAAAATTTTGATATTAAATATGGAGTATTCAGTTTACATCTGCATACTATCTTGGTTCTATTGGAAGTGATGATGGTCTGATGTATTGTTGCACTCACATATGTCAATGCTGACTTAATCACATAAAATTGTAGGCCACTGTTCACACATATATTATAACAAATTTCATTTGCTAGAGAGCTAAATTATAATTTTGAAAAGTTATTTAAATAAAATTATATAGAATTTGAAGCAATTTTGTTACAAAAGTTATAGGCATGTAAAAATACATGTAAAAATATATTTACATGAAATTAGGTTATTTGAAAATTTTCTATATTATATTGTTTTGAATCAATTACCCATTGGTCTGTTTGGTCATATATTATACAAGTTTTGATAAATTGACATATTGATACAAAGAAAACATATGGTGAAAGTTAAATTATCTATGAAAAATATAAGTGGAAATATTGAATTGTTACAATAAATAAAATACGAATTTAAGTAAATATTATGTGGGTCAGTTAAAAATATTTGGTGATTGGGTAGTCTAATATGCACGTTTTCAACAAATCAAGCAGCCAAAACAGTTAAATGTTTTTTGTGTTTTTTTTTTGTTAGTGATTACTTTTCAACAACTAAATGCAATAAAGTTCACACAATAATTTTCTCAATATTTGCATGGCTCAATGTTTCATTGATTATTGATTTCTTAACTTAATAGATTAGTGCAAATGATGTTATACTAAAACAGTGATTGGAATTCAAAATAATTACTATTTCATGTTTTTTTACAAAGGATTGAACTAGTAGGCCTATAAACGTATTTATTTTTGCTTATGTATACATCAATCATAGTATGAATTATACTTATCATGTCGGCATGTAATATCATTTGCAATCCAACTTTTGTTTAAGCAACTACATAAAAAACGGTTACAAAAATATGTCTGTTATTTTGAGCGATTCGTGCGAATTATCATAATTTAACACAAAAACTACTTTAAACAAATTGATTTTACACAAATCGAAATAAATTGCTGATAGGCTATTGTTTTTTATATGTAAACCATGATTTAATAAAGGTCTTCCATTTGTAAAATGTATGAAAAGGTAAAATCAGCAAGTTTCATGAAACTAAATGGAAAGAAAGAACTGAACGTCAGCACAGTTTCTACAACAAGGGGTGGCAGATTGTCACTTATACCATTGTCAATATATGTTAAGTTTATAAAGTAAAATTTTCTTATTAGGTGCATTATAATATAAAAAATATTAAAATCAGGTAAGTTTTTGCGTGCATTCAACAGTAGCCATTATATTAAATATAGGATGTGTGATTTGTTTAGTATTTTGACGATATAAAAATGCTAACCCACAATAATTTGCTGAATTACATCACATCAAATCTTGTCCTGTGTGTTTTTACACGATTGCGTTTATTATGTACTTATATCATTCACCAACTTATATTTTTTTATTATTATATTAACGGCTCTGATAAAATATTTACTTGTGCTGTATAAAGTTCTTTAACGATGGTTACTATACAGGTTCTTTGCTGCCTTTTCCTTATAAATCGATTATTTAAAATTTAAACGTAGAGTTTAGTTTGAAGTAGTGATTATTTTATATTCTGGGACCTCAAAAACCTAAATAGTTATAATTTTATCATTATTCATCATTCCAAACGTCGAAACAAAATGTAATCTATACAGTCAACATTTTGCCTTATAATAAGGTTTTATCTGTTAATTTTGATTTTACCATTTAAAACACATAGACGTGAATTTAATATACATATACGGCAGAAATAGTATTGCCTATGAGTTATATAAGATTAAAATGAACTACTAGAATGTTTTCCTTATTACAAAAATTCTAGCTTTTATTAGGTTTATATTGCAATATTATACCGAGGTAAAATTTAAAATTAGTTTCACCTAGAGTTGTAAGAGTGAATGCAACATAACTCGTCTATATTTAAAATATTGTTATTAGTAACAGTGCCACGTGCATTAATTAAAACCATATCTCGTTTTAATGGAACGGAATCTATTAGTGTTTAACTCCCAGATTCGCTCTAATACATTTATTATGAATCAAATTGTTTCCTTGGTTACATACAACACTTTGTTTACAAAAATCACAACTAAATTTCAACACACTCACACATTAAACATCACATTACATTATTTAATTACAAAATCACTAGTGATGGCTTTACAGTGTGTGTGCGTGTTGACTGACGGACAAGGGAAGCAACCTCCCCAGCAGTCTAGAATGCAGAACAAAAAGGGACTCAGAGACATTGACCTGTGTGAGATTGCCAAGAGATCAGAGGATGAGAGAACCAAACACAATGATTACGAGTGCCACTTGAAAGGGGAGAAGAGGCAAAACCTTATCAACAAGCTTAAGATGTACCTGGATGACTATGACGACAGGTAATATGTGTTATATTTCTGTTAGGTAAACAGATCCTTGGAAGGCTGATATAGCTATATCAACAATGTCATTAAGGACTTTATGCCTTATTCCTTATTGAAATTTTTTCGCAAATCTTATGAATTCTAATGTGGTGGTTTTGCTGTAAAAACATACTTAAGCTTACTGTGTCAAGGAGCTATCGTCAAATACCAAATGTTTTGCTCGTTGTTTTCTGTATTTCTTTTCTGATCATTGATTAATCTACCTGTGTTTAGGGTAAACCTCTTAAAGTAACACAAATTGACGTTTCAGACCAGTGATGAAAGGTAAGGCGAAGACCTGCGAAGACGGAAAGACTCTAGGCCAAACCGGATTCGGACCTATGATAAAATACCCGGGCTATGTGGACTATGAACATCCGTACTTTAGCGACCCTTACAACAAGATGCCGGCCCTAGCTTCAACTGTGGGGCAGAGAGGGGAGAACCCATGTCCTCCGATAAAAGTGGTTAGTAAATAGATCAAGTAATGCTAAACATTATAGTGTTTTGACTCGTTTGCCAACATTTCAAAGTCGTATAAAATCTAAATTATACAGAAAAAAGAAAATAATTCGGTGTAGTATACAAAGAGCTCCGTTGGTAAACAGTCTAGTTCTAACAAAATGTTCTTAGGATCCAGTATAAAAATAAAATTAAGAATGCATTTTTATGAAAAGATTTCTCGATTGCATTTATTATATAAAACGTCCTATCAAAATGACAACAAGTTAAACAAAGCTTTATACCAAATAGCGGAAATGTTACGATTATAAGTTGTAATTTTAGGTAGAAAAAGGCAAAACTTTCAGGGTGTTTCTTATTTTACAACTGAGAATCTTAAAATTCCGGATTTCTTAAAATTTTAATTAATTGTTAAATGTACACACAATTCGAAAGCTGCTGTAGTACTCCTACAAAAATGTTGTGGACACAGAATACATATTGGTATATTGGTATATATATTGGTATATTGGTATACATATTGGTATATTGGTATCTTAATTATCAAACCCTCAGAACTAATATGAAAGACTAGTGTTTTATTTATACGAGTTAAGGGAACTCCATAACAAAATAAGATAATCACTAAAATAATCTGAACAACAATAATAAAACTAATAAAATAATTTTAACATCGGTTTATTTTTTTTTTTGCCAGAGAAACTGGGATGCCTTCAACACCCAGGGCACTGTCCACACACAAGATATGGGTAATGGTTGCCAGACTAAAGCTTCTGAGGATTTAGACGGACGATGTCGGTGTGCCGAACGTAGAGGAGAGGTTCCTACTTGTCCTGCAGCCGCCAGATATCCTAAATCTCCTGTGGTTCCAGGGGACATGACGAGATCTCCTTACGCTGATAACCTACACACGCACACGAACACACACAATACTCAGCCAGCATGTGAATACATCTGCATACCTCTGCCAGACTAAAAGTTGACTAAAGGTCCCATACATCTACTACTAGAATTAAATTTGTAATGTTTTTGTTTTACAAGAAAAATAAATATTGATTGAAACTGTTCTTTGCTGTATCTAGGTTCATACATAAGATAAGAGTAGTCTTTTTATCTCACCTTTAAAATGTTTTTTAACCTTTTTATAATTGTGTAAGTTAATTTGATTTACTCTTTAAATTCCTTGTATTAAATGATATATTTGTCAGTTACCCACTGAAAGCTAGAAAGAAAATACAACTATCCTGACTAAATGTATTTATTTATTTATCATTTTTATGTAAAGAATATTTTATTTAAGGTAGCAAAACCTCACTTACACCTGAATGATTTAGTTCATGCTAAACAAGGCTTGAAACCCGATGACGTGATCACTGATTAATATAAAAGGGGTTCAAAATGTCACTTTAAAATGTTGCGTTTGACCTGTTTAGGGAAGAAAGAGGCAAAACAATATCTGAAAAAAAATTTAGGCAAAGAAATATCCGGTGGAAATCAAATTAGGCTCTACATTCTTGTGGATGTTTTAAATAATTTGTTCAAGTGCTTAAGAGTTTGTTAATAATAAGTCCATGCGTGTAAAACTCAACGGAGATTTTTTAAAACACGAAATCTATATTAAAACTATTAGTTTTTCTTTTCGAGTTGGTTTGGCTTTTCTACCCGAGCAATTTTCATAATTAGGTCTTAAATAAAAGGTTTGAAGGCACTAATTTGCCATCAAGCATCGACATTCGTTTATCTGACGTATATGTCGAGCTATATACTAAAACAACTTCCTCCCATTTTTGTTTGAGTTAAATTTGGTTTTACTTTTCAAGCTAGTTTGGTTCTTCTACGAGACCAATTTCCATGATATGTGTCTTAAGTTAAATCTATGCACGAACAAATTTGCATCATGATTCATTTTTCTACTGTAGTACTCAACCAGAAACATAAATTATATTTTCTTTCGAATTCTTACTTAAATTAGAGATATATTTCATCAGTTATTATCGAATAGGCCTACATTTAGGTCCAAGAACCGTAAAATGCCAGGTTGTATTTTAGTTATTGATTACTAAGATCGGACGTACTTAACGCACACTGCTGAATCCCAAATAAACAAAATTATAACTATTTCAGGACTCATCTGTAATCAATAATATGTAACTCCATTTTTATTTTGGCAATTTTATACAACTATTTTATTTTTATTCTTGGTATTAAAATACTCTTAGAAATAAAGGCTTCGCATACTTTTTTTTTAAGATTCGTTTAATGGTTGTCTACGTTTGTCAAAGGTCTGATCACCAAGATTGTTTATTATGTTTTTAATTGTAACGCAATTGCTTACTCTGTTTCTGCAATGCTTACAAATTCTCTAACATTGACATAAGGGTTGTTGTCACTTCGCAATGTTTTCTAACGTTCAAAGTGTAGGAGAGACTCAAAAATATTATCTATTCTAAGGGGCTTTGAACAATTTAAATGCAATTAAATCTGAAATTTTCTTAAGTAGCGTTATCCCTTATTTCCCATTGGTTAGGAACTTTAATATTTAAATAACAATTTGTTTACTATCAATAAACTAGAATAAGTGCCTGTATGAATACAAATTTAATTCATTAAGCCTACATATAAGTTATTACTTAAATCTTGTTTTTTTTTCTTAAAATATCTGAAAACAAGATTACCTACAAGATTATATATATATTATACATAATCCTGTAAATATAAGTCTAGGAATTGGATGACTATATGCTTTTGATTTCTAATACACATCGAATGTCTCTAGGCATAATTTAATTGTGTAAACAATAAAGGTTGTGGCGTATTGCTTAAAAATTCAATATCATCACAGATTATGTACAATGATCTTATCATAAGTATGAAGGACTAGATTTTTCAAACGTTTTGTTTAGTAATAATCTTTCACCTAATATAAGTTTATTTTAAAACTAATGTTACAGAACTATAACTTCCTTAAACACCCTAGCTACTATGGTAGGTTTCAAAATTATTATGAACTATCTTTTACCCACGGGCTTGACTCCGTTTGACTTCATAAGTATTAATAAAACTATGAGGTATTTTTAACATTAGGTAAATGGAAAGTTCTATTTAGAAAGGAATTACGACCTTAAAGGGCGATTTATCAAATAATGGATAGTTTTGCGCAAGGTTTCTCGTCATGGCGAACATTTTAAGTATATGGGGGTGAGATTTGTAGTTTTCTCAAAAGTTCAAGGGTACTTTGGGATTTATACATACATAGTCTATGAGTTAGTGTTTATTGTAATATAGTAAAACAGTTGAACATAAATAAATAAACCATATTCTGAACATATAATACATCATAACATAGTGTTGCCAGGGTTGTACTATAGAGATGGGATAATTAATTTCAAGATATAAAATTTGGGAAATTACATCAGTTTTATAAAATCTAATCCGAAAATCCAAACTGATATGCATAATGAATTGGATTTTTACTACGGTATACATTTTTAAATATTGGTCTTTTACTAAAATTCAAACAAAAACTATTTAAATAATAGTCTTTTTTTATCAAAATAACTTCTAAACCCTGTAATTGGATATTTTAAATTAATTCTCAATGTTATCTGTCAAACTTACAAAATTATAAAGCCATGACAGGAACTCATAAGAAACCACTTCTAGCGAAATACGGGTCCCAACACGTTAGATTGTCAACAGAATTACAACGAGGGTTGGTTAAGGCTGACTCTCTAGGGTGAAGTCTTGGTCAGTAAACTTGTCTTTGATAGATTTACCATGGTCTACTTGAGCCTTATACCGAGAGAAGTTTAACATGTGCTCAGTTTATAAATAGTTTATCATATTTTTTATAGTTTCTTATTGCATTAAATAAAAATATGATCTTGCCTATACAAACTTATCAACAATAAAACCGCTAAGATTAATTGTTTTGCTTGTATTATTTGGTAACGAAATCATGTTTCCTTACCAAATTTAAAATGTATTTAGAGGTGCTACTGTTGATGTTATTTAGGAAATGCTGTATCAGGCAAAATAAACAGTACTCAAATGGTATCAGCTGATTCACATATGGTACTGCTTATTTTGGCTAATACTGTATATCATCTGTTACGTACAGCAACGGCTGTAACTCTCTCTTACAACTGACAGACAAGACAGATTGCATAATTAACTGACTCGGACAATCCAAAGGGATTAGGTTTGTCTCAATTAATTACGACTACGCAGCAAACAGTAACCAACTACTCAGTTATACAATAATTCTAAATACGGTTATATATTAAGTACCAAGGCATTTAATTAGCGATTTCTTAAAAAAGGAAAATATCCCATAAACAAGTGGCTGTTATTAACTATGTTTTATATTGCAGGGTAATAAAAGTAATCACTCATTTTATAATCACACGATTTAGGGAGGATTTAGTGTGATCAACTATAATTTTTACGACATAGTGCTTGTTTAGAAGAACTAGTTTTGTAACTGTAAGAAATTACCCATCTCTGACATCTGGAGTTTTCTCACGTCTTAAATATCTACTAGATAACATGAGGCAGTAACTGTCACCAAACAGAAACTTGTTTATTGTAGAAAGCTTTAAATTGTTTGTGATGTGATGTGAAGTAACATTCTAACTCTCACACGATGTTAATAAAATCACAGTATCTACTTTTTTGTTAAGTTGTATACAAACAATAGACGTTCTTTTTTATTCAAAGTTCTGTGATGTAAATATTTTTTTTTATTTATTTAATGAATTAAATCACAAATCAAATATGGATGCATCGTAGTAGGATTACATCAAAGGGAAGCAAATGCTACTGTTACTACATTAGAATACCCTTATGAATATTTATTTGAGTCAGATATTCTGCTTTGAATGTTGCTAATAGTAATAGTTTATGATTAATCTAGCTTATTTGGAGTTATGACTGTGTATTATATTCCAGAACAGTCTAGGTTACAGAAATAATGGTTATACTTACCAATAAAAAAGAACCAAGATACAATTAGAATTAACTTTATATTAGCTTTCAAAATTTCATCATCTTCATCTTCTTCTTCTTTCCTTCAAGAATAAGGCAGTGCCTGTTCCGATCTCACAATAATCTCTTCACTTCCATCTCTTCCGAGGTCTTCCAACATCCCTCTTCCCTCTAGGGTTGTAATTAAAAGTCTTCCGTGGTTTGCATTTAGATAATAAAAAAATGATTTTCTTTATTTTTTTGCATTGGAAAAATACATTAGGGTATATTTCATGCATTTGTTAACAATGTATCTATAACATTTTCCTTTGAAACAATATAAGGATTTTGATGTCCATGTTCCGTCTAGGAATAGTAAATAGATTTAGTAGTTAATATCCTGCAGAGATAGGACTTTTTGTACGCAATTAATAATACTTACCAATGTTGCTAAAAACACGACATAGAGTATTGGTAACATGTACTATGATGAGATTAAATCATTTAACATTTTAAAACGTAAACACTATGGAATACTTTTCTTAAGGCTTTTGGACACGAATCATTGTTTGTTTTTTTTTTTGCGGTAAACCAAACCACATCGTTACATCGCAGTAAACGAAAAACCTTTAGTGGTTTGGCGTGTCTCATTATAACTGAAAACAATGTCAACAATAACTACAACCAATCAATCTAACGAGTGTACACTACTAATGGTGTACACTTAGTAGATATTGCCATAACATACATAATTATATCTGATTGTTAAGTATTTTTTCAATGAGAGACAAAGGGCAAAATCGCCGTTAAACTTTTTTCATTCTTTTACTTATTGAATAAGATATTTACTTTATTCCTAAACAATTACTCGTATTTTTATGTTTGACATGAAATATCTTATCGGTAAAGGTAATCAAAAATTGACATCAAAATAACAGTCCATTGAATGTTTATCATTCTAATAAGTAAGAAATAAGTAACTTACTAAAGATGTTTTTGTGTTATACAAAATCTAAGGAAAATGTAATACAGAAAAGGACCGAAGTTTAAAAAGGGATTGGGAATATCAAAGTTTTTATGCATTATGTCTTAGTTAGTTTCTCACAATATTAATTTCAAATATATTTTTTATTTCAACATAAACACTCATGGAAACTTTTCCCATTATTTAAGATTCATCTAAAAACCGAAACCATTTAACAATATAATCATAGCTTATTCGCTCAAACTAGGCCACCTTTAAAAATAAAAAGACCTTGTATGATCGCATGGACGAATACCTTTTTAGAAAATATATACATCGCAGTAAACGAAAAGCCATTTGTGGTTTGAAGTGTGTCATTATAACTGAAAACAATGTCAACAATAACTACAACCAATCAATTCAACGAGTGTACACTATTAATGGTGTACACTTAGTAGATATTGCCATTACATATATAATTATTTCTGATTGTTAAGTATTTTTTTAGCGAGATACAAATAACAAAATAACCATAGAGCTTTTTTATTCTTTTACTTATTGAATAAGCTATTTACTATATGCCTAAATTATTCGTATTTTTATGTCTTACATAAATAATTTATTGGTTTAAAACTAATAAAAACCTAAAATTACTATAATGGGCCAATGTATGTTAATCATTCTAACAAGTAATCAAGTAACTTACTACAATTGTTTTTGAGTTATACAAATTCTAAAGAAAATTTAATACAGAAAAGGACCGAAGTTTAAAAAGGGATTGGGAATATCGAAGTTTCTATGCATTATGGCGTGGTTAGTTTCTCACAATATGAATTTTAAATATATTTTTTATTCAAACATAAACACTCATGAAAATTCTTCCCATTATTTAAGATTCCTCTAAGCACTGAAACCAATTAACAATATAATCATAGCTTATTTGCTCAAACTAGGCCACCTTTAAAAATATAAAGACCTTGTTTGATCGCATGGACGAATACCTTTTTAGAAAAATATAAACACGTTAACATGTAAACTTAATTAAAAGGAATGTTGGTCATAGTTGTTTGTCTATCTAGAGCTAAGTTTTAGTCAGTAAACATGTCTTTGACAACATTCTTCACGGTCTACTGGAGCCTTATGTTGAGAGACGAGTAACATGTTTTTGGTTGAGAAGTTTGAAATCTTTTTCATTATCTCTTGCAACAAAATAAAGAAAAATATAATTTTGTCTAAAGAAACTAATGAACTATAAAACTTCTAGAACAAATGGTTTGTTTGTTGTACCAAAATTATGTTTTAATGTGTCGATTAATGTGTTTTTTTAGCTGTAATTAACTGTTATTATTACTCTGTCAAAACATCTGTCATGTCCAACAACATCTGTTATCCTCCCTTGCAACTGACGCATTGTAAGATGGATCTTTCATAATGTACTGTTTTAGAGACTCACCATGGCTTAGGCCTATATCGGTTAAATTTATGAATTTTGTATAGTTTGTATATCTAGTTACAATTTAGAAATAAAATCACAATGGTAAAAGGGTGTCAACTGCCTTGTTTAGAGTCAGCAAAAGTATCATATATAAAATGTGTTTAGCATTATAGGAAAACAAATACTAAATACGATTCCAACGGGAACTATCACTTTGTATTAACATTGGAGATAAAAAAACTGCAAAAAAATATCATTATGTATTAATATTAAGTATATGCAAAACTAAATACCTTTCGGCAGTATAACTAATACCCTTACTAAGATGTTCTGCATAAAACACATTATACAATAAATTATAAATAATCCACGGAAATCCTATTTTATGTGTTTTTATTGTCAAAGCTGCAACGTAATAATTAACAAATTGTAAAAAAATACAGTAATTAATAATATATTTACACCAACGAACAAATGATTTGTAAGAATTGAATGGACTGATTATGATAAAAATATAAGACTTAGATAAAATTATGTATACTAATATTAAAAAAAAAAAATCTCGTGAACAAAAACAGATTATTTGAGTGTAAATAGGTAAGCTCTACACCTTTAAATAACAAGTCAATCCATATTCATTTCTTAATGTTACAATTATGTTCTATGTGGAAGAAAATTCTACAAATTTTAAATTGGATTTCAAAGGAGCTTTGAAACACGGAGCAGTCAAAATAAATATATTCTTATTACTTTTACAATGAAAATAATTAGAAATTAATTGTATCTTTGTAACGATTACATAATGTTGGATTATTTTGTTAATTTCAGTATTAATCTGAACTTGCTGGTAAACTAATTTGGTTGTGGTTTTCGTTAATGCATGTTTGTAAACTGTAATGCTTATGGTTTCCTCATGAGTACGTAGCTTAACTGAATTTGTTAACCAAAACTTACCCAACAATCCCCCAAAACTTATCCTGAGAAATAAGTAATTGGTCAATGTTCATAGCCGTGTTCGTTAAAATTGTATATTTACTTGATACTTGATGTTATTAAAGCTAACTTTATATATTACATAATATATAAACTTACAATATTTTATCCTGATAACTTTAACTGAAATTAGAGGGTGCATATATTTATTAGCAACCTTTACTCTACTCAGGCCTCATACATAGAGGAAAGTGACAGTCTGTGGAGCACGTGTTAATGGGAACTATTTTCCAACTTGTAACAAATTATTCACCCTATAATTTTTTTATATCCTTATATAGTCTATAAAGTTTACTTCACATAACATTACAATTTATTTTCCCTCACCTGAAACCTAATTAATACAGCAAGCTATAATTTTCATAGGCATGGTGTGCAATAACATGCTCACTCATGCACTATGTTTATAAAATACCAGAACCGTTCTAAATGAACGTGAGGACAGTTTTATATTTGAAATATACATCCTTGTGTGACAACAATATTTTCTGTAGTTAAATATATTCTTTAGCCTACCTTTATCAAGCTAATCACACCATAATTATTAGATAATGCTTTATTTAGTTTACATTTGCTTAGGAGTATTCATTTTTCTAATGTATCTACTACCAGGTATGATATTGAAAATTTTGATGCACAAATAAACTGTGTATATTTGTTATGACACTAACTGATAATGTTATGTTTCCCTGAAATGACTAAGCTCTCTTGGGGTAAATTAAAAAAAGTAAGATTAAATTAAAACTGAATGTTGTTTTGAGTATTTGTATACAGCATTTTTACACGATTGACTTTTAATAAACTAGCTGCTATACATGTGCTTTGCACCAAGAAGAGAAAGCAAAATATAATAATGCAGTTTTTTAGATTAACTGTTTAAAACCACTACGGGTTCTTATTTTTTAGAAACCAAACTTTATTTTATATCTTGGTTTAACTATAAACTTATATTCTAGACATTAAAGAAAGTGGTTTACATTTCCAATGCAACCTAGTGTGGTGTATAAGTGGATGTCGATGAAAGTTGTCTATTCTATTGATAACAAACTCACCAAAACACCCAGTTCCTTTATTCCTTCTAACCTACACTAATATTTAAAGTCAATATGTCCAAAACAGCAGCAACCGGAGTACAGCAATACATTAATTCATTTCAAATTAATATTTGTTTTATTTAAAGATGTTTTATCCAGATTCACTTATTTTAGCACAACTTACCTGTAAGCACATTATATAAAGTTAATATATTAATATATCAAACTCTTCATGACTTTTATTATGTTTTGTTAATTACAAATGAACCTATAACTAGTAAATGAGTACAAGATGAATATTTATATAAAATGAATAAAACACCAAGAGATACATTTCCACATCTACTTTACACTATTTCTAATGCTAGGTATAACTCGAGCTGTGATGATATATTGTTTATCGATTTACACTATACATAAATTAGAATATAATACATATGTCCTTCATACACAAATAACTACTTTTTGTAGAAACTAAAACCCCATCATTATCGTAGTTGACAATATGTCATTAGTGGTTTGAATAGCCTCATTATAACTGAAAACAATGTCAACAGTAGCTACAACCAATCAAAAATGAGTATACTCTACTAATGGAAACCTTAATAGTTATTGTAATAGAATATTATTTGTGATGGGGAAATCAGAACAGTAAATCAAAGGTAATGTCGACGAAACTTTGAAATGTTATTCTAATATTACTTAATTAGCTGATTTTTTTATATTAGTAATCTATATTTGCCTCTTTCAAAATCACCATTAAATGTTACACGATTTATATCATAATCCAATCAAAACTTGAAAATACGATAGTCCATCGAATATTTTTTTATTTATGATCACATATAAATATGCCATAAACTTAAATTATTACGTTTCAAAATGTCGCGACTCTTACAACATAATTGCTAGTATAACATTGTTACCGAACAATAAAATAATTTAGAGTAACAATATTTTTTACTCAAAGCGACTTTTATAAAGAGTAATCTTTGACAAGGAAAAACACGCGCAAGTTTTCCATTTTATTTTACCATTATTATCCAACAAAGCCAACAGGTAACGCTTAATTAATGCGAGTGATGGCTTTTCCCCGCGTGCAAAGCTGGCCGAACATGGAATTCCATGCGATTATCATAACACCTAACCGGGTGAGTTGCGTACGTTACTTTTCCTCCTGTGTTTTACCACACTTCCAGCAACCAATCTACGGGGTGATAAGAACTCCTTCCATACAATAAAATCACTGTTCAATATTCAGTACACTATTTTTAACACTACGTTTTACCAATTGTCTAGTGGTTTTTAGAGGTCACTTTTTGTAACCTTTCCAATATTTATTTCTGATTACTACGCCTGGCCAGAATTGTCAAATTTTGCTTAGCTTCTTTGAGATACTACTGAAAAAAATAAAAATAAAATAATACTAAGCTGTTTTATATTTATATTTATTTGTGATATTGCACTACGTCTGGCCAGAATTGTCAAATTTTGCTTCTTTGAGATACTACTGAAAAAAAAAAAACTCATACTAAGCTCTTTTGGAAAAGGGCCAAAATGCATATTTTTTTAAGCTAAACACTCAATTTAATTTAAATGGGTTTCATTACTTCACCGAGTGAGTTTTTGAAACTTTACATCACTAGTAAAGCAAAGAAGTTGTATACATCACGCTTGGTATAGGGAAGTGTAACATGGCGGGTTAGGTAAAAGTTAAAAAGTACCTAGTCTTTTTTAGTATTGCAAGTAAAGACAAAACGATTTTTTGTCCATCCGTTCCACTGAAAACTTAGTTAATCTCACATAAAAAAAAATTAAAATCATAAAGAAAATCATGTGTAATCCATATTAATTACAACCTGAACTCAAACTCTTAACACATATATTATAAACGAACTCGTAATCACTAAATGCATACAGATTTAACATCCATTATATTTCGTTACCACAAACGGTTGCTTAATAGAATAATCAACATCAGGCGGAATTTTCATGAAGTAATAATCATCAACATTTCCTAGACAGTAAAACTAAAGTGGGGACAATTTTGCTTGTGAATGGGTCCTTAGTCCCTAACGTTCAACCACAACGCCTACCTGCGGACAATTACTTGCCCCATGATGTAAGAGAAGGCTTTTATTGTAATTTAGATGATAAAGTCATTATATTCATGGTAAATTAATACTTAAGTAATATTGTGTGCCATATAGTATTTTTGAATTATTAAAATAGCATTTGATAATTTTTTTTCTATATTAGTAATTGATAATGGTGTTTTAGCATGTAAGATGTATAAAACTATGATGGTGTTTTAGTCTATACTTCCTAACATAAATTTCTGTAAAGGCTACATCATTAAACGCAAAAATTAAACACTTGACCTCTCTATAATATTAAACCGCTATTCAGAAATATTAAAATCTGGCATGGAATAATCATATGAATAATCTTATCGGAATAACATCCAATAGCCTCTACGCGTTGAGAAAAGTTGCTACATCATGTAATATTGAAACGATAAAAAACTTCTAGAATGCATTAAGTCATTCTCATATTGTCTATGGCATTTGTGTCTTTGTATCCATCGCGAAATGAAAACATGGCCCGAGTTGTACTCCAGCAAAAAATGACATTGATGGTAACGTTGAATTTAAGATCAAGAGCCTAGGTAAGGAAAGTTTCTTGTATAGTAAAAATATTCACAGTCTACACTCTTTTCATTTATGAGTTTTGATAAATGATAAAATCGGGATAGGTAACAATGTTCATAAATATAACACAAGATCACACTTATTTGTAGAGCAGCACAATTTACAATTTTATAAGAAAGCTAGTTATTTAGGAAACAACGTTTTACATCACCTTCCAGTAACTTTAAAATCTGAAAAAATCCAAATATTTTTGTTAATCATAAAAAAGTTTTTAATTTGACCAGCATTAAATCATCTGCAAACTCCATTCAAGATTTTTTTATGTAAATATCAGACATTACCTCCATTGCTTATTTTTTTCTTTTACTGCACTTTTAAATTGCATTGACATGTTTAATTAGCTGGACTTAATCAATTTGAAGGTAATTCATTTTTAAATGTTGTATGTTTTGCACTACTATAATGTATCAATCGTTTAAGCACTTTAGATAAGACAACTAGACACTATTTCATGTACCAAAATGTACATTATATGAAAAAAAGAATATGACGACGATGATGATTAATTTATGCATAAGCTTAAGCTTTAGTTCTTGGTACACCTTTCAATAAGATTTGAGATACGTTTAAGAGGCAAGGGAGATTTTCTGTGTGTTAAGGACCCTACTCCGCCGATGAGTTCAGGAATGTTTATTGAGGGGTAATTTAACACCACGTCATCAAAGTATGAAAATATTAGGTTTTGTTGGATATGTTGGTTATTTCAAAATGATTAAGATTAGTAAAATAGTAGGCCTACGAATGTCATCTCATTTGCTAGCTCCACACGTGTGTGAAAAATGTGTAAATACCGGTTAAACTATTCGCGTAACGTTTACTTCTGTATGTACATTAGTGTTTGTAAATATCCGGCCAATATCGCCTGGTGGGATTTATGTAAACAATGTGTAATGCTGCTGATGATGCACTGTAACGGCTTGAAACATGTACAGCATAAAAATTACTTCGTTTGACTCCTTCTGGCATGCCTACGCAAGAAGATTATCGTATATAATAGAATGAGTAAAAATAATCATATTTAATAAATATATGATGCATCTTCATCTTGCCCACTATTTTCTATTTACAGAAGGTTAGGTACTTAGGTAATTCAATTAATGATGCTTCCTTATAAAGTGAAAACGCTACATACCCAAGCCATAAAGCATGTAGTAAATAAAACAGCTATTTCCCAATCCATTTGTTTCATTTTGATAACATAACCAATCACATCACCGCGTTTGATCTAACATCTACTTTGTTGCTTTCAGTATTCAATGTTTGACTTTTGTACAAGATAATATTTTACTGACATCACAATTTAAAATTTTGTGTAGGACTTGGTAGCTTGATTATAAGCATTTCATGTTCGGAATTTTCGACAGTAAAAAACGTAATTATATAAATTTAAACACGTGACAGTAGTAAATTGACAGAATTCAATTATTGTGAATCAATGCAATTAGAGCTCTAATACAATTGCGATGTAAATTACAAAATAACAATTTAATAATTTGCAAGGTTTTTTATATTACTGTAAAAATATAAGTCAAATAGGTAAAATAAACTCAAATATTTGTTAACGTATTTCTTTCGTAATAATTGTACTGCTGTTAATGCAGAATAGGGAAAAAGGAATTTAATATTCTGACGCTTTCAGAATATTAGAAGGAAAGTGTGTTCTATTTTTTAAAGAGTCTTGAAAAGAAGCTGTTTAATAATTGGAGCCTTATCAATTTCTTACTGCAAAACTATTATTTCAATTTTACCATAGTTTTAAAACAAAATTAGTGCATATATATTGTTGTTTTTCAAGTATATTTACAAGTATTATTGATTTAATCTGTAAGGAAATATTAAAGTATAAATTACGTCAACCTTGTAATTTAACTTTGGGGGTAGGCCTACATCATCAAAACAAAGTTTGTATTTAGTATTTGTTTAAATTTTTTTAAAGATTATATTAATTATTCTATACTTCTTCATTTATTATTATATTCTGTATGTAGTCTATACTGAATATCCTTGATAAAAAAATTATGTGAATCAGTAAAAATTACGGTGAAGTCCATACGAGCTAAAGGAATAACTAGAATATAGGTATTTTGAATAATAATAATAGTTTAACATTGCAATACGTTTCACATTCAAATTCAAAAGGAACAGAATGTTGCCTGATAAATATAACACCCACACATAGTTTTATAGATTTAATGTTAACTTATGCATTATTACGATATACGTATATTTTTATATAATACAACAGAATAGAAAAATACGTGGATAAGAACAAAAAATCATATAAAATAACAACTCAGTTTTCCGTATGTATAGACAAATACAATATCAGACAGTTCATTTACCATCGTATCATGTACACTAACTATTGAACTGTCTGTTGTAATCAAAGGTATTGTTATTAGGGTTATCCAATCATGGCTATCAGTTTAACAGTGAAATTGAGAACAGACTAGATATTGATATTGATGATATTTGATGATGTTAATATTCTACAAGGTAATTAAATTTTATTAATTTATCTTAACCCAATACTGCTAATACATTCCGTATTGCTGTATAACCTTTTTTTAAGTTACATGTTATCCTTATGAATAATACGTAAAGGCGATTTCTACGAAACACTATTCCTCCGTTAATAATGGACGGATTTTTACAAACTATGTGTCAAACTGAAGTATTTTTTTGTGTAGACGCCCCCTTACACAAATTTCTGCAATAAAAGGCCTCGCAATAAAAGGTGGGGTTTGCCCCACAGGCTATCAAAATTCTAACGTATTTCTTATGAAGAAAAGGTTATGTTTAGTTAAACAGACGAATAATTTGTAATAATTACTGTACAACTGTTCGTAGTAAGTACAAGATACAAACAAGAGCGTTCGTTTTCAGTTTTAATAACTGGGGTGGAGAGATTGATAATTTTATCTTTGAGCTGACTCTTTTAAGTCATCGAAAATTATGACTGTCATGGGTTATGAAATAACGCCTGTAACATTTTGCAATTGCTCGAATTCGACTAACAGGTGCACTAGTAAATACTATTACTATATAATAATTTAAAACATTCATTTCATTTAAATATATCAATCAATGTTATACTACATACAAATCATTAAAATTAATTGTTCTTGAAATTTAAAATTTTGAAATTGTAGGCCTATAAAAAATGTTTGTTACTGGCCTATTGATTTGCGTTACATCGAATGAAAATAGTTAATTACAGTACAACATTATAACCATTTACCATTCATGACCAATCTTACGGCATCACCGCTAGAGTCTCCCATGATTACACTGGCCAGTTTTTCAGTATTATATTCGTTTCCGTGTTATTGTCGTGTTCGTGCGTTTCTGTTCTCAGAGTCAACGACGTATCTAACCAAATCGGTTAGATTACTTTATTGATGTTTTTGTTTAACGGAATACAATAGTGGTGCACTATTGTAAAAAGGATCATTTGACGATAGGCTCCCAGGTAATATAAAATATTTAGATTAAGTTTAGCTATCCAGAGGATACCCCATGATGACATTTACCATTGAAAATGTGTAAGGGTATATACGAAGCATTTGCAGTTCCTATAGAATGGAGACTTAGGTTTACGCCATAAATGAAGTTTATTATTTGTGTCTAATCGTTTTGTTGTAAACTGCTCGATAATTTATGCATACGCCTATCAGGCCTACTGTCGACAGGGTGGAGTTCCTCGATGGCTACCCTCTTCTGCTTGACCCTGCTAGTGACGAGACTACCTTGACCGCTCATCAACGAAATTGTATGATGATCAATTATTATTATTATAGCCTCACTCACAAGAATTTACGTATATTAATGTAATATAGCCTTTTTTACAATAGTGTTAATTATTGTGATGTAGAATTAGCCTAAATCAACCTCGTGAAGTGAATGAGGAAAAGAAACAAATTTATGAATCAACGTTGAATAAAAAAAATGAATATTTCAAAAATGGAGGTGATTGCATTGTTTATTGGTTCTATAGTAACTGTATCACTCTTTTGTAAACTTTTGGAAACAATATGATTTGAACAGATCCCTTTTGAACTTAATTATATGAAACATTAAGAGGTTCATTGACTATTATGAGAAATCATTTATATGGAAAACATTAAAATCAATCAGTCTCATAGCTGTTATACTCATTCACTATTTTATGTGTAGTTTTTTTCTGTCTCATTTGCAACTATATTTGTTAAGGCAGACTTGTTTATTTTTATTAATAAATTCTTTTCTCTTTAAAGATAAGTTTAACAAGTAAGTTTAACCCAAATTATTGATAATGAAAGATTAAGACTCCAACACATCACCGATGTAATATTCTTAATGAAATCTTAGAGGATTTAATTGTAAATGTTAAATCCGAAACACAACCTACTACTTACTACTCTAATTCTAATTGACTCAGTAAGTTTCAACTATTGATTATTTATAAAATCAATAATGGGCTTAGCTCTGGAATGTAGCCCATCGTAATACCATTGATTATTTAACACTAAAGTATTAACTTTCAAAGGTAATACTCATTAAGCTTCAATTAGTGAATGCAGTGTTGATGTTAAAGTTGAAGAATGAAATAAGTTCGGAACCTAAGAGGTGAACGAACGATTCATTTAACACCAGGAATGAAGTGTGAGAAAGTAATCAATTTGAAAGAACAATTTATACTTAGACTTAATGATATTGTCACATGGTTTTGTAACACATAGTTATGAATAAATTGTCAGATTTAATTGTAATGTAAAATACTTATAAAACGTAAGAAGCATATACGCTCTTAGCTATAAAAACCCCCTATTAAACCTGGAAACCTGAAAAAAATAAATTTACGACCCTTTGGATTATTTGGTCTGTACCAATTTTGATTTGGTTTGAACCAAAATTTTTTCAATGAACTGATACAAATTAATTAGAAAACTAAATATAACCCTTTCGACCATAGCACTACTTTACTTTGTATGTTCTACTACCATATGTTTATTTTTTTAACCATATACATTTTTGAGGAAAAGTCGAAATGACGCTGTTAAGGTTCTCTTTATATGTTTTTATATTCATTCAGTTTTTTACTCCAAAGAACATTTTGTAATATGATATTACGGTGGACTGATAGGGTCATTGGTAGCATGCCAAGTGAACATTAGGGGCACAGTCTTCCGTTAGATCTAGACAAGAGATACCTTTGCATAGATACGATAGTCTTTGCTTGGAGAAATTTAGTAACACCACTCTATAACTATAGTAAATCACACAAAGATTTTGCATGTAAAATTTGATTTGCCATATATTACAAGTATTTATCAACATTTAATCTAATGACACATAATTACAATTAATAGTGTAATTTTGTGTTTAGAGAATCGACTTATGGCTATTGATAAATAATGGTGTTTATTAGGATATTCTTTCACCTAGCAATATGGTATTTTATTCATGCTGTATGTGTTTATATATCTTTAAAAGCAAAAGGAAATATAAATTTCCCATCAGAATAATAAGAAAATAATCGTAAGAGAAAATAATAAGCCAAGCAGTTGTAAGAAAATCGACATTTACGAAGGTTATACATCAACTGATTTGGTTATTGGACCATCTTCGCAACTAAAATACATTGTAAGCTGTATATATATATTTTTTTTTGAGTGGTCAAAAATCTAGAAATTAACTGTAGTTGAGGTTTGTGTGTGAATACGAGAAGAAGCAAATGAAAACTATTACCTCCAGTAGCCACAGTGATGTTTATATGATTCGTATTGCAATACGTGTAACTGCAAAACTCAACAGAGCTCAATGTTATTTACGGAGACCCATTCCCTTTAGATGAGTTTAATTTAAAAGGAACCTGGTTAAATACTCCTCTCAATGGCAGGTGTATGATGAAGATCAGAAATAATAGTAAATTTTGAAATACGGGATGATGTTTACTATGTATTATTGATACCACGGTTGTCATATGTAGCTTATAAAGATTATTTAAAAGAAAAATAATTTTTAATATATATTTCATTATAAACGTCTATGATGCAAAAACCTAGCTTTTAAAATTAGTTTATACTAGCATAGCACCCGTCCTTCGTACGGGGTTGGCATATAAGTATAGAATACGTATTGAAGTTATACTCAAACTTTGCGTTTGCAATGGGGGAGGGCACAGTTTCATAAAATTTGGTTCTTTAAATTTACGATATGATATAGTATACACATCTACCATAGTCATAATGTTCTACCATTGCACCTAAACAATAGAAAAAAATAAATTATCAGGCACACAATATCACAAATTATGCATTAAATACAAAAAAACATAAATATAACTGTAAACAATCTTACTTTGACAGTTCTCATTGTGTATCACAGATTTTTGTTGCTGCTTAGATCAAATTAGCTGTTGTCATATGCAAAAACAAAATAATAATAGTGCTGCACCCTGTTGGGAAACCTTATAAACTTTTTAATGCTATTGCATATTATAGAACCAACTTGTTAAGTTGAAACAGCTGACTAAATTTGTTAATTCCTTTTAAATATGAATACTCATAAGGTTAACATGGGGAACTGCAGAGCCACTGGGGCGGATTTTGAAAGGAATTTTGAGGTAAGAATAGGCCTTTATGTTAATCGGGAATGTGAGCTATCATCATGCAAAATTTTAGCCCAATCCATCCTGTAGTTATTGCGTGATTGAGCAACACACACACACACACAAACTCACAAACTTTCAGATTTATAATATTAGTAAGATGTATACATGAAGTTTTACAGCAAATAACTACTAAAAGCAGTCAATAAATGAGGAAACACTGTTTTATGTACTCATTTATAAATTTTTTGTTCATTTAAATTTTTCTCCTTCTACTTTGTTGTGCTGTAGTAAAATTATTTACGTACTAGTGAATTTGAAATTATATCCATTTTGGCTTATGCAAGAACAAGAAAATGGTTTACATTGAATTTGGCTGATACAAATAAAAAGAAATTAAAAAAAAATATTAAAAAAGAGGTAATTTACCAATGTAATTTTGTTTCTTAATAAAAGTCGCAACGTTTCGTTTAGCTACAACAAGTTGTACAGTACTATTCGTGCCATTGCTCTACGATTAGATCTAGAATGAATGATTGTGCAGTGAGCTAACCAGTAATCTAACACGGTATAAAGTAAGAACACAAGCGCAGTTGACCTATCGTGTCAGAAGCAGATAAAGATCAGACGTCCGAAACCTAGTTGTCTGGTTAGATCAGGTCAAATGATACGACGATGGTACAGTGTTACCTTGAAAGAACAAATAAATCTGATGTATAGCATATGTGTTTAAAAGTACATCGTCTTTCTTTGGTGTTGGGCAGTTCTGTACCTACAAACTGATATCTGCATTAAAATGAAAACTATACTATCGTTGTGGAAATATATTCCCTTCAAGTGAAGGTATAAGCTAATTCTTTCTGGAGAAAATTTTTTAATCCTTTGTGTCAAAGACATAATTTTACCTTCATTGTAATTGTTCGATGCGATCTTCCATGCTGTTGCAGACAAGAGGATTGGAGTTTTGGTCTAGAAACTAACAATTTCGTATTTACTAAAATGAATGACTTGAAAAACATGACTTACTTTAAGGATCTTTGTTAAAAAAAGCTAAGGGGTTAACTTTACAAATAGATTTTAGAACAACCCAAAAATAGGTTAAGTATTTCAATAATTGTCCCTACAACACCTTTTTGTTAATAGTTCTAGTTTGAATTCACCTAAATGTGAAAACCGTATTGATCAGATGACTGCTTCTGGCTAAAATTACCACTACTATATTTGTTTAAGTGCAAATATTTGACTTTGATCCATCAATAATGCAATTATCCAGAAAGAATAGCTGTATTTTAAAGTGTTATTAGGTCAAATATTTAATTGCATTGAGCTGCAAATAACTTTGGCTTACATACTTGAAAACATATTACCTTATTAATATAAGGTATATTTAAATGGCTTTGTATATATTGAGAAACTTTAGATCAATATTTTATCAATTTGATTAATGTATTAAATGTGATTAGTATGTAGAAGATACAAAATTATACTTAGTATTTAGATTTTGCTCTGCTTTAAGATTTTGTTCTTGATTTTGCCACATCGATACCTATAAATTTCAAATTAAAACGTAACTCTAAAATGTCGGTGTTGTACATTTTAGCTATACGAATTAGTAAATATCTTTAAACATGTTTTAAGTAAAGTTATTTGTAAATATAACTTCAATTTTGTAACCAATATTCTCAACGCCTATGGATAATGCTGGGTAATACTAGTACTAGTTTACTGCATAAATAACATAATTTAGTCATTGATTGTGTGTACAAGGTGCATTAGACTTAGGTGGTATATCCCTAACAGGATCCCTGGACGCATGGCCCGAGCCATATTATCATAATACAACCTTGTCACATCTAAGTGCACCCCATCTTAGCACTAGTCGACGGGTTGTTAATAAACTTGATTGCATGAAACTATTAGTAAACGTTCATCCTTATTGTGGCCTGCAAACAATCAGAAAATAAATAATGTATTAAGCTTTAAAACGCTTCAAACCTAATAATTTCATAAATATTAGCAATACGACATGCTAATAACCGAACAGTGATTTGGAGGCTACATCTGCTTTTTCGTTGTAATTTTTTTTCTTATGAGTTTTTTATTGATAAGCATTCCAGCTAGTGACACCTTTGAAAAATACTTGTTTTATTAAAAACACATCAAAATCTGAGAAATTTAAAATATTTAGAAGTAGGGCGTTTTTTGAAGGTGAAGGAGTGTGATTTGTGGTAAACGCCTAACAGTGTTTTGTAGAAAATTTAATGCCTGACAATGGAAACTTTTTGAAATATTTTCTAGCTCTTTCGGTTTTTGGGCTATAGCCGTTTAAAAAAAAACGTGTTTTTTTCCAAAAAATAAGGGAGGGGTTTTTGAATTTTGAACTGCCTTATGGCCTTATGGTTTTGATAGGATTGACGTAGAGACCCCTAGTTTGCGCCATTATTTTTATTTTTCATGCCTTTTCATATAATAAAAAAGGAGGCTCTTGCAATTTACAAACTTTAAGTTATGGGTAGGAGGAGAAAGGAGTTGAACGGGAACTTAACGTTGAAATCACAACAATTGAAGCCCTCTACTTTATTATGATTTCAGCAAACTGCATATTTTTATCTATTGTGGATTTTACAAAAAAAAAGAGGCAAGTAAAAAAACAACACTTTGTATATTGTACGAATACATCTATATTTGTATAATTTTTTAAATTGCTTTAAAATACTTTACAAAGCAACCGCATGTTTAAATGAGGCTGTATGTGTTTGTAAATGAATTTGTTTTATAATACATACTTGGTCCAGGTGTAAGCACAACCAAAATCAAAATTATTATTATTATTACTAAACAGCACCAATATTATAATAATAATTAACTATAATTAATTATTATAATAGCAGGGAAAACAATTCAGATTTCACAACGGATAACACTACTATAACATCTGGAATCCCGTAATGTGAGTTTGTTGTTGGATCCCATATGGCGTGAAATTTATGTTACCAACTTTGCTTACCTGGGGTTTTAGAAAAAAAAACTTTATAATCAGTGACAATGGTTTTTGAAGTAGTCTATACCTTCTATTATGCAGAGGAATTTTTTTTACAAAAATGCTGTCTAGCATTTATAACAAATGGAGATAAATAATTGATTGGATCCAGTTATAAAAATAATAATAATTAATCATTTATATGGCGAGCATTAATATTAACCAGTCTTATAGCCCTTATAATCCTTTGATATTTTAAGTGTATTTTTTATGTGTCATTCGCAATTTTTTTAAGGCAGACTTGTTTATTTTTATTAATACGTCCCCCCCCTTGATATTGTATATAACAGAAATAGGAATGCAAAAATATTATCAAACTCGATTTAGTTTTTAAACTAAATAACACTACACACAACTATTTGAAAATGTTTAAATTAAATTGGAATGCAATGAAAACTACGTGTTTATCATCAAATACAACAAACAAAACAATTGTAAAGACAATTAATTAACGGTTAATTAAACCAAATAATTCGTCCACACTCAGCGTATTACATTCCTAATTTAAATTGTATCTACATTTGACAATATTGCGGTATTTTGATTGTAACAATATAGCTTGAACCTGGACATGCTTCGTACTAATTATCTTTATATGTGTTTACGGAGATATTCCCATAATATTGAAATGGTGAATGTCGGTATAAGTGGATAATGCCCTACTAATATTGAAATGTTGAATGTCTTAATTACTTTTCTTTACGATCTCAGATAAGCAGATCATAAAAGCGATTTTTATAAGGCAAATAAAGGTTTTTAGTGCTGTGTGCAATTCTCACCAGTCTCCATGGAGTATCAATTAATTCAATTGATGTAATCAAGAATTTATAAAATTTGTCGAATTCTTAAAATATAATATTTAAAGAAATATTCTTCGTCAGGAAGAGTTGATTTTTAATGGTGATATAATATTTTTGAGTATGCGTGGGCTACAAAGTGTATGTAAGTAATATAGTTTTCCTACAGTTAGCTGACAAAGCGGGCTTTCTTGAACTGATTATAAACCATAAAGTAGCTGATTATTGCATTTAGTTACATTCCCACACTCATTTTACTTTGTCACACTAGTTTAACTTTCCCGCACTCCAGTATTTTATGGAGTCAAGTGTGATTGTATTAGGCAAGTAATAAGCGTATGCTTGGAAAAAAGATTGGCAACACTGCTAGTTCGATCAGCCGGTGCAGTGTTTACTTGCCTTTCGAAGCTTTAGACTTAACTTATCCTATAAACCAGTGGTTACGTGTTAACATAAATAATATTATAAACAACAAATTATTCAGATTTCGATTTATTATGTTTGTGCAATTTCATTTAGATTGTTATTCGCAAAGTTTTTAAACAATTTCATTCAGGTTCTGATTTGTCTGAAAGACGCTCCGGTCCCATGTATCCCATCGATTCGGAGGGTCGAGCAAATTAAGAGATCTAAATGGATGTAGTATCAACTAACTTTTTATTATATTCCTCTCCACATTGCAGTAAGTATTATTTCCCATATTATATATTAGCACCGTCAGTCACTAAAACCAATGAGTATAGAACCTTATAAGAAACAAAACCTCCATATTAAGATAGGAGACACGCTACGAAGTTTTTTTCCAGCGGCAGTTCACGAAGGAAGCTTTTAATATGGCGGTTTTGCTTCTCAAAAGGTTCTGTATTCATTGCTAAAACTAGAATCTCGTTCGTAGGATAATTTGTTTTGATTAATCAAAGCTAACTCTTTGACGGTTATTGTTTCGCATGTGCTACATTGTAAACTTTTATCCATTCAAATCTTTATAATATTGATTCAGCTCAAAGTGTATAGAAATAATCAGTGACAACCAAAGAACAATTAATTATCAATTATCAATTATTTAAGATGGGGACGCCACTATGTGCGTATTTTAACCCAAATATGAGTGAAGGATGAGTGTAGGATGAGTGGCGCGATCTTGTAGTCTTGTTAGTGACTAAGGCCGACATGTTCCTTAGAGACAGCTGTTAATTAATAGCCCATACAGCTAATGGCAACTAAGGGACCTACAGTTTATTGTGGAATCCGAACCACATTTTTTCCTCGTAATTAACGAATTGGTCTAATTATTAGGATAGTACTGCGGATAGTCGTAGTACTCACTAGTGCGGACGTTAAGCCACACCAGGGAGCATCGCATCCACAGCATATTCCTATAAATATCCACAATTCGTGACCTCCAAGTAACTGGATTACAGGACGACACCACCCGTCTGTCAACCGACGCCAACCCTTCTTTTGAATAGAAATTCAATGAAGATTAAGATATTAGAAATTTATGAAAACCTCAATCTTATTGGTGAATAAAAAACTACCCATCTAAGTTATAGTTTAATTTAATAGAAAACGGTTTTACTTGGGTTTAACAAACTTTTTAGAATGTGTATGATATTCTTTGGTATCTAGGCTAATTGGTTAAATCATATGGTTCTAATTATTAACATGTTAATGTTTACTTAAAAATGTAAAAAATATGAGTAGAGTAAGTAAATCAATGTGAAAGCCAAGTCCTTTTTTTCTGAGTAAATATCTATAATTTCTTTACTTTACTAATAATAATAACGCTAATTAAATTGCCAGTATAATATTTAAAAGATAGAAAGTCTGAGGGGAACAGAGTTTTATTATTTTCGTGATTTTTATATTTAAAAAAGTTAACTGTCCCAAACTTAAAGATTTACAGAATCTAACATTAGTTATTTGTGTAACTAGTGGGGAAGTTTGCATTCGTGTTACACATTATAATATTCCTACAGTTAGCATAAATCATATAAATAATAAGTCTTTCAAACACTGTACAAAACGTTTTCAGGTTGGGTTAAATCCAAACATTGAGCGCAATGGGAAACGCTGGACCAGCTGATCGTAGTCAGTGTTGCCAGCTTATTTTCAGGCGTACATGGTTAACGTTCATAATACAAGAACGTCGTTTTGTGTTGTGTGGTTGGAATACTGGTGTGTGCCAAAGTAAGGCTTTCTGTCCCTGCTCATATCTGAATAATTATTATATCTGTGCAAGGAAGCCCACTTTGTCGGGTGACTGAAGGAAAAATAAATTGATGTTTAGCAAAGAGTTTTTATTTGATAAAAACAGTACATTAAACCTTGACGTTTGTTGAAGATTAAGTCCATACAAGGAGTTTGTTAAGTAAAATGTTTGCAGCTGATAGTAAGGCTCAATATATATTATCAGTACTAAGATAAAAAGTTGTTAAATCAATTATATATTTGTCTAAATTTTACAGTTTCTCAATAATATTTTCAGTGTCTGCAAAATCTGTTATTATTTACGCAAATACCTTATAAGCATGTTATAGAGTACTTATAACTTAACATTGCAGACTGTGTGGTTTTAGGTTAAAATATTTACCTCCACTTTATAAACTCTAAGGTAACAAATATCAACAAGCATAGACGAGATGGTATCATTCGTTGTAAAACTGACATACAGCTGTCACTTAAGGCCGAGAGCTGCAACTACATATGCATATCATCTATCTGCGAGTGTAATGTTAACCAAATGTCAACAAAGGATTATGATCATTATGGTATGTATTGTTTTACAGGAACTTCATCATTCAAAACATTGTTCTGTAGTTTCTCCTTTGAGTATTGTTTTTGTTTTTATACTTTTTAATGTCCTACAAATTTTTATTGTTTGAGAAAAGGAGCCATTTCGTATTACTTAAAGGAACAATCTTAAAATATGCATACAAAGAACCTTCTTAAGAACATGTTTAAAGGGTATACGGTAAGACACCGATGTATTGCTTATATACATAAGTTAAAATATCCTTTTCAACATGTACCTACGATAGAGAATAGTAAAGTTTCATTATATATATTTCTTATAAGTGACATAACAGGCATAATTTATTAGGGTGGATTTTTCACTACCACCAATAACTTTCCAAGCTTTAAAAATATATATAAACATATAGCATTTTATTAAAAAAAGAATATTAATAAACACATAAATATTTGTTGAGACACTGAAAAGGTATAAAATGGCTGGCTGATTGATTTTATAAACAATAACATCTCCATGAATATACTACAGCGGGTTGAGCTAACAAGTTCTGAAGGGACTAAGTTAATATTCCAAGTAATTCCCCAAGAGTGCTGTAGACTTGGGGCTGTTTTAAATTACTTTTTAATCTTTGTTTTTACCTGTAGTCAATGTTTAATTTTTCTCTTTTATAAACTACTAGTTGTACGGATAGTATTGCGTTTTATCATGAGATTTAATTTAATTAGTTGCCAATTTAAACTATATAATTATTTATATATACTATGGTGTATCTGTGTTCATTGGCGTAGGTCATTTTTATATCTCCTTTATCTTCATTAGAATACTAGAGTATTTTTTGCACGCATTTTTAGTTAATATGTAGACCTACTAATAAATAGACCCTTCCCCGTGGTTGTCCATGGGGTAGACAAATTCGCGTTTCAAATCTTGTTTATGTATTAGGATAATTGATAGTAACTCATCAAAATTAACTGCATAAAAACAAATAATTAACCAAGTGTTAAAATTCCAACTTGGTCTTCGATCATTGAGTTTTCCGCCATTTCTTTGAGTAGTCAAAACAGTGTCACAAAAAAATTTACCAACTATTCTTGCAACCTTTTTACTTTTTAGTATTACATTTTTTTTTAGATAAAACGAGAACACTAATTTTGTTGAACGAAATGGTATTATTAAATATTCATGAAGTTTTGTCGTAGCAAAATCTTTGATCCTAAATTGAAGAAAAAATTTAAGATATTCGCTACAAGCAAGTACATTATTGATATTTTGTTTACAAAGCCAAGATACAATATAAAAGGTTGGGTAAAAGTGTCCACCTAAAGACCAAAGAGTTTGGTTTTCAAAAGCAGGGTATCCAACTGAGCACAAAGCTTAACATGAATGATGAAAGGGATAATGTTGACACGTCAATGGATATTGATGTTAGCTTTGGACCTCACTGCTTTGACATGGAAGTTTGTTGTGTGAAATTATGCATGGGTGAAATAATCCTAGGACAATTTAGTTTCTATCAAACTATGTTTTTTATTTAAAGATTATTTAGTTACAGTGCTCTGTTGTTAACGTAATATAACACTTAAGCAATTACTATTTTAAATATGTATATTGTTAAATAATGATGTGTATTTTATAACTGGGTTAAACAATGAGTGTTAATGTGTTCAACTCGACAATATCTCATGTAAGAGATGTAAAAGTAATAGTTTACTTTTTTTTTTTTTTTTTTAGGGAGAGGTGGGAAAATGCACAGGTTGCTAGCCTGTAGTGTGGGACTCCAACGGGCTTAAGAGACTACCCACTAAAAACCTCCTCTACTCTTCGGACACTAGCCTGGGAACACTTGTCGCACTTCATCAGAACTAGGCCGAGTTTGCCTACGCCCGAGGGGCTTACGCCGTGTCTAGCCGTTTATTTCTTATCAAATCTAGACTATGTTCCGATCTAGATCATTCTTTTTAGCTTGAAGGACATTCCGGACAAAGTGCGACCAGCAGTCCCAGTTGTCCTCACCCTTCAGCAAGGTCTCACAGATCGATTCAATCGACAGCACCCCAAGATGTTGAATGACTCAGTCTCATTGGTGGAGTCATAGCGTACGGTGTTGTTAGTGTTCCATTGTGTGAGTTTTTTGTACGTAAACCTTTTATAGATTATAGTGTTTTGTGATTTGTTATTAATTGCATGTTGTATCATGACTTGACTGCTATACAGTGCATATTTTTTGACTACTACCCTCGGTAGTGTATTCCAACTTAGGTTGGGCGTTTGTGTATTGTTAGTTGTAATGTGTTAGTTAAGTTTTTTTCACCTGAAGACGGGATCAGATTCCAGATCCCGAAACGTTGTGTATTGTTTTTTACATTCGTGATGGAAAATGTCCGCAATAAATCTTTGAACAACATTATGGAGTAAATTGTACATGAATTTATTTATCTATTAACTGAACTCATTATTAACCGAATTATTTTTCGTTTTTATTATTACATTATTATTAATTTTGCATAACATATTTATATTTGCTGGTTTATAATCATTGCGGCATTTAATACATGGAGTAATAAGTTTACAAATCACCACAAGGATATTTTGTTCAAACCATTTTTTATTCTAAACAAACAAAAAGCAGTAAGTAACGCCAGAGCCAGCTGGGTCATAAAGTTAACCCTTGTCCTCTCACTCCCCAGCCAGTAAACATGTCTTGCCGCCCACCAGAAGGCAATGGTAATTCAATTTTACCTTTAAGTAAAAACCCTTAAAAACAGTAATAAAAATTAAAAATATATAAATGAATAAGCTCACTAGGCTGCCATTTTGACACATCAACTAGAATTGTGGCAACTATTTAAATACTGAAACTTACTATTAATAACCAACCGATCTATTAGTGAACCTTTCATAAAGTTTTGAGATAGTTTTAACACGGCGTTTCATAAAAAAAATGCCTTCATCATAATAAATAATATTAATTTGTACCAAATGATTATTTATAAGCTGTAACTCCTAAACGAGTGGGTTTATCGAAAAAATGTCAAGAATAAAAAGGTTTTTAAATTGCATTTTCTATCCGAAAACATGATAAAATACCGGGTGTTCCGTAAGAAATTTAAAAGTTGGCCGCCATTTTGTAAAATGGCGGCAGAATTTTTAAAAACTAAAATCATATTTTTAACTGCCACAAAAAATAAAGGAATGTCCCCCATTTAAAGTTTCGTCTAATTCATACCGTTTCCGATATCCCAATGGTGGCCTCCTTGAGTTGATCACCCTGTATACAATATTTATGTATACTTAAAAGATTAGTTTTTAACTAAACTAAAGGGATTTCAGTATATTGTATTTAATGTGATAATGTCCAAGATTTTAGGTAAATTTGTATATACATTTTTTACTCTTTCTTAACGTTCCATATGTTTTTCTTGTTCATTATCTAGCAATTATTCAAATACTTTTTAGCACATGGAATACCTATCAACTAACTATTGCCTTAAAGTACGGTCCACGAGAGTCTGCAGTTGAGGGATTAGCCTATTTACGCGGTGACTTCGAAGTAGCTAATGAGGACCGTGCGTTGTTGCCAAATCTAATAATTCCAGATGTTTAGAAAATATTGTGTAATATATTTTAATTATTAGTGTCGAATATTAGTGATCAGGCGATGTTGCAACGTCGCATTAGACCAGTCTTGCTATTGGCTGCCGCCAACTGCAGACTCTCGTGGCCCCTACTTTAGGTCTTATTTTAAGAGCTGGTGTGGTAGAAAACATTTTAAATTTGTTTATAAACTTTAAGTAAAGCTTAAAAAAGGGAAAATATTAGGGGTTGACGCGTTGTTTTACACTTAACGGTACGGAGAAAATTGCGAAGATAGATGGAACATAATTACCTTAACTCTTGTGGAGAACAGGTTGTGCCGAAACGGTTGTAAGTCATAAATCATAAGTCTTTATTCGCCATTATATACAATAAGTACAATAGGCTCGTCATTTAAAATAAGAACATGCTAAATGAAGTCGATCAAAAATGCAAAATAAATAAGCACTAGGCAAAACAAGATTACATGCACAAACCTTGCAGGTACCTGCAAATGACCAACTCACATGCTAGTAGTTCATCAGAACTAAATACTAGTTGTTGTTCATCAGGGATGTATTCATAGGCTATAAAAGTTGGTAAATTTTGATATTTTATACCGCGATTTTAATAAAAATATATTTGTACCACACACCTTCCTGTGAGGGGAATAAGTTAGTGAAAATCCAATTAGGCAAATGTAAATTTGCCTGAGTCTGCAGTTTAGCTGGTGCAGGGTATCTTTGACAAATTTTATTTTTATTTTTGATAATGTTTGACAATCATTAGTGAAATATATATTTTTAATTACAAATGAATTGCGATTTTCTTTCCAAATTAATAACTAATGTGCCATAAACGGCAAATCTCCACGGATTATTAGAATTTCACAATATTGCAATATTAAATGCAATTGACTTATATGAAATGTCTAATGTTTTTCTTTTAACTTTTTAACCGATATTTCACGAAAGGTTTTTATTCAAACTTTTATTGCCTTTAACCAACCAAACCTCTATAACTAAACATAACAATATCAGTTAAAACAGGAACAAGTTTCTTTCTTGGCAAACTTAAACAACACTTTGGCTTTACGGTTCCAACAAAGTTTTTATGGTTGCAATATAATAAGCATGCTATCAGACTTTAAAGAATTTAACAATACTACGAGTAAATATAAAAATATAAAATCTATGGGTGGGTGAGAAATGTTTTAGCAATATGAAGCTAATAATATAAGAGGCTCTGTCAAGCTTAAATTTAATAATAAGCTTTTACAAAATACAAACAAGTACTTTAGTATTTCTCTTGGAGATGTTTATGATATACGTTTTTTTCCACAAGTGGTGGGCGTTTGTTTAAATTAACTTCCCAAAACAAACGTAGATAAGTTAAAAGAGACGCCGTGAAAGATTTGTTACCCTCCTGGGAAATGTGCTTCACCAATCTTTACGCCGAGTGCTTTATATTTAAATGTTTACCGTATTTTATATAGTCATTGTTAGGCTCTTTTGATCTAAATCAAACCTATCGTTGGTCTATTTTCTCTATAAGCGATAAAATACTAAACAAAACAGAAATTTGAGTACGGATCATTAATTACCTATTTCAGTCAATTGGCAAATCATTGTTGAGGAACCTAACCCATCAAACTACAGAGCAATCAGCCTGATCTCCTTTGTCAAAACACTCTTAAATCTCTTTAAATAATGTTCCAAATTAACGTAAATTCATTAGACGTGTATAAAAAATTTACAAACAAAAATGTATTAATCACCTGGAATATACGTTCACCCCAACCAGAACATGACTCGTAGTCAACAAGATCAGCTTCTGCGGGCTTTTCATGCCTCCGGAAATAAAAATCTCCATTAATTAACTATTTTTGCTTTCGTGGATGTCCAAATGGCATTTTTTTACTGTTGCTACTTTGAGTATACGCTTTGAGTAAAGCATCTTGAAATACAGTTCTACACGTGACTTTAAAAACAGGTGGTTTTACCCTTTAGGAACTCATTACTGATTCCATCATTCTCTTTCAATACCCTTCACCGGCCATGCTGGACCACCCCAAGAATCTACTATAAGCCACCTCCTTCATATTCTCTACCTTTACAAAATCCTACCGCCCTTGCTAGATATCCCACCATTTGTCAGTATAGGTCGTTTTCCTGGTAACACAATTATTAGAAAATCTTGAACGATACTCATAGACAAAATGCACCAAAATTCAAACTACCTGTCATGTTATACAAGTTGTTTGGCCAAAAAGAGTCATAAATAATACTCTTTAACCTAACCTCCTAAGGGTTCTCCAGAACCGGGTCTAATCTATGTTTTTTATTTGTTTGCCGTAAATGGATTGTACTACCAAGACGGATGACCTCTTGAGATACTTTGACCCCACATTACTAGCTAGGGAACTACCAAAAGACTTTGAAAATATAGCCTCTCTTCTGCGACAATAAACAAAGACAATACCCGGTCCACACTGCCTCCTGCTGATGTTCCAGGTTAGTGGTTCCATAATCTTAAAAATATTGCGTGAATGTAAGTGTGCCCTAGATGTGAAGGATACAATTTATAAATTACATTTATACATTATAATTTAAAAAATATGGTTAGGTTATTCCAAGACTTCTACAGGTATATAAATTGTTCATTGTCTAAAGTGTTTACTGGTAATAAAAACGTGGGCCTCACGCAAAATCTTTTTATTCCTAAATATGTTCACTGTTTTTTTAGTAGTTAATAGTTTAATTGAAAGCCTAATAATAGAGAACAAACAAAATAAAATATTTTTTTTTTATTTTAATTTTTTATATAACATTGTAATTAAGTAAACTATGCAAAACACCACCGTATGCAAATTAACTGTTATTCTCAGAATTATATATTAGCTGGTGTTTTTATCAACGTTCAAACTAAAATCCATAGATCTTGTCTTGCTACACTCATAAAATTTGCATACATATGGAAATTTCAGCAGATAGCTCCAATGATATCCTTGCATCTCGTTTTCGTTTAACATAATCCGTAAAAAGCTGTAATAACAGTGAAAATCGTATTTAGATTGCTGCACCATAAATAAATCCATTTAACCATTTTATTACTCTGTTAAATGTGTGAACTGTAAAATGAATTTGTCTATTTGAAATATAGATAAATTATTTTTAATCCCGTCAAAAACATGTTTAATTTGGCCCTATTTATCATTTGATTACGTAGGATCTGAATATTAATTGAGTGTGGCTAAATCTATTTTAGTAATAAATTATTCAAAAAAAAAAAAAACTTTAACCTAATAAATTATTTTCTAATAAGTCTTATACAATAAATGTATATTTTGTAGCCATATACATTGCATAAACAGATCAAGATAATTGATTAAGGATCTTGAATATGCTTATACGTTATATTGTGTAGTAATTTTTTTAGCTGTTGTACATAGGAGTACTTTTCAGTTAAACCACCCATTTGATGCGGATTTATTTAAAACGTTAATGTAACCAATATCTCACTCAATTGGCCCATACATGCCTTACCAATGAAAACGAGCAAATATAGAAAATTCTTCCTCCGCAGCAAATGTGAAGACTGAGGAGATTTCCATTTGTCAGTTCGGATTTTTAACAAATTATTTTTCTCGAACCAGCCTGATTGGATCATAGAAACGGGCATTTCAATGATCCAATTAGCATGATTCGTAAACTCGTTTGAATCGAGTTCACAACACATATAAAACAAGTTGTTGTTAGGGTATTGTTTGGTATATTTGCACGTTTTCAGCAAATGTCATCAAAATTGGATTTATTTACTTGAGTTGCCGTGCTAACAAACAACCAGGAGTATATGAATCCAACGCATGGTGTTTTGACCTCTTGTACCACTAAAATGAAAAAGCTTATTACCGTATTTAAAAAAGTTACAAAGTTTTTCATTCTTATAAGTATGAATCATTGATTAAACTCAACAAAATAAATAACTAAAATATTAACATGATGTTTTCAAACAGGAAGTTTTACCTTATGACCACAAAATCTTGACGTCCTAAATTGTATATCAAGAAAAACTTACGATGCAAAGTTATAAATAGGTTTCAGTAATTACGCCCGGGGTGAAAGCCTGTGGCAGGAAGTATTATTGTGTGTATGCCACTTCCTGTTGTCTTGTTCCATGCCTTTGTCAGGCTGGGAGAGCCTATTACGTCTGATGAAGAGAAGTTGTTTGTTTTAATGAATGGTGATGACCAAAAACATCGAGACAAAACTTCCATTACGTGTAAAAATTCACAATAATAAGTAAGAATACAAGACTAATACTCTTACAGCTTTTTGTTATGTTCATCAGTAACAAATGGAG
Source organism: Macrosteles quadrilineatus (assembly GCF_028750875.1). Lineage (NCBI taxonomy): Eukaryota > Metazoa > Arthropoda > Insecta > Hemiptera > Cicadellidae > Macrosteles > Macrosteles quadrilineatus. Next base: position 63,526,108 of record NW_026542597.1, read on the forward strand.
GAGAAACTATATAAAATAAGTTTAGATAGATTAAGTTTGTATATTATTGCATATAAACTGTTGTATTTTGATCCGCAACACTTTAGAACTATGAAAACCGATTGGTAAAAACAGACTACTCGCATACAATTAACCTTTAAAACATTTTAAATGTACCACCTGACTAATTTGTTTAAGCCCAATCACTTAATGTAAGTAGCTTTCGGTCAACCGATGTATTTATTGATCACAACAAATTTATTCGTTGGCAAACTCGTTTGCTGTACTGTGGTTATTGGCTTTTACTTGTTTACTGTAATTCTTTGTTTATTTTACAAAAAGTAAAAGTTAAAATTATGTAATTATAAAAATTTGTATTTATTATTTCGTTTATCCAGTTCCCATATCATGTTGTTAATATTATGACTCAACAGCAACAACAATAATTTTTGCATTACCTAATTAGTGGCATGTTCAATATGTAAACACGTTTAGTTATATCATAATTTTATTTTCTTTCTTAATTGTTTATAAATGTTATATTTGTAATGTTGTATATTGCGTGGTACATGTACGATACTAATTTTACGTTAGGATATAGTTTTTCTAAGTATATCTTTGTAGGCAACACATTGGAAATGTCATTTAATAAATTTACTTACTTATTGTAGTAGTAAGTAACATTATAATAATGCTTAAATTTAAATAATAGTAATTTGTAGCTTTGACAGAAATACAGATTACTCTATGGGTTTGTGTCTTGTCCTTTAGATATTTTAATGTGCTTAAACAAACATACACGGAAATATAATGTGCACGAACGAAATACGTACTGTATGTCGGGGTATGGAGTTATGCTGGGTTTAGGTTCTAGTTCTTAAGTTTAGTTCAGATTCTACCCTATATTTAATCTATAAAATTTGGAAATTTTCGAAAAACTACGCCCACCACCCAAAAAATACTTTTCCTACAGATACCTAACAATGTTCATGTTCTCTCACTGATTTGAGAACGCAAAGTGGCCAATTCGCTCATCAGTGAGACAATGTTAACATTGTCTCACTCTAATTACTTTGTCTCACTCCAGATTTGCAACGTGAAGGCACGAAATAGTGAGCGCGTAACATGCAGGCAACGTAGTATGCGTGTGAAATACGTTGGCAGCACTGGCTGTAAATCAGCTGGTCAGCTGTTGTACTGTTGTATTTGTCACTTCACATTAAATTTTATATTAAAAGTTCACTTCTGTGTAAAAATAGGTTATGTTTCTTCCCCAATGTATTTGTTTTATGGGAACTGTCGGAAAAGTATAATGTGCAACTCGAGTTCAAAGTACAATTGCATCACTCGAGAAATCATTCCTCACTCGCCTACGGCTCGTGAGTAAGGATTTCTCTCGAGTGAGTTAATTGCTAATTTTTCTCACTAGTTGCACAAATAACTATTTTCAGTGAGTTTCGGGGATTTCAAAATAAGGTCTTCAAATCCTAAAGGTAAAAATTGGGTTACGGGTTACTGCCTCACCCTCATGATGTAAATTGCAGTAGGATTTCTCACATAATCAAATATATAACTCGTTATTGTAAGGTGAAAATGTTACATTATTGCTCAATAATAAATGTATTTGATTTTTTTTTTTTATAATGCATTTTATTAAATTTAAATACATGGATATAAAAAAATTACACTATATACATTAGACGTAGGGAATGCATATTTCCCTTATAAATATATAGTCAACACTGAAATTAACTTTAGTTCGTAATTTACTTCCTTGATTTCAATTGTAATGGCAATCATTCTTATCTGATAAAGATGGACCCTTTTCAATATTACCTGTGAAGCTAGTTTTAACCCCATGTAAGCTTTCTGTACATACACTATTTAACGTTGTAAATAAATAACGACAAATTATATTAAAACTACAATTTATCATTAAAATACAAAAAAAAACATCAATATTATTGTTATTAATACTTTCACGTTTGTAATTGTATGCATAGATTTCAGGAAATGTATGCTTATGTGAATGATTTATTTGTTTTGAAATTGAATTATGACGGAAAAAGCTTGTCTAATGTTTTATAATAAAAATACATTTAACATGAAACGATCGTCAACTTAGTTCCAACTCAATAAATTTAATCTTTAATAAACAATTTTGTTTCCTAATTTTACACAGTTTACGTGTTTTATTAATTTTTCATGTTGGTTCGATTTTTAACTTAAAGTATAAAAACATTATCACAAATGTCCTTTGCCGATCATATGTTATAAACGTTTTAAATCACAGGTACGAAAGTTAGTCAAATAAATTCCACCTCATGAGGATCCCAACAACAAACTCGCATTAACGCCAAATGGTGTGGCTTCCAGGGGTTAAACTCATGTAATCTGCTGTAAAATGTGGCTGGCTTACTCCTCTTGTGAGGCAAATATTGATTATTTAGACTTTCAATATTCGGTAGCATTATTACAAATAAATTGTCTTCAATAGCTGGGTGTTGTTTCGTTTTGTGTGTTTACTAAACTAAATTGCATTTTTACGTTTTGAAAAGAAAACAATCAAACCCTAATCTGGTTACTATCTAAGGTGAACCTTTTTGTTATATAGCATCATTAGTTCATACCAAATTGTCATCTGGGTTTGGAAATGATGTAACTTGGAATATAACCATATACCTTCAGTTTTGCAGACGATCGCTATAACCACCAGCTACCCTGACAATTTATAGTTAAAAGCGAAATACATACCGAACAAGAACTTTAGATTAAATAGGATGACATGTTATTGCTAAATTTCGTGCCAATGACATGTATTTAACATTTCTGTTTGTTTTTTTAAGAGCTCGATATTTTTTTTATTTTACTGTGGTGCGTTTGTCATACTTTAATTATACAAAGTACAATACGTTTGTGCAGGTAGATGCAGATTTTTTATTCCGTGATATATCCTTAGTACTTAACACTACTAATTTTAATAGAGTAATTTGTATATTGTAAAAACCAAAAACTGTATCAACTAAAAAAAGACCGTCGGTTCAAACTAATACAAATCAAAATATATTACAATTTATTCATGGCGATAGATAATTGTTACATGTTTGCTTATAAATAACCCTTGACTGTAATTTTAAAGATTGCTTCAACATAAATTTATTTGAATTTATACCTAAAACTGAAATCGCATTATTAACAATATGGTATTGAATGCCATTATAATATGTAACTGAATGTGAGTTACATATGATAACGGCACACATGTGGATTTTATGCTTGAACGTGAAGTGATTTAAGCTTTACTGATGCGTTTAAGTGGCACTAAAAACACAGGGCGAAAGGTTAACAATCACATTCAGAGCTGTGTTTTATATGGATTATTCACGGTTAAAATATAAAATTAATAAGCTGAATTTTGCATTTATAATTTTTAGAGCTTTTAAACCAAATATTTTCAATACAACAATATTAAGATTTTAGACTTCTGTTAAGTTATTGCAAGGTGTATCGTATATCAACTCTTAAATGGTGATGGTATGTAGTATTATTACGTTCAAGATATATACAAGGTCTTACTTAGAAGTATAATGATAGAGAACATTATGTACTATACAGGCTTAGTGCTTGACCATGTCATATTACCATAACTATGTCCTAAATGCAGCTTAGTGTTTGAGTACAATATGTCTTAGCCGTGTAACTGACATTGTACATGTAAAGGGTAATATTATAGTTAACCTAGGTAACAATGTAGTACTTTTTTCATATTTTAAATCAACAATTGAGAAATGTCGCATCCCACTGAAACATTACTAACCCTATTGATAAATTATCCTTGTTTCAATATACATAACAAATTTATTTATCTTGTAACTCTTACAAAATTAACATTTTTATATGCCAGTTCCTTTAAAATGTTTGTGTAAGATAGAATATTTGTTTGGAATACAGCTCCAATTATCTCCATGTTTTTGGTTAAAATTTAAAAAATAATATAAGCAAACTAATAGTACTTTGTCCTATTAGTCTTAACATAAAAAATTAACATCCAATTAATGTTATGAGAAACATTTTTTAACAGTTAATTTCTGTAGCTGTAAGAGGCTGCTGAAAACAAATAGCCAGCCTAAGAGTACCACTTTACCTTTTCACATTTTAATACTGCTTACGTATGAAAAAGCTGAATAGGCCTACTTAAGAAGGTCTTTAAAAATAGATTTTCCACTACACCTATGTTACTTTTAATTATGATGTTCTGAAGTGAGAGATTTAATCTTACTCTTGTATTTATTTTGTTTTACTAATTAAAATAAACTATTTATAGTAAACAATTAACAAATAATTTACAAAGTTAGTTCGTTTAACGCAGCAGATTTATCTGAAGAATTTATAATATTATGAAACAAATTACTTAACGATTTTACAACACCAATGTGCTCGATTTTACAAAACGTATTATTCTTCCAATTGCAGTAAAAGGCATTTAAATCTTTATTAGAATTTTTATAAAGAATGGACACTATAAAACATATTTTCAGACGAAAGATATAAATATTTTAAAAAATAATTAGAGAAGATTTAAGTGTATTTAATAGCATAAAAAATACCTAAATAGTGTTTATAAGAGACCAAGTAATAATTTTCAAATGATTGTCAATATGTTCACATTTTCTGAACATTTTTACATTTGAGAAAAACACACCTAATTATTATTAACGGGTTAAACTTATTTGGTAGATAGACTAATTTCCATAAGTGTATATACAAGAGTTAATAAAAAGGTTCATTGCTAGTGAGGTAAAGAGTATTTGCACCTCTCAGTACTTTTTCAGCAAATTACGAACCTTCATTGACATTCAGGCCAACACCTTGCTGATCCACCAATTATGTCTCTTCTGATTTAGTAGTTGATTTGCCACTCTGCTGAGTTTTCTTTACATTTGTGTAAAGAATTACTAGAGTCTTTCTAAAAATAGCATAGTTGTTAAGAGTCTTACAAACATGTGTTCATAAGGCAAGTCTATCAAAATATTATGTTTTATTATATTTTCGTCTTAGAGAGTTATTTTTGATCAAAACTAACTTAAAAGTACAATAATATGTTATAAATGTACCAACTTGATAGTATGATGTCGAGGATGTTGACATTTCGATGGTTGTCATCGTCGATGGAGCAGGTGGCTGTGGCAGTACAGACTCCTGTTCTTCTGCTTCTCGTCATCCCAGTGACGGATCCTGTGACGTATGCGGTGCTCACGGATCCACAATAATTGATATGAGTAGGGCCATTTATATTAATATACAGGGCGTCTCACCTACAATGAACCAATAGCTAACTTTTATTATGACGTATTGAGTTAGCTTTTTATGAGGCGCTATAAGGTATTTTGATAGCTTCCACGGCAGACGACAATAATATGTTAGAAGTGTACTAATTTGTGATAAGTGTACGGTGTAGAGGATGTTGATGTTTTGATGGTTGTCGCCGTGGAGCAGGTGGCTGTGGAAGTACAGACTTATGTTCATCTGCTTCAACTCGTCATCCCATTGGCAGACCCGCCCGTCGATCCTGTGACATATGCGGTGCTCACGGATCCACAATAACTTATATGAGTAGGGCCATTTATATTAATATACAGGGTGTCTCACCTACAATGAACCAATAGCTAACTTTTATTATGACATATTGAGTTAGCTTTTTATGAGGCACTCCATTTTATGTTTTTTTGTTTGACATTGATTTAAATTTTAAAAATATATCCGCTATATTCCAATATGGCTGCCAGCTTTGTTATTTCTTATGAAACTCCTTATATTTTATGATTGTTTTAGAATGTAAATGCGATTTTAAAAAGTTTTTAATTTTGACGTTTGTTCTCTAAAGATACTCGTTTAGGATTTAAATTGTGGTTACCCCTGAAAAAATTAAGAAAAAATTGTAGCAATGCTTTGTTTGCTCAAAACAACAAAATAGTTTAAAATATTTGAATAATTTCATTACACTTTAATTAAAACTGAACGGAAAATGGGATTGAAGCAATAATACAGGGACAGTTAATAACTAAGTGAGATGTCATAATCATCAGATAGTCACGCATCATAACACATAATTTATATGTCATGATCTAAAGATGATTTTAATTTTTACAAATACCCTTTTGAAATATTTATCCAATTCCAAATAAGATATGAACAGCCACTCAATTAAATTTTCACAACAAAACAAATAAGAAAATATCTACCGAAACTTTCAACTCCAGATTAATGTTGTGAGTAATCGTATAATTGTATGCAATATCTTTGTATTGAATTTTGTATTAATGAATACAAATGCGATATTCGATATAATTCTAAAACTTAACAATCCGTTTCTTTTTGTGACAGAAAATGTTGTGTGTTAGGTACAATGAATGGGTAGTAATGAATGGGAACAGTCATACATAACTCCAAACTTATCGATGTTCACAAAAGGATTTTAGTTTATTATATGTTAAGATTTTTATAATCTCTCAAGAAAAAAATATACAGTTATACAACAAATGCATTACGAAACAAAGGTAACGTAATATAAGAAACGTTTGATAGCAGTCCATTTAAGAGGCTTAGTAACTGTTCAGTATTGGAGGAAAAGAGTAATCTCCCCGAACCATAGGATATGCGTTGTAAATACCTATTATTCCGGATCCAGGTGTATAAGGGGACTTACTGATACTCTCAGCCTTTCAGCTCAAGCTTTTATTGTTTTGTCCTCTATTGTATATAGAATAAGTTGTGTAATATAGCTAACGTAAACCGATTATTGGTTATAATATAAATTCCAAATAACAAATAAAGCTAGTTAAATTTTAATTATTTGATTTAAAATTCCTGCTAGCCTATAAACGATAAGGATGCTCTCAGCCGTTATCCTGTCTCCTGTTTTTTATTTTGATTTTATATGAAAATGAAAAGGATATTTATGTGCTAATTGTGTGGATTGGGTAGACCAAGGATGGGATTGATTGACTAGGAAACAAAGGACCTAAAGAGGTTGGGAGCAGACCTGTAACTTGCAGAAGGCAATAGGATCCTGGACGTACATAGTTGGCGAGGCTGAAGACCTCCTAGGGTTTCAATGGCCATAGGAGTAAGTAAGTAATAGCGAAGATAAAAGGAGAACAATAATTTAGCATCGATTAAATCCTGACATGTTCTTTATATAACCAACAGTAGGAGCTCACCATGTTTTAGTGCACCAAAACATCGCTTAGTTTTATTTTGTTCATACAATTTAATAACATAACATTTTTATTTATTTATTTAGTAATAGGAAACATGCAATTATGAATAAATAGCTAATTACACAACTCCTATCCTCTGTACTTTATATATGACTCTTAAAATTTAATATCTATGTACAACAAAATAAGTTTGCTACCAAACTAAGCTCGATGATAAATCAAGGTCAACCAAACGTATAACAAATTGATAGTGCACTTTAACTGTACAACTCAAAACCTACGAGTATATATAACGCAATAAATCCTGAAGGAGTTAAAGGAAGGTTAGAAACCGGATGTCTCTTAGCAGGTATGTAACAAGCTCTTCCGGTAGAGACTCCGCAGCAATTTCCGCAACTCTGCTGTGCTTTTGTAGTTTCTTGTTACGACTTTTAACTTGACCTGTGAAATTTAGTTTTAAATATAATTCAGATGCTTGGAAGATTAACAATAAAACAAATAACAACTATCGATAAAAAAAATTATAACCATCTTCGAGATTATAATTGTGGAACATAATCACTTTACATGATCGTATAAGGTGCATTAAAATAAAATATTTATGGTGACGACTTATACAAACTTTAAATTGGTACTTACGTTATTCTATTTGTCTAAATCATTGAAGGTCGTATAGTTCATAACATATTTCTACTTACTACTTTCTAGAATGCATATTTTAATAACGTAACAAACTCAATGAAAAGGTGGTCGTCCTCAAATTAATACATAATGCTAATACATTACATACACTTTCTATTTACAACTATAGTATATGTGAGAATTGAAACCAAGATGGTAAGAAAATGGTTAGTGGGGCATATTGGATATATCCACAATTGGTACTTATGATTGTTATGTTGCAATTTTCTTAGCATAGTTACAATTTCGATCTTCATTGGTTACCTTATCTTTATTGTCGACAAATATCAAATATTGTATTTAATTATGATTATTATTTTATTGATTTTGATTTCCTAATATAATACTTATGATGAAAAAAAGCTTTAAATTACTCTGTTGGTTATTTGTTCATATTATTTTAGTTTTATAATAGCGTGCTTATTTTTCAGAAAACAAATGGAATTACGTTTATTAGAGGACACTGTATGCATTTAATAAAAATAATTCGTACTTTAAATTTAGATATGACTGTCTTTTACTTTACTTTATACTAAGTATACGTCATAAATCAGGACGTTATATCGTTGTGTTTTAATTGTATGATTGTATGATTTCAATAAATATTCAACGTTTGTATGCAACAAGATAAAATCTCTTATCAACCCTAAAACGTATACACACGTGATTACTGACTTATTCTGGATATTATTGCAATGACAGTGAAAATTGATAGAAATATATGTCGTGTTAAACTTAATGTTACCTTACTCACAATAAGTTTAACTTTGTTGTATGTAAGTGCTTATATTTTAAATTAGACATAAAATTAAGAAGAATAAAAACAATTACAATAATGAACGAACTCAGCCAAAGACTAAAACATTGTTTAAGGAACTGTTTACTGATTTTAAATCATTGATTGGACGTACACTCGTGCTCTGGAATATATTTTACTCACATCTGCTGATCAAAAGAACATTGAATTTGCAGAGCCTGTACAAACTTGCTGAAGCAGAAGTTATTAATTGGCAGGGTCTTCTGCTGCTGAGGTTCAGATAACAGTATTAATTAATTGAGAAACCTCAAGTTTTAGGCCCAAGTTTATTAAATGCAAAATAGTTATATTAAAAATCATTGTTGAATATTAAAAATCCCCTCTAAGTAAAACTTGTTGGTTGTTTAGCCAAAAAAATTAAATTAATCAAAAGTTTTCCAAATTATTCTTCACTATCACACACATCACATCAAATACTTTTTACGTAAAAACATTTCTTTCCATATTGTTAGCCTCCGGACCACTGGTAAGTAATAAATAATGATTTAAATACCTCTAATGTAAAAGTGATCAGTAGTTATTAAAGGAGAGGTTTTTTGGATAAATTAAATGAAATTGAAAATAACCATATTCATGTGAGTGAGGTGGTATTTGTTAATGGTATTGCGAATTGAGGGGGAGGGGTAGATGAGTGAGAGAGAGAGAGAGAATTAGGGATGATAGGGTGTGTGGGTGAATAAGAGCTCAAGAGAGAATTGGGGGGGGGGGTTGTTTAAGAGGGAGGAGAGAGAGAAGGTGGGTGAAGTTCTAGAAGGCTACTGCAGTTTCGTGCTGGGTTGGGAACTCCTTCAGGCTGTAAAGGACTAAATTTCATTCCAGAGGAAGCTGTCAAAGCTAGACGTTTAAGCATTGACTAAGCTTTGACGACTGGTAAAATTTACCTTGTATTTAAATTTTGTATAAATTTTAGTTACAGTGATAATATGTTTTTTATGAGGAAATATTAACTTTAAAACGATTTGTTAAATCTGAGTTATTTTTATAAATACTGCTCTTCTTTGCTACGAATATAACACTGAGTTTTCTATTATTTAACATCAATTTTACAAATAGTTGATCAGCAATTTATATTTTTACTTAAAAAAAAAATACGAAGCTAAAATTTGATGAAATTAACATTTTAGTGTTAAGTACTGTTACAGTAAAACACGTGTTGTAGTTATTATAATTGATTGATAACTGACATGAAAAAACAAAAAAAAAATTAAAAACACTCTGGAATACACTACACCTTAAGGTAATATAAACTAAAGTTAAGTATATACATTTTATATTAACCAGGTAAGCAAACGGGTACATAAGATTTAAAAACAATGTGATAAATGTATACGATATTTATATTCTTCATACGCACTGCAGTTGACTCAGGACTAGGTGAAACTCTAAAACAAACGTAGATAAGTTGAAAGAGACGCATGTGAAAGATTTGTTGGTCCCTGAGGAAATATGATTCTCTAATCTTTACTTTTTTATATTTAAGAGTATATTGTGGTTAAATTACTTATAATTTGTTAATGTTTGGTTGTTGTTAACAGTTAAGCATATAGTAGATGTATTAGTCTCAAGATAAGTAAATTAAAAAAAAAAATCTTGATTAGCAATTTACATGCTACTATTATAGGAATATAGTACATATAATACGCCTCGCGGTTTTTTATGTATAGTTATGCTGTATACATCTACCACATGGTACATACACATTATGTTACGATGGAGATTAAGAGTTAATCGGCCAGTCCTCTATACAGGCGATGACAAACAAATATTATTGGTACATCTTCTATACCATACTCTTATAGTTAATGGTTGATAATATTGCTTTGATAAAACTATAAGGTTTTACATCTTAAGTGGAAACGTATAGTTTTAGTTTACGTATTCGCAATCCTCTATGTGATAGAATCAAAAGTAATATATTCTTTTTATCATACAAAGTTTATAATAATAACCTAAAGTTAAACTCAATGAATATGTAAACAAACAGCTAGAGATAGCAACACCTATATTGGCTGACTCAAGTTAAAAAACTTTAAACGTGATTGAATACAGCCTTTTCAAATGGGTCGTACCCTTAAGAGAGGTTTTATCGAAAAAAAATAATATTTTCAGGGTGGAAAACAATCATAACGACTTTTCATTAAATTTGTGGTTGATGTGGTTACGGTTATAAAAAAATATGATTCTAAACCAATAGAAAGCTTTGAAAATCACATGTTTTGATATCAGAAAATGTGAAAAAATGTTCTCCACGAGGTTAATTTTAGGAACTTCGTAACTCAAATGTGTCTGAACATAGACTTTTATATCTTTTATTGGTGATTATTTACTGTGCTTACACTAGGATATGATGTTATTTTGATATGTCTACTTACAGTATTTTTAACGCTGAATCAAAAAATGAAATCAGTTTTGGTCAGAGAGATTCCTAAGTGGCCCTCTAAGGCTTAATAATTAATTTTAAGCTTTAGTTTTGTTGATTTATTAACATATTTGTGGTATGGACGAGTCCAAGTTCTAGTGGCGACTTTGTTGAAGGGGTAGAATGTTTGTGGAGTGGAAACAGCTGTCAGTTGATTGCATTCAATACTAAACAGACAAAACCACACATGACACCATGAGAGAAAAATCAGAGTTACAATATGCAATAACTAGATTTTTAAAAGAATTTGACTTTGGTGCTGTTTAGAAAATACAATGTATCAACTACGATACATAAACTATTAATCGCATGAACATAGATTATAAAACAAAATACAATTTATTCACGAAAAATATCAGTAATAGAATTTAGGCCACTGCCGACATGATCATCGTCCTCATTCCAATCCTCAACCATTGACTAATGCCTCAACATCTGTTAATGACCGTCCTATAGTGCATAATCCCATAGTACATAATCCTATTGTGTCTAAAAGTGAAAACGTGTGACAGTGCATAATTTATATCCATTTATAGATAATTTATATAGCTTGAGCATTTCGGTTCATTATAACGTAACCTTTAACTTACTTAATCTAACCTCACAAAACACTTAATACAGTCACGAATCTGCATAAAACTCGACCTACCTTCCTCACATGCCTAAATAAGAACTGATTATTTGGTTTCAAAACGAATTGATGTGATTTCATTCCGCATTAGATCAGTAGAAGAAGAAGAAGAAGAAGAAGAAGAAAAAGTGTTTATTGAAATAAAATATCAATACAGTGTTTTTACATAAACACAAAGAACAATGGTCAAAGACCGTCTGTTTTGTGGTTGACATACTGATTTTACAATATTTTAAAACACACATTAGATCAGTATAAACAGTTGTTTGCTCTTCTCACTCAGTACGGACCCGTCCAGACAACGCCATATTACCATTACCTTCAGTACCGCTCAATTATCCTTAGATTCGTAATCTTAACCTTCGTTTTACGGCCACTTAGGAATCTCTCCGACAAAAACTGATTGCATTTTTTGATTCAGCGTTAAAAATACTGTAAGTAGACATATAAAAATTACATCATGTCCCAGTGTAAGTACAGTTAATATTTGCCATTTTATTTACAAATTAGACTGACTAACATGCGAAGTGAATAATCCTTTAAAACATGTTTCAATAGTTTTGATCTTATGTGTATAAATATCCCATTTAATTTTAATACACTTTTGGCATATTTGATCTAGTCATGATTATTCAACTTAATACAGTTTGTTTTCAACACACGGGGCAATACTGTCTACTGTCTAGTCTATAGAGTAAGATAATCACTAGTGCAACTTCAATAGTGAGCTTGCAGCCTTTATTAGAAGCAGCTTATTTGAAATAATGTTTGATCGTAATAGTTCCCGTGGAAATATATTAGCATAAAAATATATAAACGTATTTTTTTATTTTTTTTGTATCTTTTTATATATTGTTATTTTTTGTGTCATCTTGTCCCTAAACTACCGTAGCTTCCCTCAGTTGACTTTCGTAAACCACCCGGGGATAACTCTAGGATAAACCCGTCTGTCTAGTTTTTCAAATACATTTTAGTTGTACTTCAAGGCCTTAACTTTTTTTATGCTGCATGTAAAATGAAATGAAATGAAATGAAAAATCATTTATTTATACAGGCAAAGTTAGGGCCACATGGCCCTTTCTTACACTTAACCTGTACTTTAAAAACATAATATAAATATTTTAACATAATCAGCTTATACAATAAAACAAAACAGAAATCTACAGAAACTCAGATACAGAAACTTTTATCAAAAATCAGTAAATTTTAAAAATACTTACACACACACACTCACTCACACATACATACAAGTCAGCGACCGCCATGCGCACAGGCCCCTACGACAAACCTACCATGGCCATACGTTCAAAATAGAGATTTTTTAGCGCTGCCACAAACCGGGAACGACTATCGAGGGATTTAATAGCTAAAGGAAGATCGTTCCAAAGACGGCAAGCAGTTACAATAAACGTAAGGGATTAAGAAATATTTCATTAACTCAGTTATTCTTATTTAACATAAGACATTTTTACTAGAATTTGCTTTGCCCATAATTCATGCTTTTGTTATATATAGTCACTGGTATTCTTACTTTTCTCTATTCTCTTTTACATCTCGCATGCATTACTGTATAGTGTATAAGGTTGTTTACTATCATCATAATTTGTTTATGAATTCTCTTCTTAGTAATATTTTCAGTAGTTTCAGACAAATGAATGGATGGTATTTCACTAATAGGTTTTTATTATAATTAAAACCTATGTTCTGGAAATAAAGAACAATAGGGTAGGCTTTGGAGTATCAAAACCATCAGAGACATAACTGTAATCTCACGCTTCCACAACAACACCGAGCTTAATCGCCGCCGGGACGGGGATTTCTATGGTTTCGCCCTTTAATATACTGATGTTTTGTGACGAAACACAGAAAAATGACTCAGGGTTTCCTTATAACATAGAGTAAGACATACGCATGCCATATGTCTTGCAGTTTAACAGAAAATCAACTATATAGGATAAGGCATTGAAATAAAAAAATAATAATAATAATGGATATACCCCCTTTATGTTTTAAATCATACAAAAATATGTTTAATATGAAAGTTCAATTTTGGACAAAAGAACGACTTTTTTGAAATTAATGGGATATTTTTGAGTTAGCATATCATTTTCAAATATTAGGGTCGACCCACTATAGATTACACTTTTACACTATATTCACAAGTGTACATAGTTTTGTTTCCATGGTTAATTGGGAAGTTAAGAGAGGATATTCACACTTTTTTATTATTTCAGCCTGAATGAGCCCACCACGGATATATAATTTTTCCATTTATTGATATGTCGTACTGGGTTGTAACATATAACTCCAGTGTACTTTCCTGTTAAAGGGAGCATTCATTATAATCGATTATTTCTTTTCGATATATCAATATATTTTTTTTCTATCCAATATATTTATTATAACAAATTAAAACATATCAGTTGACAACTTTGATAAGGATACAGTAAATAAATATTGTTCAGTATCAATAAACAATTAAAAAAATATTATAACGAAATACAACTGTTCTCAACTAACCTAACAAAGCAAACTTGCTAAAATATTTCAACATTCCGTTTGATTCCCCATCTGCATTTTCTGTTATCAAATGGAATTTTTAAACGGTAACTTAGCCTACAGCAAGTTTGGTTGGCTATGTTAGGTTAGTTTAGAATAGTGTCATTTCCTAATCCAATATAGGCCTATGGGCTTTTATTATTGCCTAAACAAGGTTAAGTTAGTTCTTAATTTGTTATTTAAATGCGTTTGAAGATACTAAAACATAAGGAATACGGATCGTGAAGTAAAACGAAAATATCGATATATCAAAAAGAAATCATCGATAATAACGAATGTTACCTTTAACAGGAAAGTACCAACTCTAGTTTTCGCTAAAATTGTTCTTCTGTTAAAAGAATCTTTTGAACGAGATGTCACTCGATGGGAATTTAAAAAAAAATGTAAGCTGTCTCCCTAATACCCAATTTAGGGGAAACTACAAAATTTTTTGAAATACCAAAAAGCCTACTTTTAAGCCAAATTAAAGTGTAGAGTGTTTAGTTTTACTGGAGTAACCCGTTGAAAATTTAAGAGGGGCTACCCATATTTTGCCTAGCCCTTTACATATGAATGTTATATGAATACAATCAATCATTTTGTCACAAAAAAGAGTTAAATGTAAAATATATGATTAACAAATTAAGTTTATGAGTAATGCGCTTTTAATTTTGCAGAAGAATAAGGGTTTTGTATATAATTTAAGTAAAATGTAGTAATTGGTAGTACCTTATTTGCATATAACTAAATATCCGTGTAGTTATGTTAATATTTTATAATTAAAATATGTTATTTTTGTACAGTACTAAATATTATCCTAACCAGCTTTTAGGCACATTACATTAATTGTTACAATAATCTTAGTATTTTCAAATTGCGTTTTCACTAGGTCGGAGTAATAGACACTTTAAATAAATATCCATTTGGTATTTCATTAAATAAATTACAATGGTTATTTAAATTATAAATATTGAAAATGTCGTATGGTTTGTAAAAGATCCTGATGGTGTGTTGGGGATCACTTTTATGATCTATGTTACGATCTTTTATGATTATGAGATAAGCCCGACGTCATAAAGGTGGCCATAACATTGCTTATAAAAGTTCATCCTTACTACATTATTAATTAATATCCATTACCTTTACTGATGTCTAGGTTAAATGCCCCTTATTAATATGCATTGCTTATTAAAAAGCCTACTATTTTGCACCAAAGAGCATAAGAGAGACAACAAAAATGATTTTCTAGATTTACATTCCATACAATTTCCTACCATAAACTCATTAGATTGAAATTGATATACGAATGATAATAGGGTATAACGCGCGAATATGTTACTCTACTTATTCATTTTCATCATGAATGGCTTACATTTAAATCGAGTTTCTGGGTAAAATATTAATATTACAAATAAAGTAGTCGAATCACACACTGTTGTACATAATATGCATCACTTGTAGACCATATACCCAATAAAATGTTCAGATTTAAGTTACATACCTGTCAATCGGTCAGGAAGTCTATAAGGCAATACAATGACAATTGACTATGTGGTAAATCATTAAAGCCTTTTCTTAACATCCATGGATCAATATTATCTGGAATTGCCTATATGAGGCAAAACAGCAGAAGTCCCCTTCCCTAGTTCCTAGGCGGTTAAGTAAATTGAACAAATTCCAAGAAAGTTTCGTTCTACGTTCTTGTTCAGTTGGCAAACATTAAATCGTCCCAAAATTAAAACAAATCTATAGCCGAAACCAATCATTATTCAAAATACAATTTGTACTGCAAACAACTGCTTTAGCTGGCTGTAGGATAAGTTTAGCTAACTACAGTTGACTTTCCCCATTATGTAAAATAATGTGGATAAGAAGTATAAGGGTATAAATAATTATTTCTGCAACTGGTGTGCAAAGGCACTTAGCACTCGTGTTACACATTATATTTTCCTACAGTTACTATAAAGAGTAGAAATAATTAGTCTTTTAAACACTAAACAACACGGTTTAAAGGTTATATCCAAGCGTTGAACGAAATGGGAAACAACTGCACCAGCTGATCGTAGACGTATATCTTTAAGTGTTGCCAAACTATTTCCAAGCGTACACGGATTACGTGCTTAAAAATCACGCTGTTTTCAGTTGTTTGGGTATAATACTGGTATGCGAACAAAAACCGTGTGGTAAAAAGCGTTTTGCAAATATAAGTAAATGCAGCAATTAGCCACTTTCTGTACTATAATCAGTGCAAGGAAGCCAACTTTGTCAGGTGACTGTAGGAAAACATTTTAGTAGATTCTGAAATGTTAAAAAATTACTCGTTTTGGAAGTGTTACACATTACGGTCACTTATTGCATTTTAATTAGTTGTTATCCGAATTAATGAACGTGTACATACAAAATTTATGGTTCAATTTCCTAACCATTTTCGTCAGAATTCAATAAACATCTACTATTAAAAATATGTTTTAACATACAATAATAAAAAGTAAAGGGTTAGTACAAGGGGCATTGCTATTTTGGTTAATCAAA
Organism: Macrosteles quadrilineatus; assembly: GCF_028750875.1. Classification (NCBI taxonomy): domain Eukaryota; kingdom Metazoa; phylum Arthropoda; class Insecta; order Hemiptera; family Cicadellidae; genus Macrosteles; species Macrosteles quadrilineatus. Next base: position 63,542,925 of record NW_026542597.1, read on the forward strand.
TCACGTGGTAATAATTTTACCACAACGTAAAAGTAAAGGGGTGGTGCTGACAAGTGTATAAATATTGATGTTAGCTCGGGGAGTTGTAAATACTCGCTTTGACACAGGGCTTAAAGCAATATTAATGTTTGCCAGGTTGTCTGATTTTAAAACGAGCAGAAAAAATATTATACTACAAATAGTTAGAATACAATCATTGAGATGGGTACTACATGAGTACCTTACTTTATATTAATGTCACTTTTACGTGGAACTACGTTAGCAGTGTCGTTTCTGTTGTAAAAAACTATTTATGTTAAGAATAAAGAAGAACGATCGTTGATATGATTAAGATCGGGAAAATATGGTTTCTATACAAAATTATTCTCATAAAAAGTTAACATTCCTGTTACTTTATTACTTTCCACTTACTATCGTGACCATACCATTATTCTAAACTGACCTTTTAACTTGGATATTTACTTAAAAAAATTAAACTTCACAAACGATAAATTTATACGGTCTGGTATTTTAAATGCATTTTTAAAGTAACCCAAACGTAAAACAAACATGACTGTAATCATTTGACAATAATGATTTAATGGATCTGTATTATATTATTTCAATATCTGGTAGTGTTTCATTTGTTTAAAAGGTTGAAAATAAACAGCACACATATTTACGATGCCCAACTTATTTCTTTTTTCAATAAAAACAATATTATATTCAACCACTGTCTAAAGTATGTATAAAAACTGATTTTATGAAAACAATTGATTATACTCAAGTTGATAGACTTAGTGGACAATTTAGACTTTTCTTAGTTTAAACTTTTTGTTGAGAAAATGGCAAAAAAATTACTCAATGTCGAAAACCTCTTCAATTTAAAAGACAAAATAAAATTTTTGCCCAGCCATATTTCTGCGCTTTAAGTATTTAAGCTGAATATTTCAAACTCATTGGAAATGAGTTTACTATTCAGAAATTTGTTAGAATTTGTTTTTATTTTCAAAGATATGAAATATCCTAAAATCTTCAAGGCATTTACGTTGTATGAGTATTTAGTAAGGTGTATGATTAGTTATGATGTAGCAGCAGTTTTACACTAGGCAACAGGCTCGCATCTGGAAATAAACTCCGTTACCTTTATAACGGGGAACGTATTAATTAATCAGCACTCGTCTGTTAACCATAGTTTTATCAATTTACCGAACGCAATTTCAGATTGTTAGTTTTTACGCAATCAAAGAATTTGTATAAATCAATCAGCTCGTTAGGTCGTACACTATTTTACGCAATGACTTACGGAATAATTACAATTTGATTTTTTACATTTTTTTCTGTTTTGTGATAAAAAAAATCAAATAATCTTAAAAGTTAAAATAAACATTTTATACGGTCTGGGATTTTTTTTGCTAAGGATATAATTAAGCTCGTACGATCATATACAGTACATCCTACTTGGTTCAAAAGATCGTTTTTAACCAAGGAATAACAATCAATGGTTCATGTGGTCAAAAGGAAAATATATAAGGTACATTTCAAAACAACAAGCAAAGAACTGAAAGCTTAGTAGGGCAGTTTTTTGGTTATACGCTCCATTTTATAATGTTTGAGTCGGAAATAATTATTTTATTCAATATTTATTTAAGGTTCATTGTATAGCTACATTTCTAACAAAAATATTATTATTTCTGCAAACCTTTAACCATAATAATGACCACTTTAAAATTTATAAGCTGTTTAACTAGCTATTAAAACGTAAAACGAAAATTTGAAAACCTTCTAATAACTGATATATTTTGTACAGTATGGGATGTAAACAGCAATTCTTCCTGTACCGTTTATTACAACGATTTACTTATGCGACCTCCGTCAACGAAAGATTCTGATTGAACGAGTTGTCAAACATAACTCTGTCGGAGTTTTAACAAGTCAATCATTCAAATAGAAAAGTTTGAATTGTGTTTGTTTTATCGGTTGTTTTCAGCAAACTAACTTCTCTTATTTACATGGTTTATGATTATCATAGGTAAGCCTATGCCAATAAAAAAAAGTTTCAACCTTTCTGAGACTGTGTATCATAAAATATTATAATTTTTTACATTATTATACATATTTCTAATGAAATAAAATTTACAAAATACGGAAAGGTGTTGTTGACACGTGATTGAATGATTTCATGCTAAACTAAGTCTGAAATTCGATCACGTAGCCACTGAGAAATATAAAAGGGACAAGAATGACATTTTTACGTGTTACAAGTAACCTGTTAAAAACGCTTGTTATAAATATCGTTTCACTCTACTGACAAAATCTTAGAAAGTAAGATAAGTTAATGAAAAATTTAGAGCTTCTTTAAAAATTACTGAACAGAAGACAGAATGAAACAAATGTGTCTGTTAGCACGATAACTCCAGCAAAAAGCTTCGCATTTTGATGAAACTTTTTAAAAACTTGTAAATCTACGTTTACTCGAACAATTTCACGAAACAGCATGATCATACTATGTGAACAGGGTGTCGTGGGGGGTTTCATGGGGTAAAAATTAGATTTTCTTTTTTTCCCTCAAAAACATTAAACACCTAAATTTCTGTCCAAACCATTTTTTTGAGCTTTAAAAACAACAAAAAAAGTGTATGTTGAAGTGTTGTTTGTCTTACGGTTAAGAAGGAACTTCAAAACAGAAAATTTTAAATTCCCATATTTTTCTTGTGATTAGGAGAATAAATACACTGTTTTAGTTTGTTTGTTTATAGATATGCCTCCATATTATTGATTGAAATTGGCAGATTTGTTTATTTCATTCTAAGTTATCAACATTTATTTTTTTGTTTTGAATAACAAAAACACTTCTTACTATTATCCAGCATATATCAATACAGTCAATACATATAATGTTTTTAAATAGAAGCCAATTCTTAAGTGAACAACTCGGTGAAAGCTGCAGGTTTGCTGCTGCGGGGGGGTCTTACTTTTACATTTTTACCACATATCATCCTAAAAACCAATTTGTAGTTTAAGAACAATGATTGTAGATAAAGACAGGAAACATGTTGCTTTAAATTCTTTGGAAAAAATATCGTATAATATACGTATCACATATAACGAACATATTATGTTACAAATAATTCATAAAAAAAATAACTATTGTCACAGTTAAAATTACTGTATATCAATAGTGTATAGTCTTGAACTATCTTTGGTAAAACATATTAAATGACTGTATTTATTTTTGTAAAAACAGACAATTTAAATTTTACGGCCGTGAAAATTATTAAAACAGGAATCCAAGTTCGGTAAAAAAAAAATTCATAAGCATAAACTGAGTGACAAGGCCGGTATACCTTTTGCTTGAGTTCAACTAGCTCTTTTAAGGCTTGATCAGTCAAAATGTTCTTCAGATGTTCCTCTCGGTCCACTAGACATTTTAAGCATAAAGCGCAGTCGGAAATACGATTCATATTTTCTTTTGAGCGAATTTTCTATATAAAGAATGAGTACCGTAGGTCTCAAGGCCATACCTGGACCCGGGACCGATTTCCTTTACCGTTTTGGTGTCCCTAAAGGCTGAAAATATCATCAGTTGAAATGCACATTAAACATTATGCATAGTTCAGTTCCAAAATAAAGGGTGAATTACAAATTACATGAGAACAATTTAATACTAGTTTACATATTTCATGCTACGTATCTTGCTCTTAACAACAGACAAAGTTGTAAAGAAAAATATTAAATGAATCCAGGCCGATTCTAAATTATTCTTAGACGTTTGAAACTCTATAAACGAACAACTATACACCCTATAATTATGGGGTTAGACTCGATTGAAAGATTAGATTCTAAAGTTAAGTTTGACATTAGCTTGGTATAAATGGTTGCAAAATTAGTCTCTACAGACATTTTTTAGATTTAAATACGGTCTTTAACTAATTACACAATTTATAATCCATGAAACTGGTGGCGTAAAAAAGGATGTACACGATAGAGGGGATTTAATAAAACAAATTTAAAAAGATTATGTCTAAAAACTATTGATGCCATATGTGCCCCCTCTGGCTGCACAGCACACACCCATTTGATGCTTGAAGTTCAATCAAACTCTAAAACCCAGAAAACCTTTTTAGATTTTTGAAGGTTCCTCGCAGCTTACAATAATGACGAACAACAATAGCTGAGCGGTAAATCAAAGACGTAATTGACCCATAGCAGTATTACTTAAAACTTTTTAAAATTGTAGGTAGAGTATGAAGTTTAGATATTTAAAAAGAAAAACGTGTGGAACTAATTTAAAATCTTAGTTTGGATCTAAAAATGTCTGTAGAGGCTAATTTTTCATTTATGTTTACCAAAAGGTGTGAAACAAATTTTTAGAATCTCCTCTTTCAATTTATTCTCACCCCGTGATGAAAGGTAAAATAGTTTTTCATTTGTGGAGTTTTAAAAGTGTAACACTAGTTTAGCCTCACCCTTTACAATATAAAAGTATTAAGGGAATAACAGAGAACAAATGCCGTTGTCTAGTTAACTACCATATATATGTTGTTAAAATGTAGAGGTACATTAAAATAATTATTATTTTGAGGTGTCCTACGATGAGTATTAATAATTATCCTCGATAAACGTAAATGAACAAGCTATAAAGTATATAACAAATTTTATGATATTAAAGACTACTTTAAAAACTTACATATTTTTAAGATTTTTACTAAAAAATCTACTAATTAATCGGTATAATATGGTAAACAATGGTAGTAGTCGGTTCAGGTAAACAAACAATCCATGCTACGGACTAGTTAGGTAACTATGGACATTACAGTTTAGAAACACGCATTACGAGCACCAGCCAAACTAGTTTAACAGCCGTTATTTACTGTTTTGCTAGAGGCTTGAAAACATATGTTAAAAATATTATTTTTTACAACAAATTTGGGATATTCATGGAACATAAAATCGAATGTAGTTAAAAAAATCTATTATTAGCACTACTAATTTACAAACAATTTTTATTCGTGACTTCAACCTCATGAACATAAATTTGTTTTCAAACAAATCAGTTTTATAAGGGCTGTCTGTTTTATAAGGTAGTAAGCCAAGGCTGGCCATGTGGTACCTTTTTGTTATGCTGCTCTTAAAAGGGTTAACGAACTCCTCGTAGTCCATTTGTTTAGTTTTATTTTAATTGATTCATGAGAAGTATAAATAGTCAAATAACCAAGTAGGCATATTTATAAAACGGTTTTAGTAATTGCATTGCAGTTCAATAAAACTGCTCCCATTCTTCTTAATACTTTAAAAGCCTTTAATTACTTGTTGTGTTAAAATACATTCCGAATCGAATCCTTCAAACAGTAAGTCTTGCGTAGGCGAATATAAGTAACCACAGCGTTTTGCATGTGCTCTGCAAAACTGGCCGCCGCTAGCGGCCGGTGTCAAGCTCACTGTAGTTTCAATTTTCAGCATTAAACCCGGTTATAAAATGAATCAGTTAGACTATACTGAACAAACAAATTATCGTAGTAAATCTAATATTTGTCGAAATATCCAAAATAAAACACTGCAGTATGAAATCCTAAAAAAGACCATATGAACATGTCTGAAAAGTTTTTTGAATGTTACGTACTTAATTAAGATATAATTTGTTAATTATTTGGCATAAATTATTAGCATTAACTTAATTTAAATCAACAATTACTCATACTTATCAGTAATCGTTACAAAGATACATAGTGATGGTGTTCTCTTTTACGAAAGCGGAGCAAGTACCTCTAGATATAATGTAATACAAACATCCTCTTTGCACAAACATCCTCTCCTGTGTGCTCAGATAACTTACTTTGAAAAGTACTTGAGTTGTCAGGTCTGGTGCATTGAACATTTTATCAGTACGATACTTCCCTTGGATTGCAATCTTAGTAGTACTTATTGATCATGAACAAAATTAACGGAAACTAACTGTTTTGTTAGCATAAATCAATAAATCATTTATTTACCCACAAGTGGACGTATTTACATCCATTGGTTAAAATGACATACAACGTCATTAAGCTTATAATAATAAAGTTAACTTAAAACATAAACTTTAATGACTCATTCTTATTCGCTTCCATAGATGATTGAAAATGCTAGCCGTCAGTAAGGGTGTAACGGACGCTGTAGTGACATTCAAAGAAACGATTTAAATTTCTTTTGAATTTCAGGTGGTCGAATTCTGTCTTTAGAATTTTGCATACTTCATAGATAAACCTTTGGGTATCCCTAAGTTTCTTATGCACAAATTATCCATTTATATTTTGGTAAAAAGTGTTCGGGGTCATAATTCTTTGGTTATTTTTCGAATGCATGTAACCATATTTTCTCTAAATCTGTATACAATGTTATCTTTTGCAGCGTACAACCGAAAACACTATATGTAAATTACGAATAAATGAGACGATAAGGTCCTAAATATCACAAAGGGAAAATAGTGACAATGAATTCCAAACAAAGAAAATACACCATTTAAAAGCCACAATTGTCTGAACATAAGTGGTGGTAGATGAAATTGCAGAGCCTAAAGACCCATTCACCACTGAGCTAGGCTCCACTAAAGAGTTACCTTCTAGTGGTTACAGATGATGATTGCTTTATGAATAGTCTTTCTGATGATGATTACATCCACTGTAATAGCTCATGTAATAAAACAGTAAATGAGTGAAAACGTTAATTTGAATAAAACGAACTAAGGGCTTTAAAATATATCATTGCTGACAAAAAAATTATATTAAACAATGTTTAATTTAAAAAAAATAGTGCCCTTGTCGCACAGGTATTGTTATCGTGTGTGTATATTGGTACGTATTGTATTTTATTGTGGTGTTAAATATATTGTATATGTGTGTGTGTGTGTGTGTATAATCTCAATAACATTAATTTTTTTTCTTAAACAGTGTAATAGGATGACAAAAATTATTTTGAAGATTTCATGTACCTATTTATTTTTTACGTAGGCAAAATAAGTAAAACATGACCTAGGAAAAACAAAAAAATGCTTAGTAGGTAAAAAAAAATAATGTAAAGTACTTTAATGAATCTTGATTTGGAATAAAATAAAAAATTTTAACTCTTATAATCAAGTTTATTTATTGAAAATGGTAATTATGAATGAAAAGATATTTAAGTAATAGATGGAAATTGTTAAATATTGAACGTGCAAAAACCTTAAATAGGAAAAAATTACACATTTAAATGAAAAAATGAAATTTTTCAAATCAAACAAACAGTAAGTTTATCTTATACATGTGGACCTTATATATATAAAACATCGATCATGCAATAACACTACTAAGTTTCGTATCAATCATCATTCTGAAAAATATTCTATTGTAACTGAAGCCATTGTTGTCAGAGTTACCCAATCAAAGGTATTGTTTTGTCAGTGAAATAATTGAGAGTAGACTTTGATAGGCGTACAATGAAACTAAACTTGATTAGCAACTCTTTAATTTGAGATAATTATCGTTTAAATCAGTTAAGCTCAAGATACTATATAACTCAATAAAAAACATGAATTTTATTATTTCTCGGATATTATAGTTATTGTAACGCTGTGGAGCAGTGGGGTCCTCTAGTTCTTAATAAAAAAATAGTACAATATATAGGTAAAGATTGTAAAATAACTAAAACTTAATTTTGCATCACGTTCTGGGATGTAGAAATTGAAGACCAAGCAAACTAGTAATTTAACAAAAGTACAACTGTAGTTGCGTGTTAGGTGTTGATAACAATCGGACACTTGAAACACAGTTGTCTGGTTAGATCTGGGTTGGTGATATAACGTTAGAAGTGGGATTGAGCGAACTTACAGTTAAAGTACATTCCTGATAATAGTAGTTATAGTAAATTTTGGGTTTAGTTTGCTTTCCCAAGAAAGAGATCGGTAAACCACATTTTTCAACATGGTACAATTGCTATAAAACATGTTCTTGAGGCATTGTTTGGCTCCAATTTGATAAACATAGTTTGGATAGGTACAGTTTTGAACCATCGGTAAAACTATTATTTAGCTTACACATTAATGTACCTATCCATAAATATAAACTATGTTTATCAAACTGGAACCAAACAATGCCTCAAGGACATCTTTTTTAGCAATTTTATCATTCTAATTGATCGGGTTCTCTTAGTCATCTATAGAAATAATAGAGAGTTAAAATTGTCCATTTTTGTGACAGAAGAAAGAGAAAGTTAATAGAATCAACCAATTACAAAACATTTGGGGATAGAGGTCTTTGTGCATTATGACGTAGAAACAAAATTGGTTCAGTTTATTAAATACGACGAAATAAGACAATAAAACCATTAACAAAAGTATTCAACAGAATGTAAAAACCATTTACTGCAACAAATGTTGATAAACTAAAGACAATTAAGTATCAAAGTCTTCGGTAGGATTGGTACAAAACTAAATTTGAATAAATAAAGGCCAATTGAAAGAGCCCAAATACACCCATCCAATGATATTTTTCATATACAACAGAAATATTTTTTACAACAAAATGTGTTATATCATTGTGGACCATGCAATACCCATGAATAAATAACAAGACTTCGTCATTCTCTAGTGTAAATTAATGCTGAATGCTCAAACGATAAAAATATATTAAAATACCACATCTGACTCCAATTCACTACTAACCATATTGATGTCAGTTTGTGCTGATGGTATGTGTCTGGCTCGAAGTCATTCACATGTGCAAACAGTTATGATCACAAGATAGCGAGGTAGAGACCGATTTTGGCTGAAATAACCAATGATATTGCGGGATATATGCACGATCCAGAAACATCGCCAATCAGCTAGAAACCTATAACAGAATTATATCTTCGTTCGTTTTATTATATTCTAATATAGTATATTGGGTAGTGAAAATTACTTTATGCAGCTAGCTCCTTCACCAATACATTTGAGTTTATTAAACAGGTTTTGCAATCATCATGCAAGTAATGCTTTGGCTATATTTTTACTCGTTTTAATAAAGTCCTAATTTGACAAAAAAAGGAACATTTTCTCTAAAATTATTTTAGTTATTATCTTGAAAATTATATGTTCACATTAGATGAGTTTTATAAGCCCAATGTACTGTTAAATAAATATTCTAAAACAATAACTATCAAAATATTAAATATTCTACAAATATTTATAAAAAAAATTTTCGAACTACACTAAATTATTTTGTAACACATTAATAAATATCAGCAAATATACTAAGGGTAACTATTTTTAGGTGAGCATTTCTGCTTCCAATGTTAATTATTTTTTAATGTTACTTACGAAGATAGGGAGTACCTCCCGTTAACGATAATATTATGTTTTTTGAATAGTATAACTTAAATAAAACTAAATAATAGTCCTACGGATATTATTACATTTTCGATTATTAATAAGTTTCTTTTTAGCTTATATAACAAAGGCTAATTTTCTCTTGGTTTTCAAATAAAAATATACGAAAAAAATTTATGTGTTCGATTTGTTCAATTTTGCATAACGACAATGTATATTTACTAAATACAACAATTGTCTAACTATTATTTCTTAGTTCATATCAAAATAGTTTTACAATTTCAAATATGTTTTACAAGTTTTACCGATTCAAAAGTATTTTATTTTAACAATTAAATTACTATACGATATGCCACTCAATCGTTAACTAAACATATTCACTTGTTTACATAAGCAAGTTATTTATGAATGCAGTAAAATTATCATACTTTTTTAGGTTGTGAACCTACACATGGTAATTTAGTGTAACAATAATCATATAAATACCAGGTTGCATAAAGTGGCATTGTGCTGATAAACTATTCTATTGCAATCAACGGCATTGTTGTTAGTCTTATCCAATCATAGTGCATTGGTTCAACAAACAAATTTATACCAATCATTGAAAAGGCTCACAACGCAACACGTTATTACTCAATGAAACCAAAACTGCTTATCTATGTAAGCTGTCTATAATTTCACAGTAAATACTACGCAATGGAATAAAGATTATAATATGAGGGCAGGGCAGTTAAAAACTCTTCCCTTATAATTAGCATTAATAAACAAGTTTATCTTTCATAATGGTTTTTTGCACAAAATTACAGTCTACATTTACTTAGTTTTCGTTTATCTTATTTCCAATGCAACTACTTTTTAGAAATGTTTTACTTGAAACGTAATGTTAATGTAATTTTAATGTAATTTTTTAACTTGGTTTTTAATAATTGAAATAAATAGCAAATTAAGTAAACAGTAGCCATATACTGTTATGCGTAGGCATAAATCAAATGAACCTGACCAAGAATTGTCCGATATAATGCGTGCTTGGTTATAAATGAGTTCAATGAAAATATGGAAAATAAATGCAAATTGCAAAGCTAGTAATTTTATTGCCATAGTTGTGATATTGATACCCTATTGAGTCTACCTATTCCAAATAGGAATTAGCGTTTTTATTGGTTTATATATATAAATTAGGTATACAAAATTGTCGTTATGACAAAATACTAATAAGCTATATAAATTATCCTATCGTTAAAAAGAACCGCGATTTATTTTTTCTGATGGTTTTATTTTCAATTCACGCAGCGTTGAGTATTGTTTTAATTAAGCTCCACGTTAAGTCCCTAGAGTCTCTCGGTCCAAAGTTTTCACTTTTCCCACATGGTATGTTTACTCTTTCATCCGTGAATATCTGGTTCATTGCATTCGTACGAATTACTAAACTCCAATAAGTAAATGTGATTTCCAATTAATTTCGTAATATGTAAGTGGAATTAACAATTTATCATACAATTGCTATTGAATTAACCGCATACAGTGTATATATAATGACTTAAAAAAAACTAACATATGTTAATGCAATTAATGGGCATTGACATTCATGTTTTTTTTTCTGTAAAATAATTTGTATTCGTATATCTTAGTATAAAATCCCTACGTTTTCCCTTCAAATTGTTTATAACATTTTGCGACACAGGTATGGAAATAGACCTCCCCCAGTTTCTGACAGGTCATGGATGTTTTGGTCGTACCTGTTCAGGGTGAGCAAAACATTATTGCTTCTACTAACCCAGGACCTCCCAAAAACCTGTACCCAGTGTAACCCCCTGCTTTGCTACCCGCTTTGGGGAAGGCCTCACCTAGAGGTTGAGCTCTAGGTAGATCTCTAGGTGGACAGAAGACACACGGAGGACTTAAGGGTCGTTCAGGGTATAATCTATCTGTCTACCCTGACCGGGATGTGGTATAATATAATCTATATATCTAAACGAATTGAAAAAAAAATCAATTTTTTCAGGTTAAGTTAAGGTCATGTGACCCTTTCTTCCACCCTGAGTGACAAAAGCAGCGCGGGTAGGCATTAAATGCGCCAACTACTACAAGGAGTCAATTGATACGTTCCTAACTACGCCAATCGGTGGCCCTCTTTGACTGTATAATTAATTGGTTAATTTGGTTAGGTTAGGATAGTTTGGGTATGGTTACGTTACGTTAGGTAAGGATGACACATAAACAAGAACATTCTTTCTGCCGGAAACTCACCCCTACCTGGCTTGGGCTTGGCGCAATCAAGGAACTCTTTTGCGCAATTTATGCACGACCCGTTGGACCCGTCGGTGCAACCCCGAGGACTTAGATTGCACGTTTCTGTCACGTACCGTAGTAATGTGACAAACAATCCAAGGCCTGTGTCTAACAGAGTAGATTTTTTTGGATTCTTAGTAAGGAATGTTTGTTTGGTTACGGAGTCTCACACTACAGGCTGGCTAAATTACGCCTTTTACCGTTTTACATTCTCTTTAAAAACAATTTAACGATCTATTTTCAATAAGCATGTAACCTAACTTTGAAGACTGGATCAATGAAACTATCTTCTAAATAAAACTGCTATGTATTGGCATAACTCAAATTTAGGATGGTTGAACATGAAAGATGTTGAAATAAACGTTAACTTGCCAACCCATTGATATGACTTAAGTAGCCTTAAAACGGGTTCATCATTTCGAATTTTACTAAGACGAGTAGTTATGTTGAAATCGGATACAATGATGTTTAGTTTACCTTAAATGCAGTTTTTGCATTTAAAGTAAAGTAATTGCACGGTATTAATTGTGCATTATTGTAGCTGAAGCCTCCTGAACATTATGGTAAAATTATAACGCGTGAATACCAGTAATAGACTGCGTAAAGAAGAAATATTATGCCCTGCTTTTTAATGGAGTCATTCATCCAAAAGATAAAGTACACTTACAGTTATAGATGAACTGAAGTTGAGGAACGGAAATTATAATTTTAAAAGTCGGTTATAACCATCAAATTATATGATCAAATCAATTTCACAATTAAAGAATAAACAATTTACCTTATGCAACCACAAAGCTCGTTTAAAACCATCAGGTGAAATATGTATGACCACAAATCTCCCCTGAGTGAAGACCCACTCCCTGTATTGAAGCTTGCTTTTTTTAACTGATTGACAAAAATATCAATTTTTGTGTGCAAAGATTTTTGTTTGTTTTATGACATCATATTGACTTTAGAATACCGAAGAAGAGGTTCTGACAATTAGGACTAGCTGTTGATAAATAGTCTAAAAATATCAGAATCGAATAAACCACTTACAGAGTACATTACTATATACAATTGTATTTTTCCCGTATTGTTATAATTTCTAAGACATATCGTGTGAAAAAGATTATATTCTAATAAGACACTATCAGTTTTAGTTTTTTAAGCGGTTGGTATATCACAGATTGTATTAATTTAGAACTGTACTTTGTTGGATGATTAATTAAACTAAGTCCATTTTGATTAGAAAACTGAGACCAGCTTTTACAAAAGAGTGAAATGTTTAGTTACCCCAATGTTCAAATAAACTATATACAATGTCAACCAAAAACTAAAACAAGCATAAACATTTTACTTGAGGAAAAAATTTATTAGTTGACATTGGACTTGAAAAAACTCATTCACTTTAAAGTTGAAACAAAATTTGTACCAAAATAGAAATACGAGTCACCTAGTGGGGACACAAACATCGTTTTTGCTAATGACATTGTTTATCTTAGCGTTTTGAAATTGATATAGCCAAAAAAAACATAACATGTTGTTAAACGATCATTTAATATTTGTTCAGTTTACAGATAACAAAATTGTATATGAAATAGACACAATATAATGAGATAGCCATGTTAAAGGCTTTTCCGATGTACTTACTCGGCAAGCATCAAGTATCAATCTTATTATCTTACTTAAACCTTTGTTCAATAGTCAAACAAATTACTGATTATTTAATGGAAAAAAATATTTAGCTTGATGGAAGTGAAAAGCGAAGCTATTTTAGGGAAATGTCGGTAAAACAAGAGGTCTACCCACATATTAAGCTTCCAAAGGCTTCACACGACCCTTACTTTAACTAAAACGTTCATTAAAGGGATTAAGGACAGAATAATCACCTTTTATAAACTACTTACAACCCAGAAATATAGTGATCACTTTTAGATATCAATAAAAGTCTGTGCTTATTAAAAATAAACTAGGTAAGATGTTTATTTATTATTTTAATTACGTAAACAGAAGTGTGGGTAATAACTACTTCTAATGTAAGTTATCTAATAGATGTATATCAAAACTGTCTTGTTCCTATCTATTGGCGTAAATCTGTTATCATAAAATGCTTAAGATTTCGAATAAAAAACATACATCCTTTGTGTGCAATAGAAGAATAGTCTACGCAAAATAAAACTCAGTAATACAACAGTAGGAACTGTTATGAAAGTTGCGTGTTGATTCGTCTACGCAATACTATAGTTTTCTTGTCTGATCTAGGTTGATGATATGGCGATAGTAGTTAACCTGTAACTAGACACAATTCATACAAAGGGATCATGTACATAAATCTGATCTCTAGATGCATCGTTTTTATTTTTTATGTACCACCTTCACATCCTAGGATGCTAGGTTCTAGCTTGGAACTGTTTCCACATTACTTCTGGCTAGTCCTAGTGGGTTGTGCCGTTATCGATTTTATAAAATCCGTTATAAAGTCAGTTATGTTCTTGTTTCCCTTCAATATTATCTATTATAGTAAGCCAACACCGTTTTTAATTTAATCTACCAATAACCATTTCAAAAGCTTTTTTAGATAGTTATGGCTCGGAGTAAATCTACAGGTACAAACTAGTATCATCGATAGTGGAGTAATGACCAATCTTGGCTGAAATTACTGCGGTATAACTACTGTTATCACATGCGTCTACATGCTGATACATTCCCATAAAAATCCATTTCAATTTCAGGGAATATTAATTATATAATGTGAGTAAAGCACTATCAAATTATTGATATCATTACTATTATTGAAAGTAATAGTAAGGGAAAATATAATTAGAACTGTAATTTAGTGGGTGTGTTGCTAGCCTAGTGGTTAGCGTCTCGGACTTCAGTGTAGGAGAGGCGGGTTCAATTCCTGGCACATCCATAAAACTTTATTCTTACGTTGTTTTCTTGTAAAACGCCACTGGTGTAGATAAAGTTTATAATAAGTTTAAACATCAAATACCATTACACTATTTTTAAGTATATTAGTTGTTGGACAGCATATGAAATGATTTAGTGATTCAAAACAGTAAGCAACTTTGTTGAAAACAGCGTATAACGTTGACAAAGGTTTAATATATTATTTACCTTCTGGTCTCAGAGGACCAGATAACATTAAGATCCAATGAGGCATTGTGAATAGTATTTCTTATAAAGAAAAATATACACGAAGTAATTTTCAAAACAATTATACATAATTATTTATTAAAAATATTTATTTGATGTACCCTGTGAGGGAAAAGTTAATAAAGAATGATGATGATGAAAAATATTCAAATTGATATATTTCCCTCTCTTTAAATTACTACTCGTCAAATAATTGAGGAAACATTTCTCTTTCAATATGTTCAATGTAAATCAGCTTTTGTATTACGTACTATTTGTCTCTTTAATTAAATTGTTGAATAATTTTCTCTACTAATATATTCAACGTTTGAGTGGTTGTTTTAAAGCAAAAATTCCCCATTTAGTGTCATAAAATGATTCAATACTTTGTGAACTAGTTGGATATACATACACTGGCTTTTACAATACACACCACAGGATGGAGTAAGAGAGCGGAATAAAGGCCATTTCTAGCTGAAACAACCTATGTTACTACACGATTTGCGCAGTTTTGTATGTGATCCAAAAAACCTTCAACAAGATATAAAAATTGGAAAATTCTTTATTGCTCAATGTACATAATATATAGCTGTTGTAAACAATCACAATAGTATTGAACACAATTCTGGTTATAGTATGTGTACACATATGCCTATATACTCAATCATGCATACTTATACGCTATCTTTATTTTAGTATGTAACACATTGGGGTGTTGTAACACTATCGTTCAAACGAACTTTTTTATTGTAAATTTTTACTGCATTGTGATTAGGTTAATTAAATCACGGAGTATTTGTTAAATTATAATTGTGAAGAACAATGCAAAGAACCTTTACTAACTTACTTATTGAAACTGAAATTGTTGATTTCCATAAGCTCAGAAAATTTTCGACTTATTTTCCTGCTTTGGAATATGTTAAAAGTTTAGAGACACACCCAAACCCTTACTTGTATTTGTGACAGTAATTTTCAACTACAAAAACCTTTGATTATATTAACTTTACCTACGACAGTTTTTTTCTTTTTTTCTTTTTATTAGTCCTTTCAGTACAGTTCTTAGAATTGAAAAGTTTCTCATTAAAGCGTTGTTTACTTTTATAACATCATAGTTTTACTCATAACAACACGGATAACGGACCAATAAGGTTACAGGATTGAGAGAGAAGAAGTAAAATTGTAATGATTCGAACTTCAACTAATCAGCTGTTCAGTGGTGCAATTAGTGTTTGGTACAATGTTTCGTTGTTTCGTGTCAGTGGCATAGTCCAGGAGCTGAGGGGGGTTGAGCATGCATGAAAGTAGTACGCAATGTTATTGCTGATTATTGTAATATGGACTGTGGTGATCAAAATTACGTATGTCGCCTATTTCAAAAGTGGTCGATAAGGTGGGGGGGAGGGGGCAAACATGGCGGTTTGCGCTATGCGTTAAAACGCTGATAGTTCGAAAACGGTAAAAGATAGAACATCGGTTAAAACGTCGTTGTAATCCTAAAAATGTGGACAACAATAATGGTCATTGGGTCCGAGGTCGTATCTCTATAAATAAACAAGTTATTGTATAAAATATGTAAAAATGGACTTTTCGTGTAGATTTTTTACCGAAAGTAGAATTAATTTGTGAGTGTCGCAAAGAAGTAATATCAAATATCTTTGCTGATAGTTGTAATATGGACTGTGGTGATACAAAATACGCATGTCGCTTACTTTTCAGGTGGTCGAGAACTTGGGGGGAGGGGGGCAAAGATGGCGGAACGCGCTATACATCGAAATGACTGTAGCTCGAGAACGGTACGAGATAGGACATCGGTTAAAACGTAGTTTTAATCCAAAAAATATTACCAATAGAAAAGGTCATTGGGTAAAAAGTCGTATCTTAACTAATAAAAAAGTTATAACAATAATAAGTTTAACAAAATCTACATCGTACAACTATTTTTTTCGAAAATCGTATGGATTGTTGATAAATAATAGTGTAATTACTTAATTACTCGGCTAAATATTAACTAGATGCATTTTCTTATAAGAAAAAAATATATTATTACGAATACATATGGTTTAAAATGTAAAACACGGCCTCCAAACGCCTTGGGGTTCGACCGTTAGGTTGCGTTATAATTGCTGCTGTTTTTAAAATAATGATTGCTGGTATTTTGTATTTTATTATACACTGAGTATATAAATGAAATAATGATAAATAAATAATCAAACAAATAAGATAATAATTAAATATGAAATATAATATACAGGGTGTCCCGGAACTCTCTACCAATATTTTAGGGCATTGCTCCTGGGTAAGACAAATAACTAAATATTATATTTAAACTGTCCAGAAGTTCTTAGTTACTCACACAGCCACCATTTTGTTTTTTTCTGTTATTAATTTTTTTCTAAAGAATGGTTAAAGATATGAAATGGAAACTTTGCACAAACATTTATGACAGCTAGACAAAGCTACAAAAAAATTATGACGATTTTTCTTATTCATAAAACAAAATGGCGGCCATTTAAAATTTTCGTCAAATCAATGGTTTTTGAATTATTTAAGAAAGAAAGTTTAAATGGCCGCCATTTTGTTTTATAAATTTGAAAAATCGTCATAATTTTTTTGTAGTTTTGTCTACTTGTCATAAATGATTGTGCAAAGTTTCCATTTCGTATGTTTAACCATTCTTTAGAAAAAAATTAATAACTGAAAAAAACAAAATGGCGGCTGTGTGAGTAACTAAGGACTTCTGGACAATTTAAATATGATATTTAGGTACGTTTCTTACCCAGGATCAATGCCCTACAATATTGGTAGAGAGTTCCGGGACACCCTGTATAGTAGTTTAATTCCATTGTAAATATAAACACCATAAACTTTAAATTTCTTGACCGCTCTCATGCATTAATTATATATAGATGTATATACATTTGTATCAAAGAAAATATTTACAATTTTTTATTTGTATTACAGGTGCTAAGAGAAATTAAAAAGGTACCTAGTTAAATTCAACAAATAATATGAACAACCAGTGTAATTGTTATGGATAGAATGAAGAGATTTGCCGTATTTTTTATTATAAGGTATTTACTTTTGTAGTAATGTTTTTTATTTCATATAACTGTATTAAATAAGAATCTGTTACATAATCATATTGTAATAACCTACAACATTATAATAATTAAAATTGAATTTGTAGTGGTAGTCTGTATTATGCATTTGATTGCGGCGAAACCCCAAGTATTATATGTAGTTTGGAGGCCGTGTTTTACATTTTAAACCATATTTATTCGTAATAATATATTTTTTTCTTATGAGAAAATGCATCTAGTTAATATTTATCCGAGTAATTAAGTAATTACACTATTATTTATCAACAATCCATACGATTTTCGAAAAAAATAGCTGTACGATGTAGATTTTGTTAAACTTATTATTGTTATAACTTTTTTATTAGTTAAGATACGACTTTTTACCCAATGACCTTTTCTATTGGTAATATTTTTTGGATTAAAACTACGTTTTAACCGATGTCCTATCTCGTACCGTTCTCGAGCTACAGTCATTTCGATGTATAGCGCGTTCCGCCATCTTTGCCCCCCTCCCCCAAGTTCTCGACCACCTGAAAAGTAGGCGACATTCGTATTTTGTATCACCACAGTCCATATTACAACTATCAGCAAAGATATTTGATATTACTTCTTTGCGACACTCACAAATTAATTCTACTTTCGGTAAAAAATCTACACGAAAAGTCCATTTTTACATATTTTATACAATAACTTGTTTATTTATAGAGATACGACCTCGGACCTAATGACCATTATTGTTGTCCACATTTTAGCGAATTTCCCATATAGGGAATAAGCTATTACCGTAGTACTCATGGTAAGACCTGGACGCGGGACCGATTTTTTTTTTCGTTTTGAGGTCCCTAGAGGCCAAAAACACCATCCGTTCAAATTCATATATATATATATATATTTATATATTTATATATTTATATATTTATATATTTATATATATATATATATATGTGTCCGTCAGCACGATAACTCAAGCAAAAATGATCCGATTTTGATTAAATTTGGTACAAACATGTAAACCTACGTTTATTTGAACGAGTTCGCGATCCAGCATGATCGGACCATGGGAACGGGTGTTTACGGGGGGTTTTATGGGGTAAAAATAGGTTTTTCCCATTTTTGACCCAAAAAACTTAAAATTTTGCAATTTATTTCCAAACCATTTTGTAGAGCTTAAAAAAACAAATAATTTAGTATATTGAAGCGTTATTATGCGCCTAACGGTTACGGAGAAAATTCAAAAAAATTGTAAATTTAAAACTCCCATGTTATTCTTATGGAGAATAAGTAACGGTTGTAGTTTGCTTGTTTATGAACATATTTTGATCAAATTTGGAAAATGTTTTTATTTCTTACTAACTATTAACATTTTACAAAAAAAAAAAACAATTTTACCCTCCCTGATGCAGCAAACCTAAGTACTTGTTAAACTAATTCTATTTAAATCGGGAATAAATGTTATATTTTTAAGTAGACATTTCAGTGTAAATCCAATCAGTCAAATGGAAATTCGCTTAGTCTGCAGGTTTGCTGCGGCGGGGGTATTTAGGATTACAACGACTTTTTAACCGATGTTCTATCTTTTACCGTTTTCGAACTATCAGCGTTTTAACGCATAGCGCAAACCGCCATGTTTGCCCCCTCCCCCCCACCTTATCGACCACTTTTGAAATAGGCGACATACGTAATTTTGATCACCACAGTCCATATTACAATAATCAGCAATAACATTGCGTACTACTTTCATGCATGCTCAACCCCCCTCAGCTCCTGGACTAGCAAGGTTATAAACGAAAACATAACCTCTCTTAGAAGTTAATGAGAATTGTTTTGTAATTAATACACTATCACAGATAAAGTAGTGTACGCGACTCGCGTTAATGGTGTTAACTACACTCGCAGAAGTTTCTAAGGCACTCGCCAATGATCGTACCTTAAATTTTCTACTCGTGTCGCTAACTATATTTATGCAATCGTTGCGTCAACTACTATTACATGTACAACTGGTGTAGTAAATTACATGTACAACTGGTGTAGTAATAAAGATAATAATTATTAATATTAACCAATGAAAATAACTTGACTGTAAACATTATTCGCCAAATTGTACACTATGAATTTGTTATTTTGTTCAGTGGAAAAAATATGTTTGAACTCTTTACCTTTTTTTGACAGTCAAAAACTTAGGCCACATGGCCCTTTCTTATACCTGTAATCATATAGTTAATGAGTGTTTCAAATAAATGTCCGATTTAAGCTACTTATTATGGGTGATTCAATGATTCCCAGTTGATGTTACAAATTTAACGGCAAGACGATAGAAGCTTAATATGTTTTTACGGTAGGGTATATGGAAGAATTATCATAATAAATAACACTCTATCATGATTTAAATAAAATTACGAAAATCCTTACAAAAGTAGGGTGTTGTGAAACAAAACATCAGCATTATAGTAACAGTACAGCCATAAAACTAAAACAAAAATATTAATAACATCGACAGTTTTATTCTCTTGGCTTCATATATTATTAGAAGACATCTTACTGACAACTTCTTCATTAAATTCACTTTAAAATAATTTATATAACAATATTTGATCTTTGTCAATTTTAAGTTTCAAAGTTATTTATTGAAAAAAAATATATATATATAAGCAAATTCAATCGAAGAAAACTTTATTAACGATGTACTACAAAATTTCAAGTGGCTGGTAAAACTCAAACTAACTTTGGATAATCATAATTTTACAAACCTGTAATTAAAATTATGCTTAGGTTAGTAATAACTCGACAATTTAGGTGTTTCTCAACGCTACATAACATCCATTTTACTTTGTATCTCAAACGAGTAATTTACCACGATTTGGTTAATCACAGCTCGAAGAAAATAAACTAATATGATTCTTTACAATGAAAGGTCATATAATATGACATCCGCTAAATGTAAAGACCCAGTTAGTTAAGCGTATTTATCATTCCCGATGGTTTAGTTTTAAACTCACGCCAGGTTAAATATTGTTTTGAATAAGCTCTTTATGAAGTCCATGAAACCTCAGTGCAAGCATTTTACTTTTCCCAAACTGTTTTCCACAAACAAATGCCTTATTGAATTTGCATACATGCCTACGTTTTGAAATTCAAATATTAATTGATATTAATTTAAACATGTGTGTTGCATAAAAGAAATACATAAAACTATGTTTTAAAGAACCGATACTTTTATTTAATACGTGAAAGCAATTTCTACGAAACACTTACATAAATTAAATATGTTAAGTTAATCAGACGAATAATTTGCATTAATTACAGCTGCTGTTCATAGTAAACACCTGATACGCACTAAACCGTTCGTTTTCACTTAAGATAACTGGAGAGGAGTGATTGATTACATTATCTTTGAGTTGAATCTTTTAACTCATGGGAAATGTATTATGGCTGTTATTCGTTTTGAAATAACGCCTGTAATACTTTGCAATTGCTCGAATTCCAGCAACAGGTGCACTAGTATAATTTATTAATGATATACTAAAGATTTTTGTATTTAAATGATTTCAATGGATCATGTTTGTCATCTTGCGTGAACATGGATCCGATGGGCTTTAAACTATAACTTAGTCATTATTGACATTCTTAGATGCATGAAAAAATAATTTTATGTTCATAAATATAGGTAGTATGAATCATATTTTAAATGACAAGATAAAAAAAATATATAATAAAATTCAAAATTGACCGTAAACATATTAATAATGCTTTATTTTAAAACGTGCGGTTTCCTTTGGTTACCACGTACATACAAATAGACGCGTCAGAAATTGCATCATTGTTATCGTACAAAAATAATATAATTTGAGTCCACTCGATGTACGTTAAACGTTTAATTGTTATTTCAGGGAAGTAATGGTAAACTGAGAGCTCTAACCACCTATTAAGCTTCTAAAAGCCTCTCTTCACATGACCCTCTCGTTAACCACAACGTTGATTACCGGCAGAATAATCGCCCTTTGCCAACCACATTCGACCGGGAAATATAATGATAATCACTTGCTATAAACACTAATAATGTATTAAACAATATGTATGTATGTGTATGAATAATGTATTAAACGAAATTTTCCTTGTTTCAGTACAAACGGTGGCTGTGTACAAAGAGGCTAATGAAAACTATTTCTGATTGGGTTATTTGAAATGAGAAATAATCGTTTCAAGGCTATGATTGTTTGTATGTGTACGTGAGCCTGTGTTTACAGTAATTTTACCATGCGATAAATATTATGTAAAACAACTTTTACCTCAACAATAACCTCAACTCAGAACACCCGCAGAGTATGCGAATTTTCATTCGCCAGATTTGGGTTTCATTCATACTAAAGGTCGTCCTGTGGTTGAAAACCCGACCAAAACTATGTAATGTGCAAACTTCGATATTGTCATCCCACGCTGCAAATAAAACATGTGATTATAATATCTTCAATTTGTTTCGATTTTTAACTTATATTTCGTCATCATGGGCAGCCCAAAAGGCTCATGTAAATTGTTTATTCATTTTTTTTTACTACGTTTGGCCTACTTTAATTTGTAAAGGGATTCTACAAATCTACAGGCAAATATATTTTCAACAGTATGCGTAGATTTTCCCTGTGATGTACAAGAGCTGAGAAAAAATGTTTTCAAGAAACATGTTTGCCTAAGATACTGTATTACCCTAAACATGTATAATGCTAATAGTTTAGTATGGAATAGTTTTGTCTGTTTAAATATTTTCATAGTAAAATAAACTACTAAAGTTAATTTACTCTACATACGAAAAAACATGAATTTGAAATGTATAGGTTTTTTTCGTAACTAATACGAGAATGAAAACCGTTTAGCCTTCTGAGATATTAGTACCGGTAATTAAAGTCTCAACACATAATAGGGTATGGTAATATGGGGTAATGGTATATGGTGCCTTACGAAAAGTTAATTGAAGAAGCGAGATCAATTAAATCAAATTACAGAAGAAGTTAACATGTAATGTATATAATTACAATATTGGAGAACCTTGGCCACTCACATTTAGTTTTTACTCGAATTAAAAGAAATGTTTACAAACATCATATTTATGACACACTTAACGAAACAATACTTTTTTATGTATTTAGATTACATTAAATAAATAATTTGATTTATAAAAACTTGAATGTCATCTTATAATAAAATAAGTTGCATGGAGGATATTTTTTGGGGCAGTGTAACTATTCGATAACACAAAATACAAAGTCCAGTGTTGAACACACTGCTCTGTTGACAGAGGTGTAATATATTATTTACCTTTTGCCCTCGGAGGACCAGATAACTTAGAGGGTTCAGATAATGTTGTGATACACGACATTTTCTCTCGGTACCTCTATTTATAACATAATCGGTTTTGATATCTTCTGACTATATTTACAGATGTATTTAACGTGCTAAGGCTACCAATAATATTTATCAGGGCAATGAACAGAAATTTTGTTACGGACTCGATTGGGAAATACTACTTTCACATGAATACAATAAATTTTCTTTAATTTTTTTCTATCTTATCTATTAACAATAATGGAAACGTTGAATACTATTAGGAACTGAGAGTGAATCGTTTCGTTATAGTTCAATTAATTATAACTGTCGAAAACAACATAACATTGTTTGTACTAGAAACTAAGGAAGTGATGGTCCGTTGAACAAAACTTTCAAAGGCCTTACAGTCATAAGTAATGACGAATTTCAACTTCATATAAAGCTGCACATGCATCTAAAAATAATGTACAGCCTCATAAGTAGGCTTTCGTGGATGATGCTAGATTCTGTAAAATTCTGTTTACATTAAATTAGCAAAAATGTAATTACATAACCCCTTACTATGCAACTTGAAGAAAGTATTAACAATATATCTAAAATATAAAACTATTTCATTTTGGTACTTATTATTTTCTCAAAAAATATGTCTTGGGGGATTCAATGTATAATTCCCTGGACTGAAGTGTCTAATGCTAACGGCATCCCACCGAAACATTTTAAAACAAACATCGTTACTTTTAGAACCACACGAAAGGTAATAAAAACAAATGTAGAACTTAGTGTCGTTTTTAGCAGGAACATAGTTTAACAAGTTGTACTATTTAAGTTGTATTGTTTATTAAGTTGTATTAAGCTGTACTACGAGGCAGTTTAATTTTTATGGATTATCTGTGTTTTTTATATTTTTCATTTAACAAGAAAGAATATTAGTATAAAATAGAGTTAAAAAGTAGCACTAACAGCATCATATGACTACTTAATAGACATATCCAATTTTGTTTACCATACTACCATTTTAAAATGTAGTAATATTAGTTTTGTTAAAACACAAACCTAGACCTTTTGGTTAATAACAGTAAGTCTCATTCATATGTAAGTTATAAATGCATGTTTTTGTGAACATTAGGGCTATAAATCTTCGAAATGGCTTCCGTTACCGACGCAAACTCCTCTGTGAAAACTCCAACTTTGGCGGATGTGTGAGATTAATACTTTTAGTTTTGTTTGTGTTTTATTTTCAAAATACCATATACAAAACTTATGCTGCGGTCGCATTCAGAGGAATGTATTACCAGCAATATGTAGACATTATATATACCCGTATAAACCAAAGTACAAACAATTGTTTTAAAATAACAACAAACTAAAAAAAGTATATTTGGATGCAAATAACGATTAATATAACACCAGTTATTAGGCACACGTTAGATATTTGTGACTAGCTTCGTTTAGATAAGGCTAATAGACCTACTGTATGTGGCCCACCCATCGATATATAGTTGTTATATATCGATGGGCCCACCAAACGTAAACACGTGGCACCGTAGGACTATTTGTGTCTCAGAGAGAAATATAGACCTCAAGGGACTTTAAATCGATGATGAACTTATTCTCGGAATTCGCAAGGCACAAATATCTTTGTAGGTAGGCTACATATAAGAACCCTTTGTCATCTAAGCTCAATTAAATGTAATGGCATTCACCGTTGTTGTCAACAAGTAAAGTTGTTCTCGGAAGATAAGTTGATTACGTTACGGGATTTGGTGTAAGCTTACGATAAGCAATTAGCTCAATTATTACTCTGCTAGGTTCTCAGATACACTCTCGATTTCATAGTAACAAACAGGTGGATCATTTTGCCAAGGGGTCATGTCCAACGCACACAGGTCGTATAAAACTCTATACAATCTCCAAGAAAACAGAGAAGCAAACTGAAAGCCTTTAACACCGAAGGTTGAAGCTCAGTAGCAATTTCACTTAAGTCTCTCAAAATATCAAAGCTTATCACAAGACACTGCCACGTTAGAGAATTGCAATTATTATCTCTCTTCCTTAGAGAAATCAATACAACAAAATGCGATTTCCAGAGTGAGAAAACTGAGCCTCTGCTCCTTATCTGAAACAAGAACATGTCAGGGATCATAGGAGGTATTTTTGAGGCAGTGATATCATAATAAAGAATTATTGAAAGAGAATTTTTCGGGAAACTTTAATCAATGAGATCGTCAACTATAAAGGACTCTAGAAATCTATTGTTTCTAGAGTTGTTCCAGGGAAATGTCAAAAAGCTAAGTTTTTCTTAAGCACATTGATTTACTTTTATTATGGCTTTTATACAAAAATATAAAAAAACTATGACCTCTAACCACCTAAACTTTATAAGATGATCGCATTTGGTAAAAACCCCTTGTATGAGCCAAAACTAAGCATGTTATAGTGATATCATAATATTATTAATAACACATAAAATGGCAAAACACCGTTATAATTTGACTGAATCAGTAATTTAAACGAGTTAACGAGCTAAAATAGTTTTGCGTAGGATTTTAAACTGTTCACAAAACATCCGAGGGATGTTTCTACCATAAATGGTACTACAACAGATGTTAAAACAATAAAAGCTGGGATGAGAGTCTCTATAAGCCCACTTATACACCTGGACTCTGATAGCATAGGAATTTATAGCGTAAATCCTCTAAGCCCGGTCGATTGTTTCCTTTATTCAATATTGAACAGTTATCAAGCCCTTAATGGATCCACAAAACTTGTATGAAGATCTTTCTTCTGTTGTAAATTTACCCAACAAACTTACTTGTACAAAAGACCTTATATCGTACATTTTTGGGTGGATTCTTCATAAAGAATAATAACTACTTAGTTTAACTAACTGAAATATTCGTGACAAGAAAAAAAAATTGTATTCAAATTATTAATAGGACACATTTTATGAGTTTTGTTAGGTTTACCAACAGACCTTTCGATTTTATGTCACTTGTATTTGTAAATTAATTGAAAGACGTAAATGACCGATGATGTAAAGACTGTTTGATGTAGTTTTAAAAGTTATATTAGTATTAATTTAAAAACAAATTATTAATTTCATAAAATACTAAGATTTGTATAGATAGTTTCAAAGTGTATGGCTCAAAATGCATTTGCGAAATTTCAATCGTGGTTTAGATAGTTAATAAGTTGCACACAGTTAGTGTATTAGTTTATAAATGTGCTAAGAGGGTATATTAGTCTTCATTGACCAAAAGGAAACTTCAAGGGCAAGCAAAGTTCAAGTGGTTAAAAAAAGTTTGGGCTTAAGGAGTTTTTGTATTTGAAGTACCCTAATTTACCCTATACCATATGTATACCCTGATGTCTAGACTTCAACCAACTGGTTAGTACTCATTAAAAATATCGCACAAAATCAGTTTTTTTTTTTTTTTTTTTTTTTGCACAAAAGGTATTTATGTGATTAACTAACTGAAATATTCGTGACAAGAAAAAAAATTGTATTCAAATGATTAATAGGACACATTTTATGAGTTTTGTTAGGTTTACCAACAGACCTTTCGTTTCATTTCAGTACTAACTTACCTTTAACACTTTTGACTGAAATAGCAACCAAACGAATGTTGTAACTTTAAGCCAAGTATGAATAGAGATGAGTGGCACGATCTTATAGCATCGTTACTAACTAAGGCCTACATGTTTCCTGGGAAGGACTGTTAATTAATGGCCCATACAGCCAATGGGCATCTGGCGTTTGTACTGGAATCGAGTCACATTTTTGCCTTGTAGTATTACTGCGAATAGTAGTGGTACTCATTTCATTAGTGTGGATGTTAATCCGCACAAGGGAGTATCACATACTCAGATCATGCCTAAAACATCCACAATTTGTTACCTCAAAGTAGCTAGATTACAGGACGACGCCATGATCCCAGTCAATAATACAATATTAAAATATTGCTACAAAACAACTTTTATTTTTTTGCGTTTAAAATGTGGATCCATGTAATCCTTTTAATTAATTGTAATATTGTTTTATTTACAACTCAGTAATACGTACAGTACTATTGAAAAATGCAATGCCATTATGAATTGAATGAAATGGAAATGAAGATTCTGGTTAAAAATATTAAACAATGTTTGAATCAATCAATGAATTGAAATAGAGCTTTAGAGATTATTGATAAAAGCCGAATTTAGATAACAGCAATGATCGTTAGGTTAACGCGATAAGGTTATTGTTAGCATACTAGGCGTTGTTTGTGTGACTGACAAACTTACACGTGACTGTCAGATTCTCAATTGTATGTGATTTCTATGAGTGAGATTATGTTTGTCAACCGTTTAGTTTTAAGTACCGAAGTGTTTTCTGAAACATAAAATCAAGAAACGTTTAACTAAGGTATTTTCTTTGAAGTGTAGATTACATCTAGGATGTAAGTAATAAACATTAGTGAACCATGTAAATTATTATATAATTGTATATTATGTAACCAAATTCTTTAAAAAGTACCAAATTAAATAAATGAGGGTTTATTACAGATGGTATTGCTAGTTTGTTATGTTTAACACAGTATACATTAAAGATCATGTTGTAACAAAAAAATGTATAATATGAAAGACATTTCAAGTTTGAAATAAAATCAATTATTATTAGGTTAAGGTTGGGGTAAAATTAAGCAGAGAGAAAAAGCATGAATTAATTGAAGTGAGTTGCAATAAATTAATTTACCTTTAATAGTATAAAACAAAGTAAAACTTCATTGTTATCATTGTAAATATTTGGTGAAATAACTTACCCAATGTTGAGAACGAAGTCAAGTGATCGTTTTTTACAAAAGATATTTATTGTATTTTGGAGAGCAAAGGTTTATCGGACGCTGTATGAATCAAGTATAAAAATAAATAATAGAACATTCTTTAAATTTAATTTGGGTATTAGATTTATTAGTAAGAAGAAAGACAAATTACAAATAAATATACATAGGTTTTACACATTAAATTGTATAATTGCAAAACAATATTTACATGGATTTCATTGTTAGTTAATTTTATTACCAGTGTTCAAGATTTGGTTGTATTTATTAGCCACTATATTATTATTATTAACTAACGTAACGTTACAGCTCACATAACGTTTTTTGCATTGTGATCGCAGCAAATAGTTAGAAGGACTCAACCAGTTAAACCACTAAAATACGCTTGCCTATCAAACATAGCTAAGATGTTTTTTAGTGCGTAGTTAAATTATAAGTTGAAAAAAATAGATCCAATATCCACTTTTCTAAACTGTCAAGTACATGAGTTAAAAAACACCTTGAAATAATTTTAAAATAACACTTAAGCAATACGTGTCATTATCGTTGCATTTTTAGTTGTTAATCATAAGCCAAATTTTCATTTTAGCTTGCACATGAGGTTGGTTACCTTTTGAAACTTTATTATTTATTTTAACCCGAACCAAACCTATGTTTATAAATAAAATATGTGATAAAAATACCCTCCTGTGTACTCTTAGGAAATGTGTCTGGAAATCATCACTCGAAATATGTGGAACGCAGTTCCATCAAGGCCCACAAATAGAACGATGGAAATCGTACATCCAGCCAGAAATGTGATCGTAACTGCTACTTACACCAAAGAATGCCAGGGTCAACTCTCTTGCGCATTAATTCTTAAAGCACTTCAGGACAAAGCAATGAGGTTTAAGTATTTGGAAGATATTTATTACAAGTAAGTGTGATCAAATGAAACGATAAAATTGTTATTTCTTGTTTCAAAACTGTTTTCAGTTAGTTGCCGTTAATTATTTGCAAAGTTTGAAGCAATAGAATTCTCTATTTTGTAGGGTATCTCTAATTAAATATTTTCTTCTGCAATTACAGTCATGGCCACGTAGATTGTGAAATCGTCTATCAAACTTCCGTATTTACATTTATTAGCTAATTAATAAGGAAAGTCAATTGTACAGTTTTCTCCTAATCAACTTAGTAATTAGTATAAGGGTGGAACATAAAAAAAAATGTCTGACATCAAGTTACAAAACATAAAATTTACAATGGTCAATCAGGTAAAAAATATTCATAACAATCACATAAAAAAAGTTAACACTAGTTAATGACTGTGTTCAAAACTTAAACACATAAAATAACAGGAAAGATAAACACTTTCAAACTGTTTGTATGATTACTCCGTATTTAGCAGTTATTACTTCTTATGATAATCAAGTATGTAATTAGAGATAAACAAGATATTAATTAAATGATGATACTTTATAACAGTTTGGTTTGCAGGTCTTGAAAATAAAAATATAGTTATATTTTTTAATAAAGTAGAGTGTTTACATAACAGACAGAAATCGAAAATTCCATGGACGCTAAGCAAATAGAAATAAAAAATAAAAAAACTCTTTGGAGACCATTTTACTTCTCTTACCTGCCGTGCGAATATGTTAACATATTTGTTTAACCTAACAAAAACCTTAAACTTGGAATATTCAAAAATAAAACAATGCTCTTGTAAACATATTGACATATATTTTAATTTAAAATCAAGTGGATATGATTACAGGATTATTTACTTTAAAGCAGTTATCACAAAAAACCAGGCGTTCGTTTCTTTTGGAGAGAAACTTTTTATTTTAAGAAATTGTCAAAATTAAAATTTGATTTCAGTTTTCTTATTGGTGGCGACGGGAAGGTATACGAAGGGCGTGGTTTCATCCAAGCACCTTGTCTGTCTCCAAGATTTAAAAATATGACGTATCAAACTTTATACATTGCATACATAGGAGGTTTTTCTGGTGAGTTGACATTAATATTAGTGTGAGAAGTGCAGCAAAGTACTTTGCTGCACTAAACGAACGAACTGCTGGAGAGTGTGGAAAGTTTTTCGAGTGCAGCAAAGACACTTTACGCTCGTGATACATAATATTTTTCCTATAATTACTAAAAAGCATATAAATAACAGGTAGCCTAATTGTGTATACAAGTAAGCTTTTATTATGCAGTTTCAGAAATAAGCATATCTAAATCTAAATTAAATCGTCTCATTAATAAATCAAAAACCAAATTATATTGTTTCAAAAAAATAAAAATAAAAATCTTATTAAAATTTTACAATAGTTATATGCATAACCAGGGCACGAAGTGGCACTTTGCACTTGCGTTACACATTATATGTTTCCTACAGTTACTATAAAGCAAATAAATAATAAGTCTTTTAAACACAAAAAAAAAATTATTAACACACACTCAAACATAGGCTATTCATGTTAATTTATAAATCCTTATTTCAGAAAAAAGGCCATCGGTCAAGATAAGAAATGCCAGGTATCTTCTTGTTCAACATGGGATCTCTATGGGATACATCCACCCCGAATACCATAAGATTGATTTGCTGCAGCGAGAGAATATAGACGCTTCTGGATTGTACAGACAAAACCTTAGAACTCGAGCACGACTTTTATCATAAAATTAAATACTATCTAAGTCAGTCAAACATTACTTCAGATTAAACATGGTACTTAAAGGCACATGTTATACAAATGTGAATACTACCACAAATACTTTCAACAGTAAGTGGTATGCAATGATGTCAATAATGAAGTACGCCTGAACAACCTGCTGTAAATATTGTAGATACATAAAAATATATTTATTGAAATATATTTTGCAATTAGTTTTGAGTTGTTGATATTACCAATAGTTTTATTTCCAAACAATAATATTTGTTTACATGATTCTAGACCATACTTTTTAAAACTAGTATATAAAAAAATAAATGGTAACCACATATTAATACAAAATTAAATTTTGATGCATCGTAATTTCATAAATAGGATCGGATATCATATATCCTACAGTAGGATTCATTCGAATTTCAAAAAGAATTGTTGAATTTTTTTATTGAGGAGACATGCAAATGTGATACTTTAAAATATATTTAATTTTAGAAGTTGTTCGAATTTACTTAATTTTGCAATCATTATTATGCGCTGCCACAATGATTATGCAAAATAATAAAACTCATGTGGAATAGCTATTTTTATGAAAAATGAAACATTCTATTTATACAGAAAAATTTTATTATAATATTCATTAGATTACCCTAGTTTATTTAATAGTTCTACTACTGTAAAGACAATTAAAATTACTTGAAAGTAGTGTTCGGATAACAATTAATTAAAATGCTATTTTATGGTACCGGTACCTAACGTAAAAAAATAATTTTCTAGATGTAAAAACCTGTCAACATTTTTCTGTTTTATTGTCATGTGTATTTTGAAAAATTGTAATAAAGTGTTATATCAAGGACTAGCTGTACCCGCGGGCTTTGCCCCGTTAAACTTCACAAGTGAGCTCGTTCGCATGGCTCAATCACGTCCTGGTTGATGTTCGTTCGCTACGCTCACTCACCTTTAGGTTGGAGCTCGTTCGCTCCACTCACTTACCTTCAGGTTACCTCGTTCGCTACGCTCACTCGCTTCCAGGTTGAAGTTCGTTCGCTACGCTCACTCAC
Organism: Macrosteles quadrilineatus; assembly: GCF_028750875.1. Classification (NCBI taxonomy): domain Eukaryota; kingdom Metazoa; phylum Arthropoda; class Insecta; order Hemiptera; family Cicadellidae; genus Macrosteles; species Macrosteles quadrilineatus. Next base: position 63,574,554 of record NW_026542597.1, read on the forward strand.
CTTTTGGTTGCAAATTGGCTGTAGTCATAAATTTAAAAAAATAATAGTGCTGCACCCTGTTGGCAATCATTGTAACTTTAATGCTATTGAACATCATAGAACAGAACTAATTTGTTTAATTGAAACAGCTGATAAGAAATTCCTTTTAAATATGAAAATCATAAGGTTAACATGGGAAACTCCAGAGCCACTGGGGCGGAGCCCGAGAGCCCGATCAGAATTAAAACTACTTTGTCGACTATTTAATGCCCAAAGAATCGGTGTACCGAATTTCAACCTCCTAGGTAACTGAGAAGTGGGAGAATTAGTGATGAGTGAGTGAGTGAGTCAGTGAGTCAGTCAGTCAGTCAGTGAGTCAGTCAGTCAGTCAGTGAGGGCTTTGCCTTTTATATATTTAGATAAACAATTAGCAATTAGTATATACGTCTTTATAGCAGAAACATCGAGCTTTTAACGTATTAACGACCTCTTGCGACACTATACCAGCATCCTAATATTACCTTGTGTAGTCAAAGTGCATCCCATCTGGGTATTATGAGGTACTAATTGGAATGAGTTTATAGGGTACTAGCTTTTACCATGGATAAAACGTACCCCTTAGTAGATTGGTGTCAATATGTGCTTCAGCTTTAAATTTGTATTTAGTTTGGTTTGGTGCCAATAGGATCGTGTTTTTGTTTACAATTTGTTTCTTCATATTTCAACCACTAATAGTAGCTTTTTAGTTGTTGAAAAACCTGCAAATAAAATGCAAAATGAAACTAAATAAGACAATATAATTTAAACAATATCTGGACCTCTAGCTATATACACACAAAAACAGTAGAGCATAAATCATTAAATTTACCCTATAATAATAAAAACACGATTTCGTCGACACTTGGCACCCAGTGTCACCAACGTGAACTATACACGAAAAATTACCTTCAAATTTTTAAATAGGTTAAATATCTACTTGTGTTGGTTGGTCTATCCTTTTACCATGGGTTGTATACATCCTATTACCATTGTTTGCAGTTTTTCTCTCTTGGTTAACATACTTAAATTTATCTTCCAATAGAGTGTGTTGGCGTGAATTATAGAATTCTGTTTGCAAATAATAGGAGAAATATGCTTATTTAGTTTGATACAAACTAGCAGAGTGTCGAGAACCAGAAAAATTTACACCTTGTTTGTGAGTCATTTACAATTGTGCTACAGAATTCATTTTTAACACCTGATTTCTATAGATATAATGCAGATCATATTTGAATGTATTAACATTGAATTGTGGATATTAAAGACATTTACTGTACTATAAACGAACTGATTAGGCCTAAGTAAACATAGGTAGTTATCACAAACTGTAGACAGCATAAACTGCATATTTGATAATGTCACCTGTTCCTCTAGCTGCGCTAGAAACTTGGAATGTATTCTTGTGTATGTGACGATAAAGTAATATTTATTTATTTAACAATGTAGACATTGAAAATACCTGGAAATAGACCCTCACGTGTATCATAATTATAGCTCCTTTTTGGGATATAACTATTTTGCATATTTATCATAGTCATTGTGGATTTTTTTTCTCAATGATCTGCCACAAATAGTACGATTAGAATCTGTAAAAGGAGAGTTTCTAAAAGGTGGGTAAAGAATCAAAACTGCAACTGCACCATCCTTCTACTACTCTAAATCGGAGCAAATGAGATTGGGATTTAGGTGTCAAACAGTAGTCATTAATGTGGAATTTTATCCAAGAAATGTTATTGAAAACTGATTAATTATTTAAACTTTGTGTGTAGTTAAACAAATTCCATTTCATTTAAGTTTATTACTAATACTTTTTTCAACTTGTTGCAACATTTTAATTTTTAAATACATACTTATACCTCATAACCAATAGAATAATTTTTATTTCAATAGACTATTGAACTATATTACTCATGTCGTTGGCAAAAAAGTGAAGGCGGCTGGTGTTGAATTCTTTGTTACTGACATATTTTTAAAGATACCTCATGTTATCATGATTGATAAATTAGATGATAATACCTATACATAAATACATAAAATATATAAACATAAATGATATTTTATATAAGTTATATAAGTAAATCCCTGTGTGATAATTTTTATAAAAAGTACAAATACTGTATTTTTGGTGTATATCATAATACATATATATTTTTTGTTGTTGCAACATATCTCTTATAAGTACGAAATGTGCATTAACTGTTATTATCATTTAGTTACAATTAAATAACAGTTAGTTTAAAGGACCAACGCACGAGGCTCATAGTTCAAAGGATAAACGCATTACTGACTCGACAGAATGGCGAATGAACCACTAAATCAGAACGGACATAATTGGTGGATCAGCAAGGTGTTAACCTGAATGACAATGAAGTAAGGTTCGTACCTCATCAACCAATTTAATGCTTGGAGTTACAAGCCTCCTAATGTTTATAGAACAACTATAATGTATGATTGACCTAAGTAACATAACTAAACATAAAAAAATACAAACCTAAGCAACAAATTTCATATTTTATTCAACTGGTTTCGTATTATTCATACATTTTCAAGCCTTAGACAGTATTATAATTTACCACTAACATGAAAAATAAAAAAAATAATACTTTTTCACTGCAAATTCTGAAATATAATGCAATTTTCGAGTGTGAACGAATGCAAATACAACTTTTCTTCTATAATTAATTAAAGTCTATGTATGCCATATCAACCTTTTTCAGATTTACTTTCTTTAACTCTATTACCTCTTCGGGAAAATATTTAACTGACTGTCTCATATTTTGGTAAGAATTTATTGTTTAGCTAGTCACTATGATAAATAAACATTCTATAAGGTTTGCAATAATCTAATTAAGGTAGATCTAACTAAGCAGACTAAAGTTAACACTATGTGTTAATAAACCACTTATAAACATTAAAATAACAAGCTCATATGATTCGAAGAGATTGAAAAGGTTAAGGGTTCGATCATGTGTAATCTGATAACATTAAATCAGTTGTACTTTCCTTACTAAATTTCAAACATATAAAATAACCGTCCTATTATGTGACCTCAAAACATACTGTCTTATTTAGTTATAACTTTTAATTAATTTCAGTTTCAAATGAAAAAAAAAACATTACAATTGGGATAACTCATAACATACATAATTGAAAATACATTGACTATGCTACATTTATTGATACGATATATTAATATTAATACTCTTGCCCAAAATCTATCTAAGTATTACCATTACTTATTTATGTAACCTGTACACTTAAACATAACTTTCCACATAATATAAATTTACTAACAAAGGTCGACTATTATTTGTTGTCACAGGGTCAGTGAGCTGAAACCAATAGAAACAGGTGCACTCAGAGATAATCAAAAACCAATATCTATTTACCGTTTTGAAACCAAACAAAAAATCATAAATAAGTCTACTTACGTATTGTATTTTATTTTTTTTTAGACATACAAACATTATGTATATATTTAATTCCCTATTTTAATTGTTTTGTCATTGTGACATACCGTCTACATAAAAGTGAACAATAACTCTATGTTATAATGATTTCTTGATGTTTCAATAAACAACATCCGCTACGAAACAATTAACTACATAAATGAGTTCAACAAATGAAAGTTTATGGTGTGTGAGGTAATAAATTGTTCTAACGACTTCCCGTACAAAGGTCACATTTGAGGGACTTGCATTGTTTTTAGTATATGAATTGCATATGGGTTTGTTATTCACACCTGCAATGATATTAAAAGATTGCATTTAAAATTAAACAACATAAAATAAACATCAAAAGTTCCTACGAAGTACCTGTGCGTTTTTGAGTCGTTAATTCCATTGGAAATTCAGCAAAGCTAAGGGAAAATACAAATAACAACAGGTAAACATTTTTGGAATTTAATAATGTAAACAAAATTGCTTTGTTCTAATATTACATTATCTTGCGTAATACTTTTTCCGTGTCTATATGACTATATTTAAGAGACCAAAAATGACTTGATACTTTCAAATTTTATATTTACTTTTTATGCTAGTACATTTAAACTTAACGGGACAATCAATTTGTTTTAGGTTGGTTAACATTTGAAAATCTCAAGTGAAATATATATTTGTCAAATCCAAAGAAATATTTTAACAGGTTTTGTATCAGATAATATTCCAACTATTATTCAAGGAATGTGACCGAAAGTTTGAGTGTGTCCTAAATATAATACTAAATAATACTAATAATAATAATACTAAATATAATAATACTAAATAACTAACTAAATACTAAATATAATACTATTCTTTCTGTTTTTGATTTGTAACTTACATTGAACAAAATATTTATGGATTCCTAAACCCTATTATTAAGTATGAAAAACAATATACAGCGTAAATGTCGAGGTGATTATTATTTGTAATACATATTGTTTTCCATACATGTCGTTTGGATATTGTACTTGACGGGTTTGGATTCAATTTTGATGACAGTTAAATATTCTTTGAGTTTTCCAAAGAAAAAAAAAATTACGATGTCAAAACAAAACAATTAACAAAATATTAAACACATGTAACCATTGATATATAGTTATGTAGAGTTTATCACTATGTAATACAAATAATTAGAGATTTGTTGAATATGTATGTCAGAATGTTGGTTTTAGTTGTTTATAATTTGCAGTCTAATTTTAAGCAATTCCCCTTCATTGATTATAATTGAATTCGTTTTTACTGGCAGAAGCTCAAGAAATTAAATTTAATCCTTCCACAAAAGCCGCAGGCTTAGTTCACTCAAAGAGGATTTGGACGGTTTTGCAAAAAGGTTTTGTGGAAATGTATATAAGCTTTAAATTTATAGACCGGAAACGATTTCGAATGTTACATTAAGTCAACAGTTTCTATAACGAGAATGTATTCTAAACAGTAGAATTGTCTATGTTTATAAATTGCTTAAGTAAAAGGCAGAGACATATTGCATGTTTTGAATTAGTTCAAAGCATATAGCTTTCAGGTTGTGTGTTACAAAAACAAGTAATACGGCAATAAAAAAAGTCTGTATCATATTCTGTACTGATTTACACTTAAACAAATAAAAATTTCAAACTTTAATGACACAACCTATACTATACTTTAAACCTTTTCAAACGTATGTTCTATATGGGGAATAAAACCCACAGAGGCCAATAACACAATCTATTCCGGGTTTTTAGGGCAGTAAATAGTTTGTGTAACTAGTATGCGAAGTGGCACTTTGCTTTAGAGAAATGCTTACGCACGAGCCGCAGGCGAGTGTGGAAGGTTTCTCGAGTGCAGCAAATGCACTTGCACTAGTACATATTATATTTAGCCTACAGTTACTATAAAGCATATAAATAATTACACTTTCACACACTATACAACACGTTTCTAGGTTAGGTTTAATCCAACTGTTTAACGAAACGGGAAACCTTGCAACAGCTGATCGTAGTAGTGGTATCTTTATGTTTTGCCAACTTATTTTCAAACGTACGCGTATAACGGTTCCTAATAAAAGCACACTGTCTGGTGTTGTTAGGTTGGAATACTGGAGTGCGGTAAAAGAAGAGTAAAAAAAAATTATTGCTGCCAAAGTAAGTAAATGAAGCAGTTAGCTACTTGGCGTACTATTATCAGTGCAAGGAAGGTCTTTTTGTCAGGTAACTGTAGGACCTTCCCCATTTTGATCCCGTAAACATGAGATTTTGCAATTCCTTTTTATAGCTTAAAAGTACAAATAATTATGGAAATCAAAGTGTTGTTGTACGTACACCTAATGATTCCGGTACGTAAAAAATCCAACAAGCTGTAAATACAAAATTACTATATTATTGTAATTGGGAGTAAATACTATACTAATTTAGTTTTGTTTCTTTAGAGATATATTTTAATAAAATTTATAAAATATAAGTTTTTTTTCAATTTCCTACTAAACTATAACCATTTTGAAGCATGAAAACACTATATTGCCTTCCCTATATCAGCAAACCTAAGTGATCATTAAAAGTGAACATTATTTGAATAGAAAATAAAGCTGACAATTTTAAGAGATTATTTCACTGAAAACCCAAGCATGCAAACGGAAATTTGCATAGTCTGACCATTTGCTGCGAAGGGGGTTTTTTGTTCATAAACGTTTGCAACAATCCTTGGAACTACGCCTTACCCTTCATTGTGATGTTTCTGGTTTTTCTTATTTTCTATATTTTGGGGTAAGTCTAAAGAAGCTTTATCTATGATTATTTAATAAAATTAATCGAAATGGACCATATGTCATATGTGTACTCAATAGTAGATTTTTTTGATAGTAATATTGTCCAAATTCAAATATTTAATGCCGTCATTTTAACCTTTTGCTAGCAGTTTCCTACTACACAATAACATTATTTGAAGAACTGATTTGATGGGAAATTAAATCAGGATTTACAAAAAAAGACTAAGAGGCAAAAAAGAGGTTTATGAAAAATGTCAGAATATAAAGGGTAAACCCTTTTAAGCTTTGTCAACTCGTTAAAACCTTAATAAAGGCGTTGCAAATTCTTTATATGGTCATGAACATTTCATAAGGTTTTTCATTAAAATCCCTAATATGACATCAATAACTCCATTCTTTAGATATTAATGAAATAATATCTCATTTTGTTACAGACCTCATACGAAAAAAACTAGGATAACTGTACGATAAAGTTTATGGTAATACGCATAGTTCGTAATGTCGACCTGATGTGTGAAGGTCTAGGCTTTTATATTTTAGCAAAGTATTAACAAATATAAACTTAGGATTTTATGTTTTCAATTTTGTTGTTATATATATGCTTATCGATTTGGGTTATCTTTTTGATTTTAACGAGACTCAATTTATATTACCTGCTTTGATCCTAGCAGTGGTTTTGAGTAGTTTATAACAATTTTTAGAATTAATTAAAATTTTCACATGGACTATTTTTGAGTGAATTAATATATTATAACATACTAATTTGCTATATGATCCCATTCATGGATTTAACACTGTTAGGACAAGTTTCATTTTAAAATATTGTTAAGGGGATCTTAAATAACGGATTTTTAAAAGTCAAAATAAAATTGAATTGAATAAATCATATTGTTGATGGTTTTTTTTAGATTTTTAACAAATTCAATCATTATATCTGACACTTTTAGATGAAAACTGAACAGTTCTTTTACTATCCAAGCGTTGAATATACCTGGAATGCAGAGGATTATAAAAAAAGGGCTGCAAATACTTTACGGTATGTAGGTATCAAAATTGATATTCCAGATTCAAATGAATAACATTTGTGCATAAGAGAGTCATACTGGCATCAATTAATTACACTAAAGAACGTTTACTTTGTGAAAATTGAACCAGAGAAATTTATTGTGCTTATGTTTTTCTGTTCATAATTTATAGACAATTATTAAAGTTAATAGGAAACAAATTATTTCGATAAATATTAACCAGTTACTTTTTCAATGATTAAAACCCATTGAAGTGTAATAGGTATTATTGAAACGTGTTGGATGACAAAGGAAGTTATGATGGTTAGTTCGTTCCTCTACCCGTTACTACAATATAAATATAAAAGTGTACTTTCTGTCCCACCTCCTCATCTTAGGTCACTAGGCTCTATCGTAAAAATACTCGAGGGATTTTTTTCTGGGCAGGCTTAGTGGGTAGCAGCAACACCCCTACGATTGGAGGGCTTTTAACTTAGGACCTTAGTGACCCCACCACGTCTTGGCAAAATAAAAAGGTACCATGATATTAAGTTCGTTAATGAAAATCTTTCAAACCCATTGAAGTTATAAGTATCGCTATCATTATTTCCCACAGGCAAACAAAGGCTTATGCACGGAAGCAATGGGAATAACAACTCTGAAACAATAAGAGAACGTTCCTGTGTTTGACTCGGTATTGTTGTCCGGAATCTGCTTCGTTAATTCCATCCCTTCTGGTTTAGACTTTTCCTTCTACTTTTGTAATATATCCTTGAGAGTTGTTTTAGTAACAAGCTAAACCATGTAGCAAGGGTGAATTTTTTTTTTGTATTTTTGCTGTATTTAAATAAAATAAATTAAAAACTATTTAAAATCTTGTTTATGTTTTATCTATGATGACCTTTTTTAATGTTCTGCATTCACTACGGAAAGCGCAATAATAAACAAGACACTCAAGTTAAAAAGTTTTTTTTATTAATTAACATTAGAATTCTTATATTATTTTAATTTTAAAACCAACCTAAACAGGTATTATTCCTACTGTGGGAAGTTTCGTTAAAATATTGTTATTTTTATCATACACTGAATTATTGGTATGATGCTATTCCTGGTACGCATAATTTTTACAAAGCATCGTTTAAAAGTCATATAATACTATTTAAATTGCAGTTATAGGGACGATAGTTATTGCTTGACCTCTTATAAGTCGATATCTAGTATCCCCATAAATATAAGTGAGGATAAAAAATAAATTTGGTCTCTTATATTTTGGCTTTGATATTACGGATGACTGACGTATTTGTTAAATCACCTGAATACACTTTCAACCGGCTTAACATGGTCAATGCATTTTTGTAGCTATTGCAAGCTACAACAAAGATTACTAATCCAAGCTTATATGATATTTATTCAAAATAAATTACAATAATTTACAAAATGGTTTTGTAGGCATAACCTAATTATATGGATCAATAGATTTCTCCATAGTAAACATTACTGGTCATAAAGAGACTATGAATAATATGGTTTGCTACACATACTAGTTAGTCCTTTGTTAAGAATTTGATAAATATTTATGACAAAATAGAAAAGTAAATACTTAAAATCAGCATTCATTGGTATAAACAATCGGTTGACTAAAATTGAAAGAAAGAAGGATACCCAACGTAAGAAATTATAATTCTTAAAGTAGTTTATATAATTGTTAAGTATTTATCGTAGTGTATACTATTAATAATGACACCTTATACTCATAATAAATCATAGCACTCTCTTCAAAACATTATAACGGTGGACTAACTAATAAGTTTATTGTTATTTAAATACTTTTTTATGATTCAGGTAGCAATTTTATACTAGGTTTATATACAGGGGGTCCAAAAAGAACCGACACATTTTAACATAAATCTTTATTCACAAAATTCTAACTACATTGTAACATATTTACATTTGTACCGTAAAAAAAAAACTCAAAACGTGTTTTATTTGATATTAATTTAGTAAATCTCAATAGAGCCACTGTTTAAGGCATTAGTCATGCAATGTTAATTCCATCCCCGAGAAATGCAGCAAGTTGTGCGATGTGCTAAATTTTTAATTAACGCCAGCATAGCCTTAATTGGTGGCCATATTGAGATCTATTTAATATCACCAACAACCATTTAAGTTTTTCTATCTGTACATATATAATTGTTACCATGTGGTTGGAATTTTGTGAATAAAGATTTATGTCAAAATGTGTCATTTCTTTTTGGAACACCTTGTATTATTTTTTTTATTTTGTAATAAACATATACGCACTTTAAAGGTGCATATTATACGTTTCAACAATAAAAAATACGTTCACAATCGTATACATTTGCATTTTTTGATCAACGAGAAACTTTATTATCATATAAAAAATTGAAAACAAATAACTGATAAATTGACCTTTCAGCTTTTCATTGTTTGAAAAGTCAATATGCAAAAGTTTTCCTTAGCTCGATGCTGTTGTAGTTCATTTTATCTTTGATGATAAATTTAAAATTTAAAAAAGGTTATTTTTTAATAGGCATTAAAAGTAATATCAAATCATTGTTTACACTACGAAAATAAGTAAGTACTTGTGTAAGAAATCTAAGGTATGAGGTAAGTATGATAGTTATACAAACGTGACCAGTTGCATCGAGTTATTATTTTTTTTTTTTTTAGAACCTGTATATTTAAGTAACTAAAAAATATTCTCATTCGAATAGGTCATTTAGAGAGTGTGCTATGATTGTAATCAGAATAAAGACTAGACTCTAACCAAACAATTGTAGTTCATTGACACTGTAAATATCTATTACAGTCAAACAAAGGTTCATGCAATTAGGTTCATGGAAATAGAAACAATCCTGTGAAAATGGCACAACCATATGACGTTGTGGGAAACACTGCACTGTTGTACAGGGCTGCTTTGTTTTATTGATTCATTCTGATTTAAGCTTGCTTTTAATAATTATTTTAAAAGGTTTTGTTTTTGTGGTTGTGTCTATTATTTATATAATGTAATATGTTTTATTTATATGCAGTTTTTATACTACATAGTACTGCATCAAAAACCCAGTTATGATGGTTTTTTTCAAATTAAGTTTAAAAACGGATTTGGTATTGGTGTATTAGTTGAGTAAAGTGGCAATTGAAAATAACTTTTTAGAATTATTGACACAGAAGGTTTTGGGGTTTAATTATTTTCCGAGTAAGAACTATTTAAGGTCTAGCATATAAAACTCAGTAATGCAGGACTACAATTAAAAACTTTTGTACTGTGGTTCCCTGATAAAACAGGTGATATCCATTGACTTTCGCATTACAGAGCTTTCCTGAGGAATACACAAAAAAAAACAATTTTTCTAAACATTTCAAGCCTCAAAGCAATGCAAAAATAATCAGGCATTAAACCAGGTTCTTGTAGAGAAATTTGATAAAAATATTTTAACTATTTAAACAATATTCCTTGTAAAATAAAAATTCTATATTCATCTTATCAATTTCACACTTTAATTATTCAATAATACTATATATTAAAATAATCTCTTTTTTAAGGTGCTTGTGAAATTGTAGTGGTACTTACAACATTTTCTAAAAGCCTTATTTTAAATTACATTTATGTACAATCAGTATAAAGATAGGCGTTTAAAGTATTTAAACTTTTACGTATGTCGTTTACTTGATGGCAGAACTTCCTCTAAATGTGCCTCAAAGTGAGTTTCAAGACTCGACCTTAATCCTGGCTTAGGAGTTGACTGATGGAATCTAACGACTTTGCACCAATAAGAAATCTCTTCCATTCCTTTTCCAGAACTTTAGCACTATCGGTAAGTAATACCATCATACATCTCAGTGAAGTTTTTTTATTATTTTTTTACACATTCATAGAAGATAGATTAATTCATTTAACTTAAATTCATTCAGAGAAGAACATTTATTGGTAAATTATGGAATACCATGTCGGCTCTGTGGCAAAGTATAAAACATAGATTATCAGAACAGTAGATTAAACGCATACATTACTGGGATATTCATAATCAATACGAAATATTAGGTTTCTATTTTGAAAAATTAGTCAGTGGACGTCCTAATATCATTGATTGGATCGAGCAGGCCCTTATAGTCCATTATGGCTCTTAAACGACTGAACTGATCTGCATAAAATTTTACGTCGTCATAGTTATCAAAAATGGAAAAAGATTAATCTTAAGTTGTACAAATCGAACTTCAATACTCTGACTTACTGCCCTTCACAATTGCCATGTCAATTTACATAGATAATACTAATCCTACTAGGACAGTTAATTTAGTTTAGCCTATGAAAGAATATTGACAATCGACTGTTTACTAAGCCTTTTTTTCAATCCCCATTATATAAACAGAAAAGCTATTGAAAATATTAAATAACAAATTTTAAATAAAATTTCAAGAATTATTAGTTCTAAAACGTAAAATATGTAAAACAATTGAATAGCAACATAGGAAGTTTGCCAATTAAACGTAAAGTTCGGAGTTAAGAATTACGAGGGAAGATAAGAGTTTCTATTGGTTCATGCCAAGTAAATTTTACACATTGAACAAGGTAATGTGCACATGAACGATTTAACCTTCTTGGCTCAATGGTTTCTAATAATTTGTATTAAGCCTCGTTATATAGCTATTTCAATAGCTCGAAAATTAAGTTGTATATAAATTTACTAGTAAATTTGTATAAAAAATACAATAAGTGGTTAATTAAACTACATTGAATATTTAATTCATTTAATTGCTTTGAATTTATTTGATTAAATCAAACTTACTGGCTCAACTTTTGTAATAGTTTTCTTTTTTTGTTAAACAATTTAAAAAAGTTCTTTAAATTCAAAACGGCTACTACATTTTTGTATAGATGTTTTCTTTAAATAAAAATTATACATACTCTAAGCTTATATTAGCTTAAAATCGGTGTCCACATTGGTTCAGTACTAAACTATCAAAAATATTTATCGTGTATTTCACTGTATTGAGTTACACGTAAATAACAAAACTGAATCAACACAATTATTGGTTTACAGTTTTAATATGTTGTTGGCCTGAAAAAATGTATGCGGGAATATTCGATATTTGCTCCATTAAACTTGTTCCAGTTGCCAAACAATGTGAAACGAATGCCTAACTCGATCAGTAAAAACCCTTTTAAACATTAATAAAAGCTTTCAAAATGCACTACAACCTCTGGTAGAGAGGTAGTTTGCCAAAGTCCGTGGTCATTCCCCAAACTGAAACTCTACCAGGCTATCAGGTGCAGTTGTTGTCAACCTAAGTACAAGACAAGACACTATCTAACACTATCTAACACTATTTGAATTGTGTTAACCTAATTATTCCATTTAGTTAAAGTTAGGCCATCAAATAAAGAAATATTCATACATCAGTTATTGGTTACCGTAATTTTAACCAAAGTAGTATATATTTTTAAGCGGGCTGAAAGAAGATATGAACTAAAAGAAAGTTCTATAATTCAAAATAATAGGTTTTCTAGTTTAATAGTGTGCAAAATAATCATTAAGTGCTGATTAGATCTAATATTAATTCAACATAAAAACATTAAAGCATCCCCTTTAAAAAAATCTTTTACTATTTGGTAATAATTTCTGTAATGAACATGGGTTATAAGGAAAACATTCCAGCGTAATTATAAGTTATATCCACTATAGACCAAACTAGGTCCTTGCTAACTAACTCGGCATCTACCAAGTGTGCTTGGATTAACAATTTGCTTTGATGAAACATAAACTAACACTGCTTTTGTTAGGCTTATTGTGTTACAAACTTGTCGACATTATCCCTTGATGTAGTTGTATGAACTGTGGATATTATAACATTGTTTTGTTTGAATGTTGATTATTATATCAGAATATTACCTTATATTAATTATATACACGTTGTTTGTGTATGATTATGATTCATATTTTATGATTAGTGCCAAATAACATTGGTTTCGACCGGCGTCACATCCCTTAACGAAATATAAAGAAAACTTATCGGAATGTTACCTACTGTAAAGTCTTACCTATTTAAATTTAAAATACCACTTTATGGTCCAGTAAATGTTACCACTTTTGACTGACAATAATTAATTGTTACCTTTTTTCTAACTTGACGATAATTTTGGAGGATCAGACTACAATAACTACTAGTAAAGATTTTAATAACACCACTTTCCACTTCTAATATATACACATTTATATCTTTAAATCCATTAAAATTCCTAGAACTTTTAAGTACTTGAACCACTCTTATTTCAAATAATCTTTGCATTGTCAGTTCTGTAATTTAAATTATTGTTTAAAGATGTAACCAATTTTTATAAATTAGAAGCAACTACAACATGACCTTGTTCAAACGTATTTATTTCAAAGAAAAATGGCTTTGTAATGTCAAAAGATAAGGGGAACGTGGGTAAAGTACCGTTGCATTCGTTAAGTTGAAAAATATAAGTTTTATTGTGAGATGTTCTTTTATATGAATACGTAACTTTCTATAAAAAGGTGATAATAAAACATTTAATGTATTATGCATATCATCCCAACATATTAAACATTTTGGACATCTCCCGTTATAAAAGCTAAACACGCGTCTAACTGCCGTATTACGCTTCGAAAACCTTCAAGGTTAATCAATTCCAAGATTAGAATTTCACATTTTCTTTTTTTTTTCAGCATAATTTGCAGAATAAGGAATTATGTTTTTTCACCCTATATTTTTTTAAATCATACTTTATGTAGGCGATAAGATTTATTAAAATTTGTTTATCCATGGGAATTTATAATTTAGTAATTCGATGCACTTAAATTTCTCTCTATTCAGATACTGTACAAGGTACAAGCTATGCAATAAATAGCGTCCAATAAACACACACACACATACAGTACAGTACAGTACATCACAGTTACTTATTATAATATATAATGACAATTAATGCTGTCAACATTGTGGAATTTACACTCATCATCAAGTTGTAGTTATTTTTGTTGACATTGTTTCCGCCGTAATGACGTTCCAAAACCCACTAATGACGTGTTGTATTCCATTTTGCATGAACCAATGTTGTATTTCAATTGGTTCCATGTGAAACAGTGATTCCTTGTAAATTAAGCTAATCATAAATTTATTAAAACGCACCAATAAATTGGTGATAAATAATTATAAATAGGGTTTTTGTATAAAAACACACAGAGACTTAATATTATTTACTTATCTAGTTAATCTATTAAGTGCAGTTCTATTAATTATCTATCAATTAATCTATTAGTTAATCTATTAATAGAGTAAAATATTGTTATATACAGTATTTACATATGTATGTCTTAAATATATTTTTTATAAATTTCTAGTGAAATGGAAAAGTTATTTTGCTATCAAGGGCACCTTCAATAAGCCAAATCCGCTTAATTAAAGGCTTACAAGGGTTAGTGGCGTTGAATTACACTGCTAGTCTTACTTTTGTTTGGATGGTCTATAAAATAATCATTTGAACTGATAAATGTATAAAATATGCGTAATTTGATATTATTCAGGAAACAAAACCTTTAAGTAAAAGTATTTTTTCTCATTATTCTATTTTTTTTTAAAACCTTTACAATCAGTAAACACTTTTTGAGTGGAAAAGTAATTCATTTTTGGAATCAAAAGATATAAAGGATTAAAATTAACTTTTAGGGTGATTACTTACCTTTCATCATTAAAATCTTCAAAGTTAATTGTTCCGTCTAGTGTATGAAAAGACTGAGTCAATCCTGAATAAAATTTATCATTTCAGTTAATTTGTTTCAAAAAGTTCCTTTGACACTTATAAGCTTATCAATAATTCATGAATATTATTATTTGCTGGTCCTAGTTTCACTTCCATGTAAATACGCACCTAAACCAATGAATACGCAAACTATATACACAGTCCCGGAACGTTGTAATATATATTTTGCCATTATAGATCAAGTGTTTTTTTTCTACAAAACTATAATGGTATAAATAAGCACAGAATCTATACTTATTTAATACGCAAGCAGGTTTTTTGTGACAATTACTCCTCCGAAACTACTGAACCGATTGACATGTTTTTGGTGTCATTGGAAAGAGCGTAACGTGAAGTTGTGCAGGAAACTTTTTTTTTAAGGAAATAATTGGAGAGTGAGGCCCTGGGGCCCTTTAAAATTTTTCTATTTCTCCATAAGATTAACATGGGAAACAAAAAGTGTTATGAAACTCCAGCTGTTGTCAGAAATTAAAAGTGAGAAGAAGAACATATGTTAATTGTAAACCGTCAATAAGTTTGCTAATTTAACAGTTTGCTATTAATATTTACTGACTTGTATGAAATATTTACTATTTGAATTTGAGTTGGCGTAAATATTACAATGGAAAAAAGAAAGAGACCCTGGATAATTTGATGTACTAAAAAGAAAACTGAATTAACACTGTGCTGTATTTCTTAGTAATCATTGAAAGAACCGATTTGCGAACTATGGAAACATAGGTAAGTCATAGAACACGCCAAAGGGGAAGAAATCGAAAAAAAATGTTTTATTTTATTTTTATTTATAATTGTTATTATGGACAACCTAATGCGGCTAAGCGTAAGGCTATTTATAGAAAACACCAAAAACAAGATCAGCTTTTAAAATATGATAAGATATTTACAAGAAATGTTGATTATATCGATCTGTTATGTACATCATGAACATTTCCATAATCTTTGAGTCAAATCGTTAGTCATCAGAAATAAGGACTGTTATTAGTTAAAAAAAAACGCCTGTAATACTTATACCAATTGCTCGAATTCGAGCAACAGGTACACTAGTTATTATGAAATTTTAAGGAAATATTGCATAGTATGCAAAGATTAATAACACGGTTTACATTGTTTGTTAATCCATAAAACTAGTTGTTTCGTAAAAAATGCACATGACTACATTTTACTATCAGTACTAATATGTTAGTCCTAACATTTACTATACGGTAGATAATTTACATATATGAATGATACAATACATTCTCAACCTATGCAACTATGTGTGTATGGTTATAACTAGGGATATTTTATCCACCAAACAATAAATGGAACACGCCACAGGTAAAGAGCGAACGGCTGATACATTTTTCGTTTGAATGGTGATCACAGATTTAAATAATATGATAAGGTAACATTATTTTTAGACTAAAAATGGCTTTAAACCAGTTATGTACGACTACAAATATTGTTTATGATACGAATTTTTAATCAAAAGCTAAACGATATCTTCTGTGACATGGCCAGTGAGCTGAAATAAACTAAAGTACAGTAGATACCATACTGTGACCTGGTGTACTCTGAGATAAACGAAACCCTGAAACTATTTATTTTTGTTTTAAAATCTTTAAATATATAATCTTCAAGCGAGTTTTATGATTTTAACATAGACGTTTTTGATGTAATAGGTTACTGCTAGTTAATCAATCTAGCGGTTTTATTACATTGGGTATATTTTGCTACAAACTAAATACTGATCAGAATTCAGATGTGTCCAGATAGCATATACAACCAATAATATATACCAATAATAATATAATACCAAAATATTATTGGTATAATATTATGCAATTGCATAGACAAGTATAACTTTGCTGATAAGCCTACTAACTTGACTTTTAAAATCAAAACAATGCGGCATTAGTGTGGTAAACTTTAGACTCCACATGAAGGGGAAAAATATTTTACTACCGTTGTGAGTTTTAAAGCTTAAGTCTGTAATTAAATATAGATAGCCAAATATCTGGAAACGATGAATGGATTGAAATAAAACACAAATTATTACAGTATTTTAAAATTTTATTTAGTAGGAATCTTTCTTCTCCATGCGGTAAGATGTCCGGTATTTGTAACACCTCCGTAATATTTGTTTTCCTACCACTACATGGAAATGATAACATTGCCATACCTGTAAACCGTAAGAAAAATAGCTCATTCCATCTCGCTAATCAGCTGATTTCACTATTGGCTTTTCTACACCAACCACAGCAGCAGATTAACAACCAATAAGTTAATAACATAACCTAAAAAAGCAAACATAACCTAAACTACATTTAATGTACAACTGAAAAGTTAATCTGTGTGTTATGATAAGTTAATTATGGGAGGAATTTGTCAGCTTCCAAAATTTACCAAAACATAGTATTTTTCTGATTTACTTACGGATCAATAACGCCAAAATAAATAAGACCGGTATTTAAGCTTACAGAAAATATATTTGTATCGAAACTGTAATATCTTTTTTACGAAAAATCTTAACAATCAGCTTTGTGGTATTATAGTAAAAGTAGTAGATTATCTAGCAAATTTTTATTAGTTTGGTGAGTATGAAAAAAAATATGGAGAAAAAGTAGACAGCAGTTTATTTCTTTTCACTTTTTTCAGTTTATTTCTTTTCAGGAACGGCGGTTATGATGTGATTATTTATAAAGTCTGAAAGGGTTTCAAATACATCTTTAAGGTATATTTCATCGATTAAACAATATAGCTCATTTACTTGCATTAAACTGAATAGGTTTGTACCTTATATAATTTATCCAACCTCTTAAATTGGATAAATCGGTGTAATGATTTAAATCTTTATATGGTATTAAGTTGTCGAAGGCATTCAAGGGTATTGCTCATTTTATTGTTCTAAATTTTGGAAATTTTCTAAAATATGGAAAAATAAAATGAGCAGTATATTTTTTTTATTACTTTACGATGTAGTAGATATTTAAATATTTTCTTCAAACCTATTGATGTATATATCATGGATTAAACAATATAATTCATTTACTTGAATTAAACTGAATAGGTGTGTACCTAATATAATTTATCCAACCTCTTAAATTGCATAAATCGGTGTCATAATTTAAATCTTTATATGGCATAAAGTTGTCGAAGGCATTATAAGATTATGGCCATAGGTTAACAAGGGTATTGCTCATTTTATTGTTCTAAATTTTAAACATTAAATGTTAAAAATGTGGTAAAATAAAATTAGCTAAATAATTTTGTTTATTACTTAACGATGTAGTAGAAATTTAAGTATTTTCTTCAAACCTATCCAGTTACTTAAAAGTGGAGCCCAGTGTAGTTTTTAAAGTAATAAATTAGAATACGCCTCTTTCATGTTATAATGAAATCGTTATTTTTTTTATTTTAAATGCCAAATTATACTAATAATAGTGTTATGAACTTTAATATTTTTCAGAGAAAAAATATTTTTGTAAGTTTTATCGTACATTAAATCTGTGGTTTAATCTTAACAGCTTTCTTATTTGACTAACCCTTTCTAACAAAATAAAATTTTGTCAAATATTTAGATAATTTCATTAGAGTCAAAATAGTTTCAATTGAACTTCTAGGTTAGAGAAAATTAACAAAAATAGCCTAAATTTGTAACAAAGATTTTTTATATTTTTTAATAAATAAAAGATTATTGTGGCCACACGTAAAAAAGTATAAAATGCCATATTTAATAGGTCTGATTCAAATCCGTTTCAAAATATACCGTACTTAATACACGTAGGTTATATGTAACGGTTGAGTGGTTTAAATTGTAATATCGCTTGAATCTATGTTCATCTGGTCATAGCACTTTGGGAGAGCTAGCAGGGTTTTTATATAGAGGGATATTTCGTTAATCAAAAAAAATAAAAGATGATAAATGTTTTTAAAACATACGTTAAAGCCATGAGCATTGAAAAGGGAACAGACCTAACAGAAAGCTTTTGTAACTATTAATAATAATTTTTATTATGCTATTTTTTTGGTAATAATCACTTTAACATATCATATGTTGCTTTAAGAAGTCACCAAAGCGCGTTTCAGTGATGATAAAACATTCAATTTATTTAACATCACGTCAAAAGACTAATTTTTTTTATTTATATGATTATTATATGTAAATAATATTTATTTCGCAGTGCTTAGAATTATGTCCCCATTCATTCCTTTAGTTTTTTTGGTTTTACTGTTATTGATTTCAATCCATTAACCGTTGCTCTTCATAAATCATACTTAACGTTTACACTAATATTCACGTATCTATAACCGTTTGGAAA
Organism: Macrosteles quadrilineatus; assembly: GCF_028750875.1. Lineage (NCBI taxonomy): Eukaryota > Metazoa > Arthropoda > Insecta > Hemiptera > Cicadellidae > Macrosteles > Macrosteles quadrilineatus. The sequence continues at coordinate 63,593,903 of NW_026542597.1, forward strand.
TAATTGCTTTAACTCATAACTAACTTGTTATTCTATTGTATTATGTTATTTTATTATTTGGACAAAAGCAATATTTGTTAAGAAAGAAGCGTAGGATACCTTATGGTAGTACATTTAAATTGTATTGGCAAATTATTCTTAAAACAAAATAATAGGGTCAATTGGGTTCTGCTACATTTGGCACCTTTTAGTGCTATTTCCCAAATAAACTATGCTGTGTTTTAATTCCCAACAAATTAAATGCTATGCAGATGATATATATTAAGTTGCCTATTTCTTGGATATCTTTCACTATTGATGTGTTGTAAATTTAGCACCCGGTTCCCTACGAACTTTTGTGAGTATGGCGCGACCATAAACCTAAAGTACTCCATTCTATTTATGTGCGTATGGTGTTGAAGAATATACAGAGTAAAAAGAAAAAACCCCAATCTCGCAGAAAACTCCAAGGAGAAATATATTGGAGGAGGCCATAGGTTGTTTTAAAGACCAAAGGCTTCAAACAATTAAAACCTAAAAATTAAGCGTTGTTCTGGTCCTATAAACAAACACAATTTTATTCATAGAAACCAAAGAAAAAAAAATATACCTAGTTTCCAGTTTGCAGGATCCCTATTTACCAAGCAAGCCGTTTTATCAACTCATTAACAAAAACTTAATAGTGTTTACTAACATTCATTGATTTATAAATTTAAAAAATCTAATATTTGTTGAACCAACATTTTCAACATTAAAACAATACCCTAATAAATTATGGTAATTAATTAATAATTATTTAACAGCCGTTGAGTAAAAATTGAATATGGCGCAGTAGAATTGAAACAGTTTTTAAATAGACATAATTATTTTTTTCTAACTTATCTCATGTACGACTAACTCAAAATTTTTACCGACTGTTTTCCAAATATTGACCTCGGTCAGTGAGCAAAGTACTATAAATTTGTCCCTAAGATCCCCAGGTGCTCTCTTAGATGATCCAGACCTAATTGCCTTAGTTCCCAAACTGTACAAGTGTACAATTGCATCCTACACACCAATACATAGGCCCACTCGTATATCTCAATTATTGTTCATGGTAACATATTGACTGTTGTTAAGTGTTTTTTATACTTGAATGTAAATTTACTATTCGAAATTTAAAACCTTACCATATTACACTGGAAACAACAACAATAACGTAATTGCATCACAAGAAACAAACAACTACGATAACATAATCGCATCATAAGAAACCATCATATGATGTCAAACCTCAAAAGAATTAAAACAACAATTTTGTTAAGTTAAGTAGGCTTTTAGGGTTAATGTAACGTCCCTCACTCTAGAGGTCAATTATAACATCATATATCATACGTCAGTCAATATTATTGCCAGTAACTGTTAATATAATAATAACAAAAAAATTTAAAAATGTGATAAAAACATTGATTGTTTAATAACAACATACAAAGACAGACCAAAGTAAACTTTAAGCCAAATGCACTAATTTTCTTTAAGGGGTTATTATTTGTTACCAATTTATTTGTGGAAAAATTCATTTTCGTTGTGGTTTTCATAAGTTAATAAATATAAATTAAAGATAATACAGTAATTGTTTTCCTTTAGTCTATTTAAGATGGCTCAACAAGCACTTTTAACCCCACCAATATTCTATATGATAAAAATCATGCCCGTGACTCTTACAGCAAAGTTTGTTATCATTAACACCAGGATAGAAACTCGCCTAACCAATATAAGAATTCACAAAGGCTAAACGACAAGAGTGGAGTTATAAAGAATGCAAGATTATAGAGGAATAATCCTTTACAGTTTACATCTCTGTTGATTCGTTAATGCTTCATAAAGGTTTCCCGAGCTTAATGCGTAACATGAACCTTTTATAATCTTATATGTCTAGCTTTTTATCTCATCTTTACTTTCCCTTCTACCTAGTCAAAAATGCAATAATATTTCATCTTGGTGATAGTTACGTTCACTGATGTTATGAGGAATTAACTGTTGAATGGCGTTTTTAGCCATAAAAATACATTTTATTTCAGATTAAATAATAACCATTCAGTGTAAACCGTGTATAAAGTAGTATATCATTTTTTGAATGGCGTTTTAAAAAATACAAGAAAAAGTAAATTTAGCCATAGATTATTTTACCTAATAATTGCAAGGTTCATTATTACTTTAGGGAGGATTTATTCAATACTTTTCGTAATATTTGTTTTCTGCCTACTGTGATTTGGTAGGAGCATAATTAATTTTTAGAGATCAATGTAGATACATAGTTTAAGGTATTCCCTTTAAATTGAAATTATTTAAATATATTTGTTTGCTTGTACCTCTTGGTTCTAGAAAATAAGGTGTTTAATTAACTATTAAATTATTTCTGGAGATATTTGTATTTTATACGGCTTCCTAACTAGTTAAGATATAACTTATGTAGTTGAATAGTAGAGTTGTTCAATTACATTGTTGTGTTGAGTTCACCTTCCAGTGATCACAGAAAATTTCAACTCCAATGAAAATGTTTCGTTATTTTCAGTGAGTTGATGACTAGATTGTTAACAAACTACTGTAGTTAAACATTACTGCAATTGACTCTCAGTGGAACAAAGGTTCATGTAACGAGGTACCGCAAAAGCATAAATCCCTTTTACTTAACGTAGCCTTCGGGCAACTCTTTATGCTATTATAATACTAAATATGGTATACTTATTACGTTCGTATAGTAGTTTGTAATTAAATAGTTTTGATTCTGTTTTCTTTTGGGTGTATTTTTGACAACAACAATAATTAACCAATAACAATTACAATATATTTATTGGTTTTACTTTTGTCTCCTCTTAAAGATGAACATTATTATCCTTTTTTTAAATAAACTAATTGAAGTGAAAAGCTGAACTTGAAAACATGTCTTTGAGAATTCCATCTAAACATATCCTTGATGCTTTTACCGTATATTAAGGGGGAAAAATGTGATAATCGTTAGTAACATTGATCATCTCGTACAGCCATACAAGGTTGATGCTCCGAGAGACTAGGAAATAACAACAATTCTGTGACAATAACACAGCCATGAGTCTGTGGACGACCTGGCATTGTTGTCTGAGGTTGCTTTGTTTGCTTGGTTACTCCTAATTGGAACTCTCTCCGGGTTTTGTTATTAAAATTTGTAGTGAAGGAATTAAATACTAAGCTATGTACGAAACAGGATTACCATGTTTTAACGTAGATTTTTCAACATAGGAATCAAAAAGCCATTCTTAAAAAGATTACTTATCCTTCACAACACAATTTACTAATACGTAATACTATCTCAATAAACTACGGTTTGGATTGAAATTTATTTTAATTTAGGTCTTGATCCCAAACCTCATGTTATTAAACATAAAATATACTGTTACTTTGTGGAATAATTCCTTATATCGGTTGGAATGGGTTTTATACTGCCAAAATTGTACATTCATTTATGTAAGGTTATGACTATATTATCCTTATTTTGTTGGACAATTGTTTTTGATGTTATTTTTTAAATTTGCATTTTAAATAAGTAAAGCTATTTACTTATTTTTATTGAAACTAAAAAGTCGGGAAAGCAATATTCAGTTAATTGGAGTGCAAACCCTGGATTACAGATTACACTACATACTGTTTATTACCCTTTAGATGACATTCACGGATGACTGGTCTAGGTTTTAATATCTGTCGATTCAGTGTATTTTCCGTATATAGAATGTATTTCATACTAAATATTTTTCCTCCCGATTGGACTGCAGAAACAAAATATAATATATCCAGTTATATACAACATTTAATTATTTTAAGCCAGAGTTTTAATATTAGGCTTATCTAAAAAATACATTAGAACAAAAGACATAATTAACAGACAATCATAATTAGATTCACTAGCTTATAAATATTTTTATCAGCTAGTACTTTTAGGCAACAATTTTCAAAAAAATGTCATTATTTTAAATTGTGTAAGTTACGTAACTACTGAGCATTTTGGGATCTCGGATCTCGAGAAAGATTGTCTGAAAGCCATGCCACAATGAGTGCTAGCAGAATCGCAGATGTTCTCGGCCTACATGTCGAGAAGAGAGCGATGAACCACAGCAAAGGCTAGCTGTTTAAGGGAACTTCGGAAAGATGACGAGTCTTATAACGTCCTTGGGGACTGGGCTCGTGATTGTAACTCAGAAACTCGGCATCCGATATCCACATTTCTTCGCCAATGGTTACACCATGTATAGGGTTAACGTCACCTCGTTTCCGTCTCATCTGCATAGGCCACTTTTCAATTGTGGAAGGGTAGACGAGATTAAGAAAACTTGATATTTGGTTACTTTTGCTTGGTAAAATATTTGCATTCTTTACAATAATTTTAAAAAACATGTACTCCTTACTAACTCTTACTCTTACTAACTTACTACTCTTACTAACTTAATGTTATGAAGTTTTAATGGCCCCCATTAGCCTATATAGTAATTATATAAAGGTAGGTAATTATATAAAGGTAAAACGCCATTATGTGTTTGGATAATCTTGACTGTAATGTTGTGTAATAAATGGACTCGAGTTGTCCTAACTAGAGATATTGAGCACCAGTGTTTGTATTGACTGGGTGTCCTGCAATGGACACACTTGTCACGATAACGCTCGTACATTTGCTTTCTTCTTACAACAAAACTATAATGCAAATTTACAGTTACAATTAAATTTATTAAGCACGATCGTTGAATTTGGTGGTAGATAGAGTAACATATACAATTCAGAAACATAACATATACAGTAACATAACATATACAGAAAATAATTATTAGGATTTTTACCACGTATTAACAGATTTTCTACTAGCAGAAAACAGTTGCACTCGCTAAGGAGAAATATTTCCATTTTTAGCTTATGACTAATATAAAAATACCTTACGTTGGGATGTTTCGTGAAAAAAATTAATATCAAATAACTCTCAAAAAGCTTTTCATTTTTGGATTTGTATTTAAAGGAATACATTTTTAGGATATTATAATAATGTTTATGAAGTATTAATGGATAAGAGTTGTTTTATAAAATAATAATACAGGGTCGGTAAATTTGCTTTCTTCTTACAACACAACTATAATGTAAATGTACTGTTACGATTACATTTATTAAGCGGAATTGTTGAATTTGGTAGTAAAGATAGAGTAACGTCAACAGAAAATTACCTAATAGTCCACAAATAGGATTTATATTAATAGGAATTAATAGGAATTATTTAATAGGATTTTTACCACCTATTAAATAATTTACCTACCAGCACAAAACAGTTGCCCAGGAGAAAAATTTCGATTTTAAACTTATTACTAATATAAAAAAAAAAAAAAAAAAACACTACGTTGCGATGTTTCGTGAAACAAATGTATTTTAAATTACTCTCAAAACGCTTTTCATTTTTAGATTTGTATTTAAAGGAATAAATTTTTAGGACATTATGATAATTTTCATAAGGTATTAATTGGTAAGAGTTTTTTCTTTTTATAAAATAATAATAGAGGGTTGGTGAATAGGGATACAATTAAAATCTTTGTTGAACAGTTTATGTAAAGGTCATATTATAATATTCGTGTTTTGACTTATGAAACAATTTGGTTATTAGACCGTTACGGTACATTACCACCATTATTATTACCATTATATGAGCTACATTATTTCAAAGAAGACATCGTCAATTTATTGCCATTGACTTAAGAGTCAATCTTTTAAACGATATTTAAAGTTGCTGGTAAAATTATGATTCATATCGAGTAAGTGAAAGCTATTTTAGGATGACGATAGTGCCATAGTCACCATTAAGGTTATAAACTAAATTGTGCCTCGAATTGACTGTGATTTGTCTTTGGAGAATCCATTGTACCATTTAATAGAAAATTGAGTTGGTTAACATTGTAGGCCTGCCAGTGTTATTAACTAGTGATGGTTTCGTTACTGATGAACTCTATTGTGGAATTGTAGATCGAGTTTTATCGATATTTGACGATTGAGAGCGCGTTAATAAAACTAAGATTTAAAATATCTCTAATTTGTGTAAGGTTTGAAGGAAACCCTGTTATAGAATAGCTTACTTTTTTTTATTATGTATTAAGATTATGTGAACAAGAATTTAAAGAAGTATGAAATAACCATTATACAATATTTTTCTGACACAAAAAGATAGAACTCATACATGGTTAAAGAAAGATGTTACTGTGAATATTGCAACAAAACAATGCGATGGCCTCTCACTGGAAAGTTATCATTAGTTGAATTAAGGTACGGTTTTAATTTATTTAGCAAAATAGGGTCCGCTCATATCTTTAGTATAGACATAATAGATTTGAAAGATTCCCTGATATGTGAACTGGTAACTGTTATCTATATTACATGTATTATAAATAGTAAGTGAGCATTTAAAAAATGTATATTTGAAATCGTATGCATACTGATGCTTATTTCTTACATCATGTATCCTAACAAATATGAAACTGAAGTTAATTGGTTTGACAAGAGTATACGTATAGATAGTTTTTTGGTGGGCTATTTATTGGTTTAACCTTAAGTGATGGGGTTTTTTACAATTGATTATAATTAATTAAACTGTTATGATAAAGTAAAAATTTCATATTTTAAACTTATCTTGTGTTAGCCAGGAAAGTTTTTTGGATAGTTTTTCACCGTGACATTGTTGATTGCTCGGTTTGTATTACTGTTATTACTGTATAGTATTGTTAGGAAAGTTCATGTTATTCATTTAAACATCGTATCAAGTAAGCATGTTCATAATAACAGCTCATAGTTAAGATCAAAACCAATGAAATAACATTGCCAATTTACTTATTACTTTATTCTAAAATGGCCTAAACGACATAAATACCACGAATAAAAGACAATTCCCAATTAAAGCATTACAATTAGTTATGTATTTAATTGTTTAGCTGTTTTCAACATAACCTCACTTACCGTTTAGGTAATAGTTTAATTTCAAAGACAAAATGTTGACAACAAAAATTTCCGTTCAGTTATTGACTTTCCAACAAACAGATAACGATATCTTTTAAAATGAAAGTGTATTGAGACTTTTTAAACAGAATCTATATTTTTGATTTAAGTTCTAGTGTTTACAAAAAACATTGTTAGTAGTGTTGACTGATAAATCGAAATGAATTATGAATTTTTATTTTAACAACGAATTTTACCACGTATACTAAGCAGAGACATATTCATATATTTTGAAATATAAACTAAGCACTGAGAGGATGCAGTTGTTGTTGACGTTATGTTCTCTGTAGTAATGACATTTCAAAAACCACTAATGATGCATTTGCGTCATTGTAGGTCTACCAATATTGTATTACAACTGAGTGCATTTGAGTTACTGAGATTCTTTGTAGATCGAGAACTTAGGGGTTAGGTATTATAAATTTCAAGCCCTACACCTAATGTTTATTACCATTAAATTTAATGTTATTTTAATAAAGGTATGGATTGTGGGTTATGTAGCTATTTGAAGTACTTTGAGTATTCTGCATGCAGACTAAGTATATAATTCTAAAATTAAAAGTAACTGAAAACATTTAATTAGAAACATAGCAAAATAATGAGGCCAAAATAAATACAAAAATTCAGCTGGGTTCAATAACTTTTTATAGTGTCTTGAATTTAAACCTGAGAAAAACTTTGTCTTAGTTAGAAATATTGTGCTAAATTATATTTTCAAAAAACCACTCGGTATTATTTTTGAATTAAATTTTGCATAAATTAATAAAGTGCTTGAGGGCATAGCAGCTCTTAACTTTAGTTGTAGTGAGCAGCGTGATAGTAAATCAAATGTTAATTTTTCATGTGTCACATCAAAACAATGACCTGTTGTTAGAACTAAAAAAAAGAGTTCGATGTCTTCTGGTCAAATTCTTGTTAACATTTGTAAAAATAACGCCACTCTCGTTCTGGTAAACTTATTGAAATTAAGGCGTTTTACAGTTACAAATATTTTATAAGTTAATGAAATGTTCAAATTTTACATCTAAATCTGAATATTAGACTGGTTAAGCTAGTTAATTCAGAGACCAGGCCTGAATGATATGTCGCATCAATAATATGGAATGTATTAGAGAACAGTTACTGTGAATAGTCAATAATAAATACCTAACAGTAGTAACCAAATCAACAAAACAGTTTTATTGTAACTCTAAATGACGTGATGTTAATCTCCACAACAGTTACAACAACTAAATTGCGATGTGAAAGTTTCTGTTCAGTGGCAGTTACTGTGTCGTGTTATGTGAAAGACATGTGAGACGTGATATGAATTCGGACTTTTAAAAGAAGGAAGTTTTGTTATTTTCTACAATATATTTTCCCCGCCCAAAGATTATTAGTCCTATAGCTAGCTATGAGTTATGTTAAATACTAACACAAGGTACTGTATTGGAGGAAATATACACTCACCTTGTCCATTTAGTCTGAAATATAAAAAATAATACAATCTATTACATTTTAGTTGTAAACCCTTAGTTAATAAGTAAACATTATTTCCTTTAAGTGAATAACGTTTAAATTTTTAACATGAGGATCCTCAAAACACCTAACTTATAGATTAATGTGATTTTTTTTTACCAAGCAAAATATTGCATAGCATTTTATTGATAAAAAGTACCTGCTGTTTCTTAGTAAATGTAACCAATAATTATTTACAAACAACTAAAACAACGAACGAGCGTAGACTTAAAATAAAATTTGTTCCAATTAAACGTTTTACCGTTTTAGCATGTTTTGTTATGGAAAATATCAACCATAATAATTGTAATTTTAATTGATGGGACTTGGGTTGGATGAAAAATAACCAGGAAATAAAGAAAAATACAATGTTCGTGTAGAATAGATGCAACAAAGATAACCTAGCCAACATTGGGTTTAGCAGTTTTAAATTACAGTTCCTAAAGCTTGTAGTGGATTTTAGTAGATTTAAAAGAGTACGTTAATGTGCCTGAAAACTCGTTAGGCAAATGCTAATCCAACAGCAAAATGTAAAAAAATACTTAATGCAAGCGTTTGCAGCTTGACTACAAAAGGTTATTGAAAACCGTAGTTGTTAATGTGTTTTTTGCAGTATTTAGAAACGGAACATTATCTATTAATTTTTAGTTCTCTAGCATTTCATATGTGCGTGTATTGCAACTATTTGTCACTAAAACATTAAGCATAAAGAAGTCAACACTTGGTCGGTTACATTTTTTAATTTGAGCTGTTTAGTATGTTTTAAGACTAAATATTTGGAAGAAAATATTTGTTTTTTTTTTGCTGTTAGCATTATACTAGTGATTATGTAGGCGAAAATATATATGTATGGATAGGAATTTTCCTTCGTCTCTTAAATTATAGGCGAGCCCTAGATTTCCTTATTTTATTTTGGCCTTTAGCAAATTGTTATCAATCATTAAGAAAACTAAACTTTTCAACCTCAGTGGGTTTAAAACTAAACTTGTGTGACAATATTATAGACAAGCAATTCAACAATTTATGAAAAACAATTAATCAAAATAATCCGAATTTGTTTTGTTCTAACAATACAATTAAGCCTCTAGTACAACATTATATGAAAGGTACAAGTGTCAAAAGGTACAGAACAGCTCACTGGGGGAGTGAATATTCAGCCAACTGACATGTAACCACAAGAGCAACCAGCCGTTAAACCTGGCCTCAGGCTTCAACTCTTATTGCAAAATGGTATCCTGAAGAGTGTTTTTAGGTTTTAATAATTTTTATATCAACCCAGTTCTTTTGTATTTGTTTTATGTACAACCTCAGACCAATTTATAATATTTCTAAGCCTATTCAAAAATCATTATAGTGAAAAATATCATTAAGGATGTTAAATATATAACAAGAGAAAAAAAACTATCTTTCACATTTTTTGCAAATTGTATTAAGGTATGTTTTATGTTCATGAATAGAACATGAAGGTAGCCAAAAACATGACAATATCTAAAAAGCTTTGTAGATACAGTTATTATATAATTTCCATTTATTTATTTTTTTTTTTTGTTATATAATAATTTGTACCGTTACTAGCGACACTTCTTTAACGGAGGACAAATATGATCAAAGACAAAGTGTGTTATTTAGAATTCATTTAAAATAATGATACGATTATTTTATTACAATCCTTGAATCAATACAACATGTAATTATTATTACGTATATTTCAAAAGGAGGTTAATGCAATAAAAATGTATTATCATTTGCTTTTAGAAAGAAACTTTACATAACCGAATTGTAAAACTATAATGGTTAAGGACTTGTTATATACTAGAAAAACTCAACTCAGCACACCTTTATGCCATGTTATGAAGTTCTTTTTTGGCATAACCGCCACAAGGTGTACATCCCAAAAATGGGGGATTTTTGGGTAAACTCAAAAATGTCAAATGGTAAGAGCAAGATCTTATAGCAGCCAATTGAATATAAAATTCCAAGTTAATTCTGATTGCTACAGATTTCAATCTTCTGCCATTTTTTGCTGAATTGAGATAGAGACCTCTAGTTTGCGTTGTTAGTTTTATTTTATCACTGCCTTCAAAACGAGGGGACACTCGATGGGTCTTACCTTTTGAAATTTTAGAGTTTTCCCCAAAATTCCCCATTTGGGGTTTGAGGAACAAGTAGCAATTAGGCTCAAAAAGTACTTCATAACATGCCATAAAGTTTTGTAGAGTTTAGTTTTCCTAGTGTGAGCTGTTACAAAATTTATAGGGTATCTCCAGACCTCGAAAGCTGCAAGTAAAATTTATCCTCTGAGAATTTCAGTTCGCTGTCATTCTTTATTGGATTGAGATAGAGACCTCTAATTTGCGTTGTTGGCCTTCTTTTATCAGACCCTTTAAAATAAGGGGTCATTCATTGGGTCTTACAATTTGACATTTTTGAGTTTCCCCCAAAATCCCTCATTTTGGGGATGTACACCAAGTGGCGGTTATGCCCAAAAAGTACCTCATAACATGCCATAAAGGTTTGCCGAGTTTAGTTTTTTCTAGTATGGACCGTTTAAAAATTAACAGCTCCAGACTTTTTACTAACCCTGCATATCAATTGATTGAAATGTTAAAAAGTTAAGCGCACTAAACCACGCATTACATTTATTTACAAAATGTACTACAAACCAAAGTTAATTATCATTGTATTGTGTTTGGTTAAAACATGATAACCCTTTCATTAGAAAAGCCTAAATTACAGACCTGCAGTAAACCGGAGCTGATAGAATTAATGCTTAGTGGCTTAGGCTTAGTAGCTTACTGGGTTAGTGGGTTAGTGGCTTAGGATTAGTGATGTTCCATTACACAGACCACCTAACTTGTATTAGTGTGATTAAAAATTACACTTACGCACTTATAGATTACTTTGATCATATCGATAACAATCATAAAAGCGTTGAATTATAATCCTAATTTCGCTTACTTAAAAGTATTATCTAACTAACCTGAAACTACAATGTTATATATCTGTTCATGATTTGAACATTCCAGTATGAATGTACTACATGCAAGTGTTAACGCTAGATATAAAAAACATTTCATACTTTTCAGGAGCTACATCACTGAGGTTCAGACTTCATGTAGCAGAAAAGATTTCCTGAGTCAATCATGAATAAACCTTAACGTTTACTTCTTTCGAATATTTACCGTTAAATCCTTTTCCTAGATTAAACCTTAACGATGAATAACGTTTAATATTTAATAATCTGATGAACGAAGTTCATAGTTAAATTAGTATTTCATATGTTAAATGTCAATTATCCATGTTCTTTTTAATTCGATGTTCTTTTTATGTTGAACGTTCAATAATTCATATTCAATAATCATATTTATAATCAACATTGGGGGGGGGGGCTCTCTTTAACTCCACAACGATTAATGCAATGATTATATTGTAATTGAACATCGAACAGTGAATATTTTACATTTAGAAATGAAAATTTAACAATGAACTACTTTGATTATTAAACATACAAATAAATAATCTAGCAAAGCTAATTATAAAAATTACAATTGACTATTCTTTTAATAATTGGAAATTTCCTTAAAATAAAGTCTACCTTAGGTTATCCTATTACATCTAAGTTATGCAAATAATAAATCTAAATTGTATTGGACCAAGGGACTAAGTTTTATTTGACTGACCATGGGAAGGAAAATGTTCACACACTACCCTGATAAGAAAAAATAAATTTGTACTTTTTATAACAAACTTAAGATACCCGTCACATATTCTTTTGATAATTGTTAAATTACAGTTGTAGCTAAACGGAATAAAAAAGGAGCATTTTAAATTTATACTCGAAAAGCCTTACCTCAAATAAATCTTTAATTTTGTGTGATTTGTAAGTACGTTTTGCGTTGCCAATGTAACCACTATTTGCTTTAGTAACAAAAAGTGAGACGAACTGTTTGAAGCTGTTACTTTTCAGCAATACACACTGGCTGCCACATGGGGAACATGTCACCAGAACTTATGACAGCTTTAACACAACAGCTTTAATGTGGATTTTACAAAGTATTGTGTTTTTAAAGTGATTTTACAAAGTATTAGGAATTAAATGTTCCATAAAACATATACGCAAACATTGAAATATTATTTTCTAAAGAATCATAATCATTATTACTTAGACATATTAAAATATTAAATATTGTTGTGACTAAACTATTATTGCATTTCATTGAAAGTAAAAGTAAATCGTGGTTATAATGAGAAATACATAGATTATCGCATCTATTAACTTAATTAAATCACAGTTTGTCATGTACTTTTCGAAAAAATTATATTTACAATTATTGCATTTATGAAATATACAATCGCATAAAGACTTCAAAAAGGTTCAAAATGTCAAAACTATACACCATGAATTGCAGCAATGTCTTTCCCTTGATCAAAGTGTTACTTATAGAATTAGCTTGTCTGTTTGCAGCTATGAAACTAATATTACGGAAAACTCATAAAAATGTAATTTAACCATCAACGATACAATATACTAAGACCGGTTTGAACGGTTGTTATTAAATTGATTGTAGAAATATTACCAATCGTTGAGAACACCCAACATTCCACTATAACCTATACTGACTGTTGGGAAACAAATGTAATCAATCTGTCTCACTCAGTGTTACTGAAATTAACTAGTGGTCCGTTTGGTATTGACTGGATGTCTTACATACTGTATGAAATACACCTACCTCTTGTGCCAACACCACTTTGTACTAAACAACTGAAACACGAGTTTTTGAAAAACATTGTTGTCACTTTATAAAGCAATGTTATAAAAACTGTTGTGTTCAGCATAGTAAGATTATCAGTGTAAATTAGAGTGGAAGCACAGTTTCATAAACTAATTTCTGTTGTCATATTCCTAACCTGAATCGTATAACATTTATTTCACGTACCGGTAACATGAAACAGAATATGAATATATTTAATAATATTACGTAATATGTGAAAACCCGAAACTAATTTGAATCAGTCAAAGTTATCATATCTTATTTTGGCACGTTTTGTGTAGACAGGTTATTCCATAGACCCCATCATAGACCATAATTTATATTTGGCTTGATTCAGTTGTATTTTATAAAAAAAATAAACTTTATCATCAGGTGGATAAATCTCTTAAAGTTCCAAAACCTGAAACTTGTATACAAGCATTTTATGAATAGTACTATCAATTGTAATAGAGTTTTTTTTTCTTTTATGAAAGCTTGGTACCCCTTTTCCATGATTGAAAATATTTTGTAACTTTTCAAAACTGAGCATAAATATATTTTTATGCTAAATCAATACTAAACTCTTTTGATCAAATGCGCTCATTCAAAGTGGAATTTAGTTTATCTCCATCAATATTCATTCGTCTTTGGAAAATGTAGAACTGTCATTAGAAAACATTGTGTGTTAAAATTAAATGTAAAATAAAAATAATAAAATTGCTCAAAGAAATGTTCAGCTATCTTAAAAAATTCATACGAACTTTTGATTGAAATGTACTTAAATTCTATAAGTCTAAATATAAAAATCCCTACGTACTCAAAGTAAGGAAATTCTTCCTTTGGAAGCTGCGGCATCAATTCAAACACGTCTTCCAATAGAATTTGAGTTACTGCTATCCAAAGATCTTTGGATACTTGCAATTTGATATAATATTTTTAACCCTCTGAAAGAGGTTTCCATGACCAAAGAACTAACTAATTGTTTGATATAATATTAAAACTTTATTTGGGAGGACAAAAATATTAAACTAATATGAAAAGCTATAATAATACTCCATTATCGTATTAATATTTAATTCACCGAAAAACATGGTACACTTTAAAATACTAACGCATATATATGAACGTCTATGATTTAGATTTATTTATATATCACTAATATTTTTTAAATTTGTTTGACATAGATGTTTCTCCTAATATTTAAGAATATTTTAACAATTAAAGTTATTCGGTGATAAAGTTAATTTTTGCTTAAGGTTCACTTAATAAATTTATAAGATACATAAATATCACCAACTTAACTATCATTAACTGTATTCAGAGGTGGTGCGGTGCTAAAAGTATATGAGTGTGAGTACAGGCTACAGTTGTCTGCAATAACCATCAGTAAGGTGTTTGTGGTTGTGTTTCAGCACCACACGTCTGCAATGGTCTCAAGATGTCATGATCAACTTTAAATTTAACTAAGTGAGCACAACCGTAACAAACTGTATTCTTAGTTTCAGCTTAATTGCGTATGTTTTTTTTATATTTTATTTATGGGTTAACTGTAAGAAATGTCCGTGAGGTCCAAAGTTCGCCACAAAAAAAAGCATTTTCATTCGAAAAGATAAATTTTCATTGCATTTGAAGTTATTTGGCTACTGTGAACAATTGAAACACATCTTCCTCTTATTAGTAGAAAGATTGTAAAATTTTTTTAAGAGTTAAATATATAACAAACTACGATTTGCAAAGTGTATACAACGAAAGCTATATTTTATAAAAATTTGTTTAACCCGGATGGCTGCCAAAAATTATTATAAGAGTCATCTGTCGTATTTATTATGATGGAAACGTTTTATTTCAAAACATTGTACATTATATGCATGGGCCTACTTAGTTTAGCGCAATAAAAGTAATTTTACGTTACCCTTACGTCCCTAAACATGGTTTGCGTTAACGTATATTACAAAATCTAAAGCTTAGTCTTTCCCTAATTAAATGTCCAATATGCCATCCACGATTTTCTTAAAAGTATAAAAGTATATTCAACCTATTAAACAAACAAAAGTTTTTTTACCTTCGTATTTTCCAGCTACATCTTATATCATACAGTTGCACAGAAACACTGAACTAAGGAAGAGTAAATAACAAGTTGGCACGTTTTGTTTTTACTGACTCTATCAGAAAATTGGATTCCTCACAATGTCCTAAGCGTTTTCTACCCGCAGTTCAAAGTTTTTTTTATTTATTTTTCAAACAGAATATTAATAAAAAAATCAAATAAGTAATATACAAAAATATTTTGGAAAAACGCTGTTCAAATTGTGAAATAAGGAAAACTAGAAAGGTCTCTAGAGGAGAACAAATCCTAAGTTTAATGACTATGTTTTTTACACATTAGCTTGACCAGGGTAAAATGTTATATTTGTTTTATTGATTTTTTTTATTTATTCATATTCAATCCAAAATTAGTAGGGGTTTTGGTATGAACTAAAAGTGTAATGAAATTTTATTTATTGTTGTTGGGGTATCTTGGAGATGATGAAACCTGGTGTATTCGGAATCCCAGCAGAGGCAAAACTTGGTAGAAAGAAGGGAAAGTAGTGCGGAGCGCGTTCTAAAACATCTCTTATATCTCTAGACACGATAAAAACATGCTCCATTACAAAAAATGTTTTAAACATAGTGTTTTCAATCCCCATATCTTTATTTAATACAATTATTGTTACGTTTTTTAGGTAGCTGGGCAAAGAGATAGTCCTCGTGTACAAATAAAATGTTAAAAGAACCAAATATGTTTAAGACTGATTCAAAAGCTCACAATCAAAAAACACAATGGTCACCGAAGATTATTCTAGACACGTCCTCGCCATATTTCACCTGTTAAACGGAGATAAGTCCGCAGCTGTGAGATTTATACGTATTTCAACACAAGGCCTATCTGGGATATTGTCGAAATTTATTTCGTGGATATCTAATAACAATATATTCTAAAGATTTTCCTAATTTAAGATTATTAATCCCAGTATTACAATAATCCAATTAATTCTAACGTTCTTTCCTTAAAAAAATAAACTATTCAAAAATAATATTTTTTTTGTAACGGTCGAAAAAGGTGCTGGGTATAATTTAATACAAAGTCTAAATAATTTACTTTACAGTGTGTGTAGCATTTATTACTTCAACGTAAACTGACTAAGTTTGGTTAGGTGATAAGAAAACCGACTGCATACCAACCATTGATAAACACTACGTGAAACACGCAGTCAATAACAAACTGGTTACAATGGTTACATGAACTATGTGTGGGACAAATTAAATCCATTTGTTACTCAACTGTCAGTCTGAAATACCAGTCCGTACCGTATCATGATTACATATGTAGATCATGAGTTAAATATATTTCACCCTTTTCTATTTAATACAATAGTAAACTGTACTTAAATACTATGTATTTTTTATTCGTAGAAAAATACGCCATTGCTTAAATGTGTAAGAATATAGACTTGTATAGATATAAAAAAATTTCAAATCAAAAAGTTTTATCCTTAACTTATATGTATTATTGCCAAAATTATACCTCTTATGAAATTTATGAGTTAGACGTTGATATTTACTTATGTTGTATTTACCTTAACAAAGTTTTACAGCTACTGATGAGTCCTTTTTTGTATCAACCTAATATTGTATTTCCGTTATATTCATTCGTATTACTATGATTACTGTAAAAACCTGGTTTTCAAATAAAACTTCACTTTAGTTTTTTACTTCACTTAAAATATTTATATACTTTCAGTATGAACCTTTAATTTGAGAAGATATAACTTATTGTATATTTGTTATTTAAAACTTCTAACTTTGATTATTATTATTGGACTAATGTCTCATTTTGAACTAGACTAGTGTTTCATTGTTATAATTTTAAAAAGTAGTTTTAACATTTTCTTTACAAAAAGGGGTTTGTTAAATCGGTACCATGTATAATATTGTATGTAAATACATGCAAGTACATACGAAAAAATACAGGGATTAAAGTTATCCGTTAACTTGTATACCTCAAACCCTATGTAATTTAAGGAAACATTGAATTATTTTCATAGTTTAGGATGCTTCACTCGCCAGAACTTGATCAAACTCAACCTGCAATTCCACAGTGGAATGCATCAGTAACTACAACGATCACTAGTTAGTTAGTAACTGTCAGGCTAACCTAAACCGTTAAGAGACTGTTCACTAACTCGATCATTTACTACATGGTACAACGGAATCTCTAAAGACAACCCACAGTTCAAAACAGGCTCAACTTATTTCATAACTTTCAAGGTGACTATTGCACTGTCGTTATTCTATTACCTGTTTTGCAAACGTAGTATCAAACATATTTTACCAACCACCACACAGTTAAACTACATCTAGTAGTACAGTTTACTAGCTTAACAGTTAATATTTACAGCAAACAATAAACGATAGATAGATGATACTTACCTTTGAGGTAATGTACTGTGACGGGTCAAGCCTAAAAAACTATTTATTTCATCATTTGGTTACACGAGGTCACCTTAACATAAGCTACCACGATTGAAATGTTATTCAAATTAACTAACTTTCCCCAACCTTGCAGATAATCTGTAGTGAATTCTAAAGTAATATTTTATATATATTAGAACTCTAATGATGTCCATAGCGTAAACATTGACTTGTTTAAATAACAAATAGTATTTTAGACGTTTAGAAGGGATTCAAGAAACTCTATTTTCTTATAATTATTCTCCATATAAGGTTTTTCCTGTATATTAGGCATTGTGTTGTGGAAATTCAAATTAAAATCCTTTAAAAATTATCCTAACAATTTAAAATAGGTATCTTTTTTATTTTTTATCCTAGATTTACTGATAATTGAAACAGAACTGTTTACATCATTATTCAGAATCGTTGGTTAATTATTAAATTTAGCTATAATTACACTTTAACACTATTGTTTTGCTGTACAACAATGTAAGTCTGTTTTTTGATGAGGACATAATGAACACTGCAGGTCATCTAGTCAATATTAAACTGACCACTGGTGTACCTCAGTATTATCTAATTGGGACTACTTGAGTCCGGTTGTAATACAACTCCACAGTCTAGATTAGCCAGACACATTCTGGAGTTCCACCTATACAATTACACACTTTATAGGCTAATTTATTTCAGTTGGGATTGGTTTTACTATGAATTGTTTTAAGGTATAAGTTAGTTAAGCTGTAAGTTTTTTTTATGATTCGTTAAGTTTTTTTATTGGTATTAGAATATTGAAACTAAAGAAAAACTGTAGTTTTTGATTAATTTGAGTGTTAACAGTAGTTTTTACAAATGAATTATTTAATAGAAGTAATTAGGGCATTAATTTCCTTTAATATGTGTAAATACTTTACAACATCTTTCGGTAAGCCATTTAATTTAAAACATTAAAAGTCTTTCACATAAAATCCATCATTAGAGAACGTCAGAAAAATACAAATTATTTCCATTACTCATTCAGTCATCAATCTTGGAATTCTACATTATCTTCTAAAGATTTTAAATTTTTGAATGGAAAAGGCGCAAGGGATACCCGCTCTGGCTCGTCCACGCTTCGCATTCCTCATCACAGAACAACTCTTTATAATAAATCATTTTTAGTAACAGCAAGCCGACTATGGAACTCCATACCTATACCCATCAAACTTATAGAAAACCGATCCCGACTGATGGTGGCGCTGAAAGAATATTACCTTGACCGGATGGCATGCATTACGCCTAGATGCAGCAGAGGATGTATGTGAGTGTGACTGTATGTTAGAGCAGATGAACAGATTTATGCTATTTTATTACTAGTTTTGTTACAAACTTTATTGTATTTATTGTTATTATTTTGTTGTTATTATTATTTTTTTAGAGGTTAACTGTAAGAAAGGACATGAGGTCCTAAGTACGCCTCAATAAAGAAGTATTTTCAATTCGTTTCATCCTAGTACATTAATAATAAACGATAGTATATACCTGTTCTCGGCTAACTTAATTATCAACTTTAGATGAAAAGCTATCTGATTCCACCCGGACGCAGACATTTTTGGCCACACAATATTAACTATTATTTAAAACTAATTGTGCATTCTTATACTAAAGCGTTATTTTTATTGTTTAAATTGCTAAATGCAAATAAAACTGCTAATTTAACTTTTTTATATAACATTTCCCTTAAAAAATTATTAATACAGTGTCCGCTTAGAAGTCTTTATTCAATCCCAGACCAGCGTTCATAATCACCATATGACCAAAACGTTAGGGTAGCTAAACACGCTTTTGTTGTTTCATATGATTCTCATAAAGCCTTTTTGTGGGTTCATATTCCAGTTATAAATTTAAATCTTTTTATTTTAAATTATTCTAGCACTACTCTAGCTTAAACCTTTCTTTGATAGTAACTTCTTAAAACTTGGCTTACAGTGATAAACCATTCACTATGTATATTTTTTGAAGGTATATAAGACCTACCAATTTAAATTTAAGCCTGCAGAAATTAAACAGGAGGAATTAAACCGTAAGGTTTGAATATTTAAAAGCTGCTTTTTCATCTTACAAGATATCGTTCATTAAATGAAATGCCTTGGTGTTTCTACACGAGTATTTTAAAGTTTTGAACCCAAGGGATACTTGCTTTAATTATACCATGAAAGCTTAGTCATGTAATTTTAGTACAACCACCTTAATAAACAAGTATGTATGTAACACGTCTCATGTTTTTGGTCATTATAGTGTTATATTACAAGTACTTGTGTAGCTGTTGTGCAATTTGCCATGTATTAGAGAAAGGCATTTTGTTTTGAGCAATGCTAGACTGGCATTTTTGCATAGACAGTATGATTTATAATCAACTAACAGTTATTATTGCTCCCTATTATTCAACGTTTACTATATTTCTGTCTCCTTAAATTTACTAAACCGAAAATATAATGAAAAACTTGTGCAAAGTTCAGTTTTACGTTATTTACAAGAATCGGTGGGGTCTTGTCGTATTTTAAATAGCAGAAGAATGAATAAAAAAAAAAATATTTTGTGCATACTATTATGCAAAATTTAAATGCTACTACTTGTTAACGAAAGAAGTTATTATTAAATCATTAATATATTTAACGATACGTAAATAGAGAGTATTTTTTGTTTGCAGGTTAACAATGGCATGTGAATACTTTTTGTTGAGGTTAGCAAGGGGTTAATTGGGTCGCAAAAATGATACGCATGACAAAAGAAAAATCATAACATGAATGCCGTAAGTAAATTTGTTGAGCACATTCATATTTTTCCAAGTTATCACATTTACGAAAATGTCGACAAAATATGACGTTAAACTTATGTTCAAGGTGTGTTTTTATTTGATAAACTACACTTAACGATAAAACTACACATGACGATAATCCTCATGTGTCAACATTTTTCTGGTTTCGAAATGGCAATTTTGATCACTAGTTTCCCGAAATAAACAGCCCATTTTTATTTCAAAGCTATATACATATTTTTTATATACCTCTTAAGCCAAGCCCTTCTTTATTCCCACTAACTAGTTCTTATTTTACGCTAAGTTACATATACCTTTTCTGACAGTTTAATAATCTATGTAAGAAACGTAAAATAAATAATGACGATATAGGTAATCACCATCACGAAGACAATTTATGGAGCGATCATCATCCATAACCATAAGAAGGCTATACTCAAGTAGAACTCATTGCAGCGGTTAATGTTTCTTTGGGGCAACACATTTCCTTCTACCACCATTTAGAGGCAGCTTGGATATTGCAATGATGTTTAGTTTGCTTAAACTCTACCTGTAAGTTACCTGCCAACCTGGTAAAGATATACCTTGAAATAGTCTAACCTTGAAAAATAAATAGATTTGTCAGTGGGTTTCAACACCATATGTATCAATAACGTTTGTTTCATAGAACGGTCAAAAACCTTGTTCTTACTTTCTTAGATATTTTTTAGTTTACCGTTTATACGTGTTCACAACCAATGAATATGATTATTGGTAATATAAAAAGTCCTTTTTCACAAAAAAATTTGTTGTGAAAACTTTATTTACACTATGTAAATTTATAACTCATTATTTATTTATGATATAGCATATTAGATTTAATGGTCACGAAGTATTAGTGTGCCTAATGATTGATATAACTATATTATAAGGTGCAATTTAAAAGTCCCGGAACGGTGTAATATATTTTTACCATTATAGATAATGAGATTTGGTATATCGATAACGGCCATAAATATCTCCACTTATAATCATTTTATCCTTTAAGAGGTCGGCCCACGAAGAAGAGTAAGACATAATTCTTTAAAAGCAGCATAGGCCAAGTTGTTATACAATTAAAGGTATTAGATAGGAAAACACATTGCCTCAAACTCGAACCTTAATGGACAATCGAGTCCAAAATGGAATAAATTTAAAAATGTCGTGAATCTTCCCTTTTGAAAATTTTAATGGCTGCCATTTGTTACTCAGTTGTCCTCTTGAGCTGAAATGTGCCGCATTTTATCCTACCAAGACCTTTAATTTGATGTGCATACCAACCTATGCATAAGTCTATGATTTTCTTCCGAATTCTAGCGGGCACTCCCTGAGGAAGTAGCGTATAATAGCACTGCAAGTTCAATGAATCTTGGTCTCGTTTTATGACTCGGTTTTCCGTTTGAGTTCGAATTTGTGGCAATGTGTTTTACTAAGACATTTACTTTAACCAAACTCAACCTACGCTGCTTCCGGGCCACCCCCTAAGGGTAA
This sequence comes from Macrosteles quadrilineatus, assembly GCF_028750875.1. Lineage (NCBI taxonomy): Eukaryota > Metazoa > Arthropoda > Insecta > Hemiptera > Cicadellidae > Macrosteles > Macrosteles quadrilineatus. The sequence goes on from NW_026542597.1 coordinate 63,615,953, forward strand.
AAAATTTGAATAGCTTAAAAGAGTAGACATTTATAGTTATTATTGATATACCAAGTCTCATTTCTTCATCTATAATAGTAAAAAATATATCACACTGTTCCCGGACTTTTCAATAACGTCGTATACAATTTATGTGCAAAATAGATGAATTACTAAATTTTGAAGAATGTCATATGACGTCAGCATTACAAGTCATTTTAACGATACATAATTAATGTAGTGAAGTAATTATTCGTACGAGGTAATCACTTCATGAACTCAATGTGGTTTCTAGTTTGCAAAGTGTAAATATGAAACATTTTCACTTTTGGAACTTTTATAAGAATATTTAAATAACACACAATGTATATTAATAACAATAAACTTTGTCACAAATAATGTCAGATTTTTAACAAAACTACATAAAAGCTCCATAAGAAATAAATTTTTTTTTACTAATGACAGTTAATAGATTATTGAATGATAGCTAAAACTGTAAACTTTAAAATAATATATTAACTTTCAATTTAAAGAAGTCATGTGCATGACAGTTAAAATAGTGTAACTTTGAGGTGTCTCACCACTCAAGTACTATAAGAAGTATATATATTTACAAAAATTGCAAAACGCTTTTGTTTCAAAGGCATGATTTATGTAGTGGAGCGATAAATGGAGAGAGAAACCGATAAGAAAATGCAATATCCGCAGCCTGGAGCTCGTTCTTCAACCTTTATCTGGCTTTTAACAGGTTATCATTTGGGTAAACGCTTTCCATACATCGTATTATGTATACGTGTTGCATTTAGTTCACGTCACTTTAAATATACTGTCCATACTAAAATGGATCAGTCAATATCAGTCATAACTCACAATTATCAGTAACTGGACATAAAAAAACCTTCAGGAACTGACAATAATAAGCATAATAGTATACACAAATGTATGAACCCTTATTTAAAATTATTTAAATACATCAACTAGACAGAGTTTGACTTAACATGGCTCGTCATTCGGGCATGCGTATTATTGTCTTGCAAATCAAAAACATGCTTAATGGGATAAACTTCACGGTTTTTTGCGTAAAACTCTTCTGGCTTGTAGGATGTTACAGCTGAAAGCCGATTATTACGATTCTTTACAAACAGGTTCTTACGTAATAAAAAAAAAAACAATGTACTTAAGCCTTGATATTCTCATAATAAGTTAAAATAATTACAAATATTGATTTTTGAAAATGACAAGCTGACATCAAAATTAAATTGGGGGTATTTGTTTTATTTGATCATATAAACATAGACCATGAAATATTTATACAATGATAACACATGTTAAATTGTATACCGAAACAGAACATAGTTATTATAGAATTGAGTTTTTCGTGATTTTAAATTCTTTATTAATTAAATTACTATTATTTTTGCATACAATATACGTGAAATATAAAAAAATAAACAAAAAACTTCGGATTAATGAAATTCAATGTGTGAGTTTAATGTGTGTTCTTTACATTATCCCCGGTTCACCGGGATTGCGCCACTAGGGCCAAGTGGACACCGGCAAGGCGTCACTGCCAAATATACCCCCACATCAATGCCCCCAGTTCAAACCACAGTTCAAATTTAGTTTTCCACCCATTCCATCTTCCGCCCGATTGCCAGGCTACACTAAAACCTCGTTTTCCTGTATTAATTTATCCGTGATTCCGGTTCATCCACATAAGTAATAAAATTGGTGTACAGTACGATTTGTGACGGAGTCCGACAGCGTATCTAGTTACCACCCTGGAGTAGCGTTGGCGCAATCCCGGTGTATGTCAGGCGTGCGCTTTTTAAACCTCACATAACTGGCGCAATCTCGGTCTACACATAATCCCTGGCTAAGACTAATAAGGCATATATTGCAGATAAGGTAGCTGGCCTTCATAGGTCATATGTTCATATGTATTTGAAATTGTTTTACAATATTACAGGGTCTTTTCACGTGCTCCATTAAAATGGAAAAATAATATATTGTTAACCCTACTTGCTTTGAATATTTATTATTTTACTGACTAGATCAAATATCGTATTTTAAATAATCCATCTAAACCTTTTTTTTATGGGTAAGTATTTATTTTTATATTTATAAACAAAGATTTACTGTTTATACACATATCCGCCAAAGAAAACACACATATGAACTTAATTTTAATGCAATACAGTAGTTTAAAGTGTACTAAAGCATAAATAAATGCATCTATTTATCTAATAAACTGTAACGTTGAAGGTCGGATTTGAAAAGGTTTTCTGGGGATTCTTGGCACCACAGTGCAGCAGAAGATCCGATATTCTGAATCGACTTGATCAAACTTTCGTCATTTCCATATCTTATTCCTGGAAGGCATGTTTGACTTTTAGTTTGCTGTGGCGGAGAAGATTTAACAGAGTATTTTACCTTAGTAAAACATCAAGAAAATTATAAAAAATGTTCTCAAAATGCACTATCTATTTTTTGATGTTTTCATAACATAATTACTTTTGTTTGATAATTATTAAAAATCCCTGTATACGTATAAAATAAAATTCCTTTTTTGGCCATTATTACAAATGCATTTGGAGTAGGTATTTTATAGAGAGTACACTTAATTATATGTGTGTCAATAAAAAAGTTTAGTGGCTAAGCATATGAAATTCATCATCTCTGTAATGATCTCCAAGGATAAACAAAGTTATTTTAACTTCTGGTTTCGTTTGGGGGCATCTTGAAGAACCGGTGTTACCACTCTGCTAGAAGATGCACACTATAGTGTGAGAGGCAAAAGTAAATTAATAGAAGACCTTGTAGACGATGAACTATGTACTGAAAATCTGCCGTGGTCGTGTTTCTTTACCGCAACCAGGAATCTCATAATACAGTTTGAAAATCATCGCTGAACATATTTGAGATTAGTTCTGTATAACGACTAGAGCTATTTCTTTATTGGTTGACAACAAAGGACTACCATCTTGTAGTTATTGTCGACATGGTTGCCCAGTGTGCAGGCAATAATGTGTTCTGTATTTTAAGTATCAACCATACACTGTATTTAAGATGTTTAGCATAGTGACGAAAGTTGTTCTGAAAAGCTGGTGTACCAGAGAAACGCTGAATAAAGACATTTTTATTTATTTATTTATTTATTTAATGAATTGTTGTAGAATACTTGTATTTAGGGCCTACAAGGCATGGCTTGTTACAGTATGACAACCAGTTGACTCATATAGGAGTCATCATCAGGCCAGCTAAGATGTATTCTCGTTCATTTGAGGGTTTGTAAATTTATTATTAACTGCCGACCTTGAAATGAAGCAAGAAGACATATTTATTGGCCTTAAGATGACTCATATGTGAGTTGAAGATGGTCACCATACTGAAAAACACTGGTCGCTTTAAACATGCATTCTACACCAATTTTTTAGTATTTAAATGAAATCGGAAGGCGAAAATAAAATACAGTATAATGAAGTATATTTCTGTTTTCTGCATTTATGATAATTTATTTTTTTTATTGGTTACTATAGATTTTTTGTTTAAAGATAACTTATTTTTACATACACCTCCTTAATTTTTTTATTTTTTTTATACTACGTATTTTTGTAACATTTACTTAGTTAGAACTTATATTTTACTTTTTTTATTTAGCTTCTATTTACCCTCCAAAAACTCATAGTGTAACATATTGTATGTTTTTAAATAAAAAGATCAAAAAAATATAAATAATTTTCAATTTAATCGCATGCAAGTATGAACAATCACAAGAAGGTGATTCAATCAACATGTTAACGTATATCTTTAACCTATAGTAAACCAAAATGTTAATCTTCTTGACAGGCTGCTCTCACTCAAACGTTAAAGCTCGATAAAACTTGGTTTGGATTTCACCATAGAGTTCATCAGTCACTGAAACCATCACTAGTTAATAACCGGCAGGTCTGTTAACCAACTAGATCCTTTATTCTATGGTGCAATAGCCTCTCCAATGAATAACCACAGTTAAATATACAGCAGCAACTTAGTGAATAACTAAGATTCGTCAAGATTCATCAACAAGATTCGTCATGAGTAAAAAGTAAATTTTCATAAAGTTACAGCTTGATAGTTAATGCAATCCGAAGTAAAGCTTGTCTAATGTGATTCCACAATGATGATTACTTAGCATCAGTAACTGATGATATCTAACTAGCAAAACACATGATGAAATTGAGAGTAATATATTTTAATTTTGATTAAATTAAAACTTGTGAATCATTCATCAGTATAAATTTGTTTCTCTTTGTGTAAAGCTTAGTAACCGAGTACGAGTATAAAGTTCGATGAGTTTTAATGATATGTGAAACATGAAATAAAAAAATAAAAAAAAACTCTTTGACATGTATGACTATAATTATACGTTTATTACACATCTGTGGAACGCGTTGATGTTTTGTCCCAATCTAGACTGGCAGTTGAGTAACAAATTAACCCAATTCGACTCTCACAGAGTTTTTGATGGTCAATTGTGGTAAGTTTGGTGTTTACTGCTTGCTTTATGTATGTGTAATGTGGGGTGTGCATAAGTGATTTTTATGTACATATGTCCAAGTGTATTGTGATACTAAAAAGTTAAAAACAAACAATCAACCAGACAAATATTCAGATATATTTTAACAATAGTCCTTCGTACGGGGTTGGCGAAAAAGTATACATATTGCAGTTATACTTGTGCTTCGCATTTGCAATGGTAAAGGGCACGGTTCGGTTTTTAGAAAATTTGGTTATTTAAATTTGGGTATGCTATCATATAACAAATCTACCATAACCATAATAATTTTCTACCACTGCAACAATAGAAAAAATTAAATAAACAAATATTCAAACAATATCACAAATTATTTATAAATTTAACCATTACTGTAAACAACCCTACTTTGACAGTTCCCATTTTATATCACAGGTTTTCGTTGCTGCATGGTTAAAATTAGCTGTTGTCATAAATACAAGAAAAATAACAGTGTTGCACCCTGTTGGTAAACATAGTACCAACCTGTGTATTTGAAACATCTGTCCAAATTCATTAATTCCTTTTAAATATGAATACTGATAAGGTTAACATGGAAATCTTCAGAGCCCCTTGGGCGGAGCCCGAAAGCACACCGAAAGGATCTATGAGATAAGAGTATATGTCTATATGTTAATCGGGAACGTAAGCTATCATTATGACAAATTTCAGCTCAATCTGATCATTAGTTATTGCGTGATTAATTTTCAAACAAACAAACACACAAATTTTACATTTATAATATTAGTAAGATAAGATTATTGTTAAGTATGGTTTAATTGTTAGAAATTTTTTTTTTCACACAAATTGCGACGTTACTGTGTAATGTTGAATTAAGATGACTAGTTGATTGGCCCTATTACTTGCAAATCTAGTACCTATGTACTTTCATATTATGTAGTAGAAGTCATTTCAATCAATGCACTTAAAAAACTATAATTCGTGTCATTTCTGTTTATTTGAACTCTATCTCAATGACAAGTAAACAAATATTAGCTAACAAGGAACAAGTGACTTACTAAAAGATTTTTTTCAAATGTAATTTTCTATGTTAATATTACACTCAATTATAGTATCTGTTGAACAATTACAATAAATTTATCATCTTATAGCGATATACTCCCTAGATCGAACAAATATTTATTTAGTAATTAGTGGCTAGACATTATTTATAAATTTACTACAATAAGTCTGGGCCATACAAACTCACTGTTTACCTGATGGTAATCAATAGCTGCAAGGAACAAAAACGTCTTAGTAACCGAACGAAAACTTAGGTCAATACACTTATTATTACTGCATTCAATTACCTAGCTGTCTGTTTTGGATCTCTTATCGAAACATTATCAAATATTTACCTTCAAGTCTGTTGCATTTTCCTTATTTGTTTCGTTCTTATCGGTCTTCGCAGTACTTTTTATAACATTCTGTTGGGTGATAGTCATGGGTTTTCCCTATGGTGTTATATTAATGTTATGTTCCCAGTTCGCAGTATGTGTACGGTAAGTTAATTTATAGTTAATAATCTAGTTCATGTGTTAAAACATAGCTAAGTTCCTAGACCCCAGAACTTTGTATGTGGAACTTTAAAGCAATATCTTTTAAAGTTAATTGTTCATGACAGATGTATTGTAGGTAGTTAATAAACCAACTTAAATCTATAAACTTCATTTAATTACCAACTGTATAAAATCAATGAACAGATATACACCTTTGACAATAGAAACATCAATCACAAACGGTATTTTTTTCAATAGGCCTTTGACAATAAGTGGAATAAAAAAAAACAACGTTCAATTTGATATTACTTGTAAACACAATTGTTAGGCCTTGTATTAGATCACCCATTTCATCGGTTTTGACATAATAAGTGCCCTTTGACAAGTGAGGCCTTTGACATAATAAGTGGAAGTAAAAATAAAAACATTGAATTTGGTATTACTCGTAAACTAAATTGCTAGGCCTTGTATTAGATCACCCATTTTATCTTATTTTTTTGACCTACACCGCATCCCGGTCGAGGTCAAGCTTCTTGGCGCGGAGAACACCCTGGATGTAAAGGGACACACAGGTCCAATTGTCCTCACCCTCCATCATCATCGGTATGACCGTGTCCACCAACAGCAGACCTACGAACTGTTGAGCCTGTAGGCGGGGCCTTTCCCAATGCTGGCAGTGGAAGAAAGTGTGTTCCACGTAATCGGGAATGCCTGGGCAGTACTTTCCAAAATAATGAATTAAAATAAATACAACATGATAAATATTATAACATTTCTAAAATTTGAAACTATTGAAACATATAAATAAATTACTTTAAAACTATTTAAATAATGTTCAATGACAAATACCACCTTTGGAAAGTATGATGTGACAATAAGTTTAGCCGCCTAAAATTTACACAAGTTAACATCACATAGAGGAATTTACCGTTTACTGAAATGAAAATTTTGACAAGGTTGGCCGTAATTTCCCCAATAAGTCAAACATATTGTCTCTAACTTAACCTACATACAGTTAATAAAAAAACATGAAATTTTATGATACACTACAAAATAATATATTGACTAATCACAGTTAGTTAACTGCATACTTTATACCCGTAGGATTTATATCAGACACTTTAAAAAGGACGATGTAAACCCATAACTCGCAGCTACAGTGAGTGATTTACATTATCAAAGCAGAAAATACTTTAATCTTATTTAGAGTCTAGACATACAGTGAAAAAGATGGTGTAGAACTCGTTAAAACACAAATTTCTAACTCCTAGGTTTTTTTAATTAAAAACGGTTCGGAGAAATTAATTTGTGACACTTGAGGTAAATATGCTGGGTGAAGGATGCTAGTAGAAAACGAAGGAAGATGTATTATTCATAAGATGGAGATAGTACCTGGTTTGTCGAGGTGATTAGTACAATACACCTATAGAATGCCTTCCAGGAGCCTTCCATCCACTGCGAGTTAGGTTAGGCCTGGGTCGGGATGCATGGTGTGTTATCCGCTGTCTAAATGCCCTAGGCACATGTTGGTCTAGCGAGGGAGCCCTGGGTTAGTGTCAAATGACTTTTTATTCTCTCGTTTGTAGACTATATGGCATCTTGAAAAACGTCCAAACATTTATTCTTTTTGATAATTAATAAAACACGTCATGCCAGTTAAGAACAGAAAGCAGAGCAGCTCCCACAGCGAAATCGACAAAGAGTTAGTAAATGGACTCTCCCACTGCTTGGACAAAAAAAGTCTGAGTACCATTCTTCTCCACAGCACGTAAAAATGAGTCATATTTTTTTACTTATATTTTTACCTGAGCCGGCTGAAACGGCTCGGTGTAAAATTAGTGATACATCAATTGTGCCTTAGTGTGTAAGTCACCAGTTAGGAGTGTTAAATGAATGTTATAATACGAAATTATATTTCACGAAAATAAATAGTAAGTTAAATTAAATAGGATCCTAACTTGTTGAGGTAAAATCAGAGGTATTAAACTAAAAATACCATTCTAGAAAAACATAAAATGCACAACATTAAAAAGTTAAGCTATAAAATATGCAAAGAGGTGTATCTGATTATAAAAGAACGATTCTTTACGTATGTGAAATATAATAAATACCCCGTTATGGCTTGTGAAATACTATAATTTTACTTAATTTTTACATTAAGGTTTAAAGACAATTTATTGGCTACAAATAATTCTGGTATTACATTAAATCAACATTCCATATATTTTCTTAATAACAACTTAATGTTGCTTAAGCAATCTTTGTTTTAACCTTTATGTTATACGTTTTGCCTCTCCAGGTCTAACGTGTGTACGACGTACAACCCGCTGTTCCTGGAAGGCACGTGTTCCTCCCACTACTCAGACACCGCGGCTCTGCTTATAGACGAGGTGTTCTTATCCCTGGCTGAGGCGGACTGCGAGCTGGCCAACCCCTGCAACTACCCTCCTCAGTACAACCCTAGGGACTGGGAGGAGTTCGACTTCATCATCGTAGGTGCAGGATCTGCCGGCTCCGTGGTAGCCAATAGACTGACAGAGATCGCCGGGTGGACGGTCCTCCTGATTGAAGCTGGAGGAGATCCTCCCAAGACATCTGAAGTGCCCAATTTACGCGGAGCATTACACAATACGGAATATCAATGGCATTATCGATCTAACTCTGAAGAACCAACCTGTTTAGGATTTACTGGTAGTCAATGCAGCTGTGAAATGGGTAAAATGCTGGGTGGATCCAGTTCACACAACGGACTGATATATATAAGGGGAAACCGTAAGGACTATGATGGTTGGGAGGCTCAAGGAAATGTTGGTTGGAGTTATAAAGACGTGTTGCCCTATTTTAAAAAGTCTGAGGATATGAGAGCTCCAGGAGTAAAGTGCACCCCTGATTTCTTTGACTACCATTCAGTTGGTGGCCCTTTAAAGGTTGACGACCTTAACATTGACAATACAGAACCAATACCAGCACTTTTGGTAGGAGGTTTATCTGAACTTGGATACTTCATAAACCCTGATCATAACGGTAGATATCAGTCAGGGTTCTGTAGAGTATCAGGTACTGTGGAGGAGGGTAGGCGATGTAGCACAGTGAAAGCTTTTTTAACCCCAATAAAAGATAGACCAAACTTGAAAGTATCTAAGTTTGCGCAAGCAACCAAAATATTAATCGATGAAAACATGAATGTGGCATATGGCGTTGAGTTGATTGACAGTAATGGCTACTTAGTTAGAGTAATAGCCAAGAAGGAAGTTATTCTGTCTAGTGGAGCTATAAGAAGCCCACAGCTACTAATGCTTTCAGGGATAGGTCCAAGTGATCATTTATGGGAGCATGGAATTAATGTTATACACGATCTACCTGTAGGTAAACGATTGGAAGATCATCCTATTCCAGCTGGCTTAATTATATCACTAGACGTTACTTTACCAGAAGTTGATCAAAACCAAAGCATGTTTAACTTCTTATTAAAATTTAACAGTACTTATGCCGGAATAGGGATGGGTTCATTCATATTGTTTATGGAAAGTGAAAGAAAAGGTTTAGACTACCCAGATATTCAAGTTTATTTTGCGCACATAAATAAGAACTCATCTGGATTATTACAGTATACAAGGATCCTCGGGCTTAATGACGACATCACTGAGAGTTTCAGATCTATTAATGAGCACTCGCCCCTGCTGTTGGTAGCACCATGTCTCATCGGGCCAGAAAGTAGAGGTTCTGTCCGTCTTCAAAGTAAAAACCCATTACAGTTTCCAAAGATAAATCTAGGTTATTACTCGGACCCAAGGGACGTTGATACTGTAAGCAAAGCCATTAATTTCCTTCGTGGTTTGGTGTTCACAGAACCGTTCAAAGCAGTAAATGCCAGGTTTCATGAAGTATATGTTCGAAGTTGTTCAAAATTCCCTTATGATTCACGTCCATACAGGGAATGTTTTCTTAGACACATGTCAAGTTCCTCTTATCATTTTGTGGGCACGTGCCGCATGGGACCCCCGGGACACCCCGAGGCCGTGGTAGACCCTCAACTCCGGGTACAGGGTGTGAGTAGACTGAGAGTCATCGACGCCTCTGTGATGCCGAAGATTACACGAGGCAACACTAACGCCCCAACCATCATGATAGCAGAGAAAGGTTCGGACCTCATCAAACACACGTGGCTCAGCACTCCTTACAGTGGTGCGGAGGGATTCAGCAGAGTTCTGCCTATACCACATAGAGGCTGGTAATACTAATCTACAAGGCAAATAAAAGTAATGTAGCACTGTCGTAGTTAATGTATTCATGACCTTACATTTTAAACTAATTTCATATTTTTCAGTAATTTATTTTTTTTATTTTGTGGTTTTATTGAAATATTTATTTTAATCATACTTGCCAAAATATATGATTGATGAAATTATAGCATTAATAAACCCCCATACATGTCACAGAACACCTTCCAGTAGAAGAATACTTTATATACTCAAGGTGAAGGAACAGCTATCGGAAATCTAAAATTATGTTTTTTTCCGAATATTTTTACGAGTCATATTCAAACAACAATTTAAGAAGTAATGTTAAATTTACTACAAATCTTGTTAATAACGACGATGTATTTACAATTTTTAGCTAAAAAGAAAATCTTATTGACTTTGTCCAAAAATGTAACAGTTTTCCATCAATAAAATTTATATTTTAAGTAAAAATGATAATGAGGGAGAGACTCGAGTTTTATATCCAACCCACGCATGTTTAATATACAAGATCACCCTTCAGAACAAAAAAGATCGGATTTCAACTCAATGATATAACACCTCTAAAATACCACACAGTCACTAGATATAAAAAGGAACTAAAATCCATAAACAACGTCGCTAGGTATTACGTGTATGAGACCAGGATCATTGAAATATGTTGACAAAAGCTATAAATAGAAACACCAAAGAGAAAAGAACCAAAGTAGAAACGAAAAAAAAACAAAAAAAAAACAGATAAGCACTATTTATACCACACAATATAAATATATATAGAACACGTTTTAGAAAAATGCTGAACTGATGTGTTCTTTTAAAGAAATAAATAAATACGAATATTCTTGGAAATCCTAAAAATAAATCAGAAAACACAACAAAATCTGCCATTTTATCAAATTCAGTGTGACAGTTGTGAGATTAATAAAGTCGGACAGCAATAGCAAAATATTGTTTAGAAACAGACCACATAATATCAATAATTGATACTAAATTACTAATAATATTGACCGGGCTCAATTAACTGTAATCATTACTTACAAATAAAATTGACCATTTAGTAAATAAATGATCCAATCAAAATGTAACATTAATAAATTCTAAATTTATGAAATTATAAGTTAAACCTACTTTAGAATTTATTTTATAAATATATCATTTTATATTTGTATTTTACCTAAATGCATACTAAAAAAAATTTTTTTCATATTAAACCACCCACATTTTAAAAATTTCTTACTTTAAACATAAACATAACCTTGAGTTTAGTTATGTTTGTGATAATGACAGCATAGCTGGTGAAATTCCTCATAAAATAAAAAATGCATTATAAATTTGGTGAAGTTTTTATTTTAAATTTGAACAATTATACAGTTCAGCATTGTGTATACAAAAGTGTAGGTTTTATAAATTTCGTGTTAAATTCACTCTATAGACTGTATTTTTTCGTTTGAATACGATTGTTGCATGTAATACGTATTACCATAGATAAATTATTATATAGATAAGTAAGATAAGATGGATAAATTATTATAATTAGATATTATATAAATTATTATATTATATTATATAGTATTACTTACTCTCCGAATAAGTGAAAACAGCTCTCGAACGGTTCACATATTATACAAATAAATCGTGTTGTGTTCTATTTTAACATAAATGGAGTCCTTACTATCTTGTTTGGCAAACCATCTTATCACATTGCCAACCTTGATAGTCGATTCCCCGTTTGCAAAAGTGTAGGCACCTTTTGTATGACTCACCGTTTCTTGATAACTACACTATACCAATTGCAAGAGTTCCCCTTCTAAATAATAAGAGCTATTGCTTATTATGCACATAAAAGTGTGTTGAATAATATTTAAGTTCTTTTTTAGATTTTCCTAGCAGCTAATCGACTTTTCCCTACCAATCCTACATTCATATCCTAGTACTGTATGCTCCAGCCCAGAACATGATTACACATTACTTGTTGCTTGCCCTAGGAGGTCACTACAACAACGAACACTTAAAGCTTGACATTATAGCACAGAAGCCATTCTTTTCTGCCGGGGTTTGACCCTTTCTTTATCTTGGAAACTCTCGCTCCCCATATCATTGAAAAATTGAAGAGAGGATGTTCTCTGAAAAGCCAGTTCTGTCTTAAAGTTTTGAGATGTACTTTAGTGTATGCTAATTTGAAATGCCAGGTTTATGAGTCAAAGTCAATCATACTGAACATAATATTTAAAATTACTGAGTATGTAGTACAATACGTTTACGAAAGCTTAATGAGGTATATTTTATTGTTGCGATCCAATCTACAGTTTATATGTTTAAGTTGTTTTATACACAGAAAATTGCAAATATTTGCTAAAAGATAATTTGCAATATAATCATTTACATGAAGGCTAGCGTTTATTAAAACTAACTACAGGCATTTAAGCTGTTATAACAATTAATTTTATCATCTTTGTACCAACAGACGGACGCAATTTTTATGTAATTGTGTGAAGAAGTTACTGTAAAACAAGGTTATTTTTTGCACTTTGTTTAACAATTGATCACATGTAAGGCAGTACACACAATGCATTTTACTAAAACGTGTAAAGAAAGTCACAGGTTGTAATACATATGATTATGTATATTCTCAATCATAAATCATTATAGAGCTTTAAATCTTGCACACTTCTTTAGTATTATGAGCTAGACAAAATGTAAATGTGGTAAACACAGTTTAATCGTTGGTTCACACATGTTACATGTCACGCATCGTCCATGTTTCACCCCCAACAGATGGTTTTCAGCCTACGTGAATATCCAACATAGCCTTCCTGTTATATACGGATAAGTTAAAAATTAAATGCCCAAAAATCTTAAAAAAACACATCGTTAATCAAAATGTTTAACTTAAATTTGATTCGGTAAACCAATGTGCTATTTTAAATGTTCAAAGTGTGTGCTATGTATTGTTGTTTAAAATATACCTGTTTGGTAAACTCTTTAGAACAACAATATAACGGCATGTTAGCTGGGGTGACGTCTTAGCCAATATTAGCTGACAGCTTTGAGCCTTGCCCTACGCAAACATTTCCTCAAGGCAAGGGGAGGGGTGCAGATTAGGTTAATGGTACTTGTACCCCCGTGGTTCAACGTTGGTTGATATTCAGCTATACTTAGGGCTAGTAAGTATGTTTTCTTACAGTCACCCGACAAAGTGGGCTTCCTTACACTGATTTTAGTACAGGAAGCTGCTAATTGCTGCATTTACTTACTTTGCCACATACTTTTTACTTTGTCGCACAGTTTTTACTTTGTCGCACACCAGTATTAATTTCAACCAAACAACGCTAAACCGTGTGCTTTTATTATAATCCGTGTAGTCTACACTTGGAAATTGGTTGGCAACACTTAAAGATAGTTCCACTACTATCAGCTGCAGTGTTTCCCGTTTCGTTTAACGCTTGGATTTAACCTAACCTAAAACGTGTTGTTTAGTGTTTAAAATTCTAGTTATATCTATGCTAAATAGCTGTAGGAAATATATAATGTGTAACACGAGTGCATATTTCCTTTGCTGCACTTGAGAGACTTTCCATACTCGCCTGCGACTAAGTGCGAAATCATTTCTCTCCTGTACAGCAAGTTCTCCTTCGCCAACTAGTTACACAAACTATTTATTCTTATTTGTAATTGTATGTGGTTGCGGCATATATTTTTATGATTTTGTGCATAGAAAAATACACCAGTTATAGATTTGTACACTCAAATATATATATTTGGTGACTATGTAAATGGAAAATTTAAGGTCACAAAGTGAGATCCCAGATCAATATGAAGCCAAAAGTACCCATGAACTTTTGAGAAAACTACAAGTCACATCCCCATAAACAATATACTTAAAATGTTCGTCATGACGAGAAACATTGCGAAAAACTATCCGTTATTTCATAAATTGCCCTATAAGGTCGTAATTACTTTCCAAAGGTAACTTTACATTTTCTAAATGTTAAAAATACCTCAGCTGTTATTATTTGTTTGTGTTACCATTACTTTATTCTATTTTGTTCATTTCAGCTTAACTTAATCAATCAATAGTTTTATTAATACTTATGTAGTAAAACGGGGTGGAGGCCGTGGGTAACAGCTAGTTTAAAATAATGACTTAAAAGTTGCAGGGAATTAATGCAATAATTGAACCTATTTTTTCAAACACGTACAAAATACAATCCTAACCTCTCGTGACCAAGGCAAAATATGATAAATAATATGATATGATCATAAAATAATATATTATATAATGTAATGTAATATTGTAATAATATGTTAATGCTGCATAATAAATGCGGGTCGTATATCTGTGGTGTCCTGTTTTCTTCATAAAAACAATAAAATGATAAATATATTGATTATATTATCAACTATGATAGTAATTTCGTCAGGTAATAAAAATAACAACATTAGAAAGCACTAACAATTACAACAAACAATTAGCTTCAAATAGGATTGCGTATTCACGTAACAAGACCTTGATATATTCGTGGGTGTACGTCTGTAATAATTTTCTTTTATTGCTAGAACCGCCATATTAGTTTTTTAGTTGAAAGTTATGATTCAATTACAGTGATAAAGGTCTGGTGTTTAAACACACAAAGGTATTTATAGTCATTTGCAGCATTATTTTACAACATTGTGTGAAAATGTAACAATCTCATCCCAACATTACTTTGTTTCGTCTTTTAATATTGTTATCGTGTGTGAACTTTTCTGTAATAAGTTAACTAATTTTAGGGATTTTTAAAAGTGATATAATATTATGTAAAAAGCATTATTTTATTTTTTATCCAAGGCTTGAAACTTGATTAACACATTTTCCCAATCATAACCCTAGAACCATGTGGACAAATTGTATTTGTATTAAAGGTTCTAGTATCTCCATGAAACTTTGGATGTTTCCGAATATTTAACATGTAAATAAACATTTTCTCTTGCTATTCAACATGATTACTAGGAATAGCTATAAAGTAAGAATATGAGATATCAAAATAAACTCCACATGATCTACATTAATCTGTAAACATTTTTTTCCTGAGTATTTTTTTCCGGTTCGTTGAACTTTAGTGACAATTTCATATGTGAGCACTTGAGTATTGCAAGTGTAACCTTAAACTTGCGGTAACAATAAGACAGTTAAGAAACCTTATTTTTCTTATCTCTACCTTTTTACGACCTTGGCAACAGTGTTAATGTGACATGATCGATTGGTTACCAGATCATTATGCTTAAAAAGGAACTGAAGAACCTAAAAGTAAACAAATTAAACAATGCTTTTAACGCGTTTACAAAAATTCTTTTTAAGAAAATTTATCCGATATTTTCAACATTTAGATTTTTTGTTATAGCAGTTTGTTATATTCACCATTCATAGATTTAATTGACATGGAAACAATAAACTGTAAGAGTTTATGTTAACAAAGAATGTTATTTCTGCATAGAAGACTCTTAAGGTTTGTAATTTAGATAACTCATGTAACTAAGTCCTGATATTATCAAATCTTATTAAATTTGATGTAAACAAATTAAAGTACGAAGGCCAACAACCCCTTTATACATTATATTTTACAATTTTCTAATACAAAATGAACAAACTATAAATGAAACTCTTTATCTATGACTACTGAATGATTTTCAAGGCTATTTAAACTTGCAAGCTCGGGCCTGTGGGTCTGAAGCACCATTGTTTTACCGGACGGTTTGTGTTGACTGTGAAACTCAATTAGGTCTTTAGAGGTATTTTCTGCTATAAAGAATTTTTAGCACGGTTCTACGTACACCTATTTGAATTCCTTTTATAAGGGTTTGATTAAATAAAATATAATTGAACAGTATGTCAGTGTTTCAGCATTACGTAAACTTATTTTTCTAAATTTAATTTTGTCTAAATATATTCCAAAATATTTTGAAATCTTGGCTGTAAAGAAAACAGTTTCAACCTTTTCCTATAAAGTAACTCACTGAGATACATATATACTTTTGTTCTTTTTATTGGTTGAAAATATAGTTTGATTGAAAAGTCCCGTAACGGTGTAATATATTTTATACTATTATAAAGGGATGAAAGAGGGTTTATGAATCAATTAAAGCCATAAATGTCTACCCTTTTTATTACTTTTTATTATTATTATTACTTTTTATCTCCTATGGGGGACGGCCCACGAGGAGTCACACGAAATTCTTAAACAGCAGCATTGGTCGAGTTAGATATCAAATTAAAGGTCCTCATTAGTAAAATACAATTCCTCAAACCCGAACGCAAATGGACAATGTAGTCAAAATTAACAACTGTTCAAATATTCCTTTAATTTGCAATGATTATAAGCTGTGAGGCACCCGCTAGAAGTAGTGAGAAAATCTTAAACGTAAGCATAGGTCAAAATGCATAACAAACTACAAATCTTAACTAGTAGAATACAATTCCTCAAAATAACAGCTGGGTAAAAAATGGCAGCCATTCATAGATTCAAAATGGCAGATAAAAGAAATATTTGAACGGCTGCCATTTTTGATTTGGTTGTTCGTTTGAGTTCGGGTTTGCGGCAATGTGTTTTACTAAATGAGATCTTTAATTTGATACCAAAGATGACCTATGCTGCTATTTAAGAATTTTGTCTTGCTCCTCTTAAGGCGTTAAGAGATAAAACAATAATAATAACTTAAAAGAGTAGGCATTTATGGATTTAATTGATTTACCAAGTTGCTAAAGCACCCCTTTAGCAGTAATGATTTTCGAATATTAAATGCATGTTATTTGGGTTTAACACTAAATGAAACGGGGCCTTTAGTGATAAAACCAAATAACATGCATTGGATATAGGGTAATTAGGTTTCTAGCTATTTACACAAAAACTAAAAGAGATACAAAGTAAGTGTAAATTACAAAGTTGTTACAAATTTAAAAAGAAAACCCTATGAAATAATGTGCAACTTGACTACGTTGTTATTTAAAAATCTTGAACAATGGGCATTTGCATATTTTTAAAATATTTCATTTTTTTATTAAAAAAAACCCGTTACTTATAGCAGATCACATTAAAGCTAACTTCATAAAGAGTAAGAAAATTCAACCGGAGAAAGGCTAAGTGCATTGTTATAAGAAACACATGCTATTAAAAACATATTTTTAGTAAAAAAAAACTGCCGCTATTTTGAATAGAACAAATTTAATTAATTTCTTTTTTCGTTAAAATATTTGTCTATTTAATATCTTTAAAATGGTATATAAAATGACATATGTTTTAGTTCGAAAATTCCGAGTTAGTACTAGTGACCCTCATTTTTTGGTGCAACCTGTATTGGGAAAAAATATTTTTGAGTTATTCATTGGATTTAGCGGAAAAGTTTTTATTTCATCCTTGTACATTAAGCCGTTTTTCCGTAATCAAGTTGAGACATCTTACGTGGGGCACACTGTATAATGTTTTTGCATATCCAAGCGAACTACCTGCCATAGCCGAAAGGATAACCAAGCGAAGCACTGCAAAACACGACTGCTTGATGTAAGTACATTTATCAAGAGCATTTGCTATCACTATGCTTTTGTTGTATTTTGATACTGTGATACCACGTTCCCTCAAAGCTGAGATACAAATATAAGCACCAAATGTTACAATATAATTATAGTAATTTATCCATAGCAATTAATTATAAAGCTATGGGATATGCTCATTATATATATATGGGATTATGGGGGGATATGGGATTAGAAATTCTGCTAGCTCATTGTTAAATAAAACGTCTCAATGGTTTGATGGAAATAAATTGGCCTTGAATGCAGCCAAAACTCAAGAAATCATGTTTAGCCTTAATAAAAATGTTTCCAGTGATGAGTCTGTAAGACTGCTGGGTTTCACCCTGGACTCGGAGCTGGCGTGGGATGACCACATAGATGCACTCTGTGTAAAATTAAGTAGAGTAAGACATCTTTTGAGGAAGTTGACCTCTGAACTACCTTTTAACTTTCTGAGACTGGCTTTTTTTTCTTTTTTCCAGTCCCATATTGTATATGGCACGCTCCTGTGGGGTCACTCCCCGCATGCTCAGAAAGCACTGCTCCATCAAAAAAAGGCTATCAGAATAATATGTCAGGTTCATTATCTGGAGCATTGTAGGCATTTGTTCGCAGAACTTCGTATTATGACTGTTGTAAATGTATATATTTATCAATCTTTGTTAGCTATTAAGGACATGGAAGAAGATCTGGTTTGTAACAAGGATGTCCACTCATATTTTACAAGAAATAGAAACAATGTACATTTAAGTAGCAATAGATTGAGTAAAACTAATAACTGTTTTCCTGTTACAGGCAAAAAGTTTTACAATGCTCTCCCGGAAAGTGTACGGTCATTGCGGAAGTCAAAATTCACAAAATTTGTAACAGATTGGCTTGAAACGAATCCTTTTTATGAAACTATAGAATTTTTTGATGCTCTGAAGGCTGGCCATTGTTTTTAGTTTGTAATTTTATTTTTACACTCAGGTATGTGTCACAGTTTTCATTTTCTTTTGTTTGCCATAACTGCATGGTTTGCAGTTTTGTTAGCTGTGAAGATTAACCATTTTTTATTTCAGCATGGTTTGTAATGATGAACGTTTGATTATTTATATGCATTGGTTTGTTTTATTTTAGAATAGTTTGACGTTACCTATTGTATTTATTTACTTAATGGTATAATAAATCTCTTGAATCTCTCTTGAATCTTGAATCTCTCTTGAATCTTGAATCTCTCTTGAATCTATGTTATTTCTTTTTTAATTTGTGTATTTTCCCAGGCAGATATTTTTTTAAGTTTTGAAAGGCCATGGTTCAAACCCTGATCATGTTATCCTCCAACGTTTTTTGAACCGTTCCCTTTCAAAGAATAAAACATTTTATTGGTTCATATAGCATAATATAAAATAAATATAACAAAATAAAAATGTTGATTCGTTTTCGTGAGAAATGTTTGAATGATTGAGTCTTATATGAGTCGTTATTCTAGATCAGTCGTCTGCTTATAAGATCCTTTTTTTAAGGATCTGTATAGTCAAAAAAACTTGAATAACTCTGATTAGGTTACCATATAAAACATATGTATGATTTTAATATAACAACTATTTTACATGACAGTCACATAGTTTTATAGCAGAAATATTAATTTAAAGAGTTTACAACATTTACAATAGAAAAGCTGAAAATTTTACTCATGTCTTAGGTATGAAAGAATAATAATTAAAAACTAGTTTTATTAAATTAAATTACAAACTATTTTAGCTGAATCGTTGTTTTTGTTCTGTATTTTATCAAATAGTAGGTTCCATTGAATTACCTTTATTTCTTCTTGTATTATTTTACGTTTTGATTTAATTGATTCATATTAAAATAACAAACTTCTTACGCAATATTTCAATTCAGGTGTCAGCAATAAGTCAGGTATTAGAGATAAAATAATTAAGAAAAATAGATATAATTTTATTTTAACAAATTTTATGAACTGCATCGAATATAAAAATTGTCTTTACAACTTAAAGATCGATTGTATTAGGTGTGTGTCCTAATATAGCTTAAACTTTATTTATCATAGCCAAAATGATTACTGTATATGAACTAAATACTTCATTTTACCTCTAGGTGGCCATGTCGTGTAAGCCATTAAGAAAATTAACGACTTTGTGGTAGGAATAATTTACCTTTATTGCCAGAGAAAACTAAATCTTAAGTATGTATTATATAAGCCTTTAAAATAATAATAGAGCTAATAGTACCTTTTTCTACCACACTCTGTTATCATTGAGGTATGATTTATAAATTATTTCTTGTGTACAGATATAAACAATAAAACTTTAAACTAATATTAATTCTTTTTTCTTATCCTTAATTTTTGAAAGTATTTTGGTAGTGCATAATTTATTGACTAGTTAGTGGTTTAAATAACCTCGTGAATTTCTGGAAAACAATGTTAAGGTTGGTTGTCAAAAATAAAACTGTGGTACAAATAAAATGCCCAACTAAGTAGTCTATCTATGAGAGAGCAACTAACCAACAGGTAACAGGGCAATGCTTTTAGGATAAACTGCCCCCAGTCCTTGTCTCCGAAAAGTTTGTTGGTGTTAAACTGTTTGTTACGTTTTCAAGGTTTTGAAAGCTTTTTATTAAGTTGTAGACTTTAGTACCTGTAAAATAGGGTACTACGAGTATATTTGGTTTTATTTGGTTTCTCCTATGCAATATCTTTTCACTCTACACACCTGTTGCGTGGTAAGAGGAACTTTATAGAAATCAAAGCTTTTGGAGAGGAAATAAAACTTATTTAAAAAAAATATGGTACTGTACCATCTCTTAAACAGGATTTTAATTATTTTGATGCATATTTTCAGAAATAGTATATAAGGTAGCTTAATTAAAATTTTTCAAACTTTTAATTCAGACAAACTTAAGAACAAATATATTTTACAATAGTTGTATTTAAATACTGATATTTTTTCTCAAAACCAAAACATCATGTTGCATGAAATCTGGAGCTAAATCTTCTGACTACCAAATCTGCTGGTTTTATTTTACACAAATAAATTACAAGGAGGTTTTGTTGGATCAAGTGTAAATAACGGTTGTAATTTAATTAAGCCCAAACTGTCAACAAAGCTACAAAACTGGTTAATGTAATCAAATACCCGCGCGCTCTGCATGCTAAAGTAGAGACAAACGGAATCATGGCTCTTAAATGGAAAATATTTTGTTTTACGTAAAGTAGGAACTTACTAAAAATCCTCTTTCTTTCCCTCATTGCAATACAATCATCATTAAAAAAGTGTTTAATAAAATGCACAGTAGCGTATTGTTGTGTTATAACTAATTATGATTTTAAAGGGCGATATGTTTAAGTAGGTAAGATTTATTGGTTGAGATAAAAACATAGTTCTAAGATATATGGTTTAATATATGTATGTATGTGTCGTTTACAAATACAGGCATTTAACATTACTTTTGAAACATTTAAATTATTTACTTCGATTATTTTAGTGAAGTTTGGTCGTGTATATTAGGCATAGTCAAACGATTTAGTGGCTATTAAAAATGCTATTTCTAAAATATTTTTATACATATTATATAACATATTATTTTACTTAAATCTAGAATTAAAATCGTATGACTCATCTTATGGTGTTTTAATTGATACAAACATTTGAATACATACGCAATACTGTGGGACTGTGTTTGGTCCAAATCTAGTGCCTTACACACAGTTGATACAAATTAAAACCTTAGTCTAGTAAAAATATTTCTATATTAATTGTTTATGAAACAGTTTTGTCGTCAAATTCCCTTAGAATAAACCATGTTATTTTCTTTCAAAGTATATCCATTTCTCGTTTTGTAAAACCACAGATTTTAACGATATCAAGAATATATTTTGTTAAAAGGCCTCCTTCCCTGATAATTACAGTACCAGTGCATACCAGTGTGATGCAGTTTCTTTTACTGCAACACTTGTACTAAGATAGAAGAAAATCATTAAGGGATAAAAAGCATGATTTCGTAAAATATGTGAATTAGCTCATAGGTAAGATAATTAATTCATACAGCCAGAGTGGCCACAAAAAACAAGCATTTGTGACCAATTTTTTTTAAATATATTTTTCTTGTCTTCGCAAAATGAACAACATTGTTTTCTAGAATATTTGTATCCTCTCTCTATTTTATATTGTGTACAATTTTTAGTGGCAACAAGATAGTTTTAATATAAAATTATTTACATCTTTGAACATGGTACACTCCTTTATATACTTTGAACATCAACAACATAACTATTACCGTAAGATTTTCCAAACCGTTATACGTTTCTAGATTCTCTATTTAAAATTCAGAAAGGTACATAACAACTGTGATAATCTACTAAAACAGAAGATTTTGCTGCATCTCCAGCCCTTAGTAAGTTTCAGAAGTCATGACAAATAAAAATAGGTAATAAAACCTTTACTCTATTCTTTGTTATTAATAATAATTTAACATTAGGGCATTGTACACTTTATTTAAAAATAAA
The DNA here is from genome assembly GCF_028750875.1 of Macrosteles quadrilineatus. Taxonomy (NCBI): domain Eukaryota; kingdom Metazoa; phylum Arthropoda; class Insecta; order Hemiptera; family Cicadellidae; genus Macrosteles; species Macrosteles quadrilineatus. The sequence continues at coordinate 63,638,283 of NW_026542597.1, forward strand.
TGCTAAAACTGTTCTCAATTATTTCCCATATAACTTATATCTAAAATATACGTCGGCTATAATTAAACATTATTATAAGGTGGGGATTTCCATTACATTATACTCTGTATCCTTGTATTAAACAGTACTACAATCCATATGTAGTTTATGAATAATTCAAATGCCAGTTGGCTTTATGCTTACGTACTGATTATCAATTCTATTATACGTTCGAGAATGCATTGTAAGCTCTTCTGCAGTGCAGTGGTAACCCCGCTGACATCGTCTTGGCTTAAATTCATACTTAAGACAATAGTCAGGTGATTTATTTCAAAAATTTAATTTCAGCCAAATAAGGTTAGAGCTGGTTTTAAAATTAAAAACTTTTCACAGAGCTTGTACACTTTTAACTATCTCTAGACAACTCGTATTCTCCGTATGAATAGTAGGCTATTGTGTTTTAAATTCAAAACTAAATTGAATACCTTTTCAGTGACATATTTGGATCTCATCGGGCTTTATTTTTTTATAATACTCATAAATTAGTTACTTTAAACTACTAGCTGTACTTAAATTTACATGTTTTTAGTTTTTCATTATAATTGCAAAATTTAACTATTTTATTGATAGTTTACATATACAGGGTGTTGAAAATGTCTGGAACCAACATTATATCTGGTGAGTGGTTAAAGAAAAACAAATGATATTTTGTGTACGGATATACTATGGTTTTACCTATCTTTTGGTGCCTTATGAAAATTTTTACCACTTATAGGGAACGTCCTGTGGAGGATGCAGTAATAAGTTTAAATGGAAGCCTATAGTAAATGATACATCATTTTAAAGGCCATTTTTTTCTGAGTAAGGAACCACAAGTTTCATCTCAAAAGGACCACCCTAGCAAAATTGACGACTGTTTGAAATTTAATTAACCACTTATAGGGAACGTTCTGTGGAGGATGCAGTAAAAAGTTTTCATTGAAGCCTATGGTAAATGATACATCATTTTAAAGGCCATTTTTTTCTGAGTAAGAAGCCACAAGTTTCATCTCAAAAGGACCACCCTAGCGAAAATGGCGACTGTTTGAAATTTAAAAATTCCGTTCCCTATAAGTGGTTTTTTAAATTTCAAACAGTCGCCATTTTTGCTAAGCATAGTTTGTAAGCATAAAATAGTGGGCATTGATTATATATCCAGTCAGCGTTACCTTGAAATAGAAGTTGTAGAGGGTAAATTCGAATCGTTTAACTTCTCCTAATGAAATGTAGATCTTTAAGCATAAAATAGCGGGCATTGATTATATACCCAGTCAGCGTTACCTTCAAATACAATTTGTAGAGGGTAAATCCGCTTCTTTTAACTTCTCTTAATGAAATGTAGATCTTTAAGCATAAAATAGTGGGCATTGATTATATAACCAGTGAGCTTTATAGTCTTCACCACTTAATCGGCAGATAGGGAAATTGTCATCGTACATCCGTCTGGACGGGTTCTCAATAGGATTTCACGAAGTGAGCTGGCGTTCAATTTCTGTTGAAGTCTAATGTTATTCATATCTCATGCCTTTACTTCTTGTTGAAACTGAAATTAATAACCCTTTCTGTTATTGAATATTAGCCTACTTCAAATGAGTTAGCCTAAGTTAAGTAAAAACTTCACATTGTTAATTTTAAGGCTAATAAGGCATTTGCTTTGTTGGATGTGGTAATTTTGAAGTTGTCAACTTATCATTTAATTTATTTATTTGAGTACAGTCCCGCAGAGAATCTACAAAATTATCAGATGAATAACGATATTATATAGGCTAAATGTGTATCCAATTCAATATTAATATTGCATCGATTATTTTAAACCTAATGATAAATAAAAACAATAAATAACAAATACATTAACCTTAAATCGTTTAGTCACAGTTTGTGGTTTTAGTTTTTATTTTTTATTAAATTTTACAAGCACCTTGGTTTGTCACAAATAAAGTAATTCATCAAGATACAAAATTACCCTATGTTAAAGAAGAAATAAAGAAACGAAGTGAAAAATACCAAAGAAAATTAGAAACCCATCCAAATTTCCTGGCAGTCAACCTCCTCGACAATAGTGAAGCTACATATAGGCTCAAAAGAGTTAATCCAATAGACCTTCCAAATCGTTTTTAGTTAATCTTTTTAAAAGTTTTTGTATGTTAGTGCACTTGATGGAGTGTAACTAACCCATGTTAAAATGGTTATTAAATTTACTTATTATTCTATTATAGAATAGATTGTAAATAAATACTTGTTAAAAAAAAAAAAAATTATTAAATATCACAGTTTTTTGTTGTTTTTATTGTTTATATTGATTAAATATAAAAAAAAATCGTAGACCTAAACAGATCATAACCCTATTCAATCTTTACATAATGAAAAAGCATAGAAACGATATATTGAATTAGATAATTATCAATTTAAATCGTTAGTCATCCGATAACATGTCGCAGGTTCTCTGCGGAACTGTACCCGTTTATTCATGTAAATTTGATAAATCAAGCATAGGCCTAGGTGACCTACCTAACTTACTGTGAGATCGCACATTGTTTTGTGTATCAATCAAATGTGTAATATTTGGTAATTGTAAATAAATAAATAAAATAAAGAGATCCTAGGCCAAGATATACTTGGACAAAAGCAAGTACTATGTATCGATTTATTAAGGATCCGAGTCATAGGCCCTAACTTAGGCAATTCATAAGGATTAAGACTAACTAATTAATGTTTTAGGATTAGTTTCAGGGCATTAGACTTGAGGTTCTAATGTCAGTATAGGACTTAGTTAACTCTTAAACACACAACTGTAAGGATCTAAATAAATTATTACAGAGAATTAAGAGATTACCTTACTCACCTTGGATAGGCTGTATTTGGTTGGCAAAAAACAAAAGGTTAGTAATAATTACCATAATTACCATAATTACCATAATTACCATCCTCTTGACCGTTGACCATTTCTGGATAGGTCGCGTCATTAATGATACAAATATCATAAAACTCACAAATAAAAAATACTTCAAACATATAATTATTAATAATTAACTTGAGTGTCAGGCGGCATAAAAAAAAATATTAAAAAACTAACTGGGCTTTGAAGTAATCCTCCAAGGAATAAAAGCTCTGTTGGCAACACCACGACTTTAACTTCTTTTTGAACAGTTTCGGCTCCAGGTTCTTAATGTTCTCAGGCAGTCTATTAAACATTTTACAAGCCAGTAGTGGGAAACTGTCCTTCACTTTAGAAGTGCGGCATCTGGGAATAGAGATCAGGTTGTTGTTTCTCAGATTGTGACCATGAAGCTGCCCTCTTATTTGAAAATCAGCTAAGTTCTCTTTTACGTAGAGGAGGGAGCTCAACACGTAGTTCCCATAGACTGTCAGGATGCCAAGCTCTTGAAATAAAGGTTTGCAGTGTTGCCTATACTCAGCCCCTGTCATGATCCTCAAAACCATCTTCTGGTACAGGAGGACTCTTTCACATGCTGCAGAGTGCCCCCACAAAAGCAGTCCATAGGAGATGTGTGTAACAATAGATATATGTAACAAGTAGATAAACAATGGTAATATCTTCTGGGTTCAATAGTCAATCAATGGCCATATTGAGATTCGAGTGGAGATGACTTTTGTGGGTGACGTTGATCTGTTTGCCGTTTGGCCCTGGTCTGGTCCTGGTGTCTGACTGAAGTTAGTTATTATACTGACCGTAGTTCGGAAGGGCGCTAGTGAACGGGTGAACTTCCTGGGCTGGCAGCGATGGCCGGCCATGATGTACTCTTGCAGCGTATTGGTTGTAGATCAGCCAATCGGACACGTCGGGCGGATGGTGGGGCTTCTATTGTTCGGGTGGTTGGCATTTTTTGGTGTCAAATAGCCGAAAGTAAGTTTAAATCGTCTTAAATAGCCGAAAACAACAAGATTCGAGAGTTAAGGACTTATTTCACTTTCGGAGCTGTTGGAATGATTCTTAATTCGATACTTTAACACGTTTGTACTGTTTTTTCGATGGATTAGGATTTTAAAATATATATTTCGGCAGTTTAACACAAACATCTCTTTCGGCAATTTAGAACTTTAAATTCTTATTCCGTCGAACGTGATATTCGGCGAATTGGGACTCAAAACACAATTCGGCACTATAGGATTCGGTGCTATGGCACCTTCTCTATCATAACCTAACCTAACCAACCAAACTTGCTGATAGTGAAAACATCGAATGAAGGTTTACTAATAATCAGTATTATCATAGCTAAGTTAAGAAACTGTAGGTTAGGTGGCCTCCGTTTAATACTCAAGTACCGAAGAGGGTATAGTAAATATATATCTAAAATATGTGAAGCCGTTTATTGTGAACATTGCCCCTTATATTGTCCCTTATTATTTTGTGGACCAATTTCCATGTTTGGGGTGTCAACAAAACTGTCTTGATTTTTATTTTTGCTATAAGGTTTTAGCATTAAACAGTTCTTGCCCTTAAGGGCGTGAGGTGCTCTCAAGGGTCGATTTTATCCTATAAGAAATACCTAAAACAAATTTTAAACAAACAAAAAAGCGGCTGTTTAAAAAGAAACTTAGCAACTTTTTAGGAGTCATGTTGTCACGGTTGTAAAGTAAACTTGCCAATCAGATAAAATGAATACATGTAAGAAATATTACTGTTAACAGCTATGGTTAAGTCGGTAAGCATTTGTAGATAACACTTAAAAAAACAAGGTAAGCTTCTGAAAAAAAATATTTTAAAGAAGTGTTTATTATATGAAACTGTTGTTAAAACCGTGCATTCATTCTTTTAAATTCATGACTGTATACACTTATAATATCGGTATTTGAAAAATGCTTGATTTCGAACAACAGGTACACTAGTTGTATATCACATCAAATTTGCCATGGCCGATAAAATATCAAAAAAGTAAAGAGACGGAAGAAACCGAGAAGAGTTTCAACCAACCCTATTCATGAATAAAAATTATAAAATCATTCAAAGTATTGTTTGTTCTCACAAACTTGTTTAAGAAAATATTAGTTATTGTCGTATATTCTAAAAGAGTCAATCTAGATTTTTTTGAGGTTTTATAATATCGTTCAATGGTCTTCAATATCTACAATTCATTGTTTTCGTTAATACAAACTAATGTATAAGGGTATTTTGTTATTTCCTATGGTGGAAACGTTTATTCGAATGCATACTAATATACTTGTAAATTGCTTAATATACAAAAGCTCTGTATCCTTGACTAAAACTATATATTTAAACTCAACAGTTAAAAGTTGTACATAGATACTCAAATTATCAGTATGCATCAGCATGGAAATGTTTGAAGAACTATTATATAATTGCTATGCTCGTTAAAATATAATTTTTACACTAAGATCTTTTTACAGTTTCGACAGGAATTGTTTCTCTCAAAAATTTCACCTAATTCCAATACTACACAATATACAATGTTAGCGAATAAGGGTGGGAAGAGGAATATAATTATGAATTAAAAGAAAAGATTATATTGATTTCTTCAGTGCGTATACCAGTGGTACTATCGTAATTCAAATTATAATACTTAAGCCATTGGTGATCAATCTTAATCTCAAATTTATCGTTTACCAAATTTCAAACTACCACTATATTGTTGTTACGTAGCGTGTAAATAATAGAGTGATAAGCTGTAAAGTAAATATGCAACTAAAAGATGGAAGATGGAATGACAGTAGATGAAGGATGACCTTCATCCATCAATAGTTAGCGCTAGATCATGGCGCTAACTATTGATATAAGCTGTCAATCGTGGGCTGTATCAGAGTATCGGCTGTGATATCGACTCATATCGGCTGTCAAAACTAGTAAATGTATACTTCAGTGTTTCTGAGTACTTGAAAAGGATCTTTACTTTTTTCAAGAAATTATTTTTGACAAGAACTCCAATCACCATGTTTCAACCATTGTGGTACTGAATTATTTAGCTACAAGTTTTCTTTGTAAATTAGTCCTGAACGAAATTATTGTTTATAAGACAGTAAATTAATACCTTAAAAGATCAAAGAGCACTTTTCTAAGATTCTAAGAAGTGGTAAGATAACAACTGTTTTAAAATTGTGTTTAACATAATTTAAAATCCTCAATTCAAAATCGTTTCAATTATTTTTAATTATATCTGAAATAACCATTTTTATTAATAATAGTTGAGTCTATAATAATACATAATAAATGTACTAATTCTCATTATTATTATGTAGACAGTATTAGTGGTGATTGCGTAAAAGTTAGATTTAAAATGCCTCAAAGCCTATGCTATAAATATATTTTACCTGTCTTAAATTCAGGAAAAATTAAGAAAAACATTTTAAACTTATCCAACAGTAAAACAGTTACGTCATAAACCGATTTAAAATAAAAGTGTTTTACCAGAAAATTTTATTACTTATAAAATTTTTTATTTTTTTAACGACGTTCCGTGGTAAAGTTTTTCCCCCTACACACGTAATAGGTGAGGTTGCGTTGCTCACGGATAAGGTTGGCGGGTGACAGTTGATAAGTCGTTCAATACTGCTCGCTTCTGCTTCTGATCTTGTTATCTATGAAGAAGATATTACACTTTGTGATGGAACTAAGTAGAATAGCCAAACTTTCCAAATACTATTGTTTCTTACCTTGACATAATTAAAAAATAAATCACTGTGCATTGAATTGTATGATTAGGTTTCGTCCTTTCTAAACATATCATAGAAAAATATTTCCCTTTGTTATATATATTTGTTTATAGATTATTTACAATAAAATTAATTGGACAAATTATGTTTCGACCGCTACATTAACACACATTGAAATTGAAAATCCTCATATATAAAAACATGTAATATTCAAACATTAATTTCTTTTTCAACCTAACATACCTTACAAGACGACGGTAACGCTACCTTATAGTATTGTTTATTTATATTATAGATATTAAACATATCCATTAAATAATAGCGCTCTCATTGAACTGAAATGTATCCAATTATTCGTTAGAAAGCAGTAGAGTTTTGCAAAAAATCAAACACATTTTATGGTTTACAGAGTTTCGACAAACACTCTACTATTTGAGGTTGGTTGATAAACAATTTTGCTCATAAACAATTACGGCGTGATGGCATCAAAGCAGTAAAATGGTTGAATGTAATGAAATAATACGTGACTTGCGTAGCAAAGAAGCAGATGATGGAATGGGAACGGGCTGTACAAATATGCTTTATTTATATATATAAAACTTCTTGATTAGCATCCTACGAGTTGAAGAGGGTAAGTTGTGATCGATTTCGATTGGGCACTCCAATCATCATCAGATTATTGGGCTAACTATTGGTTCTGATGATGATTGGAGTGTCAAATCGAAATCGATTGCCACTTACCATCGACCACCATCGACTTTACCATTTTGTTGCTTTATACATGTATGTATTTACCGTCTTGTGAGTAAACATTATAAGTGTTTATGTATTAATATAAGTGTTATTCAACGTATTGTTTGTGCTTTCATGTTATATATTAAAGCAACATAGGGTATATTATGAATAGTGTTTTAACTTTGTAGGTATTCCTTATTACAATGAACTTACAGTTTGTTATTGCAAGGATATATTTTACTAAGATGAATTGTGCAATGCTGATAAACTTTCTAAGGATTTTAAATCTGATGATGATTCAAGCAGATTATTGAATTAAACTTTGAAACGTGTGGCAATGTTTACTTTCAATTTGGGGTGTAAATTATTCTTATAGGAATGTTTACAAATGTTTGAAAGGTGTCTGTTCCATATTTCTAGAACTGACAAATTTACTGTCCTAAACTGAAAGTAGTGTAATTTAATAGGTTCAAAAATGTATTTACTCCTGTATGATATTCAATATTTAAGTAAATTATATCAGATGACAAAAAAAACTGTTTAACAAAATAAGTCACAGTGCAATATTTTTTTTATAAAGCTAAAAATATACGCTCACTATAGTAAAAAAAGTAGCGGAATTTGAGTAAGTAGATACAGGTTCTTACAGCAATTTCATAATAACGTACGTTAAAAAAATCTATTAAATTAACAATTAAGAGAGTAAATGTTGAAAAATAAAGATCGAATAGGGAATATAATTAGAACAAGTTAATCTTTAATCGTCAAGGAATTTAAAACAAGTTTGAATCGACGAATCTGGCCAATAACAGACCAGTTCGTCTAAGCTATACCCAAAAGATACTTTATAGATTAATCAGCATGTTTTGCATCAGGACAAGTAAAGCACGGGTCACACTAGGCTGTTCGCCAGCCGCTGGTGATCAGTAGCTGGCACCAGCATCACCGGCTCACCAATCCAGAGCTCAGTGTCAGCTGCGAATTTTGTGGTCACATTAAGCTGACAGTCGCGGCTTCTTTCAATTCGCCGCTGATGCCAGCCTAGTGTGACCCGTGCTTAAGAGGTTGGTCGTTGATAATTGAGAGGTTAGTTCTGCTGACCGAACCATTTGTCTATTAGAGAGTGACAAATTACGTGTCATATTATTTTTAAAACGATAAGTTGCTTTATAAGCTATTGATATTTACAGTTTTTTTTTTTCAATAAAATACTTAATATTATTATTACTAATATAAACTATTGCCTGTGGTAATTTTAGTATTGTTTGTTTGATAAATTACATCACACCCAAAGTATTTTAAATTATAATATCTTTACGGTATTGCTAAATTGCTAAATTGCAGTTTGAACTTCATTATTAGACTTTCTATATCTACTTTACTTGAGAAAATTATTTATCGATATACATAATATTAATTAATCAAAATTATTAAAGTAATCAGTAGGCTTCCAAGTAAAAAAAAAAACTGTTGTTATCTAGAAAGCCCAATATTTTTATGAAGCTTTATGGTTTATGACTAGCATATATTGTAATAATATAGGTTTTGAATTACCTTCGTCGAAACCTAAAGGGAAACTGTGTATCACTTCGGACCGGAACCTCCTTGTTATACAGTTGGAAGGCGGTATCCTGCTTCCATCCTAGCTTTCGCTACAATCTACGTAATAAAAGTTACAAAATGGTACATCTTCAATAATAAGTCAGTAGGTTTTTATAATTTAAATCGAAGTAATGTTTATGTAACTGGTTTTAAACTTTAATACCTAATAATTTTACAATCACCATGTGCGAATATTAAAATGGATATTTATTATTTTCATGCCTATAATTGTTTTTTTACAAATTTACAAATAATTATTCTTTGACTAAAAATTAAGAGTTATTGATAGATTGAGCTAAAAAATTACAACGAACGTATCAAATTAAAAAAAAGAAATCTCTAGACTAATCTTAGGTTTTCGTGTCTGATCATTCATTTCCTTTTCTGGTCACGCAAAGGTTTATAGTTTAATCCATGCGTATTTTTGTACTCGTAGCGAACTAATGGTGCTTTCCTATTGTAGCTTAAACACTTTTTCACTAATAAATTTTTTTGGTTACATTTGAAACACAAAAGTAAGCGTAAGTAAGGAATATTTTATTTTTGCTTTTAAAAGCTTCAACTGAGTCTATTGCATTAAGAAAACCTTTAGTTCATTGAATACTTTCGTAAAGGAGACATAATAGTTTGAATCAATTATCATATTTTAAAAACTAATCACTTTTATTAACTTTGTTAGATAGGCGAGTTTTAATTTATCAGTATTCTTACAACTCCTTCTGCAAATTATTTAAAAACAACGTATTATGTACAAATTTTTCAAAGCTTTTTACGTATATAAACACTAATAAAGTTCATAATATGCCACAGATACAATGTACGCGCAAATGATTTATTTATTACCCCATACGTAAGCTTTTATCCAAGCACTCGGAAATGAGATTATATAGTTTAAATAAAATTTAAATCAAACAATAAAGGTATATTGAGTCAAAAAACATTAACATGTATGAACACTTAAAGCAACAAAGAAAAATTATTATTATTTGTAACTGGTAATTTTTTACATTTAATTTATAAAATTTTCAAAAGATATATATCTACGCGTAATGTGTTTTAGGGATACATACGTTAAATGTGATATGCAGCTCTTTCCTGATAAGGAGTGTAAGACGGTTTACGCTTGGCAAATGATAAGCCGTTCAATATCCTTAGCTTCTGATCGTGAGCTCGCAAAGCGATATGATATCTACGAAGCCATACTGCAGAAAAATAACGGAAGAGTTGTGCTCTTGGATAAGGAAAACAGTATCGAATTCTTGTAAAATATAGTAACTTTTAGTATTAAATTAAAAAAGTAAAATAATATTCAAGAATACTTACAAAAACATTGTTTGAATAATTTTAAAATAAGAGTGTGATTTTATCATAGAATATATTAATATATTCTTATTACTAAGGATATAGTTATTAAAGTCATCTTCTGTTAACTAATTTTGCTCTTGACTGAAATAAGTAATGTGATTTAATAAAAATACTAGCCAAATTTTCTATTTACCAGAAAGTTTTAAATCAAAATTTTTCGTATACAATTATAGATGGAAGGTATTTAAATAATCACAGGTATAAGTCTAAAACACGTAATTAAACTAAATCGTCATTAATTTATTTTATAAATTATTGGTATACTTTTGCTAATATGTACAATAACAATTCACAATTTGTTTTTATCTATTACAATAACATGGCTTTCAAACAATAAGTAGTTGGATGATTAGTTGGTTTTAAGTTAAAACATTACATTGGCTAGCAACTCATATTTTGAACGATTGTCCCAAAAAAAACTTGCAATAAAGTAATTTTTTACCTTATGTTAATTAACTCTTTTTATATCCCTACATATCTTATTGTGAGGAATTGTTTTGAACAAGTTATAATTAGATTTCATATAAATCATACTGTGTTCATATTTACGTACGTAGTGTATTTTCATTATTAAAATTTGCCGTATATTCAATGAACACGACGATATGCGTATGCCATAAAATCGTTAATCTAAATATCCGATGCAACAAATACAGATTGTAAAGTCAGCAATAACGCTGATGTTATCACAGATTGTGTAACATAATGGAAATTTATCACCAAATGTTTCACGCTTGGCAACTACAACCATTAGTTGATATCATTATCATATGTGTTACGCTTATGCCTGTTTGCATACAAGAATAAACATCAACTGTTTAGTTTGGTTACTAAACGAAATTGGATGGTTATGGTTTTTAATATAATTTCCTATGTAATATGGTTAGTCAACTGGGACTGTTCTGTTCATAAATTATTGCTATAGTTATAGTTTATATTTATTAGTTTAGAAAAATAATAACTTATGACTAAGATGTGGAGTTTTACAAAACTCATAAAATACAAAACATATAATTGAATACCTTGTAATCACTTTTTGGTTAGGTTTTTGCTTCGGATCTGATAACTAACCCACCATATGGTGTCAAAGTGGCGAAAGTTTACTTAGAGTTGTAAACCTAAGCCACAGATTACATCATAATCTCGTGCAACGCTTTGTTTGTTATTTTATCTGCAAAACTAATACGTACCAACTTATTAAGGACATTAAGGGTTATTAAGGACTGCAGCCAATATAACTAAATAGTTTTGAATAATTAGACACCACATTTGCCAGAGAGTTCGTAGCTGTACTCTCCTAAATAATATTGTTTCGCCAATATTAGAGTAAGATCTATCTATATTATTGGAATTGCTGTTAGAACAATGGCGATCTTTTGATTTTCCTCTTATAAGTTTAATTTTTAAGTTAAAGTTTAAGTTTCAACTTATAAGTTTAAGTTTCACCTTATAAGTTTGATTGTTCAATATATATGTTTAACAACTGTAAACTACAATAATTGGTTTCATACAATCTCCACGCAATGCATGTTTCATTTACAACATAGCTGTGAAGCTCAAATATAACATTTACATCAATAAAGTTACCACAGAAAATATGAAAACACGTGGGCATTCTAAAGCACCAAAGAAAATTGAATATATTTATATTTAAACTAAAATATTAAATTTAAAAAACTATACGTAGTAATCGGGTGACTGCTCTTTCAAAGGACTGAATGTAATTATTTCACCAGCTTCCTGGTAAAAAATATGGTCTGATAAGATGAACATTCTTGGTTACTAGTATTAGTAAATTTGGCAAATTAGTAAAGCAATACGGACTATTGTACATGTAATATCTTATATCATTAAGGGTAGTTCTTTCAATAAATTAGGAATCGGGTCAATATATGAATATATGAAGGCTAAAAGACATTTTTTTATGCACCTTTTAGAAAGTGCATGAGAAGCCAAGTATGTTAGTATATTGTAGAACATTTTGGGTAACAAATTACTCCGGACTTCCCGGACTTCGTCTTGGGTTATAAACGTCGGGCAGTAAATAAAAGTTACAAATGACACCCACTTGTCTGATGTGTGTCGTTTTGTGGCCGACGACAGTGAAATGCTGTTATAAGCTTACTAACCATCCTACAGTATATGGTCAGGGTTTAAACAATATAATCTTTTTAGTTTTCTATAGAATAATGTTTTGTAGGAAAACCTTTGCAGTGCACTGTTTTAGTCCTGGTTTTCACTTTATCGTAAGTTTTTCTTCAGTGGGTTTCCTTAAAAAATGAGGTACATTTTAATTTTACTACCAGTATTCTGTGTCAATCATTTGGCATCAACACCTAAGATCTAAACTTAAAACTTAAGTTGCAGGTATATAACTTATTTATAATAATAAGAGATTGACGGTCTTAATTGGATTAGGTATGAGTATTCATTTGCCGACACAAATGGAAGTAATTTGCAAACCTGTGATATACTTGTCAAAGTGACAATAATTTATGCGTTCATGTTAATTTCTCAGTTTACGGCATGTGTTGACAATCAATTACTCCAAATGAGCAATAAACGTGTAATCAAAAACTTTGTGCACATATTCAACCCATTACGTGTGGCTCTGATAAATTGACTATCGAATATTAAATTATATGTGATGATTTTATGTCACGCAGATGAAATACTACACAACAATCAACAGTATAATGAAGCTGTTAATATTATTTTGTACTGAACCTTAGCATGTCTTTATATACTGAAAACTATGTAATCTATTGAGATTGTATTATTCTTCTTTAAGTATTTTTAAAAGTAGGCTATTTCATATACATGGTATTCCGAACACTTGACAAAAAACTCAGGTATTGGTTCATAACCAAAGAAAAACTAAAATAACACTTAAAAAATTTCTTAAACTCAAAGTTTATCTGTACAGCCACCATTTTGTTTTTTTTTTCTGAAACAAATTTTATTTCGTCATCGGTGTTTGTCGTAATTGGAAGTTTAGAACATAGATTGTTGCGGAGTTATAAATTTGTTCCAATTTAACTTAATATATAAATGTGGAAGCGTGAAGGAGTTTTATTTTAGACCATTAAAGTATTTCAGTTTCAGTTAACATTATCGTTTTGCTTACGATCAACTAGTCCAAAACTAACTAAATTTTATTTTAATAAACACATGTTAAAACTGTCTTTTTCGAAATATTATGGCTTTGCCGCAAAGATTATTATCTGTAAGCTTTTTTAGAGATGATATAATTATGTTTTATGATGTTTTTAAAAAAAATAAGTAGTTATGTAAAGATTTAAATGTAAATAGCAGAAAACGTTTATGGTTATATGTATGGAAAATCTAAAGGATTTCAAGAGGAAAATATTGTCAACGACCCTAGCAAGTTAAGGATCAAGGGTGTCAGATCCAGCTTACTTCTGTCAAGCATCTGCAGTTGCAACCCCGCTTGATCACCCAGTTTTACAATGCAAATACAAGAAGTGTAATAAGGCTAATTTATTTACAACTAAGAACATATTTATTCTTATCATTAAATAAATATAAAAACATCTTTTAAGTCATTAAATGAAAACATTTATAACTTATTATAAGTACAAAGTTGAAATTAAGTTTTCTAGGATCATTCGTTTTTAACAAATGTTATTAACTATGTATGTTATTATTTAGGTAAGGTTTTCATTTATTAAACTTATGTAAAATATATATAACATATATATACATATTTTAAAACGTTGTTTCCTTGAACACGTTATAAAAGCTACAAGTAAAAATGTTTTTACGTTGCACAAGGCAAATATTAATATAATTTATTATTTTCAATAGCTGATGGTGTTAAAAGATCTGCAAGAATAGAAGTCCGATTTGATTTGCGTTTTTAAGATTAAAAAGGTTTAAATTGTTTTTTTATTTGTATAGGGAACTCATGATTTCTAAATATAGCAACTGTTCCTTTGCAGCTTTTACAAGGTTCTTTTAACTTTGATGTACCATTTGTTTTGTTAATACTATGTTTGCCAATCTCAAACCTCAATTAATTATTAAAAAACCGAACGAAGATTTGTGATTCTATAATGTCTTTATTAAATTGATTGAAGTTTACTGGAGCAACACGTATATTGATATTGTTAGCACACACTAATATTTAAAATACTTTTTTACATAGTAATTAATTCAGTACCTTAGACAAATACTGTTTAACTTGTTTTTTTTTTACGATACAATAAAAAAACACAGTGACAATATGAAATGCCTCTTAACAAGAAACATATTAATTTATGTAATAAATAAGCAAAATGATCGTTACTATTACCAATGTAGATAATAACAAATATCTCTAAAAGTTATCCGTATAAAAATTTATACCTACTTTTTGTCTCTACAGCTATTAGCACTGTCATCTAATTTTATTTTAAGCACATATAAAGTTTATGAAAAGGTCCTAATAAAAGGTTTATTACATCAAAGTTTTTATTGTTTTTTTTTTACAATAAATATAAAACGTATGCTTTCACCTAAAACGCCTTATCTGTGCGTTTAATTCAATTTAAGTCCAATTGCGTTTAAGTCCAATTATGTATACCTCAACATTGAATTTAATTTGAACTTTAGGTCTTTGTTTTTGTGGATATAAATCAAAGATTCTCAAACATAATTTAGAAAATTATGTTACTGCTCAAATATATTTTCCTTCTTACTAATAGGCCTATTATTAGACGAGATAGTTCACAGATTTAAAGATGAATACTATGAAAATCAAATACCTAATTGAGTCTATTAAAAACGCACCGCATTTTTATTTTTAATCGGTTTTCAATATAGCGTGTAGTATAAATGTATTGAAAAAATGAATAAGTGGGCATCATTCACTAAATCATAAAGCTTATTACAATTTCCGCATTTTAAAGATTGCGATTTTCTTCTTGCAAATACATATAAATCGCTATGTGGTTCAAAGCAAGATAAGACCCGTTAGCCAAACAATGGGTTTAGGTTAGTCCAGACTAACGATGCTAGTAACCGCTATACCCTAGTTACTACTAATAGCCACCTTTATCACGTTCAATGTTCACCATAGGTTTAACGGCAACCTGCTTCAGGAATATCATAAAATAGTTATCAACCGTAAATAGTATAAAATGGTTTGATGTGTTTCCTTTACACTGACTAGGTTATTTATTTCATTTTTCATTACAAAAATGTTAGGACATCAATATTTAAAAAAGAAAATTATCATCCAGGTGTTTCAAAAAAAAAATATTTATTCTATAATAAAAAAAAATAACCATCACCAATCCTGCAATGAAGTCTCAAATTTACAAGTTCTCACTCTAATCTCCATTTATATTTTAGAGACCTTTATCATTGATCAAGAAAACGTGGTCATCGTACAGTTATTTAATTTTCCTTAGTTATGTTCTCCGCGAAACAATATTACCATCGTGGAAACCTAAACGGAAGCTGTGTATCACTTTGGGCCGGAACCCTCTTGTTATACAGTTGGAAGGCGGTATCCTGCCTCTAAACCGGCTTTTGTTACAAAACAGTAAGACAAACCAACGTAACGAGTATTTTACTTGCTCTTAAAATAATCATATATACTGCATACAATTACAAAGTTATTAATATCTTGTAACGAATTATTTTTCCTAGGGGGATACATTTTTGCTATTTGGTGCGCAACTATTGTTGAGGTAAACGAGCGACGACTTTCCTCGAATTAGAGTACAGTATTGGATTTGTGTAATGCTGAACAAACTGATTTAAAATGGAAAGTAAACTGTTATACTTTGTAACCTTTTATAATGATCCGTCAAATTGACAAACGAAAAGAGTTGTAGTGAAAAAGTAATGTCTTTTCTCCACGACTTTTGGGTAACAAACTGCCTCGTTTCGGGTGATGAAAGTCTAACATTAAAAAAAAAGAGACAGAAGACATTCACTTGTCCACTCTGTTGCGTCTCTTGCCCTCAGACAGGGACAAACTGTCACTTCTAACAACTGTCTGAGTCGACTCTCTTAACATATGAGCTATGCCATTCTAAACTGGCTATTTCAGTGGAACTGCGTTAATATTGTAGCGTTTTGAGTTAAAAATTGCAATTATTTGCTAGAATAATTCGTCATTAATTACTCTATATTTAACTATTTATTATTAACTTGTTTTACACGGCAAGGTTTGACATTGCACCTAATCGCTTACTGATTACAAATAAACTTTAGTACATACATATATTATATCAATTGCCCATTGCAAATCAACAAAACTATTTAATAATTTAATTCTAATCTATTAAAGGTTAAAAGTTATATTTATAACCATATCAATATATTCTAGTAAATTGTTATTTATTTTTTTATTTTACTATAATGTTTTTTTTCCGTTTAAAACTGAATTTAATTGAAAGTGATCACCAAAGGAGACAGTATGTTTTGAGACCCCATATTAAAACAATAATTATTTTATATGTTTAAAATGTATTAAGGAAAGTACGACTGATTTAATGTTAAAATCGGATTACACTTGATTGAACCCTTAACCTTTTCAATCCTTTTACAAGCTGCTATACCCGTGCTTTGCAACGGAAAGAAAATGTGACCTAGAGAGCTATTAAAGTGGTTCTGATGTGTGTTTTAAAATACAGCAACTATATGATCTAGTTTGAAAATATGAACTGATTTAAAAGCGTAAACCTACTTACTTTCATACCCTTACTTTTGATGTCAATAGATCCATAAGAATATGTAATGACAGCATACCCTAGTGTAGTAATAACATCAATTGCTTCATATTGATGCTTCATGAATGACATGTTTTACCAGATTTCTTCAATTTTAGTCAAGCCTCTTCACATGTAGCTTACTATATAAATTAAAAAATAAAAAACCTTCATTTCTATACAAAACGTATACAACCTCACTTCAAAACCAAACATAACCCTCCTCAATCTACATAAAGTGTCACAAACATCTTTTTCGAGTAAATAAACAAACACCAGTTCATTGTACTGACCAGCTGTTTCATTACTAAATTAAATTAAATCATTTAAACATTGGAAGCATGCCAGGCGTAGCCCTTTGGAAATCAGCCTTTGGGGCAGAGCCCTTAGGAAATTCGTCCATTTTAATACTTTTCGGCAAATCTACACACTCTAAGCTTCATTTTGATGTGCCATATGCCTATATTTTTATTTGGTAAATGGCCTTAACCGTTTACATAAAATTTGATTGTATCACTTTAATAATATCACATTTTCTTCCCGTTGCAAAGCACGGGTATAGCAGCTTTTAAAAGGATTGAAAAGGTTAAGGGTTCAATCAAGTGTAATCCGATTTTAACATTAAATCAGTCGTACTTTCCTTAATACATTTTAAACATATAAATAGCCGTTTTATTATAGAACCTCAAAACATACTGTCTCCTTTGGTGATCACTTTCAATTAATTTCAGTTTTAAACGAAAAAAAAACATTACAATTGGAATAACTCATATACATAAAATAACATACATATAATTGAAAATACGTAGACTATGCTACATTTCTTGATACGATATATTAATATTAATACTCTTGCCCAAAAACTATCTAGGTATCACCATTACTTGTTTATGTAACCTGTACACTTAAACATAATTTTCCACATAATACAAATTTACTAACAAAGGTCGACTATTATTTGTTGTCACAGCGTCAGTGAGCTGAAACCAATAGAAACAGGTGCACTCTGAGATAATCAAAAACCAATATATATTTACCGTTTTAAAACCAAACAAAAAAATCATAAATAAGTCTACTTACGTATTTTAGTTTTAATTTATTTTTGTTTAGATATACAAACATTTAAAATCTATACATTTTATTCCCCATTTTAATTGGTTTGGCATTGTGACATATCGTCTACATAAAAGTTAACCATAACTCAATGTTATAATGATTTCTTGATGTTTCAATGAACAACATCCGCTTTGAAAAAATTAGCTACGTAAATGAGTTCAACAAATGGAAGTTTATGGTGTGTGAGGTAATAAATTGTTCTAACGACTTCCCGTACAAAGGTCACATTTGAGGGACTTACATTGTTTTTAGTATATGAATTACATGGGTTTGTTATTTACACCTGCAATTATATTAAATTATGGTATTTAACATGAAACAACATAAATCAACATTATCAAAAGTTCCTATGAAGTACCTGTGAGTTTTGGAGTCGTCAATTCCATTGGAAGTTCAGCAAAGCTAAGTTCCAAATTACAACAGGTGTAATTTTTTGAAATTAAATAATGTAAACAAAATTACTCTGTTCATTATATTACATTATGTTGCATAACACTTTTTTGTATGTCTATATGATTATATTTGTCACCAAAAATTAATGGAAACTTTCAAATTTTATATTTACTTTTTATGCTAGTAAATTTAAACTTTACAAGACAATCCATTTGTTTAGGTTTGTAAACATTTGAAGATCTCAAGTGAATTATATATTTGTCAAATCCAAAGAAATATTTTAACACATTTTGTATCATACAATATTCTAACATCATTCAAGGAATATGTCCAAACATTTTGAGTGTGTCAAAAATATAATACTATATTTATAACAGAAGTGACTTATTACTAACTAACGTTAAGCTTGGAAGATGAACCACTGGGGGTTAGTGTCAGTCTGTGTTTGTGTGCCACATTAGATAATGAGGTAATACTATTCTTTCTGTTTTTGATTTGTAACTTACATTGAACAAAATATTTAAGGATTCCTAAACCCTATTATAAAGTATGAAAAACAATATACAGCGTAAGTTTCGAGGTGATTATTATTTGTAATATATATTGTTTACCATACATGTCGTTCGGATATTGTACTTGACGGGTTTGGATTGAATTTAGTCGACAGTTTAATATTCTTTGAGTTTTCCAAAGAAAAAAAATATTACGTTGTCAAAACAAAACAATTAACAAAATATTAAACACATGTAACCATTGGGATATAGTTATGTAGTGTTTATCACGTTGCTATGTAATACAAACAATTAGAGATTTGTTGAATATGTACGTCAGAATGTTTTTTTTTAGTTGTTTTTAATTTCCAGTCTAATTTTAAGCAATTCCCCTTCATTGATTATAATTGTATTCGTTTTTACTGGCAGATGCTCAAATAATTTAATTTAATCCTTCCACAAAAGCTGCAGGCTTACTTCTTTCTAAGAGGATTTGGATGGTTTTGCAAAAAGGTTTTGTGGAAATATATAAGCTTTAAATTTATAGACCGGAAACGATTTCAAATGTTACATTAAGTCAACAGTTAATATAACGAGAACTTATTCTAACCACTAGAGTTTTCTATGTTTTTAAATAGCTTGGGTTCCAGGTTGTGTGTAACGACCATTAAAAAAGTCTGTATCATATTGTGTACTGATTTACACCTAAACAAATAAAAAATTTAAAGTTTAATGTCACAACTTATACGATACTTTAAACCTTTAAGTGAATTTTCCATATGGGGAATAAAAAAAACACAGACAACAAAAACACAATCCATTCCGGGTTGTTGTGCAGTAAACAGTTATTTGTGTAACTAATGTGCTAAGGGGCACTTTATCTGCATATGAGAGAAATCTTTCTTTTTGTGGAATGTTTCTTGAGTGCATCAAATACACTTGCACTAGTGCATATTATAATTAGCCTACAGCTACTATAAATAATATAAATAATTTCACTTTCAAACACTATACAACACGTTTTTTTAGGTTAGGTTTAATCCGAGCGTTTAACGAAACGGGAAACGCTGCACCAGCTGATAGTAGTAGTAGTATCTTTAAGTTTTGCCTTAACTTATTTTCAAGCGTACACGTATGACGGCTCCTAATAAAAACACACTGTCTTGTGATGTTTGGTTGGAATACTGAAGTGCGGTAAAAGAAGAGTACGGCAAAAAAATGAGTGCCGTAAAGGTAAGTAAATGAAGCAATTAGCTACTTGGCGTACTATTATCAGTGCAAGAAGTGATCATTAACCTAAGTGATTATTAAAATTAACATTATTTGAATAGAAAATTAAGCTGATAATTTTAAGAGATTATTTCACTGAAAACCCAAGCATGCAAACGGAAATTTGCATAGTCTGACCATTTACTGCTGCAGGGGTATTTTGTTCATAAACGTTTGCAACACACCCTTGGAACTACGCCTTACCCTTCATTGTGATGTTTCTGGTTTTTATTATTTTCTTTATTTTTTGGTAAGTCTAAAGAAGCTTTATCTATGATTTGTTAATAAAATTAATTGAAATGGACCATATGTTATATGTGTACTCAGAAGTAGATTTGTTGGGATAGTAATATTGCACAAATTCAAATATTTAATGCCGTCATTTTAACCTTTTGCTAGCAGTTTCTTACCTTACATTATTTGGATAATTAATCCATACATTAAATCGGGATTTACAAAAGACAAAAAGGCAAAAAAGAGGTGTATGAAAAATGCCAGAATATAGAGGGTAAACCCTTTAAAAAGCTTTGTCGACTCGTCAATACCTTAATAAAAGCGTTGCACATTCTTTATATGGTCATGGACATTTTATAAGGTTTTTCATTAAATCCCTAATATGACATCCATAGCTCCATTCTATGGATATTAATGAAATAATATCTCATTTTGTTACAGACCTCATACGAAAAAAAACTAGGATAACTATACGATAAAGTTTGTGGTAGTACGCATAGTTCGTAATGTAGAAGGTCGAAGCTTTTATATTTTAGCAAAGTATTAACAAATATAAACTTTGGATTTTATCTTTTAAATTAGGTTATTACAGCTATATTTACTTTAAAAAAATATTTATAATAGTATCCATCTTCTTGTTTTGAAGATTTTTCGATTTGGGTTATATTGTTGATTTTAACGAAACTCAAATTATACAGTATTATCTGCTTTGATCCTAGTAGTGGTTTTGGGAAATGTATAACAATTTTTGGATTTAATTTTAATTTTCACATGGACAATTTTTGAGTGAATTAATATATTATATAACATTGTAATTTGCTATAAGATCGCATTCATGGATATAACACTCTTAGGACAAGTTTCATTTTTTTAAATATTGTTGAGGGGTTCTTAAATAACAAATTTTAAAAAGTCAAGTTATAAGCGTATGTTAATAATGGTTATAATAATGGTATAATAATTGCTAATGGTTGGCTTAAATACGTAGTTATTGGATGGATCATATTTTGAATATTATATGGTTATCTGAATTATTTACGTACTGCATTACTTCTCTAAAGTATTTTGAGAGAAACGTATAAAAAGAGCCTCTGAAGATAACAAATAAAGATCTGTAATTTTTGCACACAATAGAGAACATAATAAAATTAAATTGAAGTATCATATTTTTGATGTTTTTCTTTCGATTTTTAACTAATTCAATCATTATATCAGACAATTTTAGACTGATACTGAACGGTTATTTTACTATTTAAGCGTTGAATATACCTGGAATGCAGAGGATGATAAAAAAGGGCTGCAAATACTTTACGGTGTATAGGTATTACAATTTATTTTCCAGATTCAAATTAATAGCATTTGTGCATAAGGGAGTCATACTGGCATCAATTAATTACACTAAAGAACGTTTACTTTGTAAAAATTGGACCAGAGAAATTTATTGTGCTCATTATGTATTATAGGAATCAAATTATTTCGATACAGATTAACCAGTTACTTTTTCAATAACTTATAATTGTTGAAACATTTTTAAATGACCAAGGAAATTATGATTATCAGTTCGTTCCTCTATCTGTTGCTACAATATAAATATAAAAGTGTACTTTTCTGTCCCACCTCCTCATCTTAGGTCACTAGGCTCTAGCAAAAAACTTCTCAAAGGGATTTTTTTTCTGAGTAGGCTTTGTGGGTAGCAGCATAATCACTTAGACCCCAAGATTGGAGGGGTACCTCATGAACTTGGGGACCTACCACGTCTTGGCAAAATAAAAATGTACCATGATATTAAGTTCATGAGTATTAAGTTTGATAAAGCTTTCAAAACCACAGCAAGTTATAAGTATCACTGTCATTATTTCCCACAGGCAAACAAAGGCTCATGCACGGAAGCAATGGGAAATAACAATCCTGAAACAATAAGAGAACGTGTCTGTGTTTGACTCGGTATTGTTGTCTGGGGCTTGCTTCGTTAATTCTATCCCTTCTGGTTTAGACATTTCCTTATAATTTTGTAATATATCCTTGAGAGTTGTTTTAGTAACAAGGTAAACTACGCAGCAAGGGTGGATTTTTGTGTATTTTTGCTGTATTTAAATTTATATAAAAAAATTTTAAACTATGTAAAATCTTGTGTATGTGTCAAATACAACATCATAGTTATGATTACCTACGTTGATGTCTACGAAAAGTTGAATAATAAATAAGAAAGACACAGTTAAAGAGTTTTATTTTTTCGGAAGTTTATTTAACATAAAAGTACTTATATTAAAGTTTCAAACCAACATAAAAGATTTTACTCCTACTATGGAAATATCGTTTAAATATTTTTAGTTTTATCACACTGAATTATTGGTATGATGCTCTTCTTGGTGTGCACCATTTTTACAAAGCTTGGTTTAAAGTCATATAATACAATTTAAATTGCAGTTATAGGGACGATAGTTATTGCTTGACCTCTTATAATTCGATATATAGTATCCCCATAAATAGAAGTGAGGAGAAAAAAGTAAATTTGGTCTCTTATATTTTGGCTTTGATATCACGGATGACTGACGTATTTGTTAATATCACCTGAATTAACTTTTTACTGGTTCAACATGGTCAATGCATTTTGTAGCTATTGCAAGCTACAACAAAGATTACTAATACAAGCTTATAGGATATTTATTCATAATAAATTACAATAATTTACAATATGGTTTTGTGGGGACAACCTAAATATATGAATCAATAGATTTATCTATAGTTAACATTACTGGTCATTAAGAAACTATGAATAATATGTTTTGCTACACATACTAGTAAGTCCTTTGTTAAGAATTTGATAATAATTTATGACAAAATAGAATAGTAAATACTTAAAATCAGCATTCATTGGTATAAACAATTGGTTGACTAGAATCGGAAGAAGGAAGGATACCCAACGTAAGAAATTATAATTCTTAATCTAGTTTATATGATTGTTAAGGTATTTATCGTAGTGTGTACTATTAATAATGATACCTTATACTCATATTAATTCATAGCACTCTCTTCAAAACATTATAACGGTGGACAAACTAATATGTGTATTGTTATTTAAATACTTTTTTTATGATTCACGTAGCAAGTTTATACTAGGTTTATATACAGGGGAACTGACACATTTTAACATAAATCTTTATTCACAAAATTTTAACTACATGAAAACATATTTACATACAAACCGATTACAAAACTCAAAAAGTGTTTTATTTGATATTCAGTAAATCTCAATAGGGCCACTGTTTAAGGCATTACCCATGCGATGTTAATTCCATCCCAAGAAATGCAGCAAGTTGTGCGATGTGCTAAATTTTGAATTAACGCCAGCATAGCCTTAATTGGTGGCCATATTGAGATCTATTAAATATCACCAACAACCATTTAAGTTTTTCTATCTGTACATATATAATTGTTACCATGTGGTTGGAATTTTGTGAATAAAGATTTATGTTAAAATGTGTCATTTCTTTTTGGATCACCTTGTATTATTTTTTTTATTTTGTAATAAACATGTACGCACTTGAAAGGTGCACATTATACGTTTCAACAATAAAAAATACGTTCACAATCGTATACATTTGCATTTTTTTTTTCAATGAGAAACTTTATTATCATATAAAATATCGAAAACAAATAACTGATAAATTGACCTTTCAGCTTTTCATTGTTTGAAAAGTCAATATGCAAAAGTTTTCCTTAGCTCCATGCTGATGTAGTTTACTTTATCTCTGATGATGAATTATGAATTTAAAAAAGGTTATTTTTTAATAGGCATTAAAAGTAATATCAAATCATTGTTTACACTACGAAAGTAAGTAAGTACTTTTATAAAAAGTCTAAGGTATGAGGTAAGTATGAAAGTTATCCTAAAATAATTGTTTGGCTTTTTATATGACAAATTAAAAACAGATAACTTGAATGATATGATCAAACGTAACCAGCTAGCATCGAATAAATATTTTTTTAGAAGAACCTATAACTTATATTTAAGTAACTGAAAAATATTCTCATTCAAATAGAATTTAGAGAGAGTACAGAATAAAACAGAAACCTGATTGTAAACAGAATAAAGAGTAGACTCTAACCAAACATGTGTAGTTTATTGACACTGTAAATATCTATTACAGTCAAACAAAGGTTCATGCAATTAGGTTCATGGAAATAGAAACAATCCTGTGAAAATCGCACAACCATATGACGTTGTGGGAAACACTGCACTGTTGTACAGGGCTGCTTTGTTTTCTTGATTCATTCTGATTTAAGCTTGCTTTTAATAATTATTTAAAAAGGTTTTGTTTTTGTGGTTGTGTCTATTATTTATACAATGTAATATGTAATAGTTGTATGCAGTTTGTATACTATATAGTATTTCATACTGCATCAAAAACCCAGTTATGATGGGTTTTTTTTCAAATTAAGTTCAAAACAGATTTGGTATTGGTGTATTAATTGAGTAAAGTGGCAATTAAAAATAACCTTTTAGAATTATTGAAGCAGAAGGTTTTGGGTTTTAATTATCCTCCGAGTAAGAACCATTTAAGGTCTTGCATATAAAAACTCAGTAATGCAGGACTACAATTAAAAAACTTTGTATCGTGGCTCCCTGATTAAACCGTTAATATCCATTGATTTTTGCATTATAGAGCTTTCCTGAGGAATACAAATAAAAACAATTTTTCTAAGCATTTCAAGCGTTAAAGCAATGAAAAAATAATCAGGCCACAAATCAGGTTCCTGTAGATAAATTGATAAAAATATTTTAACTGTATTATTTAAACAATATTCCTTGTAAAATAAAAAAATATATATTCATCTTATCAATTTTACACTTTGAATTATTCAATAATATTATATAATAATAACTTTTATAATAATATATAACTTTTATAACTTTTATAACTTTTATAACTTTTATATAATAATATAATTAATAACTTTTTCGTCAAGGTACTTGTGAAATTGTGGTGGTACTAAAAAAAAAAATTCTTAAAGCCTTATTTTACATTCAATTTATGTACAATCAGTATAAAGATAGGCGTTTAAAGTATTTAAACTTTTACGTATGTCGTTTACTTGATGGCAGAACTTCCTGTAAATGCGCCTCAAAGTGAGTTTCAAGACTCGACCTTAATCCTGGCTTAGTAGTTGACTGATGGAATCTAACGACTTTGCACCAATAAGAAATCTCTTCCATTCCTTTTCCAGAACTTTAGCACCATCGGTAAGTAATACCATCATACATCTCAGTGAAGTTTTTTTACATTTTTACATATTCATAGAAGATATATTCATTCATTTAACTTAAATTCATTCAGAGAAGATTATTGGCAAATTACGGAATACCATTTGGTCGGCTCTGTGGCAAAGTATAAGTCATAGATTATCAGAGTAGTAGATTAAACGTATATATTACTGGGATATTTATAATCAATACAAAATTTTAGGTTTCTATTTTGAAAAATTAGTCAGTGGACGTCCTAATGTCATTGATTAGATCGAGCAGGCCCTTATAGTCCACTATGGCATTTTATTCTTAAGAGCTCCTCTTAAACGACTGAACTGATCTGCATAAAATTTGACGTGGTCATAGTTATCAAAAATGGAAAAAAAGATTAATCTTAAGTTGTACAAATCGAACTTCAGTACTCTGACTTACTGCCCTTCACAATTTCCATGTCAATTTACATAGATAATACTAATCCTACTAGGATAGTTAATTTAGTTTAGCCTATAACTGAAGGTTGTTAATCAACTGTTAAGTAAGAGGTTTTTAAATCCCAATTACATAAAATGAAAAGCTATTGAAAATATTAAATAACAAATTTTAAATAAAATTTCAAGGATTAATAGTTCTAAAACGTAAAATATGTAAAACAATTGAATAGCAACATAGGAAGTTTGCCAATTAAACGTAAAGTTCGGAGTTAAGAATTACGAGTGAAGATAAGAGTTTCTATTGGTTAATGCCAAGTAAATTTTACACATTGAACAAGGTAATGTGCACATGAACGATTTAACCTTCTTAGCTCAATGGTTTCTAATTTTTTTGAAGTAAGCCTCGTTATATAGCTATTTCAATAGCTCGAAAATTAAGTTGTATATACATTTACTAGTAAATATGTATAAACAATACAATAAATGGTTAATTTAACTACATTGAATATTTAATTTCTTTGAATTTATTAGATAAAATAAGACTTACTGGACGACTTTTGTAATAGATTTCTTTTTAGGTTAAACAGTTTAAAAAAGTTTGTTAAATTTAAAAATGCTTCTAATTTTTTTATAGATGTTTTCTGTAAATAAAAATTATACATACTCCAATTTTATATTAGCTTAAAATTGGTGTCCACATTGGTTCAGCACTAAAATATCAAAAATACTGATTGTATATTTCACTTTATTGAATAACACGCAAATAACAAAACTGAATCAACACAATTATCGGTTTACAGTTGTAATATGTTGTAGGCCTGAATAATTGTACGTAGGAATATCCGAGATTTGCTCCATTAAACTTGTTCCAGTTGCTAAAAAATGCGATTCAAACACGCACGAATGCCTAAATCGCTCAGTAAAACCCCTTTTAAACATTAATAAAAGCTTTCAAAAATGAACAACCAGTCTCTGGTAGAGACGTGGTTTGCCAAAGTCCGTGGTCGTTCCTCAAAACTAAAATTCTACCAGGCTATCTGGTGCAGTTTTGTCTCACCTAAGTACAAGACAAGAGACTATCTCTGAATAGTGTATACCGACTATTCCATTAAGTTAAAGTTATGTCATAAAATTAAAATATATTCTAGTGATACATCCGTTATTGCTTACCGTCATTTTACAAAATTACTAATATTTCTAATTGGGCTTAAATAACATATGAAGTGAAAGCAAGTTCTATAATTTAAAATTATAGGTTTTCTAGTTTAATGGTGGAATAAAAAATATAAATTACCAAGTTAACCTAATATTAATTTACCAATAAAACTGCATCCCCTTTAAAAAAAAAAATCTTTTACTATTTTGTACGGAAAGTAATCTAATTTAAAAAAGTAATACGGAAAGTAATACTATTTTGTAATCATTTCTGTAATGAACACGGGTTATAAGGAAAACATTCCAGCGTAATTAGAACTTATATCCACTATAGACCAAACTAGATACTTGCTAACTAACTCGGCTTCTACCAAGTGTGCTTGGATTAACAATTTGCTTTGATGAAACATAAACTAACACTGCTTTTGTTAGGCTTATTGTGTTACAAACTTGTGGACATTATCCCTTGATGTAGCTGTATGAACTGCGGATATTATAATATTGTTTTGTTTGGTTTGTTGATTATTATATCAGAATATTTTCTTATATTAATTATGTACACGTTGTTTGTGTTTGATTATGATTCATATTTCATGATTAGTACCAAATAACATTGGTATCGACCGGCGTCACATCCCTTAAGGAAATATAAAGAAAACTTATCGGAATGTTACCTACTGTAAAGTCTTACCTATTAAAATTTAAATTACCATCCCCTTTTAAACATTAATAAAAGCTTTCAAAAATGTACAACCAGTCTCTGGTAGAGACGTTTACACATATAAACGAACTAAAGTAAAACTAAAGTTTGTAAATCTCAACTAATGTGGTTTCTATGGTCCAGTAAATTTTACCACTTTTGACTGACAATAATTAATTGTCACTTTTTATCTAACTCGACGATAATTTTGGAGGATCAGACTACAATAACTACTAGTAAAGATTTTAATAACACCACTTTCCACTTCTGATATATACACATTTATATATTTAAATCTATTATAATCCCAAAAACTTTTTTTTTACTTGAACCACTCTTATATCAAAAAACCCCTGCATTGCCAGTTCTTTATGTTAAATTATTGTTTAATGACGTAACCAATTTGTATAAATTAGAAGCAACTAGAACATGTCCTTGTTCAAACGTATTTATTTCAAAGAAAAAAGGCTTTGTAATGTCAGAAGATAAGGGGAACGTGGGTAAAGTACCATTGCATTATTTAAGTTGAAAAATAGAAGTTTTATTGTGAGATGTTCTTTTATATAAATACGTCACTTCCTATAAAAAGGTGATAATAAAACATTTAATTGCATTATAGTTATTCTACCAACATAATGGAAATCTCCTTTTATAACGCTAAACATGCGTCTAACTACCGTATTACGCATTAAAAACTTTCAAAGTTAGTACATTTCAAGATTCGAAGTACACACATATCCTGTTATGACAATTTTTTTTAGTATAGCATTATTTGATGGATTAGTATTATGATTTTCAACCTATACATATGTTTTTCAATCATTAAGATAGGTGATACGAATCGTTTATCAATGGAAATTTATAATTTATTGAATCACTGAATTCGATTCAATTGTATAATATTATTGAATAATTCAAAGTGTAAAATTGATAAGATGAATATATATTTTTTTATTTTACAAGGAATATTGTTTAAATAATACAGTTAAAATATTTTTATCAATTTATCTACAGGAACCTGATTTGTGGCCTGATTATTTTTTCATTGCTTTAAGGCTTGAAATGCTTAGAAAAATTGTTTTTATTTGTATTCCTCAGGAAAGCTCTATAATGCAAAAATCAATGGATATTAACGGTTTAATCAGGGAGCCACGATACAAAGTTTTTTAATTGTAGTCCTGCATTACTGAGTTTTTATATGCAAGACCTTAAATGGTTCTTACTCGGAGGATAATTAAAACCCAAAACCTTCTGCTTCAATAATTCTAAAAGGTTATTTTTAATTGCCACTTTACTCAATTAATACACCAATACCAAATCTGTTTTGAACTTAATTTGAAAAAAAACCCATCATAACTGGGTTTTTGATGCAGTATGAAATACTATATAGTATACAAATAATATATATAGAGACCTCAATCATGAAAATCGGTCGGGTAGGAGAGCCAATCGAACTCGGCAAAGATAAACCAAATTTAACTCCCATAACAATAACATGGGGAGCAAATTTCTTTTACTTATAAGCCGAGTAGGATTATAGATAAATATATCCCGATGCTTGATGGCAAATCTGTGCGTGCATACCTTCAATTTGAGACCTCAATCATGAAAATCGGTCGGGTAGAAGAGCCAATCGAACTCGGCAAAGATAAACCAAATTTAACACCCATAAGAATAACATGGGGAGCAAATTTCTTTTACGTATAAGCCGAGTAGGATTATAGATAACTATATTCCGATGCTTGATGGCAAATCTGTGCGTGCATACCTTCAATTTGAGACCTCAATCATGAAAATCGGTCGGGTAGAAGAGCCAATCGAACTCGGCAAAGATAAACCAAATTTAACTCCCATAAGAATAACATGGGGAGCAAATTTCTTTTACGTATAAGCCGAGTAGGATTATAGATAAATATATGCCGATGCTTGATGGCAAATCTGAGCGTGCATACCTTCAATTTGAGACCTCAATCATGAAAATCGGTCGGGTAGAAGAGCCAAACGAACTCGGAAAAGAAAAACCAAATTTTTTTAATATATAAGATTATTTGATGGATTAGTATTATGATTTTCAACCTATACATATGTTTTTCAATCATTAAGATAGGTGATACGAATCGTTTATCAATGGAAATTTATAATTTATTGAATCACTGAATTCGATTCAATTGTACTCCTCTTTAGTCAATTAATGTACAAGTTATACAACAAAGAGCGTCCAATAAATATAAAAAGTATATATTTTTATGTTTTTTTTAGTTTATAGTATATAATTTAAACATTATTAACGAAAAATATACTTCAAATTATCTAAAAAAAATTATAATTTCATAGATAAAACATATATTTATTCAGAAATTTCCCTCATAGTTACTCATTATAATATAAAATGACAATTATTGCAGTCAAAATTGTGGAATTTAAACTCGTCATCAAGTTGTAGTTGTTTTTGTTGATGTTTTTGTTATTGTTTCCGCCGTAATGACGTTCCAAAACCCACTAATGACGTGTTGTTTGAAATTTTACATGAACCAATATTGTATTTCAATTGGTTCCATTTGCGAAACAGTGATTTCTAGTAAATGAAGCTAATCACTCATTTGTCAAAACATATTAATACATAAATGACAAAATAATTATAAGTAGGGTTTTCCGTAAAAAATACACGTCGACTTAATACTGTATTATAAATTTTATTCCTACAAGTTAATCTAACACTTAATTATCTATTATTAAATCATTAATAATTAATTAATAAATAAATCTATTAGGTAATCTTGTAATAGAGTAAAATATTTTTATATATTTACATATTTATGTCTTAAATAAATTGTTTTATACAATTCTAGTGAAATGGAAAAGTTATTTTGCTATCAAGGGCACCTTCAATAAGCCAGATCCGCTTAATTAAAGGCTTACAAGGGTAAGTGGCGTTGAATTACACTGATAGCCTTACTTTTGTTTGAATGGTCTAAAATATAATCATTTAAACTGATAAATGTATAAAAATATACGTAACTTGATATTATTCAGAAAAAAATCGTTAAATAAAATGTTTTTCTTTTTTTATAAATATGAAACCTCTGCAATCAGTCAAATACTTTTTTGGGGGGTAAAGTAATTAATTTTGGCATAAAAAAGAAATAAAGGTTTAAAATTAACTTTTGGGGTGATTATATACCTTTCATCATTAAAATCTTCAAAGTTTACTTTCCGTATAGTGTATGAAAAGACTTAGTCAATCCTGAATAAAATTTATTATTTCAGTTAATTTGTTTCAAAAAGTTCCTATGACACTTATTAGCTTATCAATAATTCATGAATATTATTAGTTTCTGGTCTT
Organism: Macrosteles quadrilineatus; assembly: GCF_028750875.1. Lineage (NCBI taxonomy): Eukaryota > Metazoa > Arthropoda > Insecta > Hemiptera > Cicadellidae > Macrosteles > Macrosteles quadrilineatus. The sequence goes on from NW_026542597.1 coordinate 63,669,732, forward strand.
AGTTCATTTTCATATACATACGTATCTAAACCAATGAATACGCAAACTATATACACAGTCCCGGAACGTTATCTATTTTACTATTATAGATAAAGCTTTTTTTTACAAAACTATAATTGTATAAATAAGCACAGAATTATTATAACATTTCAAGGGAATATTGCATAGCATGCAAAGATTAATAACACGGTTTACACAGTTTGTTAATCCATAAAACTAGTTGTTTCGTAAAAAATGCACATGACTACATTTTTTTATCAATACTAATTAGTCCTCACATTTACTATACGGTAGATGATTTACATATATGAATGATACAATACATTCTCAACCTATGCAACTATGTGTGTATGGTTATAACTAGGGGTATTTTATCCATCAAACATTAAATGGAACTCACCACAGGTAAAGAGCGAACGGCTGATACATTTTTTTGTTTGAATGGTGATCACAGATTTCAATAATATGATAAGGTAACATTATTTGTAGACTAAAATGGCTTTAAACCAGTTATATACGACTACAAATATTGTTTACGATACGAATTTGTAATCAAAAGTTAAACGATATCTTCTGTCACATGGCCAGTGAGCTGAAATCAACCAAAGTAGATACCATACTGTGACCAGGCGTACTCTGAGATAAACGAAACCCCGAAACTATTTATGTTTTTGTTTTAAAAACTTTAGTTATAAAATCTTCAAGCGAGTATCATGATTTTTAATTTGGACGTTTTTGATGTATAATAGGTTACTGCTAATTAATCAATCTAGCGGTTTTATTCCATTGTGTATATTTTGCTACAAACTAAATACTGATCAGAATTCAGATGTGTCGAGATAGCACATACAACCAATAATATATACCAATAATAATATAATACCAAAATATTATTGGTATAATAATATGCAATAACATAGACAAGTATAACTTTCCTGATAAGCCTACTAACTTGACTTTTAAAATCAAAACAATGCGGCTTTAGTGTGGTAAACTTTAGACTCCACATGAAGGGAAAAAATATTTACTGCCGTTGTGAGCTTTAAAGCTTAAGTCTGTAAATTAAATATAGATAGCCAAATATTTGGAAACGATGAATGTATTGAAATAAAACACAAATTGTTACAGTATTTTAAAATTTTATTTAGTAGGCATCTTTCTTCTCCATGCGGTAAGATGTCCGGTATTTGTAACACCTCCGTAATATCTTTTTTCTACCACTACATGGAAATGATAACATTTCCATACCTGTAAACGGTAAGCAAAATAGCTCATTCCATCTCGCTAATCAGCTGATTTCACTATTGGCTTTTCTACATCAACCACAGCAGCGGATTAACAACCAATAAGTTAATAACATAACCTAAAAAAGCAAACATAACCTAAATTACATTTAATGTACAACTGAAAAGTTAATCTTTGTGTTAAGATAAGTTAATTATGGGAGGAATTCGTCAGCTTACAAAATTTACCAAAACATAGTATTTTTCTGATTTACTTACAGATCAATAACGCCAAAATAAATAAGACCAGTATTTAAGCTTACAGAAAATATATTTGTATCGAAACTGTAGGCCTAATGTCTTTTTACGTACAATCTTAACAATCAGCTTTGTGGTATTATAGTAAATGTAGTAAATTATCTAGAAACTGTTTATTAGTTTGGTAAGTATAAAAAATATTGAGAAAAAGTAGACAGCAGTTTATTTCTTTTCACTCTATAGATTTGAGGAACGGCGGTTATGATGTTTTATTTATAAAGTCTGAAAGGGTTTCAAATACATCGTTGATGTATATTTCATTGATTAAACAATATAATTCATTTACTTGCATTAAACTGAATAGGTTTGTACCTAATATAATGTATCCAACCTCTTAATTTGGATAAATCGTTGTTATAATTTAAATCTTTATATGGCATAAAGTAGTCGAAAGCATTATAAGATTATGGCCATAGGTTAACATGGGTATTGCTCATTTTATTGTTAAAAATTTTAAACATTAAATGTTTAAAATGTGGTAAAATAAAATGAGCAAAATATGTTTTTATTACTTAACGATGTAGTAGAAATTTAAGTATTTTCTTCAAACCTATCCAGTTCACTTAAAAATGGAGCCCAGTGTAGCTTTTAAAGTAATAAATTAGAATACGCCTCTGGCATGTAAAATCGTTCTTTTTTATTTTAAATGCCAAATTATACTAATAATAGTGTTATGAACTTTAATACTTTGCAGAGAAAACTTATTTCTGTGAGTTTTATCGTACATTAAATCTGTGATTTAATATTAACCTAATAATATACTTAATATACTTTCTTATTTTATCAACCCTTTCTTACTAAATGACATTTTGTAAAATATTTAGATAATTTTATTAGAGTCCAAATGGTTTCAATTGAACTTCTAGTTTAGAGCAAATTAAAAAAATAGCCTACCTTTTAACACAAATTTTTCAGATGTTTTTTTATAAATTAAATATTAATGTGGCTTTATGTAAAAGCATATAAAATGCAATATTTAATAGGTCAGATTCAAACCCTTTTCAAAACATACCGTATTTAATGCACGTAGGCTAGACGTAACGGTTGAGTCGTTTAAATTTTAATATCAGTTAAATCAATGTTCATCTGGCCATAACATTTTGGGAGAGCCAGCAAGGTTTTATAGAGACGGAATGTTTTGTTAATCCAAAAAAAGATTATAAAAGTTTTTAAAACATAAGTTTTTGCCATGAGTAATGAAAAGGAAACAGATCTAACAGAAAGCTTTTGTAGCTATTAATTTTAATATTGTATTATGATACTGTTTTTTTAATAATTGTTTAACATCATGTATTGATTTACGAAGCCACCAAAACGCGTTTGAGTTATGAAAAAACATTCAAGTTCTTAAAAATAACGTCAAAAGACTAATAACAATGGTTTTAAGTTTATAAGAATATTACAAATTAGTAATAAATAATACTTATTTGACAGTACTTAGAATTATTTTTTTTAGTTTTACTGCTAATAATTTTAATCCATTACCCGTTGCCCCTTCATAAATCCTAGTTTTTTTTACAATGGTAAATACAAGTGATAAATATATTGACGCCTGAACTAACCATTTACACTAATGTTTCATGAATCTAAAAATATTTGGAAATAATTGCTGTGATTTAACACTGTCATACTAATGTGTCATGTTATTTTATTTAATTGGATAGAAGCAATATCGTACAACAAGGGTAGTACATTTAAATTATTGTATTGGCAAATTATTTTTAAAACAATATAATAGGCTTAATTTGGATCTGCCACATTTTACGCATTCCAATGCTATTTTCAGAAATCTCCAAGGATATATTAGAGGAGTTAATATGTAGTCTGCAAGAGCAAAGGCTACAAACAATAAAAAATGAAGTGTTGTTCAGGTCCTTGCCACTTGGTAAATAAATAAAAAAAACACAATTTTATTTATAGAAACCAAAGAAAAATACATATACATAGTTTCCTGTTTGCAGGATCCCTATTAACCAAGTGAGCAGTTTTATCAACTCATTAACAAAAACTTAATAGTTTTTACCAACATTAATTAATTTATAAATTTAAAGTTCTGATATGTGTAAACAAAATTACAATATTATAATAAAACCTTAATAATATATGGTAAATAATTAAATAATTGGTAAAAAACCATTAAATACGAATTAAATATGGCACAGTAGAATTGTTAAATTTTTATTTTTTTTTTACTGTTTTTAAATAGACATCATTATTTTTTATTTTTTTCTCATGTACAACTAACTCAAAGATTTTACTGATTGTTTTCCAAATATTGGCCTTGGTCAGTGAGCAAAGTACTATAAATCTGCCCTAGGGTCCCCAGGTGCTCCCTTAGATAATCCAGACCTAACAAGTATTAACTGTCTTAGTTCCCTAACTGTACAAGTGTACAATTGCATCCTACACACCAATATATAGGCCCACTCTTATATCTCAAATATTGTTCATGGAAACATATTGACTGTAGTTATTAAGTGTTTTTCTACTTGAATATAAATTGACTATTCGCAATTTAAAACATTACATATTTCACTGGAAACAACAACAATAACGTAATTGCATCATAAGAAACCATCATAAAATGATGTCAAACCTCAAAAGAATTAAAACAACGATTTTGTTAAGTTAAGTAGGCTTTTAGGGTTAATGTAACGTCCCTCACTCTGAAGGTGAATTATTACATCATAGCTAATACGTCAGTCAATATTATTGCCAGTATCTGTTAATAATAATAATTTAAAAAATATAAAAATATGATAAAAATATTATTTGTTTAATAACAACATAAAAAGACGGACCAAAGTAAACGTTAAGCCTGATGCAAAAATTTTCTTTAGGGAGTTATTATTTTTTACCAATTTATTTTTGGAAAAATTCATTATTGTTGTGTTTTTCATAAATCAATGAATGCACATAAAAGTGTATACTTGTATTCATTTTAATCATAACTTTTAAAATGGCTCAACAAGCACTTTTAACCCCACCAATATTCTATATGCTAAAAATAAAGCCCGTGACTCTTACAGCAAAGTCTGATATAACTCTCACTAGGACAGAAACTCGCCTAACCAATATACGAATTCACAAAGGCTAAATGACAAGAGTGGAGTTATAAAGAATGCAAGATTATAGAGGGTAATCCCTTTACAGTTTACATCTCTGTTGATTCGTTAATGCCTCATAAAGGTTTCCCGAGCTTTGTGCGTAACATGAACCTTTTATAATCTTATCCGTCCAGCTCTTTATCTCATCTTTACTTTCCCTTCTACTTAGTCGAAAATGCGATAATATATTATCTTGGTGATGGTTACGTTCACTGATATTATATGAGAAATTAAATGTTAAATGGCGGTTTTAGTCATAAAAATACATTTTATTTAAAATTATATAATAACCATTCAGTTTTAACCGTGTATAAAGTAGTATATCATTTTTTGAACGGCGTTTTAAAAAATACAAGAAAAGTAAATTTAGCCATAGATTATTTTACCTAATAATTGCAAGGTTCATTATTACTTTAGGGAGGATTTATTCAATAATTTTCGTAATAATTGTTTTCTGCCTACTGTAATTTGGTAGGAGCATAATTATTTTTTACAGATCAATGTAGATACATAGTTTAAGGTGTTCCATTTAAATTGAAATTATTTAAATTTATTTGTTTGCTTGTACTTGTTGATTCTCCAAAATAAAGTGTTTAATTAACTATTAAATTATTTCTGGAGACATTTGTATTTTATACGGCTTCCTAACTAGTTAAGATATAACTTATGTAGTTTAATAGCAGAGTTGTTCAATTCAGTTGTTGTGTTGAGTTCACCTTCCAGTGATCACAGAAAATTTCAACTCCAATGAAAATGTTTCGTTATTTTCAGTGAGTTGATGACTAGATTGTTAACAAACTACTGTAGTTCAATATTACTGCAATTGACTCTCAGAGGAACAAAGGTTCATGTAACGAGGTACCGCAAAAGCATAAATCCCTTTTACTTAACGTAGCCTTCGGGCAACTCATTATGTTATTATAATACTAAATGGTATACGTATTACGTTAGTATGTAATTAACCGTTTGTAATTAACTGGCTTTTGATTCTGTTTTCTTTTGGGTGTATTTTTGACAACAAAAATTATCAACCAATAACAATTACAATATATTTATTATCCTCTTAAAAATAAATATGATTATGCTTTTTTTCCTTTTAAAATCAACTAATTTTCTTAACGTGAAAAGCTGAACTTTGAGAATGTCTTTGAGAATTCCGTCTAAACATATCCTTGATGCTTTTGCTGTATATTAAGGGGATACAAATGTGATAATCGGTAGTAACATTGATCATCTCGTACAGCCATACAAAGGTTGATGCTCCGAGATACTGGGAAATCTATATAATTAATACGCTACACGAAAGTTTGTCGGTTGAACTCCTCCGCCATTTTCTAACCGATTTTATCCATTGACGTCTCATTGGAAAGAGCGTGTCGCGTAGATTTGCAAACTGACCTTGGGCTCTGCCCCAGTGGCTTTGAAACTTCCCATGTTATCCTTATGAAGAACATGATTGTTTACATTTTGATCAGCTGTATAATTTTATTGCTGTTATTTACTTTTCAATTCAATGAAACACATTGAGTACATTTATTTACTATTTGAGTTTGTGTAAACATAACCCCCAAGACGGATCGTGTTATAGTCCTCGCCACCCTAAGTTGAGGCAGCCAAAGGTCGCACTAGATATACGCCGTGCGGCCTTTGGCTGCCTCAACTAGGGTGGCGAGGACTATAGTATGGTCGTATCTTAAATTTGTGTATTTATCGTTGTTTTGTGTCGCTATGATGGATTGTGTTAGCATGATTGTAACTTAAGTTTGTGCATTTATCGTTGTTTTGTGTAGCTATAATTTGTTTATTATTTGTTGTTTATTTCTTTTAAATGTCTCCGACGCAACGACAACGAAACAAAGACAGGGGGCGCAAACGTGATAACCACCGCAGCTATACAGAACAGCGTAATAGGCTTAACTCATCACAGTCTGAACCTGAACCTGGACAACTTCAACTATTTGGTTACAAATGCGCCCTAACACTACCCCAAAACGACTTTTCGTACTCAACTGGCCCTCTATTAATGACCTGTGTTGCCTGTACAGCGAGGCATTTTGAGAAGGAGAGAACCGTCCGGAATGCTTTAGGTTTATCAATAACGAAGATAAACGGGGTCTGAGTTACACAACGGTAATATTTGAGTCGACTCTCTTAAACTCATTGTAAATATGACTGTTATTCAATCTGAAATAACTCCTGTAATACTTTGTAATTGCTCGAATTCGAGCAAAATGTACACTAGTAACAACAATTCTATGACAATAACACAGCCATAAGTCTGTGGACGACCTGGCATTGTTGTCTGAGGTTGCTTTGTTTACTTGGTTACTCCTAATTGGAACTCTCTTCAAGTTTTGTTATTCAAATTTTTGGCGAAGGAATTAAATATTAAGTTATGTACGAAAAGGATTTCACCATGTTTTCAACGTAGGTTTTTTCAACAGAGGAATCAAAAAGCCATTCATTCAAAAGATTACTTATCCTTTACAATACAATATAGGTACTAATACGTAATACTTTCTCAATAAACTACCGTTTGGATTGAAATTCATTTTAATTTTGTTCTTGATCCGATACCTCATGTTATTAAACATAAAATATACTGTTACTTTGAGGAATAATTCTTTATATAGGTAGGAATGGGCTTTACACAGCCAAAATTGTACATCCCATTTATGTAAAGTTATGACTACATTATCCTTATTTTGTTGGAGAATTGTTTTTGATGTTATCTTTTAAATTTGCATTTTAAATCAGTAAAGCTATTTACTTATTTTTATTGAAACTAAAAAGTCGGGAAAGCAATATTTATTTAATTGGAGTGCAAACCCTGGATTACAGATTACACTATACACTGTTTATTACCCTCTGGGTGACATTCACGGATGACTGGTCTAGGTTTCAATATCAGTTGATTCGGTGCATTTACCTGACAAAAGATTTTTACCACGTTTTAATTGATTTTCCTACTAGCACAAAACAGTAGTTGCTCTCGCTAAGGAGAAACATTTCCATTACCGGTACGTAAAGAGGTTACTATAAAAAACCTTAGAGGATGTTTCGTGAAATAAATTGATTTCAAATTACTCTAAAACACTTTTAGTTTTTAGCTTTGTATTTAAAGCAGTAAATTTTACGCCATTTTAATTGGTATAGTTATATTATATAGATGAAAGTTGTTTTATGAAACGATAATGATTAGTTGTAGGGCTGTTAAATTTGAACGCAAATTTAAATCTTTTTTGTACAGTTTATGTTAAGGTCATATTATCGGATTCGTGTGATTCGTAAATGATGAAACAATTTGGTTAATAGTTTGACACGGTACATTGCCTCAATTATTATTACCATTATATGAGCTACATTACCTCAAAGAAAACATCGTCAATTTATCGGCATACACTTAACAGTCAATCTTGTTAACGATATTTAAAGTTGCTAGTAAAATTATGATTCATATCGAGTATGTGAAAGCTAATTTAGGTTGACGATAGTGCTATAGAGTCACCTTTATGGTTATAAACTAAATTGTGCCTCAAATTGACTGTGATTTGTCTTTGGAGAATCCATTGTACCATTTAATAGAAAATTGAGTTGGTTAACATTGTAGACCTGACAGTGTTATTAACTAGTGATGGTTTCGTTACTGATGAACTCCATTGTGGAATTGCAGATCGAGTTTTGTCGACGTTTGACGAGTGAGAGCGCGTTAGTAAAAATAAGATTTAAAATATCTCTAATTTGCATAAGGTTTGAAGGAAACCCTGTTATAGAATAGCTTAAATCACTGTGTATTTATCGTGGTTTGTTGCATTTTGAATTAAGAAATAAAAAATTTGTGATTTATTAATGAAAAATTTGGTTTATTATGTATTAAGATTATGTGTACAAGAATTTACAGAAGTACGAAATAACCGTTATACAATATTTTGCTGACACAAAAAAATAGGACTCATACATGGTTAAAGAAAGATGTTACTGTGAATACTGCAACAAAACAAAGCGATGGCCTCTCACTCGAAAGTTATTATTAGTTGAATTAAGGTACGGTTTTTATTTGTTTTGTAAAATAGGGTCCGCTCCTTTCTTTAGCATAGACATAACAGATTTCAAAGATCTAGGAAAGTTTCCCTGATATGTGAACTGGTAACTGTTATCTATATTACATGTGTTATAAATTGTAAGTGAGCATTAAAAAAATGTATATTTTGAAATCGTATGCACACTGATGCTTATTTCTTATATCATGTATCCTAAAAAATCTGAAACTGAAGTTAATTGGTTTGACAGGAGTATACGTTTAGATTTTTTTTTGGTGGGCTAGTTATTGGTTGAACCTTAAGTGATGGTTTTTTTTACAATTAATTATATCGTAACTGTTATGATAAAATAAAAATTGCATATTTTAAACTTATCTTTTGTTAGCCAGGAAAGTTTTTTGGGTAGTTTTTCACCGTGACATTGTGGATTTCTCGGTTTGTATTACTGTTATTACTGTATATTATTGTTAGGAAAGTTTATGAAACATCATTTAAACATCGTATCAAGTAAGCATTTTCATAATAACAGCACATAGTTTAGATCAAAACTAATGAAATAACATTGCCAATTTACTTATTACTAATTTCTAAAATGGCCTAAACGACATAAATACCACGAATAAAAGACAATTCCCAATTAAACCATTACAATTAGCCATGTATTTAACTGTTTAGCTGTTTTCAACATGACCTTACTTACCGTATAGGTAATAGTTTACTTTTAAAAACAAAATGCTGCCAACAAAAATTTCGGTTCAGTTTTTTACTTTCCAACAACAAACAGATAACGATATCTTTTAAATTGAAAGTGTATTGAGACTTTTTAAACAGAATCTTTACCTTTGATTTAAGTTCTAGTGTTTACGAAAACATTGTTAGTAGTGTTGACTGATAAATCGAAATGAATTTTGAATTTTTATTTTAACAACGAGTTTCACCGCATATACTAAGCAGAGATATATACATATATTTTGAAATATGAACTCAGCAATGAGCAGATGCAGTTGTTGTTGACGTTGTGTTATCTGTATTAATGACATTTAAAAAACCACTAATGATGCATTTCCGTCATTGTAGGTCTACCAATATTGTATTACAACTGAGTGCATTTGAATTGAATTTGAGATTCTTTGTAGTTCCAGAACTTAGTGGTTACGTGTTATAAATTTCAAGCCCTACACCTAATGTACTACTAAATATGGTGTTATTACCATTACATTTAATGTTATTTTAATAAAGGTATGGATTGGGTGTTATGTAGCTATTTGAAGTACTTGTTTGAGTATTCTGCATGCAGACTAAGTATATAATTATAAAATTAAAAGTGACTGAAAACATTTAATTAGAAACATAGCAAAATAATGAGGCCAAAATAAATACAAAAATTCAGCTGGGTTCAATAACTTTTTATAGCGTCTTGAATTTAAACCTGAGAAAAACTTTGCCATAGTTAGAAATATTGTGCTAAATTATATTTTCAAAAAACCAGTCGGTTTTATTTTTGAATTAAATTTTTCATAAATTAATGAAGTGCTTGAGGGTAGCAGCCTTAAACTTTAGTTGTGTTAAGCAGCATGATTGTAAATCTGTCCATTTTGTCGGTTTTTGCGTTTTTTTGTGTTTTTTTTATAGGTTAATGCAGTGTGCATATTTTACATATTATACGGGTTAAAGCTAGTTAATTTATAGACAAGCCCTGAATCATATGGCATATGAATAATATGGAATATTAAAAAAAAAACAGGTACCTACTGTGAATATTCAATAATAAAAACCTAAGAGTAGTAACCAAATCTACAAACAGTTTTATTGGAACTCCAAATGAAGTGGTGTTATTCTCCCCAACAGTTACAACAACTAAATTGCAATGTGAAAGTGTCTGTTCAGTAGTTACTGTGTCATGTTATGTGAAAGACATGTGAGACGTGATACGAATTCGGACTTTTAAAAGAAGGAAGTTTCGTTATTTTCTACAATTATATTTTCCCCACCCAAAGATTATGGTCTAATAGCTAGCTATGAGTTATGTTAATTACTAAAACATGGTAGGCTACTGTAATGGAGTAAATATACACTCCCCTTGTTTATTTAGTCTGAAATATAAAAAAGTAATACAATCTATTACATTTTAGTTGTAAATCATTAGTTAATAAGTAAAATATTATTTCCTTTCAGTGAATAACATTTAAATAATTTTTAACATGAGGATCTACAAAACCCCTCACTTATTGATTGTGAAATTTTTTTTACCAAGCAAAATATTACATAGCATCTTAGGGATGAAAAGTACCTGCTGTTTCTTAGTAAATGTAACCAATAAATATTTAAAAACAACTACAACAACGAACGAGCGTAGACTTAAAATAAAATTTGTTCCAATTAAACGTTTTACTGTTTTAGTATGTTTTGTTAAGAAAAATATCAACCATAATAATTGTAATCTTGATTGATGGTACTTGAGTTGGATGAAATATAACCAGGAAATAAAGAAAAATACAATTTTCGTGTAGAATAGATGCAACAAAGATAACCTAGCCAACATTGGGTTTACCGGTTTTAAGTTATAGTTCCTAAAGCTTGTGGTGGATTAAGTAGATTTAAATGAGTACGATAATGTGCCTGAAAACTCGTTAAGCAAATGCCAACCTAACAGCAAAATGTAAAAAAATACTTAATGCAAGCGTTTTAAGCTGGATTACAAGAAGTTACACACTATTAATAGTTGTAAATGTGTTTTCATTGTTTTTAACTTATATAAAAACTGAACACTGTCTAGTTTTTTCTACTTCTGTTGCAGCATTTCATCAGTGGGTATATTGCAACTATTTGTCACTAAAACATTAAGCATAAAGAAGTCAACACTTGGTCGGTTACATTTGTTGATTTGAGCTGTTTAGTATGTTTTAAGACTAAGTATTTGGAAGAAAATATTTTTTTTACTGTTAACATTATACTAGGGATTATGTAGACGAAAATATATATGTATGGATAGGAATTTTCCTTTGCCTCTGAAATTATAGACGACCCATAGATTTCCTTATTTTATTTTGGCCTTTAGCTAATTTTTATCAATAATTAAGAAAACTAAACTTTTCAACCTAAGTGGGGTTAAAACTAAACTTGTGTGACAATATTATAGATAAGAAATACAGCAAACTATGCAAAATAATAAGATTAATTTTACTTTCTAGCAATACAATCACGCTTCTAGTACAACTTCATACAAATGTCAAAAGGTACACAGCACACTGGGGGAGTCAATATTCAGCCAACTGACATGTACTGCCGAGAGCAGCCAGCCGTTAAACCTGGCCTCAGGCTTCAACTCTTATTGCAAAATGGTATCCTGAAGAGTGGTTTTTTGGTTTTAATAATTTTTATATTAACCCATTTCTTTTGTTTTTGTTTTATGTACAACCTCAGACCAATTTATAATATTTCTGAGCTTATTCGAAAATTATCATCATGAAACATATTAAGGGTGAAAAATACAACAAGAAAAAACGATCGTGCATACACATTTTTTGTAAATTTAATTAAGGTATGTGTTCATGAATAGAACATGAAGGTAGCCAAAAACATGACAGTATCTAAGCTTTTTTTAGATACAGTTATTATTTAAATTCCGTTTATTTTATAATTTTATTTTTGTGATATAATAATTTGTACCGTTACTACCAACACTTCTTTAACTGAGGACGAACATCAAAGACAAAAGTGTGTAATTTAGAATTCATTTAAAATCATGATACGATTATTTTATTACAATCATTGAATCAATACAACATGTAATTATTATTTTAAAAGGAGGTTAATGAAATAATAATGTATTATCAGTTGCTTTTAGAAAGAAACTTTACATAACCAAATTGTAAAACTAGAAACACTAAACTCGGCACACCTTTGTGGCATGTTATGAAGTACTTTTTGGGCATAACCGCCACATGGTGTACATCCCCAAAATAGGAGATTTTGGGGGAACTCAAAAATTTCAAAAATGGTAAGAGCAAGATTTTAATACAGTAAAATGTAGCAGCCAATTGAATATAAAATTGCAAGTTAATTCCGATTTCTACAGATTTCAATCAGCTGCCATTTTTTGCTGGATTGAGATAGAGACCTCTAGTTTGCGTTGTTAGTTTTCTTTTATCCGGCCTTTAAAATGACGAGAGACTCGATGGGTCTTACCGTTTGAAATTATAGAGTTTATCCCAAAATTTCCCATTAGGGGTTTGGGAAACAAGTAGCAATTAGGTTTAAAAAGTACTTTATAACATGCCATAAAGGTGTGTAGAGTTTAGTTTTCCTAGTGTGAGCTGTTACAAAATTTACAGGGGATCTCCAGACCTGGAAAGCTGCAAGTTAAATTTAACCTCTGAGAATTTTAATTGGCTGTCATTCTTTACTGGATTGAGATAGATACCTCTAGTTTGCGTTTTTGGTCTTCTTTTACCAGACCCTTCAAAATAAGGGAACCATTCATTCGTTGGGTCTTACAATTTGAAATTTTTAAGTTTCCCCCAAAATACCCCATTTTGGGGATGTACACCAAGTGGTGGTTATGCCCAAAAAATACTTCATAACATGCCATAAAGGTGTGCCGAGTTTAGTTTTAGGCCGTTTAACAGGGGTCTCCAGACTTTTTTACTAACCCTGCATATCAATTGATTGAAATGTCAAAAAGTACAGCGTACTAAACCACGCATTACATTTATTTACAAAATGTACTACAAACCAAAGTTAATTATCATTGTATTGTGTTTGGTTAAAACATGATAACCCTTTCATGAGAAAAGCCTAAATTACAGGCCTGTAGTAAACCGGAGCTGATAGAATTAATGCTTAGTGGCTTAGGCTTAGTAGTTTACTGGGTTAGTGGCTTAGGATTAGTGATGTTCCATTACACAGAACACCTTACTTGTATTAGTGTGATTAGAAAATACACTTACGCACTTATAGATTACTTTGATCATATCGGTAACAATCATAAAAGCGTTGAATTATAATCCTAATTTCGCTTACTTAAAAGTATTATCGAACTAACCTGAAACTAAAATGTTATATATCTGTTCATGATTTGAACATTCCAGTATGAATATACTACATGCAAGTGTTAACACTAGATATCAAAAACATTTCATACTTTTCAGGAGCTACATCACTGAGGTTCAGGCTTCATGTAGCAGAAAAATATTTCCTGAGTCAATCATGAATAAACCTTAACGTTTACTTCTTTCGGATATATACCATTAAATCTTTTTGTCTGGATTTAAGCCTAACGATGATATTTTTTAATAATATAGATTATAGATTATAGATCATAGATTATAGATTATTATGTTTTAATGTTTAATACTTAATGTTCAGTGTTTAATGTTCACTATTCCAATAATAAATGCTTAGCGTTGCTTGTTTATTTAATTTAATGTTTAATATTTAATAATCTAATGAACGAAGTTCACAGTAAAATTAGTATTTCAGAAGTTAAAATGTCAAACAACTATGTTATTTTTAATTCGATGTTCTTTTTATGTTCAACGTTCAATAATTAATATTCAATTATGATAATCTACATTGGGGGGGGGCACTCTTGACTCAACAACAATTAATGAAATGATTATATTGTAATTGAACATTGAACAGTGAATATTTTAACATTTAGAAATGAAAATATAACAATGAACTTTGATCATTAAACATTTAAATAAATAATCTAGCAATGCTAACCATAAAAATAATAATTGACTATTATTCTAATAATAATTAGAAATTTCCTTTAAAATAAATTCCACCTTAGGTTATCCTATTACATCTAAGCTATACAAATAATAAATATAAAATGTATTAGACCAAGGGACTAAGTTTTATTTGACTGACCATAGGAAGGGAATTGTTTAAACACTACCCTGATAAGAAAAGACAAATTTATACTTTTAATAACAAACTTAAGAAACCCCTTTCATATTCTTTTGATAATTGTTAAATTACAGTTGTAGCTAAACGGAATAAAAAAGGAGACTTTTAATTTTATACTCGAAAAGCCTTACCTCAAATAAATCTTTTATTTTGTGTCTAATGATTTGTAAGTACGTTTCACGATGCCAATTTAACCACTATGTGCTTTAGTAACATAAAGTGAGACAAACTGTTTCAAGCTGTTACTTTCCAGCAATACACACTGGCCGCCACATGGGGAACATGTCACCAGAACTGGTGACAGCTTGAACACAACAGCTTTAATATAGATTTTACAAAGTATTGTGTTTTTAAAGTGATTTTACAAAGTATTAGGAATTAAATGTTCCATTAATCATATACGCAAATATGGAAATATTATTTTCTAAAGAATCATAATCATTATTACTTAGACATATTGAAATATTGAATAATGCTGTGACTAAACTATTAGGGCATTACATCGAAAGTAAAAGTAAATCGTGGTTATAATGATAAATACGTAGACTACCTTATCTATTAACTTAACTAAATCACAGTTTATCATGTACTTTTCGAACAATTATATTTACAATTATTGCATTTATGAAATATACAATCGCAAAAAAACTTAAAAAAAGTTCAAAATGTCAAAACTATACACCATGAGTTACAGCAATGTCTTTCCCTTGATAAAAGTGTTACTTATATAATTAGCTTGTCTGTTTGCAGCTATGAAACAAATAATACGGACAACTCATAAAAATGTAATTTAACCATCAACGATACAATTTACTAAGATCGCCTTAAACAATCTTTATCAAATTGATTGTACAATTATTACCAATCGTTGAGACTACCCAACATTCCACTCTAACCAATACTGACTGTTGGGAAACAAATGTAATCAACCTGTCTCACCAGTGTTACTGAAATCAACTAGTGGTCCGTTTGGTATTGACTGGATGTCTTACATACTGTATGAAATACACCTACCTCTTGTGCCAACACCACTTTGTACTAAAAAACTGAAACACGAGTTTTTGAAAAACATTGTTGTCACTTTATAAAGCAATGTTATAAAAACTGCTGTGTTCAGCATAGTTAGATTATCAGTGATAATTAGTTATGAAAGACAGTTTCATAAATAAATGTCAGTTGTCTTATCCAAACCTGAATTGTATAACATTTCTTTCACGTACCGGTAACATGAAACGGTTACAGTCAAAAATCAGTAACTTTTTCCTTCTGTACAAACGTTTACGAGTACGTATAAGTGTTAAGGTTTTTAAGGGATTTAGAAAAAAAATATTTTGCCCAAATTGTAATGTGTATTAGTCAATTTGTACTCAGCAAAACTGTATTTGAAGCAGGAATAAATTATTATCAGATCCTTTACCTGCATGAAAATAGTCACAAGCAATTTAATTCAAAATAAATAAGTTTCCCATCACACAGTATTGTACTACGTGTTTACAATTGCCACCGATAACTCTAAATAACATGAAGTTTCGTAGAACGTTAACACTGTTAAAAACCACGTCCGAAATACTTTAACCACTCAAGTTCAGATTCTGTGTTGACTAATAGAATATTGAAACCACGAACATTGCGTAAAGTAAAAATCGAGATTGATCTTTCTTTTTTCACCCATCTCAAACTGTCATAGTTTTTGTAATGACAAGATGTCATTAAGTATTAGTACTGAACTATTCGTTATACTTGATCATCATGACTGAGTGTAAAATGATTCGCTATTAAATAGATTACATCAAAACTATTTTAGTAAAAGTCAAGTCGAATATATTAAAACAATTATTAATAATTAAACGTAACACGTGAACACCCGAAACAAATTTGTCTCAGTCATAGTTATCGTGTCTCGTTTGTGACACGTTTGGTATAGACTGGATATTTGGTAGACCATCATTTATATTTGACTTGATTCAGTTATCAAAAAAATTTATAAACTTCATCATCAGGTGGAACTTAACCATCCTTTTAAGTTCCAAAACCTGAATCTTTTATACAATCATTTTATGAACAGCACTGTCAAATGTAAAATAGATGTTTTTTTTTTAAATTACAATGAAAGCGCGGCATCCCCTTTTCCATGATTTAAAATATTATGTAGCTTTTTAAAACTGAGCATAAAAATATTTTTATGCTAAATCAGTACTAAGCTTTTTTGAACAAATGCGCTCATTCACGGTGGAATTTAGTTATCTCCATCAATATTCATTCGTCTTTGGAAAATGTAGAACTGTCATTAGAAAACATTGTGTGTTAAAATTAAATGGAAGAAACTTATATTGCTCATAGAAATTTTCAGCTATCTTAACAAATTCATACAAATTTGTGGTTGAAATGTACTTAAATTCTATAAGTCTAAATATAAAAATCCCAACGTACTCAAAGTAAGGAAATTCTTCTTTTGGAAGCTGCGGCATCAATTCAAACACGTTGTAGTGTAACTTGAATTAAAAACATCTTCAAGACATTTAAAAATAATTTATTAACTTCCAAGTTATAAACCTTGATACACTGACTTCTTTTTCTTTAAATTAACTTTTATTAAGATCATTCTCTGTTCAAATTTGATTTTTAACATTTAATTTTCTTTACACGATTTCGGATATTTCTTGAATTTGAAATTATTATTATTCAGTTTCATGAGCCCTAAAAAAAATACAATAACATTAGAATTCTAGAATTAATACTGAAATAAGCTGAAAAGGAGTAGATGAGACATACATGAAAATAAAAAAGGTTAAGACTATTAAAAATTCAAACAAACTTACCCAATTTGGGGTACCAGAAGCTAAGATGGTTAATCACAAGTGAACTGATCTACAGTAATACCAAACTAAGCCCGACTGAGGAAGAGCCTTGCAGCACGTGCTGTCCCCCTCCCCCAATGACGTCGCATCTACTTTACAAGAATTATTCTGAATTGACTTGTAACATTTTGTTATTTGAGCAGAGTTGCAAACTGTTTCTTTAATAATTCAAAATACAACTTCTTTAATTTAATTGTTAATTTAATTGTTGTTGTTTAGTTTAATTGTTGCTTTAATTTAATAACACAAAATTCAAATTTTATTTCAATACATAAACAAAAAAATATTAACCTAATCAAAAATGCTACAACGACTTCCGAGAGAATTTGAGTGACTACTATCCAAAGATCTTTGAAAACTTGCAATTTGATTTAATATTTTTAACCTCCTGAAAGAGGTTTCCATGACCAAAGAACTAACTAATTGTTTGATAAAATATTGGAACTTTATTTGGGAGGACAAAAGATATTAAACTTATATGAAAAGTTAAAATAATACTCCATTACTGTATTTATATTTAATTCACTGAAAAATATGGTACACTTTAAAATACTTACGCAAATATATGAACGACTTTGGTTTAGATTCATTTATATATCACAAATATTAAAAAAAAAATTTTGACATAGATGTTCCTCCTAATATTTAAGAATATTTTAACAATTAAAGTTATTCGATGATGAAGTAAATTTTTGCTTTAAATTCACTTAATAAATTTATAAGATACATGAATATCACCAACTTAAATGTTATTAACTGCATTCATAGGTGGTGCGGTGCTAAAAGTATATGAGTGTGAGTACAGGCTACAGTTCTCTGCAATAACCATCAGTAGTAAAGTGTTTGTGGTTGTGTTTCAGCACACTACATGTCTGCAATGGTCTCAAGATGTCATGATCAACTTTAAATTTAACCAAATGAGCACAACCGTAACAAACTGTATTCCT
The DNA here is from genome assembly GCF_028750875.1 of Macrosteles quadrilineatus. Lineage (NCBI taxonomy): Eukaryota > Metazoa > Arthropoda > Insecta > Hemiptera > Cicadellidae > Macrosteles > Macrosteles quadrilineatus. The sequence goes on from NW_026542597.1 coordinate 63,688,141, forward strand.
AGTTTCAGTTTAATTGCGTATGTTTTTTTTATTTAATTTATGGGTTAACTGTAAGAAATGCCCGTGAGGTCCAAAGTTCGCCACAAAAAGATGCATTTTCATTTGAAAAGAAAAATTTGCATTGCATTTAGAGTTATTTGGCTACTGCAAACAATTGAAACACATCTTCCTCTTATTAGTAGAAAGATTGTAGAATTTTTTTAAGAGTTAAATATTTAACAAACTACGATTTGCAAAGTTTATACAACAAAAGCTATATTTTATACAATTTTTTTTTATAATCCGTATGGCTTCCAAAAAATATTATAAGAGTCTTCTGTCGTATTTATTATGATGGAAACGTTTTATTTAAAAAATATTGTACACAATATGCATGGGCCTATTTAGTTTAGCGCAAGAAAAGTAATTTTACGTTACCCTAAAAATGGGTATTACTTGTGGGTATTTTAAATGAATTCATTTAATGAGATTACGTCCCTAAACATGGTTTGCCATAAAGTATATTACAAAATCTAAAGCTTAGTCTTTCCCTAATTAAATGTACAATATGCCATCCACGATTTTATTTAAGTATAAAAGTATATACAACCTATTAAACAAAGAAAATTTGTTTTACCTTTCTATTTTCCAGGTACATCTTATATCATACAGTTGCACAGAAACACTGGACTAAGGAAGAGTAAATAACAAGTTGGCACGTTTTGTTTTTACTGACTATATCAGAAAAATTTGATTCATCACAATGTCCTAAGCGTTTTCAACCCGCAGTTCAAAGTTTTTTTTATTTTTCAAACAGAATACTAAAACCTTCTAGTACAACGCTGTTCAGCTTGTGAAATAAAGACAACTATAAAGGTCCCTAGAGGAAATCAAATCTTAAGTTTAATGACTATGTTTTTTACACATTAGCTCGACCAAGGTAAAATTCATTATTTGTTTTATTCAAGTTTTTAAGTTTATTCATATTCAATCAAAAATTATGAACGGAAAGTGTAATGAAATTTGATTTATTGTTGTAGGGGTATCTTGGAGATGACGAAACCTGGTGTATTCGGAATCCCAGCAGAGGCAAAACTTGGTGGAAAGAAGGGAAAGTAGTAAGGAGCGCGTTCTTAAACATCACTTATATCTCTAGACTAATTAAAAACATGCTCTAATAAAAAAAACTCATTACAAACAAAGTTTTTTCAATCCCCGTATCATCTTTAAATTTAAGATGTCTGTGCACAAATCTGTGCACAGAGGTAGCTGTGCAAAGAGATAGTCCTCGTGTAAAAATAAAATACCAAAAGAACCAAATATATTTAAGACTGATTCAAAAGCTCACAATCAAAATACACAATGGTCACCGAAGATTATTCTAGACACGTCCTCGCCATATTTCACCTGTTAAACGGAGATAAGTCCGCAGCTGTGAGATTTATACGTATTTCAACACAAGGCCTATCTAGTGAAATTGTCGACATTTATTTCATGTGATATCTAAGAACAATATATTCTAAAGATTTTCATAATTTAAATTGTTAATCCTAGTATTACAATCATCCAATTAATCCCAACGTTCTTTCCTTAATGAAATAAACAATTCAAAAATAATATTATTTTTGTAACGGTCGAAAGAGGTGCTGGGTATAATTTAATACAAAGTCTATATAATTCACTTAACAGTGTGTGTAGCATTTATTACTTCAACGTAAACTGACTAAGTTTGGTTAGGTGATAAGGAAACCGACTGCATACCTACCATTGATAAACACTACGCGAAACACGCAGACAATAACAAACTGGTTACAATGGTTACATGAACTATGTGTGGGACAAATTTAATCCATTTGTTACTCAACTGTCAGTCTGAAATACCAGTCTGCACTGTATTATGATTTACATATGTAGATCAGGATTTTAACATTTCATTCTTTTGTATAAAATACAATCGTCATCTAAGATGTGTTTTTTTTTTGTTTTTTTTTGTAAAAGAAATAAACGCTATTGTTAAAATATGTAATAATATAGGCCTATATGGATACTTATAAAAAAGAAAAAATCAAACTGTTTTATCCTTAACTTATATGTATTATTACCAAAGGTATACCTTTTTATGGAACTTATGAGTCAGACACAAGTTATGAGGTGGATATTTATTGTTGTTGTATTCAACTTAACAACATTCTACAGCCAATGATGTGTCCTTTTCTATCAACCTAATATTGTATTTTCGTTTTTATCATTCGTATTACTACGATTACTGTGAAAACCTAATTTTCAAATACAACTTTACTTAATAAAATTATATACTTTCAATATGAACATTTAATTTAATTTAAGAAGATATCACTTATTGTTCATATATTAATGTCAATATTTATCACTTGGTAATAAAAACTACTAAATTTACTTGATATTATTGGACTTTTCATTTTGAACAAAACTGGTGTTTCATTGTTATAATTTAAAAAAAGTTGTTTAAACATTTTCTTTCCAAAGATAGGTACGATGGATAATGTTGTATGTATTTACATGCAAGTACATACGGAAAAATACAGTGATTAAAGTTTCCCATTAACTTGAATACCTCAAACCTTATGTAAATTTAAGAAACATTGACCTATTGCCTTAGGTTACAATGTTTCACTCCCCAGAACTTGATCAAACTTAATCTGCAATTCCACAGTGGAATGCATCAGTAACTGAAACGATCACTAGTTAGTTAGTAACTGTCAGGCTAACCTAACCCGTTAAGAAACTGTTCACTAACTCGATCATTTACTACATAGTACAACGGAATCTCTAAAGACAAACCACAGTTAAACAGGCACAACTTAGTTCATAACTTTCAAGGTGACTATAGTACTGTCGTTATTCTATAACCGGTTTAGCAAACGTAGTATAAACAATATTTTACCACCACCACACAGTTCAACTATAGCTAGTAGTACAGTTTACTAGCTTAACAGTTAATATTTACAGCAAACAATAAAGGATAAATAGATTATACTTACCTTTGAGGTAATGCACTGTGACGGGTAAAGCCTAAAAATCTATTTATTTCATCATTTTTTTACACGAGGTCACCTTAGCATAAGCTGTTCAACCAAGATTGAAATGTTATTCAAATCAACTAACTTTCCCCATCCTTGCAGATAATCTTAAGTGAATTAATTATAAAGTAATATTTCAGATATATTAAATCTCTAATGATGCACATAAATCCAATCATTAACTTGTTTAAATAACAAATAGTATTTTAGGCGTTTTGAAGGGATTTTAGAAACTACTTTTTCATACAATTATTAAGCTCCATGTAAGGTTGTTCCTCTGTATTAGCGAATTTCCTAAATAGGGAATAAGCTATTACCGTAGTACTCATGGTAAGACCTGGAACCCGGGACCGATTTACTTTTTCGTTTTGAGGTCTCTAGAGGCCGAAAACACTATCCGTTCAAATTCATATATACATGTGTTTGTTAGCACGATAATTCGAGCAAAAATGATCCTATTTTGATGAAATTTGTTATACACGTGTAAACCAACATTTATTAGAAGGAGTTCGCGAACCAGCATGATCGAACTATTGAAATGGGGGTTTATGGGGGATTTTATGAGGTAAAAATAGGGTTTTCCCATTTTTGACAACACTCAATTTTAAAATTTCTTTCAGACTAATTGTTTAGAGCTTAAGAAAGCAAATAATTTAGTATATTGAATGTTACTATACGCCTAATAGTTACGGATAAAATGCCAGCAAGTTTTAAATTTAAAAATAGCATGTTATTCTTATGAAGAATAAGTCAACTGTTGTAGTTAGCTTGTTTACGAATATAGTTTGATCAAATGTGGAATATACATTCATTTCTCACGAAACTACAGTATTATTATTTTATAACAACAAACACTTTTTTACCCTCCATGTTGAGCAAACCTAAGTACTCGTTAAACTAATTGTATTTAAATAGGGAATAAATGCGATATTTTTTAGGATGAATTTTAGTGTAAATCCAATCAGACAAATGGAAATTCGCTATTTCTGAGGTTTGCTGTGTCGAGGGTATTAGGCATTGCATTGTGGATATTCAATTAAAATCCTATAAATATCATAATACTTAAAAATAACTTTTTTATTTTAGTTCTAACTTAACTGAGAAATTGCAAAAATACTGCTTGCATCATTTTTCAGAATCATTGGTTTATTATTACATTTACAGCTATAATTACACCTAAACGCTATTGTTTTGCTGTACATTAATATAAGGCTTTTTTTATGAGGACATAATGAACACTGCAGGACATCCAGTCAATACTATTTTATGTAGTTTTCGTTGTTAATAGTCTATTTATAATTGTTTTTATGTTGTTAAATTGTCTATTTATATTGTTTTTCGTGCAACATGCCTGTATAGCTGTTACGTCCTGTAAATCATGTATATTTATTCATCAAAACTGTGTTGTTATCGTTTTTCATATTATCATATTTCATATTATTTATTAACATTTCATATTTGTTATAATATTTAATTATTGATTGCACTATAACTATTCCACTTTAAGTCACATCAATTTTTATCAATCTCAACTCAACTCTTTTGTAAAATAGTGTTTGCCGTGCATGTAATAAATAAATATTAAAGTGGCCACTGGTGCAACTCGCTATCATCATATTGGGACAACTTGAGTCCGGTTGTAACACAACTCCTCAGTCTAGATTAGCCAGACACATTCTGGAGTTCCACCTATACAATTACCCACTTTATAGGCTAATGTATTTCGGTTGGGAGTGGTTTTACTAAGAAATGTTGTAAAGTGTGAGTTAGTTAGGCTGTAGGTTTTTAATGATTCGTTAAGTTTGTTTATTGGTATAAGAATATTGAAACGAAAGAAACACTTTAGTTTTTGATTAATTTGCATGTTTAAAGTAGTTTATACAAATGAAATATTTCATAGAAGTAATTAGGGCATTAATTTTTTAATATGTGTAAATACTTTTTAACATTTTTGGTAGGTAATTTAAATGAAAAGAGTAAAAGCGTTTCAAAGTGTTTCACATAAAATCCATCCTAGTAAATTTTCAATAAACGATATTTTTATTACGTGGTATTTACCTTTTCTCGGCTAACTTAATTATCAACTTTAGTTGAAAAACTATCTGATTCTACCCCAATGCAGACATTTTTGGCCACAAAATATTTACTTCTCAAAATTAATTGTGCATTATCATACTAAAGCATTATTTTTATTGTTTAAATTGCTAAATGAAAATAAAACTGCTATTTTCCATTATAACAAATTTCATAATTCTTCTTTGAAACTATTATTAATACAGTGTCTGCTTAGGAGTCTTTATTTAATCCCAGACCAGCGTTCATAATCACCATATGACCAAAACGTTAGGGCAGCTAAACACGCTTTTGATGTTTAATTTGATTCTCATAAAGCCTTTTTGTGGGTTCATATTCCAGTTATAAATTTAAATCTTTTTAGTTTAAATTATTCTAGCACTACTCTGGCTTAAACTTTTCTTTGATAGTAACTTCTTGAAACTTGGCTTACAGTGATCGACCATTCACTATGTATATTTCATGAATGTAAGGCCTACCTTACAATTTAAATTTGAGCCTGAAGAAATTAAACAGGAGGAATTAAACCCTGAGGTTTGAATATTTAAAAGCGGCTTTTTCATCTTACAAGATATCGTTTATTAAATGAAAGGCCTTGGTGTTTGTACACGAGTATTTACAAGTTTTGAACACAAGGGATACTTGCTTTAATTATACCCTGAAAGCTTAGTTATGTAACTCCAGTACAACCAACCTTAATAAACAAGTATGTATGTAACGCGTCTTATGTTTTTGGTCATTATAGTGTTAAATTACTAGAACTCGTGTAATTTGCCACGTATTAGAGAAAGGCTCTTTTTTAGCAATGCTAAACTGGTATAATATGCTTTTGCATCAACAGTTAGTAGGTTTTATAATCAACTAACAGTTATTATTGATCTCCATATTCAACGTGTACTATATTTATGTCTCCTTAAACTTGCTAAACCAAAAATATCATGAAAACCTTGTACAAAGTTTTAAAGTAATATATTCCTCAGCAGGTTACTGATTTTGTTGTTTTAATATACAGTTACAAGAATCGGTAGTCTCTTATCGTATTTTAAATAGCAGAAGTATGCAGTATAAAAAAGTGTTATTTTTATGCATACTATAATGCAACACTTGAATATTTAGTTAAAGTTGTTTTGTATCAGTGGAAAGTTCAAATAGATAACCCACTATAAATATGACAAACACACCTAAAGTATTGGGTTATTTTTGTGCTAATCTTCACAATACTCAGAGTTAAAAAGATATCCACTTAATTTAATTTTCTCTTAGAGAAATCACATGAGATTTCTAAAATGTATAAACCATTACTGTATAAGTACGTCAAAATGTTAAGGTAATCGTTTAAGTGGAAACTCTCTGTTATGGGTTCGATTGAAATCACTTGTTCAATGTGCTGTGGGTTAGAAACACGACCATTCTCCACACATACAAATCTGTAAACTTTCGATTTCGTACTACTAAATGAAATGATTATATTTCAAAACAATACTAAAAGATTATGAACCATACGTACCTTAGGTATGAAAATTATTCACTAAAATTTGGATCCTTGACAAAGAAAATAATTAAATCTTGACATGGTTGTAACAATATTTTAAATTACATTTGAATACACTCCTTGTCAGATGATTTTACGTATCGTATAGTCAGTAAGTATCATTGGGTCAATGAATAATTCCATAACTTCCATTCTATTGTGAACCCATTAAAGTGTGATATGCAAAATTGTTCCTAATTTCACAGTTGAACCGCTACCATTGTTGGATACAGCTAATAACAAAGCTGTTGATTACAATAGAAGAGTTTTCGTGCGTTTGCGTGTTTCGTCAACAAACTAGAGCATGTGAATATTTTTGTTGTTGAGGTTAGCAAGGGGTTAGGCAAGTCGCAACAATTAATTATAAAGCATGGCAAAAGGAAAAGCATAACATGAATGCTGTAAGTAAATTTTGAGCTTATTAATATTTTTCCAAGTTATCACATTAAGGAAAATTTCGACAAAATATTATATGCAACTCTTGTTCAAGGTGTGTTTGTTTTTATTCGATAAAGTACACTAAAGCTGGGTTTTCCTAGGCGCGGAAGTGGAGAGCGGAGAGAGGAACGCGGAAAACTGAAAATAGATTAACATGTTGTTCAGCTCCGCTTCTAGGAAAACAGTAACATAAAATTACCTAAGACACGTGGAGTCCGCTCTCCGCGTTCCTCTCTCCGCTCTCCACTTCCGCGCCTTGGAAAAACCGACTTTAACGATAAAACTACACATGACGATAATCCTCATGTGTCAACATTTTTCTGGTTTCAAAATGGCAAGTTTGATCACTAGTTTCCCGAAATAAACAGCCCACTTTTAGTTTAAAGCTATATACATATTTTTTATATACCTCTTAAGCCAAGCCCTTCTTTACTCCCACTAACTAGTTCTTATTTTACGTTAAGTTACATACCTTTTCTGACAGTTTAATAATCTATGTGAGAAACGTAAAATAAATAATGACGATAGAGGTAATCACCATCACGAAGAACATTTATGGAGCAATCATCGTCCATGACCATAAGAAGGCTATACTCAAGTAGAACTCATTGCAGCGGTTAATGTTTCTTTAGGGCAACACATTTCCTTCTACCACTATTTAGAGGAAACTTGGATATTGCAATGATGTTTAGTTTGCTTAAACTCTACCTGTAAGTTACCTGCCAACCTGGTAAAGATATGCCTTGAAATAGTTTATCCTTGAAAAATAAATAGCTTTGTCACTGGGTTTACACACCATTTAGTATCAATGACATGTGTTTTACAGAACAGTCAAAAACATTGTTCTTACTTTCTTAGATTTGTTTTTTCAGTTTTACCGTTTATATTTATATGTGTTTACAACCAATGAATATGATAATTGTTAATATGAAAAGCCATTTTTTTACAAAAAATTGTGTTACGTTTTTTATTTACAGAATGTAAATTTATATCTCATTATTTATTTAAGATATAGCATATTCGATTTAATGGTCACGACGTATTAGTTTGCCTAATGATTGATATAACTATATTAGAAGGTGCGATTTAAAAGTCCCGAAACGATGCAATATATTTTTACCATTATAGATAATGAGATTTGGTATATCGATAACGGCCATAAAAGTCTACTCTTTTAAACTGTTATCATTTTTAATCTATAAGAGGTCGGCCCACGAGGAGTCAGACATAAATCTTAAAGAGCAGTATAGGTCAAGTTTGATATAAAATTAAAGGTGGTAGATAGTAAACCACACTGCCGCAAACTCTAACTCAAATGCACAATCGAGTCCAAAATGGAATCAATTTATATATTTCGTGAATCTGCCATTTTGAATATTTAAATGGCTGCCATTTGTTATTCAGTTGTCCTTTTGAGTTAAAATGTGCCGCATTTTATCCTAAGACCTTTAATATGATGTGCATACCAACCTATGCATAAGTCTATGATTTTCTTCCGAATTCTAGCGGGCGGGCCTGAGGAAGTATATTATATCCATATAGCGTATAATTACACTGCAAATTCAATGAATCTTGGTGTCGTTTTTGACTCGGTTTTCCGTTGAGTTCGAATTTGTGGCAATGTGTTTTACTAAGACATTCACTTTAACCAAACTCAACCTACGCTGCTTCCGGGCCATCCCCTAAGGGTAAAAAATTTTAATAGCTTAAAGAGTAAACATTTATAGTTATTATTGATATACCAAGTCTCATTTGTTCATCCATAATGGTAAAAAATATATCACACCGTTCCCGGACTTTTCAATAACGCGGTATACAATCAAAAATAAAAGAATTACTTAATTTTGAAGAATGTCATATTACGTTAGCATTACTAGTCATTTTAATGATACATAATTAATGTAGTGAAGTAATTATTCGTACGAGATAATCACTTCATAAACATCTTGTCGTTTCTAGTTTGTGAAGTGTAAATAAGAAAAACTTTCACTTTTGAACATTTACAAGAATATTAAAATAGCAAACAATGTTAATTAAGAACAATAACCTTCCTCACAAATAATGTAAGATTTTAAGTAAAACTTCTTAAGAGTTTAGCTCAACGAGAAATTAAATTTTGAAAAATAAAATTGTATTTAATAGATCAACACATGATGGCTAAAACTGTAAACTTGAAAAAAAAAAAACATTAACTTTCCATTCAACGAATCAAGTGCAGGGCAGTTAAAATAGTGTGACTTTGAGGCGTCTCACCACTCAAGTACCGAAAGAAGTATATATATTTACAAAAATTGCAAAACGCTTTTGTTTCAAAGGCATGATTTATGTAGTGGCGCGATAAATGGAGAGAGAAACCGATAAGAAAATGCAATATCCGCAGCCTTGAGCTCGTTCTTCAACCTTTATCTGGCTTTTAACAGGTTATCATTTGGGTAAATGCTTTCTATGCATTGTATTATGTATACGTATTGCATTTAGTTCACGTCACTTGAAATGTACTATCCTAACTAAAGTGGATCGCATACAATACCAGTCATAACTCACAATTATCAGTAACTGGACATAAAAAAACCTCAGGAACTGCCAATAAGAAGCATAATTGTATACACAAATGTATGAACCCTTATTTTAAATTATTCAAAATTCATCATCTAGACAGGATTTGACTTAACTTAGCGCGTCATTTAGGTTCGCGTTATTATCATTGACTATTAGTCTTGCAAATTAAAATATGCTCAACGGGACAAACTTGACGCTTTTCGCGTAAAACTATTGTGGCTTGTAGGATCTTACAGCTGAAAGCCGATTATTACGTTTCATTACAAACAGGTTGGTACGTAATAATAAAAAAATAAAAATTTACTTATGCTTAGTATCCTCTAAATAAGTTAAAATAAAGGGCTTATTCCAACTCCGCGCAGTGGTCAGAAATCTGTCAAAACCGACTGTCCAACTCCGCGCAGTGGTCACTTCGGATCCCTCGCGGCACATGTCCAACTCCGCGCAGTGGTCAATTTTGGCTCTCACAGCCCTGACGGCTGAGAGTTGGTGTTTGAACCTTGAAATTGTGTTATACTTTACGCTATGTTTATCATTATTAGGAAAGGAAAAGGGATAAGATATACCTAACGGAGGTGAAGCTTAAAAACCACTACCGTGAGAAAGAGTGACTGTGAATTTATACTTTCCAAATTCTACAATAGTCAATCATTCATATTACTGGGCTTATGAGCTCTCTGAACTTTAGTACCAAGTTCAAAAATATTAGTTTTGTTTACAACCGCAGATTGCTATAACAAATTAGCTGTAATCTCTGTTTCATACAACAGTTAGCTACACTCCTCAAATTGGAAAAAACGGCCGACAAACGTCTATGTTTTTTTTATGACTTGCAATACAAAATTATATCAATACTTAAAGCAGTATAGGAATTTTAATAGAACTTCAGACTTCAAAATTGACTTTATATTTAATTACTCTACGTACAAAATGTTAAAAATTCCAAGGCAAGTGAGCCAAAATTGGTGGTTTTTATCAAACATTAATAAGAGTCCTCTAACACAGATTTGCATCAAATTAATCATCGTTAACATAAACATCGTGTATATTATTTACAAAACAAAAAACAACAAAAAAGAACAATCAATTTTAATATCTGGACTAAAAATAAAATACAAATTATTAGTCTACTAAAATTGAATCGGTAAAATCATTTACAAATTTTCAAAAGTTACACTTATTTCAAACCATAATAAATTTAAATTAATATAGTTAAACAATAATTATTAGCTTTAAAATGCGAAGCAATATTAACCTTAGTAAAACATTTTACGATCGTAAATATTTTAAAAATCACAGTACCGGTAGGCCTAAGTAATATCTTATTAATTTTCCAGAAAAACTAAATCACATTATTGGCACACCTCAAAAACAAACTTATACTTTAAATTTGATTACAAAAATAATTTTAAATGTTTCCGTTGTTAAATGTTATTGGTAGAAATTATTAAGTTGTTTTGTTATTCATTAAAAAGTCCATTGTAGCCACTGTTAGATGCAGAGCTAAGTTTTTTTTTTTTTTCAAACAAAAAGAGATAACAGCAAATTTGCAGTATATTGCTGTATAAAAAGGTAAAATCCGTGATCACAGCACACAAGTGTAACGTAAGCTCATGAAATCGTTAATAATATCAATTATCAATTATCAATTAGTTAAGATGGGGACGCCACTATGTGCGTATTTTAACCCAAATATGAGTGAAGGATGAGTGTAGGATGAGTGGCGCGATCTTGTAGTCTTGTTAGTGACTAAGGCCGACATATTCCTTATAATAAGATGTATTAGCATATTAAATAATTTTGAACTGTGAATTTCAGAAACTTTCATACGTATCCACTCTTCGCACGGACTTTTTAAACTTCTTACATAGTGGTTTTTAAGTTTCACCTCCTGTTGTGAATCTATAATTTTGCTTGTATAATAAGCTAAAATATTTCTTTTACGTCTTGTTAAATGACGAATTTGACGTCTATGAAGAGGATTTTCATTGAAGCCAGACCCAGACCAACGTTTTAGCAAATTTCCCATATAGGGAATAAGTTATTACCGTAGGTATTATGGTAAGACCTGGACCCACTGATTTAATTTTTCGCTCTTATGTTCCAAAGGCCGAAAACACCATCCGTTCGAATTCATATAAATATATATATGTCCGTTAGCACGATAATTCGAGCAAAAATGATCCAATTTTGATTAAATTTGATATGAACGTTAAACCTACATTTATTTGAACGAATTCACGAACCAGCACGATCGGACCATGGAAACTGGGGTTTATGGGAAAAAATCGACCCAATTTTGACCCTAAAAGCATACATTTTTGCAATTTCTTTTAAAAGCAATTTGTAGAGCTTAAAGACAAATAATTTAGTATATCGAAGTGTTATTATGCGCCAAAATGGTTACAGAAAAAATGCCAACAAATTTTAATTTTATAATTCCCATGTTATTCTTATGGAGAATAAGTAAATTGTTGTAATTTCCTGTAAAAGGAGCGTACTTTGATTAAATTTGGAAATGCATTTATTTTACACTTAACGATTGACATTTCACAAAAACACTTATTACACTGATTCTTGCAGCAAACCTATGTGCACTCATTAAACGAATGCTATTTAAATAGGGAATAAATGGTATATTTTCAAAGATATATTTTACTGATAATGCAATCAGGCAAATGGAAGTTCGCTTAGTCTGCAGTTTTGCTGCGGCGGGGGTATTATTTTAATAACAGCAGCACACTTTTTTGAAACTTCAACTCACGTCCATGGAAATGTGCTGTAGCCTTGGTTTTTGGTTAAAACTTTTCCAAAACAACTACCGTAGATATTAGAAGTGGCCAACGCGCGGAGTTGGACTTGACACTAAAAGTGACCACCGCGCGGAGTTGGGCTGAACCCTTCGGGGGCCATAAAACTTTTCCTCAGATTAAATTTGACCACTGCGCGGAGTTGGGCAATCCCCAAAATAAATGGTTATATTGATTTTTGAAAATGGCAAGCTGACATCAAAATTAATTTTAGGGTATTTTTTTATTTGAGTATATGAACTTGTTCCGTGCAATACTTATACAATGATAAAACATAGTTAATTGTATGCCATAACAGAGCATAAGTTTTTATAAAATTGATTTTTTCGTGATTTTCAACCTTGTATTAATAAAATTACTATTATTTTGCATTCAATATATGTGAAATATTAGAAAATAAACCAAAAACTTTGGATTAATGTCAAAAGGTAAAACACGTGGCTACTTTATTTTACGCATAAAATTCCAAGTGATGGGCTTTACATTATCCCCGGTTCACCGGGATTGCGCCACTAGGGCCAATTGGACACCGGCAAATCGTCACTGCCAAATATACCCCCCAAAACGCACCGTCAATACCCCCCCCCCAGTTCAAATCACAGTTCAACTTTAGTTTCTCCCTTCATTATCGGGTTAGGTTAGGTTAGGCTGGATTCCATCTTCCTCCTGATTACCAGGCTACACTAAAACCTCGTTTTATCTGTATTCATTTATCCGCGATTCCGGGTTATCCGCATTAACGCATAAATAATAAAAATGATGTACAGGACGATTTGTTACGGAGTCCGACAGCGTACCTAGTTACCACCCTGGAGTAGCGTTAGCGCAATCCCGGTCCGTGCCAGGCATGCCCTTTTAGCGAATTTCCCTATAGGGAAGTAGCTATTACCGTAGGTCTCATGGTAAGACTTAGGCCCGGGACCGATTTACTTTTTCATTTTAATGTCCCCAGAGGCCAAAAACACCATTCGTTCAAATTTTGATATATGTATATATATAGGTATATATATATAGATTTATATATATATATATATATATATGTGTGTCCGTGAACACTATAACTTGAGTAATTTTTATCCGATTTTGATGAAATTTGGTTTGAAGGTGTAAGGCGGGATAAACTTGAATGAGTTCGCGATCCAGCATGATCGGACCATGGGAACAGGGTTTTATGGGGTAAAAATAGGTTTTTCTCACTTTTTACCCTCAAAACACAAAATTTCCCAATTTTTCACTAAACCTTCTTAAAGAGCTTAAAAAAACAAACAATTCAGTATATCAAAGTGTTTTTGTACGGTTATTGGTTACGGAGAAAACTAAAAAAATTGTAAATTTAAAATTCCCATGTTATTCTTATGGAGAATATTGTAAAATGTTGTACTTTGCTTGTTTATGGATATATTTTGATCAAACTTGGCAAATTTATTTATTTTATAGTAAGCTATCAATATTTTACTAAAAACACACTACTTTATTAGTTTCCTTGTAGCAGCAAACCTAGGTACTCGTTAAACCTAATGTTATTTAAATAGATCAATTGAAAATCAATTCGGCCAAATGGAAATTCGCTTAGACGGCAGGTTTGCTGCGGCGGGGGTATTTAAACCTCACATAACTGGCGAAATCTTGGTCTACACATCATCCCTGCTAAGATTGATAGGGCAGATATTGCAGATAAGGTAACTGGCATTCATAGGTGATATGTAAATTTGTGTTTTGAATTGTCATACAATATTACGGGGGCTTTTCACGTGCTCCATTCAAAGGGAGAAATAATAAATTGTTAACCCTACTTGCTTTGAATATTTATAATTTTAATGCCTAGATCAAAATATCGTATTTTAAATAATCCATCTAAACCTTATTTTATGGGTAAGTCCTTATTTTTATATTTATAAACAAATATTTACTGTTTATACACATATCCGCCAAAGAAAACACACATATGAACTTTGTTTTAATGCTATACAGTAGTTTAAAGTGTATTAAAGCATAAATAAATGCATCTATTTATCTAATAAACTGTAACGTTGAAGGTCGGATTTGAAAATGTTTTCTAGAGATTCTTAGCACCAAAGTGCAGCAGAAGATCCGATATTCTGAATCGACTTGATCAAACTTTCGTCATTTCCATATCTTATTCCTGGAAGGCATGTTTGACTTTTAGTTTGCTGCGGTGGAGAAGATTTAACAGAGTATTTTACCTTAGTAAAACATCAAGCAAATTTTAAATGTTCTTAAAATGTACTATGCAGTTTTTATGTTTTCATAACACATTTACTTTTGTTTGATTATTATCAAAAATCCCTTGTATATGTATAAAATAAATTTCCTTTTTTGGCCATAAATACAAATGCATTTGGAGTAGGTATTATATAGAGAGTACATTTAATTATCTCTGTGTTAATACAAGTGACTAAACATCTGAAGTTCGTCATCTCTGTAATGATCTCCAAGGATAAACAAAGTTATTTTAACTTCAGGTTTCGTTTGGGGGCATCTTAAGGAACCGGTGTTGCCGCTCTGCTCACAGATTCTAAATATATGATGAGAGGCAAAAGTTAAATAATAGAAGACCTTGTAGACGATGAACTATATACTGAAAATCTGCCGTGGTTGTTGTTCTTTACCGCAACCAGGAATCTCATAATACAGTTTGAAAATCATCGCCGAACATATTTGCGATTCGTTCTGAATAACGACTAGAGCTATTTCTTTATTAGTTGACAACATAGGAATTACTACCTTGTAGTTATTGTCGACATGGCTGTCCAGGGTAGTGAAGTTGCAGGCAATGATGTGTTCTGTATTTTAAGTATCAACCATACAGTGTATTTAATGAATTGATGTAGAATACTTGTATTTAGGGCCTACAAAGCATGGCATGTTACAGTATGACAACCAGTTGACTCACATAGGAGTTATAATCAGGCCAGCAAAGATGTCTTCTAGCTTCATTTAAGGATCCATCCGTAAATTTATGATTAACTGACGACCTTGAAATGAAGTAAGTGGACATATTTTCTGGCCTGAAGATGGCTCCTATGTGAGTTGAAGATGGCCACCATACTAAAAAACACTACATCGCTTAAAACATGTATTCTACACCAATCTTTTAGTATTTAAATTAAATCGGAAGGTGAAAGTGAAATACAGCATAATGAAGTATATTTCTGTTTTCTGCATTTACGATCATTGATTTTTTTTAGATATTGATTACTATGGATTTTTTGTTTAAAGATCACTTATTTTTACATACACCTCCTTAATTTTTTTTAATTTTTTTTTATACAACGTATTTTTGTAACATCTACTTAGTTAGAACTTACATTTTACTTGTTTTTATTATATGTAACTTCTATTTACCCTCCAAAAAACCCATAGTTAAACATATTGTATGTCTTTAAATAAGAAGATCGAAAAAATATAAATAATGTTCAATTTAATTGCATGCAAGTATGAACAATCACAAGAAGGTGATTCAATCTACATGTTAACGTATATCTTTGACCAATAGTAGATTAAAGGACAGGTTAATCTTCTTGACAGGCTTCTCTCACTCAAACGTTAAAGCTCGATAAAGCTTGGTTTGGAATTCACCATAGAGTTCATCAGTCACTGTAACCATCACTAGTTAATAACCGGCAGGTCTGTTAACCAACTAGATCCTTTATTCTATGGTACAATAGCCTCTCCAATGAATGACCACAGTTACCAGTTAAATAGACAGCAGCAACTTAGTGAACAACTTTGATGATGACTTTAAAGAACTGTAAATGATATATGGCTGGTTTCGCTAGCTTGGCTAACTAAATATAAAAAAAGAATTGCTAACAGTTAATAGTAAAAATTTAATTTTAATAAAGTTAACAGCTACAGCTTAATAGCAGCAATCCAAAGTAAAGTTTTCACAATGGTTGTAGACTGTAGGTCAACATGGAAACGTTTCTGCTTAATGGCAATAGCTGGTGTTATTTCATTGGCGAAATAAATATTTGAATTAAGGTTTTGGCTACACATTTTTCATTTAAATCCAAGTAGTAATCGTGAATCATTCATCAGTAGAGATTTGTTTCTATTCGTGCGAAGCTTCGTAAAGTACAGGTATACAGTACGTTGAGTTTTAAAGATATAGGATACATGGAATTTATGAAAAATCTCCCTAACATATACAGGGTGATTGGTACTCAGTGTGAAAAAAAGATTTGAAGTAAGTACAAAGTAAATGAAGAGTGATGATGCATATAAAATGTTCCAAGTCTAAAAATAAGCTTCCCAAAATATTATTTTATGTTTTACAAACATAACCATGCTTTGAAACTTAATACAACGATTTCTCAATTACCTGTATAAGGATTTGAGTAGATAATGCCATTTTCGTGTTCTACATTAAATTTTGAATAAGAATAGTACAAAATGACAGAGGATCAGTTGTAAAAACTCCATTTGTAACGTGCCTATTTTGAGGGGGGGTCAAACTAGCCTACTCCTATGTCTAGCCTATTCCTAGGCATAGCCTACAAGTTCTAACTAAGGTGGTACACGTGGTACTTAAACCTGGCATGTAAACTAGTGTTATATGTTTCAGTGTGGAAAAGTACGTCACACATTGTAAATAGATTAAAAGATAAAAATTAGGATGTTTGATACAAATTAAAAAAAAACTATGGTCTATTGCATTTTTCACACCCTGTATACAAGAAAGTGTTGGAATATGTTAAAAACTGCGCCATTTTATAAGCTTTCCAACCATATGCTACACTATTGAGGTTTAGATATTTTTTTGTTTGTTTTAGTGGTTTGAATGCCAGAAAACAGGGAACTTTTTTACTGTTTTACTGTTCAAGCTGAAACAAAAATACAACTTTTGCTTAATACATGCCGACTTTCTATGTTTTAAATGTTAAAGACACCATGCTTTGTGGTCTTCAAACCATGAAAGCGTACATCAGCAGACATAAAGCTTATGGTTATGGCTTATGGTGTAGCATATGGTTGGAAAGCTTATAAAATTGCGCAGTTTTTAACATATTCCGACACTTTCTTGTATACAGGGTGTGAACAAATGCAATTGACCAATGTTTTTTTTAATTTTTATCAAACATCTTAATTTTTATCTTTGAATCTATTTACAATGGAGTTTTTACAACTGATCCTCTGTCATTTTGTATTATTCTTATTCAAAATTTAATGTAGAACACAAAAATGACATTATCTACTTAAATCCATTTACAGGTAATTGAGAAATAGCTGCATTAAGTTTTAAACATAGTTTTTTTTTGAAAAACATAAAATAATTCTTTGGGAAGCTAATTTTTAGACTTGGAACATTTTATATGCATCATCATACTGCATTTACTTTGTACTTACACCAAAAAATGTTCGTCACACTGAGTACCAATCACCCTGTATAACTATAATATTACGCTTCCGTGAAACATTTTGATGTTTTGCTCCAATCCAGACTAGTAGCTTATTATTTAAGTCTTACATAGAGTTATTGATGTTCAATTATGATTAGTTTATTAATTTCTTTTTAAATTTGTTACACGACATACGCCATTTTACATAATATGTACAGCGTATAGGAATATCTCACAAAACAGAACAAATATTTTTAAAAGTATCACAGCTCGAAAATTTGGTAGCCTATTTACTGTTCGTCTTAAGTAATGTTCAAAAGTGGATATTATGTACTTAAGTTTAAATGCATTGTAAAGGTTAAATCCAGCAGTAAACCAACTAAATATTCAGTAAAATTTATACATTATTGCCATGAGTATAATTTAATTCCAAGAAATGTTTTTTTTCCCACATAAGTTACTGTGTAATTCCAACTTTAGATTACTAGTCGATTGACTTCATTACTTGGTAATGTAGCCATTAGTAATTATTAATGTTTTAATGTAGGACCTAGTCTCTCATATTCCACAGTCTTTTAATGTAACTTAGTTTATTTTAAACACACGTTTTATATTATGCAGTAGGGGTCATTTCAATTGGAATCTTTAGATATGCTGTAATATGTGTGTAGTTGATGTAGGTCTTAGTATTTAAGGTAATGCTTATAAGCCTATTATGAATGCACTTCAAAAACTATAATTCATGTAATTGCTGTTTATTTTAACTCTATCTTAATGACACGTAAACCAATATTAGCTAACAAGAAATAATTGCCTTATTAAAAGTAGTTTTTTTTTTCAAATTTAACTTACCATGTTAAAATTACATAAAATTATAGTCACAATTATATTAGACCAATTAAAATAAATCAATCATCTTCTAGCGTTATACTCCCTATATCGAACAAATATTTATTTAGTAATTAGTGGCTAGTCATTATTTATAAATGTGCTACATTAAATCTTGGCCATACAAACTCACTGTTCACCTGACGGTAATCAATAGCTGCAAGGAACAAATACTTCTTAGTAACCGAACAAAAACTAGGGTCAATACACTTATTATTACTGCATTCAATTACCTAGTTGTCTGGTTTGGATCTCTTATCGAAACATTATCAAATATTTACCTTCAAGTCTGTTGCATTTTCCTTATTTGTTTCGTTCTTATCGGTCTTCACAGTACTTTTTATAACATTCTGTTGGGTGATAGTCATGGGTTTTCCCTATGGTGTTATATTAATGTTTTGTTCCCAGTTCACAGTATGTGTAAGGTAAGTTAATTTATAGTTAATAATCTAGTTCATGTGTTGAAAAATAGCTAAGTTCCTAGACCCCAGAACTTTGTATGTGGAACTTTAAAGCAATATCTTTTAAAGTTAATTGTTCATGACAGATGTATTGTAGGTAGTTAATAAACCAACCTAAATCTATAAACTTCATTTAATTACCAACTGTATAAAATCAATGAACAGATATACACCTTTGACAATAGAAACATCAATCACAAACGGTATTTTTTCAATAGGCCTTTGACAATAAGTGGAATAAAAAAAAAAACAACATTCAATTTGATATTACTTGTAAACACAATTGTTAGGCCTTGTATTAGATCACCCATTTTATCTTATTTTTTTGACCTACACCGCATCCCGGTCGAGGTCAAGCTTCTTGGCGCGGAGAACACCCTGGATGTAAAGGGACACACAGGTCCAATTGTCCTCACCCTCCATCATCATCGGTATGACCGTGTCCACCAACAGCAGACCTACGAACTGTTGAGCCTGTAGGCGGGGCCTTTCCCAATGCTGGCAGTGGAAGAAAGTGTGTTCCACGTCATCGGGAATGCCTGGGCAGTACTTTCCAAAATAATGAATTAAAATAAATACAACATGATAAATATAATAACATTTCTAAAATTTGAAACTATTGAAACATATAAATAAATTACTTTAAAACTATTTAAATAATGTTCAATGACAAATACCACCTTTGGAAAGTATGGTGTGACAATAAGTTTAGCCGCCTAAAATTTACACAAGTTAACATCACATAGAGGAATTTACCGTTTACTGAAATGAAAATTTTGACAAGGTTGGCCGTAATTTCCCCAATAAGTCAAACATATTGTCTCTAACTTAACCTACATACAATTAATAAAAAAACATGAAATTTTATGATACACTACAAAATAATATATTGACTAATCACAGTTAGTTAACTGTATACTTTATACCCGTAGGATTTATATCAGACACTTTAAAAAGGACGATGTAAACCCATAACTCGCAGCTACAGTGAGTGATTTACATTATCAAAGCAGAAAATACTTTAATCTTATTTAGAGTCTAGACATACAGTGAAAAAGATGGTGTAGAACTCGTTAAAACACAAATTTCTAACTCCTAGGTTTTTTTAATTAAAAACGGTTCGGAGAAATTAATTTGTGACACTTGAGGTAAATATGCTGGGTGAAGGATGCTAGTAGAAAACGAAGGAAGATGTATTATTCTTAAAATGGAGATAGTACCTGGTTTGTCTAGGTAATTAGTACAATACACCTATAGAAAGCCTTCCAGGAGCCTTCCATCTGCTGCGAGTTGGGTTAGGCCTGGGTCGAGATGCATGGTGTGTTCCGCTGTCTAAATGCCGTAAACACATGTTGGTCTAGTACGGGAGCCCTGGGTTAGTGTCAAATGACTTTTTATTCTCTCATTTGAAGACTATCTGACATCTTGGAAAACGTCCAAACATTTATTCACTTTGAGATACATAATAGTAAAAAGTTAATATTAATAAAACACGTCATGCCAGTTAAGATCAGAAAGCAGAGCAGCTCCCACAGCGTAATTGACGAAGCCTTAGTAAATGGACTCTCCCGCTGCTTGGACAAAAAAGTCTGAGTAACATTCTTCTCCACAGCACATGAAAACTATGAGTCATCCTTTTTTACTTATATTTTTACCTGAGCCGGCTGAAACGGCTCGTTGTAAAAGTAGTGATACATTAATTATTGTGTCTTAGTGTGTAAGTCATCAGTTAGGATTGTTAAATGAATGTTACAATACGAAATTATATTTCACGAAAATAAATAGTAATTTAAATTAAATAGAATCTTGAGGTAAAATCAGAGGTATTAAATTAAAAATACCTTTCCAGAAAAACATAAAATACACAATATTACAAAGTTAAGCTATAAAATATGCAAAGAGGTGTATCTGATTATAAAAGAACGATTCATTAGGTATGTGAAATATAATAAATACCCCTTTATGGCCTGTGAAAAACTATAATTTTACTTCATTTTTACATTAATGTTAAAAGACAATTTATTAGTCACAAAGAATTCTGGTATTACATTAAATCAACATTCCATATATTTTCTTTATAACAACTTAATGTTGCGTAAGCTATCTTTGTTTTAACCTTTATGCTATACGTTTTGTCTCTCCAGGTCTAACGTGTGTACTACGTACAACCCGTTGTTCCTGGAAGGCACGTGTTCCTCCCACTACTCAGACACTGCGGCTCTGCTAATAGACGAGGTGTTCTTATCCCTGGCTGAGGCGGACTGCGAGCTGGCCAACCCCTGCAACTACCCTCCTCAGTACAACCCTAGGGACTGGGAGGAGTTCGACTTCATCGTCGTAGGTGCAGGATCTGCCGGCTCCGTGGTAGCCAATAGACTGACAGAGATCGCCGGGTGGACGGTCCTCCTGATTGAAGCTGGAGGAGATCCTCCTAAGACATCTGAAGTGCCCAATTTACGCGGAGCATTACACAATACGGAATATCAATGGCACTACCGATCTAACTCTGAAGAACCAACCTGTTTAGGATTTACTGGTAGTCAATGCAGCTGTGAAATGGGTAAAATGCTGGGTGGATCCAGTTCACACAACGGACTGATATATATAAGGGGAAACCATAAGGACTATGATGGTTGGGAGGCTCAAGGAAATGTTGGTTGGAGTTATAAAGACGTGTTGCCCTATTTTAAAAAGTCTGAGGATATGAGAGCTCCAGGAGTAAAGTGCACCCCTGATTTCTTTGACTACCATTCAGTTGGTGGCCCTTTAAAGGTTGACGACCTTAACATTGACAATACAGAACCAATACCAGCACTTTTGGTAGGAGGTTTATCTGAACTTGGATACTTCATAAACCCTGATCATAACGGTAGATATCAGTCAGGGTTCTGTAGAGTATCAGGTACTGTGGAGGAGGGTAGGCGATGTAGCACAGTGAAAGCTTTTTTAACCCCAATAAAAGATAGACCAAACTTGAAAGTATCTAAGTTTGCGCAAGCAACCAAAATATTAATCGATGAAAACACGAATGTGGCATATGGCGTTGAGTTGATTGACAGTAATGGCTACTTAGTTAGAGTTATAGCCAAGAAGGAAGTTATTCTGTCTAGTGGAGCTATAAGAAGCCCACAGCTACTAATGCTTTCAGGGATAGGTCCAAGTGATCATTTATGGGAGCGTGGAATTAATGTTATACACGATCTACCTGTAGGTAAACGATTGGAAGATCATCCTATTCCAGCTGGCTTAATTATATCACTAGACGTTACTTTACCAGAAGTTGATCAAAACCAAAGCATGTTTAACTTCTTATTAAAATTTAACAGTACTTATGCCGGAATAGGGATGGGTTCATTCATATTGTTTATGGAAAGTGAAAGAAAAGGTTTAGACTACCCAGATATTCAAGTTTATTTTGCGCACATAAATAAGAACTCATCTGGATTATTACAGTATACAAGGAGCCTCGGGCTTAATGACGACATCACTGAGAGTTTCAGATCTATTAATGAGCACTCGCCCCTGCTGTTGGTAGCACCATGTCTCATCGGGCCAGAAAGTAGAGGTTCTGTCCGTCTTCAAAGTAAAAACCCATTACAGTTTCCAAAGATAAATCTAGGTTATTACTCGGAACCAAGGGACGTTGATACTGTAAGCAAAGCCATTAATTTCCTTCGTGGTTTGGTGTTCACAGAACCGTTCAAAGCAGTAAATGCCAGGTTTCATGAAGTATATGTTCGAAGTTGTTCAAAATTCCCTTATGATTCACGTCCATACAGGGAATGTTTTCTTAGACACATGTCAAGTTCCACTTATCATTTTGTGGGCACGTGCCGCATGGGACCCCCGGGACACCCCGAGGCCGTGGTAGACCCTCAACTCCGGGTACAGGGTGTGAGTAGACTGAGAGTCATCGACGCCTCTGTGATGCCGAAGATTACACGAGGCAACACCAACGCCCCAACCATCATGATAGCAGAGAAAGGTTCGGACCTCATCAAACACACTTGGCTCAGCACTCCTTACAATGGTGTGGAGGCATTCAGCAGAGTTCTGCCTATACCACATAGAGGCTGGTAATACTAATCTACAAGGCAAATAAAAGTAATGTAGCACTGTCGTAGTTAATGTATTCATGACCTTACATTTTAAACTAATTTCATATTCTCAGTCATTTTTTTTGTTTTTTGTTTTATTGAAATATTTATTTTAATCATACTTGCCAAAATATATGATTGATGAAATTATAGCATTAATAAACCCCATACATGTCACAAAACACCTTCCAGTAGAAGAATAATTTATTTACTCAAGGTGAAGGAACAGCTATCGGAAATCTATTATTATGTTTTTTTCAAATATTTTCACGAGTCATATTCAAACAAAATTTTAAGAAGTAATGTTAAATTTACTACAAATCTTGTTAATAACGACGATATATTTACAATTTTTAACCAAAAAGAAAATCTTATTGACTTTGTCCAAAAATGTAACAGTTTTCCGTCAATAAAATTTATATTTAAAGTAAAATGATAATGAGGTAGAGACTCGAGTTTTATATCCAACCCACGCATGTTTAATATACAAGATCACCCTTCAGAACAAAAAAGATCGGATTTCAACTCAATGATATAACACCTCTAAAATACCACACAGTCTCTAGATAATTATAAATATACCCCCGCCGCAGCAAACCTGCAGACTAAGCGAATTTCCATTTGATTTACACTGAAATGTCTACTTAAAAATATAACATTTATTTCCGATTTAAATAGAACTAGTGTACCTGTTGCTCGAATTCGAGCAATTGCGAAGCATTACAGGCGACTCAAAGATTTTGGAAATACTCACGATCTACACAACAGATATAATAAAAATCTTTTGTAAATATCTTATCTTTTTTCAAAAAGTTGATCTTGTTTTTTTAGTGTTTTTAGTGTAAAAAAAAACATTATTTCTATTTCTTCTACTTGGTTGTGTTCTATGACTTTTTCTATGTTTCCATTGTTTGCAAATCGGTTATTTAAATTATTGCTCAAGAAATGTAGCACAGTGTTAATTCAGTTTTATTTTTAGCCTATATCAAATTAACCAAGATTTCTCACTCTTTTCCATTGTAATAATTACACCAACCCAAATTTCGTCTACAGATGCAATATGCCAAAGAATATCACCTCCGTACAATCTCCAAGAAGTGGTAAAAAAGGCAGAAACCAACCCATACAATATATATAAGTTAACTCCATAAGAAATAATTTTAAAAGTTACTGTGATATTAGGATTTTCCACTGATTTGGTAATAGATCATCATATTGCAAAACATGACACGATGCAGAAGAAAATCAATTTTAATATCAGAAAAATCCATTGCAAATACTGTACTTCATTTTGACAAATTCAATAAATCATAATTTAAATATTAACAGCTGTTGCATTAAAAATCAGTGTAGAATTATGCATATGGTCGTAATGTAAACAAATCTGAAGAGGCAACTTTAAAGGCTTCTGGGGCAGAGACCCAAGGGAATTTACCTATTTCCTCTTTTGATGGCTCATCTACAGACCAAGACCTTTCTTTAGAGACCCCTACCAAGTTTCTATGCCCAGCCGTTCTCTCAAATTAGCTCTGACAAAACTCCCGTTTTCCTCCTTAAGAATAACATGGGATGTGAATTTAAAGGCCACGGGGGCAGAGCCCCAAGGAAATTCACCATGTTTCTCTTTTGATGGCTCATCTACAGACCAAGACCTTTCTTTAGACACCTCTACCGAGTTTCTACGCCCAGCCGTTCTCTCAAAATAGCTGTGACAAAGAAAACAGTTTCAAATTAATATATAGATTAGTTTAACAAGTACTTAGGTTTGCTGCATCAGGGAGGTAAAACTGTTTTTTTATGTTATTAGTTAGTAAGAAATAAAAACATTTTTCAAATTTGATCAAAATATGTTCATAAACAAGCAAACTACAACAGTTTACTTATTCTCCATAAGAATAACATGGGAATTTTAAATTTACAATTTTTTGGAATTTTCTCCGTAACCATTAGGCGCATAATAACGCTTCAATATACTAAATTATTTGTTTTTTTTAAGCTCTACAAAATGGTTTGGAAAGAAATTGCTAAATTTTATGTTTTTTGGGTCAAAAATGCGAAAAACCTATTTTCACCCCATAAAACCCCCCGTAAACCCCCGTTCCCATGGTCCGATCATGCTGGATCGCGAACCCGTTCGAATAAACGTAGGTTTACACGTTTTTACCGAATTTCATCAAAATCGGATCATTTTTGCTCGAGTTATCGTGCTAACGGACACACACACATATATATATATATACATATATATATTAATTTGAACGGATGGTGTTTTTGGTCTCTAGGGACCTCGAAACGAAAAAAAAATCGGTACCGCGTCCAGGTCTTACCATGAGTACTACGGTAATAGCTTATTCCCTATATGGGAAATTCGCTAAAAGGAACTAAAATCCATAAACAATGTAGCTAGGTATTACGTGTATGAGACCAGAATCATTAAAATATGTTGATAAAAGCTATAAATAGAAACAACAAAGAGAAAAGAACCAAAGTAGAAACTATCAAAGAAAAACAGATAAGCACTATTTATACCACACAATATAAAGATATATAGAACACGTTTTAGAAAAATGCTAAACTGATGTGATCTTTTAAAGAAATAAATAAATACAAATATTCTTGGAAATCCTAAAAATAAATCAGAAAATACAACAAAATCTGCCATTTTATCAAATTCAGTGTAGTTGTGAGATTAATAAAGTCGGACCAGCAATAGCAAAATATTGTTTAGAAACAGACCACAAAATATCAATAATTGATACTAAATTACTAATAAGATTGACCGAACTCAATTAACTTTAATCATTACTTACAAATAAAATAGACCATTTAGTAATTAAATGATCCAATCAAAATGTAACATTACTAAATTATAAATTTTGAAAATATAAGTTAAACCTACTTTAGAATTTGTTTTTATACATATATAATTTTATATTTGTATTTTAACTAAATGTATCCTAAAAAAAAAATTTTTTCATATTAAACCACCCAAATTTTTTAAATTTCTTACTTTAAACATAAACATAACCTTGAGTTTGGTTATGTTCGTGATAATGACAGCATAGCTGGCGAAATTCCTCATAAAATAAAAAAAAAAATAAAATATTCGGTGAAGTTTTTATTTTAAATTTGAACAATTATACAGTTCAGCATTGTGTACACAAAAGTGTAGGTTTTATAAATTTCGTGTTAAATTCACTCTATAGACTGTATTTTTTTCGTTTGAATACGATTGTTGCATGTAATAAAGTATTACCATAGATAAATTATTATATAGATAAGTAAGATAAGATAGATAAATTATCATAATTTAGATATTATATAAATTATTATATTATATTATATAGTATTACTTACTCTCCGAATAAGTGAAAACAGCTCTCGAACGGTTCACATATTTTACAAATAAATCGTGTTGTGTTCTATTTTAACATGAATGGAGTCCTTACTATCTTGCTTGGCAAACCATCTTATCACATTGCCAACCTTGATAGTCGATTCCCCGTTTGCAAAAGTGTAGGCACCTTTTGTATGACTCACCGTTTCTTGATAACTACACTATACCAATTGCAAGAGTTCCCCTTCTAAATAATAAGAGCTATTGCTTATTATGCACATTATAAAAGTGTGTTGAATAATATTTAAGTTCTTTTTTAGATTTTCCTAGCAGCTAATCGACTTTTCCCTACCAATCCTACATTCATATCCTAGTACTGTATGCTCCAGCCCAGAACACGATTACACATTACTTGTTGCTTGCCCTAGGAGGTCACTACAACAATGAACACTAAAAGCTTGACATTGTAGCACACAAGTCATTCTTTTCTGCCGGGGTTTGACCCTTTCTTTATCTTGGAAACTCTCGCTCCCCATATCATTGAAAAATTCAAGAGAGGATGTTCTCTGAAAAGCCAGTTCTGTCTTAAAGTTTTGAGATGTACTTTAGTGTATGCAAATTTGAAATGCCAGGTTTATGAGTCAAAGTCAATCATACTGAACATAATATTTAAAATTACTGAGTATGTAGTACAATACGTTTACGAAAGCTTAATGAGGTATATTTTATTGTTGCGATCCAATCTATAGTTTATATGTTTAAGTTGTTTTATACACAGAAAATTGCAAATATTTGCTATAAGATAATTTGCAATATAATCATTTACATTAAGGCTAGCGTTTATTAAAACTAACTACTTGCATTTAAGCTGTTATACTAATTCTATCATCTTTCAACAAACGGACGCATTTCTTTTGCAATTGTCTGAAAAGGTTACTGTAAAACAAGGTTATGTTTTGCACTTTGTTTAACAATTGATCACTTGTAAGGCAGTACACACAATGAATTTTACTAAAACGTTTAAAGAAATCACAGGTTGTAATACATATGATTATGTATATTCTCAATCCTAAATCATTATAGAGCTTTAAATCTTGCTCACCTCTTTAGTATTATGAACTAGAGAAGTGGCGTAGGAAGTGGTAAAGCTTAGCATCGCAGAGTGTGGGAACCGTTTGTGGTAGTTAGATTAATGTATCTGTAATACTTAAATGCTATGAGAAGGAAAGGAAACAGGTCTAGAGAGGATGTAAATGTGGTAAACACAGTTTAATCGTTGGTTCACACATGTTACACGTCACGCATCGTCCATGTTTCACCCCCAACAGATGGTTTTCAGCCTACGTGAATATCCAACATAGCCTTCCTGTTATACACGGATATGTTGAAAATTAAATGCCCAAAAATCTTAAAAAACACATCGTTAATCAAAAGGTTTAACTTAAATTTGATTCGGTAAACCAATCTGCTATTTGTCCCAAAGTTCAAAGGGTGTCCTATGTAATGTTGTTTAAAATATACTTGTTTGGTAAACTCTTTAGAACAACAATATAACGGTATGTTAGCTGGGGTGACGTCTTAGCCAATATTAGCTGACGGCTTTGAGTCTTGTCCTACGCAAACATTTCCACAAGGCAAGGGGAGGGGTGCAGATTAGGTTAATGGTACTTGTACCCCCGTGGTTCAACGTTGGTTGATATTCAGCTATACTTAGGGCTAGTAAGTATGTTTTCTTACAGTCACACCCGACAAAGAGTGGGCTTCCTTACACTGATTTTAGTACAGGAAGCTGCTAATTCCTTCATTTACTTACTTTTCCGCATACTTTTTACTTTGTCGCACAGTTTTTACTTTGTCGCACACCAGTATTCCAACCAAACATCAAAAACAGTGTGCTTTTATTATGCCATAATACATGTACAATTGGAAATAGGTTGGCAATACTTAAAGATACGACGACTACTTTCAGCCGTTGCGGTGTTTCCCATTTTGTTCAACGCTTGGAATTGAACCTAAACTAAAACGTGTTGTTTAGTGTTTAAAATACTAGTTATATTTATGCTTTACAATAACTGTAGGAAATATACACCTTACTATAACTTGGTTTTTTTGAAAGCACTTTAGATTCTCCTTAGTTTCAAAGAAATATCGTAGTCCAGTTCCAAGCAAGACAACATTTATGTCCAGACGTGATAACAATCACTTCCAAATAGTTATTTGTGTAACTAGTGGTGAAAGTGGCACTTTGCTGCACACGAGAGCAATGTTTACGCAAGAGCCGCAGGCGAGTGCGGAATGATCTCGAGTGCAGCAAAGGCCTTTTTCACTCGTGTTACACATTATATTTTTCCTACAGTCACTATAAAACATAAATAATTAGTCTTTCAAACACTATACAACACATTTTTAGGTTCAGCTAGCAACACAATTACACAAATGGTGCCCTGGAGAAAGTAGTACCCGTGGTCCGTATCACTCCGCTATTTTTCCTCGGCAAGAAATGTGCTCCGTCTTTTGAGAATATAGTTCCGTATGTTTTTGTAATTGAAGTGGTTTCCGCGCCTAAAAAAATGCTTTAAAGGTATTTTCTTGTTTATTAAGACCGTAGGAATGTTTTAAAAACGTTTAAAAGAAAAGTCCAGAAAGTTCAGAAATACCAAAACTATAAACACGAAATGACAGGTTAAATCGTAGTTATAATAGTCAATAAGCTGTTCATAGTATTATTATCTTTAAGTGTTGCCAACCTATTTCCAAGCGTACACGGATTACGTGCATAATAAAACCACGCTGTTTTGTGTTGTTTGGTTGGAATCCTGATGTGCGGCAAAGTATAAACCGTGCGGCAAAGTATAAACCGTACGGCAAAGTATAAATATGCAGCAATTAGCAGCTTTCTGTACTATAAACAGTACAGGGAAGCCAACTTTGTCGGGTGACTGTAGGAAAAATAAATTTCCGATTCATTAAACAAATTACCCGCAACTCATGTCTACGCACAGGCCCTGCCTGTATAGACTATTTCCATATAAGTTGATAAGGTTTTTTTGTGCCAATTAGTAATAATATATTTTTGTAAGTTATTTTTAAGTCAAGGGTTGTGTAATTTATTATGTAAAATACCACGAACTGTATTTTTCAGTTGAGAAATAAAATATTATTTTATTTCATTTTTTCATTTCATTTCATTTCATTTCAAATATATAATATGTAACACGATTGCATATTTCCTTTGCTGCACTTGAAAGACTTTCCATACTCGTTTACGAATAAGTGCGAAATCATTTCTTTCCTGTACAGCAAGTGCGCTTTCGCCTACTAGTTACACAAACTATTTATTCTTATTTTTAATTGTATGTGGTTGTGGCATATATTTTTATGATTTTGTGAATAGCAAAATACACCAGTTATAGATTTGTACACTCAAATATATAATTTTGGTGACTATGTAAATGAAAAATGTAAGGTCACAAAGTGAGATCCCAGATTTAAAATAATGATTAAAAGTTGCAGGGAATTAATGCAATAATTAAACCTACTTTTTTCAAACACGTACAAAATACATTCCTAACCAATCGTGACTAAGGCAAAATATGATCATATAATATGATATGATAATAAAATAATATAATATATAATGTAATGTAATATTGTAATAAAATGTTAATATGATACTCCATAATAAATGCGGTACAGTTGACCTCTTATACGGGTCGTTAACTTGTGTGTCCTGTTTTCTTCATAAAAACAATAAAATGATAAATATATTGATTATATTATCAACTATGATAGTAATTTTGTTAGGTAATAAAAATAACAACATTAGAAAGCACTAACATCGACAAACAATTAGCTTCAAATAGGATTGCATATACATGTAACAAGACCTTGATATATTCGTGAGTATACGTCTGTAATAATTTTATTTTATTGCTAAAACCGCAATATAAGTTTTTAGTTTAAAGTTATGATTCAATTTCAGTGATAAAGGTCCGGTTTTTAAACACCCAAAGGTATTTATGGTCATTTGCAGCATTCTTTTACAACATCGTGTAAAAATGTAACAATCTCATTCCAACATTACTTTGTTTCGTCTTTAAATATTCTTATCTTATGTATAAGAGCTCTTCTATAATTATTCAACTAATTTTACGGATTGTTAAAAGTAATATATTATGTAACGAGTTTTATAATATATTTATCTATCCAAGGCTTGAAACGTGATTTACACATTTTCTTAATCATAACCTCAAAGCTGAGTTACAAATAAAAAGCACCAATTTGCACAATATAATTATAGTAATTTATCTATTGCGATTAGTTAAAAACCTATGAAATATATTTTATTTTTATGTTGTGTATTTTCATGGTCCAAACCCTGGTCATGTTATTCGCCAACGTCTTTTGAACCGTTCCATATCAAAGCATAAAACAGTCTATTGGTTCAGAAAAAAAATATATAAAACAAAATACAAAATGTTGATTCTTTTTTGTGAGATTTTTTTATCTGATCGTGTCGTTTAAGTCGTTATTCTTGATCGGTCGTCTGCTTAAAATCCTACTTTAAGGACCTGTCAGTGAAAAACATATATGACTCTGATTAAGTAACTATATACTTATACTTATACTTTATACTTTCTTATTTAACAACATCTGTATGATTTTAATTTAACCACTTTTTTACATGACAGCCAAATATTTTTATAGCTGAAATATTACTTTAAAGATTTTACCGATTGTACAAGAGAAAAGCTGAATATTTAACTTATATCCTAGGTATAAAAGATCAGTAATTACAAACTATTTGACCTGAAACGGCGTTTTTGTTTTGAATTTTCTTTTAATACTAGTTTACATTGAATACCAATAAGCGTAATAAATGAAATATAGTCAATACATTATTTCCTGAGTTTAGATATAAACAATAAAAACTGAAAAATAATATTAATTTTTGTTATATCTTTTAGTTTTTACATTTTATTTTTGTTTTTGAAAATTATATTTCTGTGGTTAAATGTTATACTCATGTCTTAGGTATGAAAGAATAATAATTAGAAACTAGTTTTATTAAATTAAATTACAAAATATTTTAGCTGAATCGGTGTTTTTGTTCTGTATTTTATCACATAGTAGGTTCCATTGAATTACCTTTAATTTATTCTTGAATTATTTTACATTTTGATTTAACCGATTCATATCAAAATTAAGCACTTCTTAAGCAATATTTCAATTCAGGTTTCAGCTATAGGTCAGGTATTGGAGTTTAAAAAATTTGAAAAAATAGATATACTTTTATTTAAACAGACTTTATGAACTGCAACGAATATTACAATCGTCTGTAAAACTTAAAGATCGATTATATTATGTCTTTGTCGTATTTTATTTATGGCTAAAACTTTATATAACAGTTACAGCCAAAATTATTACTGTATATAAACTAAACACTTAAATGACTCATGGGTACCTCTAGGTGGCCATGTCGTGTAAGCCATTAAGAAAATTTATGACTTTGTGGTAGGAATAATTTACCTTCATTGCCAGAGAAAACGAAACATTAAGTATTTATTATGTAAGCTTTTAAAATTACAAAGAAGCTAATAGTACCTTTTCCTACAATATTCATAATCATTGAGGTATGATTTAAAATTATTTCTTGTATCCAGATATAAACAATAAAAACAATAAATTAATATTAATTATTTTCCTTATCTTTGAGTTTTTAAAAGTATGTTGTTGATGCATAATTTATTTTTCAGTTGATGACCTTGTGAATTTCTGGAAAGCAATGCTAAGGTTGGTTGTCAAAAATAAAACTGTCGTACAAATAAAATGCCCAACTAAGTAGTCTATCAACTAAGAGAGAGCAACAAACCAACAGGTAACAGGGCAATGCTTTTAGGATAAACTGCCACTAGTCCTTGTTTCTGGAAACTTTGTTGGTGTTAAACTGTTTGTTACGTTTTCAAGGGTTTGAAAGCTTTTTATTAAGTTGTAGACTTTACTACCTGTAAAATAGGGTACTACGAGTCTACCATGGTTTTATTTTGTTTCTCCTATGCAATATCTTTTCACTCTACACACCTGTTGCTTAGTAAGAGGATCTTTATAGAAATCGAAGCTTTTGGAGAGGAAATACAACTTATTTTAAAAATATGCTACTATACTAACTCTTAAACAGAATGTAAATTATTATGATGCATATTTTCAGAAATAGTATATTACGTAGCCTAATTAAAATGTTTCAAACTTTTAATCTAGACAAACTTCAGAAAAAAATATTTTTATACTTGTTGTATTTAAATATTGATATTTTTTCTCTAAACCAAAACGTATGAAATCTAGAGCTAAATCTCCTGAATACCAAAGCTGCTGGTTTTATTTTACACAAATAAATTACAAGGAGGTTTTGTTGGATCAAGTGTAAATAACGGTTGTAATTTAATTAAGCCCAAACTGCCAACAAAGCTACAAAACTGGTTAATGTAATCAAATACCCGCGCGCTCTGCATGCTTAAGTAGAGACAGACAGAATCATGGCTCTTAAATAAATGGAAAATATTTTGTTTTTACGTAAAGTAGGAACTTACAAAAAAATCTTCTTTCTTTCCCTTATTGCAATACGTAATACTTCGGGACTGTGTTTGGTCCAAACGACACAATTGATAGAAATTAAAACCCTTAGTCTAGTAAAAATATTTCCATATTAATTGTTTATGAAACAGTTTTGTCGTCAAATTCACCTTAGAATGAACCATATAATTTTCTTTAAAAGTATATCCATTTCTCGTTTTGTTAAACCACAGATTCAAACGATATCAAGAATATATTATTAAAAGGCCTCCTTCCCTAATAGTTACAGTACCAGTGCATACCAATGTGATGTGCAGTTTCTTTTACTGCAACACTTGTACTAAGATAGAAGAAAATCATTAAGGAATAAAAAGAATGTTTTCGTAAAATATGTGAATTAGCTTATAGGTAAGATAATTCATACAGCCAGAGCGGCAAAAAAACAAGCATTTGTGGCCAATGTTTGTTAATATATTTTTCTTCTCTTCGCAAAAGGAAAAAAATATTTTCTAGAATATTTGTATATTCTCTCTATTTTATATTGTGTACAATTTTTAGTAGCAACAAGATAGTTTTAATATAAATTTGATAAGGTTATTTACATCTTTGAACATGGTACACCCCTTTATATACTTTGAACATCAACGACATATCTATTACCGTAAGATTTTCCAAACTGTCATACAATTCTAGATTCTCTATTTACAATACAGAAAGGTACATAACAATTTTGATGACCTATAAAAAAAAAATGCTTTAGAGCCAGCCTATAGAAAGTTTTATAAGTCATGACAAATAAATAAAAGTTAATAAAACATTTACTCTATTCTTTGTTATTAATAATAATTAAACATTAAGACATTGGACATTTTGTAAAAAACTAAATCCTAAAAATGTTCTCAATTATTTTCCTTATAGCTTATATCTAAAATATGCAGTCATTTTCGGTTGTACTTTAACAAAATATACATATTGCCTATCAAACTGGGTGCTGTTACAATCAAACGTCAGTTATAATTAAACATTATTGTAGTGTGGGTATTTTCATTACATTATACTCTGTATCCTTGTATTAAACAGTACTACAATCCATATGTCGTTTATGAATAATTCAAATGCCAGTTGGCTTTATGCTTACGTCCTTATTATCAATTCTATTATATGTTCGAGAATGCATTGCAAGATCTTCTGCAGTGCAGTGGTAACCCCGCTGACATAGTCTTGGCTTAAATTAATACTTAAAACAATATCATAGTCAGGTGCTTTATTTAAAAAA
This sequence comes from Macrosteles quadrilineatus, assembly GCF_028750875.1. Classification (NCBI taxonomy): domain Eukaryota; kingdom Metazoa; phylum Arthropoda; class Insecta; order Hemiptera; family Cicadellidae; genus Macrosteles; species Macrosteles quadrilineatus. The sequence continues at coordinate 63,722,582 of NW_026542597.1, forward strand.
TTTAATTTCAGTCAAATAAGGTTAAAGCAGGTTTTAAAATACAAAATCTATCACAAAGCTTGTGCACTTTTAACTATCTCTGGACAACTCGTATGATTAGTATTGTGTTTTAAATTCAAAACTAAATTGAATACCTTTTCAGTGACATATTTGGATATCATCGGGCTTTATTTGTTTATAATACTTATAAGCTAGTTACTTTTAAGTACTAGCTGTACGTAAATTTACAGGTTTTTAGTTTTTCATTTTAATTACAAAATTAAACTATTTTATTGATAGGTTACATATATATTGTATTTATAGTAAATCCCTTGCAATTCCGTGTCACTTCAATAAGTTTTTTTCAGTTGGATAAGACAAATTCATACTACTAGGTTAGTATATGTATAATATGTTTATAGCTAATGGAACAAATAAATAAATAATAAGAGTATTTTTTTTAACAGAATATAACATACATTTTAAAGAACAAATATGAAATATGAAAATATTAATATAATGATGGAATAACGTTGATCTAAATTTTGTGATTTCTCAATCATAGGTTTGCCTAACCCTTAAGTGAAAAAAATCTTTCGAAAAAAAAATTGTTCTTATAGACACATTTTTCAGGATGTAAGTCCTTGAAATAAAAAAAAAGTTAAGGGGAGGTATTGCTGTGAAAAACGCATACATGGCTCTAATTGAGTATTTACTAATAACATACGAAATAAAATCTTTAATGAGCTATTGAGGTTCTTCATTATATAAAAAGAAATTATGTAAGTACTTCAGAAATACAATTCACTAAGCCTCAAAGTCAATATGACTATTTAAAATTGCAATAACTGTTGTAAGCTTACAATATCCAAAGAATGGTTGGAAATTTTTACATATATTTCCCTTTTCCCCATCGTTTAAATAGTAGGTTTTTTAAGCCTTCGACTGTAATCATTTTACACATTGAGGCTAGGCCAACAGGTTTGTGGCCTTATCACTTAAATATAATAGATTGACGAATTGTGAACTCGAACGTGGGACTTCGTTCTGTTAATTATGAGAGGCACCATAAGTTTGCAGTCATTTTTATCCTCTACCCTTCAATATTAAAATCCTGTACGTTTACAGTTATGGCATTAAATTGGCAACTAATTGACACTAATTAGCACTATTTTACAACGTTAAATTTATAAAACTTCGGTTCCATCCAAAACATGAACATAACTGTAATTTACACGTACGATTTAATAGTATAACTTTGAAAATCTTGGCCAAAATAAGAACAATTACAAATGTGTCATAACTATAAAAAAAGAAGTTGGTCGCCTCATTTACCTTGCATTTTCCCGTCTAAATAGGCCACAGAGACCTGTGCGTGGAGAGAATCCAGGATAGCTAGGGGTAATCTGGTGAAGAACAAGGGTTCCCTGTTTTAATAAACAGAAGAGCCAGGTACCATGATCCGATGATCCGAACCCACAACATCGCTGCCTTGGACCCGTAGACTGTGGTAAAGACTGAGACATCGACTGACCAAAGCCACTGACTCTCCTTAAATAAGGCTTAGGAACTAAAACAAAGGACTGCAGTAATAATTTGAAAGCTTTAAGCTTAGTATACAAAACGACATAAATTAACATTAGTTATCGCACTTGAACAGATATCAGTGTAAATAGTAACGAAACACATAACACGAGACCATCTGTGGCAGAATGAAACATGTACACCACGTGACGACCCTACATGTGTCAGCCGCTGACCAATGCAACAATGAAGGGATCTTTTGTATATAGATTTTGAATATATATGGATATTATTTACATATGAAGTTATTAACTTTTTATAGTATCATATAACCCACATAAGTAGTATGCACATCGGATAGAAGTGCTAATTTGTACAAAATCATACATAATAACAAACAAAACTATTTTATAGTAGTGTGATTATATTTTTATACGAAAATTATTCCTTTGAATAATTCCTCACATTACCAGATACGTTGACAATACGCTATTTTTAAACGAGAAATGAATGAGTAATCATCAGCAATTTGAACACGATCGACAATTATTTCGACGAGTACTAATTGACTGTTGGCACAAGCGATGATCATTTCCTATTGGATTTCACAAACCATGGGATGATTTAATGGCCTTAAATCGAAACTCAACACAACTGTGTAAGGTATGTGGTCTGCGTCTATATTCATCATAAGGTAGGATACCTGACTTGATATACAATATACAAACTCTTGGACAAAACATAGATAAATCAATTATCATAATCTATAATTAAAATGTCTAAATCAGGTACATGATTTTTATCCAATAATGATGGTATGTTTATCCCTTAAGAGTATTTGTAAATTTCGGCAAAAGTTAAAAACATTTCTAAGTAGGTGTATGTAATATCTTTAAGATTATTTTAAATTATGTCAGTAAAACCATTTTTAGGAACTATAATTATGAACGATTTTTACATAATAACAATGTTTATACGGGTACAACTTAGAATTAAAAGAAAAGTTTGTTTTTGTTTTAAGATGTAAAATTTTTTTTGAAACATTATACAAACTGAACGTTTTAATATTTAAAACTGTACTGTTAAATTAATAAATAGAAAAACGATACTTTACTGTTTTATAGTGCTGTATTAATATTTTTTACATATATTTTAAATCAAACGGTTGATCGGTACAAAATATTGCTATAATCGTAATGCAACCGATACACAGAGCCCATATAATACTGCAAATGAAATTAATTCAGATACATTTGTTTAGTAGAATTATGAAACCTTTACAATTACCCAAATAGATATGTAAGTATGAAAAAGACCAAAGTGTGTTAGGACCAGCTGAATATTATTGAAATTTCTACAGATGCAATTTTGTATAATGAAGAACGTCAATAATAGTTAATTAAGGACATTATTTCTGATGTTATTAGCAAATACTCAATTTCAGCCATGTACGCGTTTTCACAGAAATGCCTTCCCTTTATTGTCTATAATGTCAAGGACGTACATCCTGAAAAATGTGTCGATTAAAACTATTGTTTCGAATCATTTTTTCACTTTAGGGTTGGACAAACTTCCTATTGTTGAGGAATCACAACACTTAGAACAATATTCTTTCATCATTATATTAAAATGACGTTCTTTAAAATGTCTGTTTTATTGTGTTATACAAGGAAACATTAATATGAAGTAATTGTTAGTCCTATTAACTGTAAACTTTATATATATCACACGTATTACTTTAACAAAACTCATTGAAGTAAGACGTAATCATAAGGGTTTTACTATGAATACAATAGAATACAAAGTATGTATTAAAAAATAATTTTAATTATGCAATTAAAAATCAAAATTTTAAATTAAGTAGAGCTAGTAGTTAAAAGCTACCTATTTAATAACTGCCACTTTACCAGATCACCAAATGTTATAACAACTGCAAGAACTATTTATTTTACATTCATAGTTTGAAGACTGTCGTTAATTTATCGCATAAAGAGTATTACATGAAGTTAAAATAAATATTAGTAAACAATATCTATTATGTAATTGTAATTGAGACTCATTTGACTCAAAATACAAAAAAATACTTTACATTAATTTCAGTAAAACTTAATGTTGTGTTTCAATCCTATTGCTTAAGTAAGAATATATTTACACCTTAGAAATATGTTATGAGTAAGGGAGCAGCATAATTTATACATTTAAATATGCAATGGTATGAATATTTTTCTATGTCCATAAATACTTCTTTATAAATATCTTTCAAGGAATGAAGTCCTCTTAGATTTTGTATCTGGATTATAAGTGGTTTTCTATATTTTAGTATTACCATAAAAAATTATTCACTATTGATTGAAAATATACGCACGCATTTTACTGTCAAGTAATTCAAAGAATGAAACTTTAATGAGGCAATAACGGAGTTTTTATTCGGAAAGTAACATTAAGCTTCACTGAAAGTTTACGAGTCCTCAAATTATGCAGTAAATTACAATATAACTTAATGGCTCTTTTATGGTGCGAAGGCAGTGAAACTCTTATTAAAAGATAATTGTCATCAAGGCGTGAAACTACAGTTTTTATTAAAACAAACAGATAGAATTTGATTCATAATCTTTTTAATCAATACGCTACATAAACCATCCCCATGTTTAGTGTGGCTGTTCCGTTTAAGCACTTACCAACACATTTTATACATGGAAACACGCATGTGTGTGTGAAGAATCTATTAAATGGCTTTGGATTTTTTATATATGCCACAGAATTTTATAAAACGCAAAACAAACTGATTCACTAAGTTATTATGAAGTTGACATTCAGAATACGCAACTGTAAAAAAAAAATTTTTGAATACACAATTCATACGTGGAAAATAATAAAATAAAGTAACGGGATAACCTCTAAAGCCTGCGCTTCTCATGGAAACCCTTCTAAATTTTTGATGATCCAAAATTAGTTTTTAAAGGTAGACAAATCGTGTAAATATAACTGACGTTGTTACCGAAACGAAGTCGTTAGCAATGGATCTCAGGTTGTACTGTATAATGTTTTACCACTTACTTAACCCTTACTAATAAGAATCTTTAAGTGACTACTAACTGAACAACTTCATTCGTACAAAAAGAAAGTTAAATTTTATTTCCTGCAAAATGACAGGCTGGTAGAAAATGCTGGTATATAGGCTGTAGTCTGAAATGGAAAACGAAGATATGAAGTAAAAGAAAGAAAGAAGATTGAAAAAATCTAATGATCCTAGTATAGTGGTTACTAGGTGAAGGGTGTGTTAAGTGGACAGAGAATATTCCCGGAAAGATGGAGATTGGAGCTGACATCAGGAAAAGGAACCCGACATTTATTTTAGAAATGCGGCCTAGCCAATAAGTCTCTGATTTAAACCAGGGGTAGAGAAAGAACCACAGGGCTTCGGTCAAACACCTCTATTAGTTTCCACGAAACATACGTTCTTCAGTTTTAAATATGGAATCTGCTCCCCTGGTTACCCCCTAGCATCTTGAGAAACTGTTGGTTAAATCGGTTTCGAGGGCAAGATTGAGGCAAAGGCTGTTGGACGCACAACGTGCGGAACATACTCCAAGTAAAAACGTTGCTTATAGATCATATTTTAGTCAAGATCACGTAAAGATAAGAATGTCTAGGAGTGACTTTTTTGGGTGTATGCAATCTTGAAATAGATCTGATGAAGCGAAATATATGTTCCCAAAATGTTTGTTCAATGGGTATCCTATCACTGTAGCCCATTGGAGATCCAAAGCAATATTTCATTTTGGCGTTATACTAAAATGTAAATTTTTTCTAAGGAGATATCACATTATTCTTCCATTTTTCGCCTCTAAAACCCACTATTTGACGAAAGAGGTGTACACTTATGAAAGATGGACGATAAAGTGGCAGATGAATTGATTGATAACCTTCATCCATCAACAGTCTGGAACTTGTGACATAGATTAGGCAAAGTAGTGTTTGTATGAAACTTACTTGTTATACTTGTAAATGACTGTATATACTGTTTTATTTTACCTTTTATATGGTAATAAACGATGGAATCTTAAAACAAAATACCATGGTTCAGTGTCATGGCAAGCTAATGAAATGAAAAATTAAAAATATTCATACTTCGATGACATGCTTGCAACATGGTTAATCACGTTTTATTTACTAGAATAAAGGTTAATGTACAGTAGTTATGAAATTGAAAATGAAACCGCTTATGGTATCGTTATTTTGAGGGTCTAAAATAATGTTAAGTAATCATTTCATTGTTGTGTGTTATTATGATACTCAAAAGTTGTAACTCTTTAATTAGCAAATGTTTTTTTAAGAATTTTACTTATTACTGTGAGTTTTCCCGCTTATTCCACGATTAAATAGATTATCCTCAATAGTTACATGCACAATTGTATTCTCACTATGGTATGACGAAAGTTCGTTTAATTTACAACACTAGGGTGAAAATGAACAAAGCATAGTTAAGAAGATTATATTTTAATTTCATATCTATGATACGTGAATCCGTTTATTGTGAACATTGCTTCTCCCTTATTTGTGGACCAATTTCCATGTTTGAGGTGTCAACAAAACTGTCTTTTTTTTGCAATAAGGTTTTAGAATTAAAAGTTCTTGCCCTTAAGGGCGTGAGGAGCTCTCAAGGGTCGATTTTATCCTATAAGAAATACATAAAAAAAATTTCAAGAAACAAAAAAGCGGCTGTTTGGAAAAGAAACTTAGCAACTATTTAGGAGTCATGTTGTCACGGTTGTAAAGTAAACTTGCCAATCAGATCAAATTAATACATGCAAAAAAATACTACTGGTAATAGTTTTGGTTAACTCGATCAACAAATTTTTGGATAACACTTTAAAACATAGTCAGGTTCTGAAAAAAATAAAATATTTACAAGAAGTGTTTATTATATATCAAACTATTATCAACAACGTGAGTTCATTCTTTTAAACTCATAAAAAATCATTACTTTATATACTCTGTATAAATCCTGCATAATATTGGGATTTGAAAAATGCTTGATTTCGAACACAGATACACGAGTTGTATATAACATCAAATTTGTCATGGCCGCGAAATAAAAAAAAGCAAATCGACGGAAGAAACTGAGATGAGTATCAACCAACCCTATTCATGAATAAAAATTAGAAAATTATTCGAAGTTTTGTTTGTTTCCGCAAACTTGTTTAAGAAAATCTTTGTTACTGTCGTAATTATCACTACCAAGAAAGAGTCAATGTAGATTTATTAGAGGTTTTATAATATCGTTTAAAGTCCTTGATGCTAAATAAATAAACAATCTAGCTTAATAGCTATAATTTATTGTTTCCATTAATAAAAACTAATGTATAAGGGTATTTTGTTATTTCCTATGGTTAAAATGTCTTTGCGAATGCATACTAATATACTTGTATATTGTACTTGGCTTAATATACTGAGGCTGTGTATCCTTGACTGAAAATTTATATTTAAACTCAACCTAATAAGTTGTACATAGATACCCAAGTATGATAATGCATTAGTATGGATTTTTTTAAAGAACTATTATATAATTGTTATGCTCGTTAAAACATAATTTTTACACTAAGCTCACTTAGACAGAAAAATGAATCGTTTCTCTCGAAAATGTCAGTTAATAAAATGCATTATACCGTGTTAGTAAATAAGGGGGGGGGGGAGAAATATCATTATGAATTAAAAGAAAAGATTATATTGATTTCTTCAGTGCGTATCCCAGTGGTACTATCGTAATTCAAATTATAATACTTAAGCCATTGGTGATCAATCTTAATCTCAAATTTATCTTTTACCATCTTTCAAACTACGACTATATTGTTTTTACGTACTGTGTAAATAATAGAGTGATAAGCTGTAAAGTAAATATGCAACTAAAAGATGGAAGATGGAATGAAAGTAGATGAAGGATGACCTTCATCCATCAATAGTTAGATCATGGCGCTAACTATTGATATAAGCTGTCAATCGTCAGCTGTATCAGAGTATCAGCTGTGATATCGGCTCATATCGGCTGTCAAAACTAGTAAATGTATACTTGAGTGTTTCTGAGTACCTGAAAAGGAGCTTTACTTTTTTCAATAAAGTATGACAAGAACTCCAATCACCATGTTTCAACTGTATTATTTAGCTACAAGTTTTCTTTGTAAATAAGTCCCGAATACAATTTTTTTTTTTACAGTAAATTGTCACCTTAAAAGATAAAAGAACTCTTTTCTAAGATTGTAAGAAAGGGTATAATGAATACTTTTTTAAATTGTGATTAACCTAATTTAAAATGTGCATCGTTTCAACTATTTTCATTTCTATCTGAAATTACAATTTGTATTGTTAGTAGTTTAATCTATAATAATACACAATAAATGTACTAATTAATATTATTATTATATAGGCAGTATTAGTTGAAATAATGTGCCAGTTTAGATTTAAAAAGCCTCCAAGCCTACGCTATCAATATATTTGACTTGTCTTAAATTCAGGAAAGATTAAGGAAAAAAATTTAAACTAATCCTAAAGTAAAACAGTTACGTCATTAACCGATTTAAAATAAAAGCGTTCAACCAGAAAATTTTACTACTCATACAATTTTTTATATTTTTTTACGACGTTCCGTGGTAAGTGTTTCCCTACACACGTAATAGGTGAGGTTGCGTTGCTTACAAGGTTGGCGGGTGACAGTTGATAAGTCGTTCAATACTGCTCGCTTCTGCTTCTGATCTTGTTATCTATGAAGAAGATATTACACTTTGTGATGGAACTAAGTGGAATAGCCAAACTTCCCAAATAACTTTGTTTCTTACCTTGACATAATTTAAAAATAAATCACTGTGCATTGTATGATTGGGTTTCGTCCCTTCTAAACATATCATAGAAAAATATTTCCCTTTGTTATATTTTTTTGTTAAATATATTATTTACAATAAAATTAATTAGACAAAATATGTTTCGACCGCTACATCAACACACATTGGAATTGAAAATCCTCATATATACAAACATGTAATATTCAAACAATTATTTCTTTTCCAACCAAACATACCTTACATAAGACGACAGTAACGCTACCTTATAATGTTGTTTATTAATATTATAGATAGTAATCATATATATTAAATAATAGCGCACTCATTGAACTGAAATGTATCCGATTATTCGTTATAAAGCAGTAGAGTTTTGCAAAACAATCAAACACATTTTATGGTTTACAGCGATAAACACTCTATTATTTAAGGTTGGTTGAACATAAACAATTTTGCTCATAAACAATTACGGCGTGATGGCATCAAAGCAGTAAAATGGTTGAATGTAATGAAATAATACGTGACTTGCATAGCAAAGAAGCAGCTGATGGAATGGGAACGGGCTGTACAAATATGCTTTATATGTATAAAAAAAACTTCTTGATTAGCATCCTACGTGTTGAAGAGGGTAAGCTATGATCGATTTCGATTAGGCACTCCAATCATCATCAGATTATTGGGCTAACTATTGGTTCTGATGATGATTGGAGTGTCCAATCGAAATCGATCGCCACTTACCTTCGACCACCATCGACTTTACTATTTTGTTGCTTTATACATGTATAAAGCTGTATTTTACCGTCTTGTGAGTAAACATTATAAGTGTAAATGTATTAATATGAGTGTTATTCAACGTATTGTTTGTGCTTTCATGTTATATATTAAAGCAACAAAGGGTATATTATGAATTGTGTTTTAACTTTGTAGGTATTCCTTATTACAATAAACTTAAAGTTTATTATTGCAAGGATTTATTTTATTATTATGAATTATGCAATGCTGATGACATTTGTAAGGATTTTAAATCTGATGATGATTCAAGCAGATTATTGAACTAAACATTGAAACGTGTGGCAATGTTACTTTCAATTAGGGGTGTAAATTATTCCTATAGGAATGTTTACAAATGTTTGAGAGCTGTCTGTTCCATATTTCTAGAACTGAAAAATTTACTGTCCCAAACTTAAAGTAGTGTAATTTAAGGGGTTGAAAAATCTATTTACTCCTGTATGATATTCAATATTTAAGTAAATTGTATCAGACGACAAAAAAACTGTTTAACAAAATAAGTCACAGTGCAATATTGTTTTTTTTTTATAAAGCTTAAAATATACACTTACTATAGTAAGAAAAGTAGCGGAATTTTTTTCAAGTAGATACAGGTTCTTACAGCAATTTCATAATAATGTACGTTAATAAAATCTAATAAATTGACAATTAAGAGAGTAAATGTTGAAAAATAAAGATCGAATAGGTAATATAATTAGAACAAGTTAATCTTTAATCGTCAAGGAATTTAAAACAAGTTTGAATCGACGAATCTGGCCACAAACAGACCAGTTCGTCTAAGCAATACCCAAAAGATACTTAATTACTTAATACTTAGGATACTTAATAACTAAGCTCGTGAACCGCCCCTAAGATTAATCAGCATGTTTTGCATCAGGACAAGTAAGAGGTTGGTCGTTGTTATTGAGAGGTTTGTTTCGCTGACTAAACCATTTGTCTATAAGAGAGTGACGGATTACATGTCATACTATTTTTAAGGCGATGAGTTACACTATACGTTTCCAAGCTATTTATATTTACCATTTTTTTTTTTTTAAATACTTAATATTATTATTACGAATAAAAACTATTGCATGTGGTAATTTTAGTATTGTTTGTTTGATAAATAAACATTACACCCGAAGTACTTTAAATAATAATGTCTTCAAGTTATTGGCCAAATAATTGCAATTCACGTAACTTCATTATTAGACTTTCTATATCTACTTTACTTGAGGAAATTATTTATCGATATACATAATATTTATTGATCAAAATTATTAAAGTATTTAGTAGGTTTCCAAGTAAAAAAAACCTCAAAAGGTTTATGAAGCTTTATACATTAATATATATTAATAATAAAGGTGTTGAATTACCTTCGTCGAAACCTAAACGGAAACTGTGTATCACTTCGGGCCGGAACCCCCTTGTTATACAGTTGGAAAGCGGTATCCTGCTTCCATCCTAGCTTTCGCTACAATCTATGTAATAAAAGTTACAAATAGGTACATCTTCAATATTAAGTCAATAGGTTTTTATAATTTAAATTCAAGTAATGTTTACGTAACTGGTTTTAAACTTTAATACCTAATATTTTTACAATCACTATGTGTTAATATTAAAATGGATATTTATTATTTTTATGCGTAATCTTTTTTTTACAAATTTACAAATAATTATACTTTAACTAAAAATGAACGGTTATTGATATATCGAGCTAAACAATTACAACGAACGTATCATATTTAAACGAGAAATCTCTAGACAAATCTAAGGTTTTCGTGTCAGATCATTTAATTCCTTTTCTGGTCACGCAAAGCTTTATAATTTAATCCATGCGTATTTTTGTACTCGTAGCGAACTAATGGTGCTCTCCTATTGTAGCTTAAACACTTTTTCACTAATTTATTTATTTGTTACATTTGAAACACAAAAGTAAGTGTAAGTAAGGTATATTTTATTTTAGCTTTTAATAGCTTCAACTGAGTCTATTGCATTAAGAAAACCTTTAGTTCATTGAATACTTTCGTAACGGAGACATAATAGTTTGAATCATTCATTATATTTTAAAAACTAATCACTTTTATTAACTATTAATTAATTAATTATTATAAGTAGATAGGCGAGTTTAGTTTTACCAGTAACCTTACAACTCCTTCTGCAAATTATTTAAAAACAACGTATTATGTACAACATTTTCAGGGCTTTTTACTTATATAAACACTAATAAATTTCAAAATATGCCACAGGTACAATGTACGCGCAAATGATTTATTTATTACCCAAAAACGTAAGTTTATATCCAAGCACTTGGGAAATGAGATTATATAGTTTAAATAAAATTAGAATCAAACAATAAAGTTATATTGAGTCATAAAACATTAATATGTATAAACACTTAAAGCAACCAACAAAAAGTTCTTAATATTTGTAACTGGTAATTTTTGACATTTAATTTATCTAATTTTCAAAAGATATATATCTACGCGTAAAGTGTTTTAGGGATACATACGTTAAAAGTGATAGGCATCTCTTTCCTGATAAGGAGTGTAAGACGGTTTACGCTTGGCAAATGATAAGCCGTTCAATATCCTTAGCTTCTGATCGTGAGCTCGCAAAGCGATATGATATCTACGAAGCCATACTGCAGAAAAATAACGGAAGAGTTGTGCTCTTGGATTAGGAAAACTGTATCGAATTCATGTAAAATATAGTAACTAAAAATAATATTAAAGAAAACTTACAAAAATGTTTATTTTAAGATACGTGTGTGATTTTATCATAGAATGTATTAATATCACCCTATTACTAAGGATAGAATTATTATTAAAGTAATCTTCTGTTAAATAATTTTGCTCATGATTAAAATAAGTAATGTGATTTAATAAAAATACTAGCCTAATTTTCTTTTTACCAGAAAGTTTTCAATCGAAATTTCTCGTATACAATTACAGATAGAAGATATACTCATATATATGGTATATGGAAGATATAATCATATATACGGAAGAAATAATCACAGGTATAAGTCTGTAAACGCGTAATTAAATTAAATCGTCATTAATTAATTATTGTTATAATTTTTCTAATATGTACAATAAACATTCATCGTTTGTTTTTATCTATAACAATAACATGGCTCTCAAACAATAAGTATTTGGATTATAAGTTGGTTTTAAGTGAAAACATTACATTGGCTAGCAGCTCAGTGTTCAACTCATCTTTTGAACGATCGTCACAAAAAAAACTTGAAATAAAGTAATTTTTTACCTTATGTAAATTAACTCTTTTTATATACATATCTTATTGTAAGGAATTGATTTGAACAAGTTATAATTAGATTTCATATAAATCATACGGTGTTAATATTTACGTACGTAGTGTAGTTTCATAATTAAAATTTGCCGTATATTCAATGAACACGATATGCGTATGCCATAAAATCGTTAATCTAAATATCCGATGCAACAAACACAGATTGCAAAGTCAGCAATAACGCTGATGTTATCACAGATTGTGTAACATAATGGAAATTTATCGCCAAATGTTTCACGCTTGGCAACTACAACCATTAGTTGATATCATTAACATATGTGTTACGCTTATGTCTGTTTGCATACATGAATAAACATGAACTGTTTAGTTTGTTATTAAACGCATTTGGATGGTTATGGTTTTTAAGATAATTTCCCATGTAATATGGTTAGTTAACTGGGACTGTTCTGTTCATAATAAGTGCTATAGTTATAGTTTATATTGATTAGTTTAGAAAATTATACCTTAGGACTAAGATGTGTTGTTTCATAAAATTCATAAAATACAAAACGCATAATTGGATACCTTGTAATCACTTTTTGGTTAGGTATACTTGCTTCGGATCTGATAACTAACCCACCATATGGTGTCAAAGTGGCGAAAGTTTACTTAGAGTTGTAAACCTAAGCCACAGATTACATCATAATCTCGTGCAATTCTTTGTTTGTTATTTTATCTGCAAAACTAATACATACCAACCTATTAAGGACATTAAGGGTTATTAAGGACTGCAGCCAATACAACTAAATAGTGTTGAATAATTAGACACCACATTTGCCAGAGAGTTCGTAGTTGTACTCTCCTAAATAATATTGTTTCGCCAATATTTGAGTAAGATCCATCTATATTATTGGAATTGCTGTTAGAACAATGGCGATCTTTTGATTTTCCTCTTATAAGTTTAATTTTAAAGTTAAAGTTTAAGTTTCAAATTATAAGTTTAAGTTTCACCTTATAAGTTTGATTCTTCAATATATGTGTTTAACAACTGTAAACTACAGTAATTGGTTTCATACAATCTCCACGCAATGCATGTTTCATTTACAACATAGCTGTGAAGCTCAAATATAACATTTACATCAATAAAGTTACCACAGAAAAATATGAAAACACGTAGGCATTTTAAAGCACCAAAGAAATTGAATATATTTATATTTAAACTAAAATATTATATTAAAAAAATTATTCGTAGTAATCGGGTGACTGCTCTTTCAAAGGACTGAATGTAATTATTTCACCAGCTTCCTGGTAAAAAATATGGTCTGATAAGATGAACATTCTTGGTTACTAGTATCAATGAATTTTGCAAATTAGTATGGCAATACGGACTATTGTACATGTAATATCTTATATCATTAAGGGCAGTTCTTTCAATAAATTAGGAATCGGGTCAATATATGAATATATGAAGGCTAGAAGACATTTTTGTTATACACCTTTTAAAGAGGGCATGGGAAGCCAAGTATAATAGTATATTGTAGAACATTTTGGGTAACAGATTACTCCGGACTTCGTCTTGGGTTATAAACGTCGGGCAGTAAATAAAAGTTACAAATGACACCCACTTGTCTGACGTGTGTCGTTTTGTGGCCGACGACAGTGAAATGCTGTTATACTAACATCCTACAGTATAGGGTTAAGGTTTAGAACAATATAATCTTTTTATTTTTCTATAGAATAATGTTTCGTAAGAAAACTTTTGCAGTGCACTGTTTTAGTCCTGGTTTTAACGTTATCGTCAGTTTTTCTTCGGTTGGTTTCCTTAAAAATGAGGTACGTTTTAATTTGACCCCCAGTATCCTGTGTCAACCATTTGGCATCAAAACCTAAGATATATACTTAAAACTTAAGTTGCAGGTATATAACTTATTTGTAATAATAAGAGATTTACGGTCTTAATTGGATTAGGTGTGAGTGCTCATTTTCCGACACAAATGGAACTAATTTGCAAACCTGTGATATACTTGTCAAAGCGACAATAATTTATGCGTTCATGTTAATTTCTCAGTTTACGACATGTGTTGCCAATCAATTATTCTAAATGAGCAATAAACGTGTAATCAACAACTTTGTGAACGTAGTCAACCCATTACGTTTGACTCTGATTAATTGACTATCGAATATCAAATTATATGTGATGATTTTATGAGACGGAGATGAAATACTACACAACAGTCAACAGTAGAATAAATTGTTAACACTATTTTGTAGTGTAGCTTAGAAATGTCTCTAAATACTACAAACTATATAATCTATTTAGATTGTATTATCCTTATGAGTGTTTATAATAATATTTTAAAGGGGGTACCTTTACCGAGATTTCAGGTATCGGTTCAGAACCAAATAAAAACAAAAATACCTACATAGATTATCATATGCAGTGCCTTTTTTGAGATGATATATTATGTTTTTTTATGTTTTAACTAAAAAAGCAATTAAGTAAAGTTTTAAATGTATATAGCAGAAAACGTATGTAGCTATACGAGTATGTAAAGAAAATGTAAAGGATTTCGAGAGGAAAATATTGACATTGGCCCTAGCAAGTTAAGGATCAAGGATTTCAGATCCAGCTTACCTCTGTCAAGCATCTGCAGTTGCAATCTCGCTTGATCAGCCAATTTTACAATGCAAATACAAGAAGTGTAATAAGGTGATATTATAAGCACACACTAATATTTAAATTACTTTTTTTGCACAGTAATACTTTACCTTTTGCAAAGACTGTTTTACTTAATTTTTTTCTTTTTACTATATAATAAAAAAAACACATTGACAATATAAAATGCCTCTTAACAAGAAACATATTAATTTATTATTGCATTGATTTATTAATCAAAATTATCGTTACTATTACAAATGTAGATAATAATAAATATCTCTAAAAGTTATCCGTTTAAAAATGTTATACCTACTTTTTTATCTCTACAGCTATTAGCACTATCGTGTCTAATTTTATTTTAAGCACATATAAAGTTTATGAAAAGTCCCGATAAAAGGTTTATTAGTTCAAAGTTTGTATTGTTTTAATTTACAATAAATATAGAACGTAATTTTTCACCTAAAATTCCTTATCCGTGCGTTTAAACCAAAGTCCAATTATGTATACCTCAACATTGAATTTAGTTTGAACTTTAGGTCTTTGTTTTGTGGATATAAATAAAAGATCCTCAAACATAATTTAGAAAATTATGTTACTGCTCAAATATATTTTTCTTCTAGATAGTACACAGATTTAAAAATTAATTCTCTGAAAATCAAATACCTAAGTGAATGTATTTAAAACGCACCGAATTTTAATTTTTAATCGGTTTTCAATGTAGGGTGTAATATAAATGTATTGAAAAAATGGAATGTACGGTAACAATTTCCGCATTTGAAAGATTGCGATTTTCTTATTGCAAATACGTATAAATCGCTATGGGGTTCAAAGCAAGATAAGACCCGTTAGCCAAACAATGGGGTTGGCTTTAGTCCAGACTAACGATGGTAGTAACCGCTATACCTAGTTACTACTAATAGCCACCTTTATCACGTACAATGTTCACCATAGGTTTAACGGCAACCTACTTCGGGAATGTCATAAAAAGGTGTTGAATGAAAATAGTTATTGACCGTAAATAGTATAAAATGGTTTCATGTGTTTCCTTTACACTGACTAGGTTATTTCTTTCATTTTTCGTTACAAAAATATTAACACATCAATATTAAAAAAAATATTTGTTATCATTCAGGTGTTTCACAAAAAATATTTATTTATTCTATCTAAGTAAAATACCGTCACCAATCCTGCAAGGGAGTCTCCAAATTACATAAAGTTCTCAATTTAATCTCTATTTATATTTTAGAAACCTTATAATTGATTAAGAAAATGCTGTCATCGTATAGTTATTCAATTATCCTTAGTTATGTTCTCCGCGAAACATTATTACCATCGTGGAAACCTAAACGGAAACTGTGTATCACTTTGGGTCGGAACCCCCTTGTTATACAGTTGGAAGGCGGTATCCTGCCTCCAAACCGGCTTTTGTTACAAAACAGTAAGACAGTAGTAACGAGTATATTACTAGCTATTGAAATAATCATATATACTGCATACAATTACAAAGTCATTAATACCTTGTAACGAATTATTATTCCTAGGGGGATACATTTTTGCTATTTGGTCGCACCTATTGTTGAGGTAAGCGAGCGACGACTTTGCTCGAATTAGAGTACAGTATTGGATCTGTGTAATGCTGAACACACTGATTTAAAATGCAGAGTAAACTGTTATACCTTGTTACATTTTAATAATGATCCGTAAAATTGACAAACGAAAAGAGTAGTAGTGAGAAAGTAATGTCTTTCCTCCACGGCTTTTGGGTAACAAACTGCCTCGTTTCGGGTGATGAAAGTCTAACATTAAATAAAAAGAGACAGAAGACATTCACTTGTCCACTCTGTTGCGTCTCTTGCCCTCAGACAGAGACAAACTGTCTCTTCTAACAACTGTCGGAGTCGACTCTCTAAACATATGAGCTATGCCAGTCTAAGCTAGTCTATTTCAGTGGAACTGCGTTAATATTGTAGCGTTTTGAATTGAAAATTGCAATTATTTGCTAGACTAATTCGTTATTAATTACTCTAAATTTAATTATTTATTATTCACTTGTTTTGCTAGACAAGGTTTGACATTGCACTTACTCGCTTACTGATTACAAATAAAACCTCAATACATACATATTTTAAATAAATTGCCCATTATAATTCTACTAAAATATTAAAGAATTGAATTCTAATCTATTAAAGTTGAAAAGTTAATTTTATAGTAATATTAATATACTTTAGTAAATTGTTATCAACTTTCTAAATTATAAATTTTACTTTACTATTACATTCCTAGTAAATATTGACAGAACAAAGATTACAAAATAAAAAGTAATTGGTGCCAACATGCAAGTAATTCCCCAGAAGAGGCATAGGCTTGGGAATGTTTGAAATTACTGTTTAATTTGAGTTTCTAGTTTTTATTTTTACTCTAATCCTATTGAAATTCTAATTTATAAATGTATTATGTCCTTCATCAAAGAAAAATATTTGATAAAACGACGAAAACAAAATTCACGTTTATACCTTACAATATTTAATACTACACTAGTGATAACTAACTTTTAAGTATATGGAAGTATATAGAAAATCACATATATATATATATATATATATATATAATAAATAAAATACGTATTCTATAATAGTTGGCAGTATTGCAATCAAACCATCCTCCAGACGAGTTTAAGTTTGTCCAATTATGGTGAAAGTGATCTAAGATAATTTCATTGTTTATCAGTTTAAAACTTATCATTATATTTGTATTACGCTGCATTCAAGAGTGTCGAAAATGTCTTGACATTTTGTATCGTAATTGTTTGCGGTCCCAAAATGTGTTTACTAGTAGGTTTATAAAGTGATGCGGTAAACACAGACTGCCAATTCAGCTGTAACATGCTATAACAGATTGTGCTAAACGTATCGACCAATACAGATTTTATGGGTTTTGAATACAATTGTCTATGTTAAATTTACGAAATTTAAAGGTTTTATAACATTTCCGACTTAGAATTGGAAAGAGCAGCCTGCTTTTCACCGATGTACTAAGAAGGACACAACCCAACTATTTAGGATGTAAACATTTTTTAATTAGACAGTTAGACACGAACATTTCGAGCTTAAATAATTTAAGGTATTTTTTGTGACAAATAAATAACATCCCACGAACAAAATAAAATATTTTATTATATTCTTCGTTGTTACAGAATTTTTAACACATTGGCAATTTATTAAGAAATCATCTATATTTACAGTTACAAATAAAATCAATATTTCGTTACTGAAATTCTAAACATAAGGTTTACAATAGAAGCTATAAATTGAGCAAAGAGATTAAAGTTACTTGATTGATAACAAAAGGTACTTGCATTTTGTTCTAACCAATAACTCCATTCCAATATTTAACTTGAAAAGCAAAGTTGTTTGAATAAACAGCCTACACTTCTTGATGGTTTTAATAAAGTTTTAGTTTCATGTTGATTTTTTTTATATAAGACTGCTACTATTGTTTAAATATTATATCCAGCCTGCCTTAGTTATGTTTTAAAACTATAAGTCTCTAGTTTTAAACCATAATTTACGATTTTGTTTTGTATGAACTAAATCAATCAACTACAAAGTTAGTAGTTATTATGTGGCTAACTCCATCTCTGATATATAGCTTATAATCAGTAGTAAACTAACTACTAATTACACCATATTCTCACGAGAAACTTGGTTGTTCATAGGCCTATCTTTAAACTTGTATATAAATGTAACATCTACATACCTTATTTGTAGATGAAGATTTAGGACGAAGATTCTGCTATGTACAATATTTTTACACAAAAAGGCTAGCCAATTCATTTTCTCACGTAATCATTATTTTTGTAAAAATATAGGTATCTGTTTTTTTGTGTTTTTTTTCAGCTTAAGGTAATATTGTGATTAGATTACTCATAACGTTAAATACAAGCTACAGAAATACGTTTTTTTCATACGCGTAAGTTAATTTTATATTTCTATATTTAAATGATAAGAACATTGTTATAAAACATTAAACACATTCACCACATGCATATGGGCACTACATAATCATAAGTTATCTATAAGTAGTTTTAGTTATTGGATAACAGCACAGCAATATTTGCTGAAGTGTGTTATTGCTAAATACTTGAGCGACAAATTATGCATTGCTTATGAGTAGCAAATTCAAAAATAGAACACCAATAATTTGATAAAATGTTGTTAAAGCTGGCGGTTAAACTTGCCGTATCTTTAATTTTCGGGGTGTTTCAAGTAATATTGTTTTGCCGTATTAAAACTTAGTTACATGTTACGGTTTAAAAATATGATTTTCATTTTTGTTATTTTACCAGGGGAAATGCGAGAGAAGTCGAAATGGCATTTATTTTTTAAGTTCATGTATGAATAAAGATCATTGTGAGTATTGGGGCAGAATACATATTACACCCGATATATCATAGTTGAAAAAAATCCAAATTGCGAAGGAAGGCTCAAGATAGTTTTGTTGATTTTGTTTAAAGGCTTATTGCGGAAATTTCCATCCCAATGGTAAAATACAATACACATCGTTTCAGGATATTAAATCCGATCCCTTCCTCAGGTGAAAACACTAATGTAGTAGATTAAAACTGGCAATACACAAAACCTAAGTTGGAATTAACTAAAGAGGGTTAGGTATATGCAATTTATAGTATTCAAGACATAATACAAAATGCAAAATAGAACCAATCACAAGACACAAAAGAGTCTATATGTAGGAAAAAGAAGAAAGAAGAAAGAGTTTTATTGACATTGCAGTTTAGGTTTATTTTGAAACCTAACAAAGGTGTAAGGATAATATGATGAGATACACCAACTTATATAAAGTCTTTCCACTTGATTAATCTGCGTTGTTATCAATCAATGCTCAATATACGAGTCAGCAATCCAATATAACATATTGCATTAGTGTGATGCAAGGAAATTGTGTATATTCTCCACGATATAAAAAACATTGATAATAAACCATATCTCGAGATATATTTAAAACTTCTATAACAACAATAAAAACTTTATAATTAACTTACACTTCTGTAATAGGCCACGTAATATTGGCGATTGCATGTCAAAATATGAAAATAAGTACAATCACGGAAAATAAACTTCATTATGTAGGCATTTGAGTTTTTAATAAATATTTTACTTTTAAAAAATAAAGTTTTTTGTTCTGTGTTAGTCGTTGTTACTATTTAATATTATTATTAACTGGTAGACAATTTCGATAAAATATCACACTCGTAAAAAATAGATGATACATATTGTACATTACTACTAATCTGATTAACTTTTTTAAAAATAATCTTAAATTAATGAAACCAATTTAAAAGATCTCTGTTAGTAGCTTACACTACGGTCTCTTAACTCCTTTAAAGTATCAAAAGTGGAAAATATTATTTACCATATCTTCACTATATTCTTATTTTATTATACTAAAATCTTTCCGTGTTGTGTATTCTAACTCAATTAACATAAATAGACGAGATAGAACATTACAACAGATGTCTTGTTCTGTCTGGCATGCCTTGCATTCCCTGCAGTACTATTGCAGCTTTAGCTACAAATGCTTTGACTGTGGAGTATTATGTGCTCTAAGACTATATCACTTTAAGCTTTTCGTCATCCATGTATATATAGCCTTGGGCAAAATTATTGTCTTCCTTGAATTATTTGACAGGATATATCAATATAAATATTGACATAGGGTTTCCGAAAAAAAAATTGAATCCCATTTAATTTTTATTTTAAGTAAAAATACATACATACAACAATTAATTTACCATATTTTACTAAGGGTTTTTAGTTTAATTACAAGATTTAGTATTATGCATTTATTTTATTTAAACTGATTTTGTCACTTTGTATTTTGTTGCTATTAACACACTTAAATTTTTACAACTATATTGATTTATTATAGAACGTGGCACACTAAATGCTTAAAACGAAAAAAGAAAAACTACAAAAACCATTTTTGTGAGGATGTCAATTACTTTTTGAACAAATTAAATCTAATGAACCATGTGTAACTTTGGTTATATACATATTTTCAGCATAGTCAAAAATAACGTGTACGGGGAATGTTAAAGTAAAAAATATAAGGGGTATAGGGAGATGAATCTTTTATAATGATTTGCTTTTACATGATATTATACCAACAACTCTTAAACACGTTTTATTGAAGTTATGACACTCAACAATTTACTGATACAAAGTTAAAGTAATGTATCGTACTTATTCAGTTATAAATTACGGAATTGAAATAGTTACATTTACAAATACAAATGTCCTTCATTTCCTAAGAACAGGATGCATATTGATGTATCGATTTGAATTAATAGTGCATTTCAATTATGTCTTAGCCTAATTTGCTTGAAAAAAATATAATTGTTGTAAGAATTTAATGGGTTAAACGAAAATTAATATTTATCTTGCGTGGAAGTTTTTTTTTTCTTGTGAGCTTGTCAATTTCACGTGTAAGCATAACTTTTTGTAGCAAATTAAGCTGGTATTTTTTCAGGAGGTCATAATATCTGCAATTGAATGTGTCATCGCTTCAGATAGGAGATACGCGAGATGATAGTAACATACGTTAATATTACTTCTACAAAGTTATCTATACGTCATGTCCAATACAAACTTAACTCTGAAGAGCTTTTACGCATTAAATTAGAGAGAAGTAAATACAAGAGATTGTGGTGTTTATATAAGAAAAACTACTGTATTTCTAATCATGAATATAGGTATTACGATGTAATCTTTACTATTTCCATCAGTGAGCCGTAAATAGACGTGTTGAAAGTTAGTTTTGAGGTTAAAAGTGTCGCCAGCTGCACCATTGCGGCCCCGCTGTGTCTCAGAAGTGGTTCACATTAATTTAAACTGTATGAAATCTTAGCTTAATGTATTATTTTTTTTCCTTTTGATGATTAATACTTCATTATTTTTTTTCAAATATTACATTTAAATTAAAGATGTAGCGTAATCTATTTAGTTTGAAAAGAATTATTTAATGAAATTTGATTTACTAACGCGCTTGTGAGGTTGTAGTTTTATAGGCATTGAAAAATATAAAGGATTCATGATGGTTTAAAATCAAAGGTTACTTTATTTTCTTGATTGCAATATGTTAAAGTAAAACAAATTTAATTATTTATTAAGCAGGTGACGAAATCTTTTACGTGCAATGTTATGTAGACTACATTAAAAATAAATAAATAAATGTTGTTTGTTAACAATATTATTTATAGGTATTAGTATATTATTAGGTTTATTAGGTTATTAGGCGTTTTTTCATGAGTAATTTTTACAGAGAACAGGTTTTGTAATAACATCATGTATATTGTAGGGTATATGAACACTAGAAATATCTTGAGAATCTCCAATCTTCGTGACTTATAATTAATTTTCTCTGCCATCACGCGATGTATTCGGATACAAGCAAGTAACCGTTTCTTAAAAGTTGTTTTATTCATAAAACCGTTTCAGTAAAAAAAAAAACATGCTTGGTACATTACTGCAACTAAATATAATTTTTAGCATATATAAACGCATTGGGTTTTACTACAATGGTTAGATAATAAACTCGTTATATAGTTTATAATAAACTCAAAATATAAAATAATAAATATAATTTGTACACATGCGTTATATTTAGATGTATTAACTTTTTAACTAATTCATTAATTACATATATTAAATTTAAAAATTTAACATTATCTTAGCAAAATATTTTTGATTATAATATTTAATATTTTTTTGTTTTACTGTGAATTTTTATATACTGATCGTAGTAATCGAAATGTGTAAAATTAAATTATTAAACTACCCGTTTTATTACCAAGCCACTTATTTACTACTCTTTAAACTCATGGTATTTTTTTATATTATTTTGGAAACCCCTTAAAAAAGGGGCATATACACCCACGAAATATTTTCTAGGATCGTGCATAACACATATATTTTCTTTATATAATATTATGTATGAGCATTTAGCTGGTTAATTCATTTTAATTAATTTCTATGTTTAAAATAACTTAAAAATAATGACGAGCAATTAATGTTTTTCCTTGTCTAAGTTAAATTGTATTTTTATATAATTACTCGTTCCAATTACTAAAATTAAACTATAACTATCACTTTAGGCTGTGTATTTTTACATTGCTAACATTAATTGTTTTTGCTCCATACAAACTTACCTTGTTGAGAAATCAAGCTTAATGAATTGTATGTTGTATGGTAAATAACAACAAGTTGTAATAACAGCCACTTATATGACGTTGGAATTATTTTGATAAATTACATTCACACTGATGAAAACATATTTATTCATTGCTTATAACTGTTGATAATGTCTAAGTGTATGTATAAGGAATAATGTAGTGCTAAAAATAATTTCAATGAATGGTTCCTTTAAATCATGTAACCAGTTAATAATGAATGTGCTATAAAATATATACGGAGAAGATATATAGTTTGGAATGCCAGTTTCGTAATACTGTAATCATAAATCAACGATCATGATCAAAACGTAATTTAAATCATAAATTTAACATTATGATACTTTAAATATACAATCAAAAAACACTTAAATATTCTCCATTTATATAATTGAGTTTTAAATAATACTAAATTAAATGTAAAAAAAACTACTTATTTTACTATCCACAAAAAAGATTTATATTTAATATCATATTCAAACTTTTCGTTATTATTTTGTTATCAATTCATTAAAGATATATTGTTAAGAAATACATGTGTTTACCATAAGTATATTTTCCTAATTGGTAAATACAATTAGGTGTCGAAACTAATTCGAAGTTCTGGTTTAAAAAAATAGTTATATAAAAAGTTATAAAAAAATAGTAAAATAGTTATGGTTTAATTTTAATTCAAATACAAGGGCAAACGTATTGAAGCCAAAATAAAAACTCTCCTTGTATTTAAATCATTTTTTTTAAGATTCTACATACCTTAAAAGTTTTGTAAGGAGGTTAAAAGAATAACATTTTTTTCTGACAAGAATAGCTAATCGTGTTTTAAGAGCGTAAAGTACGTTATTGACACTCAAGAACCTTACGTGGCCTCACAACGCTTTATCTGAGTGCAGCCATACAAATTGAGTGCAGAAATGACTGTGTGCTACCACCATAATCAACTTATCATAACACACAAATTAACTTTTTATATGCATATGAAATGTGATTTGGGGTTTGTTTGCTTTTTTCTTGTTTGCCAACAATCAGTCTACAGCATGTGAATCTCACTCCACTCTAATAGTTTCAAGTTGAACTCACTCTACTACAAAAGTTTGCTATGTAAATAGTTGATAGCGTTTTGTGTGGTTAAATAACTGGAACAACTAATCACCAATCGATGCATTGCCGGATTTTAATGTTTGATAGAATCGCCTAAAGTAAAATCAGCAAATTTAGCGAGCGGAATAAAGCGGAAATAAGATTTTCTGTGTACTTTTAATGGATGTGGAAAATTGATTTTTTCCATGCTGTTGTTAGAGAAATAAAATACTCCCTGCACTTTGCAGCTGATAAAAGCGTTCAATATCCGTGGGTACTGATGTTGTTTATCTACGAAGCCTTGATACACCTGTGAAGATAGCGTGTCGGATTACAAAAAACCGGGATATTTATAGAAATTTTCCCCAATTTAGATACATTTCTGAAAAAAAAAAAATTAAAGTAAATGGCAAATGTCTTATTTTTATATAAGATACCGATATGATTTAGGAGTATTTTAATTTTATTTTTACCATTTTAAAAATGGAAGAGTGTGATATCTTTTAAAATATTGTTATGATTAGAAAATGTATTTAAGGTTCATAATTTATTAATATTCTAGAGTTGTGTTTTAGGGGTGACATACAGTATTTATTTACGCTGCCATAAAATTTACTATTAAAGTTTAATTAGTTTTTTTATTATTAACTCAATTTTTCACGGTACTAGTTAATCAGCCCAATGTTGTTTTTTATAATGTTTTTTATAATTTTCGTATGCAATTATTGTTTGGACAATCTTTGTTGTGTTGGATACAAATTGGGCCATCTATGATGAATAGGCTTGCCTACTAAGTAAAATATCAATAGGAAGTAGTGATGGTAAATTTAATGTCAATTGGCGTTAGAAATTAATAACAATTGAACCCCCTAAAAATAATCGTAAATATTAACGTTAGTTGAGTTATAGACACTCATCGGGAATTCTAAATATTCTTTAGTACGGTGAAATTTTACTTGTAACCCTTCATGAAAAGGGAACTAGATATAAACAATTAAAAATCTAAATGTACAAAAGAAATAACTGTTATTGTAAATATTTTTTTTATAACTGCTGTAGCTTTCAATTAAACACTAAAATGAAACATGAAAATAACTTTAAGGCATGTTGAAAGTTAGTTTGAGGTTAATCATATTCTGTTATAGCCCATCTGTCTCTACCGAGAAGTGAATTACATTTTGCTCAAATTACTGTATACAACTCTAACTTGAATAAACTGTATATATTATTATTTTGCATATAATAAAACAATTATAAATGCGTTGCAACAACAAAAGTCTAAACTAATTAATTACAATATTTTTTTCAACATATAAATTCACTAAGTGATCTGCAGGTTTATGACAACCAAATCCAAAATTGTCAAATCAGAACAAGTATGGATTTTAATGTCAGCAGTGAAGTTGATGTTATCACGGAGTGCGTGGTAAATTATATTTATTGCCATGTGTTTTACTAGGCCTACACATAATTGGATTGAATTTCAATAACATTTACATTTTTTTACTAAAGTGGAATTTTCTGTATTTTAATGTATAAAATAAAACTTATGAAATACATATAATAAAATATGTAGGGTCTAAATTCAGATATATATTTGTATCAGGTTGTACTATTTTTCGTCAAATATAGTCCTTTAAATACATTCTTTGATAATTTGCCAAAATGCTGATTGGATTATAAAAAAAAAAAAAAATATTTTACTCAAGTTTCCTTACAATTAATTTTAACGCAAGAATCAATATTAGCTATTTTTTTAAACATTGTATTTACTTTATCAGGAAAGTAAGGTATGTCTATTATTTTGCAAAGCTTAGCTTGAAAAATAATATTTGTTTTTACAAGTTGTTAAAGGATTCTTCAGCTGGATTCTTATGATAAATTTAAGACATGTTTAGAATGCTTCCCATGCTTCTATTTTCTTATAGCAATCAACTTGGATAAAATTCTTGTTCATTTGAATGTCACTTTCATTTTCAAAACCCCATACAATTGTTTTATGACTAAAAAACACTGTAATTTGCAGTTTGTAAAGAAAACAATAGACGATTAGTGGTTTTTAAAGGTCACATATGAAATAAACTGATATGTTTGTGATATGTATAAAAACTCAGAATAATATTCATATTTTATTGTTATGTATTGGCTACTTTAGAGGCTACTTTATATGGCTACTTTAGAGGCCAATATTTTGTATCGTTTAGCTATTAGTGAAATGAACGCAAGCTCCAAATTTAACTTATATCGTTTACTTTATGTGTTTGTGCATTTACAATATTGGATGAAAAAAGGTATTTTCTTCATTTAATTTTAAGGCACTACTTGTTCTGTAGTGGATTCCCTAAAAAGGACGAACAAGGTCCATGCCATGTAGAAGAAAAGAGTAGTGAAAAGAGCAAGTTTTTTATCCGTAAAATAACTCACCTTATATGGTGGGAAGTTTAGCGTACCGTCATTGGTCAAGTTTATCAACAGTTTGTATCAACCCCTTTCAACCTTGTTTGATCACAACACTCTCAGCAAACTCACATCTTGTTATTGCTCAATATCTATTAACAAATGTTTTTTTAAAATTAGGTTTCTGGAATATTATTAAATACTACTACTCTGTTTTGGAAATATATTAAAGTTATAAGTTATTAGATATAGGGTCAAGCAAATAGCCAAATCCCGAGAAATGATTTTAGGGTCAAAAAAGAGGTGATCATTCATAAATCAAATATCCGAAATCTTTGTTTAAAAATAAAAACAGTTATCTATGAACTTTTTCAACTAACGTAAGTATGTATGCTAGTAAAAGATACCTTTAGTCCAATTGAAAATTCCAAAATCGCTGAAATATTATTTTTTTTTATTTATACAACTAAAAATGGCTTAAAAGTAGATAAATTTATTCACACGTTTATTTAGCACTTACATCGAGATATCAAACGACACTAATTAAACGAAATTTTAAGGAAAAATAATAGTTATTACTAACTACTGAACTTTTACTACAACACAATTAATCAATATCGGTCAAAATGTATGTCGTTTATTTGGAGCAATACAAAACAATACAGCTCAAGAAGGTTATGTATTGGTAGGCCTATTCAGTGATTCAATATCAGTCTAAGAATGTACCACACAATTCATATATATTTATTAATATTGTTCAATTATTGTTGCAAAGTTTTGTATTGTTATAGTATTTAGTGTAACTAATTAGTTGGATACAAAGCATAACCTCTTCTAATACGAGGCCATGGCGTACTAAATAGGTATTTACTCAGGGGAGGTATAGAAGAGGCTACGATGACTACGATGATGAGGCTGTGGGCTTCTTATTAGCTGAGGGAACGCCATTACCGTAACAAAACGATTGATATGCATCGACTTCGGTGGTCTAATGGTTAGCGTGCCGGGCTGATACACTGCATGTCCCGGGTTCGAATCCCGCCGGTGGCATTAACTTTTTGTCCAAGATTTTTTTCATTTTCAGCAAGTTTGGTTGGTTTGGTTTGGTTATTACAGTTTAATTTTATTATTAAGTCATTATAAAATTTTAATTGATCAATTTCTAGTTTTATTTTATAAACAGAATTATTTTTCCGATTACTAAAAACTTTTGTAATATTATTTCTTTATCAGCAAGTTTGGTTAGTTCAGTTAGGTTATGATAGTTTAATTTTATAATTAAAAATTAATAAAATAGAATTTTAGGCATTTATAATTTTATTTTATTAACAGAACTATTTTTGCGATTAGTAAACCTTCATTGCCAAGTGCCATTGCCATTGCTTCAAGTGCTCTTTACTACAGCGCTGTTCACGGAGGAATTTTGAACTAAATGCCTCATTTGTACCTCCCCTAAGTCAGACCCTACTAAATATGGCAGTGCCGCAGCCCCAGTCTAACGAAACAGCTGTTGCACTAATGCATGGAGCCTTATCGTCATTTATGTAGAGCTTCATCGATGCATGTACAGATTTTAAATAGTAGTTTAAGTTTATTAAGCTGCCACGGTTTTTATTACCGTATCAACTTTGTAAGAGGCCGGATTGTGCGACGTTAATAAATACTAACGATAAGGCCTTGTATTTTAGGATTATAATTTGATTTTAGGGTATAAACACATCTTTTACAACTGTAACTAAAGTATTCAGTCATATATTAAAAGACTTTATTTTATTGTTTAATCGCCAGAAAGGAAATCATGGCAAAATGTTGACCTTACATGACGCACATTTTAACTTTCTCTCGTTTCAAAACGGGCAATGCTGGTGTTAAAGTCCAGGGTGATCAAAATTCAATAATTGTATCCTTAAACAAAAAATAAATGTTGTTCAGACTAAAAAGGTCAGTCATTATGTTAACAAACAAATCATAGTTACGGTAAGAATTGTATCAACGTTGAACTTAAACTTAAACGTTAAACACAAAAAAACCAACAGTAAATGAAGGGTTGAGTGGATGAAGGGGGCAAGTAACAATTTTGTAAAATTTGAGTTAGATACATGGATGAAGGGTGTAAGTTATGCTCTATTTAGTACACTGACTCCCATAGTCCTAAGTATAATGAAAGCTGAGTTATTGGTTTTTTTAACTTAGGGGTTAAGTACAGGAAATGCACCCAAATGGAGTGTATAAAGGTGGTAGGTGCTTCACTTGTCCCCTTCATCCACGTAAAGTTTCACTTACCCCCTTCATCTATAGGCCTTGGTGCTTCACTTGCCCCCTTCATCCACGTAAAGTTTCACTTACCCCCTTCATCTATAGGCCTTTGTGCTTCACTTGCCCCCTTCATCCATGTAAAGTTTCCCTTACCCCCTTCATCCATAACTCTGCTCACTTATCCACTGCACGTACCCCCTTATTGTTAGGTAATAGTAGCATACGTACTGTAGCTAACATCATATCCAAATTAGCTGACAATGAAAATTACCTTTAACATTTCCTATTTGCATTTTAGTGTGTATTAAAAATGTATCGGACCGTATTGGACCCACTTACAACGAGTTGTTAGCTATTCTTTATAGGTAACTGCTTCCAAGAAGTAAAAGATTGTATATGAAAAATAAATATTTCTTAGAAAAATTGCAGAGATAAGACTGATAAGCATCTAATAAAAGACAGTTATTACTTGCACATTTCAAAACTTTAAGGTATTTACAATATTGTGGTATTTGTTTTGCATAATTGGCTTTTAGTTACTATTTTTTGGACAAAATTACAAGTCAACACATAAAGTCTATGATATAGGCTTTAATTAAGTTGACTTGTTACATTTAAGTTTATTTTGGTGCAACAACCTTATTTAAATGTACTTTTTATAGTAACATGTTGAAACAAAGTATTTCATTTACCAAAAATAATTTATTTTAATTGTTTACATCACTTAACCCCTTCTTCCACTCCGAAACATTTTTTTCATGTGGATAAAGGAGGTAAGTAATAGAAAAGTTAAAATTTTAATAGTAAGGAACATTTGAATTTTTATTGAGTATTGTGCAAAAATTTTTACTTATATACCCTTCCTAATAGCGTTTTAGGAATGAAAAAAATTTAAAAAATTAAAAAGTTATAACGTGCAATCGTCCATTTATCTCAAAAGTGACAAAATGTTACTTACCCCCTTCATCCACTCACCCCTTATATATTTATATTTAATATAAAAGTCTCCGCTTGCAAACTGTTTATTTGCCGTTGTATCTTAGAATTAAGTCCAGATATCATCATCTGAAACTCAGTGCTATTGGCCAAACTAAGCTATTGGCGCAACTGCTTGTAGACCTATTGTGTCGTGAGTGTATTGTGCTATATCCAATTGCAGCCACTGATGTAGGCAGTCAGTTAGCAGTATAGGGGCTTATATTCGAAACAAACTAAGGTCTGTAATTCCGTTATGAGGTTATTTCACTACTATAGAAATTAGAACATGTGGAAATCATGTTGTGTTACGTTTGTGTTGGTAATATCGTCTATGTTTTGTTTTCTCAACTTCCTATTTTTGTATTGGATACGTTTTGTAACAAGGAAATTCCAAAGGAAAGTTAAGGGATCTAGCTGATTATGATTTATTTATGGGTAGAAAGTAAACTGCTATACTTATATAATTGGACTATTGTAGGAGAAAAACAAAACAGAAAAATGTAAATAAAATAAATGAAAGTTGAAAAGATACATAACACCTTTGCCTATCGATTAGTTTTTTTTAAGACATTCTAGTAATTATCTTATCTCAATCATACATTGATGGGATTACCTTAAAATATTACTTTTTGCAATATTACCTTCTTACTTTTAGCAAACTGTAGGGAATCATTGGTATACCCTATAAATTTATACAAGTTAGTTTGATATAGCATGTTCTGCTAAAAAAATTTAAATAACGTATAAAACGTTAAATATTAAGTAAACTTTAAATATTTAAAAAACTCAATTAGCAACCTTTTACACACCATTTTATAGTGAATACATGTTACAACTCTTATTTTACTTGCAATAACATTCTTTTGATATGTTGCCACAACAACATTTGTATCGGGTGACCTCCAAATTGATTAAATCTGTATAAAGATATCAAGAGGGTTAGCCAACATATCATGGCACGTAATGTTATTTTGTAGGTAAAACAAATTTAAGGTTACTATATTAACTTTTTCATATTTCTTAGTATCATATTTTTACGTTATTTTGTATTTAGGAGTGAT
The DNA here is from genome assembly GCF_028750875.1 of Macrosteles quadrilineatus. NCBI lineage: Eukaryota > Metazoa > Arthropoda > Insecta > Hemiptera > Cicadellidae > Macrosteles > Macrosteles quadrilineatus. The sequence continues at coordinate 63,753,614 of NW_026542597.1, forward strand.
AGAGCGCTGTGCATGATATAGTTGTATATAGAAAAATAATTTAAAAAGTTTAGGTTATGTTACACTAAACATAAAAACTCCTTTGTTCTTTATCTTTACAGTAATTACAGATATTTACCTCTACTTTTACACCGGTACTAACACATCTGCTTTTAAAGTTTTAGTAATGAGTCAATTGTAATTGCTATAACGTTTATGTATTTATGTATTAACTTGGTGCTTAACCTATTTCGTTGTTGTCCTTAATTGTAGTAAAAATATTTGAATGTTAATAGTTTGATTCACGTGCAATTTAGTTTTAGTGTAAGGCCAGAAAAAAACCCAACTGACTTTATTGGCCCTCTTGATTAATAAAGATGGTTGATGGATTTTGTCAGTATTTGCTAGTTTGAACGTTTTAATTACTAATTTAAGTTAACAATAATAGTTAGAAATAATATTTAAGTAACAACTGACTGAAAAGATTGACATAACATTGCATATGTTTAAAAACAACCAACATAGACAATCAAAATCATAGTTAGGATAAATGAAACACACAATATTATTTAGTGATTTTATTGTAAAAATATTATGTATTTAAAACAAACACTAGATTACCGTTTACTTTCTTTAACAATAAACAAAACATATCACTTTCGAACAACGAGTTGATTTGATCAACCTATTTTTCAGTATTATAGATGTCATTACAAACAAAACTGAATATACTATATATAATTATATATAAAAATCCGAACAGTCTTTTTTTATTACAAGCTATACAATATATACAGTAAACGATCCTTCCATTGTCATGACAAGATGATCTGATTGGTGTTTGGGACCAAGTAAATTATTAATATTAAATCCTTATGTGTGTGTGTTTTTTAACGCCCACAAAGAAATTTGACCTCCAATGCTAACACAAGTAATTTCCCTAACGTATAATGTAAAATTAGTTTCATCAATTTTATGTTGTCTTGGGTCTATTAGACTCTTCATAAAACATGTTCCATTAGAAGGCCAAATACAGTTCACTTTAGATTAAACTGTATAGGCTAAATTGCCATTTTGGTATTTGTTAAGTGCATTTCTCTTGATTAATTTATTATAAAGTGTATGGGTTTACATATTTGTGGTTGAATAAAAAAATAATGTTTAGCTTTTTAGTAAAAATTTAATTTGATGACAACTGAGTACCCTTTGAAAATGGATTTAGAACAGTTAATCTAAAAATGGCAACGTTTGCTTACATCGTGTTAATTGTAGATGGAATTTAGTTAGTACAGAGTTTACCATGATTTTAAACAGAATTATGTCATCGGGTCACGAAGAGTGAGTTTTTGATGATAATTTCACATGATTTAACACATTCACTACCAGATCTCACAAAGCCCGTCATACATAGAAAGTGGCTGGTAGGCATCGAACGTGTTAAGGACATTCCTTCCAAATCCGGGACGAACATATTTTTGCGCGTTGCAGTAAGCTCTATCACAGTATATTGTTCCGAGTTATCACTTCCTGGTCCATCATGTCGTCCACTCTGACGTCACTACACCCTGAGACTCCGAGGTCGGTGGATGTTAGAAGCAGTAGGTCCTTGCTTCAGAGGTCGCTGACCTTGATGACGTCATAGCTCTAGGTTCTACCACGGGCGATTGTCATCCGTAGTAGTAACTACTCTGTGTGCTTCGACTGACTCCGACAGTGGCCATGGCCTCTGCTTCTTCTTCACAGGAGTATGTAAGAATCTGAAACAAAAGTAAGACAAAATTATAACTAATAAGGTAGTGTAATATTTTGTAGAGCAATCGTTGAAGCAATTTTCTAATACTACAGAGTGTCCCGTAACTCCCTACAAATATTTTAAGACATTGTTCTTGAGTAAGAAACATAATATGTTTCATATATCATTAAGTCCTTACTTACTCACACGGCCACAATTTTTGTATTCTACATTTATAGTTTTTGTCTAAAAGTAGGTTAAAGATACGAAATTGAAACTTTGCAAGGACATTTATGACAACCAGGCAAAGCTACAAAAAATGAAAATTTTTCAAATTTTCAATACAAAATGGCGGTTATTTATTTATTTTTTATTAAATCAATAAAAAACCGTAGATTTTTAAAAAAGTTTTAAATAGCCGCCATTTTGTTTTATTATTTTAAAAATTGTTTTAATTTTTTTGGCTTTGTCTAGTTGTCATAAATGGTTTTGCAAATTTTCTATTTCGTATCTCTAACAACTTTTTAGAAGAAAAAGTAATAAGTGAAAAAAAATAGTGGCTCTATGAGTAACTAAGGACTTACGGACACTTTAAATATGATATTAGATATGTTTCTTACTCAGGAACAATGACCCATAATATTGGTAGGGAGTTCCGGGACACCCTGTACATACGGTTTGCTTCTCTGTAGCTATTGTGCAGCTATAGATATTAATATATAAAACCCAAAGACAACGTAATATTTGACAGAAATTGATACATTATATATAAGAGTAAGTAGCTTTAAAATGGTTAATAAACATGTTTGCCAACCTTTTCTGCAAAGTAGAATCTGATTATACATAATACTTCGTTTATCACATTATCAGATTATTACCAATTTCACTGCAAAACACTAATTAGCTCACAGTGGTCCTTGAATATCTGGCTTCAGATACACGAATAGTATACGATTGCTTGAATTAATTTAAACGTTGACAATAAATAGCTATCTAATATTATCCAGTAAAATCTACATAAGAAGGTCTTTGTGACCTTTAACAGACATTTGTATTGATAATTTTATAGTGTTTAGTTTGAACTAATCTTAAAAGGTCTGAATATAAATATTTTAATATCCTATTTACGTTTATTATATACTTGGAAAGATTTGAGTAGCTTTGATATACAGTATATCGTAAAATACTTAAATAAATAGATAATTCTAAGTAACAACAATGAACAGTTTTTATGCAGACTTAAGTATAGATTTTCTCGGGTAACGAAGAGTGGCAGATTGAGTCCTGATAACCAAGCCACCAGATTGTGGCAAAGTTTACTGGCAGTGGGGAAGTTTAGCCACAGATTACATCATGCTCTTACATCAAACTTGTTTCTCGCTGGTTAACACAACCCCTTAACAAACTTGGAACTTGTGATTAGGTTATTATATTATATCGTAAAACAAGAATTGTCCAATTATTACAGGTTTTAATCTTTATTCAAGGGAATGTATGGGCACAAAAAATCGGTAAACAGTACATTGTATTTGTATTTTTACAAATAGATAAGGCTGTTAAATCAATGGTGAAGGTGATTTGTTCTGAAGTAGTTTTAATAACAGAGCAAATATATCTGCTATTGTTGCAGTTCAGGAAACGGAAAACCTGATTAGATAGAAGTATGGTTACTATGTGTTCTTTGATACATAGTTTGAAAACGTTACTATGCATCAAACCGTATTCAGAAAACCTGAAGGCTTGGTCATCTCATACAGAAACAGCAGAAAAGGAAGAAAAATGACTATTAAAAATAACTTTAAAAAAATTAAAACATTCAGTCTCAAAAACGCGCAATAAACAATTTAGTTTAATAAATATGGTAATTATATTTTAATAACTTAACATCTATAAGATGAATCATGAGTTTAAAGAAAAGTCGTAGGCCTACTATAATCCTGGATTTTTCTATATGCCAAATAAGAAAACAAAAATATTATTGGATCTAGGAATGTTTAACAATGATAACTAAAAAAAATACCCCCGCCGCAGCAAACCTGCAGACTAAGCGAATTTCCATTTGACTGATTGGATTTACACTGAAATGTCTACTTAAATATATAACATTTATTCCCGATTTAAATAGAATTAGTTTAACAAGTACCTACTTAGGTTTGCTGCATCAGGGAGGGTAAAACTGTTTTTTTATGTTAATAGTTAGTAAGAAATAAAAACATTTTCCAAATTTGATCAAAATATGTTCATAAACAAGCAAACTACAACATTTTACTTATTCTCCATAAAAATAACATGGGCATTTTAAATTTATGATTTTTTGGAATTTTTCTCCGTAACCATTAGGCGCATAATAACGCTTTAATATACTAAATTATTTGTTTTTTAAGCTCTACAAAATGGTTTGGAAAGATATTGCTAAATTTTACGTTTTTTGGGTCAAAAATGGGAAAAACCTATTTTTACCCCATAAATCCCTCGTAAACCCCCGTTCCCATGGTCCGATCATGCTGGATCGCGAACTCGTTCGAATAAACGTAGGTTTACACGTTTGTACCAAATTTCATGAAAATCAGATCATTTTTGCTCGAGTTATCGTGCTGACGGACACACATACAATATAAACTAAACAGATTTAGCCAAACTGATTCTAACACTAACCTCCTCTGGGGGGTAGACATGATGAGGCCCAGCTACGATTGTGACGGATGTTGGTGTAATGTTGATCAGGTCCATACCCGTGTCTACCTGACACACCTCGGCGGCGAACACCTTGGATGCAGCGGGGTTGGAGGCTCCTGCCTGGAACTGTTTACGTTGCCAGAGGAGCCAGACGGTAACCACTGCTAGGGTGGAGGACAGAAGAAGTGTAAGGCCCAGGAGTAGATAGAGGAGGCGCTCTTTTCCCTCTGAAAGCGAAAGAATTATTGTATCCTCATACAAAATATTGGTTAAGTTTATTCGAATACAGATGTTAAACGTGTTTGTATAGTATATTTTCCTGGTTTACTTATATTCTAGTTTAAACCTTTAGGGTTTATAATCTGAAGCTGAATGATTCTTTGATTTTTTTGGAATATAATTGTTTTCTGCGTTTAGTGCTTAAAACATTGGATTGATGTACATGTTTTTGTGTCCGAGTAATTAATTGCGACTCTTCAGAGCATCACTGATGAGGAGGTATTGTTTTCATAACTTGGTATTCATAATGGGCTTTAAAACAAGTAGTCGTACAACAAAAAGTATCGATAGGACGGAATAGTTAGAGAATATTTAACATAAAATATTATCCGTATTTTTTTTCGTAGCAGTAAAGATTTTTTTTAGGAATCAGACCCTGCAAATTGAACTGTAACTACTTTAACAATTTGGTTTAACAACTTTACGACTCCCTTTAAGTGTTGAAAAATCAGTTAAACTAAATCTTATTCTCGCTACTGGGTGTCTCATTTGATCGTAATCAGACATGGATAATTATGATCAAATATTCCGGGACGTGGCTATTTCACACTGACCACATCGTGAAGTGGGTAAACATTTCAGACATTGTCCGAATTTGGAGTTTGAGAGTAACATATATATTGGAATAAAAGAAGTTGTCAATCATGTTTTTTTTTTAATAGTTAAAATGTTGTAGTTGCGCATAGTAAAACTTCATCGTAGATAAAGATTAAATCTTTGCACTTTGTATAGAAAAGCCATGATGTAAAACGTTCTTAATACATAGTAAATTATGTTTTAATTACTAGGTGTTTACTAGTACAAATGTGTTATTTAACAATATCAAAAATCCACGTTAAAAACATACGAGCTTTTATAAAAGCAAGCAAATCCAATTACACCGCATATAAACGCATTTTCGTTCGATAAAATAGCTAGGCATAAAACCTCATTGTCATCATTTTATTTCCCTACTGACAACGCCCGATAACAAACATTCGATTTTCATTATGAGATTCAATTTTCTCAACCAGTAAATGATTTTTAGGCCAAGTACTCTGATTGTAATTATTAAATACAATAACTGTAATAGTAAAATAAATAGCTTAATGTCTGAAATGCTTTGCTTTTAAGTCATAAAACATTATTGAGCTCAGTCAGGTTTGATAGAAAATTCATCGGTTTATTTTGTGAGCAGAAGGGAGCTCATCTCAGTTTAAGGATAGACAAACTTCCAAACTAAGTTGTTAAACTTGTTTAGCTGCAGTCAATCTAAGCTACTTCCTACCATTGCTCTTCTCCCGGTGGGCGTGTGGGCTGGCTGGGGTATAGGGTAGAGCTGTAGTGTAGTTCTCTCTTCTCCCCGCTAGGTTGGGCCACTCACTGTATGACTCACTCTCCACTAAGGGATCTTCGTAGTCATACTCTGGGTCCAAGACTTCATCCTCAGGTAGGGTGGCGTCTACGAACTGATCTAGAAGCACCTTTCTTGGGGCTAGAGATAAAATAGATAGTAAGATGGTATAATTTATAGATTTTGTTGCTACCAATGACAAAAGGTCAAACCTGAATCGGCTTTGACTAGACTTTGTAAGGTTTTCTTTTTTTTTGGGTGAGAAGGGAAAATGCTTTTATCCACACAGGTAGCTAGCCTGCATTGTGAGACTCCTGAATTTATCAGACTTTTCACTAAAAAAACCCTCTGCTCTGTTGGACACAGCCCTGGAATTGTTTGTCACATTACTTCAAGTCTCGCACTGTTTTGGGCATTTAGATTTTTTATGACCTACACCGCATCCCGGTCAAGGTCGAGCTTCTTGGCGCGGATAACACCCTGGATGTAAAGTGACACACAGGTCCAAGTGTCCTCACCTTCCATCATCATCGGTATGAACTTGTAGACTTTGTGATTGTAGACTTTGTGTGGTAAATATTATTATATTATGTTCAAATGTGTAAAAAGTCTGTTCCCGAGGTCCCAAGATCAAATCCTGCCAGCCACCAATGATTTTATTTGCGTAATAGTGCCATCCATGGTCATCTAAGCCTAGGCAGAAGTGATGCTTAAAAGTAGTTCCGGGCTAAAGATTAGCGTCCTAAAACGTGGAGATGTAATATACAAAATAATTATTATACTAATGTAAAGTATTATAATATATAATGTATTAGTAAACACGTCTTAGGTAAGCCAACATTATAGATACACCAGACATAGTAGGTATATTTGTTATCTTAGTGGTTTTGAATTACTTCGACCCTTATTAAAAATATGTGCCAAATACGTAAGTACGTTTTAATGAACGTATGTACCTCCTACTATCTTAATATGCTTTTAATTTGATTTCAGAGTAATCATTTTGAGTTACTTATATTCCACTATTTACTTTTATCGAATAGCAAAACATATATGTGTGCCAATGTATATATTTAATACTCCCCCTGCACTGAATACTATATATCAAAATACATTCCGCTATGTTTTACTCACCACAAGTATACACTACTTTGAGGTACATTCTTGTCTGGTGACCACAGGGTTTACCCAGAGTCCCGGTATCAGCTGATAAAGAACATTTTCTTCTTCCATGACACAGCCTCATTACCGTTTCTGTAGTATACATCGCTAGGCAGGCTGGAAAATTAGAAAAATATTAGACAAAGTGATTGTCGTATGAATAAATATTTAACCAACATGTTTGTCAAATATTGTAGCAGGGAAGTGTCAACTAAGAATATATTATTGCAAATAGTATTACCTTAATTATAAAACTCTTAGGTGACATACTAAGGATAGTGTTCATTTTCATTGAGAGAGACTTATAACGTTCATTAAGTATATTCATTGGCATCTTTTGAAATAAAATTAACTGATATTAAATAAATAAAAAAATATACATTCTTAGCAAATTCCTGCGTTATCAATTGGTCAAAAAGTTAAGCAAAACAACTAAAAACTAAGCTATTTAGAAAAATCGTTGGACATAAAATATTGTCTTCTCTAAAAACTTTTGTTAGTGCTTTGGATTATGGATATTAAAGCAGTTAAATCTTATTTGTTTATTGGATGAAGCAGTTAGTTCGCTACAATAAACCTTTATAGCTTAGTATAATAAGTATAGTAGCTTGAAGTTTTAAGATTTCAGTAATATTCAAGAGTTCTCTTAGTTTTAGTATCCATTACCTTTATTTAATTAGTATAATATGATGGTATTTAATATTGGTATTGTATATATTGGTTTCTAGGGAGCCTGTCGATAGTATAGTCTAATAATTGAAGCTAACTGTTAAATACATACATGCTCGTTTTTTTTTGCAGGATTAAAAACGTATGGACGATACAATTTGTTTACAATGTATTCATGTTGTATGAGATTCTTTTCAAGACTGGGTAGTAGAAATTGGTTTTTTAATTTAAAGAAGGATGCATTTAGGAATACTTGAGGTCGTCCAGTGGTCGAAAACTAATATTTATATTTCGTTGATATTTTTTTCACCAGCATGGCAACCCATAAGGCCCATGTTAATTTATGTTTAAATTTAAATTCTTTTTTTGTGCTTGTTATTGAACCTATTTTAACTTATAAAGGGATTCTGCACATCTACAGGAAATATCTTTCTAACAGTATGCATAGATTTTACATGCGATGCACACGAGCTTAGAAAACAGGTGTTTAAGAAATATGCTTGCCTATTAATATATAGACGCTACATTACATCGAATATGATGTTAATAAAGAGAACGCATTTCAAATAATATTTGACGTTGAATATACACACTATATTACTTAGTAAAAATATGATACATGTTAATCGTTTTTGTTGATAAAGTACTATTTCAATTTGATTTTCCCATCTATATATTCACATTTAGTTATCATTATTCAAACACAGCCTTTAATTGAATCGATAGTTATATATTGTTAATAATTCTTTATCGTGATCCTTCAGAGATGCGTGCACCGTAAGATTGCAAAAATTACATAGTTTAGGATTCGTTACATAAATCGATCGTCAAGCTAGTATTATCTTAAAATGTAAAGACGGTTATCCCCAAAATATAAAGATTCAACAGTCAACTTAAAAAGACAAGCAACAATATACTTGGTTGCCTACTTTCTACCTGCTACAATACTCACTTTCTTCGGGTATCCCGGGAGGCTGTGGACATGAGACACTTTCATACTCGGTTCTGCCAAAGCTCGCCGAGTATATGGCTATCCTAGAGTTTGGACCACAGCTCAACTGAACTATCTCATTCTCACAAGCCATCTTGCTTCTAAATTCATCTGAAATCAAATTGCCATTCAGAGTAGTTCATTTAATTGTTTAAACAGTAGAAACTCGATATCAAAACTTTCGTGGGGGATATAAAGTTATATTTCTTATAAGGGTTTTCAATTAAATATGATTAGGGGTAAACAATATTCTAGGCGATTTCAAAATGACCCTTGTATTCAAGGAGGTCTTGTATTAAGGTCCAAGATTTGATTTTATCGAAGGAAACTTCATGTGCCAGATATTGTGTCACGTGTCTGGTTTGAAACAATCATGGTTGATTGTCACACAAGCCTTTGACGCTGCTGTGTTTGTAATGAAACACTTTCAATTATGAAGAGTGGTTGTAATATCATTTATGAAAGTAGTGAAGAGAAGAGATTTACATCAGTCTGCATTTAAAGTAGAGAAACACTAAACATGGGAAATACATTTTTTTATGAATGGTATTTTATATATTTTGTAAGTTATTAAAACAGAAAGTATGATTGAAGACGATTTAGTGAGATTTTATGCTATAGCAATACAATTGAAACGTATTTGCGTTAATATGAACAATAAATATTTCTAAATACAGTTTATATAAATGTTAAAGTGCAATGTTAGTTTTAATGTAAGTTATATATATTTTTATGTATAAATGCATCTTTAAACGTTAAAAGCAGAAGTGTAATTATATTGCGTAATTTATCTAAACAAGATAACGTTCACCTTATAAGCATTGTTTTGTATATCCCCCCATATTTATTTTCGTATTTACAAATAGCGATTGTAAACCGCATCATAATGCTTTTGTCAACAGTGTGTTTGAGTCAATGGTTTGAGTCAATCGACTTATGTATTAAAAGTATTATTCCAAGTAAATATCAGAGTTTTAAGTTTAAATCCATATATATTATAAGCTTAAAACAGTTCTTAAATAATGCCAGTTGTGTACTCACAAGGGCGACACTTGTAGGCAACTTCCACGAAGTTCCTCAACCACGGGCAAGGGTCAGGGCTTGGCGTAGCGTGGAACCTGCAAAGTCGTCTCTTGTGGCACGCCTCCACAACTGATTGTAGCAGAGAGTACTAAGGGAAAACATGAAATTAAAATAAAGTGATGATACACATTGGTAAAAAATCTTATAAGTAAAAGTTGTTTAATATTTAAACATAAAATAAATATTGTATATTAACTGTACTAAGTCCAGATTCGTTTGAAGAACTCCGTTTGTTTTATGGTTTACACATTTCCAAACACTCGGCAAATATAACGATATTTTCTTACATAATTTAAGTTCATTTTATATTCAAACTAGCTGTACCCGCGGGCTTTGCCCCGTTTAACTTCTTAATTTTCAAGATGAGCTCGTTCGCATGGCTCAATCTGGTCCTGGTGGAAGTTCGTTCGCTACGCTCACTCACCTTTAGGTTGGAGCTCGTTCGCTACGCTCACTCACCTTTAGGTTGGAGCTCGTTCGCTGCGCTCACTTGCCTTCAGGTTAGCTCGTTCACTACGCTAACTCGCCTCCAGAATGAAGTTCGTTCGCTACGCTCACTCACCTTTTGGTTGCAAATTAGCTGTTGTCATAAATAAAAAAAAAAATAATAATAGTGCTGCACCCTGTTGGTAATCCTTGTAACTTTAATGCTATTGCACATCATAGAACAGAACAAACTTGTTTAATTGAAACAGCTTATTCAAATATTTGTAAATATAGGTAATTTTTTTAGCAACAAAATCTATTATTACTCTAATCAATCTTAGACTGCTATGTTTAGTTCGAATATGACTCAAATTTGTTTTGCCTCAAGGATTAAAATAAATTGTTCACAACCATATTTAATAAAAAAAAAATAACTAGAAGTTTAGACTATAAATACAACAGTATCCAGTAGTCAGTGCAAAAAGACAACGGTGGTTTTGTATATCGGCTGATGTACCGTATATTACTTTCAAACAACTCTCGTTTTGCTTATATTGCCAAACTACCCTACGTGCATGTTGTTTTGGAGTGATGGAGAATCAAAAGGGCTAGTCATGACGTATTATTTATTCCTGTTCGTATAGAAGAGGAAACCTCCTTTAACCTAATCACTCTGAACTAACCATCCTATATAGCACCACTTACAGTCGTTAAATTAATCTATCTTGGCATCATGAAGCTTACTGGGTCCAGGACAGGGCATGTTCCAGTCTTGGCAATCGTCTGGTTGGTTTGAGCCATAAAGAATACTCTAACCTAATCATTCCTCAACAAACCACCCTATTTCATAAGAAGTTTTAGTAAAAAAAAAAAAAAAATTATCTAGCACTACGAGTACATGTTAAATCTACCTGAAGCCTACTGTGTTATGTTCAGTTTGTACAGATGACCAGTTTGTAATATAAAGAACACTTAGATCTTGTCATTCCTAAGCTAACCGTCCTATTTAGCAGTAGTTGAAGTTGCTAAACTAATTTATCATGACACTACGCGTATATTGAAACTCTACCTGAAGCCCAATGTTCCAGGTACAAGTCATTTTCCACTCATGGCCGTCTGCTGGGACAGTTTGTTTCATAACTAATTGACGTAATCATTCCTAAGTTAACCGTCCATTAGGCAGGAGTTGTAGTTGTTTAATTAATTTATCATGGTACAACGAGAACATGTAAACTCTACCTGAAGCCCACTGGGCTAGGTAGGCTTTAGATAACACTTCCTGGTGATATACTCCTGGTCAACCGTTGGAACAGTTTTTTTTTCATAAATAACACATTGACCTAATAATTACAAAACTAACAATCCTATTTATCAGCAGTTATAGTTGTCAAATCAATTTATCTCTGCCCTAAAAGTACATTAAAACCTACCTGAAGTCCGCTGGGCCAGGTACAGGTCATGTTCCACTCTTGGCGACCGTCCGGACAGTTGGTGCCGTTGCTTTTGCCGTACTGGGCGACCTGGACGACGATGCTGGTGCGAGGAGGGCACTGGAGAACCATCAGCTGATCGTCACACACTGCACGCTGGAACGTCTTCAGAGAGTTGGACAACAGAGCTGCAACCCAGTACATATATATAAATAAATGGGAAAACTCAAAATATATTTTCCAGAATACGTTTTACACTTGTGGTCATGGTCATCATCCTAATATCCTAATCTAAATGTATAGAATTATTAAAACTAAAATATGTTTGACAGAATTGAACCTAGTATTATATGTGTTAGACTTTGTTAGTTGGGACCTGATGCTTGACCCGAATTTAAAAAGGTGCGAAAATGATAATAAAAACGCTTTACCATAATGGCATTAGCACGAATTCTAGAACAGACACGGTATTGGAACATAAACGTAAACAAACGGTGTTACTGGTCTGAAAGTAAACATTATTTAACATTGCTTAAATTGAACTGTCTGAAACAGCGTACGGTTTGGGCCACCAACATAATTTTTGTGGATAGTTATGATCCATACTTGTTCTGTTCAAGTAGGGCAATATGATTTAACAATGCATTTTTCTCGGTCATTCTGACTTCAGATTTAAAATATAAATCAATAGAGTTAAACAAAAGACATCTAATTAGATTTACAACAACAAGGACCAACAGCAATGTCATGAAACATACGGAAAATCCAACCTCATTAACTTATATCAACTAAAAATAACTAATATAATTAAGTCCAAAAACATCAAGCGTCAATCATAACATAATTATTTTACGTCATTCAAATCGCAGTTAGGGGGATAACTTACTAAATTTATGGTTTTTGTCCACAAAATATAACTTGTTGGACTTTTAAGGGAAATACTTCATACGCTATGCTCCAAATTGTATTTCAATGAAGTAGTTTTTTAAATAAATTATAACTACAGATTTATAACTACAGAATAAATAGGACCATAACATTCAAAACAGTTCCACATTAGTTGTAAAGAAACTTAAAATATCTGTAGTCTAAGAGATTGAGTTGTACACTACAGTAAACGTAGTTCTTATTGATTAATAATTTCACCTACTAAAGTCAAAGACGGTTATGATTGTTTACGAGTACAAACGGTGATTATTATTTTAACTAGTTATATTTCTCTACCAAAATAATTTGTAAACCTATTTATTTAGATCCGTCGGAAAACATCCTAAATCACAGGTTAAACAATGCCAGTTTTGAGATGTGTTGTGCTATTCAATGATAATATTAATACATAAAATAATGATGTATGGGAATATTCTATGTATTTATTCCATTTCAGATGCCTTTGTCTGCCATAATGTTCAATACATTTGATCCTTGGAGTAGAGATCACTTTATAATGTAACACAATTGTTTGATATACTTCAGGGTGAATTATCCTTACAATATTGGAGACTGTTCAAATATAATAGCTTGTTATTTCCTACAAAATAGGTCAATTGAGAAACATAGTGTTTCAAGAATACGTTTCATTGGTGTAAAATAGGACGTATAAGAAAAACGTATTTCCGCAGTTATATAGTTTTACAAAGAATAAGATAATTTCAAACGCTCAATAAATAGGCTTTCTTTGTTTTGAATCCCTCCTTATAATTTATACATATTTTGTTGTTGTGAATATTGTTTTAGTTAAAGACACTTTATTTTGTTCTTTAATGTACCCTATATCACTAATAATGGTATGAGTTCTTTGATATTTTCCCTTTCAAGTATACAATATATATCTTTTGAGATTTTGTCTCAGTTGCATTACAATAATTTTTGACAATGCATGCTGTTTAGTGAATGGTTTAAAAAGTTAGGTGTATAGAAATAACAGGTTTTCTTCGAACCACCGAACAAATTCCTAGCTCGATTTTAAATAATATAGCAATTTGATTTTATTCCATTCAGTATGGTTTATTATATACTAGCAGCTATACCCATGCCATGCTTCGGGTCAATATGCAAAGAGACAATGTTAGTTCTTTGAAAATGCCTTAAAAGTGGTTTCACTTCTACCATTTAATTGAGAAACGATATTAAACTATGTAGCTTAGCTTGATAATAGTACGTTTATGTTAATTCAGACTGTGTACACTATTTAGGCTACATATGACAAAACAACCAATGATATATTTTTAAGTATAATCAAATAACACGTTGAATGGTTTATATTGTAAAATAAGCTATCACAATAGTTTTAAACCAGTCAATAGTATAATTTTTCCAACATATTTTAGTTAAATTATATTCAGGCAAATAGAAATTTGCTTAATCTGCAGGTTTGCTGCGGAAGGGGTATTTTAATACTGTTTACACACAAAAAAAAATTAAAACTCAGGATAAGAGCCTAGGTTGATACCGCAATGATTAAATAATCTTAATTATTTCCTACATCAATGAATAATCTTACAATGACTTAACCCACATAGACTCAGTCACTATAGATCATAAACATAAACAAATGACATAACTGTAATAGTCCAATAATAATGACATTATATGGTTTTACAGTTTCAGTTATTAAACAATGTTTACATTCAGTCGAGTGACATAGTTTTTATATTTATGATCCATACTCTTTCTATTCTAATATTTGTAATATTGTTTCTATTAGATTATTTATTTTCGAATATTTAATATGCTTTTATCAGCTGTGAGGAACTATGAAATCAAAATTCATTTGACACTTTTGCTTGTTTACATTTTAACTTTGAAGGTTTATTCCTTGTTACCATGGAGACCAATCAATATTTAATTTCAAAACTTGCACCTCAGAACTTTGAAAGCCCGTGGGGTGGAGTTCTAGGTCAATTTCAAAGCAGGAGCACTTCTATATGTATCATCGGAGCTGTAGGTTTATTTTATTTTAAGTTTGAGCCCAGTAGGTTCAGTAGTTTTTTTGTTCAGCTCATACAAACACACAGACACACACAGACAGACAACACCTCTTCTTTATAATAGTATACGAGATACATAAAACGGTTGATGATTTAAACGGTTTTCACAAGTAGTTTTATATATGTTAAAAGTTTTTTTATGTGTTGTGCTATTACTTTATGGGTTAACTGTGAAAACTGTAATTAATTAACCGATTAGTCTTTCAGCCAAACTAAATAAATAAGCAATTACAAACCTACCAAAAATAAAACTTCCTAAACGTAATATGTATGCGATGTTCGAATCATAGAATGTTACTTTGAAAAAAATGATTAGCTGGTTGTTAGTTTATTTACTTATTTATTAATCTAATTTTATTAAATATTAACAAATTGACCTTATTGACTTAAAAACACATTTTAGTCACTTCAGGAAAATATAAAAATGACAAGCCTCTCATCATCAACACACTTAAAATTTTAAACACATTTTTTAACAACTATCACGTATAGATTTTTCTTTAAAATGATTTAACTACCCTATAAATCTCGAAAAGAATTTCTTTACAAGTTAGTTAAATTCAAACCTTTAACGTTTAATTAACATAACATGTATAGAACCGTCGAATAATATAACCAAATAGAAAAACATAAAGTTGTGGGTTGAACGCATTTGCATTTAGATTGAAGTATTCAGCGGATTACGATTTTCGAGTCAGTTGAGTTGTAAGGAACCTGCTCAATGCAAACTTGCCTCCAAAGTTACAACCCCATGCACGTAATATTTCCACTTGGCCTAGCTCCACGCTTTCAGAGCATTGCGTCTTTATACACCTTGTTACTTCGAAAACATCTGACTTTCTCCCAATACAATAATTTATTCTGCATGAAAAATGCTTATAGTTCTTTTAGTGAGAGTATATTATTGCTGCCCTCTAACAATTAATTACGATCAAGTTGTTACATAATAGTTAATCCTCAGGAAAAATAAAAAAAATAACAAGCTTAACGGATTTCAGTGTCTGAAGGTATAATTTTTTTACTTGGTATATTTTCATTCGCTATTATGTCGATAACATCCTAGCACAATCCTAACACGGCGATGCATTCTAGTCATAACTGTTGTTTTTTTATTAAAATTATTACAAATTTAATATAGCGAGCAAATATTAACAAGTAGTGATAAAACAATGTCATGATTTGAAAATATATATATACTAGTGGCCCTAATTTAGACACAATTGTCTATATGAAGGCAACTCCCCGTGTCACGGTAGTAAGTCAGAAATATATCTATGGATTTGTCCCTGTATTTTAAAACATTAATGCGACTAAGGCTCATTTCCCGGAATCTCTTGTTGTGTAGCGGAAAGCGACGCAAAAGCTATTGCACTGTTGTATTGCCTTATGTTTGTTTTGAAATTATAATCATGTAAAAACAGTTCTTTTAGTTCGTCATTTACTTGTGGTTGTGGCATGTTAATGAGTCCATTGTGGCAACATGCGTTGAAATGTCCATTTGTGGCCACATCTGAGAAGTGAAATGTGCCACAATGCATGCAAGTGCTGTTAAGAGGACCTAGATTGTAAAAAAACAACACTCAACTCATTTTCCAGCGTTCTTCTGAAGGCAGGTTGTAAACCAGATTGTGGATTTCTTTCATAGTTAGGCCTTAAATGACGTTCTTTTTCAGCATTCTTGTGTCAGTTGAATTCCTGGATACTCCTCCACGTCTTGCAGGTCTTCCCATACCCTGTCTTGTTACTTTACTCATTATAAAAACGGAAAACAAAAAAAATTAACACATATCATTTTGAAACATTATTTTACAACATTGACTTTCGGAATAAATGTAAACATTGCAAATAAATAAGTAACCGCTGATTATAATGCAGACGTTTTTCAGACCCTATGCTTTTCTTATGGTGGATATTTTACGTTGTGTCTCGTTTTCTGGCAACTTTATGGGAATTTTGCTATTTTCCCGAGTCCCTGGGGTCAAGACCCTTAATTTAAGACCCCTCCCAATTTTCTGCAACTTACCAGACGTCCAGAATTTTCTGGTTAAAGTTTTGTCTTACACAATTATATATAAGGAAAAAAAAAATATTTAACAGCTTTGACTACTAATAGTTAATGCTGACAGGTAATTTAAATCTATAAGGTTAAATTTGCATTAATTGATGTTCAAAAAAAAATAAAAAAAAATAACTGAACCTAATTGCGTTCAATCGTTATTCTTTCTTATACAAATAATTCTCCTGTCAATATTTATGGTTGGCTTTCTTAAATAAAATGAAGATAATTTGATTGCTTGATCGGTCAAACTCATGTTTAATATTTTATTCTGTTATTCTGTAAATCCATGTAATATGATTACAAAATCAAAGTTTTAAACGCATTTATACAAAAGCATAGCCTAAAAGAACTTGAATTGTCTAATGGAGTTGGCGCAATGTTCCTGTTTTATGGTCGTAAAGAGCATTCAATCAAAAACCGTGGATCATTTCTGTTGGTCCATTTCCTTACTTCGTCTTTATAACTATGGTAGAGGGTTCTTTTCCAACAATATAAATATAAGAAATCCGATTGTTGCATAACACGATTCAGTTAAAATCCTAACGTTGTAGTTTTTTTCTGTTAATCTTTGTAGCTTGGTCAGAGAATTGAGCAAGATAAGCTACATGTATTCGTTACACATTCTATATTACCGAAACAAAAATTATAAAAATAATAATTACAGGAAAAAATAGTACATTTACCAAATAAAAAGATAATTTAATAATTATCAAAAATGGATTAGAGCCTACCCTCCAAATCACTATTCCGGCTATACATCGCTCAATAGCCTTGACAAGAAAAACAATAATGAGTTCGCATTTCTAAGCTTCTCTTAATACTCAAATTACTTAATAAAACAATATAATTATTCACATATGGAATGCTATCTTTCTTTATAAAATAACACCTTCCTTTGACAAAAAGTAAAACCATTCCATGAGACGGTAGAATTTGAACAACTTCAGTTTTAATATTTAGACACTGGGATGGGGCATTATAATAAAAAGTTTGTAATACAGTTATATCGTTAACCGTGCCTTGAAAATAAATGCTACAAAACATAATGATTTGTATATACTTTTGCTTAGAACATATTCTTAAATTTAGTTCAGTGAAATGCTAACATCAGCTTAACAATGCTAGAAGAACCTAAACGTCCACACCCACATAAATTATTATTAATACAGTTGTTACATATCTGCAGCGTATTACACCTACACAAATAAATTTACTATGACTTTGCTTCTATTAAAACAAAGGTGTATATTTTATAATCAATCATGTGGCAAAACACGGATATTTTGTGTTACATGAATAAACAGCATAATGAGTTTACTCACAAGGATGTTCTGTAAATATTGTCACCATTATAAAATTTTGGGTCGACATTCAAAATGAAGGAGATGAAAAATTCGCTATTCTCTACAAAACATCTTTAGATCAATACACAACCACCTGCTGCCCACGTTTGCCGTACAGTGCAGATGTAACATCTTGTGCAAAGGTCTTGGGCAAACATATCGTTGGTGTTTTCTTAAGAAATTTATTTCCTTCAATATTTAGAAATCTCAACTTCCTTACTCCTTCTAAAGCTTGACCTTATAAGACATAAATAACAGGAAACAAGTTTCCTAATCATATTTTACCTTTCTATAAGCAATAAGCTGTCTATAAAGCCACCTAGGGAATATCTTGGTAAAGCACTATGAGGTAATGTTATTAACATTGTAGTCTCCTGAGAGAAACATAAGTATTATGAGGATCACCCTTGTCCTTCTTTAAGTAAAATAACTCCATACTTATAGAAGGAAAAGGTTGATCTTCATAATTCTTACTTTTCTCTCAGGACACTACGATATTAATAACATTTTTATATTCTTTGATACACTACAGTAAACTGAACCTTTTAATAATACCTTTTAACCTTTTATAATGTGCTTCTTTACACTATAAACGTATCAAAGTATCATACAAATGTGATTGGATATTGTTCTCAACAAATACAAATTCTAAAGCAATTCAAATCTATGAAAAATTGCAATTTAATTTTCAAAATATTTATTATTAGTTTTACCTTTTGACATACATTGTAGAAAACATAGTACTTAGGACTTAGGATGATTTGCCTATTTTAAATCTTATAATTAGTGTTATAAACTTTAAGGAATATCAGGTTACAAACGTTCCCTATCTTTTTAATGTAATAGTTTAGTTTATATTTTAAACGAACCTCTGCTACGGTGAAGCCATGTTAAAGTGTGAATGATAACCATAATTGGGCTTAAAAAATACATATTTGTAGGCTATTTTAATCCACATTCAAATATAACTATAAACTAATATGAACTTCATTTTTCTAAGTAAGAGTTTGGCATGTGTAAATTAGGTCTTATGTTAAGTTCCACATGGCTTAGTAAAATAGTTTCAATTATAAGAACAATAATTAATTGTTTTTTTCATCCAAAATAACTATCATTACATCCTAGCAACTAATGTAATGGTTATTCTTCTACAATAATAAATCATATACATTGTTACTCATTTAATATGAAATATAAATAAATAAAATATGTTTGGTTGTATCTCACCCTATTGATTGCAATTTTGTTTGGAGATGACACTATTTGATGGGGGTGTAATTTTAGAGTATGCTACTGTTCGTTTACGACATAAAAAATGTCCAAAAGACATACTGTAGGTACAAAGTAAAAGTTTTTAAAGTTATGAATGCATATTTGATTCGACGTTCTTTGTTAAAATATTTTACGTTGTTGGTAAACAAATTAATATGAAATTACATCAAATAATCAAACAACTGAGTAGATATAATACAAAATCTGAAATTACAATCCATATTTTCTAGCACCAGAGCTGGTTCTATAACTAAATTGAAATATAACCTTCGTCAGCCAGCTCCTGTATTGTAAAAAATGTTACGGCAATTTCAGCATCACTGTGCCATCATAAGACTGTTCAGCCAAAAGGCGCCATTATAACACAAAAAGATGAGCACACGAAGCACACACATAGCCGAAACGGTGGGGGGGGACAGGCCTGTTGAGGAACGTAATTTCCGCACTAGAGCACATTTCCACATTCCGTGCTTGATGATGTGTATGTTTCGTGTGAAAATGTTTTTGTGTTATAACGATGCCTTTTGGTCTGATGATAGCACAGTGATGCTGAAACGGCCGTAACATTTGTTACAATACAAGAGCTGGCTGACTAAGGTAATATTTCAATTAAAAGTTTGTAGATTTCAAATTCTAATTATTATAAAAGGGTTATATCCTAAAAATAAAATCAATAAGGTTGGTTTTTGCGTTTCATCTAAAATTACAATACTGTATGGGCAAAAATCCAATATTCCATTATGTTGTTTGTACAAGTTTTACTGAACTTATCCCATTAAACTAGTAACTAGTGCACGGCAAAAGTTTAACAATTCCAATTCCATACAATACAGTTTTGTACTACTTCCCGAACACCAACCATATGTATAATAGAGTTTGATTTTGAATCACATAACTACTTATTGCAGTTGACATAACGAACATATATAGTACTGCACAGTATTAATATTAATAATACTTCTTTATATATATATATATATATATATATAATACGTTTGATTGTATACCAAAGTTTTTTAACGTAGTGAAAAAGTTAATAATTTTTTTTTACGTTAGGTTGCTACCCGAGGTGTGGAATAAAAGGTAATCTTAGTTATAAGCTAGAGAGGATTTGTTTTCGGAAAATTATGCTAAACTGAAGAGTAGATTTTAGAAATAAGAAACTTCTTCTAGAATACAAAATAGTTCTTCATTGAAATGCAAATCAGTCGACACACTAGAAACCTTTCACGTTCTTTAAGTCTTTGACAGTTCTCAAAATGGCATAAACCCTGCTTTTTAGAGTCGTCTTTTTTATACTGTTCACCCACATCCGTTTTTTAGTAGCCGTTTCAGTTCAGTTCTTAGAACTGAAAAGATTCACAAAAAAGCATAGATTTTAAATTTCTAGGATTTTTATGTGTTTGTTTTTACTGAGCAAGCATGCCAGCTAGTCACACCTTTGAAAATGCTTGATCAGTTAAACACACATAAGAAATCCAATAAATATTGCTAATTTTAGAAGTAGGGCGTTTTTTCAAGGAAGGAGTGCGATTTTTGGAAAACGCCTAACAGTGTTTTGTATAAATGTTGATTCCTGGCCATGAAAGTTCTTTAAATCTTTGCTAGCTCTTACTGTTTTTTAGCTATAGGCATTAAAAAAACATGTTTTTTTTAAAAGGGGGTGATAAAATTTTTGAACTGCCATAACTTTTGATAAGATTAATGATAAAAACCTCTTAATTGCGCCATTCCTTTTCTTTTTTCATGACCTCTCAATTTATATGTCAAAAGGAATCCTCTTAATTTTAAAATTTTAAGTTGAGGGTAGGTTAAGAAAGGGGTGAATAGGAGCCTAACTTTGAAATCATAACAATTGTGGCCTCTACATCAATAGATGATTCCTGCAAACTGTGTATTCCTATCTATTGCAGTTTTTACATAAATAAATAAGCAAGTTAAAACACCCCTAAATAATCTTACTATTAGAATAAATATTATCAAAAATACCTGCTACTGTCTATTATTAGGATATTAAAACAAAACGACTAAGAAGTTACGTAAAAGACAACATAAACTGCTTGAAATTATAAAACAATTTACATGTTGAATTTATTATTTTATCTTTTCAGATTATAGTAAGCACGGTCTCAAACATCAAGTTTTTGGCCAATGGTATTATTTTGAGAAGAAATGAGATCTATTAGTTATAGGACTGCAACGGGTAAATCCTGTATTTCTTACTAAATGAATGGCCGCGATTATCCTTTTGGCATACATTTCGGCGTCTACTCGTGCCAAGAATCAGAAATATGATTTATTACAAATTATTAAAATGTCTTTGGTAGACTTTTTATATTGTGACCTTACTTTGAAATAATTAACAGGTAATATTGTAATGGATAAAAAATTTAAAAATAAATATTTTAATTTCAATACTAAATCAATAAAGTTATAATGAAACCATGAAGAATATGTTGAGTAAAAATGCAAGGGTAACAATGTTTAGTTAAAAATAAAAGAGATAGTGTTTTATTCAAGAGCCTAACAATAGCATTCATTATTTGTGCCATATTGTAGCAATAAACTTTAGTTTATTGAATGTTGGTAAACTTATCATAAACTAAATTGGTAAGTTCATTGTGGTGTGAGTAGCCTCCGGATTGCGAATAATAACTATGATAGTGGTTTAAGTACCTTATTCTTGCAATCCAATTGTTGTCTTCACAACTAGTTTCAACCTGCTAGGAGGTCATCATCAGGTGTGTACAAGGATGATATTACTTCATATGAAGGTCGTCAGTAACAGTTTTAACATTCACACAAACACAAGACGAATAAACACATAGTGCGCACGGCCGATAAAAACATCGAACTCGACAAGCGGATCCGTGTTGAGAATGCGGAAGTTGTGTCTAGACTCAGTCAGAGATATTCTTATAACATAATTATAAAGTAACATGTACTCTTTAATTTAAGTTACAGCAAGTACTAGAGCATAATGCAAAATCTTGTGTTTGATCCAAATACATTGGCTTAATGTCAATATTTATACTTTTGAGACACACAATTATATATTTCAATATACTTATTGTATTAAAAGTATTAAAATATTTTAAGAAACATCTTTTTTAAGTTTTAGAAAGATATCGTTATGTGCTTGGAATATATTTTCGACTAATAGATTAGTTCCAATAATAATATAGAAACATTTTTTATCAGAATGAACAAAACTATCAAATCCTCTATCATAAGGAAGCTTGACTTCCAATGAATCGAGTCCGGTCACATATTGGAAATGCCGGATGAAAAGCCGATCAGAAAGACATGTTTGAGCAATAGAAAGCAAACTGCAACAGATTCTTTGGCCGTTATATCAAATATGTTTCGCATCAGTTCCCCTTTTACCACGTCTTTCAAACTGGATTTCGTCGTTTTCTATAACATTTCTTTGAGTTATATTAAAATAAAACAATTTATTACCTGTATACACCAAGAATGTGTTTTATTTTCCTTTTAAAATCGTTCAAGTAGTTTTTATTAAGTTTGTGTTTACTTTTGTAAAAATATACTTTTTAGTTGATAAATAATGCTTATAAGTAACTATTAAAATATAAACCTTACATCTTTTTCCAAATATTTAATGTGAAAGATATGAAAATATGACAGTTACTAGATTACATCAATGTTGAATCTATAAATACTCCTTATTTCTTCAAACTGACTCTCTAATGGATTGTTAGTGATTTCAAGTATGACATGCCTTTGATACAGCTTTTGTCAAAGGTGACAATAAATACGATTGGAGCTGACTTACTACAGTCTAGAATTAATTGTTGTTGTTGCAATGTCTGAAGACACAGATACTGCAATGATGTCAATGTCCTTACGTTATGCTTTGAAACACAATTTGTGATGTAGCTCCAGTCTCTATGAATCTGTCGCAATAGGATTCTGCTACATGTTTACAGATTTAAACGTGTATTGTAGATAAGAAATAATATGCATAATTAGAGAGCTAAGGCTATATTATTTTATAGGTTTTTCTTATTTTGAAGGTTTCTTATTTTTTACATAGAAGAGAGAGTTGTTTATTAGGGACCTATCTTTTTTAAAATCCAAGATTGGTGGTGCAAGGAATAGTTAATTAATTTATATTTTTAAGCATGGCAATGTCATTTTCTTTACTTAAAAAAAAAAACAGCAATGAGTAAAAAAAAAAACATTATATTATTTTGGTAGTAAAACTGATTAAAGTGTGCTCCAAAGTATACGTATCCGGTATTAAATGATTGCACAGTATTTAAATGCATAACGTTTAACTTATATAGAATGCATGCTGATTATGGTTATTAGAAAAGACCTGTTCCCCCTTTTTAACAGAATTAAGTTAAATAAATAAAACGTTAAGGAATTCTATGATTCTTTTTTGCATCATAAATGCAATGTGCAAAAATGCAGTTCGGATTCCACTATAAACTGCGGGGGTCTTAGTTGCCGTTAGCTTTATGGACTATTAAATACCAGATGCGTCTAAGGAATATGTCGACCATAGTCACTAAAAAGACTACAAGATCGCGCCACTCATCTAAATTCAATCTTGGCTTAAAATACCTACTTAGTATGGTTGCCATTGTAATGAAAAGTAATAAAGTAATTAAACCACACACAAGCTTTGTTTTTTTTTTATTTATATATACAGTATATCGAAACAGTTCAAAACCATCAATCCTTTCGAACCCAGCATTTGACTAGCTCAAGTAAAGAATACATTAAAGAAAGCCGCATACTTGATTTGTACAACCTTAAGCTATTATTTATCTCATTTAACAATATGATATATTTTAGGGAGTTTTTTGCACAATAGCAATGCAAGTATAACGAAAAAACGGGTTAAGCTCAGCATTAATTAAGGTGGTTTATATATTTTTTGCGTCCTTGTCATTGGAATATCAAGGGTATAACATACGTCCACTCTTGACAGCTTGCAGAGCCACTTCATCATGTTCAATCTAGTTATCTACTTCAACCCTGAGCCTAAAATATTATGTTTAACATATTAAAACAAACACTATCCTGAAATTATAACTTCATATTTTAATGGGTTCGTTTCAAAGTGTTGTAGAAGTATGCATAAAATAGACATGCATAATACATAATGATTACTTGCCAATAGGTAGTAGTTGTTAAATATTAGTTAAACTACTAATTTAGAGTAATTTGTGTCTTACACTGAGAATTGTACGTACAATGATTGATTGTACAATGCTGATTGCACTGAACTTAGTTTGAAAGAACTTATACTAGAATCAATCTGAAAACTATTGCTAAAATAATCTTAGTAACATTTTGCTAAGCAATGTTATCAAAATGTATTGGTAGGAGAGAGTATTAGAATATATTATGATATCATAAATACATTTTAGTACTGTTCTAAACGTGTTCTGCGCTTTCAATTACTAAAATTCCACTAAATAAATCATATTTTAAAATATTTAATTGGCCTAACCTAAAATAAAACCTACAAGTACTGAAATTATTTTTATCTACAACAAGTACAATGGAGGAGAACAGTTGACGGGTAGGAAGGCTGTTAACTCCACCTGATTGTGAAGACGGAGGAGAAAATGCAATGCCTTGACAGGCTCTTGAGTCGGTACAAGAGGTCCTTCAGCCGTGTTAGGTCTCAATACCCCCGGAATAAATTGTACTGTGGGATGAAAATGGCTTTTACAATCTCGGGTTTTGTTTGGATTATTTTATTTTACAATATGTATTAGTATTTTTTTTTTTTTTTTATTACGATGAAATGATCATACTGTTTAAAATGGCTATGATGTACAAAGATGTGTTTACAGGTTTTATTTGATATAATTGATTTAAAAATGTAGCGGGATGGTTGAGTTTATCTATGTAGTATGTTTAGGATGAAGTTGTCATCATATAACATCATGTTGTTATAAACATTTTATTTCGCCTAAGGTTTATCCATCTAAAACTATAATGGAAAATGTAGCCTTTCTTTACGTAAATACCAAAGAAGCGTTTCGTAACATTGCTTACATAAACTTTTAGGATTCTTAAAGGGCCATCTCCGAGCCGCATATCATTTAGGGATCTCTATACTTAGTTGTAAATGTATCTATATTAGCTAATTAAAAATGTTTAATTCTGTTGGACTCTATTAATACAGTGCATTTGACATGTATAATATATTTTTGTTTCAATTACATTGAAGCTTTATCTGTTTCAAATGTTCCACCATACACGTAAGAGTATAAGTCCTACAAGATATAATATACTTTCAAGGATATTATATAACATTTCATAGAATATATTAGTTCAAGAAATTTCACACTTTATAACTTCGGTAGGTGGTCATGGAAACCTATAGTAATTATATATCATTAGAAACTAAATATTTACCTAATAACAATGGTACAAAAACTTCTGTGACAAATATTACTCACACATCTATCATTTCAAATTTGTAATGTTGTAGGCCTATTAGGAAAAATGTTTTTACTTCAATATTTACACTCTAAAATCTAAGTTAATACTCCAAGTAACATTTATTGATTAATATTATGTAATTTTAAAGTAAATATTACATTGAAAAACCCACAATTCGACATGTAAAAACATCAAGTACCAATATAACATATTTGTTTGAAATTATAATTTATATAAAAACCTCTTGGTCGGACGTATTTTATTCTTTGACTGGGTTATGAAAAACGAACAAGGAATAAGTTACTTTTTGTTTGGTTCTTCTCTTAATTTCACAAGTTGCTTGTTTTAGGATTTCACTATGTAACATTTTAATATATGGCCAAACTTCTTTGAAAAAAATTGATTGATACACGTATTTACTTTTGTTTGTTTTATTAACCTAAACGATTGTTACAAAAAAATTTTAAAAACGAAATATATAGTCAATATATGCTCATAAGGACCATATAAAATAACTATAGCTCATTTATTTATTTCATTAAAGGTAATATTAAAATGTATATATCCCCACAGATGCCTTCAGACATTACACATTAGTCCTAAATGCAGTAATTAGGGCTTCAAACTCCAATACAAGTTTGACTAAACATAAATAAAACTTTAAGCTCGGTTTAGTCGCTCGATAACACTTACCCAAATTATCCGCCGAGCAAACAGACAGAAGAGTGTGAAGCGCCCAAAAACTGCAAAGCCGAAGCATTATCCCCCTTCCATCGCACGGGTCCTCCCTTGGCATTAAACCCGGCAACCCCCGCGGAGATTTACCCTCACATCACCTTCACTGACAAAACTGAGTACACTATGACTTGGAAATATAAACACGTGTTTTATAAATTTTAATATCTAATGTATATACATCTTGAATAACTTAGTAACTGACGATATGCTCGCCTGCGATTCCTTGGACACTATACGCACGACACTCCCGGCTCGGCTGACCGCCACTACTGAGAGCCTACCCTGTCAACCGTTCATCCACCCTACTCCCCACACTCACCCGCCACCCAACCGGCGTCGCCGCACTACCCCTAATGTGCTCTATTTATTGCACTACATAAAGCTCCTCTTGTTTTGCAAATACCTATTTCCCTTTTATTCCCTTTTCTATTACCTACCCTAACAAATTCCGAAGCAAATACAAGCTGTAAAACGTGCTTTATTCAACCGATACGGTGGTCAGAGTGCTCTTTGGAGGTGTATTAAATGTTGGGACGGTTTTATTGCCTTTGGTACAGAAAAAACGTGTGAGGGGTTTACATTTTTATTTATATTCAATTCACCTATGAGTATATAATATTTAAAATAAATATGTAGATCAAATAAAACGTTGGGTGTATCAATGGGGTTTGTTATTTTTTTATTATTATTATTATATAATTGTCTTTTATCTCATGTAATAGGCCAAAAATGGCATTTTAAAAATCCAAAATGGATTCCACCAGCTATAGATAATCAATTAAGAAAATACA
Organism: Macrosteles quadrilineatus; assembly: GCF_028750875.1. Lineage (NCBI taxonomy): Eukaryota > Metazoa > Arthropoda > Insecta > Hemiptera > Cicadellidae > Macrosteles > Macrosteles quadrilineatus. The sequence goes on from NW_026542597.1 coordinate 63,780,995, forward strand.
AAGGCCTAGGTAATGAACTCAATCATGATGCATGGAGTAAAAAATTGTGTTGCAATTCCGGACCGGCTAAAATACCAATATAAGACAACAAACAGTTATAGTGTTTGAATTTGTTTGAAGCTATTTTGGTTTCTGAGTAATGGAAATACTAGTCATGTGAAATTGACTCGTAAGTATATCAAAATTAGCTGTTGTTAATTTACAATAGCTTAGTCGCGGTACAGAAAATTTTTTGTTTTACATTTTTCCCTAACCCACACAAGACTTAACTGCTTTTTTAATTGAGCTCCGGGGGTAGGATCAAAACTTCGAAGAGTAATTTAATAATTTTTAGTTTTTGGTAAAAAAGAATCTTTTTCTATAATAAACTAAACAAATTGAATAAATTGAACATAAATGAATTCAAATTACAAGAATTACTCAATAGTTAAAATTAATATATTAGTTTAATAGTTAGTTAGTTTATTACTCAATAGTTAGGTGAGGAAGTGGAAAATTCCAAAAGTAGATTTGCAAATTTGTGAATATTACAGTAAAATAAAGGAACACCTTGAACCTACAAAACTGGTTCCCTTCTACGCTATAAATGGTTACATTTTAATTAAATGCTTGTTAATTTTGATTTGCATTGATCAGATATTTCAAGTTTGTATTTATAAAAACAACAAAAATGCAAATTGAACATTGATTTGTTTAACAGAGTAGTATTATACTATTTTCTTTAAGGTTGATTTCATCGATTCACTAAAGTTTACCTTACAAAGAGCTGAAGCTTCCATCTTGAATTGGCAAAGTTTTAGTCTTTCTGCCAAAGACAGTTATTTGAGATGGCCCCTTCTAAATTGTGATTCTTGTATCATGTCTGTTGTTGTTACATTCAATTACTTACATTTTTTACTCAGTAATTATTACGATGCAAAAGAACCATGCAGTAATGAATAAGTAATTGAAGTGTCGTTACTATGGCTAACAGAGGGCAGCTGTAAAAAGTTATTTTTTTATAAAACTATGGTTAATTTCATTTGTGTAGAAAAGAATACACAAAAATAAGTATTGGAACTGTCTCAGTAAAAACAAAATAGTGAAATATTGTTTACATGATTAAATCGATGATTCTTGTCTTCAAAGTAATATTAACTTAGCAAACTTCAAAAATAATATTATGATATAAACATTTTTCAATATATTCAACTATTTTATTAATACTGCCGAGAAAACCCGTATCATTTATTTGAAATGTGTAGTTCATTCTTCAAATACGAAGTTTGTGTATTTATTTTACCCCAGAACTGAAAAAAGTGAAATTGAAAGGTAAATTATCAATACGTGATAGCACGACACGTGACAGCGACATACATAACAAAATGACATGTTGGTATTTCCATTCCTGTAATCCTCTTCTGCCAGAGCCTAATCCTCTTTACAACATTTAAATATTAAATTTGCATCTCTTGCGTTGTTTGTGGCTCAACATGGATGTTGCAAGTCAAATGTTGGCTCAGATACTGAAATTTATTTTGAAGGTATGAAAACAGAAAAAGGTTTGTGCTGATCAATATAGCTTTACGACGTTGCAGAGTGGTTTATTTTCCTCTTCCGTAGTAAGTAAGAATTGATGTGAACTCATTCTAATATCACTCTACCAGCAATTTTGAAGAACTCTTAGTTTAAAGTCTTATTGATAAAACAGTTTGCAAAAATTTATTTAGTCTGTATACATTGTACCCTGTTTTAGCATCAGAACATGGGTTGGCATATTTTCATGGGACTTAGCTTTTAAAATTTATTTTCTTAACATTTTTAAATTATTGTTATATCTGTTTGGCAAAAATATATCTTGAAATCATAGGGATTTCTTATAATTTAAAACATAGTACAAGTACATTACAGCTTATACATTATAGCTTTATTAATTATATCTGTTATTCAATCATCTTTTAATTTAATGTTGTTGTATGGTAATGTTTTTTATTGAAAATAGTTTAAGTTAAGGATAATTTACAAATTTGTTTGATATGTATGTATATATAAATAAATGAATCCATATATTGAATTCGTCAAAATCATTAAAATAGTAAACGGAATCAAGACTACGTCAATCACTGTAAAGTAGTCAACAATTTTAATCACAAGAAATAACTAACAAAGAATATTTCGTACTGCTTTACGTTGAAATTATTTTTTTTTCTTTCTGAAAGCTACGTTTGGGGTATATAGTTAGTTAATATTAATTTCATTCATGTGTATGGTAATTTTGGAAGAAAATCTTTATTTGACGGATTGGTTACCATTAACAACTCGTCAACGTGTTATAACACGTTTTTAATACCAAATAAACATCAGAATAGTGTGAATTAAATATATTAATGTAATTGAATACAAAATTTTTAGAGTATCAAAAAATAAAATAAATATTATATATTGGTCCCTTCTACCATAAAACTTTGTATTAAATTACCTCAGTATGTTATATTAAATCTAATAATAAAATAACTAAATGCGATTACCTACCAGACAAGAACAACCGAACATGTAACATAGTTATACAGGTGTTTTCTATCAACATAAGCCTCTTTCACCAAAGCCCAATCCGCTTTTACTCTTCAAATATTCAATTTTACGACTAAATAATTTAATAATAAGAAATAGTTATCATTTGCTTGAAAACAGGCTGGCATTGCCAATACCAGATAAAAAATTTCATATATATATGTAACAAAATGATATGTTTTTTTGGGTATGAACTAGAAACGAATTTTATTACAGTAAACGTTATTCCACAAAACCACAATGATTAGTTAATGAACAATACAAAAACATAAAATGTATAATTTAATTGTCCTAGAGTATATCCACTTACGAACTTAACCCAACAGATAAACTAATTTACTTAACATAATTAAATTATAAACTTGTATTTGTGACTTAGATCGAGAAAAATATGGGTTAAAACAATGGAGGCTACATAGGAGAACAAGCAAATCATAATAACAAAGATTTTTTTTAAATTAGTATTGCAAGTGGGAATGTCTTAAATGGTTTCTAAAGAAAACCTATACTAAAAAAAAGTTTGGAGAGAGTTAAAATTATAAGGGGAATTTTGAGCAAAATTACTTCTAAATATTTCTGAAAGGCTTTGCCTCATGGGCCATTAACTGTTAACGTCATAACTTAGCTTTTAGCGCCTACACCAAATCGTTCTAAATATGAATTAAACATATTTAATCATTGAAGTTTTTCGCTGAAGTGTTTGCAGCTCATTTAACAAGAGGAGCTGAAGTAATTTGCAACAATGCATCATTTTAACACATTTTTCTATAGTAAACATTAGGCAGTTTATTAGTATCAATATTTACCCAACGACCAATTAAAGTCAGAAGTTTGTCAATGCTGTATATAGTTTCAACGTGCCAAAGTCTGTGTTATCCTCACCACAACTATAAATATTTACAACCAGGAAAGTCATAACAGATTTATGCTCTCCAGGCTTACAGAGTACAACACGCTGATCCCAGGTGACATTGTCGCAGTTATTCTGACGATTTTGAAAGCTTTGCATGTAATGTTGGCTTTTTAATTCTTCGGAGTTTCGTATTGATGTTTCGTAAACCGTACAGATCTTATATGTTGATTAATTCTATTACAAGTTTTGATTCATATACGCAATTAAAAAAAAAATATCATGGAGAATTTTTTTCAATAAATATAATGTAGTTCAGCAATTATTTAGTGTTCACACAAAACTGGAAACAAATAAATAGAATAAATTGGGATTTTTACTAAAATTCTTTATATTTGTCTGCAAATATATATAGAGAATAATACTATTTTTAATATTATTCTAACAAGTATAATTTCTAACAAATTCAAACTTACTTAAAAGTATACATTACCCATGAGCAAGATACAGTACATGAAATGTCAATCTAACTGTACCCAGCCACTGTTGGATGTATCAGGGAAATAATAGTTGATAAGGTTAAATTAATTAGGGCTGTAAATCCATATTTAAGATTTTTTATTATATACAAGTTCATTATATATGTTTCTTTATATCTCACATATAAAGCAGTTCATTGGCAAAAGTGTTCATTTAATGTGTAATGTGTAAGAAATCATAATCCGTCCAAAAGTTGATATTACAACAAACATTCTTTTTTATATAGAATTTAGACATTTAAAAAAATTTATATTCAACACTAATAACATTTACTCAGCAATCTTTTGTATTGGTTGCACTTCAAAATTATTAGTACCAGTGTGACATAATCGGACAAATCTACGTAAAGACTATAAACATTTACGACCCACCGTCACAGATTTATTTGCTTCTACAGGATCAAGGAGTGAGATTTTTTTTCAGGTGGTATTAAAACTGCTTGTAAAACTATTTTAAAACTGGTCTGGTAAGTATATTTAAGAGAGTTGCGGGTTTTATAAAGAAAAAAGGATTTACATTAAGATGGAATATGTTATATAAACGTTTAACAAACAATAATTTTACATTGACAAAATGAGCAATGGTTCTGGATATATATTTTTCTCAAATTCCCCCCAAAAATATAACTATGTACATAAACATAATCAGTTTTCTCTACCATATATAAGTACTTGTATAAATTATGGACAAGCTGAAAATGTAAATCACTTTCATGTCAATACAAACATAATACTCTATACGAAATTAAAATATTTTTTTACTGTTATAATTAAAACCAGAATTGCAGAAGTACGCTACTCTTTTGCTAAGTATTACTTTGTGTAGTAAATATATTTGACATTTCAAATAAATATTGTTCACCAAGCGTAACTCCTTTTAACGCGTGTACATGTAAAATTTTGAGAATTTATGATTTTATTGGCTACGTTTACGATTTATATACTACTAGCAGAGTACCCGCCCTTCGTACGGGGTTGGCATAGAAGTATAAAATGCTTATTGCAGTTACGGGAGAGGACACGGTTTAAGGAAATTTGGTCTTTAAATTTATATGGTATCCTATAGTGTAGCACACATCTACCATAGCCCTAATTTTCTACAACTGCACCTAAACCATGGAAAAAGTAAAGTTTCCATTGTGTACCACAACTTTTTGTTGCTAGTTGGTTCAAATTAGCTGTTGTAATAAATGCAAAAAACATAATAGTGCTGCACCCTGTTGGTAAGCCTTACTTTTAATGCTATTTAATATCATAGAACCGACTTGTACAGTTAAAATGGCTGACAAAATTCTTTTATTCCCTTAATATGAATACTCATAAGGCTAACATGAGAAAATCCAAAGCTAGAGCCACTGGGGCGGATCCTGAAAGTGTTTTGAGGTAAGAATATGTCTATATATTTATCGGGAATGTCAGCTATCATCACACCAAATTTCAACCTTATCGGTTTAGTATTTACTTAAGTATATATCTGTCACATGCAAAAGATACAATGTTGGTTCTTTGAAAATGCCAAATGGTATCACTCCTACCATTTAATTCAGAAACTAAATATAACTGTATAACTTAACTCGATAATAGTACGTTTTGGTTAACTAATACCGTTCATACTTATTTAGGCTACCTACGATACAAAACCAGTGATAGATTTTAAGGTACAGTAAAAGAACGTGTTTAATGGTTTGCACTGTAAACAAAAAAAAAAACTATCACAACAGTTACAAACCGAAAAATAGAAAAAATAGGAAAATATAAATAAATATGGAAAATAGGGTAATTTTCTACAACAATATTTTAGTGAAATTATAATCAGGAAAATCGAAATTTACTCAGTCTATAGACTTGCTGCGGCAGGGGGATTATATTGCTGTTTACACAGAAATAAATCAAAAAAATAAACCTCAAACTCAGGATAATGGCCTGGCAATGATTATAGGATCTTAATTATTTCTTATATCCATGAATGATTTATTTTACAACGAATTGTTCCCTGTAAAATATTATTACAGCATTTCACAAATATTAGTACAAACTCAGTATAATAGATCATAAACATAAACAAATGAAGTAACTGAAAGAATCATACACTAATGAAATTACATTAACATATGGTTTGACAGCTCCATTTAAGTGAGGTTAAATAATGTTTACATTCGGGCTAGTGACATCATTATTTTTAATTTATAATCCTTACCCTCTCTGTTCTAATACTCGTGCAGTATTTAATATGTTTCAACCAGCTGTGTGGAATTGTGAAATCAAAATTCATTTGACAGTTAGTTCTGCTTGTTTACATTTTTAAACTTTGTAGGTTTGTTCTTTGTTACCATGGATACTATCAATTAATATTTACTTTTAAATCTCTCACCTCAAATTTTTGAATGCCCACGGGGCAGAGCCCTAGGACAATATCGAAGCGGGAATAGTTCTATATGTATCCTCGGAACTGTAGCTTCATTTGTGTGCAATTTGAGCCCACTAGGTTCGGTAGTTTTTGAGATTAGCTCATACAAACACACAGACTCCACCTCTTCTTTATAATAGTATAGATTAGTACTTTAGATATATTATACGGGAATGATTTCTTTAAATAAATTGAACCAAAGATTTAGAATCAATTAAACTAAAATGAGTAGTACATCCAAATGTTATTTTATAACATAAACCAAAATTACTCCACCTACAGTGTTATCTTTTAACATTGAAATAGAAATTCCATTGTCGCCATTATAATACTACTTAATGTTTAACATTTCAGTATTGTTTGATATCCCATTATATATTTATATATATATATATATATATGTATATGTATATATATATATATATATTTATATTAATATACATTATACTACATTATTATTATTATTATATTATATTATTATATTTTACAAATTAAATTTATAAACTTATGCAACTTAGTAAAATGCCCACGTAAGCAACAGGAATGTCAAGGATCTGCCAATAATGTCAGGCCACAAAATATTCAATTACATGGAAAGGAATGTTGATGTCGGTGACGTAAAATTTTCGGGTCGCTTCCTAATAAGCTTTATAGCTGTATCAACGTTACTAGAGCTAAACTATAGAGAACTGTCTACTTTAATTAACAAAAATACAGTGGAAAAACATATGTATGACACTTTAAGAACAATTAACTAAGCTTAAATTTCTTCTTGAAAGCAAGATACTGTATATATATTTGCCATTACAAGCCCCTACTTCCTATCACCGATTGGGAACCGATTGGAAGTCGCCGTTAGGTATTGTTTGATGCAAGGAAACGTTTTAGTTGAATTGTTGACCTGTCCAATTAAACTTTCCCCAATTAGGTGGTTTGATAGCGTTGAGTTCATTAGCAAGCCTGACGGTTTGAATTTCAAGAGAAATCTATCAATAAATTATTGCAATATTGGTCCATTACAAATAGTACTGACCAATATATTTTTCACCGTGTTAATAAAAGTTACTTTATTCAATACAATCTGATATTAAAGAAAAACTTGTTCTTAGAGAGTCATGAGGAAAATTTATTTTTTTGTTACAAGAACCTAAGAAAAGATCTGGAAAAGGCATATTGACAATTATATCGGTAAGGTTTTTTTTTTTTATTGTATCCATTAAAATGTTAGATTCGAATGAGTTTTTACTAGTTCTTTTTCTGACCATCTTGTCCATTATGATAAAATAAATACAACAATATTATTTGAATGGTTTGTTTAAAAGTTTAACTTATGTTTTTATTAAAACCACATACTATTTTGAGATATTATGAATAAAACTGCCATTTTCATGAAGTATTTATTTCTTCATTGGCACTCAAACGTATGATCTGTGTTGATAAAATATCAAACTATTACTCGTATGTACGCAATGTATTAATATGATAAATAATTACATATCTTAATATATAAAAACGCATTCAGTAAAATATGTTATCATAAATAAAAAGTTAAAACAAAACCTCTAAAATGTTACATTAAACATTAATTTTAACAGGAGAAAAATCCTTATAAATATTTATGCAACCATTAGGCAAATATGTTCGCACTATCTGTCAAAACAGTTATCCAGCAATATATCTTTCGGTCTTCTGAAATCACTTTTTATGAATATATACTATTTAAAATAAAAATTCAACAGTGATTACCTTCACTATCTCGATAAAGATAAGTTAATTGATTAGGTTTAGTAAATTTACAAATTAAAAATGTATTTAAATTGAAGCCCTAAGCTATATATATACATTAAGTCCCCTTTTTAATAAATTTCAGGCTCTGGATTACCAAACTTGTTGCTTTTATTATGTATAGGTGTCGTCAAACTCTAATTTTAAATAGTAATATAGCATTATTAAGGTTACAAAAATGCTTAAAAATATCTGTCGATCATATAACATTATGAAAATTTTCTAAACTACGATTAAATAACTTCATAATGTAGTGATAAGAAAAGTTGTAGGACGAAAGCAAGACGGCTGTCAGGACTTTCATCACAGAAACTGAGAACAGATATCCGATAAAGACTGACACTGACAAATAACTTTACTGAAATAAACTTGAGTAGTTATGACACCGCTAAAGTTTGAAAGGTTAAAAACTTGCATACATCCTGTATAAGAAGGACACATGTTTACACGTCCGTTTTATGTATCTTATATCTTTATTTATTAAAAAATCATCATCGTATGTGCTTAATTACTTTCATAAGTTGTTGTATAATTAATTGTATATCATACGGGCCAAAATATTATTACTATAACGTTTTACCATCAATTATTTATTTAAAAAGCATAATATAGGTTTTATCCCTAAAACATACTTGTAATGAAGTGTTAAAGAAGGCCAAGGTTTGGTATCGAAATATGGACAAAAACACCAAACACCAGAAAAGGTACTCGGTGACATGAAGGAAAAAGTACTGAGGGAAAGACCTGAGGGAAAGCACCAAGAAAAGGTACTCAGAGACCAGAGGGAAAAGTACTGAGGGAAAGTGCTCAGGGAAAAGTGCGCAGGACTTTCGTTGGGTACTGGGTACCTTCCCCCACTCTCAAAGCACTTTCTGGCCCTATATAAGGAGCATCCTTGGGGGACTTAGTCAGTTGGGCCTCCGGGCCTGCCCCCGCCGGTAGGCGCCACCGGTGGGTCCCTTCCCCGCACTAGAGGCGTGTTGAGCTCGGTGCATCCCATCCCCGCACTAGAGGCGTGTTGAGCTCGGTGCATCCTGTCCCCCAGCACTAGAGGCGTGTTGAGCTCGGTGCTTCCCGTTCCCCAGCACTAGAGGCGTGTTGAGCTCGGTGCATCCCATCCCCGCACTAGAGGCGTGTTGAGCTCGGTGCATCCTGTCCCCCAGCACTAGAGGCGTGCTGAGCTCGGTGCTTCCCGTTCCCCAGCACTAGAGGCGTGTTGAGCTCGGTGCATCCTGTCTCCCAGCACTAGAGGCGTGTTGAGCTCGGTGCTTCCCGTTCCCCAGCACTAAAGGCGTGTTGAGCTCGGTGCATCCCATCCCCGCACTAGAGGCGTGTTGAGCTCGGTGCATCCTGTCCCCCAGCACTAGAGGCGTGCTGAGCTCGGTGCTTCCCGTTCCCCAGCACTAGAGGCGTGTTGAGCTCGGTGCATCCTGTCCCCCAGCACTAGAGGCGTGTTGAGCTCGGTGCTTCCCGTTCCCCAGCACTAGAGGCGTGTTGAGCTCGGTGCATCCTGTCCCACAGCACTAGAGGCGTGTCGAGCTCGGTGCATCCTGTCCCCCAGCACTAGAGGCGTGTTGAGCTCGGTGCTTCCCGTTCCCCAGCACTAGAGGCGTGTTGAGCTCGGTGCATCCCGTCCCCCGCACTAGAGGCGTGTTGAGCTCGGTGCTTCCCGTACCCGCACTAGAGGCGTGTTGAGCTCGGTGCATCCCTTCCCAGCACTAGAGGCGTGTTGAGCTCGGTGCATCCCGTCCCCTGCACTAGAGGCGTGTTGAGCTCGGTGCTTCCCGTCCCCGCACTAGAGGCGTGTTGAGCTCGGTGCATCCCGTTCCCCAGCACTAGAGGCGTGTTGAGCTCGGTGCATCCAGTCCCCCAGCACTAGAGGCGTGTTGAGCTCGGTGCATCCAGTCCCCCGCACTAGAGGCGTGTTGAGCTCGGTGCATCCAGTCCCCCGCACTAGATGCGTGTTGAGCTCGGTGCTTCCCGTACCCGCACTAGAGGCGTGTTGAGCTCGGTGCATCCCGTTCCCCAGCACTAGAGGCGTGTTGAGCTCGGTGCTTCCCGTCCCCGCACTAGAGGCGTGTTGAGCTCGGTGCATCCCGTTCCCCAGCACTAGAGGCGTGTTGAGCTCGGTGCTTCCCGTCCCCGCACTAGAGGCGTGTTGAGCTCGGTGCATTCCGTTCCCGTACTAGAGGCGTGTTGAGCCCGGTACATTCTGTTCCCGTACTAGAGGCGTGTTGAGCCCGGTACATTCCGTTCCGGCACTAGAGGCGTGTTGAGCCCGGTGCAGCTGGTTGGCGTGTTGAGCCCCAGCATCCATTTTATTTCAGTTTAAGTCCCCGGTGGCCAAAGGAGCTGCCTCCCGGGACCATGTATCCGTCTGGAGGTGGATGAAGAGGCCCACCTCCACTATTTAGAAGAGAGCCGTCTAGGAGAGACGGTAGTTGGCATCTGACATTGAGACTGGCGACACCTAGAGAAGCTGCTGCGTTTGGGTTCAGGAAGGTGAGCCGCCCAGCACTTCCCGAGATAGGAGTTGGCATCCGTCGGTGACAGCGTGAGGAGCTGCTACGCAAGGGACTACCTTCAGCCTAGCACTTTTTGAGAAGAGTCTGCATCCGACAGTTACTGGTGGCATCGAGTGGAGCTGCTGCGTTTGGGCTCTGGTTGGTGAGCCGCCCAGCACTTTCCGAGACGGAGCCAGTTAGAGGACTGCAGGAGCCGAGAGAAGGAGAGTTCCGCAGGAGCCGAGAGTAGAGGACTGCGGGAGCTGAGAGAGAAGGAGTCTGCAAGAGCCGTCCGTGCTGACAGGACTTCCACAGACTGGGCTTTGTCAAGAGATATAAAGATAAACTGTAAATATTGTATATAGATTCTATAATTAGTCCTGAGATAATAAATGATGTATAATCTATGCAAGTGTTCAGTCAATCTGAGTCCTAAAATCCCCGAAAAGGTCTGAATGCTGTACAAAGGTAAAAACCTGAGAAAGTGCGTTACATACTATAGAGCTCTTTCCCCGAAATGGGCTTGTAGTCCATTCGGGGTAATGATTGTTATAAGTTTGGTATTATCTCCTGTATTTATATTGTATGACGAATAAAGCGATTTTGATTTGATTTGATTTGATCGATTTGTACTTGGGTAAAAACTATTGATTAAACGAAAATTTTGCTATATCAAAATTTACGCCTAATTCAATACCAACCAGAGCTAAGTTTTAGTTTTTCCAAGAGTTGTCACCTATATGCTCTTGTAATAAATATACTAAAATTACTGTAATAAATAGCTTTAGCTTTGGTTTAAAAAAAAGTACAACCAATTCTATAAAAAAATCTACGTTAAATGTGGCTTCTTATGCTTTTTGTCAGACACATAGAGTAAAATTAACAATAACAGAACACAATTTGTATTTATTATTTAATATTATATTTTATAAAATGTAGGTATATTTGTTATCAAATGTTATAATATAATGGAAAAAAAGCTTTAAACCACAGAACAAATACACAATTTCTTGCAATCTGCCTGAGTATATCTTATAAGTATAAAATTCTGCAATGTTTTTATTTGATAAGTAGTTTTTAAATTTGTTTTTTCCCTGAGACTGATGAAAACCTTCAATTAACCATCAACTTTCAATCCAGCACTTTTCAGTTTGAGAAAGTTAACTCTTCTTTAATCAAAACAGCAATAATAGACACTTGTTTTCCTAATGAAAGGCTAAGCTATTATCCATCCTGTTCTCTCTTTCAATAAAATTAATAAAATTAAATACAAGGTTTAGAAGTAATATTATACTTTATCATATGTTAATAAGACAAAAATAATTGCCTGCATTATACACCACGATAGGTTTTTTTTTTTAATATGTATAAAAAAGTGTGCTAAAAATATCAAATGAACCCCCCTTCTCAAAACAGTGTACGATAAAATAAGCAACGAAAGAAACTCTAAAAACTAACATTCATCCGTTATAAAACACTATTTCGTTAATCAAATAGAATTAATGGCAAGTAAAATATATTCTAGATATATTACTAGTAATATATTAATTGATAAAATAAACAATAACATTTGTTTTTTTAGCACTAAACGTTATTGGATTATTCGTTTTGTTGGTTCATGTTTTTTTCTTTTAATAAATAAACTTTAAATAACTAAAATATTTTTTTTTGTCATAAGCTGAAATTTAGCTTACTGTTACATTTCAATTTCAAACTATGAATGGTTTTTTATGCTGATTACATTATTTCTTTAAAAGGTGCGTTTGCGAAAGTAGTGCGTTTTGGCTAGCTACTGATTAGCGTCCTATACTTTGGTGCGGAATGGACGGTTCCTAGCAGTCCACAAAACGTTTGTGGGTTGGACTGGTGTACCTTAAAAATTCTATGATGTCTCTCAAATGTACTTCATTATATTGCCAATGTTGTTTAGAGTAAAATGTATCTTAAAAGATATTTTAATTTTAGTGTTGATATTTTAAACATAATTATTAAATATATTTCAAGCTGCTTAAACATTGTTATTTTTTTTTAATAAAGATTAAAAGCTTGCCTTGAAACGATTGGAGAGCTATTAAATATTAAATTATATAAAAATCTAAAAGTTTGGGTCTGTGTTACTAATTCACGAAAAAACCGTAAACCATCCAGGCCCAAAGTTTTTATAACGCAAAATTTTGGCTACCGGGGTAATTTATATACTTGGATGTAGCTTCTGACCTTTCAAGCAAATTCTGAGTTACATAGTAAAGTATCTGGTAGGAAAGGTAACCAAACTAATAGATGAAAGATTCAACAAATGTATTACCGAATTAAGCAATAATCGCATCTTCAGAGATAATTAATTGAATTGAGCTGTCAATATAAAACTTTATCTAAATAATTAGAATAATAATTAAACATAAAACATGCATTAATAATTGTAATGATTCCAAAGTTAATTTATATTTTTATAGGCCAGGTCTTTTTATGAACCCCATTATTCGTTCCATCGCAACAGTCATTGGGATCATTTATGCCTACAACGCCAATTGGCGGAGATTTTTAAGCTGCTTCTTATTATCAAAAGATTTGACAAATAAATCCCGTTAAAATATTAATCCACGATTAAACTCGTGGCAATTTATTCAATAAGTAATTATAATTTGAGGAATATAAACTAAAGATACTTTTGATAACGCTTTAATAAGTCAGGAGTGTAATACCTTGGTGGGTTGTGCTGAGATCCAGCATTGATTTTTCAAAGTTTACCTTACAAAGAGCGCAAGCTTTCCATTTTGAATGGGCAAAGTTTTATTCATCCCACCAAAGACAGCTATCCGAGTTCTGTCGGTTTCATGTCGCGAATTTGGCATCGTTTGTATTTCCAGCTCAACTTGTTTTGTTTAAAATAATTTGTGATATAGAGTAATATTTTATGGAAAGTAAATAAAAGAAACGTCTAATAACTTTTAAAACACACATTTACGCTTATACTGTTACTCACAAGACGGTAAATATACAAAAAAGATGGTAAGTAGTGATCGATTTCGATTAGACAATCCAATCATCAACAGGCCCAAAAAGCGAATGACGTGTATGTCATTCGCTTATTGGGTCTGATGATGATAAATATATGTTTTAAGTGTTATAAGACGTTTTTTCCATTTACTTTCCGTAAATTTTATAACACGTACAATGCTGATCAAGAAGCTATTTCGTAATACTTTACTGTCATAAATTGGCCATTGAGTATTTCTATTTTTTATATGTAAAAATATTCACCTTTTACCTAAGATAAAATATGCAAAATCACTGATGTGTTTACAATGGTTGAAACAAAAACTAAATTGAAATTAGTTAAACAAAATGTAAAATTTAATTATTTTAATTCGTATTGCTGAGAACAAATCCAGCCTAAAGTTGTGGCAAATCACAAGGGATTAGTAAATAATTATCATTTGGTTTTTAAATAATTGGTCCTGACTGATGAAACGGCTTTTCTAAGTCAGTAACAAAGCTACATAAGGCATCTCACACTAGTCTACACTCCCCTTAACTCATATTTGGGTAAAAAACACACACAGGTGGCGTCCCCAAATCCAATTATGATGAATAAATAATTAGTCATATACTTGACCTTATGTTTAGTCATAAAACTTATATCATATACTGTTGATCTGTTAAAGTGCTAGCTAGTTAGAGATATATTTTCTATAATAGATTGCACTTAAGTCAAAGATTGATTGTTTTACCAAAGCAAATTATTTGCAGGAGTTACATTCAATATGAAAGGCAAAGAGGATTGGACTAGTGAAAGAGGATTATGCAAATATAAAACACCTCCGTAACTTTATAACATGTTCCGACGAACTTTGTGGATGTAAATTTGAATCTCGTATTTCCAATATATTTCGAGGCTTTTTCTTAAGCAAAGTTTTCATAAAATCTCGTTGCCTTCTTAAATTACTATTGAATTAAGTACGTGTTTTTAGGTAACATTATATATTTATGTCAGCATTATAGACCAATATATATTATACTGTTACATGAATAATTTAAAAGGACACCGTACCATACAATGGAATTTGTTTCCTAGTAATAGACTTTTAGTGATTTTAAAGCAATGCATTATAAATATTGTTAATATTGATATTTTTGAAATTGGTTGAATTGGTTATATTGGTCAAAATGAATAGATTATCAATTTTAACATTTTTCCAAAATCATTTAGGTTACCAGATAACCAACATTTAGCAATTTTTACATACAAATTTTGATCTTTAGATCATTTCAAAAGATTTTTATGAAAATTTGTATGTAGGTAAAGGTAGAAGCGACTCATTTTCTGAAAAAAATTATCTTGATCCAATTCTTAGTTTCATAATGGCGATCATTATATATATATTTTTTTATTTAAATTACTAAACAATGGCTGATTTTATGCAACATTTCAAGAACACTTTTATTTAGTATTTAAAATGTCCTATCAGCCGACACCACGTTCAAAAAGTTTGAATTTCAACTAACTTATATATTACAATTACTTTTGTAAAATGGGGCAAACCTGACTATCTTAGTCATATTCTACTTTATTTTATAACTAAAACCATTATATTTTAGTTTTTATTAGATTTCTTGAATTGAGTGTAGTTTGATAGACAGTATTAAATGCTAAATAAAAAGGTTTATGATATTAAAAAAAATCTAGCATTATAAAATTACAAATAACAATTATAAATCGTTGTTGTTTTGAAATTATAAATTGAATAATTATACATTTTTCACATTCATCGCCTCTACTACCTAAATAAGTATAGTTAAGTTGAATTGAAAAATATTATAAATGGTAGTTAGGCCTAATGAAAAAAAAGTTGTGTATATTTAGTTAACAAAGCGATTTTGGGAAAATGTTTTTCTTGATTTATCTTTATTTTGTCCCATGGAACGATATACTGGTGTTTGATTATTTACTTAGGTGACATATTGTGAAGGATCATATTGAATCGATATTGTTTATTTTCAGGAATTATTTCTACTTGGTCAAATAGGAGCAGCGAGTGACTCAACAAAGCGTCTGCCCAATGAATAACACATCATGGCTCGTCAGTCACTGCCAGCTGATACATCAGTAGAGCAACCAGGATAAATGACCGAGTCTTTAATGAGTCATGTAAATGTAAGTTTGAATCACAATTCTGGAAACATTATGCACATGCTGACAGCTTCTATTTACGACTAAGAAAACATAGTTTAATATATGGAAGAATACAATTGTTTTCTGTATATAACTCAAAATCACAGTCAAATTTAGATCTAAAACTATAAACAAATACATTTTTTCACTATACATTTTGTATTGTTAATATGTGTATATCAACTATTCGTAATGTAAAGACTAATTTTTATTTTACATTACTTGAACTCGATACATTTATATCACGACTGTATTTGAATGTACAACATCAACTGATTTGTATGATGTGCTGGAAATATGCCCTTTCTTAACGAAAACAACGGAAAAAAATAATTTAGAGCTCCATATTTTTTTGATGTGCATATGAGTAAAAAACGTTATATTAAATATGACATATACCTTATATTTGTTTCATGTTACTGTTTATTTACAAGGTATAATTTTTTTTCTTTCAAATCAATCTACTAACAGCTCTATATTTGGTTCAACCTCGCCACCCGATTACAAATAAAATTGCCGATTGTTCAAAACTGTTTAGTCATATTATTTTTTTCTCTAACAGCCACCAACAATAGCTTTCTAATGACATTTCTATTAACTAGGTAACAAAAATATTAGATATCCAAGGTTTAATAATCAAAGTTTAAGGCTATTAAAAACTTCACTGTAAATTTAAATGACATATTTCTTTTTAATAATGAGTGAATACATTTTAATTGACAGAACAATAAAAATGAAAGCAGGTGTCTATATTAAATAACTTTGTTTATAAAATGTGAAGAGAGTGTTAGATATTCTTTTTAGGAAACACGTGAAACGGAATACGAAAGTGTGTGTTGAATCTTAGATGAAAAGAAGGATTTAGGTGAAAGAATCCTTTAATTGGTGGTGTTATTTCATCTGAAGTTATAGAAACATACAAAATATAATTTCCGTCGTTATAATTACGTTTGCAAAGAAATAATGTGCATTAAATTAACTATACATTATACTAATCGTTGCACACTTTTTACTATTTCTGTAACCACAAAATAATGTTCCTATTTGTTAAATAGAGATTACATGATATTGGTTCTATTCCTAATGTATATTATACTTATATTTTCTTTAAAAAAATTTTAGTTAACTGCTTGTTGGAGTTTATCAACTATTTATTTCTAGATTTGCTTATTCAGCAGGCCTACAATGTTTCCTGGAAATAATCTAGCTAAAATCTAATCAATAAAATCTATACACAAATTTATCATGACATAAAACTTTTAGTTTGTTTTAAAAAGCATACCATATATAAATTAACGAACTTAATTTTGAATAAAACTTTCGATAAAATATTGATTTAATTCTGTTAATGAAATGTCATATAAATGAAAACCTAGTGATTTTCCCTTAGGCGTCTGTTGGACTTTCTATTGTATCGTTACTGGGCAGAGATTTATCCAATTAAACTTTCACTGAATGAGGTGGTTTGGTAACTCAGTTCCGTATCGAAATTACTGCATTCTCCAATTTACCAATTTCTTCATAACTTTATTTTATTTACAAATATTAATAGATATATTTGACGCCATTACAAATATACATACAGATAATGTAAATAATTAAATGCAGATCCTATTTATTAACTGGACTTTTTAAAACCATATGAAAACAGTTTTAAAAGCCTAATTGACGTAATCAACTGGCTGTGTATTTTCTTAAATACATTTTTAAGATCGGTAGGTAGTGAATGCAATCCTTATATGTTTCAATGTTTATTTTATGTTTAATGTTAATGTTTTGATTCAATATGTGAAAGCCTGCTTGTTGTATAGAATTGAAAACAATAATCTAAAATTTTAACTTCATAGCAAATAATTTAAATTGTTGACTGAACAAAACACACTTAAATGAACTTCTGACCTTTAATTTGAAAATGTTATGTTTAAGATTCTACTTAAAACAATGATGGATAAAATTATGAACTTCTTAAGGCGGAATAGGTTGAAAAATTATTTTTCCCTACCCAATGACCTTATAAACATCACCACTATTAAAATGAAACAATATATTTTTCTAATAGCATGATTGCACAGAGAATCGTCTACATGTTTACCTATCCTTTTTAGACTTTCACCAATGTATATTCTATACAATCTTAATTCGATTTCTTTAACATATTTCATAATTGCAACACATGTGCGTGCAAAAAGTAAAACTCCTGTGACAAGCATTAAATTCAGGTCACGAGTCAGATCTAAAATGCAGTAAGCCGTTGAAGCAGCTGTTGCTTGCTCACAAGATCCTCTGCAGTTGTTATATCCGTTATAGCGTAAAACTCGACAATGTTATAGTCAATTCACTTGTCATGGTTACATGGTTGAA
The DNA here is from genome assembly GCF_028750875.1 of Macrosteles quadrilineatus. Classification (NCBI taxonomy): domain Eukaryota; kingdom Metazoa; phylum Arthropoda; class Insecta; order Hemiptera; family Cicadellidae; genus Macrosteles; species Macrosteles quadrilineatus. The sequence continues at coordinate 63,799,164 of NW_026542597.1, forward strand.
GCTGTCAATTCTGAATCTAACAAACTAGTAAATTTGTTTTATGTATGGTCTTGTTGAAGTATGTAAAAAATATCTATTGTTTATGTCGTTCATTTAAAAATCAATTTGTTTTAGAGTAGACGAAACAACGATATAAACATGTATTTGATTGCATTGCTACACGCCAAGAAGTTTTATTCAAGTTATTTTAAGTAGTTTACTCATTTGACTCCTTACAAGTTTTGACCTCTTTTACATCCGATGAAAAACTATTTACTTAAAATAAATTGTAAGATGCCAACAGTATCCACAATGTCTAGGTCATAATAATGACATCTAATAGACGTATATTTAAAGTCTAGATCATAATAATGACATCTAATAGACGTATATTTAATGTTGAAGTCATAATAATGACATCTAATAGAAGTAGATTTAATGTCTAATAGACGTATATTTAATGCTTAGGTTATAATAATGACATCTAATAGAAGTATATTTAATGACTAATAAACGTATATTTAATTTCTAAAAGACGTATATTTAATGTCTAATAGACTAATGACATCTATTAGACGTATATTTAATATCTAGATCATAATAGTGACATCTATTAGATGTATTTTTAATGTCTAGGTCATATTAATGATATCTAATAGAAGTATATTTAATGTCTAATAGACGTATAATTAATGTCTAGGTTAATACATGGTTGAAGCTGTAAATTCTGAATCTTACAAACTAGTAAATTTGTTTTATGAATGGTCTTGTTGAAGTATGTAAAAAATATCTATTGTTTATGTCGTTCATTTAAAAATCAATTTGTTTTAGAGTAGACGAAACAACGATATAAACATGTATTTGATTGCATTGCTACACGCCAAGAAGTTTTATTCAAGTTATTTTAAGTAGTTTACTCATTTGACTCCTTACAAGTTTTGACCTCTTTTACATCCGATGAAAAACTATTTACTTAAAATAAATTGTAAGATGCCAACAGTGGATCAGCTATAGTGGCGTCAATTAAAATACACTAAAATAAGGAGTAATAGTTTTTTTTTTCTAGAAATGTTCGTAGTTGTAAGACACGATTAACCGTAAATGGCCCCTTTGATTGAGACCCTCTAATATATATATATACAGGTCTAGGATAACTGGTTTAATGTCTGTCCATCAGTATGTGACTTTTACATGTATTTTTTTTTTTTTCATGATCATAACCTTTAAAGCTATTAATCGATCGACTTCAAAGATTGCGGTGAAAAAAAAATTTCATTTACAAAAAGTATTTAATTTGTAACTGGTAGAGATTCAAAATGTAACGTAAAACTGTCAACTACCGACGAGTTCATTACTTAATTTCTCTCCCAAATCTCAACTATTAGTCAGTTTGACTGATGGATTCTTAACGGAATTACCAAAGAACAGCAATAAGAAAAATATTACAATATGTTTGAAAGACAGGTTATAGCTTAAAGAGATCAAGGCTACTATGAGCAAAAATATAGAATTTACATCTAGTTTTTGAACTATTTGAAGCATTGTGAATTGATAGAAACGTTTTCAACAATCTAAATCTATTAAAAAAAAAACAAGGCATACAAATGATTATAATATTTTGAATACCACAATATGTTTTCAATATAAAAAAATACGTATAGGAGCTGGTCTAAGATCAGTAAATACAACCATTGCTCTTTTTGATTGGGTCAATATGCAATATTATGTGTAACAAGATGTTGTTAAAAATCAAAATAATACAAATGAATTATTCATAACATAAACGTTCTCACACCATTAATGAAAACCCGATTTATTCTTTGAGTAAGTATCTTGTAAAGCCTTAATTTCAGTGAGCCAAACTTACAGGTAAACTTACTGAGAAGTATTTGTCTTATTCCACTAACTTTAAAACCCCCTCTTTTTTATAATAAAATACTTTAAATGAATAAAATGATCAAGTATGGAGTGTGGTCCAAACAATCTCGGAGTGCTTGCACAAGAATCACTATTTTAAAAATAAATTCCAACATCAAATTCTCAATCTTACAAGCCTCAAGCACCATGTTTACTATAATGGCATAGTTTGATTGATGTTATAAGCACAGCTATAACATAGCAACATTCATTGTTGCTTTACTTATAATAAGACAACTTAAGAGAATTGGAATGCATTCACAGCCTTACCCTGTATTACTAGGTATCATGGTATGACCTGGACCTAAGACCGATTTGCTTTTCCGTTTTGATGTCCCCATAGTCTAAAAAGACCACCTGTTTAAATTAACATAATATATATATATATATATATACCTGTTTATACGTAGTCATAATAATAACATCTAACATACGTCTACACTAAACATAGCAAAATTCTATCCAACGTCTAATTTTAAACGATTAATTTAAATTTCATTAGTTTCCACTTATTTAAAATTTACCTTCATTGCCAATGGCTTAAACTCAAAATTATTTAACCTCAATACTGCACATAAGATATTACCATAAAACCTTTCAAAATAATAAATAGCCTCCAACTGATCGACCATCACAGTTACTTCGTTCGTTTTATGAAATAAATTATACTTTCCAATAAAGCTTTTCAAAGAATTTACTGTTCAAGACTCTAGGTGACAATCCAATAACCACATAGTTACTTCAGCAAACGGCACACTTTTCAATAAAATTTATTTATTTCTGTGGTGATATTTCCTTAAAAACTAAACGTCTATTAGATGTCATAATTATGACCTAGACATTAATTATACGTCTATAAGATGTCATTATTATGACCTAGACATTAAATATACGTCTATTAGATATCATTATTATGACCTAGACATTTATTATACGTCTATTAGATGTCATTATTATGACCTATACATTAATCATACGTCTATTAGATGTCATTATAATCTAAACAATAAATTAAAATATTGACATGATACTACTTCTTACTTCTTCCCAACTTTATACACTTGTATAGAGTCAATTACTCAAGAGATTAATTTAAATTTCATTAGTTTCCACTTATTAAAAATTTACCTTCATTGCCAATGGTGTAAACTCAAAATTATTTAACCTCATAACATAAGACTACCACATAATATATTACCATAAAACATTTCAAAATAATAAACAGCCTCAAACTGATCGACCATCACAGTCACTTCGTTCGTTTAATGAAATAAACCATACTTTCCAATAAAGTTTTTCCAAGAATTTACTATTCAAGACTCGGTCATAATAATGACATCTAATAGACGTATATTTGATGTCTAGGTCATATTAATGACATCTAATAGAAGTATATTTAATGTGTAATATACGTATAATTAATGTCTAGGTCATAATAATGACATCTAATAGACGTATATTTAATGTCTGATTGACGTAAATTTAATGTCTAATAGACGTACATTTAATGTCTAGGTCATAATAATGACATCTAAGAGACGTATATTTAATGTCTAGATCATAATAATGACATCTAGTAGACGTATATTTAATGTCTAGGTCATAATAATGACATCTAATAGACGTATATTTAATGTTAAAGTCATAATAATGACATCTAACAGAAGTATATTTAATGTCTAATAGACGTATATTTAATGCTTAGGTTATAATAATGACATCTAATAGAAGTATATTTAATGACTAATAAACGTATATTTAATTTCTAAATGACGTATATTTAATGTCTAATAGACTAATGACATCTATTAGACGTATATTTAATGTCTAGATCATAATAGTGACATCTATTAGACGTATTTTTAATGTCTAGGTCATATTAATGACATCTAATAGAAGTATATTTAATGACTAATAAACGTATATTTAATTTCTAAAAGACGTATATTTAATGTCTAATAGACTAATGACATCTATTAGACGTATATTTAATATCTAGATCATAATAGTGACATCTATTAGATGTATTTTTAATGTCTAGGTCATATTAATGATATCTAATAGAAGTATATTTAATGTCTAATAGACGTATAATTAATGTCTAGGTTAATACATGGTTGAAGCTGTAAATTCTGAATCTTACAAACTAGTAAATTTGTTTTATGAATGGTCTTGTTGAAGTATGTAAAAAATATCTATTGTTTATGTCGTTCATTTAAAAATCAATTTGTTTTAGAGTAGACGAAACAACGATATAAACATGTATTTGATTGCATTGCTACACGCCAAGAAGTTTTATTCAAGTTATTTTAAGTAGTTTACTCATTTGACTCCTTACAAGTTTTGACCTCTTTTACATCCGATGAAAAACTATTTACTTAAAATAAATTGTAAGATGCCAACAGTGGATCAGCTATAGTGGCGTCAATTAAAATACACTAAAATAAGGAGTAATAGTTTTTTTTTCTAGAAATGTTCGTAGTTGTAAGACACGATTAACCGTAAATGGCCCCTTTGATTGAGACCCTCTAATATATATATATACAGGTCTAGGATAACTGGTTTAATGTCTGTCCATCAGTATGTGACTTTTACATGTATTTTTTTTTCATGATCATAACCTTTAAAGCTATTAATCGATCGACTTCAAAGATTGCGGTGAAAAAAAAATTTCATTTACAAAAAGTATTTAATTTGTAACTGGTAGAGATTCAAAATGTAACGTAAAACTGTCAACTACCGACGAGTTCATTACTTAATTTCTCTCCCAAATCTCAACTATTAGTCAGTTTGACTGATGGATTCTTAACGGAATTACCAAAGAACAGCAATAAGAAAAATATTACAATATGTTTGAAAGACAGGTTATAGCTTAAAGAGATCAAGGCTACTATGAGCAAAAATATAGAATTTACATCTAGTTTTTGAACTATTTGAAGCATTGTGAATTGATAGAAACGTTTTCAACAATCTAAATCTATAAAAAAAAAAACAAGGCATACAAATGATTATAATATTTTGAATACCACAATATGTTTTCAATATAAAAAAATACGTATAGGAGCTGGTCTAAGATCAGTAAATACAACCATTGCTCTTTTTGATTGGGTCAATATGCAATATTATGTGTAACAAGATGTTGTTAAAAATCAAAATAATACAAATGAATTATTCATAACATAAACGTTCTCACACCATTAATGAAAACCCGATTTATTCTTTGAGTAAGTATCTTGTAAAGCCTTAATTTCAGTGAGCCAAACTTACAGGTAAACTTACTGAGAAGTATTTGTCTTATTCCACTAACTTTAAAACCCCCTCTTTTTTATAATAAAATACTTTAAATGAATAAAATGATCAAGTATGGAGTGTGGTCCAAACAATCTCGGAGTGCTTGCACAAGAATCACTATTTTAAAAATAAATTCCAACATCAAATTCTCAATCTTACAAGCCTCAAGCACCATGTTTACTATAATGGCATAGTTTGATTGATGTTATAAGCACAGCTATAACATAGCAACATTCATTGTTGCTTTACTTATAATAAGACAACTTAAGAGAATTGGAATGCATTCACAGCCTTACCCTGTATTACTAGGTATCATGGTATGACCTGGACCTAAGACCGATTTGCTTTTCCGTTTTGATGTCCCCATAGTCTAAAAAGACCACCTGTTTAAATTAACATAATATATATATATATATATATACCTGTTTATACGTAGTCATAATAATAACATCTAACATACGTCTACACTAAACATAGCAAAATTCTATCCAACGTCTAATTTTAAACGATTAATTTAAATTTCATTAGTTTCCACTTATTTAAAATTTACCTTCATTGCCAATGGCTTAAACTCAAAATTATTTAACCTCAATACTGCACATAAGATATTACCATAAAACCTTTCAAAATAATAAATAGCCTCCAACTGATCGACCATCACAGTTACTTCGTTCGTTTTATGAAATAAATTATACTTTCCAATAAAGCTTTTCAAAGAATTTACTGTTCAAGACTCTAGGTGACAATCCAATAACCACATAGTTACTTCAGCAAACGGCACACTTTTCAATAAAATTTATTTATTTCTGTGGTGATATTTCCTTAAAAACTAAACGTCTATTAGATGTCATAATTATGACCTAGACATTAATTATACGTCTATAAGATGTCATTATTATGACCTAGACATTAAATATACGTCTATTAGATATCATTATTATGACCTAGACATTTATTATACGTCTATTAGATGTCATTATTATGACCTATACATTAATCATACGTCTATTAGATGTCATTATAATCTAAACAATAAATTAAAATATTGACATGATACTACTTCTTACTTCTTCCCAACTTTATACACTTGTATAGAGTCAATTACTCAAGAGATTAATTTAAATTTCATTAGTTTCCACTTATTAAAAATTTACCTTCATTGCCAATGGTGTAAACTCAAAATTATTTAACCTCATAACATAAGACTACCACATAATATATTACCATAAAACATTTCAAAATAATAAACAGCCTCAAACTGATCGACCATCACAGTCACTTCGTTCGTTTAATGAAATAAACCATACTTTCCAATAAAGTTTTTCCAAGAATTTACTATTCAAGACTCGGTCATAATAATGACATCTAATAGACGTATATTTGATGTCTAGGTCATATTAATGACATCTAATAGAAGTATATTTAATGTGTAATATACGTATAATTAATGTCTAGGTCATAATAATGACATCTAATAGACGTATATTTAATGTCTGATTGACGTAAATTTAATGTCTAATAGACGTACATTTAATGTCTAGGTCATAATAATGACATCTAAGAGACGTATATTTAATGTCTAGATCATAATAATGACATCTAGTAGACGTATATTTAATGTCTAGGTCATAATAATGACATCTAATAGACGTATATTTAATGTTAAAGTCATAATAATGACATCTAACAGAAGTATATTTAATGTCTAATAGACGTATATTTAATGCTTAGGTTATAATAATGACATCTAATAGAAGTATATTTAATGACTAATAAACGTATATTTAATTTCTAAATGACGTATATTTAATGTCTAATAGACTAATGACATCTATTAGACGTATATTTAATGTCTAGATCATAATAGTGACATCTATTAGACGTATTTTTAATGTCTAGGTCATATTAATGACATCTAATAGAAGTATATTTAATGTCTAATAGACGTATAATTAATGTCTAGGTCATAATAATGACATCTAATAGACGTATATTTAATGTCTAATATACGTATATTTAATATCTAGGTCATAATTATGACATCTAAGAGACGTATGTTTATTGTCTAGATCATAATAATGACATCTAATAGACGTATATTTAATGTCGAAGTCATAATAATGACATCTAATAGAAGTATATTTAATGTCTTATAGACGAATATTTAATGTCTAGGTCATAATAATGACATCTAATAGACGTATATTTAATGTCTAGGTTATAATAATGACATATAATAGAAGTATATTTAATGTCTAATGAACGTATATTTAATTTCTAAAAGACGTATATTTAATGTCTAATAGACGTACATTTAATGTCTAGATCATAATAATAGACGTATATTTAATGTCTAGGTCATAATAAGGACATCTAAGAGACGTATATTTAATGTCTAGATCATAATATAGACATCTAATAGACGTATATAATGTCTAGGTCATAATAATGACATCTAATAGACGTATATTTAAAGTCTAGATCATAATAATGACATCTAATAGACGTATATTTAATGTTGAAGTCATAATAATGACATCTAATAGAAGTAGATTTAATGTCTAATAGACGTATATTTAATGCTTAGGTTATAATAATGACATCTAATAGAAGTATATTTAACAGGGGTGCCCACAAGGGGGGGCCGTGACGCAGACTGCGTCATTGAAATTCTTGGGGGGGGCTCAAAAAATTCAAATGGGGGGGGCTAAAGTTAATTGCAACAGTGTTCAACGTGACGACAATCCAAAATACATTACAAAATCGCCAGATAGAAAGTGGATAAGACAATAGTTATATTATTGAATTAAATTAGTTAAAATAGGATTTTGGGATAGTTTAGGATTTGTGTAGAAAGTTATTATTTAAGACTAGCAAGACGTAAGATCTAAGAGAGAGAGCGCACGGGATGGCTGAGGGCTCAACTGCTGTGATAGATAAAAGATAACGCGTGGTACAGACACGTCCAGCTACACAGCAGAACGCTTTGCTGACATAAAGCTCGTTAAAATACAGTACAATCAAGTAGCAAGTAGCATAGGCTACTATACTTTACACTATATTGTGTATACTCGATTACCTGAGTTAATAGGGAGAGGGGGGGGGGAATGAAAAATACGGTTAATCCAATATAGTATAAAAACAGATGACAAACTCATTAAAACGCTGTAAACAGCCATTAAGTCACGATTTACATTTGTATAAATGAAATTCAATATTGCACAATCATTATTATTGTAAATTTCAAATCATTTATCTTGGTTCAGTTGTACAAACGGCTACGTTTAAAATTGTATCTAACTCAAACTCAACTTATCACTAGCCAAACATTACATTGCTATAAATAACGTAAATATTAAAGGAACCTTTAGAAAGTGTTATAAGGTACTGCTCATGATAGACAGATAGGCTACCGATAGGTGCTGTATCACAGCATAGGAATTGATAGATAAGTAATAAAAAAGTGTAAAATTATATTTAGAGATAATTAAAACACTCTTAAAAAAGAATGTAACGAGAACAATCTTGTTATTCTCTTTCTTTGTTCTTCTGTTCATTAATAGGTTTCTCTTCAATTCATACACAAATTTAACAAGTCGCCATATTTAGGCCTACTCATTGGCCAATCACAGCCTTACTAAAGTTACCATGGTTATCACTCAATCACAGTGTACAAGCATTATATCGTCATCACTCCCCAGCTGTTGTATCTGAAATCTGTTGTAACATAGCGCCATTGACTATAGTCAATGATAGCGCACAGCAGACAGAAGTGTATAACGGAGCAGACGATTGTTGGCGCAAGCGTTGTTTCTATTTCATTTTCATCAAAGGAGCTGTGATGTTTCTAAAGGGAGGGAGAGAGGATCGTTATATCGAGAAAGACGCTGAAAATTCGTTATGGATATTCTGGCAATACAAAATTCCTTAAATTGAGGTGACTTATAAAACTCTAATTTTATTTATAGGCCTATAGAAAAATAAGTTTTCCAGTCCTGTACAACACTGATTCACGGTCTTTTCCATGTAATCAAAATTCAAGTACAACTTGATACACACAGAATCTCCGGTTCCCGACCTAGATGATGGCTAGTTATTTAATTTAATTTACAGTTTCATATTAGTACTCGTGATAAATCAAACCCGTTATGTAAGCCAAAGCCACACGGTTATTAATCTCACTTGGTTTTGGATTTGCTTACAAACGTGATCGGAAATGGTTAGGGCCTACACAGTATTTAGGGCCTAAGAACATTTATGTAAACATATCAGTGACAGCTAGGAAAAGGAATCTTTATCAAAACAGCTGTTCGTAATTTCATATATGACGTGTAATCTTAACAGATTATTAGTATTTCATAAATTAATGACGTATGTAGTAAACATGGAGAAAATAAACTAGAAAAATCACACAAAATTTTATTTTTGATTGTCCGTTATTTTATTTTCAAAATAGTGAGGCCATATTTTAATGGCTATAAGGACTCTCTCGCCAATCCTGTGGATACAATTAAACCATTAGAATCATAATCGGTACTCTAGTTTTCTTTAGAGCAGGCCATGAGTAGGCTGCATAAAAATGCCTTCTGGGCCGTGACAGACGGACATAAATGGAGATAAGACATGTTTCAACTTCTTCAATGTATAAAACATAAATAACACAAAATATGTATAATTCTGAGCAATGTACAGAAAAAACTATAACTTTATTGATATAGATTAACTGGGTTTGAATTTTAAATATCTAAAAAAAAATATAAAACTTCTTTTATAGTTTTACAAATAGTGCTGGGCGGGGGAATAATGTTTCTCATTTCTTGTGTACATCATTTATGGGGGGGGGGCTGTTGCTCAATTGGGGGGGGGGTGCGTCATGAGTCTAGGGGGGGGGATGGGCACCCCTGTATTTAATGACTAATAAACGTATATTTAATTTCTAAAAGACGTATATTTAATGTCTAATAGACTAATGACATCTATTAGACGTATATTTAATATCTAGATCATAATAGTGACATCTATTAGATGTATTTTTAATGTCTAGGTCATATTAATGATATCTAATAGAAGTATATTTAATGTCTAATAGACGTATAATTAATGTCTAGGTTAATACATGGTTGAAGCTGTAAATTCTGAATCTTACAAACTAGTAAATTTGTTTTATGAATGGTATTGTTGAAGTATGTAAAAAATATCTATTGTTTATGTCGTTCATTTAAAAATCAATTTGTTTTAGAGTAGACGAAACAACGATATAAACATGTATTTGATTGCATTGCTACACGCCAAGAAGTTTTATTCAAGTTATTTTAAGTAGTTTACTCATTTGACTCCTTACAAGTTTTGACCTCTTTTACATCCGATGAAAAACTATTTACTTAAAATAAATTGTAAGATGCCAACAGTGGATCAGCTATAGTGGCGTCAATTAAAATACACTAAAATAAGGAGTAATAGTTTTTTTTCCTAGAAATGTTCGTAGTTGTAAGACACGATTAACCGTAAATGGCCCCTTTGATTGAGACCCTCTAATATATATATATATACAGGTCTAGGATAACTGGTTTAATGTCTGTCCATCAGTATGTGACTTTTACATGTATGTTTTTTTTCATGATCATAACCTTTAAAGCTATTAATCGATCGATAATCGATCGACTTCAAAGGTTGTGGTGAAAAAAAATTTTCATTTACAAAAAGTATTTAATTTGTAACTGGTAGAGATTTAAAATGTAACGTAAAACTGTCAACTACCGACGAGTTCATTACTTAATTTCTCTCCCAAATCTCAACTATTAGTCAGTTTGACTGATGGATTCTTAACGGAATTACCAAAGAACAGCAATAAGAAAAATATTACAATATGTTTGAAAGACAGATTATAGCTTAAAGAGATCAAGGCTACTATGAGCAAAAATATAGAATTTACATCTAGTTTTTGAACTATTTGAAGCATTGTGAATTGATAGAAACGTTTTCAACAATCTAAATCTATTAAAAAAAACAAGGCATACAAATGATTATAATATTTTGAATACCACAATATGTTTTCAATATAAAAAAATACGTATAGGAGCTGGTCTAAGATCAGTAAATACAACCATTGCTCTTTTTGATTGGGTCAATATGCAATATTATGTGTAACAAGATGTTGTTAAAAATCAAAATAATACAAATGAATTATTCATAACATAAACGTTCTCACACCATTAATGAAAACCCGATTTATTCTTTGAGTAAGTATCTTGTAAAGCCTTAATTTCAATGAGCCAAACTTACAGGTAAACTTACTGAGAAGTATTTGTCTTATTCCACTAACTTTAAAACCCCCTCTGTTTTATAATAAAATACTTTAAATGAATAAAATGATCAAGTATGGAGTGTGGTCCAAACAATCTCGGAGTGCTTGCACAAGAATCACTATTTTAAAAATAAATTCCAACATCAAATTCTCAATCTTACAAGCCTCATGCACCATGTTTACTATAATGGCATAGTTTGATTGATGTTATAAGCACAGCTATAACATAGCAACATTCATTGTTGCTTTACTTATAATAAGACAACTTAAGAGAATTGGAATGCATTCACAGCCTTACCCTGTATTACTAGGTATCATGGTATGACCTGGACCTAAGACCGATTTGCTTTTCCGTTTTGATGTCCCCATTGTCTAAAAACACCACCTGTTTAAATTAACATAATATATATATGCCTGTTTATACATAGTCATAATAATAACATCTAACATACGTCTACACTAAACATAGCAAAAATCTATCCAACGTCTAATTTTAAACGATTAATTTAAATTTCATTAGTTTCCACTTATTTAAAATTTACCTTCATTGCCAATGGCAAACTCAAAATTATTTAACCTCAATACTGCACATAAGATATTACCATAAAACCTCTCAAAATAATAAATAGCCTCCAACTGATCGACCATCACAGTTACTTCGTTCGTTTTATGAAATAAACTATACTTTCCAATAAAGCTTTTCAAAGAATTTACTGTTCAAGACTCTAGGTGACAATCCAATAACCACATAGTTACTTCAGCAAACGGCACACTTTTCAATAAAATTTATTTATTTCTGTGGTGATATTTCCTTAAAAACTAAACGTCTATTAGATTTCATAATTATGACCTAGACATTAATTATACGTCTATAAGATGTCATTATTATGACCTAGACATTAAATATACGTCTATTAGATATCATTATTATGACCTAGACATTTATTATACGTCTATTAGATGTCATTATTATGACCTATACATTAATAATACGTCTATTAGATGTCATTATAATCTAAACAATAAATTAAAATATTGACATGATACTACTTCTTACTTCTTCCCAACTTTATACACTTGTATAGAGTCAATTACTCAAGAGATTAATTTAAATTTCATTAGTTTCCACTTATTAAAAATTTACCTTCATTGTCAATGGTGTAAACTCAAAATTATTTAACCTCATAACATAAGACTACCACATAATATATTACCATAAAACATTACAAAATAACAAACAGCCTCAAACTGATCGACCATCACAGTCACTTCGTTCGTTTTATGAAATAAACCATACTTTCCAATAAAGTTTTTCCAAGAATTTACTATTCAAGACTCGGTCATAATAATGACATCTAATAGACGTATATTTGATGTCTAGGTCATATTAATGACAACTAATAGAAGTATATTTAATGTGTAATATACGTATAATTAATGTCTAGGTCATAATAATGACATCTAATAGACGTATATTTAATGTCTGATTGACGTAAATTTAATGTCTAATAGACGTACATTTAATGTCTAGGTCATAATAATGACATCTAAGAGACGTATATTTAATGTCTAGATCATAATAATGACATCTAGTAGACGTATATTTAATGTCTAGGTCATAATAATGACATCTAATAGACGTATATTTAATGTTGAAGTCATAATAATGACATCTATTAGAAGTATATTTAATGTCTAATAGACGTATATTTAATGCTTAGGTTATAATAATGACATCTAATAGAAGTATATTTAATGACTAATAAACGTATATTTAATTTCTAAAAGACGTATATTTAATGTTTAATAGACTAATGACATCTATTAGACGTATATTTAATATCTAGATCATAATAGTGACATCTATTAGACGTATTTTTAATGTCTAGGTCATATTAATGACATCTAATAGAAGTATATTTAATGTCTAATAGACGTATAATCAATGTCTAGGTCATAATAATGACATCTAATAGACGTATATTTAATGTCTAGGTCATTATTATGACATCTAAGAGACGTATGTTTATTGTCTAGATCATAATAATGACATCTAATAGACGTATATTTAATATCGTAGTCATAATAATGACATCTAATAGAAGTATATTTAATATCTAATAGACGAATATTTAATGTCTAGGTCATAATAATGACATCTAATAGACGTATATTTAATGTCTAGGTTATAATAATGACATCTAATAGAAGTATATTTAATGTCTAATGAACGTATATTTAATTTCTAAAAGACGTATATATAATGTCTAATAGACGTACATTTAATGTCTAGGTCATAATAATGACATCTAATAGACGTATAGTTAATGTCTAATATACGTATATTTAATGTCTATGTCATAATAATGACATCTAAGAGACGTATATTTATTGTCTAGATCATAATAATGACATCTAATAGACGTATATTTAATGTCGAAATCATAATAATGACATCTAATATAAGTATTTTTAATGTCTAATAGACGAATATTTAATGTGTAGGTCATAATAATGACATCTAATTGACGTATATTTAATGTCTAGGTTATAATGATGACATCTAATAGAAGTATATTTAATGTCTAATGAACGTATATTTAATTTCTAAAAGACGTATATTTAATGTCTAAAAGACGTATACTTAATGTCGAGGTCATAATAATGACATCTAATAGACGATTAGTTGTTAAGGAAATAACACCACAGAAATAAATAAATTTTATCGAAAAGGGAGCCGTTTGCTGAAGTAACTATGTGGTTATTGGATTGTCACTTAGAGTCTTGAACAGTAAATTCTTTGAAAAACTTGATTGGAAAGTAAAAATTAATTCATAAAACGAACGAAGTAACTGTGATGGTCGATTAGTTTGTGGCTATTTATTATTTTGAAATGTTTTATGGTAATATCTTATGTGCAGTATTGAGGTTAAATAATTTTGAGTTTACGCCATTGGCAATAAAGGTAAATTTTAAATTAGTGGAAACTAATGAAATTTAAATTAATCTCTTGAGTAATTGACTTAATAAAAGTTTATAAAGTTGGGAAGAAGTAAGAAGTAGTATCATGTTAATATTTTTATTTATTGTTTAGTTTATAATGACATCTAAGAAACGTATAAAGAATGTCTAGGTCATAATAATGACATCTAATAGAAGCATATTTAATGTCTAATAAACGTATATTTAATCTCTAATAGATTTATATTTAATTTCTAATAGACGTATATTTAATGTCTAGGTCATAATAATGACATCTAAGAGACGTATATTTAATGTCTAGATCATAATTATGACATCTAATAGACGTATATTTAATGTCTAGGTCATAATAATGACATCTAATAGACGTATATTTAATGTCTAGGTCATAATAATGACATCTAATACTAGTATATTTAATGTCTATTTGACGTATATTTAATGTTTAATAGACGTATATTTAATGTCTAGGTCATAATAAGGACATCTAAGAGACGTATATTTAATGTCTAGATCATAATAATGACATCTAATAGACGTATATTTAATGTCTAGATCATTATAATGACTTCTAATAGACGTATATTTAAAGTCTAGATCATAATAATGACATCTAATAGACGTATATTTAATGTTGAAGTCATAATAATGACATCTAATAGAAGTATATTTAATGTCTAATAGACGTATATTTAATGCTTAGGTTATAATAATGACATCTAATAGAAGTATATTTAATGACTAATAAACGTATATTTAATTTCTAAAAGACGTATATTTAATGTCAAATAGACTAATGACATCTATTAGACGTATATTTAATATCTAGATCATAATAGTGACATCTATTAGACGTATTTTTAATGTCTAGGTCATATTAATGACATCTAATAGAAGTATATTTAATGTCTAATAGACGTATAATTAATGTCTAGGTTAATACATGGTTGAAGCTGTAAATTCTGAATCTAACAAACTAGTAAATTCGTTTTGTGTATGGTCTTGTTGAAGTATGTAAAAAATATCTATTGTTTATGTCGTTCATTTAAAAATCAATTTGTTTTAGAGTAGACGAAACAAAGATATAAACATGTATTTAATGTTATTTTAATGTCTAATATACGTATATTTAATGTCTAGGTCATAATTATGACATCTAAGAGACGTATGTTTATTGTCTAGATCATAATAATGACATCTAATAGACGTATATATAATGTCTAATAGACGTAAATTTAATGTCTAGGTCATAATAATGACATCTAATAGACGTATAGTTAATGTCTAATATACGTATATTTAATGTCTATGTCATAATAATGACATCTAAGAGACGTATATTTATTGTCTAGATCATAATAATGACATCTAATAGACGTATATTTAATGTCGAAATCATAATAATGACATCTAATATAAGTATTTTTAATGTCTAATAGACGAATATTTAATGTGTAGGTCATAATAATGACATCTAATTGACGTATATTTAATGTCTAGGTTATAATAATGACATCTAATAGAAGTATATTTAATGTCTAATGAACGTATATTTAATTTCTAAAAGACGTATATTTAATGTCTAAAAGACGTATACTTAATGTCGAGGTCATAATAATGACATCTAATAGACGTTTAGTTGTTAAGGAAATAACACCACAGAAATAAATAAATTTTATCGAAAAGGGAGCCGTTTGCTGAAGTAACTATGTGGTTATTGGATTGTCACCTAGAGTCTTGAACAGTAAATTCTTTGAAAAACTTGATTGGAAAGTAAAAATTAATTCATAAAACGAACGAAGTAACTGTGATGGTCGATTAGTTTGTGGCTATTTATTATTTTGAAATGTTTTATGGTAATATCTTATGTGCAGTATTGAGGTTAAATAATTTTGAGTTTACGCCATTGGCAATAAAGGTAAATTTTAAATTAGTGGAAACTAATGAAATTTAAATTAATCTCTTGAGTAATTGACTTAATAAAAGTTTATAAAGTTGGGAAGAAGTAAGAAGTAGTATCATGTTAATATTTTTATTTATTGTTTAGTTTATAATGACATCTAAGAAACGTATAAAGAATGTCTAGGTCATAATAATGACATCTAATAGAAGTATATTTAATGTCTAATAAACGTATATTTAATCTCTAATAGATTTATATTTAATTTCTAATAGACGTATATTTAATGTCTAGGTCATAATAATGACATCTAAGAGACGTATATTTAATGTCTAGATCATAATTATGACATCTAATAGACGTATATTTAATGTCTAGGTCATAATAATGACATCTAATAGACGTATATTTAATGTCTAGGTCATAATAATGACATCTAATACTAGTATATTTAATGTCTAATTGACGTATATTTAATGTTTAATAGACGTATATTTAATGTCTAGGTCATAATAAGGACATCTAAGAGACGTATATTTAATGTCTAGATCATAATAATGACATCTAATAGACGTATATTTAATGTCTAGATCATTATAATGACTTCTAATAGACGTATATTTAAAGTCTAGATCATAATAATGACATCTAATAGACGTATATTTAATGTTGAAGTCATAATAATGACATCTAATAGAAGTATATTTAATGTCTAATAGACGTATATTTAATGCTTAGGTTATAATAATGACATCTAATAGAAGTATATTTAATGACTAATAAACGTATATTTAATTTCTAAAAGACGTATATTTAATGTCAAATAGACTAATGACATCTATTAGACGTATATTTAATATCTAGATCATAATAGTGACATCTATTAGACGTATTTTTAATGTCTAGGTCATATTAATGACATCTAATAGAAGTATATTTAATGTCTAATAGACGTATAATTAATGTCTAGGTTAATACATGGTTGAATCTGTAAATTCTGAATCTAACAAACTAGTAAATTTGTTTTGTGTATGGTCTTGTTGAAGTATGTAAAAAATATCTATTGTTTATGTCGTTCATTTAAAAATCAATTTGTTTTAGAGTAGACGAAACAAAGATATAAACATGTATTTAATGTTATTTTAATGTCTAATATACGTATATTTAATGTCTAGGTCATAATTATGACATCTAAGAGACGTATGTTTATTGTCTAGATCATAATAATGACATCTAATAGACGTATATTTAATGTCGAAGTCATAATAATGACATATAATAGAAGTATATTTAATGTCTAATAGACGAATATTTAATGTCTAGGTCATAATAATGACATCTAATAGACGTATATTTAATGTCTAGGTTATAATAATGACATCTAATAGAAGTATATTTAATGTCTAATGAACGTATATTTAATTTCTAAAAGACGTATATTTAATGTCTAATAGACGTACATTTAATGTCTAATAGACGTACATTTAATGTCTAGGTCATAATAATGACATCTAATAGACGTATATTTAATGTCTAATATACGTATATTTAATGTCTATGTCATAATAATGACATCTAAGAGACGTATATTTATTGTCTAGATCATAATAATGACATCTAATAGACGTATATTTAATGTTGAAATCATAATAATGACATCTAATATAAGTATTTTTAATGTCTAATAGACGAATATTTAATGTGTAGGTCATAATAATGACATCTAATTGACGTATATTTAATGTCTAGGTTATAATAATGACATCTAATAGAAGTATATTTAATGTCTAATGAACGTATATTTAATTTCTAAAAGACGTATATTTAATGTCTAAAAGACGTATACTTAATGTCGAGGTCATAATAATGACATCTAATAGACGTTTAGTTGTTAAGGAAATAACACCACAGAAATCAATAAATTTTATCGAAAAGTGAGCCGTTTGCTGAAGTAACTATGTGGTTATTGGATTGCCACCTAGAGTCTTGAACAGTAAATTCTTTGAAAAACTTTATTGGAAAGTAAAGTTTAATTCTAAAAACGAACGAAGTAACTGTGATGGTCGATCAGTTTGAGGCTATTCATTATTTTGAAATGTTTTATGGTAATATCTTATGTGCAGTATTGAGGTTAAATAATTTTGAGTTTACGCCATTGGCAAAGAAGGTATATTTTAAATAAGTGGAAACTAATGAAATTTAAATTAATCTCTTGAGTAATTGACTCAATTAAATTTTATAAAGTTGGGAAGAAGTAAGAAGTAGTATCATGTTAATATTTTAATTTATTGTTTAGTTTATAATGACATCTAATAAACGTATATTTAATGTCTAATAGACGTAAATTTAATGTCTGGGTCATAATAAGGACATCTAAGAGACGTATATTTAATGTCTAGATCATAATTACATCTAATAGACGTATATTTAATGTCTAGATCATAATAATGACATCTAATAGACGTATATTTAAAGTATATATCTCAATTATGACATCTATTAGACGTATATTTAATCATTAATTCATAATAATGACATCTTATAGACGTTTAGTTGTTAAGGAAATAACACCACAGAAGTAAATAAATTTTATCGAAAAGTGAGCCGTTTGCTGAAGTTACTATGTGGTTATTGGATTGTCACCTTGTTATGAATACACGTATAAATAATGTCAAGGTCATAAAAATGACATTTAAAAGATGTATATTTAATGTCTAGATCATAATAATGACATCTAATAGACGTATATTTAAAGTCTAGATCATAATAATGACATCTTTTAAACGTAAATTTAGTGTCTAGGCCATAATAATGACATCTAAGAGACGTATATTTAATGTCTAGATCATAATAATGACATCTAATAGACGTATATTTAATGTCTATGTCATAATAATGACATCTAATAGACGTATATTTAATGTCTAGGTCATAATAATGACATCTAATACTAGTATATTTAATGTCTATTTGACGTATATTTAATGTCTAATAGACGTATATTTAATGTCTAGGTCATAATAATGACATCTAATAGACGTATATTTAAAGTCTAGATCATAATAATGACATTTTTAGACGTATATTTAATGTCTAGATCATAATAATAGACGTATATTTAATGTCTAGGTCATAATAAGGACATCTAAGTGACGTATATTTAATGTCTAGGTCATAATAATGACATCTAATAGACGTATATTTAATGTCTAATAGACGTATATTTATTGTCTGGGTCATAATAAGGACATCTAAGAGACGTATATTTAATGTCTAGATCATAATAATGACATCTAAGTGACGTATATTTAATGTCTAGGTCATAATAATGACATCTAATAGACGTATATTTAATGTCTAATAGACGTATATTTATTGTCTGGGTCATAATAAGGACATCTAAGAGACGTATATTTAATGTCTAGATCATAATAATAGACGTATATTTAATGTCTAGGTCATAATAAGGACATCTAAGAGACGTATATTTAATGTCTAGATCATAATATAGACATCTAATAGACGTATATTTAATGTCTAGGTCATAATAATGACATCTAATAGACGTATATTTAAAGTCTAGATCATAATAATGACATCTAATAGACGTATATTTAATGTCTATGTCATAATAATGACATCTAATAGACGTATATTTAATGTCTAGGTCATAATAATGACATCTAATACTAGTATATTTAATGTCTATTTGACGTATATTTAATGTCTAATAGACGTATATTTAATGTCTAGGTCATAATAATGACATCTAATAGACGTATATTTAAAGTCTAGATCATAATAATGACATTTTTAGACGTATATTTAATGTCTAGATCATAATAATAGACGTATATTTAATGTCTAGGTCATAATAAGGACATCTAAGTGACGTATATTTAATGTCTAGGTCATAATAATGACATCTAATAGACGTATATTTAATGTCTAATAGACGTATATTTATTGTCTGGGTCATAATAAGGACATCTAAGAGACGTATATTTAATGTCTAGATCATAATAATGACATCTAAGTGACGTATATTTAATGTCTAGGTCATAATAATGACATCTAATAGACGTATATTTAATGTCTAATAGACGTATATTTATTGTCTGGGTCATAATAAGGACATCTAAGAGACGTATATTTAATGTCTAGATCATAATAATAGACGTATATTTAATGTCTAGGTCATAATAAGGACATCTAAGAGACGTATATTTAATGTCTAGATCATAATATAGACCTCTAATAGACGTATATTTAATGTCTAGGTCATAATAATGACATCTAATAGACGTATATTTAAAGTCTAGATCATAATAATGACATCTATAAGACGTATATTTAATGTTTAATTCATAATAATGACATCTAATATACGTTTAGTTGTTAAGGAAATAACACCACAGAAATAAATAAATTTTATCGAAAAGTGAGCCGTTTGCTGAAGTAACTATGTGGTTATTGGATTGTCACCTAGAGTCTTGAACAGTAAATTCTTTGAAAAACTTTATTGGAAAGTAAATTTTAATTCATAAAACCAACGAAGTATCTGTAATGGTCGATCAGTTTGAGGCTATTTATTATTTTGAAATGTTTTATGGTAATATCTTATGTGCAGTATTGAGGTTAAATAATTTTGAGTTTACACCATTGGCAATGAAGGTAAATTTTAAATAAGTGGAAACTAATGTAAATTACATTAATCTCTTGAGTTATTGACTCAATAAAAGTTTAAAAAGTTGGGAAGAATTATGAAGTAGTATCATGTAAAAATTTTTATTTATTGTTTAGTTTATAATGACATCTAATAAACGTATAAAGAATGTCTAGGTCATTATAATGACATCTAATAGAAGTATATTTATTGTCTAATAAACGTATATTTAATTTCTAATAGACGTATATTTAATGTCTAATAGACATATATTTAATGTCTAGGTCATAATAATGACATCTAAGTGACGTATATTTAATGTCTAGGTCATAATAATGACATCTAATAGACGTATATTTAATGTCTAATAGACGTATATTTATTGTCTGGGTCATAATAAGGACATCTAAGAGACGTATATTTAATGTCTAGATCATAATAATGACATCTAATAGACGTATATTTAATGTCTAGATCATAATAATGACATCTAATAGATGTATATTTAAAGTCTATATCATAATAATGACATCTATTAGACGTATATTTAATGTTTAATTCATAATAATGACATCTTATAGACGTTTAGTTGTTAAGGAAATAACACCACAGAAATAAATAAATTTTATCTAAAAGTGAGCCGATTGCTGAAGTAACTATGTGGTTATTGGATTGTCACCTTGTTATGAATACACGTATAAATAATGTCTAGGTCATAATAATGACATCTAATAGAAGTATATTAAATGTCTAATAAACGTATATTTAATGTCTAATAGACGTATACTTAATGTCTAATAGACGTATATTTAATGTCTAGATCATAATAATGACATCTAATAGACGTATATTTAAAGTCTACATCATAATAATGACATTTTTAGACGTATATTTAATGTCTAGATCATAATAATAGACGTATATTTAATGTCTAGGTCATAATAAGGACATCTAAGAGACGTATATTTAATGTCTAGATCATAATATAGACATCTAATAGACGTATATTTAATGTCTAGGTCATAATAATGACATCTAATAGACGTATATTTAAAGTCTAGATCATAATAATGACATCTATAAGACGTATATTTAATGTTTAATTCATAATAATGACATCTAATATACGTTTAGTTGTTAAGGAAATAACACCACAGAAATAAATAAATTTTATCGAAAAGTGAGCCGTTTGCTGAAGTAACTATGTGGTTATTGGATTGTCACCTAGAGTCTTGAACAGTAAATTCTTTGAAAAACTTTATTGGAAAGTAAATTTTAATTCATAAAACCAACGAAGTATCTGTAATGGTCGATCAGTTTGAGGCTATTTATTATTTTGAAATGTTTTATGGTAATATCTTATGTGCAGTATTGAGGTTAAATAATTTTGAGTTTACACCATTGGCAATGAAGGTAAATTTTAAATAAGTGGAAACTAATGTAAATTACATTAATCTCTTGAGTAATTGACTCAATAAAAGTTTAAAAAGTTGGGAAGAATTATGAAGTAGTATCATGTAAAAATTTTTATTTATTGTTTAGTTTATAATGACATCTAATAAACGTATAAAGAATGTCTAGGTCATTATAATGACATCTAATAGAAGTATATTTATTGTCTAATAAACGTATATTTAATTTCTAATAGACGTATATTTAATGTCTAATAGACATATATTTAATGTCTAGGTCATAATAATGACATCTAAGTGACGTATATTTAATGTCTAGGTCATAATAATGACATCTAATAGACGTATATTTAATGTCTAATAGACGTATATTTATTGTCTGGGTCATAATAAGGACATCTAAGAGACGTATATTTAATGTCTAGATCATAATAATGACATCTAATAGACGTATATTTAATGTCTAGATCATAATAATGACATCTAATAGATGTATATTTAAAGTCTACATCATAATAATGACATCTATTAGACGTATATTTAATGTTTAATTCATAATAATGACATCTTATAGACGTTTAGTTGTTAAGGAAATAACACCACAGAAATAAATAAATTTTATCTAAAAGTGAGCCGATTGCTGAAGTAACTATGTGGTTATTGGATTGTCACCTTGTTATGAATACACGTATAAATAATGTCTAGGTCATAATAATGACATCTAATAGAAGTATATTAAATGTCTAATAAACGTATATTTAATGTCTAATAGACGTATACTTAATGTCTAATAGACGTATATTTAATGTCTAGATCATAATAATGACATCTAATAGACGTATATTTAAAGTCTAGATCATAATAATGACATTTTTAGACGTATATTTAATGTCTAGATCATAATAATAGACGTATATTTAATGTCTAGGTCATAATAAGGACATCTAAGAGACGTATATTTAATGTCTAGATCATAATATAGACATCTAATAGACGTATATTTAATGTCTAGGTCATAATAATGACATCTAATAGACGTATATTTAAAGTCTAGATCATAATAATGACATCTATAAGACGTATATTTAATGTTTAATTCATAATAATGACATCTAATATACGTTTAGTTGTTAAGGAAATAACACCACAGAAATAAATAAATTTTATCGAAAAGTGAGCCGTTTGCTGAAGTAACTATGTGGTTATTGGATTGTCACCTAGAGTCTTGAACAGTAAATTCTTTGAAAAACTTTATTGGAAAGTAAATTTTAATTCATAAAACCAACGAAGTATCTGTAATGGTCGATCAGTTTGAGGCTATTTATTATTTTGAAATGTTTTATGGTAATATCTTATGTGCAGTATTGAGGTTAAATAATTTTGAGTTTACACCATTGGCAATGAAGGTAAATTTTAAATAAGTGGAAACTAATGTAAATTACATTAATCTCTTGAGTTATTGACTCAATAAAAGTTTAAAAAGTTGGGAAGAATTATGAAGTAGTATCATGTAAAAATTTTTATTTATTGTTTAGTTTATAATGACATCTAATAAACGTATAAAGAATGTCTAGGTCATTATAATGACATCTAATAGAAGTATATTTATTGTCTAATAAACGTATATTTAATTTCTAATAGACGTATATTTAATGTCTAATAGACATATATTTAATGTCTAGGTCATAATAATGACATCTAAGTGACGTATATTTAATGTCTAGGTCATAATAATGACATCTAATAGACGTATATTTAATGTCTAATAGACGTATATTTATTGTCTGGGTCATAATAAGGACATCTAAGAGACGTATATTTAATGTCTAGATCATAATAATGACATCTAATAGACGTATATTTAATGTCTAGATCATAATAATGACATCTAATAGATGTATATTTAAAGTCTATATCATAATAATGACATCTATTAGACGTATATTTAATGTTTAATTCATAATAATGACATCTTATAGACGTTTAGTTGTTAAGGAAATAACACCACAGAAATAAATAAATTTTATCTAAAAGTGAGCCGATTGCTGAAGTAACTATGTGGTTATTGGATTGTCACCTTGTTATGAATACACGTATAAATAATGTCTAGGTCATAATAATGACATCTAATAGAAGTATATTAAATGTCTAATAAACGTATATTTAATGTCTAATAGACGTATACTTAATGTCTAATAGACGTATATTTAATGTCTAGATCATAATAATGACATCTAATAGACGTATATTTAAAGTCTAGATCATAATAATGACATTTTTAGACGTATATTTAATGTCTAGATCATAATAATAGACGTATATTTAATGTCTAGGTCATAATAAGGACATCTAAGAGACGTATATTTAATGTCTAGATCATAATATAGACATCTAATAGACGTATATTTAATGTCTAGGTCATAATAATGACATCTAATAGACGTATATTTAAAGTCTAGATCATAATAATGACATCTATAAGACGTATATTTAATGTTTAATTCATAATAATGACATCTAATATACGTTTAGTTGTTAAGGAAATAACACCACAGAAATAAATAAATTTTATCGAAAAGTGAGCCGTTTGCTGAAGTAACTATGTGGTTATTGGATTGTCACCTAGAGTCTTGAACAGTAAATTCTTTGAAAAACTTTATTGGAAAGTAAATTTTAATTCATAAAACCAACGAAGTATCTGTAATGGTCGATCAGTTTGAGGCTATTTATTATTTTGAAATGTTTTATGGTAATATCTTATGTGCAGTATTGAGGTTAAATAATTTTGAGTTTACACCATTGGCAATGAAGGTAAATTTTAAATAAGTGGAAACTAATGTAAATTACATTAATCTCTTGAGTAATTGACTCAATAAAAGTTTAAAAAGTTGGGAAGAATTATGAAGTAGTATCATGTAAAAATTTTTATTTATTGTTTAGTTTATAATGACATCTAATAAACGTATAAAGAATGTCTAGGTCATTATAATGACATCTAATAGAAGTATATTTATTGTCTAATAAACGTATATTTAATTTCTAATAGACGTATATTTAATGTCTAATAGACATATATTTAATGTCTAGGTCATAATAATGACATCTAAGTGACGTATATTTAATGTCTAGGTCATAATAATGACATCTAATAGACGTATATTTAATGTCTAATAGACGTATATTTATTGTCTGGGTCATAATAAGGACATCTAAGAGACGTATATTTAATGTCTAGATCATAATAATGACATCTAATAGACGTATATTTAATGTCTAGATCATAATAATGACATCTAATAGATGTATATTTAAAGTCTACATCATAATAATGACATCTATTAGACGTATATTTAATGTTTAATTCATAATAATGACATCTTATAGACGTTTAGTTGTTAAGGAAATAACACCACAGAAATAAATAAATTTTATCTAAAAGTGAGCCGATTGCTGAAGTAACTATGTGGTTATTGGATTGTCACCTTGTTATGAATACACGTATAAATAATGTCTAGGTCATAATAATGACATCTAATAGAAGTATATTAAATGTCTAATAAACGTATATTTAATGTCTAATAGACGTATACTTAATGTCTAATAGACGTATATTTAATGTCTAGATCATAATAATGACATCTAATAGACGTATATTTAAAGTCTAGATCATAATAATGACATTTTTAGACGTATATTTAATGTCTAGATCATAATAATAGACGTATATTTAATGTCTAGGTCATAATAAGGACATCTAAGAGACGTATATTTAATGTCTAGATCATAATATAGACATCTAATAGACGTATATTTAATGTCTAGGTCATAATAATGACATCTAATAGACGTATATTTAAAGTCTAGATCATAATAATGACATCTATAAGACGTATATTTAATGTTTAATTCATAATAATGACATCTAATATACGTTTAGTTGTTAAGGAAATAACACCACAGAAATAAATAAATTTTATCGAAAAGTGAGCCGTTTGCTGAAGTAACTATGTGGTTATTGGATTGTCACCTAGAGTCTTGAACAGTAAATTCTTTGAAAAACTTTATTGGAAAGTAAATTTTAATTCATAAAACCAACGAAGTATCTGTAATGGTCGATCAGTTTGAGGCTATTTATTATTTTGAAATGTTTTATGGTAATATCTTATGTGCAGTATTGAGGTTAAATAATTTTGAGTTTACACCATTGGCAATGAAGGTAAATTTTAAATAAGTGGAAACTAATGTAAATTACATTACTCTTGAGTTATTGACTCAATAAAAGTTTAAAAAGTTGGGAAGAATTATGAAGTAGTATCATGTAAAAATTTTTATTTATTGTTTAGTTTATAATGACATCTAATAAACGTATAAAGAATGTCTAGGTCATTATAATGACATCTAATAGAAGTATATTTATTGTCTAATAAACGTATATTTAATTTCTAATAGACGTATATTTAATGTCTAATAGACATATATTTAATGTCTAGGTCATAATAATGACATCTAAGTGACGTATATTTAATGTCTAGGTCATAATAATGACATCTAATAGACGTATATTTAATGTCTAATAGACGTATATTTATTGTCTGGGTCATAATAAGGACATCTAAGAGACGTATATTTAATGTCTAGATCATAATAATGACATCTAATAGACGTATATTTAATGTCTAGATCATAATAATGACATCTAATAGATGTATATTTAAAGTCTATATCATAATAATGACATCTATTAGACGTATATTTAATGTTTAATTCATAATAATGACATCTTATAGACGTTTAGTTGTTAAGGAAATAACACCACAGAAATAAATAAATTTTATCTAAAAGTGAGCCGATTGCTGAAGTAACTATGTGGTTATTGGATTGTCACCTTGTTATGAATACACGTATAAATAATGTCTAGGTCATAATAATGACATCTAATAGAAGTATATTAAATGTCTAATAAACGTATATTTAATGTCTAATAGACGTATACTTAATGTCTAATAGACGTATATTTAATGTCTAGATCATAATAATGACATCTAATAGACGTATATTTAAAGTCTAGATCATAATAATGACATCTTTTAGACGTATATTTAATGTTTAGGTCATAATAATGACATCTAATAGACGTTTAGTTGTTAAGGAAATAACACCACAGAAATAAATAAATGTTATCAAAAAGTGAGCCGTTTGCTGAAGTAACTATGTGGTTATTGGATTAACACCTAAAGTCTTAAACAGTAAATTCTTTGAAAAACCTAATTGGAAAGTAAAGTTTAATTCCTAAAACGAACGAAGTAACTGTGATGGTCGATCATTTTGAGGCTATTTATTATTTTGAAAGGTTTTATGGTAATATCTTATGTGCAGTATTGAGGTAAAATAATTTTGAGTTTACGCCATTGGCAATGAAGGTAAATTTTAAATAAGTGGAAACTAATGAAAAATAAATTAATCTCTTGAGTTATTGACTTAATAAAACTTTATTTAGTTTGGAAGAAGTAGTATCATGTTAATATTTTAATTTATTGTTTAGTTTATAATGACATCTAATAAACGTATAAATAATGTCTAGGTCATAATAAGGACATCTAAGAGACGTATATTTAATGTCTAGATCATAATAATGACATCTAATAGAAGTATATTTAATGTCTAATAGACGTATAATTAATGTCTAGGTTAATACATGGTTGAAGCTGTCAATTCTGAATCTAACAAACTAGTAAATTTGTTTTGTGTATGGTCTTGTTGAAGTATGTAAAAAATATCTATTGTTTATGTCGTTCATTTAAAAATCAATTTGTTTTAGAGTAGACGAAACAACGATATAAACATGTATTTAATGTTATTTTAATGTCTAATATATTTAATGTCTAGGTCATAATTATGACATCTAAGAGACGTATGTTTATTGTCTAGATCATAATAATGACATCTAATAGACGTATATTTAATGTCGAAGTCATAATAATGACATCTAATAGAAGTATATTTAATGTCTAATAGACGTATATTTAATGTCTAGGTTATAATAATGACATTTAATAGAAGTATATTTAATGTCTAATGAACGTATATTTAATTTCTAAAAGACGTATATTTAATGTCTAAAAGACGTATACTTAATGTCGAGGTCATAATAATGACATCTAATAGACGTTTAGTTGTTAAGGAAATAACACCACAGAAATAAATAAATTTTATCGAAAAGTGAGCCGTTTGCTGAAGTAACTATGTGGTTATTGGATTGCCACCTAGAGTCTTGAACAGTAAATTCTTTGAAAAACTTTATTGGAAAGTAAAGTTTAATTCTAAAAACGAACGAAGTAACTGTGATGGTCGATCAGTTTGAGGCTATTCATTATTTTGAAATGTTTTATGGTAATATCTTATGTGCAGTATTGAGGTTAAATAATTTTGAGTTTACGCCATTGGCAAAGAAGGTATATTTTAAATAAGTGGAAACTAATGAAATTTAAATTAATCTCTTGAGTAATTGACTCAATAAAAGTTTATAAAGTTGGGAAGAAGTAAGAAGTAGTATCATGTTAATATTTTAATTTATTGTTTAGTTTATAATGACATCTAATAAACGTATATTTAATGTCTAATAGACGTAAATTTAATGTCTGGGTCATAATAAGGACATCTAAGAGACGTATATTTAATGTCTAGATCATAATTACATCTAATAGACGTATATTTAATGTCTAGATCATAATAATGACATCTAATAGACGTATATTTAAAGTATATATCTCAATTATGACATCTATTAGACGTATATTTAATCATTAATTCATAATAATGACATCTTATAGACGTTTAGTTGTTAAGGAAATAACACCACAGAAGTAAATAAATTTTATCGAAAAGTGAGCCGTTTGCTAAAGTTACTATGTGGTTATTGGATTGTCACCTTGTTATGAATACACGTATAAATAATGTCAAGGTCATAAAAATGACATTTAAAAGATGTATATTTAATGTCTAGATCATAATAATGACATCTAATAGACGTATATTTAAAGTCTAGATCATAATAATGACATCTTTTAAACGTAAATTTAGTGTCTAGGCCATAATAATGACATCTAAGAGACGTATATTTAATGTCTAGATCATAATAATGACATCTAATAGACGTATATTTAATGTCTATGTCATAATAATGACATCTAATAGACGTATATTTAATGTCTAGGTCATAATAATGACATCTAATACTAGTATATTTAATGTCTATTTGACGTATATTAATGTCTAATAGACGTATATTTAATGTCTAGGTCATAATAATGACATCTAATAGACGTATATTTAAAGTCTAGATCATAATAATGACATTTTTAGGACGTATATTTAATGTCTAGATCATAATAATAGACGTATATTTAATGTCTAGGTCATAATAAGGACATCTAAGAGACGTATATTTAATGTCTAGATCATAATATAGACATCTAATAGACGTATATTTAATGTCTATGTCATAATAATGACATCTAATAGACGTATATTTAAAGTCTAGATCATAATAATGACATCTATAAGACGTATATTTAATGTTTAATCATAATAATGACATCTAATATACGTTTAGTTGTTAAGGAAATAACACCAACAGAAATAAATAAATTTTATCGAAAAGTGAGCCGTTTGCTGAAGTAACTATGTGGTTATTGGATTGTCACTAGAGTCTTGAACAGTAAATTCTTTGAAAAACTTTATTGGAAAGTAAATTTTAATTCATTAAAACCAACGAAGTATCTGTATGGTCGATCAGTTTGAGGCTATTTATTATTTTGAAATGTTTTATGGTAATATCTTATGTGCAGTATTGAGGTTAAATAATTTTGAGTTTACACCATTGGCAATGAAGGTAAATTTAAATAAGTGGAAACTAATGTAAATTACATTAATCTCTTGAGTTATTGACTCAATAAAAGTTTAAAAAGTTGGGAAGAATTATGAAGTAGTATCATGTAAAAATTTTTATTTATTGTTTAGTTTATAATGACATCTAATAAACGTATAAAGAATGTCTAGGTCATTATAATGACATCTAATAGAAGTATATTTATTGTCTAATAAACGTATATTTAATTTCTAATAGACGTATATTTAATGTCTAATAGACATATATTTAATGTCTAGGTCATAATAATGACATCTAAGTGACGTATATTTAATGTCTAGGTCATAATAATGACATCTAATAGACGTATATTTAATGTCTAATAGACGTATATTTATTGTCTGGGTCATAATAAGGACATCTAAGAGACGTATATTTAATGTCTAGATCATAATAATGACATCTAATAGACGTATATTTAATGTCTAGATCATAATAATGACATCTAATAGATGTATATTTAAAGTCTATATCATAATAATGACATCTATTAGACGTATATTTAATGTTTAATTCATAATAATGACATCTTATAGACGTTTAGTTGTTAAGGAAATAACACCACAGAAATAAATAAATTTTATCTAAAAGTGAGCCGATTGCTGAAGTAACTATGTGGTTATTGGATTGTCACCTTGTTATGAATACACGTATAAATAATGTCTAGGTCATAATAATGACATCTAATAGAAGTATATTAAATGTCTAATAAACGTATATTTAATGTCTAATAGACGTATACTTAATGTCTAATAGACGTATATTTAATGTCTAGATCATAATAATGACATCTAATAGACGTATATTTAAAGTCTAGATCATAATAATGACATCTTTTAGACGTATATTTAATGTTTAGGTCATAATAATGACATCTAATAGACGTTTAGTTGTTAAGGAAATAACACCACAGAAATAAATAAATGTTATCAAAAAGTGAGCCGTTTGCTGAAGTAACTATGTGGTTATTGGATTAACACCTAAAGTCTTAAACAGTAAATTCTTTGAAAAACCTGATTGGAAAGTAAAGTTTAATTCCTAAAACGAACGAAGTAACTGTGATGGTCGATCATTTTGAGGCTATTTATTATTTTGAAAGGTTTTATGGTAATATCTTATGTGCAGTATTGAGGTAAAATAATTTTGAGTTTACGCCATTGGCAATGAAGGTAAATTTTAAATAAGTGGAAACTAATGAAAAATAAATTAATCTCTTGAGTTATTGACTTAATAAAACTTTATTTAGTTTGGAAGAAGTAGTATCATGTTAATATTTTAATTTATTGTTTAGTTTATAATGACATCTATTAAACGTATAAATAATGTCTAGGTCATAATAAGGACATCTAAGAGACGTATATTTAATGTCTAGATCATAATAATGACATCTAATAGACGTATATTTAATGTCTAGATCATTATAATGAGATCTAATAGACGTATATTTAAAGTCTAGATCATAATAATGACATCTAATAGACGTATATTTAATGTTGAAGTCATAATAATGACATCTAATAGAAGTATATTTAATGTCTAATAGACGTATATTTAATGCTTAGGTTATAATAATGACATCTAATAGAAGTATATTTAATGACTAATAAACGTATATTTAATTTCTAAAAGACGTATATATAATGTCTAATAGACTAATGACATCTATTAGACGTATATTTAATATCTAGATCATAAAAGTGACATCTATTAGACGTATTTTTAATGTCTAGGTCATATTAATGACATCTAATAGAAGTATATTTAATGTCTAATAGACGTATAATTAATGTCTAGGTTAATACATGGTTGAAGCTGTCAATTCTGAATCTAACAAACTAGTAAATTTGTTTTGTGTATGGTCTTGTTGAAGTATGTAAAAAATATCTATTGTTTATGTCGTTCATTTAAAAATCAATTTGTTTTAGAGTAGACGAAACAACGATATAAACATGTATTTAATGTTATTTTAATGTCTAATATATTTTATGTCTAGGTCATAATTATGACATCTAAGAGACGTATGTTTATTGTCTAGATCATAATAATGACATCTAATAGACGTATATTTAATGTCGAAGTCATAATAATGACATCTAATAGAAGTATATTTAATGTCTAATAGACGTATATTTAATGTCTAGGTTATAATAATGACATCTAATAGAAGTATATTTAATGTCTAATGAACGTATATATAATTTCTATGTCATAATAATGACATCTAAGAGACGTATATTTATTGTCTAATAGACGTATATTTAATGTCTAGGTCATAAAAATGACATCTAATAGACGTATATTTATTGTCTAATAGACGTATATTTAATGTCTAGGTCATAAAAATGACATCTAATAGACGTATATTTAATGTCTAGATCATAATAATGACATCAAATAGACGTATATTTAAAGTCTAGGTCATAATAATGACATCTTTTTGACGTATATTTAATGTTTAGGTCATAATAATGACATCTAATACTAGTATATTTAATGTCTATTTGACGTATATTTAATGTCTAATAGACGTATATTTAATGTCTAGGTCATAATAAGGACATCTAAGAGACGTATATTTATTGTCTAATAGACGTATATTTAATGTCTAGGTCATAAAAATGACATCTAATAGACGTATATTTAATGTCTAGATCATAATAATGACATCAAATAGACGTATATTTAAAGTCTAGATCATAATAATGACATCTTTTTGACGTATATTTAATGTTTAGGTCATAATAATGACATCTAATACTAGTATATTTAATGTCTATTTGACGTATATTTAATGTCTAATAGACGTATATTTAATGTCTAGGTCATAATAAGGACATCTAAGAGACGTATAATTATTTAATGGCTATATCATAATATTGACATCTAATAGACGTATATTTATTGTCTAGGTCATAATAAGGACATCTAAGAGACGTATATTTAATGTCTAGATCATAATAATGACATCTAATAGACGTATATTTAAAGTCTATATCATAATAATGACATCTATTAGACGTATATTTAATGTCTAGGTCATAATAAGGACATCTAATAGACGTTTAGTTGTTAAGGAAATAACACCACAGAAATAAATAAATTTTATCGAAAAGTGAGCCGTTTTCTGAAGTAACTATGTGGTTATTGGATTGTCACCTAAAGTTATCAATAAACGTATAAATAATGTCTAGGTCATAATAATGACATATAATAGACGTATATTTAATGTCTAGATCATAATAATGACATCTAATAGACGTATATTTAAAGTCTAGATCATAATAATGACATCTATTAGACGTATATTTAATGTTCATAATAATGACATCTAATATACGTTTAGTGGTTAAGGAAATAACACCACAGAAATAAATAAATTTTATCGAAAAGTGAGCCGTTTGCTGAAGTAACTATGTGGTTATTGGATTGTCACCTAGAGTCTTGAACAGTAAATTCTTTGAAAAACTTTATTGGAAAGTAAAGTTTAATTCATAAAACCAACGAAGTATCTGTAATGGTCGATCAGTTTGAGGCTATTTATTATTTTGAAATGTTTTATGGTAATATTTTATGTGCAGTATTGAGGTTAAATAATTTTGAGTTTACACCATTGGCAATGAAGGTAAATTTTAAATAAGTGGAAACTAATGTAAATTAAATTAATCTCTTGAGTAATTGACTCAATAAAAGTTTAAAAAGTTGGGAAGAATTATGAAGTAGTATCATGTAAATATTTTTATTTATTGTTTAGTTTATAATGACATCTAATAAACGTATAAAGAATGTCTAGGTCATTATAATGACATCTAATAGAAGTATATTTAATGTGTAATAAACGTATATTTAATTTCTAATAGACGTATATTTATTGTCTAATAGACATATATTTAAAGTCTAGGTCATAATAATGACATCTAAGTGACGTATATTTAATGTCTAGGTCATAATAATGACATCTAATAGACGTATATTTAATGTCTGGGTCATAATAAGGACATCTAAGAGACGTATATTTAATGTCTAATAGACATATATTTAATGTCTAGGTCATAATAAGGACATCTAAGAGACGTATATTTAATGTCTAGATCATAATAATGACATCTAATAGACGTATATTTAATGTCTAGATCATAATAATGACATCTAATAGACGTATATTTAAAGTCTAGATCATAATAATGACATCTATTAGACGTATATTTAATATTTAATTCATAATAATGACATCTAATAGACGTTTAGTTGTTAAGGAAATAACACTACAGAAATAAAAAAAATTTATCGAAAAGTGAGCCGTTTGCTGAAGTAACTATGTGGTTATTGGATTGTCACCTAGAGTCTTGAACAGTAAATTATTTGAAAAACTTTATTGGAAAGTAAAGTTTAATTCATAAAACGAACGAAGTAACTGTGATGGTCGATCAGTTTGAGGGTTTTTATTATTTTAAAATGTTTTATGGTAATATCTTATGTGCAATATTGAGGTTAAATAATTTTGAGTTTACGCCATTGGCGATGAAGGTAAATTTTAAATAAGTGGAAACTAATGATATTTAAATTAATCTCTTGAGTAATTGACTCAATAAAAGTTTATAAAGTTGGGAAGAAGTAAGAAGTAGTATCATGTAATATTTTAATTTATTGTTTAGTTTATAATGACATCTAATAAACGTATAAAGAATGTCTAGGTCATAATTATGACATCTAATAGAAGTATATTTAATGTCTAATAAACGTATATTTCATTTCTAATAGACGTATATTTAATGTCTAATAGACGTATATTTAATGTCTAGGTCATAATAATGACATCTAAGAGACGTATATTTAATGTCTAGATCATAATAATGACATCTAATAGACGTATATTTAATGTCTAGGTCATAATAATGACATCTAATAGACGTATATTTAATGTCTAGGTCATAATAATGACATCTAATAGAAGTATATTTAATGTCTAATAGACATATATTTAATGTCTAATAGACGTATATTTAATGTCTAGGTCATAATAATGACATCTAAGAGACGTATATTTAATGTCTAGATCATAATAATGACATCTAATAGACGTATATTTAATGTCTAGGTCATAATAATGACATCTAATAGACGTATATTTAATGTCTAGGTCATAATAATGACATCTAATAGAAGTATATTTAATGTCTAATAGACATATATTTAATGTCTAATAGACGTATATTTAATGTCTAGGTCATAATAAGGACATCTAAGAGACGTATATTTAATGTCTATATCATAATAATGACATTTTATAGACGTATATTTAATGTTTAATTCATAATAATGACATCTAATAGACGTTTAGTTGTTAAGGAAATAACACCACAGAAATAAATAAATTTTATCGAAAAGTGAGCCGTTTGCTGAAGTAACTATGTGGTTATTGGATTGTCACCTAGAGTCTTGAACAGTAAATTCTTTGAAAAACTTTATTGGAAAGTAAAGTTTAATTCATAAAACGAACGAAGTAACTGTGATGGTCGATCAGTTTGAGGCTATTTATCATTTTGAAATGTTTTAGGTTAAAATGTCAAGAGGTTAATTTTGGTCTTAAAATAGCCAACACCTAAGTTAACCAACATTTGCTTAAAAATATTGTTTAACTTATAGAAAAAGATTAATATAACCAAACCTAATCAAAATTTGATTATAATGAGTCGCCTTTTTTTCGAATTCTGTGTGAAAAATACCGGGCATTTCCTATACTTTGTTCCGTTTTGGGGGGAACCAAACAAATTGATAAAAACCCTTTTTTCTGATAATTTCAGTAAACTATGATATTATTATTATTATAAAAGTTAAAAAGATGTCAAGAAAAGATAGACCGCAAAATAATATTTTTGGGACAGATTTACATTGACCATGGAATACTCTCAGAGTATAGTGATAGTTCCCCGAGCAAAGCTAGGTCCCCAGGTACTACCTTTATTAACATTGGAATGGGTTGCCTGGAAAAACATAGCCATTTTACGTATATTAATATAAAAAAGGGAAGATCCAGATGAATATACCCTAAAGAACAAAGTTCCTCCCCTACTACGTCGGGGTTTAACCTCTATTTGCAGGTCCTAGAAAAATCCAGATGGCGTAGGTTACCCTTTTAGTAGTTTCTTACGACAACTCAGAGAAGGTTTGTTCTTATTCTAACTCCAAAACCAGATGGGATAATGGATTAGGCAACATAAAGTAATTGTTATTTTTTATCTTTGATAAGTTTATTGGCTAATTCTACTGACAATATATATACATGACGTTAATCTTTATATATTTTGTAAACAAGGCCTAAACAACAAACTGATTAATATAAACATATTTTTAATTGTTTCAAACAAATTATTGTTTATTAAACCAATTAAATTTGTATCAATACGTTTACTGTAACGAACATTATTTCAGACCGATGAACAAGTGGATAAGTAAAATTAATTAAATACATTTGTTCAAAGCACTAAGTCTGATTGAATTTCTTGTTCTGTTGTCTCAACAAACTGTAAAGTTTTAATGAATCATAATTTACCTTGGAAATTTAAATAGAATAATTTAATAGAATCTAAATTGGCTTAAGCTACTACAATACGCTTACCTAACTATTTTCATTTTCACATTTTATTTCATTTTCATTCTAACGGCCAAGACCATTACATATTTTATACAAGCAATTACCACAATCTTAAATGTATTTATAAATAAATATATAGGCAGCTATACAATTCAATTGGATTCTTGCATATTATAAAATTTCTAAAATCTTTTCTGTTTAAGTAGTCCTACAATTATATTTTATTGGTGTATCTTAATTGCGAGATATTTTGTTACTCACGAGTAATAAAAAAAATTTTTCACTTAATCTTCAAGACAATAAACGTTTAAACTTTTAATGAATGGGTATGAAAACTAAAGCACTTCGTTCACTAAGAAAATGCATTATAAATAAAAGCCTGTGGTTCAGATCCATGGGGCTTAAGAATAATAAATGTGATTAGCTCTCCTTATAAAATCGTCTCAAATTCACTATGATATACCTAGGAAGCATATCTCACTAGGGAAATGAATACAGTAAAAATATAAACTACTTATAAAAATGAAAAATATTTTTTAACAAAACTGTAAACATTTTATATGCGTAATAAAAAATATGATTCATTTTGTAATATCATACAACTATTTAGACAAACCACACATATTTATTGGTACATATTAAACATTCTATACTAACACAACAAGTTTAATGATGAAAATAAGCCAACAGGCAAACGTACCACATCCATAATTATATTTGCATATTGAAAATACACGATACAATACTAACTGAGTTACCTCACTGATACGGTAATATGATTTATCTGTTGTTTTTTTTTTCAAAAGCAGATCGTGATTTTAAAAGTTCAAAGTAATTTCGGGATATTCAGTCTCTAGTATCATTCGTATTCTTAATTTGAAGCACCAGCCAATAGTACTGTTCCTTGGCAAAATGAGCTCTAAAACTATAATTTTGTGAACAAAGGTTTTCTACTTTTATGGTTACATGAATAAATAGAAAAGTTGTAGTGACAAATCCCTTCCATCTGACTACATGCCATGAAATGGTTAACTTCAATGTTGCAATAGTTAACTAGAATAGGCCTAAGTGTTATAATTAATTGATGTTATGTTTAAATCCTTAAATGTTTGTTTAGAAACATCTTTCTGTGAACGTGGCTATATAGCAATGATGACATGCTTTGTATAAATTAAGCCGCTTATTTCATAATTTAACTAAAGATTATTATATTTAACTATGTATTCAAACTAAATTATTTAGCTTAGCTAATGTCACTGCCTATCATATTTGTTACATATTCATTGACGTTAATGCGTTTTCAATGGATTCTGTGAGTATTATGTTTCCTACATCAGTTGAACAGAGTTATGAACACTACATTCAGGTCACGTTTTAGTTCTAAAATGCACTAAACTGTCGAAACAGCTGTTGCTCATTGACAAGTTACTCTGAAAAAGCTATTTAACTCCCTTTAACATAAGTTTAACTAAAATGTCATGATAACTTCTTGTCATAGATACTTGTACCAACAGAATTCTTCGCAAATATTATAAAATTACAAATAAAACCGAACACACTTATTCAAGCATAGAGGCTTTTTACATTTAATATATAAGTTAAGATACTCATATGCTGAATAAAATAAAATAACAATATACTAAGTAAGCTTTTAAAATAAAATAAGACACGTTGGAAACAAATCGGTGAATTTAGTAATTTTGCAAATCATAGTACTTCACGTACTGATCACGTCTTTACGATGTTAGTAGCCATTAGGCACGAACTTTTGCAAATGTCTTAAGAACATCTACGATTGTCGTAAAGTCTAATTACAAATCAAATGGACACTTACATTAACCAAAACTAGTGAACAGAATAAAATATAAAAACCATTATTATATTAAAATAAAACAGCAGTGGTTGCATAGTTAACAAAATTAGTAATCTTGATTTTACGCAATTACTTTTTACTACAGGATTTCGTCTAAAGTTTAAATGAAATCAATATATAATATATATTTTACATTTTCTTATATGACTAAAAAAAAATATAGCTTGATTGCCTACATTGTATAAGTACCTTGTAATACCCGTTCTAAGAAAATTATTTAAGAAATTATAAAATGCAACGCTGGTTCGTTGTGTTTTCAGAATAAGTTATCAACTTCTTTGCTTCTTTAAGGCAGAGAAAAGCTTTCAATTAACCATCAACGCTATTCAGGCGAGTTTTATGAGTTAAACATCTCTTCTTTTTAATCAAAACCAGTAACTAGTTTCCTTAGAGCTAAAACTATTTTATATTAAACATAGTAAACATATTAGTTTAACAATATTCAAAAGCAAATTAAGGCATTGATAGTTGACAGGTATCCTATTCAAGCTTTGCATATAAATTATATGGATTGTACACATTTTCACAAGACTTTAATTTATGTTGTTCTAAATTGTTTATAACTTGTATAACATTTAGTAATTAATATTGATCACGTTAGCGTATCTACAATTAAATACAGTATATACAATCGTTTTTGTTTGGTTATTGATGGTTCGTACGTTATAAAATAAACGGTGTTAGCATTTTGACACATAATTTCTTCCTTAAGCTTGTCAACAACCTTTTTCATAAGTAAGCGGTGATATTTTTTGGGCGAAATCACATTACTAACCAAAAGTTTCAATAACTTTTGAACCGCACTTTTTACAGTAGTGCGGATTGAAATACTATATTTAGAATAACAAGGAACATTTATGTTCCTTAATAATACAAAATCTTTAAAAACATCCGTTTGAAAATTCATTTTTTAATAAGATTTTTCCATTATTTTCATGATTTTTTGTGTGGGAAATCACATAAAATTCTCAAATGGATCAATGTTTATGGTAGGGGCAATATTCTTGATACTAAAATTTGAATAGCTTTACTTAAATTTTAATGCATGTAAAGGGGGTTCGAAAAAATTGATCAAGCATGTTTTATTGATCAAAGCAAAATTACGTATATTTTTTATTTAGTTTACTCAACCTCTCTCTTACGTTCTCTGTTACACTAATTATAAAGTACAATTTGTACTTTAACGTATGGTACCTACTGTGTTTACTATGGAATTATGTTTTTATTCTATATGACTCTTATAGGTTATTTACCTCAACCTCAGTTCAGCCTATGTATTTACTTGATTAGATGTAAATTATCACTCTTTTAACACTTCTCCAGTAGGTACTTTTAGATAAAAGCAGTATATCGATATTTTGTTTAACTTTAACGTTTGCTTATACTATACAAGGAAGAATTGTATGGATATATATTTTTGGTCCTTTTCCATCAGTTAACTGCCACTACTTTTTTTGCAATTACAGTTATTCACTACCTGCAAATTTGGTTGGGTAGGTTAGTTTAGAATAGTTTCATTTTAATGATATGTTCATACAATAGGATAACTGTTAAAATTATCGGAATTGCAATAAAAAAGTAATTATGGTGAATTAATGTAAATAATATTTTTTTATATATATACTTTATAAGACGCATTTTTTTGTGTAAAAATATATTTTAGTGTCAAGCTGAAAACAACTGCAACTCTCGTAATTACAACGATCATTGCTTGTTTTCAGCTGTTGATGGTCTCTTTTTACTTAGTTACTCTCTCTTTTTATTTTGATCAGGTAATAAGAGATAATTCCTTATCCAAGATGTCAAATAATCCGTAAATATAATTGAGTAATTGCGTTTGTATTAAGTAAATAATATTTACTTTAGTGTTATAGTAAATAATTTAAAATGCTAAGAATTTCAAATCATAACCCAACTTGGCATTAAAGTTTAATATCATGAAAATATAGTTTAGCCGGGATATTGTACAAATATCATGTATGATAACATGCTTTGGCTCTAAAGCTCCATAATAGTTTTTCATAATAATTCAATATCATGGTAACTAAATTGAGAGTAAGTACTAAATCTGCATGTTAAAAAAAGTTATATTTAATAAAGAAAGTTATACGTAAATCAATACATCATTATTTTAATTTTGTTATAAGTTTTTATATCATTTTACACATATTGTTTGTCATGTTGTCATATTGTCATATTGTCAATAATGTCATGTGTCATATTGTTGTTTGTTGTTGTTTGTCATATTGTTTTGTAAGAGATTATTTACCAATATTAATAATTATGTCCATTATCTATTATAGCCTATTATTAATGTGATGCAGTTAAATTTGTAATCATTTTTTAAGACCTTTGCCATATTAAAATATAGTCATATGATATTTCACATCAAAATGAAGCTTAAAATGTGTAGACTTGCCAACCTATTAGTATGAACGAGATTTATAAAATCTCTGCCCCACCAGTTGATTTCCAAATGGCTAAACATTACATGATTCCAAATTTTAAATGGTTTTATTTAATTAATTAAATGAAATAGTTAGCCAATGCAATTAACTGGTGTTTGTTTGTTTGCTTAAACAATATGTTTGTGATGATTCATTTACAGTTAAGAGATTTGCCTATTATTTAGTTAGGGTTACGTTTAATAAAAAATGTAGTACTTATTATATTACTCGCAATATTACTCACATTGATAAATATTATGTAATATATTGTTAAATATAACTCACAGCTTTTATTGTAATTGATATAGTAGGCTAGAGGTAAATATGCTTGACTAACATAAAAGAATTGCGGTAAAAGTTATTTTAAATGAAGCATCCATATCAAATAGATGTTATTGCTACACTAAGGTATGTTGTTTAGATTACTTTCGTTCTATTACAAATTGAATATGTAGGGTTTTGAATGTGTGTAGGTCTACACTAAGTGTATCTTTTTAAATGATGTCATATGGTTTTTATGCAGTATTTTTAACACTCGTCAGCACCCCCTATACGCAGTAATGGCTAACTGCGAAATTTAAATCACTCATACAAATATAAAAATAATAATTTTACTTCCCGAGATGGTAAAATGAAGTTTGTATTGTAAAATGGATAATACGTGTTCAACTTTATATACAGCAGCAGATCAAATGAACAACATAATTTTATTCAACGTTTTCTTCCCACATAGTTGTATCATTCCGTTAAAAGTTATTTATTTTACTGTAAATCTATGCATGTGAAACGTGTTGTGAAATAATTCAAGATTTGTATACGGAAACGGTAAAAACCCTGGGCTTGAGACTATTTAACATTAAAATAATTATAAATTTCATCTCAATTATACATTGATAACTATACTAAATAAATATGCATTTATTATAATACAACAATAGACACAATACAATTACACAGTTTTTATTAATTTAAAATATAAATCACAGTTTGAACTCAGCAAAGTAAGGAAATATTCTGAGATGACTTTCAGGGTGAAGTTTTGTTCCGAGATGCCTGCAGGACAAAAGTATAATTCCACAAGTCAGGGACAGTTTGATAAAACAATTTCTAACTTTATTAGAACTTCATGAAAATAGAATGGAATTTCATTTGATAACATTCTCAACATTTTTCCTCAAACAGCTTGTAATCAAATATAAAGCATGTCGGATATTTGGTGGAAAACGATTAAACTTACTAGGATATCATATAGTTATATTGTTAGATCTTTAAACACACTAATCACATGTTATCAAATCACATTAGACAAATCATATTTTGAAAATTAAATAAAACTAGTTCTGAAATTAATGTGCGGCTTATTAAAAATTCGAATTCCTGCGATAACGGATAAAACAAAGAACAGCGAATTACAGCATAATTGAGTGAATCGTAAAACAAAACTTGCAAAACTATGTTTTTGGCAAGAGTTTGAGCAATAATATCACTGAGTTTATTTCAAGATATTCAAAAAGGATCTACAATAATAAATAGATTTTATACGAATTAGTTTTTTAATCACAACGATATTTCATCAGGTTTTCTTTAAAAGTCTTTACGATGGGGTAAACCAAATAACATGAAGCCAGAGTTTTGATTTCTTGAAAATTGTTGGAGATTTTATTAATTACGGACAACATAAAAGGTTTACCCGAGGATGAAAACTGTAAAATTGGTGTTATTCCGTTGGCAAATAAATCCTACATATTATTAGGCAAGCATGTTTTTTTGAAAACCCTTTTCCTCAAATCGTGTGCATCACAGGGTAAATATGTGCATACGTTTAGAAAGATATTTGCCTGTAAATGTGCAGAATCCCTTTATAAATTAAAATAGTCAAAAATAAGCACAACTAATTAATTCAAAATAAAAATAACATGGGCCTTATGAGTTGCCATGCTGGTGACAAACTAACAACAAAATATAAACAGAAAATCAAAACAAATGGAAGAAATTCAAATCACATTCTTTACATGTGTGTGGTAAAAACAGGGAAGTTTGCACAAAACATATTTTTGGTCGAGTTTTCGACCATGGGACGACCTCTAATGTACATAAATATATGTCCGTGTGTAATTTACGATTTCGTGCAGCCAAAAGAGCTGTACATTCGCTCAATGGTTTTACCTCGCTTTGACACGTTCATAATTGCAAACTTCTTTGAAGTTTCGGCTTACCTTTCCTCTATATGCTTCTCATTTTCGTAAAGACTTACTATGAATGCTAACGGTAAAAGGTTTATTTTTAAGCATAAACTTTACAAACCTAATTTAGCTTACTCATTTATTTTGGTGTATAACTATACAAAACTAATTTTAGACCAACAAAAACTAAATAAAATAAATTATTTGAATATATATTTTTTGCAGCTTTAAATATATTTACATATAATGGCAATGGCCCATTTTTTTATTTTATTATTTAACCGTTAGCTACTAATTATTAACAAAATATATTGATGTATAAAGTTATCGTAAAAAACTTATATTATTTTATGAACTTGTTTTATAAAACGTAATCATATCGTTCTGGTGCTAGTTGCAGGTGGATATAAGAGTTCAAAATCTAAAATCGTCACCGACATTATTTTGGAATAACAAGTAAAAGCTCGGAAGTAAATGAATGTTAAAACAATTTTACAGGCTTTTAAAATATGGTGTACTACCAGCGCAATGTTTTGATGCATATTCTAAATTAAATTACAAAACAGTTTTGTACTTTTTGGACATTTTATTCTTGTAAGCCAGTATACGCTGCGTACATACATACTACCCCATTTCAATAGTAATTGTTTACGTTTTTAACTGATAAGCATTCATTTAACAATAATATCTTTTATACAAAACATAGAGACTATATTTTTTAACTAGGCCTACTATAACCTAATCAATAAAGAATTCAAAATAGCATAAAATACACAATGACATTCAGAAAGGACTTAGTATTACTGAAAACTATTCGAATTACTAAAAATATACGTTGGCACCTTCCTACTTTATTAAAAAAACCGAGCAATAAGCACCAAACGATTTTCAGATACAAACAGATAATACTCCACTAAAACAAATAATATTTACTTAAAATGT
Organism: Macrosteles quadrilineatus; assembly: GCF_028750875.1. Lineage (NCBI taxonomy): Eukaryota > Metazoa > Arthropoda > Insecta > Hemiptera > Cicadellidae > Macrosteles > Macrosteles quadrilineatus. The sequence goes on from NW_026542597.1 coordinate 63,843,579, forward strand.
TATTTAACACTAATAAATATAAGTGTACTTTCTATTCATTTTAAACTGTTTTGTACAAAATATTTATGAAAATACATATGAATATCCAGGTATGTGCCAATTAAGATTAAAATTTACACAATTTTAGTTATATAGATGAAAAATATGTTTCATCGTTTAAAACTACTGAAATAAACAACAACCTAATTTCTTAGACTACTACTTTTACAACTTAATTTTGATTTAGTATTCGGACCAAAATGGGATTGAAGTGATATATTCTGTTGCGACCAAGCAAACGTAGAAAGGGAATAGCAATGGCTGCATAATTTTGCTTTCCGACTTGCAAAAACTTGAATCTCTTCAGCTGAGAAAACCCCAATAATCCTACATAAAAACAGCAATTGACTTGCATCGACTCATCGCAATGGGATTTTCATCTTCTTTCAGTTTCAATGAGAAAGCAATCTACAAAATGGTCATTTTCCATCATTTTTAGTCTACTTTAGGCTATTTTTTGGTTATTTCCAATTAACATTATTTTTTAGATTATATTATAGAATATTTTTTGTAACATAAAGTTTAACTGTTAACAATTAACACTAGTTAACAAAGAACGGATATATGCACCCTTTGAGAGAGTGGCTTAGAGTGGTAGCCGGAACTGTGATAATTACGTTTCCTGCTCTGGGATGTCCACAAGAAGAAAATTTAATTATTATAGGAAGCGTTTGGTTGATACATTTTTAACTGTTTGGCACATTTATTAGTAGTCCGCATCTTTAGTATTGTAATGTGTATTAAATTTTTAATTACCAAACTAAAGCATGAAACCGAACATCCTCAGGAAATTACCTTTAAAAAAAAAAGATTATATTACAGAGATTGTTGACTGTAAAAGTTCACATATTATTTAAATAATAATAAAATTGAGACTTATCATCATGGAAATAAATGTACAGCAACTAAAACTTTAATTAGTCTCAAAAACCCCTATATTCAGTTGTTCTTATATTAAATCCATGACTATTTTCTGGATAGAAATATTTAACCAGTAGTTATTTTGAAAGATTTCAAACCTAAGAAAAGGGGGGCCCATTTAATTTCCCAGTTAATTTCCCATTTAGGGAATTAATTGTATTATTTACAGTTGGTAATTACGTTTTAATTTGTAGCAAAGTCCTTTGAAATATATAAAAAAATATATTATAATTTTATCATACTTTCATTTTGCGTTTCAATATATTTTGTACAAAGTAAATCAATTCGAGAACATTTAAGATCAAATATATCATGATAAGCCGTATAAGTTTGAAAGGCTATTTCAAATTTAATTACACGCCTGACTGACGCTTAAAATAATAAACTTTTCTTTGAACTCTGAAACTTTGTCAAAGCTTTGGGTTATTTCAGTGTTTCTCGGTTTTCAATAAATTCATCTTGGTTACGAATTTGTTTCTATATCTGGCAATAGGTAATATTCCAGGAATATCTAAAATACTCGTAATAACATTTTAGGGTTAATTTTTAATATGAAGCTATACAAATAGTTAAATTAATACTGTACAATAAGTGAATATATTCGTAAAAAAATATATCTTTAAATCATAAATTAGCAGACAGTATGAAATACAAGAGTCAAATACTGTAGGTACATAATGAAATATTTAATGTTGTTTCATAGGACTATATTCTACTTTTAATGATTTTTACAAAATCATTATGAGGTTAAGTTTAAAGTCATAATTATGTTTTAGTACTATTTGTCCATTACGAACATTTGATAAAAAAACTGTCACGAGAAAAGTAAACAGATGAAAATATTGTACTTTTGGACTAATGACGTAGTATGTTTGGCAATCTATTTGATTTTATTACTTTTTTTCGAGAAAAGTTTTGCATTGCCATCCCATGATAAAATGGTACATTATAATATTCTCAGTCATAAGTCTTAAATATAATTACGACCCAATCAGTAGGATAAATAAACTAAAATTAATCCTATAACTCTGTAAACCACAAGTCTAGGCATAGACTTAATTAAGAAGAATTGAGTTTATTAGGAGGAGGTTTGTAGTGAAGCCAGCGGTGCGTAGATAATCCACCTTACATTTCTCCTTCCCTTCTTCATCTTCAAGTATTCTCCTAACTTAAGTTTTTTTTCAAAGTTTTTTAGAAATAAGTATAGATTTTTGCATGTTTTAATATCTAATGTTTCCTTCAAAAAAATTATGAACAATATTTATAGTTATATACAAATTGAGAAATGTTACGTATATAACCTACAATAGTTACGCAAATATGACGTTCAGCTTTAATATTTTCACATGTAACATATCGTTCATTAACAAATAAAGGTGGTTTGCAGAGTAAACTAATAATAATGAGCAGAAAGAACAATTAAAATTCCTATCCTACCCTGGATCAAATTTTACTCTGGAGTACCCTACTAGGCTCGTAAAGTATATTTATAAGGACTCAATAATCTTCTTTGTATTTCTTTGTAGCATTGTATACTTTTTTTATTTTTTATTGAAATGGTGACCAAGACAAGTACAAATGGAGATGAGTGTAGGATGAGTGGAGCGATCTTGTTGTCTTGTTGGTGACTATAAGGCCGATATATTCCTTAGACACAGCTGATAATAAATAGCCCAAACAGCTAATGACAACTAAGGAACCTACAGTTTATAGTGGAATCCGAGCCACATTTTTGCCTTGGTATTAACAGATTGATTGGTCTAATAATCAGGATAGCACTGTGTATAGTCGTATTACTGACTAGTGCGGATGTTAATCCTTATCGGGTAGTATCACATCCACAGTGCGTGCCTATGAATTAGTAAGTATAGGTTAGGCTACCATCTTCTCCTTCTGGAAATTAAATGTCGCAGTTTAAACTCAGAAGCAAGGCCAGTATTTGTGATTGGAACGAACGCACAGGAGTCTAAGGTTCCACAGCCACCACTTCTCTATGACGGGAGAATACGCTCTAATAGAAACGGGATTCTATATGAAAATATTTAATTCTAAACCTTCAAAGAAAAATAAAAGAAAAGTTCTAGTATATTAGATTTTGTTTAATCTTTCTGTTAACATCCTGCACACAATTAATATGCACTTTGTTTAAATTTTAATTTATTTCAAAAGAAATATGTAATTCGCTTCCACAGGCTGTGTGTGATGTTTGTTCAAGAAATATGTTAACTTTAGTTTAGTAGTTTTGTTATTTGTCTAAATAAATGGACGATAATTAATTATAATTGTAATATCAAACGTTGGCTAAAACATAGCAATAATTGTAAGGATTATTAAGTCTGGTCGTATCTGTTCAATGATTTCCTGAATCGAAACTTACAAAATCCTTTTGTCGTATATTTCGGTTGTTAGGGAAGCAATCAACAAGAAGACTTAACCCGCTAACTGAATTGGAGGTGTTAAAATAAACACTCAGTCCAAACATGATGTGTTACACCGACTTTTACAATATTTAGTGGTGCAATAAATGTAGTTGAAGTAATACTGCAATTATGAAGCTGGTTTTTCGTGGGTAGTTCATTTTCGTTGACACTGGGTGCTGGGTTCAAGAAATTTTGTTTTTATTATTTTAGGGTCAATTTATTGATTTGTACTTTTCTGTTTGGCTATAAAACTAGGGGACAAGTTATCGTTTATGATTATATCGTATTATTGGGTTCAAAGATGTTTAAAATGACTGAAAAAACTAGAGAAATTTTGTAAACAAAATACAACCTCTACAGTACGCTGAACAGAAATAACAATAAAATCGTCTTCAGCTGTTCCATAAGGATGAGAAATCTAATAAGGGAGTATGTTTTATCTATAGTAGTAGCTTCTGAACTACTAAATTGTTTAAGATTTTTACAGTATTATATTAGTTTTCGTGTTTTTGTTGGTTGGTTGTGTTATATGTTCTCAATGTCAACGACGGATCTAGCCAAACCATATAGATGACCTGATTAACGTTTTTGTTTTACTTTAGTATGTACTCTTACTGATGTTCGAAATTAAATAAGTGTATTACTGAAACAAGTGTCACTTGACGAAGCCAGGTAACATAAACCACAATGCTTATAATTTAAGATAATGATCATTTAATTTTAAGAGTTGTGCACATGCTAACATATTAAACTATTCCGATGGTTTGTAATATACAACAAAACTAAAGATTTGAAGTTTAAGATTCAACTCATCTATGTTTCAGGTTATAAATTTTATTCTACATTTTTGATCATTTCTCTATAAAATTCCAGCGTTTCTCATGTTTTAGCACGTCTATATACTAACTCGTATAGGGAAACATAGCTGAAACCACTGGACATATTTCTCGAACTTTTGACCCGTGTTAAATGAACAAATAAGTTTTTGTCATTATTTAACAAACACTTAAAAATGAGTTTGAGAATTTTAATTTTAAAAATTGATGAATTTGAGATAAAGCAATGACTAGGCTATAGTTATTGGTGTTAGAAACTTAAGCTACCTACCCAAAAAGACTTGTTCGTAAAAATCGAATGACCAAAACTAAAGAAACATAAAGGAATCACGTACAACTCATAGTGGAGGGACTTTTACAATACTAATATAGATTTTTTTTATGTAACTTTCGCAATTCGTGTCCTTGGCCTACTTAACGACTCTCAAAATATTATCTGGCTCCTTGTCTGATTTACTGGCTTCTACTGACAATCTGTGTGCAGAGTTAGCTTATTCTTACTATCATTTGTAACACATTCCTCAAGGTTTAAAGTGATCTAGATATAGACTAGTTAAGCTTGTTTCGTACTACACTACCGGTATTCAGGCTAATATTATACATTTCTTAGTTGGCATTTAATCTCATTAATAAATATTTAATCTCTTAAATTAATGTTAACATTCATATCAACATATTTGACGTACCATGAAAATGTAATTTGCGGATTCCATACAATTCTATTCCGTGTCTAGTTCTATACATTCTGATTCTGTGTCGAACAGGCATAAAATACAAATCACCAGGTTATACCAAGTAGATATGGTTAATTATTTTCAACAAGGTTTGCAGTAGAAACAGATACTGCATGCATAGATTAAATTATAAACCAAATTTAAATATCCATGGAAACAAAAATACTAAAAACATGAATGAAATCAACCGCTACCTCGAGTGTTTTACCGTATTGAACTATGCTATTTTCGTAAGAAGAATTCAAAACAGGGGTTTGTATGCCTTACCATTACGCTCCCAGCTTTTTTGTAGGAATTTTTCCTTCTTTTTTGTCTATGTTCTTATAGAGTACATCGAAATATTTAGCATTTCCTTGTCTTCTACGGTGTATACAAGAGTTACCTTCATCGCTATGAATTGCTGAATCTAGTGTATAAATAAAAACCTTAAAATTATATGTTATTTGTTATGCTAGGGCAATTTATTAGAACATGATTTAGTTTTACTTCAAAATCAATTTTGCGCTAAAGAAAAGGATTATGTAATAAACAAGAAGTAAACTTTTGGGATTGGCAATCTTACAAGATAGGTCTTAGACGGAGAACAATAGAGTATAAGCTTTGCCAAAACTCAGTTTATACTTCTCCAACAAGAACTGTGGAAGCTTGGTCTAAGATATTCGTACTCGTATGAGAAAATGCATTTATAATCTAAACAGTTCATTAAAAAAAAAAATATCCTCAACGGTAGGCCATCGATTGCTTCGATCAACTCAAAAGCCTATTGTTTAAAATTTGTTAATTTTTTCATACAAGTTAGTTATTTAAAAAGTTAGTGTTTTACTACCCCTGTCAATCACCGATTTACTCTTAACGATTACAGATACGGACTTAAAGGAAATACAGTATCTAATATTTCGTCCAACTAAGAGTTAAGCTATTGATTTAATTTTAACAAATTATTGAATATCATAAACCTTTTGTAATATAACTGAAACTTTGCTAACTTTTAAAACATGCAAAATTTAAGTTAACGGAAAAATGTGTGCTACAGTACAACAAACAGAAACTAATATGTGTTAGTGATGTAAAACTAAATTATTCAGTTCCAAATCACAAAACTATGGGGGGATTATGGGGGGAGTTGATTCGCAAGAGGAGATCATAGGAAGTCGCTGGAGCGGGGATCTTCTACTTCGGATTATATGTGGATTTGTGACAAGGAAGGACTTTTTGTGGTATTTGGTTATATTGGGATACATTATTGCTTTCCAATTCTTTTAAAAATATTCAGTAATTTTTTACACTGTACTTAAACAATTGTATTCTGTGTTACAATATAAGTTACAAGAGGTTCTACCCGCGAATTCACGGGTCACGGGTCTACAGAAGCCACCATTAAATTAATTAAATTAACTTTGACTTTATATTTCATTTAAAGGTCCCAAGTTCGAGAAATTGTAATCTGAAATTATGTTAAAAGCCGTGGAACCTTCATACCTCCTTACGTCCTAAGGTGGCCGAGGTGGGTACGGTTGTACCTGATCTCACCGCTCTCTTTCACGACGTATTTAATACTTTACTTAAATAGTTTTCAATGAAATGGTGACCTGTTAAAGATTGGTGACAACCTCTTGGAACGAACAACATACATGGTTTGTTAATCTCATAATCATCGTGTTTCAAACACATTTAATCACTCACTTGTATCAAACAGTTAGAAATAGCTTCACTGTCCATTCACCACACCTCTTTTAAGAACATAAAACCATTATGATAAAACTAAATAATAAAATAAGTAAACAAAAATGTAAACAAACAAATTATATTGTCAATTGCATTGGCCAGCTGTTGTTCACAAAATTAATCGAATAACGTTAACTTCCAAAACACGCAAGGCGTAGCCCTTTGGAAATCAGCCTGTGGGGCAGAGCCCTTAGGGAGTTCGTCCATATCAATACTTTTCGGCAAATCTACACACTCAAAGCTTCATTTTGATATACCGTATGCCTATATTTATATTTGGTAAATGACCTTAACCGTTTACATAAAATTTGATTGTATCACTTTAATAATATAATAGATTTTCAGATATAAATGTTGGTACATTAGGTTGGCTCAGTAACACCTACGTCATTCGCGTATTGGGTCTGATGATTGGACTGTGCAATCGAAATCGATAACCACTTACCATATTTTTTGAATATTTACCTTCTTGTGAGTAACAATATAGGCGTAAATATATGTTTTAAGTATTATGAGACGTCTCTTTTATTTAATTTCAAATTTATGAGCAACACCGTTTTTTTAATATTTATATGTGTATGTTGAATACACCCTCATAAAGACCTGTTACTTGATATGATTGCAGTTGTAACGTACTGTTATATGTTTAACCACACTTCAACCAAACCAATAAATCAGGAAAGCAATTTCGACGACGACAAGTTTCCTTAGACATCTGTTGTTACTCAAAAACCTCAAGATGAGTTCTCAAACTATACAAAGGTGTTTTCAGGCTCTTTTGAAACTAAAATTAGTAATATTTATTTAAATATTATAACATAATTCCAACGCTTACACAATATATATAAATATTCACTATGATATTGTTGAACAAATAAATGTTGTCAGCATTACACAACGTATAGCTTTGAGGTTTTTAACCATACGATTTTCTATAAATAGTTCAGTACTACACACCATTTATAAGTTATATTAAAAAACATTATGTGCCAAAAATATTAACGCCAGTTTTTCTTGGTATAGAAACAACAGAGGTTTTCATGTTTTTGTATTTTTATTTTGTACTGGCTAAGTTATTCAAACATTTTGTAATCTGCATGGATATGAAACTTGTTAAAGCCTAAACAGGTTTATTAGATTAGCTTGAAACATAAGCTTAGAATATATCTCAGATTCATAGAGTTCGATTGGTGTAGTTATTAAACTAAGCTTTAGTATATTTTAAACTTATTTTTCCTACAGTTACGTGACAAAGTGGGATATTATTTTTATTATTTTTGCCAGACGGACATCCCTAAGTGCTGATTGAGCTTTTATCATAAACACAGGTGTTAGTTTTCGCCTCAAATCATTTATTTGAACTATCTATGCCATGTATATAAATTAAAATAGCTATCTTAATATTGTATACTTAGTTTTGTTGTCTCTCCTCGGATTTGGCTTGGTTTAGCTCCTATGTATTTAATTACATTTTGGGAACTTTCTAAGATGAAATCTATATCAGTTTCAAGATTCCAAAACAATATGAAACCAGTGCTACTATTGTTGATTGTAATGTGACATGTACACAATGCTCTCTAAAATAATAGAAACGATGACTAATTTACTAGTAATAATATAAACTTGATGTCTTGTATTATAAATACTGACATTTATTCAAAAGTGACAGCCATCCAAGAAGGTTGCATTTCGTATACGAAATAATTATCGAACCGGTTTAACTTGAGTGAATGGCACAAAAGAGGGTTACTATATAATCATAGTCTTGTACATATAATCACAGTAGATTGACATTTAGATTTACCTGCCATACAAATAAAAAAGTTAATTTGAAAATACTGGTTTTAAATTTGGATAACAAGTATATCCATTGTTTAGGTACTACAAATTAGTAAACTTTGTCATTTATCATTCACTGGCTGCTGTACCCATGCTTTGCAATGGAAAGAACGAAAAAACTGTCTTAACTTAATTCATAACGAAAATTCTAGCTTGCGCTCTGAACTTGTAAAGCATGAAATAACCTATATTTGATATTTACAACTTTTAGTAATTACATATTTATTATTTTCCTTGAAAACCACTGAATTTTAAATTGTAAAGAACCTAAACCAGACTATCATATATTTTATGCTACACCAATGTGTTAAGTCCAACATGCAAGGTCTATAATAAACAGGCTTGGCAAGCAACCACTTAGGCTCAGCTCTGACGCAGTAGCTTGTCCGGTTCCATGTTGAGAATATATATATTTGTTCATAATACAAATGCAAATTATATAGTTTCCATCCAGTATTTGTATGTTCTTGTATACATCCTGTGTTATACACCGTATGTTACACAACCTACATAGTTAAATTAGTTTCTGTCTTGTTTGGCCAATTTTTAAACTTAAGTTTATCTGTTTGTAAATTACTATATTTCGGTTTAAGTTATTATAACCCTAAACAAAAAATTTTATTTGTTTGAAAAAATACAATTTTTCTAGGCATTTAGGAAGGAGAGTTTTCCAAATTCAATTACTCTCAATGTGTTCCATCTCGTGTGATATAATAACCAAAATAACACGTTCGTTGTGGGATTAAACTGATGTAAGCTTTTTAACGATATGAAGTGAATTAATTTAGTTTCTAACTAAATAATACATGGTCAATAAACCTCTTATAAATTAATAGGATATATGGCTACACTTCCATAATGTTCCTATGATATAATATGTGTTACTATATTCTTGTACACAGACCCGAGGTATATTGTACTGCTTTCTACTCTTGTTTTATTTTTGTAAATTACGGGTTATTAATAGTGTATTACTTTACGATTCCTGAAAACAAGTGTTTACCGGACGATTGTGCGATTATCATACGAGTCCGGTAAACACATTTTGAACGAGTAACGTACACTACTAAATCCGTACAAATCCTTATATATTACCAACTAAAGGACTAAAAATCACTAGTCATAACTTCTAAGAGAGGTTATGTTTTTGTTTATAACCACTCGTAGCCATATAAATACAGTATAATCAGCTGATTGATGTCCGGTAAAACTCATTACAGTACAGTAGCACGTAATGAAACTCCATTAGATTAAGCTGGCGGCAAAGAGCTGATTTCTGGACTAACTCCATGCGTGGGAAGTTCATCAAAATAGCGTACGTAGTGTGGTGTAAAAATATTTTTCCCCTTATCAAACTACTAGCTGTACCCGCGGGATTTGCCCCGTTTAACTTCATATGTGAGCTCGTTCGCATGGCTCAATCACGTCCTGGTTGAAGTTCGTTCGCTACGCTCACTCACCTTAAGGTTGGAGCTCGTTCGCTGCGCTCACACGTCCTGGTTGAAGTTCATTCGCTACGCTCACTCACCTTTACGGTTGGAGCTATTACTAATACACTATTACATAATACATAATCCTCTATTTATTTAGTATCCATCATACATTATGGGATACTCCCATTGTTTTAAAAACCTTGTATACTATGTGCCATACTCGCAGTTTGTTTCAAAGTAATTTAGTTATGAGTATCAAATATTGTATGTATATTAAAAAGAAAGTTTCAAGAATTAACAAATACACAATTTATAAAAATACAAATACCTTTATTTTCTACGAGTAGCTTTCGTTTAATAAGAAAAAAATATTATATGTGCTAGGTTAATAAGTGGCCTGTATTTATAAATAAGAAAAAGATTATTGTGGACTGACAAAAAATACTATAACTGTTTCTTTTGAAAGAAACATGCAGAATAGAAATATAAACAACCTCAATATATACCTATTTGGTTACTTAATATTAATCCTGATATTTTCAAAGGAATGTTGAGATTTGTTTATGGCTATGACACTACTGCAAAAGTGGATATTGATTTCATGTATGTTGCAAGACATTATTTTATGAAAGCTTTGAAAGACAGCCTCGGTGATTAAAAAAGAAAACATTTGTTCCCTGGTGAATAACCCTGCATGTTACACTGATGTGGTGATGGACTCAGCCATTACGAAGGTATTGAGATTTGAGACGGATCATGTGTTATTTGTTTTTTATTTTTCTATTCTGCTAAACGTAATTAAGGTGTGGAAGTAAAAAGGAGGGAAGGATATTTACATATTCCTGCCATGAAAGCTGCGCCATTGTATAAAATTTCCAACCATATGCTAACCTACTGAGGTTTAGATATGCTTTTGTTTGTTTTGTATAAATATATTAGCAAAGATTTCCCCGTTTCGGTAAACCTGTAGACTATGTGGGTTTCTATTCAGCTGGTTGAGTTTTACACTTTATTATTCATTTGATTGATTTTCTATAAAAATAACTATAGCTTTAATGAGACTTTGTGATTTTTAATTAGATGTTTACTTTGTTGTTGTGTTAATATGTTACTGCAGCATATAAAACAAGGAGTATTAATGAGTAAAATATAGTCCACATATAGTTTAAAATTATAAGTTTGACTTGTAGGGTACCAACACAAAGATCAAGCATTATGTACACACAAAGAACATGTTAATGTACAGTATGTATTAATGCAAGTGTACTAAGAGCTCAAAACAACGGTTACGTATATGTTTGGTTTGGTTTTTTTCTTTACGTTGCTTCTCTATTATTATTAACATGGTAATGATATGGTGTTACAAGCAAACATAATGTCAAAGTGGCGAAACCGAAGCGCCCGAAGGCCACGGAATAACAGGAAATGTTATTGCAGAGTGGAAGGTTCTTCCCGTGTGCGTTAGACGTTGGTCAAAATGATACCAAGCAATAGTAACATATTTTACACTTTATGTGTTAAATATTTGATGACTGTTTGGTTAAAGATATTTGTTGAGAATTGATGTTATTGTGGAGGGTATGATTTTAAACATTAAAGAAGGGACTTCTTTCAAAGGTATCTTGAAAAATAATCATTCAATCATTCAATTTAGCATAAAGTAATTTAGCATATAAAGATTTCAAAACCAAAATTTGTTCAATACAACATATCACATTCGATTAAAGTTGGTCCTATAATCGTTTAGAAACATATTGTGTCTTTTCATCAAGTTATGGTTTTTCATAACCATAACTGAATTTTGTATTAGACAAAATCCTATCCTATTTATAGATTTTAAAATCCCCACTGTTTAACAACTAGTTGACTTCATGCATTATTGTACTCTTCAATGATTCGTACCACGCACTTTAATCATCGCATTACTATTTATTCTAACGAGTAACAAATTTACTTTTAATTGAAGTAATATTATTACACGTAGTTAAAAATGTTGTTAAAAAATCAATACAATATACTGTTTAGTATAAAAAATCAAGTTTACTATTTAGAGAAGTTGAATCCGACTGGAGGAACGTTGTGATTATCCGTACTATTTACGGAGATTAAAACGTAATTTAAAGTAACTTAAACCATCAAAATGTTGAGTAGATGGAGAATGGAAGGTGGCAGGAAAACTTCTCATATTCATTGTTGTGCTTCTCGATCAATAAAATTACTATTTAGAACAAACATGTACCAAAATAATGATACAGTGATTAAGATAGTTGTATATGAATTTAAGCAATTCCGAATAATAGGAATAGTTAGTTTTTTTTAAAACATGTAGATATTTTATTTCCTTTTAGCTAGAAAAAAAAACTTCTTCGACCACATTGAAGGATTATAGGTATTTCGACTACCATAACCGTATCACCACCACTACCAGCCAACGAAGAGGTCCTTTAGCTATTTTACCTTTTTAACACCCTGAAATGTAAAAGAAAAAAATTTGATGCATTTGGTAATAAAAGTTGTGATTAAGGCATGAGTATAGCTGTTGCAGTAGAGAAAACTATAACGGAGTTTTTGATAAAAAATTTAGTAAAAACGGATCCATAAATAATGTATCTCAAACCTTCAGATAGGTTGATTTCGTAACTTTAACTTTTTTTTGTATATAATCAATTAGTGTGTTTAAAACATGGTGTTACTAATTAGTTTGTAAATAGGGGGGAGCAGATAGTCTAGAGGTAGAGTGTAGAATGTCCCCGGTGACCTAGGTTTAAACCAATAACTGATATATTTTATGTGAGTGATAACGTAACCCTGTTATAGGCTAAAGTGACGTGATAAAACAATGCCTAACACAACCCTAGATCAAAAAATAACGTAAAGATTAAAATTAACTGTTCTATATGTTTATCATTGTCAATGTCATCAGTAAATGAATGATTTTGTACTACATTTATTTATAATTTAAAACCATCGTTTTGTTAAAAATATTTGCTGTTATAGGTTTAGGAAAATTTAATTAATTTGAAAACAAATCATTACATTAGATGGGCAGCTATCTTAATTTCAAAGTCAGCTTGGCGCAGTAATATATAATGTCAAGGTACGGCCAACGATCACACATACTCGTTTGGTACGACAAACGGATTGATGGTTACGTTTTTCAGCAGGATTCCGTTATCTGAATGTTACCGCAAACATGCAACATAGATGAATACTATGTAGGGATAGTGACATGATAGCTAGACAATCTAAGCGAATATAATAGTAATTATATAAGAACATCTACTGCACAACATACTATTGTCACTTGTTACGAGATAATATTTTACAATACATATAATATAAGAAAGTTTTTTACGAGTATGAATATTTTTTGTGTTTATATCATGATATCATGTTTCTTTTATTCAAATTGTTGAAATAATTTGTTTTAAACAATTGTATATACATTTTGATGTAATTTATTCATTTGTCAAATGTTTTAAAACATTTTATTTTATTTTTATCCTTTTATAGTCTTAAGTAATTAAAAGAGTGCAAAACATTTTAAATGTTAACTATTAAGTATAACATTTCATAATTAACAGAAAAATATATCCATACAATCGTCTTCCTCATACACATTTAATTAAATAACATCTGAGGCATGTATGAACAGAGTTAAGTTAACATTTCAGAGTTGGCTTTTGTCTCTGTGTATGAGGTGTCATGACAACAAAGAGCAAATTCTCACTATCCTTGGAGAGCTCAACTTTAATTACTTGCTTTTGTCACTACACGATTTAATTATAAACTTGAAAATAATTAATCGTATGTGTTCAATCAGTTAAGAACTTTAAAATTGCCTTAAACTTTAATAATATAGGCTACCAAGAATGTCGTAATTTTATACAGAAAAAAAAAAAAAACTAGATAAGATTAAAGGGTACTTGTGTTTTATCTAAACTAATTACGTACATACATACAGTATATACATACATATACATACTGTACAAGTACGTACATATTGTTTTTTTATTGTTTATCAGTCAATTTAAGGAACGTTTTATTTAATCTACCAGCCAAGTAAGCGTTTATTCGGTTAAACACTTAAATGCGTCACGATTTAAATTCCTTTAACTAGCTGGCCCGACATAAGTCGTCCTGTCCTAATGTGGTTTTATGTCAATGCTCGTTCATTTTCAAGATGAGCTCGTTTCCATGAATCAATCACGTCCTGGTTGAAGTTCGTTCGCTACGCTTACTCACCTTTAGGTTGGAGCTCGTTCACTGCGCTCACTTGCCTTCAGGTTTGCTCGTTCGCTACGCTAACTCATCTCTATGTTGAAGTTCGTTCGCTACGCTCAGTCACCTTTTGGTTGCAAATTATCTGTTGTCATAAATAAAAAAATAATAGTACTGCGCCCTGTAGGTAAAAATATTAACCTTTAAATGCTATTGAACATCGCAGAATCAAATTGTTTAGTTAAACCAGCTTTTAAGATTCTTTAATTCTATTTAAATATAAATACTCATAAGGTTAACGTTGGAAACTTCAGAGCTACTGGTGCGGAGCCCTTTTGACGGATCTGCACGAAACTTCACACAAACCATCCTTGAATAATGCTGAATAATGCCTAAAAGTTTAATTATAATCTGTCTCTCGGTTTCAGAGTCCATAAAGGACAAACAAGCATACATTGGATTTTATGTATATAGATAGATAGACGAATGAATATTTGTAAGGCAATAAAATGCGATAAAATAATAACTTCTTGGATTTCAATATTTTATTTTAATAATTCATAAATTTGAAAAATGCTGTAAGAAGATGTCACACACCCGCTCAGTGCTAAATAAATATACAAATCCTGCCCTTCTGAATGAATTACACATTAATTTTAAGAGTTAGAACTAATAATGAAGTATAAACCATTAGAGTTAATAAAACGCATTATTATTTTGTAAAGAATATAAGCTGCACCAAATATTCAAGGGTTCTTCACAGGCCATCAACAATAGTTGGAGTAAAAATAATAAAATAATCTCCTATTTATAAAAAGGTAAATAGGTGCAAATATTTGAATGTTATATGCTGTGTGCTAATTTATCAAGAAATGATTGGCTTTGTATGCAGTTTTCTTTTACAAAAACGTCAAACTTGTAAAATATAGTGTCTAAGTTATAATAATCCCCTATGATTAGCTAGGCAAGTACGTACGTGGATCCACTCGGCGTTATGTATTGAAAGCATTTATTATCAGGCAAAAGGAATTGACAAAGAAACAGAGGATTCAACAATCCACTCTCAATTTTTTTAAATATTTTTAACGTATACTTCAAGTTTTTTAATAAGATTAATTAATAATGAAATAACACTAAACGGAATTCAGCAAACATAAAATTATAAATTACAAGCCCGTTCACAATTGATATTCAATCAACTAAATCAAATAGCAAATAATTACTGTATTCTAAACAAGTACTAGCAGCTTTAAAAAACGCTTTAAGATTTTTGAAAAAGTTATCAAAAGACAATAAGCAGCAAACAAACAAGCTGATTTCAGCGTCAAATTATGCCAGCTTCCGGCTGCACCTGATTTGCTTTCAAAAACAGGAAATTGATCCACTGCGGAGCAAAATAAAACCGACGAAACTATAATAAAATATATAAACCTTTCTATTTACTCTCAATGAAACTCTGCTACTTCATGATATTAATATAACCTTTTAACAACTTCTATGTTTACTTTTGAGTTTCCAGTTTTAAAGGTTGGGTGGTTTGTTTTATGTGTATATTGACTTTTTTACACTTTAAGAAGGTGTATTGCGATGTGTCTTTTTATTTGTCGCGGTTACGCTACTACTACATGATTCAGGTTGTAGTAAATACGAATTTTTGGTTAGTGGTATAAAGATTTTAAGCATTTTGGAAGTGATATTTTGTAACGTAATACATAATAACATTTTCTAAAACAGCAACTTTTTAAATATATTATATGACATTAAAAATAAATGAAAACTCAACTTTTAAATAACTGGGCGTGATAGATGAATATAATAGAGGTAATAAGTCCATTCCATTGAAAAGCATTACAAATAAGAAGGAAGTACTAATAGTAATTATGCATAACACATCAAATTCCAAAATTACATTATAATAAAACCTACAATGTGATTATTAGGGAATAACACTGCAATAGTATTTTACGCAACGATTGCGTAAAGATAGTGTTAACAACACGAGTAGAAAATTTAAGGTACGAGCCTTGGCGAGTGCCTTAAAAACTTCTACCAGTGTCGTTAACATTATTTACGCGAGTTGCGTACACTACTTTACCTACGACATTGTTTTAATTACTAAAAATCACTACTTACTTATAACTTCTAAATGAGGTTATGTTTTCGTTTTTAACCTCTCATTGCCAGTGACAGTGATGCAACGAAACATTGTATTAAACACTAATTGCACCAATCAACAATTAAATTAGCCTGAACAGCTGATTAGTTGATTTTCGAATCATTAAAATTTTAATTCTCCTCTCTAAATCCTTGAACCTCATTGGATCGTTACACGCGTTGTTATGAGTAAAACTGTGCTGTTATGAAAGTAAACAATACTGAAACGGCTACTTTAATAAACGGTCGTAGGTAAAGATATTTTTACTATTAGCAATTAAGTGTTTAAATACAGCAGTATTATGCAGGACTTTTGCAACTTTATGCAACTACTTATATTATATTCTAACAAGTAAATGAAAGGCAATTTAGTTTTTGTTGAATTATGTGGTTATTTTTAAGACTATAAGCCAATATAATATAAAGTAAACAGCTGATTAAACATAATGAATGATAAAAGTAGGTTATTTTCCTCCCAGATGAAAGCAGTGGGTGGATGAAGTAGAGCAGAGTTTATCTTTCAAGCCGCTGATTTAATTTGTAGTAAGTTTCCACTGAGCAAACACCGTGATATTTTTCATCAAACACTTTGGTGGAATTAAAACATTAGTTTTCCATTATAACTCGTGGAGAAACAGTTACTAAATAAAAAGTGTTAAATTATTGTACGTAATAATATATCAAAACATTTCAAAGTATCACCTGCCGTTATTTTTAACATTAGCATCTTTCCCCCTTGACTTTTATGATATCAACAAAGCGATTAATCAAAATAGGCTAACCTCAACATCCAACTGAAACGTGCACTTCCAACTCAAAACTGTACAATTCAGTCGTCCTATTTTTTACACGATATCTAACAACAATTTAGGGTAGGGGGATAGTTAAACATTGAAATGTTCTATTAAATACTATGAAAATCATGTGGTTTATAGAAAAATTTTAATTATTTAAGTAAAATAGTTCCAATACATATTCCAATAAATATTATGAATAGCATTTCCAAATTAAACAGTTACTCTGATAAAAAATATATATATTTTTCATATTTTTGTTGTGTTAAACATTGTTTTAAATTTTATAAAAAAGAGAGAACATTTCGGATCAAATATATCATGAAGAAAAGTTTAGAGATTCTGTTTGAAAGGCTATTTAGAATTCAATTAAACGCCTCACTGCAACATAAAATAATAAACTTTGCTTTTAGCTCGGATGCTTTTTCAAAGCTTTGGATGCTTCCAGTATGGCTTTCAAAAATAGTATATCGCATTTATAAGTTCCAGATTTTTTTCTATAACTTATTTAATGGAATGTGAAGCCTATTTTTCATTACAATATACTTACTCTTGATATACACAGTTTTAAAACAAGCTATCCACTAATTATATACAGATTTAATCCAATAATACAAAAAATATATATACTGAAGGCCTAAAATTCAGCCAAAACGATAGAAAACACGTTAAACCAATTACAAACAACACTAGACTTAATGCTTTATTTATATTTTTTTAATAAATTTAAAACCTCATAACAGTTATAATACACATTAGAATGTGTAAAATGTTTACAGTAATAGTTTTTATTTATTTTTCAATTTATTATTAAGTATTTCTTCGAACCTTCTTATAATGGTTGGGCTCAAATAGTAATTGTATGAGAAATCATCCAACTAGAATTCACAAAAATAGTAGACAAAAAATAGTATAGACAATCATTACATAACCCACAATTCTAGGCAAAGTCTTGACTAAGAAGAATTGAGTTTATTAGGAGAAGGTTTGTAGTGAAACCAGCGGTGCGTGGATAACCCACACCAAATTACTCCTTCGCTTTCTCCCTCTAAGTTAATCTTCAACGCCATGATGGTAAACAAAAAAATACCTGATGGGTGTAATATGTATGCTATATTTTTTATTATAATGGTTATTTTGGTTTAATAATGACACTGTTATTATACAATATTGTTTTGATTTAAAACTAGATATTATCGCAAAAAATATCTATTTAAAGATTGAATCATAATTGGTAACATTGTACAATATTACAAACCATAGACTAACTCATTTTTTTATTGTTAAGTTAGCTTGAGTATGGCGTAAAATATCGTACGTCACTCGTTCAAAATACGTGTACCAGATTCTTATGGTAATCCCGCACTCGACTTCGTCTACCAGGGGGAACTACAAGTTAATACATATTTTCAGGACAAGTAACATAATATACTGTATCGCTAACCTGTTTTTTTTTTTTTTTTCAGAAAAAAGCACGAATGAATGCAAAAACAAATTAAAAACTACCCAAAAAAACATGAAATAAAACGATGCTTTGTTAAAAACAAATGCCTTTTAATTCCACCCACATATCCTAGGACATAAGCCTATCGAACGGGAACGTTTACAAGTTACTTCTTATGCCTGACATGAAGGCCTGTGGTGTTATCACTTAATCAAATCAATTAATGATTGGCAGGAATCGAACTCGGGACTTTGGGGACTAAAATCCTCCTCTTTACTTCCAAGAAAGTTTGCCTTCCCAATACCTTACTAACTAGAAACTGCATTCAAAACATAACAGGCTGAATGTAATTATTTATCTCATGAAAGTTGATCAAGTTTAAATTTGATTAAGAATATATTGACTACTCTTTCTTTCCGACCGTTTAAAGTTATGTAAAACTGTCAAAAGTGCCTTAAATATAATGCAAATGAGAATAAATATTTTATTTTCCAGCACTAATAAAAATATTGCCTAAATGGGAGACCTTCTATGAAAGAACATTCTTGATCGAGAACCTTCTTGTTTAATAACCATCAATGTTTGAGGTAAGATAGTGATACACAAAATAAAAGTAGAGTTTCCTTAGATTTTTGACTCAAATATTCTTAAAAAAAAAAATTGAAAATGTAAGAATGTTTACAATGTTTGATACAACTAGCAGCATTTTAGAGTTATTTTATTCGGAAGAAAAAAAGGTGTCTAAGGAAACTGCTATACTGTAGCTAGGAATTAATAAATTATGCAAATCAAGAATATGTAAAGTAAAATTTAAATTTAAATCTGACAAGAAATTCGCGTCTTCTGTTGCAAAATGGCCCTTCAGGCAACACTACTGTGAAATAAAAACGACCAGTTTGAGATTAAATCGTTTTATGACCCCATTCAAGTGTTTAACTAAAATAGGGAACTACAAATGGTATTTCAATACCACATTATGTAAAAATTGAACTAGAAACATAAACTTCACTTTAGATTAAGTACAATATTTATATTTATTTATAATAGTCTACAGTACAGGTATAAACGGCTCTCAATAAAAGATATTATTGCAATGCATTGCATTAGCTATGTATTTCAGCTATTATGAAGATTTATCATGTATACTTGTATACTTGTATTATAGTTTTAAAATCATTGTTATTTTATCCAGAATTGTTTAAATAATCACCTGCTCTCTAAACAATGAGTTGCTGTTTATGTTTTTTGTTCTTCATTATTTTATTACAAGTTACAGTTTACCTCGATTTCGAGCAACAGGCTATCTAGTAACTATTATTGGCCTACAGAAGATTGACCATGTACCTTTTTCAAGTCAGTGACCGGTATTAGGAGTGTTTTATCCATTATGTATTTTGTTTTACCACTAGGCCTACGTAATATTATATACTAACTTTTTTATGTTAACCAATACAATATATATTTTGGGCGGAAGCAAATGCGTTATACCACAATATAAACAAATTGCCTTTACAGAAATTATAACAAAAAAATGTGTGACATGTAACATTATTAAATGGGTTGCCACAATTTAAACCAATCTTCAATTGAAAAGTTATAAATGCCTCTATTATAGAGTCGTTTAGTTTTAGATTTCAAAATGCCCACACCTATCACTTAGGTTTATTCAGGCATGACTAGCTCAACGATTATATGCTAATTAATTAACTGTATATTTTAAGTCATATTGTTAGATTGAAGTAGTTAATTGATTGTATCACAATGTTTATATTTGAATAAATGTAACTACTTTTTTATGAAAAAGACTAAGCTGGGTTATAAATAAAATGTTAAATTCCTTAAATTTTATTACATATGCAAGTTAAGTTTGTAAAAAGTTAAGTACTCGTTTAACAAACCAACACACTATTTGTTTAAACATTCTAAAATACAGCGACTTTCAAATACGAATGAGACCAATGATATAGCTGAGTACATCAATAAAATATATATTATTTATTAGGTAAAAATACAAATTCAATATTACTTTCAAAAAATGGTTATTACGTGTTTTAATGTGTGTTTTATTTAAAAATGCAAAAATATAAATAAAAAAAATATTCTTGTGAAATAAGATAAAGTATTATTAAATTGTGTTTTTCTTATTATGACAAATCTTTGCAGTAATGTATTTTAAACCACTGTGTGTATTATTTGAGATGTTTTCTTATCATCCAAGAAAACCTGTTACAGAGATATCCTTGGATAACTTAGAATTTATAGTAGCCTAATTTGAACAAAACATTTCCTTTTAAGAAAGGAAGAATTGCGACCAATAAAGATTAATGAGGTTATACGAGTATAATACGTGACAAAGTCTTTACAACGTCCAAACTTTCGACATACATTGAAAATCCCTTGGATGAGAATGTTTTTTAGTAGATTTTCCATGTGAATCATATGATCAATTATATGATATGAATCATAAATAATCGTTGAGCCTATTTTATTGATTCACTGTGGAATCATAGAATCATGGAGATTACCTACTTCTATAAACATGTTTGATTAAAAATTCAAAAACGTAAACTGATGGTACTTCACAGGTGGACACTTTACAGGGTTATTGCCATGTGGATTGATTTTAACATTTTATTAAACTATAATCAGTTTATTAAGGTTTTAAACTTCATATAAATTAGAAAAAGTTATTGTAGAATGTTGTGTCGGGTGTATATGTATTTAATATATGCTACGTGTATATTATATAAACATTTTAGTCATTCCTTAAATGTTTATAAATAGTTTATGTAACCCATATACGATAGTTTAAAACCCTCATCTTATGATGTCCTAAGGAAGAATTAATATCAAAACGAATATTGTAAACCCCTTTTACCTTTCAAAGATTATGTTCAATAATGTTATTAGCTGAACATATTAATTAACAGTAAATTAAATATTTTATTGCAGATCTATAACATTAATAAATCAATATGTATGGTTAATGCAACGTCGCCACTATAACGGCAAATACCTTGCAGGAGATGGGACTTGTGAGAATAAAAACTACATAATTAGTAAATACCACGGGCTGCACGGACCAGGATAGAGGTGTGATGGTCACTGGACTAGGACAAACTGGAGTAGTGGTTAGATACAATGGTATGGCGTGGTCCCAGCAGCCAATGGAAATTTATGACGCCACAGACGTGGCATGATAAGGTGTAACGCACACACACGCACACGCACACACACAGAAACACAAATTTAATTTCGTTTCTGAATTTCTATTAGAAAAGCTGTTAACAAGATATTTTGATTCACATTAAATACATATGATATCCTCAAACATACTACAGTTATAAATGATTATAATCAGCTTGGGCGTTTCAATTCCATTAAAAACAACTATTTGGTCTCTTCTTTAAAAATTTGATGTAGTTATATTTTAAACTGAAGTATCAGGTATTTGAAATTTACTATTCACATTTAAAACCGTTATAAAGAATGTGTGGTAGAATTATTGGATGTTTGAAAATGAACCTTGGAAATCGATAAATCGCAAAAGGTCAAAGCCCAAATGGAATTGCATTAATAGTTAATACTATTATTTTGTATCTCCACTAGATCAAAAGCCTTGAAAGCACTCACATACACAAGTCTTTAAATAGGTTAAGTGAGTGAGATTGAAAAATAACGTGACAAAGGAAACCCTTATTGTTTTAGATATATAGAATCAAAACCCCAAAAAATTACAATTCAGTCTATAAATACAGTTTATTTGTTAAGAGGCCTTTATTAATATAACTTGAATGTAGTGACAAATATAATTCCATCGGATGTTTATGCTATAGGAGCCGAAACATCTTATATCCTTCTAATATTTAAATTTGATATTATAAAAAAAAAAAAACTAAGGAAAAACAGAACTCAACATTACTTATAATTAAAGTCACATTTACTTAAACCTGTAAGCATATATAACATTTATTTGGTAGCAGTGAAGATTGCCCTACAGCTTTGGAAGGAAAAGATAATCCTATCATCGCAAAGGCCAGCCTCGCCCTGTGTTACTGCTGGTACGTGATGGCACCAAAGTCATTCTTCAATCAAAACTGTTGACTTGTTAGCTTGACCAAGAAAAATCCCATCTAATTTTAATACAAGGTCACGTGATGGGAAAATACTTTTAGGATGACGTAATACGATTACCTTACAGCAGCTTGGTAATTTTAGTTTATTAATAATTTGTCTGGTACTTTTAGATGGATAGGTATGTTTAAAATCGTATTCGATAAAAGTCCCACGACAAATTGGTGTTTAAATTATTAAAAATACCATACGTTTCGTGAATTCTACGATATGGCATCATCAGTGGTAAAGCTTAACAAATTCCAATTTGACATCGCTCTCGTCGGAAGGCCTAACATGTAGAGAAGGAACCGACCTTTTAATCATGCGATTAATTATTCTGGTCAATTTATTGACTGTTATTCAGAAAAGTTTATAATAAAAGGTAGTTTACACCAAGACTCACGTTCAATGTATGAATACAACAGTGTCATTTTGAGGCTTGTGATTGACTATAATTAAGGTTTACTAATAGAAAAATTAGTTTTGGTAATAAAATAAAATTATAAATGACTCAAATTCAATTTTATAATTTTTTATTATGAAATTAAACCGTCATAACCTAACCAAACCAACCAATCGTGCTGATAATGAAAAAATCCAATTAAGGTTTATCAATCGAAAAAAATAGTTCTGTTCATAAAATAAAATTATAAATGCCTCAAATTTAATTTTATAATGTTTTAATTACAAAATTAAACCGTCATAACCTAACCAAACTAACCAAACTTGCTGATAATGAAAAAAATCTAAGACAAAAAATAGTGCCACGGGTGAGATGTGAACGTACCTCCTTTAGTTTATCAGCCCGGCACTCTTTCCACTATAGTACCACCGAGGCCGATGGCATTAAATCGTATCGTTGCGGTAATGGTGGTTCCTCAGCCAATCAGAAGCCTCCAAATAACAGTGGTTGGCAAAACTAATCATGGAATAAAAATTCAGCCATTTGCACATTTGTCCACTCGTATCTTGTTACAAGATGCGTTATAGGCACATTACAGTAAATGTAAAAAAAAAAATAATTTTTGTTTGCTCCTCTATCAAGATTTGCTGAAAGTTAAATACATTATCTTGCAACGTGTATCTTACATTGATTGGTCAAATTACTTCTCATAAGCTAGCATTAGAATTAACTAGTAACTATAGCGTTTATTCTTTAAAATATCATTGCATTTTTTATATTTTGTTTTATTTCTAACATCCTTACCTAACGTAAATAACAATATGAAATTCGTATCCCTCTAAATTGATGTAGAAGGAAATTCCTTTTGCGTGTATTTGATTATCATAACCTTCATTTTATTGGTAAAAAGTTCTCTAATCCTTCCTTAAACAAAAAAGACAATACAATTATAATCCAACACCTAACTTTTGCCACTGGAAAAATTACATAATACAACGTTCGTAGTTTTAACCTTCTGTTCTACGTTTAACCACACTTCAACCAAACCAATAAATCAGGAAAGCAATTTTGGTGACGACAAGTTTCCTCAGACTTCTTCTGCCAATCAAAGCACTGAAACCAAGTTAACGAAAATACATCAGAAGTTCTCAGCTCTTTTAGGCCATCCTAGTAGATTTTAGTTAAACAGTTTAAAATGTTATCATGCTTAACTCAGTATTTACTGATTACGACTTTATATCCTATATATTTCATATAGAATAGATGTGATAGAGTACCATATAAGGGATTAAATTCTTTTTTACCTTGTTAATTTACAGAATTACTTTATCTAAAACATTTTGAAAATCAGCAACCCAAAATCAAAGGTTTATGACCTATTTCATTAAATGCGCCAAGAGATGCTATACACAGAATGTCTTTACATATGACCACATCAGATTTATACTTTTTGTAAACAGATAGTAATTTTGGCAAAATAAGTTTTGGTTTGAGTACTTAGTATTGGATAGGGCATATTTTACCTTAACTATTCAGACTACGGTACAAAAAAAACCTACTACTATTATATTTCAAACAAACTAACTATAAATTAATGAAGAGTTTAAGCCAGACAATTAATTATTACATACGTTATACAGTTGTATAAACGTATATACGTAAATGTATATAACAAATAACCTTGACTAGAAATCACACAAGGAACTTCTCGCTAATTTATTTAAGAAATAATTAACACTTAATTTGTGTTTATTGATTTATTGCCTAAGTAATTAGCAGATACGCATTAAGAATATTCAATTCATTGCTGAAAAGACTATGTTCAATAGTCGTTACTAATTAATGTTTCACAAAATAAAATATATATTTGTTAATTTTATAAGTAGTGTGTAAAGAAAAAAAAATACTTGTTACATTATTATTTTTATCTTTAGCGTGTTAAATGTAAGCCTTCTAAAATGTAATAATCATTTTCAGTACAACGTATTTTTGTTATTGATTTGAAATGTATGATGGACCAAAGGTAGACTTTACTATTTTCATAAATAAAAAAGTAAAGAAAATGTTTTATTAAATTTGAGGTAGTGTTAATATGGGGCGAAATAACAATCTTATCGTTTTAAAACTGTTTGATATTATTTTATAATAATTTTTTTATATGTATTAAAATTGTTATTACGAAACAAGAACATTTTCGTATGAAACGTAATTTTATTTAACGTTTGAAATTGAACAACCCTTTTGAAAACAAAATCGTTAAACGCGAATCCAATTTAATTTGACAATAGCGACCGTTCTTTGTTGAAGTCCAACACCAACAATTTACGAATATTTGCAAAGTGATTTCATGTTTCATGATAAATAGAACTATTTTTTTGAAAGTAAATAATTCATAAAATTACTATGAAATCCTTAAATAGTTAAACATAACCTTTTGAGATTTTGATGTCAGCAATATTTTATCTAAATACCACGTAGTTTTGAGCAGATTTAATTTTTGATATATATAACATTATCGCAAAGATTTCAATTCTAATGATATTATTATTTATTTCATATTAAGCGCATATTAGTTTAATACCGTTAGTTTTTTTTTTTTTTTTTTTTTTTGAAATCTATGACATTAACTGTAATTTTTATATATAGGTATTTTCCTAAGCTAACAATCGCATTGACTGTTAATATTAAACAATGTTTTTAATTACTTTATCAAATATCTTAACGATATTATGTACTTAAAAAAATACTATGCGTCGACATAAACACCATAAACATAAGCATGCAATTTTATTTTAACATGTTTTGGGGAATTATTTCAGTTAGGCTACTTTAAATGCTCGTTTCATATGGAAAAACACAAATTGATTATGTAAAATTAGTTTGTTTTACTTAATTAGTCTTATGTATCACTTTTCTAATTAATTTGATAATTAAATTACTAATAATTTAAATCTGCTATTTTCATGTAGATAACTGAAAATTAATTAGCTCTTCCATCGTTATACAACAGAGATGATGTTTCAGTTTCTTAAACCGGTTTATAAGCACATTTAATTTGTTATTATAAGGTAAATATATAATAGAAAGTAATAGTTGTAGTCTTTACATACATATATTGTTAACCCTTTAAATGTGTCAATACAGACATCCAAACAGTTTGGATTTGACCATTGATTGATTTTATTATGGTATTGCAATTGTTATTGCAATGTACACAAAATCTCTACCTTAATATCAATTGATTATTTAATTTCACTATTACATTACGAAAAGTGTATAAAAAGGTAAAGACCGTTCCGTTTCAAAACGTAAATAATACGTTGTCGTAGATTTTTAATTTTTTGGTTTTTTAAACTCTACAATACAAAATAGTTCATTCTAATTTCAAATTTGTGTGTCATAATTTTGAAGTTTGACTGCAAAATAAAAACATATGTGTATACGTATAGTACGTATTCATTAGCATATATACATAAGATATACAAAAATCTGCAACGTTTCCTTTTCAGAAATCATTAGGTTCTTTCATGTCCTAAGAAGGAGACCAAGCTGATACAGCTTGACATTGTAAGAACAGTGATGGGTTAAGGCATTGGCCAAGCCTAATGAATAACACATCAGCTGGACTACATCACTCACTGTCAAAGATGTCTCTGTGCACGAATTAGTGCTAAGAAATATATGGATTTGAATTTTTAGTGTATAAAATTATACTAAATACTATGTTCCAGGAAATGTGAATAAAACTTAATACTAAAAGTCGTGCATGTATTTAAAGCTATTGATAACGAATGAAATGTAGTACAAGTGTAATTCACTACTGAAAAATAATCACAGTACTTGCAGATTAGAAAACGAAGCAACCTGCTACTGAAAAAAACACATGTATCAAAAGTCAATACCATTTTAAATTTTAAATCTGGTAAATTGTCATCGTTACGACGTATATTGTGAACATTTTTTATGATGGCAAATATTTTACCGACTCTAATTAATTTATGGCCACTATATTTATTATGTACATATTATTATCCATTAGTGTATACAGTTTTAGTAGGATTTAGAGAATCGAGACATGACATTTGTACAAAGAAATCTTATTTGATTTATAATCATAAATTGGAACTTAGGTATTTAAAAGTAAAATATCATTGTAACCAATATATATACAGTAGTCAAGAGTTAACATTAGTATTAATCGACATTGTTATAGATACAATATAAGGGATTGTTAACCTTAACTGTTTCTACAACGTTCAATCCTTTTTTATAGTTTAAAGTTAATATCTAAAACACCCTTTATATAAAGTTTCGAAAATTGACTACGTGGAGAGTACAAATTCCAAGGATCGGCCAATAATGGTAAGCCGCAAAATTTTCAATTACTTGTAAGGAATGTTGATGTTCGTGACGTATAATTTCCTGGATCGGTATTTAATATAAACTTTCCATTAAAATCTACTTTTCAAACTACACTCAAAATGCACGTAGTTTTAACTGTTTTTATTAAGTTATACCAAGGTGATATGCAATAAACTCATTGAAGTTATAAGATATAGTGCTATCATAACTTTTTCTTAAAAGCACTCAGATGTGCTATTATTATACTAGCTGCTATATTACATCAAAAGAACACGTCTGTCAATAACATTTCAAGAACAGACTACTTATTAGCTTCACATGAGTCAAATACAGAGAAATGCATTAAAAAAAAAACGAACCAGTTGCCTTTGATTTGATATGTACTACGCTTAAGTTTCGACTAATGGTGTTCTAAGACATCATTTAAAATCCTTAGATGCATCGTGAATAATTACAATTTGTATATTCAACAAATTAGCAAGCAATACACCAAGCTTTATCTAAAAGTCTAAGGCAAAAGTAGAACATATAAGCTTAGTAGAGCAGTATATAAGCTGGAAGATTCCAAGCAGCTGCAAATCGCTCGAGATTATACAATATTTTCACCACAATAACATCAAATCTCGATTTTAGATGTAGTTTTTTTCCAAGCCCTTTAAACATAATAAACTGGTTTTTTTTCTGTTACAGATTTACTATATTGAAGCTAATTAAATAGAAACTTCATTACAATGCTTACCTTGTATATGGGCTGCATCTTTAATACAATCATATTAATGAAACGTTAATGTAATAGCATAATGACATTACACAATAAAATAAATATATCTTGAGACCGGTTGTATAAATTAAACGACGGAGCAAAACTGCGACCAGCTACTTTTTAATAGTGTTCAATGCTCAGTTAGAAAACCCAAAAATGATGTTGATGGCTATGTAATGGCAGACAAATTGGGAAGGGTCGAGAATAAAAACAGTCCACAATAGCAAAAACGATTATCTCAGCCTGTTTTTGTCACCGTCACCACATCTGCTGTCTACACATGAAATGAACTTTGTTTACAGTAATGTTAACATTGCGAGTACATATCGAACTATCAAAACGAATCGAAGTTTTTTTTAGGTTAGTCGACCCTAACCAAAGTACGAAACCTTAGGTTTCAGATACTTTAATAATTAACATTACATCTTATAATTAGGCTTAAAATACACATACAGGTATAGTTCTTTTTCCCGTATTAAATTTATGCAATAAACATTCACTAGCTGTTACCCATGGGCTTCATCCCGTTTGACTTCATAAGTATTAATAAAACTATTGATTGGTTGCTGAAATAAACAGAACAGAATACAGTAATACAAAAAAATAATCCCACATGATTTTAATAAGGTAATAGATTGAAAGAATAACAAACAAATAAGTACAGCTTTAACATTAGGTATGGAAGGTTCCCTTTAGAAAGGTATTACGGCCTTAAAGGGCAAATTATGAAATGATGGATAGTTTTGCGCAAGGTTTATTGTCATTACGAACATTTTAAGTAGGGCCTAAATGGTTTATGGGGGTATGACTTGTAGTTTTTTTCAAAAGTGCATCGGTACTTAGGGATTAACATGGATATGTGAGGGTTTGTGGACCATCCTTTCGCCTATAAGGGTTTGTAAACTATCTATGCTTAATTTAATAAATATCTTGGAATATGGTGATTATCAAAATGTAAATTGTTAACATACAATTGCCATAGAATATTTGTTTAATTAGCTTAAATCGTATTGCATAAAATATCTTAAATTTTAGTATTTAACCTACGAAACAAAAATTCTTTTCCATTTTGCCAATCTTAGTACGCAATTTTACTATGTGTGATGAAATATTGTTGTGGAAATCAAATAACAAATTAACTTCCACATTATACGAGTGATATATTATAAATGGAGGGGCAAGTGTTATACATTACAGTATATTAAAGTATCATGGAGCTCGGACATGTTAATACTCACGTCATTCTCACAAGTTTCTTTTTTAATACTAGCATGAGTGCTTGCAAAAATTATTTATAAAACACATTATTTTGTATTTTATTACTCAATTTATTTTCATACATGGAATGGAAAATCAGAAATAGTTTTGTTATTTATAATTAATTAGTAACAGAGTGACAAAATATTTCAGGATGGGAAAAGAGGACGAGTAAAATCTTTAAGAACCAACCCCCTTAGCGGATAGAAAATTATTAATGTAATCGCGCCTTTAAATAAACATTGAAAGTCTTTCGATTCAGGTTTAGCTAAGGAAAAATCTTAATATTTTAAACATGCAACGATGTTTCTAGGTTCTTCTTGATTCCTTGATGAAATATTCCACTGACAAAGAAATGTGAACTAATTAAATGCTTTCCAGAAATATGATTAAAAGCTCAAATATGGTAAATTGTGCATTACTTGTATAACTTTTGAGGTAAAAAAATTGTAAAAAATACCTGTTAATTTTTTTCGTTATTATATCAGTTTTTGTTTCATCAAATAGCGAAAAAAATATGAACAGCTGTTAGTCCACAAATCAGAAAGCAGATTCAGAACTACATTCACCTTTGTGAATAAACACTTTGAAGTCCAACATTAAATCAACCTAACTGCCACCATACTGACATATCGACTAACATCAAGGGAAACAGTTGCAAACAAGATACTCCTCAGCTTTGATGTTGATGATGAACTCCATGATTAGCTAAAGATAATCACAGTATAAAGCACCATACCACACACAAGACTATGAAAAGTATTTTTAGCAGGTCAAAAAGCTACTTAGATTACGATCTTCAATGGGTTTGTGGTTCTCTAAATCAATTACAAACTGAAAACAAGCACACTATTAATTTTATTCCGGCAAATCAGTATAATTTGTCTAATGAATGATGGCGATGCCGTTTGCACGACACCAATATAGTTTGTCAAGAGCGCTCCAGTGACAAATTAGCAATGTCATTTGCAGATATGACAGCTATGATATCTGTATCGTTAGTGAGATTTGCAATTAACTTATATTTAGCAAAATTTTTGAAATCTCATGTAATGGCTGACCTTTCTTTAAAAATCTTCTTTAATATCAAGATTAGAATAGATTAAGAGTTTTTTTTTTTATTATAAGATTTTCGGTTCTTATAAATGTGGAGGGTATATTTAAATGTGTGGTGCTGGTGTTTAGTAATCTAAAGTATTCCCTAAGCAAATTCCATAAGCAAATGAAATACATAGTAACATGTGTATAACCATACACCTATTTTTTTGTATAATTGTTTGTTTCCAATCGAAAAGTATTGGTTAAAAAAATATCAAATACGTCGAATGATGAAAAACCAATATTACTAGAATGTAAAATGATAAGCTGGATTTATACGTGCGTTTTGTGAACGAACAAAACAGGTGAAGTACTATTGTTTAGACTTGATAAAATTACATTCCCTGTTCAAACAGTTAATTTGAGTGGAATTTGTTACTCAGCAACCAGTTTGTGTAGCATAACGTTGGCAAGATTGGGTTGTAATTGACAGATACTAATTTCTAGTTTATTTTTATTTATGTTCTTTTTTTCTTAGAACTGAAACAATGTTATATTAATAAAACTACTGAGATTGTCACGAACTTACACCTATTAATGTCTGGTGAACACAATAATCACTGAGCAACACAGACTTTTGTAAAATGTGTGTTGTGGGAAAACACGAACTTCTTTTAAAACTTAACAAATATAATACCTTTAGTAATACTGATATTCTCTGTTTTTACGACATACTTTTAGACTGCTTATTAGTTTTATAGGAAAAGCCGTATAGATTTGTCTTAGGTGCTTCCAGATTGTACAAAACATCGCAGCAGTGTGACTCCTTAAAAATAGCAGTGTTTTCCTCTGGATTTAACTATTTCTTTATGACGTTTACCACACATAAAAAAAATATATATATATCTGTTGAATATTTACAACAGTTTAAGCTAGTCGTATCTAGGAACTTGAGGTGACAGTAGCTTTCAATAATGTAGAGAATGATAAAAAAAAATCTTACTTAACTGAGCTATAGCATACAAAGTGATAGTTATTATGTTACCGGGCCATGTCTAGGATAACTTAAGTCTAGTAATAATAGCTTATTAGCTTATTTCCTATATGGGAAATTCCCTTAAAGTTCGGTAGAAAGTTTGAGGACACCCTGTATTTATGTAATACCACGCTGAACCCGCAGGTGTCTTTAAAATGTGTGTGGCACTTTTATAATCACTATAGGTGTTTGTGTGCATTTATATTTGATATTGTTCTTTCCTCTAGTGATCGGAACAAATACCGTAAAATATAAATTATAAAAGAAAAAAAATGTCAAACAATATCACTCTTATGACATGAGGACTTACATACAGTTAAATCCAATCAGCATTAATGATAGTTTTTAACTAACTACAACCAACTATTATTTATTGTTTGGTTTAAAACATTTCTTTACCTGTTTGTTAGAACATCAAATGATCTTATGATACGCAGTGCAAAGTATATAAATTAGTGTAAACACAAACCTTGTATTTTTCACTATAAAGTCTTGTCCGTATTACACGCACCGTAGTAAATATTTACGACCAGAAACGTCATAACAAATTTATATTCTACTCAGGATCCGTAGTGCGTCACAATCTGTTCTCAGGTGTGGCAAGTTTGCACAAACAATTCTTCACTTCATTATATGTTTTGTAGCAGTTCTAAAACGAAGATTTGCTAAATGAATTAGTTTTTCGTATGGTTGTAAAACACGCTTTTATAATCTACTTTTCAAAGAAAACATTTTGATGACGAAATTTGTATTTTTTATCATCTTTTAACGGATCTTGTTTGATTATAATAAGTGTTTTCTATCATACTTTGTTAATATTACAAAAGATTTGCCATAAACTTTTCCGAATATTAATGAGATTCAATATAAAAAAGGTTCTGGTACAAATATACCCAGCTTTTACGAGTATAGTTTCCAATTCCTGGTAACTGAAATTTTTACAAAATCTAAATTTTATATTTCTAAAACATATATATTATAGAATGGTGTATGGTGCTCTGTTTTGCATCAAACGTTTTATGTTGTAGTTTGACGCAAAAAGGTAACATAAACCATTTTAAATTGCAATTTACGATCCAGAGGCTTACTCACCATGCACAAATCAAATATAATATGTAAAAAATTAATATATTAAAAAGTACTGTATTAATTAGGGTGATAGGTCAAGCCATTACTCCAGTCTAATGAATAACACATCAGCTGTGCCACATTATTCACTGTCTGGACCGACTCTGTATGAAGAGAATATGTTGATTTTGTGGTCGGTATGGGTGATTTATAGTATAAAGTGTCTAGCTAATCTTCATTCTGTAACAGTGTTATAAGTTGTTTAAAGTCTTTGATGGGTTCAAATTTACGAGTTTTTAAAATTTACGAAGTGTTGCTTAAAATGTGGCTTGAACAGTTATGCAATTAATAAAAAAATGACAAAATATAACATTAAGTGAGATCCCGTTTCGTACTAGAATACTATACACACTATAATTTTGTTAGACAAATATATAATTCCTCTTTGCGGGTAGAAGAAATTATTTCAATATAGAAAATAAACCTTTATGTGCACTTCCCCAGGAGAAAAAATCAAGTTCCATAAAGTTTGGGTAGGTTTAATGAGAGTTAAGTAACAGTCGAATTTGTCAATATGTACTTAGAAGAAAATAAGGGAACAAGTGTAGGAGCTCATTATCAAAGGTAAACTATGTTTCAAATAACTTCGTTAAATTATTAATATTAACAAAATTGTGCAACCATACGAAAAATATAGTTCTTTAAAGGAGTAGAAAATAATTTAAAAACTTTCTAAAATATGTACTATTTTCTTGTCAGCTCTTTGTACATTGTAAGATAGTCTTACTAACTATGTACTCATTGTATAATTAATTTATGTAAACAATGACCGAAACTAAGGGAAGGATAAAGGAAGAAGATAGATAGTGATCCTCTGTGACGAAGCTCCTTTTCCACTGACAAAGGTTCTCAGTGAAACTGTCAATTACTGATGGGTTCATTACACTTTCCTTTCAGACCAAGGATCGTTAATCAAATTGATTCATGGACCTCAACAGTTAGTTTAGAAGATAAGGATATATTTTTCAATACTATAAAATATAATGGACAATGAAAAACATTTATAATACAGGGTTATTCAAAAAGGATGGTAAAAAACTACTGTAAAAAACAAATTTGCCATTGATATGCCTGTTGTCTGTTTCTTCTACTTCAAATTGTTGGTTGTTAGACCAATGGAAATGGTGTGTTTATAAGTTTGTTTTGACCAGGTTATGTTTTGTCTCGATTGCTTAGTCGAGTACCTTGAAGCCTGTCAACAAAATCGAAGAATATCAATAATAATCAAACATATCATGGCACAAATCTGTGCACTTTGGCTTGCTAGTAAGCACCAAAGCTTCTAATAACTGCAATTTGTACGGGTTTAATCTCAAACGCTTGCCTATGCCCGTGGACTGGGGTATATGGAGTTTCCTCAAGCTGACTGTCGAGGTTAGTGGACTCCACGCAAACCTAGCTTCTATTCTCTCCACATCATCTGGCGGAGTCTGAGGACGTCCCGAACTCTTTCCAGCATACAAACATCCAGTCGTCTTGAATCGCCCCATCCAGCTCAGCAGCATCAGCTATAAAGTTCCGATGAGGAGAACTTCCATACTTAATTTGGTCAGAAATTTCCGTTGAACACCAACAAGAACATTATTGTAGTATAAATAGTAGTACGAGCAAGTTCATAAAATGAACATGACAGTGACATAAAATGTCATTTCTTGTTTTGTTGTAGAAATTTGTTGGCAGGCTTTGTCGTATTCAACCAAACAAATAAGACAAAACACAACCTTGTCAAAAATATATATATATATATATAAACTCGTCCTTTCCATTAGTGTAACTATCAGCCGTTTGAAATGACGAAAAGGTGAGGATTATATGCAAATTTGAACAGTGATAGAGAAACAAACAACTATGATGTAATTTTTTATCGCTATCTACCTACAATTTAATATTTTGTAGTTAAATAACGCTTACCTTAATCTTTAGAAAACTGATAAGATAACAATAAGATGTATGTTTCTGTAAACTAATTCTCTCTTTGCCTCTTTATAGTCTATATATATTACAAATTCATATTTTTGAAACCACAAACAAATATAAGGTACATGTTTTAAAAAGGCTTTATTTATTATCTTTTCATAATGTCATAGCGTTGTGTATTACAGAAATCTTGGACCCGTACTAAAAATAGGTTTGGTTAGTATGCATATGTTTTTTTCTGTTCCATCGTTTATGTCAAGAACAAATTACAGGACACTTTATGACTGATAAGGGCACGAGAACCCTTTAAACACATCTAGTGTAACAATAAAAGTAAACAAAGGTTCAAGGTAAGGACTTTGTCATTGAATCCAAAATAATTAGGGACGATAAAGTTCCGAATTCATTTAACAAAAGATAATACATTTTAAGGTTTTACTACTGTGCAATAAATAGTATTTGATTTCACCGACTAGCACTGTTTCTACAAAAGTAATATGCAATTACTTTTGCAGATGTAAGTAATTTAGAAGGTATAAAAATGAACTTGGGCATTATACGAATAGCATAGAAATCCATGATAACCTACGTATACCCTTTGCAGATGTAAGTAATTTAGAAGGTATAAAAATGAACTTGGGCATTATACGAATAGCATAGAAATCCATGATAACCTACGTATACCCTAAAAAATTTACAAGGTGTTTCGAAACCCTCTCAAGAAATTCCATGGGCATGTTCCTTAGTTCCAAAAAAAAAAAAAAAAAAAAAAAAAAAAAAACATATGCCCTGTCTCGTTTCTGTCTGTTAGTGTGTATATATTTTTTACATAACTTCCCATAACTTTGGAACCACTTGAGGTACCAGCTTCAAAATTGGTACATGTATGATTACTAATAGGAACTATCCTTTTGAAAAGCATCAAGATTATACTTTGTATGTTTCAAAATTATGGCAATTTTAATTTTTCAAAGCTCAAAGTAATAGATAAAAAAAACATTGGATTAAAAAAAAGGTTTCAATTGAAAAAAACTAAAAAGATTTTACTTACTTTTCTACTTTTCAATCCTTCATAACACAAAATAATGGAGGGATAAACGAATTTAATTAATAAAAAAAATTTGTTAAGTAAATTAAATGCCAATCCTTTTAGTCATTTGTAACTTTTTTATAAATTCTATGGCTTTTGTCTTATTAAGCTTTGAACAATTAAAATGGCCGACATTGTGAATCTATACAAAGTATAAGCTTAATGCTTTAAAAAAATATGTGCCATTTGTAATCGTACCCGTACCAAGTTTGAAGTAAAGTGGTTCCATAGTTAAGGGAAGGTAAGTGAAAATAACATACACACCGACAGACGAAAAACGAAGCGAGAGGGGCATAGGTTTATGTAATATTTTTTGTTTTGTTTTGACCTAAGGAACATGCTCACAGAGTTTTGGGAAAGAATTTCGAAGCACCCTGTACAAGTGTACATACTATGAAAATACAACGAGAGTATTTTCCAAGTAAAGTAAAACACACCATTTCTGTTACAAACTGAGTACTCTACTCTTCTAGAACTTCTTTGTGCGCGTTCGTGAGCAGATTCTCAGGACATTTCTACGTGGACGTATCGTTAACGGTCTACCGCGACAGAAGATCATTATTTGAAAGACACTCGTTTTAGCGTGAACGCTCTACTGATTCAAGATCAAGATCCCTCTATCCCTAGTGACTTATCCCTCTGTGCAACACCCGAGCTTGGACACGACGCCTTTCCCTAGCCTAACATAACCATGGAAATTGGTCAACATGCTGCTCCCCTACATGCCATTTCTGACAGACTATTGGCCATTTCTGGTGGCTGGTGTAGCTTGCTTCGCCGCTGCCAAATATCTGTTCACCGTTGTTTCGGAGGCTCCTGATGAAAAAACTCTCGTAGAAGAGGAGGAGCTTATAGGGGAAGACAAGCTAGACATGGACAGTGTAGACGGGGGCCAAGACCCTGACATAGCCTCAGCCCTACCCTGTCCAGAGGTAGTCTTGAGTTCAACCACTCGGACAATTCCGTCTTTGCCTGGATGAACAGCTGTGATTCTGGCAAAAGGCCATTGTAAGGTAGTTGAAGGGGAGTGAAAGAGCACTAAGTCCCCAACTTTGAGATTTTCCTCTTTATTTGACCACTTTGATCGTTGTTGGAGCATGTGGAGATATCCGGCTCGAAGGACCAAATGTTCGATTGATTGTTTTGGGGGAGTAAAATATGAGATAATTACAAGTTAGAGAGTGAGAAATGAGTAAAATTCGAAGGACCACCCGATTAGGTCGGGAAAACCATAGAGCGAGGAAACACCTTAATTAAATGAATGAATAAAGAGAGTCACTCACCAATTTCCATGGTTATGTTAGGCTAGGGAAAGGCGTCGTGTCCAAGCTCGGGTGTTGCACAGAGGGATAAGTCACTAGGGATAGAGGGATCTTGATCTTGAATCAGTAGAGCGTTCACGCTAAAACGAGTGTCTTTCAAATAATGATCTTCTGTCGCGGTAGACCGTTAACGATACGTCCACGTAGAAATGTCCTGAGAATCTGCTCACGAACGCGCACAAAGAAGTTCTAGAAGAGTAGAGCACAGAGGTTGTTGGTAGAAATTCTTATAGCTAAAAATATTACTAATTAATATCTCTTATTGACTAAACACTCTCACTCACATCTTACATAAAGAAAATAATCCCTAATAAAAAAGAACATTAGAAATTTGTTATGAGAAACCACAGGTGTTTGGCTGTGAGAGCAGAAAGTGGAAAATGTGCTTTCGCCAAGACTGTAATGTTAAGTTAATATCCGAAGAAATCATTTCCTTGCTTGCGTTACAAAAACTTTCACTTGCACTTTTTTTATAAGCATTGAATTAGGAAAGGGAATTCTAAATGTATGGAGGTCATAAACACTAAAACGATCATATAGATTTATAACTCAAACGTTACAAGAGAGCACAAAGACCATGGCAAAATTTGGTCAAGAATAATGACATTTTTATACACTAATAACCCACTAAGCGAGAAATTGTACTTCATTGTTATACAGTGTAGAAATGTTTAGGCAATTTAAATGTGTTGAATTTAAAAATTTGTTTAAATATTCATGGATCAAAAAAAACCTTAATTAACACTATCTTCCTAACAGATTGTCACGAACGCGTACCATATTTCAACAAGTTGTTTAGTTAAAATGAACATTGTACATGATGATAGAGTTATCTTTCTTCAAATTAGTTTGATGCCATCTTGCACCGTGTATATGACAAAACAAATATAAGTTTATTATTTGAAAATAAAACATTGCCACGCATGTTTCAACATGGATTTTTTCTTAAACTGCTTTGCATCCATTGTCTTTGCGGAAATGAATCGTCTTTAACATTAGCTAAATGACAACAGCATCATGGGCAGAACAAAACAATGCTTCAACAAACGTTTAGAGAATATATATGCTGTACACATTAGTAGAATGTCCCCCGATCTAGCAGGGGTAGTTTTGGTGTGTTGTGTGTTGCCTAGGGGTGGATTGAAGGGGTTGATTTAGGGGTGGTTTTTGTGTAAGGGGTGGTTTTAGGGGTGGTTTTTTGGATTAGGGGTGGTTTTTTGGATTAGGGGTGGTTTTAGGGGTGGATTTAGTGTTGGGGGTGGTTTAAGGGGTGGATTTAGTGTTGGGGGTGGGTGTTGGAGTTGGGGGGTGGGGTGGGGTTGTTGTTTTTGGAAGGGTTGAAGACTGTGTACTCTTATGTTAATATAAATTTAATAATATTTAATTACTTCTTTGGTGTTCCTCTATGATTTATGAATTATCTTTTATGGTATTGAAATTAACGGAAAAAAATATTTGAATCAGGTGTTTTCTGATTGGTTGAAAATAAGCTCGCTTCTGATTGGTTATAAATAAGTGACTGTGGTATTGAAATTAACGGACAAAAATATTTGAATTAGGCGTTCTCTGATTGGCTGAAAATAAGCTCGTCCCAGATTGGTTATAAATCTCTACTTATAGGCTAGGGAATGGTAGGTTAATTGAATAGTCGAAATTTATCAATATATCTTTTATTTTACTATATCTATTTTGATAAACATAAAATTATAAATCTAAAAAAATGTAAAATTGTGATTAATGGAATATATGGTATGAGAAAAGATAATGAAATTTGATTTAAAGTTTACTCTATGTTTTAGTAATTGAACTCATCCGTCATAATAGAGTCTTTTTCTGCCCGTTACTGTCTTTCGACAGAACGGGCAAACGTATAATCGAATAGCGCATGCCGGGCAAAGGGTATGGTGACAAGGCTGAATCACAATCGTTGGGAGAGCATCCTGACAGATCTGGCAGGTGATGGTCCGTTGAGGTTCGGTTGGGGTTTCTTGACCTCGAATGATGTTATCGTCCATCTGTTGTCCTGTCATCACGAGGATCCGCTCCAAGGACGTCCGGATCTCGTTCCAGATGACTGGAGCAACTTCTGCCATCTCTGCTCGGCTGGCCATTCCAATTGCGGAATCTGCCAATGTCAACACCTCCCTTAGTTCTGTCCTAGTGGTGTTGAGGTGGCCGATAGCTCTCCACGAAGCTCTGTCACCACTGTCGGCATCGATATCCTGAAAACAAATCAAGTTTTATTTTTTTTGTTGATGTCTCTAGTTATGGTTGGGTAAGAGAAATAAAATTAGGCGATGAAAACCCACCCTTAGAAAAAACTCCATTCTTTGACGTAGGATTCTTTCTTCCCGTTGGCAGCTCCGGCAGAGAGGATGGGGCTCTAGCAGTGCATGGGAAGAAGAGGTCTCTGGCGAAGGACTACGAGGTGAAGATGGTAGTACTTCGTCAGAGAGAAGCTCGTTCCCCTGTGCCTGTGACGGGTCGAAGTCATCCACGGGCTAAAAAATGTAAAATATATCAATATTCTAATATACATATATTATAGATGCTAAAGATTTATTCTAAACTTATATTATTCTTACCGTGGGATTTATCCTTCTGGATGGTCCAGCAACAGGTTCAGAAGGTACTGGTCGAAGGCCTGAAACGGCATCCATCAGGTGCTGATTGTGTTGTTCTTCGATCCGACTTAGAAGTCCGGGGGTCCCTCTAAATACATGGGAAATGTAGGACCCTTCGCCGGTCGAATTGTAATACAACCAGCGTGTTCCTTCAGGAATTCTGCTGTTATTCTGAAAAACAAAATGATGTAAATTATGCAATAAATATTTTACATGGTACTAAATCATACTACTGTACTATTTAATAGTGAACATTGATACTAGTCTTACCTCATGTGTGATGAGTATCCAAAATGGATCACGTGGCCTTCTGTAGTAATCTTCATAGGTGCTGCTGAATTCTATGGTTAAATGACCCCCACTCACAGATCTTAATATTTGGACAAAACGGTCTGCTGCCTCTGACTGTAAAAGGAAAAAAAAGATAAACCAACAATCTATTATATACTTACAGTGAAAATGTATAATAGCTAGTTATATTTACTTACATAGGTTATCTGATGATAGCCGATTGGAGGCAGTGGAGCGGTTCTGGCTAAATATATGAGGATATCTCCTCTTGTATTTGTGAAGTGGGAGTCATTATTCATCAGAAGTGCAGGCTCAAGCTGGAATAAATTAAAAGTTATTAGTAGCTGTATTAATTACTTATTACGATGGGATGCTATTAGGAATGGTTAAAAGGTGAGTAAATGATTATACTGATAAATTACCATAATGATGTGTTCCATCTGCGTTCGCCGCACTTCGGACTCTAAATACTCTGAGGTTTCAGTTACGGTATGGTTGGATGTCACATCTCCTTGCCATAACTGAAGGTGTTCTTGGTCAATTGGTTCACCACCTCTCTGTAAATGTTTGTAAGTTATAAAAATAGTTACTTCTACTAGTAAAACTAATTAATGTAAATACATCTAGGATTTCTACTGACCATCAGTGTAGTTAGAGTCCACTCAATGGAGTTAACAGTTGCAACTCTGACATAGGGGTAAATCCCAGTTTCAGGGGTTGGATAACTGTACCTCCTCATGTTATGAATTTCTACGTTGGCACGGCGCTGGAAAATACATATGAATTAATAATACGGCAAATTAACAAACATGAATGATTAACAAATGTTGGATTTTTTAAACGTACTCTATTACCGTTTTCTTACCTGGGAAATGTGAGCAAACCCTTCTAGAGGAAATAAATTGAGGGTAGTGTTATCATTCAATTGCCGTCTATATGATAGCAAATCTCCTCTGATGTTGGTGAAATATACTTCCCCGGTGCTGTTGTGGTTGAATGGAAGCAATAAATGTATTATTTCATTCTGAAAATAAAAACATATTTTTATAAGTAGAAACTATTTAGTTTTGATTAGTATGTATTTTGAACAGTTTATAAGAGTAAACTTATAAATAATAACTTACACGTCTCCATTGATTAAGGTCGAGGTTTTCCACAGTGGCGTCCTGGAAAAACAGTGTCAAATTAATATAATGTAGAAATGATTTTATGTCATAACATACGTATAGTTCCTGTAAATTAAAACTGAATTATTAAACAGGACTTTAAAAGATAAAGAAATATGTAAAGTATAAAAAGTATTTTTTTCAATATAACTTACAGAATCATCATCTTGAAAGATGTCCGGACTGGGTACCTAAAAGATAAATACAAATAATGTAATATAGTTCCCGGATGTTTGCACAAGTAAATATTACGACAATATAGTACTATCCTGAAATTATAACAT
Source organism: Macrosteles quadrilineatus (assembly GCF_028750875.1). NCBI lineage: Eukaryota > Metazoa > Arthropoda > Insecta > Hemiptera > Cicadellidae > Macrosteles > Macrosteles quadrilineatus. Next base: position 63,884,936 of record NW_026542597.1, read on the forward strand.
TTAGTTAATCACAAGACAAAATTATGGTTTTGATTTCAAAATAATCTGTTGTGATTATCATCGGTTGTACGGGTTGTTGATTGCTGTGAAGGAATGTGACAGGTCGTTAATCACGGCTCCAGCTGCGTCAAAGAATGTGGCGGCTTATAAGATCTCAAGATAACGTCACTCATCCTATGCTCCTTGTTATACGTGGCTTAAAATATTTACACTTGGGCACTAAAAATATACATAACCTGAAAAAACAATTATAAGTTGACTATTTTAAAGTATACAAACCTAAAAAAAGCAATTTTAATATTTAGACTTACCGAGCGTGAAGGAAGATTTTCCTCGTCTGAGGAGCTGGTGGCTGTAAGGCCGGCTAGCAGAAACACTACCGAAAGAAACTTCATGGTGAAGATATTCACAGAGAGTGATGAGGCTTCAATTTTTGACTCTGATATATATACAGAGATAAAACCTTGAATCAGAGTGACCTGACCCTCAAAATAATCGCAATGCTATCTCTTTGACAGCTTGCCAAATTTGTTCTTCTGCTAATTTATGTGGAAACAACCTCCAAATGATTTGCAATTTCCTTGATGACTTTATATGGAGAGTTGTTTATTCTGTCCTCGGCATTTCCTTAGTCTAGTTTTGTATTTTTCTTTGTATGATACTTAATGCTATTTAGCTAGCAGAACTTTGTATTTGTCAAATAAATGTTACCTTTCAAGTTGGTATGTAATTTTAAACTATCTTTGTATTTTTCTTCGCATAATAGTTAAATATTATTTTTAAGCTGCAAATTTTATATTTCCCTTCATATAATAGTTAAATGCTCTTTGGAGCGGTAATTAATGCATTACCCTTTTACCCTTCATTTTGCAAATTACCTTCTAATTATTGGTTGTAGCAGGGAAGATATTAAAAACAATCGAAATAAAGAAATAGTACATTTATTTTTCTATATTTTTTATTACATAAAGAACTTTACGTTGGGGCTTCGCCCTGTCATCCCTGTACATTGGATTTTGAAGCCGCCTTTGTTGAAGCGGTCAATCTGCTGGTTTGTCAGCTGGTCGACAAATCTTCGAGGGAGGAAAGTGATGGCTGTCTCTCCCTTTGGCATGACGATTTCGACCATGATGGATGGGCCGTATTTCGTCTCCGTGCGCTTCATGGAGCTTATAGGGTAGCCCTCTGCGGCGGTGAGGTCCTTACAAGGGACCTTAGAAGGACCGTCATAAACCTCGAGGGCAGCTAGTTCTTGCAACATTTGTTTGTCCATTATCTGAAATTACCAATTTGAGATTAATAAACAATCTTTTCCTGCTGTATTCTTTAGTAAAAAAAAACTGTTAAATGTGTCAAAGAGACCATATAGTTGAATTGTTTTTACTCTGTATTTTACCTGTTTTACTCGTTATTTTAAATTTTTACATTAAATTGACCAGCAAAAAAATTAAAAAGTAATAAATCATACTTACAATGATGTAAATGTTTAAGATGGCAGATGATGTTGACTTCTAGAGCGGTGCTGCTATACTGACTATCTCGATGTTGGTCCTGCTTAAATAGGGAAAATGGGGGACAAAGTTCACCTTGTGATGTAACTTTTAATCTGCTTGGATATTGACCCACGTTTCCACACCACCCATGAGGTAGGGGTCTCAGCGCATTCTTTTTTTGTTAACTCAGAGGCATCCCCAGGAGGTCTACACCCTCTGAGATAGACTGCCCCATCCATCGCAGTCTATGGTGATGGCCACTCCATAACAAATATGCCACCTCCCAATATTTTTTTTTATTTTTTTATTTTTTTTATTTTTTTTGTCCTTTGACTAATGTAGAGGGTTATTTACTTGGTGAAGCCTTTCAATTAACCCTTTTACCATTGACAAAGGATATTTTACTTTTATATATTTTTTTTGTCCTTTGACTAATGTAGAGGGTTATTTACTTGGTGAAGCCTTTCAATTAACCCTCTTGCCACTGACAAAGGATACTTTTTCTTTATATTTTTTTTTGTATCTTCCAGATCATCTGAGGGGGTTACACATACATTTGAGGATGCCTGAGGGAGACTCAATGTCTTAAGGTTTTTAGGCCAGCCTCCTCACCCCGTGGACTTACAGGTTTTACGCCAGCCTGATGAGTGAGTGGCGATCCTCTTTGAGGTTTATATCAACCTTATGCCCTGTGGACTTATGGGTTTTAAGCCTGCCTGTTGAGCATATAAACCGCACCTCAGATGATCTGTAAGATTTTTTTAGTAAGAAATATCTATATACGATAAATGATCATCTACAAACTTGCTACTTACATCTTGATATAACAAGATATAATCCCAATCTACTTTACTAGCATAGTCATGAATGAAGGGTTCGGATAGTTTTTGATATTTACTAACAATATCCCAACACCCATCAAAATTAAGAGCCATTTCTCGAAGGAAGGCTTCTGAGAATTTTTGACGCTTCAAAATTAGACTCCAGTTGACTTTGTGAAAATAAATCCTAAGCATATCAATAGAAAAATTATATTTATTGGATAAAATGTTCCAGTCCAAAAACCGATCAAACTTCATTATAAAACTGTCAGTCATCACCCCTTCGGGCTCCTTTGGTTCTTGTGACAATAGTGACCAGACGTTTTCCATCTCCAAGCTCATACTGACCAGCTTCATAAAGTGAAAGGCTTAAGTAGTACTGAAGTGTGTATGCAGTACGTACGGCACACTTTTTATGGTCACCCATAGAACATGCTATTCCTGGCATAGCGTCAATAGCGGGACCATCTATTACACGAACATCTGAATGAAACCTCTTCAAAAACTCAGCCTTCTCCCTACCTTTAGTATATATACATTGAAAAGGGAGACATAAGGCTGAAATTAAACCCTCATTAAATGGTATACTACCCTCTTCCCAACGCAAACCATGATGATTTCGAGAAAGCCAACGATTGGTTTTTTGGGCTTTAGAGTTTAATTGATGAAAGCCGTAGGGAGGTTTAAACAATATTTGGCACTCTAGAGAACCACCAACAATGGCCAGTTCTTTTATAATGAAATTATCATTGTTATCTTTAAAAGCTTGAAACTCTACTACAGCCTCCATATTGACAATTCACTTCTAAGACGATCAGCAACGTCAGATGGTAGCTCGTCTGTTTGTTCTTTAGCGTCAGCCAAAACTTGATCGATAAAATCTTTAATGAATACTTCCAAGTAAAATAATTCCAAGAGGTTTCTACAAATTATAGGGATATTCTTTATTAACTGATTCCACTCAACTAAATTAAGGGACAAGGAGTGCTCACCGTCACTAATGTACGCGTACTGATTTCCAAATACGTTATTTACTTTGATACTTGATCCTTCGTCGGTCTTAATATTTTCTGATCGTTTTTCCAAGAGAGCTAAAGTAATTAAGTTGAAACGATCACAAAGCTGACAAAATGAATCGTATGACCAATAAACACAACCCCTTTTACCTTTGATGATTACCCCAAGACTGCTATCACGGTTTTTAACAATTCCTGTTATCGCACACTTGGTAAGCTCGGAGTCCAGAAAGTAAACTGACTTTAGAAAGACTCCGGTTAAAAGATTTATAGGCTCCTTCTCCTTAGGGATAGCTATAGCGTTAGCACTTACCTCTGTCTCCTGTGAAGTCATCTCTGCAACTAAACTACTTTCCTTATACCCTTAACCTACATCCCTTAACCCTCCCCACCCTACCCACTCATGGTTCATCTGAAAAGTAAAATAACCCCTCCTCCCCCTCCTCCTCCTCCTCTTCTGAAGACTCCTCATCTGACATAGAAGGACCTTCTCTAATTTTAACAAGGATTTTACTAGTACCATGGGGAACATTAAACTTTTTCATATCTGCATATATTTTAAAACAGTCTACCTTCTCTATACCAAGCAATATGTTATGCTCGTCATAAAACTCAACACTAAGCCATTCCATGTTTACCACCTGAATGTTTACCCTAAACTGATCGCAATGCTACCCCTTACATAGATATCTTTCTCACATCCCCAGTGATTGGTGTGTATGTGTAGTGTGTATCATGAATATTGAGACAGTATGCGCTTGTATTTGCAGGGATAGCATTTTTAAATTGAATTTCCAGTCTAACATCTACAGGACCGGTTTTAATAGTATCATCCTGTTTAGAACAGTCGATTACGTAAATTGGACAGTTTGATGTGAAATCACTAAAGCTTAATATAGGAGAACCAACTCTTCCGTAGTAGGAGCTTTGGAAACTTGTATACATGTCATAAAACAAACAAGAGTTTCCACGGATATTATCGTAAGGGTAAAAGTTTGAATTCAAATACAATTTTACATCCTGTAAATCAGCAACGTCAAATTGAGACATGTCTTTGGTTACACTATTTTTCCTACCAGTTTGAAATGCTAAAACAATATATCGTGGTTTTTCTGTTTGGTTAGAAGTTTTAAGAGTCCAAGACATAGACTCAGTTGTGGGTAGGGTTGGGTATTCAATTAACTCCCATTGCCGAAATGGAATATGAATAGTTGGATCTTTCTCGATATACTCATACAGTTTTAATTTCTGGCTATCATTTACAGTTATATGAGGTATACGCCAGTAGATCTTATCAATTTTTAATGTCACCATACCTTCATTAGTGGTTAATACAGCATTTTCATCTCTGGATGAACGCAATAGGATGAGCTCTTGTTTAGCATTCACCAAAACTTTTTTATAGTCCTCTGTGAACCCCAACAAAAGTTTCAAAGGTACTGAATATACAAAATCCTTAGCTTTTTCAACTTTACCGGGTCCCAACCAACATGCATTCTTATAAGTATTTTTCTCTTCCTCCCTAATGGAAACGAGATTTTTCAAAGTTGTAGTGATGCCTACATTTTTTGTTCTATCAATTTCTTTTCCGCAAAGCTCGTAGCGAATTTCCTCAAATAAAAATGCAATTGCATTGTTAACAAGTGATATTTCCTGTGATGAACCGTCAGTTTTTTTAGCACTGACCGAACCATGAATGACAATACTACTGTAAAATGGAGCTGTAATTATGTCCTGTTGTAGAAGTGGAATTCTAATTTCATCATTATTATTATAAGTAGTAGATGCGTATGGTTGGTGAGTATGAAATTCCATACTGGTGATTAAATCATCGTATGCTGCTGCTTGACCTATCTCTAACAGAGCCATTTTTTATTACTTTGAAGCCGAGAGAGCGAAGAAAATTTATATTTTTACAAGTTAATCCTTTGGATGTCTGGTTACTACTAAATCGTCGAACTGTAGGTAAATCACTAAATAGCAGACCCATTACTCTGTCTTAGATGGAGCCTTACTGAAATTCTTTCTCCACGAAAATTAACTAATTTACCGTCTTGATCTCTTAGGGAGATTGTCAAGTTGTTTATCCTCTGGCTGATCACTGGCAAATAAATAACATTCCGTGGTATTTCTATTATTTTATAGCCTGGTGGATCTGCAGGATAGAACTCATGTATTACATGGTCCTCTATCCCGTTCAAAAATGAGCCACGTGTAACGTTACAGTCCACCCGTATTGAGTTAACTTTAATTATATCCACAGGTAGCTCCGAGGCATGCTGATTATTAGCTTTATAAATTTGGTTTTTAAATCCAAGTAGTTTTCCCAAGGAGTGGTCCTTTTCAAAATCAATGTCTTCTGAACAAAATAGCTCTGTTTTTAAAGTATTATTATTAGGTTTTAATGTAAACTTTACTTTTTTTGGCAGTTTAGAAATTATATATTTTTCAATATCCTCAATTTCGTATGAACCTTCTGGTATAGTGATAACTTGATCTTTACCATAATAAAACTTGTTATTTACATTATTTTCTATGTTTGGTATGGAATTATATGTAGTAAGTTCTATTAATCCTAGTTCCCAATCCCCACTAGTAACATCAATAGGAAATGAAAGCTCGTGTGAAAGCACACTGGTTACCCCGGTAAGACTAAACATCGTTGCAGAGAAACTTTAAACACAAGTGACCGCAGATGACTGAGTTGAAACTTTGCTCTCTTTTGTAGTTATAGTGTATTTCACAATCCTCTAGGTACCTGATTAGTTCCCTCGGTGGTTTTAAATTTCCAAAACTATCGTAGTAATAAACTGTTTTATCATCTTTTTTATAGCATACCCAGTGTGTTCCCTGGCCAAAATTATCATCCAAGTTTACAATGGCTGATTCGTGCTTTTTAGGCAAATTTGGTAGTTTATCCCTCATAAAAACCCCTCTAAAATTTGGAATTTTTAACAATTTTACATACTTAAATAAATCATAATTAGTAAGAGGTTTTAATGGTACCGAGATGCTTTTTTTTATTACCCTTTCGTTTATTTTTACGTTTACCAGCACCTTCCTTTCTATAAGGTCTGAGGTATAATCCTTTTCCTTTTAATCGCTTAACACTGCGCTTCTTTCGCCGACCTCCCCCAAACTTAGTTTTCGCCTTCATTGCGGTTGTAACAGCCCAAGCTGAGGCTTTTTCACCTACCGACGAGTCTGAAGCTTTAAATCTTTGCCAAGCTCGTTCTGCAAGCTCCTTGTCCGCTTGTCTCCTACGCTCAGAATCTTTGTACCTCGAATACGCAATATCGTGGGACTTACACGCTTCGTCTAAACCGTTTATTCCTTTATCTCCTTTTGCCAACCTTTTGGACAATTTTGTACCCGGCCCACAATAATTATACCCCGGTAAATGCAATTTGACAGGTAGTAAGTCGATAGCTTTATTAAGAACGGATGAAACAATATTACCACCCCGTTTGATCGCCTGTTTACATCTGAAGTTTTTAGTCTTGGTCTTGGCCATTTATGGCAAATGCTTGAGAGACAGCTATAATTATGACCGGTATCGTTGATGGTTGACAAGTAACTAAGGTGTGTTATCGTTTTTTTCTATATTTGACATAAATGGTTGCACACGTGCAAGTATGCTTTCCTCGAGAAATTCAGGCAATACTGTCTCCTCCACCTCCTCCTCCTCCTCCTCCTCATCACCATTATTTTTCGGCTGGGATACATCTTTAGTTTGTGGTTGGGTATCATCATTTTGGTGTGCGATAGCTATATTTTCTGTGGGAGAGGAATTATCTTTTGGTGATAGTTTAAATAGTTCTTCCCAATCTATGTAATCGTCATCTGTTTGTACAGCTGACCTTCCAGTTTGTTTTCTATTGATATAGTTAAAAACATAAGTTCCAAACTTCCTTAGGTTTTTCTCATGTTCAGTTTTGTTATCTGTTATAAGGCTTTCACATTTTGTTAGCCTAGTTTTCAGACCATTAATTTCTGATTGTAGCATGGATAAATCAGTTCTTAATAATGTCACACTTTCTTCACAAGCTTTATCCACATAGAATTTTGTTGCTGCATCATCAGAAACACTTGGAGCGGCTAAACTATTGATCTGCTTATTCTGTGCATTATAATTATTTTTAGTTAATTTCAGACTTAGTTTGTTTAGGGTACGCAGATTAACAGCATCAGTTGGTACTTTTGGGTCAGCCAATTGCCATATTCTCCTATTTTGCATATCATATTTACCTTCAGAAAAGGGTACACTTCTATAATCAACATATGATTTTGTAGCTGCATCAGCAGCTTGTAATGGAGAAGCCAAGTTACATAGCTTTTTATTTTGCATATCATAATCACCATCTGGTGTTAAATTAAAACCTTCCCCTTTAAGCCCTTTAAGGTTCTTGCTACTACTAGCTTTCAAACTACGTCCAAACTTGTCAATAGTCATTATAGTAATGCTTTATACCTACTGTTTCCAGCTCCTTTTATGTACCCTGCCTCTCTTAGCTCCTCCACAATACTTAGTATCTCATTAACATGTACTCTGTTTCCAGCTTCTGTTGACATAGCTATGTGTCTTAATCGGTCAACTAGCTCATTAACGTCATCCCAATGTATGATATCACGTGACTTTAAGGACTTCCATAACATTCCTTTACCTTTAGCTTGAGAGATTAAAGGTCTAATAATCTTCATATACTTTGTACCTTTGTTTGATTTAATTTTTCCATCAAAACTATAACCCTCCTTATGAGCGTTTGTAGTAATAAGAATACTTTTGTAAGTTCTTAAATCATTATCATTATACGTGGTACTATCAGGTAACCTTTTAAATATATGTTCATACAATCCATTAGATTTTCCATAGTTTACTGTGCCAATCTTTATATTACCTTTGTCATCAAAATCCATAACTTTTTCACCAATCATAAGTGTGTCATTCTCGTAGCGGGGTCCGTAAATATAGTCAATTTGCTTTTTATTTGTAGAATCTTTAATAAACATATACATGTATTCCTTTGTAATAGGATTTGTAAAGTATTCATTTATATATTGAGTGGTGGATGCCAGTTTCTCAGGAGACGATACCAATTCCGACAAATCTTTAACCCTTGGTGTTGACGTACCAGATGGAAGGAATTTGTCATCATCACTTTCAGATTCAGTTAGATCATAATTTATTGGCTCTTCCTCCATAGGTTCTTCCAAAGGTTCTTCTATTTTAACACTTCCCTGCTCAGTTTTTATATCAAGATTATTTGCTGTGTTTTTCCTAAGTTCACTGATTATCGGCTTATACTGTTTTTCTAATAAAATATCACTTTCTTCAGTGCCTTCCTTAAAAGCTCTATACTTTCGTTTAATAGCATTTCTCAGCTCAATTAAATGTGCCTTAACATGTTTACTCTTCCGCACCATAGTGTAGAATAATAAACCCCCAACCGATCCCAGCCCATTTAAGGCAATTCAACCTGCCTAATGAATAGTGCACGCCTCTTATACCTCCGTAAGAACTTAATTATTCTTCTTAGTGAAACCCCAGTGCTAAAGTCTATACCTCTATAGTACTGTTGCATCCTAAAATCAAACCGCGGGATCACATATTGTGTGGTAAAACTTTTAAATACAAAGGTTCGTTTCCATCCATCCCTCCATTGAGGTATTTCTGCTACTGTATATTTATCATTTTCAACAGTTTTCTCCATAAATCTTTTAAGTAATTCCAAAGGTCTAGGTTTATTTATATTTTGCAATAGATAAGAGTTAAGAAGCCAAAATTCACTTGGATTTGACCCTGTAAATGCTCTCCACTGATCAAATAAAACTCTATTTGTCACAGTATACATACCACCGTTTAATGTAATACCAAACTTTTTACACTGATTTGGGAGTGTAGGTAGAGCTTCCTTAAGAAACTCTGTAGTATACAGACCTTGACAGAGATTATTAACACCACTGTACGGTTTGTTTCTAAAAGTCATTGGAACATTATCAGGTACTTTAGAGTATGCAACGTTATAGCTAATGTCGATATAGCATTTTAAATTTAAAGACCTTTTATAGACTGTTAATGGAGACCTTATAGGAATAGTTCGTTCTGTTAGCAATATACATCGTGCTGCATATGGAATCTTACATCCATATTCCAACATTTCATTACATATTTGAGTGAAATTTACACTGCCGTGTAAGTTGCGCAGAGGTCGGACTTTGCCAAATATTTCAGGAAGCGGTCTAAATCTAGATATCATATTTTGTGGGTCTCTTACAGTACAATTGTACATATCCTCATGATATATTACAAATTCTAAGGGGACATTATTTACTTCACAGGAATTTATAAAGTTTAGCCAGCACGCTCTGTTATAAGTTCTTTCGCTAGCAGAAATCATTAGTAAAACTACAGGTGGTATCATGGCAGACCCCTTAGGTTTTTTATGTCTCCAACATCTCCTATTAAACTGATATCCATGGGGAGGTTTTTTACTACAATAGTTCCCACAAAACTTATTTTTATTCTTGTAATAGTATGAGCATAAGTTTGATTTAACATTATGAAGACGGGTATTAAAACCTCCCAGATCATTATATGTATAGATACGAACCATTATAGCTCTGTCACGAAACTGTCAATTCCTACCCTATACCTTCCCTTATATGGGTCAGATGTTTTATCTATTACCAGAAACCCAAAGTTGTCACACCATGCCTTAGCACAGATCTCTTTAAATTTGTCAAAAGACATATCTGTGGTGACATGATCGTTGAATATATGTTTTAGATTCATTTCGTCTTGTTTAAATAATATAATAAAGTTACTATTGTCCCTTATTAGCTGTTTCGGAATGGCACTGTATGTTTGTCCTAGGTAAAAGGTATCTATATTTTTATGCCTACCCATAGTAAAATAAGCTCTAATATTATCATGCTTTTCACAAGAAATATCATCAAACACCATTATTGAATGTGGTTTAGCCTCGTTAGGGTGTACTACTTTATCATTATCTCCAAACTCAAAATACCCTATTTCTTTAGGCATAACATTTTTTAAGAACCTGTATTTCGATTGATATAGAGACTTTGAAAAAATATAAATGTTTTTAAACCTTAATCCATTTGGGTCAAATAGTAAACTAAACAACACGTTTGTCTTGCCTGATGAGCTTGGTCCTGATATAATACAGCGAATAGAGTCAGGTAATAATGTACCGTGTTTTTTACGATGTGTAACCATGCCTGATCCAATGTATTCATCAAAATTTAAAACAGAAAAATCAACGTCTTGCTTCACAACACGCATTCTGACTAATTACCATGAATTGATAACAGAGAGATATATAGTTTTTGAACCGAGCAGACATCACACCATGTGCTAATTAACAAGTGATATCTCTTCCCAGAAACAAATCTTATCATAACCTATAGTTCAAGGAAGAAGTATTTACGCAAACACCAGAGTTATCACACCAAGTCCTTGGCATCAATCCAAGAGTCATGACTGTTATCATAACCTTTCCACCGAACTAATAATTTAGAACCTTTCTTCCGCAAAACTTTTTCAACCAAATATACATTACCAGTCTTAGATTTACTAATTTCTTCTGAATAAAATCCACCTTTTAATATATCACCTTTAGAGTCTTGCAATATATAAGTTACAGGTTTAGTAGGTTTAATTGCATACACTTTAAAAACTTCATTTGTCCAATTTGGTAGATAACCTTTTTTAAATGTCTTTTTGTTTTTACTAATTCTAACATTATCACCGATTTGAAATTTAGCTTTAGTTTGCCGCTTAACACTTTGTCCGCTATAAATTCTCTTTAATATATTTTTAACATCTTTTTGTTTTACATCCTTTGGTTTCATACCAATAGTCCTATGTTTAGTGTTATTATAGGATTTTACAAGTCCTGATAACAAACTTACCCACTCATAACTACCTCTGGCAGTAAATAGTTTATACATTTTAGTTTTTAAAGTACGATTAAATCTTTCTATGATACTGGCTTTAAGCTCAGAATAGGTATGGTAATGATTTATATCATATTTCCGCATTAAACTGCTGACATGTTTGTTAAAATACTCTTTACCTTGATCAGTTTGAAAGTTTTTCATTTTATTTTTAGCTAAAAAAGGATCTAAAGCTTTAGCTACCTCTGGTCCAGATTTGTCTTTTAACGGAATGGCAAATGCAAACTTAGAAAAGCAATTAATAATTGTCATAATATACCTATAGCCTTTATTAATTTTAGAATATGGCTGCATCTCAACTAAATCAGCTTGGTATAAATCATGCAATCCCTTAAGGGTCACTTTACGTCTAGGGTAGTTTCGCCTAGCAGGTCTATGTAGCTCCTCAGCTATAGCGCTTTTACTAACCATTTCACAAATGAAGTATACAACTGTTTAGCACGGGTTTTTAAAGGTTCTCACACAAATCAGTGACTCTCATTAAATAAATAAATATCAAGCTAGCAATAAAAACAACAAATACAAATAGTTTGTCAGCTAAAGATTTAATCAGACGAAAACCTGCCAACAACATACTAAATTGTAATGAAGTGTTTAGTTAGGGATTTAGACTGAAATAGGATATTGTTTGCTTGAGTGGGGTTTGAGACCACTCGTGTATACTACACCCAGGTTAAGCATTACATGGCCAGTCCAGCGAAACTGGTAGACGCCTTGTAACACCCTCTCCCTTTTTAGCAAACAAAAAGAAAGAGAATTTCAAGTTACTTTTTTTAGAAAACTAAATGTTTTCTAAAAAAAATAACAAGTAACAAAAGTAAAAACATTTAGTTTTTACATAATTTACAAGTGGCTTTATGGAAGATGAATAAAGGAGCCATGCAAATGCGGCATGTTTCTTTTGGGGTTTTAAACTTCGGATACGCAAAGCTACCTCTTCGCCTTAAGTGAGAAGGAAGACCAACCATTCTTCCACAGGTAGTACACCAACTTCTAGAGCCTCGTAAAGACTCATAGTAGGTTAGGGTTACGTAACCGCAGTTTTCCTTGTGATAGTTCAAAACATCCTGCCTTAGCGTTGATGGAAGATCAACACATTCTTTTACATAAGGTAAAAGGATGGCGTTTGAGCAAATTGTTCTAATTGAAAGCTCAGACAGGGACAACATGATGCGGTGGAGACCAGAGATGGAATGATACTTTGAACTTTGAATCTCAAATTATTGTTAAATATCCATCGACCAATCACAGCCCCGCACTCTTATTTACAGCCAATAGGATTCAAGCTTATTACAACCAATCAGAGAGCAGTATTTTACTTGTTTTAAATTTTTCCCACCGGACTGAAATACCAACCTAAGGTCATTCAACTATGTCCTTCATTCATACACACACTCAGGTTTACAGGCCTTTTAGTCAGCCGTGCCATTGACCTTCATTCACAAATTTGTGGCAAACGCAGGAAACTCATTGTTCTATGGTTTTTAGGCCAACCTGCCATCTACGTACGGATTTATGGTGTTTTAAGCCAACCATTACGTAGGTGTCTGTCCACAAACAGGAGGTTTCATGGTTAAGCCTTACTAACTCCCACATTCACACTCACATTCAATGGGGTTTTTATTCATTTAAAACAAGTTTTACTATATTTACAAAATTATAAGACGTTATGACATTATTAAAATGTGATTCAAAATATATACCAAGATTTAACATGGTTTCTTTTGCTTTATTTAAGATTTTATCCCATTAGGGACAGGAAATCGTATAAAACACGGCACAAACCCATCACTTTTAGCCTTTTTTACAGCTGTTCTAAAATGTCTTTTTTCTGTTCGAATACACTTGTATTCGTTCTCACTCCCTCCAATTTCTCTAATCAAAACACAGAGAACGTGTTGAAGATTACTATCACAAGGAAACACAGTTACCTTACCTGACTGTTCAGTTAAAATTGCATTCAAGGATTGATTTTCTTTAGACAATAAATCATTTGATGTTTTAAAGTCTGTATTTATTTGAGCAAGTTGACGATTGGATTCATTAGACTGAGTAAGTAACTGTAATAATGTATTTTTTTCAGCTACAAGTTTGTATTCTCCATACTTACGTACAGAGGGCAACACTTTTTCAAACACCCAGTCCTGGAAAGTCTCCGCAATAGGGAGTTTTGATTTCAATATTAAAGAATACAAACCCGGTTCATTAATGTAAACAGTATGTGGTTGATTGTTAAAAGGGAGCGGCATTTTACCGCTCCTTATAAATGCATAATTTTTTTTATATTTATCTTTAACATGGGCTTTAAGTGCATCTCGTGATCTAGAATAGCCTAAAATATCAGCAATTTCCTTACCTTTAAACCAAGGGTTATCATCAGAATCAAATAATACAGACACATGCCGGTCGTTAAATATATAAGAAGTAAGATGAAACATTTTCACAAAAAATGGGTTATGTCAGAGTATGTCTGATCAGCATGGGATCAAATAAGAGAATGACGGTGACAAACGTATCACTGTCTGGTACCCTTGGTCACGTGATTCATACAACAGACCAGTCACTTCGGTTCTTACAAATTTTTAATTTACATTCACACAGCGGTTTAGGGAAACATTCAAGACAGATATTTTGCAAATCATCCCAATAAAACTGTAAGCATTTGTCCTTACAGCAAGTAAAACAACTTCGAGTTTTATATACTTTAAGTTCAACCAATTTAGGTACTGGGGCTTGGTAATTTTTACAACGACACATACAATAACCAAAACTTTCACATTTTCTACATGCTATCCCATCAACATGAACCGAAGGGGTTACAAAACATTTGTTCTCGCAACAATAACGGTTCATTGTTAACACTTTCGCTTCCAAACAGAGACTAAATATTTAAGAAAGTTCCCAGAGTCACGCGGCATTAGGAGGGGGAGGTCTTATTATCCAACCTCTCTTAGTCAAAAAGATGGTTACAACACAACAGTATGTTGTTAGGACTGGTGGGTAAGTTTTTGTTTTTTATATCCATAGGGTAAGGTACCATACTCACCCTCATGCTTCCTTTTAGGTCCTGTAATTTGGAAAACTTTAGTTTCATTTATGGTAACGATGTTCCGGTCTTTAGTTCTGCGAATTCTAGATTCGTTAATTTCTATTTGTCGTCTAGTTTCACTAAGGACCATTTCTTTTAATTTTTCAAAGTTGAGCGTTTTGGAAGTCTTAAAATTGAGTGTGAGACCCTTAATTTTGCAAACTGGGACCAAGATCTGCTTATTTGTTGACCAAACAAGATACGCGTAGGTTTTTGGACCCCCAGAAACAAATTCTACTATAAAAGATCCAGGTCCGTACTCAGCCAGCTCATCGGTCATTTCACCAAGATAATCCCCTGTAGGAACTCTGTACAAACCACCCTTATATACATATAATACAGAATCAGTATCATAATACAATACCTGACCACCAAGGGCATCTAGATGCTCATAGAGCTTTAATCTCGCTTGAGCTGTGGTGTATGCAGCTATCACTACGTTTACATTAGTCAAAGGTTCGCCTACTTCTTCTAAGTACTCCCAACTTACAACCACAACATCATCATTAACAATCTGTATTCTATTTACATCTATTTCCGGTTTGGTAAGCATTTCAAATAGTGTTTTTGAATCTCTAATAATTGTAGCCTTGGTTTGGTTTTCCCTCTGTCCAAATTTACCCCAAAATGAATTAAGCATTAGTTTGGCTAATGATCTCAACCCCCCGTTCTTTGTTATTTTACTTTTGTCCAATCTGATACCTTCATGCCTAAAATAATCTTCAATATATTTATCTTTGTCATCTTCAGTCTGACACCAGCCAGGGTACCCCGAAGCTTCCTGTTTCATCTTTAAAAATTTATTAATAAAATCTGTAAACAAACCCCCGTTTTCATATGTGGCTACCTCATACTCCCACAGCTCATACATATCCAAAACTACATAGCCCTTTTCCACTGCCCTTCTGATTTCATCCATAGTCCAAGTTCCTATTAAAGCTCTATCTCCACTTTCATGTTCACATTCACCCTGATTTTGAGAATTCCCACAGGTGTTGCATAGGACAAACATCAATTTATTGTTTATCTTTGCCGGAAGGACAGGATGGTAAAGATCCCTTGGTGGTAGCACTTTACACTTAAGCAGACCATCTACATGTAAGCCTCGCTGT
The DNA here is from genome assembly GCF_028750875.1 of Macrosteles quadrilineatus. Classification (NCBI taxonomy): domain Eukaryota; kingdom Metazoa; phylum Arthropoda; class Insecta; order Hemiptera; family Cicadellidae; genus Macrosteles; species Macrosteles quadrilineatus. The sequence goes on from NW_026542597.1 coordinate 63,900,446, forward strand.
CTGCACTCATTATCTCCCACATAAATCGTAGGATGACCAATAGGATACTTACCATACTTACATACATATGGGTAAAGAGAGCAAACATCAACATATTCAATGGTTTCCCCTTTCCCACACTTGTGGTAAGTTTTAGCATTACCTGTTCTGCCTCCAAAGAAAGACTGTCTAGGGTCCAAAGGAAGATTATTAAGAATAGGGAGTGTTTCCAAGTGTTTTAGATTTCGGTCCTTTTTTAACTTACGAAACTCACACTCCCACATCTCAACTACTTCATAGTCATTAAACTTAGCAATTTTAGATTTGGTCCTCTCATATCTCAAGTGAAGCGAGTCAGAGGGATCCTCCTTCAGAGGAGCATCTCTGTTATAAGGATAACATTTGGAGCATCCGTGCCAATAGCACCCGTGAAACTCATAGATCCTTTGTCCATCAAATCCATCAACTTTCAAACCAGAAATACTAATCTCCTTTCCACGCCCCGCATGTTCTATCCTCACTTTACGGATTTCCTCCTCAAAACTTAGCCATTGGATAGCTATAGCTGACTGATTATTCACAAAACGATAGCCGTTCTTAGGAATAAGTCCAATCGTGTTTGGTTTCAAAAAGTTTCTACGAAAGGCCAAGTTACATGCACTAGCAATAGTTACAGCTTCCAAAAAAGGATCAACATTACACTCTTGGAGGAATATTGTCCTGAACTTAAGACACGCTTGTGCTAGAATTTCCACATCTGAGATGCAGTATTCTAAGATCTCCTTTTTAAAGTCAAAAGCATAATTCTCAGCCACTCGTTCATCATACCACTTTTCAAAATCCCTGTAGGACTTTTCAAACATAGTCTCTGGACAATAGTACTGTTTGTCAGGCATCGGGCCTACATAGTTTTGATTGGCAAGAGTGTTAAATAAATGGGGGAAGTAGCCTTTCTTTCTTTCAGGAGGCAGATCAAAAGCCTTAGGGAGTGCAGCGAGGGCCATGGGGAAGTAACTTAGCGAGTCCACAAACCTCACGTTGTCCATTTCCATCAAAATAATTTTTGTACCCCTCATGATCAGTTCAGGGGTGAATTTTGTTCGTTCAAGCATATACTTAAGCAAAAACTGAAAATCAAAACCCTGACCATCATGGGCGATTACACAAACATGTTTAAACTGTTTACGGGTTTCCATTACATAGTTCATAAATTGGGTAACCGGGTTAGAGTTGAAGACTCTCGTACGGTTTTTACAAGCAATACAAAATTTAGCCTCAATACATTGGTAACAATACTGTTGTGAAACACACAAGTTAACTTTATGTTCTTTCTGGTCAGGATCAGTGGAGAGTGGCTCATCTTGACGGGTTTCCAAATCAAAAAATATATACAGATAACCTTTAGATGTAGGTTTACCCTCGTTGGGTTTCATGTAACATTTATGATTAGGATCCTAAAAAGATTCACAAGGTTTACAATAAACCTCACCACACTTATGAGGTGTAGGTCTTCCCTTAATCATAACCAACTTATCACAATCAAGACACTTTTTCACTTTTTTACATTTATCAATTTTGTGGGCTATGAAACACCTTTGATTTCTTAAAATAATATTACATTCTGGACAAGTTACTCCCCCATGTTCTAACTTACAAGGAGGTGAGATGGTCAGACAGTAGCAGCAAATATTGGAACATCTATGTTCAGTTTTATGATCATAAGGGACATGGCAGGCTTCACAATAATATTTACAAACAAAAGCAGCAGTTAGACTGGTAATGACATTGAAATGACCGTTACAGAAAATCAAGTTAATTTTAGATTTAGCATTCTCTGGACGACCCTCAAAATACACATCACGCCCTTTCCTATCATAATTGTAAACAGTGATTTTATAATCGGTCAACAGATCTTGAAACCTTTCTAGTTCAAGAATTCCAGCACCATTCTCAGGCATTTCTACCCTAGCCCTCCGGATGAGCTCTTGCGCCATCACTGTCTGCCTTTTCCTATCATCTTGGCGAATCGCTTTATATAGAGGATCTTTAATTGCATGAGCAACAGCTACCACCAAGGCACGAGGGAGACACAAATTATCATTATTTTTTATCACAACAATTCCAGTCCTAGCCTTACATTCCTCATCAAAAGTATTATACAATCCAGGTCTTTTACGGGTACCCGAACCTACAGGGAGATTCACTCGCGTACACTCGACTTTAAAGGTATCCGTTGACTTGATAGATTCGGAATTACTTTGTACAATACCCCCAAAAATCTGCCACAACACATCTTCGTCAATTTCCCCAGCAGGTCGAAACGCTACATATCCATCTTTACCTTTAAGATTAAGGCTTTGAAGGGTAAACCCGAGCTGGTCATTATCATGGGCTTGATCTTTCATCTTTTTTACAATGGAAACAAATCCCTGTCTAAGCCAATCAAACTCACTAGTTTCAGGAGGAGGATTAGAAAATTTAAATATAGTCTTGGTCCCATAAAGTCTAAATTTCTTAACATAGGACTGGTCCTCACTAATAGTTTCAACTGGCTCAACAGCAGAAGCCATTACAACAAATATTAAGGAAAATCTAAATATCACTACTATTTACAAACATAATTAATACACCATAAAAGAAAACTTAATATTACTACTCACAACGATAACCTTTTTACAGAAGAACACTACACACAATTCAGCAAATGTCACAGAGCAAAAGAACTACACCTATAAACACCGCCAAAGTAAGAGTGAACCAGGATTTTTAATTCTCTCACAGATATACCCTTCAACCAATCACAGATCACCTATTTATAACCTATCAGGTACAAGCTTATTTCAACCACTCACAGAGCACCTGATTCAAATATTTTTGTCCGTTAGTTTCAATACAACTGTCACTTATTTATAACCAATCTGGGACGAGCTTATTTTCAACCAATCAGAAAACACCTGATTCAAATATTTTTTTCCGTTAATTTCAATACCATAAAAGATAATTCATAAATCATAGAGGAACACCAAAGAAGTAATTAAATATTATAATTATTAAATTTATATTAACATAAGAGTACACAGTCTTCAACCCTTCCAAAAACCACAGCCCCACCCCACCCCCCAACTCCAACACCCACCCCCAACACTAAATCCACCCCTTAAACCACCCCCCTACTCTAAATCCACCCCTAAAACCACCCCTAATCCAAAAAACCACCCCTAATCCAAAAAACCACCCCTAAAACCACCCCTAATCCAAAAAACCACCCCTAAAACCACCCCTTACGCAAAAACCACCCCTAAATCAACCCCTTCAATCCACCTCTAGGCAACACGCAACACACCAAAACTACCCCTGCTAGATCGGGGGACATTCTACTCACATTATTTAAAATTGCTGTGTTTTAATTACGATTGAGTTAAAAATAACCCGATGTTTTTTGAGTGTAAATAACATAATGCTGGTATTAAAATATTAAAGTAAAAAGCATATCTAATTCCATATTAAAATAATTCATTCATGACAGTTTTGTCTTTTGTATACTTTAAAATAATATTACTGTTATGATTAAAATATATTTATTATGACAAGAAAGAAACATTACTCACCCATCCTTTTCCATATCCACATCACAATCTACGTTACTTTGGTAAATAATGTAAATGACACTTAACCTTTTTAACAAAAATTTATACATTTTTTTCATCGGGCTAGCTTATTGCAGACAAATAATCTACATAGCCCGTCATAATCTTAAGGCCTGTAGTCTCAATGCATAATTTGTATACCTGTCAAGCTGTTTCAATTGTTAAATATTTTGTTACAACATTTGTTAACGTATCTCTATGCCAACACCATCCGAAACTGCATGTAACCCATAGGGACCATCATTGTTATCCCCTTATCTGCCCTTTAATAAATATTGCTATAAAAACAAAAAAAAAATTAAAAAGCTTAAGAAAAGGGAAGAAGGGGACCCCACAATTTACACACACAAAATTGATCATCAACCGCACGCACTAAAATTCATTTGTCATTTGTCATTGCCATCAATACCTCACGTATTTATTTTGGTTTATACATTTATGCATGTTCATCATTGTCTTGAAATCATTCATATTTTGTTCAAAACTGTAAAAATGGAGTGTTCCGTTGAAATGTAAAATAAAATAAATAATAAAATGGAAGTTGGATATGGCAGGTCACTACATTCAGGGAACGTCTAAAAGTATACTAACACATGGCAGTAAATAGTTAACTAAACACCCGAATAAAAAACAAAATATTCTTAAAATTTCTCGCTAGAGCTAACGTGATTATTTTAGACGCATTTTTTTGATACAACGTTTTATTTTCCAAATTTAAAATAGCTATATATTTTTTTGACAATTTATATGTACGAGGTACGTGTACGATCTCAACCATGACATTTGATGACTTTCTTCTATAAAAATTGCTTATTACAACCAAAAAGGCAGGGAAGAACAGGGGAGAAAAGACCATTAATTGTTTCGTAATACTTCAAACACGAAACATAAAACAAATCACCCATTGTTAAAATGTTTTAGTTTATTTTTTAGTTAACCGTCTTCGTTATTTAATCCATTGAATAATATGCAACGAAAACAGAAACCTAAATAAGGTTAATGAAATAAGGTAAATAATATCATAATGTGAAGGTGCATTTCCGCTGACAAAGGCTCTCGGTAACTGTCAATTAATGATGGGTTCATTACACTTTCCTTTCAGACCAAGGATCATTAATCAAATTGATTCATGGATCTCAATTTGGTTGTTTTGGAAGATAATGAAATATGTGTCGTTTCAAAAACAAGTAGACGACAAAAACTTAAATAAAGGATGTACGTAATATTGCAGAGTTGATTCATGTTAAACATTACTTTCGAAAGTATGGTGAAAATATTCATATTTTGGAAAATCAATCTTCATGTTCTCGGATCTTTTGTCAGTATTAAAATGAACGAGTCGTGATTATTTATATTGACTTATAGGTTTAGATTGACTATTTGAATGTTGGAGATGGGCACAGGTAACGCTGAATAGCTTTTTAGCCCGGAATGCTTACTGGGACGTTTACAACGGAACATGACTTTCCTTCATTACAATTTATTCTGCATTTCTTTATATTTTTTGTGTGTGTAAATAGTATCAAGATAACCATTAAGCAGCCAGTGATGAATTGTTATTACGCAAAGGCAGGAGCCCATGTGATAATTTTTATATAGTATAAATGTTATGCTGCACTGTTATTTGTAACAAATAAAAATGTATTTGATTTGATTTAATTTGACTAGGTGGATTAGACACCTGTGTCACTGACATTATCATGCTAGTGACATGTCACTTAAAATCCAACCTGTGTTGGCTTATGGAGGTAACACACCGGTGTCACGGACATGTTAGTAACTCGTGTCACTAGCACGCTTCTAGACCTGTCGGTTGTCGGTGTTTGGTCGAATAGCCTATGACTCCCTCCTCTTGGGCCCGCATATGCTCAGAACACGTATCTATAGTTGTTTTGGCGATGCGATCATTTTCTGTTTTGTTTTGATCGAGGTTAGTCGTGTTATAGCAAACAGTGGAATGTGATTGTGAAAAATTCCGATAGCTATTATCCTCAACGTTACGTTTATATTTCAACAGACCGCACAGTTTTATAACAAGTTTACGGTTTCATTCTTACTGTTTTGGACTTTTCAGGGTGTTGGAACAACTGTCTTGTTGAAGTAAATTGACTGAATAACTAACAGATTATCTTTCGATTAAGGATAGGTCCAGAGTTCTCTCTAAACATGTATTTTTTGCCGTCGTCTTCTTCTCCTTAACACTAACAGCAACAGCACAGCATCTTCCTCTAATAATGACATTATTGAAAATGACACCTTATCTTTCTTGTAACTAGCCCGTGCATCTTCCATGATTGTATTTCATTGCATGTCATTTACATCATGCTAATGCCATCAGTGACATTATGCCAGTGACACCGGAGTGTAACCTGCCTAGTCTAGTATAAACGATGGTTTTCTTGCTGATTAGGATGCCACATATTATATCGGATCCCTAGTATTGCGCAGTTTGGATAGAAATAGATAAATGGTCCACTGTACATTCTTATGGTCTGTGCCGGCCGGCACACGTCGCTGAAACTAGTCGAAAATAGTCAACGGATGTTCGACTGAGGAATCTTGGACGTCAAGGTACGTAAACCGTTATAATTGATTACCAATAAAGGAAGGCTTCAACATAAATAATACAATGGTGTTTATGAAATGACGGTTATCAAATTAGATTAAAGAATTGAGCAGCTGACATGGAACTGTTTTTACCATATCGAAAATAAATTTCTTTCTCACACCGTACTAATAATTTGAGGCCTCAGATTTCCCTGAGGTATAAAACATGCACCAAAAAACACTTAATTGAAGAAATTTAGGCCTACTATAATTTTCAATAAACTGTTAAATCAAAATATCACTTGCATGTGATGCCTCTGTGTATAAAGCTTTATTTATTGATGCTAAGCGATATTATTTGCTTGACGTATAGCTAATCAGCATGTGACAGGACAAATATTCATGTCTTTGATCAGTATATCACACGTCACACCGACGTATCAGTGAGGTCTAATCAGTCGTATAACTTGGTCTAAAATAATCAGTTCTGCTTTGATGTTTACTGGCTCAGTGAGTAGTTCAAATCAGTTAATTAAACAAGCTGAAAACCCTCATAGATTAGTAAATAAAATTAAGGTTGATTATATGGAACACTTTGTATATGAATAAAACAAAAACATTATTGGATATAAATATTCTTACAGTAGCCTTACTAGCTTACTGTACCTTACGTAGCTACCTATTTATTATTTAAATACAACTCATACAATAATTTCATCAGATAGCTAATGTCATATTCTTATTATTTGTGTTATTTTTAATCAGTATAATATAAATTTTACACATAGACGTATAAAAATATAATATTTATAAGATTATTTGAATACAAAATGGTTTGCCCACTCAAACTTTAACCTAAATAGTTACATCCAAGGAGTTTTTAATTATTTTGTTTTACGTATACATCTTTTAGCGAATATGGAAGAATGATTTAAAGTGGTATATCCCGATACGTATTTAGGCTATGTCTAGTTTATACATTCATATCACCAAAATTCACCCTTAATAGCGTATACTACTCTTATTTACTGTATAGTATACCAAAAGTACGTGTACGTCTACATATGTTTGTGATTATATATCCTAGCAAAACACAGTCCATGTACGCAAAACCTTTTTGGTTCTGTCAACGGTTGATAAAATAAAAAATCACAGAAAAATTCCATTCTCAGCTTCCTTTTTTCAGTAGTACAGTATTTCCTGTAAAAATATGGTCCCCAAAAACACGTGCACGGTGTTTAAATGGTTTTTATTACATCCTCTTACTAAATTTGAGTAATTCAATGATCGACACAAGTATGGGACAGTCACTATAGTTAATACATCAGTTGTATTAATTCAAGAATACCAGAAGCTATCTACTGACTTCCAAAATTTCCAACCACTATAAAATATTTTGAAAGTAGGCCTACATTTCTAAGTACAGTTAGTAAAACAATATTTTATTTTTTTATTAGAAAAATACATCTGTGTTACCTAAACAATGTAATCTTTAAAACATATATCTCTATAGTATTAAAAGCAGCATTTACGATAATTCGTTTTCCGTTATTCATGTACTAAAATAAGCTTGGGTATCCCAATAAACCAGGTAGATGGGTAGAGACTACACCTGTGTCTTCTCATCGCACTTCGAGAAACTCTGCCTCTTTTAAGTTCCCTCCCAGTAAAGTTGAAGTAAAAAGTTTAGACGGATTCCGTAACCCCGTTCATTGCTGAAATTACATTATAAATGAATTCTATTCACCTGTAATGTCGATGCTGATTCTGGTTATTGAGTGTGTATTTTCTCCAAACATATTATATTTTTCTCATTTCATTTTATTCTTTGTCCATGTTACTATCAATATAGTTAAACTTGAACGACTTGAAGAACCCAAACTAGTTAAGTTAGATAATCCGTAGTAGCGGACTATTAATTGATCAATTTTCTAATGATAGCTAAAACATGAGAAATAATTTATATTTCCTATATTGTGAAGCATTTTTTTATAATGCTTTATTTCGATTGAATAATCAATTTAATTCAGATAAGAAGTTTAAAATATTATTTAAAAAACATTCAGACCAGTACGGTTATTCAAAAGTATAGTTTAGTAATGATAATATATTTGTATCAGTTTAACATGTAAATAGCAAATTAATTACTTTAAAATTTTCTTTTTTTAAATACCCTTTGAACGAATCCTTATACCAAAATTACTGCTGCACTATATACTAATGACAGGACTGTGAAAGTGTAGCAAAATAATTTTTGACTGGTTGAACACCCGTACAGAATAACATTAGAACCCATGATGGTGGTTTTCTTTTGGTATTCCATGGTGGTTGATGTTGAAAGTGCTATAAATAATCTTCCAACAATTTAGTCAAAATACATTCTACAGGTTTCAGCAGTACTAAGGAAAGCCAAACCGCCGCAGTCCAACTCTGGAAAAATCACGGCAGCGGGCAGACAGGGGCGAGAGAAGAGACGAGCCGGCTGAGCTTAGAAAAAATTGGTCCAAGAAAAGGAGCGGTTGAACGGCATGCTAGCGCCTTACGCCATGAAGCTGTGGCGCTTGCGTCACAAAGAGAGATTTGTCTTACATAACTACCCAAGACAAAGTGTGGTGTACAAAGCCAATGCAACGGAAATCACAAAGAGCAACGTTACATAAACAAAAGACGAAAATGCTATATGAAGTTCCTTACAAAACCTTCATTTGCATATTGTGTATCTTCTGTCAACGACTATATCACTTGGAAAAAAAAACCTTATGGTAAAAAATATTATAAAACAACATTATTTACTTTAAATTTTACAGTATTGTATGCATTAGCAATCGTCAAACGGACAAAGAGTAAAAAAAATACTATTCTTGCATAATTTAAACCATTCTACAGGGTGTGCCGTAACTCTCTGGACACATGTATATAGCGTTATTGCTTAGGTCGAGACAAACACATTTCACCATAGGAACATGGGTCTGTGGTGTCTAGTTTACCCACTGTTGGTATTTATGTTTTTTTTTTTTACAAAAACATTAATAACTACTAAACGGTTTGAGATACAGCTTTGATATTTTGCAAAAATGTTAATCTTATTACGACCTATTATCATTAGAAATTATACTAAAACATCATTAACCGTTTCAAAATGGCCGTCATTTAAAATATTTGATGCCAAATTTCACGAAAACCGTTAACCTAACAAAAAAATTACGGGAGACAAAAAAGTTTGTAAATTTTATGCAGTCTTCAATGGTACCTTATTTGTTAAGATTGAATAAATAATAACAGAGAAACGTGTTGTTTTCGAAATGTATGACCACTTTTCTCCATTTAAACAATGCTAATACTCCTTTTACGTTGTTTAGCATTGTTTAAATGGATAAAAGTGGTGTAAATCTTGCCATAAGATAACCATGTTATCTTGTATAAGATAGAAAGATAAGTTCATGTATAAAGGTCAATGTTAGATAATGTTCATAACAAACAACCTTGGCAAGTAACCAAACACAAGGCACTTCTCGCTAATTTCCAGAAACCACAAAACCACTTAGGCTCGGCTTTGACTCAGTAGCTTGTAGGGCTGTGTTGAGAGTGTCTATATTTATGCATAACATAAGATGTAAGCAATATTTTCGTATATACTTTATATATATAATTTTTTTTAAGTATTACTTAAAAAAGTAATAATTTATTAACAATTGCCTTAGTCTAGACTAAAAGGCCGTACTGCACTAAAAATGACTTCAGTTTTATTCAGTTGTTAATTAGTCAATATTGATTGTTTATTAGTAATTCCATTCACATTCAATACATTTTAAAGTTATGTTAAACCATAGACTGGCATGGCTAAAATAAAATGCACGAAAACAAACTAAATCACTAGTCATGTAATGTAGAATGGTCAATAGTATTTTGATTTTTTACATCCTTTTAATAGTTGTGCTTATAATCGTGCTCAGGCTAATACTTGGCCTTTACAAGAATGAAATTCAGGATTAAATTGCTTTTGATATTGATATTTTTCGTATAATATTTCTAAAAGCACATGTGGGTTGTCTATGCCAAAACAATGAGCAAAGTTTGCGCGCCAAAAACGACTCCAAAGATTTACTCTAAATCTTTAGAAATATATTAGTTTTATGTTAAATATCCATACTAAGCTCAGTAATGCAAACATTAGCTTTTCTCCCAAAACTTTAAATTATATTGTCATATATTTAACATTGATTTCATGGATTGTAAAGTAGATATTATGGTTTTAAAATTTAATAACGAAAATTTTAATAGGAGACTTATACAGCCTGGACAACAAAGCATCTCTAATTTTAAAAGTAAAAGACAACCAGAATGTTAGAATTTAAATATATCTTGGGATTAAAAGGTTGCATCTGAGAATTTATTTTTAAATAATTTTACTTGGCTTTAAACGGCACACATTCTGCTATTATTGTTCCTTATTGTCAATTCACTACTGTAGTCTGGTTACGGACTTTATTATAACCCTGTGACGCATTTGTTGTAGAATGCTTCAAGATGAATTGCATCCTTAAGACATCTAGGGTCCTGTCGTGAACTCACTTAAACAAGGCATATTGTTGCATATTTTCGCACATCTATTTTTCTTAGAGTTCATCCTACTCTATACATGCTGACAGCATAACCTAAACATTCCCGCACGTTCTTTAAAATATCAACATTGACAATATTTGTTTAGGGTTTATAAGGCTTATTTTGATAAAAGCATTTAAAAGTGTTTTAAGGAATTTATAAGTGATAACTGTTGTGTAAAATGATTATCCAAAAGGTATAAATATCCAAAAGGTAGATATAAATGGGAACAATTATGTAGGAATATGTATATTTATAACCAAATATATAAACATATTGTGTTTTAAAACATCATACTGCAAAGTAATACTATTATAAAATGGCATATTTTGATGTTTCTTATTTGGCTAGATATATATTTCGTCACTTTTAAAGTTGGATGAGACTATTTGTCAAATGTCTCTCATTCTAAATTGGCAAAGTTTAACTCCATCATGTGACTTGGCATCTTAAACATCCAATCTAACGACTTAGATTGAACAAACTTTCAACGGAATGCGAGTCTTACATTTTCCCTGAGTGCATTTTTATTCCTTTTTTCAGTAAAAGGTTAAATATCAAGAATCAAATATTTATACGTTTCATGAAATACGATGAGATGATATTTAGTTTCTTCCTAATATTAAATCACTGCTTTAGTAATAAAAAAAATGTGTGAACTTGTAGTCTGTGGATATTATCATAAACGAGTATGTTTTATCTATGATATTACAAAAACTTAAACTGGATTTTGTAATACTGTATAATATTTGGATGTGATTCAAACCAATATATTTTTTAAATTAAAAACAACTTTTTCGTCATACTGCAGCAAAACCAGCAGTTTTTATTGCATGCATCGCGAGTCTAATATATATATTGTAAAAAAAAACTTCATTACCATAAAAAAGGCTTGTTGGTTGCTAAAAACTTTTTACTGGACAGTGATGGGAGGGGTCTAAAACATCAGTTTGGTGAACAACTCGCTGTAAATGCCATGGGTAAGGGTTGGGATAAGTTGACAGCTATGTAGATAATAATTAATATTTTTAAAACTTATATTGAGTCTAGTATTGCAAATCAGTTATACAATATCTTGTAAAAATTGTACTCACTTAAAAAAAACTGCTCGATGATTTTTTACAGATACCGTATAGTCCGAATACAATCGACCACTATAGTATTCACCAGCACTGAGGTTTAGATTTTCATAAAATTGTAAGAAATAAAAAAACTTACCAACTAGTTAACGAAACAATGCGATATAAAATTCAATATATTTTAACTGTAGATCAATCAATGTTCGTATATCTATCACGATTCCTTTAGTAATTTCATAAAATTATGAATTGTACTTGACAGGGATAACAGGTAAGATGATATTTTACATCCGATATATTGATTAAACAGCAACTTCACTACGTCTCATTTATGTTATGAGGTTAGAGTCCGATTATGTAGAGAAATTGTTGTTGAAACTATCACATTATTTCTTTGATTGTCACATTGTTGCCAGTGTACATTAACCTACACTAATAGTTGCACATTACATAAATGTCTTATCCCGGGTTTTCATCGCGTTTTCCTTCTCGGTATGTCTCGTCTACGTTTGTCTTTAAGTTTAAAATAAAACAGTATTCTTGTATAAAAAAAATATACGGGGTTGTATAGTTATTCTTTCTCATAAAGATCATATTCCAGCTATTTTTGAATTCTAGGCTACATTGAAAACTATTGATATTATTTTCATATAAGATAGTAGCACTAGTATTGAAATTCATGCAACAAATTAAATGTTGTAGCTAACTTATCACGGTTATCAAAGAAAAAACAAAATATGAAAAAAACAAAATATCCATTGTGTGGGTAACCATTGCCTTCCAGACGATTAAAATGTGATATTAACATGTGTTATGAGCCCAGAAATAATATTGTAAAAGGTAAGTAGAGAGTTACACAATACCATGCATATCTTAGTGAAACATATTGTTTTCATGCCTTAAGGATTTCCTACGCATATTTTTTAACAATCGTCTTACATGGTTTAATAAAAATGAAATGAAATGGTAAATCCAATTTTTTACAATAATTGTTGCTGTTTTTGTGGTGGCTTAAAGATAACAGTATTAGTTGTGTATAGGAGAAAATACAAACCTAAATAGCTTTTAATAATAAAAATAATAAGTTTACTTTGTTTTACCATTGATTACTTTTTGTTAAATCGAAAATACAAAAATAACATCCAAAAGATGAAGTAATGTTATTTTTGTAGTGTATAAATGAGTAAAATCTAACGCACAAAATATAAACCAAGGCTTTTAAAATATTGATGGCTATAGATAAAATTTGTATTCTGGCAAAAAGTGAAAAGGTTATACATTTAAGAATCCCTTTACAGGTTGGATAATAATTAATATACCCTCAAAGAATATCCAATTCCTTTCATGGCAGGGCATGTTTTCAAACAATCTTGTAGTATCGACTAAAATTACTATGGTTTACTATAATTGCGTAGTATAGTAGGCCAATAGTAAAAACATTGAAGGCTGTAACTCGTCCATTAAGTACCAGCCTCAATTACATAATTCTTTTGCAGAAAACGATAGACTACTTGCCCTTTACACCCAATTACTCAAAAACAGAGGTATAAAAAATCTACTTTGGATAATTAATAATAAGTGTTTTATGTAACTAAAATAACACGAAACATAGACAGTTGCCACTCACAAAAGCAGAAACTTAATAAAAAGCTCCATATTGTTGCCTTTGATGACAATTTTGAAAAAAAACGCTCATCGGTGCAATCACCATACTTTGACATGTCACCTAGATCTAATCAGCAAGGTAAACAGCTGCCCACACGAGACTGCAGCTTTGATGTTGATGATTAACTTAGTGATTAGCTCCTCTATACCATAAATTATGATACACCATTCTCAATAGTAAAAACTGTTATTACTGAGGTTAAATAGGGCAAGATTAATCAGTGTGGCAGATTGCGTGTAATAAATATAAAGGCTACTTACAGTCTTCGCAATCCTATACAGGATTGCGAAGACTGTAAGTAGCCTTTATAAATAGTGGCAGTTTACGTTGTGTTTATCGTGTTCAATAAAACTGTTTTGCCATACAAATTGTTTTATGTTGTAATTTGATTATTTTTTTCAGCTGTTTTCAAAATGGTTTAACCGTTTAACTATGTTTAGCGTGATTTTTTATCAATATCGTAGCTTTATCTTAAACTATGATCAAATGCCAATTTTAAATAAAAATTTTACTACAATACACCAAAAAATACATACAGGGTGTCTTGTATCTCTCTAGACACATGTATATAGCGTTATTGCTTAGGTCAAGACAAACACATTTTACCATAGGAACACGAGTGTGTGGTGTCTAGTTTACCGACTGTCGGCATTTATGTGTTTTTTACAAAAACATTAATAGCTCCTAAACAGTTTGAGATACAGCTTTGATATTTTGCAAAAATTTTAATCTTACTAAGACCTATTATCGTTAGAAATTATTATCGTTAAAAAAATCATTAACCGTTTCAAAATGGCGACCATTTAAAATAGTTGGTGCCAAATTTCACGAAAACCATTAATTTTACAAAAAATAATTGCAGAAAACATAAAGTTTGTAAATTTTATGTAGTTTTCAACTATACCTTATTTGTAAGGATTGAATAAATAATAACAGAGAAACGTGTTGTTTTCGTAATGTATGACAACTTTTATCCATTTAAACTATGCTAATACTACTTTTACGTTGTTTAGCATTGTTTAAATGGAGAAAAGTGGTCATACATTACGAAAACAACACGTTTCTCTGTTATTATTTATCCAATCTTTACAAATAAGGTATCATTGAAAGTACATAAAATTTACAAACTTTTTTTGTGTAAAGCAATTCTTTTGTACAGTTAACGGTTTTCGTGATATTTGGCATCAAATAATTTAAATGGCCGCCATTTTGAAACGGTTAATGATTTTTTTTTTATAATTTCTAACGATAATAGGTCTTAATAAGATTAACATTTTTGCAAAATATCAAAGCTGTATCTCAACTTTTTAGGAAGTATTAGTTTTTTTTTTTTTTTTCTTTAACACATAAATACCGTCAGTCGGTAAACTAGACACCACAGACCCATGTTCCTGTGGTGAAATGTGTTTGTCTTGACCTAAGGAATAATGCTATGTACAAGTGTCCAGAGAATTACGGGACACCCTGTATATTATCAGGCAAGAACTTATTACCTCCTCTAAGTTTCTCCAAAATATACGACAAAAGTAGGATCCGAAGTTTGTTTAAATCTGCAAGGAAAGTATCCAACTAAACTTCCTCTACTCCCAAGATCCTTTACCTTGTGAGAAATATCATGTTATCTGTTATAAAACTAAACAACATTTTAGTTCAATAAAGCTTTGATTATAACAATAGTTATTTTGATAATGATTTGGTTTAATAGTAGTTTACGCAATTATTGTGTAAAGATAGTGTTAACGACCCGAGTAGAAAATCTTTGGTAGGAGTCTTGGCGAGTGCCTTAATTTGCTACCAGTGTCATTAACACTATTTAAGCGAGTCGCGTAAACTACTTGACCTACGACAATGTTTTAACTACTAAAAATCACAACTCATAATTTCTGAGAGAGGTTATGTTTTGATTTATAACCTCTCATTACCACTGCGACAGTGTGCAACGAAACATTGTACAAAACCCTAATTGCACCACCCAACAATTAAATTTACCTGAACAGCTGATTAGTTGAAGTTCTAATAACTACAATTTTACTTCTCCTCTCCCAACTCTTGAATCTCATTGGTCTGTTACCCGTGGTGTTATGAGTAAAACGATGCTGTAATGAAAGAAACAATGCTTTTATGGGAAGAGTTTCAATTCTAAGAACTGAACTGAAACGACTACTTCAAAAACGGTAGTAGGTAAATATTTTAAATTCTTATTACTCATGAGATTGTACTCTACGCCTATTAGCAAATTCCATACATAGGTCTCATGTTAAGACCCGAGATCGATTTACTTTTTCGCGTCGATGTCCCCAAGGCCAAAAACACTATCTGTTTAGATGTATATGCATAACAATATTTATATATACATTTTTGAAACAATATATTTATCTATATACATTAAACTACCTATTTCATTATTAGATTTGGCCTATCAAAACACTTGTTACATGAACAATCTTGTTAGGGCTCTGAAAATAATGTAACTTCTGAATTAAGCTGTAAACACACTCGTTGTAAATATAAAAGGGAATCCTTGTAGAGTTAAGATACCAGAGACGTTCTTGGCAGTAAAACGGAGGTTCATCTTCCTTTGATATTTACGACTTTTTACGATTCAGGATCCAACATCCAGTTGAATCAAGAAGCGGATTTTATAAATTAATATACTCAAAACTGTGTCCTTTACTTAATATAAACATTTTTTTAATAATATGTTACATCTTAATAAATGAAACATACAAGTATTAATTTTTATTAAACTTGAATTGTAAATAGTTTACAAATTTGGTTTCAACCCAAAGCCAAATTGTTTTAATAACTCATTCCAGCAATATTGAAAAATATTTTAACATATACATTTTTCCGTTAAGTTATTTGTTTACCAAAAGTATAATTTATTACCATCTGCTATACTTATTTTAAATTTCATAATGATGTTATTTGGTCCAGGATCACTTCTTAAAAATCATCTATGAATTGAAGTAACAATTAATTTTAATATAATTAATAGCAGAAGTGATCGATGCTTTGAAATCATACACTAATTTTGCTTAATTTAACTGGACACCAGAGTAACTGAAATCATGTAAAATGGTATTCAAAATATTACATAATTGTATGTCAATATTAAATGCCTTAATTGAATGTTTTTTTAAACCAAACTTATAAATGAATATAATGTATAGTTTTGTTTTCATACTATTTATTTCATTGTACAAGATGGCTGTCAAAATCAAACATAATGTTTAGCGTCTGGTTTTATCAAATTTTATGTATATGAATTCCAAAACATAAGTTCCTCTAGAGTATAAAAAAATAATAATAATAATTAAATAAAACGCTATAAGATATAAAACATTTTATGGCTATTTTTAAGTACTTGAAATTGATTTATTATTCATTCCATGATCGATTTTTACCGATAAAAGACACTAAGGAATGGCTAAAGAAGGAAGGTAAATAATGAACATCTTATGAAGGTGTTTTGTCTCCTGACAAAGGATCTCAGTGAAACTGTCGATTACTGATGGGTTCATTTCACTTCCCCTTTCAGACCGTTGATTATAAATCAGATTAATTGATGGATCTCAATTCGGTTTGTTTGGGAGGTAATCATTAGGTAAATTAAATAAACCAGTTTAAACATTTTACCAGAATGCTTTTTACTGTATATTGAATAATCTGCGATCTTTAGTCCGTTATAACTTTAAAATTAAATATTTATATTAAAACCATTTATTTGCTTATAAATATTTTATATGTGATCCCAGTAAATAAGCATTCATTTTAAAGGATAAATGGCTAAAAAACCTTTGTAAATAAAATCGAATGCAATACAATCAAACAAATAAAAATGATAAATAATACAATAATTAATTATAAAAATAACATTGGACTGGTAAAAATTAATTTAACCATATTAAAGGCCTGGTAATGTAGATTTTTTATCAAATAATTGCGTTTTAAGAACGAAGGGAAATATAGTATAACTATTTTTATAGTCTACTTATCAAGCAGTTGATGAACTCGTATGCTCTACGGAGCTGTAAGGAACATTTTATAGCTCGAAGTGCAAACCCCTGTAAAGTGTGTGAAGTTAAGATGGAAGAAATGGACGCTGCAGTCACACAGGTTCATCTGTATTCGCTAGTAATGGTTTTTTTTTAAATTTCGGATGTATCATCTAGTAAATAAAAGTAATGTGTTGTATTTTATAAATCAATAATCTTCTAAAGATTTAAATTTGTTTCGTGTGACGTACTTTCCTGTCACACATACAATACATTTCTATTTAATTATAAAACTAATAAGTTTCATTTATACACAAAAAGATTCTTATTTTCTGTCAATCTGTTTTTCGTGATGGACTTTCCTATCAATTATACATATCCATACATATCAATTTAAATATTAAATACCCCCGCCGCAGCAAACCTTCGGACTAAGCGAATTTCCATTTGACTGATTGGATTTACACTGAAATGTCTACTTAAAAATATAACATTTATTCTTGATTTAAATAGAATTAGTTTAACAAGTACTTAGGTTTGCTGCATCAGGGAGGGTAAAACTGATTTTTTTTGAAAATGTGTAGATAGTTAGTAAGAAATAAAAACTTTTCCAAATTTGATCAAAATATGTTCACAAACAAGCAAACTACAACAGTTTACTTATTCTGCATAAGAATAACATGAGAATTTTAAATTTACAATTTTTTTTTAATTTTCTCCGTAACCATTAGGCGCATAATAACGCTTCAATATACTAAATTATTTGTTTTTTTAAGCTCTACAAAATGGTTTGGAAAGAAATTGCTAAATTTTATGTTTTTTGGGTCAAAAATGGGAAAAACCTATTTTTACTCCATAAAACCCCCCGTAAACCCCCGTTCCCATGGTCTGATCATGCTGGATCGCGAACTTGTTCGAATAGACGTAGGTTTACACGTTTGTACCAATTTTCATCAAAATCGGATCATTTTTGCTCGAGTTATCGTGCTGACGGACACATATAAATATATATATATATAAATATATATACCCCCGCCGCAGCAAACCTGCAGACTAAGCGAATTTCCATTTGACTGATTGGATTTACACTGAAATGTCTACTTAAAAATATAACATTTATTCCCGATTTAAATAGAATTAGTTTAACAAGTACTTAGGTTTGCTGCATCAGGGAGGGTAAAACTGTTTTTTTTGTAAAATGTTAATAGTTAGTAAGAAATAAAAACATTTTCCAAATTTGATCAAAATATGTTCGTAAACAAGCAAACTACAACAGTTTACTCATTCTCCATAAGAATAACATGGGAATTTTAAATTTACAATTTTTTTGGAATTTTCTCCGTAACCATTAGGCGCATAATAACGCTTCAATATACTAAATTATTTGTTTTTTGAAGCTCTACAAAATGGTTTGGAAATTAATTGCTAAATTTTATGTTTTTTGGGTCAAAATTGGGAAAAACCTATTTTTACCCCATAAAACCCCCCGTAAACACCCGTTCCCATGGTCCGATCATGCTGGATCGCGAACTCGTTCGAATAGACGTAGGTTTACACGTTTGTACCAAATTTCATCAAAATCGGATCATTTTTGCTCGAGTTATCGTGCTGACGGACACATATATATATATATATATATATATATATATATACATATATAAATATATATATATATATATATATGAATTTGAACGGATGGTGTTTTTGGCCTCTAGGGACCTCAAAACGAAAAAAAAAATCGGTCCCACGTCCAGGTCTTACCATGAGTACTACGGTAATAGCTTATTCCCTATATGGGAAATTCGCTAAAACTAGTTTAACTCATAGACAAGTAGATTTTCACTTTCTGTTGAATTGAGGCTTACTCGTCCTATTTTAGTGTCGATTATTAATAAAAAAAATATTATTAGTTTTTTTTGCATTTTCTTAGTTTGCGGAGAAGTTGTGTCATACTAAAATAATTATAATATAGGTATAATAGTAAATTCTCAATAACGATGACAAAATAATTAATTCTTAAGATTTTTTATTTTTTGTGAATCAGACCTTTGGCTAAGACTCACGCCTTTGATCAGCAAAGATCTCCTCACGCTTAGATATCACTGAGGTCTAATCAGCGGTGTAAACATTGTGTAACGTGATAGTGGTCTGTTCTGCTTTGATGTTGCTTAGTGGCTCAGTGAGTAGTTCATTACAATCATGACAGTAGATTAGACACACTACACAGGTTTGTTAAAAACATAAAAGTGTTATTTTTAAATATTTTACATTATTAAAATACGATTTTAAAATGTGAACGGTTTTAGAAAATGGATAGCAATTAGGCAACATTGTTTTTTTTATATTGCTTGTCAAGTCATAATCTTGATAAGTTACTAATATACAGGTGCATCTCATAATACACAATATACATAATATACGCAATATAAAGGTGTTTTTGTAAACTTTACAAACATGTTGTAATCATGTCACATAACTGTTAGGGTTTATGGCTATACCAGTATCCTAACACTTGAATCACTGTCTTCTATAAACGTCTTCATACACCTTCTAAGAAATTATTAGCAAAATAATCTACAATCATTTACTATTATTACTTAGATTTCCAAAACAGCTCATTTTTTATCTTCTATGACAAAGTCATAGTGAGAGTGTGTTATATCTCTGGCAAAAATAAATTACAATCACTTTAAAGTTGATATAATATCTATTTAAACCCGTTTATACTCATAAATTATGGTTACGAAAATTGTCTTCTTATTTTTTCAGTTTATAACTTTCTATTATCGTTAACACTATATTCTTAAAACTTGTAGGATACAGAATTTATGTTTACGCAATCAGTACGTTTAAATATTCTAATTTTAATTCTATTTAATATACACATATATTTATCTTTTTATGTACCGAAATAACAATGAACTATAAATCAAGAAATATTAAATATGTTTAGCATTAGTTTTATATTATAATATGATTCTATGGAGTGGAGTGAAAACTAACACATATTAAATATTATCCACGTATACGCGCTCAAAGTCTACTACTATTACTCACAAATGTATATTATATTAACATGTAGATCTTATTTACAATAGTTTATTCATCTTAAGACTTTGTGTTTTTTTTTTACAAGTGCAACATTATTTCAATATATATACGTAATATATAAAAATGTAGTAAAATCTAAAAACTAGAAAATTTTGTATAAGAGAAATACTAAAAATAACAATAATTAGAGCTAAAACATAACTTTGTTGGTTATAAAATACCTTTATTTCGTTGTTATAATTGTTTTTTTAACGTATCCCTAATGCGGTAATAAAAGTTCTGGCTGAATATTATAAGTCGACGTGAAAGAATGTCTGGACCAGAATGATCCTATAATGATCATTTCTGACTTTAAGGTCTTCAAAGTAAAGGAGTGTTTCTTTGTGTCTTACGTCGAATGTTTATAATTTGTGTCTACTACAGGAGATATATTTTAACTTCCTAAACCAGGTAATGAAATAAAAAAGCTACCTAACCTTTCTAAGTAAGGAAATTACCTTTACTGAGGTGAAGGTAATAAATCACCTTCCTAGGTGATGCACTTATATCGTAAAATCTGTATCCTCATTATATGTTTAGTTGAAATCGTTCACGGCTAATATATCGAATGTTGAATAAAACAAAACATTATTAGGAAACATATTTTTTCCTTAATTCATTAGTAAAATCCCTCATAGTAATCTAGTTTCAAGCTGTCTTAGCTAACTGTGAAATAAGTTTTATCGGTTGCGGATGTAGAGGTGAAGTTGAATTATGGCTTTGATAATTTAACGCTACTCGGTCTAGTTGGTTTAGGTGTCTTGCCGCTACTCCCAGCATAAATTACCGACTGTCGTTGCTCTGTAAAGGAGAGTAAAGTAGGCGATTATCCTTAAAAATTTCCAAGCCTGCAAATAAATAAAAATATAACCAATTTACTCTATGGTTTATAGTAAAAAATTTAGTTCGTAAATTATATCAGTTATGTTTTATTTATTATATTGAAAAGCCGCCATTTTTTCTTCTAAAATATATTGCAATACTTTAATTGTTTGAGCTAAGTTAAATAGAAATGCAAAACAAATGACATTGAAACATTAAATTAACTCCAAAGGTTTACATTGCCTAAAATTCGTTTGCAACGGACAAAAGATAAACAATATCTTTACTCCATTGTTTCTGCAAATCAACGGAAGTGAGATTGACTGCAAACCTGAATTTTATAAGAAACTAAACCAAAATTTGTGGTAGCCGATTAATTCATTTCAATCTTAAAGTACAATTATTGCATATACTTCACGGAAATACAGTAAAACAGAAAGCAGTAGAACCGGATATTTAAGTATTTTCATAGATATATATGCACATTTGTAAACACCTTTTATAAAAAAATTCTCTGTTTCATTTATATATCCGTTTCAAATAGTTTTTCAAATAGTTGAAATGCATTTTGTTTTATTTTGACTAATATAACCTAAATCAAAAATTTTGTTTACATGCTTTCTGGAGATGATGAATATCCATTTAACCAGTATACTGTAGTTTTTAAACATTTCAGATTTTTCTGATAATTCTGTTATATCTTTAAAAGGATTTAAAATGTATTTAATAAAACGTATTTCTATGTATAAAATAAGCTCATATACTCTAATTTACCGGGTTGATGTGAAGAAACCACATCTGTGCCTCGTCATTTCACTCGGAGAAATCCTGTTAGTTGAACCACAATAAAATTATAATACTAAAACAACAACCACAATAATAGTAAAATAATAAATGAAGAGTTATAACCAGCTAAAAGTTGTTGAAATCAAATAACATTTCCTTTGCTATAGCGTCAGATAAACCATTAAACAATAAATAAAACTTACTTAAAATGCGATCATAATTGATGCTAAGTCCATAGAAATAAAAAGTTTGAATATGTTGGAACTTCAGAGGAGCTCAATGCTTAGAATAATATAATTCTAAAATACCTTGCGTGGCTAAACGCTAATACATTTAAATGACATGTTTATTTTCATGATTGAGATTGGTTGAAGCTATTGTTTTATGCCCTACCCAAATAACTTCTGCGGCATCTACAAATTACAGAAAAGTGAACACTATATCCAAACGTTTGAACATTGAATGATATGTGATTTACACTTATTAATTGAAGATTTTGTGAGTTCTGATAGTTTTCTACTTCCTCCAACCTATGTTATCAACTCCTTAACAACCAAGCAGCGGTTGTAAAACTATCTTAGATTTTTATTTATTTACCGTTTTCGAAATATTTTTAAACAATAAATTTCAACTTTTTCGATTCACTTTAAATGAATATTTTTACAATTCTCCTAATTTTTTTTTATACATTTAGTAATATTTCATGTTAAATGTTAGTAATTATCAACTAAGAGTTAATATTTATCATAGTAAATACTCATACATCTAGTACTTTACAACTTTATTTACAATTTAATTTTGACTTATTTTATAAGTAAAAGTTTTTTTTTCTTTTAGTAAATCTCATTACTTGGTAATGGTAAAAAAAAATATGATTACTCATCAAATAGACTTAAAGAAAGATTATTATAAGAGCCAAATCATTACTTTGATGGTTTTAAAATACAGCTATTCGTGATTATTATTTTTGAAACTTATCCTTAGTTTGGTAATCAAATGCGAGGTTTAATATTGGAGTTCCTGCGAAGGCTTACGTGTAAGAATGTACAGACTGGAATGATCCCTTCAAGGATATTACAGACTGCAAGGTCTTTGAAGTATAGTATTTCCTTCCATTGTGTTTGTATACGTGACTTCGTTAATTGATACTTTCTAAGCCACTCAATAAATAACTAAGTCAGTTTAAAATGTTAGTTAACGTTGAATAAAGGCTATGATAATTTAACACTAATCAGTTGTATTAGGAGTCTTACCGCAACTCATTACTCTGTGGTTAAGCTCTTTTAAAATAGTGTAAGGTAGAGATTATCATCTATAGTTTTTGCGAGAAAAAAAGGCATACATTTTTGCTAAAGGAGAACTAGCCAAAGTTTTGCTAACTATTTAATACAAGTCAACACCATTTAGAAGGTTGAATATTTAGTAAATGTAAGTGGTTAATGATTATTTTAGCACTAAGAACATACAAAGTAAAACTTTCCAGTTCGTAATCAGTGCATTCATTAAAATTATGTAAAGTTTGTTTGCAATACAAGTAAACAAGTTTAATTGGAACGAAGTGTATAATTAAGACTGATTTCATAGATTTCTGTTAACAGTATATTTATATTTATTTATTGCATGTTTATTTTTAAAGTGACATTGTTCAGTGATGTATGGTAGTGCTGTTATATGTTTAAACCTGATAAGTAGGTCTACCTTTAAATAATATTACACATATCGATGTGTGAATTAGATCAATGAACTAATTAAGCTTAATATTTTCTTTTATATCTTAAATGGTGGTCGGTCATTTTGAATTAAACATTCTTTTGACTGATCGATGTCAGCAATAAAAAATAAATATGCATAGTAAATATTCATGCAAAAACAAAAGTGAAATTAAAAACAAAAGTGACATGCAAAACAAAAGACATCAAAACTTTAAATTAACTTCCAAGTTGTTCTTTGGCCAAACTTCGCTTTTGCTCAAGGGAAAAGATAAACAATGATATCTTTTACCCATTGCTCCTTAAATCACAACATTATTATCAATTTTGTTAAATTGTAATGCAGTATTAAAACATTAATTTATTTTATTTGTATGCGGTTGTACAATTTTTACTTTTGCACCTTATCGCCCCACCCTTGCTTTTCTTGATACGTACACTGCAAACGCCTAATGAACATGGTTTGGATGGTGAAAAGCAAGATTAAAAATGCCGTCAACCTCTAAAAAAGAAGGTCTTCAAGATATTGTAATTTATTCTGATCTGCCTTAAATGTATTCTGCTTGAAAGACATTTTAAATAGTAAATGAAAGTATTATTGATTTTGTTATGAAATCAGCCGTTTTTGTGTTGTTTCTGTAATATGAATTCAAATGAATAGATTTTTTTAATACAATAATTATGTTTAATGATTGTTCTAAAAAAAGAGTTACGTTTTAAAATCATATTTCAAGATTCATAAAGTATAAAAATTGTACATATAAGTTTGAAATATATAAAACAAAATGAAAATATAAAAAAATATATCAGTTATTCTTCATTTAATTTTTTTACTTTAATACATAAACAAATGTTTGGATTATTCTGACCCTCGTAACCAATTTTTATACATTATTTTGACTTTTAAGGTTAAGTTATACTCTAGGCTTGAAAAAGCTCTGATTATACTGCTAAGCTTTTGAATATCTTGAAAATTTTCAATTATATATGAAATGAAAATATGCTTTATTGTACAATTTAGAACATAAATAATTTTTTACACAGACACATAAAAACAATGGTTAATAACCGTCTGTTATGTTGGCACTAGAGTTGTTCAATTACTTAAGATTAGAGTAGTAGGCATATTGAGCACTAAACAGATTTATTAAGATTTCTGAAATAAAGACAAGAGAAAAGATATAAAAGAGAAAGAGTACTTTATTACAGAAGTGAAAAAAAAAACATATTGATCCTAACTAATCTGTAGACGAGTTTTATTTACAATTAATTTAGGTTCAAAAGTTAAATTCTGTCACTATCTTCCATCAATACTTCCAAGCGTTTTCTCAATTTTTTTTAATTATATAAAAGTTAAATCTATATTAATGTATATAAAATAAGCTCAGATATTCCAATATACCAAATTGATGGGTGGGAAACTACACTTGTGCCCTTCCATTACACATCGAGTAATTCTGCCTCTTGTAAGTTCACCCGCAATAACGTTTAGGTAAAAAGTTTAAAGATTTCCCGTAACCCCCCTCTTCAACTTAAGTATTTCATGGAACCATTTGCAACTCTGTAGATGAAGTGTAAGACTTGATAGGTCACTTCAACATGTTTAATAGTACTTAATCCCCCGACACGTTCGACATAAGGTTAGTGATGAGTTTTTAAACACAAGAAACATGTCCAAAACTGACACTCTTCGCCAGACATAGTGAAATAGTCGATTAGTCATAAAAAACGCAGATTATTATGATATCTAATATCATTGGCAATGATAGCCTCGCTTGTAAAAGCATGGATATTTGTGAATTATTTTATAATGTTTTCTTTGTGTGGAAGTCAAAACGTTCTTCTTATGGGTTCTACGTGTAGGAATATCATGGATATAGCCTTAACGAATGTTACACATTACAAAATACTCAAATTAAATACGTTTCTATACGTCTTAAATTGTATTCTAAAAATATGTGATATATTTAAACAAATGAAGAAATTTAAACTAAAAAAACTAATCCAGATCTTAAAATAGTGTTAAATTGAACAAAATTAAGCAAAACGCTCATTATTTTCTAAGTTAATAATGAAACCACGTAATAGTCTAATTTAAAGCTCTCATTTAACTTTAAACCAATTTAATCAGTTTTATCGGTTGCGGGTGTAGAGTTGAAGTTGAATTATGGCTTTAATAATTTAACGCTACTCGGTCTAGTTGTTTAAGGTGTCTTAATGCACCTACTTTCATAAACTATTGTCTGTGGTTAAGTTTCGTAGTAGTGAAATCAAGTTGGTAATTTTTTACAAAAATTATCAAGAATATGTTTTTTTTCAAAATAATTTGTTACACTTTCTCAAATGTGCATATTATTTCTAATTTGAAAAAAAGGGAATAATACTTGGGTATTTTAAGTTAACCACTTCACAAATCCATCCAATATAATATATTTTTCTTGTTTCTAAAATTCTGAAAATTCCTCTGTTATTCTTTTATCCTTTACAATCTTTCTAAGAATCCAGGTAAAGAATGATGATGAAAATTTATAAAATAGATTTTTTTGTCCTAGCAAATTGATCGGTGGAACTCCCGAGATCAGAAAATTTGGGATACCGCTAAACAAAACTAAAAATTGTATAATTGGTCCTATAATAATTTAAAATATAAAAAAAGGATTACAAAAAATGAATTGATAATAGTACAGTGAATTACTATACATGTATCAGATATAGGCCAAAATCCAACTGTTCTGTAACCGAAATAGATAGGTTTACATTTCCCAACAATCGACACTGCTTGTCTAGGGAATTTATATTGAAGACAATCAAAGTAACTACTTATATTTCAAAGGAGCTAGGTCCTTACATTAGGTTTTGATACCAAAATATTTAACTTTTACATAATATCTGCAATTGACGTCGGCTTGTGTCTTATCAATTAACTGTATCTATTTAACAAAACAATATAAGTAGTGCAAAAGTTAATATAACTAGTAAATATTCGTGCAAAGTAAAATGTAAATTGCAAAACAAAATACATTAAAACTTTTAATTAACTCGAATGCTGTTTAATAGCAAAACTTTGCTTTTATTTCAGTCACAAGTGAAACATCAATATTTTAACAGTGTTGTTCTTGAAATTAATACAAGTAGTATTATACATAAGGTTAATTTATATATTTGTGAAAAACTCACTATTTTATTTTAATGCTTATCCGAGTATCAAACACTTAGTATATTTCTGGTTTAACAAATATTTTAAAACTGGTTCTATGTTATTCAAGATGTAGAAGTGGACAAAGAATAAAATTAAAATGCAGCTTCAAAATAACTGTTTCACATAAGCTTTTTTTTCATGTTGTGCAAATAAACATTTACGAGACGAAAACTTTAGTTACGAACTCACTTTAGTGATTGTATTTTATTTAAAATATGAGATATTTACCTTTGGCACTGGACTGTTTATGAGCTTTATTGTCAGGGAAATCAAAATTAAGGTTCTTCTAAAATACTGTCTGAACTCATACAAAAAACTATACTTTTACTCTTTTTTACAAAAATATTAGCTAATTTTTCGACAGAGCATATTAGCAGGATCGGAATTATGAAATAAATAAATTTTCGGATTTAGTGAAAATCTATAGAAAGCGATGACAACATTATTTACTGATACGTCCAAATCAAAAGCATTTTTTATATTCGGCATCATTAACTTCATTTAAACATTTTATTGGTTGAATTTAAGATATAATTTAGGTCAAACTTTTAATAATGTCATTGAATACAAATATCAAATATATTAGTGTAACTACAAATAATATTTTTAATGTGTTACTTTATCAAAATAATTGAATAAATAATCCTCTAAAGTCATCTCGAACCTTACTAAAACGCCTGCAGAAATCCAAACAACCTGCAGGTAAAGTAAAATTAGTCGGATCCATGTATAAACATTTTTCGAATTCTTTGATGTATCCGATGTAAGATAAATAAATTTTATTTCAATTAAGTATCGATTTATTGGTTCCAAGCTATAAACATTAAATTTTTGTTATTTAGTATATATTTTCCACTACAGTTTAGCCTTTAAGACTAATGAACCATTTAATCTACTAAGTGATGAGTATGATCCAGCAACTGTGTCAACATCAGACCAACAAAGCCTCATAGGGGACGATGTTTACACAAATGATCAGATGAAACACAGAGGTGTTTCTACGAATGGTGTGATGCAATATTATCTAAATTAATATTGACGCTTATGATAAACGGTTATTGGTAATTAATTATCTCCAGAATGAACTATACACTATGTTATTTAAGGTTATTGCAACGATTAAGCTAGTACAGTTTCAGGGAATTGGAGATTTAGATAAGACTAAACTGTTCACTTTGAAGAGGACACGCATAATTCCAATAAAATTGTACAAAACATTATGCATTCAGCCATTAAATATTACTAATAATTGAGTTTCCATACAGATACACATTTAAGTACGCATAATATTCACTTCTTGTAATAATTATGAAGAAAAACTGTTTATGTTAGTTCGTATGAGGTAAAACAGCTATAAAGTTAAATGACCAACTTTTAATATCGGTGTAGGAAACCCTATTTTCTGGTAATACAGTTAAGGAAGGACGAACCTATTAGTATTAAGGGTAATTAATGTTGACCAAGATTAAGAGGTAACGCATTACATAAAGAAACCTGACATAAAGCATGAAACGGTGTACACTAGTTTTCCATAAGTATAAAAGAGGATGTTTGTATATATATTTGGCAGTGATAAACTCAGACACCGCTGGACCGATGGCCATGAAATTTGGTACATTCATCTAGAATTTCATGAAATAGACATATCGATAATATACATGATACGATTTATACATGATTAATTTTGTGATAAATTTTAGGGCTTATCCCCCTGGGGTTATCTTAAAGGTAACCATGTCAATAATTTTGAAAGACTATTAAAAAATAATCAAAGAATGATGTTCAAATAGCATTAACAAGTTACAACGTTTACCAATAGATTGCAGCACTATTATTTTGCCCCCCTGTTGCAAAGTGAAAGCATAAGTACAGCAACTAGACCGAAAAACACCCTTAGTTTGACTTCAATAGTCCCATATGTCTAATTAGCTTCCGTGATTGGGCTATATAAGAATGTATTTAATCCTGAATAATCATAATTTAAAAGGTCGTGTTAGCCCGTAGTGAAGTCACAACTCCAGCAGGTTCATAACAAAACTGAAAAGTATTTTGTGTGAAGCCGACGGGTAACAGCTAGTACTAAGGTAAAATCATTTCATTTATTTTTTTAGAAATATAAAATTTAATAATTACCTATGTTTTACAATCCACTTATCATTTTCTAATAAACAAAATACATTAAACAAATTAATATAACTCAAGAAGCATTTCCAACATATCGATACTCATTATTTCTGTATTTTTACTCCTGCCCAATTATGCTTTTTTTATTTTTTAAACAAATGTGGATAAGGGAAAGAAAATAATACTATGTCTAAATAAATGAGGCGTTTTGTACACCATACCTATAAATAGAGGTAAAATACAACTCCCTAATCCAAACATAATTGCGATCTGATTGTTCTGCATCCCCACATCGTAATTGTGGTTTGACAGTCGCAGGTTGCTGTGGTTTATGTGTAAAGTAGATACATTGAGTTCACCAATTTACCTTTGCAAAATTGGAATACTGTTGGCAAAAGAGTACATATCTGAAAGAATAAAAATAAATATAAGTGTTTTGCTACATATATATATATCACTTCTAATCTAAGCTACCATTAGATTTTTCTGATGAATTTAATTAAATTGTGCATTTAGGATTTACAAGTGTCTTTTGGCTTGACGACCAGTAATGGATAAATACATTGAAAAGAACGGTCATACCCTTTAGTTGACCTTAGCAGTATTTATGTACTTAAGCTGAACTTAGTTTTTTCTTTGTCTTAGTTTATATAGTTTTTCAATACGCAATTTGTTTATTAATTATCATCTGTCACTAGCTTTTATTATTCGTTATTAATTTTGTATAATTTGTTGTCATATTTTATTCATTATTCACGTAGTTTCGGTGTGGAGGTGGAGCACTCCGTTGAGACCTCTTTGCTCCGACCCAAGATCATAGTCGTTGTCCACATCCATCCATTACAGCACCACCTTAACACCTTGTACCTTGTACCTTCCATTACAGTTCTACCATCTTTTACCTCTTCTGTCAAATTGTTATTGCTTAGAACCTATAAATGATAACGAAACGGCAAAATTTTACAAAATACAGCTCACGAAACATTTTCTGACGGAAAAGATTCGGAAAAAATCATTAAATTTCATAGACAGAAGACTTCTAATCTGAGAGTACATCTCAACGCTTGACAGATCCACCCGGGTTTCACAAAATCTATCAAACTCCTGGGTAGAGCGTCACCCCAAATCCAACTGCACTGTAAAAAAATCATGAGACGTAAAAATGTATTTCGATTTATTATATCGAATTGATAGTGTACTGATATTTGCATTATATTATTGCATGTCTTCATTTGTTATTGCTTGTCACTTGTATGCTTGTATGTATTGGCAATTCATTGGGAGTCGAATTACGAACCAAGTAAATGAACATTTTTAAGATAAATATCTATTTAGTTAAATTAAAATATGATTAAAAATACCTAACTATTTAGACTATAATTTGTACTTAATAGGATATGGCAGTGAAATAATGATTTTTTTTTCAAAAAAGTGATTTTTTAAATTTGTCTATTATTTATTACTTACAATGCTAAATATAAGAAAAATTGGTCAAAAAAACACTTTGGAGGCTAGCGGTCATTTTGGAAAATTTCTAACAGTAGCTGAAGAGTTACTTATTGCCCAAAAATATGCTTTCAAACTCTAAAGTGATCATAATTTAAATATCTAATATACTATGAGAAAAAAATCTTTGTAGTTTTGAATTGTCCTTTTTGGGAGTCCATGGAAGATAATGGCCATCTTGGATTTTCCCGGCATAAGAGCAATGTTATTTTCGTTAATTTCAAACAGCCGCTGAAGAGTTATTTACCATCTCAAAATATTTTTTTAAACACCAGAGTGATTGTCATTTAAATATCTAGAAAATGTGTATAAATTGTCTTTGTAGTTTTTTAATTGTTTAACAAGTTAGAATGTCTAGGCTCCAAGGACTCATAAAAATAATTATTTTTTCGGTACCTACTTATTACTGCTAGACTAAGTAAAACTCTATAATAATTTTACAAATAACCCCTTTGCTCTG
Organism: Macrosteles quadrilineatus; assembly: GCF_028750875.1. NCBI lineage: Eukaryota > Metazoa > Arthropoda > Insecta > Hemiptera > Cicadellidae > Macrosteles > Macrosteles quadrilineatus. The sequence goes on from NW_026542597.1 coordinate 63,931,660, forward strand.
TGAAAAACTAATTATAGTAGCCAATAAATATGGATCAGTAATACTGCAGTGTCCTGCATTGGAGTTGTTGAACTAGCATCTAATAGTGCTGACAAAGTTCGACGTTCAAAATAATGGAAGTTATACAATGATGTGAACTACAAAGCTCCCCCTGCATTTCCTTTCAAAGAAAATCATCTAACTACCCGCATTCTGAGGTATTGTTTGACAACATCGAGCAAAGGAAATGGTGAACATATGGCCAATAATAATCTATCTAGTCAGGAGTTGAGGCAGGGGTAAAGTTGTAGCTATTTAAATAATAGTTTTCTTAATTTAAAGCAATACCAATTACTTTTTATCGAAAACAAATTTAAAATACAAGTCGATTTCTTATATTTGAGGGCATTATATGAAAATGGTGGATTTTCCTTCCTAGCAAATGTTTATACTAGAAGTATAAAATGCACACTTAACGCACCCGTTAGGTCGTTGAGTACAAACGGAGGAAGTATTTATCATGGTCTGTTGGAACAATTGTACATACAACGCACTAAAAAAAGGCTGTATAACACGATGTGATTTATGTTAACTAGTGAATGCTGCTAAGATGAGTTATCACGAACTTAAGACATGCAAAGTATGAAATAACTAGGCTACATCGAACATCTTATAAGAAAACTAGGTAAGTAGATATGTATAGTATAATCAAATATGAAGGGTATCCAGAAAAAAAATAAAAAATAAAAAAAAAATTAAATACATAATGTTTTTATTATATCGGATATTATTTTGATTAAAGGTTATACTTTACGCGTGTTTTAACTATCCAAATCCGAGAATGAACTGACCCTGAGGTTTATTAAGTGGTAAAGTTCTAAGAACAGCCTTTGTTGTGAAAAATATAATCCAAGACGCTCATTAACTACTTAAGTTTACTTTCTCCTCTTTTATGATACCCACTTTAACTTTTAATTATATCGTTTGTCTTTGTCTCCAAACATGATGGCTAAGTTTATTTTATATTGCCATGGACTTTGATTAAATAATTATTTATATTAATCTTCATTGACGAATATTATGTCATAAATTTTGTTTATATAAAATTCACATTTTATACCATCTCAAAAATTAATTTTTTTACAAAAATTACGATTATATCACTACAGAATCATTGATCTTTTAATGTATAATAAATTATGTCCGACTTCTGTATACACATATGTTATTTTAATATGATAAACTAATTTATTCAAACTCTTCAAGCTTAGATTAATAATTTTTACACATTTTAAGTACCAAAATACAAAGAAATAATTAATTAATAATAACCAATAATTATTTCGTAAACCTAATATTATAAAGTAATGGAGAAATAAACTATAAGTGAATGTAGACGAGGTGATATAAAGACATATCGTGTTCTGATGAATGACCTGCCTTTTCTCTCTAAAATATAATCCATCTTATACTAGTGTAAACCAATTTACTTTAACAAATGATCTACGTTAACCTTACTTGAATATAGTTTTTGTGTCTTAATAGAAACTAGTAAATTTCTAGCTGTTTTAAAATAAATTAGATAGTCACAATTATTTATTATACTCATGCTATATTATATTCATATAGCAGGAACTATGAGTATAAGAGCAAAGTTGTATTATGCAATAAAAAAATTGAAAAGAATTTTAACAACTTTTTACACTTTTTCATTATCAAACTAAAAATAGCATTAGAATATGCCAACTTAGATTTTGTATAGTCAGAAATGGTTCAAGGACTGTAATTAACTTTCTTTGTTTAACTTTGCCTGTTTTATGTTTGTTGTTATGTCAGTTTTGAGAATCAGAACTCTAAAGCGTTTAACTCAAAGTTAACCAATTAAGATAAATATAACGCTCAACCTAATCTTGAAGAGTGAAAAAACTAGTTAAATCTAATTTTAGTATATTCTGTGTTCACCATACTTAACCAAAATAATCTATATTTAACTTGCATACAACTTATATACATATTTTTACACCTTAACAATATTCACTGGAGTTAGACAAGGTTTGTTTACAAAGTAAAAGTATTTTTGCAGTATTCATGAATCGATATCGGTAGAGAATTTTCAAGCAATTATTTACGAACATTAGTTTTATCATGGATCAAAGGACAGTGTATAAATAAATGGCCCTGAGACTATTTGTAAGGTTTTACATCATACGAAACATACATTTATACAGAGTTTTATGAATATGTTGTTTCTATGATTTTATTTTTAACGCATATTTTACCAAATATCAGATAACCATAACCACTCAATAGTGGAGTATAAAGAACTTTTTTACTAATACAACTTTGGTATCTGATAGACAATGGCACTTTATAATCATAAACAAACCCAGTAGTCCACACCATATTTACTTTACCACTTTAAAGTGTCAGGTAAACGTCGCACATAGCTATCATTGCTGTGTTAAATGAAAAAGGTCTGGGACATAATTAATGACTGTTTTGAAACCTGTCCATCAACATTACATGGCTGGGTTTATTATAATAATGTAAATAGTTTGTATGACTAAAGATGGTTAGGCATATTTATTTGTTTTTTAATAAGTTGATGGCCAATTTTCGCCCTGCATTTGCCCGTCCACATAGGCTATGGACCTGTGGGTGGAACGTATCCAGCAAAGCAAGGGGTGAGCCGGTACAGTACAAGGATACAATATCGCAGCCTTGGCCCCAAGTTTTGAGGAATTGCAATATTTGGTATGTTTTGTATCCATGACCTCCAAATCAAGTGTGCACGCATTAACCCTTTTTGTAAATTGAAGTAATAAATGGTTTCGGTTAGTTTGTGAGCATTACTAAAAGCATTCAACTTTGCATTTGTACCTTAAAATACTCGTAAATGCTGATAACAGCAGTATTTGATTACCTTAAACTCTACAGTCCTATACTTTGAAGGATCATTAGCAGCATTCCTTTTAAGGTTTAACGTCAAACAAAGATCACTGTGATGCACTTTATTTTACGAAAAAAAAAATACTAATAATATGTGTACGTTAATTTCTCCAGTGCTACGTACATGTTTATTATTTTAAAATTTTTAACTTTACACAATATGTTTTACGCCCCTTCATGGTCTGACCCAATTAAATTCATGATATAACAGTATAATATTCTAAATGTTATCCTCACGTTATTCCAGCCTACTGCGTTTTTACTCACAGTTAGCATTACTATGGTAAACAGACTGCAATGCGCTGGGAGGGAAATATTTTAAGATCCTCCATAAAAAGCAATGATACAATCCCTGCACCAGTACTCTATGTACTGCTTGTTGTTAAATAAACAAATAATACTATGTGTGCTTGAATAGCTCTGTTTGAAATATTGAATAGTTTTTTTTTTTTCTTTGCGTACCTAATACAATGATTGAGGCTCAAAAAACTCAGTTTGTGGTATTTAAGCAACTTAAGTAAACTCGAACTCAAGTAATATTTTTATTCCAATGTTGAATGCAGTTTAAAACATTTTTTTTCATTTGTCTTTATTATGCTGCATCTACATACATTTCTTAATATAAGCATAATATGTTTTGAAATCAAATTAATCGTCAAAGTGATGCAAATTGTCGGAATACTAAGTTCTCGGAACAGATATATAAAACAATTAAAACCTCATAAACCTGGTGGTTTAATGGGGGTACTTTAATGGATAAATAAGAATGTGGTAAGTTGTCTGTATGTGTTTTCAACTTTTGTAGGGACCAAAGTAAGTGCTGGGATAAGGGTTTTTAATTTATCTAACAACATATTTTGTATTTTAAATTAACTATAACATACATATAACATGATATAACAGTATAATATTCTAAATGTTATCCTCACGTTATTCCAGCCTACTGCGTTTTTACTCACAGTTAGCATTACAATGGTAAACAGACTGCAATGCGCTGGGAGGGAAATAGTTTAAGATCCTCCATAAAAAGCAATGATACAATCCCTGCACCAGTACTCTATGTACTGCTTGTTGTTAAATAAACAAATAATGCTATATATGCTTGAATAGCCCTGTTTGAAATATTGCATTTTTTTTTCTTTGCGTACCTAATACAATTATTGAAGCAAAATTTTTTTTTTTTTTAATTTTTTCGTTTGTCTTAATTATGCTGCATCTACATACATTTCCTAATATAGGCATGTTATGATTTTGAAATCAAATTAAACGTCAAAGTGATGCAAATTGTCGGAATACTAAGTTCTCGGAACAGATATATAAAACAATTAAAACCTCATAAACCTGGTGGTTTAATGGGGTTACTTTAATGGATAAATAAGAATGTGGTAAGTTGTCTTTATGTGTTTTCAACTTTTGTAGGGACCAAAGTAAGTGCTGGGATAAGGGTTTTTAATTTATCTAACAACATATTTTGTATTTTAAATTTACTACACATTAATTTTAAGAGTAAGAACTAATAATGAAGTATAAACCATTAGAGTCAGTAAAACGCATTATTATTTTATAAAGAATATAAGCTGCACCAAATATTCAAGGGTTCTTCACAGGCAATCAACAGTTAGAGTAAACTTATTAAAATAGTCTCCTAATTATGAAAATGTAAATAGGTGCAAATATTTAAATATTATAGGCTGCGTGCAAATTTATCAAGAAATTATTGACTTTGTATGTAGTTTTCTTTAACACGTCAAACTTTTCAATAAAACCGTTGTATCGTATCTTAAGTAATAATTATCCATAATGATTGGCTAGGCACTTACGTACGTGGATACACTCGGCTTTATGTATTTAAAGCATTTATTACTATGCAAAAGGAGTTGACAAAGAAACAGAGGATTCAACAATCCACTATCAATTTTTATAAATAGTTTTACTGTATACTTCAAGTTTTTTAATAAGATTAATTAATAATGAAATAACACTAAACGGAATTCAGCAAACATAAAATTATAAATTACAAGCCCGTTCACAATTGATATTCAATTAACTAACAATCGAATAGCAAGTAATTATTGTAGTCTTAACAAGTACTAGCAGCTTTAAAAAACGCTTTAAGATTTTTTTTAAAGTTATCAAAATACAATAAGCAGCAAAACAAACAAGCTGTTCCAGCGTCAAATTATGCCAGCTTCCGGCTGCACCTGATTTGCTTTCAAAAACAGGAAATTGATCCGCTGCGGAGCAAAATAAAACCGACGAAATTGTAATAAAATATATAAACCTTTCTATTTACTCCCAATGAAACTCTGCTACTACATGATATTAATCTAACCTTTTAACAACTTCTATGTTTACTTTTGAGTTTTCAGTTTTAAAGGTTGGGTGGTTTGTTTTATGTGTGTCTTGACTTTTTCACACTTTAAGAAGGTGTGATGCGATGTGTAATTTTTATTTGTCGCGGTTACGCTATCACTACATGATTCAGGTTGTAGTGAATAAGATTTTTTGGTAAGTGGTATATAGATTTTAGTTAATTTTTAAGTGACATTTTGTAACGTAATACATAATGATATTTTCTAAAACAGTAACTTTATAAATATATTATAAAGTTAAATATATTATAAGATGATTGCCAAGTTCTGCAGAACGGTATTGATTCGCTGATGAAGTGGTGCTGTGATAATGAAATGACTCTGAATATTTCAAAATGCTCTGTGATATCCTTTTCCAGATCTAGCACACCCATTATCTTCCCCTACTTACTTGACGGTCAACCCCTCCCACGTTCTTTCAGGATCAAGGACCTTGGCGTCATACTTTCACCAAATTAAAACCCTCAAGAGCATATAAATTGTATCTGCAAGAGAGCAAATTCTGCCCTATATTTCATTATAAGAAACAGTCGCAACATGTTCTCTATCAATGCATTGAGAATCCTCTACATTCATCTAGTCAGGCCTTTACTTGAGTTTTCATCACCAGTTTGGAGCCCTTACCTGATTGGGCAGATTAAGAGTCTTGAGAACGTGCAGAGCCGTTTCATTCGTCTGGTTGGTGTGCTGATGGGTTATGACTACCGCACCGTTCCTATCCAGAATCTACAACTTCAGTTAAACTTGAGGCCACTACTTGCACGACGTGAAATCAATGACCTTCTGTTCCTGAGGAAGCTAATTAACTCAGACATTGATGCACCTGATCTACTATATAAGTTGAACTTCCGCACATCCCGTCACCTGCGCCAAACTCATCCGTTCGCTAGACGCCAGTACTCAACCCAGTACATGTTCAACAGTACATTTCCCCGCATCCAGCTCTTGGCCGACAGCTTGCCGGAAGATATTGACCTCTTCTCCATCAGTGGCGAGTCGTTGAAAAAAAGGATGTTACTGGTTGATCTGTGAGGCGCTGCCTTGATTTGTTGTTTATGTAAAATATCAGTTTATTTATTTATTACTATTGTTATATTTTCTATTGTAGTATTATTATTGTTATATGCTATTGTCTTTATTCGTTCCTGTTGTTATTTATTATTGTTGCTATTGTAGTTTATGCTGTTGTTGTTTGTTGTTGTTGTTATTATTTTTGTTATCTTTGTTGGCTACACATTTTTATTCAATGTTAATTATATCAGAGATTTATCATTGTTAGTCAACATTGCTCAGATTTTAGTTGTTGTTCTTGTTGTCTTGTCAGGTTCTCTCATTAAGTAGATTCGTAAGCCCCTTTGCATGTTTGGCTTGACCCTTAGTTATAGGAACACTGAGAAAGCATTATATAAAAGATAATTGTAAATTGGTTTGTTTGGACCGTTGGAAGCAAAATAAATAAATAAATAAATAAATAAAAGTAAATGAAAACTCAACTTTTATTAATATTCAATAACTGGGCGTTATAGATGAATATAGTAGAGGTAATAAGTCCATTCCATTGATAAGCATTACAAATAAGAAGGAAGTACTAATAGTAATTATCGTAACACATCAAATTCTAAAAATACATTATGATAAAACCTACAATGTGATTTTTAGGGAATACCACTGCAATAGTAGTTTACGCAACGATTGCGTATTGGTGTGTATTTCTACAATGGCTAAAGTTATGGAAAAAATAGTCAAAAACCAGGTATGTATTTTTTTTGAACATAGTAATCTGTTTAGTAACTGTCAATTTGCTTATAGGCTAGGTCTTTCATCAACTTTAGCGGTGGATCATGTTGTAAATAATCTTTTTAACGCTTTAGAGGATAGGTGCTTTGCTCAGATCACCTTATGTGATCTGAGTAAAGCGTTTGACTGTGTTAATCATCCCATTCTTGTAGACAAATTAGCTCATTATGGTTTTCAAGGCTGTGAATTAGATTTATTTGTGTCATATCTTAGTAATCGTAGGCAAATGGTTGAGGTCAATGGTATTACATCGCAAGTCACTCATGTTAATTTTGGAGTTCCGCAAGGTTCAATTTTGGGCCCCATCTTATTTTTAATACTTATGAATGATCTATCTGTTAATGTTTCTTGTAGTGATGTCACAATCTATGCAGACGACACAACACTGTTCTGTAGCCACAGTGACTTAGGGCAGTTGCACTGCCTATCAGAAAATGCCTTAGGTGAATCGACAGAGTGGTTCTCTGCAAATGGCTTGCTTTTAAATGTTGACAAAACTGACAATTTATTGGTTTCAACCCATGACATCTGTGATTTTAGTTCTGTTAAGCTTTTAGATATATATATTGACAATAGGCTGTCTTGGCAACATCATATTGATTTTATCTGTACAAGGTTATCCAGAGTCAAATGTTTATTAAGCAGTTTAAGGAATCATGTCACTAATAGCTATTTGAAATTAGCCTATTTTGCATTTTTTGAGAGCATCATAAGATTTGGTATTGTGATTTGGGGTAATGGAGTTGGTATTGGTAAGGTGTTATTGATACAGAAAAAAGTCATTAGAATTGTTACTGGTGCCAAAAGATTAGACCATTGTAAATCTCTGTTCATAGAATCTAGTATATTAACTGTTGTAAATCTGTATATTTATGAAGTCTCCATTTTCGTGAAAAAGAACTCAAACAAACATGTTTTAAGAGGAAATGTCCATAGCCACTTAACTAGAAATAGAAATTTTATTGATGTAAGTAGAGTAAGACTGTCTAGATCTCAAAACTATCATACCCACTTGGGGATCAAAATATTTAACATGTTTCCAGTTGATTTTCGTGCATTGCCCTTAAATGAATTTTCAAAAAAACTGCTCTCTTGGTGTAAAGCTTATCCTATGTACAAGTTAAGTGATTTCTTCAATTTACAATTTGTAAACAAAGACTTAAATTTTATAGTTGTTTATAAATAATGTTTCTATTGTTTAAATTGACGATGTCTATTGTAATTCTTGTGAATTAATTAATGACTAATAAACTTGTCTATTGTCTATTGTCTAACAATTAAATTGGCGTGAACAGCTGATTAGTTGATTTTCGAATCATTACAATTTTACTTCTCCTCTCTAAATCCTTGAACCTCATTGGACCGTTACCCGTGTTTTTATGAGTAAAACTATGCTGTTATAAAAGTAAACAATGCTGTTATGAGATACTTTTAAATTCTAATAACTGTACTGAAACGGCTACTTTAATAAACGGTCGTAGGTAAAGATATTCTTACTATTAGCAATTAAGTGTTTAAATACAGCAGAATTATGCAGGACTTTTGTATCGTGATGCAACTAATTATATTATATTCCAACAAGTAAATGAAAGGCAATTTAGTTTATGTTGAATTATGTGGTTATTTTTAAGACTATAAGCCAATATAATATAAAGTAAACAGCTGATTAAACATAATGAATGATAAAAGTAGGTTATTTTTCTCCCAGATGAAAGCAGTGGGTGGATGAAGTAGAGCAGAGTTTATCTTTCAAGCCGCTGATTTAATTTGTAGGAAGTTTCCACTGAGCAAACACCGTGATATTTTTCATCAAACACTTTGGTGGAATTAAAACATTAGTTTTCCATTATAAAACGTGGATAAACAGTTACTAATTAAAAAGTGTTAAATTATTGTACATAATAACATATTAAAAAATGTCAAAGTATCACTTACCATTATTTTTTACATTAAAATCTTTACCCCTTGACTTTTAAGACATCGACGGAGCGATTAGTCAAAATAGGCAAACCTCAACATCCAACAGAAACGTGCACTTCCAACTCAAAACTGTACAATTCAGTCGTCATATTTTTTACACGATTTCTAACAACAATTTAGGGTAGGGGATAGTTAAACATTGAAATGTTCTATTAAATACTTTAAAAATCATGTGGTTTATCGCAAAATTTGAACCATTTAAATAAAATAGTTACAATATATAACCTAAAAATATTCTGAATAGCATTTCCAAATCAAACAGTTACTCTGATAAAAAATATATATATTTTTCATATTTTTGTTGTGTTAAAAACTGTTTTCATTTTTATAGAAAAGAGAGAACATTTCGGATCAAATATATCATGAGGGAAGGTTTAGAGATTCTGTTTGAAAGGCTATTTAGAATTCAATTAAACGCCTCACTGCAACATAAAATAATAAACTTTGCTTTTAGCTCGGATGCTTTTTCAAAGGTTTGGATGCTTCCAGTAAGGTTTTCAGTAATTTTATCGTATTTATAATTTCCCAATTTTGTTCTATAACTAATTTGATGGAATGTGAAGCCTATTTTTCATTTTAATATACTCAGTTTTAATATACACCGTTTTAAAACAAGCTATCCACTAATTTTATACAGATCCAAATACAATAATACAAAAAATGTATATACTGAAGGCGTAAAATTCAGCAAAAATGATAGAAAAAACGTTAAAAGAATTACAATGAACACTAGACTTAATAATATATTTATATTTTTAAATAAATTTGAAACCTCATAACAGTTATAATACACATTAGAATGTGTAAAATGTTTAATAGTTTTTATTGATTTTTCAATTTATTATTAAGTATTCCTTCGAACCTTCTTATAATGGTTGTGCTCAAATGGTTATTATATGAGAAATCATTCAACTATAATTCACAAAAATAGTAGAAAAAATTGTATAGACAATCATTACATAATCCACAATCGTAGGCAGAGTCTTGACTAAGAAGAATTGAGTTTATTAGGAGAAGGTTTGTAGCGAAACCAGCGGTGCGTGGATAACCCACACCAAATTACTCCTTCGCTTCCCCCCTCTAAGTTAATCTCACACACCAAGATGGTTTAAAAAAATACCTGATGGGTGTAAAATGTATGCTAGGTTTTTATTATAATGGGTATTTTGGTTTAATAATGACACTGTTATTATACAATATTGTTTTGATTTAAAACTAGATATTATCAACCCCCAAAAATATCTATTTAAAGATTTTATCATAATTGATAACATTGGAAAATATTACAACCATAGACTAACTCATATTCTTTTATTGTTAAGTTAGCTTAGAGTAGTATGGCGTAAAATATCGTAAGTCACTCGTTCATATTACGTGTACCAGATTCTCATGGTAGCCTAATCCCACACTCGACTTCTTCTCCCACGGAAACTACTACACTCGTCCAGTTATTACATATTTTCAGGACAAGTAATGTAATATACTATATCAATAACCTGTTTTTTTTTATTTACATAACTAAAAGCAGGAATAAATGCAAAGAAAAATTAAAAACTCACCAAAAAAAACAGTAAATAAAACAATTCTTTGTTAAAAAAGATTCCTTTTTTTGTTCTACCCTCATATCCTAGGACATAAGATTATCGAACGGGAACGTTTACAAATTACTTCATAGGCTTGGAATTGAGGTCTGCGGTGTTATTACTTAATCAAAACCAATTAATGAATGGCAGGAATTAAACTCGGGAACTTTGGGGACTAAATTCCTCCGCTTTACTTCCAGGCAAGTTTGCCTTCCCAATACCGTACTAACTAGAAACAGCGTACACAATATAACCGGCTGAATGTAATAATTTATCTCATAAAAGTTGTTCAAACTTAAATTATATTAAGAATATATTGATTACTCTTTCTTTCCGACCGTTTAACGTTATGTAAAACTGTCAAAAGTGCCTTAAATATAATGAAAATGAAAATAAATATTTTATTTTCCAGCACTAATAAAAATACAGCCCTTTGATCAGGTTCGTCCTAATGGGAGACCTTCTATGGAAGAATATATCTTGATCGAGAACCTTCTTGGTTAATAACCATCAATGTTTGAGGTTAGATAGTGATACAAAAATAATAGTAGTTTCCTTAAAATTTCGACACAAATATTCTTTAAAAAATATTAAAATGTAAAAATGTTTACAATGTTTGATAAAACTAGCAGCATTTTAGAGTTATTTTATTCGGAACAAAAAGGTGTCCAAAGGAAACTGCTATACTGTAGCTAATAATTAATAAATTATGCAAATCAAGAATATGTAAAGTAAAATTTAAATTTAAATCTCACAAGAAATTCGCGTCTTCTGTTGCAAAAGGGCCCTTCAGGCAACACTTCTGTGAAATAAAAACCACCAGTTTGAGATTAAATCGTTTTATGACCCCATTCAAGTGTTTAACTAAAATAGGGAACTACAAATGGTATTTTATTACTACATTATGTAAAAATTGAACTAGAAACATAAACTTCACTTTAGAGTAAGTACAATATTTATATTTATTTATAATAGTCTACAGTGCAGGTATAAACGGCTCTCAATAAAAGATATTATTGCAATGCATTGCATTAGCTATGTATTTCAGCTAGTATGAAGATTTATCATGTATACTTGTATACTTGTATTATAGTTTTAAAATCATTGTTATTTTATCCAGAATTGTTTAAATAATCACCTGCTCTGTAAACAATGAGGATAAATAACTATTATTGGCCTACAGAAGATTGACCATGTACATTGTTCAAGCCAGTGACGGGTATTAAGAGTGTTTTATCCATTATGCATTTTGTTTTACCACTAGGCCTACATAATATTATATACTAACCTTTTTTTATGTTAACCAATACAATATATATTTTGGGCTGAAGCACATGCGTTATACCACAATATAAACAAATTGCCTTTGTAACACGTAGAGAAATAATAACACCAAATGTGTAATATTGAACATTAGTAAATGGGTTACGACAATTTAAACCAATCTTCAATTGAAATGTTATAAAGGCCTCTATTATAAAATCGTTTAATTCTAGATTTCAAAATGCCCACACTTATCACGTAGGTTTAATCGGGCATATTGACTAGCTAAAAAAATATGCTAATTTATTTACTAGATATTTTAAGTCCTATTGTTAGATTGAAGTAGTTTATTGATCGTATCACGATGGTAATATTTGAGTAAATGTAACTACTTGATTTATGAAAAAGACTAAGCTGAGTTATAATTAGAATGTTAAATTCCTTAAATTTTATTTTATATGCAAGTTAAGTTTGTAAAAAATCAAGTACTCATTTAAAAAACCAACACACTACTTGTTTTAACATTCTAAAATACAGCGACTTTCATATACGAATGAGACCAATGATATAGCTGCGTACGTCAATAAAATATATATTATTTATTAGGTAAAAATACAAATTCAATATTACTAAAAAAAAACATGGTTATTACGTGTTTTAATGAGTGTGTTTTATTTAAAAATGCAAAAATATAAATAAAAAAATATTCTTGTGACATAAGATATAGTATTATTAAATTGTGTTTTTATTATTATGACAAATCTTTGCGGTAATGTATTTAAAAACCCTGTGTATATTATTTGAGATTTTTCCTTATCATCCAAGAAAACATGTTACAGAGATATCTTTGGAAAACTTAGAATTTATCGTAATTTGAACAAAGCATTTCCTGTTAAGAAAGGAAGAATTGCGACCAACAAAGATTAATGAGGTTATACGAGTATAATACGTGACAAAGTCTTACGACGTCCACACTTAAAAGACTTTCGACATACATTGAAAATCCCTTGGATGAGAATGTTTTTTGGTGCATTTTACAAATATCATGAATTATATGATCTATGAATCATATAATCAATTATATTATATAAAATCATAAATAAAAATTAAACCCATTTTATTGATTTATGGTGGAATCATGGAATCATATAATCATGGAGTTCACCTACTTTTATAAACATGTGTGATTAACAACACAATAACGTAACTTGAAGGTACTTCACAGGTGGAAACTTTACAAGGTTACTGCCATAAGGATTGATTTTAACATTTTATTAAGCTTTAATAATCAGTTTATTAAGGTTTTAAATTAAGATTCATAGAAATTAGAAAAGGTTATTGTACAGTAGAATGTTGTGTCGGGTGTATATGTATTTAATATGTGCTGCGTGTATATTATATAAACATTTTAGTCAATCCTTAAATGTTTATAAACAGTTTATGTAACCTATATACGATAGTTTAAAACTCTCATCTTATGATGTCCTAAGGAGACATTACTACTTTGATATAAAGTGTAATTTGTTTTTGCTCGTTATTAAGTGCTTTCCTATATTTGAGGGGACCCATGCGAAAGTTAAACAATTTAATTGGGTTTAAACTTGTTTTTGGGTGAACACGAATAATGTAAACCCCTTTTACCTTTCAAAGATTATGTTCAATAATGTTATTAGGTGAACATATTAATTTACAGTAAATTAAATATTTTATTGCAGATCTATAACATTAATAAATCAATTTGTATAGTTAATGCAACGTCGCTACCATAACGGCAAATACCTTGGCAGGAGATGGGACTTGTGAGAATAAAAACAACATAATTAGTAAATACCACGGGCTGTACGGACCAGGATAGAGGTGTGATGGTCACTGGACTAGAGCAAACTGGAGTAGTGGTTAGATACAAGGGTATGGCATGGTCCCAGCAGCCAATGGGAATTTATGACGCCACAGACGTGGCATGATAAGGTGTAACGCACACACACGCACACGCACACACACAAAAACACACATTTAATTTTGATTCTGATTTCCAATAGAAAAGCTGTTTACAAAATATATTGATTCATATTAAATTAATAAATATGAAATCATCAAACATAGGTACCACAGTTGTGTAACTCAATCATGTTAAAATTATTATAATCAGCTTGGGCTATTAAAATTCATTATATAAAAACTATTTTGACTCTTCCTTACAAATTTACTGTAGGCCCTAGTTATACTTTAAACTGATGTATCAGATATTGTAAATTTACTATTCAAATTTAAAACCATTATAAAGAATGTGTGGTAGAATTATTGGATGTTTGAAAATGAACTTTGGAAATCGATCAAACGCAAAAGGTCGAAGCCCAAATGAAATTGCATTAATAGTAATATTATTATTTTGTATCTCCACTAGATCAAAAGCCTTGAAAGCACTCACATACACAAGTCTTTAAATCGGTTAAGTGGGAGAGATTGAAAAATAATGTTACAAAGGATACCCTTATTGTTTTAGATAGAATTAAAACAAAACAAAAATACAATTTAGTTTATAAATACAGTTTATTTTTGTCAAGAAGCCTTTATTAATACAACTTTAATTTAAGTGACAAACATAATTCCATCCTATGTTTATGTTATAGGACCCGAAACATCTTATATCCTTGTAATATTTAAATTTAATATTTTAAGAAAAACTAAAGAAAAAAATAACTTAACATTACTAATAATCAAAGTCACATTCCTTTAAATCTGTGAGAATATATAACATTTATTTGGTAACAGTGAAGATTACCCTTCAACTTTGGAAGGACAAGATAATCCTATCATCACAAAGGCCAGCCTCACCCTGTGTTACTGCTGGTACGTGATGGAGCCAAAGTCATTCTTCAATCAAAACTGTTGAGTTGTTAACGTTTAATAAAAAAAATTCCATCTAATTTAAATACAAGGTCACGTGATGGGAAAATACTTTTAGAATGTCGTAATACGATTACCTTACAGGAGCTTGGTAATTTTAGTTTATTAATAATTTGTCTAGTACTTTTAGATGGATAGGTATGTTTAAAAACTTATTCGATAAAAGTCCCACGATAAATTGTTGTTTAAACTATATAAAATATCATACGTTTCACGAATTATACGATATGGCATCATCAGTGGTAAAGCTTAGACTAATTCCAATTTTACACGACTCTCAACGGAAGGCCTAGAATGAAGAGAAGACACCGAAGACAATCGAAAAATAGTTCTGTTCATAAAATAAAACTGTAAATAGCTCAAATTCAGTTTTATAATGTTTTATTTACAAAATTGAACCGTCATAACCTAACCAAACTAACCAAACTGGCTGATAATGAAAAAATCCAAGACAAATTACCACGGGTGAGATGGGAACCCGCCTCCTTCAGTTTATCAGCCCGGCACTCTTTCCACTATACCACCGAGGCCGATGGCATTAAATCGTATCGTTGCGATAATGGTGTTCCCTCAGCCAATCAGAAGCCTCCAAATAACACTGTTGGCAAAACTAATCCTGGAATAAAAGTTCAGCCATTTGCACATTTGTCCTTTCGTATGAAAATGTTTGAAAAAATTAATTTTTGTTTGCTCCTCTATCAACATTTGCTGAAAGTTAAATACATTATTTTGCATCGGAGAAAATACTATAAAAAACATGTATCTTACCTTGATGGCCAATTTACTGTTCATAGGTTAGCAATAGAATTAACTATATCGTTTATTCTTTAAAATATCATTGATATTTATTATTGTTTTATTTTTTCTTCTACATCCTTACCTAACGTAATAATTACAATATGAAATTTATATCCTTCTAAATTGATTTAGAAGGAAATTCTTTTTGCGTTTTTTTTATTTTATTATAATAACCTTCATTTTATCGGTAAAAAGATCTCTAATCCTTCCTTAAACTAAAACGACAGTACAATTATAATCCAACACCTAGCTTTTGCCACTGGAACAATAACATAATATAACGTTCGTAGTTTTCACCTTCTGTTCTATGTTTGACCATACTTCAACCAAACCAATAAATCAGGAAAGCAATTTCGGTGACGACAAGTTTCCTTAGACTTCTTCTGCCAATCAAAGCACTGAAACCAAGTTATCGATAATACATCAGAAGTTCCTTAGCTCTTTTAGGCCACCCTAGTAGTATTTAGTTAAACAGTTTGAAGTGTTTTCATGCTTAAACTCAGAATTTAATGATTACAACTTTATACCTATTAACTAATATAGAATAGATGTGCTACCATATAAGGGATTTATTTTTTTTTACCTCGTTAATTTACAGAATTACTATATCTAAAACATTTTGCAACCCAAAATCAAAGGTTCATGACCTATTTCATTAAATGCGCCAAGAGATGCTATACACAGAATGTCTTTACATATAAACACATCAGAGTTATACTTTTTGTAAACAGATAGTAATTTTGGCAAAATAAGTTTTGGTTTGAGTACTTAGTATTAGATAGTGCATATTTTACCTTAACTTGTCAGACTACGGTACAAAATAAACTTACTACTATTATATCTCAAACAAACTAACTATAAATTAATGAAGTGTTTAAGCCAGAGAATTAATTATTACATACGTTATACCGTTGTATATATGTAAATGTATATAACAAATAACCTTGACTAGAAATCACTCAAGGCACTTCTCGCTAATTTATTTCAGAAATAATTAACACTTGATTTGTGTTTATTGATTTATTGCCTAGGTAATTAGCATATACGCATTAAGAATATTCAATTCATCGCTGAAAAGACTATGCTCAATATTTGTTACTAAATAATGTTTCACAAAATAAATTGTATATTTGTTAATTTTATAAGTGTGTATGGATAAAAAAAAACTTGTTGTATTGTCATTTTTATTTTTTGGCTTGTAAAATGTAAGCCTTTTAAAATGTAATAATAATTTTCAAGTACAACGTCTTTTTGTTATTGATTTGAAATGTATGATGACCAAAGGTAGACTTAACTATTTTCATAAATATGACAACTAAAGAAAATGTTTTATTACATTTGAGGTAGTGTTAATATGGGGCGAAATAACAATCTTGTCGTTTTAATACTGTTTTATATTATTTTATATAAATGCTTTTTATAAGTATTGAAATTTTCATAACGACACGAGAACATTTTCGTATGAAATGTAATTTTATTTAACGTTTGAAATTGAACAACCCTTTTGAAAACAAAATCGTTAAACGCGAATCCAATTTAATTTGACAATAGCGACCGTTCTTTGTTGAAGCCCAACACCAACAATTTACGAATATTTGCAAAGTGATTTCATGTTTCATGATAAATAGAACTATTTTTATGAAAGTAAATAATTTATAAAATTACTATGTCATACTTAAATAGTAAAACATGACCTTTTGAGATTTTTATGTCAGCAATATTTTATCTAAATACCACGCAGTTTTGAGCATATCTAATTTATGATATATAACATTATCGCAAAGATTTCAATACTTTTGATATTATTATATATTTTATATTGAGTGCATATTAGTTTAATACTGTAAGTTTTTTTTGTTTTTGTTTTTTGTAAATCTATGTTAATAACTGTAATTTATATATATATAAGTATTTTCCTAAGCTAACAATCGCATTGACTGTTAATATTAAAGATTGTTTTTAATTACTTAATCAAATATCTTAACGATATTATGTACTTTAAAAAATACTCTGCGTCAACATAAACACAATACACATAAGCATGCAATTTTATTTCAACATGGTTTTGGGAATTTTTTTAGTTAGGCTACTTTAAATGCTCGTTTCATGTGGAAAAAGACAAATTGATAATGTAAAACTCGCATGTTTTACTTAATTAGTCTTTTGTATCACTTTTCTAATTAATCTGATAATTAAATTACTAGTAATTAAAATCTGTTTTTTTCATGTTGATAACTAACAATTAATTAGCGCTTCCATCGTTATACAACAGAGATGATGTGTCAGTTTCTTAAACCGGTTTATAGACAAATGTAATTTATTATTATAAGGCAAATTTATAATAGAAAGTAATAGTTGTAGCCATTTTTTTTTGTCCTAGGATGCTAGGCACGAGCCTGGGATTGTTTTTCACATTACTTCAGGCTAGACCTAGACCTAGGGGTTGTGGCATTTGTAACGACCCAAAACCCGTCAAGGGGTAAAAACCCGATTTTTAAAAGTTTCATATTAAATATTATAATTGTCTACGTTCGGGGTAAGCCGCTCCCGCGTTGTCAGCGGCATCGTAGGGGCAAGGGTCCTACGTCATCGTAGAGGGGATGACGCTAGTTACCTACCCCGCCGCCAGGGGCGATGGCGAAGAAGGACCAGAAGAGCAGACCTCACGATCAGTCGTCCACCCGCTACCGAACCGTCAGTACGCTTGCTGTTAGGAGACAATCCAACAGTCTATAACCTCCTAAATTTTGGTCAATTAAAGATTTCCCCCGTTCCTGGTAGAATCATAAGTCATCAGGTTAGTGTGCTACCGAATTTATTTTGTTTAATCTCATTTTTAGAGAAGTTTTATTATTTTTATTTTACTGTGCCGCAGTCGCGCGCACCCCGCACGCTTTTTCACGTACGAGCACACTACCTTTTGTCTTAAACCAGCTTCGGAAATCAGTTAAGTTGCCGGAACGGTTTACGTACGACTTACCCCGTTACCCCGGACCGTCCTACGTAAATTTGGTTTAAAAACCCCGTATCGACTCTGGTGATCGACCGAGTCTAATTTTCCCGACAAGTTTACTTTGGTGATTACCAAGTATAACGACCGAATCACGTTTTAGTTCAGTTTCTAAATAATTAGGCTTATTCGCATTTCGATAGGTTATTCAAAATTCTAAATTTAACTTTACATATTTTTCGAGTGGCTATGATGAACACTTGTTGAAGGTAAGCTTAACATTGTAAGCATTATTGTTGTAATTAATATTCTGAGCCAATAAACTCGAAACGATAATTAATTAACGAACACGTTAGAGTCCTGGACTATCTCATTGTAGGCTAAGCTATCTGGACAAATTTAAGGTGTGACAGAATTTCAGGTGAGACGACAATCACGTACTATAAAATCTCAATTTTGTCTCTCAACCCGAAATTTCGTCATACATTATCACTTAGATAAAATCCATTGGTGACTTGGCGGGGATCGAACCCAGGACCTCAGGGACTGAAGTCCCGCGCTCTAACCACTACGCCAGCTCGCTCCCCGTAGTTGTAGTTGTAGCCATTACATACATATATTGTTAACACTTTTAATATGTCAATACAGACATCGAAAAAGTTTGGGTTTGACAATTGATTGATTTTATTATGTTATTGCAATTGTTATTGCAATGTACACAAAATCTCTACCCAAATGGATTGATTAGTAAATTTCACTATTACATTACGAAAAGTGTATAAAAAGGTAAAGACCGTTCCGTTTCAAAACGTAGAAATCACGTTGTAGTAGATAACACACAAAATAAACCGTGTTTTTTTAAATTCTACAATACAAAACAGTTCATTCTGATTTGAAATTTGTGCGTCATAATTTTGAAGTTTGACTGCAAAATAAAAATATATGTGTATACGTATAGTACGTATACACAATCATTAACATATATACATAAGATATACATAATCTGCAACGTCGCTTTTTCAGAAATCATAAGGTTCTTTCATGTCCTAAGAAGGAGACCAAGCTGATACAGCTTGATATTCTAAGAACAGTGATGGGTTAAGGCATCGGCCAAGCCTAATGAATAACACATCAGCTGGACTACATCACTCACTGTCGAAGATGTCTCTGAGTACGAATTAGGTTTAAGCTAAGAAATATATGGATTTTAATTTTTAATGTAGAAAATTATACTAAATACTCTGTTCCAGGAAATGTGAATAAAACTTAATACTAAAAGTCGTGCATATATTAAAAATTACTGATAACGAATGCAATTTAGTACAAGTGTAATTCACTACTGGAAAATGGTCAAAGTACTTGCAGATTCGAGAACAAAGCAACCTGCTACTGAAAAAAAACACATGTATTAAAAGTCGATACAATTTTAAATTTTAAATCTGGTAAATTGTCATCGTTACGACGTATATTGTGAAAATTTTTTATGATGGCAAATATTTTACCGACTCTAAGTAATTTATGGCCCCTATATTTATCATGTACCTATTATTATGCATTAGTGTATACAGTTTTAGTAGGATTTAGAGAACTGAGACATTACATTTGTACAAAGAAATCTTCTTTTATTTATAATCATAAATTGGAACATAAGTGTTTAAAAGTAAAATATAATTGTAACCAATATATCTATAGTAGTCAGGAGTTAACATTAGCATTAATCAACATTGTTATGGAAACAATATAAGGGGTTTTAAACCTTAACTGTTTCTACAACGTTCAATCTTTGGTTATAGTTTAAAGTTAATATCTAAAACAAACTTTATATAAAGTTTAGAAAATTGACTACGTGGAGAGTACAAACTCCAAGGATCGGCCAATAATGGTAAGCCGAGAAAATTTCAATTACTTGTAAGGAATGTTGATGCTCGTGACGTATAATTTCCTGGATCGGTATTCAATATAAACTTTCCATTAAAAAATACTTTATAAACTACATTCACCATGCATGCAATTTCAACTGTTTGTATTAAGCTATACCAAGGTGATATGCAATAAACTCATTGAAGTTATAAGATATTGTGTTATCATAACGTTTTATTAAAAGCATTCAGATGTGCTATTATTATACTAGCTGCTATATGACATCAAAAGAACACGTTTGTCAATATCGTTTCAAGAACAGACTACTTATTAGCTTCACATGAATCAAATACGTAGAAATGCATTTAAAACAACAGAACCAGTTGCCTTTGGTTTGATACTACGCTTAAGTTTCGACTTATGGTGAGTATATGACATTTATTAATCGAAATCATTTAATCCTTAGTGACATCGTAAAACTTATCATTTTATTGGCTCAGTCTAAAATAGCAAAAAAAAGAGCTTTATCTAACAGTCTAAGGCAAAAGTAGAGCATATTAGCTTAGTAGAACAGTATTTAAGCTTGAAGATTTTAAACAGCTGCCAATCACTTACTTGATTATACATTATTTTACGCAACAATAACATCAAATCTCGATTTTGGATGTCCATTTTTTTCATATTATTGTATTTAACAAGCCCTTTAAACATAATAAATTGTTTTCTTCTGTTAATGATTTACTATATTGAAGCTAATTAAATAGAAACTTCATTACCATGCTGACCTTTTATATAGGCTGCATCCTTAATGAAATCATATTAATACAACAATAATCTAATTGCATAAGGACATTACACAATAAAATAAATATATCTTGAGACCGGTTGTATAAATTAAACGACAGAGCAAAACTGCGACCAGCTACTTTTTAATCGTGTTTAATGTTCAGTTAGAAAACCCAAAAAGGATGTTGATGGCTATGTAATGGCAGAAAAATTGGGAAGGGTCGAGAATAAAAACAGTCCACAATAGCAATAACGATTATCTCAGCCTGTTTTTGTCACCACCACCACATCTGCTATATTCACATGAAATCAACTTTGTATATATACAATATTAACATTGCAAGGACATATCGAACTATCAAAACGAATCGAAGGTTTTTTTTGGGTTAGTCGACCCTAACCAAAGTACGACAACTTAGGTTTCAGATACTTTAATAAATACCATTATATCTTATAATTAGGCTTAAAGTAAACATACAGGTATAGTTCTTTTCCCCTTTTTAAATTTACGCATTTCACATATATGGTGGTAAGTGGACCAAGCTTTCGCATAGTAAAGTTTGTAAACTATCTATGCTTAATTTAATAAATATCTTAGAATATGGTGATTACTGAAATGTAAATTTTTAAGATACAATTCAGGGAATATTTTTCTCATTAGCCCTAATTGTATTTCATACAATATCTTATAGTTTAGCATTTAACCTATGAAACAAAAATAGTTTTTCATTTTGACAATCTAAGTGCACATCTTTACTTTACTAACCGTGGTGAAATATTATTGTAAAAATCTAATAACAAAGTAACTCCACATTGTACGAGTGATATATTATATATAGAGTGTCAAGTGTTATACAGTATATTGAAGTGTCTTGGAGGTCGGACATGTTAATATTCACGTCATTCTCACAAGTTTCTTTTTAGCGAATTTCCCTATAGGGAAGTAGCTATTACCGTAGGTCTCATGGTAAGACCTAAGCCCGGGACCAATTTACTTTTTCATTTTGATGTCCCCAGAGGCCAAAAACACCATTCGTTCAAATTTGTATATATATATATGTCCATCCGCACGATAACTTTAGTAATTTTTGTCCGATTTTGATAAAATTTGGTTTGAAGGTGTAAGGCGGGATCAACTTGAACGAGTTCGCGAACCAGCATGATCGGACTATGGCAATGGGGGTTTACGGGGGGGGGGGGGGGTCTTATGGGGTAAAAATAGGGTTTTCCCATTTTTGACCCAAAAAACATAACATTTTGCAATTTCTTTCCAACCCATTTTGTAGAGCTTAAAAAAACAAATAATTTAGTATATTGAAGTGTTATTATGCGCCTAATGGTTACGGAGAAAATTCCTTGAAAATTTAAATTTTAAATTCCCATGTTATTCTTAAGGAGAACAAGTAAACTGTTGTAGTTGGCTTGTTTATGAACATATTTTGATCAAATTTGGAAAATGTTTTTATTTCTTACTAACTATTAACATTTTACAGAAAAAAAAACAGTTTTGCCCTCCCTGTTGCAGCAAACCTAAGTACTCGTTAAACTAATTACATTTAAATAAGGAATAAATGTGATATGATTAAGGAAGCATTTTAGTGTAAATCCTATCAGGCAAATGGAATTAGTCTGCAGGTTTGCTGCGGCGGCGGTATTTAATACTATCATGAGTGCTTGCAAAAACTATTTATAAAACACATTACTTTGTATTGTATTACTCAATTTATTTTCATACATGGAATGGAAAATCGGAAATAATTTTGTTATTTATAATTAGTAACAGAGTGACAACATATTTCAGGATGGGAAAATAGGATGAGTAAAATCTTTAAGAACCAATCCCCTCAGCGGTTCGAAGATTATTAATGTAATCACGCCTTTAAATGAAAATTGAAAGTCTTTCGATCCAGGTATAGCTTAGGAAAAATCTTAACATTTTAAACATGCAACGGTGTTTCTAGGTTCTTCTTGATTTCTTGATGAAATATTCCACTGACAAAGAAATGGGAACTAATTAAATGCATTCCAGAATCATGATTAAAAGCTAAAATGTGGTAAATTGTGCATTACTTTTGTAACTATTGAGTTAAAAAAAATTGTAAACAAATACCTGTTAATTCTGTTCGTTATTAAATCAGTTTTTTGTTTCATCAAATAGAAAAAAATATGAACAGCTGTTAGTCCGCAAATCAGAAAGCAGATTCAGAACTACATTCACCTTTGTGAATAAACACTTCGAAGTCTAACATTAAATCAACCGTACTGCCACCATACTGACATATCATCTAACAAAAAGTTAAACAGTTGCACTCATGATTCTCATCAGCTTTGATGTTGATGATTAACTCCATGATTGGCTAGAGATAATCAGCATAAAGAACCATACCACACACCAGATTATGAACAGTATTTTTAGCAGGTCAAAAGCTACTTAGATTACAACTTTCAATGGGTTTGTGGTTCTCTAAATCAATTGCAAACTTAAAAAGAGCACACTATTAATTTTCTTCCAGCAAATTAGTATATTTTGTCTAATGAATGATAGTGATGCCGTTTGCACGACACCAATATAGTTTGTCAAGAGCACTCCAGTGACAAATGACAGTGTCATTTGCAGATATGACAGCTATGATATCTTCTCTATCGTTAGTGAGAATTGCAATTATATTTAGCAAAATTGTTAAAAACTCATTTAAATGGCTGACTTTCCTTTAAAAATCTACTTAGATATCAAGATTAGAATAGATAAGGATTTTTTTTTTTTTTATATAAGATTTTTGGTTCTTATAAATGTGGAGGGTATATTTATATATGTGGTGCTGTTGCTTAATAATCTAACGTATTTCCTAAGCAAATTCCATAAGCAAATGAAATACATAGTAACATGTGTATAACCATACACCTATTTTTTGCATATTTTTTGTTTCCAATCGAAAATTATTGGTTAAAAAAATATCAAATACGTCGAAAGATGAAAAACCAATATTACTAGAATGTAAAATGATAAGCTGGATTTATACGTGCGTTTTGTGAACGAACAAAACAGGTGAAGTACTATTGTTTAGACTTGATAAAATTACATTCTCTGTTCAAACAGTTAATTTGAGTGGAATTTGTTACTCAGCAACCAGTTTGTGTAGCATGACGTTGGCAAGATTGGGTTGTAATTGACAGATACTAATTTCTAGTTTATTTTTATTTATGTTCTTTTTTGTCTTAGAACTGAAACAATTTTATATAAATAAAACTACTGAGATTGTCACGAACTTACATCCACTAATGTCTGGTGAACACAATAATCACTGAGCAACACAGACTTTTGTAAAATATGTGTTGTGGGAAAACATGAACTTCTTTTAAAACTTAACAAATATAATAACTTTAGTGATACTGAAATTCTATGTTTTTACTACACACTTTTAGGTTGCTTTATAATTTAATAGGAAAAGCCTTATAGATTTGTCTTACTTGTTTACAGTTTGTACAAAACCTTGCAGCAGTGTGACTCCTTAAAAACTGCAGTGTTTTCCTCTGGATTTAACTATTTCTTTATGTCGTTTACCACACATTAAATTAAAAAAATATAAATTTCTGTTTAATATTTTATAACAATTTAGGCTAGCTGTATTCAGGAACCTATGTCTCAGTAGCTTTTATTAATCCATAGAATGATTAAACAAAATCTTTCTTAACTGAACTATAGCATACGTGATAGTAATTATGTCACAGGGCCATGTCTAGGATGTCTTTGGTCCAGTAATAATAACTGGATTGGTTATTTCCTATATGGGACATTCCTTTAAAGGTCGGTAGATATTTTAGGGACACCCTGTAATTATATAATACCATACTGAACCCGCAGGTGTCTTTAAAATGTGGGCGACGCTTTTATAATAACTATAGGTGTTTGAGTACATATATATTTGATATTGTTTTTGCCTTAAGTGATCGGTTAACAAATAAAATAAATATATTATACAAGTACAAAATTCAAAATAAATGTCACTCGTATGAAATTAGGACTTACATAACGCTATATCATTGACTGTTGGATACTGAAGTAGACTTTCCATCTATATGAACCAGCTGTAGCCAATTATTAAAAAAAATAATGTAGTTGTGTGAGCCAGTTACAGAATGCGCTAATGTCTATAATTCTGTTTTATACCTTATTTTTTGTTGCTGACCAGTTTGATGGGTCATAACAGTTGATATCACTCATCATAAGTCATTCCCTAAGTTTGACTTCGTTAAAAAGAATGTGTATTCGGCAGAATTAATTAATTTAGATCAACGTAATATAAAGGGGAATCACATCAACTACGACAATTTTGATAAAAAAAAAGCTGGCTACAAATTTAACACGGGGATGGCATATCTAATTCAATCATCATTACTGATAATTTTTAACTAACAAAAATCAACTATTATTTACGTTTGGTTTCAAACATTTCTTTACCTGTTTGTTAGAACATCCACTTGATCTTATGACACACAGGGCAAAGTATATAAATTAGTGTAAACACAGACCTTGTATCTTTCACTATAAAATCTTGTCCATATTACACGCACAGTAGTAAATATTTACGACCAGAAACGTCATAACAAATTTATATTCTACTCTGGATCCGTAGTGCGTCAGGTGTGGCACTTAGCCATACAGTTTGCACAAACAATTCTTCACTTCATAATATGTTTTATAACAATTCTAAAACAAAGATTTGCTAAATGTATACGTGTTTCGTATGGTTGTAAAGCACGCTTTTATAACCTATTTTGCAAAGAAAACCTTTTCATGACGAAATTTTATTTTTAATCATCTTTTAACGGATCTTGTTTGATTACAATAAGTGTTTTCTATCATACTTTGTTAATATATATAACAAGCAGATAAATACATTTGCCATACATTTTTCATTTTTCCAATCTCTGGAAACTAAAATGTTTACACATCTCAAAATTGTACATTACTACCACATATATATTATAGAATGGTGTATGGTACTCTTTTTTGCGCCAAACGTTCTACGTTGTAGTTTGACGCAAAAAGGTAACATAAACCATTTTATATTGCAATTTACGATCCAGAGGCTTACCCATCATGAAAAAATCAAATATAGAATTTTAAAAAATATTTATTAAAAAGTATTGTATTAATTAGAGTGATAGGTCAAGCCATTACTCCAGTCTAATGAATAACACATCAGCTGTGCCGCATTACTCACTGTCGGGACCGACTCTGTATGAAGAGAATATGTTGATTTTGTGGTCGGTATGGGTGAATTATAAAGTGTCAAGCTAATCTTAATTCTGTTACAGTGTTATTAGTTGTTTTAAGTCTTTGATGGGTTCAACTTTCCGAGTTTTTGAAATTTACCAAGTGTTGCAATGTGGATTAAACTGTTACGCAATTGATATAAAAAATGACAAGATATAATAAATTAGTGAGAATCCGTTTCGTACTAAAGTAATATACACACTATAATTTTATTAGAAAAATATATAATTCCTCTTTGCGGGAGGAAGCAATCATTTCAATATAGAAAATAAACCTTACCATGCACTTCCTTGTGAACACATAATAACACTAGTAGTTAAATACAGGGTGTCCGGTCATAAGTGTTAAATAAAATTTTGCATCAAACTACATGGTAATGGCGACATAATGACGCACATTTGAGGTTCCCAACCTCAACCGTTAGGGAATAACAAATAAATTAAGGTTTTCCAAAAATTATTGTATTTGTTATGAAAAAGGTTATATTACTCTGTTAAAAATGCACTAATTGTTAATTTAAATGTCATTTTCAGAATCCTCACAAAATTTTTAATAGGTATAACACATAATCGTTGGGGTATGGAAAAATATTTAACTTAAATTGCTTCGTTAAACAATTATTTTCAATACCGGCGAAAATTTAAATAACATTCAACGATTTATTTCTCGGTTACCGAGATCCGCTGAGTTTAACAAATATTACTAAAAACTGCCTTATTTAAAGGGCTTTACAATGGTGTATAATAGGTTTTACCAAGTTTCAAATTTTCTAATGCAATTCAATCATTGTTGTGAAAAAACATGGTAGGGCAAAGAAAAGCTATTGTAAAGAATAATACATTTAACTGCAGGCAACGAATAACTTGTATTTTTTTCTCGCATGCAACGCTTTTTTATAACTATTAAGCTAAGAAAAGAAGCATGTAGTAGCAAAATGTGTTTGTGATACAGTAATGGTTATCGTATATTTTTTTATATTTCAGATAAGATTTCAATTAACTCGCGGAAGTTCGGTTGTGGCTATACCAAAACTACCCGACATGGATTGGACGTGGAGGAAGTATGACATGGCCTCCTCGATTTCCAGACTTGAGCCCGTTAGATTTTTTTGTTTGGGGTTACATGTAAAGTTACTCGACTGTTGTAAACTCTGACGTTGAGTTACGGTAGAGAATAGAGAATCTTTGAGGCTGCAGGGAAAGTAAGGGAAAAATTTACGTACGAGGTCACAGTTGGCACAATTTACAAGCGAGCTAGGGCCTGCTTGCGGGAAAACGGAGGACACTTTACACCCAAACTGTGATTCCACCATGTGCTTCGGACGAAGTATGTCATAGATTTGATTTGTATTGTGTGTTTTTACTAATGTATTGTGTTTTTTTTTTTTTTTATAACAAATTTTCCCAAAAACTCTTTACTTTGTTGAAAGTGTAGTCTGGTCAATCATTAATTACACAAACCCTCATCATCAGTGGTCAGCTCATAAAATAGTAAGTAAAATTCATTATTTTTTACAATATCTTTTTTGGTTTAACCGTGATTTTTCACAAAAGTGCATAACATTCACCATAGATTTGACAGTAGATAATTGTAGTTATACATCATTGTAAAGCCCTTTAAATAAGGAAGTTTTTAGTAATATTTGTTTAGCTCAGCGGAACTCGGTAACCGAGAAATAAATTGCTGAATGTTATTTAAATTTTCGTCAATATTAAAAATAATTGTTTAACGAAGCAATTTAAATAGAATTTTTTCCGTACCCCAACGATTATGTGTTATATATATTTAAAATTTTGTGAGGATTCTGAAAATGACATTTAAATTAACAATTAGTGCATTTTTAACAGAGTAATATAACCTTTTTCATAACAACTAATAATTTTGAAAAATTTTAATTTATTTGTTATTCCCTAACGGTTGAGGTTGGGAACCTCTAATGTGCGTCATTGTGTCACCATTACCATGTAGTTTGATGCAAAATTTTATTTAACACTTATGACCGGACACCCTGTATATAAACATAGACTATTTAATATCTGACATGTCTTTAAAACAAAATCAACAAAGGTATCCTAATATATATTTTGTAAATAAATGCTACACGGTTTCGGTTCTGGGGATATACCAATACTTTTTAGCCGCAAAATATGCGATTCCTTTGGAATTTTGATGTTGGTGACGTATCCTTCGCCGGCTTTTGATGTTAGCTTTAAAAAAAATACGATAACTCAACTTTTGTTAGCTTAGATTTCCAACATATTTTGATTACAGAAATGCTTACTGCTAAAAGGTTTTTACGTAAATAATAATGTCAAATATTATTCAAATAAATAATGTGAACAATGAATGCAAGGTCATATTATCACTATGTATAGGCTAATTAATAACAATATGACAATGGTATTGATCAATATTGACAATGCCAATCAGTTTGCTATGCAATAAAATGTATGAGTATTGACAGTATGTAATAATTGCACTAATTGTTGTGCAGCTGTGTAATTGTATATTGCATTACTACTACAGAAAAAGCTGTTTACCCTATCTCGTGCGCGATTACCATAATAGTCTGGTAAATCATTATAACTTAACTATGGTGAGTCGGTGGCTCAGTCGGTAGCGTCGCGGACTTCGGGGCCAAGGCAGTAGTGTCGTGGGTTCGGATCCTGGTCACTGCCACTAACTTTTATCAGTACAGTTCACCTTTGTACTGTACCGGCTCACCCCTTGCTTTGCTGGACACGTTCCACGCACAGATCTGTAGTCTATGTGGACGGGTAAATGCAAGGTTTAAAGAGGCCGCCAACCTCTTTTTTTTTTGAAAAAAAAATGCATTTTGGACGAGTGATGTACGATGATTTTCACCACTACTATTCTACTAACAACTAGCCTAACAATAGAGATACTATCAAACTGGTACGTAATGAAACCCCTTTCGCAAGCATGTGGAAAATGGCTGTTTTCCGGACTAAAACCTTGACCAGGGACTGAATTACGTTTTAGTCTTGAATACGCCAAAAGAGAAAAACATATTCATCAAAATAGTATCATACATAATTTTTTGACAAAATTAATTTTTTACTGATAAATTTGGGCATAATAAAAATGTATTATATCATATGATTTATACATACAATACAAATGTTTGTTCAAAGTATAAAAAGGTTTATTCTGTTGATTTGGTTTTCATACGCATAATACAATACACATACACAACCGACACAGTTAACTGATTACTGAATATTCTGTGCTTCCTCAGATGGATAATGTTTTCATGGTAGCTAATCAAATGTACTTTAGGCCTTTGTGAAACAGCAAAATACTTGACTAAATTATTGTAACTGAATTGTATTAAAAACAATTAAAAAATACCTCACAGAAGTATGAGTGGTCAACAATTATGTATTATGTTTTTATCAAGCCAATGTCAAAAAACAAAATTAAAACTTCAGAAATTTTAGAAAACGCAGGTGTTGGGCTGCAAAAGGAGAAACATGAAAATGTGCTTTCCAAACTACAATTTTTAGTTAAAACCTTTAACTTAGCTGTTAGTGTTGGAGAATCTCACGGAAAAAAATGTTTATAGCCATCAAGTTTGGGTAGGTTCAATGAGAGTTAAATAACAGTCACGTTTGTCAATATGTAGCTAGAAAAAAATAAGGGAACAATTGTAGGAGCTTATTATCAAAGGTAAACTATGTTTTAAATAACATTGTTAAATTATTTATATAAACAAAATTGTGTAACCATACAAAAAATATAGTTCTTTACAGGAGTAGAAAATATTTTTAGAGCATTCTAAATATGTACTATTTTCTTGGCAGCCCTTTGTACATTGTAAAATGTATAGTCGTCATAACTATGTATTCATTGTATCATTCATTTATGTAAACAACGACAGAAACTAAAGGAAGGATAAAGGAAGAAGATCGATAGTGATCATCTGTGACGAAGCTCCTTTTCCACTGACAAAGGTTCTCAGTAAAGCTGTCAATTACTGATGGGTTCATTACACTTTCCTTTCAGACCAAGGATCATTAATCAAATTGATTCATGGACCTCAACAGTTAGTTTAGAAGATAAGGGTATATTTTTCAGCACCATAAAAGATAATGGACAATGAAAAAAAGAAAAATGAATAAATTAACATTTAAGAAATGGTTTAAATTAATATTTCACTCAATTGTATATAATATCATGGTTAATCAAAATATATTGATTAAAATTGAGAATCAAGATGCCAATTCGAACATTAGATTGAAACAACTACTATAATTTAACGGATTTATTTCGCTATCTACTGTACCAACAATTTAAATATCGTAGGTAAATAACGGTACCTTTATCATCTGAAAATTGTAAATATCGATTTAAAACGATAATGAGGAGAAAGTAACAGTATAATTCGTACCTAGGGCCGAAATGATGTTTCCCTTGCTCGAGATAGTACTGTATTTAGGTTTGAGACGAAGACGAGAACTTAAAGATCGAGAGCTGCAAATCCATTTCGGTCCCTGGTACAAACGCTATTTTTCTCCACACTATACCCTATTACCACTATTCACCACAATAATAATGTTCACTAACAGTCATTACAACTTTAAGGTTATGTGAAGATATAATTTGAGGAATCAGCAAAAATAATAATTAACAGTTGCTAGGCAGCGGTGACAAAAACAAGTCTATTGCAATGCCATGGATACGTCTTGTGTATTTATACATTATTGTTTTAAGTAAATAAGCGAACAATAGATTTTGCAGCCCTAGGGATGTAAAAACCTTTTATAAGGTAAAAAAGTATAAGATGATTTTTTGTGAAATTTAATTCTACCTCCGACCCTTTATAGTTTATTTATATATTTTAACGTATTTATATACGTGCGAATACAAATTAGTATAAGCTAAGTGGCTTGAAGAGGGTTTCTGTAACTACTTCATATAACTTATAAGCGTATTTTTTTTTAGCACGTATTATGAACCCGGGATTAAAATTGTTTTTTTTAGGCCTATGTATAGTACATGGATTCTTTAATTATATTTTTAGGCCAAGAAAAATATATAGAGTTCTTTATTGTTGATAAGGACACAAGAACCCTTTAAACACATCGTATTATAGCATTATAGCATAAAAATACATTATAAATTACGAATACTCTAAAAAATTTACAGAGTGTTTCGAAACTCTCTTCCGAAACTCCGTGGGTATGTTCCTTAGGTCAAAACAAAAAATTAAGCATTTATTTGCTCTATCTCGCTTCGTTTTCCGTCTTTCAGTGTGTATGTATTTTTTTTTTATTCCCATAACTTTGGAACGACTTGAGTTACCGGCTTCAAATTTGGCACTTGTATGATTATTAATAGGAACTATCCTTTTAAAAAGCATCAAGTTTCCACTGTATGATTTCGAATTAGCGGCCATTTTTTTAAACGTACCAAGATTGAAGTTGGTACCTCAAGTGGTTTCAAAGATATGGGAAGATAAGTAAAAATTACATACACACCGACAGACGAAAAACGAAGCGAGATGGGACATAGGTTCTAGTTATAATTTTTGTTTGTTTTGACCTAAGGAACATGCTCACAGAGTTTTGGAAAAGAACTTCGAAATACCCTGTACATACTATAAAAATACAACGATACGATTTTCCAAGTAAAGTAAAACACACAATTTCTGTTACACTCGTTTATGAAGAAAAAAATCCCTAATAAAAAAGAACATTAGAAATTTGTTATGAGAAACCACAGGTGTTTGGCTGTGAGAGCAGAAAGTGGAAAATGTGCTTTCGCCAAGACTGTAATGTTAAGTTAATATCCGAAGAAATCATTTCCTTGCTAGCGTTACGAATACTTTCACTTGCACTTTTCTTATAAGCATTGAATTAGGAAAGGTTTTACGTATTTTAAGAGAGTTTTGGGATTCTAAATGTATAAAGGTCATGAATACTAAAACGATCATATCTCATAACTCAAACGTTACAAGAGAGCACAAAGACCATAGTATGTCTTTTTTTATTTTTATAACGGTTTAGGTTATGGAAAAATTTGGTCAAGAATAATGTCATTTTTATACACTAAAAACCCACTAAGCAAGACATTTTACTGCATCGTTATACAGTGTAGAAATTCAAATGTGTAAGATTTATTTTAATATTCATGAATCTTAAAAAAAATTTTAATTAACACTATCTTCCTTACAGATTTTCACGATCACGTATCATATTTCAACAAGTTATTTAGTTAAATAAACATTGCACATATGATGATAAAGATATCATTTTTCAAATTAGATCGATGCCATCTTGCACCGTGTATATGACAAAAACAAATATATGTTTATTATAATTAGAAAATAAAACATTGCCACGAATGTTTCAACATGGATTTTTTCTTAAACTGCTTTGCATCCATTGTCTTTGCGGAAAAGAATCGTTTTTAACATTAGCTAAATGACAACAGCATCATGGGCAGTACAAAACAATGCATTAGCAAACTTTTATAGAAGATATAAGTTGTACACATTATTTAAAATGTCTTTGTTTTTAATACTATCAGATTAAAAATTATCCGATGTTTTTAGATTGTAAATAACATAATGCTGGTAAATACATATCTAATTTCATATTTTAATATTTCATTTATTACAGTTTTGTCTTTGGTATGCGTTAAAATATTGTTACTGTTATGTTTAAAATATATTTACTATAGCAAGAGAGAAACATCACTCTTCCATCCTTTTTCATATCCACATCACAATGTACTTTACTTTTTAAATACTTTAAGGGACACTAAAGCTCTTTTACCATAATTTATTAAGCATTTTTCCTCCATCAAGTTAACACTTATATTGCAGATAAATTACTTACGTAGCTTGTCGTAATCTAAAGGCCTGTAGTCTCAATGTACAAAATGAAAGTTGAATATGGCAGGTCACTACATTTAGGGAACATCTAAAAGTATACCACCACATGGCAGTAAATAGTTCAACTAGACACCCGGAAAAAACAAAATATTTATAAAATTGCTTGCTAGAGTAGACCTGATTATCTTATTTTATTTTCCAAATTTAAAATACCTATATATTTGTTTGAAAAATTTTGTAAACGAGGTATGTGTAAGATCTCAACCGCGATGTTTGATGACTTTTTTCTTTTAAAATTGCTTATTACAACCCAAAAGGCAGAGAAGAACAGGGAATAAAAGATCATTAATTGGTTCGTAATACTTCAAACACGAAACATAGAACAGTTGATCCATTGAATAATATGCAACTACAACAGAAACCGAAAGAAGGCTAATGAAAGAAGGTAAATAATATCATAATGTGAAGGTGCATTTCCGCTGACAAAGGCTCTTGGTAACTGTCAATTAATGATGGGTTCATTACACTTTCCTTTTAGGCCAAGGATCATTAATCAAATTGTTTCATGGATCTCAATTTGGTTCTTTTGGAAGATAATGAAATATGTGTCGTTTCAAAAACACAGTAGACGACGAAAACTTAAATAAAGGATGTACGTAATATTGCAGAGTTGATTCATGTTAAACATTACTTTCGAAAGTATGGTGAAAATATGTATATTTTTGATAATCAATATCATTGACTAATATGTCAATATTCATGCTTTCAGATCTTTTGTCATAATATACTAGTCGTGATTATTTAAATTGACTAGGTGGTTTAGACACCGGTATCACTGACATTATCGTGCTAGTGACATGTCACTTGAAACCCAACCTGTGTTGACTTATGGAGTATACACACCGGTGTCACGGACGTGTTAGTAACTCGTGTCACTCGCAAGCCTCTAGCGAACCAACCTGTCAATGTTTTGTCGAATAGCCTGTCTCTCGCCTCTTGGGTCCCGCATATGCTCAGAACACGTATCTATAGTTGTTTTGACGCTGCGGTCATTTTCTGTTTTGTTTTGTTCGATGTGAGTCGTGTTATAGCAAATAATGGAATGTGATTGTGAAAAATTCCGATAGCTATTTTCCTCAATGTTACGTTTATATTTCAACAGACCGCACAGTTTTATAAAAAGTTTCCGGTGTCATCCTTTAAAGGTTTTGGACTTTTCATGGTGTTGGAACCTGATATATAACTGATATATAACTGATACTGATATATATATATATGTATGTATATATATACAGGAGGTTTTTTTTTAAACTTGCATCTTTATTTATGTAAAAACCGCAACAGATAGAAATATGCAGTTTGCGGGAATCATCTATTGACGTAGGGGGCCCAATTGTTTTGAATTCTACGTTACATTCACATTCCCATATTTCCCCCCCTGCCCCCAACTTATTTTTTTTAGATAGCAAGTTACCTCTTGTGACATATCAAATGAAAGAGCATAAAAAAAAGAAAATGTTTGATGAAAAAAAATTGAAAATCGGTTCATAAATTTGTGAGATATTTCCCCCTCCCCCTCCCCGGAACTTAATTTTTTTTAATAGCAAGGTACCCCTTGTGACATATCAAATGAAAGAGCATGAAAAAAGAAAATGTTTGGTGAAATATATTTTTCATTTGATATGT
The DNA here is from genome assembly GCF_028750875.1 of Macrosteles quadrilineatus. Lineage (NCBI taxonomy): Eukaryota > Metazoa > Arthropoda > Insecta > Hemiptera > Cicadellidae > Macrosteles > Macrosteles quadrilineatus. The sequence continues at coordinate 63,966,707 of NW_026542597.1, forward strand.
CACAAGGGCGGGTACCTTGCTATTAAAAAACAAGTTATGGGTAGGGGAAAAGGGGGGGTATCTGACAAATTCATTAGCCGATTTTAAATTTTTTTTACCAAAAATTTTATTTTTTCATGCTCTTTCATTTGATATGTCACAAGGGGTACCTTGCTATTAAAAAAAATAAGTTCCGTGGGAGGAAGGGGGGAATATCTTACAAATTTATGAACCGATTTTCAATTTTTGTTCATTGATAATTTTCTTTTTTCATGCTCTTTCATTTGATATGTCACAAGGGGTACCTTGCTCTTTAAAAAAAAATAAGTTGGTGGCAGGGGGGAAAGGGGGGGAATGTGAATGTAACGTTGAATTCATAAAAATTGTGCCCCCTACGTCAATAGATGATTCCCACCAACTGTATATTTCTATCTATTGCGGTTTTTACATAAATAAAGATGCAAGTTAAAAAAAAAACACCCTGTATGTATAAATGGTCTTGTTGAAGTAAATTGACTGAACAGATTATCTTTCCATTAAGGTTAGGTCTAGAATTCTCTCTACACATATTTTTTGCTGTCGTCTTCTTCTCCTTAACACTAACAGCAACAGCACAGCATCTTCCTCTAATAATGACATTATTGAAAATGATACCTTATCTTTCTTGTAACTAGCCCGTGCATCTTCCATGATTTTATTTCATTGCATGTCACTTATATCATGCTATGTCATCAGTGACATTATGCCAGTGACACAGGAGTGTAACCTGCCTAGTCTAGTCTAGACTATGCTTTACTTGCTGATTAGGATGACACATATTATATCGGGTCCCTAGTATTGCAGAGTTTGGATAGAAATAGATAAATGGTCTACTGTACATTCTTATGGTCTGTGCCGGCCGGCACATGTCACTGAAACTATAGATATACCAAGAACAAAACAACCTGCGCAGAAACGAAAAGATCACGTGGTTCGCGCAGGTAGGTGGGGCGTACCATTCAAACCTGCGCGGCTCGAAACGGCCCAGGGTTCTTTTGTTTCTAGTATTACTATAGTCGAAAATAGCCAACGGATGTTCGACTGAGGAATCGTGGAAGTCAAGGTACGTAAACCGTTATAATTGATTACCAATAACGGAATGCTTCATCATAAATAATACAATGGTGTTTATGAAATGACGGTTTTCAAATAAGATTGAAGAATTGAGCAGCTGACATGGAACTGTTTTCACCATATCGACAAAAAATTTCTTTCTCACACCATACTAATAATTTGATGTCTCAGATTTCCCTTAGCTATTAAACATACACCAAACAACACTTAATTGAAGAAACTTAGGCCTACTATAATTTTCGTAAAACTGTTAAATCAAAATATCACTTGCATGTGATGCCTCTGTGTAAAAAGCGTTATTTATTGATGCTACGCGATATTATTTGTTTGACGAATAGCTAATCAGCATGTGACAGGACAAATATTCATGTCTTTGATCAGTATATCACACGTCACACCGACGTATCAGTGAGGTCTAATCAGTCGTATAACTTGGTCTAAAATAATCAGTTCTGCTTCGATGTTTACTGGCTCAGTGAGTAGTTCAAATCAGTTAATTAAACAAGCTGAAAACCCTCATAGATTAGTAAATACTGTATCTTACTGTACCTTACGTAGCTACCTATTTATTATTTAAATACAACTCAAACAATAATTTCATCAAGTTGCCAATGTCATATTCTTATTATTTGTGTTATGTTTAATCAGTATTATATAAATTTAACACATACACGTATAAAACTATAATATTTCAAAGATTATTTAAATACAAACTGGTTAGCTTACTCAAACTTGAAGCTCAATAGTTATATGCAAATAGTTTTTAATAATACTGTTTGACTTTCACATCTTTTAGAGTATATGGAAGAATTATTTAAAGTGGTATATCCCGATATCTATTTAGGCTATGTCTCGTCTATACATTCATATCCAAAATTCACCCTTAATAACGTATACTACTCTTATTTACTGTATAGTATACCAGAAGTACGTGTACGTCTACATATGTTTGTGATTATATATCTTAGCAAAATACAGTCCATGTACGCAAAAAATTTTTGGTTCTGTCAACGGTTAATAAAATAAAAAAATCACAGAAAAAATCCATCCTCAGCTTCTTTTTTTCACTAGTATTTCCTCTAAAAATATCGTCACCATAAACTCGTGCATGGTGTTTAAATGGGTTTTATTACAATTTGAGTACTTCAATGATCGTCACAAGTATGGGGCAGTAACTATAGTTTATACAACTGTATTAATACTACAATATTGGAAGCTACTTACTGATTTCCAAAATTTCCAACCACTAAAAATTAATTTGAAAGTACATTTCTAAGAAAAGTTGGTAGTACAATAGTTTATTTTTTTATTAGGAGAATACATAGAACATGTTATATAACATTAAAACATATATCTCCATAGTATTAAAAGCTGCATTTTCGATAATTCATTTTCAGTTATTTATGTACCAAAATAAGCTTGGGTATCCCAATAAACCAGGTAGGATAGGTAGAGACTACACCTGTCTCTTCTCATCGCACTTCGAGAAACTCTGCCTCTTTTAAGTTCCCTCCCAGTAAAGTTGAAGTAAAAAGTTTGGACGGATTCCGTAACCCTGTTCGTTGCTGATATTACATTATAAATTAATTCTGTTCACCTGTAATGCTGATGCTGATTCTGGTTATTGAGTGTGTATTTTCTCCAAACATATTATTATATTATATATTGATTTTATTTTCTCATTTCATTTTATTCTTTGTTCATGTTACTATCAATATATTTAACTTGAACGACTTGAAGAACCTAAGCTATTTAAGTTCGACAATCCGTAGTAACGGACTATTAATTGATTAATTTTCTTATGATAGCTAAACATGAGAAGTAACTTATCTTTCCTATATTGTCAAGCCTTTTTTATAATGCATTATTTCGATTGAATATTCAATTTAATTCAGATTAGAAGTTAAAAAAAACAAAAAAACATTCAGACCAGTACAGTTACTCAAAAGTATCTTATAGTAATGATAATATATTTGTATCAGTTTAACATGTCAAAAGGATAGTAATCACTTTAAAAAATTATTTACAAAATACCCTGAGAACGAATCCTTATACCAAAATTACTGCTGCACTAATGACATTACTGTGGAAGTGTGGCAAAATAATATTTGACTGGTTGAAAACCCATATAATATTAGAACCCATAATGGTGGTTTTCATTTGGTATTCCATGGTGGTTGATGATGAAAGTTCTATAAATAATCTTCCAACAATTTAGTCAAAAGACATTCTACAGGTTTCAACAGTACTAAGGAAAGCCAGACCGCCGCAGTCCAACTCTGGAATAGACATTTGTCTTACATAACTTACCCAAGAACGATTCAAAGATCATACTTCAGGTGAACAAAGCCAATGCAACGGAAATCATAAAGAGCAATGTTATATAAACGAAAGACGAAAAAATCCTTATGGTAAGAAATATCATAAAACAACATTATTTATTTTAAATTTTAAGGTATTGCATCTATTAGCAATCGTTAAACGAACAAAGAGTAAAAACTATACTATTGTTGCATAATTTAAACCATTCTATAAAGGTCGATGTTAGATAGGGTTCATAACAAACAACCTTGGCAAGTAACCAAACACAAGGCACTTCTCGCTAATTTCCAGAAACCACAAAACCACTTAGGCTCGGCTTTGACTCAGTAGCTTGTAGGGTTGTGTTGAGAGTGTCTATATTTATTCATAACATAAATGTAAACATTATTTTCGTATATAGTTTTTACAAAAAAAACTTATATTTTATTTAAAAGTGGCTTAGTTTAGATCAAAAGGCCGTACTGCATCCTATAATGACTTCGCTTGTATCAAGTTGTTGTTTGGTTAAATATTTGATTGTTTATTTATATAACGCTCGGCCTAATTCCATTCACTATTAAATACATTTAAGTCATGTTAAACCATAGACTGGCGTGGCTAAAATAAAATGCACGAAAACAAACTAAATCACAAGTCATGTTATGTAGAATGGTCAATAGCATTTTGATGTTTTACATAATTATTTCCTTTTATTAATTGTGCTTATAATCATGCTTAGGCTAATACATGGCCTTTACAAGAATTAATTTCAGCATTAAATCACTTTTAATATTGATATTTTTCGTATAATATTTCTAAAAGCACATGTGGGTTGTCTACACCATAAAAAGAGCAAAGTTTGCGCGCCAAAAACGACTCCAAAGATTTCCTCTAAATCTTTAGATATATATATTAGTTTTATGCTAATTATCCATACTAAGCTCAGTAATACAAAAATTAGTTTTTCTTCCAAAACTTTAAATTATATTGTCATATATTTAACATTGATTTCATGGATTGTCAAGTAGATATTATGGTTTTAAAATTTAATAACGAAATTTTTAATAGGATACTTATACAGCCTGGGCAGCTAAGCATCTCTAATTTTAAAAGTAAATTACAACCAAGAATGTTAGAACTTAAATCTATCTTGGGATTAAAAGGTTGCATCTGGAAATTTATTTTTTAATAATTTGACTTGGCTTAAAACAGCACATATTCAACTATTATTGTTCCTTATTGTCAATTCATACTGTAGTCTGGTTCCGGACTTTATTATAACACTGTGACGCATTTGTTGTAGAATGCTTCAAGATGAATTGCATGCTTAAGACATCTAGGGTCCTGTCGTAAACTCACTTAAGGCATATTGTTGCATATTTTCGCACATCTATTTATCTTGATGTTATTCCTAATTTATACATGCTGACAGCCTAATCTAAAAATGCTCGCATTTTCTTGTAGATATCAACATTAACAATATTTGTTTAGGGTTTATAAGGCTTATTTTGATATAAGTATTTTAATGAATTTTGTAAGTGATAACTGTTTTGTAAAATGATTTTCCAAAAGGTAGTATTTATCCAAAGTATTGAATTTATCGAATCAAAACCCAAGATACTGCGAGAAACCTTACGAGACTTAGAGTATCAACATTGGTGTAAACTTCCATACAAAGGGAATGGGGTGGTTCTTTTCAAAGAATGTAACAAGATCAATAAAAATTTGGCTAGAGGTTGTGGCCTCACAGAAGCTGAGTTCAAACAATACTTAAAAATGGTCGGAGACGTTATTCCTCTTAGAAGTCTTCATGGGAGATCCAGGGACGGGAACCAGTGCAGGAATTGTCCTGTATCTGAGAAATTTATTCTTGAAACTCTTGCCCACGTACTTGGAAAGTGCCCATTTAGTAGTCTTCTACGAAATACCCGCCACCATACTGTAGTATATTTAATGTTTTTTATTTATTCAATATTATATTTGTAAAACAGCGTTTCTTGTAGGAAACCAGATTTGTATAAAATGTAAGTGTGTGTTAGTGTGTGTGTACATCACGCCACGTCTGTGACGTCATATCAGGTGATTTTTAATAAATTCCCATTGGCTGCCGCGACCACGCTATACCCGTGCATCTAACCACTACGTCAGTCCGTCCTAGTCCTGCAACCGTACACTTTTATCCCGGTCCGTGCAGCCCGTGGTATTAACTAATTATGTAGTTTTTATTTCTCACTAGTCCCGTCTCCTGTCAAGTTAAGACGTCGTCACACCGGCGACGTCACACTGGCGACGAGGAAGTTACAGTGATAACGATGGCGTTATTAAGAACCTAATTATTCGTGTGTGCGGTGTAACTGTTCGACCGTATTTTTATAAGTATTAGGGTTAATGTCCGATTACGACAACCCAGTGTTAATTTTATCTCGTGTCTTCTTTGAACAAGATACAATGTCTGGAATCATCGGCGGAATCGGAGACTTTGACGGGAGTGAAGAATCTTGGACCTCGTACGTTGAAAGGTTTGAGTTATTTGTCGAGTGTAACGGGATTAGTGATGCCAAAAAAGTGAGTACTTTATTGACAGTAGTCGGGAAGAAAACGTACAATCTGTTACGCGATTTGTGCACGCCCGATAAACCTAACGCAAAATCTTTTAAAAGATATAGTAAAGTTAATTCAGGATCATTTACATCCTAAACCATCATTCCGAATACGTAGCAAATTTGAAGAAGATGTCCACGCACTGTGAGTTTGGCGCGTCGTTGAACGACTTTCTTCGAGATCGTCTAGTCAGTGGAATAAGAAGCGACACTATCAAACAGAAACTGTTATCAGAGTCCAGTTTAACGTTTGATCAAGCTGTGAAAATCGTCTCATCAGCGGAAGCGGCGGAGAAGAATGCAGCGGCGTTGACGGTCGGCAGCAGCGGCGGCAAGGTGTTGCGAGTGGCAGCGGCACAACGACGACGAGATTCAGGGAGCAGCGGCGGCGCCCAGCAGCACAATCAAACGTCAAAGTCAACACCTCGACCTCAACACAAATCAGTGCAGTGTTTTTGTTGTGGTGGCTTCGGTCACATGAGAAATGAGTGCAGATTATTGGGTGTTGTGGTATGTCATTTTTGTGGAAAAAAGAATCATTTATCTAAGGTGTGCAGATCAAAGCTGTTAGGTAAGTCAAACAAAAATTATACTGTTAAGAATGATAAGAACAATTTGAAAACTGAAAGGACTAATGGACAGTTTAGTACAAACAACAGAATGCATAACTTTGTTTCTGACAGGAAATCTCAGATAAATTCTAATGATAGTTGTGATGAGTATGTTGACGATATTGCTACACTATTTCAAATTGAGGACGAAATTGAGGTAGCTAATAATAGTAATGTCAACGTTAAAGTAGCTCCACTTAAAATTGATGCTATTGTAGAAGGTAAACAAGTCACGTTTGAAGTTGACACTGGAGCTAGTGTCAGTGTTTGTAGTGAGGATTTTTACAACAAAAATCTGTCATTTTGTAAATTACAGCCTAATGATCTATCCTTAAGTTCGTATACTAACGAACCTATTGTCCCTATTGGTAAAATAAAAGTTAATGTTAGTTACCAGGATTTCAAGGATAACCTAGATCTGTATGTGATTAAGAAAGGCGCACATCCATTAATGGGGCGTAATTGGCTTCAAGCATTAGGGGTAAATATATCGTTCAAAACCAATTTGTTGAGTGACAAAAATTTTAAGTTGTTATCACACAATGAGCAGTTTGACAAAATCGTAGTTGAGTTGGAAAAAGAGTTTCCAAAAGTTTTCAGTGACAAGTTAGGTCAGTACAAGGGAGATCCTGTAGAGCTTAAATTAAAAGAGAATGCTACTCCCAAGTATTTCAAACCTAGACCGATACCTTTTTCGTTGAAAAGTAAAGTAGAGGCAGAGTTAGAAAGATTACAAACTGAGGAAGTTTTAGTACCTGTAAGTAGCTCATCTTGGGGGACGCCTATCGTCCCAGTTTTAAAGAAAAGTGGGGAAATTAGAATCTGTGGGGATTTTAAAGTAACTTTAAATCCATTCCTAGAAGTGGAAAAATATCCTCTACCTAGAATCGAGGAGCTTTTTGCTAATTTACAAGGTGGACAAACCTTTAGTAAAATTGATCTCAGTCAAGCTTACATGCAACTTAAATTAAATGACGAGTCAAAGAAATTATGCACTATCAGTACTCATAAAGGGCTATTTTCCTACCAGAGAATGCCATATGGCATCTCATCAGCTCCTGGCATTTTTCAAAAGGTCATTGAACAGACACTCCAAGGGTTGGAAGGTGTGGCAGTATTCTTGGATGATATTTTGATTACAGCTAAAGATACTAACACTCATTTGAGTAGGTTACGGGAAGTTCTTACACGGCTAAATGATAAGGGGTTTACCATCAAAAAGAGTAAATGCAAGTTCTTTTCAGACAAATTAGAGTATTTGGGATTTTGTATCGACAAGGAAGGTCTCCACACCTCCCAAGCCAAGGTTGAAGCAATAGCAAAAGCACCTGTACCTAAGAACGTAACTGAAGTAAAAGCTTTTATTGGTTTAGTAAACTACTACGGAAAATTCATTCCTAACATGTCTACCATTCTGAGTCCTGTATATAATTTGCTTAAGAAAGATGTTCCATTTAATTTCAATGCTGAATGTATGCAATCTTTCAACAAGGTTAAAGAATTATTGACAAATGCCCCTATTCTTGCTCATTATGACTCGAGTTTGCCTGTAATATTAGCAACTGACGCAAGTTCAACAGGGCTAGGTTGTGTGTTAAGTATCAAAACAAGTGAAGGAGTAGAGAAACCTGTTGCGTATTTTTCACGTACTTTGTCACCCACTGAAGTTAAGTATAGTCAGGTAGAAAAAGAAGCTCTGGCCATTGTTTTCGGTGTTAAAAAGTGTAACCAGTACTTGTATGGCAGAAGGTTTACCTTATGTACAGATCATAAACCATTAATAAGTATTTTTGGCCCTAAGAAGGGGTTGCCAGTTTTTGCAGCTAGTAGGCTACAAAGATATGCTTTGTTTTTGTCAGGCTACATTTTTGACATCAAATATGTTAAGTCAGCAAGTCATGGTAACGCAGACGCTCTGTCACGATTACCACTACAAGTTCCACATCCGATGGAAAGTAATGATTTCCAATGGCAAGGCACATATTTAAATTGTATTTTTGAAAGCTCAGTGCCACTAACCTTTGAACACGTTAAAGTCGAAACGCAAAAAGACCCTATTTTACACAAAGTGTGTAGCTATGTCCTGCATGGATGGCCTAGTTTTTTGCCGGAAGAGAGAGGTGATATGTTACCTTATTTCCAAAGGAAGGAAGAATTGACTGTAGAAATGGGCATTTTAATGTGGGGTTACAAAGTCGTGGTTCCTAATTCTATGAGGGATTATGTTTTAAAAGAGTTACATTGTAGTCATATGGGAATCGTAAAAATGAAGTCAGTGGCAAGGTCGTATATTTGGTGGCCAAATATAGACCAAAACATAGAAGCCTTAGCAAACAGCTGTTCTTCCTGCCTTATGGAACGTTCTAACCCAACTAAAAGTTTCTTGCATAATTGGCACTATCCATCTAAGCCTTGGGAAAGATTACATCTGGACTATTTTGGACCAATAAGAGGCAAAATGTTTTTAATTGTAGTTGATGCTCATACTAAGTGGCTGGAGGCTTTTGAAGTAGGTTCCACCTCAGCCAAACAAGCAATTGTACATTTAAGAGATTTGTTTGCTAGATTTGGTTTGCCAGTAACTTGTCACAGTGACAATGGTCCACCATTCACATCACTTGAGTTTAAACAGTTCCTAAAGTCAAATGGAGTAATACAAACTTTCTCACCTCCCTATCATGCCCAATCAAACGGCCAAGCCGAGAACTCAGTAAGATATGCTAAAACTAAGCTTAAATGTGCACTAAATGACAACACTGATTTTAATGTTGCTCTAAGTCGTATATTGTTTGACTATAGAAACTCCGTGCATGCTGTTATCAATGAAACTCCAGCTATGCTGATGTTTAAACGTCCCCTAAGGACCAGGTTAGATTTGCTAAAACCTAACTTACCAAGTCATGTTGAGTGTAAACAAAACAAACAAAGAGAGTATTTTGGTGGCAGTAAAACCAGAGTTCTGTACCCAAATCAGTCTGTATTAATTAGAGACTACCGCTCAAAAGATAAATGGGTAGAAGGTACTGTACATAAAAGATTGAGTAATGTTTTGTATGAAGTAAGACTAAGTTCAGGTGTTGTTTGGAAGAGACATATTGATCAATTGGTAGGTTTGCAGGGAAGTAGTAACAATGACAGGAATGCGCAACCTGAAACCGTGTGTGAGCCGGCAGTGGTACCATCAGCTGATCCCCCCAAAACTCCGTTACAGCAATCCCACTCCCAATCTAAAAATAGACACAGCATATCCAACCGATCACCTGATCATAGTACTCCAGCTACACGTCATACTTCCTTCCCCTCCTCACCTAGCACTCCCATGGTCCGTTCTCCACAACAATCGCCCATTGTACATCCCCAAACACCTGTTACTACAACAGCACGTAGATATCCCAGTAGAATAATAAAACCAGTCGAACGCCTTGATTTGTAAAAATTGTACGTGTGATTTTTGAAGTTTGTTTTTGAAATTAATAGTTTTGTTTTACTTGTTTTAAACTTTTATATTTACTGAGATGTGTATAAAGATTACACGGGAGGGATGTAGTATATTTAATGATTTTATGTATTCAATATTATATTTGTAAAACAGCGTTTCTTGTGGGAAACCAGATTTGTATAAAATGTAAGTGTGTGTTAGTGTGTGTGTACATCACGCCACGTCTGTGACGTCATATCAGGTGATTTTTAATAAATTCCCATTGGCTGCCGCGACCACGCTATACCCGTGCATCTAACCACTACGTCAGTCCGTCCTAGTCCTGCAACCGTACACTTTTATCCCGGTCCGTGCAGCCCGTGGTATTAACTAATTATGTAGTTTTTATTTCTCACTAGTCCCGTCTCCTGTCAAGTTAAGACGTCGTCACACCGGCGACGTCACACATACCATCAGAAAAATCATAGCTGATCAATTCAGAAAGAAAAGTTATGAGGTCTATGAAGAGGTCACGGCTATAGAAGAAGAGGGCTCTGTGAGGCGGAGTGACATCATTGTTATAGACAAGGAGAAAGATTTCGGTCTCATTATAGACCCAACAGTTCGTCTTGAGACAAATTAATATCAGCCACAGGAAGTCCATGAAGAAAAAGTAAAGATTTATAAGAAAACTATCCCCTATTATTCGGAGAAATACAAAATATCAAAATTTGAAGTATATGGACTACTCATTGGATCAAGAGGAACAATTCCTCAACAAGTTGAGAAATTTTGGAAGAAATTCAATTTGGAAAATCAAGTGCTATATTTAATGTCTTTAACAGCCATAAAATTTTCTATTAATATTATAAGAAACCACCTATATAACAATTATCATAATTAGGTTTAAACAAACTTGCAAAATTTAATGTAATATTATTCTTTGTTCTACAGCAGACTACAATGTGTAGTAAGATTTCAATTTTTAAAATAAATTTGTAATTTATATATGGGAACAATTATGTAGGAATATGTATATTTATAACCAAATATATAAACATATTGTGTTTTAAAACACCATACTGGAAAGTAATACTATTATAAAATAGCCTATTTTGACGTTACTTAGGTGGCTAGATATATATTTTGTCACTATACAAGTTGGATGAGACTATTTTTCAAATGTCTCTCATTCTAAATTGGCAAAGTTTAACTCCATCATGTGACTTGGCAATCTTAAACATCCAATCTAACGACTTAGATTGAACAAACTTTCAACGGAATGCGAGTCTTACATTTTCCCTGAGTGCATTTTTATTCCTTTTTTCAGTAAAAGGTTAAATACCAAGAATCAAATATTTATACATTTCATGGAATACGATGAGATGATATTTTGTTTCTTCCTAATGTTAAATCACTGCTTTAGTAATAAAAAAAATAAATAAAAACAGTGTGAACTTGTAGTCAGTGGATATTACCATAGACGAGTATGTTTTATCCATGATATTACAAAAACTTAAAATGGATTTTGTAATACTGTAACATATTTGGATATGATTCAAACCAACTTTAAAAAACAACTTTTTCGTCATACTGCAGCAAAAACTGCAGTTTTTTATGCATGCATTGCGGGTCTTAAGTAGCTATATTACTCTCTAGGGTTTGAAAATAATTTTTAGTCTCTAAAAGGGGGTAAAAATCTGCTATTGTAAACAGTTGTAAACTTCGATTGTGGCAATCATATCTATCTAAATTATTTATGGATTGATTTATTAGGTAAAGTTTTAGCCTATTGTTGTTGATTGCTCGACATGTCGATGGTATAATAATACAATCGTAATAGACGAAATAATTGAATCACTTACTACATGCTCAGTAGCATGCACTGAACAACCAAAAAACACGAAAAGTTCTTTGAAACACATAACACATACCATATATATTGTAAAAAAACGTTATTATCATAAAAAAAGGCTTGTTGGTAAAAGAAGGATGTTTACTGGACAGTGATGGTAGAGGTCTAAAGCATAAGTTAGGTTGAACCACTCACTGTAAAAGATGTCCATGGGTAAGGGTTGGGTTGAGTTGACAGCTATATAGATAACAATTAATATTTTTAAAACCTATATTGAATCTAGTATTGCAAAATTGTTATACAAAATCTTGTAAAAATTGTACTCACTTAAAAAAAAAACTGCTCGATGATTTTTTACAGATACCGTATAGTCCGAATGCAATCGACCACTATAGTATTCACCAGCACTGAGGTTTAGATATTCATATAATTTTAAGAAATAAAAAAGTATCAACTAGTTAACGAAGCAATACGATATAAAATTCAAAATATTTTAACCGTAGATCAATTAATGTTCTACAATCTATCACGATTCCTTTAGTTATTTCATAAAACTGTGGGTTGTAGTTGGCAGGGATATCAGGTGAGATGACATTTTTTCATCCGGTATATTGATTGAACAGCAACTTCACTACGTCTCATTTATGTTATGAGGTTAGAGTTCGATTATGTAATGTCTTCTCGAGAGATAGTTGTTGAAACTATCACATTAGTTCGGTGATTGTCACATTGTTGCCAGCACACATTAACCTACACTAATAGTTGCACATTACATACATGTCTTATCCCGGTTTTTCATTGCGTTATCCTTCTCGGTATGTCTCGTCTACGTGTGTCTTTAAGTTTCAAATAAAACAGTATGCTTGTATTTAAAAAAAAAGATTAGGGTTGTATAGTTATCCTTTATCATAAAGCTAAAATTCCAGCAATTTTTTTTTGCATTCTAGGCTACATTGAAAACTATTTTGATATTATTTTCATATAAGATAGTGGCACTAGTATTGAAATGCATGCGACCAATTAAATATTGTAGGTACCTTATTACGGTTATCAAGGGGAAAAAATATGTAAAAACAAAATATCGACTCTGTGGGTAACCATTGCCTTCCAGACGATTAAAATGTGATATTAACATGTGTTATGAGCCCAGGAATAATATTGTAAAAGTTTAGTACAGAGTTAAACAATACCATGCATATCTTAGTGAAACATATTGTTTTCATGCCTTAAGGATTTCCAACGCATATTTTTTAAACAATCGTCTAACATGGTGAAGCCAATTGTTTACAATTGTCGCTGTTTTTGTGGCGGCTTAAAGATAACAGTATTGGTTGTGTATAGGAGAAAATACAAACTTATTAGTTTTTAATAATAAAAATAATATTGACGCAACCCTTAGACAGATCCGGCGTATACAAGATCAATTGTACCGATTGTACTAAATTTTACATCGGCCAGACGGCACGCTCCTTTACTAAACGTTTCAAGGAACATCTCCCAAAAGCGTCAACAGTACACCAGACATCATCTTTTGCAGAACATTTAATTTCTCAAGGCCATAATTATACCAGCATTAGTAACAACATGAATATTTTACATTTCTCTAAAGACAGATTTAAATTAAACACCTTAGAAGAGTTTGAGATTTATAAGGCAGTAACATCCGACCACGAAAATGTGCTAAACGACCAACAAACGTTTTCGTCAAATTTTATATATGACACTGCCATAAGGATACTGGAGAGTGGAAGTGTGTTAGACAGGACTAGGACCTAACCTGAGATGATAAGATAACGGACGTACACCACTGCAATGACCACCCGCAGTCTGGACTTAAACTCCGTCGGGTTAGCGTCGTCTGTTGTCGTAACTGATCAGTAAATGTTTCGTGTCCGTAACGTGTTTTGTGTCGTGTGTAAATGTTTATTTATTTTTACTTGTTAAATATGCCGCTCTTCATATGAAGAAAGAAGAAGTCCTTGTACCGCCTGATGATGACTCCACATAGGAGTCGAAACTAGTTGCAGCTGCAATTAAATGGATTGCTTAATAGCAGGTATTTAAACCTTTTTAATATTATTTGGCAATCCGGAGGCTACATCCACAATAAAAATAATAAGTTTACTTTGTTATACCATTGATTACTAAAGTTTTGTTAAATCTGAAATACAAAAATAACATCCAGAAGATGAAGTAATGTTATTTCTGTGGTGTTTAAATGAGTAAAATCTAACACACAAAATATGAACTAAGTTTTTTAAAATATTGATGGCTATAGATTAAATTTTTATCCTGGCAAAAAGTGAAAAGCTAATACGTTTAAGAATACCTTTACAGGTTGGATAGTAATTAATAAACCCTCAATGAATATCCATTCCTTTCGTGACAGGGCATGCTTTTAAACAATCTTGAAGTATCGACTAAAATGACTATGACCATAATTACTTAGTATAGTAAGCCTATACCAAAAACAATGAATTTTGTAACTTGTCCACCAAGTACCAGCCCCAAATACATATTTTTTTGCAGAAAACGATGGATGGCTCTTTAGACTCAATTACAAAAATACAGCGGTATAAAAATAATATTTGGATAATAATAAGTGTTTTATGTTACTAAAATAACGCAAAACACAGACGGTTGCCACTCCCAAAATCAGAACGTTCATAAAACGCTACATATGTTGATTGTGATGAAAATTAGCGCTCATCGGTGCAATCACCATACTTTGACATGTCACCTTGTTATAATCAGCAAGGTAAACAGCTGCCCACACGAGACTCTGCAGCTTTGATGTTGATGATTAACTGAGTAATTAGCTCCTCTATACCATAGATTATGATACACCATTCTCAATAGTAAAAACTGTTATTACTGAGGTTAAATAGTGGTAGTATATGTTGTCATTATCGTGTTCAATAAAACTGTTATGCTATGAACATTGTTTTTATGTTGTAATTTGATTATTTTTTTCAGCTGTTTTCAAAATGGTTTAACCGTTTAACTATGTTTCGCGTGATTTTTTATCAATGTCGTAGCTCTATCTTAAACTATGATCAAATGCCAATCAACAATAATAATTTTCCTACAATACACCAAAAATCTATAAATATTTACAGGCAAGAACGTATTACCTCCTCTAAGTTTCTCCAAATTATATGAAAAAAGTAGGATCCGAAGTTTGTTTAAATTTTGAAGGAAAGTAACCAACTAAATTTCCTCTACTCCCAAGATCCGTTTCCTTGTGAGAAATATCATGTTATCTGTTATGAAATTAAACAACATTTTAGTTCAATAAAGCTTTGATTATAACAATAGTTATTTGCCTATTAATTTGGTTGAATAGTAGTTTACGCAACAATTGCGTGAAGATAGTGTTAACGACCCGATTAAAAAATTTAAGGAACGAGTCTTGGCGAGTGCCTTAATT
The DNA here is from genome assembly GCF_028750875.1 of Macrosteles quadrilineatus. NCBI lineage: Eukaryota > Metazoa > Arthropoda > Insecta > Hemiptera > Cicadellidae > Macrosteles > Macrosteles quadrilineatus. The sequence goes on from NW_026542597.1 coordinate 63,982,014, forward strand.
TGCTACCAGTGTCGTTAACACTATTTAAGTGAGGTGCGTTCGAACTACTTTACCTACGACAATGTTTTAATTACTGAAAATCACTACTCATAATTTCTGAGAGAGGCTATGTTTTGTTTTAAAATCTCTCATTACCACGGCACCAGTGTGCAACGAAACATTGTACCACCCAACAACTAAATTGTCCTGAACAGCTGATTGAAATTCGAACCATTAGAATTTTACTTCTTCTCTCTCAATCCTTGAACCTCATTAGTCCCACTAATACTACAAAAATACCGGTATGGATCATAAACATTAACAAATGACGTTTTTGACCCGATAAAAAAACATTATTTAACATTGCTTAAATGGAACTGCCAAAACATATGTTCAATGCTATTAGTATAGGATTCAGGCCAACAACGTCATTTGTTGTTATGTTTATGATCCATACCGGTATTTTTCCAGTATTCGTGATTGGTCCGTTACCCATGTTGTCATGAGTAAAACGATGCTGTTATGAAAGTAAACATATACTGTTATGAGAAACTTTTAAACTCTATGAACTAGGCAGAAACGACTACTAAAAAAATTATCGTAGGTAAATATTTTAAATCCTAATACCTAATGAGATTGTACTCTACGTCTATTAGCGAATTCCGTATACTGTATAAGACTATTAACATATGTCTCATGTTGAGATCCAGGATCGGTTTACATTTTCGTTTCGATGTCCCTAGGGCCAAAAACACTATCCTTTTAAATATATGGATAAAAATATTTATATATACATTTTTGAAACAATTTATTCGTCCTTATACATTAAACTACCTATTTCATTATTAGATTTGGCCTATCAAAACACTTTTTACATGAGCAATCTTGTTACGTCTCTGAAAATAACCTAACTTCTGAATTAAGCTGTAAACACACTCGTTGTAAATATAAAAGGGAATCCTTGTAGACTTAAGATACCAGAGACGTTCTTGGCAGTAAAAAAGGTTCATCTTCCTTTGATATTTACGACTTTTTACGAGGCAGGATCCAACATCCAGTTGAATCAAAAATATACTGTTTATAAATTAATTTACTCAAAACTGTGTCCTTCAATTAATATAAACAATTTAAAATAATATGTTATATCATAATAAATAAAACATTCAAATTTTGTTATTAATCTTGATTTGAGTTGAATTGTAAATATTTTACAAATTGGGTTTCAATCCAAAGCGAAATTGAGTTGTTTAAATAACTCTGTACCATATGTACAATAAGATGCCAATTTTCCTGTTAGTTTAGCTTCAGTCATTCATGTAAAAGACAAAGCAACGCTCAACAACCAATCAGATGTCTAGTTAGTTTCTTGCACAGATTTGTTTAAACCAAGGTTATATAAGGCCCTCTGCCACGTGCTGCTGTCTCTTTTACAGTCAGTTTTTCATAAGTAAAGTTGTTTTAAATTCAGTGCTTAACCCCGTTTTGGGTAAGTTTTTCTTTTTTCAAAATTTAGTTTAGTTTTGTAGAAGTCTCCAAATTAAATAAATGCCTTGCTTTCTCTTATTCAAAATTCACAGATTAAAATTATAAATTTTGTTAAATTCCAATTTAAAATCAGTAGAAATCCATCAGTAGACAAAGAACTAAAAGATTGTTTTATTTTCAGGGTTTTTGATAATGTTCACTAAAACATAAATGATAATTGAAGAATGAGAAATTTTGTTAGAACAATGTCAAGTAAAATATAATTATTTAATACACAAGATCGAAGCAAGATGTTGATTTATTTGTTTATTCCTTAAAGCTAAATTGTGCCTATTTATGAATTTTAAAATTAAAGGGTACAATAAATGCGCCACTCTGCTAAGTATATTTAAAATAATGAAGAGGATTAATAGCCTATTAATTAAATGTATGGAACAAGAAGGAAGTTTTTATTTTTATTATGAAGAGGATTAATTAATTATTTTATTTTGCAAACAAGTTTCATTTAAAATGGCTTTGAAAGTAGATTTTTTGTTAAGAGATGAACTGGAATAACTAACAGTAAGGGGAATTGGTGTTAATAAAAGTGATACTGTTCTTGCATTGCGTAAAAAACTAAGAGAAGTTTTAAAAGTAGGCCTAGAAAGAAATCATCTAAATTTATGTGAAAAATTAGATTCTGATATAAATTTGGAACTCATCAAAGCCGGATTGGAAAATTTAGAAATTAAAGTAGCTAGCCTAACTGAAACCGAGACTCATAATCTAAGTGAAATTTCTCGCATTGAAACAAGATTAGATCACTATGATTATAGAACAAAAGCTACAGGTAAATTTAAACTTCCAGATAAAGACAAAGAGTTGTTGAGTAAATTAATTAAACAGTTAGATAAAATCCAAAAGGATTTTAACAATGTCCATTTTGATAAAGCAAAAAAGGAAATAATCGAAAGGAAGATAAGTGAGTCAAATCTAGAGGATGAAAATGATGTGTTTAAAACTAAAAGTATAGATTTAGTAACCCCTGTAGAAGTATCAAATGTAACAATGTCAAACATGTTTTCCAAATTGCCTAATCCAGCTGAAAGACATTTTAAAAATCTCAAAGTCACTGATGGATTACACGCAAGGAAACTTTTGAATTTTATCAATACAATCCTTAAGGTCAAGGATGAAACAAAATTTAGTGATACTCAGATCTTAGATATTAGCTTGAGTTATGCTTCAGGACCATTGTATGCAAAAATCATAGAAAGCAAAAATAGTAGCTTAAGTATTGATGAAGTGCATACTAAATTGATTGATTATTTTATACCAATTGGTTTAAGAGAAAATCTCAAAAGGGACCTTGTAACTCGTCCTCAAAGGATGGGTGAACCACTGAATATCTATATTTTAGAAGTAAAGGAAAATGCAAAGCTTCTAAAATCTGCATTTTCAGAAAGAGATCTTGTCGAGTTGATAAAAATTGGCCTAAACCAAGAAACTAGAAGTAGGCTAGTTTTTGTGAGCGACCCTAAGTCATTTGATGAATTGAGTCAATTGTGTATTCATGATCAAAACGTCCGCTTTGAAGATTTTAGGCGTAAATCAAATAGGCCCCCACCTTTTCACACAAAACATGCAAATTTTGTACCAGCACCTAGGAAGTGTTTTGCATGTGGTAAATTGGGTCACATAGCTAAGTATTGCTACAGCCAAAATACAAAACCAAGACCCTCTGTCCATGGTAATAGTCATGCCCCAAATCAGTCATCAAGGTTCTTTACAAAAAACGAGGCTCAGGGGAGAGCCTCGGATTCGCAAAAGTAAAACAAGAGCTCTCCCAGAATAAAACTAGAGTATTTTTTAATTCTAAAAGGAAGAAAAGGTATCTAAATGTCCAAGAAAAGAAACAATTTAAGTGCAAGTTTAAGAACGAATTAATTTCTATTACAAAAAAGGAAACTGGAGGATTTTATAGTACTCTACCAACTGTTAAAGTATGTTTTAAACCAAATCTATTTGAAAATGCTTTAATTGACACAGGTAGCTCAGTAAACATAATAAGTGAACGATTGTTTAACAAGTTAAGTAAGTACCATGTTATCAGTAACGTATGCCAACCTGAAATCTTGTGTAAAACTGCAGCTAATACTAAAATGCAACTAATAGGCAAGTGTGAAATCAAAATCATGATAAATAAGTTTTCTTGGAATTTAGAGTTTATCATTGCTAAAGATCTAGCTTGCAACATTATATTAGGAGCGGAATTCATCAAGAGGAGTAAAATGTTACTTAACTTAAGTCAAGATCAATGTTACTTTGCATTTGAACCTAATTATAAAGTAGAGTTTGTGTCAAATGTTTCTGTAATAGTAGCTAACGAGAACTGTCAAATTAAAATTGGATGCAATAAAGCTACTACAGACATTACAAAACTAATCTCAGATTTTCCAAAAGTTTTTACTAATCAAATAGGTGAAGCTATAAATTTTGAATATGAAATCAAGCTTAAAGACAAGGAGCCTGTTAACCTTAGACCATATCAACTCAATCCCCATAAAATGCAAATTATGAAGGATTTAATCGATGATTTAGTTCAACAGGGAATTGTAGAACCTTCCTTATCAAGCTATGCCAGTCCAACATTCCTAGTGAAAAAACCTAATAGTGATAAATATAGACTTGTGGTGAACTACTCTGAATTAAATAAAAAGATAGAGAGAGTAAATTATCCTATCGGGGATATGAATGACATTTATCATTATTTGCAAGGAAGCGAGTATTTCAGTGTAATTGATTTATGTAATAGTTTCCACCAAATCAAACTTAGTGAAAACTGTAGAGACTATACTGCTTTTGTAACACCTTTTTCACAAATGAGATTTTGTAGAATTCCGTATGGTTTGCACTTAGGATCTTCATTGCTTAGCAGTTATCTTAACGAAGTTTTGAAAGACATAAAGTTTAAATTTGTGATTAACTTTGTAGACGATTTGATTATCTATTCCAAAACATATGAAGAACATCTAGTACATTTAAATGAAGTTATCACCAGATTAAACAATCACAATCTAACAGTCAACCCGGAGAAAGCTAACTTTGTGTTTAAAGAGATAAAATTCCTAGGATACTTAGTGAGTAAAGATCAAATCAAAATCGACCCAGACAGAGTGACTGCTATCAAGGAGTTTAAACCCCCGAAAGATATAAAGGGTCTAAGTAGATTTTTAGGAATGACTAGCTATTGGTCTATGTTTATCCCTAAGTATGCCGACATCGCTTGCCCACTCAATGATTTGAAAAAGAAAAATAAAAGGTTTATTTGGGATGAAAGTTGTCAAAATAGTTTCGACAAGCTCAAACAATGCATTATTGAACCACCTATCTTAGCTATTCCAAATTATAATCAACCTTTTGTATTGCATTGCGATGCCAGTGACAGAGCTTGCGGCGCTTGTCTCTTACAAAACCAAGGTGGTGTAAACAAACCAGTTGCTTTTTATTCAAGAAAATTTTCCGACAGTGAACAGTGTTTGTCTGTCTATGAAAAGGAAGCTTTGTCTATGGTTTGTGCTATTTCTAAATTTAGAAAAATGCTTGAGATAAGGGAATTTACTTTGATCACAGATAATAGCGCTCTAGCTTTTGTTTTAACTCACTTCAAGAAATTGGGTAAACTCGGACGTTGGGTTGGAACTATATTATCTTTACCATTCAAAATAGTTTTGGTTAAAAGTCAAGATAATGTAATAGCTGATTTCTTATCAAGAGTTTTCGATAAGCAAGACATGGATCCAGATGTCTCTGTAAATAATGTAAATATTGTCCCTAGTCTAAATGTAAATATGTTTAAACTGAACCAAAACAAAATGCCAAATAATGAAGACTTAAATAGTTCACATGAAAAGCAAGAAATCAACTTTTGTAATAACATTAAAGATTTCCCTTTAAGTTTTCTTGAGTTAAAAGAGTACCAGAAGCAGGACTTAGAAATATCAAGTATAGTGTCTAGTCTAAAATAAGGTAAAGGTAAAGAAAATTTTTCTATGAATAAAGGAGTGTTAATGTATAAAAAATCTAACAAAGAAGCTCCGAGGATTTACCTACCCAAAATCCTTCTAGACATGGTGTATAAGTATTTCCATGACTCACATGTAGGCGGTCATTTTGGAGTGTTTAAAACCGTGAAGAAAATTAGTCAATATTTTTATATGCCCGGATTGATTCCTGAAGTTGCTAATAGGGTTAAAAACTGTCAACTTTGTTCTCAAGGCAAACCCCCTAAGAGAATCTACAATGGCCCTTTAGTTACATCTCCTTCAAGAAACGCCATGGATAAGATTTATATAGATACGTATGGACCTTTGTTCAGAACAAAGAACTTTAGTACCTATTTATTAATAGTAGTGGATGACTACAGCAAGTATACATGGCTTTGTCCCTTAAAAGATTGTACTAGCAAGTGTATAATCAGAGCTCTTGAAAATAATGTGTTTAAACATTTTTCTGTTTGTAAAGAACTCGTAAGTGATAACGCCAAGTATTTTACAAGTAATGAATTTAAAAACTTTCTATTTAACAAAAGTATTTTGCATAGATTAACTATACCCATGGTTCCAAGACAAAATAAAAGTGAACGTTATCTGAGAAATCTTAAAGCTATGTTTCAAATTTACTACCATAAAAATCAAAATCAGTGGGATTCAAACTTAAGTGAACTCCAATTAGCTATGAACAGTGCAGTAAATGAAACAGTTAAAGCTACTCCCTTTGACTTAGTGTTTTGTTACAAGCCTAATAATCCATTAACCAATGCATGGTCAATAAATGAGCTCATGGACTCCAATGTAAATAAACAAGAGTTAGATTTAAAATTAACTAAAGCTTTTGAAAATGCAAAGGAAGCAATACTAAATAATAAGAAGAGGAAGTTGTATTCTGAAGATAATAGTAAACACCCTTTTAAGAAAGGATCAATTGTTTATATCAAGACCTATCCTATCAGTAGCAAGGAAAAAAGTATACAGAGTAAACATGTTTTAAGATATGATGGACCCTACAAGATATTGTTGTTTATCTCTGATGTAAGCTGTGTAGTACAAAAAATCGAAGATTCTGATGTTGTAAAAAGAGTACACATTTCACAGCTTAAACTGTAAAAGAAGGTAATAATTTTATTTCTATTATTCTAAAGAAATATGGTCATATTTTTAATTTTGTTTTGAGAATTGTTTAAAGTTTTGATTTTTTATCTTTGTAGTATTATAAAGAAGCTGAGATTATTTTATTTTATAAAAGAAAAAAAAAAAAATTAATAAAAATTGTTTAGTAAATCATGAGTAAACAAAAGAAAATGTTTTGTTGATGTATGAAAAGAAAATGTCATGAATAGTGAATTTTAAATCAATTTTAATCAACTCATAACTTTGGATTTTGTTTCAGTAAATTTTGTTATGTAATACATTATTGTTCAGTAAAGTTTGATATCAATAAGAAACAATAAGGGTTAGTTTAGAAAATGAAAGAGATTTACAGAGAGGTACTAGATATATAATGATGAACTTGTATCTGTATAATAATGTTATGATTGTTTTAGCAATTTTCAGGTAATAAAAAAAAGGAAAATATATGTATATTTGCAAATGGTTTATCTAATGGGCTTACAAATGCATTTCCAGAAGATTAAACAAACTGAATTGTAAATAAAAGTATGGTAAATGAGGTATTTTAGAATAAGTCATCTATATAATTAATCAATCAACAAGGTGAATAAAAAATGTCATTGAGAGATTTAAAGTAAACTATGCACTAGTTTTATCACTAACTATACTACGCTTACCTTGTGAAAACTTACATACTATGCACTAACACAAACACATAACTTACAGCTCATTCACTTACTGCACTTCACAACTTGATACACTTTTACTTGGGGAGACTTTTTACACTTTGCATGCATGCACCTTTACTAAACAAACACTTTACACTGAATCACTCACATTGAAATACACTTCTCACTTCACTTCAATTGGACACCTTTTCACTTGGGATAATACAGTGTATGGTACAGTTTGAATTTCTTGACTACACAGGATGTTAAAGTTGTATTGTAGTAAAATATTGCAGCGATGACATTCCAAAGATTGTGTTCATATTTCTTGGTCGAATGGTTAATGATGTGTTCTTCTCATGCTAAAACAAGTCACAAAGATAATTGCCCTTATTGATAACAAAATAGTCATGTTTTAAATGGAATTGTGTTGTTAACAATTAATGTAAATGTTTATAGAGATTGAAATAAAATGGTTTTAAAATGACAAATGTTGAACGGAATTGATGTTAAATTTAATAATGTTGATTTTATCAGATGAATTTTTGGTTTCATGTTTTATGTTCATTGTATTTTCTATGAAACACATTTTCTATGAGTCACAAATGTTTTATTTTAATAACTCAAAGCTTGATAGTGAAAAATGTTTATTTGATTTTATCCAAAAACTTGTATTGAATAATTTGAATACTGTTACATTATTTGAATGTTGTTACATATCTGATAATGCTGAGATGCTGTGGAGAGGTTGGAGCCTTGTTGTCTTTGTCTTGCCCGGTCTGTCATGCTGTCCACCTGTTGTTTCATTGTTGGGAGAGGTACATCCAAGCAACTAGACAACTGTTATCAGCCCTGCCCGACCTACCTCAACCCATGATAAGGACTAGCCAACCTGAGGGACAACTATGTTGCCAAACTTCTTACAGAGTTGCCAAGTCTACTGCTGGACAAATTTATCTTCTTAACTTAACTTTCTTAATTTAACTTCAAACATGATAAATATCAAAAATGCTTAACTTATGAAATTGTATTTTAATGATTTTGAACTCAGTAAATTTAATTGTTTGCAAAGAAATTTTTAAATGGATCGTTTATAAATATAAAATATGTACTTACTGTTTAAATTCAGGGGGAGAGAATTGTACCATATGTACAATAAGATGCCAATTTTCCTGTTAGTTTAGCTTCAGTTATTCATGTAAAAGACAAAGCAACGCTCAACAACCAATCAGATGTCTAGTTAGTTTCTTGCACAGATTTGTTTAAACCAAGGTTATATAAGGCCCTCTGCCACGTGCTGCTGTCTCTTTTACAGTCAGTTTTTCATAAGTAAAGTTGTTTTAAATTCAGTGCTTAACCCCGTTTTGGGTAAGTTTTTCTTTTTTCAAAATTTAGTTTAGTTTTGTAGAAGTCTCCAAATTAAATAAATGCCTTGCTTTCTCTTATTCAAAATTCACAGATTAAAATTATAAATTTTGTTAAATTCCAATTTAAAATCAGTAGAAATCCATCAGTAGACAAAGAACTAAAAGATTGTTTTATTTTCAGGGTTTTTGATAATGTTCACTAAAACATAAATGATAATTGAAGAATGAGAAATTTTGTTAGAACAATGTCAAGTAAAATATAATTATTTAATACACAAGATCGAAGCAAGATGTTGATTTATTTGTTTATTCCTTAAAGCTAAATTGTGCCTATTTATGAATTTTAAAATTAAAGGGTACAACTCATTCCAGCAATATTGAAAATATTTTTCCTTTAAGCCATTAGTTTACCAAAACAGTTTAATCTATTACCATATCCTAAATTTATTTTAATATCAACATAAAAATATTGATATTTTATTTCTTTTATATTTTTATTTTATTATAAAATGGTGTTTGCCCAAGATAAATCAAATAAAATAAATAAAAATATAATTATTAATAGCAGAAATTATCAAGGCTTTAAAATCATACACTTATTTTGCTTAATTTAACTGGACACCAGAGTAACTGGAATAATATAAAACGGTATTCAAATACAACATTTTTGGAACATAGTGGACTATGTTGGAACATTTTTGGAACATGGTGGACCATGTTTGGCCCAGCAATGTTCCAAAAATGTTCCAACATGGTCCTCCATGTTCCACCAATGTTTCAAAAATGTTCCAACATGGTCCACCATGTTCTACCAATGTTCCAAAAATGATCTAACATGGTCCACCATGTTCAACCAATGTTCCAAAAATGTTCCAACATGGTCCACCATGTTCCAAAAATGTTCCACTAATGTTCCAAAAATGTTCCAACATGGTCCACCATGTTTTACCGATGTTCCAAAAATGTTCCAACATGTTTTACCAATGTTCCAAATATGTTCAAACATGGCCCACCATGTTCCACCAATATTCCAAAAATGTTCCAACATGGTCCACCATGTTCTACCATGTTCCACCAATGTTCCAAAAATGATGGTGGAACATTGGTGGAACATAATGGAACATGGTAGAACATGGTGGACCATGTTGGAACATTTTTGGAACATTGGTGGAACATGGTTGAAAATGGTGGAACATTGATGGAACATGGTAGACCATGTTAGAACATTTTTGGAACATTGGTTGAACATGGTGGACCATGTTGGAACATTTTTGGAACATTGGTGAAACATGGTGGACCATGTTGGAACATTTTTGGAACATTAGTGAAACATTGTGGAACATGTTGGAACATTTTTGGAACATTGGTGGAACATAGTGGACCATGTTGGAACATTTTTGAAACATTAGTGGAACATGGTGGACCATGTTGGAACATTGGTGGAACATGGTGGACCATGTTGGAACATTTTTGAAACATTGGTGGAACATTTTTGGAACATTGCTGGGCCAAACATGGTCCACTAATGTTCCAAAAATGTTCCAACATGGTCCACCATGTTCCACCGATGTTCCACCAATGTTCCAAAAATGTTCCAACATGGTCCACCATGTTCCAACATGGTCCACCATGTTCCACCAATGTTCCAAAAATGTTCCAACATGTTCTGCCATGTTCCACCAATGTTCCAACATGGTCCACCATGTTCCACTTATGTTCCAAAAATGTTCCAACATGGTCCACCATGTTCCACCGATGTTCCAAAAAAGTTCCAACATGGTCCACCATGTTCCACCAATGTTCCAAAAATGTTCCAACATGTTCTACCATGTTCCATCAATGTTCAACCAATGTTCCAACATGGTCCACCATGTTCCACTAATGTTCCAAAAATGTTCCAACATGGTCCAACATGTTCCACCGATGTTCCAAAAATGTTCCAACATGGTCCACCATGTTCCACCGATGTTCCAAAAATGTTCCAACATGGTCCACCATGTTCTACCAATGTTCCAAAAATGTTCCAACATGGTCCACCATGTTCTACCAATGTTCCAAAAATGTTTCAACATGGTCCACCATGTTCTACCAATGTTCCAAAAATGTTCCAACATGGTCCACCATGTTCCACCAATGTTCCAAAAATGTTTCAACATAGTCCACCAATGTTCCAACATGGTCCACCATGTTCTACTAATGTTCCAAAAATGTTCCAACATGGTCCACCATATTCCACCAATGTTCCAAAAATGTTCCAACATGGTCCACCATGTTCTACCAATGTTCCAAAAATGTTCCAACATGGTCCACTATGTTCCACCAATGTTCCAAAAATGTTCCAACATGGTCCACCATGTTCCACCAATGTTCCAAAAATGTTTCAACATGGTCCACCATGTTTCATAAATGTTTCAAAAATGTTCCAACATGGTCCACCATGTTCCACCAATGTTCCAAAAATGTTCCAACATGGTCAACCATGTTCTACCAATGTTCCAAAAATGTTCCAACATGGTCCACCATGTTCCACCAATGTTCCAAAAATGTTCCAACATGGTCCACCATGTTCTACCAATGTTCCAAAAATGTTCCAACATGGTCCACCATGTTCCACCAATGTTCCAAAAATGTTCCAACATGGTCCACCATGTTCCACCAATGTTCCACCAATGTTCCAACATGGTCCACCATGTTCCACTAATGTTCCAAAAATGTTCCAACATGGTCCACCATGTTCCACATATTTTCAAAAAATGTTCCAACATGGTCCACCATGTTCTACTTATGTTCCAAAAATGTTCCAACTACCCACCATGTTCCACCAATGTTCCAAAAATGTTCCAACATGGTCCACCATGTTCCACCAATGTTCCAAAAATGTTTCAACATGGTCTACCATGTTTCATCAATGTTCCAAAAATGTTCCAACGTGGTCCACCATGTTATACAAATGTTCCAAAAATGTTCCAACATGGTCCACCATGTTCTACCAATGTTCCAAAAATGTTCCAAAAATGTTCCAACATGGTCCACCATGTTCTACCAATGTTCCAAAAATGTTCCAAAAATGTTCCAACATGGTCCACCAATGTTCAAAAATGATGGTGGAACATTGGTGGAACATGGTGGAACATGGTGGACCATGGTGGAACATTTTTGGAACATTGGTGGAACATGGTGGACCATGTTGGAACATTTTTGGAACATTGGTGGAACATGGTGGACCATGTTGGAACATTTTTGGAACATTGGTGGAACATGGTTGACCATGTTGGAACATTTTTGGAACATTGGTGGACCATGTTGGAACATTTTTGGAACATGGTGGACCATGTTTGGCCCAGCAAGGTTCCAAAAATGTTTCAACATGGTCCACCATGTTCCACCAATGTTTAACACTCCAACATTGTTAAGTTCTATCACCTAATAGTTTTCTTTAGCCTTTATTTAGAACAGCTGATGTTTTAAAAATGATTCAAACTGTATAAATAAATATTATTGATTTCTGTTCTTCTTGAAAACATGACTTATTTTTTTTCTCTCTTAATATTTTATTTTTATTCACACACACTCCACATAATTTAATGGTCCTTAAATCCAAGATATTACTTAAGCGATTTGGAATATTACACATATCCACTAAACTCTTCTTACATCAATATTTCCTCATTTCACCCATTGTTTTCTGTACCTTTGAACTCTTACCTAACTGATCTCTTTTCCATATTGAAACTGTTAACTCTCTCATTCACACTTTTTGAATTTTTTACATTTATCTCATCATTTTTGTACAATGGCATCTCCAAATAGTGATTTTAAAATTGAAACTTATACACGACTCACATCTTTTATTAAAACTCGTCTCAACTAAATAAGAAACATCGTAGATCAACATGTTGAACAAGAAGAAACATTAACAGTTGTGCAACACGAAGCCTTAAAGACTCTCATGCAAGAAACCCAGAATAAGAAAGAAGACTTTGATTCTTATTTTTATCGAATTGTAAGTACATCAAGTGAAGACAGTCCAGCAATCCAGTCAAGTGGTTATATCTTCCGATGGAGCTCTGACCAATAGCTACTCTTCATTACAAACTACAGAAAAAGTACTCACCTTACAATCACAACTCGTTGAATTATTAAAACAAGAATTTTTTGAATTGAAGAAATGTGTTATGAACTCTAAATACTTGTTAACTTATATTCTTCAGTCTCATAATGAAACTCCAAGGGGTCTTCAAAACTCTGATGATCATAATTTCAACGTATTAGGGCTTCAGTGGTATCCAGCAAACGTATTTAAGTTGTATTCCCAGCAAAGATGGCTTAGGTTCAAAAGCAGAAGTAGAAAAAAGCAACCAGCTGCTATAGCCAGCCTACGACTAACTGTGTTAATGTGTTTTATTCTAAACTAACTGTTGAAGTGAGGACACTTCAAGGCCGGGAGTATGTTAAGCTCTATCACCTAATAATTTTCTTTAGCCTTTATTTAGAACAGCTGATGTTTTAAAAATGATTCAAACTGTATAAATAAATATTATTGATTTCTGTTCTTCTTGAAAACATGACTTATTTTTTTCTCTCTTAATATTTCATTTTTATTCATAAACACTCCACAAACATGGTCCACCATGTTCCACCAATGTTTCAAAAATGTTCCAACATGGTCCACCATGTTCCACCGATGTTCCAAAAATGTTCCAACATGGTCCACCATGTTCCACCAATGTTCCAAAAATGTTCCAACATAATCCACCATGTTCCACCAATGTTCAAAAAATGTTCCAACATGGTCCACCATGTTCCACCAATGTTCCAAAAATGTTCCAACATGGTCTACCATGTTCCACCAATGTTCCAAAAATGTTCCAACATGGTCCACAATGTTCCACCAATGTTCCAAAAATGTTCCAACATGTTCCACCAATGTTCCACCAATGTTCCAACATGGTCCACCATGTTCCACTAATGTTCCAAAAATGTTCCAACATGGTCCACCATGTTTTACCGATGTTCCAAAAATGTTCCAACATGTTCCACCAATGTTCCAAAAATGTTCCAACATGGTCCACCATGTTCCATAAATATTCCAAAAATGTTCCAACATGGTCCACCATGTTCTACCATGTTCCACCAATGTTCCAAAAATGATGGTGGAACATTGGTGGAACATGGTGGAACATGGTAGAACATGGTGGACCATGTTGGAACATTTTTGGAACATTGGTGGAACATGGTTGAAAATGGTGGAACATTGATGGAACATGGTAGACCATGTTAGAACATTTTTGAAATATTGATGAAACATGGTGGACCATGTTGGAACATTTTTGGAACATTGGTGGAACATGGTGGGCCATGTTGGAACATTTTTGAAACATTGGTGGAACATGGTAGACCATGTTGGAACATTTTTGGAACATTGCTGGGCCAAACATGGTCCACCATGTTCCAAAAATGTTCCAACATAGTCCACCATGGTTTGAACATTTTTAGAACATTGGTGGAACATGGTGGAACATTTTTAAAACATGGTGGACCATGTTGGAACATTTTTGGAACATTGGTGGAACATGGTGGACCATGTTAGAACATTTTTGGAACATTGGTAGAACATGGTGGACCATGTTGGTACATTGGTGGAACATGGTGGACCATGCTTCCACCATGTTCCACTAATGTTCCAAAAATGTTCCAACATGGTCCACCATGTTCCACTGACGTTCCAAAAATGTTCCAACATGGTCCATTATGTTCCAACAATGTTCCTAAAATGTTCCAACATGTTCCACCAATGTTCCACCAATGTTCCAACATGGTCCACCATGTTCCACTAATGTTCCAAAAATGTTCCAACATGGTCCACCATGTTCCACCGATGTTCCAAAAATGTTCCAACATGGTCCACCATGTTCTACCGATGTTCCAAAAATGTTCCAACATGGTCCACTATGTTCCACTAATGTTCCAAAATTGTTCCAACATGGTCCACCATGTTCCACCAATGTTCCAAAAATGTTCCAACATGGTCCACAATGTTCCACCAATGTTCCATAAATGTTCCAACATGGTCTACCATGTTCCACCAATGTTTTATAAATGTTCCAACATGTTCTACCATGTTCCACCAATGTTCCAACAATGTTCCAACATGGTCCACCATGTTCCACTAATGTTCCAAAAATGTTCTAACATGGTCCACCATGTTCTACCATGTTCCACCAATGTTCCAACATGGTCCACCAATGTTCCACCAATGTTCCAACATGGTCTACCATGTTCCACTAATGTTCCAAAAATGTTCCAACATGGTCCACCATGTTCCACCTATGTTCCAAAAATGTTCCAACATGGCCAACCATGTTCCACCAATGTTCCAAAAATGTTCCAACATGGTCCACCATGTTCCACCGATGTTCCAAAAATGTTTCAACATGGTCCATCAATGTTCGACCAATGTTCAAACATGGTCCACCATGTTTCACCAATGTTCCAAAAATGTTCCAACATGGTCCACCATGTTCCACCAATATTCCAAAAATTTTCCAACATGGTCAACCATGTTCCACCAATGTTCCAAAAATGTTCCAACATGGTCCACCAATGTTCCACCAATGTTCCAACATGGTCCACCATGTTTCACCAATGTTCCAAAAATGTTCCAACATGGTCCACCATGTTCCACCAATGTTCCAAAAATGTTCCAACATGGTCCACCATGTTCTACTATGTTCCACTATGTTCCACCAATGTTCCATTATCATTTTTGGAACATGGTGGAACATGGTAGAACATGGTGGACCATGTTGGAACATTTTTGGAACATTGGTGGAACATGGTTGAAAATGGTGGAACATTGATGGATCATTGGTGGAACATGGTGGAACATTTTTGGAACATTGGTGGAACATGGTTGAAAATGGTGGAACATTGATGGAACATGGTGGACCATGTTAGAACATTTTTGGAACATTGGTGGGCCAAACATGGTCCACCATGTTCCAAAAATGTTCCAACATGGTCCACCATGTTCCACCGATGTTCCAAAAATGTTCCAACATGGTCCACCATGTTTTACCGATATTCCAAAAATGTTCCAACATGGTCAACCATGTTCCACCAATGTTCCAAAAATGTTCCAACATGGTCCACCAATGTTCCACCAATGTTCTAACATGGTCCACCATGTTTCACCAATGTTCCAAAAATGTTCCAACATGGTCCACCATGTTTCACCAATGTTCCAAAAATGTTCCAACATGGTCCACCATGTTCCACCAATGTTCCAAAAATGTTCTAACATGGTCTACCATGTTCCATCAATGTTCCACCATTTTCAACCATGTTCCACCAATGTTCCAAAAATGTTCCAACACGGTCCACCATGTTCTACCATGTTCCACCATGTTCCACCAATGTTCCATTATCATTTTTGGAACATGTCGGAACATGGTAGAACAGGGTGGACCATGTTGGAACATTTTTGGAACATTGGTGGAACATGGTTGAAAATGGTGGAACATTGATGGAACATGGTGGACCCTGTTAGAACATTTTTGGAACATTGGTGGGCCAAACATGGTCCACCATGTTCCAAAAATGATCCAACATGGTCCACCATGGTTGGAACATTTTTGGAACATTTTTGGAACATTGGTGGAACATGGTTGAAAATGGTGGAACATTGATGGAACATGGTGGACCATGTTAGATCTTACTGTAATTGTTATTGCAATGGACACAACATCTCTAAACAAATATCGATTGATTAGTAACTTTCACTATTACATTACGAAAAGTGTATAAAAAGGCAAAGACCGTTTCGTTTCAAAACGTAAAAAATCTCGTTGTGGTAGATAACACACAAAATAAAACACTTTTTCGTAACTCCACATACATACGTACGTATACATATTCATTAGCATATATTGAGAAGATATACAAAAATCTGCAACGTTGCTTTTTCAGAAATCATTAAGTTCTTTCATGTCCAAAAAGGAGACCAAGCTGATACAGCTTGATATTCTAAGAACAGTGATGGGTTAAGGCATCGGCCAAGCCTAATGAATAACACATTAGCTGGACTACATCACTCACTGTCGAAGATGTCTCTGTGTACGAATTAAGTTTAAGCTAAGAAATATATGGATTCGAATTTTTAGAGTAGAAAATAATACTAAATACTATATTCCGGGAAATGTGAATAAAACTTAATACTAAGAGTCGTGCATGTATTTAAAATTACTGATAACGAATGCAATGTAGTACAAGTGTAATTCACTACTGAAAAATGGTCACAGTACTTGTAGATTTGAGTACAAAGCAACCTGCTACTGAAAAAAAACCCATTTATCAAAAGTCAATACTATTTTAAATTTTAAATCTGGCAAATTGTCATCGTGTGAACATTTTTTTATGATGGCAAATATTTTACAGTCTCTAAGTAATTTATGGCCCCTATATTTATCATGTACCTATTGCATTAGTGTATACAGTTTAGGTAGGATTTGGAGAACCGAGACATGACATTTGTACAAAGAAATCTTCTTTGATTTATAATCGTATATTGGAACTTAAGTATTTAAAAGTAAAATATCATTGTAACCAATAAATCTATAGTAGTCAAGAGTTAACATTAGTATTAATCAACATTGTTATAGATACAATACAAGGGATTTTTAACTTTAACTGTTTCTACAACGTTCAATCCTTAGTTATAGTTTAAAGTTAATAAAAACACACTTTATTTAAAGTTTTGTAAATTGACTACGTGGAGAGTACAAATTCCAAGGATCAGCCAATAATGGTAAGCCGCAAAATTTTCAATTACTTGTAAGGAATGTTGATGCTCGTGACGTATAATTTCCTGGATCGGTATTTAATATTAACTTTCCATTAAAATATACTTTATAAACTACATTCACCATGCATGCAATTTTAACTGTTTGTATTAAGCTATACCAAGGTAATACGCATTGAACTCATTAAAGTTATAAGATATAGTGCTATCATAACGTTTTCTTAAAAGCATTAAGATGTGCTATTATTATACTAGCTGCTTAATTACATCAACAGAACACGTGGGTCAATAACGTTTCAAGAACAGACCACTTATTAGCTTCACATGAGTCAAATACATAGTAATGCATTTAAAACAACAGAACCAGTTGCCTTTGATTTGATATGTACTACGCTTAAGTTTCGACTTATGGAGATTATATGACATTTATTTATCGACATCATTTAATCCTTAATGACATCGTAAAAGCTTAATTGGTTTGGTTAATAAATTATCAAGAAATACACCAAAACTTTATCTAACAGTCTAAGGCAAAAGTAGAACAGGAAAAAGCTGGAAGATCTCAAATGGCTGCCTATTGGTTACTTGATTATACACTATTTTACGCCGCAATAACATCAGATCTCGATTTTAGATGTAGTTTTTGTTCATATTATTGTATCTAACAAGCCCTTCAAACATAATAAACTGTTTTCTTCTGTTAAATATTTATTTTATTGAAGTTAAATATATAGAAACTTAATTACCATGCTGACCTTTTATATGGGCTGCATCTTTAATGCAATCAAATTAATACAACATTAATGTAATTGCATAAGGACATTACACAATAAAATAAATATATCTTGAGACCGGTTGTATAAATTAAACGACAGAGCAAAACTGCGACCAGCTACTTTTTAATCGTGTTTAATGTTCAGTTAGAAAACCCAAAAATGATGTTGATGGCTATGTAATGGCAGACAAATTGGGAAGGGTCGAGAATAAAAGCAGTCCACAATAGCAATAACGATTATCTCAGTCTGGTTTTATCAGCGCCACCACATCTGCTGTCTACACATGACTTTAAAATTGTTCTTAGTAAATATACAGAAATATCCTTTTGGTGGTCGTGCAATCTTAGCAGGAAGTCTCATTTAAATATTTTGTAATTTTTTTAAGCCCCCCAAAAATGGGGAATTTTGGGGGTAGCTCAAAAGTTTTTAAATGTGAACCCCCTTCAAGTGACACATCATTTTAAAGTGTTTACAAAAACTTACAGGATGATAAAAACCAGAGTTTGCTATTTTATCTCTACCCACAACGGTAGCCCGTCAAATGTTATGGAAAATCAATGGTATTATTGGTTTGTAATTGTAATATTGGCTACCATTTTGCACAGAAAAGAGATAGCGAACTCTGGTGTTCACCATTCTTTAAGTTTTTTTCGTTAAAACTTCAAAATGAGGTGTATTTACTTGAAAGGGGTTTACTTTTAAAACTGATGAGTTGGCCCCAAAATCCCCCATTTTGGGGACACTCAAAAATTACAAAATCATAAAATGAACTTCCAGTTAGGATTGCAAAACCACCAAAAGGACATCTATTGCATACAATTTCTTATATTTTAGTATTTAACCTACGAAAAAAAATTATTTTTTATTTTAGCAATTTTAATACACATTTTTACTAACTGCGGTGAAATATTGCTGTTAAAAATCTAATAACAAAGTAACTCCACATTGTACGAGTGATATATTATACAGGGTGGTAAAAAAGTCCCTGGACAGTTAAATATTAAAAGAAATAATGCAGATGGAGCTACAATACTTGGTACAAAGTTACAGGGCATAAAACTATATTTTAACACATATTCAGTGATCCAATAACTCTTCAGGGGGACGGCCCACAAGGAGTCGGTAGAAAATCTTAAATGGAAGCATAGGTCAATATGCACATCAAATTAAAGGTCTTCTTTAGTAAAATACAATGCCGCAAACCGCACTTCAAAAGGTTGATCCTGCGCAAAATGGCAGATGTTCAAAGATTTCTTGAATCCGCCATTTTGAATCGTTGAACGACTGCCATTTTTTACTCAGGCATTCTTTTGAGCTTGAATTTACGGCATCGTAATCTACTAGTGAAGACCTTTAATTTGATGTGCATATCGACCTATGCTTACGTTAACAATTTTCTTCCGATTCCTAGGGCTGTGCCCCCTGAGGATAAAGCGTATAATAGCAATGTAAATTAAATGAATCTTTGAACAACTGTCATTTTGTGCAGGGTCAACCTTTTGAAGTGCGGTTTGTGGCATTGTATTCTACTAAAAAAGACCTTTAATTTGATGTGCATATTGACCTATGCTTCTATTTAAGATTTCCTTCCGACTCCTTGTGGGCCGTCCCCCTGAAGAGTTATTGGATCACTGAATATGTGTTAAAATTGAGTTTTATGCCCTGTAACTTTGTACCAAGTATTGTAGCTCTATCTGCATTATTTTTTTAAAATATTTAACTGTCCAGGGACTTTTTTACCACCTGTATATAGAGTGTCAAGTGTTATACAGCATATTGAAGTATCTTGGAGCTCGGACATGTTAATATTCACGTCATTCTCACAAGTTTATTTTTTAATACTAGCATGAGTGCTTGCAAAAGTTATTTATAAAACACATTATTTTGTATTTTATTACTCAATTTATTTTCATACATGGAATGGAAAATCAGAAACAATTTTGTTATTTATAATTAGTAACAGAGCGACAAAATATTTTAGGATGGGAAAATAGGATGAGTAAAATCTTTAAGAACCAACATTTAGCGGTTAGAAGATTTTTAATGTAATCGCGCCTTTGAATGAACATTAAAAGTCTTACGATCCAGGTTTAGCTTAGGAAAAATATTAACATTTTAAACATGCAACGATGTTTCTAGGTTCTACTCGATTCCTTGATGAAATATTCCACTGACAAAGAAATGTGAACTAATCAAATGCTTTCCAGAAACATGATCAAAAGCTCAAATATGGTAAATTGTGCATTACTTTTATAACTATTGAGTTCAAAAAATTTGTAAACAAATACCTGTAAATTTTTTTTGATATTAAATCAGTTTTTTGTTTCATCAAATAGCAAAAAAAGTATGAACAGCTGTTGGTCCACAAATCAGAAAGCAGATTTAGAACTACATTCACCTTTGTGAATAAACACTTTGAAGTCCAACATTAAATCAACCGTACTGCCACCATTCTGACACATCGACTAACAGCAAGGTAAACAGTTGCAAACAAGATACTCCTCATCTTTTATGTTGATGATGAACTCCATGATTAGCTAAAGATAATCACAGTATATACCACACACAAGATTATGAACAGTATTTTTAGCAGGTCAAAAGCTGCTTAGATTTCGATTTTCAATGGGTTTGTGGTTCTCTAAATCAATTGCAACCTGAAAACAAGTACACTATTAAATATCTTCTGGCAAATCAGTATAATTTGTCTAATGAATGATGGTGATACCGTTTGCACGACACCAATATAGTTTGTCAAGAGCGCTCCAGTGACAGATTAGCAATGTCATTTGCAGATATGACAGCTATGATATCTGTATCGTTGGTGAGATTTGCAATTAACTTATATTTAGCAAAATTGTTAAAAGCTCATTTAAATGGTTGAATTTTCTTTAAAAATCTTCTTAAATATCAAGATTAGAATAGATTAGGAGTTTTTTTTAACTATAAGATTTTCGGTTCTTATAAATGTGAAGGGTGTATTTATATGTGTGGTTCTGGTGTTTAATAATCTAAAGTATTTCCTAAGTCATTTCCATAAGCAAATGAAATACAAAGTTACATGTGTATAACCATACACCTATTTTTGCATATTTGTTTGTTCCCAATCGAAAAGTATTGGTTGAACAAGAATAAAATACGTCGAATGAGGAAAAACAATATTAATAGAATGTAAAAATGATGAGCTGGATTCATTCGTGCGTTTTGTGAACGAACAAAACAGGTGAATTGCTATTGTTTAGACTTTATAAAATTACATTCTTAGTAAACAAAGAATTTGGAAATATTGCTTGCTCTCAGAGTGTTGTGGTTCTGACGTTTCCCTGTTCAAACAGTTAAGTTGAGTGGAATTTGTTACTCAGCAACCGGTTTGTGTAGCATAACGTTGGTAAGATTGGGTGTTAATTGACAGATATTAATTTCTAGTTTATTAACGAATTTCCCATATAGGAAATAAGCTATTACCGTAGTACTCACGGTAAGACCTGGACCCGGGACCGAGTTTTTTTTTGTTTTGAGGTCCCTAGAGGCCAAAACAACATCCGTTCAAATTCATATATATATATTTATATATTTATTGAATATTTAAAACAATTTAGGCTAGCTGTATCTAGGAACATATAGGTGTCAGTAGCTTTTATTAATCTATAGAATGATTTTAAAAAATCGTTGTTAAGAGCTTTAGCATACAAATGGATAGTAACTATGTCAGAAAGGTCATATATAGGATGTCTTTGGTCCAGTAATAATAGCTTAATAGCTTATTTCAAATATGGGAAATTTCCTTAAAGTTCAGTAGAAGGTTAGGGGACACTCTGTATTTATTAATACCATACTGAACCAGCTGGTGTTTTTAAAACGTGTGCGACGCTTTTATAATCATTATAGGTGTTTAAGTGCATTTATATTTGATATTGTTCTTTCCTCTAGTGATCGGTTAACAAATAAAATATAAATTATAAAAGTAAAAGTTTTAACATAAGTCACTCTTATGACATGAGGACTTACATAATGTTAAATCCAATCAGCATTACTGATAGTTTTGAACTAACACCAATCAACTATTATTTACGTTTGGTTTTAAACATTTCTTTACCTGTTTTGTTAGAACATCCACTTGATATTATGATTTTACGCAGTGCAAAGTATATAAATTAGTGTAAATACAAACCTTGTATCTTTCACTATAAAACGTTGTCCATATTACACGCACCGTAGTAAATATTTACGACCAGAAACGTCATAACAAATTTATATTCTACTCAGGATCCGTAGTGCGTCACAATCTGTTCTCAGGTGTGGCACTTAGCCATACAGTTTGCATAAACAATTCTTCACTTCATTTTATGTTTTGTAGCAATTCTAAAACGAATATTTGCTAAATTAATAAGTGTTTCGTATGGTTGTAAAACACACTTATTATTTTGCAAAGAAAACATTTTGATAACAAAATTTGATTTTTTTCATCTTTTAACGGGCCCTGATGATTACAATAGGTGTTTTCCATCATACTTTGTTAATATTACTATTCATTTGCTATACATTTTTCAGAATATTAAATAGATTAAACATAAAAAAGAGTTGTTACAAATATAATCAGCTTTTACGAGTATAGATTCTAATCCCTGGAAACTGAAATGTTTACACATCTCAAAATTTTATATTTCAACCACATATATATTATAGAATGGTGTATGGTGCTCTTTTTTGCGTAAAACGTTTTATGTTGTAGTTTGACGCAAAAAGGTAACATAAACCATTTTATATTGCAATTTACGATCCAGAGGCTTACCCACCATGAAAAAAATCTAATATAGAATAAAAAAAATATATATTAAAAAGTGCTGTACTAATGAGAGTGATAGGTCAAACCATTACTCCAGTCTAATGAATAACACATCAGCTGTGCCGCATTACTCACTCTCGGGACCGACTCTGTATGAAGAGAATATGTTGACTTTGTGGTCGGTGTGGGTGATTTATAGTACAAAAGGTCTAACTAATCTTAATTCTGTAACAATGTTATTAGCTGTTTAATTTTTTGATGGGATCAAATTTACGAGTTTTCGAAATTTACGAATTGTTGCTTAAAATGTGGCTTGAACTGTTATGCAATTGATAAAAAAAATGACAAAATATAACATAGGTGAGATCCTATTTCATACAAAAATTTAATAATATACACACTATAAATTTATTAGAAAAATATATAGTTCCTATTTGCGGGTAGAAGCAATTATTTCAATATAGAAAATGAACCGTACTGTGCACTTCCCCAGGAGAAAAATATATAAACATATTATTAATATGTAACACGTCCCTAAATCCAAATAAACAGTTTCGGTTCTGGGGATATATCAATACTGAGCCGCAAAATATGCAATTACTTTGGAATTTTGATGTTGGTGACGTATAATTTCTTCCACCGGCTTTTGATGTCAGCTTTAAAAAAATTACGTTAACTCAACTTTTGTTAGCTTAGATTTTAAACGTATTTATACTACACAAATTCTTACTGATAAAAGCTTTTACGTAAATAATAATGGCA
This sequence comes from Macrosteles quadrilineatus, assembly GCF_028750875.1. Lineage (NCBI taxonomy): Eukaryota > Metazoa > Arthropoda > Insecta > Hemiptera > Cicadellidae > Macrosteles > Macrosteles quadrilineatus. The sequence continues at coordinate 64,005,781 of NW_026542597.1, forward strand.
AATATAAAAAGAAATATATTTGAGGAATTATGTGAGTTTATATTTCTATATCATATTATGTATAGGCTAAATAACAACAATATGACAATAGCATTGATCAATATTGGTCAAAAAGTTGTCAAATAAATGCCAAAAAGTTTGCTATGCAATAGAATTGTATGAGTTGTATTGAGTACAGCCGTTTTCCCGGACCAAAACCTTGCGTGAAAGTCCATTAAAGCGGAGTAGTGTGGCTCAAATCCTATATTTTGTTTTTATTCTTTATGTTATGTTATGCTATTTTTTTAAACTGTGTTTTACCTGGTAGCAGTGACATTGATGTAATATTCTTCTAAAACTTAATTTGCCGAAAAATTACTGTACAATTATTCAATTGCTACATTACGTATAAATACGCTTAAAAAATATACAATGAAGCCTAACTGTAACATATAAAAACAATTCTAAAAATTAATCTGGCAATTTTCCATGATAAAAAAATTTAAGAGAATTTTCTTCTGTTTATGTGATGCTATTATTGTGGGGCACAGGGCTAATACCTTGACCAGGGACTGAATTATGTTTTAGTCTTGAATAAGCCAAAAGACAAAAACATAATCATGAAAATAGCATCTTACATACTAAAAAAAATCATTGGTTACTGAAATATTATAAAGATTTGTTGTATCATATGATTTATACACACGATACAAATGTTTGTTCAAAGTATAAAATGGTTGATTCTGTTGATTTGGTTTTCATACACATTGCGATACACATACACGACCGACACAGTTAACTGAATACTAAATATTCTGTTCTGTTTCAAGGTAGGTAATCAAATGTACTTTAGGCCCTTGTGAAACAGCAAAATACTTAATATGAGACTAAATTATTGTAACGGAATTGTATGTAAGATATTGCATTAAAAAACAATTAAAAAATACCTCGCAGAAGTATTAGTGATCAACATTTATGTTTTTATGTTTTTATCAAGAAAATGTCAAAAAAAAATAGAAACTTAAGAAATTTTAGAAAACGCAGGTGTTGGGCTGCAAAAGGATAAACAAGAAAATGTACTTTCCAAACTGTAATGTTAAGTTAATATCTTAACCTTTTACTTAGCTGTTTATATTAGGGAGTCAAACGAAATAATGATCTTTGAACGTCCATCAAAATTGGCTAGGTTCAATTTGAGTTAAATAACAGTAACATTTGTTATGCAACTTGAAAGAAATAAGGAAACCATTATAGGAGCTAATCATCAAAGGTAAACTATGTTTCAAATAACTTCGTTGAATTATTTATATTAACAAAATTTTGCAACCATACGAAAAATATAGTTCTTTACAGGAGTAGAAAGATTTTTAGAGCTTTCTAAAATATGTACTATTTTCTGTTCAGACCTTTGTGCAAGGTAAAATGTATAGTTGTCATAACTATGTATTCATTGTATCATTCATTTATGTTAACAATGACATAAACTAAAGGAAGGATAAAGGAAGAAGATCGATAGTGATCATCTGTGACGAAGCTCCTTTTCCCCTGACAAAGGTTCTCAGTGAAACTGTCAATTACTGATGGGTTCATTGCACTTTCCTTTCAGACCAAGGATCGTTAATCAAATTGATTCATGGACCTCAACAGTTAGTTTAGAAGATAAGGATATGTTTTTCAGCACCTTAAAAGATAATGGACAATGAAAAAAAAGAAAAACGAATAAATGCACACTTAATAAATGGTTTTATAGAGGGTTTCTTTAACTACTTTATATAAATTTAAAGCGTACCTTTTCATCATGTATTATGAACCCGGGATTTAAATAGTTTTTTTAGGTTATTGTATAGTACATAGTTCCTTTAATTACATTTTTACTTCAAAAAAAATATATAGAGTACTTTATTGCTGATAAGGACACAAGAACCCTTTAAACACATCGTATTATAGCATTATAGCATAGAAATACATTATAACTTACGTATACTTTAAAAGATGTACAGAGTGTTTCGAAACCCTCTCCCAAAAGTCCGTGGGGGATGTTCCTTTGGTCAAAACAAAAAAAATAAACATTTATTTGCTCTATCTCGCTTTGTTTTCCGTCTTTCAGTGTGTTTGTATTTTTTAACAAATTCCCATAACTTTTGAACCACTTGAGGTACGTGTAATTTGAGGTGCGAAATTTGGTACGTGTATAATTACTAATAGGATCTATCTTTTTAAAAAACATCAAGTTTCTACTTTGTATGATTTCAAAAATGTGGCTATTTTATTATTTTTTTTACACGTACCAAGATTGAAGTTGGTACCTCAAGTGGTTCCAAAGTTATGGGACTAGAAGTAAAAATTACATACAAACTGGCAGACGGAAATCGAAACGAGGTGGGATCAAGATTTATGTGATATTTTTTGTATGTTTTGACCCAAGAAACATGCTCAAGGAGTTTCGGGAGAGAGTTTTGAAGCACCCTGTATATACTATGAAAATACAACGATACTATTTTCCAAGTAAAGTAAAACACACAATTTCTGTTACACTCGTTTATGAAGAAAAAATTCCTAATAAAAAAGAACATTAGAAATTTGTTATGAGAAACCACAGGTGTTTGGTTGTGAGAGCGGAAAGTGGAAAATGTGCTTTCACCAAGACTGTAATGTTAAGTTAATATCCGAAGAAATCATTTCCTTGCTTGCGTTACGAAAACTTCCACTTGCACTTTTCTTATAAGCATTGAATTAGGAAAGGTTTTACGTATTTTAAGAGAGTTTTGGGATTCTAAATGTATGAAGGTCATGAACACTAAAACGATCATATAGATTTATAACTCAAACGTTACAAGAGAGCACAAAGACCTTATGGCGAAATTTGGTCAAGAATAATGACATTTTTATACACTAACTAGCAGAGTACCCGTCCTTCGTACGGGGTTGGCATATAAGTATCAAATGCTTATAGCAGTTATGAGTGAGGACATGGTTTAAGAAATTTAGGTTCTTTTTGAAGTTTGTTCGCTACGCTCACTCACCTTTAGGTTGGAGCTCGTTCGCTGCGCTCACTTTCCTTCAGGTTAGCTCGTTCGCTACGCTCACTTGCCTTCAGGTTAGCTCGTTCACTACGCTCACTCGCCTCCAGGTTGAAGTTCGTTCGCTACGCTCACTCACCTTTTGCTGTTGTCATAAATGTAAAAGAAATAATAGTGCTAGTGCTGCACCCTGTTGGTAATCCTTGTAACTTTAATGCTATTGAACATCACAGAACAGAACCAACTTGTTTAATTGAAACAGCTGTTAAGATTCAATAATTTCATTTCTCATAAGGTTAACATGGGAAACTCCAGAGCCACTGGGGCGGAGCCCGAAAGGATTTTTGGGATAAAAATATGCCTATATGTTAATCGGGAATGTGAGCTATCATCATGCCAAATTTCAGCCCGATCCGACCAGTAGTTTTCGCGTTTACTTTTCCCATACACACACACAGACACCACCTCTTTTTTATAATAGTATAGAAGATAGATAACCCACCAAGCGAGAAATTGTACTGCATTGTTATACAGTGTAGAAATATTTAGGCAATTTAAATGTGCTACATCTAAAAGTTTGTTTAAATATTCATCAATCTAAAAAAAATCTTATTTAACACTATCTTCCTAACAGATTGTCAAAAACACGTATCATATTTCAACAAGTTGTTTAGTTAAATCAACAATGCACATTGATAAAATTATCTTTCTTCCAATTAGATTGATGCCATCTTGCACCGTGTTTATAACAAACACAAATATATGTTTATTATTTGAAAATAAAACATTTCCACGCATGTCCTCAACATGGATTTTTTTCTTAAAATGCTTTGCATCCATTGTCTTTGCGGAAAAGAATATTAGCTAAATGACAACAGCATCATGGGCAGTACAAAACAATGCTTTAGCAAGCTTTTATAGAAGATATAAGTTATACACATTATTTAAAATTTATTCGTTTTAATTGCGATTAGATTTAAAATTAACTGATGTGTTTGTTTTTTGTGTGTAAATAACATAACACTGGTAAATGCAAATCTAATTTACATATTTTAATATTTCATTCATTACAGTTTTGTCTTTGGTATACATTAAAATAATATTACTGTTACATTTAAAATATATTTATTATGGCAAGAAAGAAACGTTACTCTTCCATCCTTTTAAAAATCCACATCACAATGTACTTTACTTTTTTAAATACTTTAAGGGACACTAAAGCTCTTTTACCAGAATTTATTAAGCATTTCCCCTCCATCAAGTTAACACTTATATTGCAGATAAATTACTTACGTAGCTTGTCTTAATCTAAGGGCCTGTAGTCTCAATGTACAAAATGAAAGTTGAATATGGCAGGTCACTACATTCAGGGAACGTCTAAAATTATACCATTACATGGCAATAACTAGTTCAACTGGACACAAAAAAAAAAAATATATATATATATATTTATAAAGTGCTTGCTAGAGCAGACGTGATAATTTTTTAAGCATTTATTTGATACAACGTTTTATTTTCCAAATTTAAAATAGCTATATACTTCTTTGCAACTGTTATGTACGAGGTACGTGTACGATCTCAACCGTGACATTTCATGACTTTCTTCTTTTAAAATTGCTTATTACAACCCAAAAGGCAGGGAAGAAAAGCTCATTAATTGGTTCGTAATACTTCAAACACGAAACATAAAACACATCACCCATTGTTAAAATGTTTTAGTTTATTTTTTAGTTAACCGTCTTCGTTATTTAATCCATTGAATAATATGCAACGAAAATAGAAACCTAAATAAGGTTAATGAAATAAGGTAAATAATATCATAATGTGAAGGTGCATTTCCGCTGACAAAGGCTCTCGGTAACTGTCAATTAATGATGGGTTCATTACACTTTCCTTTCAGACCAAGGATCATTAATCAAATAGATTCATGGATCACAATTTGGCTGTTTTGGAAAATAATGAAATATGGGTTGTCTCAAAAATGCAGTAGACAGCGAAAGCTTAAATAAAGGATGTACGTAATATTGCAGAGTTGATTCAAGTTAAACATTACTTTCGAAAGTATGGTGAAAATATGTATATTTTGGAAAATCAATCTTCATGCTCTCGGATCTTTTGTCAGTATTAAAATTTACGAGTCTTGATTATTTTAATTGACTAGGTAGGTTAGACACCGCAGTCACTGACATTATCGTGCTAGTGACATGTCACTTGAAACCCAACCTGTGTTGACTTATGGAGTATACACACCGGTGTCACGGACGTGTTAGTAACTCGTGTCACTCGCAAGCCTCTAGCGAACCAACCTGTCGGTGTTTGGTCAAATAGCCTATGTATTTCGCCTCTTGGGCCCGCATATGCGCAGAACACGTATCTATACTTGTTTTGGCGCTGCGATCATTTTCTGTTTTGTTTTGATCGAGGTTAGTCGTGTTATAGCAAACAGTGGAATGTGATTGTGAAAAATTCCGATAGCTATTTTCCTCAGTGTTACGTTTATATTTCAACAGTTTTATAAAAAGTTTCCGGTGTCATCCTTTAAAGGTTTTGGACTTTTCAGTGTGTTGGACAACTGTCTTGTTGAAGAAATCGACTGAATAACTAACAGATTATCTTTCCATTAAGGATAGGTCCAAAATTTATTTTTTTGCCGTCGTCTTCTTCTCCTTAACACTAACAGCAACAGCACAGCATCTTCCTCTAATAATGATATTATTGAAACTGATACCTTATCTTTCTTGTAACTAGCCCGTGCATCTTCCATGATTGTATTTCATTGTATGTCATTTACATCATGCTAATGTCATCAGTGACATTATGCCAGTGACACCGGAGTGTAACCTGCCTTGTATAGACGACGCTTTTCTTTCTGATTAGTATGACACATATATCGGATCCCTAGTATTGCGCAGTTTGGATAGAAATAGATAAACTGTCTACTGTACATTCTTATGGTCTGTGCCGGCGGGCACACGTCGCTGAGACTAGTCGAAAATAGTCATCGGATGTTCGACTGAGGATTCGTGGACGTCAAGGTACGTAAACCGTTATAGTTGATTACCAATAACGGAAGGCTTCAACATAAATAATACAATGGTGTTTATGAAATGACGGTTATCAAATTAGATTGAAGAATTGAGCAGCTGACATGGAATTGTTTTCACTATATCGAAAAAAAATTTCTTTCTCACACCATACTAATAATTTGGAGCCTTAGATTTCCCTTAGCTATTAAACATGCACCAAAATACACTTAATTGAAGAAATTTAGGCCTACTATAATGTTGGCTATAAATGTTGGTTGTACTATAATGTACTATAATGTCGTAAAACTGTTAAATCAAAATATTACTTGCATGCGATGTCTCTGTGTAAAAAGCTTTATTAATTGATGATAAGCGATATTATATGTTTGACGTATAGCTAATCAGCATGTGACAGGACAAATATTCATGTCTTTGATCAGTATATCACACGTCACACCGACGTATCAGTGAGGTCTAATCAGTCGTGTAACTTGGTCTAAAATAATCAGTTCTGCTTTGATGTTTACTGGCTCAGTGAGTAGTTCAAATCAGTTAATTAAACAAGCTGAAAACCCTCATAGATTAGTAAATAAAATTAAGGTTGATTATATGGACACTTTGTATATGAATGAAACAACAAATTAATGCATATAAATATTAGTAGGGTAGCCTTACTAGCTTACCTTATGTATAACTATTTATTATTTAAATAAAACTCATACAATAATTTCATCAAGATGCTAATGTCATAATCTTATTATTTGTGTTATTTTTGATCAGTATGATGTAAATTTAATATATACACGTATACAAATATAATATTTATAAGATTATTTGAATACAAAATGGTTTGCCCACTCAAACTTTAACCTCAATAGTTACATCCAAGGAGTTTTTAATTATTTTGTTTTACGTTTACATATTTTAGCAATTATGGAAGAATGATTTAAAGTGGTATATCCCGATATCTATTTAGGCTATGTCTAGTCTATACATTCATATTACCAAAATTCACCCTTAATAGAATATCAGAAGCTATCTGACTTCCAAAATTTCTAACCACTAAAAATTAATTTTAAAGTACATTTCTAAGAAAAGGTGGTAAAACAATAGTTTATTTTTATTAAGAGAATACATAGAACATATATAACGTTAAAACATATATCTCCATAGTATTAAAAGCTGAATTTTCGATAATTCATTTTCAGTTATTCATGTACGAAAATAAGCTTGGGTATCCCAATAAACCAGGTAGGATAGGTAGAGACTACACCTGTGTCTTCTCATCGTACTTCGAGAAACTCTGCCTCTTTTAAGCCTTCAACTCTGCCTTCAATTTAATTCAGATTAGAAGTTTAAAATAGTATCAAAAAACATTCAGACCAGTACGGTTACTCAAAAAGTATCTTTTAGTTACGATAATATATTTGTATCAGTTTAACATGTCAAAAGGAAATTAATCGTATAAAAAAATGTATTAATAAAATACCCTGAGAACGAATCCTTATACCAAAATTACTGATGCACTATCTACTAATGACAGGACTGTGAAAGTGTGGCAAAATAATATTTTACTACAGTAGTTGATCACCCATACAGTAAGTATAATATTAGAACCCACGATGGTGGTTTTCTTTTGGTATTCCATGGTGGTTTATGTTTGAAAGTGCTATAAATAATCTTTCAACAATTTAGTCAAAAGACATTCTACAGGTTTCAGCAGTACTAAGGAAAGCCAAACCGCCGCAGTCCAGCTCTGGAATAGAGATTTGTCTTACATAACTTATCCAAGAAAGATTTATAGATTATACTTCAGGTTAACAAAGCCAATGCAATGAAAATCTTAAAGAGCAATGTTACATAAACGATAGACGGAAATGCTATATGAAGTTCTTTACAAAACCTTCATTTGCATATTGTGTATCTTCTGTTAACGACTATACGACTTGAAAAAAAAAACCTTATGGTAAGGGATATCATAAAACAACACTATTTACTTTAAATTTTACAGTATTGCATCTATTAGCAATCGTTAAACGAACAAAGAGTAAAAACTATAATATTGTTGCATAATTTAAACCATTCTATAACGGTCGATGTTAGATAAGGTTCATAACAAACAACCTTGGCAAGTAACCAAACACAAGGCACTTCTCGCTAATTTCCAGAAACCACAAAACCACTTAGCCTCGGCTTTGACTCAGTAGCTTGTAGGGTTGTGTTGAGAGTGTCTATATTTATGCATAACATAAATTTAGGAAATATTTTCGTATATATTTTTTTATAAAGTATTACTTAAAAAAAACTAATAATTTATTAACAATTGCCTTAGTCTAAACTAAAAGGCCGTACTGTATCAAATAATGACTTCACTTTTATCAAGTTGTTAATTGGTTAATATTGATTGTTTATTAGTAATTCCATACACATTCAATACATTTTAAAGTCATGTTAAGCCTTAGACTGGCGTGGCTAAGTTAAGAGCAAACTAAATCAGTAGCCATGAAGAAGGGGCTATATAATTTTGATGTTTTACATATTCTTTTAAAAATGGTGCTTAAGCTACCACTTGGCCTTTAAAAGAAAGGAATTTATGATTAAATTGCTTTTGATCTTGATATTGTTCGTATAATTTTACCAAAACGGCATGTTCATGTATTGTGGCATTTTTACTAATACAATCTTATTCATGTCATCCTATACTATAATGTGGGTGAAGTTTGCGGGCACAATGATTTCAAAAACGACTGCAACGATTTTCTCCGAATCTTTAGAAATATCTTAGTTTTATGATAAATATCCATTCTATACTCAGTTCTGAGAATAGGCATCTATGGCCCAAGAGGCATCAGTGAGAATAAGTTTTTCTTTAAAAACTTTAAATTATATTGTCATATATTTAACATTTTATTTATGGATTGTCAAGTAGCTATTATGGTTTTAAGATTTAATGTCGACAATTTCGATAAGGGACCTATACAGGCTAGGGAGGTGCCCTAATTTGGAAGATAAATTAAATTACAACCAAGAATGTTAGAGCTTAAATTGCTATTAAGAATAAAACCATCTATAACCATCTGGAAATTTATTTTATTATAATTTTACGTGGTTTTACACAGCACATATTCTGTAACTGGTGTTCCTTATTGTAAATTCACTACTGTAATTTGGTTCCGTAGAATGTAGAATCCTTCAGGATGAATTGCTCAAAAACATCTAGGGTCCTGTCATGAACTCAATTTGATAAGGCATATTCTTGCATATTTTCGCATATCCATCTATCTTAGAGTTAATCCCACTTTATACTTAAATACTTGAATACTTGGTTGCTTCATCTTTGACCAACAAAGTTGGATTGATTGCGTCTTATTTACATTAAAAACATTTAAACACAAAACATATATATACAACTAAGCAACAATGTCGGGTATGGCGGTATTATTTACAAAAACCAGAGGCTCGTCAAAGATTTCTTGCCAGGAGTAAAGCGGTATACTAAGCAAACTCTGGCGTAGCGTCAGCTTGAATCTCTTTTTGTCAAGAGCACGAACTCCTATCGGCAGTGTATTGAAAAGCCGAATAGCAAGTGATGGGTAGGAGTTAAGAGTGTGACTGAGTCGGCAGCGGGGCAGGTCAAGATCACATGCTCTGCGCGTCCCATAATCATGCTGTACGCTTCTAGTTATGAAGGATGGTTCATTTTCTTTCAGGAGGGCTAGGATGTTAAGCACGTATTGGCTGTGAATGGTCAGGATGCCAAGCTCCTTGAAAATAGGCCGACAATGGTCAGTTGAACTTGACGAAGTTATTATGCGTACGGCCTTCTTTTGAAGTAGCAGCAGACTTTGGGTAGCGGGGCTATGTCCCCACACAGCCAGTCCATAGTTTATGTGGCTATGGAAGAGAGAGTGGTAGACCATTAGCAGATAGGGACGAGTGATCTGGTACTTTAGTTTTCGTACAAGGAATAGAATTCTGCTTAATCTAACGCATACCTTCTCAATATGCTGACTCCAATTGATCTTTAAATCAATCCAAAAACCAAGAAGCTTGACTGCCTCATCGTCATTACCTTTCTTCAGAGTGCAGGTGATGGCTTAGGTTTTCTCATCATTGAGTTTTAGCCGGTTTCTTGCAAACCACTCCTTGGTTTCCTCAAGCAAGTAGGATGCCTCAGCCTTCAGATCGTTAAGGTCACTGTGCCTTGTTAACAACGTAGTGTCGTCTGCAAAAAGAAGTGTGCGCCTGTTGTAAGATAGATCATTTATCATGATGACAAACAGGATGGGTCCTAGCACAGATCCTTGGGGCACACCATGGTGAAGGTCTTTGATTTGAGAGGAGGCTCCTTTTAATGACACAAATTGTCTCCTGTTGTGAAGGTAATCGGCTAAAGTTCTATGGGCCGCTCCAGTGATGCCATACTTAGATAGCTTGGCTAGGAGTAAGTCATGGGAGACTACGTCAAAAGCCTTGCTGAGATCGCAGAGGCTGAGATGCATGGAGTCATTAGCTTCAAAGGCCGCAGAGATGTCCTTAATCAGGCTGAGGAGGGCGGAGGTAGTAAACGCCCAGTCCTAAATCCGTGCTGTGAGTCACTGAAAAGGTTGTTCTTTTCAAAAAAGTCAACCAGTTGTTGCTTCATGACCGCCTCAAGAACTTTGGAGAAAACAGGGAGGATTGAAATCGGCCTGAAGTTTGAAGGTTGCGCTGGGTCGCCTTTTTTGAAGATAGGGGTGGTTTTAGCTATTTTGAGATGGTCCGGGAAAACTCCTTCAGATAAGCAGCTATTTACTAAAAAGGCAAGAGGTTTGACTATACATGCTGACAGCCTAACTTAAAGATTCCCGCACGTTCTTTAAGATATCGTTATTAACAATAATTATTTAGAGTTTATAACGTCTTATTTAAAAAAGTGCTTTAATAAATTTTCAAAGTGATAACTGGTTTGTAAAATGATTTTCCAAAGGAAGATATAAATAGGAACAAGTATGTAGGAATATGTATATACATAACTAAATATATAAACAAATTGTGTTTTAAAACATAATACAGTACTGGAAATTAATACTATTATAAAATGGCATACTTTGATGTATCTTATGTGGCTAGATATATATTTCGTCACTATAAAAGTTTGATGAGACTATTTTTCAAATGTCTCTCATTCTAAATTGGCAAAGTTTAACTCCATCATGTGACTTGGCAATCTTAAACATCCAATCTAACGACTTAGATTGAACAAACTTTCAACGGAATGCGAGTCTTACATTTTCCCTGAGTGCATTTTCATTCCTTTTTTCAGTAAAAGGTTACATACCAAGAATCAAATATTTATACATTTCATGAAATACGATGAGGTGATATTTTGTTTCTTCCTAATGTTAAATCCAGTGCTTTAGTAATAAAAAAACAGTGTCAACTTGTAGTCAGTGGATATTACTAAAACTTAAACTGGATTTTGTAATACTGTATCATATTTAAATGTGATACAAACCAAAAATGTTTTTATTAAAAACTACTTTTTCGTCATATTGCAGCAAAAACAGCAGCTTTTAATGCATGCGGCCCCTAAATATATGGTTTGACCTAGAAATAATTAGAACACAAATTAAACCAGTGTAGTTTGATAGTGAAAAGTATTGTGAATAACATATCAAAAGTCTCCAAAAATATCTTTTTGTGGAACACCACAATTTTTCCAAAATGGTGGCCAAATCCAGTAGTTTTTTCCTTTTTGTTGATATTCAGACTTTCCAGTCAATATTGGTGAAAAGTCGTAAATACATTTTATTTTCCTCCTGAAATTACCTTTAAAATGATACTAAATACATGTACCTAGAACAAAAAATAAACCCCGCAGAAATAATAAAATATTTAAAATAAAGGTTTTCAAATAAATTAATGTAATAGTCCAAGCAAACTAATGATACAGACACAGGGGTAGTATTAACATTTGCAAGTAAACGTTTTATGGTTTTATTTTTATTTTTGTGGTGTGCAGAGTGACATATCAAAAGTTGCAAAAAATCAGTCCACGGGAAACCCCTAAATTAATTATATAAAATGGCGGCTTTTCCCAATATTGGAAAAATTTTTCTAAAAAAGAGAAGCTTTTTTGCACATTTTTTGAGATATTGACTTAGGACCACCGCCGATATTTATTGAATGGTCCGTGATTAATTTCGATAGGGGATGCTTTTTGGGCCGCCATCTTGGATCTTCCATATTGGATATCAATATTATTTAATGTAATTATAGTGTTGTGACACATCATTATGAACTAGATTTCCAAGCTGATTTCAATGCTGGAATCCGTTTTTAAATCGCTATTTTCTATTTTAAGACATATACAAACGAAAATTCTCCCCCATACATTGATTATGGACGTTTCGTACTTTGACAATTTAGGCTAGGATTATACTAGGACGCTGGCGTCCGAGAGTCCAGCGTCCGGGACGCTAGCGGGGCATTAAATCAAATGTGGACGATTATACTATGGATGCTAGCGTCGGATGATAAAAAAAGCCACTGAAAGCTCGAAGTTATTACCGTAGGTGGCATGGTAAGACCTAGGCCCGGGACCGATTTCCTTTTTCATTTTGATGTCTCCAGAGGCCAAAAACACCATCCGTTCGTATAGATTTAAATATTATATATATATATATATATATATATATATGTCTGTAAACGCGATAACTGGAGTAATTTTTGTTCTATTTGGAAGAAATTTGGTTTTAAGGTGAAGGGTGGAATAAATTTGAATGAGTTCGCGAACCAGCATGAACATACCTTGGGATCGGGGTTTTATGTGCTAAAAAAGGGGTTTGTCATTTTTGACCAATAAAACTAAAAAATTCACAATTTCTCTCTAGACAATTTTAATTAGCTTAACAACGAATAATTTAGTATATTTAAGTGTTTTTGTACTGTTGTTACTTATGGAGAAAATAAAAAAAAGAGTATATTAAAAATTTCCATGTTATTCATATAGAAAATGTTGTTAAGTGTTGGAATTTGTTGTTGGGTATGGGTATATTTTGATTAAACTTGGCCAATTTGTTTTATACTAAGCTAATAATACAGTATTTTACTAAAAAACACACTGTATTAGCCCCCTTAAAGCATCAAACCTTGGTACTAATTTAACCTAATGTTAATTAAATAGATAAACAAAAAGTTACTAAACATTGAAATAAAATGGCATTCCGAGAGGCTAGCATCCCAACACAAATCACGTCATAAACACACATTGAAAACTACCACAGCCTAAGGGTGTACCATCAGGTTCAAGTATGACGTGGAAATAGTTCACCAGCAGAACCAACAGATTGGGGTTGGTGTTTGACTGATGGTGCATATGCCCTTTATACCAGCACTACCTTCTCTATTAAAGCTCATCCACTGAAAACGTCATTCTGGTTGTGGCAGTAAGTGTAAATGCCAAAAGAGGGGTGATGATAAAAAAAATGGTATATGTGAGTACTTTGATACCAGAACGAACTTGTTGACATATTAACAACCCGAGATATAAATCTTTTAACAAAAACTGATTTAAATAAAGGGTAATTTAATATTTGTATTGGGGTTTGTACTTCGTCTCCAAATAGTATGATTTAACTATAAACAGCTAAAATGAAAGCGCTAACATCACTGAATATTTTAAGGCTATAACGAACTATAAGCATTAATAAGACCTGGAGAAAAATAATCTAAACACATTTTCAAAGTACGATACGTCCATAAGTAATGTATAGGGGAGAGTTTTCGTTTTAATATATCTTAAGAAACTAAAAACTTATTTAAAAACGGATTTAAGCATTGAAATCAGCGTAGAAATCTAGTTCATAATGATGTGTCACAACACTATAATTACATAAAAAAATATTTATATCCAATATAGCGGATCCAAGATGGTGGCCAAAAGCGCGTTCCCTGTCGAAATGAAGTACTGACTACCCAATAAATATTGGTGGTGGTCCTAACTTAATATCTCGAAACAATTTGCAAAAAAGCATGTTGCATCTTTTTCAAAATTTATCCATTGTTGTGAAAAGCCGCCATCTTTTATCATTATTTCACGGGTTTCCCGAGGACTGATTTTTGGCAACTTTTAGTATGTCACTCTGCACACCCAACAATAAAAATAAAACCATAACACATTTACTTGCAATTTGTTACACGAACCCTATGTCAGAAATTTTAGTTTGCTTGGACTATTAGGCCTACGTTAATTTATAAAAAAAATTATTATTTTAAATATTTTATTATTAATATTTTTGGTTATTTTTGGTTGTAGGTACATGTATTTGGTATTATTTTAAAGGCAATTTCAGGAGGAAAATAAAATGTATTTACGACTTTTCACCAATATTGACTGGAAAGTCAGAATTTCAATAAAAAGCAAAAAACTACCGGATTTGGCCGCCATTTTGGAAAAAATTTGGTGTTCCACCAAAGATATCTTTGGAGACTTTTGATATGTTATTCACAATACCTTTAACTATCGAATAACAATGGTTTCGTCTGTGTTCCAACTATTTCTAGGTTTTGCTATTTTTTTTCTTATTTTAAGGCGCCTTGGTCTAAAGTAGCTATATTACTCTCTAGGGATTGAAAATAATCGTTAGTCTCTAAGGGGGTAAAAATCTGCTATTGTAAACAGTTGTAAACTTCGATTGTGGCAATCGTATCTATCGAAATTATTTATGGATTGATTTATTAGGTAAAGTTTTAGGATATTGTTGTCGATTGCTCGACATATCGATGGTATAATCACACAATCGTAATAGACACAATAATTGAATTAATTACTAAACAGCTGCTTGAGTGTTCTCCTGCTGGCTCCCGCGACGGCACAAATTAACTGTTCACCATAGGCCTGTGTTACGTCCACGAGAACCTTTTATTTTAATCAATGTACGTGTGTGTTTATGTTCGTGTCCGTCTTTGTGTAAATATGACGACGTCCAAGCGACCGACTATGACAAGATACTTCTCGACTTGCTAACTACGTGACCATGACGCAACTAGCGTCGAAACCATGTTTGTAGATATTACAACTTTTTATTGAACTGGGACGAAAGTAAAGGTAACTAAACCACTACTATTTTATATATGCTTATTTTCATTAGCAGAATTAAAAACAAGCTGGAAGTAGTTTTGAGAGGTTATCTTTACATACATTATGTTTTGTTTTCTACCTTTGTTTTTGTTAATGCAAATAGTTGTAAATTATGTTTTTTTTTTTAGTAACCGTGTTAAAAGACGCTGTCAATCCCACTTTGTGGGTAAAAAGGGGTCTTTTAACTGTCGCTCATTTTCTGACCTCGGCTTTACTAGTGATGAAATATACTATTTCTAATAAAGTTTTCATTAGACCATTACTGATTTTTTTTTACCTTATATGATATACATTATCTCAGCAAAACAGTATGAATAATAAAACAGAACTTAAAATATAAACTTTAGACAAAATAAACTACATGCTCAGTAGCATGCACTGAACAACCAAAAAAAAACACGAGAAATTCTTCGAAACACATACCAAATATATTGTAAAAAAACCTCATTAGGGCCTACCATAAAAAAAGCTTGTTGGTAAAAAAGGATGTTTACTGGACAGCGATGGGAGAGGTCCAAAACAACAGTTAGGTTGAACCACTCACTGTAAAAGATGACCATGGGTAAGGGTTTTGTTGAGTTGACAGCTATGTAGATAATAATTAATATTTTTAAAACTTATATTGAATCTAGTATTGCAAAGTAGTTATACAATATCTTGTAAAAATTGTACTCACTAAAAAATAACTGCTCGATGATTTTTTACAGATACCGTATAGTCCGAATGCAATCGACCTATATAGTATGCACTGAGGTTTAGATATTAACTAAATTTTAAGAAATAAAAAAACGTACCAACTAGTTAACGAAACAGTGCGATATAAAATTCAATATATTTTCACTGTAGATCAATTAATGTTGCTATATCCATCACGATTCCTTTAGTAATTTCATAAAATTATGAGTTGTACTTGACAGGGATAACAGGTGAGATGAAATTTTTTCATCCGATATATTGATTGAAGAGCAACTTCACTACGTCTCATTTATGTTATGAGGTTAGAGTCTGATTATGTAATGTCTTCTCGAGAGATAGTTGTTGAAACTATCACATTAGTGTGGTGATTGTCACATTGTTGCCAGCATACATTAACCTACACTAATAGTTGCACATTACATAAATGTCTTATACCGGGTTTTCATTGTGTTTTCATTCTCGGTATGTCTCGTCTACGTTTGTCTTTAAGTTTCAAATATAACAGTATTCTTGTATAAAGAAAGATTAGGGGTATAAAGATTGTATAGTGATTCTTTATCATAAAGCTAAAATTCCAGCTATTTTTGCATTCTAGGCTACATTAAAAACTATTTTGATTTGATTTTCATATAAGATAGTGGCACTAGTATTGAAATTCATGCAACAAATTAAATGTTGTAGGTAACTTATCACGGTTACCAAGGAAACTAAATATGAAAAAAACAAAATATCGACTCTGTGGGTAACCCATTGCCTTCCAGACGACTAAAATGAGATATTAACATGTGTTATGAGCCCAGCAATAATATTGTAAGAGGTTAGTAGAGATTTACACAATACCATTCATATCTTAGTGAAACATATTGTTTTCATGCTTAAAGGATTTCCTACGTATATTTTTTAAACATCGTCGAGCATAGTGAATCAAATTTTTTACAATAGTCGCTGTTTTTGTGGTGGTTTAAGGCTAACAGTATTGGTTGTGTATAAGAGAAAATACAAACCTAAATAGCTTTTAATAATAAAAATAATGAGTTTACTTTGTTTAGCATTGACTGATTAAGTTTTATTTAATCGGAAATACAAAAATAACATCCAAAAGATGAAAAATTTTATTTTTGCGGCGTTTAAATGAGTAAAATCTAACACAAAAAATATAAACCAAGGCTTTTAAAATATTGATGGCTATAGATTAAATTTTTATCCTGGCAATAAGTGAAAAGCTAATACGTTTAAGAATCCCTTTATAGGTTGGATAATAATTAACATACTTTTTAATACTTTACTTTTATACTTTCTTATGAAATGGCGACCATACAATGTAGGTATTTTAAGCCAAGTATGGATGGAGATGAGTGTAGGATGAGTGGCGCGATCTTGTAGTCTTGTTAGTGACTAAGGCCGACATTCCTCAGACACAGCTGTTAATTAATAGCCCAAACAGCTAATGGCAACTAAGGGACCTACAGTTTATAGTGGAATCCGAACCACATTAACCCTCAATGAATATCCAATTCCTTTCTTGGCAGGGCTTGCTTTTAAACAATCTTGAAGTATCGACTAACATGTCTATGGTTTACTATAATTACTTAGTGTAGTAGGCCAACACCAAAACATTGATGGCTGTAACTCGTCCATAAAGTACCAGCCACAAATGAATAATTCTTTTGCAGAAAACGATAGGCTAATTGCCCTTAAAACCCAATTACTCAAAAACGGCGGCATAAAAAATCTACTTTGGATAATTATAAGTGTTTTATGTAACTAAAATAACACGAAACACAGACAGTTGCCACTCACAAAAGCAGAAAGTTGATAAAAAAGCTACATATTGTTGCCTTTGATGACAATTAATGTGAAAAATAACGCTCATCGTTGCAATCACCATACTTTGACATGTCACCTAGATCTAATCAGCAAGGTAAACAGCTGCCCACACGAGACTGCAGCTTTGATGTTGATGATTAACTTAGTGATTAGCTCCTCTATACCATAGATGAGGATACACTATACTCAATAGTAAAAACTGTTATTACTGAGGATAAATAGTGGCAGTATATGTTGTGTTTATCATGTTCAATAAAACCGTTATGCCATGAAAATTGTTTTCATGCTGTAATTTGATTATTTTTTCAGCTGTTTTCAAAATTGTTTAACCGTTTAATTAAGTTTAGCGTGATTTTTTATCAATGTCGTAGCTCTATCTTAAACTATGATCAAATGCCAATTTAAAATTATAATTTTCCTACAATACACCAAAAATATATAAATATTTTCAGGCAAGAACGTATAACCTCCTCTAAGTTTCTCCAAAATATACGAAAAAGTAGGATCCGAAGTTTGTTTAAATCTGGAAGGAAAGTATTTAACTAAACTTCCTCTACTCCCAAGATCCGTTACCTTGTGAGGAATATCATGTTGTCTGTTATAAAATTAAACATAATTGTAGTTAAATAAAGCTTTGATTATAACAATAGTTATTTTGCTAATGATTTGGTTTAATAGTAGTTTACGCAACGATTGCGTGAAGATAGTGTTAACGACCCGAGTATAAAATTTAAGGTACGAGTCTTGGTGAGTGCCTTAAACTCCTACCAGTGTCATTAACACTATTTACGCCAGTTGCGTACCCTACTTTACCTACGTCAATGTTTCAATTTCTAAAAATCACAACTCATAATTTCTGAGAGAGGTTATGTTTTGATTTATAACCTCTCATTACCACTGCGACAGTGTGCAACAAAACATTGTACTAAACCCTAATTGCACAACCCAACAATTAAGTTGACCTGAACAGCTGATTAGTTGAAGTTCTAATAACTACAATTTTACTTCTCCTCTCCCAATTCTTGAATCTCATTGGTCTGTTACCCGTGGTGTTATGAGTAAAACGATGCTGTTATGAAAGTAAACAATGCTGTTATGTGAAACTTTTCAATTATTGGAACTGAACCAAAACGACTACTTTAAAAACGGTAGTAGGTAAATATTTAAAATTCTTATTACTGAGTCATAAGAGATTGTACTCAACGCCTATTAGCAAATTTCATACATAGGTCTCATGTTAAGACCCACTTTTGATTTACTTTTTCGTTTCGATGTCCCCAAAGGCCAAAAACACTATCCGTTTAAATATATGCATAACAATATTTATGTATACAGTTTTTAAACAATCTATTCGTCTATATATATTAAACTACCTATTTCATAATTAAATTCGGCCTATCAAAACACTTTTTACATGAACAATCTTGTTAGGGCTCTGAAAATAACGTAACTTCTGAATTAAGCTGTAAACACACTCGTTGTAAATATAAAAGGGAATCCTTGTAGAGTTAAGATACCAGAGACGTTCTTGGCAGTAAAACGGAGGTTCATCTTCCTTTGATATTTACGACTTTTTACGATGCAGGATCCAACATCCAGTTGAATCAAAAATATACTCTTTATAAATTAATTTACTCAAAACTGTGTCCCTTAATATAAACAATTTAAAATAATATGTTACATCTTAATAAATTAAACATTCAAATTTTGTTATTAATCTTGATTTCAATTGTAAATATTTAACAAATCGGGTTTCAATCCAAAGCGAAATTTAGTTGTTTAAATACCTCATTCCAGTAATATTGAAAATATTTTAAATTTTTCCTTTAAGCTATGAGTCTACCGAAACAGTATAATTTATTACCATATTCTAAAATTATTTTAATATCAACAAAAAAATATTGATATTTTATTTATTTTATATTTTTATTTTATTATTAAATGGTGTTTGCCCTAGATAAATCGAATAAAATAAATAAAAATATAATTAATAGCAGAAATGATCAAGGCTTTGAAATCATACACTTATTTTGCTTAATTTAACCGGACACCACAGTAACTCAAATAATATAAAACGGTATTCAAATACTACATAATTATAATGTAATAATAAATGCACTAATTAATCATGTGATTATACCAAACTTATAAATAAAGAAAATTTTTAGTCTTAGTTTCGTTTTCATACTGTATATTTGATTGTACAAGATGGCTGTCAAAACCAAACTAAAAATGTTTAGCGTCTGGTTTTATCAAATCGACGTATATGAATTCCAAAACATAAGTTCCTCTAGAGTATATAAAAAAAAAAAAAAATTAAATAAAACGCTTTAAGATAGAAAATATTTTAGGGCTGTTTTTAAGTACTTGAAATTGATTGATTATTCATTCCATGATCGATTATTACCGATAAAAGACACTAAGGAATGGCTAAAGAAGGAAGGTTAATAATGAACATCTTATGAAGGTGTTTTGTCTCCTGACAAAGGATCTCAGTGAAACTGTCAATTACTGATGGGTTCATTTCACTTTATCTTTCAGACCGTTGATTATTAATCAAATTAATTAATGGATCTCAATTCGGTTTGTTTGGGAGGTAATCATTACGTAAATTAAATAAACCAGTTTAAACATTTTACCAGAATGCTCTTTATTACTGTATATTGAATAATCTGTGATCTTTAGTCCGTTATAACTTTAAAATTAAATAGTTATATTAAAAACCATTTATTTGCTTATTTAAATATTTATTTAATTTATTATTTATTTATTTAAATATTTTATGATCCCAGTAAATAAGCAATCATTTTAAAGAATAAATGGCTAAAAAACCTTTGTAAATAATATGAAATACAATACAATCAAACAAATAATAATGATAATTAATTATAAAAATAACATTGGACTGGTAACAAGATTAACCATATTAAAGGCCCGGTAATGTAGATTTTTGATAAAATAATTGCGTTTAAAGAACGAAGGGAGATATCGAATTGCTATTTTTATAGTCTACTTATCAAGCAGTTGATGAACTCTTACGCTCTACGGAGCTTTAAAAAAAAATGTTTTAACTGTAAGTGCGAAACCCTGTAAAGAATTAATAATAATAATTTTTTTTCGTGTGACGTACTTTCCTGTCACACATACAATACATATCTATTTAATTATAAAACTAATAAGTTTCATTTATACACTAATAGATTCTTATTTTATGTCAATTTGTTTTGTGAGATGGACTTTCCTGTCAATTATACATATCCATACATATCAATTTAAATATTAAAAACTAGTTTAACTCATAGACAAGTAGATTTTCACTTTCTGTCAAATTGAGGCCTACTCATCCTATTTTAGTGTCAACCATTAATAAAAAAAATATTATTAGTTTTTTTGGCATTTTCATAGTTTGCGGAGAAGTTGTGCCATGCTAAAATAATTATAATATAGGTATAGTACTAAATTCTCAATAACGATAACAAAAATTATTAATTCTTACTATGTATTTATTTTCTGTGAATCAGACTTTTGGCTAAGACTCACGCCTTTGATCAGCATAATCTCGTCACGCTTAGATATCACTGAGGTCTAATCAGCGGTGTAAACATTGTGTAACGTGATGGTGGTCTGCGCTGCTTTGATGTTCCTCATTGGCCCAGTGAGTAGTTCATTATAATCATGACAGTAGATTAGACACACTTCACAGGTTTGTAGGTTTGTTAAAAACAAAAAAGTTTTATTTTTAATATCTTACATTATTAAAATAAGATTTTAAAATGTGTATAAGAATAAGAACATGAGGTAGGTAACATTGTTTTTAATATTGCTTTTTATATCATACTTTTGATAAGAGGTGCCTCTCAAATTTCCAATGTGTATACTATGTGTTTATACTGGTGTCTACTTATCTTTTCCATAGTATATAGTGTATAATCAACACAATAATAAAACCTATTTTCGTTATTATTGTATAATCCTATTAATTAAACTCGTGTTTATCAATATTTACATAAAACAAGCTCAGGTTTTATTATAATATATCAGGAAATACGGGTACCACACCTGTGCCTTCTCGTCCCACTTTGAGAAATGCTGCCTCTTGTAAGCTCCAACACAGTAAAATTTAAGTAAAAAGTTTAGTTAAATTTCGTAACTCCGTTCGTCAATTAGAATTCAAGTATTTTAACGAAAGGTTTTGTTTGCCAGTAATATAGATTTTAATATAATATTGGTTGCTAGATATGTTTTTGTAAACGTGTTGTACTATGCCATAACTGTTAGTGTTTTTGCCATATACCACTATCGTTATGATTTAAGCATTGTCTATTCTATATACGTTGTCATAAAACTTAGATATTATTAGGAAAATAATCCACAATAATTTACCATTAATAGTTAGATTTCCAAAACAGCTAATTTTTTATCTTATGTGGCAAAATGTATATCTCTGGCGAAAATAAATTATAATCAGTTTATCATTAATATAATATTGTATTTACAACAATTTATATTTATAAATAATGGTTACGAAATTTTCCTTCTTATTTTATATTTTATAATTTTTTATAACCGTCAACACTATCTTCTTGAAACTTGTAGGATACAGAATTTATGTTTAAGCAATCAGTATTGTCTAAATATTCAAATTTTACTTCTATTAAATTTACATATATTTACCTTTTTATTGACCAAAATAACAATGAGCTATAAATTAAGAAATATGAAATATTTTTAGCATTCGTTTTATATTATAATATATTTCAATGGAGTAGATTGAAAACGAACACTTATTAAGTATTATCTACGTATATGTGTTCATAGTCTACTACTATTACTCACAAATGTATATTATATTATTATATAGATCTTTATTTACAATATTTTATTCATCTTAAGACTTTGTGTTTTTTTACAAGTGCAAAATTATTTCTATATAAATATATAGGTTCGTAGTAAAATAAAAAAAATAATTATACAATAAATTTAAAAAATAAAAACAATAATTAGAGCTAAATCATAAAATTGTTGGTTATAAAATGCATTTGTGGTTATTATTATTTTTTTAACGTATCCCTAATGTGGTATCCTAATAAAAGTTCTGGGTGAATATTAGAAGTCCACGTGAAGGAATGTCTGCACCAGAATGATCATATAATGATTATTACTGACTTTAAGGACTTCAAAGTAAAGCAGTTTTTTTTTTGCGTCTTACATCGAATGTTTATAATTTTTAGATACTACAGGAGATATATTTCAACTTTCTAAACTAGGCAATGAAATAAAATGGTTACCTAACCTTTCTAGGTAAGTTAATTACCTTTACTGAGGTGAAGGTAATAAAATACCTTACTAGGTGATGAACTTATTTCATGAAATCTGTAACCTCTTTATATGTTTCGTTGAAACCGTACACGGCTAATATATCGAATGTTGAATAAAACAAAACATGATTAGGAAACATATTTTTTCATTAATGCATTAGTAATCAGTAAAAACCCTCATAGTAATCTAGTTTCAAGCTGTCTGTATTCTTTAAACTGTGAAATAAGTTTTATCGGTTGCGGATGTAGAGGTGAAGTTGAATTATGGCTTTGATAATTTAACGCTACTCGGTCTAGTTGTTTTAGGTGTCTTGCCGCTACTCCCAGCATAAATTACCGACTGTGGTTGCTCTGTAAAAGAAGGGTAAAGAAGGTGATTATCCGTAAAAATTTTCCAAGTCTGCAAATAAATAAAAGATTTACCAATTACTCTATGGTTTATAGTAAAAAATTTAGTTCGTAAATTAGATAAGTTATGTTTTATTTAATATATTGAACAGCAAAAATTCTTTCTTCTCAAATACATTGTAATAATTTAATTGTTTATGCTAAGTTAAATATAAATGCAAAACAAATGGCATTGAAACATTTAATTTACTCCGAAGTTTTGCATTGCCTACAATTCATTTTCGCCAGACAAAAGATAAACAATATCTTTACTCCATTGTTTCTGCAAATCAATGGAAGTGGGATTGACTGCGAACCTGAATTTTATAAGAAATTAAACCAAAATTTGTGGTAGCCGTTTTATTCATTTCAATCTTAAAGTACAATTATTGCATATACGTCACGGAAATACAGTAAAACAGAAAGCAGTAGAACATAAGTATTTTCATAGATATATAAGCACTTTTGTAAACACCTTTAAAAAAAATCTTTGAATTATACATATATCTATATTTGTTTTTCAAATAGTTAAAATGCATTTTGTTTTACTTTGACTAATATAACCAAAATGTAAAATTATGTTTACATACTCTTTGGAGACTATAAATATTCATTTAACCAGTATTTTGTAGTTTCTTTAACATTTCAGATTTTTCTGATAATTCTGTTATATCTTAAGGGGATATAAAATGTACTTAATAAAACGTATTTTTTATTTATATAAAATAAGCTCGTATACTTCAATTGACCAGGTTGACGGGTAGAGACCACATCTGTGCCTCCTCATTGCACTCGTAGAAATTATAAGTCCTGTAAGATCAACCGCAATAAAGCTTGAGTAAAAAGTTTAGAGTTGAGTTGTTTTATCACTTAAATTATTTTAAAGGAAGACTGCCGTAGCTATATTTCCAATAATGTGATCGGTAGTATTATTTTTAGATAGATTTCACTGAACATATTATATGTGTTTTATGACTATTAGTGATTATCTTCGTGCCAGTATCCTTTCGATACAATAATAACCCTAAGTAAGAATTGATCAATTATAGATAAATGGCAAAATAATAAACCTTACTTAGATTGTATAACTAGCTGATATCTATTGAAATAAAAAATATCTTCTTTATCTTGCACGGAAAATATCTGTGCTATAGCGTCACATAAACCATAACATATAAAAAAAAACTTAAATGCGGCCATCGTTTGTGCTAAGCCAATAAAAATAAAAGGCTTTAATATAATGGATTTTCAAAGGAGCTCAATGCTTAGAATATAATAATTCTAAAATATCTTGCATAGCTAAACGCTAATACATTTAAATAAACTGTTTATTTTCATGATTGAGATTGCTTGAAGCTATTGTTTTATGTTCTACTCAAATAACTTCTGCGGCATCTACAAACTACAGAAAAGTGAACACTATATCCAACCGTTTGAACATTGATATGATATGGGATTAACACTTATCAATTGAAGCTTTTGTGAGTTCTAATAGTTTTCTACTTTCTCCAATCTATTTTATCAACTCCTTAACAACCAAGCAGCGGTTGTAAAACTATCTTAGAACTTTTTTATATTTACCGTTTTCGAAATATTTTAAGGCGATAAATTTCAACTTTTTCGATTCACCTAAAATGAATATTTTTACAATTCTCCTAATTTTGGTTATAAATTTAGTAATATTTCATGTCAAATGTTAGTAATTATCAACTAAGAGTTAATATTTACCATAGTAAATACTCAAACATCTAGTACTTTACAACTTTATTTACAAGTGGATTTTGTCTTATTTTATAAGTAAAAGAGTTTTTTTTTTCTATTACTAAATCTTATTAAGTGGTAATGGTGAAAAAATCATGATAACTCATCAAATAGACTTAAAGAAAGATTATTATAAGAGCCAAATCATTACTTTGATGGTTTTAAAATACAGCTATTTGGGATTATTATTTTTGAAACCTATCCTTACTGTGGTAATCAAGTACGAGGATTAATATTGGAGTTCCTGCGGAGGCTTCCGTGCAAGAATGTACAGACTGGAATGATCCCTTCAAGAATATTACAGACTGCAAGGTCTTTGAAGTATAGTATTTTCTTCCATTGTGTTTGTATACGTGACTTCGTTAATTGATACTTTTTAAGCCACTCAATAACTAAGTCAGTTTAAAATGTTAGTTAACGTTGAATAATGGCTATGATAATTTAACACTAATCGGTTTTATAAGAGTCTTACCGCAACTCATTACTCTGTGGTTAAGCTCTGTAAAAATAGTGTAAGGTAGAGATTATCATCTATAGTTTTTGCGAGCAAAAAAGGCATACATTTTTGCTAAAGAAGAACTAGCCAAAGTTTTGCTAACTATTTAATACAAGTCCACGCCATTCAAAAGGTTATTGATTATGTAAGTGGTAATGATTATTTAGCACCAAGGACCTACAAAGTAAAACTTTTCAGTTCGTAATCAGTGCATTCATTAACATTATGTAAAGTTTGTTTGCAATACAAGTAAACAAGTTTAATTGGAACGAAGGGTATAATTAAGACTGATTTCATAGATTTCTGTTAACAGTATATTTATATTTATTTATTGAATGTTTATTTTTAAAGTGATATTGTTCAGTGATGTATGGTAGTGCTGTTATATGTTTAAACCTGATAAGTAGGTCTACCTTTAAATAATATTACACATATCGATGTGTGAATTAGATCAATGAACAAACTAAGCTTAATATTTTCCATTAGATCTTGAATGGTGGTCGCTCCTTTTGAATTAAACATTCTTTTGACTGATCGATGCCAGCAATATAAAAATAAATATGCATAGTAAATATTCATGCAAAAACAAAATTGAAATGCAAAACAAAAGTGACATGAAAAACAAAAGACAACGAAACTTTAAATTAACTTCCAAGTTGTTCTTTTGCCAAACTTCGCTTTCGCTCAAGGGAAAAGATAAACAGTGATATCTTTTACCCATTGCTCCTTAAATCCTTATTATCAATTGGGTTAATTTGTAATGCAGTATTAAAACATTAATTTATTTTATTTGTATGTGGTTGTAAAAGGTTTACTTTTGCACCTTATCACCTCTACCCATGCTTCTTCTTGATACGTACCCTGCAAAGGCCTGATGCAAATGGTTTGGATGGGGAAATGGAAGGCTAAAAAAGACCGTCAACCTCTAAAAAAGAGGGTCTTCAAGATACTGTAATTCATTCTGATCTACCTTGAATATATTCTGCTTAAAAGGCAATTTAAATAGTAAATGAGAGTATTATTGATTTTCTTTTGAAATCAGCCGTTTTTGTGTTGTTTATGTTATTTGAATTCAAATGAATAGAATTTTTTAATACAATTATTATTTTTAATGATTATTCTAAAAAAGATTTCTATGTTTTGAAATCATATTGCAAGTTTCATAAAGTATAAAAATTGGTTATAAGTTTTAAATATATTAAATATTTAATATTTAAATGTTTGGATTATTCTGACCCTCGTAACCAACTTTGACACATTATTTTGACTTTTTAGGCTTAAGTTATACTCTAGGCTTGAAAAAGCTCTATTTCTACCGAGAAGCTTTTGAATTTCTTGAAAATTTTTAATTATATATGAACTGAAAATGAAATGAAATGAAAATGTGCTTTATTGTACAATTTAGAACATATATACATTTTTGCACAGACACATAAAAACAATGGTTAGTAACCGTCTGTTTTGTTGGCACTAGAGTTGTTCAATTACTTTAGATTAGAGTAGTAGGCCTATTGAGCGATAAACAGATTTATTAAGATTTCCGAAATAAAAACATAAGAGAAAAGATATAAGAGAGAAAGAGTTTTTTATTACAGAAGTGAAAAAAACAAAAACATACTGGTCCTAACTTATCTGTAGACGAGTTTCATATACAATTAATTTAGGTTCAAAAGTTAAATTCTGTCACTATCTCCCATCTATACTTCCAAGCGTTTTCTAAATTTTTTTTAAATTATATAAAAGTGAAATCTATATTAATGTATATAAAATAAGCTCAGATATTCCAATATACCTGGTTGATGGGTGGGAAACTACACTTGTGCCCTCCTGTTACACATCGAGTAATTCTGCCTCTTGTAAGTTCACCCGCAATCAAGTTTAAGTAACAAGTTTTAAGAGATTCCGAGAACCCCCCCTTCATTTTAAGTATTTCATGGAACCATTTGTAACTCTGTAGCTGAAGTGTAAGACTTGATAGGTCGCTTCAACGTTTAATATTACTGAATCCCCCGACACGTTCGACATAAGGTCAGTGACAGGTTTTTGAACACAAGAAACATGTTCGATACTGACACTCTTCGCCAGACATAGTGAAATAGTCGATTAGTCATAAAAAACGCAGAGTATTATGATATCTAATATCATTGGCAGTGATAGCTTGGCTGGTAAAAGCATGGATATTCGCGAATTATTTTTAAATGTTTTCTTCGTGGGGTAGTCAAAGTTTTGTTCTTATGGGTTCTACGTGTTAGAATGTCAAGATTGGAATATCATGGATATAGCCTTAACGAATGTTACACATTACAAACTATTCAAGTTAAATACGTTTCTATATATCTTACATTGTATTCTAACAATATGTGATATATTTAAACAGAGAAAGAAATTTAAACTCAAAAAACTAATCTAGATCTTAAAATGGTGTTGAATTGAACAAAATTAAGCAAAACGCTCATTATATTCTAAGTTAATAATCAAACCACGTAATAGTCTAATTTAAAACTCTCATTCAACTTTAAACTATTTAATGAGTTTTATCGGTTGCGGGTGTAGAGTTGAAGTAGAATTATGGCTTTGATAATTTAACGCTACTCGGTCTAGTTGTAAGGTGTCTTGCTGCACCTCCTTTCATAAATTATTGTCTGGGGTTAAGTTTCGTATTAGCGAAATCAAGTTGGGTATTTTTTACAAAAATTATCAAGAATATGTTTTTTTTACAAAATAATTTGTTACACTTTCTCAAATGTGCATATTATTTCTAATTTGAAAAAAGGGAAAAATACCTAGGTATTTTAAGTTAAATCACTTCACAAATCTATCCAATATAATATGTTTTCTCCTTTCTAAAAAAAAATCTGAAAATTCCTCTGTTATTCCTTTATCCTTTACAATCTTTCTAAGAATCCAGGTAAAGAATGTTGATGAAAATTTATAAAATAGATTTTTTTTCTAGCAAATTGATCGCTGAAACTCCCGACCCGAGATCAGAAAATTTGGGATATTGCTAAACAAAACTATAAATTTCATAATCGGTCCTATAATAAATTAAAATAGAAAAAAGTATTTAAAAAATGAATTGATAATAGTACAGTGAATTACTATGGGCGTATTAGGTATAGGCCAAAAAACAACTGTTCCGTAACCAAAATAAATAGGCTTTCATTTTACGAAAATCGGCACTGCTTGTCTAGGGAATTTATATTGAAGACAATCATAATAACTACTTATATTCCAAAGGAGCTAAGTCCTTACGTTAGGTTTTGATACCAAAATATTTAACTTTTCCATAATATCTGCAATTGACGTTGGCTTGTGTCTTATCAATTAACTGTATCGATTTAACAAATAAATATAAGTAGTGCAAAAGTTAATATAACTAGTATTCAAACAAAGTGAAATGTAAATTGCAAAACAAAATAAATCAAAACTTTTAATCAACTCGAATGCTGTTTAATAGCAAAACTTCGCTTTTATTTCAGTCACAAGTGAAACATCATTATTTTAACAGTGTTGTTCTTGAAATTATTACAAATTGTATTATGCATAAGGTTAATTGATATATTTGTGAAAAACTCACTATTTTATTTTAATGCTTAACCAATTATCAAACACTTAAAAGTATATTTCTGGTTTAACAAATATTTTAAAACTGGTTCTGTGTTATTCAAGATGTAGTGGAGAAAGAATAAAATTAAAATGCAACTTCCAAATAATTGTTTCACACAAGCTTTTCCTTCATGTTGTGCAAATAAACATTTACGAGACGAAAACTTTAGTTACGAATTCACTTAAGTCATTGTATTTTATTCAAAATATGAGATATTTACCTTTGGCACTGGACTGTTTATGAGCTATATTATCAGGGAAATCAAAATTAACGTTCTTCCAAAATAATGTCTGAACTCATACAAAAAATTATACTTTTACTCTTTTTTACAAAAATATTAGCTAATTTTTCGACAGAGCATATATTAGCAGGATCGAATTTATTAAATGAATACAATTTCAAATTTAGTTCAAAACAATAGAAAACAATGATGAAAATATTTACAGATACGTCTAAATCAAAAGCATTTTTTTTATATTCGGCATCATTTACTCCATTTAAACATTTTATTGGTTGAATTTAAGATATAATTTAGGTTGAACTTTAAAAACTGCTATTGGATAGAAATATCAAATATATTTGTGTGAGTACAAATAATCTTTTTAATGTGTTATTTTAACAAAATAATTGAATAAAAAATCCATTGAAGTCATCTCGATTCTTACTGAAACGCCTGCAGAAATCCAAACAACCTAAATGTAAGGTAAAATTAGTCTGGTCCATGTATAAATATTTTTCGTATTCTTTGATGTATCCGATGCAAGATAATTCAATCTTAATTTCAAGTAAGTATCGAGTTATTGGTTTCAAGCCATAACCAGTAAGTTTCTGCTATGTAGTATATAATTTTCCACTACAGGTTAGCCTTTAAGACTCATTAGTCTAAATAAATTACATAGTTGGTTCATTAACCATTTAATCTACTAAGTGATGAGTATCATCCAGCAACTGTATCAACATCAGACCAACAAAGCCTCATAGGGGACGATGTTTACCTAAATGATCAGATGAAACACAGAGGTGTTTCTACGAATAGTGTGTGATGCAATATTATCTGAATGAATATTGACGCTTATGATAAACAGTTATTGGTAATTAATTATCCCCAGAATGAACTATACACTATGTTAATTAAGATAATTGGAACGAATTAAGCTAGCACAGTTTCAGGGAACTGGAGATTCATATAAGACTAAACTGTTCACTTTGAAGTGGACACGCATAATTCCAATAACATTGTACAAAACATTATGCATTTAACCATTAAATATTACAAAAAAATTGAGTTTCCCTACAAATACACATTTTTATTACGCAAAATATTCACTTCTTGTAATCATTATTAAGAAAAACTGTTTATGTTAGTTTGTATGAGGTAAAACAGCTATACCGTTAAATGACTAACTTTTAATATCGGTGGAGGAACCCCTTTCTTCTGGTAATACATTTAAGGAAGGGCGAACCTATCAGTGTTAAGCGTAGGCCTACTTAATGTTGACCAAGATTAAGAGGTAACGCATTACATAAGGAAACCTGATATAAAACATGAAACGGTGTACACTAGTTTTCTATAAGTATAAAAGAGGATGTGTGTATGTATATTCGGCAGTGATAAACTCAGTCACCGCTGGACCGATGGCCATGAAACTTGGTACATGCCTCTAGAATTTCATGAAATAGTTTTATACATAATTAATTTCGTGCTAACTTTCAGGGCTTAGCCCTCCTGGGATTATCTTAAAGGTAACCATGTCAATAATTTTTAAAGACTTTTTAAAAATAATCAAAGAATACTATTGCAGCTGTTTCAAATAAACCAACGAGTTAAGTTCTATGATGATCAAACAAAACAAGTAACAAAGTTACCACCAGATTGCAGCACTATTATTTTGTCCCCCTGTTGCAAAGCGAAAGCATGGGTACAGCAACTAGACCGAATAACACCCTCAGTTTGACTTCAGTAGTCCCATGTGTCTGTGAATAGCTTCTGTGATTGGGCTATATAAGAATGTATTTAATCCTTAATACCTGTTACTATACGGAACCATAATTTAAAAGGTCGTGTTAGCCCATACTGAAGTCACAACTCCAGCCGGTTCATAACAAAACTCAAAAGTATTTCGAGTGAAGCCGACGGGCAACAGCTTTTACTATCGTAAAATAATTTCGTAAATTTTTTCAAGGAATATAAAAAGTCTATAATAACGTATGTTTTCAATCCCTTAATCATTTTCTAATAAAAAATTACATTAAACACATTAATATAATTCAAGAAGCGTTTCCAACATATTGATACGCATTATTTCTGTATTTTTACTCCTGCCCACTAATGTTTTTTTTCTAAACAAATGCGGATAATGGGAAGAAGATAATACTACGTCTAAATAAATTAGGCGTTTTGTACACCATACCTAATTCACAAAATCCTGACCTGAATAAAAATAAATATAAATGTTTTTCTACATATATATATATCACTTCTAATCTAAGCTACCATTAGATTTTATAATGAATGTTATTAAATTTTGCATTTAGGATTTACAAGTTTCTTTTGGCTTGACGACCACAATAATTTAACTGACTAACTTTGAGGTTCTTTAATTTTATAAATTAGAACAGTAATGGATAAATACCTTGAAAAGAAGGGTCATGCCCTTTAGTTGAACTTAGTGGTATTTAGGTACTTAAACTGAACTTTGTGTTGTCTTTGTGTTAGTTGGTATAATTTTTTAAAACAATCTTTTTGTATTCATCATGATATTTCACTAATTTTTGTTATTTTGTTATTCTATTTTTATTTATCATATTCTGGTATTAATTTTCTACAAGTTATTGTCATATTTTATTCATTATTGACGTAGTTTAGGTGTAAAGGGGGCAGCACTCCGTTGAGGCCTCTCTGCACCGTCTCATGATCATAGTTTTTGTTGTCCTCTTCTATCAGAGACCTCTTCTGTTAAATATGTATTGCTTAGAACGTAGAAATGATAACTATGAAACGACGAAATTTCACAGAATACAGCTTACGACAGAGTTTTAGACGGAACGAATTCAGAAAAAAATACGTTCAATTCCGTAGACAGAAGACATTAATCTGAAAGGCCTTCTAATCTGAAAGTTTATCACAACGCTGGACAGATCCACCCAGGGTTCACAAAATCTTTAAAAATTCCGGGTAGAGCGTCAGACCAACTCCAACTGCACTGTAAAAAAATCATGAGACGTAAAAATGTATTTTGATTTATTATATCGAATTGATAGTGTACTGATATTTGCATTGTATAATTGCATGTCTTCATTTTTTATTGCTTGTCACTTGTATGTATTGGCAATTTGCCATTGGGAGTCAAATTACGAACCAAGTAAATTCAAATTTTCTAAATAAATTTCAAAGTAGTTAAATTAAAATATAATTAAAAATACCAAATTTAGGCTATAATTTGTACTAAAGTGTTTTTGGAGGCTAGCGGCCATTTTGGAAAATTCCAAACAGCGGCTGAAGAGTTATTTATTGCCCAAAAATATGTTTTCAAACTCTAAAGTGTTCATAATTTAAATATCTAATATACTATGAGATTAGAAAAAAATCTTTGTAGTTTTGAATTGTCCTCCATGGAAGCTAATAGCCATCTTGGATTTGCCTAAGAGCAATGTTAATTTCGTTGATTTCAAACAGCCGCTGAAGAGTTATTTACCATCTCAAAATATTTTTTTCAAGCACCAGAGTGGTTGTGATTTAAATATCTAGTAAACTGTGGGATTATAAATTGTCTTTGTAGTTTTTTTTATTGTTTAACGAGTTAGAACGTCTAGGCTCCAAGGACTCAAACAAATTATTTTCTTCTGTACCTACTTATTACTGCTAGACTAAGTAAAACTCTATGACAATTTTAAAAATAACCCCAATTATGGTAGCCAATAAATATGGATCAGTAGTCCTGCAGTGTCCTGCATTGGAGTTGTTGAACTAGCATCTAATAGTGCTGAAAAAGTTTGACGTTCAAAATAATGGACGTTATACGATCATGTGAACTACAAAGCTCTCTCTGCATTTCCTTTCAAAGAACATCATCTAACCACCCGCATCCTGAGGTATTGCTTACAACACTGAGCAAGGAAATGGTGAACATATGGCCAATATTAATCTACCTAGTCAGGAGTTGAGGCAGGGGTAAAGTTGTAGCTATTTAAATACTAGTTTTCTTAATATTAAGAATTATCAATTACTTTTTGTCGACAACAAATATAAAATACAAGTTGATTTCTTATATTTAAGAGCATTGTATGAAAATGGTGTATTTTCCTTCTTAGAAAAGTTGTATACTAGAAGTATAAAATGCACACTTAACGCACTCGTTAGGTCGTTTAGTAAAACGGAGGAACTGTTTATCATGGTCTGTTAGAACAATTATAATATATACAACGCACAAAACAAGTATAACACGATGTGATTAATGTTAACTTGTAAATGCTGCTTAGATGAGTTATCATAAACTTAACACATGTACTGTATGAAATAACTAGGATACATTGAAAATCTTATAAGAAAACTAGGTAAGTAGACATGTTTAGTATAATCAAATATGAAGGGTATCTAGGCAGTAAATTAAAATTAAATGAAAGGGGTGAAAAAATAAAATACATATTTTTTGTATCGGATTTTATTTTAATTGAAGGTTATACCTTACGCGTGTTTTAACTATCTAAATCCGAGAATGAACTGACCCTGAGGTTTATTAAGTGGTAAAGTTCTAAGAACAGCCTTTGTTGTGAAAAATATAATCCAAGACGCTCATTAACTACTTAAGTTTACTTTCTTCTCTTTTATGATACCCACTTTAACTTTTAATTATATCGTTTGTCTTAGTCTCCAAGCATGATAGCTAAGTTTATTTTATATTTCCATGGACTTTGATTAAATATTTATTTGTCTTAATCTTCATGGACGAATATTATGTCATAATTTTTGTTTATATAAAACTCACATTTTATACCATCACAATAAAAAAAAATTGTTAGGGCAATATTCAATGTTGACAGTGAAACACATTGTAAGCCATTATTAAAAAAAACTTGGAATTTTAACTGTCACTTCTCTGTACATTTTAGATTGTTTACTGTTTATTAAAAATAATATTAGAGATTTCCCTACAAATGATTCAGTTCATAACCATTTTACCAGACAAAACACTTTTCTCCGTCCAAACCAATGTAATTTTATGACCACAATCAATAACTTTAGTGAATTTGGCAAAATATTGTATAATATGTTACCTGCTCACATTAAATGTCTTGAAATACGACAATTTAAATTTACTATTAGAAAGATTTTGTGTGATTTATGTGTGTATAAGGTCAAAGAATTTGTAGAACATATTAAGTAGGTTAATGGATATACTGTGATGAAATTGTATGGCGTTGCTATACATGTATTTATAATGCTGATGGCAATGAATAGATTTGATTTGATTTGATTTGAATATTGATTTTTTTACAAAAATTATGATAATATCACAACAAAATCATTGATCTCATAAAATGTAAAATGTTTATATAAATTATGTCCATCTTCTGTACACACATATGTCATTTTATTATAATAAACTAATCTATTCAATCTCTTCAAGCTTAGATTAATAACTTATACACATTTTAAGTGCCAAAACACAAAGAAATATTTAATTAATAATAACTAATAATCATGTCGTAAACCTAATATTATACAGGGTGTTCCGGATCTCTCTACCAATATTTTAGGGCATTGCTCCTGGGTAAGAAACATACCTAAATACCATATTTAAATTGTCCTTAAAGTCCTTAGTTACTCACACAGCCACCATTTTGTTTTTTTTTTAGTTATTATTTATGTTCTAAAGAATGGTTGGACGTATAAAATTGAAACTTTGCACAAACCTTTATGACAACTAGACAAAGCTACAAAAAAAAAATTATGACGATTTTTCATTTTCATAAAACAAAATGGCGGCCATTTAAAATTTTGTTTCTTAAATAACTAAAAAAAACTTAGATTTTATAACAATTGTAAATGGCCGCCTTTTTGTTTTATGAATTTGAAAAATCGTCATAACTTTTTTGTAGCTTTGTCTAGCTGTCCTAAATGTTTGTGCAAAGTTTCAATTTCATATGTCTAACCATTCTTTAGAAAAAAATTAATAACTGAAAAAACAAAATGGCGGCTGTGTGAGTAACTAAGGACTTCCGGACAATTTAAATATGATATTTAGGTATGTTTCTTACCCAGGAGCAAAGCCCTAAATTATTGGTAGAGAGTTCCGGGACACCCTGTAGAGTAATTGAGACATAAACTGTAAGTGGAAGTAGACGAGGTGATATTAAGACATATCGTGTTCTGATGAATGACCTGCCTTTTCTCTCTAAAATATAATCTATCTTATACTGTTTTAAACCTATTTACTTTAACAAATGATCTACGTTAACCTTACTTGAATATAGTTTTTGTGTCTTAATAGAAACTAGTAAATTTCTAGCTGTTTTAAAATACATTAGATAGTCATAATTATTTATTATACTCATGCTATATTATACTCATATAGCAGTTAGGAACTATGAGTATAAGTGTAAGGTTCTATTATGCAATAAAAAAAAATTTAAAGATTGTTTTCAACTTTTTACACTTTAACATTATCAAACTAAAAATTGCATTAGAATATTCCAACTTAGATTTCGTATAGTCAAAAGAGGTTCAAGTACTGTAATTAACTTAAATTAAAATTAAATTAAACCGTCATAACCTAACCAAACTTGCTGATAATGAAAAAATCCAAGACAAATTGCCACGAGTAAGATGGGAACCTGCCTCCTTCAGTTTATCAGCCCGGCACTCTTTCCACTATAGTACCACCGAGACCGATGGCGTTAAATCGTATCGTTGCAGTAATGGTGTTCCCCCAGCCAATCAGAAGCCTCCAAATAACACTGTTGGCAAAACTAATCCTGGAACAAAAATTCAGCCATTTGCACATTTGTCCACTCGTATCTTGTTACAAGATGCGTTATAGGCACATTACAGTAAATGTTTAAAAAAAATTAATTTTTGTTTGCTCCTCTATCAAGATTTGCTGAAAGTTAAATACATTATTTTGCATCGGGGAAAATACTATAAAACATGTATCTTACTTTGATTGTGAATTTACTGTTCATAGGCTAGCAATAGAATTAACTATAGCGTTTATTCTTTAAAATATTATCGACATTTATTATTTTTTTTATTTATTCTTCTACATCCTTTCCTAACGTAATTACAATATGAAAGTTGTATCCTTCTAAATTGATTTAGAAGGAAATTCTTTTTGCGGTTTTTTTGATTATCATAACCTTGATTTTATTGGTAAGAACTTCTCTAATCCTGTCTTAAACAAAAACTACAATATTATTATAATCCAACACCTAACTTTTGCCACTGGAAAAATAACATAATATAACGACCGTAGTCTTAACCTTCTGTTCTACGTTTGACCACACTTCAACCAAACCAATAAAAAGCAATTTTTGTGACGACAAGTTTCCTTAGACTTCTTCTGCCAATCAAAGCACTGAAACCAAGTTAACGATAATACATCAGAAGTTCTCAGCTCTTTTAGGCCACCCTAGTATTTAGTTAAACACTTTGAAGTGTTTTCATGCTTAACTCAGAATGTAATGATTACAACTTTATACCTATATATTTAATATATAATAGACGTGATACAGTACCATATATGGCATTATTTTTTTTACCTTGTTAATTTACAGATTTACTATATCTACAACATTTGAAAACCAGCAACCCAAAATCAAAGGTTCATGACCTATTTCATTAAATGCGCTAAGAGATGCTTTACACAGAATGTCTTTTCCTATAAACTCATCAGAGTTATAGGCCTACTTATTGTAAACGGATATAATTTTGGCGAAATAAGTTTTGGTTTGAGTACTTAGTCAACCCCGGACTATGGATAGGGCATATTTTACCTTAACTATTCAGACTACGGCACAAAATAAACCTACTACTATTATATCCCAAACAAACTAACTATAAATTAATGAAGAGCTTAAGCCAGATAATTAATTATAACATACGTTATAACGTTTCATATTTGTAAATGTATACAGTGTGTAAATTAAGAATTGAAACAAATCTGTATTTTTAAAACCGAAATAGATAGAAATATTCTGTTTGTGGCAATAATTTTTAACAAAGGTCCCGCAATTTTTTACATCAAAAATATTTTTTTACCCCCCTTACAGGGTAGGGGGTAGAGGGTGACTTATTTTTTTTTTTAAATAGCAACCCCTATTGAGTGACCCCTCATTTTGAAGGGTTTGTCAAAAGAAACACAATGACGCAGTTCTGAGGTGAATATCTTACCCCTAGCCAAAATGGCGGATATTCCAAAATGGGTGTTTTTTTACAAATATAAAATTTTGGAATGGCTGCCATTTAGGCTAGGGGTGAAATATCTACCTCGGATTTGTGTCATTGTTTTTCTTTTAACAAACCCTTTAAAATGAGGAGTCACTCAAAAGGGGTTGTTGTTATTGAAAAAAATAAGTCACCCCAACCCCCTACCCTGTTAAAGGGGTTGAACAAATATTGTTGATGTTAAAATTTGCGGAACCTATGCTAACAATCAATTCCATAAACAGAATATTTCTATCTATTTCGGTTTAAAAAATACAGATTTCTTTCCATTATTTGTGAAATTGGTGCTTTTTCCCATACATTAAATCAAATTTTGGAATGCCTGCTATTTTGGTTAGGGGTGAGATATTCACCTCGGATTTGCGTCATTGAGTTTCCTTTGACAAACCCTTCAAAATGAGAGGTCACTCAATAGGGGTTGCTATTTGAAAAAAATTAGTCACCCCCTACCCACTACCCTGTTTGGGGGGTAAATAAATATTTTTGATGTAAAAAGTTGCGAAACCTTTGTTTACAATTATTGCAAGAAACAGAATATCTCTATCTGTTTCGGTTTTAAAAATACAGATATGTTTCAATACTTAATTTACACACTGTATAACAAATAACCTTGACAAGAAATTACTCAAGGCACTTCTCGCTAATTTATTTCAGAAATAATTAACACTTGATTTGTGTTTATTGATTTATTGCCTAGGTAATTAGCAGATACGCATTAAGAATATTCAATTCATTGCTGAAAAGACTATGCTCAATATTCGTTAGGTAGTAAATAATGTTTCACAAAATAAATTATATATTTGTTAATTTTATAAGTGTATTTTATAAGTGGATTATAAGTGGATTATTTATATTGTATTTTATAAGTGGATAAAAAAAAATACTTGTTAAATTATTATTTTTATTTTTTGGCTTTTTAAATGTAAGCCTTTTAAAATGTAATAATCATTTTCAAGTACAGCGTGTCTTTGTTATTGATTTGAAATGTATGGTGACCAAAGGTAGACTTAACTATTTTCATAAATAAGACACCTAAAGAAAATGTTTTATTTAAATTTGAGGAAGTGTTAATATGGGGCGAAATTACAATCTTATCGTTTTAAAACTGTTTGATAGTATTTTACAAAACTTTTTTTATATTTATTAAAATGTGTATTACGACACAAGAACATTTTCGCATGAAATGTAATTTCATTTAACGTTTGAAATTGAACAACCCTTTTGAAAATAAAATCGTTAAACGCGAATCCAATTTAATTTGACAATAGCGACCGTTCATTGTTGAAGCTCAACACCAACAATTTACGAATATTTGCAAAGTGATTTCATGTATCATGATAAACAGAACTATTTTTATGAAAGTAAATAATTTAAAAAATTACTATGTCATTGTTAATAAGTTGAGGTTAGTCATAGTTATATAGTTAAACATGACCTTTTGAGATGTTGATGTCAACAATATTTTTTCTGAATACCACGCAGTTATGAGCAGATTGAATATATGATATATAACATTATCGCAAAGATTTCAATACTTTTTATATTATTATATATTTTATATTGAGCACATATTAGTTTAATACCGTAAGAATTTTTTTGTAAATCTATGACATTAATTGTAATTTTAATATATAAGTATTTTCTTCAGCTAACAACCGCATTGACTGTTAATATTTAACAATTTTTTTAATTACTTGATCAAATATCTTAACGATAATATGTACTTAAAAAAATACTCTACGTAAACATAAACACCATAAACATAAGCATGCAATTTTATTTCAACATGGTTTTGGGAATTATTTCAGTTAGGCTACTTTAAATGCTCGTTTCATATGGAAAAGACAAATTGATAATGTAAAATTCGTTTGTTTTACTTAATTAGTCTTATTTACCGTTTTCTAATTAATCTGATAATTAAATTACTAATAATTTAAATCTGCTATTTTCATGTTGATAACTAACAATTAATTAGCTCTTCCATCATTATACAACAGAGATAATGTTTCAGTTTTTTAAACCGGTTTATAAGCACATTTAATTTTATATGATAAGGTAAATTTATAATAGAAAGCAATAGTTGTAGTCAATACATACATGTTTTTCTAACCCTTTAAATATGTCAATACAGACATACAAACAAATTGGATTTGACCATTGATTGATTTTATTATGGTATTGCAATTTACACAAAATCTCTACCTTAATATCAATTGATTATTTAATCTCCCTATTACATTACGAAATGTGTATAAAAAGGTAAAGACCGTTCCGTTTCAAAACGTAAAAAATACGTTGTCGTAAATAACACACAAAATAAACCGTGTTTTTTAAACTCTACAATACAAAATAGTTTATCCTAATTTCAAATTTGTGCGTCATAATTTTGAAGTTTGACTGCGAAATAAAAACATATGTGTATACGTATAGTACGTATACACATTCATTAGCATAATACAAAAAATATATACCATATCATTAGCATAAGATATACAAAAATCGGCAACGTTGCTTTTCATAAATCATTAAGTTCTTTCATGTCCCAAAAAGGAGACCAAGCTGATACAGCTTGACATTGTAAGAACAGTGATGGGTCAAGGCATCGGCCAAGCCTAATGAATAACTCATCAGCCGGACTACATCACTCACTGCCAAAGATGTCTCTGTGTACGAATGAGGTTTAAGCTAAGAAATATATGGATTCAGGAAATGTGAATACAACTTAATACTAAAAGTCGTGCATGTATTTAAAATTATTGATAACGAATGCAATGTAGTACAAGTGTAATTCACTACTGAAAAATGGTCACAGTAGTTGCAGATTTGAGTACAAAGCAACCTGCTACTGAAAAAAAACACATGTTATAAAAGTCAATACTATTTTAAATTTTAAATCTGGTAAATTGTCATCGTTACGACGTATATTGTGAACATTTTTTATGATGGCAAATATTTTACCGACTCTAAGTAATTTATGGCCCCTATATTTATTATGTACATATTATTATTCATTAGCGTATACAGTTTTAGTAGGATTTAGAGAACCGAGACATGACGTTTGTACAATCTTTTTTGATTTATAATCATAAATTGGAACTAGAGTATTTAAAAGTAAAACATAATTGTAACCAATATATCTAGTAGTCAAGAGTTAACATTAGTATTAATCGACTTTGTTATAGATACAATATAAGGGATTTTAACCTTAACTGTTTCTACAACGTTCAATCCTTAGTTATAGTTTAAAGTTAATATCTAAAACACACTTTACTGAAGAGTCCAATGTTATAAAGTTTCGAAAATTGACTACGTGGAGAGTACAAATTCCAAGGATCGGCCAATAATGGTAAGCCGCAAAATTTTAAATTACTTGTAAGGAATGTTGATGTTCGTGACGTATAATTTCCTGGATCGGTATTTAATATAAACTTTCCATTAAAATCTACTTTTCAAACTACACTCAAAATGCATGCAATTTTAACTGTTTGTATTAAGTTATACAAAGGTGATATGCAATAAACTCATTGAAGTTATAAGATATAGTGTTATCATAAGGTTTTCTTAAAAACATTCAGATGTGCTATTATCACACTTTAGCTTCTATAATTACATCAAATGAACACGAGTGTCAATAATGTTTCAAGAACAGACTACTTATTAGCTTCACATGAGTCAAATACATAGAAATGCATTTAAATCAACGGAACCAGTTGCCTTTGATTTGATATGTACTACGCAGTTGCATCGTGAATAATTAAATATTTTGTTTAGTCAACAAATTAGCAAGCAATACACCAAGCTTTATCTAACAGTCTAAGGCAAAAGTAGAAAATATTAGCTTAGTAGAACAGTATATAAGCTATAAGATTCCAAACAGCTGCCAAACGCTTACGATTATACACTATTTTACGCCACAATAACATCAAATCTCGATTTTAGATGTAGTTTTTTTCCAAGCCCTTCAAATATAATAAACAGTTTTTTTCTGTTACAGATTTTCTATATTAAAACTAACTATATAGAAACTTCATTACCATGCCGACCTTTTTTGTGGGCTGCATCTTTAATGAAATCATATTAATACAACATTAATGTAATTGCATAAGAACATTACACAAAAAATAAATATATCTTGAGACCGGATGTATAAATTAAACGACAGAGCAAAACTGCAACCAGCTACTTTTCAATCGTGTTTAATGTCAGTTAGAAAACCCAAAAATGATGTTGATGGTTATGTAATGGCAGACAAATTGGGAAGGGTCGACAATAAAAACAGTCCACAATAGCAATAACGATTATCTCAGCCTGTTTTTTTCACCGTCACCACATATGCTATCTTCACATGAAATCAACTTTGTTTATATACAATGTTAACATTGTGAGGACATTTCGAACTATCAAAACGAATCGAAGGTTTTTTTTGGGTTAGTTGACCCTAACCAAAGAACGACACCTTACAAGCTCTTAGATTTCAGATAATTTAATAATCACCATTACATCTTATATATAGGCTTAAAGTACACGTACAGGTATAGTTCTTTTCCCCTTATTACATTTACGCATTTAACATTCATATATGGGTGTATGTTGACCAACCTTTGGCCTTGTAAGGTTTGTAAACTATCTTTGCTTAATTTAATTAATATTTATTTGTTGGTATATGGTGAGTATTAAAATGTAAATTGTTAATATACAATTGCCATAGAATATTTGTTTAATTAGCTCAAATTGTATTGCATAAAATATCTTAAATTTTAGTATTCAACCTACAAAACAAAAATTATTTTTCGTTTTGCCAATCTTAGTACGCATTTTTACGAACTGTGATGAAATATTATTGTGGAAATCGAATAACAAAGTAACTTCCACATTATACGAGTGATATATTATAAATGGAGTGGCAAGTGTTATACATTACAGTATATTAAAGTATCATGGAGCTCGGACATGTTAATATTCACGTCATTCTCACAAGTTTCTTTTTTTTAAACTAGCATGAGTGCTTGCAAAAATTAGTTATAAAACACATTACTTTGTATTTTATTACTCAATTTATTTTCATACATGGAATGGAAAATCAGAAATAATTTTGTTATTCATAGTTAGTAACAGAGCGACAAAATATTTTAGGATGGGAAAATAGGATGAGTAAAATCTTTAAGAACCAACCTTTAGCGGTTAGAAGATTATTAATGTAATCGCGCCTTTGAATGAACATAGAACATCTTTCGATCCAGGTTTAGCTTAGGAAAAATCTTAAGATTTTAAACATGCAACGATGTTTCTAGGTTATTCTTGATGCCTTAATGAAATATTCTACAGACAAAGAAATGTGAACTAATTAAATGCTTTCCAGAAACATGATCAAAGCTCATTTGCGGTAAATGTGCATTGCTTTTATAACCATTGAGTTCAACAAGTTTGTTAACAAATACCGGTACATATGTTAGGTTATTAAATCAGTTTTTAGTTTTATCAAATATCAAAAAATATGAACACTTGTGTTAGTCCACATATCAGAAAGCAGATTCAAAACTACAGCTTTCATCTTTGTAAATAAACAATTTGAAGTCCATAATTAAATCAACCGTACTGCCACCATACTGACATATCACCAAACAGCAAGTTAAACAGCTGTACACATGATACTCCTCAGCTTTGATGTTGATTATTAACTCCATGATTGGCTAAAGGTAATCAGCATAAAGAACCATGCCACACACAAGATTATGAACAGTATTTTAGCAGGTAAAAAGCTACTTAGATTACGATTTTCAATGGGTTTGTGGTTCTCTAAATCAATTGCAAACTGAAAACAAGTACACTATTATTTTCTTCCGGCAAATCAGTATAATTTGCCGTTTGCACGACACCAATATAGTTTGTCAAGAGCGCTCCAGTGACAAATGGCTATGTCATTTGCAGATATGACAGCTATGATATCTCTATCGTTAGTGAGAATTGCAATTATAGTTGAAACATGTTTAAATGCATTTAAATATTTTCTTTTTTTAATCAACCTAAAGCTTAAAATTAAATTTCCCGCTTTCACCAAATCTCGTTTTTACTCTGACTATAGATCAAACCAAATGTTATCTATGGATTTACTTTCTTGAAACTGCTTCCTGATTAAAACTAGGTTCATGTTCCACGTCAAAATAGAATACATTTTTCTCAAAATAAAAATTACGAAAATACTATTTTTACCCCTTTGAATGTTTGATTTTTTTCTTTTATCGGAAGATTAGGGTTTTATAAATTTGGAGGGTATACTCGTATGTACATGTGTAGTGGTGTCGTCTTATTGGAAATAAGCTCTTCCTATTTTATTATATTATTAATATAATACATCCCCTCCATATTATTAATAATATTGTACGGTAGAAATATTATTACGGATAATAGGCTTTAACTTTAACTTTAACTTATTTCCTAAACAATTTCCTTAAACAAGGCAAAAGAAATATTGAAACGTATAACTTTAATCGTATTTTACATGCATATTTGTTTGTTTCCAATCGAATAGTATTAGTTTAAAAAATACCAAATACGTCGAATGAGGAAAAACCAATATTACTAGAATGTAAAATGATAAGCTGGATTTATATGTGCGTTTTGTGAACAAACAAAACAGGTGAATTGCTATTGTTTTGACTTTATAAAATTACATTCTTAGTAAACAAAGAATTTTTAAATATTACTTGCTCTCAGAGTGTTGTGGTTCTGACGTTTCCCTGTTCAAACAGTTAAGTTGAGTGGAATTTGTTACTCGGCAACCAGTTTGTGTAGCATAACGTTGGTAAGATTGGGTTGTAATCAACAGATACTAATTTCTAGTTAATTTTAATTTTTGTTCTTTTTTTCTTAGAACTGAAACAATGTTATATTAATAAAACTACTGAGATGGTCACGAACTTAAATCTATTGATGTCTGGTGAACACAATATTCACTGAGCAACACGTACTTTTTGTAAGAATATGTGTAGCTGAAATACAGGATTTCTATACTAGATTAACTAATAATATAGTGC
Source organism: Macrosteles quadrilineatus (assembly GCF_028750875.1). Taxonomy (NCBI): domain Eukaryota; kingdom Metazoa; phylum Arthropoda; class Insecta; order Hemiptera; family Cicadellidae; genus Macrosteles; species Macrosteles quadrilineatus. The sequence goes on from NW_026542597.1 coordinate 64,050,499, forward strand.
CTTGATAATACTGCTATTCTCTGTTTTTACTACATACTTTTAGGTTGCTTTATAGTTTTATGGGAAAAGCCGTATGGATTTTTCTTACGTGCTTACAAATCGTACACAGAATCGCAGCTGTGTGACTCCTTAAAAATATTAGGGCTTTCCTCTGGTTAAAATATTTCTTTATGTAGTTTACCACACATTAAATACAAATATATATATTTATTGAATATTTACAACAATTTAGGCTAGCTGTATCTAGGAACATATAGGTGTCAGTAGTTTTTATTTATGTAGAGAATGATTTCAAAAAATCTTTGTTAACTGAGCTTTAGCATACAAATAGATAGTAACTATGTCAGAAGGTCATATATAGGATGTCTTTGGTCCAGTAATAATAACTGGATAGCTTATTTTCTATATGTGACATTCCCTTAAAGTTCGGTAGAAAGTTTGGGGACACCCTGTATTTATGTAATACCATGCTGAACCCGCAGGTGTTTTTAAAACGTGTGCGACGCTTTTATAATCATTATAGGTGTTAAAGGGCATTTATATTTGATATTGTTCTTTCCTCTAGTGATTGGTTAACAAATAAAATATAAATTATAAAAGTAAAAATTGTAAGATAAATGTCACTCTTATGACATGAGGACTTACATAATGTTAAATCCAATCAGCATTACTGATAGTTTTTAACTAACAAAAATCAACTATTATTTATATTTTGTTGTACAAATTTATTTACCTGTTTGTTAGAACATCCAATTGATCTTATGATTTTATGCAGTGAAAAGTATATAAATTAGTGTAAACACAAACCTTGTATCTTTCACTATAAAATGTTGTCCATATTACACGCACCGTAGTAAATATTTACGACCAGAAACGTCATAACAAATTTATATTCTACTCTGGATCCGTAGTGCGTCACAATCTGTTCTCAGGTGTGGCAAGTTTGCAGAAACAATTTTTCACTTCATAATATGATTTGTAGCAATTCTAAAACGAAGATTTGCTAAATGAATAAGTTTTTCGTATGGTTGTAAAACACGCTTTTATAATCTACTTTTCAAAGAAAACATTTCCATGACTAAATTTTAATTTTTATCATCTTTTAACGGATCTTGTTTGATTACAATAGGTGTTTTCTATCATACTTTGTTAATATTACTACAAATTTGCCATAAACTTTTCAGAATATTAATTAGATTCAACATAAAAAATGTTCTGGTACAAATATACCAAGCTTTTACGAGTATAGTTTCCAATTCCTGGTAACTGAAATTTTTACAAATATCAAAATTTTATATTTCTAAAGCATATATATTATAGAATGGTGTATGGTGCTCTTTTTTGCGTCAAACGTTTCATGTTGTAGTTTGACGCAAAAAGGTAACATAAACCCATTTTATATTGCAATTTACGATCCAGAGGCTTACCCATTATACAAAAATCAAATATATTATATAACAAATAAATATATTAAAAAAGTACTGTACTAATGAGAGTGATGGGTCAAGCCATTACTCCAGTCTAATGAATAACACATCAGCTGTGCCGCGTTACTCACTGTCGGGACCGACTCTGTATGAAGAGAATATGTTGATTTTGTGGTGATTTATAGTACAAAGTGTCAAGCTAATCTTCATTCTGTAACAGTGTTATAAGTTGTTTAAAGTCTTTGATGAGTTAAAACTTACGAGTTTTCGAAATTTACCAAGTGTTGCTTAAAATGTGGCATAAACTGTTATGCAATTGATATAAAAAAAACTACAAGATATAATATATTAGTGAGAATCCGTTTCGTACTAAAATGATATAAACACTATAATTTTATTAGAAAAATATATAATTCCTCTTTGTGAGTATAGGTCGGCCGCTTAGAAAACGACCTCCTCCAGCATTGGTTTAGCATTAGCGCGCAGGTCGTTTTCTAAGCGGCCGAACTATAGAAGCAATTATTTCAATATAGAAAATAAACCTTACTGTGCACTTCCCCAGTAGAAAAATATATAAACATATTTAATATGTAACACGTCCCAAAAACCAAATAAACAGTTTCGGTTCTGGGGATATACCAATACTGTTCAGCCCCAAAATATGCAATTACTTTGGAATTTTGATGTTAGTGACGTATGATTTCCTCCACCGGCTTTAGTTGTTAGTTTTAAAAAATTACGATAACTCAACTTTTGTTAGCTTAGATTTTCAACATATTTTGGCTACACAAATTCTTACTGATAAAAGCTTTTACGTAAATAATAATGGAAAAAATATATATTTTAGGAATTATGTAAGTTTATATTTCTATATAATATAATGTATAGGCTAAATAGCAACAATATGACAATTGCATTAATCAATATCGGTAATGCCAAACAGTTTTCTATGCAATAGAATTGTATGAGTTGTATTGAGTACAGCTGTTTTTCCCGGACCAAAGCTTTGCGTGAAAGTCCATTAAAGCGGAGTAGTGTGGCTCAAATCCTATATTTTGTTTTTATTCGTTATGTTATGTTATGATTTTTTTTTTACTGTGTTTTACCTGGTAGCAGTGACATTGATGTAATATTCTTCTAAAACTTACCTTGCCGAAAACTACTGTACAATTATTCAATTGCTACATAACGTATAAATTCTCTTAAAAAATATACAATGAAGCATAACTATTACATATAAAAACAATTCTAAACATTTTAAAATCTACCAATTTTCCATAACAAAAACATTTAAGAGCATTTTCTTCTGTTTATGTGATGCTATTATAGTGGGGCACAGGGCTAGTACCTTGACCAGGGACTGAATTACGTTTTAGTCTTGAATAAGCCAAAAGACAAAAACGTATTCATGTAAATAGCATCATACATACTAACAAAATCATTGGTTACTGAGATATTCGGGCACTATAAAGATTTGTTATATCATATGATTTACACATACAATACAAATGTTTGTTCAAAGTATAAAATGGTTGATTCTGTTGATTTAGTTTTCTGTTTTGGTTTGTTCGATGTGAGTCGTGTTATAGCAAACAGTGGAATGTGATTGTGAAAAATTCCGATAGCTATTTTCCTCAATGTTACGTTTATATTTAGACAGACCGCACAGTTTTATAACAAGTTTCCGGTTTTATTCTTACTGTTTTGGACTTTTCAGGGTGTTGGAACAACTGTATTGTTCAAGTATATTGATTGAATAACTAATAGATTATCTTTCCATTAAGGATAGGTCCAGAATTCTCTCTAAACATGTATTTTTTGCCGTCGTCTTCTTCTCCTTAACACTAACAGCAACAGCACAGCATCTTCCTCTAAAAATGGCATTATTGAAACTGATACCTTATCTTCCTTGTAACTAGCCTGTGCATCTTCCATGATTGTATTTCATTGCATGACAGTAAACATCATGCTAATGTCATGAGTGACATTATGCCAGTGACACCGGAGTGTATCCTACCTAGTCTAGTCTAGACGATGCTTTTCTTGCTGATTAGGATGCCACATATTATATCGCATCCCTAGTATTGCGCAGTTTGGATAGAAATAGATAAATGGTTCACTGTACATTCTTATGGTCCGTGCCGGCCGGCACACGTCGCTGAAACTAGTCGAAAATAGGCAACGGATGTTCGACTGAAGAGTCGTGGACGTCAAGGTACGTAAACCGTTATAATTGATTACCAATAACGGAAGGTTTCAACATAAATAGTACAATGGTGTTTATGAAATGACGGTTATAAAATTATATTAAGGAATTGAGCAGCTAGCATGGAACTGTTTTCACCATATCAACAAAAAAATGCTTTCTTACACCATACTAATAATTTGAAGCCTCAGATTTCCCTTAGCTATTAAACATGCACCAAACAACACTTAATTGAAGAAATTTAGGCCTACTATAATTTTCGTAAAACTGTTAAATCAAAATATCACTTGCATGTGATGCCTCTGTGCAAAAAGCTTTATTTATTGATGCTAAGCGATATTATTTGCTTGACGTATAGCTAATCAGCATGTGACAGGACAAATATTCATGTCTTTGATCAGTATATCACACGTCACACCGACGTATCAGTGAGGTCTAATCAGCCGTATAACTTGGTCTAAAATAATCAGTTCTGCTTTGATGTTTACTGGCTCAGTGAGTAGTTCAAATCAGTTCATTAAACAAGCTGAAAACCCTCATAGATTAGTGAATGAAATTAAGGTTGATTATATGGAACACTGTATATGAATAAAACAAAAATTATTGGATATAAATATTATTACGGTAGCCTTACTAGCTACCTTACGTACCTTACTACCTTACGCAGCTACCTGTTTATTATTTAAATACAACTCAAACAATAATTTCATCAAGTAGCTAATGTCATATTCTTATTATTTGTGTAGTTTTTAATCAGTATAATATAAATATAACACATAGACGTATAAAAACATAATATTTCTAAGATTATTTAAATACAAACTGGTTTGGCCACTCAAACTTTAAGCTCAATAGTTACATCCAAGGAGTTTTTAATTATTTTGTTTGACGTTCACATCTTTTAGCGTATATGGAAGAATTGTTTAAAGTGGTATATCCCAATATCTATTTAGGCTATGTCTTGTCTATACATTCATATCACCAAAATTCACCCTTAATAATGTATACTACTCTTATTTACTGTATAGTATACCAGAAGTACGTGTACGTCTACATATGTTTGTGATTAAATATCCAAGCAAAACACAGTCCATGTACGCAAAACATTTTTAGTTCTGTCAACGGTTGATAAAATAAATAATCACAGAAAAATTCCATTCTTAGCTTCCTTTTTTCAGTAGTACAGTATTTCCTCTAAAAATATCGTCACCATAAACACGTGTACGGTGTTTAAATGGTTTTTATTACATCCTCTTATTAAATTTGAGAAATTCAATGATCAACACAAGTATGGGACAGTCACTATAGTTAATACATCAGTTGTATTAATTCATGAATACCAGAAGCTATCTACTGACTTCCAAAATTTTCAACCACTATAAAATAATTTGAAAGTAGGCCTACATTTCTAAGTAAAGTTAGTAAAACAATACTTTACTTTTTTATTAGGAAAATACATCTGTGTTACCTAAACAATGTAATCTTTAAAACATATATCTCCATAGTATTAAAAGCTGCATTTTCGATAATTCATTTTTAGTGATTCATGTACGAAAGTAAGCTCGGGTATCCCAATAAACCAGGTAGATGGGTTGAGACTACACCTGTGTATTCTCATCGCACTTCGAGAAACTCTGCCTCTTTTAAGTTCCCTCCCAGTAAAGTTTAAGTAAAAAGTTTAGACGGATTCCGTAACCCCGTTCCTTGCTGAAATTACATTATAAATTAATTCTATTCACCTGTAATGCTGATGCTGATTCTGCTTATTGAGTGTGTATTTTCTCCAAACATATTATATTTTTCTCATTTCATTTTAGTCTTTGTTCATGTTACTATCAATATAGTTAAACTTGAACGACTTGAATAACCTTAGCTATTTAAGTTAGATAATCCGTAGTAACGGACTATTATTTGATCAATTTTCTAATGATGACACATGAGAAATAATTTATATTTCCTATATTGTAAAGCATTTTTTTATAATGCTTTATTTCGATTGAATATTCAATTTAGTTCAGATTAGAAGTTTAAAATATTATCAAAAAACATTCAGACCAGTACGGTTATTCAAAAGTATCTTAGAGTAATGATAATATATTTGTAACAGTTTAACATGTTACAAGGAAATTATTCGCTTTTATTTATGAAATACCCGGAGCACGAATCCTTATACCAAAATTACTGCTTGACTATCTACTAATGACAGGAATGTGATGGTGTGGCAAAATAATATTTGACTGGTTGAAAACCCATACAGTATATTATTAGAATATTAGTGGTTTTCTTTTGGTATTCCATGGTGGTTGATGATGAAAGTGCTATAAATAATCTTCCAACAATTTAGTCAAAAGACATTCTACAGGTTTCAGCAGTACTAAGGAAAGCCAGACCACCGCAGTCTAACTCTGGAAGAGAGATTTGTCTTACATAACTTACCCAAGAACGATTCAAAGATCATACTTCAGGTGAACAAAGCTAATGCAATGGAAATCATAAAGAGCAATGTTACATAAACGAAAGACGGAAATGCTATACGAAGTTCCTTACAAAACCTTCATTTGCATATTGTGTATCTTCTGTCAACGACTATACGACTTGAAAAAAAAAACCTTATTCGTAAGGGATATCATAAAACAACATTATTTACTTTAAATTTTACAGTATTGCATCTATTAGCAATCATTAAACGAACAAAGAGTAAAAACTATAATATTGTTGCATAATTTAAACCATTCTATAACGGTCGATGTTAGATAAGGTTCATAACAAACAACCTTGGCAAGTAACCAAACACAAGGCACTTCTCGCTAATTTCCAGAAACCACTTAGGCTCGGCTTTGACTCAGTAGCTTGTAGGGTTGTGTTGAGAGTGTTTATATTTATGCATAACATAAATGTAAGCAGTATTTTTGTATATATTTTATATATATAATTTTTTTAAAGTATTACTTAAAAAAGTAATAATTTATTAACAATTGCCTTAGTCTAGACTAAAAGGCCGTACTGCACTAAAAGTGACTTCACTTTTATCCAGTTGTTAATTGGTTAATATTGATTGTTTATTAGTAATTCCATTCACATTCAATACATTTTAAAGTCATGTTAAGCCTTAGACTGGCGTGGCTAAGTTAAGATGAACGAAAACAAACTAAATCAGTAGTCATGTAGAAGGTGCAATATCATTTTGATGTTTCACATATTCTTTTAATAATGGCGCTTATAATCGTGCTTAAGCTACTACTTGGCCTTTAAAAGAAAAAATTTAGGATATAATTGCTTTTGATCTTGATATTGTTTGTATAATTTTACCAAAAGCGCGTGTGCATGTGTTGTGGCATTTTTACTAATACAATCTTAATCTTGTCATCCCATACTATAATATGGGCAAAGTTTTCGCGCACAATGATTTCAAAAACGACTGCAAAGATTTTCTCAGAATCTTTAGAAATATCTTAGTTTTATGCTAAATATCCATTCTAGGCTCAGTTCTAAAAAAATGGGTTTTCTTCAAAAAATTTAAATTATATTGTCAGATATTTAACATTTGTTTTATGGATTTTCAAGTAGCTATTATGGTTTTAAGATTTAATGATGACAATTTTGATAGGGGACCTATACAGCCTAGGGAGGTGTCCCTAATTTTGAAGATAAATTAAATTACAACCAAGAATGTTAGAACCTAAATAATTGGCATTAAGAATAAAAGCTTACATCTGGAAATTTATTTTATTATAATTTTACTTGGTTTTACACAGTACATATTCTGTAACTGGTGTTCGTTATTGTAAATTCACTACTGTAATTTGATTTCGGAGTTGATCATAACACTGTGATGCATTTGTAGAATGCTTCAGGATGAATTGCTCAAAAACATCTAGGGTCCTGTCATGAACTTAATTTGATAAGGCATATCCTTGCATATTTTCGCATATCCATCTATCTTAGAGTTAATCCTACTTTATACATGCTGACAGCCTAATCTAAAGATTCCTGCACGTTCTTTAAGATATCATTATTAACAATAATTATTTAGAGTTTATAACGTCTTATTTTGATAAAAGGACTGAAAAGTGCTTTAATAAATTTTCAAAGTGATAACTGGTTTGTAAAATGATTTTCCAAGGGAAGATATGAATAGGAACAAGTATGTAGGAATATGTATATATATAACTAAATATATAAACAAATTGTGTTTTAAAACGTCATACTGGAAAGTAATACTATTATAAAATAGCATATTTTGACGTTACTTAGGTGGCTAGACATATATTTAGTCCCTATAAGAGTTGAATGAGCCTATTTTTACAATGTCTCTCATTCTAAATTGCCAAAGTTTAACTCCATCATGTGACTTGGCAATCTTGAACATCCAATCTAACGACTTAGATTGAACAAACTTTCAACGGAATGTGAGTCTTACATTTTCCCTGAGTGCATTTTTATTCCTTTTTCCAGTAAAAGGTTAAATACCAAGAATCAAATATTTATACATTTCATGAAATACGATGAGATGATATTTTGTTTCTTCCTAATGTTAAATCTAGACCTTTAGTAATAAAAAACAGTGTGAACTTGTAGTCAGTGGATATTACCATAGACGAGCATGTTTTATGTATGATATTACCAAAACCTAAACTGGATTTTGTAATACTGTATAATATTTGGATATGATTTAAACCAACTTTAAAACAACTTTTTCGTCATACTGCAGCAAAAACAGCCGTTGTTAATACATGCATTGCGGGTTTTAAGTAGCTATATTACTCTATAGGGATTAATAATAATCTTTAGTCTCTGGGGAGTAAAAATCTGCTGTTGTAAACAGTTGTAAACAACTTCAATTGTGGCAATCATATCAATCGAAATTATTTATGGATTGATTTATTAGGTAACGTTTTAGCTTATTGTTGTCGATTGCTCGACATGTCGATGGTATAATAACAAAATCAAAATAGACGAAATAATTGAATCACTTACTAAACAGCTGCTTATTTTCATTAGCAGAATTGAAAACAAGCTGGAAGTCGTTTTGAGAGGTTATCTTTACATCTATATCTATATCTATATCTATATATATATAATAGGCTAAGCCGTTTTTTGTTAATCGAACTCCTCCGTTAATATTTACCCGATTTTGACGTTTGAGGTCTCAAAATAAAGGTTAAATCGTGTAGTTGTGCCCAACAGTATTAGATTTTCGATAAAGTCGTTGGTAAGGGCGTCAGAGGCCTTTAAAGTCAGTTTTTTCTCCATAAGGATAACATGGGAGATAATTTTTATTTTTAAAAACATATGTTTTTAGTTGAAAATAGTCAAAATCTACTACATAAAAAAATTGGTGTGTATTATGCCTGTAAATGTATATTAAGTTTAATAATGTTTTGAGTAACTTAAAGTGTACTCATAATGGATCATACTACTTTATTTTAATGCTGAGAATAGTAAAATTTAGTTGAGAATAAGTTACCATGATTTACAAAACTGTAATGTAATATTTAAAATCACAAATATTTGACATGAAACAGCTGATCTACCAGACAATTTATTTATAAATCAAAACAAAAGAAAATCCCCTCTTCAAGTTTGTTGCCATACAAAAATATTAAAAAAAAAATATGCATATTTATCACGGAAATTTCTGACCAGGGTAATTTTCCTCAAGGTGATTTCACGAATAAAAACTTAGTAAGTTATTCAAGGAAGTTCTTTTGTAAATAAAATAGATTGTTTTGGGATATTTTTAAAAGGGGATTCTTCATGAACCATTTTTATGTTCTTCAAATATGCTATATATTGGTTTTATTAAATGTGTTTTAAAATCTTAAAATAACCATAAAATACTCGATAACTTATTAATTTACTAAATATAAGACGTATACAGCTAGAAAATGGATGGTCTGCTTTCCTTCTAAGGCTTCATTCATTACTGTATTTTTATTTCGACTGAGTCAATATATAACACGATGAATTTGTTTTCTAAATTCATATGTTTTTTTTTTACGGCGCGTTGAGCCGCACGGGTTCACTAGTACATTTTGTTTCGTTTTCTAGCTTTGTTTTTGTTAATGCAAATAGTTGTAAATAATGTGTTATTTTTAGTAACCGTGTTAAGTGACGCTGTCAATCCCACTTTGTGGGTAAAAGACGTATAAGGTATAATTCAATATGATGAAAAATATAGTTTAACACAAGGGCCCTTTTAACCCTCGCTCATTTTCTGACCTCGGCTTCACCTAGATCGTAAAACTTTACTTCGGGTCAAAAAGAGTCCCTTGGCCCTAGTTATGAAATATACTATTTCTAATAAAGTTTTTCATTAGACCATTACTGATTTTTTTTTTACCTTATAGGATATACATTATCTCACCAAATTAGTATAAATAATAAAATAGAACTTAAAATATAAGCTTTAGTTTAAACAAACTACGTGCTCAGTAGCATGCACTGAACAACCAAAAAAACACGAGAAATTATTCGAAACACATAGGCCTACTATATATATTGTAAAAAAAACTTCATTGCCATAAAAAAGTCTTGTTGGTAAAAAAAAATTTACTGGACAGTGATGGGAGAGGTCTAAAACATCAGTTTGGTTGAACAACTCACTGTAAAAGATGGCCATGGCTAAGGGTTCGGTTGAGTTGAACTTATATTGAATCTAGTATTGCAAAGTATACAATATCTTGTAAAAATTGTACTCACTTAAAAAAACTGCTCCATGATTTTTTTTACAGATACCATATAGTCCGAATGCAATTGACCTCTGTAGTATTCCCCAGCACTGAGGTTTAGATATTCATAAAGTGTTAAGAAAAAAAAACATGCCAACTAGTTAACGAATTAATACGATATAAAATGCAATATATTTGCACTGTAGATCAATTAATGTTCAATTAATGATCAATCTATCACGATGCCTTTAGTATTTTAATAAAATTATGAGTTGTACTTGACAGGGATAACAGGTGAGATGAAATTTTATCATCCGATAATTTAATTGAACAGCAACTTCACTACGTCTCATTTATGTTATGAGGTTAGAGTCCGATTATGTAGAGAGATAGTTGTTCAAACTATCACATTAGTTTGGTGATTGTCACATTGTTGCCAGTGTACATTAACCTACACTAATAGTTGCACTTTACATAAATGTCTTATCCCGGTTTTTCATTGCGTTTTCCTTCTCGGTATGTCTCGTCTACGTTTGTCTTTAAGTTTCAAATAAAAAAGTATTCTTGGAAAAAAGATTCGGGGTTGTATAGTTATTCTTTATCATAAAGCTCAAATTCCAGCTATTCTTGCATTCTAGGCTACATTGAAAACTATTTGATATTATTTTCATATAAGATAGTGGCACTAGTATTAAGATTCATGCGACAAATTAAATGTTGTAGGCAACTTATCACGGTTATCAAGGAAAAAAACTAAATATGAGAAAACAAAATATTGACTTAGTGGACCATTGCCTTCCAGACGATAAAATGTGATATTTACATGTGGTATAAGCCCAGGAATAATATTGTAAAAGGTTAGTAAAGAGTTACCACCATGACATTCATATCTTAGTGAAACATGTTGTTTTCACGCTTTAAGGATTTCCCACGCTTATTTTTTAAACAATCGTCAAACATGGTGAATCTAATTTTTTACAATTGTCGCTGTTTTTGTGGCGGCTAAAAGATAACAGTATTGGTTGTGAATAGGAGAAAATACAAACCTAAATAGCTTTTAATAATAAAAATGATTAGTTTACTTTGTTATACCATTGACTACTTAGGTTTTGTTAATTCGGAAATACAAAAATAACATCCAAAAGATAAAGTAATGTCATTTTTGCGGTGTTTAAATGAGTAAAATCTAACACACAAAATAAAAAAAGGCTTTTTAAATATTAATGGCTAAAAATAAAATTTGTATTCTGGCAAAAAGTGAAAAGGTTATACGTTTAAGAATCCCTTTACAGGTTGGATAATAATTAATAAACCCTCAATGAATATCCAATTCATTTCATGGCAGGGCATGCTTTCAAACAATCTTGAAGCATCGACTAAAATGTCTATGGTTTACTATACTTACTTAGTATAATAGGCCAATACCAAAAACATTGAAGGCTGTAACTCGTCCGTTAAGTACCAGTCACAAATACATAATTATTTTTCAGAAAACTATAGAATACTTGCCCTTTACACCCAATTACTCAAAAACACCGGTATAAAAAATCTACTTTAGATAATAATAAGTGTTTTATGTAACTAAAATAACTCGAAACACAGACAGTTGCCACTCACAAAAGCAGAAAGTTGATAAAAAGCTACATATTGTTGCCTTTGATGACAATTAATTTGCAAAAAACGCTCATCGGTGCAACCTCCATACTTTGACATGTCACCTAGATCTAATCAGCAAGGTAAACAGCTGCCCACACGAGACTGCAGCTTTGATGTTGATGATTAACTGAGTGATTAGCTTCTCTGTAGCTAATCGGGATACCTCATACTCCATACTATAGTAAAGACTAAAATTATATGCAAATATAGCGGCAGCATACATTTTAACTACCACGTCATAACTTGTCATGCTATGAAACATATTTGTGTTTTGCCGTTTGACTATTTAAGCTGTTTAAAAAGGTTTGAATATGTTAAGGATAATTTTATATCCATATCCAGTGGTAGCTTTATCTTAAAATATGATCAAATACCAATTTAAGAAATAAGTCTGCTACAATACACCAAGAATCCATATATATTTTCTGTTAAGAACGTATTACCTCATCTAAGTTTCTCCAAAATATACGAAAAAGTAGGATCCGAAGTTTGTTTAAATCTGCAAGAAACGTATCCAACAAAAATCTTTAACTTGCCAGAAATGTCATCTTATCTGCTCAAATTAAACAAAATTTTAGTAAAATAAGGTTTTGATTATAACAATAGTTATTTGGCCACTAATTTGGTTTATTAGTAGTTTACGCAACGATTGCGTGAAGATAGTGTTAACGACCCGAGTAGAAAATTTAAGGTACGAGTCTTGGCGAGTGCCTTAGACTGCTACCAGTGTCGTTAACACTATTTACGCCAGTTACAAACCCTACTTTAATTACGACAATGTTTTAATAAATAAAAATCACAACTCATAGTTTCTGAGAGAGGTTATGTTTTGATTTATAACCTCTCATTACGACTAAACCGTGTGCAACGAAACATTGTACCAAACACTAATTGCACCACCCAACAATTAAATTGACCTGAACAGCTGATTAGTTGAAGTTCTAATAACTACAATTTTACTTCTCCTCTCCCAATTCTTGAATCTCATGAATGGGTCTGTAACCCGTGGTGTTATGAGTAAAACGAGGCTGTTATGAAAGTAAACAATGCTGTTATGAGAAACTTTTCAATTCTTAGAACTGAACCGAAACGACCACTTTAAAAACGGTAGTAGGTAAATATTTAAAATTCTTATTACTCATGAGATTGTACTCAGCGCCTATTAGCAAATTCCATACATAGGTCTCATGTTAATACCCACGTTTGATTTACTTTTTCGTTTCGATGTCCCCAAGGCCAAAAACACTATCCGGTTAAATATATATGCATAACAATATTTATGTATACAGTTTTGAAACAATCTATTCATCTATATACATTAAACTACCTATTTCATTATTAGATTTGGCCTATCAAAACACTTTTTACATGAGCAATCTTGTTACGTCTCTGAAAATAACCTAACTTCTGAATTAAGCTGTAAACACACTCGTTGTAAATATAAAAGGGAATCCTTGTAGACTTAAGATACCAGAGACGTTCTTGGCAGTAAAAAAGGTTCATCTTCCTTTGATATTTACGACTTTTTACGAGGCAGGATCCAACATCCAGTTGAATCAAAAATATACTGTTTATAAATTAATTTACTCAAAACTGTGTCCTTCAATTAATATAAACAATTTAAAATAATATGTTATATCATAATAAATAAAACATTCAAATTTTGTTATTAATCTTGATTTGAGTTGAATTGTAAATATTTTACAAATTGGGTTTCAATCCAAAGCGAAATTGAGTTGTTTAAATAACTCTGTACCATATGTACAATAAGATGCCAATTTTCCTGTTAGTTTAGCTTCAGTCATTCATGTAAAAGACAAAGCAACGCTCAACAACCAATCAGATGTCTAGTTAGTTTCTTGCACAGATTTGTTTAAACCAAGGTTATATAAGGCCCTCTGCCACGTGCTGCTGTCTCTTTTACAGTCAGTTTTTCATAAGTAAAGTTGTTTTAAATTCAGTGCTTAACCCCGTTTTGGGTAAGTTTTTCTTTTTTCAAAATTTAGTTTAGTTTTGTAGAAGTCTCCAAATTAAATAAATGCCTTGCTTTCTCTTATTCAAAATTCACAGATTAAAATTATAAATTTTGTTAAATTCCAATTTAAAATCAGTAGAAATCCATCAGTAGACAAAGAACTAAAAGATTGTTTTATTTTCAGGGTTTTTGATAATGTTCACTAAAACATAAATGATAATTGAAGAATGAGAAATTTTGTTAGAACAATGTCAAGTAAAATATAATTATTTAATACACAAGATCGAAGCAAGATGTTGATTTATTTGTTTATTCCTTAAAGCTAAATTGTGCCTATTTATGAATTTTAAAATTAAAGGGTACAATAAATGCGCCACTCTGCTAAGTATATTTAAAATAATGAAGAGGATTAATAGCCTATTAATTAAATGTATGGAACAAGAAGGAAGTTTTTATTTTTATTATGAAGAGGATTAATTAATTATTTTATTTTGCAAACAAGTTTCATTTAAAATGGCTTTGAAAGTAGATTTTTTGTTAAGAGATGAACTGGAATATGAACTAACAGTAAGGGGAATTGGTGTTAATAAAAGTGATACTGTTCTTGCATTGCGTAAAAAACTAAGAGAAGTTTTAAAAGTAGGCCTAGAAAGAAATCATCTAAATTTATGTGAAAAATTAGATTCTGATATAAATTTGGAACTCATCAAAGCCGGATTGGAAAATTTAGAAATTAAAGTAGCTAGCCTAACTGAAACCGAGACTCATAATCTAAGTGAAATTTCTCGCATTGAAACAAGATTAGATCACTATGATTATAGAACAAAAGCTACAGGTAAATTTAAACTTCCAGATAAAGACAAAGAGTTGTTGAGTAAATTAATTAAACAGTTAGATAAAATCCAAAAGGATTTTAACAATGTCCATTTTGATAAAGCAAAAAAGGAAATAATCGAAAGGAAGATAAGTGAGTCAAATCTAGAGGATGAAAATGATGTGTTTAAAACTAAAAGTATAGATTTAGTAACCCCTGTAGAAGTATCAAATGTAACAATGTCAAACATGTTTTCCAAATTGCCTAATCCAGCTGAAAGACATTTTAAAAATCTCAAAGTCACTGATGGATTACACGCAAGGAAACTTTTGAATTTTATCAATACAATCCTTAAGGTCAAGGATGAAACAAAATTTAGTGATACTCAGATCTTAGATATTAGCTTGAGTTATGCTTCAGGACCATTGTATGCAAAAATCATAGAAAGCAAAAATAGTAGCTTAAGTATTGATGAAGTGCATACTAAATTGATTGATTATTTTATACCAATTGGTTTAAGAGAAAATCTCAAAAGGGACCTTGTAACTCGTCCTCAAAGGATGGGTGAACCACTGAATATCTATATTTTAGAAGTAAAGGAAAATGCAAAGCTTCTAAAATCTGCATTTTCAGAAAGAGATCTTGTCGAGTTGATAAAAATTGGCCTAAACCAAGAAACTAGAAGTAGGCTAGTTTTTGTGAGCGACCCTAAGTCATTTGATGAATTGAGTCAATTGTGTATTCATGATCAAAACGTCCGCTTTGAAGATTTTAGGCGTAAATCAAATAGGCCCCCACCTTTTCACACAAAACATGCAAATTTTGTACCAGCACCTAGGAAGTGTTTTGCATGTGGTAAATTGGGTCACATAGCTAAGTATTGCTACAGCCAAAATACAAAACCAAGACCCTCTGTCCATGGTAATAGTCATGCCCCAAATCAGTCATCAAGGTTCTTTACAAAAAACGAGGCTCAGGGGAGAGCCTCGGATTCGCAAAAGTAAAACAAGAGCTCTCCCAGAATAAAACTAGAGTATTTTTTAATTCTAAAAGGAAGAAAAGGTATCTAAATGTCCAAGAAAAGAAACAATTTAAGTGCAAGTTTAAGAACGAATTAATTTCTATTACAAAAAAGGAAACTGGAGGATTTTATAGTACTCTACCAACTGTTAAAGTATGTTTTAAACCAAATCTATTTGAAAATGCTTTAATTGACACAGGTAGCTCAGTAAACATAATAAGTGAACGATTGTTTAACAAGTTAAGTAAGTACCATGTTATCAGTAACGTATGCCAACCTGAAATCTTGTGTAAAACTGCAGCTAATACTAAAATGCAACTAATAGGCAAGTGTGAAATCAAAATCATGATAAATAAGTTTTCTTGGAATTTAGAGTTTATCATTGCTAAAGATCTAGCTTGCAACATTATATTAGGAGCGGAATTCATCAAGAGGAGTAAAATGTTACTTAACTTAAGTCAAGATCAATGTTACTTTGCATTTGAACCTAATTATAAAGTAGAGTTTGTGTCAAATGTTTCTGTAATAGTAGCTAACGAGAACTGTCAAATTAAAATTGGATGCAATAAAGCTACTACAGACATTACAAAACTAATCTCAGATTTTCCAAAAGTTTTTACTAATCAAATAGGTGAAGCTATAAATTTTGAATATGAAATCAAGCTTAAAGACAAGGAGCCTGTTAACCTTAGACCATATCAACTCAATCCCCATAAAATGCAAATTATGAAGGATTTAATCGATGATTTAGTTCAACAGGGAATTGTAGAACCTTCCTTATCAAGCTATGCCAGTCCAACATTCCTAGTGAAAAAACCTAATAGTGATAAATATAGACTTGTGGTGAACTACTCTGAATTAAATAAAAAGATAGAGAGAGTAAATTATCCTATCGGGGATATGAATGACATTTATCATTATTTGCAAGGAAGCGAGTATTTCAGTGTAATTGATTTATGTAATAGTTTCCACCAAATCAAACTTAGTGAAAACTGTAGAGACTATACTGCTTTTGTAACACCTTTTTCACAAATGAGATTTTGTAGAATTCCGTATGGTTTGCACTTAGGATCTTCATTGCTTAGCAGTTATCTTAACGAAGTTTTGAAAGACATAAAGTTTAAATTTGTGATTAACTTTGTAGACGATTTGATTATCTATTCCAAAACATATGAAGAACATCTAGTACATTTAAATGAAGTTATCACCAGATTAAACAATCACAATCTAACAGTCAACCCGGAGAAAGCTAACTTTGTGTTTAAAGAGATAAAATTCCTAGGATACTTAGTGAGTAAAGATCAAATCAAAATCGACCCAGACAGAGTGACTGCTATCAAGGAGTTTAAACCCCCGAAAGATATAAAGGGTCTAAGTAGATTTTTAGGAATGACTAGCTATTGGTCTATGTTTATCCCTAAGTATGCCGACATCGCTTGCCCACTCAATGATTTGAAAAAGAAAAAAAAAAAGGTTTATTTGGGATGAAAGTTGTCAAAATAGTTTCGACAAGCTCAAACAATGCATTATTGAACCACCTATCTTAGCTATTCCAAATTATAATCAACCTTTTGTATTGCATTGCGATGCCAGTGACAGAGCTTGCGGCGCTTGTCTCTTACAAAACCAAGGTGGTGTAAACAAACCAGTTGCTTTTTATTCAAGAAAATTTTCCGACAGTGAACAGTGTTTGTCTGTCTATGAAAAGGAAGCTTTGTCTATGGTTTGTGCTATTTCTAAATTTAGAAAAATGCTTGAGATAAGGGAATTTACTTTGATCACAGATAATAGCGCTCTAGCTTTTGTTTTAACTCACTTCAAGAAATTGGGTAAACTCGGACGTTGGGTTGGAACTATATTATCTTTACCATTCAAAATAGTTTTGGTTAAAAGTCAAGATAATGTAATAGCTGATTTCTTATCAAGAGTTTTCGATAAGCAAGACATGGATCCAGATGTCTCTGTAAATAATGTAAATATTGTCCCTAGTCTAAATGTAAATATGTTTAAACTGAACCAAAACAAAATGCCAAATAATGAAGACTTAAATAGTTCACATGAAAAGCAAGAAATCAACTTTTGTAATAACATTAAAGATTTCCCTTTAAGTTTTCTTGAGTTAAAAGAGTACCAGAAGCAGGACTTAGAAATATCAAGTATAGTGTCTAGTCTAAAATAAGGTAAAGGTAAAGAAAATTTTTCTATGAATAAAGGAGTGTTAATGTATAAAAAATCTAACAAAGAAGCTCCGAGGATTTACCTACCCAAAATCCTTCTAGACATGGTGTATAAGTATTTCCATGACTCACATGTAGGCGGTCATTTTGGAGTGTTTAAAACCGTGAAGAAAATTAGTCAATATTTTTATATGCCCGGATTGATTCCTGAAGTTGCTAATAGGGTTAAAAACTGTCAACTTTGTTCTCAAGGCAAACCCCCTAAGAGAATCTACAATGGCCCTTTAGTTACATCTCCTTCAAGAAACGCCATGGATAAGATTTATATAGATACGTATGGACCTTTGTTCAGAACAAAGAACTTTAATACCTATTTATTAATAGTAGTGGATGACTACAGCAAGTATACATGGCTTTGTCCCTTAAAAGATTGTACTAGCAAGTGTATAATCAGAGCTCTTGAAAATAATGTGTTTAAACATTTTTCTGTTTGTAAAGAACTCGTAAGTGATAACGCCAAGTATTTTACAAGTAATGAATTTAAAAACTTTCTATTTAACAAAAGTATTTTGCATAGATTAACTATACCCATGGTTCCAAGACAAAATAAAAGTGAACGTTATCTGAGAAATCTTAAAGCTATGTTTCAAATTTACTACCATAAAAATCAAAATCAGTGGGATTCAAACTTAAGTGAACTCCAATTAGCTATGAACAGTGCAGTAAATGAAACAGTTAAAGCTACTCCCTTTGACTTAGTGTTTTGTTACAAGCCTAATAATCCATTAACCAATGCATGGTCAATAAATGAGCTCATGGACTCCAATGTAAATAAACAAGAGTTAGATTTAAAATTAACTAAAGCTTTTGAAAATGCAAAGGAAGCAATACTAAATAATAAGAAGAGGAAGTTGTATTCTGAAGATAATAGTAAACACCCTTTTAAGAAAGGATCAATTGTTTATATCAAGACCTATCCTATCAGTAGCAAGGAAAAAAGTATACAGAGTAAACATGTTTTAAGATATGATGGACCCTACAAGATATTGTTGTTTATCTCTGATGTAAGCTGTGTAGTACAAAAAATCGAAGATTCTGATGTTGTAAAAAGAGTACACATTTCACAGCTTAAACTGTAAAAGAAGGTAATAATTTTATTTCTATTATTCTAAAGAAATATGGTCATATTTTTAATTTTGTTTTGAGAATTGTTTAAAGTTTTGATTTTTTATCTTTGTAGTATTATAAAGAAGCTGAGATTATTTTATTTTATAAAAGAAAAAAAAAAAAAAATTAATAAAAATTGTTTAGTAAATCATGAGTAAACAAAAGAAAATGTTTTGTTGATGTATGAAAAGAAAATGTCATGAATAGTGAATTTTAAATCAATTTTAATCAACTCATAACTTTGGATTTTGTTTCAGTAAATTTTGTTATGTAATACATTATTGTTCAGTAAAGTTTGATATCAATAAGAAACAATAAGGGTTAGTTTAGAAAATGAAAGAGATTTACAGAGAGGTACTAGATATATAATGATGAACTTGTATCTGTATAATAATGTTATGATTGTTTTAGCAATTTTCAGGTAATAAAAAAAAGGAAAATATATGTATATTTGCAAATGGTTTATCTAATGGGCTTACAAATGCATTTCCAGAAGATTAAACAAACTGAATTGTAAATAAAAGTATGGTAAATGAGGTATTTTAGAATAAGTCATCTATATAATTAATCAATCAACAAGGTGAATAAAAAATGTCATTGAGAGATTTAAAGTAAACTATGCACTAGTTTTATCACTAACTATACTACGCTTACCTTGTGAAAACTTACATACTATGCACTAACACAAACACATAACTTACAGCTCATTCACTTACTGCACTTCACAACTTGATACACTTTTACTTGGGGAGACTTTTTACACTTTGCATGCATGCACCTTTACTAAACAAACACTTTACACTGAATCACTCACATTGAAATACACTTCTCACTTCACTTCAATTGGACACCTTTTCACTTGGGATAATACAGTGTATGGTACAGTTTGAATTTCTTGACTACACAGGATGTTAAAGTTGTATTGTAGTAAAATATTGCAGCGATGACATTCCAAAGATTGTGTTCATATTTCTTGGTCGAATGGTTAATGATGTGTTCTTCTCATGCTAAAACAAGTCACAAAGATAATTGCCCTTATTGATAACAAAATAGTCATGTTTTAAATGGAATTGTGTTGTTAACAATTAATGTAAATGTTTATAGAGATTGAAATAAAATGGTTTTAAAATGACAAATGTTGAACGGAATTGATGTTAAATTTAATAATGTTGATTTTATCAGATGAATTTTTGGTTTCATGTTTTATGTTCATTGTATTTTCTATGAAACACATTTTCTATGAGTCACAAATGTTTTATTTTAATAACTCAAAGCTTGATAGTGAAAAATGTTTATTTGATTTTATCCAAAAACTTGTATTGAATAATTTGAATACTGTTACATTATTTGAATGTTGTTACATATCTGATAATGCTGAGATGCTGTGGAGAGGTTGGAGCCTTGTTGTCTTTGTCTTGCCCGGTCTGTCATGCTGTCCACCTGTTGTTTCATTGTTGGGAGAGGTACATCCAAGCAACTAGACAACTGTTATCAGCCCTGCCCGACCTACCTCAACCCATGATAAGGACTAGCCAACCTGAGGGACAACTATGTTGCCAAACTTCTTACAGAGTTGCCAAGTCTACTGCTGGACAAATTTATCTTCTTAACTTAACTTTCTTAATTTAACTTCAAACATGATAAATATCAAAAATGCTTAACTTATGAAATTGTATTTTAATGATTTTGAACTCAGTAAATTTAATTGTTTGCAAAGAAATTTTTAAATGGATCGTTTATAAATATAAAATATGTACTTACTGTTTAAATTCAGGGGGAGAGAATTGTACCATATGTACAATAAGATGCCAATTTTCCTGTTAGTTTAGCTTCAGTCATTCATGTAAAAGACAAAGCAACGCTCAACAACCAATCAGATGTCTAGTTAGTTTCTTGCACAGATTTGTTTAAACCAAGGTTATATAAGGCCCTCTGCCACGTGCTGCTGTCTCTTTTACAGTCAGTTTTTCATAAGTAAAGTTGTTTTAAATTCAGTGCTTAACCCCGTTTTGGGTAAGTTTTTCTTTTTTCAAAATTTAGTTTAGTTTTGTAGAAGTCTCCAAATTAAATAAATGCCTTGCTTTCTCTTATTCAAAATTCACAGATTAAAATTATAAATTTTGTTAAATTCCAATTTAAAATCAGTAGAAATCCATCAGTAGACAAAGAACTAAAAGATTGTTTTATTTTCAGGGTTTTTGATAATGTTCACTAAAACATAAATGATAATTGAAGAATGAGAAATTTTGTTAGAACAATGTCAAGTAAAATATAATTATTTAATACACAAGATCGAAGCAAGATGTTGATTTATTTGTTTATTCCTTAAAGCTAAATTGTGCCTATTTATGAATTTTAAAATTAAAGGGTACAACTCATTCCAGCAATATTGAAAATATTTTTCCTTTAAGCCATTAGTTTACCAAAACAGTTTAATCTATTACCATATCCTAAATTTATTTTAATATCAACATAAAAATATTGATATTTTATTTCTTTTATATTTTTATTTTATTATAAAATGGTGTTTGCCCAAGATAAATCAAATAAAATAAATAAAAATATAATTATTAATAGCAGAAATTATCAAGGCTTTAAAATCATACACTTATTTTGCTTAATTTAACTGGACACCAGAGTAACTGGAATAATATAAAACGGTATTCAAATACAACATTTTTGGAACATAGTGGACTATGTTGGAACATTTTTGGAACATGGTGGACCATGTTTGGCCCAGCAATGTTCCAAAAATGTTCCAACATGGTCCTCCATGTTCCACCAATGTTTCAAAAATGTTCTAACATGGTCCAAAATGTTCTACCAATGTTCCAAAAATGTTCTAACATGGTCCACCATGTTCAACCAATGTTCCAAAAATGTTCCAACATGGTCCACCATGTTCCAAAAATGTTCCACTAATGTTCCAAAAATGTTCCAACATGGTCCACCATGTTTTACCGATGTTCCAAAAATGTTCCAACATGTTTTACCATGTTCCAAATATGTTCAAACATGGCCCACCATGTTCCACCAATATTCCAAAAATGTTCCAACATGGTCCACCATGTTCTACCATGTTCCACCAATGTTCCAAAAATGATGGTGGAACATTGGTGGAACATAATGGAACATGGTAGAACATGGTGGACCATGTTGGAACATTTTTGGAACATGGTGGACCATGTTTGGCCCAGCAATGTTCCAAAAATGTTCCAACATGGTCCTCCATGTTCCACCAATGTTTCAAAAATGTTCCAACATGGTCCACCATGTTCTACCAATGTTCCAAAAATGTTCTAACATGGTCCACCATGTTCAACCAATGTTCCAAAAATGTTCCAACATGGTCCACCATGTTCCAAAAATGTTCCACTAATGTTCCAAAAATGTTCCAACATGGTCCACCATGTTTTACCGATGTTCCAAAAATGTTCCAACATGTTTTACCAATGTTCCAAATATGTTCAAACATGGCCCACCATGTTCCACCAATATTCCAAAAATGTTCCAACATGGTCCACCATGTTCTACCATGTTCCACCAATGTTCCAAAAATGATGGTGGAACATTGGTGGAACATAATGGAACATGGTAGAACATGGTGGACCATGTTGGAACATTTTTGGAACATTGGTGGAACATGGTTGAAAATGATGGAACATTGATGGAACATGGTAGACCATGTTAGAACATTTTTGGAACATTGGTTGAACATGGTGGACCATGTTGGAACATTTTTGGAACATTGGTGAAACATGGTGGACCATGTTGGAACATTTTTGGAACATTAGTGAAACATTGTGGAACATGTTGGAACATTTTTGGAACATTGGTGGAACATAGTGGACCATGTTGGAACATTTTTGAAACATTAGTGGAACATGGTGGACCATGTTGGAACATTGGTGGAACATGGTGGACCATGTTGGAACATTTTTGAAACATTGGTGGAACATTTTTGGAACATTGCTGGGCCAAACGTGGTCCACTAATGTTCCAAAAATGTTCCAACATGGTCCACCATGTTCCACCGATGTTCCACCAATGTTCCAAAAATGTTCCAACATGGTCCACCATGTTCCAACATGGTCCACCATGTTCCACCAATGTTCCAAAAATGTTCCAACATGTTCTGCCATGTTCCACCAATGTTCCACCAATGTTCCAACATGGTCCACCATGTTCCACTTATGTTCCAAAAATGTTCCAACATGGTCCACCATGTTCTACCGATGTTCCAAAAAAGTTCCAACATGGTCCACCATGTTCCACCAATGTTCCAAAAATGTTCCAACATGTTCTACCATGTTCCATCAATGTTCAACCAATGTTCCAACATGGTCCACCATGTTCCACTAATGTCCCAAAAATGTTCCAACATGGTCCACCATGTTCCACCGATGTTCCAAAAATGTTCCAACATGGTCCACCATGTTCCACCGATGTTCCAAAAATGTTCCAACATGGTCCACCATGTTCTACCGATGTTCCAAAAATGTTCCAACATGGTCCACCATGTTCTACCAATGTTCCAAAAATGTTTCAACATGGTCCACCATGTTTCATTAATGTTCCAAAAATGTTCCAACATGGTCCACCATGTTCCACCAATGTTCCAAAAATGTTTCAACATAGTCCACCAATGTTCCAACATGGTCCACCATGTTCTACTAATGTTCCAAAAATGTTCCAACATGGTCCACCATATTCCACCAATGTTCAAAAAATGTTCCAACATGGTCCACCATGTTCTACCAATGTTCCAAAAATGTTCCAACATGGTCCACTATGTTCCACCAATGTTCCAAAAATGTTCCAACATGGTCCACCATGTTCCACCAATGTTCCAAAAATGTTTCAACATGGTCCACCATGTTTCATAAATGTTTCAAAAATGTTCCAACATGGTCCACCATGTTCCACCAATGTTCCAAAAATGTTCCAACATGGTCAACCATGTTCTACCAATGTTCCAAAAATGTTCCAACATGGTCCACCATGTTCCACCAATGTTCCAAAAATGTTCCAACATGGTCCACCATGTTCTACCAATGTTCCAAAAATGTTCCAACATGGTCCACCATGTTCCACCAATGTTCCAAAAATGTTCCAACATGGTCCACCATGTTCCACCAATGTTCCACCAATGTTCCAACATGGTCCACCATGTTCCACTAATGTTCCAAAAATGTTCCAACATGGTCCACCATGTTCCACATATTTTCAAAAAATGTTCCAACATGGTCCACCATGTTCTACTTATGTTCCAAAAATGTTCCAACTACCCACCATGTTCCACCAATGTTCCAAAAATGTTCCAACATGGTCCACCATGTTCCACCAATGTTCCAAAAATGTTTCAACATGGTCTACCATGTTTCATCAATGTTCCAAAAATGTTCCAACGTGGTCCACCATGTTATACAAATGTTCCAAAAATGTTCCAACATGGTCCACCATGTTCTACCAATGTTCCAAAAATGTTCCAAAAATGTTCCAACATGGTCCACCATGTTCTACCAATGTTCCAAAAATGTTCCAAAAATGTTCCAACATGGTCCACCAATGTTCAAAAATGATGGTGGAACATTGGTGGAACATGGTGGAACATGGTGGACCATGGTGGAACATTTTTGGAACATTGGTGGAACATGGTGGACCATGTTGGAACATTTTTGGAACATTGGTGGAACATGGTGGACCATGTTGGAACATTTTTGGAACATTGGTGGAACATGGTTGACCATGTTGGAACATTTTTGGAACATTGGTGGACCATGTTGGAACATTTTTGGAACATGGTGGACCATGTTTGGCCCAGCAAGGTTCCAAAAATGTTTCAACATGGTCCACCATGTTCCACCAATGTTTAACACTCCAACATTGTTAAGTTCTATCACCTAATAGTTTTCTTTAGCCTTTATTTAGAACAGCTGATGTTTTAAAAATGATTCAAACTGTATAAATAAATATTATTGATTTCTGTTCTTCTTGAAAACATGACTTATTTTTTTTCTCTCTTAATATTTTATTTTTATTCACACACACTCCACATAATTTAATGGTCCTTAAATCCAAGATATTACTTAAGCGATTTGGAATATTACACATATCCACTAAACTCTTCTTACATCAATATTTCCTCATTTCACCCATTGTTTTCTGTACCTTTGAACTCTTACCTAACTGATCTCTTTTCCATATTGAAACTGTTAACTCTCTCATTCACACTTTTTGAATTTTTTACATTTATCTCATCATCTTTGTACAATGGCATCTCCAAATAGTGATTTTAAAATTGAAACTTATACACGACTCACATCTTTTATTAAAACTCGTCTCAACGAAATAAGAAACATCGTAGATCAACATGTTGAACAAGAAGAAACATTAACAGTTGTGCAACACGAAGCCTTAAAGACTCTCATGCAAGAAACCCAGAATAAGAAAGAAGACTTTGATTCTTATTTTTATCGAATTGTAAGTACATCAAGTGAAGACAGTCCAGCAATCCAGTCAAGTGGTTATATCTTCCGATGGAGCTCTGACCAATAGCTACTCTTCATTACAAACTACAGAAAAAGTACTCACCTTACAATCACAACTCGTTGAATTATTAAAACAAGAATTTTTTGAATTGAAGAAATGTGTTATGAACTCTAAATACTTGTTAACTTATATTCTTCAGTCTCATAATGAAACTCCAAGGGGTCTTCAAAACTCTGATGATCATAATTTCAACGTATTAGGGCTTCAGTGGTATCCAGCAAACGTATTTAAGTTGTATTCCCAGCAAAGATGGCTTAGGTTCAAAAGCAGAAGTAGAAAAAAGCAACCAGCTGCTATAGCCAGCCTACGACTAACTGTGTTAATGTGTTTTATTCTAAACTAACTGTTGAAGTGAGGACACTTCAAGGCCGGGAGTATGTTAAGCTCTATCACCTAATAATTTTCTTTAGCCTTTATTTAGAACAGCTGATGTTTTAAAAATGATTCAAACTGTATAAATAAATATTATTGATTTCTGTTCTTCTTGAAAACATGACTTATTTTTTTCTCTCTTAATATTTCATTTTTATTCATAAACACTCCACAAACATGGTCCACCATGTTCCACCAATGTTTCAAAAATGTTCCAACATGGTCCACCATGTTCCACCGATGTTCCAAAAATGTTCCAACATGGTCCACCATGTTCCACCAATGATCCAAAAATGTTCCAACATAATCCACCATGTTCCACCAATGTTCAAAAAATGTTCCAACATGGTCCACCATGTTCCACCAATGTTCCAAAAATGTTCCAACATGGTCCACCATGTTCCACCAATGTTCCAAAAATGTTCCAACATGGTCCACAATGTTCCACCAATGTTCCAAAAATGTTCCAACATGTTCCACCAATGTTCCACCAATGTTCCAACATGGTCGACCATGTTCCACTAATGTTCCAAAAATGTTCCAACATGGTCCACCATGTTTTACCGATGTTCCAAAAATGTTCCAACATGTTCCACCAATGTTCCAAAAATGTTCCAACATGGTCCACCATGTTCCATAAATATTCCAAAAATGTTCCAACATGGTCCACCATGTTCTACCATGTTCCACCAATGTTCCAAAAATGATGGTGGAACATTGGTGGAACATGGTGGAACATGGTAGAACATGGTGGACCATGTTGGAACATTTTTGGAACATTGGTGGAACATGGTTGAAAATGGTGGAACATTGATGGAACATGGTAGACCATGTTAGAACATTTTTGAAACATTGATGAAACATGGTGGACCATGTTGGAACATTTTTGGAACATTGGTGGAACATGGTGGGCCATGTTGGAACATTTTTGAAACATTGGTGGAACATGGTAGACCATGTTGGAACATTTTTGGAACATTGCTGGGCCAAACATGGTCCACCATGTTCCAAAAATGTTCCAACATAGTCCACCATGGTTGGAACATTTTTAGAACATTGGTGGAACATGGTGGAACATTTTTAAAACATGGTGGACCATGTTGGAACATTTTTGGAACATTGGTGGAACATGGTGGACCATGTTAGAACATTTTTGGAACATTGGTAGAACATGGTGGACCATGTTGGTACATTGGTGGAACATGGTGGACCATGCTTCCACCATGTTCCACTAATGTTCCAAAAATGTTCCAACATGGTCCACCATGTTCCACTGACGTTCCAAAAATGTTCCAACATGGTCCATTATGTTCCAACAATGTTCCTAAAATGTTCCAACATGTTCCACCAATGTTCCACCAATGTTCCAACATGGTCCACCATGTTCCACTAATGTTCCAAAAATGTTCCAACATGGTCCACCATGTTCCACCGATGTTCCAAAAATGTTCCAACATGGTCCACCATGTTCTACCGATGTTCCAAAAATGTTCCAACATGGTCCACTATGTTCCACTAATGTTCCAAAATTGTTCCAACATGGTCCACCATGTTCCACCAATGTTCCAAAAATGTTCCAACATGGTCCACAATGTTCCACCAATGTTCCATAAATGTTCCAACATGGTCTACCATGTTCCACCAATGTTTTATAAATGTTCCAACATGTTCTACCATGTTCCACCAATGTTCCAACAATGTTCCAACATGGTTCACCATGTTCCACTAATGTTCCAAAAATGTTCTAACATGGTCCACCATGTTCTACCATGTTCCACCAATGTTCCAACATGGTCCACCAATGTTCCACCAATGTTCCAACATGGTCTACCATGTTCCACTAATGTTCCAAAAATGTTCCAACATGGTCCACCATGTTCCACCTATGTTCCAAAAATGTTCCAACATGGCCAACCATGTTCCACCAATGTTCCAAAAATGTTCCAACATGGTCCACCATGTTCCACCGATGTTCCAAAAATGTTTCAACATGGTCCATCAATGTTCGACCAATGTTCTAACATGGTCCACCATGTTTCACCAATGTCCCAAAAATGTTCCAACATGGTCCACCATGTTCCACCAATATTCCAAAAATGTTCCAACATGGTCAACCATGTTCCACCAATGTTCCAAAAATGTTCCAACATGGTCCACCAATGTTCCACCAATGTTCCAACATGGTCCACCATGTTTCACCAATGTTCCAAAAATGTTCCAACATGGTCCACCATGTTCCACCAATGTTCCAAAAATGTTCCAACATGGTCCACCATGTTCTACCATGTTCCACTATGTTCCACCAATGTTCCATTATCATTTTTGGAACATGGTGGAACATGGTAGAACATGGTGGACCATGTTGGAACATTTTTGGAACATTGGTGGAACATGGTTGAAAATGGTGGAACATTGATGGAACATTGGTGGAACATGGTGGAACATTTTTGGAACATTGGTGGAACATGGTTGAAAATGGTGGAACATTGATGGAACATGGTGGACCATGTTAGAACATTTTTGGAACATTGGTGGGCCAAACATGGTCCACCATGTTCCAAAAATGTTCCAATATGGTCCACCATGTTCCACCGATGTTCCAAAAATGTTCCAACATGGTCCACCATGTTTTACCGATATTCTAAAAATGTTCCAACATGGTCAACCATGTTCCACCAATGTTCCAAAAATGTTCCAACATGGTCCACCATGTTTCACCAATGTTCCAAAAATGTTCCAACATGGTCCACCATGTTCCACCAATGTTCCAAAAATGTTCTAACATGGTCTACCATGTTCCATCAATGTTCCACCATTTTCAACCATGTTCCACCAATGTTCCAAAAATGTTCCAACATGGTCCACCATGTTCTACCATGTTCCACCATGTTCCACCAATGTTCCATTATCATTTTTGGAACATGTCGGAACATGGTAGAACAGGGTGGACCATGTTGGAACATTTTTGGAACATTGGTGGAACATGGTTGAAAATGGTGGAACATTGATGGAACATGGTGGACCCTGTTAGAACATTTTTGGAACATTGGTGGGCCAAACATGGTCCACCATGTTCCAAAAATGATCCAACATGGTCCACCATGGTTGGAACATTTTTGGAACATTTTTGGAACATTGGTGGAACATGGTTGAAAATGGTGGAACATTGATGGAACATGGTGGACCATGTTAGATCTTACTGTAATTGTTATTGCAATGGACACAACATCTCTAAACAAATATCGATTGATTAGTAACTTTCACTATTACATTACGAAAAGTGTATAAAAAGGCAAAGACCGTTTCGTTTCAAAACGTAAAAAATCTCGTTGTGGTAGATAACACACAAAATAAAACACTTTTTCGTAACTCCACATACATACGTACGTATACATATTCATTAGCATATATTGAGAAGATATACAAAAATCTGCAACGTTGCTTTTTCAGAAATCATTAAGTTCTTTCATGTCCAAAAAGGAGACCAAGCTGATACAGCTTGATATTCTAAGAACAGTGATGGGTTAAGGCATCGGCCAAGCCTAATGAATAACACATTAGCTGGACTACATCACTCACTGTCGAAGATGTCTCTGTGTACGAATTAAGTTTAAGCTAAGAAATATATGGATTCGAATTTTTAGAGTAGAAAATAATACTAAATACTATATTCCGGGAAATGTGAATAAAACTTAATACTAAGAGTCGTGCATGTATTTAAAATTACTGATAACGAATGCAATGTAGTACAAGTGTAATTCACTACTGAAAAATGGTCACAGTACTTGTAGATTTGAGTACAAAGCAACCTGCTACTGAAAAAAAACCCATTTATTAAAAGTCAATACTATTTTAAATTTTAAATCTGGCAAATTGTCATCGTGTGAACATTTTTTTATGATGGCAAATATTTTACAGTCTCTAAGTAATTTATGGCCCCTATATTTATCATGTACCTATTGCATTAGTGTATACAGTTTAGGTAGGATTTGGAGAACCGAGACATGACATTTGTACAAAGAAATCTTCTTTGATTTATAATCGTATATTGGAACTTAAGTATTTAAAAGTAAAATATCATTGTAACCAATAAATCTATAGTAGTCAAGAGTTAACATTAGTATTAATCAACATTGTTATAGATACAATACAAGGGATTTTTAACTTTAACTGTTTCTACAACGTTCAATCCTTAGTTATAGTTTAAAGTTAATAAAAACACACTTTATTTAAAGTTTTGTAAATTGACTACGTGGAGAGTACAAATTCCAAGGATAAGCCAATAATGGTAAGCCGCAAAATTTTCAATTACTTGTAAGGAATGTTGATGCTCGTGACGTATAATTTCCTGGATCGGTATTTAATATTAACTTTCCATTAAAATATACTTTATAAACTACATTCACCATGCATGCAATTTTAACTGTTTGTATTAAGCTATACCAAGGTAATACGCATTGAGCTCATTAAAGTTATAAGATATAGTGCTATCATAACGTTTTCTTAAAAGCATTAAGATGTGCTATTATTATACTAGCTGCTTAATTACATCAACAGAACACGTGGGTCAATAACGTTTCAAGAACAGACCACTTATTAGCTTCACATGAGTCAAATACATAGTAATGCATTTAAAACAACAGAACCAGTTGCCTTTGATTTGATACTACGCTTAAGTTTCGACTTATGGAGATTATATGACATTTATTTATGGACATCATTTAATCCTTAATGACATCGTAAAAGCTTAATTGGTTTGGTTAATAAATTATCAAGAAATACACCAAAACTTTATCTAACAGTCTAAGGCAAAAAAAAGTAGAACAGGAAAAAGCTGGAAGATCTCAAATGGCTGCCTATTGGTTACTTGATTATACACTATTTTACGCCGCAATAACATCAGATCTCGATTTTAGATGTAGTTTTTGTTCATATTATTGTATCTAACAAGCCCTTCAAACATAATAAACTGTTTTCTTCTGTTAAATATTTATTTTATTGAAGTTAAATATATAGAAACTTAATTACCATGCTGACCTTTTATATGGGCTGCATCTTTAATGCAATCAAATTAATACAACATTAATGTAATTGCATAAGGACATTACACAATAAAATAAATATATCTTGAGACCGGTTGTATAAATTAAACGACAGAGCAAAACTGCGACCAGCTACTTTTTAATCGTGTTTAATGTTCAGTTAGAAAACCCAAAAATGATGTTGATGGCTATGTAATGGCAGACAAATTGGGAAGGGTCGAGAATAAAAGCAGTCCACAATAGCAATAACGATTATCTCAGTCTGGTTTTATCAGCGCCACCACATCTGCTGTCTACACATGACTTTAAAATTGTTCTTAGTAAATATACAGAAATATCCTTTTGGTGGTCGTGCAATCTTAGCAGGAAGTCTCATTTGAATATTTTGTAATTTTTTTAAGCCCCCCAAAAATGGGGAATTTTGGGGGTAGCTCAAAAGTTTTTAAATGTGAACCCCCTTCAAGTGACACATCATTTTAAAGTGTTTACAAAAACTTACAGGATGATAAAAACCAGAGTTTGCTATTTTATCTCTACCCACAACGGTAGCCCGTCAAATGTTATGGAAAATCAATGGTATTATTGGTTTGTAATTGTAATATTGGCTACCATTTTGCACAGAAAAGAGATAGCGAACTCTGGTGTTCACCATTCTTTAAATTTTTTTCGTTAAAACTTCAAAATGAGGTGTATTTACTTGAAAGGGGTTTACTTTTAAAACTGATGAGTTGGCCCCAAAATCCCCCATTTTGGGGACACTCAAAAATTACAAAATCATAAAATGAACTTCCAGTTAGGATTGCAAAACCACCAAAAGGACATCTATTGCATACAATTTCTTATATTTTAGTATTTAACCTACGAAAAAAAATTATTTTTTATTTTAGCAATTTTAATACACATTTTTACTAACTGCGGTGAAATATTGCTGTTAAAAATCTAATAACAAAGTAACTCCACATTGTACGAGTGATATATTATACAGGGTGGTAAAAAAGTCCCTGGACAGTTAAATATTAAAAGAAATAATGCAGATGGAGCTACAATACTTGGTACAAAGTTACAGGGCATAAAACTATATTTTAACACATATTCAGTGATCCAATAACTCTTCAGGGGGACGGCCCACAAGGAGTCGGTAGAAAATCTTAAATGGAAGCATAGGTCAATATGCACATCAAATTAAAGGTCTTCTTTAGTAAAATACAATGCCGCAAACCGCACTTCAAAAGGTTGATCCTGCGCAAAATGGCAGATGTTCAAAGATTTCTTGAATCCGCCATATTGAATCGTTGAACGACTGCCATTTTTTACTCAGGCATTCTTTTGAGCTTGAATTTACGGCATCGTAATCTACTAGTGAAGACCTTTAATTTGATGTGCATATCGACCTATGCTTACGTTAACAATTTTCTTCCGATTCCTAGGGCTGTGCCCCCTGAGGATAAAGCGTATAATAGCAATGTAAATTAAATGAATCTTTGAACAACTGTCATTTTGTGCAGGGTCAACCTTTTGAAGTGCGGTTTGTGGCATTGTATTCTACTAAAAAAGACCTTTAATTTGATGTGCATATTGACCTATGCTTCTATTTAAGATTTCCTTCCGACTCCTTGTGGGCCGTCCCCCTGAAGAGTTATTGGATCACTGAATATGTGTTAAAATTGAGTTTTATGCCCTGTAACTTTGTACCAAGTATTGTAGCTCTATCTGCATTATTTTTTTTAAAATATTTAACTGTCCAGGGACTTTTTTACCACCTGTATATAGAGTGTCAAGTGTTATACAGCATATTGAAGTATCTTGGAGCTCGGACATGTTAATATTCACGTCATTCTCACAAGTTTATTTTTTAATACTAGCATGAGTGCTTGCAAAAGTTATTTATAAAACACATTATTTTGTATTTTATTACTCAATTTATTTTCATACATGGAATGGAAAATCAGAAACAATTTTGTTATTTATAATTAGTAACAGAGCGACAAAATATTTTAGGATGGGAAAATAGGATGAGTAAAATCTTTAAGAACCAACATTTAGCGGTTAGAAGATTTTTAATGTAATCGCGCCTTTGAATGAACATTAAAAGTCTTACGATCCAGGTTTAGCTTAGGAAAAATATTAACATTTTAAACATGCAACGATGTTTCTAGGTTCTACTCGATTCCTTGATGAAATATTCCACTGACAAAGAAATGTGAACTAATCAAATGCTTTCCAGAAACATGATCAAAAGCTCAAATATGGTAAATTGTGCATTACTTTTATAACTATTGAGTTCAAAAAATTTGTAAACAAATACCTGTAAATTTTTTTTGATATTAAATCAGTTTTTTGTTTCATCAAATAGCAAAAAAAGTATGAACAGCTGTTGGTCCACAAATCAGAAAGCAGATTTAGAACTACATTCACCTTTGTGAATAAACACTTTGAAGTCCAACATTAAATCAACCGTACTGCCACCATTCTGACACATCGACTAACATCAAGGTAAACAGTTGCAAACAAGATACTCCTCATCTTTTATGTTGATGATGAACTCCATGATTAGCTAAAGATAATCACAGTATATACCACACACAAGATTATGAACAGTATTTTTAGCAGGTCAAAAGCTGCTTAGATTTCGATTTTCAATGGGTTTGTGGTTCTCTAAATCAATTGCAACCTGAAAACAAGTACACTATTAATTATCTTCCGGCAAATCAGTATATTTTGTCTAATGAATGATGGTGATGCCGTTTGCACGACACCAATATAGTTTGTCAAGAGCGCTCCAGTGACAGATTAGCAATGTCATTTGCAGATATGACAGCTATGATATCTGTATCGTTGGTGAGATTTGCAATTAACTTATATTTAGCAAAATTGTTAAAAGCTCATTTAAATGGTTGAATTTTCTTTAAAAATCTTCTTAAATATCAAGATTAGAATAGATTAGGAGTTTTTTTTAACTATAAGATTTTCGGTTCTTATAAATGTGAAGGGTGTATTTATATGTGTGGTTCTGGTGTTTAATAATCTAAAGTATTTCCTAAGTCATTTCCATAAGCAAATGAAATACAAAGTTACATGTGTATAACCATACACCTATTTTTGCATATTTGTTTGTTCCCAATCGAAAAGTATTGGTCAAAAAAATATCAAATACGTCGAATGATGAAAAACCAATATTACTAGAATGTAAAATGATAAGCTGGATTTAGGCCTATACGTGCGTTTTGTAAACGAACAAAACAGGTGAAGTACTATTGTTTAGACTTGGTAAAATTACATTCTCCGTTCAAACAGTTAATTTGAGTGGAATTTGTTACTCAGCAACCAGTTTGTGTAGCATAACGTTGGCAAGATTGGGTTGTAATTGACAGATACTAATTTATAGTTTATTTTTATTTATGTTCTTTTTTTCTTAGAACTGAAACAATGTTATATTAATAAAACTACTGAGATTGTCACGAATTTACATCTATTAATGTCTGGTGAACACAATAATCACTGAGCAACACAGACGTTTGTAAAATATGTGTTGTGGGAAAACATGAACTTCTTTTAAAACTTAACAAATTATAATACCTTTAGTGATACTGACATTCTCTGTTTTTACTACATACTTTTAGGTTGCTTTATAATTTAATAGGAAAAGCCTTATAGATATGTCTTACTTGTTTACAGTTTGTACAAAACCAGTGTTTTCCTCTGGATTTAACTATTTCTTTATGTCGTTTACCACACATTAAATTAAAAAAATATATATCTGTTTAATATTTATAACAATTTAGGCTAGCTGTATTTAAGAACATATGTCTCAGTAGCTTTTATTAATCCATAGAATGATTAAACAAATCTTTCTTAACTGAGCTATAGCATACAATGAGATAGTAATTATGTCACAGGGCCATTTCTAGGATGTCTTTGGTCCAGTAATAATAACTGGATAGCTTATTTTCTATATGGGACATTCCCTGAAAGGTTGGTAGAAATTTTGGGGACACTCTGTATTTATTAATACCATAGTGAACCCGCAGGTGTTTTTAAAACGTGTGCGACGCTTTTATAATCATTATAGGTATTTAAGTGCATTTATATTTGATATTGTTCTTTCCTCTAGTGATCGGTTAACAAATAAAATATAAATTATAAAAGTAAAAATTGTTAAATAAATGTCACTCTTATGACATGAGGACTTACATAATGTTAAATCCAATCAGCACTACTGATAGTTTTTAACCAACAAAAATCAACTATTATTTATGTTTGGTTTCAAACATTTCTTTACCTGTGTGTTAAAACATCCACTTGATCTTATTTTTTTACGCAGTGAAAAGTATAAATTAGTGTAAACACAAACCTTGTATCTTTCACTATAAAGTCTTGTCCATATTACACGCACCGTAGTAAATATTTACGACCAGAAACGTCATAACAAATTTATATTCTACTCAGGATCCGTAGTGCGTCACAATCTGTTCTCAGGTGTGGCAAGTTTGCACAAACAATTCTTCACTTCATAATATGATTTGTAGCAATTCTAAAACGAAGATTTTGCTAAATGAATAAGTTCTTAGTATGATTGTAAAGCACACTTTTATAATCTATTTTGCAAATAAAACATTTCGATTACAAAATTTGTAGTTTTTGTCATCATTTAACGGATCTTGTTTGATTACAATAAGTGTTTTCTATCATACCTTGTTAATATTACAAAAAAATTGCCATAAACATTTCAGAATATTAATTAGATTCAACATAAAAAAGGTTCTGGTACAAATATACCCAGCTTCTACGAGTACAGTTTCGAATTCCTGATAACTGAAATTTTTACACATCTCAAAATTTTATATTTCTATTACATATATATTAATGAATGGTGTATGGTGCTCTTTTTTGCGTCAAACGTTTTATGTTGTAGTTTGACGCAAAAAGGTAACATAAACCATTTTATATTGCAATTTACGATCCAGAGGCTTACCCACCATGAAAAAAAATCGAATATAGAATAAAAAAATGTAGGTATATATTAAAAAGTACTGTATTAATTAAAGTGATAGGTCAAGCCCTTACTCCAGTCTAATGAATAACACATCAGCTGTGCCGCATACTCACTGTGGGGACCGACTCTGTATGAAGAGAATATGTTGATTTTGTGGTCGGTATGGGTGATTTATAGTACAAAGTGTCAAGCTAATCTTCATTCTGTAACAGTGTTATAAGTTGTTTAAAGTCTTTAATGGGTTACAGTTTACGAGTTTTCGAAATTTACGAAGTGTTGCTTAAAATGTGGCTTAAACTGTTGTGCAATTGATAAAAAAAAAAAAAAAAAAAAAAAAAAAAAAACTACAAGATATAATACATTAGTTAGAATCCGTTACTGAATATTCTGTGCTTCCTCAGATGAATAATGTTTTCATGGTAGCTAATCAAATGTACTTTAGGACTTTGTGAAACAGCAAAATACTTAATATAAGACAACATTATCCTTACGGTATTTTTACGTAAGATATTTCATTAAAGATAAATTAAAAAATACCTTGCAGAAGTATGACTGATCAACAATTCTGTTGTATGTTTTAACAAGCCAACGTCAAAACAAAATTAAAACTTCAAAAATTTGAAATAAAATTTTATAGCCATCAAGTTTGGGTAGGTTCAATGAGAGTTAAATAACAGTCAAATTGGTCAATATGTAGCTAGAAAAAATAAGGGAACAATTGTAGGAGCTAATTATCAAAGGTAAACTATGTTTCAAATAACTACGTTAAATTATTTATATAAACAAAATTGTGTAACCATACGAAAAATATATTTCTTTACAGGAGTAGACAATATTGTTAGAGCTTTCCAAAAATATGTGAAATGTTCTTGTCAGACCTTTGTACTTTGTAAAATGTATAGTCGTCATAACTATGCTTTCATTGTTTCATTCATTTATGTAAACAATAACAGAAACTAAAGGAAGGATAAAGGAAGAAGATCGATAGTGATCATCTGTGACGAAGCTCCTTTTCCCCTGACAAAGGTTCTCAGTGAAACTGTCAATTACTGAATGGTTCATTACACTTTCCTTTCAGACCAAGGATCGTTAATCAAATTGATTCATGGACCTCAACAGTTAGTTTAGAAGATAAGGATATGTTTTCCAGCACCATAAAAGATAATGGACATTGAAAAAAAGAAAAACGAATACATGCACACTTAATAAATGGTTTATATTAATATTTCACTCAATTGATTATAATATAATGGTTAATCAAAATATATTGATTAAAATTGAGAATCAAGATGCCAATTCGAACATTAGATTGAAACAACTACTATAATTAAACGGATTTATTTCGCTATCTACTGTACCTACAATTTAATATTTCGTACGTAAATAACGGATACCTTAATCATCTGAAAATTGTAAATATCGATTTAAAACGAAAATGAAGAGAAAGTAACAGTATAATTCGTACCTAGGGCAGAAATGATGTTTCCCTTGCTCGAGAAAGTACCGTATTTAGGTTTGAGACGAAGACGAGAACTTAAAGATCGAGAGCTGCAAAACAATTTCGGTCCCTGGTACAAACCGTATTTTTCTCCACACAATTCCCTATTACCACTATTCACCACAATAATAATATTCACTAACAGTCATTAAAACTTTAAGGTTTTGTGAAGATATAATTTGAGGAATCAGCAAAAATAATAATTAACAGTTGCTAGGCAGCGGTAACAAAAACAAGTCTATTGCAATGCCATGGATACGTCTTGTGTATTTAATATACATTATTGTTTTAAGTAAATAAGCGAACAATAGATTTTGCAGCCTTAGGGATGTAAAAACCTTTTATATGGTAAAAAATATAAGATGAATTTTTGTGAAATTTAATTCTACCTCCGACGATTTATAGTTTATTTATATATTTTAACTTATTTATATACGTGCGAATA
Source organism: Macrosteles quadrilineatus (assembly GCF_028750875.1). Lineage (NCBI taxonomy): Eukaryota > Metazoa > Arthropoda > Insecta > Hemiptera > Cicadellidae > Macrosteles > Macrosteles quadrilineatus. Next base: position 64,088,515 of record NW_026542597.1, read on the forward strand.
CAATTTAGTATAAGCTAAGTGGCTTGAAGAGGGTTTCTGTAACTACTTCATATAACTTTAAAGCGTATTTTTTTAGCACGTATTATGAACCCGGGATTAAAATAGTTTTTTATGCCTATGTATAGTACATGGATTCTTTAATTTTATTTTTACGTCAACAAAAATATATAGAGTTCTTTATTGTTGATAAGGACACAAGAACCCTTTAAACACATCGTATTATAGCATTATAGCATAACAAATACCTTATAACTTACGTATACTCTAAAAATGTACAGAGTGTTTCGAAACTCTCTTCCGAAACTCCGTGGGTATGTTCCTTAGGTCAAAACAAAAACTAAGCATTTATTTTCTCTATCTCGCTTCGTTTTCCGTCTTTCAGGGTGCATGTATTTTTTTATAAATTCCCATAACGTTGGAACCACTTGAGTTACCGGCTTCAAATTTGGTACTTGTATGATTATTAATAGGAACTATCCTTTTAAAAAGCATCAAGTTTCCACTTTGTATGATTTCAAAATAGCGGCCATTTTTTTAAACGTACCAAGATTGAAGTTGGTACCTCAAGTGGTTTCAAAGATATGGGAAGATAAGTAAAAATTACATACACACCGACAGACGGAAAACGAAGCGAGATGGGACATAGGTTCAAGTTATAATAATTATTTTTGTTTGTTTTGACCTAAGGAACAAGCTCACAGAGTTTTGGAAAAGAACTTCGAAATACCCTGTTCATACTATAAAAATACAACGATACGATTTTCCAAGTAAAGTAAAACACACAATTTCTGTTACACTCGTTTATGAAGAAAAAATTCCCTAATAAAAAAGAACATTAGAAATTTGTTATGAGAAACCACAGGTGTGGCTGTGAGAGCAGAAAGTGGAAAATGTGCTTTCGCCAAGACTGTAATGTTAAGTTAATATCCGAAGAAATCATTTCCTTGCTTGCGTTACGAAAACTTCTACTTGCACTTTTCTTATAAGCATTGAATTAGGAAAGGTTTTACGTATTTTAAGAGATTTTTGGGATTCTAAATGTATGAAGGTCATGAACACTAAAAGGATCATATAGATTTATAACTAAAAAGTTACAAGAGAGCACAAAGACCTTATGGCGAAATTTGGTCAAGAATAATGACATTTTTATACACTAATGACCCACTAAGCGAGAAATTGTACTGCATTGTTATACAGTGTAGAAATGTTTAGGCAATTTAAATGTGCTAAATCTAAAAGTTTATTTTAATATTCATGAATCTAAAAGAAATCTTATTTTACACTACAGTATCTTCCTAACAGATTGCCAAAAACACGTATGATATTTCAACAAGTTGTTTAGATTAACATTGCACATATGATTATAAAATTATCATTCTTCAAATTAGATTGATGCCATCTTGCACCGTGTATATGAAAAAAACAAATATAAGTTTATTATTTGAAAATAAAACATTGCCACGCATGTTTCAAAATGGATTTGTTCTTAAACTGCTTTGCATCTATTGTCTTTGCGGAAAAGAATCGTCTTTAACATTAGCTAAATGTCAACAGCATCATGGGCAGTACTTTTAAAACAATGCTTTAGCAAACTTTTATAGAAGATATAAGTTATACACATTATTTAAAATTTCTTCGTTTTAATTGAGATTAGATTAAAAATAACCCGATGTTTTTTGAGTGTAAATAACTTCATTCTGGTAAATACATAACTAATTACATATTTTTATATTTCATTCATTACAGTTTTGACTTTGGTATACATTAAAATAATATTACTGTTATATTTAAAATATATTTACAATGGCAAGAAAGAAACATCACTCTTCCATACTTTTTCATATCCACATCACAATGTACTTTACTTTAGTAAATTCTTTAAGGGACACTAAAGCTCTTTTACCAGAATTTATTAAGCAGTTCTCCTCCATCAAGTTAACACTTATATTGCAGATAAATTACTTACGTAGCTTGTCTTAATCTAAGGGCCTGTAGTCTCAATGTACAAAATGAAAGTTGAATATGGCAGGTCACTACATTCAGGGAACGTCTAAAATTATACCATTACATGGCAATAAATAGTTCAACTGGACACCAAAAAAAAAAAAAAATATATATATATATATATATATATATATTTATAAAGTGCTTGCTAGAGCAGACGTGATAATTTTTTAAGCATTTATTTGATACAACGTTTTATTTTCCAAATTTAAAATAGCTATATATTTTTTTGACAATTTATATGTACGAGGCACGTGTACGATCTCAACCTTGACATTTGATGACTTTCTTCTATAAAAATTGCTTATTACAACCCAAAAGGGAGGGAAGAACAGGGAAGAAAAGATCATTAATTGGTTCGTAATACTTCAAACACGAAACATAAAACAAATCAACCATTGTTAAAATGTTTTTGTTTTTTTTTTGTTAACCGTCTTTGTTATTTTATCCATTGAATAATATGTAACGAAAACAGAAACCTAAATAAGGTTAATGAAATAAGGTAAATAATATCATAATGTGAAAGTGCATTTCCGCTGACAAAGGTTCTCAGTGAAACTGTCAATTAATGATGGGTTCATTACACTTTCCTTTCAGACCAAGGATCATTAATCAAATTGATGCACGGATCTCAATTAGGTTGTTTTGGAAGATAACGAAATATGTGTCGTTTCAAAAACACAGTAGACCGCGAAAACTTAAATAAAGGATGTAGGTAATATTGCAGAGTTGATTCATGTTAAACTAAGATGCCTTTCTAAAGTATGGTAAAAAAGAAATGTATATTTTAGATAATCAATTTTTATGCTCTCGGATCTTTTGTCAGTATTAAAATGAACGAGTCGTGATTATTTAACTTGACTTATAGATTTAGATTGAATATTTGGTGGTTAGAGATGGGCACAGATAGCGCTGAGTTGCTTATCAGCCCGGAATACTCACTGTGACGTTTACAACGGAACATGACTTTCCTTCAGTACAATTCATTCTGCATTCCTAGTCATTTAAATTCAACCTCCTTGTTGTTAAAAAAAATAATCTATTCGCCGTATAAATTTACATTTACCAAATAACATTAATATTTTTTCACCACAAATTGTGTAAAGCTCTTAATATTTAATATTTAACATTTACTGACATAAGAAACTGAGTCATTTGATTACTGTCCAAACCCGCAGTGCCTGATTCATTTCCTACTTTCCCCCTGCCTAAAATATGTATTTAAATTAAATTACACTAAGAAAAGTTAATGTTTATAATTTGGTGTGTGTATATAGAATTAAGAAGCCAGTGATGAACTCTTATCACGCACAGGCAGGAGCCCATGTAATAATTTTTATATAGTATAAATGTTATGCTGCACTATTATTTGTAACAAATAAAAATTGATTTGATTTGATTTAATTTGACTAGGTGGGTTAGGCACCGGTGTCACTGACATTAATCATGCTAGTGACATGTCACTCGAAACCCCACCTTTGTTGACTTATGGAGGTAACACACCGGTGTCATGGACATGCTAGTAACTCGTGTCACTAGCACGCTTCTAGACCTCTGTCGGTGTTTGGTCGAATAGCCTGTGTCTCTCACCTCTTGGGCCCGCATATGCGCAGAACACGTATCTATAGTTGTTTTGGCGCTGCGGTCATTTTCTGTTTTGTTTTGTTCCATGTGAGTCGTGTTATAGCTAACAGTGGAATGTGATTGTGAAAAATTCCGATGGCTATTTTCCTCAATGTTACCTTTATATTTCAACAGACCGCACGGTTTTATAAAAAGTTTCCGGTGTCATCCTTTAAAGGTTTTGGACTTTTCAGGGTGTTGAAACAACTAACTGTCTTGTTGAAGTAAATCGACTGAATAACTAACAGATTATCTTTCCATTAAGGATAGGTCCAGAATTCTCTCTAAACATTTATTTTTTGCCGTCGTCTTCTTCGCCTTAACACTAACAGTAACAACACAGCATCCTCCTCTAATAATGGCATTATTGAAACTGATACCTTATCTTTCTTGTAACTAGCCCGTGCATCTTCCATGATTGTATTTCATTGCATGTCATTTACATCATGCTAATGTCATCAGTGACATTATGCCAGTGACACCGGAGTGTAACCTGCCTAGTCCAGTCTAGACGATGCTTTTCTTGCTGATTAGGATGACACATATTATATCATATCCCTAGTATTGCACAGTTTGGATAGAAATAGATAAATGGTCTACTGTACATTCTTATGGTCTACGTCGCTGAAACTAGGCGAAAATAGTCAACGGATGTTCAAGGTACGTAAACCGTTATAATTGATTACCAATAACGGAAGGCTTCAACATAAATAATAAAATGGTGTTTATGAAATGACGGTTATCAAATTAGATTGAAGAATTGAGCAGCTGACATGGAACTGTTTTCACCATATCGACAAAATATTTCTTTCTCACACCATAGGTACTTATAATTTGAAGCCTCAGATTTCCCTTGGTTATTAAACATGCACCAAACAACACTTAATTGAAAAAAATTTAGGGCTACTATAATTTTCGCAAAACTTTTAAATCTAAATATCACTTGCATGTGATGCCTCTGTGTAAAAAGCTTTATTTATTGATGCTAAGCGATATTATTTGTTTGACGTATAGCTAATCAGCATGTGACAGGACAAATATTCATGTCTTTGATCAGTATATCACACGTCACACCGACGTATCAGTGAGGTCTAATCAGTCGTATAGCTTGGTCTAAAATAATCAGTTCTGCTTTGATGTTTACTAGCTCAGTGAGTAGTTCAAATCAGTTAATTAAACGAGCTGAAAACCCGCATAGATTAGTAAATAAAATTAAGGTTGATTATATGGAACACTTTGTATATGAATTAAACAACAAATTAATGCATATAAATATTAGTACGGTAGCCATACTAGCTTAACTTATGTATATAACTATTTATTATTTAAATAAAACTCATACAATAATTGCACCAAGTAGCTAATGTCATATTCTTATTAATTGTGTTATTTTTAATCAGTAAAATACAACACATACACGTATAAAAATATAATATAAAATATGTTTATATCTTTTATATTTATAAGATTATTTAAATACAAACTGGTTTGCCCACTCTAAACTTTAAGCTCAATAGTTACATCCAAGGAGTTTTTAATTATTTTGTTTGACGTTCACATCTTTTAGCGTATATGGAAGAATTATTTAAAGTGGTATATCCCAATATCTATTTAGGCTATGTCTAGTCTATTCATTCATATCACCAACATTCACCCTTAATAACGTATAGGCCTACTACTCTTATTCACTGTATAGTATACCAAAAGTACGTGTACGTCTACATATGTTAGTGATTATATATCCTAGCAAAACACAGTCCATGTACGCAAAACCTTTTTGGTTCTGTCAACGGTTGATAAAATAAAAAATCACAGAAAAATTCCATTCTCAGCTTCCTTTTTTCAGTAGTACAGTATTTCCTGTAAAAATATGGTCCCCAAAAACACGTGCACGGTGTTTAAATGGTTTTTATTACATCCTCTTACTAAATTTGAGTAATTCAATGATCGACACAAGTATGGGACAGTCACTATAGTTAATACATCAGTTGTATTAATTCAAGAATGCCAGAAGCTATCTACTGACTTCCAAAATTTCCAACCACTATAAAATAATTTGAAAGTAGGCCTACATTTCTAAGTAAAGTTAGTAAAACAATATTTTATTTTTTTATTAGAAAAATACATCTGTGTTACCTAAACAATGTAATCTTTAAAACATATATCTCTATAGTATTAAAAGCAGCATTTACGATAATTCATTTTTAGTCATTCATGTACGAAAATAAGCTTGGATATTCCAATAAACCAGGTAGATGGGTAGAGACTACACCTGTGTCTTCTCATCGCACTTCTAGAAACTCTGCCTCTTTTAAGTTCCCTCCCAGTAAAGTTGAAGTAAAAAGTTTAGACGGATTCCGTAACCCCGTTCATTGCTGAAATTACATTATAAATGAATTCTATTCTTCTGTAATGTCGATGCTGATTCTGGTTATTGAGTGTGTATTTTCTCCAAACATATTATATTTTTCTCATTTCATTTTATTCTTTGTCCATGTTACTATCAATATAGTTAAACTTGAACGACTTGAAGAACCCAAACTAGTTAAGTTAGATAATCCGTAGTAGCGGACTATTAATTGATCAATTTTCTAATGATAGCTAAAACATGAGAAATAATTTATATTTCCTATATTGTGAAGCATTTTTTTATAATGCTTTATTTCGATTGAATAATCAATTTAATTCAGATAAGAAGTTTAAAATATTATTTAAAAAACATTCAGACCAGTACGGTTATTTAAAAGTATAGTTTAGTAATGATAATATATTTGTATCAGTTTAACATGTAAATAGCAAATTAATTACTTTAAAATTTTCTTTTGTTAAATACCCTTTGAACGAATCCTTATACCAAAATTACTGCTGCACTATATACTAATGACAGGACTGTGAAAGTGTAGCAAAATAATTTTTGACTGGTTGAAAACCCATACAGAATAACATTAGAACCCATGATGGTGGTTTTCTTTTGGTATTCCATGGTGGTTGATGTTGAAAGTGCTATAAATAATCTTCCAACAATTTAGTCAAAATACATTCTACAGGTTTCAGCAGTACTAAGGAAAGCCAGACTACCGCAGTCCAACTCTGGGAGAGAGATTTGTCTTACATAACTTATCCAAGACAAAGTGTGGTGTACAAAGCCAATGCAACGGAAATCACAAAGAGCAACGTTACATAAACAAAAGACGAAAATGCTATATGAAGTTCCTTACAAAACCTTCATTTTTGCATATTGTGTATCTTCTGTCAACGACTATATGACTTGAAAAAAAAACCTTATGGTAAGGAATATCATAAAACAACATTATTAATTTAAATTTTAAAGTATTGCATCCATTAGCAATCGTTAAACGAACAAAGAATAAAAACTATACTTTTGTTGCATAATTTAAACCATTCTACGAAGGTCGATGTTAGATAGGGTTCATAACAAACAACCTTGGCAAGTAACCAAACACAAGGCACTTCTCGCTAATTTCCAGAGACCACAAAACCACTTAGGCTCAGCTTTGACTCGGTAGCTTGTACGGCTGTGTTGAGAGTGTCTATTCACAACATAAATGTAAACAATATTTCCGTATATAGTTTTTATAAAAAAAAACTTATATTTTATTTACAAGTGGCTTAGTTTAGATCAAAAGACCGTACTGCATCCTATAATAACTTCGCTTGTATCTAGTTGTTGTTTGGTTAAATATTTGATTGTTTATTTATATAACGCTCGGCCTAATTCAATTCACCATTAAATACATTTAAGTCATGTTAAACCATAGACTGGCGTGGCTAAAATAAAATGCACGAAAACAAACTAAATCACGAGTCATGTAATGTAGGATGGTCAATAGCATTTTGATGTTTTACATATTTCCTTTTAATAATTGTGCTTATAAGTGTGCTTATAATCGTGCTTAGGCTAATACTTGGCCTTTACAAGAATGAATTTCAGGATTAAACTGCTTTTGATATTGATATTTTTCGTATGATATTTCTAAAACTACACGTGGGTTGGCTATACCATAAAATGAGCAAAGTTTGCGCGCCAAAAACGACTCCAAAGATTTCTCCTAAATATTTAGAAATATATTAGTTTCATGCTAAATATCCATACTAAAATCAGTAATGCAAAAATTAGTTTTTTCCCAAAACTTAAAATTATATTGTCTTAACATTGATTTCATGGATTGTCAAGTAGATGTTATGTTTTTAAAATTTAATAACAAAAATTTTAATAGGAGACTTATACTGCCTGGGCAGCGAAGCATCTCTAATTTTAAAAGTAAAATACAACCAAGAATGTTAGAACTTAAATCTATCTTGGGATCAAAAGGTTGCATCTTGAATTTTATTTTTAAATAATTTTACTTGGCTTCAAACAGCACATATTCTGCTATTATTGTTTCTCATTGTCAATTCACTACTGTAGTCTGGTTCCGGACTTTATTATAACACTGTGACGCATTTGTTGTAGAATGCTTCAAGATGAATTGCATCCTTAAGACATCTAGGGTCCTGTCGTGAACTTACTTAAATAAGGCATATTGTTGCATATTTGCCTTATTTCACCTACAATTTTCCATATTTTTTTCAATGATTTTCCATATTGTTTGTTGCACATCTATTTATCTTAGAGTTAATCTTACTTTATACATGGCGACAGCCTAACCTAAACATTCCCGCACGTTCTTTAAGATATCAACATTAACAATATTTGTTTAGGGTTTGTAAGGCTTATTTTGATAAAAGCATTTAAAAGTGTTTTAATGAATTTTATAAATGATTACTGTTTTGTAAAATGATTTTCCAAAAGGTAGATATATATGGGAACAGTTATGTAGGAATATGTATATTTATAACCAAATATATAAACATATTGTGTTTTAAAACATCACACTGGAAAGTAATACTATTATAAAATAGCCTATTTTGACGTTTCTTAGGTGGCCAGATATATATTTTGTCACTATAAAAGTTGGATGAGACTATTTTTCAAATGTCTCTCATTCTAAATTGGCAAAGTTTAACTCCATCATGTGACTTGGCAATCTTAAACATCCAATCTAACGACTTAGATTGAACAAACTTTCAACGGTATGCGAGTCTTACATTTTCCCTGAGTGCATTTTTATTCCTTTTTTCAGTAAAAGGTTAAAATACCAAGAATCAAATATTTATAAATTTCATGGAATACGATGAGATGATATTTTGTTTCTTCCTAATGTTAAATCTAGTGCTTTAGTAATAAAAAAACCGTGTGAACTCATAGTCAGTGTATATTACCAAAACTTAAACTGGATTTTGTAATACTGTATCATATTTGGATATGATTCAAACCAATACTTTTTTTTTATTAAAAACTACTTTTTCGTCATACTGCAGCAAAAACAGCCAGTTTAAATGCATGCATTACACAGGTCTAAAGTAGCTATATTACTCTCTAGGGATTGAAAATAATCGTTAGTCTCTAAGTGGGTAAAACTCTGCTACTGTAAACAGTTGTAAACTTAGATTGTGGCAATCGTAGCAATCGAAATTATTTATGGATTGATTTATTAGGTAAAGTTTTAGGATATTGTTGTCGATTGATCGATATATCGATGGTATAATCACACAATAGTAATAGACGAAACAATTCAATCAGTTACTTAACAGCTGCTTATTTTCATTAGTAGAATTTAAAACAAGATGGAAGTCGTTTTGAGAGGTTTTTGAGAGGTTATCTTTACATACATTTTGTTCCGTTTTCTAGCTTTGTTTTTGTTAATGCAAATAGTTGTAAATAATGTTTTAGGATTAGTAACCGTGTTAAGTGACGCTGTAAATCCCACTTTTTGGGTAAAAGACGAAGGCGGAGGTATAAGGCAATATGACGAGAATATAGTTTAACACACGGGCCCTTTTAACCCTCGCTCATTTTCTGACCTCGGCTTCACCTCGATCGTAAAACTTGACCTCGGGTCAAAAAGAGTCACGTTAAGCCCTAGTGATGAAATATACTATTTCCAATAAAGTTTTTCATCAGACCATTACTGATTTTTTTAAACCTTATAGGGTATACATTATCTCACCAAATCAGTATGAATAATAAAATAGAACTTAAAATATAAGCTTTAGACTAAAGAAACTACATGCTCAATAGTATGCACTGAACAACCAAAAAAAACACGAGAAATTCTTCGAAACACATACCATATATATTGTAAAAAAACTTCATTACCATAAAAAAGCTTGTTGGTAAAAAAATATGTTTACTGGACAGTGATGGGAACGGTCTAAAACATCGGTTAGGTTGAACCACTCACTGTAAAAGATGTCTATAGGTAAAGGGTTGGGTTGAGTTGACAGCTATGTAGATAATAATTAATATTTTTTAAACTTATATTGAATCTAGTATTGCAAAATAGTTAAACAATATCTTGTAAAAATTGTACTCACTTAAAAACAACTACAGGATGATTTTTTACAGATACCGTATAGTCCGAATGCAATCGACCACTATAGTATTCATCAGCACTGAGGTTTAGATATTCACAAAATATCTAGGAATAATATCTACACAAAATATCTATAAGAAATAAAAAACGTACCAACTAGTTAACGAAACAATGCGATATAAAATTCAATATATTTTAACTGTAGATCAATTAATGTTCTTATATCCATCACGATTCCTTTAGTAATTTCATAAAATTATGAATTGTACTTGACAGGGATAACAGGTGAGATGACATTTTTTCATCCGATAATTTAATTGAACAGCAACTTCACTAAGTCTTATTTATGTTATGAGGTCCGATTATGTAGAGAGATAGTTGTTGAAACTATAACATTAGTGCGGTGATTGTCACATTGTTGCCAGAGTACATTAACCTACACCAATAGTTGCACATTACATAAATGTCTTATCCCGGTTTTTCATTGAGTTTTCCTTCTCGTTATGTCTCGTCTACGTTTGTCTTTAAGTTTCAAATAAAACAGTATTCTTGTATAAAAAAAGATTAGGGGTTGTATAGTTATTCTTTATCATAAAGCTAAAATTCCAGCTATTTTTGCATTCTAGGCTACATTAAAAACTATTTTGATATTTGTTTTATATAAGATAGTGGCACTAGTATTGCAATTCATGCGACAAATTAAATGTTGTAGGTAATTTATCACGGTTATCAAGGGAAAAACTAAATATGAAAAAACAAAATATCGACTCTGTGGGTAATTATTGCCTTCCAGACGATTAAAATGTGATATTTACAAATGGTATGAGCCCAGGAATAATATTGTAAAAGGTTAGTAAAGAGTTACCACCATACAATTCATGTCTTGGTGAAACATATTGTTTTCATGCCTTAAGGATTTCCCACGAATATTTTTTTAACAATCGTCTAACATGGTGAATCCAATTGTTTACAATTGTCGCTGTTTTTGTGGCGGCTTAAAAAAAACAGTATTGGTTATGAAAATACAAACCTAAATAGCTTTTAATAATAAAAATAATGAGTTTACTTTGTTATACCATTGACTACTTAGGTTTTGTTAAATCGGAAATACAAAAATAACATCCAAAAGATGAAATCCTGGCAAAAAGTGAAAAGCTAATACGTTTAAGAATCCCTTTACAGGCTGAATAATAATTAATAAACCCTCAATGAATATCCAATTCCTTTCATGGCAGGGCATGCTTTCAAACAATCTTGAAGTATCGACTAAAATGTCTATGATTTACTATAATTACTTAGTATAGTAAGCCTATACCAAAAACATTGAAGGTTGTAACTCGGCCACCAAGTACCAGCCACAAATACATATTTTTTTTTTCGTAGAAAACGATGGATGGCCCTTTAGACTCAATTACAAGAAAAGCGGTATAAAAAATCATATTTGGATAATAAGTGTTTGATATAACTAAAATAACACGAAACACAGACAGATACCACTCACAAAAGCAGAAAGTTGATAAAAAGCTACATATTGTTGCCTTTGATGACAATAAATTTGAAGAAAAAAAACGCTCATTGGTGCAATCACCATACTTTGACACGTCACCTAGATCTAATCAGCAAGGTAAACAGCTGCCCACACGAGACTGCAGCTTTGATGTTGATGATTAACTGAGTGATTAGCTTCTCTGTAGCTAATCAGGATACCTCATTCTCCATACTATAGTAAAAACTAAAAATATATGCAATTATTATTATTATTTTTTTTTTTTTTTTTTTTAGGGAGAGGTGGGAAAATGCATTTATGCACACAGGTTGCTAGCCTGTAGTGTGGGACTCCAACGGGCTTAAGGCCCAGAGACTACCCACTAAAAACCTCCTCTACTCTTCGGACACTAGCCTGGGAACACTTGTCATCAGAACTAGGCCGAGTTTGCCTACGCCCGAGGGGCTTACGCCGTGTCTAGCCGTTTATTTCCTATCAAATCTAGACTATGTTCCGATCTAGATCATTCTTTTTAGCTTTAAGGACATTCCGGACAAAGTGCGACCAGCAGTCCCAGTTGTCCTCACCCTTCAGCAAGGTCTCACAGATCGATTCAATCGACAGCACCCCAAGATGTTGAATGGCCTCCTGGCGAAGCATATCCCATTGTGGACAGTGGAAAAAAGTGTGTTCCCCGTCGTCGGGAATGCATGGGCAGTAAATGCAGTCAGGTGAATTCGTTTTGGCCATCAAGTGCAGGTACGACTGAAAATAGCCGTGACCTGACAAGAACTGCGTGAGGTAATAGTCAACCTCACCGTGCCGCCGTTCTACCCACGGTTGGACCTGCCTGATGAGTCTGGCAGTCCAACGTCCTCGAGTCTCCCTTTCCCAGCTTTCTTGCCACATCTGAAAAGTGCGGGAGCGCTCTTCTGTTCTTGCAGCGTCCTTTCCGATGTAGCCTTGTCTCTGGTAGATTGCCCTCCTCTCCGCTGCCAAGAGTTTGACTGGGATAACTCCAGCGATCACCAAAACGGCCGGTTCGGACACCGTACGGTACGCGGAAGCGACCCTGAGTGCCGCCTGACGCTGCACTCGTGCGAGCCTCAACCTATACGCCTCCTTGTTAAGCGCGTCTGCCCACACCTCAGAGCCGTAGAGAAGCACGGACTGGACTGCAGACATCAGTAGTCTTCTACGGCTGGACCGGGGACCACCGACATTGGCCATAAGCCTAATAAGAGCAGCAACACTCCCAGCAGCCTTGTCCGCCGTACGGAAGATCTGGTCCCTCCAGCTCAGCTTGTTGTCCACCATGACACCAAGGTACTTGGCGGTTCGCGTGGTTTGGACAACTACGTTCCCAACTCGTAGCGGAACGATGGTTTCAATCCGTTTTTTCGTGAGGATGACGATCTCTGTCTTGCTCAGAGCGAGTGTCAGACCATGATCAGTCATCCAGGCGTTTACAACGCGCATTACTTGGTTCAGTTTCAGTTGGGCTAGCTCAACGTTGCGTGCAGCAATGAGGGCTGCGACGTCATCGGCGTACCCAACTAAAACGGTCTCCTCTGGCATCTCAGATCTCAGAAGGCTGTCGTAGGCAGCGTTCCACAAATCTGGGCCGAGTATCGAACCTTGCGCCGCACCGGAAGTAACATCCATCGTCCGCAAACCATCTTTAGTTTCGTAATTAAGAGTTCTGCAGCGCAGGTAGTCCTCGATCAGCCTCAACAGATATGCTGGTACGCGGAAGCTGTTCCTCAACGCGCTCAACATATCGACCCATCTCGCCGAGTTAAAAGCATTTTTGACATCTAGCGTAACAAGAAGCACGATACGGCGAGAGTAATGATTGAAGCTCTCGGCACGCTCTACCGCTCTGTGTAACTCAGATATCGCGTCGATTGTTGACCGACCCTTTCTGAAGCCGTACTGACGAGGAGACAAATCTCCGGCAGCTTCCACGGCAGACGTCAGGCGGCAGCGGATCAGTTTCTCGAAGAGTTTTCCGGCCACAACCAACATACAGAGGGGTCTGTAAGACGACGGCATATTCGGGTCACCTTTTCCCTTGCTGATTAGCACAAGCCTAGCCCTTTTCCAAGGAGTTGGGAAAACCCCTTCGCACAGGCATGTGTTGTACATTCTCAGCAGTAAGAGGGGGTTAACTGAGAATACCTTCTTGAGAGCCTCACTGGGAATACCATCAGGACCAGGTGCTTTCCTATTTTTCAGGGAGAGGACAGATGATTCCAGCTCTTTAATGCTAAAGAGTGGAATGTCCCCTACCTCGCCATAGTCGAAAAAAGGCCGCCGAGGATGAGACGGAAAGAGGGCGGTGACGATCCTGTCCATGGTGGTGCCCTCCATGACGGAAGGTGGTGATCGGGCGCCGAGTTTCTGGGTTACAACCTTGTAGCCCAGTCCCCAAGGATCAGAGTCAACATCCTCCTGAAGCCTCCTCCAACAGCTAACCTTGCTCCTGATGATAGCCCGACGAAGAGCTTTCTTCGCAGCCCTATAAGCCGCTGACTTAGCCTCGAAATCCGGGAATCTTCTGGCCCTCATAGCGGCACGTCTGGCTTTCAGACAAGCTTTCCGAAGGTTCGAGATCTCTTAAGTCCACCAGTACACAGCTTGCTTATCGCGACGGCGTCCCCTGCGTGGCATGGCCTGGTCACAAGCCGAGACAATCAGTTCCATCGTGGACGTTACCAATGCCTCGGCGTCAACAGGTGCAGCAGAATTCACCAGCGCTCCCCGTGAGATTACGTCAGTGAACTTCTCAACATCCAGCTTGTCCGTATTCCATCGGCGTGGTCCAGATCGTGATACAGGCGCCTGATTGTGGTGTTCATCCAGTATATCAAAAACGATGTACTGATGATCACTTGCCGTGAGGTCTTCGATGACCCTCCAGTTGGAGATCCGTGCTAATAGTGATTCCGACGAGAAGGAGATATCGGGGATCGTACCTCTCATGCCGGGGCGCCGGAAAGTAGGCGTGTCGCCCTCGTTTAAGACGACAAGTCCGGCCCTGGCGGCAAAGTCCAGGATGTATTTCCCCCGGGAGTTTGTAGAGGTCATACCCCACTCCACAGCCCTCGCATTAAAATCACCAGCAACAACGACATGCCCAACGGTACCCCGTACACTGTCTTCTAAGCGGTCAATCTTCAGACGGAATTCCCGAATTGGCTCGTTGGGGGTAAGGTAGACACTAAAAAACGTGACGTCCCTACACCTGACCCAAACGAAGCCTCGGCCGCGTCCGTGATCTCGCACTGGTGCTTCCGTGCTGTTTCGAACCCAACAAGCGGCAGTACCAAGAGAATCTGGGAACCAGAAGTGTGGGTCCCTGTCACGGTACTGCTCGCTGATCAGAAGGGTGTCCGCACCGATCTCTTGGGCCAGCTGATCTAAGAGGGAGTCAGCCGTTCTGGACCTCTCAAGGTTACCCTGGAGAATCCTCACTTCCTAGACCTAGCCTTCTCAAGGTCGAGTGCAGCCTTGAAAACACTGCATCGCCCAGCCCCTGGAATGTGACCTAATGAGGCGTCCTTTAGGCCTTTCTCTGCGCAGAGAAAACAACGCTCTGCTGCGGTATAGTTCTTCCTGTTGTGGCCCGAGCCGCCACACCTGAAACAATTCTTGGATAGGTCGGGTCCTTTACAGTTTCGGTAAGAGTGACCAAACCCGAGGCAGCGAAAGCATCGCGGTACAACCACCCTCCGTCTGAGCCTGCAATTGACCCATCCAATTCTCAGGTGTGTGAGATTAAGCAGCTTGCTGTCATCTTGGTTTCGCATTTCAGCGATAGCTATGCGTTGCTCGCTGCGGTTGGGCCGCGTAAGCCATACTTTAAGGGAGTCGGCATTTTGGATATCAGGGATGGCCTTGTTGATAGCCTCCCTGACTTCAGCCTCAGTCGAAAGACCGTCAAGGTCCCGGATCTCCACCGAGGTCCTAGGCTCGAGTTCCCGAACAGTACCGTGGTCCCCCAGAGCCTCTCTGACCTTTGCAGCAAAAGCCACTCGGTCACCAGATTTCCCCAGCTCGAGGAGAACTTTCCCATTCTGGGTAAACCTGATTGACTTAACAATCGTATCCGTCTCCTCTGGCTTGGCCTTAGACTTGAGTCGACCCAAGACTTCAGCAAAAGAGCGCCCCCCTAAGGGGTTGATCAGGATTGCCTCAGCCCTGGGCTTTCTCGGCCTGGGTTTCTTTGAAACAGGGGGGGCCTTTCCACGAACCTCCCTCGCCGGAGCAGGGTCAGCAATCTTTCGATCTCTTGCTGCAGGTTCTTTGTTAGAGACAGCCTCCATTCGTCTCAATTTCCTCTTTTCTTTGCGGGAAAGCCTCTTCTCCCAGTTACCCACATTTGATGGTGCCACAGCAGAGTTCATAGAGCTGCTTCCGTCAACCGTTGGGAGAGAGGCAAGCTCCCTGGTTTGCTGAGGGCGCTTCTTTAGAGCTGGAGTGTGCTCAGTAGGGGGTGTCATCTGGGTGGCCCTGTCCTCGACCTTCTGCTCGACATCTGACAGAGGCTGACTGGCCAATTCAGGAAGATCGGGGCTCTCCGCTGGTGAGCTCCTTGCCCGTTTCCTTTGATTCCCGCCCTTGTCGTTCAGTTTAGGGGCTAAAACTTGGTTCACAAGCTCCCGTTCATTAACTATAGCCTGTCTCATCAAGCCTTTAATTTCGAGAACTCGGGCAACCCGATCCTTCACCTTTGGGAGACCGTCCTTGATTGACCGGTTTACGTTGGTCCGGAGCTTCAAGGTTCCCTCCATATTATTGATGAGGTCCATCATCTCTACCAGGAGGTCAGACTCCTCCTCATCAGCATCGTCGTATTGTTGACGGTAACGCTGAAGTTCGGGATCCGACCTCTGGGGGCTGATTTTCGGCGCTGTACTTTCCAGGAGGGTTCCCGTCAACGCCGGTTCAACGTCTACTTTTCCTTCTCCACTTGTCAAAGGAGATCTTAGTGGGGGGAACTCATTTGAGCCCTTAAAGGTTGCAGGCGGTGGAGTTGCCTTAACGTTGTTCGCTGGTGGCGACCTCTTGACCTTGGAGCTACGCCCAAAAGGGCTCCACTCCTTTTCCGACTTCGATTTTTGCTCATTTGAGCTGCTGTTAAATAATGTGTTGGGTGGGGGGTTTTGACAAGCCATACATGTGTTTACCAGCGCATCGTGCGGCAAGAGACGGCCCGGATTTAGTCAGGAGCGGGTATACCCTCGGGGACAATCCCCTACCCCAGTTCCCCGGGGCCCGACCTCCGTTTGCCCAGCACCGGATACCTGACGTGCCGGGGGTCGCCTGTTGCAATGCAGAGCCCGACCTCTGCATCCATGCCGCACTTCCTGACCAAGGACCGAAGTGGCTGGCTCCTCACGACACACTGGGAATACCCATCGGCAGTGCAGAGCACACATCAACCCCTGCAACACAACAGGGGCACTCCCAGGGACTCCCAGTGAGGACGTCAGTCACCCTTTTAGTCGCCTCTTACGACAAGCCCGGGAGGGCTGCGATCCTATTCTAACCCCGAAACCGCAGGGGGAAATATATGCAATTATAGCGGCAGCATACATTTTAACTACCACGTTACAACTTGTCATGCTATGAAAAGTATTAGTATTTTGTCGTTTGACTATTTTAGCTGTTTAATAAGGTTTGAATACGTTACGGATAATTTTATATCCATATCCAGTGGTAGCTTTATCTTAAAATATGATCAAATACCAATTTAAGAAACAAGTCTGCTACAATACACCAAGAATCCATATATATTTTCTGTTAAGAACGTATTACCTCATCTAAGTTTCTCCAAAATATACGAAAAAAAAGGATTTGAAGTTTGTTTAAATCTGCAAGAAAAGTATTTAACAATCATCTTTACCTTGTGAGAAATGTCATATTATCTGCTTAAATTAACAAAATGTTAGTCAAATAAGGTTTTGATTATAACAATAGTTATTTTGCTAATAATTTGGTTTATTAGTAGTTTACGCAACGATTGCGTGAAGATAGTGTTAACGAAACGAGTAGAAAATTGTAGGTACGAGTCTTGGCGAGTGCCTTAGACTGCTACCAGTGTCGTTAACACTATTTACGCCAGTTACGTACCCTACTTTAACTACGACAATGTTTTAATTACTAAAAATCACAACTCATAGTTTCTGAGAGAGGTTATGTTTTGATTTATATCCTCTCATTACGACTGAACCGTGTGCAACAAAACATTGTACCAAACACTAATTGCACCACACAACAATTAAATTGACCTGAGCAGCTGATTAGTTGAAGTTCTAATAACTAAAATTTTACTTCTTCTCTCCCAATTCTTGAATCTCATTGGTCTGTTACCCGTGGTGTCATGAGTAAAACGATGCTGTTATGAAAGTAAACAATGCTGTTATGTGTACTACTATGAAAATATTTTAATTTTCATCATTTTAAAACAAAGTAAATTAAATGAGCACTTAGGATATAATACAGTATATGATATAATTTGTTGTTTGGTTAAGAAGAGCAAATCACTCTAACCTGTTGGCTATCCTGCAAATCAGCTGTTATCATCCTTGGTCAAAGATGAGATTCATGGTAAAGTCATTAGTTCAGTTCTAGTTCATGTCTGGGCCCCATAGCAAACACACACTCGTTGTCATGTAAGTTACAAATTATTTAATTATAATATTAAGTTGAACAAATGTATAATGTATTGTATTTCAGGTATCAAGACTCTTATATGGTCAAAAATAATGAATTCATATTTTTGCAAGTGATCACAAAGTGTAATATTGTAATGTAAATACAAAGTCAATTTCCTGTTACAGATTGTATAAAAAGCACATGTTTCACAAATATTGAAAATTAATTAAATATTATTCAAGCTATGCTAATTAATGTAAATATGTTTGAATTAATAATTATGTGATGATTTTATATAACTTCACCTTGAGAAACTGTTAAATTAAAATGTAAAGTAACAATTGTCACAGTACTATTCATGATTGTTTTGGTCAGGAAATCACATGCTGTGAAAGGTATGAATATATTTTAAAATGCTCTAATATTAAAATAATGATTACCTTTTACTAGTATTTTCTGGACATATTTCCAGAACGAGTTTCAAGTGTGCTGTGGCTATCAATTTGACAACTCGAATCCGAGCCCTGGGGTACCAGTCCGGTGCTATATTTGCAAGTCTACTGACTAAAGTAAGACTGTTCTTATTTATATTAGAAGTAATTAGTTACAAGAAGTAATGTACTTAGAAGGGAAGAATTTTGATTTAATTAAATGTCATGTATATTACTACGAAGATCATTGATTGCTCACCATTTAACCAATTGTAGTATAGCCTATGAATATCTGAAGAAGAAAATAATATTTAATATTTAAAAAAGGCTAGACAAGGCAAAATTAAATAGTAAAGTACTGTTTGTTCCAAAATTGGCATATAATTGGGCAAAGTGATACATGGGGAAGCAACACTACTGCTATCTTAAACATCTTATAAATTACCCTATATCATCAAGTGTTTGAACAAAAAGTGCAAACTATACAATTAATCATTTTACTATCAAATGCAAGCACTTGGTTCAAGGCTTGCGGTACAAAAAAGTGCGCAACTCTGCTCACTTGTCAACTTGCCAAATTAAAAAAAAAATTAAATATTTATTTAACAAGCAAACTTCAAGCTAAATACAAATCAGACTGTCAATATTATATGAAGTGATTATATTTCAAGCATAATAATCACAGGGAAATTAAATGGTGAATTAAATTAGATAATAATTTTCCGTAATGGAAAAATTCAATATTAATTATTTGAGTAAGGGCGAACTCAAATATGAGATTTTGTGTAGAAATCAAGAATCTACACATGATAATGTAGAAGCATTAAGAAAGGAACTACGGTGTATTATAAGTACATTGCCAGATATATCTAACTTAACTGGCAAACTTAGTGTAAATGAAGAATTTAACACAGTACAGGCTAAAATAGACTTACTAGGGTTATTGATTGAACAAGCTGAAGAAAATCCTACTAACCTACAAATAGCTAAGATAAAGGCTAAGTTAAGTCATGTACAGTAAAGAATCACTAACCTAAAACAATGTCAAGTCATCCCAAGTTTAGCTATCACACTAGAGCAGTTAGAATCAAAGATAAGAGATCTGTCAGAAAAATTTTTAATAGTTAAAAATAAAATATCTGATCAGGATTTAGAAATCTATCAAGAAAATCTAAATAAATCATTATTAGAAGAAGAGGAAATAAATGCTAAATCTGATTTAGATGTAAATGTAATGACAACATCCAATGAAAGCTCCACTCCCATTAAACAAAATCAAGTAATAGTTAATGAAGCTAAAACTACACTTGAAGCTAACCCAAACTTTTACCCAATGATTCCAGTAAATGTGCAAGACCCATCAATTCAAGTAGCTATGTTAAACTCACAGCAAGCTCCAAACTCAAATCCAAATCTAAGTATTTTCAATAAATTACCTAACCCAGCTGAAGCTTATTTACATAATATAACAATCACAAATGGACTTGACATAAACCCATTACTCGAATTTTTAAGAAATTTGGTTAAAATAAGATCTGAAACCAATTTAACAGACTTCCAACTTTATAAAATTTTGCCAAGCTATTCGCAACCTCCCCTCAGTACAAAAATATTACAAGGGAAAATACAGGGAATAACTTTGGATAAAGTACATGAAGATATTGTCAACACATTCATTCCAATAACATTGAGAGAAAAACTTAAGCAAGAATTAATATACAGACCCCAATACCCAAATGAACCGTTATCTTTGTACATAAACGAGGTCAAGATAAGCAATCAGATCCTTAAAACTAAGTTATCTGAACCTGAGCTTATTTGTTTCATCAAGAACGGATTGAGACCAGAAATTAGGAATCAAATAATTTTTGAAAGTAATCCTAAAACATTCAGTGACCTAGAGCAATTATGTATAAGCCTCAACAACATTGGATACAATGATTACTTACGGGATAACATGTTTACTATCCAAACTCAAGTCCACAACTTCACACCTCAGCAATATTGTCAACCCACCAGCAATAACTTGAGACCTAATTTCACACCTCAGTGTAATCAGCATTCTAAACCTCACCAAAATCAAGCTAGACCATATTATTCAAGCTCTAATCATGATGCTAGGATTAAAACATGTTTTAATTGCAATAGAACAGGTCATATTGCTAGCCAATGTTATAGGAAGAAAAAAAACTCATAAATGAGGGAGTATTGAGTAATACTAACTTAAATACTTGTATTCCCGATGACACCAAGATATCTAATACTGAAAATCAATCACCTGAATATAAAACTGAGTTAAGAAAAATAATAAAGGATTGGAATAAATTCAGGAATGTAAAACATAACCGAGTGAAAGTGTATGTAAATAATAAGCTACCTTGTATTCAAGTCAATGTACATAAAAATTTAATTGTAAATACTTTATTGGATACTGGAGCCAGCCAAAACTTCATAACACATGACCTATATAAGCAACTTAATAAATTAAAGGTTGTAAAGTCATTAACAAATTGGAAAGGTACCATGTTCGCTGCTAACAATAGCGAAATAAACGTGTTGGGTAAATGTAAATTTAAAATCAAGATTGGTTCATTTACTTGGAGGGAGGAATTTTTAGTCATGAAACATGACAACTATGACATGATTTTAGGCACGCCATTTATGTCAAACAAAGGACTAATAATTGATTTAGAGAATAATGTTTGCTCCTTCAAATATAAGCCTGGAAAAATAATAAAGCTTAACAATTCATTAAATGAAGAAAATGAATCATTAAATGAAATGTTAATTGGTTGTTCTGATATGAGACAGGAAGTTAACGAATTAATAAATAAGTATCAAAATGTATTCACAGATAAAAATGGTTCTGCATTAAATCTAGAGGTGAAACTTGAAGTTACAGATAACATTCCAGTAAGTTCCAGGCCTTACTACTTAAGTCCACCAAACTTACAAAAAATGAAAACCATAGTTGACGATTTATTAGCTCAAGATATCATTGAAGTATCGACTAGTCCATATTCATCACCCGCATTCCTCACCAAAAAGGATCGATTAGTTATAAACTATACAGAACTAAATAAGAAACTCGTAAAAATGGATTACCCGATAGGTGACCTAAATAACCTATACCAACATCTACAAGGAGCCCGATATTTTTCTGTAATAGACCTGAACAAAGCATTTTTTCAATGCCCTTTAACAAAGGACAGCCGCCATTTAACAGCTTTTTGCACATCATTTGGTAAATACCAATATAAGCGAGTCAGCTTTGGACTTCAAGTAGGTAGCAGCGTATTATCGAGTTATCTTGATGGTTTATTTCACGACATAAACTTTGTATATTTAATAAAATTCCTGGATGACATTGTAATATATAGCAAGGACAAAGAAGATCATCTAAAGCATTTAAAGGAAGTAATAAACCGCTTATCTCAAAACAACCTTACCGTAAATGTAGAAAAAGCCAAATTTTTCTGCAGGGAGATAAATTTTCTTGGCCATCGCATAAAAGATAACACTATATGCATTGATCCCGAGCGCACCGTGGCCATTAAAGATTTTCCCGTACCGAACACAGTAAAACAGGTACGCAGATTCGTAGGTATGTGCGGATACTGGAGCCGATATATCCCGAGATACTCAGATATATGCGCGCCATTGCATCGACTAAAGAGAAAGGGTGTTAAATTTAAATGGGATAATGAATGTCAGGAAGCATTTGAAAAACTAAAGCAACACATAAGTAACCCACCGTTATTGCAACTGGCAGATTTTAACAAACCATTTGTACTACAAACGGATGCTTCTAGCATAGGTGCTGGTGCTGTACTCTTACAAGCCAATGACTTGGAAGATTTATTACCGATAGGATATTTTTCCCGAAAATTTACAGATGCAGAATTAAAATATTCCATCTATGAGAAGGAAGCCTTAAGCGCTATATATGCCATGGAACATTTTCACCAATATTTGGAAGTGAGAAAATTTAAACTGATTACTGACAATCAAGCTTTAAGTTATGTCCTAAACACAAAACGCAAGATTGGACGTTTAGCTCGTTGGGTAGAGCGATTAATAAATCTAGATTACAGTGTTGAATTTCGTCATGGTTCCGAAAATATACTGGCGGATTGTTTATCAAGATTATATGCGGAAACTCCTAATGAAGATGATCAAATAACTTCGGAGTCACATCAAGAAATAAATATGATATTAAATAAGTGCAAAACTGATAAGAAGAATGCAACCCATAATCACAATAGAACAAAGTCTATGAATGAAGGAGATAACAGATCACCGAAGTCATCCATTGAAGATAAACATTTTTGCAATGTAGTAGATGAAATTCCCTTAGCATTCACACAATTGGAATACCAACAGAATAATGACGCGGACTGTACTAAGATAAAAGCAAGTATAACAAAAGGAGAACATAGTAACTGTTATTTCATGAAGAACAATATTTTAATGTACAAAAATAGCAAAGATAAACCACGGATCTACTTGCCTGAAAAGTTATTTAATCTAATATTTACATTTTACCACAACACCATTTCTGGAGCTCACTTTGGAATTGCAAGAACTACTGCCAGAATAAATGAATATTTTTACCATCCTCAGTTAAATAACTTCATAGCACAAAAAGTAAAAGGTTGTAACATTTGCATGATGTCAAAAAGTACACAAAGAAAATATGAGGGAAAATTAATTTCAATTACTGCTGAAAATGCTATGGATACAATATACATGGATGTATTAGGACCTCTAGTACGTTCCAAAAAAGGGAACAAATATATATTAGCATTACACGATGCATTCACGAGATATACTTGGCTATATACATTAAAGGAATGCAATTCAAAATCCATTATTGAAAAATTGAAATGGACATTTGCCAACTTTTCTATACCAAAAACAATCGTCACAGATAATGCCAGTTATTTCATATCAAACCAGTTTAAGTCATATTTATTTAAACATTTTATCAGCCAAAGATGTACTCCTGCATATAAAAGTAGTGGAAACAAAACGGAACGCATTTTTAGAGACCTAGGAGCCGTATTAAGAAGTTTTTATCATGATAAACAAACTGAATGGGATACAGAGCTGGATTTAATTCAGATTAGTCTCAACACAGCTGTAAACTCTTCAACAAAATCCAGTAGCTTCAAACTGATGTTTAACCACGAGCCTAGCTGCGCCTTGACTAACCTATGGGACATCAAGAGCCTAATTTCATCGGAATTAACCTTAGAAGAAAGAAAAGAAAATCTGAAGAAAGCTATAATGAAAGCAAGAAAAAGTATCCAATTCAACCGAAACCGTCAGAGATTCTCCGCTTCAAGAACTAAACATCCATTTAAGCTAAATTGTTTAGTATATGTCAGAACGCATTATTTAAGTAGCAAAGTTAACAAGTTTTGTAAGAAACTAGCCCCCAGATACATAGGAATTTTTCGCATAATACATTGGTTAACTGATGTAACATGTTTGATACAACGAACAAGTGACCCACTTGATGTTAGGAAGGTACATATAATAGATTTGAAATTATATGAACCAGGTTAATTGAAACGAGTCTAAGAATTGTACTTTGTATTATAGTCGCATTACTAGAAAATGTAAATAAGAAAAAAGGTTAAGATGCAAAACATTACTGGGAATACTTGGAATTTTAACTTGTTAAGTCATGTAGGGAAAAGTTAACATGAGATAACATGATGAGATTCAGAGATTGAGAAGGGAATTAATTATTTTATGTATGTTATTTAGGGATGATTTAAGGTCGTAATACAATAATTGTGTAACGTAACGATTTGGATTAGAGTTTACAACGCGAAAGATTTCGGATATTAAAAGGTTAAATCACAAGAGGGATGCATGACTTGAGTTAATGTGTTGTATGCTAGATGATGAATGTGATGCGAAAGTTGTATATTTGTGTATAAATGTAGAGAGAGAATGAGAATTAGTATTAAGGAGACATTAATTGCTGTACATAACACTTCACTACACTGAACGATTGTATATAAATGATTTTTAAACACTAAAAACACACAATTGAACACAAACACAACACGACACACGCACACGTTAAACAGATACATAATGAAAAAGAAGAATGTGTAGCTAGGAATAAAATAATATCTGAAATCACGCGACCAGTATTGCCAACGCAACTTGTTTCCTTGTTTGAGAAATACAGAAATGTTGTATTTAAATAAATATATTACGATTTTAAACTCACAGACATGGTTTGGTTTATAATGTAATAATGAATTTTCTCGTAAATAGAGGTCGTTTAGTAATTTGAAGGGCAAAATGTATCAGTTATGAAACTCATATCAGTGAAATGGATGCAATTAAATAAGTTGTATGTAAAACATGAGGTTGGTATTACAGTAATAATGCAATGACCCGCCGCCCGGTCAGTGCTGCGCTCAGACAGCAAAGATGTGTACTATTGCAGGTTATCAGCTGTGCAGTACGTTGTCTTAGCATTGTTGATAAAAAGGCACGAATTCAAATGATATGAAAAGAAGGAAATATTATTTTAAGTTATAATAGTTCATAAGTGAAAGTGTTTAGTTTTAAAATAGCTGAAAATTGAGAAACATGGGGATATTTTGTACTACTATGTAAATATTTTAATTTTCATCATTTTAAAACAAAGTAAATTAAATGAGCACTTAGGATAAAATACAGTATATGATATAATTTGTTGTTTGGTTAAGAAGAGCAAATCACTCTAACCTGTTGGCTATCCTGCAAATCAGCTGTTATCATCCTTGGTCAAAGATGAGATTCATGGTAAAGTCATTAGTTCAGTTCTAGTTCATGTCTGGGCCCCATAGCAAACACACACTCGTTGTCATGTAAGTTACAAATTATTTAATTATAATATTAAGTTGAACAAATGTATAATGTATTGTATTTCAGGTATCAAGACTCTTATATGGTCAAAAATAATGAATTCATATTTTTGCAAGTGATCACAAAGTGTAATATTGTAATGTAAATACAAAGTCAATTTCCTGTTACAGATTGTATAAAAAGCACATGTTTCACAAATATTGAAAATTAATTAAATATTATTCAAGCTATGCTAATTAATGTAAATATGTTTGAATTAATAATTATGTGATGATTTTATATAACTTCACCTTGAGAAACTGTTAAATTAAAATGTAAAGTAACAATTGTCACAGTACTATTCATGATTGTTTTGGTCAGGAAATCACATGCTGTGAAAGGTATGAATATATTTTAAAATGCTCTAATATTAAAATAATGATTACCTTTTACTAGTATTTTCTGGACATATTTCCAGAACGAGTTTCAAGTGTGCTGTGGCTATCAATTTGACAACTCGAATCCGAGCCCTGGGGTACCAGTCCGGTGCTATATTTGCAAGTCTACTGACTAAAGTAAGACTGTTCTTATTTATATTAGAAGTAATTAGTTACAAGAAGTAATGTACTTAGAAGGGAAGAATTTTGATTTAATTAAATGTCATGTATATTACTACGAAGATCATTGATTGCTCACCATTTAACCAATTGTAGTATAGCCTATGAATATCTGAAGAAGAAAATAATATTTAATATTTAAAAAAGGCTAGACAAGGCAAAATTAAATAGTAAAGTACTGTTTGTTCCAAAATTGGCATATAATTGGGCAAAGTGATACATGGGGAAGCAACACTACTGCTATCTTAAACATCTTATAAATTACCCTATATCATCAAGTGTTTGAACAAAAAGTGCAAACTATGCAATTAATCATTTTACCATCAAATGCAAGCACTTGGTTCAAGGCTTGCGGTACATATGTGAAACTTTCAATTCTTAGAACTGAACCGAAACGACTACTTTAAAAATGGTAGTAGGTATATATTTAAAATTCTTATTACTCATGAGATTGTACTCAACGCCTATTAGCAAATTCCATACATAGGTCTCATGTTAAGACCCACGTTTGATTTACTTTTTCGTTTCGATGTCCCCAAGGCCAAAAACACTATCCGTTTAAATATATGCATAACGATATTTATATATACATTTTTGAAACAATTTATTCGTCCTTATAAATTAAACTACCTATTTCATTATTAAATTCGGCCTATCAAAACACTTTTTACATGAACAATCTTGTTAGGGCTCTGAAAATAACGTAACTTCTGAATTAAGCTGTAAACACACTCGTTGTAAATATAAAAGGGAATCCTTGTAGAGTTAAGATACCAGAGACGTTCTTGGCAGTAAAACGGAGGTTCATCTTCCTTTGATATTTACGACTCTTTACGATGCAGGATCCAACATCCAGTTGAATCAAAAATATACTCTTTATAAATTAATATACTCAAAACTGGGTCCTTAACTTAATATAAACAATTTAAAATAATATGTTACATCTTAATAAATTAAACATTCAAGTTTTTTATTAATTTTAATTTGAGTTGAATTGTAAATATTTTACAAATTGGGTTTCAATCCAAAACGAAATTGAGTTGTTTAAATAACTCATATTGAAAATATTTTGAACTTTTCCTTTAAGCTATTAGTTTACCAAAACAGTATAATTTATTGACATATCCTAAATGTATTTTAATATGAAAAAATATTGATATTTTATTTATTTAATATATTTATTTTATTATAAAATGGTGTTTGCCGTAGATAAACAAATAAAATAAATAAAAATATAATTAATAACAGAAATGATCAAGGCTTTTAAATCATACACCTATTCTGCTTAAATTAACTGGACACCAGAGTAACTGGAATAATGAATGTAAAATGGTATTCATATACTACATAATTATAATGTAATAATAAATGCACTACTTTATCATGTTATTATACCATACTTATAAATAAAGAAAATGTTTAGTCTTAGTCTCGTTTTCATACTATCTATTTGATTGTACAAGATGGCTGTCAAAACCAAACAAAATGTTTAGCGTCTGGTTTTATCAAATCGACGTATATAAATTCCAAAACATAAGTTCCTCTAGAGTATTTTTCTTATAAAAAAATAACAAAACACTTTAACATGGAAAAAAATTTAGGGCTGTTTTAAAGTACTTGAAATTGATTGATTATTCATTCCATGATCGATTATTACCGATGAAAGACACTAAGGAATGGCTAAGAAGGAAGGTAAATAATGAACATCTTATGAAGGTGTTTTGTCACCTGACAAAGGATCTCAGTGAAACTGTCAATCACTGATGGGTTCATTTCACTTCCCCTTTCAGACCGTTGATTATTAATCAGATTAATTAATAGATCTCAATTCGGATTGTTTGGGAGGTAATCATTAGGTAAATTAAATAAACCAGTTAAACATTTTACCTAAATGCTCTTTATTACTGTATATTGAATAATCTGCGATCTTTAGTCCGTTATAACTTTAAAATTAAATATTTATATTAAAAACCATTTATTTGCTTATAAATATGTTATATGTGATCCCAGTAAATAAGCGATCATTTTAAAGAATAAATTGCTAAATAACCTTTATAAATAAAATGTAATACAATACAATCAAACAAATAATAATAATAATTAATAAAATAATTAATTATAAAAATAACATTGGACTGGTAACAAATTTAACCATATTAAAGGCCCGGTAGTGTAGATTTTTGATAAAATAGTTGCGTTTTAAGAACGAAGGGAAATATAGCATAACTATTTTTATAGTCTACTTATCAAGCAGTTGATGAACTCGTATGCTCTACGGAGCAGTAAGAAAAATGTTTTAACTGTAAGTGCAAAACCCTGTAAAGAGTGTAAAGTTAAGATGCAAGAAATGGACCCTGTAGGAAAACAGGTTCATCGTTATTGGCTATTAGTCGCTTATTTACAATTTTGGATGTATCTTCTGGTAAATGGAAGTAATGTGTTTTATTTTATAAATCAGTATCCTCCTAAAGAATAAAATTTTTGTTGTGGGACGGACTTTCTGTCACACATGCAATACATTTATATTTTATCATGAAACTCAAATGTTTCACTCATAAACAAGAAGGTTTTCACTTTCTGTTAAATTGAGGCTTACTCGTCCTATTTTAGTGTAAACCATCAATAAAAAATATTATTAGTTTTTTTTTCATTTTGTTAGTTTGCGGAGAAGTTGTGCCATGCTAAAATAATTATAATATAGGTATAGTACCAAATTCTCAATAACGATGACAAAAATAATTAATTCTTACGATGTATTTATTTTCTGTGAATCAGACTTTTGGCTAAGACTGACGCCTTTGATCAGCATAGATCTCGTCGCTCTTAGATATCACTGAGGTCTAATCAGCGGTGTAAATATTGTGTAACATGATAGTGGTCTGCGCTGCTTTGATGTTGCTTAGTGGCTCAGTGAGTAGTTGATTATAAGCATGACAGTAGATTAGACACACTGCACAGCTTTGTTAAAAACATAAAAGTATTATTTTTAAATATTTTACATTATTACAATACGATTTAAAATGTGTATAAGAATAAGAACATGAGGTAGGTAACATTGTTTTTAATTTTGCTTTTTACATCATACTTTTGATCAGTTACACTACATTAATATAAAGCTGCCTTTCAAATTTCCAATGTGTATACTATGTATTTATACTGGTGTCTACTTATCTTTTCCATAGTATACAGTGTAGAACCAACACAATAATAAAACCTATTTTTAAAACGTTTTTATTAGCTCGCTTTCTTGTCCAGTACAAATTTGCAATCAATTTTTTACTAACTTCCCGATGGGCTAGAGACTTGAAATTTGAAACATAACTCACAAATGGAAGACAATGCAATATTATAGCATTTAATTTTCATATTTCCCTTGAGCTACGCCCCACTGGCTTCCAAATTTTCCATGTTTACATTTTGAAAGAATGTAAATATATCAATTAATTAAAGTCAGCTGTAAATACTTAAATTTGACAGTTAAAAAAGCAGAGGTTAAGAGGTACAGGTTCTGCTCCCAAGAGATTCTTTATACAAACAAACATTTCAAAATAAAGATAAACAATCTGATTGCAGATATAAAGGTGTTTGTTAATAATGCCATTCGTTATTTATTTAGTATTCTATAAATCAAACAATAAATTAAATAGATTGATATATTTATACTTAGTAGGTAGGCCATACATTCAATCTAATACATAATTATATGAAAAGAAACTCAAATAAACCACATGCCTATGTCTTAATCTGATATAGATGCATGAAATAGATTTAACATCCACACACATTAAAAACTTAAAAGTAGAAAAAAAATTATATATACAAAACTTTTTTAAAACAAAACGTTTTTAAATTCACTAAAAAGTAGAAAATAATGTATAAATATGTGGAGAGTATAAATACTTGTAAGATTTAAAACGAAAAACGTGGGGTGCATGCAATTGATAATAATACATTAGTTCAAGAGGTAAAGGTGATTGAAAATTATCTATTGCATGCACCCCACGTTTTTCGTTTTAAATCTTACAAGTATTTATATTCTCCACATATTTATAAATTATTTTCTACTTTTTAGTGCATTTAAAAACGTTTTGTTAAAAAAAAATGTCATTTATAAATTTTATTATTATTGTATAATCTTATGAATTAAACTCAAGAAATTAAACTCAGTATTTATCAATTTACATAAAACAAAGCTCGGGTTTTATTATAATACATCAGGAAGTACGGGTACCAAGCCTGTGCCTTCTCATCCAATTTTGAGAAATGCTGCCTCTTGTAAGCTTTCTCACAGTAAAATTTAAGTAAAAAGTTTCGTTAAATTTCGTAACTCCGTTCGTCAATTGGGTCTTAAGTATTTTAACGAAAGGTTTTGTTTGCCAGTAATTATAATATTGGTGGCTAGATATGTTTTTGTAAACGTGTTGTACTATGCCATATACCACTATCGTTAGGATTTAAGCATTGTCTATTCTACATACGTTTTCATAAAACTTAGATATTATTAGGAAAATAATCAACAATAATTTACCATTAATAGTTAGATTTCCAAAACATCTCATTTTTAATTTTATATGGCAAAATTTATATCTCTGGGGAAAATAAATTATAATAAGTTTAACATTGATATCATACTTACGACAATTTATATTTATAAATCAATTAAATATATGGATGGTTTTCTATGAAATGTTTTTTTTTTATATTATAATTTTCTATAATCGTTAACATTATATTCTTAAAACTTGTAGGATACAAAATTTTTTTTTCAGAAATCAGTATGTTTAAATATTCTAATTTTACTTTTATTAAATACACATATATTTAACTTTGTATTGACCAAAATAACAATGGGCTATAAATTAAGAAATATAAAATATGTTTAGCATTCGTTTTATATTATAATATATTATTTATATGGAGTTGAGGGAAAATGAACACTTATTAAGATCTACGTACATTTGTTCAAATCTACTACTATTACTCACAAGTGTATATTATATTATCTTATATATCTTTATCTACTATATCGCATTTATCTTAAGACTTTGTGTTTTTTTACAATTGCTATATTTATTATATAAATATATGGAAATGTAGTAAAATATAAAAAATATTAAATTAGTAATAAGAGTTATACAAAAAATAAGAATAATTATAGCTAAATCATAACCTTGTTGGTTCTAAAATACATTACTTCGTGGTTATTATTGGTTATTAACGTATCCCTAATGCGGTAATACAAGCTCTGGCTGAATATTAGAAATCCACGTGCAAAAATGTCTGGACCAGAATGAGCCTATAATGATTATTTTTGACTTCAAAGTAAAGAAGTTTTTCTCTGTGTCTTATATCGAATGTTTGTAATTTGTGACTACTAAAAGAGATATATTTCAACTTTAGTGAGTCGGCGGCTCAGTCGGTTGCGTCACTGACTTCGGGCCCAAGGCAGCATTGTCGTGGGTTCAGATCCTGGTCACTGCCGATAACATTTTATCGGTACAGATCACCTTTGTACTGTACCGGCTCACTCCTTGCTTTGCTGTATACGATCCACGCTCGGGCGGTTAGTCTATGTGGAAAATGCAAGGTTAAAAGAGGCCGCCAACCAACCTAAAAAAAAATATACTTTCTAAACTAGGCAATGTAATAAAAAGGTTACTTTACTCACTTTTTAGGTTACTTACGATTGACCTTACTACATAAGGGGTGAGTCCTAAACGCTTAGGGAGGGGGGTTGCATTTTTTCGAGAAATCTTTAAACTCGTCATATGTTTAATTTAAATCCTACATATACCCTGCTAATATATCGAATGTTGATTAATAAAACAACATGAGAACATGAGTACGTATTTTTTTCCTTAATGCATAAGTAATTAGTAAAACCCCTCATAGTAATCTAGTTTCAAGCTGTCTGTATTCTTTAAACTGTTAAATAAGTTTTATCGGTTGCGGATGTAGAGGTGAAGTTGAATTATGGCTTTGATAATTTAACGCTACTCGGTCTAGTTGTTTTAGGTGTCTTGCCGCTACTCCCAGCATAAATTACCGTCTGTGGTTGCTCTGTAAAAGGAAAGTAAAGTAGACGATTATCCTTGAAAATTTCCAAGAAATAAATAAATCAACCAATTACTCTATAGCTTTAGTCAAAAATTTAGTTCGTAAATTAGATCAGTTATGTATAGTTATGTTTTATTTAGTATATTGAACAGCCACCAATTCATAATCTAAAATACATTGCAATTTTTTTGTTGTTTATGCTAAGTTAAAGAGAAATGAAAAAAATGACATTGAAACATAAAATTAACTCCGTGGTTTTGCTTTGCCTAAAATTCGTCTGCTCCAGTCACAAGATAAACAACAAAAGTCTTGTCACCATTTATTTTAATTCAAAAGAGTAAAATAAATTGAATTTTACGTTGATCTAAGTCACAAATATCTTAAAGTATATCAAGGAACATCTTTAAAATGCAGTAGTTTTATGTAATTTAGCGTCAAAATATAACGATATTGGCTAATCCAAAAGAAAAAACCCGTTTAAACAAATAGCTGATTTTTCTTAGTCAGATGGTCACGTCCTTTTCTGCGTCGATTTAAAAGGCAAAGTCCGTGCTCAATCATTTGAAACATATAACTCTATAACAAATTATACCTGTAAGAGGTTAATTTACATCCATAAGTTCAGTATAAAGAATTGATTGTGATACTTACAATTCCAATTACAAAGGAAAATACTATGGAAAATAACTTAGTTTAAGAATGAAAAAGCTCCTTCGATATTGGACAACATACTATCCCATTTTTTTTTTTTAGTTTCAAAAACATAATCTTTATTATTATTTTAAGAAATAATTAACCACTTCGATTTCGTAATATTAGAATTCCAGAAAAGTCTCAATGCCTCTCTCAAAATACTTATATGTGCAGGCACATGCTGCAACATGCTTGTTAATGGGAATAAGAGTTTTTTTTTATTCATGAGAAAAATCATATATAAAGATCTTATTGTGGAATTTAACAAAATAGGTAAATATTCTGTAAATATTCAAGTTTCAAAAACACGCTCCGAACTAAAAACGTCAAAGAAACATGTTTTTTTTTAGTAACATACTAGCCTACTCTTATTTTATTTCAAAATAATATTTCAAACAGTGTTAGACAGTAATATTTCATGTCCAATGTTAGTATTTATTAACTAAGAGTTAATATTTACCATAGTTATTACTCATACATCTACTACTTTACAGCTTTATTTACAAGTGGATATTGTCTTATTTAACAAGTGTAAGAGGTTTTTTTATTTCAAAATCTTCTTACGTGGTAATGACGAAAAACATCATTACTCATCGAATAGACTTAAAGAAAGATTATCCTAAGAGCCAAATCATTACTTTGCTGGTTTAAAATACAACTATTTGTGATTATTATTTATGAAATTTATCCTTAGTGTGGTAATCAAAAGCGAGGTTTAATATTTGAGTTCCTCTGAAGGCTTACGTGCAAGAATGTACAGACTGGAATGATCCCTTCAAGAATATTACAGACTGCAAGGTCTTTGAAGTATAGTATTTTCTTCCTTTGTGTTTGTATACGTGACTTTGTTAGTTGATACTTTCTGAGATACTCAATAAATTACTGAGTCAGATTAAAATTTTAGTTAACGTTTAATAATGGCTATGATAATTTAACACTTCTCGGTTGTATTAGGAGTCTTACCGCAACTCATTATTATGTGGTTAAGCTCTGTAAAAATAGTGTAAGGTAGAGATTATCATTTATAGTTTTTGCGAACAAAAAAGGCATACATTTTTGCTAAAAAAGAACTAGCCAAAGTTTTGCTAACTATTTAATACAAGTCAACACCATTTAAAAGGTTGAATATTTAGTGATTATTTAGCACCAAGGACCTACAAAGTAAGACTTCCCAGTTCGTAATCAGTGCAATCATTAAAATTATGTAAAGTTTGTTTGCAATACAAGTAAACAAGTTTAATTTGGAACGAAGTGTATAATGAAGACTGATTTCATAGATTTCTGTTAACAGTATATTTATACTTATTTATTGCATGTTTATTTTTAAATTGACATTGTTCAGTGATGTATGGTTGTGCTGTTATATGTTTAAACCTGATAAGTAGGTCTACCTTTTAATATAATATTACACATAGCGAAGTGTGAGTTAGATCAATGAACTAACTAAGCTTAATATTTTCTTTTATATCTTGAATGGTGGTCGGTCCTTTTGAATTAAACATTCTTTTGACTGATTGATAGCAGCAATATAAAAATAAGCATGCATAGTAAATATTCATCCAAAAACAAAAGTGAAATGCAAAACATAAGTGACATGCAAAACAAAAGACATCGAAACTTTAAATTAACTTCCAAGTTGTTCTTTGGCCAAACTTCGCTTTTGCTCAAGGGAAAAGATAAACAATGATATCTTTTACCCATTACTGCCTTAAATATATTCTGCTTAAAAGACATTTTAAATAGTAAATGAAAGTAAAAAGTAAAGTGTAAGTATAGCATAATGTTCTTATGAAATCAACCGTTTTTGTGTTGTTTATGTTATTTAAATTCGAATGAATAGAGTTTTTTAATACAATAATTATTTTAAATGATTATTCTAAAAAAAAATTATATGCGTTAAAATCATATGTAAAGTTTAATAAAGTATAACAATTTTAAATATAAGTTTAAAATATATATTACAAAATGTAAATATAAAAAATATAACAGTTATTCTTGATTTTAGATTTTTTCTTTAATATATAATCAAACGTTTGGATTATTCTGACCCTCGTAACCAACTTTGACACATTATTTTGACTTTTTAGGCTTAAGTTATACTCTAGGCTTGAAAAAGCTTTGATTCTACTGATACAATTTTGAATCTCTTGAAAATTTTCAATTATATAACAGTGAAATCTATATAAATTTATATAAAATAAGCTCAGATTTTCCATTATACCAGGTTGATGGGTGGGAAACTACACTTGTGCCCTCCCGTTACACATCGAGTAATTCTGCCTCTTGTAAGTTCACCCGCAATAAAGTTTAAGTAAAGAGTT
The DNA here is from genome assembly GCF_028750875.1 of Macrosteles quadrilineatus. Taxonomy (NCBI): domain Eukaryota; kingdom Metazoa; phylum Arthropoda; class Insecta; order Hemiptera; family Cicadellidae; genus Macrosteles; species Macrosteles quadrilineatus. Next base: position 64,123,702 of record NW_026542597.1, read on the forward strand.
TAAAGTATTCCTGTAACCCCGCTCTTCAACTTAAGTATTTCATGGAACCATTTGCAACTCTGTAGCTGAAGTGTAAGATTATAAGATATATTTATTCATAGGAAGAAATTTAAACCATAAAACCTAATCCGACTAAATTAAATCGTATCCCACTTATATCTTAAATTGGGATCGAATTAATCAAAAACCCTCATTATTGTCTAAGGTAATAATGAAACCACATAATAGTCCAATTTCAAGCTCTCATTTAACTTTAAACTATTTAATGAGTTTTATCGGTTGCGGGTGTAGAGTTGAAGTTGAATTATAGCTTTGATACTTTTACGCTACTCGGTCTAGTTGTTTAAGGTGTCTTGCTGCACCTCCTTTCATAAATTATTGTCTGTGGTTAAGTTTCGTAGTATTGAAATCAAGTGGGGCATTTTTTTATATTATTAAGAATCTGTTTTTTTTTACAAAATTAGTTGTTACACTTTCTCAAGTGTGCATATTATTTCTAACTTGAAAAAAGGGAAGAATGCTTAGGTATTTTAAGTTAAACGACTTCACAGATCCATCCAATATAATATATTTTTCTTGTTTTTAAAAAAAATTCTAAAAATTCCTTTGTTATTCCTTTATCCTTTACAATCTTTCTAAGAATCCAGGTAAAGAGTGTTGATGACAATTTAGAAATAACACTTTTTTGTGCTAGCAAATTGATCGGTGGAAATCCCGAGATCAGAAAGTTTTTGATTTCGCTAAGCAAATCTGTAAATTACATAATTGGTCCTATAGTAATTTAAAACAGAAAAAAGTATTACAAAAACAATGAATTGATAATACAGTGAATTATTATACGTATCAGGTATAGGCCAACATCCAACTGTTATAACCAAAATAAATAGGCTTTCATTTGCCGATAATCGGCACTGCTTGTCTAGGGAATTTCTATTGAAGGCAATCATAGTAACTACTTATGTTCCAAAGGAGCTAGGTTTATATTCCTTACGTTAGGTTTTGATACCAAAATATTTAACTTTTCCATAATATCTGCTATTTACGACGGCTTGTGTCTTATCAATTAACTGTATCTATTTAACAAAACATTGCAAGTAGTGCAAAAGTTAACATAACTAGTAAATATTCATGCAAAGTGAAATTTAAATTGCAAAACAAAATACATAAAAACTTTTAATTAACTCGAATGCTGTTTAATAGCAAAACTTTGCTTTTATTTCAGTCACAAGTGAAACTACGATATTCTAACAGAATTGTTCTTAAAATGAATACAGGTTGTATTATGCATAAGGTTAATTTATATATTTGTGAAAAACACACCATTTTATTTCAATGATTAACTAAGTATCAAACACTTCAAAGTATATTTCTGGTTTAACAAATATTTTAAAACTGGTTCTATGTTATTCAAGATGTAGTTGAGAAAAAATAAAATTAAAATGCAATTTCAAAATAACTGTTTCACACAAGCTTTTCCTTCATGTTGTGCAAATAAACATTTACGAGACGAAAACTTTAGTTACGAATTCACTTAAGTGAGTTTTTTTTATTCAAAATATGAGATATTTACCTTGGGCACTGAATTGTTTATGAGCTTTATTATCAGAAAAATCAAAATTAACGTTCTTCGAAAATAATCTCTGAACTCATACCAAAAACTATACTCTTACTATTTTTTACAAAAATATTGGCTAATTTTTTGACAGAGCATATATTAGCAGGATCAGAACTATGAAATGAATAAACTTTCGAATTTAGTGAAAAACTATAACGACAAAAATATTTACAGATAGGCCTACGTCAAATGAAAATCATTTTTTTTATATTCGGCATCATTAACTCAATTTGCACATTTCATTGGTTGAATTTAGATATAATTTAGGTAGAACTTTTAAAATTGACATTGAATAAAAATATCAAATATATTAGTGTAAGTACAAATAATCTTTTTAATGTGTTATTTTAACATGTTAATTGAATAAAAGTCATCTCGACCCTTGCTAAAACGTCTGCAGAAATCCAAACAAACTGCAGGTAACGTAAATATATTTGGATCCCTGTATGAATATTTTGCGCATTCTTTGATGTATCCGATGTAAGATAATTCAATCTTAATTTCAAGTAAGTATCGAGTTATTGGTTTCAAGCTATAAACATTAAATTTCTGCTATGTAGTATATATTTTTCCACTACAGGCTAGCCTGTAACTGAACCATTTAATCTACTAAGTGATGATTATGATCCAGCAACTCTATCAACACCAGACCAACAAAGCCTCATAGGGGACGATGTTTACACAAATGATCAGATGAAACAAAGAGGTGTTTCTACGAACGGTGTGTGATGCAATATTATCTAAATTAATATTGACGCTTATGATAAACGGTTATTGGTAATTAATTATCTCCAGAATGAACTATACACTACGTTATTGATGATTGCAACGAATTAAGCTAGTACAGTTTCAGGGAACTGGAGATTTAAATAAGACTAAACTGTCCACTTACAAGTGGACACGCATAATTCCAATAACATTGTACAAAACATTATGCATTCAACCATTATATTGTAATAAAAATTGAGTTTCCCTACAGATACACATTTTAGGTCGCATAATATTCACTTCTTGTAATCATTATGAAGAAAAATTGTTTACGTTAGTAGGTAAAGCAGCTATAACGTTAAATGACTAACTTTTAATGTCGGTGGAGGAAAACCTATTTTCTGGTAATACAGTTAAGGAAGGACGAACCTATCAGTGTTAAGGGTACTTAATGTTGACCAAGATTAAGAGGTAACGCATTACATAAAGAAACCTGACAGAAAGCATGAAACGGTGTACACTAGTTTGATATATAAGTATAAAAGAGGATGTTTGTATGTATATTTGGCAGTGATAAACTCAGACACCGCTGGACCGATGGCCATGAAACTTGGTACATGCATCTAGAATTTCATCAAATAGGTTTATACATAATTAATTTCGTGCTAACTTTCAGGGCTTAGCCCCCCTGGAATTATCTTAAAGGTAACCATGTCAATAATTTTGAAAGACTATTTAAAAATAATCAAAGAATGATGTTCAAACAGCATTAACAAGTTACGAAGTTTACCAACAGGTTGCAGCACTATTATTTTGCCCCCATATTGCAAAGCAAAAGCATGGGTACAGCAACTAGACCGAATAACACCCTTAGTTTGACTTCAGTTGTCCCATATGTCTAATTAGCTTCCGTCATTAGGCTATATAAGAATGTATTCAATCCTTAATAACTGTTACTATACGGAATAATAATTAAAAAGATCGTGTTAGCCCGTAGTGAAGTCACAACTTTAGCTGGCTAAAGTATTTCGGGTGAAGCCGACGCGACGGCCAACAGCTAGTACTATGGTAAAATCATTTCGTTTATTTTTTAAGAATTATAAAAATTCAATAATATCGTTTGTTTTACAATCCCCTAATCATTTTCTAATAAAAAATTACATTAAACACATTAATATAATTCAAGAAGCGTTTCCAACATATCGATACTCATTATTTCTGTATTTTTACTCCAGCCCACTTATGCTTTTTTTCTAAACAAATGCGGATAGTGGGAAGAAGATAATACTACGTCTAAATAAATGAGGCGTTTTGTACACCATACCTATAAATAGAGGTAAAATTCAACTCCCTAATCCAAACATAATTGCGATCTGATTGTTCTGCATCACCACATCGTAATTGTGGTTTGACAGTCGCAGGTTGCTGTGGTTTATGTGTAAAGTAGATGTATTGAGCTCACCAATTTACCTTTGCAAAATTGAATACTGCTGCCAAAGAGTACATATCCGAAGGAATAAAAATAAATATAAGTGTTTTGCTACATATATATCACCTCTAATTTAAGCAACCATTAGATTTTTCTGATGATTTTAATTAAATTAGGATTTACAAGTATCTTTTGGCTTGAGGAACACAATAATTTCACTTACTCTAACTTTGACGTTCTTTAATTTTATAACTTAGAACAGTAATGGATAAATACCTTGAAAAGAAGGGTCATACCCTCTAGTTGAACTTAGCGGTATTTATGTACTTAAACTGAACTTTAGTGTTGTCTTTGTGTTAGTTGATATAATTTTTAAAAACATAATTTTTGTATTTATCATAATCTTTCACTAATTTGTTATTTTGTTATTATTTTATTTATTTATTATATCCTGTTATTAATTTTGTACAATTTATCGTCATATTTTATTCATTATTGACGTAGTTTAGGTGTAGCTCTCCGTTGAGGCCTCTCTCCACCGACTTATGATCATAGTTTTTGTTGTCCTCATCTATCAGGGACCTCTTCTGTCAAATATGTATTGCTTAGAACGTAAAAATGTTAACTATGAAATGACGAAATTTCACAAAATACAGCTTACGACACCTTTTCGAAATGAACGAATTGGTGAAAAAGACATTTCGTAGACAGAAGACTTCTAATCTGAGAGTACATCTCAACGATGGACAGAGCCACACAGGGTTCACAAAATCTACCAAACTTCCGGCTAGAGCGTCAGACCAACTCCAACTGCACTGTAAACAAATCATGAGACGTAAAAATGTATTTTGATTTATTATATCGAATTGATAGTGTACTGATATTTGCATTGTATAATTGCATGTCTTCATTTTTTATTGCTTGTCACTTGTATGTATTGGCAATTTGCCATTGGGAGTCAAATTACGAACCAAGTAAATTCAAATTGTCTAAATAAATTTCAATGTAGTTAAATTAAAATATAATTAAAAATACCAAATTTAGGCTATAATTTGTACTAAAGTGTCCTTGGAGGCTAGCGGCCATTTTGGAAAATTCCAAACAGCGGCTGAAGAGTTATCTATTGCCCAAAAATATGTTTTCAAACTCTAAAGTGATCATAATTTAAATATCTAATATACTATGAGATTAGAAAAAAATCTTTGTAGTTTTGAATTGTCCTCCATGGGAGTCCATGGAAGCTAATAGTCGTCTTGGGTTTGCCTAAGAGCAATGTTAATTTCGTTAATTTAAAACAGCCGCTGAAGAGTTATTTACCATCTCAAAATATGTTTTCAAAGACCAGAGTAATTGTGATTTAAATATTTAGTAAACTGTAGAATTATAAATTGTCTTTTTGGTTTTTTTAATTGTTTAACGAGTTAGAACGTCTATGCTCCAAGGACTCATAAAAATTATTTTCTTCGGTACCTACTTATTACTGCTAGACTAAGTAAAACTCTATAATAATTTTACAAATAACCCCTTTGCTGTGAAAAACTAATTATAGTAGCCAATAAATATTGATCAGTAGTCCTGCAGTGCTCTGCATTGGAGTTGTTGAACTAGCATCTAATAATGCTGACAAAGTTCGACGTTCAAAATAATGGACGTTATACGATCATGTGAACTACAAAGCTTCCTCTGCATTTCCTTTCAAAGAACATCATCTAACTACCCGCATCCTGAGGTATTGTTTACAACACTGAGCAAGGAAATGGTGAACATATGGCCAATAATAATCTGTATAGTCAGGAGTTAAGGCAGGGGTAACGTTAAAGTAAAGTAGCTATTTAAATAATAGTTTTCTTAATTTTAACCATTATCAATTACTTTTTGTCGACAATAAATTTAAAATACAAGTTGATTTCTTATATTTAAGAGCATTGTATGAAATTGGTGTATTTTCCTTCTTAGCAAATTTTTATACTAGAAGTGAAAAATTCTCTAACGCTCCCGTTAGGTCATTGAGTACAAACGGAGGAACTATTTATCATGGTCTGTCAGAACAATTATATATACAACCCACTAAAAAAGTGGCTGTATAACTCGATGTTATTTATGTTAACTTGTGAATGCTACTAAGATGAGTTATCATAAACTTAACACATGTAAAGTATGAAATAACAAGGATACATCGAACATCTTATATGAAAACGAGGTAAGTAGATATGTTTAGTATAATTAAATATGAAAAGTATCCAGTCAATAAATTAAAAATAAATAAAAAGTGTAAAAAAATAAAATACATATTTTTTATTGTACCGGATATTATTTTGAATTGAAGGTTATACAATACGCGTGTTTTAACTATCTAAATCCAAGAATGAACTGACCCGGAGGTTTATTAAGTGGTAAAGTTCTAAGAATAGCCTTTGTTGTGAAAAATATAATCCAAGACGCTCATTAACTACTTAAGTTTACTTTCTCCTCTTTTATGATACCCACTTTAACTTTTAATTATATCGTTTGTCTTTGTCTCCAAGTATAATAGCTTAGTTTATTTTATACTTCTATGGACTTTGATTAAATAATTATTTGTCTTAATCTTAATTGACGAATATTATGTCATAATTTTTATTTGTATGAAATTCAAATTTTATACCATCACAAAAAATCTTTTTTACAAAAATTACGATTATATCACAACAGAATCATTGATCTTTTAATGTATTATGTATAATAAATTATGTCCGTCATCTGTATACACATATGTTATTTTAATATGATAAACTAACCTCTTCAAGCTTAGATTAATAATTTTTACACATTTTAAATACCAAAATATAAAGAAATAATTAATTAATAATAACTAATAATCATGTCGTAAACCTAATACTATAAAGTAATGGAGAAATAAACTGTAAGTGAATGTAGACGAGGTGATATTAAGACATATCGTGTTCTGACGAATGACCTGCCTTTTCTCTCTAAAATATAATCCATCTTATACTGTTTTAAACCAATTTACTTTAACAAATTATCAACGTTAACCTTACTTGAATATAGTTTTTGTGTCTTAATAGAAACTAGTATATTTCTAGGGGTTAAAAAAAAAATAGATAGTCATAATTATTTATTATACTCATGCTATATTATACTCATATAGCAGGAACCATACGATATAAGTGTAAAGTTGTATTATGGAATAAAAAAAAAATTAATGTTTACAACTTTTTACACTTTTTCATTATTAAACTAAAAATAACATTAGAATATACCAACTTAAATTTGGTATAGTCAAAAGAGGTTCAAGCACTGTAATTAACTTTCTTTGTTTAACTTTGCCTGTTTTATGTTTGTTGTTATGTCAGTTATGAGAATCAAAACTCTAAAGCGTTTAACTCAAAGTTAACCAATTAAGATAAAAATAACGCTCAGCCTAATCTTGAAGAGTGAAAATACTGGTTAAATCTAACTTTGGTATATTCTGTGTTTACCATACTTATCCAAAAAAAAATCTATATTTAACTTGCATACAACTTATATACATATTTTTACATCTTACCAATATTCACTGGAGTTGGGCAAGGTTTGTTTATGAAAGTAAAAGTATTTTTACAGTATTCATATATCGATATCGGTAGTGAATATTTCAAGCAATTATTTACGAACGTTAGTTTTATCATGGATCAAAGGACAGTTTATAAATAAATGGTCCTGAGACTATTTGTAAGGTTTTAAATAAAACATACATTTATACAGGGGTTTATGAATATGTTGTTTCTATGATTTTGTGTTCAACACATATTTTGCAAAATATCAGACAACCATAACCATAATTAATAGTGGAGTATAAAGAACTTTTTTTGACTAATACAACTTTAGTATCTGATAGTCAATGGCACTTGTCAATCATAAACAAACCCAGTAGTCCACACCATATTAACTTTACCACTTTCATGTTTTTAGGTAAATGTTGCACATAGTTATCATTGCTGTGTTAAATGAAAGAAGGACTGGGACTTAATTAATGACTGTTTTGAAACCTGTCCATCAATATAACATGGCTGGGTTTACTATAATACTGTAAATAGGTTCTATAACTAAAGGTAAAAATTTATTTGTTTTTAAATAAGTGGATGGCCTCTTTTAGCTTTGCATTTGCCCGTCCACATAAGCCTGTGCATTGACCTGTACATAGACCTGTGCGTGGAACGTATCCAGCAAAGCAAGGGGTGACCTGGTACAGTACAAGGACACAATATCGCTTCATTGACCCCATGTTTTGAGGTTTTACGATATTTGGTCTGTTTTGTATCCATGACCTCCAAATCAAGTGAGCATGCAATAAACCTTTTTGTAAATTGACTTAATAAATGGTTTCGGTTAGTTTGTGAGCATTACTAATAATTTATTTTTGTAAACAAATACGACCGACTTCAAAATGCTCTAAAAAGAATGAAATAATTTCAATAAAGTAAACTTTTGTATTATAGGCAAGCTCACGTATTTCAAGTCGGCGCGGCTCAAACTGCAAATATGATTGAAATTAAATTTTGTGTGTGTATTTTGAAAATCAATAAATTGTAGCTGGATAACATAAATATATAAAAAACATACTGAACTGTTTTGTTTATATATTAAAGCAAATATTTTCTTGTATTTTATGTTTACTTCAGAATAAATGCATTATGAAAATAACACACACAAATGTTCTATATGAATAGAAAAATAATTTAGTTTGATATTATGATAGGGAAAAGAAGCTAGTTTAGTATTAAAACGTTACTTTTCCAAGTTAGAAACATTTAAATGCGTTATAATCTTTTTAAAGATACTCGTTAATACCACTATAATGCCGATCTCTGATGACGGTAATAAAATAACACTTAACGCATAACTATGAAAAAGACATGCAGATTAACACCTTTAGTTATAGATAGTCACCTGCAATATGGACACACTCGTTCAATTTTGTATCAAAAATCATCATAGAGCCGCGCCGACTTAAAATACGTGAGCTTGCCTATAATACAAAAGTTTACTTTATTGAAATTATTTCATTCTTTTTAGAGTATTTTGAAGTTGGTCGTATTTTTTTACAAAAATAAATTATTTCATGATTTTCAGTGACTGTATAATTTGTTATATATTAATTACTTGAAGTTTTTTGATAAGCAAAACTGCTTGAAACAATCAAAAGTGCCACAGAACAATCATTATTTTTAAACTTCTTGAGTCACCTGTTCAGTTTACATAATCAATGGGTATAAAAATTAACATTTTTGGATTTTCCTTTAAAAAAACAAAGAGTTGTCCATTACATTAGGCCTAATGAAAAAAGAATGTCTTTCCTAGAGACATTGAAATGCCAGACATCGTTTCCTGCAATTGGTGTACTTCTACATTGTAAAACGAAATACAGTAATGTCTCAAGCCTTTTGGAACAATAAGAAAGTTATTCCTCAGCCACCAGCACTAAAAAATCTCTTAAAAGTAGAAAATTGGTTGTTATCACGTATATTACCTTTGAAAAATACGTGTATGAAAGATTGGTTCAGCTAAAAGTGGTGTAAGGGGTAGGTGGTTTTGTATGCTCAAGATGTAGTCGAAATTGCAAATCAGCTTCCCATTTCCGAAGCAGGCATAATATTATAGACAGTGAAGAATATTAATAAACACTCCACGTCTTCAAATGCATGTTTAGTAACAAAAATATTTAACACTTTTAAGACGATTGACGATTATGCAATCTCACACCTCTTATGTCGTTTAAGGAATAATTGCATCTAATTTATGTTTAGACCTCTTTTACGAATGCTTTGGTTTTCACAATACACCTTAAATTGTCAATATCATACAGCTATTCACTATGTTTTTATAAGTCAGAACATTCAATACTCAAAACAGAATCATACACAAATCGGGTCAAACGTTGAAATACCCTTTTTATAGTCACCAAAACAAAATGCATTTTTTAAATGTAACTTATTTAGTCTCCATGGCAAGAAATAGTTTATTAATCAATATGAAGCAACTGTTTCATGAAGAAACTGTCTGTAGCTTCATTTAAATGGTTTTAACTAACAGCTGTAGGAATGTTATTATTATTTATTGCCTTCTCTGCACAAATGTAAACAATCTGCACAAATGTAAACAAAATAAATGTTGAATATTTAAGGTTTTCAGAATTTTCCACCGAAACAAATATTATACTTAAACATAATATATAAGGTACCAAATAGAAACTCTCCTGGTTATTTTGGTGGTGGAACCACACTGATCGGTAAAAGAATCACAGAGAAATTGGTGAACATACATAGAAAAAAAAAACATCGCCACAAACGAATTGAGAACCTCCTCCTTTTATTGGTAGTGGGGAAGTCGATTAAAAACATTCCACTTTGCATTTGTACCTTAAAACACTCGTAAAAGCTGATAACAGCAGTATTTGATTACCTTAAACTCTACAGTCATATACTTTGAAGGATCATTAGCAGCATTCCTTTTAAGGTTTTACGTTGAATAAAGATAATTATGATGCACTTATTTTACCTTAAACACAACTCTATTGATTTATGAACATTATTTTTTTCAATGCTACCTACATTTGTATCATTTTAATAACTTTAACTTTACACAATATGTTTTACGCCCCTTCATGGTCTGACCCAATTAAATTCGTCATATAACAGTATAATATTCTAAATGTTATCCTCACGTTATTCCAGCCTACTGCGTTTTTACTTACAGTTAGCATTACTATGGTAAGCAGACTGCAATGCGCTGGCAGGGAAATATTTTAAGATCCTCCATAAAAAGCAATGATACAATCCCTGCACCAGTACTTTATGTACTTCTTGTTGTTATATAAACAAATAATGCTATGTATGCTTGAATAGCTCTGTTTGAAATATTGAATAGTTTTTTTTTTTTTACGTATCTAATACAATAGTTTATCTTTGCGTACCTAATACAATGATTGAGGCTCAAAAAACTCAGTTTGTGGTATTCAAGCAACTTAAGTAAACTCGAACTCAAGTAATTTTTTTATTTCAATGTTGAATGCAATTTAAAACATGTTTTCGTTTGTCTTTATTATGCTGCATCTACATACATTTCTTAGTATTGGCATGTTATGTTTTTTTTTTAATAAAATTCAACGTAAAAGTTTTGGAAACATTAGGTTTAAATTGTTGGAATACTAAGTTCTTGGAACAAAGTATATAAAACAATTAAAACCTCATATACCTGGTGGTTTAATGGGGGTACTTTAAGAACTTTAAAGAAGAAATAAGAATGTGGTAAGTTCTCTTAATGTGTTATCAACTTGTGTAGGGACCAAAGTAAGTGCCAGGACTCCAAAGAGGGTTTTTAATTTATCTTACAACATATTTTGTTTTTTAAAGATTTATGCAAGCGTGTAAGAGTTGTAATAATTTACAAGTATTTATTGCACACCATGGATTTTACAGTGTCAGGAAAAAAGATAAGCAAAAACTTTTTCGTTGTTGGGTTTATTCAATTTAGGCTCTCTTCGGCAGAGGCAGTTTACATTCAATTTGCCTCATCTGTTTTACATAAAGTACCTTTTATAACTCCCAACCCACTTTGCCGACCTCTCTTGCTATTTAATCCTTTTAAAAACAGTGACCCGTTTGGTTTTTTAATTACTCCAGTAATGTTTTGGATTGAAGTTGTTTGTGATTGTAGATTGAGAATAAAGAATAAACCTAATAAAAATATATATTGTATTTTAAGCTGCTATCACGTCTATTACTACTTGTGTCAAACAACTACAAACAACGAAGCCGACGAGTTTCATAGAATTCAACCATAAAATAAAATTTTTTTTCGATATGCCCGTCACATTTCCATACGGTTATTTATTTATTGAACTTATATTCACCTATTTAGTTGAAATTCGAATAAAAACCCTAAAAATACATACCATTTATTTTTACACCACTTTACATTCTCGACAGAAGAAAATAAAAAAATACGTGAACGTATTTAATACTTTTTTGTTATCATTTTATGTTCTAAAATAGTAAATTATGATATCATTTTATTTTACAAATAAGCTCATAATCGTTTCTTTAAGTTAATACTGTTATGTTAACGATTTGATATCTATCCTAAAACATTTCAGATGCTTTATTGCGTAAGAAAATCATAGAGTATAGTGGGGATAATTGAGTTTTTATAAAGTTATAAAAGTTTTCTAGAGTCCATATTTAGAACACATAAAGGAATAATCAAAATTATCGCTTTAAACCCATCTAAATATTTACCAACACAAAGATGATGTAGATGGTAGCTACTTAAAGTGACATTATTAAAGGTAATTTTGCATACTTATTTAAGTTTTTTGCTTTATTTGTACACCATAATTACCCCCCTGTTATTCTTTTGGTAAAGTAATTGTGACATTTGTAATTCAAATTTGCATTTGTTAATTATGAATGTTCAATTTTCATGTGTAAAAGTGCCATGTTAACAGCAGAGTACCGCGTGTAGTTGGTATGTAGGCCTACGCTTGAGTGAGAGATTGAGCATTGTACTATATGTAACCATGGAACTGTGTAGTGTGTATTATTCGATAGTATGTGTGAGTGAGGGTGAGAGGCCCTGACAAAAGTCACCGTTAATTTCTCCAGTATGCTTTAGTAAACCATTTTATAGTTTTAATTTTTTTTTTCAAAAAATTTAACAAAATACACAAGTGAAAATCTGATATAATTTAGCTAAGAATTGCTTACAGCTTATAGAATTCCAAACATGTTGTTGCAGATAGTGCATAAGTGCGGATTAAATCTTAACGGGTTTGTAAAAATTTAAATTTCAAGATGGTGTTACCTCCGTACCAACACCAAACTGAGACAATAACTTACTCCAATAAACTCCAAAAAACAATAATTTACTGAAGTAATTGGCCCAAGAACACGTGCAACTGTGGAAAATTAAGAGAGCACAGAATAAAAAGATATATTCTTCGATTAATTTCTATTCTGTACTCTCTGAGAAAATCTCGTTCCTCATGTTAAGTGTTCACAGTATTACCACAATTTAAAATTCTTTTGGGAAATGATAGAATTGATTTCCTTATTAGTCTACTTCCATTAAATTACAATGGTTTTGTATACTAAAATTGTATATGGTTTAGGTCAATAACATTAAACTGACTTTGTTCCTAGTGTTTCCTCCATTTAAAAATCTCCAAATACGTATTCATTTTCTTTTATATGGGATATTCAAGTGTATATAATTGAAAAACGATATATCTCGGTCAGTACTTCTTTTTTAAAGTCAAAGTTACGAGAATGATTTTATTGGCCTGTGCCTACCCAACGGCATTTTACTCTCGGTAAAATTTGTTTTTATGGGATCCTTTTTATCCTGCGAAATGCCATGTATTCTTAGAGTCTTTAATTTTACACAAACTCAAAAACACTCTTTTCATGATGTTTTATGTAACTTGGTTAAATAATTTTATAATAATCTTATATATATAATACAACATTAATCTGTATTTAATAAATATATCTATTTCCATAGACTGTATTCAATTTGTTATTTTAACTGGAGATGTAGTTCCTGTTTTAAAGGTTTTTTTTTATATTTGAATACATTTAATTAGTTTCATAACCTCTCCAGAACGTATCCTTGTATTATGAACGTAACTAATTTTATAAATATAGACTCATTTCATACCACCGAAAAGCTTTGATTATACAGTTATTTTGATAACACTTTGAAATATTGTGTGTAGGCTATGCAAGGAAATTACCAATTACTCAAAATCTACATAATTCGTAATACACAAAAAAATATGCCATTCGTGTCCGATTGCTTGATCGTGCAGGCTACAAGTCCATTACGTAAATTAATTGTATTACAAAATGTTCTTGCAATAAGAATATAGACTATTCGCGTGCTTTGTGTCTAGTAGTTTCATAAAATTTATTAAGTAAACAATAGTGGACATTTTAACTCCGTCAAACCCATAGTTGGGGTTTCTTTTCGTAATACTTATGGTAAGACCCTTCGTAGTGATGTAGATATACAATTTTGATGTAACGCGTTAATATAATTTTATATAAGTAATACTTTATTTCCCAAATACATTCATTTCTATCGTAGCTGACTTTTATGTATTCTTCGTAATGGGTTTTAACTCTAATGTTCTTCTTGTAATAATGTAGCTCAGCCAATGTGCTGTTTCTTGGACGCAGAAAACACTAGAACTAGTAGGTTCTTGGAACGGATTTTTCAGATCTTCGCTATTATATCTTTTACCTTATACACTTATACTATATAACTGTATACTTAGCTGTGTGGACGGTAACCTTTTATTGGAACAGGCCTGTTTTTAAATGTTTTCATGATTTATTTACATTTTATTTTATGACGTACTGTGTTCATCGTATGACGGTGTTAACAACTGATCAATTCTACAAGAACCTGCAGCTGACGATGATTGTTTAACACCGAAACATGTTCTACTAAATTGACATATTTTGTTGAGCCGTGGCGAGATTACATGAGTAATTTATTATTACACTATGTGCAACAGCTGAGGACACAAACATTGATTTTAACCAAATAACGTTTTTAAATAGCAACTTCTTCATTAGATATTTATTTAATATATTGTTACTTAAAGAAATCTCTTTTTCTGATTATAAATGTTTTGCATGTTATTTATTGTGGAAATTTTCTATAAAAAGTAAAAGAAAAGTTGTTAGGTTTAAACACGGAAATACATTTTGCCAAATACAGTTAGCTATGCCAACGTGGAAAGTGTGCTGGATGAAATGGATGAATCAACATGTTGTAAAGCGTTTTACAATATTTCTATTTATAAATAAATTTGATTGTGGCAAATTTGTCATCAATAGATATATTTACTTTCTTAAGTTTTAATGTTGGTAATATTCCAATGATGACAACGCAAATATTTAAGTTATAAGTACAATCGCACACGCAGAGAATATAGGACTATTCACGAGACATAGGACACCAATAAAACCCAAAATTTACCGAGCGGAAAACGACAGTTTGAGTAGGCTTGGCGCCATTTGGGCACTATTTTAACTTTATCCAGAAAAACTTGGAGCGCTATCTGAATAAAAAAAAATCGTTCCGTTGTAAATTTGTAATGTTTATACACTCTACAACTAATTGCTTGCCACTACGAATTATGATAGTACATAACTCACCTAAAGACCCCAATAGAACTTTTTTTCATAAACTCATACATCTAACCAAGCACTTAATTTAGCCAAACTGTAATTTGTATTAGTATTTATATTACTTTATAAAAATATATTGAAGATAAAAAATAGCAAAGCAAGAAAACTGTATGAGTGCCCGAATAGTTGTAGGGCTCGTTTTCAAATCTAGATGTCACCGGTTCAATTCTAAGTGAGATCCAAACTAAACCCAGATTCCGTTTGTCATTTTGCTAAGATTATTAATTGTAACTATCTACAAAACTAAATTTTTGACGATGGATACCAACAAGACCAGAGTTTTTAAATGTTTCTTAAAAACATTTAAATTTCCAAAATCCCAAAAAAAATAAATAAATTATACTGCTAACGTAGCCTGTTAACTCTACGCAATTCGAGTTCCGTCAATTTATTTTACACAATAACTTATCGTCAATCTTGTAAATCACGTACTTTTAAGAAACCTCATTTATGGTAAAATTGGAAAATGTTGTATATTATGAAGTGTCTAATTTCGTTCGGATAATTTATATTAAATATGTAAATAATGTATGAAAATACCAAAATCCTAGGAATAAAAACGGGAAATACTTTGTCTACATTTAAGCTTAAAAAAATTACCAATTATCAACACCTATATGTGAAATTGCCAATAATTTTTTATTACAAGTATGGTAAGGTTTTTGAGTTACAAATTGTATTAAACAACTAGTTGGGCGAACGTGAAACTATTAAAAAGTGTAGATGACATTATTAAAATAAAGACCTATCTCATTATCTTTAATGAAACAATTATTACATTCACAATACAAACTATATGAATTTCCAAAATTAAATTAAAAAGGATACTTTATTCTTACATAAAAAAATATATGTATTATACAGAAATGACCTAAAATACAAATTGTATTAGAAATTTACTACTGGTAATATCCTATTACCTTTAAATCATAACAGTCTAAAGTTACTAGGGGTACGATGTTTACAGAAAAATTATTTATTTTTTATTTTGTTTTACGATGAGCTATTTCATTAGTGAAAGTTAGCTGCTTGAGTCTATGGGCTCATTTTGTGGTGGCATGTCAAGGAATGTTGGCTGAGGAGTCTGCTAGGAATCTAGAGATCTTAATTTTGGACACCCTCACAAATGTTGTTTATGCTATACAATTTTGGTAATATAATATCATTGCCATTTGATAAGAATACATTAATATTATATTATGGTTTATTTTATTTAACATTGGGCTAAGAACGTGTTATCATTGCATTAGGTAATTTCGTTGATTATCTATTATAATATTTTATAATATTTGTATATTTTATACCCTAGGAAAGCAAAATCCTAACACAAGCTATTGTTTAGTTGTAATCAAAGATTACATTAAAATTAATTTTAAATATCTTTTAAGCGATATTATAGCTAATAGTTTTAATTTTAGTCAAATTATAACAGTTTCACGATCGTAAAACATGAATATTCAATAATTATTAGCAGCTAAATATACGTTGTTTGGCGAGGACTTGTTTAAGAGCTACTTACTTGCTTAGTAATTAAGTAACCTACTTGTATTCAGGGTAATTACAATCATTGGTGTATAAATTCACATCATCCTTAGTCATCATTCATTTGTTCGAGCAAACGTTAGTAAAAAAAAAATATATGATAGATTTAATATAGCATAAGGCTTTGAAGTAGTTTAAGAAATAAAACATCTAGTTTTATTTCGGTGTAAAT
The DNA here is from genome assembly GCF_028750875.1 of Macrosteles quadrilineatus. NCBI lineage: Eukaryota > Metazoa > Arthropoda > Insecta > Hemiptera > Cicadellidae > Macrosteles > Macrosteles quadrilineatus. Next base: position 64,140,405 of record NW_026542597.1, read on the forward strand.
GAGTACCCAAAAGAACCTTATGCTTGATTATTAATTATATAAAAAAGGTAAAAACACTCAGTTTTTCAAATATTATTGCAAGTTTAAAATTTAAAAACTGTTTGATATCAAAGAGTGATGAGTGAAATTGTAATACCTATAGATGAATGAATTAGATGTAGAAGAAATATAATGTTAGATATATTTTACCATTTATAAAGTTAAGATTTGGATATTGGATTTGGACGAATATTGGATATTAGAAAAAAAAACTAATCTTCTACTAAACTGCGCCATTTTAAATTTTAATTTAATTGTATTCTACAAAGTGTTCTGTTGATCATTGAAACCCAGATTTGCACTGTGCGATATCTTTTTATTTTACTTTACAGTTAATGCATTTAACTATCTTCATTTACTAACATGACCATTTCGACTCCAAATAACGATGAAGCACTGTATTAAAAAATAAAAGTCTTAGTAACCACCTGTTTTCTTACCTACATTCGCACTTACAAGATTTCTCCCAAATATCCGTACGCGAGGATTTAGAAAGATTTTCTCATACGATGAACTAGTGAAGAGCCATTTTATGAATGGGAATAATATTGAATTGGTTTTTATATGATTTGTATTTGGAATAACTTTTCATAATAATTTACCGATAATCCACCTAATCATATTTCTTTACTAATACAATCATTGTGATTCCATACTACGGTAGAACATTCTAAAAACCAGAAAATCCTAAGCTGTCACATGTTACCTACGTTTGCACGTGATTTTTTTATATTATTTGTATACGAGGTGTCAAATTTGTTCGAAAAACTAGTGTTATCGTATAAATAAGAAAAGCATTTTATTTTTTAACCTGTAAAATGCTGATTAATGAACTTCGTTGTAGTTTCATAAGCCATTTATCAAACAAACCATACATCCTCAAAATGAAAAGATTTGACATCATGCAGTTAACGGAATTCATAAACCAATCAACAACAAACAATAAAGCAGTAAGTTATCCACTCCTATTGTTACCATCTTCCTTTGTGTCGTTATATTTGTACTGAATCGAATCTTTTCACCGTTTCAATAGCAGGCAAACCAATTAATCCTTCTATCACCTTCTATCAATATATCATTTAAACATTTCATTGACATTGTCTTGATATTGACTCTAACGTGGTTTCTTAATGCAATGTAAAATGTAGTATGACATGTATATGCCACTTTAAAAACTTGTGGAAAACAGTATAGCAAGTATGGCCACATAATATGACATTTTCTCCCACATTTAGATACATTGAGGTATGATGAAATATTATACTGTTTTATAAAGCTTATGTACATTGAGAGTGTCAAATAGTTTAATTTAATTGAGAAATAAAAATATTGAACATATTGGATTAAGAAAGTTAAACGTTTCGAAACGTTTTTTTTTTATTTTTATTTATTTTATTACAATGAAAAGTAAAACTGGACATTCACAAATACAATTCCATTTCAGGTTGTACCACATCAATGTCCAACAAGCAAACCACGATCAATCTTAATTTTCTTGACGGTAAAAACAATATTGCACATGTAACCACAATACGGGACTACGGGTTTGCATCTCTTCGCATAATTAAGGAACACATTTAATTAAAACTGGGGTACAAAACACAAAATAAAAAATCCTGATATATTTTTGAAAACATTTATGGTATTTCAAATATCTATACATATTAAATTCAAAGCAAAATAATTAGTAGGTTCATAATTAATTTAAATACAATTAAACTAAAATTTAGTGTGCCATGTAAGATAAACTTACTCTGGTATATGGAAACAAGTAGGTTCAAGGGAAAAGATTTAATATCCAAAATAGTTGTTGTGTGTGTGGTTTTTTCCCAAAAAATATCAATCGCAAAAAAAGGAAACCTATGTATTGGATAAACATTTGAATTTGAAAAAAAATGTTTGTATGGTTCATAAATGTTTAGACCCTTGGGACCACTAAAATGTCTGCAATGATGTTTTCATCAATTGTGTTTCGATATTATTGTGTCTATATTATATGGTGTTCCGCGAAATTTACGTCTATATAATTTCACAACAAGAACGCAAGAATAAGAACCGACAATTATCAACGCTTTGTAATTGTATATAAATAACCATATAAATTAACCATATAGGTCTTAGGTACAACCAAACAACTATACAATTGTGTTTATATTAAGAGATGCCCTACTAACGTCTTAAAACTTCAAAATAATATTCAATGCTACCGATTTCTAACGCGTGCCCAACCCACAGATCATTACCTCGCGTAGAGCCAAATTGTTTTGGTGTTATTTTTGTTATTATAAACTTAGTTTTAACACAGGATAACTGAGAAATCATTTTTTTTCTTGCCAAAACATTTAAACAATGTAAAAAAGTAGTTTTATAAATTTAACGTTCTTTAAATGGAGCAAACTGTAAAAAAAAATAATATTAATAAAAAAATATTAATATATTAATATATTAATATTTTCTGCAAGAAGAAAATATTAATATCATAGAGTTATTCTTTGTCCAAACGAAGCTTATAAGATATAATTTTAGTTTGCATAACCTTTAAAAGATTTTACATCTCCTGTAAATATTTTGTCAAATTAACGGTTCTCCTAGAATTTGGTATGGCATATTTTTTAAAGCCGCCATTTTTAAACATTTCACGAATTTGTATTCATATTTATTACAAACATAGTGGTAAATAAGATAAAATGTGTACACAGTTTTAACGCTGTATCTCTAGTAATTATGGAGTTATGAATGTTTTTGTGAAAATCACATACAGACAGAAACGGAAAACGGACACATGTTAAATTACATTTTGTGTTTCTTTTGATATGCTGAATAAAGTGACAAAGTTTGTGCATGTGGTTGCAAGACACCCTGAATACAACTTAGCTAAAGGAGATGCGAGTAATAACATGTATTTCTTTGTTCTATGTGACAAAGTGTATGATATACATGCAAAACAACAATCACGATATGGCTGCGGTAACCCACAATGTTAGCCGAGACCGCTGCAGTGTAATGCTGTGTTATTAGTCACATTTCTAGAGTTTTATACGCGTACAGATCAAAAAATCTTAGAAAACCCAATATATAAAATCACCCTGGTTAAACTATAGGTTTGTGAATTTCATGAAATACTTTTTTGTCTCATTTTAACACACTAATCAATTTTATAAAGGCACAAAAAGATTTCACAAGGCATAACATTGATGCGATCAAGATTTTATTTCGTTTATTAGGGCTGAAATAAATATTTTTTTTGTTTTCTTATAATTTTTTAGTACAAGATTAAATTTAATCTGTATTTTTTCAGCTGTATGTATGCATCACATTTTAAAATATATTTATATTTGACGTGACGTATAACTACCATTAAAATGAAAAGTCAAATCAAATTAATTTATTTTAGTTATAACTGGTTAAATAAAAAAATCAGAATTTTGGTAATAAGAACAACATGCTACCGTTATGACTCTTAATATTAATTAACATAAAACTATTCTAAATTAAACTAGTTGATTAATAACAAAGAGAATCCGTATGTAGATAATGTGGATAGATAAAAAATTAAAACTGTAGACCTACCCAATACCCGGTTTAACTTTTTTTCCAAATATATTGCTCATGTAAAATAACGGTTTTAGTATACCGTTTTTAATTATCAGATAACATAACAAACATTAGATGAATATTACTACCTAAAGTAATTGAATTCCTTTCTTAAAAGATTGGTTATTATTTGTGAATGCCATTTTTGATGATTATAAAACCAAGACATGCATTTATTATTGAAATTAGGAATTAGAAGAGTTTCGTGAAAATTTAAATTTAAAAACAATTTCAAGTATAAACATATAATTTAAAATTAAAAGGTTTTCTTTTTCAGTAATTTAATTGGTTTCCATGTATTTGAAACTATGTTTTCAACACACAATAGGTCTTAAGAATTCAGGTATAATACGTACGTTTAAAATTGAGATTTATGCATAGTGAGGTTAATATTTTTCTTAAACCAACTATTATGCTATAGTTTAAAGGTGAATTATCTCTCTTTGAACACGAGGAGTGAGTCATATTTTCTCCAACATCTCATGTTTTGTGGTCTACAACATAGTCTGTGTCATGATACTTCTCATTGTGTCTCATTCTCCAAGGGTGCCAGTTTCTAGAGTACTGAGTAGTTACCAACGTTATATAATTATCTTAAGTAGTTTCGTCTGTGGTTTTTTTTTTACTTGGCTTTGATGGTATGTCCTAATGTTAATAGACTTTGTATTAAAATTGTGCATTTCATATAGTAAAACATATTCCCTTAAAATATAAAGTTGTTATGAAATGTAAATACTTTAAAATTGAAATATCGATAATTGGTTTTAATAATTGGGCCTTTACAGATTGTATAGTTCACTTTTTGAATAGTAATGAAAATTGTAAAACAACAGTAGATTTGAAAACGTGTAATAAAGTATTCAATTAAAGTAGAATTATTAAATTGTTTATTTGGGAAGGGAGTAAAAGTGTTATAAAATAGGGGTGTTTTTAAATAAAAGGGCGTGATGTTTAGTAGAATTTGGAAGAGTAAATACATCTGTAAAGGAAGTGATTTGTTAGGTTAAGGAAATCCTGTTCGTTTATATTAGATTTTTTTTACCCAGAATGTTTTAAGCAGCACACTCTTTCTGGAATAATATTTGATACTAGAATATGGCAATTTAAGACAAATTGTTACAGATGCTCAAATTTGTTAATCAAGTTCGTGATTGTGAGATGCGAGAGGTGAATCGTGATAAAGTAGAGATTTAAGAGATTGAGTTAGGTAAATAAATTATTTGTGTCAATGTTGATCTGGAATTATCTGGAATTATTTGTGTCACAAATACGAGCTGTTGTACAAACTGCAGTGGTGCCCTGTTACTGTAAATAATACTGTAACTGTATTAAGAAAACTACTTCAGAAAGTGCCGAAAAAAGATTGTATGGACGAAATAATTAAAATAATTAAGGAGGAAAATAATTAAACTGTGGTAAGGGTAACAATACAGCTGGGCAATTGTCGACAGAATGTTGAGGAATTTCTATAATTAGTCTCGAGAGTTGAGGAGTTCAAGGAGGTGGTCGGTGTACATAGGCTAAAGGAGCGAATTAGTAATTTGAGACGATGGTTAAGTTAATTTCTAAAAGACTTAAAGATTCGTTTACGAGATCAATCACGAAACAAAGTATTAGAATGAGGAAATATTGGGAATAATTATTTCGTAGAAATCTGGATAGTTTAGACCAGACGGTTGTTAAAGCTAGTTTAAGAAGTAGAGCGAAATACGTGTCAGATGAGAATAATCCTATCAGGTCCTAAGGGTATATATTTTCATTCGAAGGTAGTTTTACTTGATTTTTGTTAATGTTAAGAATTTGTCATTAAAGTACAATCTTTCTGGAATAGTAATTCTTCATATTTTATCATTCCCTTCATATATCATTTCTTTCCTTTTACAGTAGGCTACGTTACGCTTTATTTTAATTTAAGACAAGTTGTCTCAAAACTAAATCAAATTCATCAATGTAATTTTCATCATGTAATTATTGAAAGAATTCCCATACCTACGTATCCTACTTTGCTAATACTGTGGACACATCCAGTACTTGAACGCATAAGTTTAATAGTCGTGTAGCATAGTTTCCTTGTAATAAAAAGAAATATGTTAATATGATTAGTACCTGCTGGCTTAATGAAATGCAACACTAATTTCATTTGAAAAACAATGATTTTATGATAAGCGGGAAAATGTAGAGCCGTGAGAAACAATAAATATATATATTTTTTTTGTATATGCTGGTTAGTTTATTAAGTAATAAAAAAACTGTTTATACAGCTTATTTCTAGCTTAATCGTAAATAAAATTATACAAGGTGTGGGGTGTGGAAGGGAGGGTTTAATTAGCTTTGCAGGTGCTTAAGGCTGGTCACCTCTTCAAAAGCTGTAGTGCTCTTCCGGCTGCTTTTATACAGGTTATGATGTAACAAATAACTGTATTAATACATTGTGTATAATGAATATTTTTAGTGTAAGAGTTTATTAAAGTCTTTCAAAAATTCAGTTTATAGATTTTTTGTGTTTTATGGATTTTAATGTACGTTACGGACAAATATTAGTTTAAATTTATTTTCGAAAAAAAAATGTTTTTTTCAAAACTAAACCTAAGACTAGAATACGGCAGAGAACACAACCACAATATCTTAAAAGCTATATGTCACACATACATAGAGTGCAAAATAAAAATTTTAAAATACGATCCCATTGCTTTTGGGTTCTATTAGTTACTATTTTAAAATTGAGGTCATGTCTGTGTGTCTTTTCAAGTAATGGTTTAACCCTTCGATTATAGGTAGCTACTGTAGGGATGCAGACGTTTGTATAGATTAGCTTAGTTCATTTAGTGTTTGGTGTCCTTCTAATGTGTCTCATATAATTTAAATTTACCACACATTAAATATTTACCATGGGAAAAATTGTTTTCAGTCACAAGCAAATCTACGTATAGAAAATTTAGTAGGCTAAATCATATAATTAAAATGTAAAATAATTAACATGATTATTTACGTAGGATTTAAACATTTTGTTATTTTAATCATGAATAAATGGAACAAAAAATATATATAAAAATATATAATGCACTGTCAAAAGATCTTAATGGCAAAGTCTTTACCAAGATGGGCCAAGACAAATTACAAGTCTTTGGAAGTTTAAATTTGCCAGGCTGCAAAAACTGTCACTCCTGAAATTGCTTTTAGAGGTTTCGTCAGTGACATGGTAATGTAAAAAAACCCATTTGTCTGCTGTTTACACAAATTGCCTAGTTATTTATTTTAGATTTTTTTTGTATTATTATGAGGATATATAAGTCATGTGAAATATGTTTAAATACTATATTATAGCCAATTGAGATAGGGATGCTACCTGCGGTGGCTAATTTAACCAAAATTTAAGTAAAGGATGACTTTATAATAAGGCACATTCCTTCATCCTTAAAATAAAGGTGGCCTATTGCAATATACTTGACGAAAATGGTTTCACAACACAAACTCGGTCTAAGTGAATACTACAAACCTTACTACTACTACTTCAAACGCAGTCCTACTAAACCTTTTACTATTTCAAGTAAAATCTTTATGTTTCAGATTCCCTTTAGTCATCCAGATTTTTAGTTTCAAATAACAATTAGTTAATTTATATTTAATGCTCCATTAGCTTTTAAAAATATATAATAAGACTTATTTGAATTGATTTTTAGTTTCAATGTAAAAGACATTAGCCCTTGCTATGATTGACAAAAGAAAACTTTATATAAGCTGATGTAGCAGGGGTTAGCAGAATGATGATCTACCCGGGACAACATAACGGAGTAACCACAATGGCGAGCAATGCAGGCCGACTTGAGAGGCACGACATTGTGTGAGCAAAGACGAGCTGACCCAGAAACAGCTATGGCCAACACTGCAAACGAGCAAAAGGTAACCATTTCAAGTAAAATCATAATTTGTTAGATTCCGGGAAGTCGTCCATGTTTTTAGTGCCAAAATAGTAATTAATGAATTTATATTTGATTTTTTAAACAAAAAGTAATATCGATTTTGCAGTACGGTTTAATTATTTATTATTTTGATCAAGTACACGCACGATTGAAGAAAGCTTTATTGATAGGTAAAAATGAATATCTTCGAACTCTTGTAGTAGTATAACTTTATTGTTAGTTTGAAAAAAAAATAACATACTAAAATATATAAATAAAAAAAAAACTATGTAGGTTATTAAGTAGTATATGAGAGTTATATTTTGAACATTTGACTATGCGTTATAGCCAAATTTATAAACCATTTAAGGCATTAGTGTTTTTCATATTGTATTTATCAACATCTGTTACAAACATAGATTTAAAATATAAGAGAGCCTTTTGTCTTTCTTGGTGATAAACAATTTCGAGACAGATATTTTTATGATGAAAAAAGGAACAAATACAGAATTTATACATATTGAAATTAATCCCTAATTAAACACTTTCTTAATCTCTACTGCTTGAAAATAATGTTGTGGGATTTTTCTTTATAAGTAAAATAAATGCATATACATTTAAAACATTCTAGAACAGTTATTTTTGTAAATAAGCCGAAGTCAGAATCAAAGTTGTTTCATTAAAGAGCATAAATTGTAAAGAAGAACCAATATACCAGTTATAAGTGCCAATAATACTGACAATTCAATGTGTTCTGTCGAACCTTGAGTAAGTTAATACCAATTTCTATTATATTAAGGCAATATTTCAACATTTATCTCGCTCATTCAATATATTATGATCCTAAAAATAACTAATCCAATCAAGAATATTATTTATCTTTCGTCTAGGTCTAAATATTAATCTAACCTCCGTCCTATTGTACGTATGCTACTTTATATTTGGTTTTTGTAGTTGTTATTATCTTATATATTGTATACAACGGAAAGGATTTAATTTAACATCTTAAAATTAAGCCTGGAAGTATATACGTCACATTATACGTATTCCTGTTAATCACTTTTAGTTGACCGAGAAGATTTCAAGAATTCATGTTTTTAGAGTTTTCTGACTAATTAGGGATACTTCATTCAAGTATTTTTTTTACAAAATTCTATACAGTTTTTTAATCTTGAAAATACGTAACTGCGGAATAAGCTTAGTGAAATTATTACTATACTCTAAAGGCAGTATTTGGTTATTGTAATTTATGTAAATCTTCTTTTGTAGTATATCTTTAATCAGCTAAAAAGTTCAATTGTAGTTGTTACTTGATAAGCACAATAGTAAATATTTAACAGGCCATAAGACTAGTTTTAAACTCTTAATTAACTCAACACAAAGGTAAAGCCTGGTATAAATAACAATTGATGCATACTAAGAGTAATAGTAATTGGTAATACTACATACATTGGTAATAGTAAGTATTTTTTATGTGTGTAAACGGTGATTGGATGTCACGAGTGGTTGGGAATAAGTTTAAAATATTAAATGTAAGTATAGGTTGATGTATATTAAATTAAAGGTCTGTGTACTAACATTTATATAAATTAACATTATGATTGTATATAGTGATCAAATTAAACTTTCCCCAATTTTTTTTATTTACTGTTACATATATATATTAACAACAATAATAACGTATAAATGGGTTTATTTAGATTAAACTAATACAAGCATGTGACTGAACATCTGTTTCAACCAATCTATGCTTAGTTATTAAAATCGATTTTAATTAATTTTAAAATGGATTTTACAATATACTTATATATATTATATAAATACTGTAAAAAATATGTAGAAATGTACTACGTACTCAAATGTCAAATGTTAAACAAAACCATTTTGAAAAATATAAAGTAATATCATCCTTAAAACCAAATACAATGCTTCATTAAAAAGTGAAAGCAGTAACTAACCTTAAAGAAGGCGAAAGTAAACTTAAGTAGATAATAAAACTCTCAGTTTATATTTCTTACAACGGACGTTATTCTAAAAACTTCACCACTTAATAAATTTTACGTTCACTAGAGTCTTTTTGCATATTTTTAATACAGCAATTTACTTACAAAGCCAAAGTATTTACATTTGGAAAAAAATTGAAAAAGGATATTGACAGATAAAGAAAGAGAACATATTTTGAATATGTTTTTGTTTGTTACAATGACAGCAATATTTAAAACGTGTAATTGTACACACGTGCTATTTATTTGACCTAATAGTAAACTGCATAAACAATTTGTTAAGTATAGCGATGTATTTTTTTATACAGGATGTGCCGGAACTCTCTACGGATATTTTGGGTTATTGCCCCTGAATAAGAAACATAATCTAAATATCATATTTCAATTGTCTGGAAGTCTTTAGTTACTCACACAGCCACCATTTAGTTTTTACATTTTTTTTTTTTTTAAAGTGGTTAAAGATACGAAAATGAAATTTTGGAAAACAATTTATGACAACTAGGTAAATATACAGAAACGTTACGAAATTATTTCAAATTCATAAAACAAGATCGTGGCTTTTTAAAATGTTGTTTCTTAAATAACTCAAAGCCGTTGATTTTACAAAAGTTTTAAATGGCCACCATTTTGTTTTATACGTTAAAAAAAATTCTAGTTTTGTCTAGTTGTCATAAATGTTTGTTTCAAAGATTTAATATCGTATCCCACACCACTTCAAAAAACAAGGTGGACAAGTGGTATCGTTTCGTGTGGCACAAAAAAGAAAATAAATAATAAGCAAATAAAGGCAGCTATGTGAGTAACTAAAGACTTCCGGATAGTTTAAATATTATATTTAGATACGTTTCTTACTCAGGGACGATGCCCTAAAATATTGGCAGAGGCTTAATGGGCATCCTGTAGTATTATTTTATATGAGTTAAAACTGACTGCACTTTTTTATAGTTTCCTGACTAAATTCCACAACCAATATATAATATGGTATAGTGCATATACCACTACTAAACAAATGTAAAATACTTTAATAGTATATGATAATGTTTTTATCTTTTATTGTTGTTACGTTGTTGTCTTGTTGTTATTATTTTTGTTGCAATGCTGCTTGTTTCATGGTCATTATGTAACTTCTCTTGTAATTTGTATCTTTTTATTCTGCTCATATGCTTAAAACTCATATATTTTGTAAATGGTGTATCTGTTTATATGAATAAATAAATAAATAGATAATAATTTGCTAATAAAACACCAAATTAGTTTTATTCTATTACATTTTCTTTTCTGCCTCATCTAACCTCAATCAAAACTTTTTGTATTAGTCATTTTGCAGATCTCTGCTTCAAGGTATTAAAGATGTTAACAGTTGTCTGACGAAGAGTTAGATTTCTGCTGACAATAAGTCTCTTTTAGATAACTAAAAGAACATATGATGTAAGTTCATGTAGATAGAATAGCTAATCCATATTTGATGGTTAAGGCTAACCAATATGTTTGATTGTTGCTCTAAAATCTTTGTTGTACCGTGTCTGTACAGTTTATTTATTTATTGACGGCCAAATCTCAATTTTACAATCAATTACATGCACAAAGATTTGTAGTAAAATTAATACTTTATACATGCAGTAACTTTTACATTGTGCTATATAGTGCTTTATACATGCTAACACTAATAAAATTTAACAAAAACCACAATGTAACTAGCCAAAGCGGGGTTTAGATGTTTGGTCGTCGTCTGTTTTTGCCCAATCTGTGTTCTCAAACAAGACAATCGCATGAGGGTAGTCATAAGAAGTTCTTTGTAAGGGATTTTAAAGACAAGAATCAATATACATAGATGTTTTTGACCAGTGGATGTGTGTTTGACTATTTTTGTCTTAAACATAGACAACAATGTATACAGAAACAAAGGACTTAGATCTGAGATAAAAATAGGTCGTTTGAAGCAGCTCAAAGCTATTCTTCCTATCAAATACATAAATAGGTAAATAAATGTTTACGTTTGTTAAATAAAATGCCCTAATAGGTTCAAACCTTCATTAATTCACAATCGATTTGGTTTTGTATTCTTTAAATACTGTATTTTATTGCACATAATAAAATCTTGTGGAATCATTTGAAAAATATTTTTTTGGCAAACATAAAATACAGTTTTTATAACATACCTATATGCAACCCTATACTGTTTGGAAACGTAGAAACTGAAATTTCTTCTCTAGCACCATTAGTTTATAATGGGGAGTAAAGTTGGAAAGCATCTAGCCTCTTAAGCCGAAGAACCCTGAATAATTTATTTTATCATTTTCAAATGAGTCTTCTAAAATTTCCCTAGATATTCAGAGGTAGTACATTATAATTTATTTATATACATAGACTAATCTAATTGTTTATAAGTGATAATTGTTTACTATTGTATTTATAATTTAAATACATATTTATTATTATTTTTTTATTTTTTTTTTTTTGGGTGAGGAGGGAAAATGCTTTTACGCACACAGGTAGCCAGCCTGTAGTGTGAGACTCCTGAGTTTATCACAGACTACTCACTAAAAAACCCCCTCTACTCTGTTGGACACAGACCTGGAATTGTTTGTCACATTACTTCAAGTCAGGCCAACATGTGACCTAAGCCCACAGGGCTCGCACCGTTTCTGGCATTATTTATTTTTTTGACCTACACCACATCCCGGTCGAGGTCAAGCTTCTTGGCGCGGAGAACACCCTGGATGTAAAGTGACACACAGGTCCAATTGTCCTCACCCTCCATCATCATCGGTATGACCGTGTCCACCGACAGCAGGCCTACGAACTGTTGAGCCTCTAGGCGGGGCCTTTCCCAATGCTGGCAGTGGAAGAAAGTGTGTTCCATGTCATCGGGAATGCCTGGGCAGTATATGCAATCGGGTGACACGGCTTTGCCCATCCTGAACAAGTACGACCGGAAAAAGCCGTGACCCGTCAGAAATTGGGTGAGGTAGAAGTTCACTTCTCCGCACCGCCGGTTGGACTTGTTGTATCAGTCGCCTGGTCCAGAGCCCCCTTGTCTCCTGTTCCCAGTTCTCCTGCCACAGCTGGAAGGTCCGGGTGCGTTCCTCAATTTTTGCCTGGTCCTCCCCACGGCGCTGATAAATTGCCTTCCTCTCCGCCGCCAAAAGTTTGAAGGGGATGACTCCAGCAACCACCAGGACGGCGGGTTCGGACACTGTTCGATAGGCAGATGCTACCCTTAGTGCTGCCTGACGCTGCACTCGGGCGAGCCGCATCCTATATATCTCCTTATTGAGAGCGTCTGCCCAGACTTCCGCACCGTACAGGAGCACGGACTGGACCGCAGTCATCAAAAGCCTTCTGCGGATGGACCGCGGACCTCCGACATTGGCCATTAACCGACTAAGGGAAGAAACCATTTTAGCGGCCTTGTCCGCCGTACGGGTGATCTGGTCTCGCCAGCTGAGCTTGCTGTCCACCATGACCCTAAGGTACTTTACAGCACGAGTGGTTTGGACTTCAACGTTCCCCACCATCAAAGGCACGATGGTGTCAATCCTCTTTTTAGTCAGAATCACAATCTCAGTTTTGCTCAGAGCGAGCGAGAGACCATGTTCTGCCATCCATGCGTTAATGGTTCGCATGACTCGATTTAGTTTCAGCTGGGCAAGCTCAATGCTACGTGCAGCTATTAAAGCCGCAACGTCATCTGCATACCCAACTAGGACAGTTTCCTCAGGCATCTCGGATCTCAAGAAGCTGTCGTAGGCGACGTTCCAGAGGTCCGGGCCCAGTATGGATCCTTGAGCAGCACCAGAAGTTACATCCATCGATCGTCCTGGAGCCTTCTGTATACATATTTATTACATGACATACCTATAACACTTATAAAGCTGTTTTGTTTTTCTTACATAAAAAAAATTTAAATTATTATATGATATCGAGAGTTGTTTCCTGTCATGCTGATTCAACACAACCTATGAGGGTCTAGCTGTTAAACTAATATTATAAGAAAAAATTATATTATGTTACTAAATTTTATTGTAAAATCCTACTAAATTCATGAATTATTTTTTAATCACTTCATCTGTTTAATGTACATTGGTCATGTCTTAATCAATCAATTTATTCTAAAAAATATTATTTTTCTAAAAAAGCAATTCATAGCTTGGGCTATCGACAACAATTAATAAACCACTAACCTATCAGAGTCTATTGTATCGCTTCTGGTATTGTTCCTAACTTGCTTTGTGTCAGTATATTTGCTCTGTATAGAATCTTTTCACCGCTTCACTAGCAGGCAAGCGAATCAATCTATCGATGTATCATTCACTCTTGAACACTATATTCTTTAATACACAATATGTAATTTTGATTAATATATTGACCCAAAAAGTTCATATAATATATAATTTATGTATTAATAACTATTTATTTTATATAAAGGGAATGCAAGGTAAAACATAGAATGATGTTATTCGTTCAATATTTGAATTTTATTTAGAACAGCTTAAACATTATTACTGTTTGAATAAACAATAAGACATCGTGTCAAACATTACTAAAAGTGTATAATATGTTTATTTAGTTTTACTATATAGTTTAAATGCATTTTTGTTTCCTAAATAAAAAGGGATATTTATACAACTTCAAAACAAATAATAGGTTTACAAAGTTAATTATGAGCTTCTAACATTAAAAATATTTTAATACTAGTAGAAATACTACACCACCACAAAAATATATTCCAATTCAGGTTGAACAACAGCCACATGCTTCAGACAAACCACATTCAACAATGATTTAAAATAAATACTGTAGGTAGAACCACAGTGTTCGGTTGTGTGTTTGTTTATCATTCGACAATAATTAAGGTTTACAAAGAGTGTACCACGAAGAGGTTTACACGTTTTATATTATTTACCCATAAATACTCGCGAAAATTTTTAAATTAATTTTTTTTTTTTAGGACTTGATGTGAAATGTTCAGCTTTTTTATGTCAACAAAAACCAAAATGTAGGAATTGAAACTGTAGCCGATTTGTTTTATAGAATTTACTTTTTTAAACTTAATGGAAACATTATTTATGGTTTCCTACAGCCAAAGTTTAACCTTCAAGTAATTGACTAAAAAATAATCTCGTATTTGAAACAGTTAGTGTTGTAAAACATTTCCTAGCTTCTTCTGTAACGCAAAAGCAATATCCCACGCACAACACAACCTTTTATTCAACGTAAAAGATTTATAGAAACCTCAATTTCAGTGAAACTGCAATTAAGAATTTTAGGTTCTTATTTATGGCACACAAGGAATATCCAACCAAATAGTTGGCTAAAATTTAGTGGTAAAAGGTAAGATAATCTAGCGATAATTCAAGGTAGGGTAAAAAAGGTAGTATAACGTTTACCATTCCCCAATTTTATACTCACAAGTGAAGGAAAGCGGAATTTCCATATAGGTGATAATTTAAAAGCATGCAGCTACTTGTAGTTATGGGTACAGTTTCTAATTTGTTGGTGCCAAAGTAGGCTAGTAAAATAAAATAAGATTTCAAGCAGATTGATTACAAATCTTTAAAATCAAACATTGAGGGAAATGTTTGAGATTGTTTAATGTTCTGTTGTTAATTTCTAAAAAAAAGAAAGTATTATGCCATGACAAGTTTGGTTTATAAATGCACGCAATCCGGTCAGAACATAATCATTAAATGTTTTTTTTTCTAAGCAATTCTGTACACAAGCACTACTCTAACCCATGCTAATAAAGTCTCACTATAATTTATACACAACCAACAAACAGTTTTTGGAATAATATTTTATCAACGATAATGATCCCTTCTACTCTTTAGATATGTAGGCTATCTTGTTACTAAAAGCGTTTTTACCACTTTCGACTCTGCAGGTAGAGCTCATCGTCTTCAATATTAATGTCATATTTTGTACTATATAATTTTCTCTACAAATTGTTCGATTAGTAAGGTGTTAGCTAGATACATAAGTAATCAACATCAGACGTCTACCTCTACAGTAAAGCATTGTTCTAATGATAAACAATTTCTCTAATTTTATCTAATGGGATATTGAATAGTGTGTCGATACGTTTTTTCCTATGCTGTATACAAAGAAAACATTCGTACTATTTTAGCTGATAAAACAATATTGAAGTAAATTTTATTGTGCCAATATTTATAGAGTAACGAAAAAAATCACTAACTTGTTAAAAAGTACGTTGTAAAATATTGGATAAAATTGATTATACTGCCCTGCTAAGCACAGTTGTGGTAACTGACATCTGGGTAAAATTGAGAAAATGAGGATAGTATATTTAAAACTATGCCCTACAGTCAAAAATTGACTTTAAAACATTTTTTTGGTCTCATCTTATGTATTTTTTAAAGCTAAATCTTTTTCCAAAATTATTTTCAACATTAAAACATTCTAAATACTTAAGAAATTAGATAATGCTTTAGTTCTTATCAATTACAATCAAATATACTTGGCCATATAGTGGCAACTTAATTTTCCTAAGCCAATATGTTGTATCTCTGCAGATGCCACGAACTGGTCTAGCAAAATCATGGTTATTGTTTCAAATGCAACAAAATATAAGGTTCCCAAAATGAACAAAATTTCCGGATTGAAATATTTTTGACACTATGATTCTGTTTTGGCAACAAGTTGTTGATTTGTTTTTCTGTGAGTTGGAGAGGATACTGGTATTTAAATATATATGAATTATACCATTAGTGATGTTATTATAATTGTTATATGATTAATTAATCTTCCCCCTTAAATTGTTCAACTACCTACTTAAAGTTTTCTCAAATAAGTTAGAAAATTAAAATATAAAAAAATATTTGTATTTATTATTAATTATTATATGTTAAGCAGGTGTTCTATACAAAAGTCGATAACTTATGCATTATGAACTTACCTATTCAAGTAATTCAATACTGTATTTATAATAGAAGCACACGACACTACATGTATGTTAATTCATGTAGGCTCGTACATAAATGGTATTAAATTATAAACAATTGTATTATATACAAAAAAAATTATTTATAAGAAGAATTAATTAACTACCATGCTTTAACTGTACAATAATGATAAACATATTTTTTTTTTATTTTAATACTTTCCAATTACCGGTACTTCATTTCATTTTCAAACAAAAGATGTAAAGCATTAAGCTGTAATATAAACATGAATGATAAAACGTATTTAGCTCGTATATATAATCCAAATTAAATGCAGGCGACTTAAAAAATTGCCAAAACAGGGATAAAACCCATTAATTAAGATTAAACATCTCAAATGTAATCAAACCAATTAAACATTAATTTTAACATTGTTGAAACTTGTTTTTTAAGAACTACACAAACTATTGACTAATAATTTTGTAAACAATTTTAAAATTGTAAATAAATGTATTTTTAAATCGTTGAAACTTGTTTTTTAAGAACTAGGCCTACACAAACAACTGTTAAATACCGGTACTTTTGTAAACAATTTAAATATTGTTTGGAAAATTGTTTTAAAATGCATTATAACAAAACTAAGAATAAAACAATTTTAAATTATTTTAAAATAGTTACAACTCGTATTAAAACTTATTTTGTGTACTGCATAATACTGATTGTTAAACAATTTAAAGATAGTTCCAATCTTATATTAAAATTTTTGTGTAATATGAAGTTTAAATCAAAATGATTTTTAATGGTTGTAAAAAAATTATTGTAATACAGCTTTTGACAATTTTTATGCTCATTGGGGATCAACAATCGATGTTCTGTCAATCTTGTTTTGGGGAACTGATCCTTTCCTCCCATCAGGTTTTGGTGAGACACCATTTTCCTTAGACATATCTTGAATAATCCTATCATTGGTTTTGTTATAGCCCAAGGTTGTAAAAAAATATGTTACCAACTTTTTGAGACGGTTTTGTGATGAGTAATTTCCATAAGTAGGTACATCTTCATTAAGATTATCAGATTGACTTGTTAAAATCTCAATTTCATTTATCTATTACTAGGCCTACATTATCTGAATTTAGAAACCCCTTCACTCTAGTCATAATTTATTTCATCAGATTGGTCTGTAAAAACTTTAACTTACAGCTTCATTTATTAGGCTTACATTATTGGCAGAATAAATGAACTCTTCTAAAGAAAGGCTTATCATTTAATAGGCCTACAAGAAACTATGTTAAAATGTTGATGTCGAAAATATACTATTATCAATATCACCAAGTGGAATGTCAATATAAAGGAAATTAATTTCATTATTTGATAATAATAGGCCACCTCAATTCAAAGAGACAAAAGCTTTGTTTCCAACAACTAACACGGCACTTATAGGAATACTGGGCCAATAATGGGGATGATGCGAAACTTAATTGCCGTAACTGATGGATTGCTAAAGCATTTTGTGGTAACATATCATTCCTAAGAGAAATTGTTGTATCTGTCGTTAGATACAACTTAAATACCCTAGTAAATGTAAGTTACAACAACTGCGCTTAGTAAAACACTCCTAAACTGCAGATACGGCAAAGAAAATAAGCCTTTTATAAATAAATACATCAACATATACGGCATATAAGACTATTTATATGATCCTAAGTATGTGTAGAATCACATGGTAACCATATCTCATTTTCCCAAAAAATGTCAGTTACCACAACTGTGCTTAGCAGGGCAGTATAGGCTAATTGAATTGCCGATAATTTGTAATCATTGTCAGAAGCTCAGTCTGGAAAATGGAAAACATTTGTTCGATTTTACATTCTTTATTTTATAGAGTTACATGTAATTTTTTCTCATAAGTATGACAGTTACGAACTGTTAATTAATATGAATTTTCAATGTTATAATAAAATATTTAAGCCAAACACTATTAATACCTAATACCACGTTAATGGTGAGTCGGTGGCTTAGACATTAGCGTCACAGACATTGGGCCCAAGGCAGAGATGTCGTGGGTTTGGATCCTGGTCACTGCCTTAGACATTTTATTAGTACAGCTCACATTTGTTTTGCGCCAGCTGGATAATTCACCCGCACGGGCAGTTAGTGTATGTGGACGGGCAAATGCCAGGTTAAAATAGGCTGCCAACATATATAAATTAAACTGAGTATAACCGGTAAACCTCTGGCACATTCATAAACAAAAACATACATAGAGTGGGTTGTGGAAAGGACAGTTTAATTAACTTTGCAGGTGCTAGAGTCTGGTTACCCTTTTACAAGGTTTGGTTGGTCTAGGTTTTGTTTTAAGACTGCTTGTGCTGTAACAATAAAAAAATATTTGGATATAATACAAGGGATGAAGAAAATAATATGTAAAACAATTATTATAGGGGGTGGGGTTAATTGAACAATAATAATAATACTGAAATAAGTAACGAAAAAGGTGTTGAAGCACAGGATTTTGTTGCTATGGTTATTATAATAACCCCGGAATTGGGTGTATATCAGTTATGATAATGAAAACTGAACATTTTACTGTGTTTCAGATTTTTTTGTGGCTTCGGTCTGCAAAATTCCAACAAGACAGAATTATAAAAATGAAAAATGCACCGTTAGAAAGATCTTATTATCAAAGACTTTTCCAAGAGGGGACAAGACAAATTACAAGTCTGAGGAAGTTTAAATTTGCCGGGCTGCAAAAACTGTCACTCTTGAAATTGCTTTCAGAAGTATTATCAGAAACGTGGTTATGAAAAAGCCCTTTGTGTG
Source organism: Macrosteles quadrilineatus (assembly GCF_028750875.1). Lineage (NCBI taxonomy): Eukaryota > Metazoa > Arthropoda > Insecta > Hemiptera > Cicadellidae > Macrosteles > Macrosteles quadrilineatus. Next base: position 64,159,662 of record NW_026542597.1, read on the forward strand.
TTATTCTCATATCACTGGCGATTTAATTATTATGTTTGTAATTTATGATATAAATTAGTTTATAAAACACAGCTGATACAAACATAGTGTTGCTTGGATAATTGCTAAGATTTGTGATGTAAGTATTTTAAAATGATAAAGGATATGAGTACTTGAATTAATACAAACCTATTGTGAAAAATCTATAATAATAGCAAATATACTACATCATTAAGATAATAAATTCATGGTCAAAATAATTTGCTTGATTGAATTAAAATAAACCCAAGCTACGGATAAGCCTTTATAAGCCTTTATAAAAGTCGTTACACAAAATTCTTAGCAGTTTTTAATATAATCTCAATATTTTTTTATTAAGAACTGTGATTAAACATATTCAGGTAAAATGTAAATTAAGAACTAACAATATTTTTAAAAGTATGATTTTAATAACTTTAGGCTATTTAGCAAGGGATTATTTTTAATTGAATAGTTTTGATAACTCATAATAACGAAAGTGCACTAGTAATGTTCGAATAAATTGATTCTTTTACTTTTCTTACGTTTTAAGTACCAACTAGAGCAGTAATTGACTATTTATAGTTATAATTATATAAATAATATTTTAAATAACTTATCCTGACAATAAATTTACAATACGAAAATATCTGAATATTTATTCATTAATTGCTTACCTATGGATAAAAACTAATTCAAGTCAACCTGATTCCGATATTGCCCCATTGCTATACACATAATATTCATTGATGGGTTGGAACACTAGATTACAATCTTACCTTTAGTCAAGCAAGGCTAGTCTTCCATTTAATGGTTTTTGGTGTAAATTCATAATAATAGAATAAGTAGATTACTGAATCAAAAAATGAACTGGGTAAGGAACTGAAAAACTTATCGTTATTTAGAATGATAAATGTTCTTTATTCAGTTTTAGAATCTATGGAAAAATAACAACTAAAGTAAAATTAAAATCAGAGAAATAGCATCAACGATAATCTGTTGCTTGAAAGTGAATTATAGAAACGCTGTTTCATTACAATCTAATAACAAACTACCAGTGCTGGCTCTCTATAAAACCAGAGTTAATCTCGTACTGTTATTATACAAATAATTCTAAACTTCCTATAGGCCTACTTTAATCATTTTATTTTGATTCTATGTTTACCCTAAATAAAGAAAACAAATTATGATACCTTGAACATATCTATATGCTACATAAGACTTTGTCGGTTGAACTCCTCCACCATTTCTTAACCGATTTTATCCATTGACGTCTCATTGAAAAGAGCGTGTCGCGTAGATTTGCAAACTGGCCTTACATTTTTGAAAAAAATCCCTTGGGATCTGCCCCAGTGGCTTTGAAAGTTCCCATGTTATCTTATGAAGAACATAATTGTTTACATTTTGAACAGCTGTATAATTTAATTGATGTTATTTATTTTTGAATTCAATGAAATGCGTTGAGTACATTTATTTACTATTTGAGTTTGTGTAAACATAACCCCCAAGACGGATCGTGTTAGTATGGTTGTATCTTAAATTTGTGTATTTATCGTTGTTTTGTGTCGCTATGACGGATCGTGTTAGCATGTTTGTAATTTAAATTTGTGCATTCATCGTTGTTTTGTGTAGCTGTAATTTGTTTATTTGTTTTTTTTATGCCTCCGACGCAAAGACAACGAAACATAAACAGGAGGCGTAATCGTGATAACGACCGCAGCTACAGAAACAGAACAGTGTGGTGCGTTATAGGCTTAACTCATCACAGTCAGCACCTGACCCTGGACAAACTCAACTATTAGGTTAAAAATGCGCCCTTTAACACTACCCCAAAACGACTTTTCGTTCTCAATTAGTTCTCTATTATGACCTGTGTTGCCTGTACACCGAGGCATTTTAAGAACGAGAAAACCGGCCGGAATGCTTTAGGTTTATCAATAACGAAGATAAACATGACTCAGACCATAGTACACATACAGTACAGACCATACAGTACACACCGGTAATCTTATTGAGTTGAGTCTTTTAAACACATTGTAAATATGGCTGTTATTCGTTTTGAAATAATTCCTGTAATACTTTGCAATTGCTCGAATTCGAGCAACATGTACACTAGTAATAAACTAATTTACTACAGATGTCCGCAGTTACTGACCCACGGAAAGATTTTATACTACATAAAATGAAATTTCTTCATAAAACTGTATTTAAGGTACCATATAGCAACTTAGTTTACAATAACTGCAAAAAGTAACGTTGAACTGAATTCAACTGGTATTTTATCCATAAAAGATTAATTATAAATTACTCTCAAATATTTCAATACATTGTTATAATCATTTGTCATGAGTAATCATCATTGTTTGATTAAAAGTATTTTTCACTATGTAAAATTTTCATAATTATCTGTGTCGATTAGCATAACATAGATAAAATAATACATGCATGTTATGACTAATTAATTGTGTTTTGGCAAATATAGAGGAAGATCAATCTTTCACAACAACCATCGTATAAAAACTTCCGCAGGTATCTTTTGAGTAGACACTTTCAAATGAATTTAAAATAGTAAAGTTAAACTAGTGATTATTTTAGTAACAGGATGACTTCAAATTGAGGGGGAAATAATTACAAAGATTTTATTAGTCATAATAGAGATATAAAAATATTGATTATACGTCAAGATAATGTTTATGACATTTACAAAAAATCCTTTGTGATAGTTTTATCGAAATAAAAGTATTAGCCATGGATATAGCCGAGAGTGTTGTAATCATAGAAGTTATTTATTTTTTATTTTTACTAATATACGTATCAGAAAAGGGAATTTTCAGATGAAAAATCTAACCTAAATACTCAATAAATATCTATATAATCATTTGAATGTAAATTTTCATAAATTATTGCTGTCAATAAAATATTGAGGAGCTCTTCCATTATATGTATAATAAATGTATTATTGTTGTAAAAAGCTTTCTAGAATAAAAGTGTTCCTGAATACGACGCTATTTAAGTGGTTTGATTAAACAATAAATTGTACGAGAGCACGCCCCGTGGTCGAAAAATCAACCAAAAGTATGTTTTGTGCAAACTTCTTTATTTTCACCCCACACTGTTAAATAAAACATGTGATTGGAATGTCTTCCATTTGTTTTGATTTTCTGTTTATATTTTGTTGTTATTTCGTCATCACCATAGCAACCCATAAAACCCATGTTAATTTTTAAAATTTCAAATTCATTTTTTGTGCTTATTTTTGTGCCTATTTTAGTTTATAAAGGGATTCTGCACACCTACAGGAAAATAGCTTTCTAACGGTATGCGTAGATTTTCTGTACGATACACACGAGCTGAGAAAAAAGGTTTTAAAGAAACATGCTTGCCTATTAATATATAGATAAAACAACCAATAGACCAGTTAAAAATTAAAAATTAAAAGCTATAAAAAAGCTCGTGTGTATCGTACAGAAAATCTACGCATACCGTTAGAAAGCTTTTTTCCTGTAGGTGTGCAGAATCCCTTTATAAACTAAAATAGGCACAAAAATAAGCACAAAAAATGAATTTGAAATTTTAAAAATTAACATGGGTTTTATGGGTTGCTATGGTGATGACGAAATAACAACAAAATATAAACAGAAAATCAAAACAAATGGAAGACATTCCAATCACATGTTTTATTTAACAGTGTGGGGTGAAAATAAAGAAGTTTGCACAAAACATACTTTTGGTCGATTTTTCGACCACGGGGCGTGCTCTCGTACAATTTATTGTTTAATCAAACCACTTAAATAGCGTCGTATTCAGGAACACTTTTATTCTAGAAAGCTTTTTACAACAATAATACATTTATTATACATATAATGGAAGAGCTCCTCAATATTTTATTGACAGCAATAATTTATGAAAATTTACATTCAAATGATTATATAGATATTTATTGAGTATTTAGGTTAGATTTTTCATCTGAAAATTCCCTTTTCTGATACGTATATTAGTAAAAATAAAAAATAAATAACTTCTATGATTACAACACTCTCGGCTATATCCATGGCTAATACTTTTATTTCGATAAAACTATCACAAAACAACGATAAAAAACTATCATAAAACGATCACTAGTGGTCGTCCTGTGGTCGAAACTCGACCAAAAGTACAGACTTCTCTATTTTCTCCCCACACTGTAAATAAAACATGTGATTTGAATTTCTTCCATTTGTTTTGATTTTCTGTTTACATTTTGTTGTTATTTCGTCACCATCATGACAACCCATATGGTCCATGTTAATTTTTTGAAGTTTTCAAATTCATTTTTTGTTCTTATTTGTTAGCCTATTTTAATTTTTAAAAGCATTCTGCACATCTACAGGAAAATATCTTTCCAACAGTATCCGTAGATTTTCCCTGCGATGCACACGAGCTGAGAAAAAAGGTTTTAAAGAAACATGCTTGCCTATTAATATATAGATAGGCAACAAATTTTTAAAATTAATAAAAATTAAAATAGGCTAACAAATAAGAACAAAAAATGAATTTGAAAACTTCAAAAAATTAACATGGACCATATGGGTTGTCATGATGGTGACGAAATAACAACAAAATGTAAACAGAAAATCAAAACAAATGGAAGAAATTCAAATCACATGTTTTATTTACAGTGTGGGGAGAAAATAGAGAAGTCTGTACTTTTGGTCGAGTTTCGACCACAGGACGACCACTAGTGATCGTTTTATGATAGATTTTTATCGTTGTTTTGTGATAGTTTTATCGAAATAAAAGTATTAGCCATGGATATAGCCGAGAGTGTTGTAATCATAGAAGTTATTTATTTTTTATTTTTACTAATATACGTATCAGAAAAGGGAATTTTCAGATGAAAAATCTAACCTAAATACTCAATAAATATCTATATAATCATTTGAATGTAAATTTTCATAAATTATTGCTGTCAATAAAATATTGAGGAGCTCTTCCATTATATGTATAATAAATGTATTATTGTTGTAAAAAGCTTTCTAGAATAAAAGTGTTCCTGAATACGACGCTATTTAAGTGGTTTGATTAAACAATAAATTGTACGAGAGCACGCCCCGTGGTCGAAAAATCGACCAAAAGTATGTTTTGTGCAAACTTCTTTATTTTCACCCCACACTGTTAAATAAAACATGTGATTGGAATGTCTTCCATTTGTTTTGATTTTCTGTTTATATTTTGTTGTTATTTCGTCATCACCATAGCAACCCATAAAACCCATGTTAATTTTTAAAATTTCAAATTCATTTTTTGTGCTTATTTTTGTGCCTATTTTAGTTTATAAAGGGATTCTGCACACCTACAGGAAAATAGCTTTCTAACGGTATGCGTAGATTTTCTGTACGATACACACGAGCTGAGAAAAAAGGTTTTAAAGAAACATGCTTGCCTATTAATATATAGATAAAACAACCAATAGACCAGTTAGCTACAATAATGCTGACAACGCGATGTAACTCGTCCAATCTTGAGTTGATTAAAACCATTGTTTTACAATAGAGAATATTTCTACTTTTACTGTGTGTCTTATTAGTTTATAATATCCAAGCTGTATAGTGACAACATTTTTTTGGACTAAATATTCATTTTAGTTATCACTTTAAAGGATTGATTGATTATGTTCGTACCTTTATTGTATTGTTGGTACTAGTTTATATTGTATAGTAAAACAATAATGCAAGTTAACTATTTTTAAGAGATAAGCGTTTATATTTAAATTACTTGTAAGTAATAAAAATAGTCAAGCCTCACTTAATGTATTTTTACTCTTATTTAAAATCCTTTCTCAAGATGTTTCCTATAGTCATCATAATTATTACCATAATATAATAATCAAGCCCTTCATAAAAAAATAAAATAAAACTGTTCGTAATTAAGATAAAATACCCCCGCCGCAGCAAACCTGCAGACTTAGCGAATTTCCATTTGCCTGATTGGATTTAAACTAAAATGTCTCCTTAAAAATATCACATTTATTCCCTATTTAAACAGAATTAGTTTCATGAGTACTTAGGTTTGCTGCAACAGGGAGGGTAAAAAAGTTTTTTTTATGTATAATATTAAAAGGTACTGTGGTTTAGTAAGAAATTAATGTATTTTCCAACTTTAATCAAAATATGTTCATAAACAAGCAAACTACAACAGTTGACTTATTGTCCATAAGAATAACATGGGAATTTTAAAATTACAATTTTTTTGAATTTTCTCCGTAACAATTAGGCGTATAATAATGCTTCAATATACTAAATTATTTGTTTTTTTAAGCTCTACAAAATGGTTTAAAAAGAAATTGTGAAATTTTGTGTTTTTAGGGTCAAAAATGGGAAAAACCCATTTTTACCCCATAAAACCCCCCATAAACCCCCGTTCCCATTGTCCGATCATGCTGGTTCGCGAACTCATTCAAGTTTATCCCGCCTTACACCTTCTAACCAAATTTTATCAAAATCGGACAGAAATTACTCAAGTTATCGTGCGGATGGACACATATATATATATATATATATATATCTATATATAGATATATAAAAATTTGAACGAATGGTGTTTTTGGCCTCTGGGGACATCAAAATGAAAAAGTAAATCGGTCCCGGGCTTAGGTCTTACCATGAGACCTACGGTAATAGCTACTTCCCTATAGGGAAATTCGCTAAAAAGGCAAACAGAATGAAATGCTAAAAAATTCTTGAGGGTAGGCAACAGTGCAGTCATACTATTAGTTAGTTGTAATAACTTTTTTTTATATTGCCTTGTAAAATAAGTGAGGTTTAAAATGTAGCCTCGTCTAGCCTCACTCGTACACGGGTAAATATATAGTTTAATCCGTGTTATTAAATAGTAGATTTTCCCCATTAATAATCTGTGCATGAATAAATAACTTTTACTTTATGAATGCAAATAAGCAGAATGTATTGAATATACAATGTTACCCTGCCGTTGGTGGAGATATAAATAATCACCGAAACATATCTATCAAGTTCAAAACAACAATAGGGTTCATGTTTAGGATTTTCCGATAATATGGGCTTAAGCATTAGGTGTCCATAAAACTCGATCCTGGGGCTATCAAAATTAAACGACACTACAAGGTTATTGAGAATAACGGTTTGGTGTTTTCCTACCATAAAATGTGAAAACAGAATAACTTGTATCATAAATGAAATAGCAAATGTTGCCCTAAAGGATCTGCAATATAAAAAACACGTTTTACTAAAAGATAAAGAAGTACCAATAGCTATAGAGAAGAAGACAGTAAACTTAAAATAATATTGAAAGACTCATTTTAAAGTTCTTGCGACATATACTACAAGAATGTATATTGTATAAAGAGACGGATACTGATTTTGGAGTAATCGTGCTTAATTTTCCCTGCAAATCAAATGCTTTATTTAAATTCTTTTGCTGGCTTTTTTAAAGAGTCTTGACTACAGCTGTATGATAATTATTACTATTTGCTATAGTCTTATATTAAAAACTCAGGCAATAAGTATGACTATATACTATAATACTAAAGTCTTGACATTTGTTTCATACTGCCCTTGACAGATTCACAAATGCTAAGTAAAATAATAATTCTCATTTGAAGGTTTGCTCAAAATGCTTTTTGTTATACTTTTTGAGAATATATGGTAAAAAATATAGCTAAACCTTCCTACAATATATTGTGAAATCTCAGTAGGCTATGTAATACAGGCAATACACCAGGTATGGAAGATCAACGGATAAGACATTTAGTTTGAATAAGTAAGGTGTTTAGTAAATACAGCTTGAAGGAATGACAATATTTAGTAACTTTATCGTATTACACCGTTTGCAGACAACAGTTAAGCTAGTTGTTGGTAAGGGTAAAAGCAGGTAGTTGTTAACTCTATTTCCAAAAGCTTAACAATGAGTAAAGCATTAGATTCGTAGTTTAGAGCATTAGATTGTGCTTCATCTCCAGAATAGAATTTATTTTTGTAAAGTCCTTAATGATAAAATTATGAATTTAACAAATACCTTTTTCCATATTTAACTCTTAGAACTTTGGTTTAGCACATATCGTTTTGACGTTAAATTCCATCAACAGCTTTCTTTACCTTGCGACATCATAAATTGTATGAATGTTTATTTAGTTTTTGTTAACGTAAAAAAAACTCAATAGTGTTTGTTGTGACAATCAAATAATAACTGATGTAAATATTGGTTTTGCTTGTATCTGCAATACAATAAGTCTAAGATAAAACTGTATCAAGATTGTTAATCTTCATCTGTTTTTATACAAACGCTCGTCGTTCTCAAACAAGACATTCGTATGAGGGTTGTCAATAGTTCTTTGAGAGGGAATCCAAAGAAGAGGAGCAATATACTGGGATCAGTTTGAAAAGTAAACAGTTTTTAGATAGTATGAGATTTTCAGACGTTGATATCAATGCATTCAGCAATAAAAGTCAAGAATATGTTATGTTTATTCAACACTAGCAGAGTACCCATCCTTCGTACGGGGTTGGCATATAAGTATCAAATGCTTATAGCAGTTATGAGTGAGGACATAGTTTAAGCAATTTCGGTTCTTTTTGAAGTTCGTTCGCTACGCTCACTCACCTTTAGGTTGGAGCTCGTTCGCTGCGCTCACTTTCCTTCAGGTTAGCTCGTTCGCTACGCTCACTTGCCTTCAGGTTAGCTCGTTCGCTACTCTCACTCGCCTCCAGGTTGAAGTTCGTTCGCTACGCTCACTCACCTTTTGGTTGCAAATTAGCTGTTGTCATAAATGTAAAAGAAATAATGCTAGTGCTGCACCCTGTTGGTAATCCTTGTAACTTTAATGCTATTGAAAATCATAGAACAGAACCAACTTGTTTAATTGAAACAGCTGTTAAGATTCATTAATTCCATTTCTCATAAGGTTAACATGGGAACCTTTGCTCCAGAGCCACTGGGGCGGAGCCCGGAAGGATTTTTGGGATAAAAATATGCCTATATGTTAATCGGGAATATGAGCTATCATCATGCCGAATTTCAGCCCGATCCGACCAGTAGTTTTCGCGTTTACTTTTCCCATACACACAGACACCACCTCTTTCTTATAATAGTATAGATACATGGGTTAAAGCCATATATTGCAATACATTTGAACAAAAACTACAAACATGTAATATGTTTGTAAGAAATGTTGTATGGTATTCTCTACCAGCTCAAAGTCCCCATAGATTCTGTCATTCAATTAACAATAAATTTGGCTTCATGTTTTCTTTCATTACAGAATTTAAATCCGATGCAAATGAAAACTGTGGTAATTACCTGAAAACATTTGTTTGAAATGCACAAAAACATTTATAGAGTGTGTTCCAAAATTAATATTACTTTCCTTGGTTGATCGGATATTAACTGATGATTCTTTTAGGTGACCTAAAGGATAACCAATTTTAACATACGGTGAAATGAAATGAAAAATCATTTATTTACACAGGCAAAGTTAGGGTCACATGGCCCTTTCTTACACTTAACCTGTACTTTAAAATATAATATAAATATTTTAACAGAATCAGCTTATACAATAAAACAAAACAGAAATCATAGATACAGAAACTTTTATCAAAAATCAATAAATTTTAAAAATATTTACACACACACACACACTCACACATACATACATACAAGTCAGTGACCGCCATGCGCACAAGTCCCTACGACAAACCTACCATGGCCATACGTTCAAAATAGAGATTTTTTAGTGCTGCCACAAACCGGGAACGACTATCACGGTGCGATATTTTATGAAATTTACTAAGGAAAACATAAATGTTTAGCTTGAGATCTCTGAATTGTTAATTTCATAACTTTTGTAATTGTCTTTTCAAATGTTTTTAATTTTCAGAATTTTTTTTTTCTACTGTAATTTTTTTGAAGCCCTGTTTACCATTGTATACCATTGCGAATTAAGGCGAACTTTAGAAAATAATTAGTTTGATCCTTAAATCCTTAGAACTATTTGAATTACTTGTTATGCATACTAATAATATGATATTATTTTTACTTTTTATTATTTTTTAATAGGGGTTAAAAACTTTAGTCATCTTAAAAATACTTACATAAAGAATATTTAGGACGAATACTGTAAATGTAGAAGGTATATATCATGGTTAATGTTAACTCTGTATAAATCTACACCTATTGCATTTTTTCAGTTTTTTGTAGGAAAACCTTCCCCGCCCTTAGTAGCATTACTATTTTACTATTATTATGTTTATCATTACAATTTTGTTTCATTAAATCAAAAATTTAACGCCCAACAGCATAAGGCGTATAGCTCTTCAAACGGTTTCGATTGGAACAGCTACCAAAAAGATAATTAAATATATTTTCAGGTTAGGATAGTGTCTTAATAACGTTTCATTGCTTAGTCAAAGGATGATTTTTACTCTATGTATAAAACATGTAATTGTCTTTGTATTTAAATATAAACATGAATAAGAAAAGACTGTATTGAATTAAAAAATTATATGTTTATACTAAAACAATATTCATTCTAAACCCTCATTTATAATCCAATGTTTTTACAATCGGTTGATTCTCCATTCCAGTCTAAAATAAGTTATCTCAACCACCTGCTGCACACGTACGACCACAGCAACGCACGACTGTCAAACCACAATTCAGATGTGGTTACACATAACAATGAGAACATAACTGTGTTTGAAGTTACACTAGAGGCCTGTGTGTCAGTATAAACTTAACGTAATAAATAGGAACCAGCCGAAGATTTAAAATAGCTGCTTGTAGAAGGTGCTGTTCGTTATTACGTAACAATATAATTTGGTTTTTATCATCTCACTTTTGTAAAAAAAAGTCTCTTGATTGTTATGATTTGTTATTCAATTATTAAAATGTTCATTACCAGTACTACCTGGCTTTTGTAACTTAAAGTAGCCTTAAACATAGGTTCTGACAAGAGACTAGCGACCTAGGGCATGAAAAAGACCATACAAAAATACACCCAGCAGAATAAAACGATTAAAAAAATACAATACTTATACGCAAGCCGTATATAATTGTTATACGTATAATTCACATTATTGAATATACAAATATATTGAATATAGTATATTGAAATGTATAAATCTTTAAAATAGTAGACAATAGTATAAGGAAATAGTAGGAGAGTGTTATTTGCCAGCTATTTTTTGTACCTATCAAAACTTACTTGTAAAATAATTATTTAAATAAGTTAAATTAGGTTAAAGTAGTTAATTAACCACCAGTATGTGCACCATTAGAACACCTTTAGATAACATTACACCATATGGTCTGCGGAGTCCTCCTTACACTGCCATCTAATCATGAGTGTAAACAAGAAGGCCCACATGTGGCTTTGCTGGTTTGATGTTGATCAATACATCGGTGCTGGTTCATCACATCAGTAGATATCATTTGGACCTTTGAAATGCTAGCTGAAGTAAAAAATATTTGTGTAGACATAAATAGCCGTTCATAGAATATTTTCTGAGCAATATGAAACCTAGATTTTTCAGAAGAGTATCCGTATAAATTTAAAAGCTTTATAGGCTTATTTTACATCCTAGTTCAGTATTCATTAAACTCTAGGATTGGCTTACAGTTTCGTGGCATCAACGTAATAAGACATTAGTAATATGTTAGATTACAACTAAGACCTTGGGACCAAAGCCCCCAAAGATTGACCAATATAGCAACTCGATCTCTTAAACCCTTTAGTTTTAACTCATCCCAAGTATTGTAAATAAGTCTAGGCGAGTGTGTAAATGTCTCCCTCCCAACCACCAACCTTGTTGAAACAAATTTGTAGGAGGTTTTGTTATATGTATTGGCTATGGTTTAAATTGTTAGTTGGGATCATCTATGAAAATACAGCATATCTTTACTAATTTATTGGCAATATAGTCAGTCTTTTTCAACATATCCATTTAATATGTATAGACTAGACCTTTGACTACTGGATCATAAACGGTATATCCTAATAAATTGTAGGTATCACCTACAACTATTTATATAAAAGCAGAAGTTTGAAAATGTGTTTGTATGTCTGTTACTTAAATAGTAAAAGTATTTTGAGATAGTAGTATTCAGTAAGAGGGTTTTGTTATTTCTAAGAATAGTAGTAATAGATTTTTGATCATTTTGATTTCTATAATTTTATAGGTTTCTGTAAAATTATAGATAAATATATGTATAATTGAAAGAATTAATAAAAACTAGTACCTTTTTAGTACTTTTTTTGTTAATAATGAACTAGTTTTGACTCTAAGATCATAATCATGTTTATAATTATAAGTCATGATTATATAAATATAAGTATACACGGGACAATTATTTTATTATGTACCGCTATGGACATTACTCACATAATTAATTAACAAAATCACTCCACAATAAGTGGAATTTTGTCTAAAACTGTTGAACTAAGCAAGATAGAAACAACAATCAATATTTTGAAACGTTACTGAATGTCAAAACGACACATATGACAAAATGACATGTTGGTTTTTCCATTTCAATAATCCTCTAACAAGTCTTATCCTCTTTAGATTGTTTAAATATTTAGTTTCTCTTTCCTGGCCATTTCCAGTTTAGATTAAAAAAATATATAATTTGACGAATTGTAAGTTTGTGTATTTTCATTTAAACGTTCTTCATAGTTTGTTTGTATACTCCTAAAAAAACTAATATTTTAATTTGTATGTTTTAATCACGCTAACAATGTTTTATCGTATTAGACTTACCTAATGTTTATACTCGTTCATATTCAAGTATATTTAGAGAACTAATCAAGGCCAAACAACAGTGCAAAATGGAATATTACATTATTTTAGAATTATTAAGCCACCAAACTGTGTCAGTTCATATTTTTAATAAACGGTTCAAACTATTGTCCATACTATCTTCCAAAAAAATCAATCGATAAAACCGATATTTTCAAATACAGAGATACTTGAAAACATTTCCAGGTAAATAATAATAATAAGAATTTTGAAAACATCATATCCCCGCAAAAAAAAATTAGTTTTAAACCAATGTTTCCGATATTATTTATAATCAAGTAAATTTATACGTTTCAAAGACAATACTGTGACAATATTAATAAATTGATCAATTCAATTATTTTGTACTTTAACCATTGTATTAATCAATGTTTAAATTATACTTTAATAAGCCACGAACAGTTAATGTTCTTTTGTTAAGAAATTTAACAGTGGATGGATGAGTAAGCCTAGTATTTATCTTTAAATCCACTAATCTAATTTAAAGGAAGTTTCTACTCAGTAAACACTGAGAGAATATTCTCAAACAAACTTTGTGAGATTAAAACATTAATACTGTTGCCTGATTTTCTTTGTAAGCAATTTATATAAAATGATCAAAAAGTTTAGCTAACATTTTTGTATATTTTCATTTACAAACAGTTACATAAATCTGATTGACACTTAAGTAATTTTTACCTTATAATACAATTTAGAAACTTACAGACGTAAGTAATCAAAAAATGATTATATAATTTTTAAAGTAATTTACTGTCACTGTTATTGTAGTTTAAAATGAATTACAGTAACAGATGGAAAACAAGGCACAACAGACCTATGTTCCTACGGTGAAACGCATTTGTTATCCCATGCAATAACGTTATATAAATGTGTCTAGAGAGTTACGAGACACCCTGTATATATACAGTATATGTATTTATGCAGATAATTTTTACAAAACTTTCGTAATTTGATCAAACTGCATTTCTTTATTAAATAGTTAAATAGTGTTCCTGAAGAACATAATATGAACATAAAATGTGCTAGATGGACCAGCTAAAGTGTCACAATAGCTTACTTTTTATTATTAGAAGGACAGTTAACTTCTTATAGGACACTCCAGATTATTTTTTAAAAGTTTTTTTATTAAAAGGTCAAGAATTTCAAAGATGTAACCAACTTTGTCAATAGGACCGAAAATTTTAATATTTCCTATAGAACACAAGAATAATAATAAGATAATATTTTTTTTCTATTTAAGATCGCTTTAGAATTTAGAAGCAATTTAAAAACGTTTTTATTCTTGACATTTTTCTCTAAAATATATTTTTTAATTTGGTGGTTAGTTTATACAATTGCACCTAGCTAAGCATTAATTATATTAAAACGAATAAATGACAATTATAACGCCCTTATTGATGTTATTAATTTGACTAAATGTGTAAATTGGAAAACTAGAATATGACAAATTAAATTTATTAATCAGGGACCTAATCATCAAAGTACCGGGATGTATTGGAATTTATTTGACCTAGCAATTAATCAAATGGGTGAAACTAATCTCACTTAAATTTAACACCTGGAATTGTGTATTGACCAATTATGTTCAATAATTAGCTTTGCGGTGTGAGTATTGCTAGTTAACAATTATTGAAAATTGCGTAAAAGATTTATTAACAATTAAATTAATATTAAGAAATGTATTTTTAAGAGTTGTTAGCCTCCGGATTACGTTTGAATATTAAAATGGTTTAAGTACCTGCATTCAGTAATCTAAACTTCTGTTAGTGGCAACAATTTTAAATTATAAATCAGAAACTTATGTCTATCACAACGATAAGATCGTGACCTTGACTTTTAAAATACTACAATGAGTAAAAATATATAAACTAAAATAAATCTATATTGGGAACACTTAAAAAAGCCCGAATCAAATTAAAAATGTAATAATAGATTTTAAGACTTGTTTAAATTCTTTTTATTTTTTAAAAGTGATTATTAATTATTCGAAAAATTTGTTGTTTTATTTGGAATATTTGTTTATTTGTTTTCAGCAAAAGTAAATCCATAGTCTTGGAACGATATGTCAGAAGAACAGCTTTCTAAGTCGTAGCTAGTATGAGATAATGTGGAGTTGATGTTTCTACAAAGAACAATACTTTATGATTTTTTTTACCTTACTCTTTGTGCAAAATAACATGATTCAGTGTTACCAACGCTATTTCTAGAATTAACAAAAAAGGTTGTAAAAACAGCTGTCTTTCAAGTGAGAACAATTAGTTTTTTCAATATTCCGGGACCAAACATTTACTAGAAACCGTGATTAGTGATTAGTCACAAGACAACCTGGTTTCCTGGTTACAATTACCATTACATGTCTTTGCCTAGAGTCTACTATATAAATGCAGGGTATATAATACTAGTTCTGTTTCTGAACAAGAACAGTATAGTTTCGTGTATTATTAATTGGGCTCAATTTTTCGTATTATTTTAACGATCTGTAACTTTGATTTCTATTTTGATTTAAATTCTATAATACATTTTTCCCGATCGGTTTCGGATTTTAAAAGAATATAGTATATTGTTACTTTAATATACACCTAAACAAGCAATTACTGTTATATAACGGGAAATATTATCTCTCTAAAAGATAAATGAGGCCCATGACAAAAACAGTGGCATGGTTTGGTCAGGTTACATTTCACATTTATTAATTATTTAATTTGCCCTTTAATAAAACACATCCATTGATGCAATTACTCTCTATGTTTTATGATTTTAACCGTTTATGTTTTGTACTAGCATAGCATATAAATTTTCATTTAATATTCAATAAATATGTTATATTACCTTGAATACTGCCGATTGATTCTTTAAAAGTAGTTAAACAACCAGTGTTTAAGCTTTTCATGACTGTATTTTTAGTCTTAGGTTTATAGTATTTTAAATCTCAGAGAGATTAAGCACTTTCAAGCACAGTTGGAGTGAGCGATTTTTCGTACAAAATATTCATGGATACTGTTTACAAGACTTAAATATTACTACTTACTTTGTAGAAGCCTGTAAAGGAATAAAAGGTCGTTTACACAGCATCATTGCTAAGAACAATGCTAGACCAGTAGATATACATTAACCTACTGGAATTTATCTTGAAGTAATTTAGAGAATTGGTAAAAATAATAACAAAAGCATAGTTCTTTTTATTTTTAGCTCTAAGTAAACCACCTTTATATTGAGTTTTATTTTGAATTGGATTTTAGCTTGAATACATATTTTTAAATAATTTTGCGCTCATAAATAATAAAGATTGTATTATGATCGTCCTCACAAGACGGTAAATACACTTAAATGAAGGTGTGTGGAGATAGTTTTCGATTGCACACTACAATCATAATCAGACCCAATTTGAATATTCTTGTATAAATTTTACGTGACCTCCTTGCACAAAACAAGTAAGATATATCAAAATTCTGTGGGAATGATTTGAATGCAATTTATTTAGGAATATATTTTCATTTCAGATAGTTATTTGTCTCAGTGATTGCCAAAACTACTGCCTGGCGAATTTAAATCAGCTGGAACAGAAACATCCACAATAGTGCTGTATTTCTTATTGCATTTGATATTCAACGAAATTAAACCAGAAATTCAAAGCATAATATTTTATTTATTGTTGTATTTTAAACTAGCTTGTGTGCCCGTTCTACGCACGGAGATCTTATGGTAGTCAGTTGAAACCTTCTTATATTAACAGCAGTTGATTTAATACTCAAAGTTGGATACATAAACAATGTAAAGCGAAAAAATTCATGATTGTTTTACACTTTGTCTGAATAAATGTTTTACTAAAATGCGTTATAGTTTTCTTAGCATAAACTAACATTTTGGAATCCAGACAGAAAAAGCAAAACTTGTACAGTTAGTTGAGACATCAATTAAATTGAATACGTCTGTAATAAATAAGGCACAAGACCAACGATAACTAATTTGTAAATTACTGCGATGTGTTGGCACGTAAAAATGATTCTTACTGCCTGACTGCTACCAACGGTTCTAAGGGAAAAGAACCAGTACCAAAAACCAACGTTTAAAGTTAATAACTATAGTACATCCAACCAATTATATGCGTTAATCAAGGTTATTGATCTCTTGGTTTCGGATTTTCTCTTAAAAAGTTATCGGCAATCAAAGTTACTTCCCATTAATTGCTTTATTTGTACACAACTCTTAATGTAAACTTATCGGTG
Source organism: Macrosteles quadrilineatus (assembly GCF_028750875.1). Classification (NCBI taxonomy): domain Eukaryota; kingdom Metazoa; phylum Arthropoda; class Insecta; order Hemiptera; family Cicadellidae; genus Macrosteles; species Macrosteles quadrilineatus. The sequence continues at coordinate 64,176,694 of NW_026542597.1, forward strand.
TCAGTTTGAAAAAAAAAACACTTTTTGTTATTTAATAGATTACGTATTCTCTAAACAATGATTGGTATATCGATTAACATTAGAAAGAAATGTGACAAAAATCACACAATGCTGGGTTTTTGGACGTTTGTAATTTTATTTCTTAAGCAGGGAGGCCGTGTATTCCAGGGAAAAGTACCGGTATCAAGGATCGTCGTCAAAAAGGTTGTTTTGAATAATTGGGTAGGCGTAAGTACCCAAGAGATTGGCTATGGGCCTATTGGCTGTATGGTCCAGCGATTGCATCACACGGTGAGTAGGAACAGAAAGTGACACAATTGGAAAAGTGAGTTTAGCATCATCCCTAAACCGTAAGCTATTGGCGACGATCATTAATAAATTTAAGGTTCCCAGCCCTATACAACACTGATTCAAGGTCTTCTGTCTGGTTATCTAACCTTAAGAACAATTTTATACACAAAAAATATCTGATTCCTGACCTGGATGACGCCTAGTTATTTAATTTCATTTACGGTTACACTATATTATTCCACTTGCGATTAATTAAATCCGTTATGTAAGAAAAACGTTTTTAATCTCACTTGGTTAGGATTTGCCTTCAAAATGTGATCGGAAATGGTTGTGGTATTTGTAAACAGTAGTTGTAAACATATCAGTGACAGCTAGATAAAATAATCTTGATCCAAACAGCTGTTCATTATTTCATAGAAGATTATGTGATAAAAATTGGACGACAACTTGACAAAAATCGCACAAAATTGCATTTTCAAACGTCCGTAACTTTATTTACAAAGTAGTGAGGCCATATTTTAATGGCTAAAGACACTCTCGCCAATCCAGTGAATACATTAAAATGACTTGGACCGTGATAGGTACTCTCGTTTTCCTGGAGAAGATTGCTTAAAATGCCGTCTTGAGTGTTACAGAAAGACAGACAGACAGACAGACAGAAATTTAGATGAGACTTATTTCGGCTTCTTTAATGTAAAAAACGTAAAAATAACCTAAAAATTTATGATTCTGAGCAATGTACAGACAAAACTCAAATTTTATTTATATAGATTTTTATTAGTTTTACCAGGCTTTTACTGTCGTTAAACCAATCGCAACATTTTTAATTCTATTCATTTTGATAATTGCAATCACTATTTGTAGACGAATATTTAGCGATAGCCACACTTTCTCATAGATAAAAAATATTATGGTTCTTAAATCAACCGTTAAGTGAAACTCTTATTGGAACTTGAATATCAATGGAGTGAAATGTATTTTTTTGTCAAAATTATTATTAATTAAATTATTTCCTGTATAAAGAAATTACAACTTTATTAACTTTCAATAATATAAATCTTAATATAAATGCATTTTTATAATGGGATGATTAAGACAAGGTGTACTATTTTAGTTCACTGTAGTAAAAAGAACTCAAAATATTTAAATTCATAACATTCATGTGTAGGAAATAATTGGTCGTGTACCTTTTTATAATTTTTTAGCAGGGTTTATAAATTATTTAACAATAAATTGTACCACACGGACGCTTATATTTCCCAGAACTTAGACGTTGGTAGTGCTCTGAACAACGTAGTCTGTACATAATTTATATCCTGGTAAACTCATTTCCTAAACTTTGATAACTAAACACAAACGAACTCCTCTAAAAAGAAAGTCATAGCTAAAATTACTGATCAAATTTATTTTTTTTAGGATTAATTAATTTATTGAAGAAAATAAACTATTATTAAATATATAATACTTAAAATATTAAAATATTAAGTCTTTTTATCGTAATTTAAAATTAATAAATGAAGTTGATAGAAGAACCCTCCAGTAAACCTTTATACTCAACAATTATAAGTATACAATTTATTTCAAACTTATTTACCCAGTGTTTAAGGTATACTGAGGTATTCGTTTACGAAAGATAACTTATATAAAAAAAAAAAAAAAACTTTAAACTTATTTTAGACATAATTGTACAAGCAAATACTAATATTAATCCGTTAAGATCCATTCACACACGACAGATCTGGTGCGTCACAGGACCTCAGTCACGTCACAGTCTAAAAATGTACTGTTTAAGAGTCCTTGGAGGTTAGCAGCCATTTTGGATTATTTCAAACAGCTAATGAAGAGTTATTTATTGCCCAAAAATATTTTTACAAACATCAAAGTGATTGTAATTTAAATACCTAGTATACTGGAAGATTATAAATTCTCTTTGTAGTTTTTTAACTGTTTAACGAGTTAGTGCGTCTATGCTTCAAGTACTCATAAATCAATCATATCATATTATAAACTTACTGTTCTTAGATTATAAAAGGTATAATGTTTCCTGGATCTGCCAGAGTAATCCAATGGTTGTCTTATTGACTACGCGTTTCGAAACAATATTGGCTTCATCATCAATAATAGTTAATAGTAATAATAATAATAGTTAATAGTTTAATAGTTAATAGGTTAATATTTTAATAATTGTTAGATGCAATAATAATCACTTCAAGAACACGTTTCACTTGTCAGAGGTCGTCAAATAAATATAACTTTTACAAAATACATGGACGGGAAGATGGTAGGCCTACGAACCGCGTGCGCGCTTTTAGACAGGTTTGTCATGACCATTTTTGTGGAGACACAAACGAAGAATGTTTATTCTGTTGGATAGAGAAAATCAGATATTTATGGTCAGAAATATAAGCTTCAATAAAAAAATATAAAAGCACATGTCCATTAGATTCAACCCATCACTGTTCTTTTATACGTTTTCCATTATTTTACCAACATAATAAAACAATTTATGAATTCCTCATAAAGCAATATAGAAGTAAAAAAGTATAATGGTATCAGATGACTTTTAATCTCACCAAAACTGTTTGAGGAAATAGCTTGATGTTTACTGAGTAGAAACTTCCTCCAAATTTAATCAGCGACTTAAATATAAACTTAGCTCTAGCTTTTCTCCATCCACCACGTTCATCTTTTGAAAACAAACGTAGCTACGTTATTGTGAATAATGTTTAAAGATGATTTAAATCGTCTATTTTTTACAACTTAACTACCGAGAACTGTAAGTAAATAATAAAAATAAATTGCACAATGCAGTGTTCAGTTGTTTATTTACAAAACTCACTTCAATGTAGGATTTTATTTACTTTCAGGTTAAGAAATTTTTCCGCTAAAAAATATAAAAAAATTTTTTTTGCGAAATTTCAAAACATTTAATTAATATGATTCTTAAATAACCGATTTATTTACAAGTATTGCAAATTTAATTATTTTAACTTAGCCTGTTTTTGCATAAATGTTGACACGTATTACAAGATCAACTTAAGTAACACCTAAAGAACATTTTCAACATTGTTCAAGTGTCGTAGAGGTAAGTGTCACCAAGACAGTGAAGGCAGTGTGTTATATGATCCCATAAATCCATACAAGTCGTGGATCCCGCGTTCTTCAACAACCACGCTTTGTTTATTGGGTAATAAATTGTTTCCTACAGGAAATTATATTTTTTACTTGCTTGAGCTGCAAAATAATCAATCCTTAAACAGATGTATGATGATTTAAAAATTAATTTCAATTTCATTTATTCTATAAAATTATAATTCAAAGAGTAAAAACATAAGAGATTCCGGGCTTTTTAAGTGAAATGTAGAATAAAGAAACTTTTTTATATTTACAGAAAGCTATGTTAGAATTTATTTTAGTGTAAAAGGCTTATGTAAGTTAGCATTACAGACTTAAGACGTAAAATCTGATATGATACACTATACATACATACATGTTTTGATAAGACATAATATTCTACGATTTAATAATAATACGGTGATACTCATTTATTTAATAACGGATTACCTTATATTATTTTTAATAACTGTTATTTTTCCCCAGACTACCGATGTGAGTAAAGCAAGGTGCCTTATTTGGTTATTAAAAAGAATAGCTCTACTATATAAAATAGGATGAATTGGGATTATTAGTTAAAAAAGCGCAAAAAAAGAACAACGGGCAATAACGTTGTATTTAAAAACAACATAAAAAGGAATCGATGTTCCCAAGCAATATAGTTAATATTGATAACACACTCTAAACAATATAGATGTTTTTATCAAGGGAGGTACTATTAAAAAAATACTACTTATATGCATTAAAGTGTGTAAAGTACACTTAAACTCAAACTTTGGAATCCATAGAGTAGGAATCACTGTTTATATGATCAAAGTTTTGAAAATACCTATATAAAATATAGGTTATTTGTAACCTAATTTACTCCTTAAAAGGTATATGAAGTCTTTGCATAATACTGATTGGCATATTTCAAGTTTTAAACTCAATAATTGGTTTATTAACGTGAAGTTGAAAATCAAATAAGATCTGTCTAGAAGGAGTGAGAGCTTCCTATTCAATATCTTGCCATCTCATTAGCAGAGACAAAAGCTAACATTGTTCCTGTACACCTTACGTCATCTAATTATGCAGGGTTCCCGCAACAAGGTACTAAAATTCAGGAATATAAACATGACCAACACAACCAGTTCTGAATGTTTGTTCTGATTGTTTTCAACAGTGGGTGTAACATGCTAAAATGTATTTCAATAAAATCTTTTTAAAGAATATTCAAAATTTTTTATTCCTAATTCACATATTTACGTGTAATTATAATAGAAAAAAATTTGTTCGTTCTAAAATTGCAGCGGCCTTATAATTTTAATTATGTAAATAATTAATTGTTTTATAAAAGGATGTCAATAAGAAAATAGCATTGTCAATAATTTTTCGTTTTAAAAAAGCAACCTTATTATTTAAATTAGGTAACAAATTGCTTATTTTATGAAAATATGTTAATAGTATTACTATTTAGAATTTTAAACTTTCTATCAACCCTCACCAATATCAAAGACATTTTGCACAAATAAGTTTACCCTATACAAGAACGTTACTTATCTTAGTATTGTGGTTTAGAAAGCTTTAAGATTAACTTTAGACAAACGAGTTTGAACATTTAAGTAAAAGTGAAAGTCTATAATGTGCATTAAATCTAGAGATGTCACAGATAAAACGCTATTTGGTACGAAACATTTACACCAGAGGGAAATGAGCATTTGACTCAACGCCAAAACAAAGTGGTAAGGCGGATCCATAACTGACGGGGGCGGAAAACTTTTGGGACTTGGACAAGGGCCAACATATAGTTACTTTACAGCTTTCAACACTGTGTTATTACAAATAGAGGGGAGGAGGTAGGTGTCACTGAATTGAAGAAAAGATCTGTCTGTTAATTTGATTACGTAATGTGTTAAATGTATATATAATAAACAATAAATTAATAGTCCTATAAAAAGACCGTCTAAAGGTTGAATTGGGAGTTTTGAGGTAGTGAATAGTTAGATTTATCTATCTAAATATTGTAATATTATACTAAATTAAAAGTACACCAATATATAGTTTTTTTTTTCAATTTTGTTTTTATTCTTGTGGAATAAAAAAAATATTATTGGCCTTTTGTTCTTTACAATTTTCTATTAAATGAAGTTTAGCATAAATGTTTACACGTATTAGAAGATCAATTAATTTGCCATTATCTTCAATATAAAAAACATGTAAATGTTGTAAATATTAACTCCTTTCCTGATGCGTTTTTCCTGAGGCGCTTAAAGTGCAATGATATAAAATAAAAGTTTCTCCTATTTTGTTAATTTCTAATTTATTTTCATTTTCATTAAATGCTATTTACTTAAGAGTTATGACTAATTATTAATTTTATAGAAGCAAAGGGATATTAGTAAACAGGTGGACAAACAGTCGATTTTGATTAGTTCTTAATTTATTGCCTTGATAATTTTAATAAAAGTAAGATTAAAAAAACAATACTTCGATAAATGACATGGAAATAAGCCAATCACCCCTCCCCCTATACAGAGTTTTACCCACCTTTATACTACGTTTATAAAATTTTACAACATTTATTGTTTAACGATAAAGAACATTGCTAAAAAGTGTTGTTTTTTTACAGACTGCTTACGCTTTTACAACCAATGTCTGTCATAATACCAAATATTATGGTGAGGATACTAATAAACATGACATAAGGTACATAAGGCATGATGTAATAAAAACTTACTGTGAATAGTGTGAATTATTTTTTTTTACCCAATGACATTATTTGTATTGTGAAGTAAAACCTTTCTGAAATTTTGCGATTATGGAAAAGAATCACAAAAACTAATTATTAGTAATGATCTGATAACAAAATATTGGCTCTTATATAGTAGAAAAGGTTTATTAAATCACTATGATAAACCTTGACTATGACTATAACCACGAAATATTTGACCACCATATATAGACTAAAACAAATATATAACACAAATTATGCTTGCCTCTTTAAAGAATCAATGAAAGTTATACTTCTAATTAAAGCTTTAAATACTGGGCTCACCAACCATATTGTTCAATAACATATTTCCTATGTAATTATCTAATTGTGGCATAAGTGTTGTAATTTAAATAATTTATTTTATTTTTATAATATATTTTTGGGATTATTTCATTTTGAATCATTTAAAAATTAATTACGATAACAGTTTTAGATGTAAGATTATAATTAAAATTGTTTTCATACTTTCAAGGCAAAATATTTTATTTAAACTTTATTATAAACACGGTTATCATATAACGAACAACAATAAACTAAGCAATAATAATGAACAACCAAGTTTTTTTTTGTTTAAGCCTTTAGCTAATTAGTTTAGTTTTGTGATAATGGAGTTAGAAACTTGCTCTGCCTTTATTGTTAAGAAGCGGAAGCACTCAAGTTCTATTACTTTTTAGTCCTCGCTGAAATTCAAGAACAAGTAAAAATATAAAAAAAAAACGGATGCAAAAGTAGGATTGATAGAGTAAGGAGACTGTCAAAATTGGTAAAAGTATAAAATTATGGCACACATGTAATTATGAAAATGTTTAGTTTGCAATAACAGGCACGACGTTTTTCATTTATAATATGTTTGTGAGATTGATAGACATTGATATAGATAATTTACCAAAAAATGATTGATGATACATGATGGGTAAATATTATTCGTATTAAAACAACCATGTTTTTGTTTGTAATTTTCTAAGATATGACTTGTATTTACTTATACAGTAATGGGTATTGGATAAAATGAGGGGGACCAGCTACATAAACACGCCATTTGAAATATGATTCCGCCTAGATTTACAATGGAGTTTCTTAAATATAATCATATTTAGGCTGCAATCACCCAAAAGCACAAGAACTAATATTTTTTGTGGGATTTTTTTTATAAATTCTTAGTTAACATTAAACATTGTGAAACTTTGACTCATCTAAAATACCTCTCCACTCATAAACATTCAATCATCTTATTACCAAATATATATATATTTATATATATATATTTATAAATATATATATTTATTTATTTATTTATTAAAACGTTTGTTATGAATAAAATATCAAGTTATAAGATCAACGTTGAATGTCCTCTTTAGAGTCACAAAATGGATTACTTGTACAACATGAGGTATTGTGGTGGTGTTTTGAAATCATGGGAAATTTATGTCCTCAAGAACAAAACATGACTGTTAAAGAAAGGAAGAATTACGGCTTGTAAAGATGGATGAAGCAATGGGATACAAAGTGTTTGTCCTGTCAGCAAAACCTACCCGACAACATACGAGGTTACTGCTATTGTAGGTTATAAATTAGAAACTTTCTTCCAATAGGACATTTCAGCTTGCATAAAAAATACACGCTGTATTAGCTTAAGTAAAAAATGCATTTTACGTAGATTATTATATAATCTTGTTGTTTTGTATTTCATAGGATCTCAATTGTTGTTAAAACCTACTTAAAACACAATTATTAATTTAAACTAAATCCAATTTCAAACTTATGAAAATGCCATAGATTAACTAACAGTTTATATTTTTTTGTGTACTTTACGATTTTATACATAAATGTAGTAAACAATAAGTTAATGCTATTAAACACAACAACAATTAGTCATTGAAATCATTTTAAAAAGAACCACCTAGCAACAATCTATGGACAGGCCAGGAATCGACGTTTTTAAATTATTTTTTTTTTAATTAATTTAATTTGTCAATTAATTTTTTATTATTAAACATAATAGTAACCGTGGGTTGTGTGACGCTAAGATGTTATCCCATAGCATACGCACGCTATGGGATCATTGCATCCACAAACTCATAAGAACCAACCTGCTATTATTTTTTTTTTGCCATTTCAGAGCTACACACTTAAGTTTAATTAAGTTTTATTACAGTATTACACTAGTAAGGTTAATATATTATGTAATTTTAATTTGAGGTTAAAACATTTAATATAATGTTTTGTCAAGCGAATTCATCCTAACATTTGTATCTTCATGTTATGGTTTGTAAATGATTTAAAGTTCCGTACGGTACAATTTTACTTTAGTCTTCACATGAATCAGTGTAAAAGTTAAATGTAACTAAAATTTATTGGGTTAATTTATATTTTCAATCGTAAAATTTTTCGTTTGTTATACTCTGTTACTCTTATGGATCAAACAGAAAGTTGGGCTAGGCACGTACCTAATTTATTGGTTTTTATTCGTTTGAACTCAGTCTTTTTTAATTTTTATTTAAACTTAATTGCAATTTCAGACCTAATTTCAATGTAACTTACCACACCTATAATTAAATTACAGTTAATTTATTTTCAACTGGATACTATGCTTTTTATCTCACTGTACTTTTGAATCATTACTAGTGTAAGAGAAATGTAGCAAACCTAAATTATAATTATCAACCCACAAAAGAAGTTTTGCTTCTTTGATGTTGTACTGGAATATTTTTAAAGGCTTTCATTATAAAATTATTACTGATTTTTCTGTTAATAACGAGAAATTTGTTAACAAAAAACATGTATAATATGTTTCAAGTAGTGGTCCGTAATTGACTACCTGTGACAAATAATATGTCAATACATTCCGATAGCTCACGTCATCTACACCAGTAAGTGTGATTGGCTATCGCTATCACCTGATGAAATGGCGCTTAATTTAGTCCATGATGATGATACATTGTGGATTAATGGCTTGAAACAGAATGGAAGGGAGGAGTTAGAAAAAATTAATAAAATATAAATACGTAAATACAAATAAACATCTTATATATAATTGGTTCAAGATATATGAAAGTTGAATTTTGGTTGAACATCTAAGTCGATGGTTAGACACAGTTATTCAATTCAAAAGCAGAAATTGTATATTTCATCACTAGGGTTGAGAGTGACACCTTCCAACATGAGCCCAAGTTTCCCAAATTTTAGTCACACTGCAGTATTGTTTAACAAACTAGGTTAGAAAATGAAAATGTATTTCGTACAGTTACCTATGACTCTTAAAGTAGGTAGCTAATTGCTGCATTTACTTACTTTTGTTGCACTCATTTTATTTGCTACACTCTAGTATTTCCAAACAACACAAAACTGTGTGCTTTTATTAGGCACGCGATACGTGTACGCTTCAAAATCAGTTGACAACACTTAAAGATGCTACGACAGGTGGTGCAGCGTTTCTCGTTTCGTTCAACGCTTGGATTTAACTGAACCTAAAAACGTGTTGTATAGTATAAGACAAATTTTATTTATATAATTTATATTAACTGAAAGAGAAATATAATGGGTAACGCAAGGTACACAAATAGTTACACAAATAACTATTTTAACTAGGTAAAGAGAACAAAAAACTACTTCCAACTTGTTTGTTTCCAATTTGCAAAAGCATATTAGAAACTGTCACTTTATTTAATCACTATTACGATTGTATTATTGTATATTATACTATCAATATGTCGAACTATTGACAAATATGCAACAATAAGCTACAATGGATTACAACAATTGATACATACTTAGGATACAATCAATTGCTTAAAATTTCAGTTTACAACTGAGTTTACATCAGCTGACTCATACTCCCTAGTGTGATGAACAGCTGCTTTAGACCCGCGACGCATAAATTTCCATGTTATGTTATTTTTCTTTACTTCAGTGTGACAAAAGTATATTTAAAAATAAGATTAGAAAGTGAGTGATCACAAAATTGTCGTAAGTACATTCAATTGTGTGTGAACGTTACTTTCACTTCAGAAATTATTCGCATGACTCAAATCACGTCCTGATTAAAGTTGGTTCGCTACGCTCGCTCACCTTTAGGTTGGAGCTCGTTTGCTGCGCTCACTTACCTTCAGGTTAGCTCGTTCGCTACGCTAATTCACCTCCAGGATGAAGTTCGTTCACTACGATCACTCACCTTTTGGTTGCAAATTAGCTGTTGTCATAAATTTAAAAGATAATAGTGCTGCACCCTATTGGTAATCCTTGTAACTTTAATGCTATTGAACATCATAGAATAGAACCAACTCGTTTAATTGAAACAGCTGTTAAGATTCATTAATTCCTTTTAAATATGAAAAATCATAAGGTTAACATGGGAAACTCCAAAGCCACGGGGGCGGAGCCCGAGAGTCCAATCAGAATAAAAACTACTTAGTTTTCCTATTTAATGCCTAAAAAATCAGTGTACCAAATTTCAGCCTCCTAGGTAAATGGGAAGTGGGAGTATTAGTGATAAGTGAGTCAGTGAGGGCTTTGCCTTTTATATATATAGATTTGTTATGTTGATAGGGGTAATTAATTGTATTTTTCATTATATTACAGTTTAATGAAAACGTATGAAGTTAAAAAAATGTATAAATAGAGAATGAGGATATAATCAATAACTAAATATCGAAATTTCAATCTCATTAATGGTCAGCTAACTGTGTAAACATTTTAATTGAATCTTTTTTATTTAATTTTCAGATATTGGAAAGAAAGCCGGCTCAAACAGAAGAGTGAAGAAAAAGCGTAAAAGAGAGAAGAGACAGTTTGCTTTTCACACCGCTGATTTCATTTAAAAGAAATTACTTCCTCTGTCAACTCCACCGCAGTGTCTCTTAAAACTCGATAAAACTAATTAATTGGATACGAAAATAAGAGTTAATTACATTTTTATTATCTTCTTAAGCATTGTATAATAGGTATATAGTAAAATACTGTATGTTACAGTGTTATGGATTACTCATAGTTTAGTCGTAGGAACTCGTTATATTATTATTATCTCGTACGAGGTATATTCAATGTACCAGTATAATAAATATCTGGGTTGGCTTGCTATTATATTTTTCAGAAATATTTTCAGAAAATATATAGTTTTGTCGTGGTTATATTATTTTTTTAAATCCCTAAATTGTTGATACATCGAAACATTACCACTCGAAATATAATTCAATCGTTAAATTACAATCATGTCTTTCTTCATTTGGATATACTTAACACTTAAATATGTGCTTGATCAACAAGCATAAAAGAATCCCTCTATTTATCGTATATTAATATATATTTTCAGAAAGCTTAAAATAAAGAAAAAAAACCAAAACTATTTGTAGATAAATTTCTTTGCTCGGTCAAAAGGGACTGGCTTTAATTTTTTAAAGGTTTTTTTATCACCTTAAACAGTACCATGTTTTAGTGAAATATTTCTTTTAGAGCTAGTAAGTCTATGAATTAGGTAGCTATAATTTCAATATTCCATACAGAAGTTTTGATATTTCGTATTGAATCTTCAATGCGATGGATCATACCAATGTCGTTAAATCTTTTACCTGAAGATAGTCAACACAGATTATGTATGTTCTCAGCTTTGCAGTCTTGAGATATTCATTGCAGGTGAAATAATTGAGCCAAGTGTTTTGAAAGGACTATTTCTGAACTTCAGCGTTAGAAGTAAAGTAAGTTACAAGTCATTTTTGAAAAAGCCCTGAAAACTACTGAAAGATTGATTAGTTGAACATTTTAGTACTTCTTTTGCCAACTTTTTAAATTTTGTTAATCAAAAGAATGAGCAATCAAAAAAGGTAGTATGAAAAAATTTACAAAACAACCTGATAGTCAAATACAATTAGGAATGTGATAAGCTGCTTAAGACCGCCAGAAATATTTCCAAGCAAGAGCTTATAGAAGAAAGTTTCTGATTACTAATCTAACTTCGATTGCTGGATATATGACTAGAACATAAGTGATGCGCATTGGACAAAAGAAACATAGGTGACTCGTGTATATTTTTCCCAGAAACGTGTAAGAAATTGAACTCTATACAAAGTATTAACTTTGTAGACAAGTATCTTGCAGCTACTTTTACATCGTTGCTTTAAAAAGTATCTTCGGAGTGGAAAAAGTTCATGAAACTATGGACACGGGTAAATAGTTTCCACTGTGACGCCAGTGCAGGCTAAGACTCCCTCGTGTGAAGTTGTACATATTCAAGACTTAGACTGTTAACAAGGTAAACTTTTGGTCTCCAAATACCAAACAGCATCCATATTAAATGCAAACTAGAAGAAACCAATATGTAATAGATCCATATTTATATAAGGTCAAACTAAGAGTATCATGTGTAATTTTTTTTTACAAATATTATAAAGTTGTAAGCTATAAAGTAACTGTCTAGGCGCTTGCTCAAGGAAAATAAGCTTCGCTTACTGACAAAAGGATATGCCTTACCACTTTCTTTTGGCACAAAATCAAATGCTCATCACACCTCAGTAAATTTATATATACACTTTTATGACGGTTTTGTATACAATCATTCAATATATACACTTACAATGATTACAAAAATGTCTTCAATGATCTCTTGTAAATATTTTAAAAATAATACTTATACTGGTATCAATTAATTCTGGGAACATTTATATTTTGTTTTGGGATTAAAACTATTTTTTTATTTGAATATAGGTTACTCGATGATCAACTAAATTATCAACATAATATAATTTACTAGGCATCTACGGTATACTTGCAAATAACAAAATACAGTACGAAAGAAAAGGATATTCGGATGAATACCAGGAGTATGGCGTGACACGTGTCGGAGAGGTGTAAACACCCGTGTTCAAAGTTATGTACCATTCCTCTCTCCGACAGTCGTACCACAGTATGATCGGAGTCGGACCGATGATCACAGTATGATCGGGTGTATGACAAGTGTGTCCCCGCCTTTAACGGCAACATCCGCGATCGGCCTTTCGGTTTATTATGTTAATTCAGATCATCTCTCTGCCCACATAGAGCTAAGCATATAACGTACAAGAGGATATTGTATATTACAGCATTAACGTGTATTACAGACTTGATAGGATGAATATTGTTTAAACATGCAGGGTATTTGAAAGCTAAATATTTTACATTTATTTTCAAAAAGTTTCTTGAGGTATAGTCACTTGCTTTTAGTTTTAGACGACTTTTACCTGCCGACGCGACGTCGTGGTGTTCCACATCCCAAAATGGTGGTCAGTAGTTGTAAACATTTTTATAATTTAATGGGAAAAAGAGTTATCAACCAAAGAGAAATTTGCTTTTGAACTTCATAAAAAATTAAACGTAGCAAAACTGAGCAATGAGATTATTTACAGGTAAATATAATAAATATTTGTGTGGCAGGAAATTAAGTGAAACTTAAAAGTGGAGTTCCAAATAATAATAATTTTTTGTTTTAATATGGCTGTTAAATACATTAGTAATCGTATATTTAGATTTTTATGTAAAGTTCTGAATAACTATTTTGTATTTTTGTTTACGTTTATGCTAAATTTTACTATGTCTTAAGAGTAGATTCGTCATTGGAGTGTATTTCATTTGTTGGTTGGTCAAGAAAAATAAAATTTTCTCCAGAGCTAACAAAAATTTTACAACGCGTCTAGCGGCTTGGATGATTGACTGAGTTGATTCAACTATCATATTGAATTAGCGTGTTAAACAAAGATAGTTATGAAAGAAACAATTAAAAGGCTTTCAAACTAAGCAGTATATAAACGATAGAGTGAGATGTCATAATATTGATAAGAAAATAATATATTGCAGGTAAGTGCTAAGAGAACCTTCAAATCATGTCCATAAACCGAAAAACTCCACCTACAAAGCAAGCAGAGCTGCCACGAGCAAGTGAGGTATAAAAACTGCGTACTCCTTTATATTTAAACTCAAACTCACAAGATCACTTGTATAACATAGAGCATGATTTGATGAGGTAGTGGCTGTCAGTTCGTGATTTTTTTTTTTTAATAACATGTAAAAAACTAGATTAATATTTTATTTTCAAATTAATTTCAATGGATGTGTTAGCGAGTATCCATATAGTTTTATATTGTAACCAACATTCTCGTATTTTAAATTAAGCTCAGTATATTGTATACCATTTAAGCTAACGAACCTATTGGTTACTGATGAAGTATTTTTATGGTTTGTATACAGGGTGATTGAAAAGTCTGGGTACGGCTTAATATTTTAAAATATAATGCAGATTGAGGTACAATACTTGGTACAAAGTTACAGGGCATAAAACTCTATTTTAACACATATTCAGTGATCCAATAACTTTTCAGGGGGACGGCCCACAAGGAGTCGGAAGAAAATCTTAAATGGAAGCATAAGTCAATATGTACATCAAATTAAAGGTCTTTTTTAGTAGAATACAATGCCGCAAACCGTACTTCAAAAGGTTGATCCTGCGCAAAATGGCAGATGTTCAAAGATTTCTTGAATCCGCCATTTTGAATCTTTGAACGACTTTCATTTTTTTACTCAGGCATTCTTTTGCGCTTGAATTTACGGCATCGTAATCTACTAGTGAAGACCTTTAATTTGATGTGCATATCGACCTATGCTTACGTTAAAAATTTTCTTCCGATTCCTAGGGCTGTGCCCCCTGAGGAGTAAGCGTATAATAGCAACTAGTGTACATGTTGCTCGAAATCGAGCAATTGCAAAGAAGTAAAGTAGTTACAGTATTTAAAAACAAATAAAAGTCATAATTTCCGATGAGTTTAAAAGACTCAGCTCATAGATTACGTGACTAACAGCCAACAGTTACATATAATCAACATTTCTAGTAAATATTTGATCATTTTTCAAAAGCTGATCTGGTTTTTTAGTATATTCTACATATCTTTCCCACTTATAGCCGCATTAGGTGGTCCAGGTTGATCTTCGTCAATGATAATGTAGTCTGCATAGTACTACCCGTTGTCGCTAGTATGTTTACAAATTTCAGTAATTTTTTATAGCGATGACATTTTGTTTACATTGCTTAAGAACTGCCTGATTTTCTGCATAACCTCTCTGTCATAATTTTATTTGCTTCAATTGGCATTAATTTGGCTACCTAGTACTGTTATAACGTAAGTTATATTTACCTAAAAAAAATGCAGAATTGAAAGGCCAAATGTCGTTCAGATGGTTTTTTGTTTCCCTTAAATGTGAATAATACAAATCCTTCAGTGAAAGTTTTTATTAAGGTTTCTTGGATGTAGTCATTTTATTTTAAAATCACTTGACTTTTATGAAAACATATATTTAATGTCCTTGCCGTACCAGTTTAATTCAGCCCTAGAGTGTTTTCCTTTGCCAATCATCATAAAGTTAAGTCAGTGTTAACTACAAAATAGTAACACTTTGGCTAACATCCCTGTTCATTGTTTGTGGGAATCTTCATATTGCAAATGCTCTTCATTATTTAGGATGATAACGATAGTAAATGGTTTTTTTAATCTCTATTTTTTCTACTTGGTGGTGTTCTATGACTCCTATGTTTCCATTGTAAAAAATCGGTTCTTTCAATTATTGCTCAAGAAATACAGTACCCTGTCAATTCATTTTTCTTTTTTGGTAAAATATATCAAATAGCCCAGGCTTTCTCGATTTTTTACATCGGAATAAAGTACGAATGTAAATTAAAGTAGCAAATATTTAATTTCAACCAAATCAGTAAATGTAACCTATGCGTTTCGTTGGATTGGAAAATAAATAACAGCAATTAAATTATACAGCTGATCAAAATGTAAACAATTATGTTCTTCATAAGGATAACATGGGAACTTTCAAAGCCACTGGGGCAGAGCCCAAGGGGCTTTTTCGAAAATGTAAGGCCAGTTTGCAAATCTACGCGACACGCTCTTTCCAATGAGACGTCAATGGATAAAATCGGTTAAGAAATGGCGAAGGAGTTCAACCGACAAAGTTTCATGTAGCGTATTAACTAGGAGTACGCTCCGAAGTCGCGTATGAGAATGAACGAAGACAATTCCATGTAGGTGCCCCTTAACCCTGCCTCTGCGGCCCGCCGCAAGTTCGTGCGGCGACAGTGGCAGTGATGACCAGCGTTGCCAACACAATTTGCTCATTTTACCCGCAAAATCCGGTGGTAATCCCCGGAATTAGCCGGAATCAAGTCTTGATTACCCACCAAATCCCCTGAATTCAAATTTTAAAGATTTCGGCAAACTTTTTGGTAAAAACCTCGTTCTAACCACGTTGTTACGGTTCATTGAGAGAATTATTAATATTTATACCATTCTTTCTTATATTCAGCAAACCGTTCATCATTCATTTCAAGTTTTTTTAAGGCTACCTTTTTAACTGAAGTCAAATGAAATATCTATTTATGTAGGTAACTATTTATGCAAATATTTTTATCTTTCTGAAAGAGAGGTACCGGAACTCCATTCCACTGCATTCTCCCCAAATCGAGCACTGAATAACAGTAAGACTCTATCCCCTATATCAACCATAAAAGTTAAAAAAAAACATAACATTTAAAAGATTTTAAACCTTATGTGATGGCCCCTGGCCCTATCATAAATTGAAGAAATAATGTTAATTATAAAAGCTAGAGCAAGTAATGCAAGAGTACCCTAGGTCTATCGCGAATGGCAATTTGAGTACTGTGGTTAATTCGGAATTCTTATGAATAATATTCAATAGTTTGATGCCATAAAATGGTGTTAGTAACCCTTATGGGAAAGTGGACTGGTCCCAGATCTGGATTCTATATCTGGCCAGATCTGGGATGACATATCTGGACATATTCCAGATCTGGCACCCATATCTAACCAGATATGGAATTAGTTCAGATCTGGCATCACAGATCTGATCGTATCTGGCATCCAGATCTGACCAGATATGGAATATGAAATTGGTAAAATTTGTGTTTTAAGAGACAAACTAACATTTTATGTTATCCACACTTTATTCTCATAAAATCCAAGCCTAAAAAAGATAGTAACCATTGACAGAGAAAATGAAAAAAACTTTAACTAAATTAACGCATGAGTAAAAAAAATAGTTTTAATTTGTTTGGTTTGTAGAGTGTTGTTTATTGTAGGCCTTTCACAATCAATGTTGTTTTTGTGTCATATGGTTGCCAACCATTTGTTTTAGCATAAGTAAAGGACCATTAAAAAAAGTATTAAAGTACTTAAGTTAGCCTACGATAACATTGTGTGTAGGCCTAACTTATCTATGGCTTACTTTTTTTATTATATTAATTAACTGGTGAACCCCTCTTGACATTTTCTTTAAAATATTCCAATTTTTTTACTTCATTGATAGATAGGCCTATGAGACCAATAAATGATTAAATCTGTAGGAACTGTTGTAGTCAGTCGAATTTCGTTTGGTAAAAGTTTTACCGAGCAAGACAATTTTTGGGAAATGTTCTTACAATTACGAGACCTAGATTCTCGTATTCGTAATGGCTTTCGTTACATTACGTGATTAGAAGTGGTCGTGGTGTAGTGGCTAAGTGATCGGAGTTCAATGCTAGAGTCAGTAGAGTCCCTGGTTCAAATCCCGGTCGGGCAAGTTCAAAACTTCTACTAACAGTTTTTTTCTCTTTTTAATTTTTATTGAATTTTTAATGCATAGTTCATTAGGTTTTAATGTTAAAACATCTTATATTCTTTTTTATTTTATAAAAATCATTTTCTTTATAAGTAATCTGTAACTCCTTCTTAAGGGAAGATGCAAAACAATGTTACTATTTAAAATGCATAACAATGTTATTATTTAAGTATTTTAACCTGTAGGACCATGTTACCAGAAGAATAGAAGCCTGTATATAGAAACAAATCAAGTACTGTAGGCCTACCTATGGAAATTGAATTTAAGGTAAAAATAACAAGATAAATATTTCAATTTGTTTTATTTGCAAGCATTTTTTATCTTGTTATTTCATTGTGTTTCAACCACTATTTCAATTGTGCAAAGACAGTCTGGAGGTAGCATAAATTAATGAGCCGGTTCGTTATAACCTAAACTTTACCTTCCTAATCGAACCTAACTTCAAAACACTTAATACAGTCACAAATTAACATAAAACCCAACCTACCTTCCCCACATGCCTAACTAAGAGCTGATTATTTAGTTTCAAAACAATTTGATTTAATTCCGCATTGAGTCAAGTATAAACAGCTGTTTGCTTTGTTCACACAGTCCTCAGCCCACATTCGGACCCGTCCAGACCACGCCATATTACCATCCGAACCGCGAAATGAACCTTAGATTCGTAATTTTAGCCTTCGTTTTACATCCACTTAGGAATCTTTCCGACAAAAACGGATTGCATTTTTGGAATCAGCGTGAAAAATACTGTAAGGAAACATCTAAAAATTACATCATTTCTCAATGTAGACATACTAAATAATTGCCAAATATTTTATCGGATGAGTAAGTTAAATTCATTTAATCTTAACAATGCATATCAATATTTATCCGATTCAATTTTTCGATTAAAAAAATTCTTTTTTTCCAATGTATGTCGCTAAACATCAAATTGATTTAAGTTAGGCCTATTAAAAAGAAAGGGTACAGTTTCATATCTTTGGCACAAACAACCGAATGAGTAATATTAATTATTCGATTGTTTAGTTCGATATATCGATCGATATTTCTCATTCGGTTGTTTGTGCCAACAGATATGGAAGTGTACCCAAAAGAAACAAAACAAATAGGCCTAGGCCTACCTAATAACAAAACAAAACAATCAAGGATAAAACAATAAAATGCTTCTTTAATGTTTGGTTACCTCGGTAGGTGTACCTATGGCTCTGGGAAGTGGGATTTTTTAAACGTTATTTTTTTTATTTATAACTTATCATAGCCTATGGTAAATGTATGATGAACTTAAATTCAATAGGCCTAGGCCTACGATATTAAGTTAAGTTAAAATCAAACCGATAAGTAGTTATTCATCTGATAAAATAATTAAGTTATTGTTGGTTCTCTGCGGAACTGTAACTTACCCAGTAGGTAACATAGGTAAGGAAAATAGCCTACATTTTTATAAACTCATGAAAAAGATCAAAGTTAACTTACCGTAGCCTAACTTATGTATTTAAAAATTTATCTCTTTAACAAATCATACACAAAAGATTCATGTTGATTTTTAGAAATGTTACCTTTGTTATTAGGCCTATTATAAACTAAAAAGTAGGCTACACAGTGTAAAGAGTCTCCTTAAAAAAAGGTCTTAGGCATAAATTGTTCAATATTGAAATAGGCCTTGGCCTACATGATAAATAGGTACGGTAAGTTGTATCGCCTAAAAGTGAACCGATTACGATAAGTTATCGCATATAGGGTTTAAGTTAAAGAAAAATATTTCATCTGATAAATTATCGTAGGCTAGGTTCTCTGCGAAACTGTTCCCCTGAAGATGGGTAACTTAATCTAAGTAGGTAGGCCTACTATAAGGACACAGATATATAGTAGCTAAAAGGAAGTTATAGGATACATTATTTTTTAGGTCTATTTAGGTAAGTTAGGGTTATATTAAGGCCTACCTTTCTTAGTTTAAACTTTCTACCGTAGGCCTACATTCTTTGACGGTGAAAAACACATTAAACACAGATTGTTGTATGAACAAATAAACATAGTACTGTGACATCATTAGACACAGATTTTTAACAAAACACTTGACAGGCCATACCTAGGCTAGGCAACACGGCCGTCTAGGCAATTAATGTAACAGACACACTTTACACAAAACAACGTTACATGACACAGCACTTCCTCGCTTCACCGCCTTCCTTCAAAAGTTTATACTGTTTAGGCTATATTTTGAAGTTAAGATTATCTACCTCAGCATTCTGATTGTCTGTCTCACCATTCTTCCACTGCCTTGGTACAATCGATGCAGACCTGTGAGCCCAATTTCATGTCTGCTCGTACCGTACGTCTTGATCTTCACTTCTTGGTTATCTGCGTAGTCCTTTTGTTATGGGCCCTTAGCAGCATTATTTTATGAGGGCTAAGTTAGCTCTTTGAAGCAGTAGGTTCCCACTTATTGACCTACAGTATTTAGTGTTCAATACTTGATGAAGGGTCCATAAGCTCAGTTTACACATAGTCGACTGAGAGTTCAATATTAAACTCACTAAAATTTGTCACTTATTCAGACCAAAGTCGGGAAAGCTCCTTCCTATTGCCTATTCTTGTGTCCATTGGCTGAGTTTCATCCACTCTTCATCAGAACTGAGTCTACTTGTTTTAGGTTAACCTTAACTTAATGAATGAGGTTTGAGTTGAATCTAAAATGCAGTTTGATTGCATTACTTACCTACGAAATTTAAATGGATAGGATTTTATTCACAAACTTTTGAAACCTACTTAGGTTGCCGTCTTATTATCAATTAGCAGAATGCACTAAACCTTGAGGAGTATGTTCTAAGACTAAACTTAACTTAAGGCAGCATTTCTGATTCTGTCTTAGTTAGCGAGTGAACTGCAGACGACCGATGAAAAAAAAGATATATTAAATGAAAAAACCCTTATTTGATAAAAAAAAGTCTTTATACAGTAATATGAAAGTACAGTAACTTATCTAAATATTTTGGGGCAACATTTGAATGACTGACTGACTGAATAGATAAAGCCACCGACGCGAGAACTGAAATTTAATTTAGAACAACCAGAACGAAAATAACTAAAACCATTGATTATTAGATAGTGAAATCTTATCTAATATTAATTAGTCAAAGATAACACTAAACCACTTAACTTTTAGCAAGTTAGGAAACAATAAGTTAGTAGACTTTCACCCACGGCATCGTTTACCGTCGCGTCGTACTTATTATATAGCACAGCCTACTGAAGAAACGTAGCTTGTAGAATAAACATGTAAATATTTATTTTTCAATCAATTGCGATACATTTTAGTAGATAATTTGTTAACTCCTGTCAGTATTTTCGTAAATACATTATTATCCTAGAAATTGTAGAGTTATAATGTGAATACGGTTTTACTGTTACTCTATGGATGAAAGAGTAGTCGTTCTCTTTGTCTCAAGTAAACGACAAAATTGTAGGTCGTAAAATGTAAACAAATGAAAAGAAGAAGAAGGTAGCTCATAATGTTAATCTTATGGGACAAAATTAAAAATGTTTTTTTAAGATTTTATAATAATTACGGAACAAATATTTTTCAACAACTAATGGTCGCAAGATAAAGTGGTATAGAATCTTTGTGCAACACATCAAGTTTATAACTTTAGGCATTCTCGAGATTTCGATCAACATAAAGATGCATTTCACCCCAGTATGAGAATTCACTTCGTTCATTCAATTATATAGATGTAAATTAAATGAATCTTTGAACAACTGTCATTTTGCGCAGGATCAACCTTTTGAAGTGCGGTTTGCGGCATTGTATTCTACTAAAAAAGACCTTTAATTTGATGTGCATATTGACTTATGCTTCCATTTAAGATTTTCTTCCGACTCCTTGTGGGCCGTCCCCCTGAAGAGTTATTGGATCACTAAATATGTGTTAAAATAGAGTTTTATGCCCTGTAATTTTGTACCAAGTATTGTAGCTCAATCTGTATTATATTTTAAAATATTAAGCCGTACCCAGACTTTTCAATCACCCTGTATAATGTAAAAGTTACTCAAAGAGTTTGGTTGATGATAAAGTTATGTATTAAAACTGTATTGGTAAATAATTACATTCATTCCAATTTACAGTAATTTTTGATAACATAATTAAATGACAGGAAACAGTTATTTTTAGTCTTTCAATTCACAATTCAGTGGCATAGAAGTGTATTTAATGTAAAATGTTATGCATTCCAAAGCAAATTATTTATTAAGGAAAAATTTCTAAACCTATAAATTAGAATAACAATAAGACTCAGGAATAAGAAGTAAAATACAAATCTATTAGTGTGGGCTGGTGTGTATCATTCGCTAGACTGGCCTGTTAAAATTGAAATAACTTTTGAAAACTGTTAATGTGTACCTTAGGATGAACAAATTACTTGTTGCCAATTTCTTCATTATTAAATACAGCCCCAATCCAAGATGGCTACCGAACGTCGCAAAAACGTGACTGTAAATTAAAATATAAGGGTTATTAGCGAATTTCCCAATTTTTACAATTTCTTTCCAAACCGTTTTGTAGAGCTTAAAAAACAAATAATTTAGTATATTGAAGCGTTGTTGTGCGCCTAATGGTTACGAAGAAAATTCCCCAAAAAATTAAATTTAAATTTTCTATGTTATTCTTATGGAGAATAAGTCAACTTTTGTAGTTTGCTTGTTTATGAACATATTTTGATTGGATTTGGAAAATACTTTTATTTCATACTAAACTATTAACATTTTACAAAAAAAAAAAAAAAACACTTTTACCCTCCCTGTTGTAGCAAACCTAAGTACTCGTTTAACTAATTCTATTTAAATAGGAAATAAATCTGATATTTTTATGGAGGCATTTTAGTGTAAATCGAATCAGGTTAATGGAAATTCGCTTAGTCTGCAGGTTTGTTGCGGCAGGGGTATTTTTATAAATTTGCTTTACAATGATAATTATATTTTTTTTGTGTTTAGGTATTGGAGGAACAAGACCAGTTGTAAGATAAATTTTGTAACTTTTGTGAGTATAACGGCCACTGGTATTTGTGATAATTCGTGTGAAAATTAGCAAAGATTTAACAGAACGGCGAAACGTTTTTATGGAACGACAGTTTAAAAATGAAAGCTGGCTATGGTATTTATTGATACTACAGACTAAATGTGTAATAGATTACTGTGAACAATAGTGTACTCGGAAGTTAAAATATTTAATAACAAAACTTACATCGCATACTAAACATATTATAAGATACAGATTTTAAATCTCTAAATGTATAAACTAAACAGTCATTGGTTTCACCATCAAAATCTGTTGCTCGTTCTAATGGGATGTTGTTACACTCAGCCCATCTACACAATTCAGTGCAACACATCTTTTCCCCAAGCAAGAACAATATGCCGACTTGCCCCCCCCCATACACGGGCGAGCATGTTCCCAGCACTCTATCCTACTATGCCACCGAGGCCGATGTCGGCAAACTGTATCGTTCCGGTAATGGTGTTCCCTCAGTCAATCTGAAGCCTCCAAATGACACTGTTGGCAAAATTAATCCTGAAATAAAAATTCAGCCGCCGGTACGAAGGCTCGCAGTCCCCACACACGGGCGAGCATGTTCGCCGCCAACACCGTCACGAACATGCTCGCGAACATGCTCGGTGATTTCTAGCTGCTATGATGAACATATGCAGTAGGCTACTTTCTTCCTTCACCTTAATTATCTTATCGCAAACAGATATTGCCTTTGTCACATTTGATGACTTAAACGTCTTCAGTTTTACTTTACTTATACGATCCCAAACGCATATCTCGCCTTTACCCAAGTGCTGATGGACAAACGTTTCAAAATATTGTTGTCTAATGGTACCACGGTTGATCATTTGCTTCCTTTTCGTTCATAACTTGTTCAGAAGCAAGGTATGTAGCTTGGTTTCACTTTCATCAAAATGACTACAATGTGAGAGAGTTACATATTCGTCTGTATTGTGTTTAGCTTGCTTCCCCAAATTTCGTGGTACATAGTCCTTATGGGATCCATGTTAACATCGTACTGGTTTTCAAACTCATCACATAATCGTGACATTTCTGGTGCTAGGTGCTATAATAAAGAACCCGTCAAAGGCAATGTCATTCTGTGTCAATCCCACTATTCCACCAATTACTTTCAGTTTACGGTTTTCATGCTCAATCCCATGATCAGGAGACCGTGTCGTGAAAGGCACAGATCTATTACTAAATAACATTATCAGCAATCTGACACATACCTTCTCCCATTAGCTTGTCAACAACCATTATCATTGGTTAGCGATGAGAGAGAATATGATATTTAATAGGTAAAGTCACAACAGTTGCATTAACGTTTGAACCTTAATTTTTACAGGAATGATAGATTGCACTATTTTGCTAAGAATTATAAGGAACATCAAAAATACTAACTTCAATCAAAGCCGGTTTCCATTTGAAATTCCTATTTTATTTATCTTCCTGGGGTTTGTAGCGGATAATAACACGATAAATTTAAACCATAATTTTTACAGGAATGGGAGTCCTACCATTTCGTTCAAAATTTAAAGGGCTACAACATAATGAATCGCTATTAAAATCGTCCAGGCCATTTTAAAAAATTATATATTTCCACTATCTTATGGGTTTTAATGGTACAACGACCATTAAAAATCTAAATTTCAAAAACATTAAAAAAAACTCCTAGAGATACCATGGATCATACTTGCCAAATTTCATTGAAATCGGACCAAAGGTGTGGACAAACATACTCACACACGCGCACACACACAGACAGGCATCACTTCGAAAACCACTTTTTTTTGTGGTTAATCAGATAATCATAACTACTTTTTGCAATAATCGTCGTGGTCAAATAAAAGACATATATAATCATTATTACTTTTTGCAATAATCGTCGGTGATTACTTGAGGAATTTTTGTCCAGCTATATACACATCCGGACAAACATACTCACACACGCGCACACACACAGACAGGCATCACTTCGAAAACCACTTTTTTTTGTGGTTAATCAGATAATCATAACTACTTTTTGCAATAATCGTCGTGGTCAAATAAAAGACATATGTAATCATTATTACTTTTTGCAATAATCGTCGGTGATTACTTGAGGAATTTTTGTCCGATTTTGATCAAATTTGGTTTAAAGGTGCAAGGCAGGGCAAACTTTAATGAGTTCGCGAACCAGAATTATCGGACCATGAGAACGGGGCTTTACGAGGGGTTTTATGGGGTAAAAAATAGTTTTTCTCATTTTTAACCTTAAAAACACAAAATTTTCCAATTTTTCTCGAGATCTTTCTCTGATACCAAAGTTTTTTTTGTACGGTTATTGGTAACGGAGAAAGTTAAAAAAATCATGAACGGAGAATGATTGTTTATGGATAAATTTTGATCAAACTTGAAAAATGTATTTATTTTATACTTAGCTATGAATAAATTACTATAAAAAAGACACTTTATTAGTTTCCTTGTAGAAGCAAACCTAGGTACCGTACTCATTAAATATATTGGGTTTTTGATAGATTTAATTAAAAATTAATTCACACAAATGGAAATTCGCTTAGTCGGCAGGTTTGCTGTGGTGGGGGTATTTTATATATGAAAATGAAGCTTAAAATCTCCTCTTTAAGAAAATAATAGTTTTATGGTATTTTCTATTCAATAAATTATTATACTTTGCTACGAAAGGTAGCAATGTTAAAGAAGGTAGCGGTTTTATGAGGCAAGGATAAGGTTATACCCCTTATTAGATTTGGAAAGTAAAAAGAGGTGATAAAAAATGGAAACAGGGCGATTTTTACTAACAAACGTATTGTCAAGCATGGAAAATCAACAAATCAATTTTAACACTCCAATCGAGCCAGAGGCAGAATACTTACAAACCACCCCGCACTATATCTCTAAACCCAATTTTTTCCTAGTTCAAAATAAATAAGCCCATAACTTATTTATATATGTTTTTATTTATAAAATTAGAATATCCAATTCATATTAATTTAGTTTTAATACTTTTTTTACCGTCATACTCAAGACATATCCAACTCTTTGCTGCACTATATTAAGTTTTGTAACCCCATTTTGCACTAAACGGAAAGATATGCATATATTTTAGTATTCATTTGTATATTTGGGTAACATATAACATGTCTCTATACATTTATTTTTGTTGTATCATTGATAATTAATAATTGGTGTATTGGTGTAATTCTAATTGTAATGTATTGGTGTAATATTTCGTGTAATTGGTATATTAATAATTGGTGATATATTTTCTGCAACACTATGAAGTAGTCTAAGTGGCAGGAATAAAAGAAAAACTGTGTTACCACTATGCAGCAAATAACCGCTTTTAATTTGCTCAACCTAAGTAACAACTTTTTAACAATATTCTGCAATGAATTTAGTTTATATTGAAGTTCTAGAACGAAATAGTCTTCATTTTACTGTTAAATGCCAATGATAAGTCAGCGATCTTGTCATTAACACAACTGATATTCTCGGTATCGCTTCCCAACTTTGCAAGTGTTTATCTTCGTGTGTTTGATGTTCGTTGCTATCTCAGCCAAGTTCTAACAATAATAATGAGTAATCGACGAAAACTTTCGTAATTAGTCTACAGCTGACATTAACTGAATTCAAAATACGCTATATAACATCAAAAATAATAAAAACAATCAAAAACATTAGCTATTATATTATTCAGTTACGAAATGTGATAATAATTAGTGTTGTAGTGTTATGTTTTAATTAACACCATAATCCAGTAAGCTTTATTTATTTTGTTGACCTTCGCTATTATAGCAAAACTATAGAAGCTTACATTCCTCTTCCTATGGTCAATTAAGTAAGAAATCGCTTCAGTAAGCCAGAGGCAAGTTTTTTTTTATTTTGTGATTATTTAGTAATATAAATAATAAATGTAATTTGTGTCTGTTACGAGAAGAAACCTAAAGGGTAGAGAAATAATCGTTGTCTTTTTTTTATTGTCACGGCTGCTACAACAATGAATAAAACGGTTAACTTCCCTTAGAAGACTGTATTGGAAGCCTAAATACGTACATACATAGTTTTCAAAACGCAAAAATCTGAGAATATCAAGACCTCTTCCTTAATTTGTATAACTTGTATGAAAATTGTATTTAATTGACAATTTGAAATACTACTTAAACACTATCAACCATTTTTCTAGCCAGCAAAATCATCGCTGTATATGAAAGATATTTTGAAGAGGTGACCTAATGGGTAACATCGTGAACGGTTTATAATTTTTCATAAAAATATATTCTAAATCTTTTGTTTTTAGGAAATAAGTGGTCTCAGGTACTATTTATTGGTCTTGGCAAACATAACCAATAATTTTTGCAGACTAAAAAGTGCTCTGTTGACCTTAAACCCGTGCCAAGATATTTGAATCTTAGAGAAAATGAAGAGCATACGTTATCTGTCAAAATTACTTAAATTACCTCTATTCAACCAAGCTCAGTTTGAGTTATTTATTTTATAGATATTGTGTTTCTCCTGTTTGTATCAGAACTGTTCTACACTAGTAGTTTTATTACGTTTCTTGTATGGCTTATTTACAATGTTGAGTGTAGATTACTTTCATTTTCTGGAACAAAAAAAAACTTGTTCAAGTCAATTAAAAGCTTATTTCGAGTGGGTCATTTGTATGTGAAATTAAGATTATATTTGTATTTTTTACTATATTATAACGATATAACCTTGACACGATGACCTTAGTTTAGTGATGTAAAAGTAAGTTATGCTTAGTTTTTCTTTAGAAATACCATCTCAAACATATACTTTGCCTTAAAAATATTTCAACAATGGGTATTTACATATGTAAATATATGTTTAAGTCTTGCATTATAATATTAAAACCCTATACATACTTCCAATAGCTTTATAAATATCAAATATTAAACTATTTAGAAATTCACATATTTATCTTTAAAATTAAGTACATGTCAATATAATTAAATACAGTTTACGTAAGTTTGTTAAGCCAATCCTAGCTCCCCATTTAGCAAATATATATATATATATATATATATATTATATATATATTGAAACAAATATATAACACAAAACACGTAATAAAATAAATTCTTAACTGCGGTTGTTATCACCTCACCTTGAATACAACAGAGAAAAACATTACATTTTTACGAACACCCAGGAAAAGAAATTGGTTGAATCCATTTGAGTAGTCTAAAACCATCAACCTGATCAGTTCAAGTGTTTATTTTATTCGAGGGGCTTTGTTAGGAGACATTTAAAGTACTTGAGATGCAGACATGTTGATGGGTCAAGTCGTTGGTCCAATGTAATGAATAACACATCAGCTGCGCTACATCAGTCACTGTCAGAGCAGGCCCTGTATATAGAGTATGATAATGTAGGGGACAGTCTGAATGATTTATACACTTTTCAAACTAAGCATCATGTTAGTATTTGGAATCATTTGCAATGTTACCAAAATAAAAAAATAAAAAGTACACGAACCTTTGTTTTTTTTTTGTTTTTTTTTATTTTTACCTAAATAGTGATTATTGTGTAACATTAAAACTTTTAAATGTTATTTAACCGATTATTTACCATTTTATGGTCACATATGTTAAATATTCTATGTTTTATGCTTAGAATATGTATGTAGTAAGTTATGAGGTATCGTGTAAATAATGTAACTGTTTCTTAAAATCAATCACAATTACCCGAAATTTAATAAACGTAATATCACCTTATTTGTAAGCGAAGGTGCCTAGAAACATTTCACTATCATTCTAGCGTCCTAATTCCAGTTAAGGTCCTCTTGTTTATATATGTTTAAGATATTTTCGAAGAACTTTCAACAGTAGACATAGCTCAGGCTATGTAGCTTTCAGGCTTTTCTACTAGTTTTCTTCCTAAATATAAAAGTCACAACGGTCATTTCCTTTAAAAATAATACCTCAAGACGCTGATGCACTTATCCATAACATTGACCAACTTACGGATTTACAAAGGCTATTGGTCTTTCTTAAAAAAGTATATATTTTCTATCCGCTACCATAATCTGTTACATAAGCACATAAGTTAGAATGTTATAACAATCACCGTATATGTTAAATAACTAACAGTGATATTGAGTGATCAATCCACCATTTCAATAATGAGATTAATATATAGTACCTGGGCACCGAGCTTTGCTCGGGGAAAATCATTCCCCCACTCTGCGATGCCAGACTTTACTACTTCCTTCACCATTTCCTACGTCATGGACATGTTTACATCCCTTCTCGTAGCATTTCTGTATTTAAATTTCAGATACATAAATCTAACTGTTACAATTGGTTTCCAGTTCCCAGACTCAACACTGCTCGCCTTTACTACTTCCTTCACCACTTCCTACGTCTCGGACCTGTTTTCCTCCCTTCCCATAGCAATTTAAGATTGTAGATACCTTAATCTAATCGTCATTAACAGTTCCCACACTCCAGACTGCTCACCTTTACTACTTCCTTCACCACTTCCTACGTCGCGGACCTGTTTCCCTCCCTTCCCATAGCATTTAGGATTATAGATACCTTAATCTAATCGTCACAAACAGTTCCCACACTCCGGACCGCTCACCTTTACTACTTCCTTCCCCACTTCCTACGTCGTGGACCTGTTTCCCTCCCTTCCCATAGCATTTTAGGATTGCAGATACTTAAATCTAATCGTCATTACCAGTTCCCGCACTCAGGATAGCTCGCATTGACTACTTCCTTCACCACTTCCTACGTCACGGTCCTGTTTCCTTACCTTCGCATAGCATTTTAGGATTGCAGATACCTTACCATCCTTATGGAACAGCTGAAGCCACTTTTATTGTTAGTTCTGTCTGGTTTTCTGTTGATGTTGTGTTTTGTTTACAATTTGTTTCTATTATTTTAGGGTTAGTTTCTCATTATTTGTGTCTCACTGTTTGGTTATACAGCCAACGGTAGTAATATAGTAATATAGTACGGTAATATAGTGAATGAGTTATCGTTTATGATTAAATAGTATTATTTGGTTAAACGAGGTTTTAAATTACTGAAATAACAACAAACAAATTGTAAACAAAGCGCGACATCTACAGAAAACCGGACAGAACTAACAATCAAATTGGCTTCAGCTGTTCCATAAGGATGGGAAACCTACCTTAATATAATTGTCATAACAGATCCCACACTCCGCACTGCTAAGTTAGCCTTTACTACAATGTATCGAGAAAGCTTCAGTATAATCATTGCTCAATAGTA
Source organism: Macrosteles quadrilineatus (assembly GCF_028750875.1). Lineage (NCBI taxonomy): Eukaryota > Metazoa > Arthropoda > Insecta > Hemiptera > Cicadellidae > Macrosteles > Macrosteles quadrilineatus. Next base: position 64,206,794 of record NW_026542597.1, read on the forward strand.
ACAAGTGATGTTTTTGCTTTTGTACTGTATTTTGTAAATTGTAGTATACTGTGGGTAGATGCCTTTATGAACACATGTGTTACAACTTACAAGTCTTTTGTTTACTTTTTCCTTGTTATTTAATTCAACCAACATGGTTACTTAGCAACCCATAAGACTAATGTTAAAAAAATGTGACTTTCAGTTTTATTTTTCTACGTAATTAGAATTTTGCTGGCAGTTCTAACTGCAGTAAACTCGTTTTTAGGCCAAAAATAAACTATTTACGACATTTGAAGAAAATCGTTGGAGCCGTTTTCGAAATCTTTCTGCAAGCAAGCAAGCAAGCATACATACATACATACATACAAGCAAACATTGCTCGTATTAGAGTAAAGGATTATTACTACTTAAAAATCGTAGGCCGTTACATTATTATTATATTTTATGATTGGTCAATCACTTGAAAAAAGCTGAAATAATTTACGAAACTCACAAAAAGTATATATGTTGAACAATATAAGAAAATTAATTGAGTTCTTGAAGTATATTAAAATCTAAATCTCGATAAAGAGGATCTTAATCAAATTAAACTGATATACGAAACTCAATTAAAACTTATCTTTTGTTACAATTCAATGTAAAGAATGCGTTTCATTATATTGTTGTGGAACGCTAATGCACCTAATAAAACTTTGCTCAATTTAGTGGTTTCGCTACTTTATAGTAAACAAACAAATTCGCTGACTAAAGATTTTTGTAAAATCGCTGAGTAAAGGAATGTTATTAAAATACTAATACTAAAAACTTTTATGGTCATCTTATCTGACTTACTATAGGTTAGAGCTATTCTAAGTAATTTTTCAAATAATATCTTATAAGTGTGAAACGTATCACCTGTAAAGCGTTTAAGCTTTAATTTTGGCGTGGTTTTGATTTAAAACTGAATTTTTGCCATTAAATAATTTTGCAAATTAAATCAGCCATGAATTAAATGCTAAATCAAACAATTCCACGTTGAGGGCATTTACCTGTTAAGTTACACTAGATCCGTTTCTCTAGATAATAATATATCTAGAAAGTAGAAACTTTGTATTTATTTATTTTTATAAATATTCAAATAACGCATTTTATAAAAAAAAACTTAATTTATGTAAAAACTGTTTGTAGGATTAGGAACCTTCAAAGTGGTTTGTGAGTTCCACCTGGAAGGTAAAGTGGAGCTTAATATAAGGCCAGAATTAGACTAAGCTAGGTTGGTTTGAAACTTATTTGGCGGAAAGGCTCCAAACGTAACCACTAAGAAAACTTAAGAGTGAAGGGTGGATTTTAGGCTTATCTCGAAAAAAAAAACATTTTATACAACACTTTTGAAATACAGAACTAAACATTTGCAGATATAATAGAAATTAGCTGTTCTGATATTTTACGTACTTAGTTTACAACCTTTGTTTGTACATCATTGGAAGATAAATTGTTATAACTCCTTTGATACAAAAATATCCCTTGTTCTCAATAAAGTTATGTTTAACTGCCACGCTTGATACGTTCTTTCTGCTGTATAAATTATAAAAAAAATATATAAAAAATCCATTTTTGGTAAAATAATTCATAATCGGATGGTATAATTAAATAACGTATTTATATTTTTTATCTATTCGCAAAATGAGTAGAATTTAAGATTAAATTATATTTAGTATTTACAGTTCATCAATGAAAACTTGACCATATTATCGCACTTTTGAAAGTAACAAAAACCACTTTATATTTCGTATTATTAATGACTATTGAAAATTAATAACAATGCCAATGGTTTCAACAACTACTAATTTGAAATAATAAAAAGCAATGTTTTAGAGCCTGTAGTAAACTGCACCTTGCTTTAGTAGAAGCGTATAAACCAACATGTAGACTTGAGTTAAGCCATGTTGTAAACATAAGAGCAGATCCTTGTAGGTTTGAGATGCTGGAGACAGACTTGGTAATAAAACTGAGGTTCATCTTCCTTTGATACTCACGTCTCATTTTTAAACTAAGATCTAGCTTGCAGCTTAATAACAAGCTTTACCGTCTCAAAATTAATACGTTTTGTAAAACCTAATTGTGTAACTAAAATATTAATAAAATAGGTGTCAGATTTCTTTATACTCAAACGTTCATGTTTCATAATTTTTATTAAATTTGTTTTTCTATACAATACATTTAATTTAATTTAAAAAAATTCTTAAAAAAGCAGTCACACAAACGTATAAAATTAAATGTTTAAATTTGAAAATATTTATAATTCACTAAAATAAAACACTTATGATCATATTTGCAAATGATTAAAAATTGCTTTAACTGTACAATTTACTTTTTAGAATAAAACAAAAATCGTAAATTCTGACAACTTAGCAGTATGGTTTTAAGCACCGATAACAGTTCTGTTTTATAATATTCATTTTCAGATCAAATCAAATAAATCTTTAATGTACAATAGTGATACAGTAACAGCTTTACAATAAAAAAATAACAAATGGGCTTTTGCCTGTGCGTGGTAAGAGGTCTCACTGGCTGCTTGGATGGTCAACTTTATTATGATAACACACAATAAAAAACACACATTTTCAATCGTCTTATTATACCGTTAAAAATACATATTTTTAGGCAGGGCAAGAGGGGACTATTGATGGGTATAGACTATTGGTTTGGTCAGTGATGGTAATGGTGGGCTCATTTTATTTTGAAATGTGTCCCACAGGAGTGTGAGGCTTAGATTGCAATTTTGACAACAGTGATTTGATCTGTTCTATGTGGATTGTTAACAGAATGAGAAAGAAATATGTGTTAAAAAAATGTTAATAAATTAAATGTGTGAGTTCTGCATGGGATTTTTATATTTATTGTTAAAGTTTACTACAATCAGTTTTAGCTATGGTAATGTATGTTTGCATGAACATAGATATGTCTTTTATTTAATTACTTATTTATAATTTCTAATTTGTTGCAATTATATCGATTTCCAATGACGTAGTATATTACAGTACCATTAATCACACTAACATCCAGAATGCTCATTAGTCATATCAGTAATTGGCATAATACCTACCTTGCGATACAATCCAACATACATCAATGCATGTTCGAGCACGTCACAACATGTTGTGTGGAATATGTTTACGTAATACTTACTATCAAATCAAATACGGGGTTTAAGTTTAGTAAGGTGTGACAGTCGGGGACTGTCTAGTGATAGTTTCAACTATGTGGTTATGCTTTATATCGCCCGTTCACATAACCTGTCTAAAGATTTTTATTTTAATGTTCTAGATATGAACATTACTTTTTGATTAATTGCTAATGTAAGGTTTGCCTTTGCAATTCTATCGGTATTGTCTATCCAATATTAATTTCGAACCCGAAGGTCCATCTTCAGTCGAAGTCTAGGGAGACCAAATATTTATTGTATAATCCACCTGATTTGCTTCGTATGGATCATAATCACATTTAACACATTACAAATTACTGATACACGAAAATGTTACACAAATTACGGAAGAAACCCATGATTTATTTGAAAGTGTGGGTCCTAACCTTACTTAGGAACTTCTATTGTGAGCAATCGCTTATATCAATATTGTGTACGGATTGATTTAATCGGTTTAGCTTATTTTTGGGATGAGGTTGCCAGCAACCGAAAATTATAACTCAGCCAGCGTATATAAAAAAACCTTTACTTATTAAAATAGATGAAAAACAGCTGACACATGGCTAAGAAACCAAAAAAGCTGTTAGAGAGAGGCCTTTAAAATGCATCCATGTGGACTGTAAGTGCTTTATTCCATGTTTAATATAATCATATTTCAGCAAAAAAAATCCTTGTACTTATGCCCAACCTTTTTCATATTCAAACTAAATATACTATTTCAGTCATACACAGGCAAACTTATGAAGCTGTCTAAAATTAAAACTATTTAAAGTGGTTTTGTTATGATTCTTTGACACAAGTGGTTTAATTTTAAGGTTCAATTCAATGCCGTCAGCCCAGAATGCAATAGAATAAACACATATCTTGTCCAGTGTGAAGTTAAAAAAAAATGCCAAATGATGTTTATAGATTCTATAGCTATTATAAAAATGTATTGTATTGCTCCAAGGATTGTTTAGTTAGTCTTTTTGTTTTTGTTCGCGAAACGATATTTTTTTAAATAGCTTAGGTATTTATTTCTCATACATAGTGCAAAAAGTTTATAATTTTATTAAATTATCTGTCATGATTAAACTTATTTTAAATCATAAGTGATAAAAGGTTTTTTTATAAAAACGTTAATTAAAATAATAAATTGATATGTTTTTTTTTTTTAAACATCAAAGAATAAAGGTGATTTGCACGATATAGGTTTTTGGCATATGTTTACCCAAACAACTGATACAATAATCGTTACTTACAATGTTCAATAAAATAAAATATAATAAAGACATAATTTAGAACTTTATGGTTTAATGGTTTTATAGCTCTCTCATGTAGTTTTATATCGTAGCAGTTGTCAATATACCCCACTTATTATTGACTTTTATACATAGACAAAGGAGTAAAACATGATATCATTCAGCCACGAAAAATATATTATAGTGACGCTTAGATATACCATAGTTAGTGATTTTAAAAGTTTATAAAACTCCTCATTGTAGAAACAGTGTACTCAACGACTTTTATCAGAGGAAGAGAATCCTGAATTGCCCTTATATAGTATCCACGTCCTGTACTCGATGTTTTCAAACAAGACATTTATATGCAAGTCAGAAGAAGTTCTATGTAAATACAGAGGGGTCTTTGGAACAGCAAAGTGCTCTCGGTTTAAAAGAAGTGAGCTTAAAAACAAATTATGAGCAGTAAATAAACACAATATAGCCTATAATAAATACTAATATAATAGTAACTTCAGTCACCAGCTCAAATTAACTCGGCTTTAGTTAATTTCGGCACGAAGTTGTATCATCATAAGGCGGGTCAGTTTTGAGTCTTCAGTCCAATGGACGTCGTTGGGTCAAAACTAACAGTTCACGACATACAGCACAAACACGCACACGAACACATATAACGAATTATACCTGTATTTATAGAAAGACGAAATTTTAAAAATATGTTCCCCGGCCGTGACGGCTGACATCCAAGCTACAACTCGCTTATGGTGCGCAAAAATAACGCTATTACAACCATCCAATAATGTTTTATTTTACAAAGTATTTATAGGCATTATTGTGTGCAAAAACATACACATTATCTACAAGTATAAGTTCCTATTTCGTTTAAAAGTTCCTTCAATTAGTACTCTTAGTTAACTTCAAATACCTCCTAACAAAATGAATAGTGTCATCTATAAAACAGATTCTTTGATATAACCTAAATGCATTGGTATTATTTTATATATTTTTAACTGTCAAGATAATTTGTATTAACAAATTCTTCAATAGAATCTTGTTTAAACAGAATTGCCCAACGGAATCCAATTTTCTGTGACAAAGGCCTTAGTCCTTTTCAGGCCTAACGCCTAACCCTGCCTTTGTGGGAATATTTTGTAAAGTACGATACACTTTTGAAACCAAACGAGTCTATGTAATTATAGGTTTTAAAGCTTAAAATATGTACATATGTATGAACAAATATATATATATATATATAACATATGTATAAACATATGTATGTACAAGTAAACACTTAAGATACATAAATATTAATTTTTGAAGATAATTATAAATATAAGTATTTTTACCCTCTAGCTGTTTTGGTGATTTTAATTATGTGTTGCTCACCATTTTATTTCGATTCATTAGAGATAGATGTGTATATTTTTATTTGTTTTTTGGTCACTTACTGGCACCCGCTAACACATATAACACGACGAAGTATCAATTATTTTTGGACTCACAATAGAAAATGAATCAATGCGTCTTCCTCTGTTTAAAATAGAACTAGTTTTTTTCACAAAAATTACTAGAATATAGGGGCTATTGCCCCTACAAGCCACTAGTAATAATCTATTTTCATAACAGTTAAAGGTCACTTATCGTTTTTAAGTAGGTTTTAACATTTTTAGTATATCTGCGAAACAACAGACCAGCAGCGATCATGTCTGGTGGAGTACATGGGTTGTTAGGTACATTATTAAAATTAGAAAACGGATTAAATTGCTAATGGTTATTCTCTTACATTCTATTGTTATAACTTATTTTATCTATGAAAGATCATGCATAGTTTTAACTTAAACCAAATTGTATGAATCAAAATGACTAATGGTTCAGAGTGTAAGAGACTGGAGAGAGTAATGATCTCATTGGAAATTGACATTTTCACCGAGCCTTTGTCTGGGAAGTTTTACACTTTAACAAGACTGTCATTATTTAGCACTTCTTTCTGTCTTTACTATTTTTACTGTGTGGGATTGATTTTTGTAAAAAATTCTAAGGAGTTGTTTTAGGTGAAGATGTAGGCAATAATCTATAGCCTCCTATATAAAAACTATATTGCCTTGTACAACAATTCATTTTTTCTAAAATTGTGAATTTTATAACATTTTATTATATAAAAAGGATGGAATTTATTGTGAAGGTAAAAATGTTGAGGATAAGATAAATTACAAATGAGCTGACATTCTATAAATGTGATGGATTGCAGGAAGTGTCAGTCTTGTGATTACTTTTTCAAGGATATGATTGGTAACTTGGTTTACAGAAACAGATTTGTTTACTTACAGTAAAGAAATTTACGGAAAGGATTCAGTGTAATTTTTTTGTCGTAATTTGAAATTCATACCGAAATAGTCTGGAATAGATTCCTTTTCCTTGAACTGTATTCACATTAACCATTACTAAGAATTATTACAAAGCTGTCCTATATTTATACCTGATATCATTCATCGTTTAGCATAGCAAATAACTATAAAATTGATAACTAGAATCATTTTAATACTCTTGATTTGCTTTTACACGAAAAAAATACAATACAATTTTTATTAGATTGTAAAATACCTTTTGCACAATTTTCTTATTAGATTACTGAAACAATTGACTGAATAATGTATTATTCTTGTTCAAGTTTATATTGTTCTAACAGTAAATTAAAAACAAGTAAATTCATCATTCATCTCATTAATGCAATTAGGAAAATCTTTGCAGTAACTTTTTAGTATTTTCACTCTCTTTGTTGATCCTCAAAAACTATGGTTTCAGGGCTATAATACAACGAAATGAAAATGGACGTATGGTGATTATGTTTATTGAAATTGTATTGGAAATTAACAGTTGGTTGTTCAAAGTTGTTTTACTTTCACAGTAAAGTAACTTCCTGACAACTTCTAAACAAAAGGATTACAACGTTCTCGTAAAGTAATACAGCTGTTGAGTTCTCAGCTTGAAACAGAAAACTAAGTCTTCAAAAGACTGACACTGACAGATAGCTTTGCTAAAACGAGCCCAGATAGGTTTAGATGAAAGTAGATTTAATACAACAGCTGGTTCGTGTATGCTTGAACCGTAAATGGGTTCAAGAAAAAAAAATGGAAAATCTCTACTGAGCATAATTTTTTAAGATCTTTTAGAATGAGTTGGCAGAAACTGATTCGAAAATTCCAGCGAACCTTGTTTTGGTGCGGATACTAAGGTAAAAGGTAAAATAACGATCTGATTTAATGGTTAAAGATGATACGTATTTTATGTTAAAACATTTTAATAAAGTGTATAACTTACTCCCTTGGCAGATTTCTCTTCCTTAATGAACAGCCAAAGCCAATTTTATTTTTAGTTCTGTTTGGGGCACTGTTGGGTTCGTCTTTTGTTTATAATTTTTTTTTTTCATTATTTCAGTAGTTTGAAACCTTTTTTTAGGACCTAACCAAATAAAATTATCATAAGCAATACTCGTTCCCTAGTACCACAATATCAAGGATAATAGTAAAGCACAAATCATAAAATTTACCCTAAAATAATATCAACTGAATTTCGTCGACATTAGCGATTAGTGTCGCTGGACATGAATTAGACACAAAAATCGAGCTTCAAATATACAATAAGATGTAGTTTACTTGTGTTGCTTAGTCTACAATTAAAACTTAATTAACCGACGCTTATTTCAAGACTGGAAAATTTAATTGATGTTAATATTTTAGTTGCAATTATTTGAGGAAATGTGCTACAAACATTTACTGACTTGGTTGATATGAACTTTTTACCATTTGAATTTGGGTTGGCTTAAATATTGCAATGGAAAAAAGCGATAAATCCTAAACAGTTTGATATACTGAAAAGAAAACTGAATTAACATTGAGCTGCATTTCTTTATCAACCATTGAAGGAGCCGATTTACAAACAATAAAACATAGGAAAGTCATAGAACACCACCAGGTAGAATAAATAGAAATCACGTTTTTTTTATAATTGTTTTTATGGCCAAGTTAAAGTGGCGATGAGTGGGTAACATTTGTAGAAAACAGTACAAGATCAGCTTTTGAAAAATGATAAGATATTTACAAGAAATTTGTATCGAACTGCAATGTACATCGTAAGTATTTCCATAATGGTTGAGTCGACTCTTTTAAAGTCATCGGAAATTAAGACTGTTTATTTGTTTCAAAATAACACCTGTTATACTTCGCAATTGCTTGAACTCGAGCAACAGGTACACTAGTATTTAATTACAAGCATTTTCCCTTACGAATAAAATAATAAACAAAATCATGTAATGGACAGTTCAAACGATAAAATGAGCTATAGCTGAAATGTGTAGAGCGGTTCAAACTCAAACAACAATTTATCACTCGAATACGTCGAAAAAAGTTCTTCACCAGTCAAAAACCTTTCCTGATGGAAGCTGTCAATAAACAATCAAGCTGTTGGTTTTTCCGACCTTACTGAGCAATCAATCTTTGTGGTTTGCTCTTTGTTTGAAAACTAACTTCATTATTTCATTAACTAAGTTAAGTTGTAATACAATTTTTTCAATAAATTGCATTTGTACTCATACTTTGTAAGTTATATTTATTAATTTTCATTTTCAAATTGTATACTGAAAAATATTTGAATTTTTTTGTTAAACAGCATTGCTGTAATATGAAGAAGGGCATGAAAAAGTTTTATTCAAACATTTACCTTTTCGATAGTTTAGTTTTTTTTTAGAGAGCAAGTTTTACCTGTAGCCTTTTAGGTCCAATCGCTGCTAGCCTTTGTTGAATGGTTATTAAGAGTCACATGCCGGCAACATGTTTGGGTGTTGTCATACATTTTTTTCTCTCGGACAAATGTGACATGGATGATCATAGCATTGAGAACAATAACCTGAGCATGCATTACAGTGCAAGTGTTGTAATTATTAATAAAAGTTCCTAAGCGTAGTAATAATTGGTGATACCTTTGGCATATTATAAACATTTTTATTTTTAAGTATTGTTATCTTTAAAATAAAGCTTAAAAACAAATTAAGAGCAGTAAATAAACACAATACAGCCTATAATAAATACTAATATAATGGTTTTAAATACATTCAGTCACCAGTTCAAATTAAGTCGGCTGTCGACCTAAGTTTCGGCACGAAGGCGGGTCAGTTTTGAGTCTACAGTCCAATGGACGTCGTTGGGTCAAAACTTATAACACTTCACGGCATACAGCACAAACACGCACAAGAACACATATAACGAATAATACGAGTATTTATAGAAAGACGACATTTTTGTAAGTTCACCGGCCGCGACGGCTGAGATCCAAGCTACAACTCGATTACTGTGTACAAAAATAAAGCTATTACAACCATCCAATAATGTTTTATTTTACAAAGTATTTATAGGCATTATTGTGTGCAAAAACATACACATTATCTACAAGTATAAGTTTCTATTTCGTTCAAAAGTTCCTTCAATTGGTACTTTTGGTTAACTACAAATACCTCCTAACAAAATGAATAGTGTCTTCTATAAAACAGATTCCTTGAGATAACCTAAATGCATTGGTATTATTTTATATATTTTTAACTGTCAAGACAATTTGTAGTAAATAATTCTTCAATAGAATCTGGTTTAACGAAATTGTCCAACGGAATCCAATTTCCTGTGACAAAGGCCTTAGTCCTTTTCAGGCCTAACGCCTAACCCTGCCTTTGTGGGAATATTTGTAAAGTACGATACACTTTTGAAACCAAAAGAGTCTATGTAATTATAGGTTCTTAAGCTTAAAATATGTACATATGTATGAACAAATATATATATATATATATATAAAACATATGTATAAACATATGTATGTACAAGTGAACACTTAAGATACATAAATTAATTGTTTGAAGATAATTGTAAATATAAGTTTTTTTACCCTCTAGCTGTTTTGGTGATTTTAAGTATGTGTTGCCCACCATTTTATTTCGATTCATTAGAGAGAGATGTGTTTATTTTTGTTTGTTTTTTGTTTACTTACTGGCACCCGCTAACACATATAACACGACGAAGTATCAATTATTTTTTAGACTCACAATAGAAATTGAATCAATGCGTCTTCCTCTGTTTGAAATAGAACTAGTTTTTTTCACAATGTTCCACTGTGAAACAATTGTAGTTTTAATGTATGCTATAATAATCTATTTATATAACAGTTAAAGGTCACTTAACGTTTTTAAGTAGGTTTTAACATTTGTAGTATATCTGCTAAACAACAGACCAGCAGCGATCATGTCTGGTGGAGCGCATGTTGTTGGGTACATTATTAAAATTAGAAAACGAATCAAATTCCTAATGGATATTCTCTTAATTTCTATTGTTATAATTTATTTTATCTATGAAAGATCATGCATAGTGTTAACTTAAACCAAATTGTATAAATAAACATGAATAATGGTTCAAAGTGTAAGAGACTAGAGAGAGTAATGATCTCACTGGAAATTGACAGTTTCACTGAGCCTTTGTCTTGGAAGTTTTACACTTTGACAAGACTGTCATTATTCAGCACTTCTTTCTGTTTTTTAAGTATTTTTACTGTGTGGGATTGATTTTCGTTAAAAAAACCTAAAGAGTTTTTTTAGGTGAATGTATGGTCAATAATTCATATTCTCCTATATAAAAACTACGCCTTGTACAACAATACATTTTTCTAAAATTGTAAATTTTATAACATGCTATTATATAAAAAGAATGGAATTTATTGTGAAGATAAAAATGTTGAGGATAAGATAAATTACAAATGAGCTGACATTCTATAAATGTGATGGATTGCAGGAAGTGTCAGTCTTGAAATTACTTTTTCAAGGATATGATTGGTAACTTGGTTTACGGAAACAGATTTGTTTACTGACGGAAAGGATTCAGGGAAATTTTTTCTCGTAATTGTAAATTCATACCGAAATGGTCTGGAACATATTCCCTTTCCTTGAACTGTATTCACATTTACCATTACTAAGAATTATTACAAAGCTGTCCTGTATTTTTACCTGATATCATTCATCGTTTAGCATTGCAAATAACCATAAAATTGATAACTGCAATCATTTTAACACTTGATTTACTTTTACAAGAAAAAATACAATACACTTTTTTTTAGATTGTAAAATACCTTTTGCACCTACATTTTCTTATTAGATTACTGAAACAATTGACCAAATAATGTATTATTTTTGTTCAAGTTTATATTGTTCTAGCAGTAAATTAAAAACAAGTAAATTCTTCATTTATCTCTTTAATGCAATTAGGAAAGTCTTTGCAATAACTTTTTAATGATCAATTTTGTATTTTCACTCTCTTTGCTGATCCTCAAAAACTTTGGTTTTTTGGACCATAATACAACGAAATGAAAATGGACGTATGGTGATTTTGTTTATTGAAATTGTATTGGAAATTGGTTGGTTGGTTGTTCAAAGTTGTATTACTTTCACAGTAAAGTAACTTCCTGACAACTTCTAAACAAAAGGATTACAACGTTCTCGTAAAGTAATACAGCTGTTGAGTTCTCAGCTTGAAACAGAAAACTAAGTCTTCAAAAAACTGACACTGACAGATAGCGTTGCTAAATCGAGCCCGGATAGGTTTAGATGAAAGTTGATTTAATACAACAGCTGGTTCGTGTATGCTTGAACCGTAAATGGGTTCAAGAAAAAAAAATGGAAAATCTCTACTGAGCATTATTTTTTAAGATCTTTTAGAATGGGTTGGCAGAAACTGATTGGAAAATTCCAGCGAACCTTGTTTTAGTGCGGATACTAAGGTAAAAGGTAAAATAACGATCTGATTTAAAGGTAAAATATGATACGTATTTTATGTTAAAACATTTGTATTTGTATTGATAAAGTGTATAACTTACTCCCTTGGCAGATTTCTCTTTCTTAATGAACAGCCAAAGCCAATTTTATTTTTAGTTCTGTTTGGGGCACTGTTGGGTTCGTGTTTTGTTTATAATTTTTTTTTCATTATTTCAGTAGTTTGAAACCTTTTTTTAGGACCTAACCAAATAAAATTATCATAAGCAATACTCGTTCCTTAGTGCCACAATATCAAGGATAATAGTAAAGCATAAATCATAAAATTTAGCCTAAAATAATATAAACTAAATTTCGTCAACATTACCGATTAGTGTCGCTGGACATGAATTAGACACAAAAATCGAGCTTCAAATATACAATAAGATGTAAAGTTTACTCGTGCTGCTTAGTCTACAATTAAAACTCAATTAACCGACGTTTATTTCAAGACTAGATAATTTAATTGATGTTAATATTTTAGTTGGAATTATTTGAGGAAATGTGCCATAAACATTTACTGACTTGGTTGAAATGAACTATTTACTATTTGAATTTGGGTTGGCGTGAATATTACAATGGAAGAAAGCGATAAAGCCTGAACAGTTTGATATACTGAAAAGAAAACTGAATTAACATTGTGCTGCATTTCTTTATCAACCATTGAAGGAGCCGATTTACAAACAATAAAACATAGGAAAGTCATAGAACACCACCAAGTAGAATAAATAGAAATAATGTTTTTTTATTAATTATAATTGTTTTTATGGCCAACTTAAAGTGGCGATGAGTGGGTAACATTTGTAGAAAACACTAACAAACAAGATCAGCTTTTGAAAAATGATAAGATATTTACAATAAATCTTTATCGAACTGCAATGTACATCATGAGTACAATACACTTATGAAACCAAACGAGTCGATGTAATTATAGGCCATAATGGTTGAGTCAACTCTTTTAAAGTCATCGGAAATTAAGACTGTTTATTCGTTTTAAAATAACACCCGTTATAACTTACTTCACAGTTGCTTAAACTCGAGCAACAGGTACACTAGTATTTAATTACAAGCATTTTCCCTAACGCATACAACAATAAACAAAATCATGTAATGGACAGTTCAAACGATAGAATGAACTATAGATGAAATGTGTAAAGAGTGGTTCAAACTCAAACAACAATTAATCACTCGAATACGTCAAAAAAAGTTCTTTACCAGTCAAAAACCTTTCCTGATGGAAGCTGTCAATAAACAATCTAGTTGTTGGTTTTTCCGACCTTACTAAGCAATCAATCTTTGTGGTCTGCTCTTTGTTTGATAACTAACTTCATTATTTCACTAACTAAGTTAAGTTGTAATAAAATTTGTGCGATAAATTGTATTCGTACTTTGTAAGTCTTATTAATTTGTTTTTATTTTCTTAATGTATACTGATTGCATATTTGAGCTTTTTAACTCAGTATTGCTGTAATATGACAAAGTACATGAACAAGTTTTATCTTTATACATAGATTACGTTCATTTACCTTTTCAATAATTTTTTTGAGAGAGCGCGTTTTTACCTTTAGCCTCTAATAATATTAACCCCAATCACTGTGTTGGATGTTATTATATGTCACTTGCCGCCAAGATGTTTGGGTGTTGTCATACAATTGTTACACACGGACAAATGTTACATGGATGATCATAGCAACATTAACCTGTGCATGCGTTACAATGACAGTGTTGTAATTATTTATAATAGTTCCTACGCGTAGAAATGTTATGTGTTACCTTTGGCATATTTTTAAACTTTATAATTGTCACACACAATATGTCAACACAATATGTCACACAAAATATTAGTATAACATGCAACTCAAAATTTGCCTGTAATATTAGGAACATTTTTAAGAATAAAACACCACAAAATTTAACTTTCAGACCTATTAACCTCCTGAAATCAAAATTAGGCAATCCTAAAGAAAAACCATCAAAATTTGACATGTCTGGAATATATTAAATTAATTGTAATGATTGTAACATGAAATATATCGGCCAAACAAAAAGAAAAATCCAAACCAGATTCAAAGAACACCAAGCTCATACAAAATACAGAAGACCTGAACAATCTGCCCTTGCTAGCCACAGTATTAATACAGGACACATTTTCAATTTGGGAAACCTTAAAATTTTGAAACAAATTATAAAACCTCAACATCTTAATGCATGGGAATCTTATTTTATAGAAAAAACAGATCAAAATTATTGGTTAAATAATGAAGACGTCCCAATTATGAACTCGAAATTACTTAAAATAATTACATCAAGGAAAACACTGTAATATATCCAAATTTCAAAAGATTATTTTTTCATATATTTTCCAATATCCTCTTCCTCATCTGTTTTAACTTTACTTTAAACTAATTTATTATTGTAAATATTTACTTTTTGCATCAGTTTAAACACAGCCTGACGATGGAAACACGGTTTCTGAAAGCGCTTGTAAGATTAAAATAATTTATTATATATTGGCCTGGTTGACCTTTTAAATTTATTTACAATGTTGAGTGTAGATTACTTTCATTTTCTGGAACAAAAAAAACTTTTTCAAGTGAATTAAAAGCTTATTTCGAGTGGAATATTTGTATGCGAAATGAAGATTGTATTTGAATTTTTTACTATATTATAACGGTATATGCTTGACACAATGACCTTAGTTTAGTGATGTAAAAGTAAGTTATGTTTAATTTTTCTTTAGAAATACCATTTCAAAAATGTATTTTGACTTTAAAATATTTTAGCAATGTGTATTTACATATGTAAATATATGTTTTATATTACATTATAATATTAAAACCCTATACATACTTCCAATAGCTTTATAAATATAAAATATTAAACTCACATATTTCACATATTTATTTTTAAAACTAAGTACATGTCAATATGATCAAATACAGTTTACCAGGGATTATTTTTACGTAAGGTTGTTAATCCTATCCTTGCTCCCCATTTAGCATACAAATATATATATATATATATATATATATATATATATATATATATATATATATATAATTTATATATATATAAATAATTTATATATATATAATTTATATATATATGATTTATATATATTGAAACAAATATATAACACAAAACACATAATAAAAAAATTCTTAACTGCGGTTGCTATCACCTCACCTTGAAACCAACAGAGAAAAACATTACATTTTTAAGAACACCCAGGAAAAGAAATGGCTTGAATCCACTTGAGTAGTCTAAAACCATCAACCTGATCAGTTCATGTGTTTATTTTATTCGAGAGGCTTTGTTAGGAGACATTTAAAGTACTTGAGATGCAGACATGTTGATGAGTCAAGTCTCTGGTCCAATGTAATGAATAACACATCAGCTGTGCTACATCAGTCACTGTCAGAGCAGGCCCTGTATATAGAGTATGTTAATGTTGTGGACAGTCTGAATGATTTATACACTTTTATCAAACCTTTTTAATTTATTATTAATTTATTATTTATTATCATGTTAGCATCATGATACTATTTGGAATTATTTACAATGTTATAAAAAAAAAGTACACGAACCTTTGTTTTTTTTTTTTACCTACATAGTGATTATTGTGTAACATTAAAACTTTTAAATGTTATTTAACCGATTATTTACCATTTTATGGTCACATATGTCAAATATTCTATTTTTTATGCTTAGAATGTGTATTTAGTAAGTTATGAGGTATCGTGTGAATGATGTAACTGTTTCTTGAAATCTATCACAATTACCCGAAATATAATAAACGTAATATCACCTTATTTGTAAGCTAAGGTGCCTAGAAACATTCTACTATCATTCTAGCGCCCTAATTCCAGTTAATGTCCACTTGTTTATATATGTTTAAGATATTTTCGAAGAACTTTCAACAGTAGACATAGCTTTAACATTTTTTACTAGTTTTCTTCCTAAAATTAAAAGTCACAACGGTCATTTCCTTTAAAAATAATACCTCAAGACGCTGATGCACTTATCCATAACATTGACCAATTTACGGATTTACGAAGGCCGTCTTTATTCAAAAGAATTTTTTTTTAATCCACTACCATAATTTGTTACAGAAGCACACCAGAATGTTATAACAATCACCGTATATGTTAAATGACCAACAGTGATATTGTGTAATCAATCCACCATTTTAATAATGAGATAAATATATTATTACTACTTAAAAATTGTAGGCCATTACATTACCATTATAGTTTATGTTTGGTCAACCACTTGAAAAGAACATTATGAAATAATTTACGACATTCATAAATATATACATGTTGAACAATAAATTACGCAAGAAAATAAATTGAGTTCTTAAAGTATATTAAAAAGTAAATCTCGATAAAGAGGATCTTAATCAATTTAAACTGATATACGAAACTCAATTAAAACTTGCCTTTTGTTACTATTAAATGTAAAGAATGCGTTTAATTATATTGTTGCGGAGCGCCATTATTTACCCAATTAAACTTAACTCAATTCGGTGGTTACGGAACTTTAAAGTAAACAAACAAATTCGCTTACTTTGGATTTTTGTACAATCGCTGAGTAAAGGAATTTTATTAAAATACTCTTAAACTTTTGTGGTTATATTGTTTGACCTACTATACGATTTGTCGAATAATATCTTATAAATGTGAAACGATCACCTGTAAATGTGTTAACGCTTTAATTTTGGAGTGGTTTTAGAGTAAAAACTATATTTTTTCCATTTAACAGTTAAAAAAAAAAATAAATTATGAATATGCTAAATGGTACAATTTCACATTGAGGGCGTTTAGATGTTACGTTACGCTAGCTCCGTTTATCTACATAATAATAAATCTACAAAGTAGAAACTTGGAAATTATTAATTTGTATAAATATTTAAGTAACGCATTATGTAAAAACTGTTTGTAAGATTAGGAACCTTTAAAGTGGTGTGTGAGTTCCACCTGGAAGGTAAAGTGGAGCTTAATATAAGGCCAGAATTAGACTAAGCTGGGTTGGTTTGAAACTTATTTGGCAGAAAGGCTCCAAGCCTAACCACTAAGAAAACTTTGGAGTGAAGGCTGGATTTTAGGCTTATCTTGAAAATATATTTTATATAAAACGGTTTTAAATACAAAACTAAATAGTTGCAGCTGTAATAGAAATAAATTGTTCTAATATTTACTGTTCTTAGTTCACAACCGTTGTGGTACATCATTGGAAAATAAATTGTTATAACTCCTTTGATACAAAACTATAACCCGGTTCTCAATCAATATCTGTATAGCTACCATGCTTCATAACGTTCTTTCTTCTATTTAAATTATTAAGAACTTATTGAAAATCTATTTTGGTAACGTAATTTATATTCGAACGGTATTAAATAACGTATTTATATGTTTTATCCATTTAATTTTATTTTTATAAACTCTTCAGATATTCGCATTATAAATAAAAGTTAAGATTAAATTAATGCTTCAATATTTACAGTTCATTAATCAAGACTTATCCATATAATCACACTTTTGTAACTAACAAAAACCGCTTTATATTTCTTATTATTAATGACTATTAATAACAGTGTCAGTGGTTAATAGTTTGAATTCTTACTAATTTAAAATAATACGAAATAAGAAGCTTGTAGTAAACTGCACCTTGCTTTAGTAGAAGCGTATGAACCAACATGTAGACTTGAGTTGAGCCATGTTGTAAACATAAGAGCAGATCCTTGAAGGTTTGAGATGCTGGAGACAGACTTGTTAGTAAAACAGAGGTTCATCTTCCATTGATATTCACGTCTCATTTGCAAACTAAGATCTAGCTTGCATCTTAATAACAAGCTTTACCGTCTTAAAATTAATAAGTATTTTTTTAAATATACTCTTATAGTATAACTAAAATATTGTTAAAATAAGTGTCGGATTTTGATATACTTAAACGTTAATCTTTCATAAGTTTTATTAAATTTAATTCTCTATGCAATAAATTTAATTTAATAAAAAAAATTCTAAAAAAAGCAGTCACACAAACGTAAAATGTGTAAATTATTTATAATTCACTAAAATATAACACTTATGATCATGTTTGCAAATGATTCAAAATTGCTTTAACTGTACAATTTACTTTTTAGAGAAAACAAAATTCTTAAATTCTGACAACTTAGCAGTATGGTTTTAATCACCGATAACAGTTCTGTTTTATAATATTCATTTTCAGATCAAATCAAATCAATCTTTAATGTACAATAGTGATACAGTAGCTGCTTTACAATAAAAAAATTACACATGGGCTTTAGCCTGTGCGTGGTAAGAGGTCCCACTGAAATAACAGCGGTGTCTTAGAAATAACAACACCCTATTACTGAATACTCCTATCTCAAAAACCTTCACAATGTATGTAACAGACATACAAACACATTTTCAAACTTCTGCTTTTATTTAAATAGTTGTAGGTGATAACTATGACCAATTAATTAGGATATACCGTTTATGATCCAGTAGGCAATAGTCTAGTCTATACGTATTAAATGGATATGTTGAAAAAGACTGACTATATTGCCAAATTAGTAAAGATAGGCTGTATTTTCATAGGTGATCCCAACTAACAATAAAAAACATAGCCAATACATATAACAAATCCTCATACAAATTTCTTTCAACAAGGTTGGTGGTTGGGATGGAGACATTTCCACACTCGCCTACACCTATTTACAATACTCGGGGTGAGTTAAAACTAAAGGGTTTAACAGATTGAGTTGCTATATTGGTCAATCTTTGGGGACTTCGATCCCAAGGTCTTAGTTATAATCTCACATATTACTAATGTCTTAATATGTTGATGCCACGAAACTCTAAGCCAATCCTAGAGTTAAATGAATACTGAGCTAGGATGTAAAATAAGCCTATAAAACTTTTAAATTTATACGGATACTCTTCTGAAAAATTAAAGCTTTCATATTACTCAATAAATATTCTATGAACGGCTATTTATGTTTACACAAATGTTGTTTACTTCAGTTAGCATTTCAAAGGTCCAAATGAAATCTACTGATGTGATGAACCAGCACCGGTGTATTGATCAATATCAAACCAGCAAAGCCCCATGTGGGCCTTCTTGTTTACACTCATGATTAGATGGCAGTGTAAGGAGGTCTCCGCAGACCATATGGTGTAATGTTATCTAAAGGTGTCCTAATGATGCCTATACTGGTGGTTAATTACTACTTCAACCTAATTTAACTTATTTAAATAATTATTTTACTAGTAAGTTTTGATAGGTACCAAAAAGAGCTGGCAAATATCATTCTTCTACTATTTCCTTATACTATTGTCTAATATTTTTAAATTTATATACCTAATAATTTCAATTACACGTTTTAGGCTTTGCGTATAATTATTGTATTTTTTTATTATTTTTAATTCGTTTTATTGTGCTAGATGCTTTTTTGGATAGCCATTTTCAAACCCTGTTCAACTAGATCACTCATAATTGACATGTTAACCGATGTTAAAGGCTACTTCAAGTCACGAAAGCCAGGTAGTACTGTTAAGTAACCTTTTAATAAATGAATTACAAACCATAACAAGAATATATACTTTTATATCAAGAGCGAGATGATAAAAACCAAAATATATCAAATACGTATTTACACACAACACCTTCTAAAAGCAGTTATTTGAAATTTTTGAGTGGTCCCTACTTATTACGTTAAGTTTATACAGATTCACATGCCTCTAGTGTAACTTCACACACAGTTATGTTCACCCGCGTGAAGTTCGCCCCACCATAATGAGCACAAATTATAAAAACATGTCCATAATTTAGTGCTGAATTTGTGCTTCTCAAAGGTATATATAAAAAAAAAATTGTGCTCAACAATAACACACCAAAAAATTATAAAAACTGTTGGCGGGGCTAACTTCACGTTCAGCCCGCCACCAAAGGAATTAACAATGTATTATACATAGAAATTTAGTGCTCATTTTGTGCTACAAAAATATGTAGTTTTTATAATTTGTGCTCAAAAAACATCCGAGTAAATGAGGAAAAACTGCCGCTGGTGATGACGTCATCTGCCCCGCCACATTGAGCAAATCGGTTTGAAAATGGTGTCATGATTTAGTGCTCATTTTTTGCTACAACAATATATATGTTTTATAATTTGTGCTCTTAAAACACCCGAGTAAATGAGGAAAAACTGCCGCCGGTGATGACGTCATCCGCCCCGCCACATTGAGCAAATCAGTTGAAAATTGTGTCGCGATTTAGTGCTCAGTACCTGGGGACCGAGCCTTGCTCGGGGTAAATCATTAGTTTACTCTGAAAGCAGTTTAGTATTGCAGATACATTAATCCACTCCCAAACTCCACACTACTCACCTTTACTACTTCCTTCACCATTCCCTTCGTCGTAGACCTGTTTGCCCTCCTTCTCTATACCATAGAATTGCAGATACATAAATGCCACAGACAGTTCCCACACTCTGTACTGCTAGCCTTACTACTTCCTCCACCATTTCCTACGTCATAGACCTGTTTTCCTCCCTTCTCATAGCATTTCAGGATTGTACATAGCTTAATCTAATCCCCAACAGTTCCCACGCTCCACACTGCTAGCCTTTTACTACAATCATAGATAAAAAAAGTCCTGCTACAATGTATCGAGTAATCTTCAGTATAATCTTTGCTCAATAGTAACAACTGGTGTTTTTCCTTTTGTACTGTATTTTGTAATTTGGTAGAATACTGTACATAGACTACTTACAAGTCTTTTGTTTACTTTTTCCTTGTTATTTAATTCAGCCAAGATGGTTACTTAGCAACCCATAAGACTAATGTAAAAGAAAATGTGATTTTTTCCGAGCAAAGCTCGGTCCCCAGGTACTGACCACTAAATCACGACACCATTTTCAACTGATTTGCTCAATGTGGTGGGGCGAATGACGTCATCACCGGCGGCAGTTTTTCCTAATTTACTCGGGTGTTTTAAGAGCACAAATTATAAAACTTATATATTGTTGTAGCACAAAATGAGCACTAAATCATGACACTATTTTCAACCAATTTGCTCAATGTGGCGGGGTGGATGACGTCATCACCAGCGGCAGTTTTTCCTCATTTACTCGGGTGTTTTTAGAGCACAAATTATAAAAACTATATATTGTTGTAGCACAAAATGAGCACTAAATTTCAATGTATAATACATTGTTAATTCCTTTGGTGGCGGGCTGAACGTAAAGTTAGCCCCGCCAACAGTTTTTATAACCTTTTGGTGTGTTATTGTTGAGCACAAATTTTTTCATATATACCTTTGAGAAGCACAAATTCAGCACTAAATAATGGACATGTTTTTGATGGTGGGGCCAACTTCACGCGGGTGTTATGTTCTCATTGTTATGTGTAACCGCATCTGAATTGTGGTTTGACAGTCGTGCGTTGCTGTGGTTGTACGTGTGCAGCAGGTGGTTGAGCTAACCATTTTTAAACTGGAATGGAGAATTAACCAATTGTAAAAACATTGGATTTTAAATGAGGGTTTAGAATGAATATTGTTTTAGTATAAACATATAATTTTCTAATTGAATACAGTCTTTTCTTAGTCATGTTTATATTAAAATACAAAGCAAATCAAATGTTGTACATATATAATTAAAAAAATATACTATGACTAAACAATGCAACTTTATTTAGACACTATCCTATCCTGAAAATATCTTTAATTATCTTTTAGGTCACCTTTAAATCTGAAGGTCGCTGTTCCAATCGAGATCGTTTCCAGACCTACATGTCTGTGCTGTTGGACTTTCAATTGTTGATTTAATTTAACCAAATCGTTGACGTAAAATAGTAATACTACCAAGGGCATCGAAGTTTTCCCTACAAATACCAAAAAAATACGATAGGAGTAGATTTACACATAGTTAACATTAACCATGCTATATAACTCGTACATTTACAATATGCGTCCTAAATATTCTTTAAGTAAGTATTTTAAAGATGACTACCGTTTTTAACCCCTATTAAGAAAATTTCTTAACTTACTATTAAGAATTATTCATTATTTAATAATGAAATAGTAAAAATAATATTATATTATATTAGTAATTATTAGTATGCATAACAAGTAATTCAAATAGTTCTAAGTATTTAAGGATAAAACTAAGTATTTTATAAAGTTCGCCTTAATACGCAATGGTATACAATGGTGAACAGAACTTCAAAAAAATTACAGTACAAAACATTTTCAGAAAATTAAAAACATTTGAAAAGACTATTACAAAAGTTACGAAAGTAACAATTCAGAATCTCAAGCTAAACATTTATGCTTTTTTTCTTAAATTTCATAGAATATCACAGCGTATGTTAAAATTGGTTATCCTTTAGGTCACCTAAAAGAATCATCAGTTAATATCCGATACACCAAGGAAAGTACTATTAATTCTGGAACACACCCTATAAATGATGTCGTGCATTTCAAACAAATGTTTTCAGGTAATCACCTGAGTTTTCATTTGCATCGGATTTAAATTCTGTAATGAAAGAAAGCACGAAACCAAATTTATTGTTAATCAGGTGACGGAATGTATGGAGACTTTGAGCTGGTAGAGAATACCACACAACATTTCTTACAAACATATTAAATGTTTGTAGTTTTTGTTCAAAAGTATAGCAATACATTGCTTTAACCAATGTATATTGAATAAACGTAACGCATTCTTGCTTTTTATTGCTGAATGTATTGATATCAACGTCTAAAAATCTCATACTATCTAAAAACTGTTTACTTTTCAAACTGATCCCAGTATATTGCTCCTTTTCTTTGGATTCCCTCTCAAAGAACTCCTGACAACCCTCATACGAATGTCTTGTTTGAGAACGACGAGCTTTTTTATAAAAACAGATGACAAGCAATGGTCTTTATATGGTTTTATCTTAGACTTATTGTATTGCAAATACAAGCAAAACAAATATTTACAACAGTTTATTATTTGATTGTCACAACAAACACTATTGAGTTTTTTTAGAACGTTAACAAAAACTAAATAAACATTCCTACAATTTATGATGACGCAAGGTATAGAAAGTTGTTCATGAAATTAAACGTCAAAACTATAGGTGCTAAGCAAAAGTTCTAAGAGTTAAATATGGAAAAAGGTTATTTTTTAAATTCATTATTTTATCATTAAGGACTTTATACAACTAATTCTATTCTGGAGATAAAGCGCAATCTAATGCTCTAAACTACGAGTCTAATGCTTTACTCATTTTTAAGCTTTAGGAAATAGAGTTAACAACTACCTGCTTTTACACTTACCAACAACTAGCTTAACTGTTGTCTGCAAACGGTGTAATACGATAAAGGTACTAAATATTGCCATGCTTTCATGCTTTATTGATTGAACCCCTTATTTATACTAACAAATGCCATATCCGTTGATCTTCTATTTGTAGTGCATCGCCTTTATGTAGCCTATTGAAATTCCAAAATATATTGCATGAAGGTTTGTTCTAATTGTTTTCAACAGTGGTGTAACATGCTAAACTTTATTTCAAAAACATTTTGTTAAAGAACATTCGCAATTTTTAATTCCTAATTCACATATTCACGTGTAATTATAATTGAAAAATCTTGTTCGTTCTTGTCATGTGCTTAAGTAATCAGATGATTATTGTTATTGTTTACATTTTATCTTTTGTGTTGAATTAGTTCTGGAATAAAGCTTACTAATTAATTTACGTGTATTTAGTATATTTTATGAAGATATATCAATGGCGACGAGTGATAAAAGTGAAAATGAAACTAGAAAATTAAAACAGCAAAGAGGAATCATAAAATCACAAATTGCAAGGACTTTACATGTGCTGAAAACTAAAGGTTCATCTATATACGATGCTCTGGGCAGACAAACTCTACTGGATGAAACGTGGAAAAGATTCACCGTGTTACATGAACAGATTATAACAACTACAGACAATGAAGATGAAATTGAAAGAGAAGAAGATTATCGTAGAGATGTAGAGGAAACATACCTCGAGGCAAGAGCTTTATTACAACCATTCTTTGTCACTACTAAGCAAACAAAGTTGAAAGGAATGTTTCTAGTGAATTAAATGATCCTTATAAATTGAACATACCGAATGTGAGTTTCACACCCTACTCAGAAAATGAAACCTTTCGGAATTTCCTAATGCGGTTTAAAAATTTCTTGGATCTAAAACAAATCAAGGAGCCCAAAACCAAAACACAACTGTTTGTTAGTACTCTTACACCCGAAATGCATCAGGCATTATGTGACACAATTGCTCCTGAGACACCAGGTGACAAATCGTGAAGAACTATCAGATATACTGCAAAACTGTTTGGAACCTACTCCAAGTGTACTTGCTAATCAAAATAGGTTCATCAGTAAAGTTCAAGATACTGAAGAGGGAATTTCTACGTACGCTCGAGAATTTTAAACGTTTGGCAATTGACTGTGACTTTAAGTGTTACAACTGTGAACATTCAGTCTGTGATATGTTCTTGAAGATGCAATTCATTCGAGGATTAAGAGATAATGAAGTGAGAGTTAGGCTTCTTCAGGAAAAAGGAAATATATAATCATTTAAGGAAGTGGTAGAAATAGCTATTTCTATTGAACAATCCAAACTGGAAAGTTATGCAATAAAACCTAAGTACTCTCATTACGTTACAGAACAAACTAAAGATGTTAACTATGTGAGTAAACAACCTGGATTAACAAGAAAGAGTAGAAATGAAATCAAACCGCATATTACCTTTCAAGATTTAAGAGGTAAATGTTACAGATGCGGCAGTACTCAACATAAAGCTGATACTTGCAAGTTTAAAAATGAATTTTGTAGGAAGTGTAATAAGATCGTACACATTGCGAATGTTTGTCTTACACGCAACAGGGTTAGCAATGCAAGCGAGAACACTTACAAGCTAAAATCGAATCAAATTGATGTTGAAGATGATAATGAAAACATTCATGAGGTTTACATGGTGGGGACACCAAATGTGAATGACAAGTTCATGATTAACGTTTCTATTGAAGGCAAGTCATTGAATATGGAACTTGATACAGGGGCGGCTTTGAGCTCATTATCATACAGTGATTTTCTTAAACTTGAACTTAATAAACGTCTATTCAAGACGGCAGTGGAAATGAAAACATACACTGGAGAAATTATAAGTCCTGTAGGAGTCTTGTTTTGTTGAATGCAAGTACAGAGATTTCAGTTTCCATGGGAAACTCTATGTTTTAAAACAAAATGTAGACCCAATATTTGGACGTGAATGGCTCCGAGAAGTCAAGATGGATTGGGCTGATATAAGTCTTGCGGATACTAACACATCACAGGAACTTGATAAACTCCTAACAACTTTTCAGGACATTTTCAAGGCAGAAATCGGTAAAATAAATTCAGAACAAGGACATATACAGCTAAAGGAAGGAGCTAAACCAATTTTTGTTAAACCACGACAAGTACCTTATGCTCTAAGGAAATCTGTTGAAGATGAGCTATATAGACTAGAGAGCAGTGGTATAATCTCCAAAGTTGAAAACTCGCAATGGGGAACGCCAATTGTTCCGGTAAAAAAGCCTAATGGAAGTGTAAGGCTCTGCGCTGACTACAAGGTAACAGCCAACAAACTAATATTAGATGAGAAGTACCCTATCCCTCGCATTGAAGACATTTTTACACACATGAATAGAGGAAAATTTTTCTGCACCTTGGACATTAGTAATGCCTATTTGCACCTTCCTATGGATGAAGAATCAAGAGAAATACAAACCATAAATACTCATTTAGGTTTGTTCAAAGTAAATCGCCTAATGTTCGGTATAAAAGTAGCTCCAAGTATATGGCAACGATTTATGGACAAGGTTCTCCATGGACTAGAAGGAACTGTATGTTTCTTTGACGACATACTCATTCAAGGGAGCACATTCCAAGAAACTATGAGTCGACTAAAAGAGGTTTTTCAAAGAATTAGACAATACAACTTACGATTGAATCGGGACAAATGCAAATTCTTCAAGAAAAGTGTGAAGTATCTAGGCCATGTTATAGATGAGAATGGTCTTCATAAATCACCTGACAATGTTGAAGCTATAAGTAAAGCAAAGCGACCCGAAGATGTTACTCAACTAAGAAGTTTCCTAGGACTCACAAATTACTACACTCGATTTGTGCCTAACATGTCAACCTATCTGGAACCATTAAATAATCTACTAAGACATGGAAAGAAGTTTACATGGAATAAGGAGTGCGAGGATGCCTTTGTAAAGATCAAAGTAGAAATCACCAGTGAACGAATATTAGCTCATTATGATCCGAGTGAAGCATTGGTACTTGCTACAGATGCAAGTCCAACTGGCTTAGGTGCTTGTTTATCTAACAGATACAAAGATGGATCAGAGAAATCAATAGCATTCGCCTCAAGAACTCTCACAAAATCAGAAAGGAAGTACAGCCAAATCGAGAAAGAAGCGGTAGGAATTTACTGGGGGTTGAAGAAATTTTTCGCCTATTGTTATGGAAGAAAATTTGTTCTAATAACAGATCACAAACCCCTCGTTTCCATTTTTGATCCTGCAAAAACCTTACCTTCAATGACAGCTTCAAGAATGTTTAACTATGCTCACTTTTTATCAGGATTTGATTACACGATTGAATACCGCAATACAACAGAACACGCTAATGCAGACTTTTTATCTCGATTTCCGGTCACTGAGGTACCAGAAAATGTATTTGATGATCACGAGCAGTACCTGATGAACCAAGTGGAAGCAATGCCAGTGACAAGAATAAAGATTGAAGAGGAAACAAGGAAAGATGAAAATCTCAAAGTGATATCACACTATTTAAACACAGGAAAAAGTTTAAAAGAACTGGGTTTAAATGACAATGAGTTTTGCTTAATGGATGGCTGTGTGTTCAGAGGGAATAGAATATGCGTACCTTTAACTTTAAGAAAACAAGTTCTAAACGAGTTGCATGCCGGTCATATGGGCATGACGAAGATGGCACTTCTGGCTAGAAGTTACTGCTATTGGCTAAATATTGATCAGGAAATAGCAAATTTAGTCAAACATTGCTATTCATGCCAACAAAAACTCAAAAGTCCACCTAAGGAAACGGTCCACCCATGGGAACCTCCAAGCGGGCCATGGGAACGTATTCACGTAGACTTTGCAGGACCAATAAAAGGCTGGAGTTACTTCATTGTTGTCGATGCTTACAGTAAATGGGTAGAGGTCATCCCGACTAAATCGACAACAACTGACTGGTGCCTAAAACAACTAGATAAATTATTTGCAACATTCGGTTTTCCTCATGTCCTTGTTTCAGACAACGGGACTCAGTTAACATCAATTTTGTTTGAAAACTACCTCAAGAAGTATCAAATAATACATAAAACAATCGCTCCTTTTTGTCCAAAATCTAATGGTCAAGCAGAAAGGTCTGTTCAAACGGTCAAGAACCTCTTACATGCTTGTTGGGGAGGACACAGTGAGGATAAGGTAAACACGATACTGAAACAGCTAAGGAAGACGCACCATTCAGCAACAGGACAATCTCCATACTTGCTTATGTTTGGAAGAAACATAAGGACCGAAATGGATTTAATGGTTGAGAGGACACCCACACCACAAATCAAACGTCAAGTTTTAACTAGAAGAAGTTTCTTAAAAGGACAAATAGTGTTGATGAGAAATTACTCAAACATGTCAGAAGAAAAGTGGTCAACAGGAACAGTAGAAAGGCCACTTGGGAACGTGATGTATCTTGTTAAATCAGAAGACGGGAGGTTATTTAAGAGACACTGCGACCAACTAAGAGCAGCTTAATAGGGGGGAGGATTGACATATGCTTAAATAATCAGATGATTATTGTTATTGTTTACATTTTATCTTTTGTGTTGAATTAGTTCTGGAATAAAGCTTACTAATTAATTTACGTGTATTTAGTATATTTTATGAAGATATATCAGTTCTAAAATGGCAGTGGCCTTATAATTTTAATTGTGTAAAGAAATACTTGTTTTATAAAAAGATGTAAATTAAAAAAAACAGCAGTGTAAATATTTTTTTTCGTTCTTAAAAGCAACCTTATAATTTAAATTAGGTAACAAATTGCTTATTTTATGAAAATATGTTAATAGTACTACTATTTAGAATTTTAAACTTTCTATCAACCCTCACCAATATCAAATAAATTGTGCACAAATAAGTTTACCCTGTATACGAACGTAACTTATCTTACTATTGTGGTTTAGAAAACTTTAAGATTAACTTTAGACAAACTAGTTTGAACATTTAAGTAAAAGTGAAAGTCTATAATGTAAATTAAATCTAGAGATGCCACAGATAAAATGCTATTTGGTACGAAACATTTACACCAGACGGAAATGAGCATTTGACTCAACGCCAAAACAAAGTGGTAAGGCGGATCCATAACTGACGGGGGCGGAAAACTTTTGGGACTTGGACAAGGGCCAACATATAGTAACTTTACAGCTTTCAACACTGTGTTATTTCAAATAGAGGGGAGGAGGTTGGTGTCACTGAATTGAAGAAAAGGTCTGTCTGTTTTTTCGATTATGTAATGTGTTAAATGTATATATAATAAACAATGAATTAATAGTCCCATAAAAAGACTGTCTAAAGGTTGAATTGGGAGTAATAAGGTAGTGAATAGTTAGATTTATCTATTTAAATATTTTAATATTATACTAAATTTGAAAGTACACCAAATAAATAGTTTTTTTTTCTATTTTGTTTTCATTCTTGTAGAATTAAAAAAAAAATATTATTGGCTTAAATAATATTGATCAATTAATTTGCCATAATCTTCAATATAAAAAATATGTAAATGTTGTACATATTAACTCCTTTCCTTATGCGTTTTCCTGAGACGCAATGATGCAATGATATAAAATAAAAGTTTCTCCTATTTTGTTAATTTATAATTTTTTTCATTTTTATTAAATGCTCTTTACTTAAGTGTTATGACTAATTGATGGTAATTATTAATATTATCGAAGCAAAGGGTCATTATTAAACAGGTGGAAAAGCAGTATTTTTTGATTAATTCTTTATTTATTGTCTTCATAATTTTAATAAAAGTAAGATTAAAAGAAAAAAAAATTCTTCGATCAATGACATGGAAATAAGCCAATCACCCCTCCCCCTATACAGAGTTCTACCCACCTTTATACTACGCCCGTAACATTTTACAACATTTATTGTTTAACGATAAAGTTCATTGCTAAAAAGTTTTGTTTTACTGCTTACACTTTTACAACCAATGTTTGTCATAGTTTCAAATAATATAGTCAGAATACTAATAAGTATATTTCATTTTATCGTTAAAACTTAGTGTAAATAGTGTCAATTATTTATTTTTTTTTTTTTTGCCTAAAGACATTATTTGTATTGTGAAGTAAAACCTTTCTGAACTTTTGCGATTATGGAAAAGAATCACAAAAACTAGTTATTAGTAATGATCTGATATCAAAATATTGGCTCTTATATAGTAGAAAAGGTTTATTAAATCACTATGATAAACCTTGACTATGAATATAACCGCGAAATAATTGACCACAAAAAATATATAGACTGTCAAAACAAATTATGCTTGTCTCTTTAAAGAATCAATGAAAGTTATACTTCTAATTAAAGCTTTAAATACTGTGCTCACCAACCATATTGTTCAATAACATATTTCCTATGTAATTATCTAATTGTGGCATAAGTGTTGTAGTTTAAATAATTTATTTCATTTTTATAATATATTTTTGGGATTATTTTATTTTGAATCATCTCAAAATTAATTACGATAACAGTATAGGATGTAAGATTATAATTAAAATTGTTTTCATACTTTCAAGGTGTTCATATTTTATTTAAATTTTATTATATACACGGTTATAATAAAACGAAAAAAAAACTAGCAATAATAATTAACAACCAAGTTTTTTTTTGTTTAAGCCTTTAGTTAATTAGTTTTGTTTTGTGTTAATGGAGTTAGAAACTTGCTCTGCCTTTATTATAAAGTTCCGGATAAGCGGAAGCACTCAAGTTCTATTATTTTTTAGCCCTCGCTGAAATTCAAGAACAAGTAAAAAAAAACCCAGATGCAAAAGTAGGGTTGATATAGTTAGGAAACTGTCAAAATTGGTAAGATTATAAATTTATGGCACAAATGTAAGTAGAAAATGTTTAGTTTGCAATAACAGACACGACGTTTTTCATTTATAATATGTTTGTGAGATTGACAGACATTGATATAGATAACTTACCAATACATGAATGATGATACATGACGGGTAAATATTATTCGTATTAAATTAACCATGTTTTTTGTTTGTAATTTTCTAAGTGATGTATTTACTTATACAGTAATGGGTATTGGATAAAATGAGTGGGACCAGCTACATAAACACGCCATTTGAATTATGATTCCATTTAGATTTTCAATGGAGCTTCTTAATTAATCAATATTATCATATTTAGGCTGTAATCACCCAAATGCACGAGAATGAATATTTCTATGTGGGAATTTATTATTATTATTATTATTATTTTTTTTTACTCAATTGGCATTAAAGATAGTGAAACTTAGACTCGTTAAAAATACTTCACCACTCATAAACATTTAATCATTTTATTACCAAATATATATTTTTATATTAAAACTTTAGTTAGGAAAAGAAGATCAACGTTGAAGGGCTTCTTCAGAGTCACAAATTGTATTACTTGTACAACGTGAGGTATTGTGGCGGTGTTTTGAAATCATGGGAAATTTATGTCCCCAAGAACAAAACATGACTGTTAAAGAAAGGAAGAATTACGGCTTGTAAAGATGGATGAAGCAATGGGATACAAAGTGTTTGTCCTGTCAGCAAAACCTACCCGACAACATACGAGGTTACTGCTATTGTAGGTTATAAATTAGAAATTTCCTTCCAATAGGACATTTCAGCTTGCATGAAAAAAATGCACGCTATAGTAGCTAACGCAAAAATTGATTATTACATAGTTTATTGTAATATTGTTGATTTGTATTTCATAGGATCTCAATAACAAAATGTTCTTAAAACCTACTTAAAACGCATTTATGAATTTAAATTATTTCAAATTTCAAACTTATGAAAATTCCATAAATTAACCAACAGTTATTTTTTTAGGTACTTTACGATTTGATATGTAATGTAGTAAACAATAAATTAATGCTATGAAAAACAACAAAAAGTGATGTTTAGTCATTGAAATAGTTGTTTAGCAAAAACTTTAAAAAGAACCACCTAGCAACAATGTAAAGGGCAGGCCAGGAATTGGCGTTTTTAATTATTGACAACAACGTAAAAAGAAGTATAAGCATTTTCGTTTATAAACCGTGTCTGAATTATTGAGAACGCGTGAGAATAGCTAGTAGTAAATTATTTGGATTGGATTCCAATCTCTAAAATTATCTATACTTAATCGTGGAGGTGTAAGTTTGGTTATGGCAGGACCTTAATAACATAAAAAAAATCTAAGTATAAGAATAGTAAAAAACATAGCAGCATAATAGTGACCGTGGTTTGTGTGACGCTTAGACGTTATGTCATAGCACGCTATGGGATCATTTCATCCACAAACTTATAAAAACAAACCTGCTATTAATATTTTGTTTGCCATTTTGAAGCTTCACACCTAAAGCACGGGTCACACTAGGCTGCTCGGCAGCCGCTGGTGATCAGCGGCTGGCACCAGCACCACGAAGCAGCAGCTTTTCCACGGGTCACACTAGGCTGCTTGTTAGCCGCTGGTGATCTTGATATTATTTGTGAGGTTTTGTAACAAATCACTGTAAGCTGCTTATAGTGCTTATTTGACGTTTTTACTTCTTTAAAGAAACGTCCCACAAGTACTGTACGTTTAGTTTTGGAATAAAAAAATCTATAACCTGCTTCCCCGACCACCTAAGCTCAGTAATTTCTATGCTACAAATACTACTTTAATCGCCTAGTTTAAAGCTCAGTTTTTGTCGCCATTTCGTCCTTTTTTGGGTCCTCATCCAGCACATGAGTACTAGTTATTAGTAAACTAGTACATTCAAAAAGCAGCTTATCTTTTAGACAAATTTCAAAAAGGTAAACACCAACCTTTCCTGAGACGCAATTATGCAATGATATAAAATAAAAGTTTCTCCTTTTTTGTTAATTTATAATTTTTTTCACTAAGACGCAATGATGCAATGATATAAAATAAAAGTTTCTCCTATTTAAAATATACAACAAAAACTTAGTTCCATACTTATATCTTATACAGTACATATAAGTTATATGTACTGTAAAAAAAATACAGTACATATAAACGTCACAGCATACAACATAGAACATATTTAAACATATTTAAATACAACATATAATATACAACATATATTTACAAAAAATTAATTTAAATTTATTTAATATACAAAAATATACAACATATTTTTTTACAACATATTTAAATCTAATTATTTAAATTGTAACTAGTTAGGAATATTAACATAAGAGACATTTTGTTTCTTCATATAAGTTATATAAGTGTTGCTGGCGACCAGGTGTGGCCAGGTTAGAGAACGAGTTGTTAGGTTATTACAACATCGTTGGTGTTGTATTTATTCTGAATGTACAACGTTAATAGTTTAATAAAAGTCGTTTTTCACTTACCAAGTAAGTGGTAAGAATAAAACCAAGTATTACTTGGTTTTATAATATTGAACTGAGGATGTATGAAAGAGAAATAATTTTATTATAAGATGCTTAACCGCAAGAAGAGACGTTAGTGGATCAGGCCATGGATACAAATAATTTATAAATAAAAACACTTTTTAAAAATGCCACGTTTTTAAACGCACAAAAAAAAAGAATCAGAAACATACCAAAATGTTTTACGAATGTCAGTCACCACCACATACATTCCAGGCATTACTACAATTAGTTAAACCTCTAATTAAAAAATTTTAACAGTTGCTTTTGTCCTTTTGTGTTGTTAAACCAAGTTGGAAATTATCGTTGGTCGCCGATGGCACGCTTCTACAAGTGGTCAGACTGCGCTGCTCGCTGGTGTCAGCGAGTGCGAGTGGTCACGTGACCTCTAGTCGCCGCTGCCTCGCTACCAAAAGTTGAACATGTCCAACTTCGCCAGCCGCTGACAAATACTCGCTTGCTGACGCGGTGCCAGCTGCGA
Organism: Macrosteles quadrilineatus; assembly: GCF_028750875.1. NCBI lineage: Eukaryota > Metazoa > Arthropoda > Insecta > Hemiptera > Cicadellidae > Macrosteles > Macrosteles quadrilineatus. The sequence continues at coordinate 64,240,264 of NW_026542597.1, forward strand.
ATTTTGTGGTCACATCAAGCTGACAGTAGCGGCTTCTTTCAATTCACCGCTGATGCCAGCCTAGTGTGACCCGTGCTTAAGTTTAATTGGCTGTCATTACAATATTACACTAGTAATGTTAATATATGTAATTTTAATTTTAGGTTAAATCAAGTAATAAAATGTTGTGTCAAGCAAATCTTTCCAAACATTTCTATTTTCATGTTATGCTTTGTAAATGATTTAAAGTTCCATACAGTACCATTTTACTTTAGTCTTCACATGAATCAGTGTAATAGTTAAATGTAACGACAATGTATTGGGTTAATTTATATTTTTAATCGCAACGTTTTTAGTTGGTTATAATCTCTTACTGTTACTGATCAAAGAGAAAGTTAGGCTATGTACGTACCTAATTTAATGGTTTTTATTCGTTGAACTCAGTCTTTTTAATTTTTATTTAAACTTAATTTCAATTTCAGACCTAATTTCAATGTAACTTACCACACCTATAAGTAAATTACAGTTAATTAATTATTTTACTGGATATTATGCTTTTTATCTCACTGTACTTTTGAATCATTACCAGTGGAAGATAAATGTAGCTAACCTAAATTATAATTATCAACCCACAAAAGAAGTTTTGCTTCTTTGATGTTGAACTGGAATATTCTTAAAGGCTTTCATTATAAAATTATTCCTGAATTTTTTGTTAATAACAAAAAATTTGATATAAAAAAACATGTATAATATGATTTCAAGTAGAGATCCGTAATTGACTACCCGTGTCCAATAAATGTCAATACATTCCGATAGCTCACATGTCCTCTACAACAGTTAGTGTGATTGGCTATCGCTATCACCTGATGAAGTGGCGCTTAATTTCGTACATGATGATGATACATTGTGGATTAATGGCTTGAAACAGAATGGAAGGAAAGTGTTAGAAAAAATTAATAAAATATAAATACGTAAATACAAATAAACGTCTAATAATAATTAGGTATAATTGGTTCAATATATATGAAAGTTGAATATTGGCTTAACATCTAAGTCGAAGGTAAGACACAGTTATTCAATTCAAGAGCAGAAATTGTATATTTCATCACTAGGGTTGAGAGTGACTCTTTCCATCATGAGCCCAAGTTTTCCGAGTTTTAGTCACACTACAGTATTGTTTAACAAACTAGGTTAGAGAACGAAAATTTTTTTCGTACAATTACCTATGACTCTTATAGTAGCTAATTGCATTTACTTGATTTTGCCGCACTCATTTTCTTTTGCCACACTCTAGTATTTAGTAATACGTGTACGCTTGAAAATCAGTTGACAACACTAAACTTAAAGATGCTACGACAGGTTGTGCAGCGTTTCTCGTTTCGTTCAACGCTTAGATTTAACTTAACCTAAAAACGTGTTGTATAGTATAAAACAAATTTTATTTAAATGATTTATATTAACTGAAAGAGAAATATAATGTCTAATGCGAGTTACACAAATAGTTACACAAATTACTATTTAATATAAGGAAAACAAAAAAAAACTACTTCCAACTTGTTTGTTTCCAATTTGCAAAAGCATATTACAAACTCTCACTTTATTCAATCACTATTACGATTGTATTATTGTATTATTGTATTATTGTATTGTATTGATTGTATTATTGTATATTATATTGTATATTAGCTGCTTTAGACCCGCGACGCATAAATTTCAATGTTATGTTATTTTTATTTACTTCAGTGTGACAAAAGTATATTTCAAAATGAGATTAGAAAGTGAGTGATTACAAAATTGTCGTAAGTACCCCACTTTCAATTGTGTTTGAACGTTACTTTAACTACAGAACAAGGGCTAATTATGTTTTGTATATATGTTTTAATTCATTAAGTTTCAATTCACCTTTTAAGTAGCCCCTTTTACTAATTTGTATCTATCTTGATCTTTGCTTGATTTCTCATTTGTTATGTTAATAGGGGTTATTAATTTTCTTTTTCATTTTATTTCAGTTTAATGAAAACATATGAAGTTAAAAAAATTATAAATAGAGAATGAGGATATAATCAATAACTAAATTTCGAAATGTCAATCGCATTAATGGTCAGCTAACTGTGTAAACATTTTAATTGAATCTTTTTTATTTAACTTCCAGATATTGGAAAGAAAGCCGGCTCAAACACAAGAGTGAATAAAAAGCGTAAAAGAGAGAAGAGACAGTTTACTTTTCACACCGCTGATTTCATTTAAAAGAAATTACTTCCTCTGTCAATTCCACCGCAGTGGCTCTTAAAACTCGATAAAACTAATTAATTGGATACGAAAATAAGAGTTAATTACATTTTTATTATCTTCTTATTGCATAATAGGTATGTAGTAAAATACTGTATGTTACAGTGTTACAGGGTACTCATAGTTTAGACGTAGAAACTCGTTATATTATTATTATGTCGTACAAGGTATATTCGATGTACCAGTATATTAAATCTCTGGCTTGGCTTGCTATTAAATTTTTCAGAAAGATTTTTTTTTTTTTTAGAAAATATATAGCTTTGTCGTGGTTATACAATTTTTTAAAACCTTGTTAATACATCGAAACATTACCACTCCTAATAAAAGTCGAGAGTTAAATTACAATCATGTCTTTCTTCATTTGGATGTACTAAACACTTAAATATGTGCTTGATCAACAAGCATAAAAGAATCCCTCTATTTATCGTAAATTAAGATATATTATCAGCAAGCTTAAAATAAAGAAAAAAACCAAAACTATTTGTAGATCCTTTTCTTTGTACGGTCAAAAGGTGCTAGCGTTAATATGTTATAAGATTTTTCATATTACCATTTTTATACATGTTTTAGCGAAATAATTCTTTTAGAGCTAGTAAGTCTATGAATTAGGTAGCTATAATTTTAATATTCCATACAGAAGTTTTGTTATTTCGTATTAAATCTTCAATGCGATGGATCATACCAATTTCGTTAAATCTTATATCTGAAGATAGTCAACACAGATAATGTATGTTCTCAGCATTGCCATCTTGAGAAGTTTATTACAGGTGAAATAATTGAGCCAAGTGTTTTGCCAGGAATATTTCTAAACTTCTGAGTTAGAAGTAATGTAAATTATAAGTTATTGTTGATACACCCCTGAAAACTAGTGAAAGATTGATTAGTTACACATTTCAGTACTTCTTTTGCGAACTCTTATTTTATTTTACTCAGAAGAATGAGCAAGGAAACGAGGTAGTATGATAAAATGTACAAAACAACCTGATAGTCAAATACAATTAGGAATGTGATAATCTGCTAATGACCGCCAGAAATATTTCCAAGCAAGAGCTTATAGAAGACAGTTTCTGATTACTAATCTAACTTCGATTGCTGGCTATATGACTAGAACAGAAGTGATGCGCTTTGGACAAAACAAACATAGGTGACTCGTGTATATTTTTCCCAGAAACATGTAAGAAGTATCTTGCAGCTGCTTTCACATAGTTGCTTTAAAAAGTATCTTCGGGGTGGAAAAAGTTCATGAAACTATGGACACGGGTTAAATAGTTTCTACTGTGACGCCAGTGCAGGCTAAGACTTCCTCGTGTGAAGTTGTACATATTCAAGACTTAGTCTGTTAACAAGGTAAACTTTTGGTCTCCAACTACCAATCAGCATCCATATTAAATGCAAACTTGTCATTGGTTTATCCCGTGTGAGTAAACATCTCCACCAATCACCGTGAACCAATTTGTATTTATTGATTACTTTAATGTGTCTTGTCACATTAAACAACTGTGACAGTTTAGTCAAACCGCAAGTGTTAAAATTAATCATTGCTTTTTTATTACAGACGCATTGTTAAAATAAACCATTATCTATTAGACCCAGTCTGAGGTCAGACTAAGAGCCTCATGTGTAAAATGTTTGTTATGTTCTTTAACAAATATTATAAAGTTGTAAGCTGTAAAGTAACTGTCTAGGCGCTTGCTCAAGGAAAAGAAGCTTCGCTTACTGACAAAAGGATATGCCTTACCACTTTCTTTTGGCACAAAGTCAAATGCTCATCACACCTCAGTAAATTTATATATACACTTTTATGACGGTTTTGTATACAATCATTCAATATATACACTTACAATGATTACAAAAATGTCTTCAATGATCTCTTGTAAATATTTTAAAAATAATACTTATACTGGTATCAATTAATTCTGGGAACATTTATATTTTGTTTTGGGATTAAAAGTATTTTTTTATTTGAATATAGGTTACTCGATGATCAACTAAATTATCAACATAATATAATTTACTAGGCATCTACGGTATACTTGCAAATAACAAAGTACAGTACGAAAGAAAAGGATATTCAGGTGAATACCAGGAGTATGGCGTGACACGTGTCGGAGAGGTTTAAACACACGTGTTCAAAGTTATGTACCATTCCTCTCTCCGACAGTCGTACCACAGTATGATCGGAGTCGGACCGATGATCACAGTATGATCGGGTGTATGACAAGTGTGTCCCCGCCTTTAACGGCAACATCCGCGATCGGCCTTTCGGTTTATTATGTTAATTCAGATCATCTCTCTGCCCACATAGAGCTAAGCATATAACGTACTAAAGGATATATTGTATATTACAGCATTAACCTGTATTACAGACTTAATGGAATGAATATTGTTTAAAAACGCAGAGTATTTTAAAGCAAAATAGTTTATATTTATTTTGAAAGTTTCTTGAGGTATAGTCACTTACTTTTAGTTTTAGACGACTTGGACCCGCCGACGCGACGTCGTGGTGTTCCACGTTCCAAAAAGATGGTCAGTAGTTGTAAAACTTTATATAGTTTAATGAAGAAGTAAAATCAATCATCAACCGAAGAGAAATTCGCCTTTTAATAAAAAAAAAAAAAACTTAACATTGAGATGATTTACAGGTAAATATAATAAACATTTTCGTGATAGGAAATTAGGTAAAACTTAAAACTGGAGTTCCAAATAAACGAGTTTTGTTCTAAAATTGCTGTTAAACATATTAGCACTTGTAAATTTACATTGTTTATATACAGTTCTGAATATTATTTTGTATTTTATTTACGTTTATACTAAATGTTACTATGAGTATATTTAATACAGGAATCCAGGCAATAAATTAGTACAGGCAATATTTGTTGGTTAGATGGTCAATAAATATACAATTTTCTTCAGAGCTAACTAAGATTTACAATGCGTCTAGCGGATTGGATAAATGATAGAGATGATTCGACTATGATATTGAGTTATCATGTTAAACAAAGATAGTTATAGAAGAAACAATTAAACGGGTTTAAAACTAAGCAGTATATACACGATAGGTTGGCATATCATAGCATTGATAACAAAATACTCTATTGCAGGTAAATCATAAGATAACCTTAAAATCTTGTTCATAAGCAGAAAAACTCCACCTACAAAGCAAGCAGACCTACCTAAGCAAGTGAGGTATAAAAACTGCGTACTCCTTCATATTTATACTCAAACTCACTAGATCCCTTGTATAACATAGAGCATTATTTGATGAGGTAGTGGCTGTCACAGTTTCATGATTTTTTATAAAATAACATGTAAATAACTAGATTAATATTTTAGTTTCAAATTTATTTCAATGGATGTCTTAGCGAGTATTTATATCGTTTTATAATGTAACCAACATTCTCGTATTTTAAATTAAGCTCAGCATATTGTATACCGTTTAAGCTAACCAATCTCTTGGTTACTGATGAAGTATTTTTTTGTTGTATTTAAAATCATGTAAAATGTTACTCAAAGAGTTTGGTTGATAATAAAGTTATATATTAAAACTAAATTGGTAAATTACATTCATTCCAATTTACAGTAATTATATTTCGATAAAATAAAAAAAAATTCAAGAAACACGTATGTTTAGTCTTTCAATTCACAATGTATTGACATAGAAGTGTATTTCATGTAAAATGTTGTGTATTCCAAAGCTAATCCAATAATGAAACAAATTTCTAAGCGTTTTTTAAGAACTAATTTACAAATCTATCTCTAAATCCTATTTTTTCCTAGTTCAAAATAAATAAGCCCATAACTTATTTACATATGTTTTTAATTATTATGAATAAGATTATTCATTTCATATTAATTTAGTTTTAATACTTTTTTACCATCATACTCAAGACATATTTAACTCTTTGCTGTACAAAGCTATATTAAGTTTTGTAACCCCATGTTGCACTGAACGGAAAGAAATGCATATATTTTAGTATTTATTTCTATATTTGGGTAACAGATAACATGTCTTTATACATTTATTTTTGTTTTATCATTGAGATGTATATTACGAATTGGTGATATATTTTCTGCAACACTATGAAGTAGTCTAAGTGGCAGGAATAAAAAAAATAATTGTGTTACCACTGTGCACCAAATAACCGCTTACAATTTGCTCAACCACAGCTACAACTTTTTAACAATATGATGCAATAAATTCAGTTTATATAGACGTTCTAGAACGAAATAGTCTTCATATTGATGTCAAATGCTAATGATAAGTCAGCGATCTTGTCATTAACACAACTGATATTCTCGGTATCACTTCCAAAGTTTGCAAGTGTTTATCTTTGTGTGTTTGATGTTCGTTGCTATCTCAGCCAAGTTCTAACAATCATAATGAGTAATCGACGAAAACTTTCGTAATTGGAGTACAGCTGACATTTACTGAATTCTAAATACGCTATATAACCTCAAAAATAATAAAAACGATCAACAACATTCACTTTTATATTTTTCAGTAACGAAATGTGATAGTAATTAGTCTTGTAGTGTTATGTTTTTATTAACACCCCAATCCAGTAAGCTCTATTTATTTTGTTGACCTTAGAGATAATAGCAAAACTATAGAAGCTTACATTCCTCTTCCTATGGACACTTAAGTAAGGAATCGCTTCAGTAAGCCAGAGGCAAGTTTTTTTTTATATTTTGTGATAACTTAGTAATATAAATAATAAATGTAATTTGTGTCTGTTACGAGAAGAAACCTAAAGGGTAGAGAAATAATCGTTGTCTGTTTTTTTTATTGTCACGGCTGTTACAACAATGAATAAAACGGTTAACTTCCCTTAGAAAACTGTATTGGAAGCCTAAATACGTAAATCCATAGTTTTCAAAACGCTAAAATCTGAGAATATCTAAACCTCTTCCTTAATTTGTATAACTTGTATGAAAATTGTATTTATTCAACAATTTCAAATACTACTTAAACACTATCAACCATTTTTCGAGCCAGCAAAATCATCGCTGTATATGAAAGATATTTTGAAGAGGTGACCTATTGGGTAACGTCGTGAACAGTTTATTTATTTTTTTCATAAAAATATATTTTTAATCTTTTATGTTTAGGAAATAAGTGGTCTCAGGTACTATTTATTGGTATTGGCAAACATAACCAATAATTTGTGCAGACTAAAAAGTGCTCTGTTGACCTTAAACCCGTGCCAAGTTATTGGGATTTGAGGGAAAATCGAAAAGCATACGTTAACTGTCAAAATTACTTAAATTACTATTATTCAACCAAGCTCAGTTTGAGTTATTTATTTTATTGATATTGTGTTTCTCCTGTTTGGGTCAGAACTTCTACACTAGTAATGTTATAACTTTTCTTGTACGGCTTATTTACAATGTTAAATGTAGATTACTTTCATTTTTTGGAACAAAAAAAATTTTTTCAAGTTAATTAAAAGCTCATTTCGAGCAGGTTATTTGTATGCGAAATTAAGATTTTATTTGCATTTTTTACTATATTATAACGATATGTGCTTGATACAATGACCTTAGTTTAGTGATGTAAGAGTAAGTTATGTTTAGTTTTTCTTTAGAAATATCATCACAATCATATATTTCGCGTTAAAAATATTTCAACAATGTGTAATATATGTTTAAATCTTGCATTATAACATTAAAACCCTATTCATACTTCCAATAGCTTTATAAATATTAAATGATAAACTATTTAGAAATTCACATATTTATCTATAAAATCAAGTACATGTCAATATAATCAAATACAGTTTACCTGGGATTAATTTTACATAAGTTTGTTATGCCCATCCTAGCTCCCCACTTAGCAAATATATATATATATATATATATATATATATATATATATATATATATATAAATTGTATATATTGAAACAAATATATAACACAAAACACATAATAAAATAAATTCTTAACTGCGGTTGTTATCACCTCACCTTGAACCCAACAGAGAAAAACATTAAATTTTTACGAACACCCAGGAAAAGAAATTGGTTGAATCCATTCGAGTAGTCTAAAACCATCAACCTGATCAGTTCAAAGTGCTTATTTTATTCGAGAGGCTTTGTTAGGAGACATTTAAAGTACTTGAGATGCAGACATGTTGATGAGTCAAGTCTTTGGTCCAATGTAATGAATAACACATCAGCTCTGCTACATCAGTCACTGTCAGAGCAGGCCCTGTATATAGAGTATGTCAATGTTGTGGACAGTCTGAATGATTTATACACTTTTTTCAAACCAAGCATCATGATACTATTTGGATTCATTTCCAATGTTACCAAAATAAAAAAGTACACAAACTTGAACAAATTTATTTTTTATGTTTTTTTTTTATTTTTACCTAAATGGTGATTATTATGTAACATTAAAACTTTTTAATGCGATTTACCCGATTATTTACCATTTTATGGTCACATATGTCAAATATTCTATTTTTTATGCTTAGAATGTGTATGTAGTAAGTTATGAGGTATCGTGTGGATAATGTAAGTGTTTTACTTAAAATCTATCACAATTACCCGAAATTTAATAAACTAATATCACATTATTTGTAAGCGAAGGTGCCTAGAAACATTTCACTATCATTCTAGCGTCCTAATTCCAGTTAAGGTCCTCTTGTTTATATATGTTTAAGATATTTTCAAAAAACTTTCAACAGTAGACATAGCTTCAACCTTTTCTACTAGTTTTCTTCCTAAAATTAAAAGTCATAACGGTCATTTCCTTTAAAAATAATACCTCAAGACGCTGATGCACTTATCCATAACATTGACCAACTTACGGATTTACGACAGCCATTGGTCTTTATTCAAAAGGTTTTTGTAATCCACTACCATAATTTGTTACAGAAGCACACCAGTTAGAATGTTATAACAATCACCATATATGTTAAATGACCAACAGTGATATTGTGTGATCAATTCACCATTTTAATAATGGGATATATATATTATTACTACTTAAAAATTGTAGGCCATTACATTATTATTATAGTTTATGTTTGGTCAACCACTTGAAAAAAAGCTGAAATAATTTACGAAACTCATAAAAAGTATAGGCCTATATGTTGAACAATATAAGACAATGAATTGAGTTCTTGAAGTATGTTGAAATCTAAATCTCAATAGAGAGGATCTTAATCAAATTAAACTGATATACAAAAATCAATTGAAACTCACCTTTTGTTACTATTCAATGTAAAGAATGAATTTCATTATATTGTTGTGGAACGCTAATGCACCTAATAAAACTTTACTCAATTCGGTGGTTTCACTACTTTATAGTAAACAAACAAATTCGCTAACTTAAGATTTTTGTAAAATCATTTAGTAGAGGAAATTTATTTAAATACTATTAATAAACACTTTTGTGGTTATCTTATTTGACCTAATATAGTTGAGAGTTATTCTATATGATTTGTTGAATAATATCTCATAAACTTAAAACGCATCACCTGAAAATGCGTTTAAGCTTTAATTTTGGCGTGGTTTTGAAGTAAAACTGAATTTTTGTCATTAAATATTTTTTTTTTTATAAATGAATCATGAATATGTTAATTCATACAAATCCACATTGAGGGCGTTTACCTGTTACGTTACGCTAGCTCCGTATATCTATGTCATAATATATCTACAAAGTAGAAACTTGGAATTTATTAATTTTCATAAATATTTAAATAACGCATTTTTTAAACTTAGTCTTATGTAAAAAAAGGTTTTAAGATTAGGAACCTTCAAAGTGGTTCGTGAGTTCCACCTGGAAGGTAAAGTGGAGCTTAATATAAGGCCAGAATTAGACTAAGCCAGGTTAGTTTGAAACTTTATTTGGCAGAAAGGCTCCAAGCCTAACCACTAAGAAAACTTACGAGGGAAGGCTGAATTTTAGGCTTATCTTGAAAAGATATTTTATATAAACGTGTTTAAATACAAAACTAAACAGTTGCAGCTGTAATAGAAATAAGTTTTTCTAATATTTAATGCTCTTAGTTTACAACCTTTGTGGTACATCATTGGAAAATAAATGGTTATAACTCCTTTGATACAAAACTTTAACCCGGTTCTCAATCAATATCTGTTTAACTACCAAGCTTGATAACGTTCTTTCTTCTATATAAATTATTAAGAACTTATTGAAAATCCATTTTGGTAACATAATTTGGTACTTTCCTGTTAAAGGGAACATTCATTATTATCGATGATTTAATATCGATATCGATAGTTTTGTTTTCCATCCGATATATTGATAGTAACAAATTGAAACATATCAGCTGACAAGTACGATATAAGATACAGTAAATAAATATTGTTCAGTATCAACAAACAATAAAAAATATATTAGCCTATATTGAAATGAAACTGTTCTAAACTAACCTAACCAACCAAACTTGCTGTAACATTTCAAAAATCCGTTTGATAGCCTGTTCCCCATATGCCTTTTCTCTTCTGTTATCAAATGGAATTTTGAAACGGTAACTTAGCCTATACAGCAAGTTTGGTTAGTTATGTTAGGTTAGTTTAGAATAGTTTCATGTCCTAATCCAATATATAGGCTATTATTTTTGCCTAGACAAGGTTAGTTCTTAATTTGTAATTTAAATGCGTTTGAAGATATTAAAACAGAAGGAATACCAATTGTGAAGTAAAACAAAAATATCGATATATCGAAAATAAATCATCGATAATAATGAATGTTCCCTTTAACAGGAAAGTACCCATAATTTATATTCGAACGGTATTAAATAACGTATTTAAATATTTTATCTATGTAATTCTATTTGTATAAACTCTCCAGATATTCGCATTATAAATATAAGTTAAGATTAAATTAATGCTTCAATATTTACAGTTCATTAATCAAGACTTATCCATATTATCACACTTTTGTAACTAACAAAAACCGCTTTATATTTCTTATTATTAATGACTATTAATAACAATGTCAGTGGTTAATGGTTTGAATTCTTACTAATTTAAAATAATACAAAGTAAGCAGCTTGTAGTAAACTGCACCTTGCTTTAGTAGAAGCGTATGAACCAACATGTAGACTTGAGTTAAGCCATGTTGTAAACATAAGAGCAGATCCTTGTAGGTTTGAGATGCAGATGGTTTGAGATGTAGGTTTGGAGACAGACTTGGTAATAAAACTGAGGTTCATCTTCCTTTGATATGTACTTCTCATTCACAAACTAAGATATAGCTTACAGCTTACTCATCATCTTTACTGTCTTCAAATTACTATGTTTTGTAAAACCTAATTTTGTAACTAAAATATTGTTATAATAGGTGTCAGATTTGTTTATACTTAAACGTTCATCTTTCATAATTTTTATGAAATCAGTTTTTTTTTTTTCGTACAATGCATTTAATTAAATGCCAAAACAAGATATGCATGTGAAAAAAGGTAGTCACACTCACGTATCAAATAAAATTTCTTAATTTGTAAATAGTTGCAATTCATTAAAATACAACACTTACGATCATGTTTGCGGATTTTTAAACACTTGTTGACAGTATAGATTAATTCATATTTTAGTGTAAACCAATAATAGAAAATTCTGAAAAGTTAGATGTATGGTTTTAAGCACCGATAACAGTTCTGTTTTATAATATTCATTCTCAAATCAATCTTTATTGTACAATAGTGATTTAGTGGCAGCTTTACAATATAGAAATAAAAAAAAATAGTTATCACATTGGCTTTTGCCTGTGCGTGATAAGAGGTCTCACTGGCTGCTTGTTCAACTTGCTTATGGAAACACAATGGAAAACACAAATTTGCAATCTTTTTATTATACCGTTAAAAATACATATTTTTAGGCAGGGCAAGAGGGGACTATTGATGGGTATGGACTATTGGTATGGTCAGTAATGGTAATGGTGGGCTCATTTTATTTTGACATGTGTCTCACGGGAGTGTGAGACTTAGATTGCAATTTTGACAACATTGATTTTATCTGTTCTATGTGGATTGATAACAGAATGAGAAAAATGTGTCTTTAAAAATAATAAATTTAATGTGTGAATTCTGCATGGGCCTTTAATTTGCATTGTTAAATTTTACTACAAGTTGTTTTAGCTGTTGTAATGTATGTTTTCATGAACATAGATATAAATATTATTTTAATTATTTATTTATAATTCCTAATTTATTGGAATTGTATCGCTTTCCCATGACGTAGTATATTACAGTACCATTAATCACTCTAACATCCATATCGCTCATTAGTCATGGCAGTAATTGGCATAATACCTACCTTGCGATACAATCCAACATACATCAATGCAGGTTCGAGCACGTCACAACATGTTGTGTGGAATATGTTTACGTAATACTTACTATCAAATCAAATATGGGGTTTAAGTTGAGTCTAGTGTGACAGTCAGACTGTCTAGTGATAGTTTTACGATGTGGTTATGCTTTGTATCACCCGTTCACATAAACTGTCAAAAAATGTTTATAATTTAATGTTCTATGTGTGAACATTACTTTTTGATGCTAATGTAAGATTTTACTTATCAATCCTATTATTGTATTGACTATCCGATATTAATTTCGGGCCCGAAGGTCTATCTTCAGTCGGAGTCTAGGGAGACCGAATATTTATTGTAGAATCCACCCGATGGGCTTCGTATGGACCATAATCACATTTAACACATTACAAATTATAGTCTACACGAAAATGTTACACAAATTATGGAAGAACCCCATGATTCATTTTTATGTGTGGGATAACCTTACTTGGGAACTTCTATTGTGATCAATCGCTTATATCGTGATTGTGTATCAATTGATTTCATCGGTTTTAGATTATTTTTATGCTTATGTTTGGGATGACGCTGCCAGCAATCAATAATTATAACTCAGCCAGCGTATGTTAAAAAAACCTCCACTTATAAAATGGATAATAAACAGCTGACACATGGCTAAAAAACCATAAAAGCTTTTATAGAGAGGCCTTTTAAATGCATCCATGTGGACTGTAAGTGTTTAATTCCATGTTTAATATAATCATATTTCAGAATCAAATTCCTTGTACTTATACCCAACCGTTTTCATATTCAAACTAAATATACTATTTGAGTCATACTTAGGAAAACCTTTGAAGCTGTTGCATTTTAAAATATTAAAACTATTTAAAGTGGTTTTGTTATGATTCTTTGACACAAGTGGTTTAATTTTAAGGTTCAATTCAATGGCGTCAGCCCAGAATGCAATGGAATAAATACATCTCTTGTCCAGTGTGACGCTTAAAAAAATACCAAATGATGTTTATAAAATCTATAACTATTATAAAAATGTATTTTATTGCTCCAAGGATTATTCAGTTAGTCTTTTTGTTTTTGACGCGAAACGATATTTTTTTAAATAGCTTAGGTATTTATTTCTAACTAATACATCGTGCCAAAAGTTAATTAATTTATAAAATTATCCGTCTTGATTAAATATATTTTAAATCATAAGTGACCAAAGTTTTTTTCATAAAAATTTAATTTAAAATTTTAGTTTAATTTAACATTTAAATTAAAAACGTAAATTGATATGTTTTGTAAACATCAAAGAATAATTAATGTTATTTGCACGATATAGGCTTTTGGCATATGTTTACCCTAACAACCAATACAATAATCGTTACTTACAATGTTAAATAATTTATAAAATAATAAAGCAATTATCTAGAACTTGATGGTTTAGTGGTTAAATAGCTCTATAATTTAGTTTTAGTTCGTAGCAGTGGTCAATATACCCCACTTATGATTGGCTTTTATACAGACAAAGGAGTAAAACATGATATCATTCAGCCACGAAAAATACATCTTAGTGACCCTTAGATATACCGTAGTTGTTGATTTTTTTTAAGTTGATAAAACTTCTCATGGTAGCAACAGTGTACTCAACGACTTTGTTAGAGGAAGAGAATCCTGAATCGCCCTTTTATAGTATCCACGTCCTGTACTCGATGTTTTCAAACAAGACATTTGTATGCAAGTCAGAAGAAGTTCTATGTAAATACAGAGTGGTCTTTGGAACAGCAGAGTGCTCTCGATTTAAAAGAATTGAGCTTAAAAACAAACTAAGAGTAGTAAATAAACACAATATAGCCTATAATAAATACTAATATAATAGTTTTAAATTCCTTCAGTCACCAGTTCAAATTAAGTCGGCTTTTGCGACTTAAGTTTCGGCACGGAAGTTGTATCATCATCAGGCGGGTCAGTTTTGAGGCTTCAGTCGAATGGACGTCGTTGGGTTAAAACAAATAACAGTTCACGACATACAGCACAAACACGCACACGAACACGTATAACGAATAATCCGGTATTTATAGAAAGACATTTTTGAATGTTCACCGGCCGCGACGGCTGACATCCAAGCCACAACTCGCTTATTGTGTACAAAAATAAAGCTATTACAACCACCCAACAAATTTTTTTTCTAAGTATTTATAGGCATTATTGTGTGCAAAAACATACACATTATCTACAGGTATAAGTTTCTATTTCGTTCAAAAGTTCCTTCAATTGGTACTTTTGGTTAACTACAAATACCTCCTAACAAAATGAATAGTGTCTTCTATAAAACAGATTCCTTGAGATAACCTAAATGCATAGTCCTTTTCAGGCCTAACGCCTAACCCTGCCTTTGTGGGAATATTTGTAAAGTACGATACACTTTTGAAACCAAAAGAGTCTATGTAATTATAGGTTCTTAAAGCTTAAAATATGCACATATGTATGAACAATATGCAAGTGAACACTTAAGATACATAAATAATTTGAAGATATTTCTATTGTAAATATAAGTATTTTCAACCAAAAGCTGTTTGGTGATTTACTTTTGATCAGCATTGTATTTATATTCATCAGAGATGAATTTGTATATTAGTGTTTGTTTTTTGTTTACTTAAGTACCTATCGAGACTGTAGATTTTCTTGTAGAATAAACAAGACCTCTGGCATATTGCTTTAAATACCGACCCCTCCAGATGGCACCTGGTAACACAACATATAACACGATGACGTATCATTTTTTTGGGCTCACAATAGAAAATGAATCAATGCGTCTTCCTCTGTTTGAAATAGAACTAGTTTTTCCACAATGTTGAACTGTGAAACAATTGTGGTTTTAATGTATGCTATAATAATCTATTTATATAACAGTTAAAGGTCACTTAACGTTTTTAAGTAGGTTTTACACTTTTGTAGTATATCTGCTAAACAACAGACCAGCAGCGATCATGTCTGGTGGAGCACATGTTGTTCGATACATTATTAAATTAGAAAACGGATCAAATTCCTAATGGATATTCTCTTACTTTCTATTGTTATAACTTATTTTATCTATGAAAGATCATGCATAGTTTTAACTTAAACCGAATTGTATAAATCAAAATGACTAATGGTTCAGAGTGTAAGAGACTGGAGAGAGTAATGATCTCATTGGAAATTGACAGTTTCACTGAGCCTTTGTCTGGGAAGTTTTAAACTTTAACAAGACTGTCATTATTCAGAATTTTTCTTTCTGTCTTAACTATTTTTACTACGTGGGATTGATTTTTGTAAAAAAAACCTAAAGAGTTGTTTTAGGTACAGATATGGGCAATAATCTATAACCTCCTATATAAAAACTACATTGCCTTGTACAACAATAAAGTTTTCTAAAACTGTAAATCTTATAACGTGTTATTATATAAAAAGGGTGGAATTTGTAGTGAATGTAAAAATGTTGAGGATAAGATAAATTACAAATGAGCTGACATTCTATAAATGTGATGGATTGCAGGAAGTGTCAGTCTTGAGATTACTTTTTCAAGGATATGATTGGTAACTTGGTTTACGGAAACAGATTTGTTTACTGACAGTAAAAAAACTTACGGAAAGGATTCAGGGTAATTTTTTCTTGTAACTGTAAATTCATACCGAAATAGTCTGGAATAGATTCCCTTTCCTTGAACTGTATTCACATTTACCATAACTAAGAATTATTACAAAGCTGTCTTATATTTTTACCTGATATCATTCATCGTTTAGCATAGCAAATAACTATAAAACTGATAACTAAAATCATTTTAACACTTGGCTCGCTTTTACACGAAAAAATACAATACATTTTTATTACATTGTAAAATACCTTTTACACAATTTTCTTATTAGAATACTGAAACAATTGACCGAATAATGTATTCTTTTTGTTCAAGTTTATGTTGTTCTAGCAGTAAATTAAAAAAAGGTAAATTCATCATTTATCTCATTAATGTAATTAGGAAATCTTTGCAGTAACTTTTTAATAATTAACAATGTATTTTCACTCTCTTTGCTGATCCTCAAAAACTATGGTTTCAGGGCCATAATACAACGAAATTAAAATGGACGTATGGTGAATTAGTTTATTGAAATTTTATTGGAAATCAACAGTTGGTTGTTCAAAGTTGTATTACTTTCACAGTAAAGTAACTTCCTGACAAACTCTAAACAAAAGGATTACAACGTTCTCGTAAAGTAATACAGCTGTTGAGTTCTCAGCTTTTAACAGAAAACTAAGTACTCCAAAGAATGACACTGACAGATAGTTTTGCTAAAACGAGCTGGATTAGGTTTAAATGGAAGATGATTTAAAACTGCCAAGGTTAATTTTCAGCATCAGTCAATTTGTCCATGGAAATAATTATAAATAAATTGGTTCAAGGGTAAAAATATAGGAAAAATCTCTACCGAGCATAATTATTAAGGAAAATACTTTAGAACGGGTTCCTAGAAACTACTGTAATATTAGATAACTCCAGTAAACAAAAATTGGGGGCAGATACTAAAGTAAAAGGCAACATGAGTTAAGGCCATTTTTACAGATTATACGTATTTTATGTTAAATATTATATTTCGTTCTTAGGGCCGAAAATGAGGTTTTGCCGACTCGAGACAGTTTTTAAGTTCGAGGCAAAAACGATAACCTAAAACGATCAAGAGCTGCAAAAGCATTTCGGTCCGTGGTACGAACGCTATTTTTCACCACACTATACCCTATTACCACTATTCACCATAATAATAATGTACAATGATAGTCAACACAACTACAACTTTAAGTTTATGTGAAGAAATAGTTTGAGGAATAAGGAATAATAATAATAAATAGTTACTATATGTTATGGATACTGATTGTGTATTTAATATGCATTCATGTTTTAAGAAAGTAAGCGGGCAGCTGATTTTGCGGCCCTAGGTATGTAAAAACCTGCTCGGTCCCCAAATGACGATGCCAGCTGGCATGGCCAGCAAAACGTAACTTTCAGCCACGAATTAACGTATGTAACATACGTAAAATAGTGTGGTGAAAATATTGTATTAAACTGTGTAACATACTTCCATAGAAGATGCGTTATCCTTATCCTTACGAGCTTAAAAATATACAATGGGATGAGAAGTCTACTTGTGTTGGTTAGTCTATGGTATAAACTAAATCAACCGATGCTTAGTAAACATATTTTATACTGCGTATAAAATGTCTACGTAACTCAAACAGTCTGCGGAACTTTTACCTCAAGATTTTTATTATGATTTCAGAAAATGGTTGAAGTTAAACGTAAGCTTGTTGACTTTATCTTAAAAACCAACATCGAGTAAAAAGTTCTACAAAACTCAATTAAATTTATAAGCTTTGATTATCTAATACAGTAGAGAATTGTCAAACAACAATATTTAATTACACGCCTTTCCCCTAACACACACAATAATAAACAAAATCATGTAATGGACAGTTCAAACGATAGAATGAACTATAGATGAAATGTGTAAAGAGCGGTTCAAACTCAAACAACAATTAATCACTCGAATACGTCAAAAAAAGTTCTTTACCAGTCAAAAACCTTTCCTGATGGAAGCTGTCAATAAACAATCAACTTGTTGGTTTTTCCGACCTTACTAAGCAATCAATCTTTGTGGTCTCTCTCTTTGTTTGATAACTTCATTATTTCACTAACTAAGTTAAGTTGTAATAAAATTTGTGCGATAAATTGTATTCGTACTTTGTAAGTCTTATTAATTTATTTTTATTTTCTTAATGTATACTGATTGCATATTTGAGCTTTTTAACTCAGTATTGCTGTAATATGACAAAGTACATGATCAAGTTTTATCTACACATAGATTACGTTCATTTACCTTTTCAATTTTTTTTTTTTTTTTTTTGGGAGCGCGTTTTTACCTTTAGCCTCTCATAATATTAACTCCAATCACTGTGTTGGATGTTATTATAAGTCACTTGCCGCCAAGATGTTTGGGTGTTGTCATACAATTGTTACACACGGACAAATGTTACATGGATGATCATAGCAACATTAACCTGTGCATGCGTTGCAGTGACAGTGTTGTAATTATTTATAATAGTTCCTAAGCGTAAAAATGTTATGTGTTACCTTTGGCATATTTTTAAACTTTATAATTGTCACACACAATATGTCAACACAACATGTCACACATAATATGTCATCACAATATGTCATCACAATATGTTTAACACAATATGTCACCACACTATTGTCAACAAAATATGTCATCACAATATGCCATCACAATATGTCAACAGAATATGTCACCACGATATGTCATCACAACATATCATAACAATATGTCACCACAATTTGTCATTACAATATGTCAACTAAATGTGTCACTACAATATGAAAACACAATACTGTAATAATAATTATTATTAATAGATGAAGTAGATAATATGTAATAGCAATATGTCATCACAATATGTCAACGCAATGTGACCTCACAATATGTCAACAAAATATGTTACACACAATATGCCCTCACAATATGTCACACACAATACTGTATGTCACCACAGTATTGTATCACAATATGTCAACAAAAAATTTCACATATTGCTATTGTGATGACATATTATGTTTGACAAATTATGATGGCATATTGTGAGGACATATTGTGATGACAATTTGTTTTACATACTGTTATGACATATTGTGAAAGCATATTGTGTGTGATATATTTTGTTGACATATTGTGAGGTCATATTGCGTTGACATATTGTGATGACATAATGCTATTGTGATGATATATTGTGTTTGTCAAATTGTGAGGACATATTGTGATGACATATTGTGTTGACATATTGTAATGACATATTTCGTTTGGCATATTGTGATGAGCCAATATTGCGATGTAAGGTCAATATTGCATATGACATGAGGACATATTTTATTAACATATATTTCGTTGACATATTGTGCTGGAATATTGTGATGAGCTTTTATAAGGACATATTTTGTTGACATATATTTCGTTGAAATATTGTGCTGTCACATTGTGTGTGTAATATTGTGATGTCATATTTATGTTAACATATTGTGTATTGTTTAACATATTGTGAGGACATTATATTGTTGTGATACAAATATGTATGACAAATTGTGTGTGACATAAATTATTGACATATTGCGTTGACATATTGTGATGACATATTTTGTTCGAAATATTGTGATGACACATTGTTATTACATATTGTTATGACATATTGTAAGGAGATATTATGATGACGTATTGTAATGAAATATTATGAGGACATATTTTGAGGACATATTGTGAGGACAATTTGTTGTGACTTATTGTTAGGACATATTGTGCTGGCATATCGTGTGTGACATATTGTGTTCCACATATTGTAAGGACATATTGTGTTGACATATTGTGATGAAATATTATGAGGTCATATTTTTTTTTTGTTTTTTTAGGGAGAGGAGGGAAAATGCTTTTACGCACACAGGTAGCCAGCCTGTAGTGTGAGACTCCTGAAAATTATCAGACTACTCACTAAAAAACCCCCTCTACTCTGTTGGACACAGACCTGGAATTGTTTGTCACATTACTTCAAGTCAGGCCAACATGTGACCTAAGCCCTCAGGGCTCGCACCGTTTTCGGCATTTAGATTCTTAATGACCTACACCGCATCCCGGTCAAAGTTGATCTTCTTGGCGTGGAGAATACCCTGGATATAATGTGACACACAGGTCCAATTGTCCTCACCCTCCGTCATAATCGGTATGACCGTCATTATGAGGTCATATTGTGAGGATATATTTTGAGGAAATATTGTGACATATTGTGAGGACATATTGTTGTGACATATTGTGTGGACATTTTGTTGTGACATATTGTACGGTCATATTGCGGTGACATATTGTGACATATTTTGTTATGGTACAGTTACTCGTTACTCATTATTCATTACTCATTACTCATTACTCGTTACTCTTACTCGTTACTTATTCCTGATTACTAATCACTCATCACCCATCATTCATCACTCACAACTCGTTACTCATTACTCATTACTCATTACTCATTACGTATTACTCATAACTCGTTACTCGTTACTCACTACTCGTTACTCGTTACTCATTACTCGTTACTTGTTACTCGTTACTCGTTACTCACTACTCATTACTCATTACGTATTACTCATAACTCGTTACTCATTACTCATTACTCGTTACTCATTACTCATTACTCGTTACTTGTTACTCGTTACTCGTTACTCACTACTCATTACTCATTACTCATTACTCATTACTCATTACTCATTACTCATCACTCATCACTCATCACTCATCACTCATCACTCATCACTCATCACTCATCACTCATCACTCATCACTCATCACTCATCACTCATCACTCATCACTCATCACTCATCACTCATCACTCATCACTCATCGCTCATCACTCATCACTCATCACCGACTTTATTATTGTCTAAAATATTTATAAAAAAGTATTGTGTTACTTTTACCCCAAAGAGATTTCCGGGAAACGGATTCTGGTGTTTATTTTTATTTTAGTGCATTACCGATCGAGTCAGTGACTCTTGGATGGAAGGAATTGATATTCTAGATTTGAATGTTTGTAGTAAAATGCAAGTGATGATGACTATTTAATTATTTAATGTAGATTATTATGTAGATTATGGAAGGTAGGTAGGCTACTTTATTAGTAAATATTAAACTTCACGGTATAAAATTACAAATTTATTTCATTAATTGAAAAAATAAACCACCGACTTCATTTAAGATTATTGTATTCAAAAGCCTTTCAAAATTCCACCCAAACCGGTACACGGCAATCATTAGTTGTATTAATACTTATGAATTCAAACGGGACGAATCCCACGGGTAACAGCTAGTATACTATTACTGTAACTGAACCGTTTAATTTAAGATATACTGCCAAAAAAGGGAAAAGCGTTAAAGGTTGGAAACGATAGTTAATCACCCAGACAAATGGACAAAAAGGTTGTCTGTCAAAAACTTTCCTGATGAAAGCTGTCAATAAACAAAGAGGCTTAACTTGGTTCTTTTAACGTGAACAGCAATCGATTGTTGTGAATTGTTCTTGCTTAAAAGTTTTATGTTTTAATTTTTGCGGTTACTGTTCAGTTTTTATCAGTTATTTTGTTAAGTATGATTCTTGTTATTATTGAGTTTAATTCAAGTTAAATACATGTTTAGTTACTGGATTCATCACTAGTTGTTTTATATTTCTTCTTCTGATAATCGAGGTTTTGCTATCGCATTTGTTTAATATTATTTTAATTTTCTTTTTCATGAAATGTTAAGTACATATTACATGCATTGTGATATTAACTATGAAAGTATTGCTCACATACTCCTACCAAAATTAGAATGAAGAAACCAATAACGTCGATCCATTACTCAGTCAGTATCAATGTCTTTTGAATCACAGAGAGTTGCTAACTATATAGGTATCAATGAACAATGTTACCTTGTAAATTTAATGTAAATATGTTGTTTGGTTGTTAAAATGTAATGTGTGTTGTTGTAATGTAAAATGATTTTTTTATCTCAGAAACAAACTCAATGCTGCATGTTATTTCTGATATACAAACTCTTCGTCAATCAAACGAAAAATTGTTTTCATTGAGTAAACTTTATTCTTAATCTAAAATGATTATTCTTAATTAAATACTTAAGGTCATTTAATTTACAATAAAAATTTTATTGATTGATGCATCTATTAGTTATTTCAGTATTTATTTAGCTCCTTCATAGCAAACAAATCATATATAGCATTACAAAATCGATTACAAAATTGTCATAGCATAACTCAAATATATATTGGCAAACCTTTACTGTTCTATTTCATATTATAAGGTTTGATAAAGTTTATATTTTTTAAGCTTCTGTCTGACTTTTGGAAATACATTTTTTCTCCAGGCATCTCAGAACGAAATATATTTTCTTCATCCAGAAAGGCATCTTAGAAATTGAACTTTCTTCTTCAATATAAAACTTTGATTCATTTTGATCCTTGGTAGTACAGACCGTCTTCTGAGTGTGTTTTTAAATTATTTAAATATAATTATTTTTCTAGCGATGGAAATATACAGCATGAGTCACTAGATTTCAACTGGCTGTATCTATTGTTATTGATTTATTTGCTTAGAATAAGGGGTTACTTTAGCAACAAGTTGAATGGTTTAACATAGATTTAAAGCGTTAAACATCCTTTGAGTTATAATGTTAACGCTAACTACTTCAGAGTTAATGACATCATTAAATAGATTTTGTGTTGTAAATACTTCTATAGAATAAATCATTATATGAAATGCAAAACATTCATTTGATTCGATAGAAAATGGATCATATTTATAACTTTACTCAGCAAAACAACATTACAGTTAGGCCTACGTACCAGAGATCGCAAAAGTCTTGGAAACATGCCATTCAATTGAGTGCCTTTTATTTCAATACATTATACAGCGTGGGTTGATATTAGGAAAATATTTATAAAGGCACACGATATAATACCATAGGGTTCTTACAATCCAATAAATATTAATTCAATTATATGTTGCATACTCCAGTCAGTTGAGGTTTAACAACAATTTGATTTAGCTGATTACCATTTTAGCTTTATAAAAGGTTTATTGTAGTTAATATGTGAGTCTAGAAATAAACTTTTAATAATCTTTAGGCAGTAGAATGTTCAAAAAGTTATAAACGTAACGACTACAAAGAAAAAATAATTAAACTTTACTTTTTTTTATTTTTTCACCTGTCTACAACGTAGAAGAATAACGGACGACTGACATTATATCTCAACAATAGTCATCTTGACGACTGAGAACAATTTCAACAACTCGAGGAACTGGAGTAATTACTGCGATCGCTGCTTGCTCCGAGCTCCTAATTGAGCTTTTGACTTCCATTTGTAGGCTTAATTGACAAGTTGGAGTTTTTCTTGACGATATCTGGAATGTAATATCAGAATAGTTTTTTTCAGCTAATATATTTTGATTAAGTAAATAAATAATGCAATAGATCCATTCAGAAATATCAAGGTGTAACTTGTAACAAGTATTTTTTCTAAGGGAGTAGAGGAGTGTTTTTTGTTTCATGGCCGTACGCGTATCGTTTAGATTAGCAGTTGGAGGAGGCAGAGCGAGGTAGCGAGGTCCGGATAAGCCTCGGGTATCTTGGAACTTCAGGAGAGTCGAATGGACCGTGGTTCAGTGAGAGAGACTGGTGGAGCCGGTCGTACAGTGCGGAGTGTGTTGTGAGATCGATGAGCGAAGTGTGTGGTATGTACAAGGTTACGAGGAATAAGTCATAGTTGGAGTTGGAGTAAAGTTGTGTCGAGATCCGCAGGTAATAAGTGACAACTTGAATTATTATTTTTGATAAAGAGCTACTATTTATCAGCATAATATTTCTCTCAGATTTTAAAACAAGAGAAAAAGTCGTAGCTGTATATTCCTGATAATATAGCTAGGAGTTCAGGAATAATACTAATGACTGGGCCATCAACTTCAATTAAAAGTACTTGTAAATATTTAAGTAGAAGACTTTTAAAACCACTTTATCCATGGGAAAGGGGTGTATATTCACTTTATCTTCCTCTTTTTTTATCATGAATTGAAGGAGTGTCCTTAACTCCAGAACTTTGACGGTAGTAGTGTGTTTTAATTAGTAATGTTATGAATATATTTTTTAGCCTGGGGGCGTGATTTATGTTAAAAACTGTTCTCTTTGGACTATCGATTTAAATAAAGTATATTTCATAAGATAAACGCCTCATAGTACAAAAAAAGTAAACATCGACTATTTTGTGACTTATTAAACACCGTTTAAATTTAATTCAACATTTACTCCACCAACTTTCAGTTTGTGGTTGAGATAACTCGTTCAAACAGAATATAAGAATAAACAATTTGAAAGGAAATGGAGACAGTTTACTTTTCACACCGCCGGTTTCATTTAAAGGAAATGATTTCCTCTGTCAACTCTAGCCTAGCCCTTTTTAAATCCTCAACAGTAATAAGCGAGAAAAATATTTCCAAATTAAAATATTAACTGACGTCTTTTTTACCTTTAGAAAATACAAATTTATAAACTATGAATGAAATGAGGCAAAATATGATACATTTTCGTTTATCTACAATCCATATGGCAGGCCCAAGTAAATATTTACTATATTTTATTTGTTTTGATGCGTTTTTACGAATCCTGAAATATATTAATTGTCTTCATAAATTTACCAAAAATGTTTTAAAATAAAATAACCTTGACACGTGGTTGAAGTGTGATTGTTTGGTTCCTAATTGACTGCAGACATGGTTAGTTTTATTAAAAGCTTGTTGAATCGTGGTTTGAGATTTGTAACACAAGTGTATCTGATGAATCTTTTAGCTAAGATTTTATAAAATATATATAGTAATGTCAAGGACTAATACGTCATATAATTTTTCCAGTCGTAATCAAGATATGAAGCAAATATGATTTATATACAGGATTTTCATAAAATTAAATAATGGTGGGGTTTAATTATAAAATCAAAAGAAAACGAGAAAAGAAAAAAAACTATTTTTTTTTATTCCTGACATCAAAAAACATTTTTGTTGCTAATGAGATTCAACATGACAACCATTTCATGGTATACGGACTTCCAGACAATGATCTATTTCAGCCCAACAGTACAAATTTCTCGTCACAATGAAAACTGCATCTCTGGTTATTTGTAGTGGGTAGATGGGCTAAATTTAGAATTTTTTAAAGAATAAAATAAGTTTTTGATATCTGAAATTGCCGTTATTCTACAATCACTGACTTTAGTTCACATAGTTACACACTTAACCTTTTCTTGACATAACACATTTTTTATAAGAAAATACAAATTGAAGTTTATTTAAGAGAATAAGTAGGTTTTCGATTATTTTTTTAGCACAACAATTGACACAGATGTTTCCATTAATGTAAACAGAAATTTTTGAGCTACCGGATGCAGGGGTATCAATGTGAAATATTTTATGAAAATCTCATAAAAATTTTACAGATAGTTGAAACCCCATCATTATTTTACGAAAATCCTGTATATTAAATATAGTTTTACTATAACCGTAACAAAAGTGGCTGAAGGTTAAATTAAAATATCTTATAGAGTAAAGAATATTGAGGGTATTTTGGATTATGGTTAGTAAAAATAAGTAAGAAAACAGCATTGTAAAAACTTAGATTTTTACTAACAGTTGTTTAAAATATCCCTAATGTTTTATTAGATTACGTAAACTCACATCCATAAAACCTTCAAACAAATAGTATGCTCACTTTTTTCTAGAAAATCTGTTTAAATAAATCTTAGGTACAACACAATTAAACAGAATCGTTTTTGCATTAGCTTAAAAATATGTTTTACCGTATTAAAGTATGGTATAATATTTCATAAACATAGGACGACACACTCTTAAGCAATCGTGTAAGACTTACTCGATTTATTTTTATTTTATTTTTTATAAAATACAGGTTAATCTAAGCCTACACTTAGAGAAGCTTTGATAACATTTTTATTCCATTAATAACGACTGATCACATACAGAACAATCAAAGTTTACAAACCATAAAAAAAACAATTGACTCTGTTAAATGGTTAAACTCTTACTTCGTAGAAGCCAAAAACTATTCAAATATATATTTATATACATGTATAATAAATATATAAATATATATATATATGCATATATACAGAGTGTCCCACGAAGAGGGTTAAAGTTTCATTTTATTTTTCTTGTAAATTTTTGATTATTATTTATTAACTAGTGATGGCTCACAGTTTGAATAATTGTGGACTCTACTTTTAGGTTTTAAATTAGGCCACGTTCTAATTTCCTGATGAAAAATCCTTATTTCCCTAGAATGTGATAATGAAATTTTCCCGGAATATTTTCTAAAAACCTACTTTATAAATTGTTAAGTATAAAAATGTTCGGAGCCTAAATGTGCAACTGATATAAAATCACGTTTAAACCCCTTCGTGGGACACCCTTTATATGTATATATAGGAATTACTGAAACTTATTCAAGGTGGAATCTCTATAAATTGCTATACAGGGTGTTCAAAAAGGTGGAGACATAATTAACGTAGTGAATTTTTAGGTAAAAAAAAGAAAATCAAGAATAGCACACAATTTTGTATTTTTGACATAGAGATTTTTATCTTATTCTTTCAACCGATCTATATGAAACCTGGTATGTATGTAAAAGTTTAAAGACCCGTGCTAGACAAAAATATCATCTTTATTAAACTTAAAATTAAAAAATGGCAGACATTTTAATTTGTTTAACTTTTTGAGGTTTTTTTAATTAATAAAAACGGCTGGTTTTATAAAGAAAATGTCAAGTTCTCTTTAATTTTGCATTTTTAAGTCCCTATTAACAATACAAGGCCAAAAAAATCGAATAAAAAATAGCTGAAAATTGGGGTGGAATTGTAATTCAGGTTTGCCCCATTTTTCTTGATTTTCTCTTTATTTTGACCCAAGATATCACTACGTAAATTATGTACCCACCTTTTTTTTAACATCCTGTATATTTAGATTGACCACAATTTTATCGTTTATTATATAGCTTGGTTCTTATACACGATAAGATGGATAAGGTGAACATCAAACAATATTGGCAAGCCTCCAAACAGAAGGCACTTCCTATTAATTTCCAGGCACCGCAATACCACTTAGGCTTGGCTTAGTTTCAAAAACTTTAACAACGTGTCGGGTGAAAAGTAAAGTAACAATAATGAGTCTCGTTTACTTGAGTCAAGTACCTTGTGGGTTTTAGTGAAAAAGACTAATAAAACTCTGTTTTACCATGTTAGCAATGCTTATGATACTGTAAGTGCAAGTTAAGTGGAAAACCATTTTAAGCAAAATAAGCTAAACTGGGTCCTATTTTAAAACAAAGTATTGTTCAATTATAATAAAATCCCATGTTCAAGAGTCTCTTACCTTTCAGTTCAAAGAATAATTTTAATGAATCGATTGTTTCACTATTTCTAAATTTGTTAGGCTAGTTTATTCTTAATATGGTGAGAAATTCTTAGATTAATTGATGTAAATTATTTTTTTTTTTTTTTATAGTACTAAGGACCTGATCAGGGGTTTAAGAGTCAGGTATAACAGTTATTCGTTAATTTAGATTTGTTTATATTTATTACCATCTAAAGACCCAAAATATTCTTTTTATTAAAATCCAAGCTTTTTACTTGACCTGTGATATAACTAAAAATGTGCTTTACCTTTGTCTGCATCTCAATCAGTTTAACTTGCGTTACGGTCGTTTCGGCATTATAATGCCATCAGATATCTTCATCCTAAACAGCGTCGTCACAGTAACAACGCATAACACGAACTACATCACGACCTTAAACAGGCCTGGCGTATACGGTACGGGTCAACATGATCAGAACTGGATGCAGACCAAATCGTCGTGGATGGAATATGCGACATAAGTAGGCCTACCGTGACTACGACTGGCATAGTTGCTCTTTTAGTGAGATGCAATGGGTTCATTTTGATTATATTATATACAAATCACCATAGCAGTACCTTTTTTTTTTTTTTTTTTTTTTTTTTATTATGGCCGGTACATACAATGAAGAAAGAAGTAAAATTTAAAACTACCTAGATGGTGGATAAGAAGTTTTTTTTTAATACCATCGACAGGCACCTATTAATGAATCCATTGATGAGATATTTGTGCCTACAAAGTGGCTTCGAATATATCTTCTGTTCTACTATCCACGATTTTGACCTTTTGTTAAACCAATTGTATTGGGAATTGATAAAAACAGCAATTAAAGAAAACCCACTCCTCCTGGTAAAATGTTAGTTTCCCTTCTAAGATTTTTTGCAATGGGTGATAGCTACTAAAGATCACTGATGTAAATTCCCAGGATATCTAAATTAACTATATCAAGATGCATATCTGTAGTTTGCAACGCTATTGTAACTTTAAAGAGCTAGATTCAGATACGGATCTATCCAGTATCTATGTATCTATCCATCTTAATATATGCTACAATACTATTGATTAAATTACTTTTCAATTTGGTATTATGCATATCAATCCCTAATATTTTTTCTAGACATATTTGGTATCAAAGCTCTTATTCTTCAGATGTGCCTTTTTATGGGTTTTGGTGATATCCCGTGAAATGCCTTCAGCATTAATCTTTTAAAATTATTAAGTTTGTGTCAACAGTGGTAGTTAGGAGCACTAGCGCATGCACGAGTTGTGGGCACATATGCCCGGCCGTTTCCATACCAGCCACGCATATATTTTGTCTCACAGGTGGTGGGCACAAAATTCGCAGGTTGTGCCGCAACCTTTGATAGACTGTTTCCATTTCTACAAACTCGGAGATTTGTGACGGGTACACGGCTAGTACATGTGCCCAGCACAAATTTGTAGGAATGGAAACTTACCTTTAGGTTTAAGTAGCGAAGGAGGTAAGTTAAGGTAAGGAATGCATTGATTTCCAATAATTAATACTTATGTTTTCTTCTAAGTTTTCATTATGAAGCACTTATCAAAACAATAGCAAACATTTACCTTCAAGTTTGTTTTGATTTCCTTATCATTATGTTTCGTTCTTATCAGTTTTAACAGTAGGCCTAGTTGCCATAACATTCTGTTGGTTGATAGTCATGAATTTCTACTTTGGTTTGATATTAATATTTTGTTCCCAGTTCGCAATATGTGTACGGTAAGTTAATCATTAAATTACTGGCAGTGTGTCCGTTTTTATAGACGGGGACGTAGTAGCTAGTTTTAAGCGCCTATTATGTTCAGGACAAAAGTATGTTTGCATATCATTTTTTCAATTATTTTAAGATATACAGGCAAAACTATTATTCACTTAACTGTCACAATAATCAAATCGGACGGTTTTAAGATAAACCATATCTCTCTCAAACAAATATCACTGGGATATGTTGATATCTATTCATTCTCTCTTTATTTTATATTTGAATACCAAACTAACACAACAGCCTTTTAAATATTTTGAACATAGCCGATTGTTAAATTTAAAGCAACTTCTATACTAGCCTAAAGTAAATAATAATACTCACTATTGCACACGTTGAACAGGTTTACCATGTTAATAACAGATCTGCTCTTACTTGTTTTCGTGAAGCCCTGAGAAATAAGGACGCTAATGCATTACCAGGAGAAGCACATGAACATGCAGAAAAAACCCCATAATTGAGTTACTTTGCCAACAAAAATATAGCACAGATACAATCTATCTATGAATATATATAATACGCTAAACCGATTTTTGTAAACAGAACTCCTCCCTCATTTTTGGACCAATTTTGATGATTTAAGTGTCAAAAAATGGCCCTGATCTGCAGTTTTTCATTTTTTTTTTATCTTTTATTAGTTTGGG
The DNA here is from genome assembly GCF_028750875.1 of Macrosteles quadrilineatus. Lineage (NCBI taxonomy): Eukaryota > Metazoa > Arthropoda > Insecta > Hemiptera > Cicadellidae > Macrosteles > Macrosteles quadrilineatus. The sequence continues at coordinate 64,270,325 of NW_026542597.1, forward strand.
CAGGATCTTCCATCAAAGTTGGGTTTTCTCCCATAAGATTAACATGGGGAAATCTAAATATTATTAATTGGAATCTTTGTCTCCACTAATTTGAGAGAACGGCTGGGCGTAGAAACTTGGTAAAGGTGTCCAAAGAAAGGTCTTGGTCCGTGAGCTATATGAGCTATCAAAAGAAAAACGAAGTAAATTAGCTTAGGGCTCTGCCCCAGAATCCTTTAGAGTTCCCTTTCCAGATTTGTTTACATTATGGCCATTTAGATAATTTTTCACTACTTTTCAATGACACATTTTTTATATTTAAAGTATTTTAAACAACACGTATGCACATGGGAATTACTGAGTTAGTCGAAAAGAAGTGTTGGCAATGTAATTTTCAGATTTTGAAATTTAAAATGTATTTATTCATTTATTTATTTTAAAATTTATTTTGTTCTGCAACATCTCATGTTTTGCAATATACTTAACGTTCAATTACGAAATAATTGTAAAATCTTAGTATAACAGTAACTCTTTAAACTGATTCCTTACAGAATTATCTTATAACTATTGTACGGGTTGGTGTCTGCCTTTTTGACCACTTTTGCCGATATTTTATCGTATTATTCAAGACAGATCATCTGTGCGGTATTTACCTGTTTATAAGTATGTTGTTTGTTCATGAGATTATTTTCATAGGCCTACATGTTTTCAATTATTGGAAAAGATTTCGATTGTTTAATACAATACAAAATAATACAAGTGCAGAAGGGCACGTTGCCCATATGAGTCGTTTCCATTTTCGTTAAATTAATAGTAGTTTACAGTAACTGGATTGTTTTTATAAATACTTTTAATGAAGAAATGTGTGCATGATTCAGAAAGTCTTAATCTGCAAAATTGCAATTCATTGCAGACTTTTTAGAGATGTAACTTCGATGTATTCATTCAGCTTAGTGAAACACAATAGAGCCTTTGAATGTTAATAAACTAACGAAAAGGGTTGTACATGTTTTCTAGCGCTACTTAGCAACAAAAACCATTTAATTTATATCCAAAAGAAATTTCTCAAAGTGCACCGGCAACTTACCCAGATAGTTACATAGACAAAATGCCCAAACTTCATACTACAAAAAAGTTCAGACAAGGGCCACTTTAATGCGTTTGGATTGTGGCATTTATTAATTCGGCTTATATTTCTCTTAACCAACGGATTATTCATCTGAAGAAGAAGTTCATTGTGCTATTATCGTGTCTAATAAGATCCAAACACAGAAACCTTGCCTAAAATAGTACCTATATCTTGGCAGATGTTTCGCAGTGGCCTATTACGGACCGTGGACCCCTTGGTTGGCCTTAAGTGAGATTTGTGAAAATAACACTACACTTCAACTGTAAAAAAAATTCACAAAGAGAGTAATTACCATCTAAGCAGATACTGCCATGACAGGAAGGTCGTGTTCCTTTTGAACTAGATATCATCATCCTTTCTCAGATACCTACGTTGATTAACAACAATGCATGTAAAATTTACCATTTACGTAACAATTTACAGTATTTGATTTTTGTAAATGCAGCATTGCTTTGTCATGTGCATTATTTGTTGCCAATGAAGCCGCATGACCATATGAATGAGGTCCCTCTTATCAAGAATAAAAGCCAGCTTCACTACAATTATATTCCACTTTCCACTACATCTGACATTCCGAAGATATGGTGATATTGTTGCTTCATTGGCAACAAATAATGCACATGACAAAGCAATGCTGCATTTACAAAAATCAAATACTGTAAATTGTTACGTAAATAGTAAATTTTACATGCATTGTTGTTAATCAACGTAGGTATCTTAGAAAGGATGATGATATCTAGTTCAAAAGAAACATGACCTTCCTCCACTACATCTAACTTTCCGAAGATAGGACACGTCGTCGTGGGTGGGGATTTTAATGCTAGGGCTGTCGAGTGGGGGAAAGACGTTCACCAATTCCCGGGGCAAGTACATTCTGGACTTTGCTGCCAGAGCCGGACTCGCTGTCGTCAACGAGGGAAACACGCCAACTTTCTGGCGCCCTCGGATGAGGGGAACGATCCCAGGCATAACCCTTGCATCTGAGTCCCTTTTGCCAAGGTTCAGAGCCTGGAGAGTCCTGGAGGATTACACGGCCAGTGACCACCAGTACATTATTTTTGATGTCCTGGATGGTCATCAGAGACAAGTAGCCACGTTTCATCAAGTGCCCGCTCGGAGAGGCATTAGTTACATTCATGATGGGACTGATCGTCTCGGCTTGCTATGAGTCTATGCCTCGCAAGAGATCCCAAGGCAATAAGCGACCTTTGTACTGGTGAACCGCCGAGATTGCGGAATTGCGTCGGTCAGCATTGAGAGCCAGAAGACTTGCTACCAGGGCCAGAGAACCTGTAGACAGACGTCGTGAGTCGGATGCTTACAGAGTGGCTAAGAGGTCTCTTTGTAGAGCCATCAACCGGATTAAAAGCAGTTGCTGGGAGAAATCCATGGACGATGTAGATTACAATCCGTGGGACCTGGGTTACAAACTTATAACCAAAAAACTTGGCACCCGCTCTCCACATTCCGTCATGGATGAGGATAGGATGGAGAGGATAGTCGAGTCCCTTTTCCCGGCTCACACGTTGCGCCCACTGCGGGATTTCGGAAGGGTGGATAACGTACAACTTTTCAGTCTTGGAGAGATGGAGGCGGCCGTCCTATCCCTGAAGAACAATAAGGCTCCTGGACCCGATGGGGTACCCGGCGAAGTCCTCAAACAGGTTTTGACTATTAACCCCTTGATCCTTTTGCGCATTTACAACGCCTGCCTAGTCGAAGGAGTTTTCCCCTCGTGCTGGAAAACAGCTAGGCTTGTGCTTGTTGGGAAGGGGAAGGGAGACTCAGACCTGCCATCATCTTACAGACCTCTGTGTATGTTGGATACGGCTGGCATAGCCCTCGAGAAGTTGATCCGTTCCCGACTGAATTCAGCCGTGGTCACTGCGGGGGACCTGTCCCCTCGCCAGTATGGATTCAGGATGGAGCGATCTACGGTTGACGCTGTTGAGGAGGTGAAGCAAGCCTTGATGAGAGCTGAGAATTTTAACCACTGCTCTCGTAGGGTTGTGCTGCTCGTAGCTCTCGATGTGCGAAACACATTTAATTCCGCGTTTTGGTGCGACATGCTGGATGCCCGGGAGAACACCTTCCACTTTCCGGCATACCTCATGCGTATCATCAGGATTGGCTCCTCATGTATGACACTACAGAGGGCCCCCCACGGACGATGAGTGTCACTTCCGGTGCTGCCCAAGGTTCCATACTCGGCCCAGACCTTTGGAATGTCGCGTATGACAGCCTCCTGAGGTCTGAAATGCCTCAGGTAACGTAGAAGGCTGTTAATTTCTTCTGTCCAGTCCGTACTCTTGTACGGTGCTGAGGTGTGGGCAGACGCTCTCAATAATGAGGTATATAGGATGCGGCTCGCCCGAGTGCAGCGTCAGGCAGCACTAAGAGTTGCATCCGCCTACCGAACAGTGTCCGGCGGCGGTGAGAAAGGTTTTTTTTTTTTTTTATATAATAAAACTTTATTTATACATTTCAAACAATTCAACATATGACTATGATTTTCAATCAAATATAAATGTTTAAAAAATAAAATGAAAGCTCAATAGAGCAATGGGGGAATTGCGGCACCATCTTCAAATTGAATGCTTCGAATTTTTCGTCTAGTTCCCCGTAGCCTTAGCGAAACTGCTCGAATGATGGAAAGCTGGCTTTGGATCCTCAACCATCCGATAATTTGGGAGTATGGTTTTCTCCATTTTACAGCCAGGGCTTCGCTTGTTCTCCTCTGAAACGCTTCATATTCTTTGTGGGGGACTCCTTCTGTGGAACATATTAATGGTGTGAAGCTTCCTCTGATGTCTTCGGCTGCTTTGTCATATTTATTGTGTTTCTGAACGGCATGGTTTCGAGATATTGTTCCCCATTCTTGGTTGGCGTAAGAGGGAGCGTCAGCATTAACAATGCGATTATCAAAAAACGCTACTCTCTCAGCCTCCCAAATACCATTAACTTTAAAATCAGCTTTTAAAGCAGGCACATTGTTTGCAGGGTCAGCTTCTCTCATAATAGGCTCGACTTCAACCCCTTTCCAGGCCATATTTGCTATCGCAGCACAGTGGTCTCGATGTTGATCATGCCCATGTTTGATCAATCCTCCTTTTTTACAATTTAATGCATGTGTTAGATTCATAGGTTGATCACAACCATCACATCGTACTGGTAAATTTCTTAGTGTGCGGCCATAGCGAATTGACAAAGCATCTCTGAATTGATCCGGGGACAAATCCGTATGATCAGATGCACATGGTGTCACAGTTAACCATTGGCTAGTATTCCCTGCTACAATTCTAATTATTGGCTTCTTTTGACTTTCAGGAAGTAATTCCATAATTCGTTCATTATTTGCTTTAGCCAACATGTCTTTTTCTAGTTTTCTCTTCTTTATTACATCTTGTAGTGTTGATACATGATCATTAATCTTTAATGGTTGTCCATTTTTAATGGCTAATATTAATTTTTCTGTGCATTGTTGTGATGCTTCAAATGAAATACCATCGTTCTTTGTCGGGTCCTGAATATTTAAGCCTCCAAAACGAGTAGGGAGAGAGAACAAGTCATGTTCAAGTTCAGAAATCTCTTGTTCGAAAAGGTTGGGAGTGAAATGGCGATGTATGGCAGTTTTTAAATCTTCGTATTCTTCACTAAATCCCTCTGTTACTCTTTGGAGAAATGCCCATTCATTTTGTAATGACTTAGTAAAGGCAGTATACGCTGCTTGAGGACTTTTATGTGCAGCTATGCCAAATTTCTTTATACAATCAACCCATTTTTTTACTTTTTCTTTCACGAATTCCTTCTTTTCTTCTGAGCTACCAATAATACCCCCTAAAAACCTGTACGATGTTACAATTTTCACTTGTAGGTCTCTGAAAATTTCTTCTGCTTTTTCTTTATATTCAGGTTTTACTATCAATACACTTTTCTTGGGTTCTGGGTAATACCCCCATTTTGGCCCTTCAACACGTAAAGCGTTAAACCATTCTCTAACTTTAAGTATTTCACCGAAACATGCAGAATCATCAGCGTACCAGTTTTGCTTCCAATTTAGGCTTTTTAGTTTTTTTACCAAAGGTAATATGCCAATTGCATACATTAGCATGCCTAAAGGGTCTCCCTGAGTGGTTCCTTCTTGACTAAGGATGATTTTATTGCTTCCTCTAAACATAATGGTTGCATAGCCTTGGTATGTATTGAATAGGAAACGAGCGCAACGAGGCCAAAGCACCCTAGCATTCCACAGAGTTAAAGGCCTGCTCAAGGCGTTGAACGCATTTGAAGCATCTACAAGTAAAATACAATTTTGGTTCTTTTCATTGAATAGGTCCGTCATAGCATGTATAGCACCTTCTATTCCAGCTTTCGTTCCGGCGCAGAGTTGGTCAGATCCACATATTTCTTGAACATCTTCACCTGTTACAAAAGCCATGGTTTTTGCACATAGTCTCTGCAAAACTTCTCCAACTCCTATTGGGCGAATACCAGGGTATTTGTTCAGTGCTAATCCTCTTCTAGCTAACAGAGCTCTGATCGAGTTCCAGTTTACTATCCCGTTTGCCATCCATCGAGTTAACGATGCGACTGCTTCCCTTAAACGAGTGCTATGTGCTCCATAGCGCAGCAACATATTCTTCCATTGATCAGCATTTGTTCCGCTAGGGCCAGCACTTCCATGCAAACGTCTAGCCATCTTCTCTATGTGGTCACTGGATATATCTACATCTACCATCAATGGTAAGTTCTCATCAGCTAGAAAGGTATTGTCATTCGGAACCATTTGACGTGGGTGCTTATTTTTTAAAACTTGAAAAACATTTTGACCATCAGGAAGGATATCGTCAGGTGTGAGTACTCCATCGCCGGAGCGATCTGTGAGCCATCTTGTAGCTTCACGCAATTTTCCTTGTAATACCAATCTTGTGAAGATTCTTATTTTCTGGTCTTCTTCTTGGTGTTCTTGTGATGATACTTAATAATAGGCGGAGAGAAAGGTAATTTATCAGTGCCGTGGGGAGGGCCACGCACGAACAGAGGAACGCACCCGCACCTACCAGCTGTGGCAGGAGAGCTGGAAATAGGAGACTCGGGGACACTAGAGCAGGTGACTGACACAGCAAGTTTAACCTTGGGTTAATCGGAGGTGCGGAGAGGTGGATTTCTACCTCACCCAATTTCTGACGGGTCACTTTTTTCCAGTCGTACGTGTTCAGGATTGTCAAAGCCGTGTCACCCGATAGCATATACTGCCCAGACATTCCCGATGACGTGGAACATACCTTTTTACACTGCCAGCGTTGGGAAAGGCCCGCCTTGAGGCTCAACAGTTAGTAGGACTTAGACTTAGACTTAGACTTATGACTTGTCCAAAGAGCCGAAACTCTCCGACACACCCGGTACCGTTTGAACTACCCGGGACCTCTGATGCCGATTGGAACTTGCGCACCAACCTTTATGACACCATAGGAGGATGACTTAAGGTCATCAGGCTCACCGGCTGCCGAAGCAGACCCTTCGGAAAGAGGGTTGCCCCTCAATCCTAACCAGGGATTCCGGCTACTTGTTTAAGCGTCACTCCAGTTGGGTTCCACCAGGTACAAACCCTAGCGGACCATACTGGAGCGCCCCGACGCATTTAGTGCAAGCGACACCCGGGACCTATCCAATCCCTGACAGGCAGAACCCGCCATCATAGCCAGAAGGAGGGGACCGTCAGCAAGCTGACGGGGGAACCCCAGCCTCCCATTTACACCACTACCCGATCGAGGCCTTACCCAGTTGCTGGGAAACCAGAGATAGCCAGAGCGATAGATCCCCGGATACCCCTGGCGGGCTCGGACCCAGCACCCGATCTACTTCGTTTGCCCGTCAGACCCAACATCACTGCCAGGCCATCAGGGTTTCCCAAAAGGAGGCAGGTATAGAAGTGGGACCCACCCGGATGAACCTATCCACCAAAGGTGGCGACACCCTTAACTTATACTTATACTTATACTTTCTTATGAAATGGCGACCATACAATGTAGGTATTTTAAGCCAAGTATGAATAGAGATGAGTTAGTATAATGATAATGATAATGAGTTAGATAATGAGTATAATTCATTAAACAGATATAACTCAATTGAGGTTCCGGGAAGAACCCCCCACACTCAAGATAACCATACCATCCGTGATCAGAGACAGGGATTGGCCTGCAGAAGTGCCTACAAACCGTTGCCCTCACACTGCGGAGGTTACGCTCCCCTTGAGTGTCCCCATGAGCTGCGGGTACTTGCCCGTTTTCACCTCCAGGACAGGCTACTTCCAAAGTCGAGGATATGCCACACTAAATGCTGGTCGCACACTACAAGCAAGCCGAAGCCCGAAGGACCACAGACACAGGTAGGTTGGAGATTATGATGCACTTCCATCTCTCCTAGAGCTAAACACCCCTTCCATCCTGGATAAAGGAATGTCACTGGGACCCGATGCCCAGTCGTCCATGTCTGTGGCCTACTTGAAGTGCCGGTTCCAACACCGGACAGTTGCCTCCTCTCTGGGGGCTAGCTAGGGTCCGCGTGGTCGCTAGGCCACGTACCCACGCGAGCGTGGGCCCCCTGCGGGGGTAGTTAGTAGGACTGCTGTCAGTGGACACGGTCATACCGATGATGACGGAGTGTGACGACAATTAAACCTGTGTGTCACATTACATCCAGGGTATTCCGCGCCAAGAAGCTCGACCTTGACCGGGATGCAGTGTAGGTCATAAAGTGTCTAATTCCAAAAACGATGAGAGCCCTGAGGGCTTAGGTCACATGTTGGCCTAACTTGAAGTAATGTTACAAACAATTCCAGGTCTGTGTCCAACAGAGTAGAGGGGGTTTTTAGTGAGTAGTCTGTGATCGATTTAGGAGTCTCACACTACAGGCTGGATACCTGTGTGCGTAAAAGCATTTTCCCTCCTTTCCCTAAAAAAACCATTCCGAAGATATATATTGAACAGTTTATGTAATTAATAAGGCTGAGACAGCTGACACCCGCATGTCATAGAATCAAGGTTATGCTAACAAAATTATTGCCAAATTTAGAGGGTTTTTCATTGGAACAGAAGAACGGTATGATGACCGACGTGACAAAGGAAATATAAAACTTACACAGCTTTAGGGTGGGCCTCCCTTTTAAGTAAGAACGTGCCTTCTCATTAAACAGATATTTTCTAAAAAAAAAACACACACAATTTTAATCTGCATAACATTGATGAAATTGCAGAATTGTGTACCACAAACATCCACCAATACGGTTTTAATGCTATTTAACGATTCTTCCAAAAGCATTATTTAAAAAGAGGATAAACAGTTAGAAGTCGCAGTTAGAAGAATTTTCGCAAGCCTTTAAAGCAACCGTCGATTTCGACGGGTTTAACCAAGTTTTTTTTTATTTGATAATAAAATAGTGGTTTACACAACGATTGCGTAATGATAGTGTTAACGACACGAGTAGGAAATTTCACGAGTGTTGGTAACACTATTTACGCGAGTTGGGTACACTACTTTACCTACAACAGTGTTTTACTTACTAAAAATCACGTCTCATAACTTCTAGGAGAGGTTATATTTTCAGTCACAGTCAGTGCCGTTGGTCAGGTATAGTATCTGGATACGTTAAATTAAATTATATTTATATAGTAGAAAATTGATAAAACAAATTGCCGGAACGAAACGAACAACTCTATATCTTTCAGAGGTAAGGTTTAAAATAGGCAAAGAAATTATATGTGGTTTAAATAGGACAATTTCCTAAGTAAATTCGTCAACCAAACAACCATACGTATTAGCCTTGGTTAATGAGCCTTACTTATATGTTTGTAAATGGAAGTCTCCAGCTCACTTGCCAAGAGTGAGGATTGAGTTTGGAAGGAGAAACTTCCCGTACAACCAAAGCTATACAACGACTTCGCCTCTGGTTTCAAAACTATGCTTTGGTAGCTTTTACAATTGAGATCAATGAATTGTACGCTGATGGTTAATTATTAATATTTATTTATATTGTCTTGTTGTTGTTTTATTTATTTGTTTGTTAGTTTAATTATTGGTTTTGACGAAAGTTGTTCTGAGAAGCAGATGTCCTGAGAAACGCTTGAAAAATAAAGTGATTTATATTTATTTGTTTTACTTAAAATAACAAAATACAAAAGAGTTCAGAGACTTATAAAAACTCCTTGTATACAGTAGGCCTACATTTTTTTCTTTATGATGACTCAAATGCCTAGAGATATATAGTGGTTACAAAACTCTTTACATTAAATCTGGTCTCTAAATTAATTTACAATAGGTCTACTCAAACTATTACTTTTCCTTTTTTCGAAAAATTGCTTGTCAAGTAAAAATTATTTATTTTATGTTACACGTTTGTCCCTGCCAGGTCCAACGTGTGCACGTACAACCCGCTGTTCCTGGAAGGCACTTGTTCCTCCCGCTACTCAGACACTGCGGCTGTGCTAATAGACGAGGTGTTCTTATCCCTGGCTGAGGCGGACTGCGAGTTGGCCAACCCCTGCAACTACCCTCCTCAGTACAACCCTAGGGACTGGGAGGAGTTCGACTTCATCATCGTAGGTGCAGGATCTGCCGGCTCCGTGGTAGCCAATAGACTGACAGAGATCGCTGGGTGGACGGTCCTCCTGATTGAAGCTGGAGGAGATCCTCCCAAGACATCTGAAGTGCCCAATTTATTAACTAAATTAAATACGGAATATGAATGGAATTATCGATCTAACTCTGAAGAACCAATCTGTTTAGGATTTACTGGTAGCCAATGCAGCTGTAGGATGGGTAAGATGCTGGGTGGTTCCAGTTCACATAACGGACTAATGTACGTAAGGGGAAACTATAAGGACTATGATGGTTGGGAGGCTCAAGGAAATGTTGGTTGGAGTTATAAAGACGTTTTACCCTATTTTAAAAAGTCTGAGGATATGAGATCTCCAGGAGTTGAGTGCAGCCCTGATTTCTTCAACTACCATTCAGTTGGTGGCCCTTTAAAGGTTAATGACTTTAACATTGACAATACAGAACCAATACCTGCCATATTGGCGGGAGGTTTATCTGAACTTGGATACTTCATAAACCCTGATCATAACGGTAGACATCAGTCAGGGTTCTGTAGAGCAACATTCACTTTGGAAGATGGTAGACGTTGTAGCACAGCGAAAGCCTTTTTAACACCGATAAAAGATAGACCAAACTTGAAAGTATCTAAGTTTAAGCAAGCAACAAAAATATTAATAGACGAACACACGAAGGTGGCATATGGCGTTGAGCTGATTGACAGCAATGGCTACTTAGTTAGAGTTATAGCTAAGAAGGAAGTGATATTGTCTAGTGGAGCCATCAGCAGTCCACAGCTGTTAATGCTTTCAGGGATAGGTCCAAGTGAACATTTATGGGAGCATGGAATCAATGTTATACACGATCTACCTGTAGGAAAACGATTGGAAGATCATCCTGCTCCGCACGGCCTAATGATATCACTTGACGTATCTTTACCAGAAGTCGACCAAAGACAAAGCATGTTTAACTTCTTATTGAAGCTCAACAGTACTTTAGCTGGAAGAGGGATGGGTGCATTCGTTTTGTTTATGGAGAGTGAGAGAAAAGGTTTTGACTACCCAGATATTCAAGTTTATTTTTTACACTTTAACAGGAATTCAACCGGTATCATACAGTATGCAAGGGGTCTCGGATTTAATGAAGAAATTGTTGAGAGTTTTAGATCTATTAATGAGCACTCACCCGTTCTGTTTGTTACACCGAATCTCATCGGGTCAGAAAGTAGAGGTTCTGTCCAACTTCAAAGTAAAAATCCATTGCAACTCCCAAAGATAACTCTTGGCCATTACTCGGACCCTAGGGATGTTGATACTGTAGGCAAAGCCATTGATTTCCTTCGTGGTTTGGTGTTCACAGAACCGTTCAAAGCAGTAAATGCCAGATATCACGAAGTATTTGTTCGAAGTTGTTCAAAATTCCCTTATGATTCTCGTCCATACAGGGAATGTTTTCTTAGACACATGTCGAGCGCTGGTTATCATTTTGTGGGCACGTGCCGCATGGGACCCCCGGGACACCCCGAGGCCGTGGTAGACCCTCAACTCCGGGTACAGGGTGTGAGTAGACTGAGAGTCATCGACGCCTCTGTGATGCCGAAGATTACACGAGGCAACACCAACGCTCCAACCATCATGATAGCAGAGAAAGGTTCGGACCTCATCAAACACTCGTGGCTCAGCACTCCTTACAATGGTGTGGAGGGATTCAGCAGAGCGTTGTCTTTACAACATAGAGGCTAGTAGAACTGAACTACAAGATAAAATTATTGTAGTTGTTGTATTCATGACATCACATTTTTTAGAAATTTTCTGAATATTGGTAGTAATGAAAAAAAAATCTCAACATGTCAAGTGATTATTACATGTTTAGTTGATTTTTGTATATCCTTTTTAATTTTTCTTTTTTTTTATAAAGATTGTGGTTTTTTTTACTTATTACAGCCCTATAATTATGTTTACCTAACCCGCCATGTTAAACTTCCCTATCCCAAGCGTGATGTATACAACTTCCTTACTTCTCGAGTGATGTAAAGTTGAAAAAAACTCACTCGGTGATGTAATGAAACCCATTTAAATAACATTGAGTGGATAACTTAAAAAATATACCTCTATGGAGCCAACGAAGTTCAATGCTAGAAATCAGCAGTGTGTTTGAATGTTATTGTTATGCTTTGAAGAATTTTCCTAACATAGCTTTTGTTTGTAAATGAACGTTACTGTCAGAAGATGAGTGAAATTGATAATGCATATTGCTCGTAACCTCCTGAATAATGTCGGGTCAGGTAAAATCTTGTACGTTACACGTTACGCAAGAGCGTGTTTACATCACTTCGGTGAATTATGCAACTCGCTTCCGCTCGTTGCACAACATTCACCTGCGTGATGTAAAAACGCTCTTACTACACTTGTAATGTAAATAGCTATTAACTTGTCATGTTTTATCACTTGATGCCAACACATTTTCATTAAACTTTTAGACTTTGAAAATAAATAAAATAATTAGCCAAAACTATAATTACGAGTTTTCTGGTTTCCCAAAATATATGACTATTATTTTAGAATATTATTATAAACAGAGAAAATTAATGTTCTACCACATAAAGGCTGTATTTATGGTTTTAAATTGTATAATAATCCTTGGAGTAAATAAAGAATATCAGAATAAATAGAGATTAAAAAGGAGTCAGATTAAGTTTGTTCGTCAAAAGCACATACACAGTCCTTGATTGTCCAAACAATTTAAATATGTCTAGATGAGTAAATATCCTTAACGTGACACAAAGTTACACGATTTCAGTTTACCAACTACGTCCAAGCAAATAAAGGTAAAGGAGAATGATTTGGTTAGTAATTTCTTTATGTTTATTCTAATTATGTTCTGGTTCATGTAATCACTAAGTGATTTATAGTTTTTCACATATATGTGTACATGTTTAAGTGTTCCTGTCGAAATGGACTAATTTTAGTTTTCGTACAGCCACATGTTGGCAAATTCAGTTCATGTGGACGGGTTGCATGTGTTTCTGCAGATGTTTAGGCCTATTCACTTATTATTGCAATGAACGATACTTCCTTTCCTTGTTGTCGATGTGATACTTGCCTTAAGAAAGTTAGTTAGTGGTAAAGAATTTAAGTAATTGCTTGTCAAGAGACATTTTAGATGATCATAACGGTTTATATGAATATAATAAAATACTATCTAAGTTAACATTTTGTGATCCATATGTAAAGCCCAAAGTACCCATGAACCTTTGAGAAAACTACAAGTCACACCTCCATAACAAACTATATTCTAAAAATTTTCGTCATGACGAGAAAACTTGCACAAAACTATCCATTATTTTCATAAATTGCCCGTTAAGGTCGTAATTGCTTTTTTAAGTAAACTGTCCATATAACTAATGTTAAAAATACCTCATCGGTAATTATTTGTATGCTATTCTGTCAATTGATTATCTTATTAAGATCAGGTGTAATTATTTGTTCGTATTTGATTGCTTAGGTATTCTGTTTTGTTTATTTCAGCTTAACTGTATCAATCAATAGTGTTATTCATACTTACGAAGTCAAACAGATCGGAGCCCGTGGGTAACAGCTAGTATAAGCTAAATGCAAAAAAAAGCTTTCGTCAGTAAACGACGTAAAAACAAAAATATTACCTTATTACCATAAATATCCTATATAATGATGACTCAGAATCGGTCAAAATATCTTTATATACTGTATAAAAAATAGCTAATAATGTATTACAATGATTTTGAAACATATTAGGCTACCAAATTTATTTAAAACAAGATGTAAATTACAATTAAAATATCGTATATTTGTACACAACATAGGAACGCCTACAATAGTTTTTTATGAAATTATAGTAGTTTTTGTCATGATACTAGCACTTTTTGAGGGCTACTGATGATACTTACGAAAAGTTGACATACGAAATCATTTCTTACATTATCAAATAAATTTATCCTTACACATGATTGATTAAAGCTATGAATACATTATAAAAGTTTGAATAAACCGTGTTTGGCAAATTGTTAATCATTACATGCAGAGCTTTAAGAAAAATGTGTTAAGAAAATTTACCTGTAAATAAATATTTTAAATTCCGTGATTGCCAATTTGAAAAATATTATTATTTCATCGAATCGAATATTTAATAGTATGGTCGTAATTACGGATAAAACACACAATTATTATTTAGTATTAGAAAGGACTTGGTTGATACCATAATTTGTCTGGAAAATCTCAAAGGAAGGTTATTAATAATGATTAAGTAAACTTATTTTACGCTTTAACCATGTTTACATTGAAGTTTGAACTACATACAATTGAGTGGTATTTCTACAGTAACCTACAATGATGTCTATGTTGTGTTGTGATGTACAATGATGTCTATGTTGTTTAGGTTTTCTGTACAACATCGTTAGTTTTGTTTTCTTACATTTTAATTAATATAATGGTTTGTACCTCTATATTTTTATACATTAGCTGCATGTAATTATTATAGCCGTTGTACCCGTGCTTTGCAACGAGAAGAGGACACAAAATAGAAACATTTTAGTTTTTACATCTGTTGCATATAATAGTTACACATCCACCAACGCTTTTAGAAACAAAATTTCAATTTTATGGTCTTAATAGAAACCTTTAAGTTATGACTTTTATATCTGTTAAGAAGAGGATACCACAATTTCGGTTTTGATTAATTTTTAATCTTGTGTAGGCTGATAAGAAAAAATGACCAAATCTCCGAATAAAACTTTCACATACATAATTTACCTTCATCTTCCTAAGTTGCATATCTTTTTTCTTTATTTTTGACATGTTAAATTTCAATTTTGAAGTTGCAAAAATACTAATTATTAAATTTAAATGAACATTATTTAATTTCACTATTAGATATAAAAATAATACTAAATATATGAACACAACTCTTGATACATGTTTATTTCTTAATAATAAATGTAAACATTGAATTATTTACAATATGAAATTATTCCAGTCATATGATCAATATTAAATAAAAGATAGATATTTGGAATATATAACAATTCCTCCCTACTTATTTAAGAGAATGTTCATTTACAAGTTCATCCTTTTAATTTGTTTTCTGATTCTCAATGAGCGGCGAATTTTAGGGACAGGAACATCTGGTTGTGAGTTTGCTTTGGACACTTCAGCGTCTTGTTGTGTACTTGGCTCTTCGGCCTCTTGTCGGCTGCTTGTACGATGGATTGTACTTGACGCTTCATTGTTATGTATAGGGCTTTTTTCCTCAATATTAGGCATAGTGCTTGCTGTAGGACCCGATGTTTCAGTGTCTATAGTTCCTTCCCAGCTTGGGGTGTTACTTGAGACATTTTCTGTATCTTGTGACTTTTCTGAATTGCTTATTGATTTCCTTAACATACCGTACCTTGTATTTCCCATGAATATAGGTTGTCTTGAACAATTTTGATTGGTATTTTGGAATATTAAAGTTCGATTAGTTTGCTTTGGTGGTACTTTGGCTTTTGGGTCGCATCTGTTGTTTGAACTTTCTTGCCTTGTTTGTGTCAATAAGCTAGGTAGAGGGCTTTTGTAATGAGTAGAATCTTTTGGCACTTGACAAGCTCGAAGTTGATTGAAGTGGCGTTTTATTACATACCCATCATCAATTTCTACGAGATAGTGAAGTCGTCCCAGTCTTTCCACCACAGTTCCAAATTTCCACAGAATGGATCCTGCGTAATTTCTTGATTGTACTCTCTCCCCAATATTGTAATGTTTGTTAAATATTGGTTGTTGAGCCTCATTTTTGTCATCTTCGCCAGGCCTCAAGAGATCTAGCTTGGTTCTCAAGTTTCTGCCAAACATTAATTGTGCTGGGGATGCACCAGTACTCAGTGGTGTTGCTCGGTACCGAAATAATAGTGCACATAGTTTTTCATGTAAAGTGCCCTGTTCAAACTGCATGCACCTCAGTTTTGTCTTGAGTGTTTGGCAAAATATTTCCGCTTGACCATTTGTAGAGGGGTTTCCTGGTGCAATGAATCGTTGTCTTATTCCTTGGCGTTTACAGAATGCTTGAAACTCTGCAGATTTAAAAATTGGGGCATTGTCACTGACCAATATTTCTGGTAGGCCATGGTGACTGAATATTTCTCTGAGGTAATGAATAGTACTGGCAGTTGTTGGCGCACTTTTTATCGGATATATATCTGGCCACTTTGACCTGGCATCTACAACAATCAAGAAGTTGTGATTTAGAAAAGGTCCTGCGTAATCCATGTGGACTCGCTGCCAATTGCGTTTTGGTATTTCCCAAACATGGGTAGGAGCCTTCTCTGGATTTTTCTTATTCTCACAACATGCCTTACAACTTGCCACCATACTCTCAATATCTGTATCAATGTTTTTCCAGTAACAGTAGTTTCTTGCCAGACTCTTCATCCGCACTATTCCTACGTGTGTTGAGTGTAATTCTTGGAGGATTTTAGGTTGTAGCTTTTTTGGAATGATAACACGATTTCCTCTAAAAATAATTCCGTCTTGAAGTGATATTTCTGGGTCAGCGACTTCTCCGTTTAGGAGCTTTTCCTTTAAGCGAGAGAGTTCTTCGTCAAGTGATGTTTCTTTTTCTATGTCTTTAGCCATGATAGTATCAGTTGTTATGCAGTGTATTGTCTCTTTTCGAACAGTGTAATCTTCGTCAACCACATTTATATTCTCTTCTTTTATGGGTAAGGGATGTCTTGAGAGGTAATCTGCATTACAGTGGTCGTTTGATTTTTTGTGTACAATCTCATAATCAAATCCTGAAAGAAAATGAGCATATCTAAGCATCCTGGATGAAGTAAACAATGGTAGTTTCTTGTCTGGATGAAATATGGTCATCCGTGGTTTGTTGTCAATGGCAAGAGTAAACTTCCTTCCGTATATATAATCGAACATTTTTTTACACCCCCAATATACAGCAGTTGCTTCTCTGTCCAATTGGCTATAGTTGCGCTCTGCAGCAGTGAGGGATCTGCTGGCAAACACAATAGGCCTCTCTTCATTATTTGGCATTTTATGAGACAGCACAGCTGATAAGCCAACAGGGCTAGCATCTGTAGCAAGTATCACGGGTAAGTCTGGGTTGTATGAAGTAAGGACTGTGTCACTTGCTATCTCTTCTTTAACACAAGTAAAAGCTTTTTCACATTCCTGGGACCAGTGAAAACGTTTTTCTTTCCTTAGAAGCTGATGTAAGGGATTTAGCAGTGTAGATGCATCTTTGATGAACTTTGAATAGTACTGTACTAGTCCAAGGAATTGACGCACTCCTGTGATATTTGTTGGACGGGGAGCATCCTGGATTGCCCTCACCTTTTCTGGTGATTTCTGGATACCGTCTTTGCTGATGATATGACCCAGATACTGCACCTTTATCTAAAAAAACTTGCATTTTCCAACATTCACATGTAGATTGTGTTGTTCTAATTTTTCTAAGACCTTTATGAGCCTGGATTTGCATTCTTCAAAAGTGCAGCCTTGTACAACAATATCATCAAAATAAGCCACTGTCCCTTCAAGATTTTGTACGACTTGGTCAATAAATTTATGAAATTCATTTGGGGCAGTCTTAATTCCGAAAAACAGTCTTTTTGCTAGATATGTAGCCTTATGTGTGGTAATTGTCTGGATTTTAGAACTTTCAGAGTCCACTGAAAGATGTAAATAAGCCTTGTAAATGTCTAAAGTGCAAAAATAGTTTCCATTTCTCATTTTGTTAAGGATATCCTCTATTCTTGGTATTGGATAACGACTGTCATGTAGTTGTTGGTTCACAGTTACCTTGTAATCCGCGCAAATACGGACCGCTCCATTTGCTTTTGGAATCACAACAATCGGTGTTCCCCACTCAGATTGATCCACTTTCTCTATTACGTCTTCTTTTTCAAGTTTATCTAGTTCATTCTCAAAAGCTTCTCGAAGAGCATGAGGTACTGGTCTGGGTTTTAAGTACACAGGTCTTGAATTATCCTTTAGTTTTATAGAGCATGTAAAGTTGGGTGTTTTACCAATGCATTGTTCAAAAACGCTTGAGAATCTTTGCTTGATAGATTTGACAACAGTGTTGGTATCAACCTCTGGTTTCTTCATATTAACAAGATTAATATTGTGTAAGTTAATTTTCAATTTTAGAATCCAATCCCTTCCAAGAATAGCGTTTTTAGGTAGATTTACAATGTATAGATCCTCTCTGCAAGATATCCCTTCGTAAGATATGCTTAGGGTACAGACCCCGATTGGTTTGAAAATTTGTCCAGTATAAGATCGAAAAAGAGCACTTGTTTTGCAAACTGGAACATGTAAGTCTAGTTTCTTGAAGTCATCATTATTTATTATGCTAACACGACTTCCGGAATCACACTCAAAACGTTGCTGTTTACCATTTAGAGATACGTTAATCATCATTCTGTCATCTCCTTCGTCATTCTTCAATACATTTATGATCCGTTGAACGTCGTATTCATATTCAGAATCAATTTCTTCAACTCTTTTTACATTTTTCTCTGAAGACTGTAATTCCTGTATTCGTTTCGCTATGCAAACCTTTTCTATGTGTCCATCTTTATGACAATACCTGCAATTTAGTTCATCTATTAATCGGCAATTTTGTGTTTCGTGGTTATTCCTTCCACAGTGCAAACAGACATCTAAAAGTCCCAGTCTTTGTAGCCTTTTTGTTTTTCCTGTCTTTCTTTTTGCTTTAGTCATTAGAGAAATGGTTTTTGGTTGAGAAACATTTATTCTTAGGGCCGATATTGTTCTTTGTTGTTTTACTTATTTTGTGAATGTCATTCTGGTTATTACTAGTATATAAAATCTGGTTGTCAAGTTTTGATGCCTCTATAGCCAAGGCGATTTCTAAGGCTTTGTCAAATGATATTTCCCCCAGTTGTAAGAGTTTTTCTCTGATGTCCGAGTCATATAAGCCTCTGATGAATTGAGCCCTGAGCATGAGGTTTATAACTGATTTTGTACATTTTCCTTCTTTACACCCAGATTTGAAATCTGCTGAACAAGCCAGTTGTTTGAGGGCTGTGACATAATTTGTGATTGATTCATTTCCATCTTGTAAACGGGATAAGAATTTGTGCTGTTCTGTAAGTATGTTCTTCTTTGGGCTTAGGTGCTCATTTAGTAATATCAGTAATTCTTTATATGTTTTTGAGTCTGGTTTGTCTGGAGATGTTAGACTACATATCAGATTGTAGTGCTTAGCACCTAAGCAATTGATTAAAAATAAACCTTTCAATTGTTCAGTCTCTGAATCATTGTCTGTCAATCCTTTTATTTTAAAAAATATTTCTAAACGCTGAGTGTAGCTTTCAAACGTTTCCTTACTTTCATCATAAGCATCAAACATCAAGGCATTGCTCTGTAGTAGTTCCTTGGTACTATGTTTTGATCTAGGTTGTTCTGTCTGTTGACTTGTATGTTGTGTCATTAATGTCATAAAACTGTTCAAAGTAGATATAAGGTCTTGTATTTCCGTCATTTTCTTCCTCGTCGCCAAATTATTAGATATAAAAATAATACAAAATATATGAACACAACTCTTGATACATGTTTATTTCTTAATAATAAATGTAAACATTGAATTATTTACAATATGAAATTATTCCAGTCATATGATCAATATTAAATAAAAGATAGATATTTGGAATATATAACATTCACCCTGCTTCATATTATATCACAAATCCTCCTATCTTCAGTTTCTTCACTCACAATATGTTATAAACATTAGAAATACTGTTGTGCCTTTTCAGTAGTCTTTTGAAATGTTAAAGAAACTATATCTATACAATAACACATTTTAAAGAAATAGTTAAGCATTAAAGACAGCAGACAAAACTAATACGATTAACAAAGCATCAAGGACTAAAAAATGTAATACCAAATACAGTTAGTTATATGTTTCATTGCATCTCTTATTCTACTCTGCAAAAATATCAACAAACAACTTAATATACGAACCAGTTCTTTTAATCTGTTCCATCGTCCATTGCCTTTAGCCTACATTTTAGCACTTACCATTAAGTAAACATAGTAACAGATTTTAGAAACAAAAGAACACTGTGTACTGCTCATCGATATATAAATACGTACTGATTAGTTTAAATAATATTTCCCTAATTGGTTTAACTTAATCAGTGGTGTGGCAAAACACAAATAATACATTTATCAAATAAAGTAAATGTGAACTGAAAGCTATGTTAAGATAAAATAAGAGTATTTTGTATTACCATAGTTACGATGTACAATTTAGTGATCGATGATATTCTTTAGTTTAATTTAAGCATAGGTTTAGCAAACACAATAACTAAATTTACCTAAATATACATATAAAAAACAATGTGATGTGCAAGTTATGTTAAATTAATCCAACACATGTTAAGCAGTTCGAATTTATTTAAAGTATCCTACAAATTCATACAAAACATCCATACATTGTAGTTTTCTTTATGTTTTCATGAAAATATATCAATAATATTATTTTCATAACTTTTAAGACACTTTAAAAATCTAATATCAAATCAATATGACATTGGTTGTCATAAGTAAAGAAATCGTGTTGTGTTCTATTTTAAAATATATCGAATTTTTACTATCTCTCTAAGCAAATATACGCCTGTTACCAGTTTATCAGTCTTGACTCTTCTATCGCCAATGTTTACATACCTTTTGTATGACACACCGTACTTTTTAACCACATTATGGTTTTGCAGTCTCGTCAGACTGGTTACAAAGTCGACACTCCTACTTGTCATTGACAATTCCTAGAGTGTGGAGATGTTTCCTGAAATGGCCGTGTCCAGTGTTAAGAGCAAGTACCTGCTTGACCAGCCCTCGCCCCAGCTTTAGCAGCCACAGAGTGAAGAGGGTGCCAAAGGCCGAAGAAATGCTGCAGGTTTGACTTTTTAGTATTAAGTGACTTATACATAAATTATACCTTTAAATAAAATCACATAAAAAATCTGAATCCAAACATATTTAATCTGAGATAACATAACTCTTGTTATCTGAGCTTGGTGGCCCAGAGAAATGTATTTTCAATAACGATAATATTGGAGTAACGGTAAATTAGAACAAAATAAACCAACAAAAAAAAGAAGACTGTATTACGGTTCGGTTAATGCATGTGTTTAGGACGAAGAGAAATTGTGTTAGATTTAAGTACATAAAAAAGCTTATTTTGATAAATCACGAAAAAGGTAAACTGTGCCTTTTGAAGATGATACTTCCCTAGCCTTATCCAGCCCCTCCCTAGAGTCACTCGAGCAAATGGTATTCATAGAGGCAAAAACCTTGCTTAAGTGGTTTGATAACAACCTTCTGAAAACCAACACTGCAAAGACCCAGCTGATTAACTTTCGAATCTCAAACAGATCCCACAAAGATCCGAATCTGTCACTTTTTTTATCAAGCCTTCATTCATCCTGTACAGTCTGTTAAATTCTTAGGCATCCACTTAGACGAATGTTTAAACTTCAAACCTCATGTTGATTACGTGATAAAACGTGTAAGTATAGGCATTTTTGTACTACGAACATTGGCCACAACAGTCTCGTCAGAAGTTCTTCTAGTTATCTAGTTCCAGTTAGTTATCTAGTTTATGCTCTGCCTGTTTGGGGATATGATAATAATTATACCTCCTTTCTTTTTAAAATACAAAAAAGGTTATTCGTGTTATATTTTCTCTTTTCAGAAGACGATCTTGTAAGAAATCATTCAGGTCAGCTGGAATTTTTGACTCTTCCCTCACTATCCTTGAGACCCTTTCATTTCTAAAAAAAACATCAGTCATTATTTACCACCAACATTAACTCCAGTACATATAACTTACGCACATCATACAACTTAAACATTCCCGTCCATTAATTTTAATTTTTCCAACATCATCTTCTGTACAATGGAATTAAACTTTTTAACCAACTTCCTCAACATCAAAAGCTGGCGACTGATTTGCTCAGGTTTAGGAGAAAACTTAAACAAATTTTGGTTGAAAATACTTGCTACAGAGTCCGCGATTTTTCCACTGTCATGTAGTCAGTGATTTATGTCCTATTAGATTTACTAGAAGGTCAAATTGTTTAGTTTGTAGAGGTTTTTTTTTAATATTTTATCTTTTGTACATTTCTTGACTATTCCAATGCAATGTAATTTTGTAATTCTGGAATAAAGAACTTATGACTTATGACGAAATAATCGTATCTTTTATAAAAGCAATTTCAAGCCCGAAGATTCAGGCATTCCATCATAACTACAGTTCGTTATAAAAGCTGTAACTTGTCTTGATCAATCCAAGCTTTGTGAGGCACATATAAGAATGAGAATGAGAATTTATTTGATCTTTTAAACATGCAGTTACATGAAATGAGACAAGTAATTTATAATAATCATCTGATAACAATAAGTAAGGCTAACAGTCCCAGTTAGTAAACTGGGTTGACTTAACTTAAATCACACCATGCACAAAACAGACAAATATCTATCTTCTATACTATTATAAAAAAGAGGTGGTTGCTGTATGTGTGTATGTGTGTATGGAAAAAGTAAACTCGAAAAATACTGGTCGGATTGGGCTGAAATTTGGCATGATGATAGCTCACATTCCCGATTAACATATAGGCATATTCTTATTTCAAAAATCCTTTCGGGCTCCGCCCTAATGGCTCTGGAGTTTTCCATGTTAACCTTATGAGTAATGGAATTATTGAATCTTAACAGCTGTTTCAATTAAACAAGTTGGTTCTGTTCTATGATGTTCAATAGCATTAAAGTTACAAGGATTACCAACAGGGTGCAGCACTATTATTTCTTTTACATTTATGACAACAGCTAATTTGCAACCAAAAGGTAAGTGAGCGTAGCGAACGAACTTCAACCTGGAGGCGAGTTAGCGTAGCGAACGAGCTAACCTGAAGGCAAGTGAGCGCAGCGAACGAGCTCCAACCTAAAGGTGAGTGAGCGTAGCGAACGAGCTCCAACCTAAAGGTGAGTGAGCGTAGCGAACAAACTTCAACCAGGACGTGATTGAGCCATGCGAACGAGATAATTTTGAAAATTAAGAAGTTAAACGGGGCAAAGCCCGCGGGTTACAGCTAGTAATGAATAAATAAATAGTTAAATAATGGCAACTGAAATAGTAGAATAAATAGTGCACAAACTACTCATATCTACTTTCAAAAACACACCATGCACAATCTACTTCAAACGTCATGCACAGCTACAATCAAAAGCATCTACTTACAACAGCTGTAGGAATTTTAATAAAAATTCATTTATTCCGCTTAAACTGACGAATCTCCAGGTTTCGTGCTGAGTAAGGCAATGCATTAAATAGTTTTATTGCTAAGATATCACAGTTTAGTTGAGTTTTTCCATGTGACCTCCCTCATTATTAGAAATTAGTGTGTTTGTGTTTTAAAGTTCACACTTTTACCACAAAATTATTTTTATGATATGATGTTTTTGCGCCAACTAAATAACCACTATATCTTTGCCAAATGCACGATTTTGCGCAATACTAGAAAACTCAAAACATGCAGTTAAAGAAAATGTGATTACAGTACTTGTGAATGAATGTTTAAATATACTAGTCGTTAAATGTTTGTTTAAAAATTTTAGATCGTCGAGTATGTGAGCAACTCAAGTATGTAATTTTACCCCATAACAATCCAGCAGATCTGTTTGGTACCGATAGATATTACCAACAGAAAGTGATTTACTACTAAATGTGTTGTATTGAGTTTTTTCATAAGCGTTTACTAAATCTTCAGACACCGCTTACTTATTTGTTAACGTATACATGAAATTATTTATCAATCATAGTGAGCTCTCTATGATTGCCAACATATTAGCGACAACCAAAACCACCGTTACTATGTTGTACTTAACTTAGAATAACTCTGACTATAACTATAACTATTACTATAACTTATGTTATGATAATTTAGACTTAAAGGCTATTTTGTCAACATAAAATCATCAACCTAAAACAACATATTCTTAGATAATTCAAGTAGCTCTTTAACGTAGATGATTCGTTGTAAAAAGAGACAAAATATTTCTCCAAAGAAATCAATACATTTTCTAGAGTTTAACTTTAGGTTTAAACTTTGTACAAACTTTGCAAAATATCAATAATCCCGTCTCCAAAACTTGTGTTCATAAAAGAGGACGTTAGGAAGCTTTTGTTTTTGCTTATCACAGGTAACATTGGTATAGAATCCCATTTTATTTTCTAGAATGATTATTAAAAAAATTACAATGCTTAAGTTGCTAAAGTTACAAATTTTTACTCACATACATTAATTATATAATGTGTAATTAGTGAAAAACTTTGGTTATATTAAACAAAGGTAACGGATAATAGCCTACTTTATTTATACATTGCAAAAACAAATGACTTTTTCAATTGTAGAATTCTTAAAATGATGCCAAATAACTGTTAAATATTACCTATGAAAGTAGTATTAATCACTTAGTCCTGCCAAAATTTGAATGGAGAAATCAATAACATTGATCCATTACTTAATCAGTAATTATGTCTTTTGAATCACAGAGAGTTGCTAACTGTATAGGTAAGCAATGAACAATATTCTTAATTAAATACTTATGGTAATTTATTTTTTAATATACATTTTTATCGATTGCATCTTATAGTTATTTTAATATTTATTTAGTTTCTTTGAGGCAAACAAAAAAACTATCGCATTGCAAAATCGAATAAAAAATTTGCATACATGGTATATCCCAAATATATATTGGCAAACCTTAACTATTCTATTTCAATTTTTAAGGTTTTATAGAGTTCCAATTGTTTTAAGATTCTGTCTGACTTTTGGAATTATACAGGGTTAACATAAAAGAAGTAAACAACTTTTAACATCAATTTATCGAAAACTACGGGTTCAACATCGCTGCGGTTGGTACCAGTGAGTCGGAAAACCCCTTAAGTTTTGTCTCAAACATCTGATTGCTGGCAACAACACCAAACATGTAACAAAATGTGTTATTTATTGATTTCTTTAACAATTGTCAATACGCTCTCAGAAAAGTCTTTTTGTGTGTTAGAATTGGAGGGAACTCAGTCTGCCACCAGTGCCCAACGCCAATTTCGGACACACTACCATAAAGACCCTTCTAATAGGAACTCAATTTATGCATGGCATCGAAAGTTTAAGGCTACGGGTAGTGTGGGTAAAGGAAAGAGCCCTGGAAGACCAGGAACGTCCGTTGCTCAGATTGAATTACCCCGTGAAACTCTTGCTCTCACACCGAGGATATCAACGCGGATATTGGGTATGCAGCTTCAAATACCGCAATCCACTGTTTGGAAGATCATGAGAAAAAATATGAAGATGTTTCCATACTAACTGAAATTTTTACAAAGTCTAAATGATGGCGACAAAGTGAAACGGTTTGATTTTTGTAGTGGTATACAAGAAACGCAGGAAGAAGATGGTATCTATGAAAGACTAATTTTTGGGGATGAGTCAACGTTTCGCATTAGTGGAAAAGTCAACAGGCATAATGTCAGAATTTGGGGCACTGAAAATCCTCGAGCTTTTTTTGAACATGAAAGAGATTCACCTAAGCTGAACGTGTTTTGTGCTTTATCAACGAAGAAGGTGTATGGTCCATTTTTTTTTTCAAGTGCTACAGTCAGAGGAAATGTTTACTTAGACATGCTGACTGAATGGTTGATGCCTCAACTCCAGGAAGACAGTGATGACTTGTTTGGGTGCAAGATGGTACGCCAACACACTGGATGCACGATGTAAGGGACTACCTTGGCGAGAGGCTACCGCAGCGTTGGATTGGTCGTGCTGCTGACGACAATATGAATCTTTTACGTTGGCCTCCACGAAGCCCGGACCATGGCCCGGACTTGACTCCTTGTGACTCTTTTTTGTGGGGTTATGTGAAAGACAAAGTTTTTGTTCCTCCTTTGCCATTGAACCTTATGGAGCTCCGAAATCACATTACTACTGCAGTACAAAGTGTCAATGAGACCATTCTTAAAAAAGTTTGGGCAGAATTTAGTTTTAGAATAGATGTGTGTAAAATAAGAAAACATCATAGAAATTGAACCTTCTTCAATTTAAAACTTTGATTCATTTTGATCCTTGGTAGTACAGACCGTCTTCTGAGTGCATTTTAATTCATCTAAGTACCTACATTTATTTTTATAGAGAAGGAAATTGCAATATAAGTTACTGGATTGTTATATTGTTTTTGATTTATTTCGAAGAATAAAGGGTTACTTTAACAGATAGGATGATTTTCACATAGGTTTTAAGTTAAAAACATCCTTTGATATGAAATGTTAACGCTAAAAAAATTGGAATAAATAATCCGCTTGAACAAGTTTTTGGGTTGTAAATATCTTTATACAATATATAATTATATGAAATGCAAACCATTATTTTGTTTAGATATATACATAGGAACATTATTTATAACTTTAATCAGCAAAATAACATTACAGTTACTTATCGGAAGTCGCAAAAGTCTTGGAAACGTGTCATTCAATTGAGTGCCTTTTATTTAAATACAAGGTGTCCCGTAACTCTCTGACGTATGTATATAGTATTATTGCTTAAGTCAAGGCAAACACATTTCACCATTGGAATATGGGTCTGTGGTGCATAGTTTCCCGTCTGTTTGTATGTATGCGATTTTTTTTACGAAAACATAAATAACTCCTAAACGGTTTTAGATACAGCGTTGAGAATTTACATAAATTTGTATCTTCTTACATCCTATCTTTGTTTAAAACTACACAAAATTATTATCAACCATTTTAAAACGGCAGCCATTTAAATTATTTGATACCAAATTCCGCTATATACATATGTCCAGAGAGATAGGGACACCGTGTATATTATATAGCATAGGTTGATATTAGGTAAATATACAGTATATGAAGGCACAATTATAATATCATACGGTTCTTACAACATAATAAACATTATTGCACTTACAAGTTGCATACTCCAGTAAATTAGGTATCACAACAATTAAATTTGGCTGATTACCATTTTGGCTATATAAAAGGTGTATTATAGTTAATATTTGTATCTAATAATAAACTTTTTAAAATCTTTAGGTATTAGAATGTTCAAAAAGATATAAACGTAAAGACGATGAAAAAAAATTAAATTTTACTGTTTTTATTTTTTCACTTGTCTACAACGTAGAAGGATAACGGACGACTGACATTATATCTCAACAATAGTCATTTCAACGACTGAGAACAACTTCAACAACTCGAGGAACTGGAGTAATTACTACGATCGTTGCTTGCTCCGAGCTCCTAATTGAGCTTTTGACTTCCATTTGTAGGCTTAATTGACAAGTTGGAGTTTTTCTTGACAATATCTAGAATGTCTTATCAGAATAGTTTTTTTTTTAGCATATTTTAAACTACTTTATCAGGGGAGTTATATTCACTTTCTCTTAATCTATTTTATATTTTAATTTGGTAAATAAATAGTACAATAGATCAATTCATAAATATCAATCTGTAACGAATAACGAGCATTTTTCCTAGGGCAGGAGAGGAGTAATTTTTTGTTTTATGGTCGTGCGTCTATTGTTAAGATTAGCAGTTGGCAGAGGCAGAGAGAGCTAGCGCCCTTTGACCCAGCCTATCAGTCCGGATAAGCCTTGGGTATCCTGGAACTTCAGGAGAGTCGAGACATGAACCGTGGTTCAGTGAGAGAGACTAGTGGAGATGGTTGTAAATTGTTCGGTATGTACAAGGTGCGTGATGAATGAGAATTTTGAATTAAGTTACCTTAAGCATTTGTCATTGAAAGGATGAAGTTATATTTCTCCAATATATTTCACCACAGTGTGTGGCGTCTTAAGGGCGTGTTTGGCCATCCTAAAAAAATATCCTTCCATTAAGGTGGTGGAAACTGAGGTTGTTTGTGCTGTTCAGAGTGTTTAGTAGAGCTGCCTTCATATAGAACACATATTTTAAACTACTTTATCAGGGGAGTTATATTCACTTTCTCTTAATCTCTTTTGATCAGGACTTGAATTGAGCAACATGGCTTTAACTCCAGAACTTTGGTGGTAGTAGTGTGTTTTAGTTAGTTAATAATTTTATGGTTGTAATTAAATTAAACAGCTTTTTTGTTGATCCAACACTTTATCTCGATAGCTTAGAAGGCGTAGTACTGGCTATCTGATATATTTAGTGCTTGGAAGGTATTTTATTCATCAAACTGCCACTTATTACTTCGTTCTCATGTTAACTTTTAGAAAAAAAAATCCACTGGCATATAAAAACAGTTGTAGTTTTGTCTAGCGCTCTTTACAGATATCTGGTGGATTTTATGCACCCCGTTGGACTGTGCTATGGACCCTGTTGGTTTTGTTGATGGCCTAGTGGCTAGCGCCTCAGACATTGGTGCGGGAGTGACGGGTTGAATTCCTAGCAAATCCTCGCCTCGTCTCTGTGTGGGAACGCTCCCCAAGTTCACCTGGGTGCGAGTGTTGGGGATTGATTGATGTCAATAAGATTAAATACTCTGTTGAAACCCTCCATGTAAACAAAATATCAATCACACCTCGTATTTTTAAAAAAATAAATTAAACATCGACTATTTTGGGACTCTTACTAAGCACCGTTTAAATTTAATTAAACATTTACTCCACAAACTGAAAGTTTGTGGTTGAGAAAACTCGTTCAAACAGAATAAAAGAATAAACAATTTGAAAGGAAACGGAGACAGTTTACTTTTCACACCGCCGGTTTCATTTAAAAGGGATTATTTCCTCCGTCAACTCCAGCACAGCAATTTTTTTAGATTCTCAACAGTAATAAGCGAGAAATATATTTCCAAATTAAAATATTACCTGACGTATTTTAAACCTTTATAAAAAAGGTATAATCTATGAATGAAATCTGGCAGAAACCAATAATAAACATTCACGTTTATCTGCAGGTGTATATTTCCTCTATATTTTTTTTTCTTAAAGCGTTTTACGTCTTCCAAAATATATTAAGTGTCTTCATAGATACACACAGAATATTTAAAATAAAATAACCTCGACACATGGTTGAAAAGTGTTTGTTCGGTTCCTAACTGCTGACGGTTTTAAATTTGTAATAAAAGTGTAAACGATACATTTTACAGCTGAAATGTTTATAAATGTATAGTAGTAATGTTATTGAATAATACATTACTATGTATTGAATAATACATTATTCAATACATTTTTCAAATTTTATCATGATCTTGAGATAATACAAGCTATATATATCAAATTTAAGTTTACTTAAACCATAACAAAACTGGCCGAAGTTTGAAATTAAGTATCAAACTGACAGAAGAATATTGCTGATCTTTTATATCATCATTATTAAAAAGATTGGAGGCTGGATTAAAAAAAATTGTGAAAACTTGTAATTTATGAGATTACGTAAACTCACCATCATCAATAAAAAACGCCGGACAAAAATATAAGACTAACTTTTTTATCTTGGAAATCTTGTAAAAGAAAATTGTATGGACAACACAACTCAACAGAATGTTTTTTTCCAAAATCATTGTATTAAAATTATGTTTAACTGTATTAGAGCTTAAGTACAATATTTCAAACATAGGACGACACTCTCTTAATCAATCGCGTAGGAAATGCTTGATTTTTATTATTGTATTTAATTTTAAATCAAATTGTAGCAAACTCTTAGAAAAGCTTTGATAACATATTTATTTAAGCACCAATGATTCATCACATACAGAACAAACACAGTTTACAAACAAACAAAAAAACTACTGACTTTGTTAAATGGTTACACTCTTACTTTGTCGCAGCCAAGGACTATTTTTTTTATATATCCTAAAAAGGACTGTTCACACCGGCGTAGCCAGACGTATTAATACTTTTTCGGAATACGTAGCTGACGTAGCTCTTAATGTAATTCATAGAGAGTGTTCACACCGGTGTATTAATACGTGAGCTACGGAAGCTACGGCGCTGCCGCTACGCCGGCTAGCTACGCGTAGCTCGCATAGCCGAATACGCGCATGCGCACTAGCACACCGGGCTGTCGCCGCCACCCTCCCTCCACCTTATAATTAATTTATCAAGCGGTAAATGTAGGATTATAACACAAAAATTAAGAATCACTTTAAAAAATCATTAAATTACTATAACATAACAACCTTAAGAAAAGCTTATATGATCAATATAATAATACTTCATCATACAAGTACCTAATGTTCACTAACATTTTGCTTGTAAATCTCCTTATAAAAAAAAGTCGTCTCCCTTAATATGGTTTATTATGGTTCATATTGTGGGCTGATATTTATGAAACATTAATGAATTATTTTTAGACATAGGCCTACGTCTTACTTACACCTTAGAATATTTTATCATGTAATCCATGGATGAGCAAAATTGTTGCATGTTTTCTGATAATATTTTTTTTATATTATAATATAGCACAAGTCTTATAGTCTACTATATACGGCCTAAAATTAGAGTGAAACATTTTTGTCAACATTAACTCATTAATCAACAGACTTTTCAGGGTACTATAAAAGCAGCAATTGAACCGTGACAATCTTAACTGAAATCCATAAAACGCTAATAAAAATAAACAATAAAATTACCAAATATAAAATAATATAATAAAATAAACAAACAACAGCCGGCTCACCGGCTACGTAGCCGTCAGACGTAGCTGCGGTGTGAACAGTGCACGGGCAACGTATTAATACACCGAATACGTCTGCAGACGTCGGGCTACGCCGGTGTGAACAGGCCTTAAGTTCAATTGCTGAAACGTACACAATGTGAAATCTCTATAAATTGCCATATTTCTATTGACCATAATTTTATCGTTCATATAATGCTTGGTTCTTATACACTATAAATTACAATATATGATACTATATGATGTTTATATAATGGCTAAGGTGAACATCAAACAATATTGGCAAGCCTCCAAACAGAAGGCCTTTCCTGTTAATTTCCAGGAACCGAAATACCACTTAGGCTTGGCTCAGTTTCAAAAGCTTTTACAACGTGTGTCGGGTAAAAAGTAAAATAACAATAATGATTTTCGTTTACTTAAGTCAATTACCTTGTGGGTTTCAGTGCAAAAACTAATGCACAATGTTATTAATGTTTAAATTAAGCAAACGTTGAGTGGCAAACCATTCTAAGCAAAATAAGCTAAACTGGGTTCTATTTTAAAACTATTAATTAAAATCAAATACTAAGTTCAAGAGTCTCCTATCTTTCAG
The DNA here is from genome assembly GCF_028750875.1 of Macrosteles quadrilineatus. Taxonomy (NCBI): domain Eukaryota; kingdom Metazoa; phylum Arthropoda; class Insecta; order Hemiptera; family Cicadellidae; genus Macrosteles; species Macrosteles quadrilineatus. The sequence goes on from NW_026542597.1 coordinate 64,301,347, forward strand.
TTCAATGGATAATTCTAATGAATAGATTTCAATCTTCATTGCTTTAAGAAGTATTCATTTTTAATTAAAGGAATAATTGAAACTCTATCTTTTGACTGGATTGTTTTAAACAAATCATTGAAAATTCTTCATCGTAATTCATAAACACCTTTATTATATGTTAAATAACCATTTCTTTTACCCAAGTATCATTGGAGTCCGTAAAGTTAATAATATCATAGCTTGTATCCTTATTTACCAGGTTGGTTACGATATTTTTTACTAGTATCTGTGGCTGGTGAGGTTGGTTAACTTTCATTCTTATAATTTAAATAAAGACAGATATGATACAAATATTGTTATTGATTATTTAAAAGGTATGTTCATAGTATTATAAAATAAAAATTCTACCTATTTAGGACTATTGATCCTTAAAGTATTTATTGAGTTTCAACTTTTAGGAAATGTTGACTTGTTATTTAAATTAAGTTGAACCTTTTAGGAAGTGAGTGATTAATTTTAAAATGTTTTCCTCAACAAAATTTAATTTCTTTTATCTCAATTAATAATTTTTTTAAATATATCTTTCACAATACTATCATAATTAATAAATATACTTTTCACCCTAAAACACCGTTTAACGAATACAACTGTTTATTAGTGGTTTGAAAGAAGACTTGAGTCAAAGACATTTTTATAGTCCTTGGATACTCTACATATCGATTCTGTAATATCAGAAATCTTTGATCGTTTGATGTTCCTTGCTGTCTCAGCAGAGTTCAATGTTTGGTATCGACAAAGTTTCCGGTCTTTGTGTGCAGCTGACGTTACCTCAATACCTGAAACGCTGACTACTCTTTACAACCAGATGACGTATTTTTTATGAAACTGGGGTTAAATCAGTGTAATTATAACCATATTGTAGCAACATGGTAGGAACATTTAAGTAATCCTGAAAAAAATTATATTTTCTCAAAATGGGGTAAACAAGAATCTGACCTGATTCAATCAACAAAAATTTAGTTTAACACTAACGATGAAATGTCAAAACAACATTTCTTTTGGGATTACGATACAAAGATATTTCTACTGTGTTATAATAACCAAGTTAGTTTAAAACTATAATTTGTTTGTATCTTGAAGTACATTTAGAAAATGCATGAGGAATCTCTATTGAATTCAGTATTCTGTATTATGAAATGAACTAGAAAAAAACAATTATTTCTTGAACGAATGTACAGCTTAAAAATTATATTTTTAATGGATGGCAAACGTGATTCATCGTACATAGGTAACAAATATTGTTTATATAATTCTTATATGAATGCATAAAAAATCTATTTACATTGTTCATTAAATCACCACTCTTGCACTTTCTACCGTTGTGGTATATTTAATTTGTTGTATAATGTAAGCTGTTGTCAATATTAAACATTGGAGTAAATCCTCTTGTGCTAGAAGTGGGAAGTTAAAGGAAAGGAGAATTCCTGTTGTAGACAATAAACGATGAAAAAGCCCCGCTGTGGCTTTAATAGTAATAATTGATTAAAAACATCATGAAATTATCGTGATATAAAAATTTATTATACCATAACTAATCGTAACCATTACACAATTATATAGCTTTTAAAGACATTTTTGGTTGATTTTGTTGTATGTAAGTGTTAGTGTATAAGTAAATAAAACATTAAATTTGGCAAAACTCAATATTTAAGAAAATAAACTTCACTTGGACTGGCTTATCGTTCTTTGCCAAACTTAGAAAATAAATTCTCTAGTCTAGGAGATGTTTTATTGACATTAAACTCGAGCCAAGATATTTGATTGGTTATAATATAAGGGAAAATATTATCCATAAAAAAAAACTTTTTATGATTTCGCTTCAAATTTAACTCGTATATATGTTAAGCTTTAAAACTTCAAGTTGTATGTTATTACAAATTGTTTCTCAAATTGTATTCCCTACAAAATACAGATGTTTAGATTTTTTTTTTTATTTAATGCAATTTTTATAAAAATGTTTTAACACATTTTTAACGATGTACGATGTTTAAGAAACTAAGTTAAATTTACAATTTTTTGTCGGTTGCTGTAATTAAAAATGTAATATAATATGGAAAATATTATTTAATTTTGAAAATAATATGAAATGAAATGGACACGATATAATTAAATCATGAGGACTGCGCCACCTCAACAATATATTTTGTCAGAATCACTTCAGTGAGTGATGGCAATTTCATTTGCAGTAATGTCACCGACGATATCTATCTAATTAATAACGTGAGTTACAGCTGTATTTGGGATGACATGATTATAGAACTTACTAGTTTGTAAAATATGCCCTGTAAGAAAATATTCCAATTACTGAATATTACGCCAATTAATAAATTTTAATTAGTTTCGTCTTGGAAGTTAAAGAGGGCACATAATGACTCATTAGTGTATGTTGCTCTATTTAACCCTCCCCCACAAAAAAGTTTAAATGAAGCAGTAATTTATAAGCGAAATCTTATGTAAAAAAATATTTTCATAACACATAATCACTGCATATTCATCCAAGGAGCAACTAGATTGTATCTATATTGACTTTAGTAAAGCATTCGACTGCATCAGCCACGACCATCTTTTGGCAAAATTATAAGGGTATGGCATAGTCGGAAGCCTGTTGAGATGGTTTGAGTCATATCTGAAAGACCGCACCTTAGCTGTCAAGTTTTCAGGAGCCAAGTCAATCCCTTTCCCTGCGGTTTCAGGAGTCCCCCAGGGTACTCATTTGGGTCCATTTCTTTTCAACATAATTGTTAACGATGTTGTGGATAGTATCAACTCTCAGTGCTTGCTGTTTGCTGACGATATCAAGGTTTTCAAGTGTATAAAATCTCAAGCAGACTGTTCCACCCTTCAACTATGTTTGCACTCAATCGACAACTGGTGCCTGGATAACAGCATGGATATCAATGTTTCAAAGTCTGCAGTGGTATCTTATCACCGTACCGAGCAACGTATTGACTTCTTCTTCACGATGAATAATGCCATCCTGCCACGGAAGAGTACCATACGAGACCTAGGAGTTTTAATGTCATACGATTTAAACCCAGACCTGCATAAAAATACGATCTACAATAAAACCTCTAAAGCTCTAGGTTTTGTCATTAGATGTGGTAGATACGGACTTGATGTTAACGCTCTGAGAACTCTTTACATGACTCAGGTTAGGCCTGTGCGGGAATATGGCAGCTTGATATGGAATCCACATCAAATCAACCACATATCAAGAGTAGAAAAACTTCAGAATCGCTTTCTTCGCCCTATTGGCGTCGAGTTGGGCCATGAATTCTATACAGTGCCGATTGAAGATATTCGCATCGATATGTGCCTTCCTCGACTGAGCGACCGTAGACAATCTGCAGACCTGTCTTTCCTCTGGAAGTTGTTGAGCGGCGAAGTTGATGCACCAGAAATACTTCGCCTAATTAATTTCCACGTTCCTCGACACTTCAGGCATATTCAACTCTTCAACAAGGTTCTTTTTCTACAAACTACGCCTTCCACAGTACAATTCCACGGCTCCACAGACTTGGAAATCAAGCATGCCAACAAGTTGAAATGTTCACCTGCAAACTAAAAGCTATTAAAAATATCCTAGTTTAAGCTGTTATTGTTATGTGGTTGATGAGAATGTGTCCTGAGGTCACTGTCTGTATTTTGCTGCCTTGTTTGTTTGTTTACACTTTCCCAAATATTTATTGCAATGTTAAAATTTTTTCACTGAGTTATTATATTATTGTCATGGTTTTTTTTTCTGTCTTGTCTGTCAAATATATTCATATTTTTGCTCGTTACTGTTATTATATTAAAATATTTATCAATTGTTATCTAGATTTGGTTACTGGTATCGTTATTTTTCTAAAAATGTTTATGCATGTTTACTTAGCAAGATGAATCTGTATCTGGCTTATATATATTTATAAATATTTATCTTGTAACTTGAATCTCATGTATTATTGACTGTAAAAATGGTGTTCACCGTATAAATAAATAAATAAAACCTTCCTAATGTGGCTGTTTATATTTGGGTAAGATACGATTTATTTTTCTAAGAAATTTTGAATGTCACCAGCACTTATTGAAATAATTTTTTTTCTCATGGTTTAATGACATTACGTTTGTGTTACATTAAGCAGTTTCGTGAATCGCGCCCACTTCAGGACAGAAGTTAGTAAATTTGTATTTTCAATTGTAAGTTATGATATTAATGTAAAATAGTTACGAATATACTACTGTCAAATAAGCTAATTTTGAAGCTAACATCTTTATTAATGTTTGAAAATAAGCTAAATGTATTCATTAAATAGTTGAAAACACTTATGCAGAGTTAAATTATTTTACTATAACTGATTTACTATTCAATAACTTTATTTTTCAGCAGGTAAAAAGTAACCTGGAAAAGATGAAGATCACAACACGTGTAGGCGAGGGTGCGTAAAAACGTCCGCATTTACGACTCCCAAGGTCCTAATTCCATTCAAAATGTCTTTCTCTTGTCCCTCCACTTAACTGAAATGTTTACGACATTTTGCCTTGGATTTTCAAATAGCAGCATTAGCTTGTTATCTGGTATTTTTATATAAAATTTGTTACCGTATGTGGAAATACGTGAACATAAATATAGTATAATTAAGATATTACTTTGACATACTTGTGAATAACTTCTTGATCAGCATCGCACGTGTTATTAAATTACCTGAAAAAGCTAAAAATAACACAAAAAATAGCTAATAACACTTTTTATAATATATTTACTCTTATACTGTTGACTTACAAGACGGTAAATACATACAAAAGTTGGTAAGTGGTGATCGATTTCGATCGGACCCTCCAATCATCATCAGACAGGATAGGCGAATGCAATATTGGGTCTGATGATGATTGGGGTATCCAATCAAAATTGATCACCACTTACCAACTTAATTCATTATTTATTTCCCATCGTTCTCAGCTCTACATTTTACGTCCATTGCATGTACCGTTTTCTCATTATATTTACTTGTCTCCATGCTTATTCACTTTAAATATTTATCATTGTTATTAATATTATTTGTATAAAAATATTTATCGTGTTTATTGTTATTTCATTGTTATTTATATTATTTATTGTTTTCTAAGTTAATCCATGTGTCATTTATTGTATATATATCTTCGTAAATTTATTCAAATATGTATTTTTTTCTCGTTACTCTTAGTTCTTCAACTGTCCTAGTTTTCACATGTACTGTATTCTTATTATAAATACTTTTGATATTCCTCTCATTATTATTATACAGGGTGAGTTTTAATTGTCCCCCCCCCCAAATTTTTTCTAAATTTTTTCAAATATCAATCCCAGACCACTTCCAAACATTGTTGGGTAGTAAGTATTTCATTTTTACAAAGTGGTCATTTCCGGCCGCCATCTTGGATCCGCCATATTGGATGCAAAATATTTTTTTCAAATGTAAAGGTGGGGTTATTACCCATTATTACCAACTAGATTTTTACCCTGATTACAATGCCACAAACCGTTTAAAAAATCTTGATTCAATCCAAAGTTATTACGGCTTTTTAACATCTTATTTTTAGCCCATTTTAACATTGTGCATTTACAAACTAAGACCATAATCTCAAAATAGAGCTGGATAAGGATAAGTATACACTACCAGTCATTGTTGACATATTTTCACTTGGTTATGACTGATGTATTTTTTCGGCCGCCATCTTGGATCCGCCATTTTGAAATGTGATAAATTATTTTAAATATGAAGGGGGTGTTGTGACTTATCATTTCAAATAACTTTTTTAAGCTGAACTCAATTCCATGATCCGTTTTTCATTTTTATATTTTGATTTTGAAATATTGACATAAAAAAATGCAATATTTCATAAATAAAACTTGATAACAAAAATTGAATTGTGGCATTGAGTTAAGCTTAAAAAAGTAGTTCGAAATGATGGGTCACACCCACTTCATATTTAAAATAATTTATCACATTTCAAAATGGCAGATACAAGATGGTGGCAAAAAAAAAATACATCAGCCATAACCAATAGAAAATATGTCAACAATGACTGGTAGTGTATACTTATCTTTATCTAGCACTATTTTATGATTGTGGTCTTAGTTTGTAAATGCACAATGTTAAAATGGGCTAAAAATAAAGTTTTAAAAGGCCCTAATAACTTCAGAGTGAATCAAGATTTTTAAAAACGGTTTGTGGCATTCTAATCAGGGTAAAAATCTAGTTGGGAATAATGGGTCATAACCCCACCTTTACATTTGGAAAAAATATTTTGCATCCAATATGGCGGATCCAAGATTGCGGCCGGAAATGACCACTTTGTCAAAATGAAGTACTTACTACCCAACAATGTTTGGAAGTGGTCTGGGATTGGTATTTGAAAAAATGTGGGAAAAGTTGGGGGGGGGCAATTAAAACTCACCCTGCATAAAGGCTATCTAGTCATAATGAGCAATTCTTAATATGTAATAAAACTGAAAAAATTGTGTAATTCCGTTGGCAAATGAATAAACTTTTATATGTATTTTTCGTGTTGTGAGTAAACGGTATAAGTAATTATATCATTAAAAGTGTTATTAGACGTATATATTTTTTATACAGATAAACTTGTGACATTTTTCAAGACCCATTTTCGTTTGAATATCAGTTTTAGACAATGCGTTATTAGTTATTGGATGGGCCAAAAATAAACAAGTGTTAAATTTGTAAGGAGTAGTGTTAGGTAATATAATGGTAGAACCGATATCGCTTAAAAAGGCTTATAATTTAGTTTTTACATAGGGATGAGTCAATTTTGAACATAATTTTTCTATTAGATAAAAAACCATGGTATCAGTGCAGTACAATACAATAATAAACAATGCAAGTGTCGTAAATTAATCAAATTTGTAATGTATTGTAATTTTTATCCCGTTGAATATTTTGGGTCTTTTTTCATAATTTGATTTGAAGAAAAATATTCAGAAAAAAAACAAAAGGTATGTTTAGGTTTTTATTATAAAAAACTCGACATCCCATATCTTTGTTATTAATATAGATAAAGACAAAATGTATCGACTAAAATATCAATTGGTCTTCAAAACCTCATTAAAACTCGCTATTTGCTATTATTCGATATGAAGGAGGAATTTATTGTTCATTCAGGAGCAGTGATCTACCCAATAAAAAAAGGTTCCCTAATTAGGTTCCTTGGTAGCTGAAGATTTCATAAACAATGCTTCTCATTTTATTTATTTTTGGTAAACTCGATGGAATTATTATTAGATTTTCTTAAATTTAATACGGCTAAACTTTCCTTAAAACAGGTAAGATTAAGAAAGGAGGTAATTCCTGATGATAAAAGGTTTGAGCAGACAATTCATTCCTAAGTCCAAGTAAAAATCAAATTAATACCTTTATGAACATTGTAAAGACTTTTTCAACTTAATATGTTTTTTTCGCATATGTTTCGTGCAATACCAGATAGAGTAGGTGCAAATAGGCCGATGAACTTTTCCGCCATTATTAAAATGCGTTAGTATAAATTTATCAATAGCACCAGTTACATAGAAAAATAATGTATGTAGCAATTATAGGTGTTTAGTAAAAAACAGTAAATTTATTTGAATATGTATTTAAATAAATTATGCACACAGAAAACCACAATTACAATAATTTACAGACAAAAATACTTACGACTAATTTTATGCTAGCCGTAATTTAATTTTAAATTACATTCAACTTTTGGTATATAAATTATTTCCGAGTTTTATTAATTAACATAAGTAAATGTTGCTTACGAGTCATAGTTAAAAAGTAAATAAAAACCATGTAAATCATTACTCGTTTAACCTAAACATCCAATCAACAATATTTGCATAAGATAGATTGGATATATTATAGATCAAAATGGCATGGTTATATATTTTTTAATTCTACCTTTAGTAGATAATAATTGTAAGTACTTTCGCGATGCTTGGCATGCTTTGACATGGCGTACGAAGTGTTCCTCCTTACTATATTCTCCCTGCATCTTATTACTAAAGTCAGCATTCTAAAGAATACTACCCTCATAAATTTTATGGCTCTGTTGTACTATTTACAACTTAACTGTAAAATAGTCTTAATTTTACTACTTAAAACTCTGCATATTTCTAACACACCACAACCTTTTGGTAATGTGATTTCAGTAGCTTTATAGCAGGGAAATGTTAAATAGCTCTGAACTCGACAAATGATAGAAAATATTTTGTCTAAAACCGCGTTTTGAAAATATTTGAATTTCTTTAAAAATATTTTGAGCACGATTATTCTTAATTTTTACATACAAGATTTTAATGTGTTGTGAATGCATGCATTGTTAACAGTACTATTAGTGCGTGTTTATGCCATTTACCAAAAAGTTGACTGGTTACTATTACGTATGTGATTATTTAGAACTACACGCAAAGTAAAAGAAAGTAATAATAATGTAAAAAAAGCTTAGTGACTATATCAAAGAACCACAGTTGTTAGGTTATGTTAAGAGCAAGAAGTGAAAAACAAGCATGTAACAAGACTGTAATGTAAAGTTAATATCCTTTGAAAGTATTATCGTGTTTGTTTTAAGAAAACTAGGTATTACGTGTTACCTTGCAAAGCCTTTCAGAGAGGTTTTTATTTTGTTTTGTCGTACACTTGTTATGTTAAAATGACTATGCTTACTCATGTACACCATTACGTCACTTTCTTTTATATCACATTTATATAAAAAGGGCGTCATTTACGTGTTAAGAATTCAAGGAATAAACTCTAATTCATCATCAATTTAGGCCTAAGTCGTTACTGCTGCCGTGAATAAAATTTGACTAAAATTCCAAATGTTATTTACCAAATCAAACCTTTCTAGGATACCAATGCAATTGTCTTTGGGAAAATCTTCGTCAGATAAATTCATGATCTATTTACATGCCTAGTGACCAATTAGCCTATCCATATCCTGTTCATGTATCACGTAGGCATTGTTGCAGGCCAATGATGCCAATTAAGGATAACCAAACTAACTTTGTTGCATAACTATAAATAGTCTCACATTTAACGCTTTTTACGTTTAACTCTTTGAAAGCAGGCATGCCAGTGTACCTTAATTGTAAGTTAAAAACATTATTTATCTAATTTATTTATGTTTAATTACGAATTAAATTTTAGTTATGGAACTACTTACAGTCATTGAAATCTAAAACATGATCCTTTTAATACTATTTTTAATGTAAATTTTTCTTTGAATTTTATTAAGGGTGGCTTTTAAGTAATACATGCATAATTTAACACATCGTGATTCAAAAGGTTGCATACACTAGTGCCCATTAACCAGATAAATTGTAAATGTATTATTGGATGTTCTCCTTTATTCATCTTGGAAATACTGTTTAATCTCTTAAATATATCTTGCTTATGAAATAAAATGACCAAATAGAATACTAATAGCTATTATAGTGTTATTTAATATATATAAAATTTTACTATACTGACAATATCTTAACTTATTCCCAGTTCTCTTTACTTCATTTTGCATAAAAAAACACAAATACGCGTAACTGTATTGCTCAATAATAAATATCATACAAATCAGTACTAGTATACTTCAGCCTTAAAACTAAACATTTTATAGAGGTTGGACCAGGACAATCAAGTGGGACTTTATACAAAGGCTTGGGCGAGGCTAAGTCAGGTTGGCTTAGAAGTTATTCGCCCAGAAAGCCCCAGACGAAACCACCAGTTGACCTTATGAGTTTTGGGTAGATTGTAAGCTTAGAGTGATTTAAGGTTCCCTTAGGCAAGTTTACCCAATCATAAAATTATCAATAAAAACGAAAAATAACTTATCAATGTGTTACTTATTAGTAGTTAGTCCTTCTTCAGTCGTTCATACATTCATACACAATATAAGAGGCAAATTAAATTTTAGTATGAACTTCGAAGGGGAATATTTACCATGTTTTATAAATAATTAACCGACCTCTTCTATGATTAAGGTGATATAACATAATCTTATTATGTTGGATTATACCAGTTTACATTTATATGTCTGTTCGAAAATTTCTTGTGACAGGCCTTTATTTTTTCCGTATTTATTTTAAATTCCCAGGTAAAGTACTTTATTCCACTCCATTATTATGAGTTATTCATGTAATTCACCTTGAAAATAGTCTGACATTTTTTGTGAAATTATCCGAAAACAAGAACTCATGGTGCGATTCTTAAAGCTACTTCCCATTACACTAAGCTATTCTTTGACAGTTTCCCTATAATATAATAACTCAATTTAAATCTTTTAAATTTGGTGAGTAGTGTAGTAAGCATCAAAATTAGGGTGTGAGCTGGTCTAGGGGTAGAGCGTGGGGCCTCGGTGCCTGAGGTCTCTGGTTCAAATCCCGCCAATCACCAATGGATTTTACCCATATGATACTGAAGTAGTGTTTAAACAGTTCCGGGCTTCTAAGATGTGAAGTTGGGACATAAAAAAGCATCAAATTATGAAGAATGTTTTACTCCTAAAATTATCATACTGAACTCCTGTATGTGTCAATTGCTCCTTATTATAGCCCAAAATATAACTATAGACCACTCAAAAACAGCCTGAGAACATGTTTAAGTATATTTTGTGATAACAGGTATTAACCTTTTGTGCTATTTATTGATTCCTAAATGGTTTTCCATAAAAGGTAACAGGATCAGAATTTGGTTAATTTCTTAACAGACGAATTTAAAACACTACATTATACACCAACCTTTAGTAAAGGTTAATATTAAATGGTCAATTCATTGTCAAATAGAGAGTTTTTAATGAAAACGTACAAACTAGCAATGTATTCAAAATCAAGAACAATGTAGTTTTTACATGGTTACACCATACGAGTGGCTCACTGTAATCTAATTTCATTTTGATGAAATTGTCAACCATCAATGTAATGTATATTTAGTTGAGATAGATGGGATATTTTTCGGCATTGAAATTCAATTAATACTACACAGCTAGAACTGTCCAAGCATCACGATTTTGTTAGTTTTAGTTTTTTAATTAACAATGTTTATGATATCGTAGTCATGGTAATTACTTAATTGCATTTTATCATTTTAAAGAAAAGGATGTTGTGCAGCGTTACATTGATCACGTAGCTTGTTCTACATTTATATTTTTCAAACACTACATGACTACTGCACTCCCTTTCTATTTGTTCTGTTTTGCTGGTGTTTACTTCCTTGGTTGATAGACTGCAATTGCAGAGAGACAACACTTCAAACGCACGAGCAGAAGGTTGACAAGGATCTCTCTTCCCCGGGTGACCATACACAGTTTAATTGGCCAGAGTGAAGGTTACCTTGTGCTCTGGAATCTGCACCAGATTAAATCAAAATCATTGTCTGTTATTTACAAAAAGTGAATAAGGAAACTTAAATAATGATTTACTGTCAATCGTTTACAATGTTAGTCATACTTAAACTTGGTAGTTGTAAATGGGTTTATTACTAAAAGTTGGTGTATAATGCATTGTTTTAAAGTCGTCTGTTATGAAATTAACCAAATTCTGATCCTGTTACCTTTTATGGAAAACCTATTAGGAAACAATAAATAGCACAAAAGGTTAATACCTGTTAACACAGAAAATACTTAGAAATAAATATTTGTGACGATTAATTCGTTCGAGTAGTCATTACTGCCATCTTCCGTGACTGCTGCCAAATACTAAATATTTATTGTAATCTTGTACGCATCATTATCTTTTCCCGCAGTGTGCAGGCAGGCAGCATTAACACTTTCTGTGGTCCAGATCAATATTATCGTCTGCCATGATCACAGTAACTTTTTTCATTGCGCAATCTTCACAGATGCGTTCATGGGTATGTAATATTTATTATACAAAAGATTATTTGTCAATCCATAAAAAAGAGAAAATGTCTAATCAATTATAAATTTTATTTATTACAAATATACTTGACGGAGTACTCTGAATCATTTAAAATCTAATTTAATTTTGCAACTGGAAACTTGTGTAATACAAAAATGTTATACACAATGCATAATTTCCTAAGGGAATGTTATTTTATTGAAGGAATAATATAATGGAATCTTGTTAACACTGAAATGTCTAACAGAGCGAATCCAATTTCCTTTTGACAATAGCGACAGTTCTTTGTAGCAGCCTAACGCCGCAATTCTAAGAATATTTAACAGGTTCATTGATCTTTACAAACCAAAAGTAATTATTTATTTTCCATGGTATGGTTACTTAAATATATTCTCAAAATAGAGAAAAATTCCTCTAGTTAAAAGTAAACAATAGAAGAATGGCCTCAATCTTATTAAGGGAATGAAATTAACATTTCTACTTAATTACTCTAGACACAATGTTTACATGTTATAAATAATTTATTCTTTGAATGGCAAAATTTGTACTGTATCATAATCTTGACAGTCATATATGTTTTAAATTATTGGTTTTAACTTTGGAATACAACAGATTTATTCCACTTGAGATATTGGGTTTGACAAAGAGTGTCAAATTTGGTAGCATAAAACATAAACTTAGCTGCCTTTTAAATTATGCTGACAAAATTATTGTTCATATATTTTCTGTCCTCTGCACTAAATAAACGTTTAGAGTGTGTTATCTAATCTTATGAAATATACCACTTTGATTGAAAGAACGTATGCCAACCACAATCCCTTACATTGTTATGGTCCATTATCTACCAATAGTACATTTTATCATTAAAGCCTAAGGTCGATTCATACTACATGATTTTTAGTTGATTAACCAACTTGTAACTGATTATTTTTAATGTGATTATAATTTAAATATTTTACATTTCCTTGTAAATCAACAACTCACTGGTGGATTGGTCACGTAATAAACGACTTGTAAATTTTCCTATTTACAACTTAAACTACATCTAAGGTTGGAAAATACGAAACCTGATGCTCTTATATTTACTGTAATATTTTATAGATATATTCAAAGATGGTATGTTGGTTGTATTAAAACCAAACCACTTCCACGAATAAAAGTAAGACTTATTGAAATGGTGAACTCCTATACAAAAAGAAAATGTCGATGCGTTTTCAATGTATCGACATATTAAAAACTACAAATAGAGGATAATAGTATGTTCTTAGAATAAATGTATCAAGTCTCTCTTTATTTTCTTTAAAACATACCCTTCTTTACTAATAATAAATCCGAAACGAACTTATTAACTCACTTGCAGCCTATGTTTGTTTAAGAAAAGAAATGTACAGTTTTTTAAAAAGTTTCTTTATATACACGAGTATACCCTACGTTCATATATGTAAAGGAAACTTCCAACTTTGGTACAAGGTTTTCCACTTTGACTATGTTGCGAGTTAAAAGTTGTTCTTGAACACTTACACGAGTAAAACTTTACTCATGTACAGGTAGGTAACAATGTCAACTTTACTTGTAATGGTTAATTTACTGAATGACTTTCCATTATCATAAACTGTTAACAAGTTTTATGGTCAATATTGTTTTTTTAAAGATGAAATGTAAATGAAATACAGAAATTAGTTTCACTAGAAGGAACTAGTCATTTCTACCTTTTATACTAATCGTCATTGTGTCCATCATATGTTGAAAACACTTACATCGCCCTAACAATACAAACACAAAGCTTCATTATATAGATTCGATGTTTTATGTTCATTGTGTGTTACCACCTCACCAGTGGTAGAGAAGCCAAAACCACTATGTGTAGCGTCAATGCAATCACAAAGCTCTGAGGTATAACCCATAGCAAAGATGAAATTAGGTCTTATTGCTAATGCAAAGGTTCTTTATCTAACCATGGTCAGTTGTATTTGTATTTGTGTTATATTGTTTCAGACCGTTTCCAAGACTATCGGGCTTATCGTGTAGTTTTAAGGTAGAACAGCCAAAGCCAAAAATTTTGAGTAATCACTTCTCAGATTTTTTGTATTTACTGTTTTCTGGAGGGAATCCCTTTTAGTAAATTTCCCATATAAAGAAAGCTCCCACCATAGGTCTTATGGTAAGACCCACAACCGATTATCCTTTTTGTTATGAGGTCCCCTGAGGCCAAAAATTTTCATACATATATAACATTCACATTATACATGAGCTTGTGTCCATTAGCGCGATAACCCGAGCAAAAATGATCCGATCTTGTCATTTGTTTAACTGGTCTAACTCCGAAATATTCGCAAGAACATTATAATATATTCTAGGTGTTGTGTAGCTATACAATCCATAGTATTTTATGAAAATGTCTAAATAGTTAGTATTTCCCAAGCTACGTTTCCATCCATTACAAATATAAATTGAACTTTGAATATTCATTGAATTTTATAGAATATAAATATACATAGGATGTACATATAATGTACACAGAAAAAATATTACTAAAATTATGGTATTGATATTTGTATAAAAACAATGAAACGTTAAATGTTTTAGATCAGAAGTAAAAATTATTGCAATTACGTCGTAGTTACATGTATTTTTAATGTAATACAAATATAAGTAAAATGCACCACGCCAATAGCCACTCCGAAATATAATTCAAACGAACAGCTATGCAACTATCAAAACAGTAAAAAAAACATAAAACTTTAAACAAAAAAGAAAAGAGTAAGATCGATTGCTGTTAAGGTAAGAACCAACAACTTCCTTCATTGTTTATTGACAGCTCTCATTAAGGATTTTTTTGATTGACGAAGAACCTTCTTGCGCAATTGTTTAGGTGATTAATTATCTTTTTTAGCCAAATCCGCTTTAAAGGTTTCTTTTATACATCTTTCTGACGAGTTGCCTCTTTAATGTACACGGTGTTTTTAACAAAATTGCAACAATAACACATTTATTTATCTACATAAAGCTACGAAATAACAAACTAAGTCTAGGGAATAATTTTAAGTTTTGATAGATGATTATCAGTTTACCTAACAATCATGTGTTTTCCATTATTTGCACGCAAATAATCAACGGTTGGATGTGTTGCTAGCCTATTGGTTAGCATTCTGGACTTTTGTGGGAAGGACGGGTTCAACTACCGGCACATATACAAAATATATTTAATGGGTTTAGACCTAACTAACTTAGACTTCGATTAAAACTTCCACTGGCATGGGAAAAGTCTAAATTCCAGTTCGGACCAATCACGACCTAAAAACAAGAACATTTATTTGAGTAGACACTCGACTGATTCTTTCTCTGAGTTCTTCTTTGGTGTTCACTTAACCAGCATAAACGAAAACCTTAACAAAGCCACACATGAAAAAGTAATACAGTCAAGTCAAACATTAGACTTGGTTTCAATGAACCACTCAAAACATTGCACATCAATACGATCTTCCATTGTGATTCGAATGAGATTCGTGAATTATTTGTTATAGTATACCAAACAATAATAAACCTATCAGCTGATAAAAAAGCAAAAAATTAAATCTTTTGTATTCACTCTTTATATGATGTTTCAAGAAAACTTTTATGTTTTACGGGAAGACGATTTATAAACACCCTGTTATATGGAAGAATGTGATTTTTCCATACGGTCTTTAATTAGTTTTTTTTTTCAATAACTATTTTGCAAAATAATTAATAATAAAGTGTATTGGAAATTAAGCTTTTTTTCGTTGCCACATAAAGATATTTGATGACCAAATCTAATCTGTGATCCGTGTGCAATGTGTCTCAATTTCACTTTTCTTTTACAGAAAAATGCTTATTAGCTGCACAATTACCTATATTAATTTTGAAAATATTTCATCTACAATTCCTTACTGAATAATTCTCAAAGATTTCTTACTTTACGTTTTATGTTAATAACTCTTCCAACTGGTATCGTTGTTAATAGTGTTGTTGGCTTTTGACAAATTTAAGTATGTTTCATTTAGGTTTCCTTAACAAAATAATTAATTGATTTATCGATTTTTTCGAAATAAGTATGTTGATATAAATTATTTATAAATGTTATCGATCATTTGAGGTTTGTAGTTTTACTTAAACATTTCCACAACTTTTGAGACGTCAGAAGTTAGTACTGAAGCTTATTTCAGCAAAGTTGTTTGTCAGTGTCAGTCTTTAATGATACTCGTTCTTAGTGTCAGTGTTAAGGATCTAGACAGCTGTCTTAGTTTTGTTATCACTCCACAACTTTTAAAAAAATACCCTCTAAACATAGGTTTTGACATATAACTGTGAAATCGTCAATATACGTGATTCAATTAATTTGATATCATGGAAGATTACTTAAAATTGAACTTCAGAAATGACAAATTAGATGTTAAAAAGCCATCTTCTTTATTTCTTTCATCAAACAACACCACTCTGAAATATAATAATTTGTTTATCAAAACAATTGAAACATATAATTTATTATTTATTTTAATAAATATTTAAAATGGAAATGGTAAAATACTACTAAGGACAGTTATTCGATTGAGGAGAGCTTGTTTTTGGCCTGTATTTAAGGGTATCTTCTTATTAAGTCAAATAAAAACAACAACAACAAATATGTTTTGCAATGGGATTAAAAAAATTATTGCGGCATCCAAGAAATCAAATTAACACAGTATATGTTACTTAAAAATTGAAAAAATAAAAAAACTCAAAGATGAACTTAATGTATTGGCATTACCTTAACTCCTATTTTAGGCTTGGAATGTATTGCGTTTTACTGTCCGCTCGTTCATTTAAGAATCTGATTGTATCTTTATGTTTATATAAACACTTAAATAAATATCAATAAATCACACTAATGTAACATTGCAATACGAGATATATTTAAATGCCCGTGTCAATAATATAAAACACATTAGTCTAATACAGTCATAAGAAAAGTGTGATGATTAAAGCTTTACTTACCGATGGGCCCAACCTTATTTAACTCCGGTTTGTCAGGAATAATTTGTCGTCAATCATTATCCTAATGGTGTAATACAAACCAGTCACAATCAACAAATGTAAAATTTGTTATTTGAATATAGAATATAGAGTTACTATCATAAATTACTGATTCTTTATAGTTGTAGCTTATCCAGATGTTGAATTTGATATTTTTCGTGTAAAATCAAACTCGTTTTAACAATATTTTCAAGATTTGGTCTTTTATAATGTAAAATATACCGTCATATAAACAAAGCAAATGCTGTTTTAGAGAGGAAGAATAACGACTTTGTAAGATTAATGAGGTCATAACAGACACGCTAGCGTGTTTTGGTCATGTTACTGAACACAAATCTATCATATAATAGTTAACGATATGTGATGAATCAACTAAAATTGCGATACTAGTTTTTACCATGCTTTGCATGAATTCTGGTGAACAATTTGTTTTGCCTTTTCAAAACGCATTTACTTTATTGCAATGAAATAATTACCGCATCAAATTGAAATACAGCCTAAGATAAGACCGAGAATAAGTTAAAGGAAAATTGAGTCAGATATGTCTTAACACAGTTAATATAAATTTGACACCTACAGCATTTGAAGCAATAAGTTCACTCGAACAATATTGAACTGATCGTATTATTCGGTTATGGTTAAGTGTGACATTTTATAGTGAACCTAAATAATCAAACACAAAACTAAAAGTTTACTTTCACTTTGTTTCAAACACTAATTTTTTTAAAGAGTGCCAAACGAGAACAAACGAGCTATTATAGTTGGTTTACAAGGCATTGCAGGTAATAAGACAACGCCAGTTTAAGACTATGTATCTATATCTATAGAAGAACAATTTTCGTTTTAATTGAAGACGTTGACCCCCTTATTTTTGACAAGCCATGGATGAAATTTAAGGGTCGTTGTTTCACAGATTATCAAAGCACACGCTCTTCAAAGACTTAAGTGTTTTATTAAAGTCACCAGACTGTAAAGGTTTTTCCCTTTATAATAACTACGTCGTGTTACATTACCACATTTTCCTGAGTGGAGATAGTTACAAACGTAATGGATACAATTGGATCATATATTTGGTCAAATATTTCTTAAAAGACTCATTTTTTTGAATTGATTAACACTAAAATATTTACAATCGACCAATAACTTAATATTTTTTTGTAACGTTGAGATGAACTGTGTAGAGTTTTTTTTTTACGAAAGTGTCAGTTGTATTAGTTATTTGTGTATTTTTTTACAAAGTAGGAAATCACATGATAACTACGTAACGACTGAGTAAAAATTCAATTTACTTTATGTCGTTATGAACACTTTGTGTATTCTGAACAATTCAAAGAAGATAAATGAAAAACAAATTATAATGGTATAGTATCTTATAGTTCATTTTATTTCATTTTTTTATTAATGGTCATTTGAGGGGTTAAACACTCTGTTCAAACATAAGATTATTATTTTGGCCAGTGTTGAACTTAGTATGAAACCAACTAAAGAACCACATCGGTTGAGTTATCGTTGCGAATGAAACCACAAATTTTCTGGCCTTGCCCTGGTTGGAATTGTTATGAGTGCAGGGTAATTTTATATGCAAATTATTCATTTACTTGGTAATTTGTAACTTAAATTTAAAAATGGATTGCCATTGATATATAAGATTGAGATGATAAAAAAACCGTTAAAAAGGAAGTAGTATACCTTAACCACGCAGAGCTAAACACACGCTTGCGATGTAGGCTATATTATGCGCCACTCAATAAACAAGCATGCAAATCTCCGAAGCATGATGGTTCAGCGAGTGAACATGAATGTATTTCTGGGTGAAATAGTTTTGACATCCGTCAAACAAACGTAATATAGCGAATTAGGTATACAAAACGTATTGCATACTTTAATGATTGTAGTGATTAATAAGGGATTAAGCAGTAATTGAAAACATGCATAGAGCATAAAGCTCCACAAGAAGAGTAATTTAAAAGACGCTCGCTGTAGTTTGTTTGAGTAGTGGGTTGCTTATTTCCTGCCCTTTGCTAATCAAGTACAGAGGGAAGCAGCAATAAATTGGATTCTAAAGCTAGGATTATTCATAAAACGAAATATTCTTCAGGATTTGTTTTGAATATGAAATTATATCCTCTCAATTTATATGCTTCTACAAAGATAACAAAGACGATCGTATTCAAATGGTTTAATATATATTTTTAGTTTGTTCAAATAATTAAGGTTTTCTGGTAATAAGACTTACTATTATTATTATTATTATTATTATACTCCATTACTCTATGGCAGTACCAAGCTTAGACTGGTTAAATTTGGACTCCTTATTAATTAACTAATTTTTAATTAATTTATTCAAATATAAATGTTTTAATACATCAAGAAATGCATTAAGATCCTATTGGAACAAGATAAGTAAATAGATTTGTCTTAAAAAGTGAAAATAATAAATATTCAAGCAACACCTCCAGTTCCATGTGAGTTTTAGGTTAGGTTTGGAGCTAAAATTATAGGACTGAATATAATAAATACATACAAAGTAAATTATTTCCTCAGTAAATAGACTAACATAATAAATAAAAGCTCTTAAATATAAATATCTTAGTAAATAGCAATCATGGCTTGTCCTGGGTGTGATAAAGACTTACCTACTGATGGGGACTATGTGACCTGTGGTAGATGTAAAGAAGATATGCACTATACCTGTTCAGGTGTCTCTAAAAACACTTGGAAAGGTAAGAGTATCCAAAGGAAAGCAGAATGGGAATGCTCTACATGTAGAAATAATGGAACTAGAGGGCGCTTGTTAAGCTGTGATAAAGATGAACCGACAGATCCAACTTTTTTGGCGTTAAAAAAACTCCTTGAGAAAATGTTTAATAAGCAGGAGAAAGTAATTCTAGAGAAGATTGACGACATAAAGAATTCAATAAAGGGCTTAGAGGAAAAAATTAGCGATGTCACCGAAGATGTCAACAGCCTGAAGAAAGAAACGTTAGAGCTACGTGAAGACCTAGAAAAAGTAAAGCTAACTTTGGAATGTGAACAACAATATGGAAGATCCAAGAACTTTATCATCACTAGCATTCCTCCCACTAAGGAAGAAGATGTCAGTGGAAAAGTCGTACAACTGCTGAGGGCTCTCGACATTGACATCAAAAAAGAGGAATTCACGGCTCACCGACTACCTTCGAAGGACCAGACACCACCTATCTTTGTGCAGTGTAGTACAAGAGCAAAAAGAGACAGCATAGTACATAAGGCTAGGAAAGAAAAACCACAGTTGTCATTGATAACTTCGGAATATCCAGACAGAGCTATCTACTTTAACGACCATCTAACACCGTACTTCTCAAACCTAATGAAGGAAGCAAAAGTTTTGAAAAAGAGTAAGGGGTACGAATATCTGTGGATGAATGGAAACAAAATAATGGCAAAAAAACATAAAGATGCAAAAGCAATTCAAATTATTAAAAAGGCAGACCTTGACAAAATTGTATAGGCCTAGTCAAATAGGATCTTAAGTCACATAACATAATAAAGGCTAACTATCATTTTTTTTTTATTTCTTAATTCAATCAATCGATTAAAAATTTTTCAGATTGAAGAAAATGAGTATGTCAACAACGAGAA
This sequence comes from Macrosteles quadrilineatus, assembly GCF_028750875.1. Taxonomy (NCBI): domain Eukaryota; kingdom Metazoa; phylum Arthropoda; class Insecta; order Hemiptera; family Cicadellidae; genus Macrosteles; species Macrosteles quadrilineatus. The sequence continues at coordinate 64,321,907 of NW_026542597.1, forward strand.
CTTTTTGTCATTTGCAGGTTGGGACCAAAATGTGAATTTTTTTACTCACAAAGTAAATGAAAGGGAAATGTTAATTTTATGTATTAATATAAGAAGTATAAGGAAAAATTGGGATTTGTTGTTGTTAGAATGTAAAAATGTTTTAAAATATACAGATGTGCTAGTTTTAAGTGAAGTAAATGTAACGGCTGAAGAAGGTAGTATGTATGGAATCCCAGGGTACAAAACTGTGATGAAATGTAGACCGTCAGGAAATGGGGGAGGTATTATGATCTTTTATAAGAAAACAATTAAAGTAGAGGTACTAGATGTGAATTTTAACTCTGCAGAGGTATTAATCATTAAAACTTTCCTATTGAATAAAAGTATAACTATTGCTGCCTTCTACAGACCACCGAGCCTAAATGTTAATGATTTCAATTGTGAACTTGAAAATTTCTTATCATCAGAGAAATTGAAAAATGAGGCAAATTTAGTAATGGTAGGGGATATCAATTTGTGTTACCTAACTCAAATGTATGGTGCAGATAATTATGTCAATGTTTTGTACTCTCAAGGTATGGCCAATACAGTTAAGGCACCCACAAGAGTGGAATTCTATAATAACAATTTAGTATCAACATGCCTTGATCATGTCAATGTCAGAATGCACAACATAGCATTTACATCATTTATTGTAGAAGAGAAAATTGCAGATCACTACTGGACAGGCTTAAAAGTAGATTTAGGCTTAGGCCTATGTATGGACAATGAAATCCAGGAGATCAATAGTTTTAAAGAGGTAATAGTAACAAAAAAGGTTAATACGGAAATAAGAAATATAAATTGGTGGCCAATTTTAGATTTAAAAGACCCAGAAGAAATATATACCAAAATAGTAGAAACATTCCAAGAAATATATAGGAAAAGTACAAGCAAGGTTAGGTTAGATAAAAAATGTTCTCAGAATCCTTGGTATAATAATAACATTCAAAGGTTAGTGGATAGAAAAAGATATTTATGGAGACTAATTAAAAGAGACAGATACAACTTAGAACTTAGAAACACTTTTAGAAGGGTCAGAAACACACTGACAGCAAGTATAAGAGCGGAGAAAAGAAATCACTATTTTAGTTTACTGTCTGAAAACTTTGGTAACGTCAAAAATACATGGGAAGTAATTAATCAATTTATGAATAAAACTCCTAGGCCTACAATAATAGAAACTATTAAGAATAATTTTGAAATAAAAGAACACACCGATGTTACAACCATTGCAGAAAGATTTAAAAATAATTTCAAAGAAAGTATTGAAAAAGTAAATCAGCAAATGACAGGCAACCCATTTCAAATAGCACAAAACATGAATGAGGGCAAGTATAATATTGGAAATAGAATGAGCATGAATCTTATAACAATCAATGAAGATTTACTGCTTGCGGCGGTAAATAGGCTCAATCCGAAATCATCCTCTGGGCCAGATAACATAAGACCTCAAGACATAAAAAATAATTTTGTATATTTAAAGCTTGTATTGATTCACCTCTTAAAAAATATATTAGAAACAAGTATTATACCTAGACCAATGAAAGTCACCTATCTAAGGCCTATATTCAAAAAGGGTTCGAAGAAAGACATAAACTGTTATAGGCCAGTGGGGTCAATATCAACAATTACAAAAGTATTAGAGCATTATATATGTGCACAGCTACAAAATTACTTATACAAAAATGAAATCATCAATAAAGCACAGTATGGGTTCAGACCTACTTGCTCGACAGTAGATGTAGTAGAACTTCTAACAAATGATATTAATAAAGCATTGAATGAAAATAAGTTTGTTGTAGCAGTTGCAACCGATCTTACCAAGGCATTTGATCTGGTAAATTATGATATAATGTTGAAAAAGTTAAAAGACATTGGCATTGGGGGCAAGTTGTTAGCATTTTTCAAAAATTATTTTGCAGAGAGAAAATTACATGTAAGTATTGGCCATACTGTGAGCTCAAGCTATGACCAAATCTGCGGTTTGGTTCAAGGAAGTATTCTGTCCCCCTCCCTTTTTAATATCTATGTAAATGATTTTGCTAGCCTTAAATTTAAAAGTAATGTTCTGCAATATGCTGATGACAATGTTTTATATGTAATTCATAAGGATCTATCAGTAGGATTGGAGTATGTGCAAAATGATTTAAATCTCGCAATCAAATATTTCTTTAACAATTCTATTAAATTGAATGCAGAAAAAACCAAAGCAATAGTTTTTAAGAACCCAAGAATAATTATAGGCAGACACATATCTATTAAGCTGTATTGTCATTCTAAAGATTGTGTAGAGTTGGAAATTCTAAATGGACCCATAGGCCAATGTAATTGTCAAGCTGTAACGTTCGATGACAAGATCAAGCATTTAGGCATTTTTCTTGATTCAGATATGAAATTTGACACTCATGTTACGAAAATATCTAACTTGTTAAGAGTAATATTATTTAAATGTTATAGATTAAGTATGTTTTTACCTGTCAGTATTAAGAGAATGGTTTATTTTTCACTAGTACAGAGTATTGTTAACTATGGGATCTCTATTTACTATTTGTCACCTGAATACATCAAAGTAAAGCTTAGACAGGTGTTACAGAGGATTGTTAAAGTTTTGTTTAATGAAATACCAATCAATCTTTTAGGAATAATGTCTTTTGATGCATTAGCTAAATATACTGACCTAGGGAGACACTACTTCAACGAAGATTTTAGAAGAATAAATGATGTAGGATATAATCTTAGGCATAGGCAATTTAGATCCGAAAGGCATTTCAATAACTATGGAACATTAACTTTAGAACACAGAATCCCAACTTTGTTAAATACACTACCACTAGATTTAAGATCAATAGCAAGTAAGAACGAAGTTAAAGTTAAACTAAAGAATTATTTTATAGAAAATCCATAGCCACTACCCATCACATTGATATTACAGTAGCCTAGTTAGTTAGTATACTTACATTAGTTAGTCACAATGAACAAAAAATGTTAGTATCACATAAGGGAACACGACAACATAAACTGGGGGGACTATAGGCTAATATTATAGGACTTGGTATTTATTTATTTTAATTTTATCAACATTTTCATGTATAATGTAGTCATTAACCAAGCATGAGTTGAGGAATGAAGATTTGAGCTACATAACCTCACTTTTTACTTCCATCTATTTTGATCTGGACTGGACTGGAATGGAATGGTATTGCTTTTTTTCCCAAAGTGAGGAGACAGGATAGGGGAAATATTGTTAGTTTTTATTCATAAAGTCTTTTGGTATTGTAAAATTCTAATCACTCGTTGTTTTATGAGTATTTTATGAGTATGAGTATTATTGTGTTTGGTTGTCTCATGTATATGTAAACTTACACATGATATGGAATTGTGAAACCGGGTGACAGAGGCATTGACGGCCTCGAGTTTTAACACGGGGCTACCAGCCCGGCCCAGGATTAACTACTTCCATAATACTATTATGATGCACACACACACGCATATATAATAAACATACAAACTCATAGTAAAATATAAAAATAAAAAAAACATAAAAAGAAAAAAAAAGAAAAAAAATGTTTTTGTTCAAATTATGGTTGTTTATTAAATATTATTTAATTCGAAAATAAAATAAATGGATTTATACGATGTACCTGTAAAAGATAGTATAATAAGGCAATAGATATAAGTTTTCCTCTCAAATAGCTTGCAGCTAGAGAGGTATACAAGGCGCTGCAGTGTACAACAAATTTTCGCATGCGAGAAATAAACAAATTGAATTGAATTGAATTATTATTATTATTATTATTATTATTATTATTATTATTATTATTATTATTATTATTATTATTATTATTATTATTATTATTATTATTATTATTATTATTATTATTATTATTATTATTATTATTATTATTATTATTATTATTATATGAATCCTTTGCTGATAGCAAGTGTAACTTTGGAGTTAATTAATGGTGTATCATTATTGAAATCCGTTTTATTTACCTTGTGAAAACTGTTGGTGTGTGTATAACAACGTTGTATAGACCATAAATATTACTGAAGTGTGCAAACTAGTAAAATAAAGAACACATTATTCAATTACGCATGCCATAAATCATCATTTTTTCTGTACATAATAATATGACTATTGTCTATATTGTCTATATTTAAGATTAATAAATAATCGCAACACATTTAGACTGTTAATGTTACTTTGTGAAAATAAAGTAAAATAATGAAATATACTTTGAAATTTATTACTTATCTTAGCAAATACTGGAATTATCTTAATATATAAGTTTACTCTACGAAATTATCCAAAATGGTGAAATATTGGAAGGTTGCAGTTAAGCATTACCACCGAAATATTATAACCTTAATATATATTTTATTATATAAACTATATAGTCCTTACTAATTGTATTTGTATCGTCATGCAAAACTAGGTTTTTATTTATTAGGTTGTTTGTTTAAAAGTAGCTAAATGTTTAAGAATTACATATTAATTTAATTCTTGTATTTTATTTTGTTATATTGTTTTGGATGGACGATTTGTCTTTCAAAAACTAACGTTATAGATTACAGAAAAACTTCAACTCATAAAGTAGTCGACTCTTATCTACAATCTGACTTCAAATAAAGCGTAACGATGAATATATATATACATAATCAAAACAAATTATATAATTTATCTTTACACGTGTGCTCAAGTATGGTTTCGTTCGAAAATATTGTGCTGTGAAAGGTTTTAATACCTTAAAGGCTTTAGTAAGTAGTAATTATCTTGTTATAAAATTAAATGTACACTATATCTTTGTTTCGTGGACATCAGATTCCTTTGACGTAAAACAATTTACAAAAAACGACAAAAAAACAATACACTATTTTACTTTTAGATTATTTAATTCAAGAAATATAATGACTCTTAAAAGTACCATTTTAGCTTTAAAAACGACGTACGACGACTTTCACTTTGACTATGTTACAAACTAAGAGTCCCCATCGTACAGTTTTACATGGTTAGGACTTTCTTGTTAAGCTTACACCAATTCGCCTGTTTATTGAAAGTGCATTTATTTCAAGTTTGTTAACTCCTAAAAACAAATCAATTAACAAACTATAACGTGTAACAGTGTGTTTTGGATTTTTAAAGCGTAAATTTTATGTATTAATTTAATGTGTATTGATTGGATTCAATTCATTGGTTAATAACGGAATTTGAACCCAGCACCTAAAATCTCACCAAATCACTAACAGATGTTATCCAAGTGATAATGCCACAACCCCTAGGTCTAGCCTTGAGTGATGTGAAAAATAACACCAGGCTCGTGCCTAGCATCTTAGAAAAAAAGAAAAAATACTATAATTGACTACAACTAACACCTGATCCATGTATTTAATAATTTTTTTTTTATCTTGTGATGTTCTTTTTGTGTAAAAACAAACCATTCAACCATCCATTGGTATCATTGAATGATTACTTTTCAGCCTCACTTATAGGTGATTTCAAAGATCAAAGACTTATCTTCATACCATTCATATCATGCTAAAGATTCAATCTTATTACAGTCCTTTCATCTTAAATCTAATCCCCCCTCAGAATAAATTTACTTATGGATTTCATTTTATATTACATTCATGAACAGGGAAATCAGATTTTGCTTATAAAAAAATTATGTGTATATATTTACTCCCTTGACCAAAAACCAAAACCATCACAAACCAAACTCTGGTATAAGATATTCAAGCAACCGCGCATATGTATAACGTTAAATCGTTATTGAAATATTGAAATAAGTAATCCATCTTTATTTTAAATATTTATAAGCTTATCTTATCCTATATATTAGTAAGCCATACCTAAACTGATGAATAATCTATTCTTTACAGTTAGTTTTCTGTTGTTAACCTTAATAGAAAGCAGGACTTTTCGATGGGCCACAAGGAGCCAGATGTGTAACCATTTTATAACTTGTCACTTATTATTCATCAAATTTCTCTCGAATGAATAACGTTTATTGCAAATTTAATTTATATATTTTAAAATAAATATTACAGAGTAAACTTAGCATATTATACTTATTTTAAAATAATTATACAACTCATTATTCAGTCTGGTAACAATTAGTCCTATTAATATGTATTACGTATCCAACTTGTAATAAGTTCCCGATTTGTGTGTAGCATATCTAAACAATGGGACCATAGAAATATGGAATGTAATAATCCATGGTCATATTGCTTGAAATACAAATTTTACAAATTGCACAAAAGTGTACACTGCAGTTAAAATGCATTGTTAATAAGTGATATTTTGGACATTCATATACATTTCCTTCTAAAGTTCGCAAACTAAGACTCGTTGCAGAGGCTGTTATATCTTCCCCCGTACTCTTGTCTACAATTATTTACCAATACATACTATACATTTTTAAGGGTATTTATGTGTTTTAACCTAGTTAAACCAAGTTTAATCAAGTTTTAACCTAAAATATTATAATCTAAATATAATTACATTTTTGTCAGGGAAACAATATGAGATTCGGAATTGATATGCCATCATATATATTTTACAATTTACATACAAAATATATTAGAAAGATTTCTATCTCAATTTCATGAGAATTCTTTCCCGAGACTCATTTGCAAGTAACAGGATCTATAATACGTTAATTCCAAGCTAAAGAGACTTTACGGGACTTCTTTACTTAAGTTAAAAGGTTTCACGGAAGTACTCTAACGAAGTTTTTGATAAGGTTTATAAGGTTATTAAGTTTGAACATTTTGCTTTATTTTAAATTCATAGTTTTTTTATACAAAATATCTTTAATAGATTCGTAGAATGATCACAGGAAATATAAATACATTTTGAGGTCAGTGAATTTATAAATTTAAATTAGTTATTTATAATATGAAATATATCGGTCAACCAAAATAGAAAAAACCAACCCAGATTCAAAGAACACCTCATGCAAAATTTTCCAATATACAGATGACCTGAAAAGTCAGCCCTTGCTTGCCACAGTATTAATACAAGACATATTTTCAATTTGGAAAACCTTGAACTTTTGAATAAAATTATAAAACCTCAACACCTTTATGCATGGGAATCTCTTTTTATATATAAAAAAACAGACCAAAATTATTTGGTAAATAATGGAGACGGCCCAAACTCGGAATTACTTAAAACAATTACATCAAGAAGAACACTGTAATAATATCCAAAATTCAAAAGATTATTTATTAATATATGTTTACAATATCCTTTACATCATCTGTTTTAACTTTACTTAAAATTAATTTGTTATTGTAAATATTTACTTTTTGTACCAGTTTAAACACAGCCTGACGATTGAAACATAGTTTATAAAAGCGATTGTGAATAAAACAATATTCTTATATATTGGTCTTTTTGAAAATTTAAATTTAGTTATCCATTTCGTAAGTTACTTAAAATTCATAGATAATTGAATCAAACTCTAATATATAACCAGTAACAGCAGGCTGAAGAACAATTATTATAGATATTCTTTAGAGTTGTTAAGTTCTAGTTAAATGGTGCAAGAGTGAAATAAAATATCTTTACAGGTACAAACTTAACAGTGCCATTTATATCTCATCAAATTAAATGTAGATCAAGCATTATACACAGAACTCTATTTTATGATGATAAAAAATATACCACGGTTGCTAACTTCAATAATTGTCTATGAAACACTTTATATTTTATGAACTTTTCAAAATGTAATTGTAGTTTTAGACTTATTAATTCTTAGCAGATCCTCTTCAAAATGACTTAGCAACCACCTTATCTAAGCTGATACATCCGGCATCTCCAAAATTATCAAGAACCAACATGTCAAGTATTAAAAAGATAATAATTGCATTTCCACTCAAATAAAATCATAATATACCGATTATTCGTGTTTAAAAACTATACCTATACATCCAAACATTCTAATCTATCATAACAACCTTGCGTTGATTATTCATCCTACGGTATTTTAATTCACAATACTGTAATAGTATAGATCAAAACATTTTGCTTTACTATTCATGCAATGAAGCAGAAGAAACATAACAATGCCTAATAAGCCGCATGAACGTGTTTTCCTACAAAAAAGGTTAATTAGATCAAGACCAGAACCATCTTGATAACATTGTTGTCTTTGACACTGTAAACAGAATAAAAAATGTCGACAACATTCTTAAATATTTGTTTATTTTTTTTTTATACCATTTGATTTTTTTTTCTTTTTAATATTTTGTAGATTTTTTAAAATTTAGTTTCTAAATGTAAGGAAATTATGGCCTTATATGGATCATGTAAAGTCATGAATACCCTAACAGTATCTTTGATTTTGTTTTTAAAAATTAATAAAATACATCTTATAAAACTACCAGAAATGTACTCAAGATACAAGAAAATGCTGAATAATGACAGTCTTGTAAAAGTGTTAAACTTCCCAGACAAAGGTTCAGTGAAACTGTCAATTTCCAATGAGATCATTACTCTCTCCAGTCTCTTACACTCTGAACCATAAGTCATTTTGATTTATGTATTTTTTATTTTACCACCAAACACTTTTCTTACAAAACGAAACCGCAGTAATTAGTTATTAATCGATGTAAACTGAAATTGGAACTACCGTTGATATAGGTTTTTTAGACTTATATTGTGTAGAAAATTAATTAACAATGAGTTAAATTAAAACTATGAATCATGTAATTGTTATACAAAAGAAACCAAATATTTCAACAAATATAAAAACAAACAAATCATTAATACGTGAGCAAGATTACGACAGTGACATTTAGTTGTAGTGAAAACATGTTTTTCTACGAGGTGCCTACATGAATAGTATTTAGGAAAAGTTATAAAACTGATGGATTTTGTGTGTATGGCTCGTAAACAACGTAGTCTTTAAAACTTCAAAACTTTGAACCCCAAAAAATATTTACAAACAGCATGCAGTTTGTTTAAACGATTCAGACTGGACAAGAGATGTGTTTCATTAGTTTATTTTATTTTTTTAAACCACATTTAACATCCCTCCATTTGTGGCATGAAATTGAGCCTTAGAATTAAACCGGCAACTTTAATGAAATAAACGAAATACTATTTTTACAAATATTCATCCCTTCGTAATTGTTTACAACATTTACACTTAGCAATACTACCAATTCATCGCTAGCATAGTTTCTAAAATGCTGTATGGATATTTTTAATAACAAATGATTTTTTAATCTCTAAAATATTATTTTGCACACTATACAACTAGCCAAATAGGATATCTTATGTTTTTAGGAGATTTTGTAAAAAACACAACTATTTGTTAGGTTAAAGTGTGGTATGTATATGAAGCGAATTACCGTTGATTAATGAGCTTTCGTGCAAATTAGCAGGATTAATGGTATTGCAATACCAACTATTGCTACGTAATTAACAATCTATTAAATTCTTATTGAAAATTAAGAGGTACAAATAATGTTTAATATACACAATTGCATTTGTATGGTTAAAAAATGTTACAGTACAATTAATTGAACTGGTATAAATGCTCATGTACATTAAATGGATATTTCGTTTATGGATGTTTGAAAATTCACGGTTACCTTTTTAACATATTTCCTCTAAGGTGGGAAAGCTTGTTATTAAGCTGCAAGCTATATCTTAGTTTGTGAATGAGAAGTACATATCAAAGGAAGATGAACCTCTGTTTTACTACCAAGTCTGTCTCCAGCATCTCAAACCTACAAGGATCTGCTCTTATGTTTACAACATGGCTTAACTCAAGTCTACATGTTTGTTCATACGCTTCTGCTAAAGCAAGGTGCAGTTTATTACATCTCCTAAGTTATTACTGATGTATACGTAGTATATTATAGCTTCATATAAAGCTATGCAAAACCTTAAGTGTCATTGATAAGTCAGTAATAATATAGTTATCATTATTCATTTTTAATTGCATAAGGCTTTTTTGGACATTATGTTTATGTATTGATAATAATAATATAATAACACGTCATTACACCGTAATATGGAAAAATATGTAACATAGTTTGTCAATATCCAACAAAAACTGAGATTTCAATATTTTGTTTTAGTAGGGCCTATTAAAGTTTTAAATGCTTCGTAAAAAAAAAACAAAAAAAACTTAAACAGGTAAATTATTTATTTAGCTAATTAATTGTATGAGAAAAATCAGTAGCATGCAGCCTTTTAATCACAAACCTGTAATCACAGTTTAACATGTTAGGAAGAAAACTAGTAGGGCTGAGGCTTTTTCTGTTGTAAAACTTTTACTTCATTAAGCCGTTAACATTTCAGTTATGGAAGGCACAAGAGAACTTGGTTTGTAGAATTGGGACCTTGGGAGTAATAAATGTGGACCTTTCCTACGCAAAGTCACCTACACGAGTTTGATATTTATTTTATTTCACTTTACTTGGAATGCTATCTTTATTGGGTTGCGAGCTGGTGGTTAGAGTGAGCAAAAAAAAAAAAGCTTAGAGGTCTAATTTGTTACATAATGTCCACGTACTACCTTATTATTTTCTAAATGCATACGGCCCGGTTTTCCCAAAATGGTGTAAACTACGTTTATAATAAACTAGTTTATTTTTAAACTCCGTTTAAAATGTGTGTTCAGTTTCTCCAACATTTTACTGGCTTCGTTTAAGATAAACGGCAATTCGAGCGGTTGGCAATCCTGAATGTGTATTTGTAAGGAATTTTCGGTGGGCTTTGGGCTAGTGTTTCCTACAACCACCACAACGCTACGCTACAACTCAGTAGAGTAGACAGCAATGTGACAGAATGCAGCTAGAATAACATCACTGTTTAAGGTTATGTTATCAAGTTATTATAAGTTGTTGTCAAATTCAGATTCATTCCATTTATTGATATGGTCAATTCTGTCCCTTATTTTAGTAGGCCCTCTTGTTCTAGGTACTAAAGTGTCATAATCTTCATCTTCTACTTCTTCGGAAATATCTATTAACTCTTCCGTTTGTAATATTACTATTAGTAAATAAGTTACTGCAATTAATTAATAGTAGCCTAATTTGAAATAAAATCTAATTTACTAAAAAAGAACTTAATAAACAATAAGTTCAAATATAAATAAAACTTAACTTAAAGCTACCCCTAAACCAAGCCTAATTTCGTCCAAATGAATTCTTAGTTGCTTCAATTATCATTGTTTTAACACCTACTTTTTGTTTTGATTTGAGGTTATGTTACTGTTGTAATTTACTAATTTGAACTCAGTTTATTTTATCCCCATTAGTTAAACCAAGTCAGGAGGTGGTTTTGTTTGAACTTAGATTAATACCTAGTTTAAATTTGGGGAAACACAAATCAAAGTTAAACTAAGTTTAAATCGCCGTTTAACTTAAAACTGAGTTTAAATGAGTTGGGGAAACCGGGCCCACGACGAGTAAAAACTGTTTGATAGTTTATTTTAAACGCACTAAAAAAACATAATTTTTTATGCATTCTCCTATTGGATAAATTTGGTAATCAAGTTTTGTAAACTCAGTATGTTGTAAAACGTAATATCTTACTAATTTATATAGGCAATTCAATAACAAAAGCACTTGATTGAGATGCATTTAAAATCTTATGATTTTTTTTAAATATGATATTCTCATATTGTATATAATAATATTTTTAACAATGAAAAATATAATATTATACAATGCTTCGCTAGATAAAAATTTATAAATCATTCAGACTGTCCACAACATTAACATACTCTATATACAGGGCATGCTCTGACAGTGACTGATGTAGCACAGCTGATGTGTTATTCATTACATTGGACCAAAGACTTGACCCATGAACATGATTGCAACTCAAGTACTTTTATTTTTTATTTTATTATTATTATTTTTTATTTTACCTTCCAACGGTCAAGAACCAATTTACAATAATATGTTGTATAAGATGACTTATTCTAACTTAAACATATACATACAAAAGTATTTTTGACAAAATGACATGCAGTAAGTTTAGTAAATAATACAATTTTAGCAGTATCAAAATGGACGTTCACAAAGCAAAACTTTAAACAACAACCAATGAACAAGAACAAAAAACAAGAATAGTAAGTGAAAATATAAATGAACAACAAACAATAAATATATGAGTTTAAACAATAACAATTAATAAATATATGAGTTTTAACAATAACAATAAATATATGAATTTCAACAATAACAGTAAATATAATTTCAACAATAACAAAGAAAACACGATTTGTAAAAAGAGAGAAAACATTCATTGGTTTGAAACAAATATAATAACCGTGATTTTGGGTGGTACTATGATGAGCGGTGGAAGTCAGCCAGTACCCTCTTCCGGATTGTCTTTTGGCTGTCTGTGAAGATGTCGAAAGTGGCACAGAAGACAATCCCATTTCGAAGCATCCTTGCAAGGGGTCCATGGTACTGGAATCCACGTGCATAGTGCCTCCTTCCGAATAGATCCTGGGATCTTGTACCAGATGGAACACGAATGTCCACTTCAGACAGCAAGGCAGGACAATCAATCAACCCGGTTACGAGCTTGGAGAGGAAGACCATATCAGATGCACAGCGCCTCGCCCGAAGATCATGGAGATTTAGGTTTTCCTGCATTTGAGCCACAGGCACATCCCGATACTGTAGACCCTGGCGAACTCCAACCAGTCTCAAAAATTTCCTCTGGATGCTCTCAAGCTGGCTTATCTGGCCGATTAAATGAGGAGACCAAACTGGGCAGGCATATTCGAGCAGCTGTCTTAACTTATTGCAGCTGACTTTAACTGACCTCGTAGACATCTTAAAAAAATAGATCTGGAAACTGATTAGATTTGGTCAACACTGTGAGTAGAAAATAAAACTCTAAAGGAATTTATTTTGTAATTGCTAATCATAACATTATTTTATTATTTAACGAATTATTTAAATTTTTCCCGTTAGTGTCCAATTCCAATTGTGATTGGAATTTTCACTAATATAAAATAGGATTGTATACAGAGTGTCCCGGAACTCTTTACCAATATTTTAGGGCATTGCTCCTGGGTAAGAAACATACCTAAATATTATATTTAAATTGTCCGGAAGTCCTTAGTTACTCACACAGCCGCCATTTTGTTTTTTTCAGTTATTAATTCTTTTCTAAAGAATGGTTAAACATACAAAATGGAAACTTTGCACAAACATTAATGACAACTAGACAAAGCTACAAAAAAATTATGACGATTTTTAAAATTCATAAAACAAAATGGCGGCCATTTAAAATTTTTATAAAATCAACGGTTTTTGAGCTATTTAAGAAACAACATTTTAAATGGTCGCCATTTTGTTTTATGAATTTGAAAAATCTTCATAATTTTTTTGTAGCTTTTTCTAGTTGTCATTAATGTTTGTGCAAAGTTTCCATTTCGTATGTTTAACCATTCTTTAGAAAAAAATTAATAACTGGAAAAAACGAAATGGCGGCTGTGTGAGTAACTAAGGACTTCCAGACAATTTAAATATGATATTTAGGTATGTTTCTTACCCAGGAGCAATGCCCTAAAATATTGGTGGAGAGTTCCGGGACACCCTGTATATTCATGTACAGTAACATAGTTCTTTAGTTGTGAATCAATGGTATTTAATAGTAATTAATGGGTCCCAGGGTGGCTTAAAACTTGTTTAAAATCACTAGACATATATATTTTAGTCATGCGCTTGGTAAACCACTGTTTCAGACTGAACAAATAACCTAAACCACTTAATGATTGCGATTCATTTAAGTGACTCACAGCACAGGGATGTAAGATTTATAATATCAAAAGTTCTGAAATAAATTGATTGTAGCTAAACGTAATGGATGAGGAGTTATCGACAGTAATTTAAACAAATAACGTGTGCCCTTAAATTTTACCAATTACAATATATTGGCATGAGTTTATTGTCAATAGAGCACTTTCTAGACAGGAGAAATTATTGTCGAAGTCCAGCCAAGACCAATGAAACAATACTTGAGATCGCTTATGTCCTACACTTTATTAACTCATCACACATAAATTCAACTGTTTAAATACACTTTTATGATATGAAAATGTATTATGGTTTTGTAATTTATTATTTTTAATTCGTTTAGTTTTAATGTTGATGTGAAACAAATAAAATAAAAGTTAAAAGACAACACTTCCACTTCAAAAATGCATTTTTATCTATACATCAACGCTAGCGTATGCAACGCTCGCAAAGGATTAAATACTTTATGATTTTAACTCTATCCGTGGTAAGAATTGAAGCTCAAAACAAAAAAAAATTACAAATTGAAAAAAGGTCTAGTTTGTTTAGGGCTTAATTTATTATGCTCATAATTCATAACAAAATACGAACAATCAAATAATTTATTTACCCATAGTTAACTTGTTCTATTTACCTACCATTGATTTAATATTTAAATACGATTGGTGGATATGTGTTAAGGGAAGTAGAATGTTTGTTAACGAAATGTGTTTATATTTTTTGCCATCAATTAAATGTAACAATTAATTGACTAGTGATAAATAGTGAACCAGTCATATTTCATGTCTAAAGTGTAGCAGACACAGTTGAATACTAGAAATTCCTTATCTTAGTAAATTGAAGTTTATTATAGTAATAAGCACAAGCTGTTTGTTTAGTTAATTGTTTGTTGCAAATGGCATAAACCGATCAGACAGGAATAAACCCTGTTTTACAACAGTATAGACAAAATCTATTTATTATACATTTTTGGCTAGTTTCTAACCTAAAATTTAATTTTTATAAATATCTTAAACAAATAGTGTGTTGGAACTTAAAAACTAGCTATATAGCACCATTTCTACCAAATCAATGACCTAGAATGTATCACTGGCATTTACAATATTAAATGGTATTTCATCAGGAGATAGCAAAAGCCAATCACACTAACTTGTGTAATGTGTAGAGGACATGTGAGCTATCGGAATGTATTGACATTTATTGGACACGGGTAGTTAATTAAGCATCAATACTTCACAATGTATTACACACTTATTGCTTGATTTAGGTAATCAACAATTGTAATTAGTGATGAATTTTCATACCCATATTTTATTTACAACCTTGCCTTGATTTTAAATGAAGGAATTGCAAAAAATTAGAATAAAATTTATTTTTAATGAGCTGAACATATGCAGATAAATTTATTAAAATAAATTTAAAAACTATATATATATACAAGTAATTATTTAAAGCTTAAGCGTGATAAAATACATGGTATATATATATAAAAAAATATATATAAAAACATTGCAATTATGTAAAAACTTTCTTACGCAAAAACATATTGTAAACTTGTAGTTTTAACGAATAAATAAATACTGTAAGTTAACCTGCCCTGAAAGTACAACGCGTCTAGAGTAAGTAACAACCGAGGGAAGTCGATTTTTTCCTGATGATTTACTATATAAAGGGAATTTCATCTGGAAAGAAATAACATTACATTTTGTATATTAAACCTTATTTCAATGATAATTTACAGTGTATCGTATTCCTTTTTATGAGTTTTATTCCTTCTTAATATTACCGCTAAAACATAGATATATTTAAAAAAATTCAAATTCTTTGGTTAAAAGAAGGAAGCCTATTATAAATTATTCAGGGTGCCCGACATAAGGTATGTAAACAAATGTGATGTTTAAATCATTAAAAAAACATGTTTGTGAAAACAGAAGTTAATTATCTTTTTCCGTTTCAAAATGTTGGCAGTTTTTAAGGAAAAATCAAAATGTTTTTAATACTCTGTGGTTATTAACTCTCTGTGTTTATACTCTATGTTAAGTGTACCAATGCACTTAGCGATTTAGCCCTACTCCGGTTGGATTTTCTTACTCGTTATGAAATTAGCTTTACTGTGATATGCTAGAAGTAACGGGTTTTTGAAAAGAAAACATTCCGAAACATATATTTTTGAATATTTGCAAATGCTCGTTGTTCATTATTTTCTAATAGCAACATATGTCAAGTTTTAAATAATTTTATAGGTTTTTGTTGCTCAACAACTTTGTAGTTTACACTTGTAGTTGCAATAACAAAAAACCTAATTTTCCTATATTAAATTGGTTTTATTTGGGTTTAACGCTAAATAAAATTTGGCCCTAATTTTAATTCGTTTTTGTAGGTTAAACCGTTTTTCCGTAATCAATTTGAATCACCCTACGTAACGTATATTTGCTCACAGCAAGATGGTCTCGAAATTTGTACAACAGGTGTTTCAAATTCAACAGGTAATTCGAAAAAGGAAAGCTATCCTTAAACAATAAAAAACCTTTCTCTATGGATGCACTTTAACCAGATTACTCCAGTATAAATTTTGATTTCCTCTGGGACAAAATTTATTGCCCAATAAACAAAGTGTGGTTGTTGAAGAACGCGAGATCCATGACTTGTAAGGATTTATGGGATCATATAACACACTGCCTTCACTGTCTTGGTGACAAATACCTCTACCTCACTAGAACATTGTTGAAGATGTTCTTTGGGCTTTACTTGAGTAGATTTTCTTTATGTAACAAAGTAGAGAATTAAACAAAAGTTAATTAAAATTGTAAAAGTTGTAAAGTATCCTTGTAAAGTATTATGTACTGAAGTGTAAACGAATACCATGGTATGGGGCGAGAAAACGTTAATGCAAACGCCAAATTACCAAGAAAAAGTACTCAGTGAAATCTCCGAAGGAAAAGTACCCCGGACTTTTGCCAGGAGCTGGTAGCGGGTACATCCCCAATTTCAAAGCACTTTGCACACATACTTAATATAAATAGAACTTTGAATATTCATTGAATTTTATGGAATATAAAGATATATAGGATGTACATTAATATAATGTAGATAGAAAAATGAATACTAAAATTATGGTATTGTATTTGTATAAAAACAACGTAAAGTTTAATGTTTTAGAACATAAGTAAAAATTATTGCAAGTTACGTCGTAATTATATTTAAATTTAATGTTATACAAATATAAATAAAAATATACCACATCAACATTTACTCCGAAATAGAATTCAAACGAACAGCTATGCAACTATCAAAACAGTAAAAAAAAAACATAAAACGTTAAACAAAAAAGAAAAGAGTAAGATCGATTGCTGTTAAGGTAAGAACCAACAACTTCCCTCATTGTTTATTGACAGCTCTCATCAAGGACTTTTTTGATTGACGAAGAACCTTCTTGCGCAATTGTTTAGGTGATTAATTATCTTTTTTAGCCAAATCCGCTTTAAAGGTTTCTTTTATACATTTTTAGACAAGTTGCTTCGTTAATCTACAGGTATTTTATATTTAAAAAAATAAACAATAACACATTTATTTTTCAACCTAAAGCTATGAAATAACATTCAAAGTCTAGGGAATCATTTTAAGTTTAGATAGATAATTAAGAGTTTACCTAACGACAATGTGTTTTCCAATATTTCTACGCAAATAATTTTATGCTGGTTGTTCCGTTAGGCTATTGGTTAGGGTTCTGGACTTTTCCGGGAGGGACGGGTTCAATTCCCGGCACATCTACAATATATTTATTGGGGTTGGACCTAACTAACTTAAACTTCGATTAAAAATGCCACTGCAGTACAAGAAAAGTCGAAATTCCATTTCGGACCAATCACGACCTAAAACAAGAACATTTATTTGAGCACACGCTCTATTGATTCTTTCTCTGAGTTCTTCTTTGGTGTTCACTTTACCAGCATAGACGAAAACCTCAACAAAGCCTCACATGAGAAAGTAACACAGTCAAGTCAAAAGTATAATGGTTTTCAATGAACCACTCCTAACACTGTCCATCAATACGATCTTCAATTGTGATTCTAATGAGATTCATGGATTATTTGTTATAGTTTATTAAGCAATAATAAACCTATCAGCTGATTAAAATGCTACAGATTAAATCTGTTGTAGTAATTCTTTCATATAATGTTTTAAGAAAACGTTTGTTTTATGTATGTTTTACGGGAAGAAGACGGAAGGATGGTCAAGTTGTAAATTGTTTTTATAAACACTCTGTGATATGGAAGAATGTGATTTTTCCATACGGCCTTTAATTAGTTTTTTGTAATAACTATTTTGCTAAATAATTAATAATAAAGTGTATTGCAAATAAAGCTTTTTTTGTTGTCACATAAAGATATTTGATGACCAAATCTAATCTGTGATCCGTGTGCAATGTGTCTCGAATTCACTTTTCCATAGAAAAAAATTCAACTATACATATTAGGTACACAATTACCTATTTTAAGTTTGAACAGATTTCATCCACACTTCTTTACTGAATAATTCTTAAAGATGTCTTACTTGACGTTTAAAGTTAAATCACTCTTTTAACTAATATCGTTGTTAATACTATTGTTGACTTTTGACAAATTCAAGCATGTCTCATTTAGGTTTCCTCAATAAAAATTATTTGAATTATTTTTGTAAATAAGCTTGTTATTATAAATTATGTATACATGTTTTAGATCATTTGAGGTTTGTAGTTTTTCTTTAATCCATAACTTTTGAGACGTCAGAAGTACTGAAGCTTATTTCAGCAAAGTTGTTTGTCAGTGTCAGTCTTTAATGATACTCGTTCTTAGTGTCAGTGTTAAGGGTCTAGACAGCTGTCTTAGTTTTGTTATCACTCCACAACTTTTGAAAAAATGTCCTCTAGAAAAACGTTTTGACATATAACTGTGAAATCGTCAATATACGTGATTCAATTTATAGTACTTGATATCACGGACGTTTACTTAAGATTAAACTTAAGAAATTACAAATTAAATGTTAACAAAAAACTATCTTCTTTATTTCATTTATCGAACAACACCACTCTGAACTATTATTATGTTTATCAATACAATTAAAACATATGACTAATTATTTATTTTAATGAGTATCAGCCTTTTGGAAAACTTATATTGGAATATATATTGAGGTTTTTATAAATGATTAATCATAGTATGTCAATCGTACTGTAGGCCTACTTATATAAACACACTATTACACACTATATTAGTTTTGCGTAGGATGGTATAAAGTTCCAATACAAAAAATGGACATTGTAAAATACTGCTAAGGACAGTTTTTAGATTGCGGACAGCTAATTTTTGGTCTGTATTTAAGGGTATCTTCTTATTAAGTCAAATAAAAACAACAACAAAAAATATTTTTTTGCTATGGAATTGAAAAAAAAATGATTGCGGCATCCAAGAAATAAAATTAATACAGTATACGTTACCTAAAAAGGGAATTAAAAAAAACCCAAAAATTAACTTAATGTATTGGCAATTACCTTAACTCCTATTTTAGGCTTGGAATGTATTGCGTTTTACTGTCCGCTCGTTTATTTTAAGAATCTGATTGTATCTTAATGTTCATATAAACACTTAATAAAGATCAATAAATCACACAAATGTAACAATATAAGATATTTTTAAATGCCCGTGTCAATAATATAAAACACATTAGTCTAATGCAGTCATGAGAAAAGTGAAATGATAAAAGTTTTACTTACCGATTGGCCCAACCTTATTTAACTCTGGTTAGTCAGGAATAATTTGTCGTCAATCATGATCTTAATGGTGTAATACAAACCAGTCACAATCAACAAATGTAATTTTTTTAAATTTTTTTTATATGGAATGTAAAATTAGTTACTATCAAAAATTACTGATTCTTTATAGTTGTAGCTTATCCAAATAATGAATTTGATATTTATCGTGTAAAATCAAAAGCTTTGGTCTTTTATAGTGTTAAATATACTGCCATATAAACAAAGCAAATGCTGTTTTAGAGAGGAAGAATAACGACTTTGTAAGATTAATGAGGTCATAACAGACGCGCTAGCGTGTTTTAGTCATGTTACTTAATACAAATCTATCATATAATATTTAACGATATGAGATGAATCAACTAAAATTGAGATAACAACAATTACCATGCTTAATTACCATGCTTTGCACGAATTCTGGTGAACAATATTTTTTGCATTTTCAAAACGCATTTACTTCATTGCTTCGAAATAATTTGCACTTTAACCACAACAAATTGGAATACAGCCTAAGATGAGACCGATAAGTAAGTTAAAGGAGAATTGAGTCAGAGTATCTCAACACAGTTTTTAATATAAGAATTTGACAACTATAGCATTTGAAGCAATACCTCGAACAATACTGATCGTATAATTGGGTTATGGTTAAGTGTGACATTTTATAGTGAACCTAAATAATCATACACAAAACTAAAAGTTTACCTCACTTTATTTCAAACACTTATTTTTGTAAAGAGTGCCAAACGAGAACAAACGGGCTATTATAGTTGGTTTACAAGGCATTGCAGGTAATAAGACATCAGTATAAGACCATGTATCTATATCTATAGAAGTACAATTTTTGTTTTAATTGAAGACGTTGACCCCCTTATTTTTGACAGGCCATGGATGAAATTTAAGGGTCGTTGTTTCTTAGATTATCAAAGCACACGCTCTTCAAAGCCTTAATCGTTTTATTAAAGTCACCAGACTGTAAAGGTTTTTCCCTTTATAATAACTAGGTCGTGTTGCATTACCTCATTTTCCTGAGTGGAGATAGTTTCAGACGTAATGGATACAATTGGATCATATATTTGGCCAAATATTTCTTGAAAGACTCATTTTTTTTAAATTGAATATATTTACTAAAATATTTACAATCGACCTTTATATTTGTTTATAACGTTGAGATGAACTGTGTAGAGTTGTTTTTTTTTTTTTTTTTTTGGTTGTATTAGTTATCTGTGTATTTATTTTACAAAGTAGGAAATCACATGATAACTACGTAACTACTGAGTAAAATGCGATTTACTTTATGTCCATGAACACTTTGTGTATGCTGAGCAATTCAAAGATGATAAATGATAAACAAATTATAATGGTATAGTATCTTATAGTTCATTTTATTTCATTTGTTTATAAATAATGGTCATTTGAGGGGTAAAACACTCTGTTCAAACATAAGATTATTATTTTGGACAGGGTTGAACTTAGTGTAAAACCAACTAAAGAACCGCATCTTTAAGTTATCGTTGCGAATGAAACCACAAACCTTCTGGGCTTGCCCTGGTTGGAATTGTTATGAGTGCAGGGTAATTTTATATGCAAATTATTCACGTACTTGGTAATTTGTAACTTAAATTAAAAAATGTATTGCCATAGAAATATAAAATTGAGATAGTAAAATTAAATGGTTAAAAAGGAAGTAGTATATAAATAACCACGCAGAGCTAAACACACGCCTACGATGTAGGCTATATTATACGCCACTCAATAAACAAGCTTACAAATCTCCGAAGCATGATGGTTCAGCGAGTAATCATGAATGGATTTCTGAGTGAAATAGTTTTGACATCTGTCAAATACATTTAAGAAAACGTATGGGTATAAAAAATGTATTGCATACTTCAGTGATTGTAGTGATTGTTAAGGGATTAAGCAGTAATTGAAAACATGCATAGAACATAAAGCTTCACAAGAAGAGTAATTTAAAAGACGCTCGCTGTGGTTTGTTTAAGTAGTGGGTGGCTTATTTCCTGCCCTTTGCTAATCAAGTACAGAGGGAAGCCGCATTAAATTGGATTCTAAAGCTAGGATTATTCATAAAACGAAATATTCTTCCGGGATATATTTTGAATATGAAATTATATCCTACAATTTTTATGCTTCTACAAAGATAACAAAGACGATCGTATTCAAATGGTTTAATATATATTTTTTGTTTGTTCAAATAATTAAGGTTTTCCGGTAATAAGACTTACTTTTATTTTTGAACAGCATAAAACGTAGACAATTTTAGTTATCTGGTTAGCAACGGTTGTCACTGCTAAACAGTAGAGACTTATTACATTTTGGCAACAAGACGATATTAATACTCACTGCCCGTCAGTGTATTCGTAACTTATGGTACTTTTGCTGAGACTGAGAGTAATTTTTGAGTTTATTAACGGTATATCATTAATGAATCCGTTATATTTATCTTGTGAAATATGTTAGTGTGTGTATAACAGCGTCGATCATAAATATTACTGAATTGTACAAAATAGTAAAATAAAGTACACATCATTCAATTGCTCATGTAATAAAAACATCAAATTTTTGGATTTTCTGTCTATAATATAATATGACGAAATATTGATGATTTGCGACTAAAAATAATCAACGCAAGGAAGTAGAAAGAATCTGGGGTACAAATTCGACTTGATATTATTGAGACCAAAAGTTATGACTTTGACTTGTGTTTCAGAAAACTAAATAGGATAGACTATATAGTATTTTTCTATATTTAACATTAATAAATAATCGCAACATATTTAGTTTCTTGATGTTACTTTGTGAAAATAAATTAAAATCATGAAATATACTTTGAAATGTAATACTTATTCTACCAAATACTTGAACTATCTTAATATATAAGTTTACTCTACGAAATCATCTGAAATTAGTAAAACATTAGGAGACAGCACTTAAGCTTTACCAGCAAAATATTAAATCCTGAACATATATTTTATTATATGAACTATGTAGTCACCAATTATTGTATTTTTATCATCATGAAAGACTAGTTTTTTTTTTTTTTTTTTTTTTTTTTTTTTTTTTTAATTATTATTAAGGGAATAAATTAATTATCAGGCTGTTTGTTTAAGAGCTGCTAAATGTTTATTGTACACTTGTATTTTATTCTGTTATATTGTTTTATATGGACGATATGTCTCTCAGAAACTAACCTTATAGATTACAGAAAAACTTCAACTCAGAAAGAAGTCACTCTTATCCACAATCTGACTTCAAATAAATCGTAGGCCTAACGATGAGTATATAACAACGGCTTTCACTTTGACTATGTTACAAACGAAGAGTCCCCATCGTACAGTTTTACATCGTTAGGACTTTCTTGTTAAGCTTACACACATTCACCTGTTTATTGGAAGTACATTCATTTTAAGTTTGTTTATTCCTAAAAACAACGCAATCAACGAACTAAATCGTGTTACAGTGTTTCTAGGAGTTTCAAGGCGTAACATTTTATACATTAATTTAATGTGTATTGATTGGATACAATTCATTGGTTAATGGCGGGATTTGAACCCAAAACCTCAAATCCCACCAAATCACCAAAACATTTTGTCCAAGTGATAATGCCACAACTCCTATGTCTAGCCTGGAGTGATGTGAAAAAAAAACACTGGGCTCGTGCCTAGCATCTTAGAATAAAAAATAAAAATAAACTATAATTGACTACAACTAACACCTGAACCATGTATTTCATAATTTATTTTATCTTGTGATTTCCTTTTTGTGGGAAAAAAACCATTCAACCATCCATTGGTAACATTGAATGATTACTTTTCAGCCTCACTTATAGGTGATTTCAAAGATCAAAGACTTATCTTGATTCCATTCATATCATGGTAAGGGTTCAATCTTATTACAGTACTTTCATCTTAAATCTAATTCCCCCTCAGAATTAATTTACTAATGGATACTAGTTTATATTGCATTCATGAACAGGGAAATCAAATTTTGCTTATTAAAAATTATTTATATATATTTACTCGCTTGAAACCATCACAAACCAAACTCTGGCATGAGGTATTCAAATAATCGCGCATACGTATCGTATAAGGTTAAATCGTTATTCAAATATTTAAATATGTAATCCATCTTTTTTATATTTATAAACTTATCTTATCCTATATATTGGTAAACCATACCTAAAGAAATATTGAAGTTACTTTTAAGAACTAATGAATAATTAATTCTCTACAATACATTTGCTGTTGTTAACCTTATAGAAAGCAGACATTTCTGATGGACCACAAGGAGCCAAATGTGTAACTATTTTATAACTTGTCACTTATTATTCATCAAATTTATCTAAGTAATTACGTTTCATTGCAAATTTATTTTATAGATTTCAAAAGAAGTGATACAGGGTAAACGTAGCATATTATACTTATATTAAAATAATTATAAAACTCATTATTCAGTCTGGTAACATTTATACCTATTGATATGTATTACGTATCAAACTCGTAATAAGTTCCTGATTTGTGTGTAGCATATCTAAAGAGTGGAACCATAGAAATATGGACGGTAATAGTTCATGGTCATATTGCTTAAAATACAAATTGCACAAATTGCACACAAGTGTACACTGCATTTAAATGCATTGTTAACAAGTAATATTTTGGCTATACATTCATATACATTTCCTTCTAAAGTTCACAAACCAAGACTCGTTGCAGAAGCTGTTGAATCTTCCCTCGTACATTTTTAATGCCATGTCATTCACCCATTCATTTTTGATGAGTGATTAAAGCATATTTTGCGTCAGCCAAGTTTTTACCTAAAATGTTATAATCGAAATGTAATGACATATTATGATATCCGGAATTGACATGCCACCATATATCTTTTACAATATAACATTTACATACGAAATATATTAGAAATAATAATATCTGAATTTCATGAGGATTCTTTCCGAGACTCATTTGCAAGTAACAGGATCTATAATACGTTAATTCCAAGCTAAAGAGACTTTACGGGACTTCTTTACTTAAGTTAAAAGGTTTCACGAAAGTACTCTAATGAAGTTTTTGATAAGGTTTACTGTAAGGTTGATAATGTTATTAAGTTTAAACATTTTCCTTTATTTTAAATTCATAGTTTTTTTTTACCAAATAATTCTAGTATCTTCGTAGAATGATCACGGGAAATATAAATACATGTTGAGGTCAGTGAATTTATAAATTTAAACTAGTTTTTATAATATGAAATATATTGGTCAACCATAATGGAAAAAACCAACCCAGATTCAAAGAACACCTCATGCAACATTTTCCAATATACAGATGACCTGAAAAGTCAGCCCTTGCTAGCCACAGTATTAATACAAGATATATATTGAATTTGGTAATCCTTGAACCTTTAAATAAAATTATATAACCTCAACACCTTTATGCATGGGAATCTCTTTTATATATAAAATGCCCCCGCCGCAGCAAACCTGCAGACTAAGCGAATTTCCATTTGCCTGAATTGTCTTCAATTAAATCTATAAAAAAAACATTAAGTCATTAAGCCATTGGGTACCTAGGTTTGCTGCTACAGGGAGGCTAATATAAAGTGTTTTTGGTAAAATATAAGTAGCTTATTATAAAATATATAAATTTGCCAAGTTTTATCCAAATATTTCCACTAACAAGCAAACTACAACATTTTTCAAAATTCTCCATAAGAATAACATGGGAAATTTTGAATTTGAATTTTTCGCATAACCAATAATTGTACAAAAAACACTTTGGTAAACTAAATTATTTGTTTTTTTTCTTTAAAATGGTCTAGAGAAAAAATGGGAAACTTTGCATTTTGATGGTCAACAATTTGAAAAAAACTATTTTTAACCCATGCAATCCCCCGTAAAACCCTATTCTCATGGTCCGATCATGCTGGTTCGTGAAGTTATTCAAGTTTAACCCTCCTTACATCTTCAAACCAAATTTAATTAAAATCGGACAAAAATTTATTAAGTTATCGCGTTCACAGATGTTTATATATATACATACATGTATAAAAATTTGAACGAATAGTGTTTTTTTTTGCCTCTAGGGACATTAAAATGAAGAAGTATATTGGTCCTGGCTCCAGGTCTTACCATGCTACCTACAGTAATAGCTAATTCCTTATAGGGAAATTCGCTAAAAGTCAAACATAAATTGTGAATTGGATTCAACTTCGGAATATATTTTCGAAGATCGACATACATGAGATGCGTAGGTAGCGTATAACGATGTTCCTGTACTTGTTTGATAGAGAACGAATGAAAATTCTTGGCTTTTTTTTATCCTACTACAAAACAAATAGCTTTTATTAAAGCCTCCACGCTCCTCGCAGGGAATTAAAGTACAGTACTAGCTAACAGCTTATCGAAAAACCTATGGTCCACTCGTGTGGCCACAAACACCGCTTTTGGGGGTGATGTTTTATATTTATGTTGTCACCATTAAATATTTATTTGTAAAATGAGTTGATCCTTTCGGAGTGTAAAATAATCTAGTCGGTTTATTGACTTGAAGTGCTATTATGAATATGGTTGGAGTGTGTTTTTAATTTATTGTCTTTGAGTATTCGTTACTTTGCACTATTGCTTGTTAAGTTTAAACTATTGTTAACACATAGACCCAGGTGTAGGCTATTTTGGATGGGAATGGGTAAGTTCTGGTATTTATTTAATAACATTATGTTTTCACCCTCATTAAAGTTTAGTATCTCACACCATTCCCATTGCTCAGTCATGTTCGTTCGCCCGAATAAACAAAATTTCATCAATATCAGATTATGTTTATTTGATGCTGGTTCAAATTGTAGTTAAGATTTTATTTATTGTTTGATTTTGTTAAAAGTAATAATTTTGCACTCCCTTTGACATAAGGAAGTTGTAAATTAATGTGTCACTAGTGGATGTTAGTAAAAAAGCCTCCAAAGGAACGTCAACCTCTCCACCATCTTGAAGGTCACTCTATTTTTTTAAGACAGTGGTTCTCAGTAAAATAATTTACCTATTGAAAAAATCTTAAAATGACAAAATAATTACTTAATACTCACATAAAAAGTGCCATGCTATTACAATAGTATTTAGTGATTTTAATAAGTTGCGATATTTACTTTTATATGAACCTTTATTATTTTACCATTTCATACAAGATATTTTATATATTGCTAGTCTAGAACTAGTTTTAGATATTTTATAATGTTTATAATTTTGTTACAGTCCAATTAATATTTAGATGTTAAATAAACTATTAAGTTAATAGATTATTGTTTAGAGGCAGACAACAAAAAGTTAAGTGGGAAAATATTAAAGTTGATAACACAAATATTTGGGAATATTTTAAGTTTTTGTCATACTATTTAAATGTTTGTAAAATCCTAATAATTTTTGAGAACCACTGAAGGGAAAGAGGTTCCCACAGCCTTGGTCACACAAGCAAGGACTGTGGTATGGAGTAAACCCTTCTACAGAACTGTCTTGAAAAAGACAATTCACGTAACTGTCTTTCGTGAAAAACAGTTGAGGCCAATCGCCTTGATTCACCTACCCAATCGCTAGGTGACATTGCCGTAGCATCTTTTTTATTAACCGTCTTTCGTGAAGAACAGTTGAGGCCAATCGCCTTGATTCACCTACCCAATCGCTAGGTGATATTGCCGTAGCATCTTTTTTGTTAACTGTCTTTCGTGAAGAACAGTTGAGGCCAATCGCCTTGATTCACCTACCCAATCGCTAGGTGACATTGCCGTAGCATCTTTTTTATTAACTGTCTTTCGTGAAGAACAGTTGAGGCCAATCGCCTTGATTCACCTACCCAATCGCTAGGTGACATTGCCGTAGCATCTTTTTTGTTAACTGTCTTTCGTGAAGAACAGTTGAGGCCAATCGCCTTGATTCACCTACCCAATCGCTAGGTGACATTGCCGTAGCATCTTTTTTATTAACTGTCTTTCGTGAAGAACAGTTGAGGCCAATCGCCTTGATTCACCTACCCAATCGCTAGGTGACATTGCCGTAGCATCTTTTTTGTTAACTGTCTTTCGTGAAGAACAGTTGAGGCCAATCGCCTTGATTCACCTACCCAATCGCTAGGTGACATTGCCGTAGCATCTTTTTTATTAACTGTCTTTCGTGAAGAACAGTTGAGGCCAATCGCCTTGATTCACCTACCCAATCGCTAGGTGACATTGCCGTAGCATCTTTGTAAACCTTTAAGTACTGGTACAGGGTGTATTAAATTTAAGATGTCAGTTAATCAGCAGTGCTCAGCGACCTAGTGCACCCCAACCCTAGCGAAAGGAAGTATTATTTTGTGACATCTGTAATTTTTACACGTCTTTATTAATTTTAGTAAGTGATTTCTTTTTTTACATTTAATTCTATTTTAATTAATAAGAGTAATGAAGTTAAAATAATTATGAGTAACAAAGGCCATAACTAGAATATATCTTTTGGAGGAAATTAGTAAAGGTGACAACATACAGCTGATTTTTAAAGTATTGTGCAAATTAGGAAATGTAAAAAATCTTTGTATCTAGGTTTTCATGTTGGTTTTGTATTCTTACAAAAATTACCTTTTTTGAGTGAAATTATAGTTGTTGAAATTCCAAAATAGTATTAAATTTTTTATGATTTTAGACCTATTTTTTAAGTACAATATATTAAAATAAACAAATTATGATGCATGTTGGTATTGATAATTGGATAAACACTTACATTACTACGCAAATAAATAAAAATACAATGAATATTTAAATTTGTTTGAAAGTGATTAAAAGTATTGTATAAAAGTTTTAAGTATCCAAAGAAAGCATAGCAAAACATAAACATGCATATTAGTATATAGTTTTTTTTTATTTTGAATATGGGTATAATGTTGACCTTTGCACCAGTATTTAAAGATTTAATCAACTGTGTTTCATAAAGAACAGTGTTGAGAACTTGAATATTATATTTTCAACTTTGTGATGTGACATTGCTGTACCAATAATATATATACCTACAATTAACTGCCTTTTGTAATGAACAGTTGAGGACATTGCTTTGTATCAGCTCAATAATTGTGATGTATCATATCTATAGCATCAGTTTTTTCTGTTTTTTTTAACATTTTTCAAGTACTATTACATAAGTGTTAGTTTCAACTTCAGGTTTGTTACATTTTGTGACTTTGTTATCATCAGCTTGATACCGTGTATTACCACACCTAAACTTACATGTGTAGTGGCCACTAGTAATATTTGTTCCATGGTGATCTATTATACCACATATTTTAAAATTAGCATCATCTATTTTAACAATTTCACTGTGTAGATTGGTAAGGGTTTTAAGATTTTTGACCCAATTACCTCCATTAACTTCAAAAATCATTAGTTGTACAAAAATAACAGAGCATTGTTCAGTTAGAGAAACGGTACTTTTTGTCATTGAGTTGTTGGAACCACACATACCACATGTTTTAGTAATGTTTTCCCAGTTTCCATAAGATTTTTTAAATAATTTATTTAAAGAATTCGTATTGTGTGATGTATAAATTGGCAAAATCAAGTTTTTATTAACATTGTCATCTTTGTAATTATGTGAGCAATTTAAACATTTGTATTCTATTGTCAATTCATGTTTAACTATTTTTTCAAGTTCTGGGAGACAGTTCATTAGGTAAGCAATAAATTCAGGAACATCTTGTTGTTCAGGTAAGGTAAAATGTTCAATATCATTGATCGTATCTACTAATTGTCTTACCATCAAAGAACTTAGGAGGTTTCCAGAGGGATTTAAATATGATTCACATAATTCCATCATTACATCATTTTGTTGAGCTACCACTGCTTCTCGCAGTACTGGGATAAAAAGAATACATTGACACACAGTATTTGCATAGCATGATACACCGTCAACATTCTTAAAACCAACAACATTAACAGTTTCTTTATTTGTTTTGTCGGCTGGTTCAATCATAGCATTTTCAGTTCCATTAATTTCTGTTCCAATATCTTCAGAACTGCAAGTATTTAAACCACCGATAACAACATCACTTTCTGTTGGATTGGTATCTTTTTCCTTACTGATGAAACCAATTATTGGTTTATGGTAGCTAAAGTATGACTCAAAATATGATGCGGAAAGATACTCTATGTTAGAATAGCAAATGTCTATTTGAGTCATTCCATTTGTAGATGGCTGCTTATTAATTTTATTATGAAGAAATTTTGAATTTAGGTATCTATCCAAATGCATTCCATTTTTATCCATTAAATTTATGTTAAAATCCCCCAGTACTATTGTTTTGTCACTGTTTTCAAGGGCAGAATCAATCATTGCTTCAACTTTTGATTTTATTGTCTTAAAAGTAGTTGAAGGGGGTTTGTAGGTAATGCAAATACTATATGCTCCAATTCTTAGTGTTACCATGTTGCAAGCTTTTCCTTTTTCTTCACAATTATGTTCAAATAGTACATCTGCATGATTCTCAAGTTCAGTTTTACAATATACTACTAAACCATAAGCATGACGAACAGATTTGTTTACATCTACTCGGTAAACTTCTTTGTAGCCATTGATATCAATGCAATCACTTATTAATGTCCAGGTTTCAACCAGTGCTATTACACTTGCGCAAGTTAAGAAGTGATCAGTTATTAAATCTTTGTGGTGCTTTCTTAATGATTGGATATTATGAAATACAACAGAAAAATCAGATGAGATTGTATCCAAAAACACCAATTCCATTTTAACTGGTTTCTCTTTAAGAGCATTTTTGATTACTCTGCTTACTTCATCATTACTTTTTTGAGGCTTCACAAAATTTCCTCGAATAAAGAGGCCATTTAATGAAGTTACTCTACTGAAGGCTACATATATTTCATTTCGTTTCATACCAGGCTTTAAATTTACTACAGCAGAGTCATATGTTCCACCTTGACTTTTGTATATAGTTATGGCTTCTGCCGGTACCATAGGAAACTGTCTCCTCGTAACCAATGCTAATGTATTTTGTCTTGGTTTATTATTTTTTGATACCATTCCAATCGGTGTCAAAGTCGAATCAATATTCTTAGCAATTGAAACATGCTTAAGTTCAGTTCGAGTTTTCTTACCAACAATTGGGTCGTTGAAATATAACCACAGTCTTTTCACATTTCCTGCTTCATTGAATTCAATATACTTCAATATCCCAACAGCTCCATTTACTAATCCATCATCAGTTTTTATATTATTAGTCAGCATATAATGTATCCCAATGCTGATCTTGAGATATTTTGGCAAACCATATGTAGCAGACACTTTAAATTCTTTAATTGCTTTAAGAAGGCCTTTTTTCACATTTTCATGAACCTTTCCAATAACTTTGTCACTTGCATTAACAGTCACAACTTCCGTTTGCTTCTGAAATGCAGACTCATTAAATCTATCGACTTCAGCATTACTTCTGTAGAGTCTTATCACATCAGTAGGTTCTGCGACATTAATTCTAGAATTAAACATAGCAACTTCTTCATCTGTTAATGTGCCTTCTGCCAAGTGGTTGAGTGCTATTGCAAATTTTGCATCTTCCTTTTGTCTCATTATTTCTGTTAGTTGGAAGAAGGAAAATTTATCCCAAAGTGGATTTCCAACAAGTTCACTGTATGCATTGCTTGAGTCTGGCTTGAAAATATATTTATCACCAACTGGTGCTAGTTGGTTAAAATCTCCAAACATTATAATTGATTTGCCAGCAAAAGGTTCACTTGACCTATAAATTTGTTGGAGTCTGGTGTTTATTTGGCCAAGAACCTTACTACCAACCATACTGATTTCGTCAATGATGATGAGTTTTAAATCATGTAGTTTAGATAGTATAGAATTACTAACACTACTACTTAGGGGAGGCATTTCTGATCCAAATTGATTCAAAGGTAGAACAAATGCAGAGTGTAATGTTACACCTTTTATATTAAAAGCTGCTTTACCAGTAGGAGCACATATAAGAATTTTTAATGATTCTAGATCGGTCCCCTCCTTACTATTGTAATGTCTTAAAAGTGTTTGATGAATTGTTTCTATCAGTCTTGACTTTCCAACTCCTGCCCCTCCTAGTACACAATCATATACAGGGCCTTTTTGCAGTTTATTAGAATTCAAAATGTGTAACATATATTTCTTTTGCTCTTTATTCAATGATTGGACCATTTGTTCATAATCCTCATCGTTAACTAAATGTGGAACTGGAAAAGAAATTTCATCTGCAGTTTTCTTTTTATTTGCATCAATACCTGTATCAAAGAAGATGTCACCTTCATTATTTCCACCATCTAAAACTGCAAATTCATTGTCACCATTGGCATTTATATCATTTTCATCTTCACTACTTTCATTACCAGCACCATGGTCAATTACTGCTGTGTCAATAGGATCATTTTGGACATCATCTCCAGAGTCTTCATAAATAAATTTAGATCTATTGTTTGAAATAGTGTCCTTGAAACTAGAAAATTTGTTTTTATGGTTTACATTATTAAGTTCCTCATCTTCATTTCTCCATGGTAGAAATAGCATTAACTGCTCTCGATAATAGTTACACTCATCATTTTCAATATTGTATCTTACATATCTTAAGATTTTTGGTTTTTTTCGTCTACTGAAAGATTTTGTTTCAGATGTTGGCTCATTCTCCACTGATTCTGTTTCACTAACAACGTTGTTGTCTAATTCATTGTCCTCTGCAATGTCTATGGTTTTTTTGCAAGTTGACATAGTGTAGAAAGCTGCAAATTCAGCAAGGCATACGCCATTAAGTTCCTCTGGTCTTTGGGCATAGTGATCTATGACACTTTTTTTGAATACATCAGTTGAGTTACTTGGTAGTTTAATTAGCTCTTTTTTGGACTTAAGGAGGGAAACTCGCTTTTCAGGTGGGGAAGTATTTACAAAAATTGTTCCACGTGAACATAGTGACAAAGGTAGGCTAAGTAGGTAGTACACTGCTTCTTGTGCAGAAAACTCACTTGCATTTAGGAATTTATTTGCAAGGAACTTAAGTTTCTCTCTTAATGTGAAATCTCCTTTTTTTACTTCTTTTACTGCATCACGAATGATTTTTGACATGCCACTAGTACTCTTGTTTATGTAATTTAAGATGTACATGGCGCAAGAGTACACATCGGTAATGAATTGAATGTCCATGTTTGATCTATGCAAGGATAGTATCTCTGGGTTAAATGCATTGATTTGAATGTCTTTAATTTCCCTTTTGATGAAACATTTAGGTCTTTTCAATGAACTCCTCAAAGACATTATGTAATCATTTTCTGATAAATTTAACTTTAAAAGAAACTCATCAAATGTTCCATCTTGTTCCTTTTGATACATTTCATCCAGTAATGCTCGAATCTTCTTAAAGTTTGACTTGTGCTTATTTTGTTCATTTTCTGGTACAGATTCATCTAAAGGTTCGAGTATTTTGGTTCCTTTCATTGGAAAGGATGGAATGCCGAATCGACATTTCTTTTCATTCTTTTTCTTCTTCCAACATGTGAAAGTATGTTTATGCACTTGGAACTTGATCAGTTCACTTGACAGTCCTGAGCAGTTGCTACTACATGACACAAAACGGTCAATGAAATCTTCACATTCTTTGTAGCTTTCAGAACAGTCAGGATTGAACTTTGGAGCGTCTTTCAACCAAATTAAACAATGAGCATGAGGTGATCCCCTTTGTTGAAATTCTATCCTAATGTAACTATCAACAAGTATGTATTCTCGAAAAACACTATCTTTGGTTTTCAAAACATTGAACAATTTTCGAATGCGATAATCAAAGTAGAGACTACATGTGACAGGATCATGTTTTATTAATCTGACTTTTTCTTCATATGTCATGTTCAAAGCCTCATCTTCTGATACTTCAACATCATCAACAACCTTACTTAATATTACTAGAAGCTCTGCCCACTTAGTTTCAGCAGGTGAGAGAGTTATAAAGAATGTTGGTGGTCAGAGTTGCCTTATCATAGCAAAAAGTTCTTTCTTTTTTTGTTCCCAGTATGCAGGTGAGTTTCTATCAGGTGCAAATATTTTATATCCACTATCATGTATTGTAATAGTTTTGATGAAATCATCTGCCAATACTGATCCCACTGTTGCACTATGTCTGCCACTACTTTTTCTCAGGCAAATTGAAATACTATTGGATACTTTTTGAGCCCGCAAATAAGTGCAAGAAAAAAATAGTTTATCAATAGAGGACGCTACTCTTTTATCAGATCTCATAACTTCAGACTTTGTTATTTCTTGGTAACTCATATGCTTTGGGTACTGTTTGATTTCACCACCATATATTTTGATAAAGCTCATTGATTCAGCATCAGTGTCTAAAAATAATGGAATAGGTTGGAAATTCTCTCCAGGTGTAAATACAATAGCTTCTGAACTTATCACAGTTTCATCTGCAGGGACATTGATTGGTTCTATTTCTTCATCAGAGTCAGAATCACTAACATCTGATATACTTTCATCATTTTCATTTTCATTTTGCTGTTGTAATTCTATGAGCTCATTAATTTTATTATAATCTATTGTCACATTGGCTTTTTCAAAAACTGGACAGTTCTCTAAACATTTTAGAGCTTGGAAAATTACATTGGGTCGTACGGTTTGAAACAACACATTACTCTTGTATGATTTTTTCTTTTTAAATACAACAGGTATCACATCTGTCTGGTGTGGTAATCGGGGTAAAACATCTATATTTTCCGACACATCAGTGGGAACATTCACTACTCTTCCTTTAACAGAATACTGTTGATTCCCAAAACAAGTTCTTATTTGCATAAAAGGTATTCTAGGGCAAAGAAATCTTTCTTCAAGAGTAGAAAGCTTTTTCACTTCTTCTGATACGGTTGGAAATATCAAACCCTTGTGGCATAAGGAAAACCGTGGTTTCTCCTTCTTCAGTAAACTTCTTTTACATGCTGAGCATAAATATCCAATAACATTTTTATACAACAGGTCTTCAAAAGTGTTAAAGGTGTATTAAGAAACATGTCATTTGTACAAAACGTAACTGAAGTTTTGAAGAACAAACGACAGCATGACACACATTCCCAATAAGGCCCATCTTTTAATTCTGAATTGTATTTCTCAAATAACTTCCTTCTTGAGTCTATTTAATTTGTTCTAACTCTTTTATTGTAAGATTGTTTGCAATTTTGTTTGTGCTGATAGTGATGTATTGGAACCTGCAATCTTTTATATTGGGACCTAAGCAATCTTTTCTTATGTAACTTATGCATTATGTCATTGCTTAAACGTTTGTTTTGGCAGTTACTGAGTCGCTTCAAGTGTTGAGCTCTGGTTTCTTTTACCATAAGACGACTTTTTTGGCACTTAATTAGCCTTTGCCTGTGGATTTCTCTGTTTTCTTTAATTTTAAGTCGTTTTCTAAGACAAAGTAGGGATTTCTGTTGGTGTATTTTTCTTTTAACTAAATTACTAAGACGATTTTGTTGACATGCCAAAAGTCTTGCTCGATGGTGTTCTCGGTTTTCCTGGATTTCTAAGCGTTTTGCTTGACATTCTATCAGTCTTTGTTTATGAATCTCTCGATTCTCCTGGATTTCTAAGCGTTTTGCTTGACATTCTGTCAGTCTTTGTTTATGAATCTCTCGGTTCTCATTATTTTTCAGACGATTTGATTGACATTTTACTAACCTTTGTAGATGTATTTCTCTGTTTTCTTTAATTTTAAGTCGTTCTCTAAGACAAAGTAGGGATTTCTGTTGGTGTGTTTTTCTTTTAACTAAATTACTAAGACGATTTTGTTGACATGCCAAAAGTCTTGCTCGATGGTGTTCTCGGTTTTCCTGGATTTCTAAGCGTCTTCCTTGACATTCTATCAGTCTTCGTTTATGAATCTCTCGGTTCTCCTGAATTTGTAAGCGTTTTACCTGACATTCCGTTAATCTTTGTTGATGTATCTCTTTCATTTCTGGATTTAACAAACGTTTTTGTTGACAGGCTTTCACTCTCTCTCGTTGTTTAATTACAAGCTCTTCATTTATCAGTCTCTTTTTTTGACAAATTTTATTTATGTGATTATCACGAGCCCGTATTGAAGGATCTTGTCTTCTTCTTGCTTTAGAATTTTTATCTATTTCTTTATAAATAATTCTTCCTACTTCATCAGACCTATGCTTATCCATTAGAGACTTGGTTTGTGCTAGTCTTTGATTTTTACTTTTATTTTTAAGTCTAGGCATTTTTCTACTATGGTTGGATTAACAATTTTTTGCAAGACAGACAACTTAGCCTACAATAAGCTAATCCCTACTAAACCAATAAAAAATTTAATTGATAATTAATCAATTCAAACCAAAATTGACTATGTTACGTTAATTTGTTACAAAAGTTATATTAAATAAGAATGAATCAGTTGAATGGCTGAAAGATGTAATAAAATTAGTTTTAAATTATTGAGGATGGTGGATTATACTTTTAATAATGTTTAAAAGTGTTTAAAAAATAAAAGTTTGAAACCATAGGCTATACTGTCTTTATGAATAGTTCTGTTAGATCAAACATAAAATATTATTATCTATCTAAATACTTACAGTTTGGTTCCAGTACCGGTAATGGCGTTCAACTCAATGTAACAACATATTTGAAGAGGATCAGTATTATTGATTTTTACTTACTTATTCTTACTGTTGATTTGTTTTACCTCTTCTTTTATTCTACTTAAAATTTGTATATTATTTTCTTCTTTTTAATTTGTCTTATTAAATTTTACCTTTTAAAGGTGTTAAAACAATGGAAATTGGCCTAGAAAACAGACAGTTTACATTACTTTAATACTGAAACCTTGAATATTTATTAATAATTGCAAGTCTTAGTTATTAATAATTGATAACAATTATAGGTTATGCTGAGTAGAGTTCCGCCAAGAACTTACAATATATTATTGGATAAAATAATAGTTTTATATGAATTGTATCTGATAATTTTTCATGTGGTATGCCTAAAAATCGATTAATATATTAAATATCCTTTTAACTTTTGTTCAATTTTCCGGTAAAGATGTAAAGCAATTTAAATATATATTTATGGAAATAAGCCTGTGAAATAGACACTTTACGTTAATATATACTACTGAAACCTTGAAAATTAAATTAAGAATTGCAAGTGTAAGTTAATAGGCTAATAATTTAAAAAAAATATTAGCTTAGGTTGGGTTGGGCAGATTTCCGCTAAGAACTTACTAACAGCCTATATATTATTGGATGAAATAGTAGTTCGATATGAACTGTATTGGATTTAGTTTTCATGTCGTAGTCCTATACCAAATTCTATTTTCTGAATATTTTCAGATGCACGTTTTTTTCCAAATATCTCTTTCAATCAGTTCTGAGGTGGTGAGGTTGGTTTAGTTGAGTTTAGTTTGCGTTAATTTATGATGTTAACAAACAAGGTAACTTTTTCAAAAACAAAAGTTAATAGGCCTTTCTGATGTGTCATTTTTTCAAAGAGACAAATTTAAACAAAGACTTCATTTTGTATTTTGTGTCCTCTTTATTAACATGATTTAATAATAAAATAATTAATATATTAATAAACATGAATTATAACATAATTAACATGATTTAATAATTTAATAAAAGGTAAACCTGCACCGTTTTTCTAAATTAACATGTTCGTTACCAATCGTCAACTACAATTGAGGACAGACTTGAAATTCAACAAAGGTATCGAGAACCGTAAAAATTTGTGTGTAAGGAAAAAATATTTGCCAATTGTGCAGAAAGAAATGACCTCAAGGTAACCAAAGAAACAGCAGATTTAGGGGTTATTTCATTAGACCTACAACTAAAAACTAGTCGATAAAATAAACTGTACATTTGTATAACAATCTATAAAGTGTACGCATGTTGGCATCAACAATAGTTGACGTTGGTCCAGTGAGTTCAAGACCATGTTTTAACTATAGGCCTAGTCAGACCCGGTGTGGCAAGGGCAGCTGGTCGGCCTCCGGCTCACGGGAGCCTCGAAAAGCCAAAAAAATCAAGTAAAACATTTTTTATCATAAAAAATATTTTTGTTTTAGTGTTTCACAGTAAAGTAATCTTGCAAAAACAATTTTAAATAAACAATAACCTATTTTTTATTGCATTACAGTTAAGGGTAGCCCCTGGTGCAATGTCACTTGGTACTTGAGTATAGTCACCGATCTAACCGCATTGCTCATTTCGGGTTAGGCTCGGCTCAGCGGTAGTGACGCGACAGCGCTGTGCCCTGTGTGGACTAAAGCAGACAAGTTAGCGCTTGTGTTTTACAGGGTGGGGCAATGAGAGCAACCCCAATTTTCTTTCATTGTCACACTATAAGTAAAGCAACAATGAATGAACAGCTGTGCTTATAATTTCAATTAAACTATGTAATTTTAGTTAACATTATTTCTGAGGCTATTTGTACTGAGATTTTGATGTGGAAACCTATTTTTAAAATAGCGACTCTTGTGCAAAAACCCAGAACTGGGTAAAATTATTTAGTATAACAGCTTAATAGTATAACAGCTTAAAACTTAAAAATAATCGGTGGGGGTCGCAAAACCCTTTGTACACCAGCAAATATTGAAAGAGTGCGAGTCGCAGTAACTTGAAGTCCAAAACAATGTTTTGTTGTTGAAAGCTTTACGTTGGCTCTTTTTTTTGGGAGGGGGGGGGGGGTTATTCTGATAAGCTACTTGAAGTTCGACGTTTTTCAAAGTTTTCAAAGTCGCCCCACAGATTGCCATGAGAGGACCCAAATGGTCCTTGTTTTATTTCCGGTGGCGGGGGCTTCAAATCACCATCTAGTCGAGGGCCTCCAATGGAGCCAGAGAGGGCCTGACTATGGTTGATGACAGGATCCTTGGCAAAAATCCTTGTGTTAGCTATAGCTGACTGGTCTGTGGTGAAGAAATTCTTTTTACATGACATTAGGGAATGTGTTAAGTTATAAAATAAAAAAAAAATATAAACTAAACTAACCTAGCCTAAATGCAGCAGTACAAGATGTAAAATAGGAACAGGTTGCCCAAAAGATTCATAACATAAAGTCAAGATTGACATACAATGTAGGCTTACGGTAATGCTACCTCACATATATGAACTTCTTTAGTTAGGGCTTTCATCAGGCACAGTGGAGAATCTCAAGATTCAAAAATAGGGCTAAGAATGATAAACTTAAATGAAAGCTAGGCTCATCGTAAGCCGCTTTTCGTAGGACTTGGGAATACCCACTGTCTTTTGCCACTTCTGTGCCTTCTTCATGTCTGGAATAAGCATCAAGATCTTACATCCCATGGCATGGTTTATTCTCACAACACCAGGCAAAGAAACATAACTTTTACTGTACATTCCCCGCAATAGACTCTCCAAGACATCTGTCTCCTACTAAATCCAGGGACTTCCAATTTGGGGGTGCTGAAGGGGTTTTTTAAAGGATAGGCTATTAGCGGTTATGAGAGATAACATCGGAACCTACTAGCCTAAGCTAAATATTTCAGATTTCATGGTCGATAATTAAATCACTAACCTACAGTAAGTTAGTCATCTTTTCATCATCCATGGAAGTTAATTTTGAACTTGTGTTCAACTTATGCATAATGTAAGTTATAAAACTTTCTGAACTGTTTTTTACGCTAAGTAAATTTGTGTTAATTTTGTTTTTAAAATAGGCTAATTGTTTTTATTGTTTTTTTATGCAACCTAGTCCTAATATGGGTAAAAGATGAAGAAGAAAATGATAAGATACTTAAATAATATTTGACTTATCATAACCTAGTCGATAAGTATTGATCTATATAATTAATACGCTACAAGAAACTTAGTCGGTTGAACTCCTCTGCCATTTCTTAACCGATTTTATCCATTGACGTCTCATGGAAAGAGCGTGTTGCGTAGATTTGCAAACTGGCCTTACATTTTACAAAAAAAAATCCCTTGGGCTCTGCCTCAGTGGCTTTGAAAGTTCCCAGTTATCCTTATGAAGAACATAATATTGTTTACATTTTGATCAGCTGTATAATTTAATTGCTGTTATTTATTTTTCAATTCAATGAAACGCATTGAGTCCATTTATTTACTATTTGAATTTGTGTAAACATAACCCCCATGACGGATCATGTTAGTATGGTTGTATCTTAAATTTGTGTATTTCTCGTTGTTTTGTGTTGCTATGACGGATCGTGTTAGTATGATTCTATCTGAAATTTGTGCATTTATCGTTGTTTTGTGTAGCTATAATTGGTTTATTTGTTGTTTTTTTTTCTTTTGAATGCCTCCGACACGACAACAACGAAATATAGACAGGAGGCGCAATCGTGATAACGACCGCAGCTACAAAGCAGTGACGCGTAAAAGACTTAACTCATCACAGTCAGCACCTGACCCTGAAAAATCTCAACTATTTGCATATATGAAGTATTATATTACTTCATCTATGCTATTAGGTTACAAATGCACCCTAACACTACCCCAAAACGACTTTTCGTTCTCAATTGGCCCTCTATCAATGACCTGTATTGCCTGTACAGCGAGGCATTTTGAGAAGGAGAAAACCGGCCGGAATGATTTAGGTTTATCAATAACAAAGATAAACATGGTCTGAGTTACACACCGGTAATCTTTGAGTTGACTCTTTTAAACTCATTGTAAATATGACTGTTATTCTTTTTTAAATAACTCCTGTAATACTTTGCAGTTGCTCAAATTTGAGCAACATGTACACTAGTATTGAATTAGCCTATTTCATTTGATACCTAATATGGATATCGCAGGTTCTCTGCAAAACTGTGCCCATTAAGTTAGCGTAAGTTAGCTATTTTTATACAAATTAACTGACTTAGGCTATGTCATTATACATTTTGATTTATGTCGCTTAAGTTACTTAAAACAAATAGTTCAATGGCTGAAAAATATAACTTAGTCTACGCTTAAATAGGCCAAACTTAAGCCTAGGACTAATGTTAATTTTTGATTATTGAAGAAAGTTGACTGTATGTTATTCTTATCACTGTTTAAAAATATAAACAAAAATAGGGTTATTGTTCAGTTTCCACCATTATGTCTACTTGATTTCCAGTTTCGTTCAAGTTAGGCCTAAGCTTTATGTCATTATTATTATTATTATTATTATTATTATTATTATTAAATTATAATAGTTTAAACTTACTTACTTTATTTTTAAAATGCTGGAGGCTACAGTTATCATTTGTAAGGCCTAGGCAATAAATGATTATTGGTAGACATAGGCTCCGCAAGGTAATTTGCCAAATACTGACTCACCCAAATACTGGGATTCTCGTTTTTTTTTGCCAATAACAAAAGTTACTGGCAAAAGACGTTTAAGTAAGATACTAACTACATATAAGAAGTAAATTCAACTTTTGGAGCTTGGTGTCTTTGATGGCTGCTGGTGTCATGTCGTCTGGCTCATTTATCAGTTTGAATGTTCCCCTGACGTTTCTTTAAACAGGTGTTTTT
The DNA here is from genome assembly GCF_028750875.1 of Macrosteles quadrilineatus. Classification (NCBI taxonomy): domain Eukaryota; kingdom Metazoa; phylum Arthropoda; class Insecta; order Hemiptera; family Cicadellidae; genus Macrosteles; species Macrosteles quadrilineatus. Next base: position 64,363,044 of record NW_026542597.1, read on the forward strand.
CTTAAGGTTCTTAGTTATTTAAACTACGAAAGAGGTATTTTAAGTGGATTAAGCTTTAGTTTAGTATAGGTATTTTTATATTTGCAGAGGATAACTTATGTACTCATTTGGTAACCGGGCAAGGTAAGATTTGGTTTGGATATAATTCAATATTCGGATCCACACGGGCGTTTTTTTTTTTTTCACGCGCAAATGCAGCATGAAAACACGTGTAAATTAAAGTGGTATTGAAACAAAAAGGCGCCCGCTACTGCATGTGGCACTCCCCATTACATTAAATGCTGCTCATATTTTTTGCGTGTTTTCACGTGTTGTAAAAAACGCAAGTGTGGTCGCGGCCTTAGATACATTTAAATAAAACGTCACACACGGTAAAACTGATTAACCAGAGATTTTATTTGTAAAACTGTTGTAAATCTTTTACAAAAGGTTAAAGTCACCGTAGTAGGGACCTCTTGCATATCAGCCGAACACTCTATCCACTACACCACAAACACCGATGGCTGTACATAGTATAGTTGTGGTAATGGCATTCCGGGCCCCCACAACCCGGTAACGTCACTGCCGGACGTCTAATCCATGTCCTTGTTAATGTTTTGTTATAAACCTAAGTTATTTTAAGCCGGTTATTGAAATTATATTTTTGAAAACTACATCATGGATATTAGCTATGTAAAATTACTATTTTCTAAATACCGTGACAGGATCACGGTGTTTAGAGTGCACATTATATTTTTAAGGCAACAAAAAAAAAATTTATAAAATAAGAATATTTTAATAAAAATATGGTAAGTAACTTAATAGCCTACTTTTGAATGGGCTGAATTCACTGCTAAAATCCGTTTTTAGTTTGGGTTGTCCCAATAAATATGTAGGCCTATAACCAAAATAAATCAACCTCAATAATTCTTAGGCTAGACCTATGTTTTACAGACAGGTTTATTAAGTTGCAAACTTGAATTAAAACACTTTTAGTTTAATTGTAGGTTCAATAATGATTTTTAACTAGCCCTATTTATTTTTCTCTTTAAATGGGTGTAACTTGCTATTATGGACATTTTATGAATTTAAATGTTGATGAATCCCATCCACATAAATAGCCTAAATTGAGTTACTGGGCCAATTAAGTAGGTTTAAATTATTCATGATAATTAAAGATTAAGGTATAAAGGGACAAGGTAAAATGAATAGCCTACAGGCCTACATGAGCTAATATTTTTAACTTGTTATACTAATCAGGCCTAGCCTACCACCCAACAGTCATCAATCATTGTCATGGTGTAGGAAGGCTGCCCTTTAGATCCAAACAGTTTGTAGCATAGCCTACCTATAGTAAAATACTTAATTAGTCCTAAACTACTTACTTTAATAAGAAGGATTCACATAGTATTCAGAGTAGGTACCACTCTGAATGTTGTTGGTTTTCGTTCGTTTTATAAGAGTTAAAATAGTTAACTGATAAGTTACTTATTTTATAAAAAATTATGTGCAAGTTTAAGTAAACTTAACGATTATACAGCACATCAAGCACACTGCACACTGCACAACAATTGAAATTGAAAAAGGAATCAAACAATCAAGCATTAAATTTTACATTAAAACTTCGTTTAGGTTTAGTTAGATTTAATTCGATATCCGGACCATGGAGATAGTACAGAGTTAGCCTACTAGGTAGACATGAGGATTGAGGGAATTAGACAATTATCTACTTATTTTATATATATATATAATAATAATAAGTAGATAATTTTAATATATGATTTTTATAAGATTATGTATTGTAGACATAAAAGCAAGATTAGTAAATAAGTTAGGCCTACATAATTTTGAATATCGAAAAAATACGAAATAAATTTACAATTAATTAATATAGGCTACTGTATGTGCTCTTGTATATAATAAGGAGGGAATACCATATACTAACCAAAACAAGTACACTTCCCATCCAATTGTACATTTTGAAGCATGTTTTTCGTGTCTAGTTATGTCAAGTAACACTGGTGTATGGTGTCAACGAAAATTTGTTTGTATTATGTTAGAGTTAATTTCATAGTTTGTGCTTTACTGTATGGTTAACTAGAGAATGAGTTATGGTTTCTGATTATATCAGTTTATTCGGTTAAATAGGATTTTAAATGACTGAAATAGCAGAAAACAAATTATACGCAAATCACGACATCTACAGTGCACCGGACAGAACTAACGATAAAATTGGCTTCATCTGTTCCATAAGGATCGGAAATCAACTAAGGGACTATGTTTTATCATTGACTATATATAATGTAGGTATAGTCAATGGTTTTATCTATGGTAATACTTGAAGATAAAAGCCGATTCTAAAATATTGATTGCAACAAATATTGGCTAATAATAAATAAGCAATGATTATATGTGTGTTAATTATCCGGTACGGTAACGCTACAGTCTTTGCTGTTGACAAAACCTATATTCATTGTTAGTGTATTATCGTATTTAAATAGTAGACTGTACTAGGAGTTGAGAATAATCAATTTACCATTATTTAGAACAATTAAAGAAAATCGAAAGTGTTTCATATTTACGTTACAGAACATTCATGTTGAATATACCTTCTCTAAATTATTATTATTATCCAATATTAAAGGTATTGTGATTTACCAAGTGTGCTTATAACGCTATTAAAAAGTAACTATTATAAAAGTTCCATTGTTCATTAGATTACGATGCGACAAATTCAATAACATTATGTAAATCAATTTATCATTATTTCTTTGTTTTAAGCCATTACTATTTTTTCTAAAATGTGTTATCATAGTTTATGGATTGTTATTTGTAAAAAAAATACAAAAGTAAGCAACAAAAGGAAAGTTATATGTATATTGTTTTCAGCAAGCCATTTGTTAACTGTTGACAATAATCGATGCTATAACTTCGTTTTCGGTTTCATCATTGTCCTTCACTCAATTGTTGCTGTGTTGCACTAACTGCATTTTCGACTTCCGAGTTCCGACATTTTGAAATTCTTCAATTTTTGGAGTTGAAACCGCTATCAACGTAAGTAACTTATTTTACTAGAATTAATGATTACATGTTAAGTATCAATTATTGTAAGTACAGAAATAAATTACATCTTAATATATTGATTATGCTTGGGACATAATTTGACAAAATTATTCTAATAAGTTACTAGGCCTAACATTAATTTTAATTGTTGTAATCTTACCTTTACAGGTAGGCCTAGGCTAAATATCCTAGCCCTATAGTAAATGTTTCACTAATAAAATCCAAAATATATAAGTGGATTATTATCAGGGGATAATATTAATTATAAATCCTATCATCTAAGTTATCTATATCTTATCAGCTGGTGGGTGATGAATACTAATTCGGCTACAGATGATTAAATGTAGAGCGTAGGCCTTCTCAATATGCCTAGACTAAGTTAGGCCTAATTCATTTTTTAAATTTACTATCAGAGTACCAAGTTACCGCATGTCATTAAAGGAATTTGAAGTTAGTGCCAAATCGTATCTAAGTTATATTTAACTTAAACTTAAGTTACTTAGACCAAATGAGGATAAATGAAATCTGTTTTTTTTTTACCTAGAAAATTTCTTGCACCTATAGCTAAAACATGGGATCTTGCAGTTTTTGGTTTTGATTAGTAAAATAGGTACCAGTATTTTCTTCAAAACTGAAAGGTAGGCCTACTCAACGGTTTTTTACATGGCAGATGTTACGCGTCCGGTACCCGGACGTGGATTAGGCGTCCAGCAGTGACTGTCATAACCTAAGTTAATCTAACAAACCAAACTTGTTGATGATTTTAAAAAATGGAATGAAGTTTAAATTGGTTCTTTTCATAAAATAAAATTATTAACTAAAATTAGGCTATAACAATAGAGGTAGGGCCTACAGTTAAGAAGAAATTACATTCTAAGCAAAATCTTTGACAAAAAGATAATGTCACCTATGGGATTCAACCTACCGAGTACTCTATATACACTACCCCACAAACACTGATGGCTATAGGCCTACATCGTATCGTTGTGATAATGGTGTTCCGGGCCCCTACAACCCGGTGACATCACTGCCGGACGCCTAATCCACGTTCGGTTACCGGACGTGTATCCACTGCATTTCACATACAGTAAGTTACTTTCTTTTATATTAAAATGGTGCCTAAGAAAATTTACACCATGCTTTGGCAAATGGTTAATTATGTCACATTATATTGTATTATTATAGATGTTTGTTATTGTGTTTTTAGATGTCAATTTATAAACACATGATAAATTCACTGAACAAGGAGGCAGAGGAGGAATACATGAATATGAGAATCCTAACGGATATGTTCCCTCTCGTCAGAGCCCCTTTGTTGGCTGTTTTATTGAGTAAGTGCTAATATTACAGTTTGATAGTATAATTTCATTAATGTAGAAATGTCTAAAAAATGTAGGTTGGTACTGTTTGTAATGTCAACTTAGGACCTACCGGTAGCTCAAAATTTAATTTAAGATACTTTAATACTTTTTCAATGAAATGGTGACAATACAAAGTAGGTATTAAGCCATGTATGAATGGAGATGAGTTTAGGATGAATGGCTCGATCTTGTAGTCTTATTAGTGACTAAGGCCGACTTATTCCTTAGACACAGCTGTTAATTAATAGCCCATATAGCTAATGGCAACCAAAGGACCAACAGTTTTGGAATCCGAAACACATTTTTGCCATGGTATATAAAAATTGGTCTAATTTTCATGATAGTACTGCGGATACTTTTTTTACTTTATACTTTTCTTTGAAATGGCGACCATACAAATGTAGGTATTTTAAGCCAAGTCGTAGTACTCACTCGTGTGGGTACTAATCCACACCAGGGAATATCATAAATATCCACAATTCATATTGCCATGGTATATAAAAATTGGTCTAATTTTCATGATAGTACTGCAGATACTTTTTTTACTTTATACTTTTCTTTGAAATGGCGACCATACAAATGTAGATATTCTAAGCCAAGTCGTAGTACTCACTCGTGTGGGTACTAATCCACACCAGGGAATATCATAAATATCCACAATTCATAACCTTCTAGTAGCTGGATTACAGGACAATGCCACCCATCCCAGTTATTATACTAAATGGTAGACTACTAAAGCATACACAGCTAATTAATATTACTATGAATCCTATGTTCAATATTGTCATAACTACATGTATAACAATGAAATTCAGATTTAACATTTTTTTTAAGACAATAATTAAGTCTTAATCAAATTGGAAAACACAATATAAATCTGCTAATTACACAGGTCTCCTGCAACAGAGGTATTTATGTTGACAAGTTTGATTAAAAATTTCTTTGTTGATTTCAGAAAACAACCAAACATTAGAAAATACAATCAAGTACCTAAACAAATGTTTCAACACCGAAAGGTCAGCGGGCCAAGGTAGGTCAGTGGGCCAAGGAAGGGGATTCAAGAGGCAAACAAAAGTATACACGTCTTCTAGAAAAAATGCCCGGTTGGATAAGGAGGCAGAGACCACTGGGGACGAAGAAGATAAAAGAAAATAATAAAAGCAAGGTTAGTGTTTATGTGTGCTATTTATAGGTGCTATTGCATTGTCCAAATCCTTGGACATTTGTCCATATCTTCATTAGCAAGGAACTTGTCTTAGCAGATACATCTGGAAATTTCGCTGCAAAGTTATTTATTGGCATTTTCATACTTTTGGTAGTATGGTCAATTGACTTTAGCATTATATTGATTTACAATTAAAAAATATATGAACTGCTAATGGCTGCAAAAACAATATTCATTTGCTTAATATATACAAATCCTAGTTAAATTTAGAGGAAATATTAATTATATCATGTATCTATACCATTCCTGCTACTGTGAGGGATTCATTCACAAAGTGGTCCTCAGTAGTAATAAAAAGGTCAAGAACCTGATCATTGACTGTATAACACTACCTGATCTATATCAACATGGGGTGGTTTAAATGATAGTTAAACTTTTATTTAAATAAATAAATAGATTTTAAAATTTGTTTGTTTGATCGTTTTAGGAATGACTATTGAAGATGGATTAATTAATGAAGACACATGTTTATAATTTATTTTAATTAGTTATACTAAGATGTTAAAAGTATTGAAGATTAATACTGCAATGAAGAAGAAGAATTGATTATAGTTTGTTTTAAGATGTTAATAGTTGTGTTTTTTCTCATTAAAATTATGTGTTTGTTTTTTAATTAAAATGCTGTGTTTTGTTGTTTTATTTTAAGTACAAGGAGATGCTAGCCCGTCCTAAGTACGGGAATTGAGTAGTCAGTTAAAACTGTGTACAATTCAGAACAGCTAGTTTTTAACAGTATAAAGACAAAATATTTTCTTGCAGTTTTAATGTGGAAAAAATCATCTTGTAAACATATGTTGCGTGGCCAAATATGTTTTATTCCATTACCGTATAGGCTTATACGATATGCATTTTAAATCCGATAAATTTACAATAAAACAGCAATTGTGACGATGTAAAAAGCGTTGAAGTGAGATTTGCCGCCGATTCGCATACTGATTATAAGTAGCATACAGTAGAGAGTAATAGCTTTGACTATTAATAAAATAATTCAGTATCCAATAGTCAATAGTAATAGTCAATTGAGAAGCATAACGTATATACACATATATATATACATACATAGATCCTCTTTTATAGATATAGATTTACACTGCGAATACTGCAATTACCTAATTTGAGACTTCTTTTTGCACATGATTTCCAATCACAAATTATTAAACCTTTTTGTCCCGTGTTTCATTTGTGGTTATGTGATAGTCCCCTGCTATTGGAAATAATTATCACATTTTTTTATCTTAAATTTTGGTCAATTTTTTCTCTTCCTTGTCCTCTCTCCACGGTTAAGCACATGCATAACAGCTTATGGAAATATTAAATGATAACCTGGGTTTTGGAGACCTAACACAGGGCTTTAACTGCGTTTGTATGATCAAGATTGGTGAATGTAGAGTGTGACATTTTTATTACCTTTACCTATAATTTCAAGAAGTGGGATTGGGCTTTCTTGTCTATCAGTTTTGGTTAAATTTATTGTAGTTGACAGAAAAGCCAATAGCACAATGACTAATCTATACCATATATTTGTGTAACATAGGTTTTCTAAATATGTATATACATTTTTCTTATGCAGCTTACCCAGTACAAACTGGTCTCAAGCAAAGGATAAGGTACAACCCATACTACAACAGAACGTGTGTCTTGTACAGTCACACAACTCTAGTCTTATAGTCATGCGACTACAGACCACACTTGTAAGGGAGTATGACTGCAACAATGCTGACAAGATGTTTTATTTTTATAACAGTGTGTTTACAAGTTAACAAGTTACCTAAGGTAGGTAACCTTGGGAAAAAAGGGAATTTAACTTGCCTAATGTACTGGCCTAGTGTAAACACAGCTTAAATAAAAAAAAACCATGTACACACGCACTTACATGAAACACCAAGGATTTTTAGTCTTACATTATTAATGAATTAAAAGGTTTAAGTGCTTTTGAGTAATTGTTACACACACTCTCATTTCAATCAATGCCTCTTGGCGTGTTTCATGCTCATACGTTAAGATTAACAAGTTATTTCTATAACAAATCAAATCATTATGTCGAGTATGTGTGTGTCGAATCAGCCCAACATACAGTCTTTGGCCCGCTGGGCCGCTGCACATTGGAGCGAGGCGAGGTACAGGCTAGGTGCAGGCTAGGTGCGGCTGATTCTGTAATACATGTGTTTAAATGGAGCACCGCAAATTGAGCAGAGGCTGCGCGCAGCCTCCGCGCAGCACGGCTGCAACCTCTGTCATGTCTCCACGGCGTTGTAGTTGGAATACAGTTTAACTGCACCTCGCTCGCGCCTGCGTTGGTTTTATAGTGTTTTGTGAGTGAAAGGTATAGTAATGGAGCTTTTAATTCAGATGGCTATATGTTGCTGAGCATTGCATTCCTTTCCACTAATACCACATTCAAGCAAATTATGGATATCATTAAACTGTTGTTTGTTCACACGAAAATATTCTCTAAAAGACCGGTCTGGCAGTTCAATAGTTAAAACATACTCTCCATGGCTGGCTTAATCTTTTTTCATGTAATCACATTTCCAAAAACACACGTCCAAAATCTTCCTCTACTTGTGACATTGTATGACCAAAGCTAGGAAACCTCTGTCCTGCCTCGCTTCAATGTGCGGTGACACGAAATAGTCCTCGCTCTCGCCTGCACCTAGCCTCCATCTCCATCTTGCCTCACTCCGATGAGCAGCAGGTCTTTTTTGTGACAGACACTCACCTAAAGTCAAAGGTCACTGCTATAATTGGTGTTACGATGTTATGTTCAGCTTGGTAACATACTATCACCACTCATACTAGTACTACTCATAGGGAGGGTGATAAATTATATTTTCTATTAAATTGTTATTAGATTATGTCAAAACAAACAAATTAGCCATGTGTGATTACAATATATCACTAAACAAGTCAAATACAATGTTTTACTTATTCTCCAAAAGAATAACATGGGAATTTTCTCCGTAAACAAAAACCACACAAAAATGCTTCAACATACCAAATTATTTGTCTTTTTAAGTTCTTTAAAATGTTCTAGAGATTAATTAGGAAATCTTGTGTATCCAGGATAAAATTTTGAGGAAAAACAATTTTTTACTCCATAAGAACCCTTATGATTCTCTGTTTCCATGGGCCGATCTTAGGGAGGGTGAAAAAGTATGTTTTCTACTCAATCTTTATTAGCTTAGTACAAAACAATTTAATAAGCCAAGTGGGATCAATTATTGGGTAGTAAGGACAAAGATTGAGTTCATAATCAGCAATGAGCCCTGGAGAGTTGAGAATCAGCTTAGGTTTGGTGGTAATTAGTGTTCAATTGTGTAGTGATTGTTTATAGTATCTATTTATGAGTCAATACTTAATTTCTTATACCAGGCTTTTAGTATAGGGGCAGACCCTAGGATTCCAACTAGCCATTGATTATAAATTGTTCTATTTTGGCACGTTTGCTAATATTTTTCCTCTAGGAAAAGTATGCCAAAACTATGTAAAAAAAAAAACTATTTTAGTTTTTTTCTCTATCTAGATATTTGTAAAATAATTATGCTTACCTAGTTTTTTAATTGACTTAATTTGTTTTACATTTAAAAAATCATACTTTTCTTAATCGTTTTACCATTGTTAATATTGTAAAATAACTGATATTTTTAATTTAACAGGATTTAACTTTAATGAGATGAATAAGACTACCCAAGCTAGCACAATAAACTATATTCACTGGATCAGCTGATAATAAAACATGTGTTCACTAAATTACAATTTTATTAAATGTCAGTTTATTTAGCTTTTTTAGTATTAAAAAAATGTAAATTCCATCTTCAACTTAAGAGATCTGCTTAATGTTTTAAAGTTGTCAATTTACTGATCTGGTAAATAAGAGAAATAGGTATTTCAAACTCTTTCTTATAAGTTTATACAACCTTTTTCCTAATACATGTCTAAAAACAAGCAAAATACATAACTCTATTTATTCTCCATAAGAATAACATGGGAATTTTAAATTTACATTTATATGCATTTTCTCTGTGACCATTAGGCGCATAATAACGCTTTAATATACTAAATTATTTGTTTTATTAAGCTCTACGAAACGGTTTGAAAAGAATTTGCTAAATTTTATGTTTTTTGGGTCAAAAATGGGAAAAACCTATTTTTACCCCATAAAACCCCCCGTAAACCCCCGTTCCCATAGTCCGATCATGCTGGTTCGCGAACTCGTTCGAATAAACATAGGTTAACACGTTTGTACCAAATTTCATCAAAATCGGATGATTTTTGCTCAAGTTATCGCGCTAACGGACACACATATATATATATATATATAAATATATATATATATATATATAAATATATATATATATATATATATATATATATAAATATATATATATATATGAATTTGAACGGATGGTGTTTTTGGCCTCTGGGGACCTCAAAATGAAAAAGTAAATCGATCCCGGGTCCAGGTCTTACCACGAGTACTACGGTAATAGCTTATTCCCTATAGGGGAAATTCGCTAAAAAATACCAAATTTATTTGTTGAATAATGGAGACGGCCCAAACTCTGAATTACTTAAAACAATTACATCAAGAAGAACATTGTAATAATATCCAAAATTCAAAAGATTATTTTTAATATATGTTTCTGATATCCTTTACATCATCTGTTTTAACTTTACTTAAAATTAATTTATTATTGTAAATATTTACTTTTGGTACCAGTTTAAACGCAGCCTGACGATAGAAACATAGTTTCCAAAAGCGATTGTGAATAAAACAATTTATTATATATTGGTCTTTTTGAAAATTTAAATTTAGTTATCCATTTCATAAGTTATTTATAATTCATAGATAATTGAATCAAACTTTAATATGTAACCAGTAACAGCAGGCTGAAGAACAATTATTATAGATATTCTTTAGAGTTGTTAAGTTCTAGTTAAGAGTAAAATAAAATATCTTTACAGGATACAAACTTAACAGTGCCATTGATATCTCATAAAATTCAATGTAGATAAAGCATTATACACAGAGCTCTATTTTATGATAATAAAAAAATATACCACGGTTACTAACTTCAATAATTGTCTATGAAACACTTTATATTTTATGAACATTTCAAAATGTAATTGTGGTTTTAGACTTATTAATTCTTAGCAGATCCTCTTCAAAATGACTTAGCAATTACCTTATCTAAGCTGATACATCCGGCGTCTCCAAAATTATCAAGAACCAACATGTCAAGTATTAAAAAGATAATAATTGCATTTCCACTCAAATAAAATCATAATATACCGATTATTCGTGTTTAAAAACTATACCTATGCATCCGAACATTCTAATATATCATAACAACTTTGCGTTGATTATTCATCCTACGGTATTTTAATTCACAATACTGTAATAGTATAGATCAAAACATTTTGCTTTACTATTCATGCAATGATGCAGAAGAAACATAACAATGCCGGATAAGCCGCATGCATGTGTTTTCCTACAAAAAAGGTTAATTAAATCAAGACCAGAACCATCTTGATAAAATTGTTGTTTTTTTAAGACACTGCAAACAGAAGCTAAAATTTTGACAACATTCTTAAATATTTGTTTAGTTTTTTATTCCTTTTTATATTTAATACCATCAGATTTTTTCTTTTATATATTTAGTAGATTTTTTTATATTTAATGTCTAAATGTAAGGATAGTATGGCCTAATTGGGATTCAATAAGGTTATGTATACCCTAATAGTATCTTTTTTTTCAAAATTAATAAAATACATCTTATAAAACTATCAGAATAGTACTCATGATACAAGAAAAGGCTGAATAATGACAGTCTTGTAAAAGTGTTAAACTCCCCAGACAAAGGCTCAGTGAAACTGTCAATTTCCAATGAGATCATTACTCTCTCCAGTCTCTTACACTCTGAACCATTAGTCATTTTGATTTATGTATTTTTGATTTTACTACCAAACGCTTTTCTTGTAATACGAAATCGCAGTAATTAGTTATTAATCGATGTAAACTGAAATTGTAACTAAGGTTGATATAGGTTATTTAAGACTTATATTGTGTACAAAATTTTATCTTAAGATATTTCACACAATCATTTAACCATCACTACAGAAAACTATGAATCATGTAATTGTTATACAAAAGAAACCAAATATTTCAACAAATATAAAAACAAACAAATTATTAATACGCGAGCAAGATTACGACAGTGACATTTAGTTGTAGTGTAAAAATGTTTTTACGAGGTGCCTACATGAATAGTATTGAGGAAAAGTTATAAAACTGATGGATTTTGTGTGTATGGCCCGTAAAAAATTAACTTTAAAACTTGGAGCCCCAGAAAATATTTACAAACAACATGCAGTTTGTTTACACGATTCAGACTAGACAAGAGATGTGTTTCTTTAGTTGATTTTTTTTTCAAAACCAAATTTAACATCCCTCAATTTGTTGCATGAAATTGAGCCTAAAACCAGTATATTTAATGAAATAAACGAAATACATATATTTTACAAATATTCATCCCTTCGTAATTGTTTACAACATTTACACTTATCAATACTACCAATTCATCCATAGCATAATTTCTAAAATGCTATAGGAACATGACAAATGATTTAGGAAACCAAAAAAAAGTATTTATGCATACATGCAACTAGCCATATCCTTATGTTTTCGGGGGATTTCGTAAAAACATAACTGTTTGTTAGGTTGAATTGTGGTACGTATATAAAAGCAAATTACCTTTGACTACTGAGCTTTCGCGCAAATTAGCAGGATTAATGGTATTGCAATGTACTATGTAATTAACAATCTATTAGATTCCTATTGGCAATCAAGAGGTACAAAAGTTGTTTGATATACAAAATTGCATTTGTATAGTTAAAAACTGTTACAGTGCAATTAATTGAACTGGTATAAATGGTCATGCACATTAAATATAAATAGGTATTTCGTTTATGGATGTTTAAAAAATTTACTTTTACCTTTTTAACATATTGACTGTAAAGCGGGAAAGCTTGTTATTAAGCTGCAAGCTATATTTTAGATTGTGAATGGGAAGTACATATCAAAGGAAGATGAACATCTGTTTTACTACCAAGTCTGTCTCTAGCATCTCAAACCTACAAGGATCTGCTCTTATGTTTACAACATAGCTTAACTCAAGTCTACATGTTGGTTCATACGCTTCTGCTAAAGCAAGGTGCAGTTCATTACACAGGTTCTACTGGTGTATACGTAGCGTATGCCAACGTTGTGTATAAAGCTATACCTTAAATGTCTTTAAACTTAAATGTTCAACTTTAACTTTAGTTGATAGGTTCAAAATAATATATGTTTTATTCATTTTGAATTGCGTAAGGGTTTTTTGGATATCAAGGTTATGTAGAAATAATAGAAATATAATAACACGTCACTAAATCGTAATATGTACAAATATGTAACATAATTTGGCAATAAAAAAGTAAGATTTCAATATTTTGTTTTTGCATTAATGTTTTCAAATTGGTTTTAAACGCACTCAAAATACATTATTTTATTTTTATGCATTCTTCTATTAGCGAAATCTGGTAAGCATGTTTTGTTACGTAGCTGTTAGTTTATACGGGCAATCCAATAACAAAAGTATTCGATTGCGATACATTTTGCTCAAATTTAATGCATTTTCTTTAAATATGATATGCTCATATTGTATATAATAATATTGTATATTATAATATTATACAATGCTTAGCTAGATAAAAGTATATAAATCATTCAGACTGTCCACAACATTAACATACTCTATATACAGGGCCAGCTCTGACAGTGACTGATGTAGCACAGCTGATGTGTTATTCATTACATTGGACCAGAGACTTGACCCATCATCATGATTGCATCTCAAGTACTTTAACTGTCCTCGTAGACATCTTCAATAAATAGATCTGGAAACTGATTAGATTTGGTCAACACTATGAGTAGAATATACAACTTTAAAGGAATTCATTTTTTAATTGCTAATCATAACATTATTTGATTGATTAACGAATTATTTAAATTTTTCCCCGTTAGTGTCAAGGTAATTGTGATTGAAATTTGTACTAATATAGAATAGTATTGTATATTTTCATGTACAGTAACATAATTCTTTAGTTGTGAATCATTGGTAGCCTATTAATGGGTTCCAGGATGGCTTAAAACTGGTTTAAAATAACTGGACATATCTATTCTAGTCATGCACTTGGCAAACCCTGTTTCAGACTGAACAAATAACCTAAACCACTAATGATTGCGATTCATTTAAGTGATTCACAGCACAAAGACGTAAGATTTAAAATATCAAAAGTTCTCAAATAAATTGATTGTAGCTAAACTTATTGGAAGAGGAGTTATCGAAAGTAATTTTAACAAAATGTATGCCCTTCAGTTTTACCAATTCCAATATCTTGGCATGAGTTTAATGTCAATAGAGCACTTTCTAGACAGGAGAAATTATTGTCGAAGTCCAGCCAAGACCAATGAATCAATACCTGAGATCGCTTATGTCCTTCACTTTACCAACTCATCACATATAAATTCAACTGTTTAAATACATTTTATGATACGGAAATGTATTATAGTTTTGTAATACATAATTTTTAATTCGTTTAGTTTTATTGTTGATGTGACATAAATAAAATAAAAGTTAAAAGACAAACCTTTCACTTCAAAAATGCATTTTTATCTATACATAAACGCTACCGTATGCAACGCTCGCAAAGGATTAAATACTATATCATTTTAACTCTGTCTGTGGTTAGACTAAAAGCAAAAATAATTAAATTTACAATGTTAAAAAGGTCTACATATTCTCAGGGTTTTGTGTTAAAAGAGGCCAATAGTCGAAACCTCCTTTAAATACTCAGTACTTTTTGTATACTGTCTCTTCTCCGTAGTTAGTTTAGGGCATAATTAATTATGCTCATAATTTATAACAAAATACGAACAGCCAAATAATTTATTTAGCCATGGTTAACTTATTCCATTTACCTATAATTTATTTCATTTATAAATACGATTGGTGGATATGTGTTAAGGATACTAGAATGTTTGTTAACGGAATGTGTTTACATTGTTTGCCATCCATTAAATGTAACAATTTAATTGACTAGTGATAAATATTGATCCAGTCATATTTCATGTCTAAAGAGTAGCAGACACAGTTGAATAATATAAACTCTTTATCTTAGTGCATTGAAATTTATTATGGTAATATGCACAAGCTGTTTGCTTAGTTACTTGTTAGTTGCAAATGGCAAAAACCAATCAGCCTGTAATTAACCCTTAATGTTTTAGGAAGAATCTATATATTATTTAGATACTGTATAACATGGTATGTCATACTTTATCGTCTTACGGTTTTAGATCTTTTTTGGCAAGTTTCGGATTTAAGTAAATGTCACCTGCACCTAGTAACTGAAGTTTTCATCGATTACCAGAGACAAAACTCGTAACATGAAAGAGATCGCAATAAACATCGAACAAAGCCAAACATTCACAAACTTAGAAAAACAGAGAATAATTTGTGTAAAAACAATGTCTCTGACTTGTGATAAACATTTACCAAAAGTATAGGGGCTTTATTTTAAACGCATTTAATTAATAATGTTATTAAAATTATAAAAAAGTGTAACAATTTATAATGGTAATACTGGCATTAACAAACTAGTTTTATAAATAAAACATCTGATTATATTATATTAAAATGAATTTTTAAGAGTTCGTTGATAAGTTTAAGTTCTTATACAACGCTTTTAATTATTTTTCTTAAATTAATTTGTGTTAGCACCTATATTTGAACAAACTAAACACTAGGAATGAGTCGGAATTATATACGTCAAAACGGTTTATTACTTCATTTATTGTAATATTAAGTCACTTGGGGTATATTTTAAATAATAAGCCAACTCCATAATTAGGGTAGAAGCTATAATAAATTGTATTATTCGATTTTTCGAATTCAGTTTTATGTGTGCAAAATGAAAGAAAAGTGTTCTTGATATATTTCGATAAAATCTGCTATGATATCCAAAAACCTGTTTGGTGTCAAATTGGTTTAGGCAAAACCTTTAAACAATTTATTATACATTTCAAACTAGTTTCTAACCTTAAATTTAATTTTTATAAATATCTTAAACCAATAATTTGTTAGAACTTAAAAACTAGCTTGATAGCACCATTTAAATATGTTCAGAATTCTACCAAATCAATGACCTAGAATGTATCACTGGCATATACAATATTAAAGGGTATTTCATCAGGAGATAGCAATAGCCAATCACACTAACTTGTGTAGAGGACATGTGAGCTATCGGAATGTATTGACATTTATTGGACACGGGTAGTTAATTAAGCATCAATACTTCACAATGTATTACACACTTATTGCTTTAATTAGGTAATCAACAATTGTAATTAGTGATGAATTTTCAAACCAATATTTTATTTACAACCTTGCCTTGATTGAGAAATTTTAAAAATGAGAATACACTTTATTTTGAGTGAGCTGAACTTTAGTTTAGATATGCTTATAAAATAGTTAAAATTGTATATATACAAGTAATTATTTAAAGCTTAAGCTTAATAAAATACATGGTGGGCCTATATATTTAAAAAACAAATCTCTGTAAAAACATTGTGGTTATTTAAAAATTTTCTTACGCAAAAACATATTGTGAACTTGGTAATTTTAACGAATAAATAAATAATGTACTTGACTGTTAACCTGCCCTCAAAATACAATGCGTCTAACAACCGAGAGAAGTTGATTTTCTCTTGACGATTTACTATAAAAAGATAAATTCATCTGGAAGGAAATAACTCATTACATTTTGTAATATTAAATATTGTTTCAATGTTAATTTACAGTTTATCGTATTCCTTTTACAAGCTTTATTCTTTCTTAATATTACCTTAAAGCTAAACCAAAAATAAATATTATAACAATTTTAATTCCTTGGTTAAAATAAGTAAGCCTATTATAAATTATTTAGGAAATTAATTTGTAAATTGATTCAGGGTTTCCGAATAAGGTGTCTACAATTTATTACGGAAAATGGCTTAAAGTACAAGGAGGAAATGCAATTATTTCCCGCTAAATCGTCCCCAAGGAATAACGTAAAAATATTTTTAACTATAACCCGATACAGGGTGTGCCAAAAACTAAAGGGTCACTCGCTCAAATCTCATAATATTGAAATGTAAACATATGTCATGTTTTACACCATTTTAATGGTAATAGACACACATTTTGGTGGAAACAGAAGTTAATTATCTTTTTTCGTTTCAAAATGGTGGCAGTTTTTTTTGGGGGGGAAACTCAATATGTTTTTATTATATGTGTTTCCTATACCAATGCGCCTAGCCCTTCTCCGGTTGAATTTTCTTACTCGTTATGAAATTAGCTTTACTGTGATATGCTAGAAGTAACGGGTTTTTGAAATTAAAAACATTCCGAAACAAATATTTTTGAAAATTTGCAAATACTTGTTGTTCATTATTTTCTAATAGCAACATAAGTCATACATATGTTACATTTAATTACGATTAATAAATAATCACAACACATTTAGTTTGTTGATGTTACTTTGTGAAAATTAAGTAAAATAATGAAATATACTTTGAAATTTATTACTTATCTTAACAAATACTGGAATTATCTTAATATATAAGCATATTGACTGATGTCAAGTGGTAAATAATTTTATACGTTTTTCATTTCTTAATACTGCAACTTTGTAGTTTACACTTATAGGTGCAATAACAAAAAACCTACTTTTCCTATATCAAATTAATTTTATTTGGGTTTAACACTAAATAAAATTGGGCCCTGATTTTAATTCATTTTTGTAGGTTAAACATTTTTTCCGTAATCAATTTGATACACCCTACGTAATGTATATTTTCTCATAGCAAGATGGTCTCAAAATTTTTACAACAGGTGTTTCAAATTCAACAGGTCATCAATCAGGTCATTCGAAAAAGGAAAGCTATCCTTAAACAATAAAAACCTTTCTCTATGGATATAATTTTAGCAGATTACTCCAGTATAAATTATGATTTCCTCTGGGACAAAATGTATTGCCCAATAAACAAAGCGGTGGTTGTTGAAGGACGCGAAATCCACGACTTGTAAGGATTTATGAGATCATATAACACACTGCCTTCACTGTCTTGGTGACAAATACCTCTACCACACTAGAACATTGTTGAGAATGTTCTTTGGGCGTTGCTTGGGTAGATTTTCTTTATGTAACAAAGTAAAGAATTCTAAAGAAAATAAAAATAAAAGTAAATTAAAAGTGTAAAATTTTTAAAGAATCCTTGTACAGTATTATTTACTGTAAGTGTAAACGAAAACCATGGTATAAGGCAAGAAAAACTTAATGCAAACGCCAAATCACCAAAAAAAGTGCTCAGTGAAATCCCTGAAGGAAAAGTACCCCGGACTTTTGCCAGGAGCCGGTAGTGGGTACATCCTTAATTTCAAAGCACTTTGCACCCATACTTAAGCACATTCTAAAGATACTCCAGTATCGGTTCTTCATATTTTGGAGATGGGTTTTAGACCACTTACCCCAAACGCATTTGATTATATATCACTTTTGTCTCCACTGACAAATGATAATGGCATGGGCAACATGAAAAAATAATCGAAAGCCAGTAATTGTATCAAGATGGTTCCGGAGGGAGTCTAAATGTCCCGATCTCTGTAGGATATAACATTTGTCCAGCTTATTGTCTCTAAATTGGTTCCTTTTGTGGAGCGTTGATATAGTTATTTTTGTCTTTACAAAATACCAACTTTACTTTAGCTTTGTTATAAGATACTAACCGACTGAACGTAGTATAACTAAAGAGAATTAATGGTCCGTAACAATTAACAGCTCACTTATTAGCACACTTTAAATTTGACAATCGACGTATTTTATCCAAAAATGTATTTCAGATTCCTACTTTTGTGTTATTTTATTACGATAAAACCTTTTGCCACATGCTTTTAACGATGGGTTTCGGTTTAGGGAAAAGTAGGACAGTGTTTGTTCGATTAAAATTTAATTTATTTTACGAAGTAAACAGTCTTATCTATGTAAAATTTATATATAATTAAAACGCCACACATTCCAAAAATGTTTGTCATTAAGATCTTCTGTAGATATGTAGAGCTATAGCCAGTCAGGTAACAATTAGGATCTTTGTTCACCCAAACACAAAGCCAATGCAAACACATGATATGAGACCTTGGTGTCAGCACTTACTTATTCACATGTAGAGGTTGTGTAGGCTCTGGTGGTATGATTAGTCTAATTACATGCTGACATAACTCAACTCAGTTACATATTAGAAAAGTAATATTCATAAGTATATGACTACGCATATACGACCAATAGATCGATACTCAATTTGTAAACTATAAGCAATTCAAATTATTCTATTGAACAAATACAAATCCTTTGCCTGAAGCTATCATGTTATAGAAATTATCAAAATATAACTGAAGCTAACTAATATAATTTATAGAAAATGTTTACCAATATCAAATTTAACTATAAACTTTGTTGGGGAGCGAGTTGGTCTAGTGGTTAGAGTGCTTCAGTCTCTGAGGTCCTGGGTTCAAATCCTACCTAATCACTAATGGATTTTATCTCAGTGATAATGCCGCAACCCTCATGTCTAGCCTCAAGTAATGTGAAAAACAGTACCAAGCTCGTGCCTAGCGTCTTAGGAAAAAAATATACACGGTGTAAAAATGTATGTTTAGCATAATACCAAAATGGGCAGTAACGTTAATTGATATTCTTGGTCCCAACTTAGTTGAAAGTAAACCCTTATAATACTAGATATCACGTCCGAACACTTAAAGTTTGTTTTCATAAAATGAGAAGGGAAGGCTGATTAAGAAAAACAGAGTTTCATCAATGGATAGCCGATCATGTGTAATACAGTTAGAAGCCACATGTTTTTTGTTGGAACGTATCGACATTATTGGACCAAAGTGGTCACTTGGCACTAGTAATCAGAAATATATGAAGCGCCAGATATTTTGTTAATTATGAAAAATAAAAATAAATATTTTGGTGCAGTATTGTTAATATTCAGCGGAAATGTTCTTCAAAGAGTTATTCAGTATTTCAAGTCAAAATAATGAAAAATAGTTTACATGCTTTAATCGTTGTTTGTGTACACGTAACATTTTACAAATTACATACAAGACAGAAGTACTACTCAACGTCAATATCGCCATGTTTTTTAATTTACTGTAAACTACCTAAACTCTTTACAGTAATTAATTGATTTTGAACGTAACAACTAGGTTTATTGTGTTGAATTTTATTTCTGTTACCAATCCTTTGAGGACAGTAAAATATGTACCAGACCAATCACTAGTAACCCATCTACAGTATTATGTTTTTAATTTTCTTCTCTGTTTAGATACTCAAAACTAAAGAAATAAACTAGGATTTAGCTCTCTGAATAAAACTAGCTTTCCATGTAATAAACGTATTAAAAATTATACAATTTATATTAATTTTAAAACTTATTAAATTAAAAAATATGTTCAAATGAGGAAGAAACATTTCCGGAAACTATATAGGCTATTTTGACTTAAGTTAAAACATACACGCCTTTAACAACCTATAAATGAAAAATCTATTTTGTCTAACCTATTTCATAGAAGTAATTAATTTAGTTATGAATGTTGCTATGTAACTGTGACTGCTGTAGTACAAATTTTAAAATGTAAATCAACAATAATATATTTGAATGCGTTTTCATCAAAATTTTAATAGTAAAGGCTTAGAAGGTCAAAATGAAATGGACATTTAGATCATAATACGCAGACAATTTCAGTTCTTAATTGTTACAGTCTGAGAATTCCCTTACTCCAAACGATTACCAGCTATTTTATTGTGAAAGATAAAGAAATATATAGTACTATTTATATATTATAATTAAATATTTATATATAATAAGATATTTAATATATAAATATTTATATATAATAAAATATTTAATATATAATATATATTAAATATTTAAGAATATTTATCAGGTTCATTGATCTTTACAAACCGAAAGTAATTATTTCTTTTTTCCGTGGTATGGTAACTTTAATTATTCTCAAAATATAGAACAATTCCTCTAGTTAAAAGTAAACAATAGAAGAATGGCCTCGATGTTATTAAGGGGATCAAATTAACATTCCTACTTAATTACTCTAGGCACAATGTTTACATGTTATAAATAATTTATTCTTCGAATGGCAAAATGTGTACTGTATACATAATATTGATAGTCATAGATATATGTTTTAAATTAATGGTTTAAACTTTGGAACACAATAGATTTATTCCACTTGAGATTTAGTTTGACGAAGAGTGTTAAATTTGGTAGCATTAAACATAAACTTAGCTGCCTTTTAAATGCTGCTGAAAAAATTATTGTTCACATATTTTCTGTCCTCTGCACTTAATAAACGTAGTTTAGAGTGTATTATCAACAGCAAAATTATAACAGGCTGAGATTAAAACTAATACAATTGAGTCTTAATGCAGTTAAAAATAAAGCAAGCAATATACGGAACAAACCATGTAGAAAACCGTCATCAGAAAGAAGAAAAAAATTATTTTGTTTTAGTACAACAATGTATCATGTCTTTGAAACATATATCGCAGTACATTATACAAAAATTTTCAAGATTTATATAAGTCAAACATTATGTATGAATCGGAATTTAAATTAAGGTTTAGGTGATCATTTATGCTAAGATTACCTAAAGTTTCTCTAGCTAAATCAAATAAACAGTTGAGTGTGTGTTGTACATTTATAATGTTACTAAAATTACTAAAATTTAACAAAAGGTAGCCACTATCCCACACACATACACATACATACCACATTATATAAAATATGTACTAATCTTATTATATTTTAAATATACTACTATGTTGGAAATAACATATCCTAACCACAATACCTTACATTATGGTCCATTATCTACCAATAGTACATTTTATCATTGGAGCCTAAGCTCGATTCATACTACATGATTTTTAGTTGACTAACCAACGTGTAACTGATTATTTTAATGTGATTATAATTTAAATAGTTTACATTTCCTTGTAAATCAACAACTCACTGGTGGATTGGTCGTGTAATACACAACTTGTAATTGTTCCTATTTACAACTTAAACTACATCTAAGGTTAGAAATTACGAGACCTGATGCTCTTATATTTGCTGGAATAATTTATAGATATATTCAAAGATGGTATGTTGGTTGTATTAAAACCAAACCACTTCTACGAATGATATGACATAAATATGACATATTGAAATAGTGAATTCCAATACAAAAAACAAATGTCAATGGGTTTTCAATGTCTCGACTAACAACAATGGTAAAACTACAAATATAAGATATTTAATATGTTATTGAAATAAATTGATCAATTCTCTCTTTATATTATTTAAAACAATCCCTCCTTTACTAATTATAAAATGAGACAATAGTAGTCTAACCCAAAACTTACTTACGAACGCACTTGTAGTTTATGTTTGTTTAAGAAAAGAAATGTAGAGTTTTTAAAATGGTTCTTTATACACACGAGTATAGGCCTACCCTACGTTCATATATGTAAAGCAAACTTCCAACTTTGGTACAACGTTTTCCACTTTGACTATGTTGCGAGTTAAAAGTTTTTGTTGAACACTTACACGAGTAAAACTTTACTCATGTACAGGCAGGTAACAATGTCAACATTACTTGCAATGGACAATTTACTGAATGACTTTCAATTGCCGAAGACTGTTAACTTAAAAATGTAATTTGTTTAATACATTTTGTTCTTATAGGTATGGTAGGCACACTCTTACAAAATTTCATATTGTTTTCTCTCTTATGCCAGAAGAAATTAATAAACAAATAATCATCAAAGAAATAAAAACAATTAGATATTAAATCTTCAGATACCTTACAAACCTATATAGCTATAAAATGTACTAAATTACATGGTATTTGAAGTAATTGAAACATGTTTGAATTTAAATAAAATTTAAAGTTACTATGCAGTCAGTATTTGTTTTTCTGTACAACATAAACTGATATTCAGTAAATAAAGGCTTCGTAAGATGATGATCTATTGTGTGCTGATGGATTAGCCATGTCTCATCGCTTGATTATGATTTCTTTCAGAACCGTTTTAAGGAAATATTCCTTTTTACGACCGTATGCAATTAAGTATGATAACATTCGGTGGCAAATTTACTATTAAAAAAATTATCTCTGAGATAAAATGATAGCTGAGCGGTGATACATAGGTCATCCATCACTGAGTTTTTTTCCATCAGATGAAACAAGTGAAATTGTTGTCATAAATGTCCATATGTTTATCAGGTTTCCGATCTGTTCTGGGGCTTAGGTCTATTAAAATGAAACTTCATTCTGAATGAT
This sequence comes from Macrosteles quadrilineatus, assembly GCF_028750875.1. Taxonomy (NCBI): domain Eukaryota; kingdom Metazoa; phylum Arthropoda; class Insecta; order Hemiptera; family Cicadellidae; genus Macrosteles; species Macrosteles quadrilineatus. Next base: position 64,386,158 of record NW_026542597.1, read on the forward strand.
GGCTTAAAATATACAAAAATGTCAATAGCTATGATGCATTGTGGGGCTAGTAGACCTTTAGTATTAACCGTTGTATGAAATAATAGCTATTTACCTTACAATTGTAGTAAGAGCGTTTTTACATCACGTAGGTCCGATCGTTGCATAATTTACCGAAGTGATGTAAACGCGCTCTTGCGTAACGTGTAACGTACAAGATTTTACCTGACCCGACAATATACAGAAGGTTACGAACAATATTTTTCATTATCCATTTCACTCATCTTCTAACAGTAACGTTCATTTACAAACAAAAGCTATTCTAGGAAAATTCTTCAAATCATAACAATTAAATTCAAGCGCACAGATGATTTCTAGCGTTGAACGTCGTTGGCTCCATAGAGGTATATTTTTTAAGTTAAGCACTCAACGTTATTTAAATGGGTTTCATTACATCACCGGGTGAGTTTTTTTTCAACTTTACATCACTCGAGAAGTAACGAAGTTATATAGTTATATAGTTATATGGGATAGGCAAGTTTAACATGGCGGGTTAGGTAAAATATATTTCCTTAATCTTATTCTAATTATTGAATAATTTTAGTTTAGGTATTACGCTGCCACGAAGCTAAAGTTACATTTTTGAAAAATACTATATTATAAAAACAAATTAATAATTTAATGGTTAAATCACATACATTTTAGCTTGTTCGTAAGTAATTTCAAGTAAAGAACTGTTCCCCTAAATCAAGTTAGCAATCATATTTTATAAAAGAGCAATTTAAAAATTCAAGTTTCCAACAGTCTATCTCATTTAGAGTTTTTCACTGAAATTGTCAGCTTTCTTGGCCTATTTTGAGGGTAAATCTTTTTTTTATTACCTTTACCAGCAATTCTTTCAAACTGAAACAATCTTATATAATAGGTCACTATAGGTTAGTATTTAAACATTGGATCATCTACTTAGCCCATATATTTTAATAATGTAAATAAGGCATATATAGCTCTATATAGGAGGGCTCTATCTTAGGAACTTTGTTGTTTTTAATCTATATTAACGACCTGCCTTTTAATTTAAACTCAAAGCTTGTTCTATATGCTGATGATACAACAGCTATATTAAAATCAAACAGCCCTAACAATTTACAAAATTTGATAAACCAAACTTTTGAGGATCTAAACAAATGGTTCACAGCAAATGGACTTAGTCTTAATTGTTCTAAAGCTCAAGTTATTAGGTTCAAAACTACTCATGATAGAGAAAACATTGAATTAAATATTAATATTCAGGGAGAAACTATTAATGAAACATCATCTACTAAATTTTTAGGTATCCAGGTACAAAATACATTAAATTGGGATAAATATACATCAATTCTAGCTAATAAACTTAACACAGTCTGTTTCCAGATGTCTGTCCTGCAGCATGTTACTGACCTCAAGACAAGGATGATTGTTTATTATGCTTTGTTTGTGTCAAACATGATGTATGGAATTGAGTTCTCGGGCAACTGCTCAAATGCCGTGACCATTTTTAAAATTCAAAAAAGGATCCTTAGAATTATGACATTTTCAAAACCCAGACGATCCTGTAAACTATTATTTAGAGAGTTGAAAATATTAACGCTTCCGTCAGTTTATATCCTGCAAACATTAATCTTGATAAAAAAACCTTGGATCTTTTATGAATGAAAACCATACACATAACTATTTAACACGACACCGAAACGATTTACAACTGCCCATTCACAGACTTTCCTCTTTTGAAACCCTTCCACAATATCTAGGCAAAATATTGTACAATAAACTGCCTGAAAGTATTAAATCACTAGAATCGTTTGAAAAATACAAGAAAGAAGTTGCCAAATTGCTGGTTGACAGAGCGTATTATAAAGTAAATGATTTTTTAGGTGATGTATTTATTTGATTTTGTAGTTATTATAGTTTTATGTATTTTATGTATATGACCGTTTCACCTGTTTCCCAGCTATGCTGGATTTGTAAACGTTATGTGAAAATAAATGATTGAATTGAATTGAATTGAAAGGCTATAACCACAAATATGACGGTTTTCTTTAGTTTTAAAATTTGTTTATAGTCAATATCCTCCTCATTATAAAATGCTTATATCTGGCTTATCAAATCGATTGACTTATTTTGAACTGAAAAGTGTCATCCTAACATAACGTTGAAAAGATACGTAAATAAAAATAAAAGTAAAAAGAAAATCAGTTGTCCCATGAAAATCACTTGCGCAGTCGAACGTTGGCCATAAACACAGGGTCGTTAAAAATAGGGTTTGCTTCTAATAAGCATAGTACAATAGTGTTGTCGAAACGGGGGTCCAATTAACAAAAGTTTAATGACATTGTTGGTTATTTAGATATGACCTAAAGTAAACTGAATGAAGACGTGCAGTTATTAGTGAATTATGTAAACTATAGACATTGTTCTTCAATACAATGATATATTCATACCCTGAATTGAGTTTAATTTTTTATTTTTTTTATTTTTTTGAATACTTTACCTCGAACTATATTTTGAGATTTAATAATATCTTATTAGGTTCATATTTTACTTAATAGGAATATAAATAATGACAGTTTCCGTTATTAGAAAAAAAACTCCAAGAAATTGCAATAACCGTTTGCCACTCTGGAAAGTTATTTGACTACATAATTAACTACAATTTCAATTGTATCACGAACATTAAGTGAAATATTAGTAATCAATTTCACTTATGTTTTTATTAATGTTGAAAGTACCTCTATATATCACACTATGTAATCAATAAACTGCAGCAGAAAGAAAATTGTAATGGTCAATATTTATTTTTGAAAATATTGAATGTAAATGAAATACAGAAATTAGTTTCACTAGAAGGAACTGGTCATTTCCACCTTTTATACTAATCGTCATTGTGTCCATCATATGTTAAAAACACTTACATCGCCCTAACAATACAAACATAAAGCTTCATCATATAGATTCAATGTTTTATGTTCACTTTGTGTTACCACCTCACCAGTGGTAGAGAAGCCAAAACCACTATGTGTAGCGTCAATGCAATCACAAAGCTCTGAGGTATAACCCATAGCAAAGATGAAATTAGGTCTTATTGCTAATGCAAAGGTTCTTTGTTAAACCACAACACTGTCTGACACTAACAAATGGTCAGTTGTGTTTGTATTTGTGTTATAATAGTTATAATTTGTTTCAGACCGTTTCCAAGACAATCAAATTAACATGTAGTTTTAAGGTAGAACAGCCAAAGCCCAAAATTTTGAGTAATCACTTATCAGCTTTGCTTGGTTTACTGTACTCTGGAGAGAATCCCATTTAGTGAATTTCCCAAATAGGGAAAGCTATCACCATAGGTCTTATGGTAAGACCGAGACCCGGGACCGATTTTCTGTTTGTTTTTTTTTGAGGTCCCCAGAGGCCAAACATTTTCATATAATATATAAAACATTCACATTATATATGAGTGTGTGTCCATTAGCCCGATAACTCGAACAAAAATGATCCGATTTTGTCATTTGTTTAACTGGTATAGGGTTGAAATACTTGCAAGAACATTTTAATACTTTCTAGGTATTGTTTAGCTATATAATCCATAGTATTTTATGAAAATGACTAAATAGCTGGTATATCCCAAGTTACGTTTCATCCATTACGGATATAAATAGAACTTTGAATATTCATTGAATTTTATAGAATATAAATATACATAGGATGTACATATAATATACACAGAAAATTTTTTTCTTAAATTATGGTATTGGTATTTGTATAAAAACAACGAAACGTTAAATGTGTTAGAACAGAAGTAAAAATTATTGCAAGTTACGTCGTAATTACATGTATATTTAATGTAATACAAATATAAATAAAAAATACCACACCAACAGCCACTCCGAAATACAATTCAAACAAACGGCTATGCGGCTTAAAAAATATATAAAAAATAAAACTTTAAACAAAAAAGAAAAGAGTAAGATTGATTGCAGTTAAGGTAAGAAACAACAACTTCCCTCATTGTTTATTGACAGCTCTCATCAAGGACTTTTTTGATTGACGAAGAACCTTCTTGCGCAATTGTCTAGGTGATTAATTATTGTTTTTAGCCAAATCCGCTTTAACGGGATCTTTTATACATCTTTCAGACGAGTTTCCTCTTTAATGTACAGGGTGTTTTTAACAAAATTACAACAATAACACCTTTTTTATCTACATAAAGCTATTAAATAACAATCTAAGTCTAGGGAATAATTTTAAGTTTTGATAGATGATTAGGAGTTTACCTAACAACAATGTGTTTTCCATTAATTTTGAACGCAAATAATCAACCGCTGGATGGTTGCTAGCCTATTGGTTAGCGTTCTGGGATTTTGCGGGAGGGACGGGTTCAATTCCCGGCACATCTACAATATATTTATTGGGTTTGGACCTAACTAACTTAGACTTCGATTAAAACTTCCACTGGCGTAGAAAAAAGTCGAAATTTTATTTCGGACCAATAACGACCTAAAACAAGAACATTTATTTCAGCAGACGCTCTACTGATTCTTTGAGTTCTTCTTTGGTGTTCACTTTACCAGCATAGACGATAACCTCAACGAAGCCTTACATGAGAGAGTGACACAGTCAAGTCAAACATTAGACTTAGTTTCAATGAACCACTCAAAACACTGCACATCAATACGATCTTCCATTGTGATTCTAACGAGATTAATGGATTATTTGTTATCATTTACCAAGCAATAATAAACCTATCAGCTGGTAAAACTGCTACAGATTAAATCTGTTGTAGTAATTCTTTCATATAATGTTTTAAGAAAACTTTTAAGTTTTACGCGAAGACGATGGAAGGATGGTAAAGTTGTAAAGTGTTTTATAAACACTCTGTGATATGGAAGAATGTGATTTTTCCATACGGCCCTTAATAAGTTTTTTTGTAATAACTATTTTGATAAATAAATAATAATAAAGTGTATTGCAAATGAAGCTTTTTTCGTTGTCACATAACAATATTTGAAGAACAAATATAATCTGTGACCCGTGTGCAATGTTTCTCAATTTCATTTTTCTTTTTACAGAAAAATACAACTATGCTTATTAGCTGCACAATTACCTATATTAAGTTTGAAAATATTTTATCCACAATTCCTTATTGAATAATTCTCAAAGATTTCTTACTTTACGTTTTATGTTAATCACTCTTCCAACTGGTATCGTTGTTAATAGTATTGTTGACTTTTGACAAATTTAAGCAGGTTTCATTTAGGCTTCCTCAATAAAAAAATATTTGAATTATTGAATTATTTGAAATAAGTATGTTAATATAAATGATTTATAAATCTTTTGGAGCACATGAGTTTTGTAGTTTTACTTTAACATTTCCAGAACTTTTGAGACGTCAGAAGTACTGAAGCTTATTTCAGCAAAGTTGTTTGTCAGTGTCAGTCTGTAATGATACTCGTTCTTAGTGTCAGGGTTAAGGGTCTAGAGAGCTGTCTTATCTTTGTTATCACTCCACCACTTTTGAAAAAAATATCCTCTAGACACACGTTTTGACATATAACTGTGAAATCGTCAATATACGTGATTCAATTAATTTGATATCACGGACGATTACTTAAGATTTAACTTAAGAAATGACAAATTAAATGTTAACAAAAAACCATCTTCTTTATTTCATTTATTGACAACACCACTCTGAACTATGTTTTTATTAAAACTATTTAAATATATCACCGTTTATTTTTTTTATTAGTAAAGAGTATTTTGGCAAAAGTATAGTGAAATATATAATATTGAGGGTTTTTTATTAATGATTAATCATAGTATGTCAATCGTACTGTAGGCCTACTTATGTAAACACAATATTACACGCTATATCAGTTTTGCGTAGAATGATATAAAGTTCGCATACAAAGAAGAAAAAAATGGGCATTGTATAATACTGCTAAGGACAGGTATTCGATTGAGGACTGTTTTTTTTGTCTGTATTTAAGGGTATCTTCTCATAAATTAAGTCAAATAAAAACAACAACAAAAATCTTTTTCCAACAGTTACCTAACAATGTACATGTTCTCTCACTGATTTGAGAAAGCAAAATGGCCAATTCGCTCATCAGTGAGACAATGTTAACATTGTCTCACTCTAATTACTTTGTCTCACTCGCTCCAGATTTGCAACTTGAAGGCACGATATAGTGAGCGCGTAAATTTAGACAAGGTCGTATGCGCACGAAATACGTTGGCAGCACTGGCTGTAAATCAGCTGGTCAGCTGTTGTACTGTTGTATCATTAAATGTCATATTAAAAGTTAACTTCTGTGAAAAATATGTTACGTTTCTTTACCGATTTATTTGTTTTATGGTAACAGTAGAAAAAATATAATGTGCAACTCGAGTGCAAAGTGCAATTGCCTCACTCGAGAAGACATTCCTCGCTCGCCTACGGCTCGTGAGTAAGTATTTCTCTCGAGTGAGCCAATAACTCACTTTGCTCACTAGTTGCACAAATAACTATTTTGCAATGGAATTTAAAAAATGATTGCGGCATCCAAGAAATAAAATTAACACAGTATACGTTACTTAAAAAGGGAAAAATAAAACAAATTCAAAGATGAACTTAATATATTGGCATTACTTTTACTCCTATTTCAGGCTTGAAATGTATTACTTTTACTGTTCGCTCGTTTATTTTAAGAATCTGATTGTATCTTTACGTTTATATAAACACTTAATAAAGATCAATAAATCACACTAATGTAACATAACAATACAAGATATTTTTAAATGCCCTTGTCAATAATATAAAACACATTAGTCTTATACAGTCATAAGAAAAGTGTGATGATAAAGGTTTTACTTACCGATGGGCCCAACCTTTAACTCTGGTTTGTTAGGAATAATTTGTCGTCAATCATTATCTTAATGGTGTAATAAAACCAGTCACAATCAACAAATGTAAAATTTGTTATTCGAATATAGAATATAGAATTAGTTTTTATCATCAATAATTACTGATTCTTTATAGTTGTAGCTTATCCTAATGTTGAATTTTATATTTTTTGGGTAAAATCAAAATCGTTTTAAAAATATTTCCAAGCTTCGGTCTTTTATAGTGTAAAATATACCGTCATATAAACAAAGCAAATGCTGTTTTAGAGAGGAAGAATAACGGCTTTGTAAGATTAATGAGGTCATAACAGACACGCTAGCGTGTTTTGGTCATGTTACTTAACACAAATCTATCATATAATATTTAGTGATATGTGATGAATCAACTAAAATTGCGATACTAGTTTATACCATGCTTTGCATAAATTCTGGTGAACAATATTTTCTGCATTTTCAAAACGCATTTACTTCATTGCATTGAAATAGTTTCCACTTTAACCACATCAAAATGGAATACAGCCTAAGATAAGACCGATAAGTAAGTTAAGGGAGAATTAAGTCAGATATGTCTTAACACAGTTAATATAGGAATATGACACCTATAGCATTTGAAGCAATAAGTTTACTCGAACAATATGATTGTATAATTAGGTTATGGTCAAGTGTGACATTTTATAGTGAACCTAAATAATCAAACACAAAACTAAAAGTTTAATTTCACTTTGTTTCAAACACTTATCTTGTAAACAGTGCCAAACGAGAACAAACGAGCTATTATAGTTGGTTTACAAGGCATTGCAGGTAATAAGACTACACCAGTTTAAAACTATGTATATCTATAGAACTACAATTAATTTTCGTTTTAATTGAAGACGTTGACCACCTTATTCTTGACAAGCAATGAATGAAATTTAGGGGACGTTGTTTCTCAGACTATCAAAGCACACACACTTCAAAACCTTTTATTTTTAAGTGTTTTATACAATAAACAAGCTTACAAATCTCCGAAGCATGATGGTTCAGCGAGTGAAAATGATTGGATTTCTGGGTGAAATAGTTTTCACATCCGTCAAACAAATATAATAGAGTGAATTAGGTGTACAAAACGTATCGCATACTTCAGTGATTGTAGTTATTGTTAAGGGATTAAGCAGTAATTGAAAACATGCATAGAGCATAAAGCTTTATAAGGAGAGTAATTTAAAAGACGCTCGCTGTAGTTTGTTTGAGTAGTGGGTTGCTTATTTCCTGCCCTTTGTAAATCAAGTACAGAGGGAAGCAGCATTAAATTAGATTCTAAAGCTAGGATTATTCATAAAACGAAATACTCTTCTGGGATATATTTTGAATATGAAATTATATCCTCTCCATTTATATGCTTCTACAAAGATAACAAAGACGACTGTATTCAAATGGTTTAATATATTTTTAGTTTGTTTAAATAATTAAGGTTTTCTGGTAATAACTCTTATTATAATTTGAAGAGCATAAAACGTAGATAATTTATTTATTTGGTTAGCAACGGTTGTCACAGCTACATAGTAGTGACATATTACATTTTGGCAAGAAGACGATAGTAATACTCACTACCCGTCAGTGTATTCGTAGCATATGAATCCTTTGCTGATAGCGAGTGTAACATTGGAATTAATAACGGTGTATCATTATTGACTCCGTTTTATTTACCTTGTGAAATCTGTTAATGTGTGTATAACAGCGTCGTATGGATCATAAATATTGGAAGCAAAATAAAATACAAAATAAAATAATATAATATAATATGACGAAATGATGATGATTTGCGACTAAAAATAATTAACACAAATAGTAGCACGTATCTGTGGTACAAATTCTACTTGATATTATTTAGACCAAAAGTTATGACTTTGACTTGTGTTTCAGAAAACTAAAGAGGATAAACTATATAGTATTTGTCTATATTAAACATTAATAAATAATCGCAACACATTTAGTTTGTTGATGTTGTTGTGAAAATAAAGTAAAATAATGAAATATACCTTAACATGCATTACTTATCTTACCAAATACTGGAATTATCTTAATATATAAGTTTACTCTAAAAATTTATATAAAATTAGTAAAAGGTTAGAAGGAAGAACTTAGTTAAGCATTACCAGCGAAATATTAGATCCTTAACATATATTTTATTATATAACCTATATAGACCACACTAATTGTATTTTTATCACTATGCAAAACTAGTTTTTTATTAATTTGGGAATAAATTATTTACTAGGCTGTTTGTTTAAAAGTAACTAAATGTTTAACCTTTACATATTATTTTAATCCTTGCACTTTATTCTGTTATATTGTTTTTGATGAACGATATGTCTCTCAAAAACTAACGTTATTTTTACTATAGATCACAGAAAAACTCTTAAATTTAAAAAGAAGTCTACTCTTATCTTTATTCTGACTTCAAATAATATAGAATCGGTGAATATATAATAAAAAAACAAACTATATAATCTATCTTTACACTGGTGGTCAGGTATGGTTTCGTTCGAAAATATTGTGCTGTGAAAGGTTTTAATACCTTAAGGCTTTAGTAAGTAGTAATTATCTTGTTGTAAAATTAAAAATACACTGTGTCTTTGTTTCGTGGATATCAGATTCCTTTGAAGTAAAACAATTTATATATAAAATAAATTAATAAAAAACTACACTATTTTACTTTTAGATTATTTAATCAAGAAATATATTGACTCTTAAAAGTACCATTTTAGTTTTAAATACTTAGGTACAACGACTTTCCCTTTGACTATGTTACAAACGAAGAGTCCCCATCGTACAGTTTTACATGGTTAGGACTTTCTTGTTAAGCTTACACCAATTCGCCTGGTTATTGAAAGTGCATTTATTTCAAGTTTGTTTACTCCTAAAAACAAAGCAATCAACGAACTAAATCGTGTTACAGTGTTTCTAGGATTTTTAAAGCGTAACATTTTATACATTAATTTCATGTGTATTGATTGGATACAATTGATACGCCATTAGTTAATGGCGGAATTTGAACCGAGGACCTCAAATCCCACCAAATCATCAAAAGATTTTATCCAAGTGATAATGCCACAACCCTTAGGTCTAGCCTAGAGTGATCTGAAAAAAGACCGGGCTCGTGCCTAGCATCTTAGAATAAAAATAAAAATAAACTATAATTGACTACAACTAACACCTGATCCATGTATTTTATTAATTTTTTTGTATCTTGTGATTTTCTTTTTGTGGGAAAAACCATTCAACCATCCATTGGTTACATTGAGTGAGTGATATTCAGCCTTACTTATTGATGATTTTAAAGATCAAAGACTTATCTTCATACCATTCATATCATGCTAAAGATTCGATCTTATTACGGTCCTTTCATCTTAAATCTAATCCCCCCTCAGAATTAATTTACTTATGGATTTCAGTTTATATTACATTCATGAACAGGGAAATCAGATTTCGCTTATTAAAAAAATTATGTGTATATATTTACTCACTTAAAACCATGACAAACCAAACTCTGGTATAAGATATTCAAGCAACCGCAAAAACGTATAAGGTTAAATCGTTATTGAAATATTTAAATATGTAACCCATCTTTATTTTAAATATTTATCAGCTTATCTTATCCTATATATTAGAAAACCATACTTAAACTGATGAATAATAAATTCTTTACAATTAGTTTGCTGTTGTTAACCTTAATAGAAAGCAGAACTTTTCGATGGGCCACAAGGAGCCAGATGTGTAACTATTTTATAACATGTCACTTATTATTCATAAAATTTCTCTGATTCATTTCGTTTCATTGCAAATTTAATTTATTTATTTTAAAAGAAATAATACACAGTAAACGTAGCACATTAAACTGATTGTAAAATAATTATGAAACTCATTATTCAGTCTGGTAACAATTAGACCTATTGGTATGTATTACGTATAAAACTTGTAATAAGTTCCTGATTTGTGTGTAGCGTATCTAAACATTGGAACCATAGAAATACGGATGGTAATAATTCACGGCCATATTGCTTAAAATACAAATTTTACAAAATGCAAAAAATGTACACTGCAGTTAAAATACATTGTTAATAAGCGATATTTTGGCTATACATTCATATACATTTCCTTCTACAGTTCACAAACTAAGACTCGTTGCAGAGGCTGTTATATCTTCCCTCGTACTCTTGTATACAATGTAATTTACAGATACATACTGTACATTTTTGATGGGTAATTAAAACATATTTTGCGTCAGCCAAGTTTTAACCTAAAATTTTATAATCTAAATATAATGACATTTTTGTCAGGGAAACATATTATGAGATCCGGAATTGTTATGCCACCATATATCTTTTACAATATAACATTTACATACGAAATATGTTAGAAATAACATTATCTGAATTTCATGAGGTTTCTTTCCGAGACTCATTAGCAAGTAACAGGATCTGTAATACGTTAATTCCAAGCTAAAGAGACTTTACGGGACTTATTTACTTAAGTTAAAAGGTTTCAAGGAAGTACTGTACTCTAATGATTTTTTTTTTATAAGGTTTACGGTAAGGTTTATAAGGTTATTAAGTTTGAACATTTTCCTTTATTTTAAATTCATATTTTTTATACCAAATATTTTTAGTAGACTCGTAGAATGATCACGGGAAATATAAATTCATTTTGAGGTCAGTGAATTTATAAATTTAAATTAGTTATTTATAATATGAAATATATCGGTCAACCAAAATGGAAAAAAACCAAGCTCATGCAAAATTTTCCAATATACAGATGACCTGAAAAGTCAGCCCTTGCTAGCCACGGTATTAATACAAGACATATTTTCAATTTGGAAAACATTTAACTTTTAAATAAAATTATAAAACCCCAACACCTTTATGCATGTGAATCTCTTTTTATATATAAAAAAACAGACCAAAATTATTTGGTAAATAATGGAGACGGCCCAAACTCGGAATTACTTAAAACAATTGTATTGTTCTAGACCAGAACCATCTTGATAACATTGTTGTTTTTTTTTAACACAGCAAACAGAAGCTTAAATTTTGACAACATTCTTAAATATTTGTTTAGTTTTTTTTATATTTAATACTATCAGATTTTTTTTCTTTTAATATTTTGTAGATTTTTTTATATTTAGTTTCTAAATGTAAGGAATTTATGGCCTAATTGGAATTCAGTAAGGTTATGTATGCCCTAATACATTAGGGCATCTTTGATTTTGTTTTTCAAAATTAATAAAATACATCTTATAAAACTAACAGAATAGTACTAATGATACAAGGAAAGGCTGAATAATGACAGTCTTATAAAAGTGTTAAACTCCCCAGACAAAGGCTCAGTGAAACTGTCAATTTCCAATGAGATCATTACTCTCTCCAGTCTCTTACACTCTGGACCATTAGTCATTTTGATTTATGTATTTTTGATTTTACTATCAAACACTTTTCCTACAATACGAAATCGCAGTAATTAGTTATTAATGGATGTAAACTGAAATTGGAACTACGATTGATTTATTTTAGACTTATATATTTTACACAATTTTATCTTAAGATATTTCACACCATCATTTAACCATCACCACAAAATAACTATAAATCATTTAATTGTTATACAAATACTTCAACAAATATAAAGCATAAATCATTAGTACGTGAGCAACATTATGACGGTGACTTGTATTTGTAGCGTAAACATGTTTTTTTCCTAAGATGAGCCTACAGGAAATTGATGGATTTTGTGAGTATGGCTCGTAAAAAACGTAGTCTTTCAAACTTTAAATCTTGGAACCCCAAATTATATATAAATACAGAACTCAGTTTGTTTAAACGGTTCACACTGATGTTTTTCTTTATTGGATTTTATGTCGGCACCACATTTAACAACCTTCTTTTGTGGCATGAAAATGAGCCTCAGAATTAAACCAGCAACTTTAATGAAATAAACGAAATACATATATTTTACAAATATTCATCCCTAAGTAATTGTTTACAACATTTACACTTATTAATACCTCCAATTAATCACTATCATAATTTCTAAAATGCTGTAGGAACATGTTTCATAACAAATGATTTTGCAATCCTTAAAATATTATTTTGCACACTATACAACTAGCCTACTAGGATATCTTATGTTTTTGGGAGATTTAGTAAAAATACAACTGTTTGTTAGGTTAAATTGTGGTATGTGTATGAAGCGAATTACCGTTGACTAATGAGCTTCCGCGCAAATTAGCAGGATTAATGGTATTGCAATCTACTATGTAATTAACAATCTATTAGATTCCTATTGACAATCAAGAGGTACAAATGTCGTTTAATATAAAAATGCATTTGCATAGTTAAAAACTGTTACAGTACAACTGAACTTGTATAAATGGTCATGCACATATAATATAAATGGATATTTTGTTTATGGATTTTTGAAAATGTACGGTTACCTTTTTAACTTATTGACTCTAAAGTAGGAAAACCTGTTATTAAGCTGCAAGCTATATCTTAGTTTGTGAATGAGAAGTACATATCAAAGGAAGATGAACCTCTGTTTTACTACCAAGTCTGTCCATGGTGTCTCAAACCTACAAGGATCTGCTCTTATGTTTATAACATGGATTAACTCAAGTCTACATGTTGGTTCATACGCTTCTGCTAAAGCAAGGTGCAGTTTATTACACAAACTCTAAGGCCCGATTTCACCAAATTCTCGCTAACGATGGTTTAGTTAAACTTCGGTTAAAACTAACTGATGATTTAAACCACAGTTAAGGAAAACCGATTTCACCAACAAAAACCCGTCAAAACTAACGCTGGTTTTATAAACGAGAGTTTAGAGTAAAATCCAGGTGGCAGTGAACTGTTGTAAACAATAACACGTGGCTGAAATGTGAGCAAGTAAACATAACCTAAAAAAATGTGTTTACTGTTTTTTTAGGAATAGGCAGAAGTTGTCTTCGTACGTATTAAAAATATTGTAATTGTTAACTAGTTTTAAATTTTCGTGTCGTTTTTTAAAATATTGTAATAGTTAACAGTTTTTATTTTTGTTTTTGTGTCAGTAACTCAGTGATTATTGGATTGTTTATTGTAATTGATTTTGTGTTTTAAATTAAGTAATGTCCAATCAAACTCAAATAAAAGGGTTACCTAAAACGATGAAACGTAAAAGGGAACCTACCTTCACAAACAACGAGAAACGAAATCTCATATTATTAGTTGAAAAACACTTTGAAATTATTGAATGCAAAAAGACAGACGCACTTTCCAGCAGAGCAAAACATAATGAGTGGCTCTTGATCGCCAACCAGTTTAACTCAATCACCGATCATATTCCTCGAGATGCGTCTTCACTAAAGACTTTGTGGGACAACTTGAAGAAAAAGGCCAAACAGTCAATGACTGTTATCAATAGCAACCGCTATGCCACAGGTACGTTTGTTCCCTAAAATGCCTATAAATATAAGGTTACTATACATGTTATTTGTTTACTTTAGGGGCACTAACGAATGGCTGCTTTACTATACTAATGCCTTACTTAAGGCTTGTTACTATAAATTATATTTTGTTATTGCCGTTTGTTACTGAAAATACATAAGTAATAACTGATGGGTCAAACCCATTTCTTTGTTTTCATAGGAGGTGGACCATCTAATGAGCCGAAAGAGGACTCAAATATCGACAAAGTCATTTCATTAATTAAGACAAATGTTGAAGGATTCTCCAACATCTATGATTCCGACGTTGCATTGTTAGGTAAGTCAAACGAGTACCAAGGTTTGCTAGTTCAAGGAAACTAATAAAGTGTGTGTTTTTAGTAAAATATTGATAGCTTAGTATAAAATAAATAAATTTGCCAACTATTATCAAACCAAGCATGTTCTCAAACAGGCATGCTTTATTTAGGTTATTAATATGCTTGCTACCATTATTGGAGAAGAAGGCTATATTGTGTGAAACAAATTTTTCACACTACATCTTGGGTAGGTACTGCCAAAATATATGGGACGTCAGCACGCCACCTTTTAGCGAATTTACTATACGGAGGTAGGTTTTTACTCTCAAAACAAATAATATCCCAATTTCTCCATAGACCTTTAACGAGCTTAAAAAACAAATAATGTAGTATATCAAAGTGTGCTTAGGGTTATTGGTAACGGAGAAACTTCAAAATATTGCAAATTTAAAATTCCAATGTTATTCTTTTGGAGAATATATTGTAAAATGTTTTAGTTTGCTTGCTTATAGATATATTTTGATAATAGTTGGCAAATTTATTTATTTTATACTAAGCTATCAATATTTTACTAAAAACACACACTTTATTAGTTTCCTTGAACTAGCAAACCTTGGTACTCGTTAAACCTAATGTTATTTAAATACATTTAATTGAAAATCAATTCAGACAAATGGAAATTCGCTTAGTCGGCAGGTTTGCTGTGGTGGGGGTTTTGAAACCAATACTCATCGACTGTTATTAATTTATAAGATAAAAACTTATAAATAAATGACAGTAGTACTATGAAAACTGTACCTATGTACTTTTACTATTCACAGTTACCGGTAAATTGTGAGTGTTTTTACAATGTTAAGTTACATGGAGTGAAACAATCCTGTTTATTTCAGATAACAATGAAGATTGTGATGAATCCCTAAACCTTCCTATTTCCGAAGTAGATTTGGACAACCACGTCAATAAAGAGCACGATCACAATAAGGAGTCCGCTGCTGAGGTAGGGTACTTAATTAATAATTCTCTAGACATTTTGTTCTTCCACAATTTGTTTTAGTTTTCATTATTGTTAAACTTGTTTTATTAACTTGGCAAATTTTTTAATCAAAGCTTGTATGTTTATTAAAAAATATATAACATAATCAATAATATCACATTCAAGATTATAGGGAAATGTGTATAGTCAACGATGGTATGGTTTTTAAAAATGTTTCAACAGTTGTGATTTACATGAATGAAATCTTGTTTTATTATCCAAGCATATACATTTTTTTTAATGTTGGGATTAAAATATTCCCGTTAAAATCCTAGTTTTTGTGTTATTGAAGTAAATATGTAAATATAATAAAATGATTTGCAATATTGCTACTGATTTCCCTCATAAACTATATCTTGAATTAGCCAAGTTAAAAAAGTTACCAATTCTATTCCCTCTGTTTTAAGGTACCTATAAATGGTGATTGGACAAACTATACGCCAGCCCTTCTAAGAACTCCTAGAGCAAAGGTGCTCGTAGAAAATTTTGACTATCAAATAGTAGAGGAAGCAGGTGAAGAAGTGAGTTCCAGTCCTTCATCTGCCACTACAAAGACTGAAAGGCCGCAAAAGATGGAAAAACTCGAAAACAAACCCCCGTTAAAGTCAACAATAAGGTCATCTAGACACATGACCAACCGAAGAAGGCCAGTGTTGAAAGAAAGTGAAGCCGTTGTTCTTGCCACGACCAAAATAGAAACACTAAAATCGACGGTAGAACAGGCTAAACAACAACATGAAGTTGTTATGCGTTGCCTATTGCTTCAGGAAGAACAAGAAAAGGAAAAACTGAAACAGGAACAAGAAAAAACGGAACAAGAAGTAATAAGAAAGAAAATACTTTTGGTGGAGTTGGAAAAAATCACAAACAATTCTTTTCCCAACGAAATGTAATTCTGGTTATAAATTAATAATGCTATGTACAGGTTGGAGTCTTGGGCCATAGTTGGTTAGACTTCAACGTGTCTTCAATAATCAGCTGCCAACTGAGCAAGTCTGCAAAAATGATATCAATAGATTAGTAGTTGTATATATAAAATTTAAAATCTCTAACTTGAAGCCTTCGTTATGTTTCCATTTTTTAAATAAAAATATATTTGTTGTTTTATTTGACCTTTACCTTATAATTATTAAGGGGTTCATAAAAAGGTGAGTTACAAACTTTTAGGGTTGATAAGACACAACATTATTTAATCAAACAGTTTCCTATAAACATAAGTTGAGTCAAACATATTTGCCGTTGAAAATTAAAAAAAAAAAACATTAGTTTAATTAGTATAAGATAGATTAGTACAACATAAATATATTATACGTTAGCATTATTTGCTTTATATCAAATTAATCCAACAGACAAACCTGGTAAAATGATTCGTCACTAAAGACTGTCGTGCTAGGAAGTTGACATTTTCTCTCTGAGGTCCACCAGCGGGAACATAAGGCATACCCATGTTACCCTCTGCTATAAGAGTCTCCCACGGAGCAGGTAAAACCAATTCCTGGTCATCAGGAGGAAGCTCTTCTCTCGATTGCTGTGCTATGTTGTGGAGCACAGCCGTTGCAACAATAACAGGCACTGAGTTCTCTAAGCTTAAGCGCAGGCCTAACGCCATAGCCGGAAATCGCCTTTTCCACACCCCAAACATTCTTTCGACAGGATTTCGAGTCCGTATTTGCGACTCATTGTACAAATGTTCTGGTTGAGTGTTGCAAACATCTAATGGAGTCATCATGTAGTTTTTGCAGGCATACCCCGAATCTCCAACCAAGACAGCATTTCCATACCTCCCTTCTTCAAACATTCTCTTTAGTCGGCTGTTGTTGAAGATATATGAGTCGTGGGTGCTTCCTGGCCACCTCACTACGATATCAGTAATCTCTAGGTCCGCATTGCAAACAGCCTGGACATTTAGTGAGAAGTAGTTTTTCCTATTTCTGAATACCTCACCATTTGCAGAATCTGAAAAAATGTACCTATCAATAAACTAACTTTCACTATAGAGGAATTTGCAAATGTAGCAATGTGTGAACGTGCTCTTCACACTGTTACTAATTAGTCTATGGTTATAGTGATAAAACTGCACACTGTTACTAATTAGTCTATGGTTATAGTAGCCTAGATATTAACATTTTTAACTTACCAGGGCATTTGCCAAATCGAATATGGGTGCAATCTATGGCACCAACAACCCTTGGGAAACGAGCTATGTCATAGAACTTCAGCTGAGCTCTTTTAATTTCCTCTTGCGTTTTCGG
The DNA here is from genome assembly GCF_028750875.1 of Macrosteles quadrilineatus. NCBI lineage: Eukaryota > Metazoa > Arthropoda > Insecta > Hemiptera > Cicadellidae > Macrosteles > Macrosteles quadrilineatus. Next base: position 64,404,092 of record NW_026542597.1, read on the forward strand.
GAAAACGACAAAATCCCCACGCTTTGCAGCTATAGCACAGCTAACTCTGTGGACAATTCGGTGAGAAGTGGATGTGCTGAACCCACTTAAATCTCCAGATACCGATTGGTAGCAGCCTGTTGCATAAAATCTAAGGGCGCAGAGTAACTGGTTGATTGGTGCCACACAGTCATTTCTAAAACAAAATAAAAATATTTAATATCTCCAATTTGTTAAGTTTTTGCCAACACAAGAATAAGAAGTGCATTGCACTTGCAACGTTATTAATAATCGGTAGGTTGGTGCAATCCGCAACTAGGCCTAAGGTTACTTAAAAAAATCATCCTTTTAGTGAGGTGAAATAAATAAATCCGAACGTTTTCTATTTAAAATTAATGAAAATATGATGCCTACGCTAGGAATCCTACTGGCAAATAGATGGGCTAAACCACAGAGAATTAAAAGTAAGATGCAGAGGATACATTCTGGTACACCAGTAGTGTCCATCGCCACAAGTCGCTGGAGCATCGAACTACAGCGCCTACGGGTCTACACTGTACGAAGACCCTGTACGCTACTCTGCACACAAACGCCAATGTGTTCATCGCCGTTCGGGCTCTTCCATGCTCGGTACGAGTAGGTTAATTTCCACCCCACCATACCAGAACCAAAAGCACACGGTTGTCCCATAACTTCATGTGTATCCTCTGTATACTGTATGGCTAAACCTAAACGACCTAACTTAAAATATTATTGCTACAGTATTAACTTACTTGTCTGTTGGGAACTCCAGCTCGTCTTCGATTGTTTCCAAAACTGATAAAGTAGTGCGTTTTGATAATCTATATCCGGTAACAAAATCAATTTCGTCCAAATCATCAAAATCATTAGCCCTTTCTTTTATCCACCTAGGTCGCCGAACAACGTACTCTTCTTCACTGTCACTTTCAAATGCTAATTCATAAGCTCTTCGTCTAGCGTTAGGCCTATCCATATTAAATTATAATCTAATTTATCTATATCAATAGGTAATAAATTATATTTTAGTACTTTAAATACAGAAAACTAATTTATATCAAAGGACAAAAGACGACTTTCAACTAAACACAATAGTAAACAAAACAAACAACTGTCAGCTGATAATTACATTATTTTTTAACGGAAGATTAAAGAAGTTAACTGGTCAAAATTGGCCAGTTAATTATCTAACGACGGTTTAGTCTAAACTAGCGCTAACGGCGAGTGGTGAAATCCGATTTCGTCAGTTAAGAGCTAACTGCAGTTAGAGCAAGGCTTAACGGCGGTTTAAATGTTTGGTGAAATCGGGCCTAAGTTATTACTGATGTATACGTTGTGCATTACAGCTTCATATAAAGCTATGCAAAACCTTAAGTGTCATTGATACGTAAGTAATAATATAGTTATCATTATTCATTTTGAAAGGCGTAAGGGTTTTTTGGACATTATGTTTATGTATTGATAACAATAATATAATAACACGTCATTACACCGTAATATGGACAAATATGTAACATAATTTGGCAATAAAAAAGTAAGATTTCAATATTTTGTTTTTGCATTAATGTTTTCAAATTGATTTTAAACGCACTCAAAATACATTATTTTATTTTTATGCATTCTTCTATTAGCGAAATCTGGTAAGCGTGTTTTGTTACGGTAGCTGTTAGTTTATACAGGCAATCCAATAACAAAAGTATTCGATTGCGATACATTTTGCTCAAATTTAATGCATTTTTTCTTTAAATATGATATGCTCATATTGTATAAAATAATATTGTATATTATAATAATTATAATATAATACAATGCTTAGCTAGATAAAAGTGTATAAATCATTCAGACTGTCCACAACATTAACATACTCCATACACAGGGCCTGCTCTGACAGTGACTGATGTAGCACAGCTGATGTGTTATTCATTACATTGGACCAAAGACTTGACCCATCAACATGATTGCATCTCAAGTACTTTAACTGTCCTCGTAGATATCTTCAATTAATAGATCTGGAAACTGATTGGATTTGATCACCACTGTGAGTAGAAAAAAAAAACTCTAAAGGAATTTTTTTTTAATTGCTAATCATAACATTATTCTATTATTTAACGAATTATTTAAATTTTTCCCCGTTAGTGTCAAGGTAATTGTGATTGAAATTTTCACTAATATGAAATAGTATTGTATATTTTCATGTACAGTAACATAGTTCTTTAGTTGTGAATCATTGGTATTTTAATGGGTCCCAGGGTGGCTTAAAACATGTTTAAAATCACTGGACATATCTATTCTAGTCATGCGCTTGGCAATCCACTGTTTCAGACTAAACAAATAACTGAAACCACTTAATGATTGCGATTTATTTAAGTGATTCACAGCACAAAGACGTAAGATTTTAAATATCAAAAGTTTTCAAATAAATTGATTGCAGCTAAACTTATTAGAAGAGGAGTTATCGAAAGTAATTTTAACAAATAATGTGTGCCCTTTAAGTTAACCAATTCCGATATCTTGGCACGAGTTTAATGTCAATAGAGCACTTTCTAGACAGGAGAAATTATTGTCGAAGTCCAGCCAAGACCAATGAATCAATACCTGAGATCGCTTATGTCCTTCACTTTACCAACTCATCACACATAAATTCAACTGTTTAAATACATTTTTATAATATGAAAATGTATTATGGTTTTGTAATTTTTTTTAATTCGTTTAATGTTGATGTGACCCAAATAAAATAAAAGTTAAAAGACAAACCTTTCACTTTAAAAATGCATTTTTATCTATACATCAACGCTAGCGTGTGCATGTGCAACGCTTACAAAGAATTAAATACTATATCATTTTAACTCCGTCTGTGGTTAGACTAAAAGCTAAAAAAAAAAAAAATTACAATGTTAAAAAGGTCTACGTATTTTCAGGGTTTTACGATTGGTGGATTTGTTAAGGGAACCAGAATGTTTGTTAACGGAATGTGTTTACATATTTTGCCATCAATTAAATGTAACAATAAATTGACTAGTGATAAATAGTGAACCAGTCATATTTCATGTCTAAGGTGTATAAGACACAGTTGAATAATAGAAATTCCTTATCTTAGTAAATTGAAGTTTATTATAGTAATAAGCACAAGCTGTTGGTTTAGTTACATGTTTGTTGGAAATGGCATAAACCAATCAGACTGGAATAAACCCTTAATGTTTTACAACAGTTTAGACGAAATCAATTTATTATATATTTTAAGCTAGTTTCTAACCTAAAATTTAAATTTTACAAATAATGTATCTGAAACCAATAATGTGTTGGAACTTAAAAACTAGCTATATAGCGCCATTTCTACCAAATCAATGGCCTAGAATGTATCACTGGTATGAACAATATTAAAGCGTATTTCATCAGGAGATAGCAATAGCCAATCACACTAACTTGTGTAATGTGTAGAGGACATGTGAGCTATCGGAATGTATTGACATTTATTGGACACGGGTAGTTAATTAAGCATTAATACTTCACAATGTATTACACACTTATTGCTTGAATTAGGTAATCAACAATAGTAATTAGTGATGAATTTTCATACCAATATTTCATTTACAACCTTGCCTTGATTTTAAATTGGAAATTGAAATAAATGAGAATACACTTTATTTTGAGTGAGCTGAACTTTAATTTAAATATGCTTATTAAATAGTTAAAATTGTATATATACAAGTAATTATTTAAAGCTTGAGCTTAATAAAATACATGGTGGGCCTATATATAAAAAAAATCCCTGTAAAAACATTGTGATTATTTAAAAACTTTCTTACGCAAAAACATATTGTGACCTAGGTAATTTTAACGAATAAATAAATACTGTACTTGACTGTTAACCTGCCCTCAAAATACAATGCGTCTAATAACCGAAAGAAGATGATTTTCTCTTGACGATTTACTATAAAAAGAAAAATTTATCTGGAAAGAAATAACTCAATACATTTTGTAATATTAAATATTGTTTTAATGTTAGTTTACAGTTTATCATATTCTTTTTACAACCTTTATTCTTTCTTAATATTACCTTAAAGATAGACAAAAATCAATATTACACAAATTTTAATTCCTTGGTTAAAATAAGTAAGCCTATTATAACTTATTCAGGAAATTAATTTGTAAATTGATTTTGGGTGTCCGAATAAGGTGTCTAAAATTTATTACGGAAAACGGCTTAACGTACAAGGATGAAATGCAATTATTTCCCGCTAAATCGTCCCCAAGGAATAACGTAAAAATATTTTTAACTATTACCCAATACAGGGTGTGCGAAAAACTAAGGGTTCAAATCTCAGAATATTGAAATGTAAACATATGTCATGTTTTACATCATTTTAAAGGTAATAGACACACATTTTGGTGAAAACAGATGTTAATTATCTTTTTCCGTTTCAAAATGGTGGCAGTTTTTTTTTAGGGAAAACTCAATATGTTTTTATTATATGTGTTTCCTATACCAAAGCACCTAGCCTTTCTCCGGTTGAATTTTCTTACTAGTTGAAATTAGCTTTCCTGTGATATGCTGCAAGTAACAGGTTTTTTTTATAATAACATTCCAAACAAAAACAAAATAATTTAAAAAAATTTGCAAATGAAAATTGTTTAAAATTTTCAAATAGCAACATCTTAAATGGAAAATCATTTTATAGGTCTTTTAGTTCTTAACAAATTTTTTGTTTACACTTACTTCGTATATCTTTAATATTTTGTGTAAATAACAAAAAAAAACCTAATTTTGCTATATCAACTGCATGTTTTTTTAGGTTTAACACTAAATGAAATGGAGTCATTATTTTATTTCGCCCTTGTACGTTTAGACGTTTTTCCGTAATCAATTTGAGACACCTTACGTAGGACACCCTGTATAATGTATAATATACATTACTTATAATTACATTACTTATAATATACATACTTTCATCTTCTAAGACAACCGGAACAGTAGTAAGATGTAAATCTTGGGTATTAATAAGGCATGACAAGTTGTTAGCAGCAGCAGGTAGGACATCTTGAACATGCAATTTTTCATCTTCTAATTTGTTGAGTTTTTGTTTTTCATTGGCCAAATTTACCATAAGTTTCCCCCTCCGTAACATTCTTCTGAAACAAAAACGAGCCACTGTAACGCAAACTGTTAGGTGCAGAGTTTAAATTATTAATGCTATCATAGTACTGACGCCTGCAGTGATTTAAGTCCTGTGACAGATGAATTACTTGTTTTTTAATTGAATCGTAAGAATACTTTGAATAGGCCTAATGATTTTAGGCAGTTAATAAACTCCATTATAAAACCTTCTGAATCCACAAAAACTAGGCCTATTTTCTATGTTAAAACATGACAGGCGATATAAACCCAAGTACGGTAGGGTGTTTGTAGGTTCATACTAATTTAGTTTCAAAAAGCATCAAAGGTTTTGAAAAAATTGTTTATTGCCTTATAAAAACAATAGTAAAGTTTCTTTTAAAAAATTATACCACCTTCAATCCTCTCTTTAAGCCTAGGATAAGAAATAACTGCATGAAATCAGATAAAATGATTTGGTAATATTTGAAAAATTCCGAATCGATTAGGAAGCTTAAAATAAGATTTACCATTAAGGTAGTTGAAGCCAAAAAAAATAATAAAGGCTAAAAACTTGGCATGGAGTTTTACAGTTTCATTAATATTTCTAATGGAATTAAATTGCTTAAACTTAGTTTAAAACTTAGTTGCAAAAAGACTTATGTTCAATCCTCAGTTGTAGTTAGGCATGTCCTATGCAGAAAAATTACATACGACCTTTTGCGATTTAATGAAAACTTTTGAAAATCATGGCTAAAAATAAAAATTAACTCTGTAGTGCCTGTTTGACTTACTCAAACATCAATTCTTTAAACTTGTTTGATCAGCTTACAGCTTTACCATTGTTTTTCACGCATTTTATACAAAAATAAACATAACCTAAAAACACTCACCTGTAATAGTGTGCAGATTCTTCTGTTTTGTATCATGGAGATCTATGAAAATCAGTCAAATAACAAATAAAACTATTCAAGGATAAATTCTAAAGACAAAATAATACTGTAGTTTATGAAATTCACTATAAAACTTAATGAAAAGAGTAATGCAACATGCACAGCAAAGCACCTTTTGATCCATACAGACATAAGACTTTTTGCAGTAACAAAGATCAGCTACCAAAACATACGTCTTTTTGTAACTATAATCTAGCTCTAAACATATCAGCTGTTGACATAAGATGTTTTGCCAGCAGGTGTGGGACATTATTTGGCACATTTAGCACAAATAAAAAAAAATTGAAAATTTTGACATACGACCTTTTGCACTTACAGTGACGATATTTGATTACAGCAAGATGGTCTCGAAGTTTGAACAACGGGTGTTTATGTGTCATTCGAAAAAGTAAAGCTATCCTCAAACAATAATCCTTTCTCTATGGATATAATTTAACAGATTACTCTAGTATAAATCATGATTTCCTCTGGGACAAAATGTATTACCCAAAAAACAAAGCGGTGGTTGTTGAAGAACGCAAAATCCACGACTTGTAGGAATTTATGGGATCATATAACACACTGCCTTCACTGTCTTGGTGACAAATACCTCTACGACACTTGAACATTGTTGAGAATGCTCTTTGGGCGTTGCTTGAGTAGATGTTCTTTCTGTAACAAAGTAGAGAATTCTAAAGAAAAGTAAATTGAAAGTGTAAAAGTTGTAAAGAAACCTTGTACAGTATTATGTACTGAAGTGTAAACAAAGACGGGGCAAGGAACACTTAATATAAACGCCAATCACCAAAAAAAAGTGCTCAGTGAAATCCCTGAAGGAAAAGTACCCCGGACTTTTGCCAGGAACCGGTAGTGGGTACATCCCCAACTTCAAAGCACTTTGCACCCATACTTAAGCACATTCTAGCGATACTCCAGTGTCGGTTCTTCATATTTCGGATATGGGTTTTAGACCACTTACCCCAAACGCATTAATGTTAATCACTTTTGTCTCCACTAAAAATTAATGCTGAAGGCATAGGCAACATGAAAAAATAATTGAAAGCCAGTAATTGTATCAAGATGGTTCCGGAGGGATTCTAAATGTCCCATTCTCTGTAGGATATAACATTTGTCCAGCTTATTGTCTCTAAATTGGTTCCTTTTGTGAAGCGTTGATATCGTTATTTTTGTCTTTACAAAATACCAACTTTACTTTAGCTTTGTTATAAGATACAAACCGACTGAACGTAGTATAACTAAAGAGAATTAATGGTCCGTAACAATTAACAGTCACTAATTAGCACACTTTAAATCTGACAATCGACGTATTTTATCCAAAAATGTATTTCAAGTTCCTACTTTTGTGTTATTTTATTACGATAAAACGTTTGCCACATGCTTTTAACGATCGGTTTCGGTTTTAGGAAAAGTAAGAGTGTGTTTTTTGGGTTAAAATAAATTAATTGTACAAAGTAAACAGTCTTTTTTATATATAAAATGTATATATAATTCAAAACACTACATATTCTAAAAAAGGTTTTCATTAAGATCTTCTGTAGATATGTACAGCTATAGTCAGTCAGGTAAAAAGTAGGACCTTTGTTAACCCAAAGTCAGTCAGGTAAAAAGTAGGACCTTTGTTCGCCCAAACACAAAGCCAATGCAAACAAATGATATGAGACCCTTGGTGTCAGCACTTACTTATCCACATGTAGAGGTTGTGTAGGCCTTGGTGGTATGAGTAGCCTAGTATAATTACATGTTGACATAATTCAACTCAGTTACATATTAGAAAAATAATATTCATAAGTATATGTCTACGCATAAACGACCAATAGATCGATACTCAATTTGTAAACTATAAGCTATATTCATATTATTCTATTGAACAAAAATAAATCCTTTGCCTAGAGCTATTATGTTGTGAAAATTATTAAAATATAATTGAAGCCAACCAATATAATTTATAAAAGATTTTTACCAAAATCAAATTTAACTATAAACTTTGTTGGGGAGCGAGTTGGCTTGGTGGTTAGAGTGCTGGACTTTAGTCTCTGAGGTCCTGGGTTAAAATCCCGCCAAATCACCAATGGATTTTATCTCAGTGATAATGCCGCAACCCCTATGTCAAGCCTCCAGTAATGTGAAAAACAGTACAGGTCTCGTGCCTAGCGTCTTAGGAAAAAAAATTACACGTTGTAAAAATTTATGTTTAGCATAATACCAAAAAGTATGTTTTAATGTACTGTAACGTTAATAGATATTCTTGGCCCCAACTTAGTTGAAAGTAAACCCTTATAGTACTATATATCGCGTCCGAACACTTAAAGTGTGTTTTTATAAAATGAGAAGGGAAGGCTGATTAAGAAAAGCAGAGTTTCATCAATGGATAGCCGATCATGTGTAATACAGTTAGTAGCCTAACATGTTTTTTGTTGGAACGTATCGACATTATTGGACCAAAGTGGTCACTTGGCACTAGTAATCAGAAATATATGAAACGCCAGATATTTTGTTAATTATGAAAAATAAAAAAAATATATTTAGGTTCAGTATTGTTAATATTTAGCGGGAATGTTCTTCAAAGAGTTATTTAATAATTCAAGTCAAAGTAATCAAAAACAGTTTACATGCTTTGTTCGTTGTTTGTGTACACGTAACATTTTATAAATTACATACAAGACAGAAGTACTACTCAACGTCAATATCGTCATGTTGTTTAATAGACTGTAAACTACCTACCTAAACTCTTAACAGTAATTAATTGATTTTGAACGTAACTAGGTTAATTGTGTTGAATTTTATTTCTGTTACCAATCCTTTGAGGACAGTAAAATATGTACCAATCACTAGTAATCAATCTACAGTATTATGTTTTTAATTTTCTTCTCTGTTTGGATACTCAAAACTAAAGAAATAAACTAGGATTTAGCACTCTGAATAAAACTAGCTTTCCATGTAATAAAAGTATAAAAAATTATTAAATTTGTTATAATTTTAAAACTTAATAAATTAAAAATTATGTTCAAATAAGGAAGAAACATTTCTGGAAACCATCTAGGCTATTTTGACTTAAGTTAAAACATACACGCCTTTAACAACCTATAAATGAAAAATCTATTTTGTCTAACCTATTTCATAGAAGTAATTAATTTAGTTATGAATGTTGCTATGTAACTGTGACTGTTGTAGTACAAATTTTTAAATGTAAATCAACAATATTATATTTGAATGCGTTTTAATAGACATATTAATATTAAAGGCTTAGAAGGTCAAAATGAAATGGATATTAGATAAAAATATGCAGCCAATATCAGTTCTTAATTGTTACAGTCTGAGAATTCCCTTAATCCAAACGATTACCAGCTATTTTATTGAGAATAGTTTTAAGCCCGGTTTAAGCTCTAATTTAAGTTCCTGGTTCACAAAGCCATTTAATAAAATAATTTAATTAATTTCTATTTATAAAAAAAAATTGGTAATGGTTTTCTTTAAGATTCTCTAAGATTAATATTTCAAATTAAGTAACGGGAAACAAACTTAGAAATAAAAAACTAGCATCAAGAGTATGGTATGCATACTATCTTTTACTGTGATGTGCATAAATTTATTTCTTGGTATTAACAGTATTATTTGAATTAGTACTCGTATTCAATATAAGTACTAGTAAAATATATTCATATTGGTTTTCTTATAAAAAGTATGTTTAAACTTATTTCATAAGTTAAGGTAACCACACAAATAAAGTGGAAGGAATATTGTCCATCATGTTCGATTGTAATCCACATTCCAAGTCCATGTCATGACGAAGTAGCCTAAGCAAATAATCGTCAATATGACTCCCACGTCTTTACAAACATACACGTATCACAAGCTGAAACAAATAAATATGAGCTGTCGTTTTTATTCTTGCATTTTTTGTTTATTTTAATTCAAAACATTTTATATGGTTTTAATTATTTTTTAACGTTGTGGAAAAACAAGAAATGTCCTTGATAAAGAATATAAATTCGTTAAACCGAATATAAAGTTAAGGGAAACACCAGGTTCTACACCATTTCTGCTTTCGAGATAACACTAACACAACTAAACGAATTCTAGTTAATAAGTATTTAAGTGAAGTTCAAGTACTGCTATATTAGTAAATCACAAAAACCAAAATAACATATCAGTTTAGTATATTCAATTGTTGTATTGTTAAACATAAACTTACAGTTAACAATAACCGTCACAGATACACTGTACAGCATCTGCAGTAATGATGTAATAATGACGATCATTGAAGTTCTGTAGTAATGATGCAATAATAACGAGCTATGTGGGGTCCAAGATACTCCCTTTCATCTAATCTGTATATGATCTATTTTATCACATTGAGTTGTTTGACACATATTATGGCAAAAACATCATTATTTTAAATGCAATAGTTCGCGCAAAATTTATACCCACCTTAATAATCGCAACAAAACAAAATAAATGTTAAAACCTTATTTTAAAATTGTGTCTACATATTTATTTATATAGCTTGTCTCTGCAACTATATGTAGCGTATGTTTTCTTAGCATTAAATGGCTATTTATCAAGGTAAAATTATTTTATTTAAATAATGGTTTAATAAATAAGGTTTTACATTTTGAAGCATTTCTTTAAACATAAGAACCAGATTTCAGTTAATATTGGTAACTTTTATTTTATACTATACAACTGCAAAAGTAGTAAAGGAGCAAAATAGTAGGAAGGTAATGGAAAAACAATATTTTGTCTTTTGCTTATTACTTTATCACCTTATGCATAGCGTAGTATATAAAGAAACTATTGTTATCGTCAACATTTTCGATTTTAGGTTGTTGGTGGATAAATCCATTTTGGATTCCTCTGAAAAATTGGTTTTCAAAGTGATGTCTGTCTGTGTGTGTGTATATGTAAAAGCCACATCTGTGCTCCGTTTTTGATCAGATTTATTATGTGGGTACTAACCTATAGTATCTTCATTCGTACATTTTTCAATTGCTTAGTTTCTTATGGTATTTTCCCCAAAAAATCCATTACATAAGGGAAAATAGAGTTTTCTCATAAACGGCACAAACAATTTCGATAGCAATTTAGCATGTTATGGTCCTTTTAACTCTTAAAAAGAAAGTTAAAACCTCATAGCAGTAAAAAAATAGGGGCCAAAAGCTATTGTAACTTATGTGATTTTCCCATAAACCCCATAAAATAACGAACAATTAAATTTTGGAATAAAGATCCACCGAATTGTATTGAAATGTTGTATTTAGTAGTTCGTATACTCCTAAAAAGAATATTACAACCATAATAGCTGTAAAAGTTTTGGTTCAAGAGTTATTGCAACTGTGATGGGTTTACTCATAAAACACCATACTTTCTCCCACTGCTTGCATTAAGAGTTGTTACCAAGCGAATGCGAAAAAGTATAAGTAAGATTGCTGGTACTGTTTATTTCCGGGGGGGATTTTCAAGAATGTTCAAATGGATAATAAAATTTGTATTATTACTATTTTATTTTTGATTCTTGTGATAGTAGTAATAATTTGATCCATGTTCAAGTTTACAATGAATTGGCAAAGTTTAAAATTGGTTTTGACCTAAACGGTTGGAGCTAAACAAACAACGAAAATGCATATGGCATGTAGGTGGGTAAGTTAAAATAGTTGTATTCAGATTACTTGTAGTACCTAAACTTGGAAGGGGAGTTTCTAAATTTATTTTTAAAGGTATAATGTCGTAAGCAATAATTATAACGAATAACAGTATACTAAGTAATCAATAAAGGGAGTAACAGATTATTTGTTAACCAATAGTTAATTAGGGGTCAATGAAAACCAAGCTACGTAGTACCATATAAATAAATCTTAGAAATATGGCATCATGTAGTCATAATATCAATTTAAAATAATGAACTAAATTGACAAAATATAGTTCGGAATGTGTAAGTAAGTTTTAACTACATCATTTCAAACAATATCAGCTGTTTGCTTGTTACGAAACTAGGAATTATCAGAGACAAAATAGCTTATAAGTCTAAGATATCAAACAACTGAACGTACAACAAACATTAGAACAAACTGTGCTAAGCGTTTCTTCGCGTATCTTGGTTCTGTTTGTGATATGGATTTCACCATTGTAACAAAATTTGAGCTGGATCTAGTATTTTTTGTATATTTTGCACAGTACAGTAATGTCAATATTAAAATTTTATTAAAATGGTGTTATTAAAATGTTCCTGGTATTGATGATTACTTATATTTGTAAACATTTTTATGTTTTATAGGTTGAAGTGCAATTGCTTAGCTGACATTTTATACATTATCTGTTAGAAATTATTATATTTAAGAACCAATAGTATTATATATAATTGGAATGTTCCACCTAATGACAAATGCTTGAATTTTTATTGAAAATATAAACAATAAGGCTACAAAACGTCACATTTCTGTAAGAAACAAGTTAGCTGCTACTCCACAAAATCGTAATGCAAACACAATCAAAAATAGCAATTACTCTAAATAAAATGTCCTATAGGGGTTCTATATTTTAGTACAATTACTAACTCCGGGTTTCTACCCAACAGTTAGACTATATATTACCTCAGTTTATTTTACATAAAATTCATCATCAACTACACAAAGGAACACCTACTTTTCCTAAAAATACTTTTAAACTTGTTAAGTGTTGGAATTTTTTTTAAGTATAAACATCTTAACATTTTACCATTATCGGAAACAGTTATACGTCATATCGACCTTTGCTTATTTACTTATTATTAATATTACCTTTGACTATACAACTATTAAAACTTCAGTAACTGCAGTCAATGCAGTTACGTAAAATTCGCATTTTATAAATTGAAGTTTTGAACATAGGAGCATGTCGATATTGTTCAAAGTTCTAACAAAGTGTAAACATAAAGCCAAACGCCAGATAACTAGTTATGACACTTCGATGTTTGTCAAACATTTTAACGAGGATCACTATTTTACTCAGTTGAGATTTCAATAGATATCAAAGACTATGTATACAACTCTGAACAATGACAAATCATAGACGTTTTAGAGATGAATTTATGGAAAATATCGATGTTGTTAAAAGTTTTCTAGGTTGTTAACAGAAAACTTAGTCGCATTGTATCATAGTCTATTTTAATAACTTAATATAAAATATGAAGTGAAAGATTATGGTCCAAGGTCACACTTATCAGAGCGTTGACACGGACGGTTGTTTAATACTCTATTACACTGCGTTTACGTCTTAAACACGTTTCTTTGGAAAAACAGGAACAGAAATGTTAATAATTATAGTTATAACAATGCTCACCTGCAAATAAGTAGTTGTTTCAATAAAACTGAAATGCGTGATCTTGATGTTAGCAAAACCTGGTTGGTTAGAAATCATAAATAAATCTGATTATTTTCATTTCCATTTATAATAATTTAAAAATACATTTTAACGATCTTAAATGAAGCTATTTTCCTTTTAACAACAATTAAGAACCTTAATGTTTAAATAAAAAAAAATATTAATCTTTATAAATCTATAAAGATTAAACAATAATTTAAGTAGAAAATGAAGACAAATTGCCATACTTTTATTTCTTTCTAATATTAAAAGTCGTGTGTGCTTAGTTGACCCAAAGCTCTAAATTTTAAACCAATTACTGTTGATCTGGCTTGTTTTGCTTTAGTCGGATGAAACAATAACTCAATTAGCTGCTGATACCAATTAATCCTACATAAAACCCGTAGGTAATCTAATTTTAAGGCGTTTCAAATTCTAGTCAAAATACGGAGAATCTATCAGCGTACCTTAATTATCTTAGCTGGTAGATGATGAGGAGCGTTCTAGTAATATTATTCTATAGGCCCTACTCATTAAAATAATCTAGGAAACAAATTTATAAATTCATGAACAATGTCGGTAAAGGAAACTCAAAATTATATTGTGGACCTCAAACAATAAACTAGAATGATAACTGAAAAACTATAATTTGAGCCTTATACGACATTATTTTAAATCTAATCTGGAAACATGAAAAAAATAGGAATGCGATTTTGCGATCCTGTCCCTGCCTGATCACTATAAGAAATTTACTTTCAGGTTTAACTGTATCAGCAAACTCTACATGGTGAAGCAATCTGATTTAGTGGAATTTAAATTAACTCTTAAAGTAAAGAAATAAATCATGAATAATCTTTTCTACAAGATTCTAAAATTAGCTCATGATTAACGTTAAGGTCCAGAAAAGAAGCTTTTTTTCTAAGATTCAACTTATTTTTATTTTATTTAATACGAATATATTTTATATTAGATCAACTTTTGAATGGTAGAATTGTTTACATATTTCTTACAAAAGTTAAAAATTTTGTAACTTTTTTGTATATTAATAAAAAGTGTTTTTTAATCCTATTCATTTGTTAATATTAATATCAACTAACAGTCTGTTAAAGCTCCACCTATTTTGAGGCATTTGAAACTTCCTTGAAGCGTTAAATGTTCGTGACAAAGAGGTGGTGTAAAACTCTTTCAAGAAATGGAAACTTCTTAGTATAAATAGCACAAACCCCCTTAGGCTTTAGTTTTAGTTCTATTTAGGTTTCATGACGGGCATTTTTACAATTAAAAAATAATACGTAGATATGTTTAGATTTTTAAAAGCCATTTTTAAGTAATACTTTTTACTTTGCTAATTAGAATATTATAAAATGTTTTTATCAAAAGGGACACTTGACTTTGATGTCTACAAAAACATTCTAATACCCAATATACTGTAAATTTATATAAGTTTTTAGACTACTATTTGTAGAAGTATCATTGATTGCTTACGTGTTTGATTAAACTTAAACAAATAAATGACGTTCTTAAGTCTGTCACTGCATTGGGTTTTAAATAGTCTGACAAGAAACTTCATAAGTGGAAATCTTGTATTAATCAAATAATTATAAAATGATCAATGAGTATACTTTTAAACAGAAAACACTTTTGAATTTAGATTAAACGCCAATAAACTCGCACTGCAATGTCCATGACAAGTTTAGGGAACATTATATGTATATACGGGGATAATTAAAAACATAAACTCGATATACAACTTGTAATATGACTATAAAGTCAAATTTGATGGTTTCGGAGAGAAGTCAATCTTGAAACAGCAAAATACTAACTTGTAACCTTGTCTTACTAGAGTTACGTGGCTTAGAACTTACTACACATTAGGTTTAATGCATTGTGTTCTTTTATGTCTCATAGGGAGTCAGGGTGTTAAAATACTAAAATATGTAAGCACTTGACACAGAATAGGATAGGAAAAGATAGGAAGGAAAGGATTTTATAGAAAGTCAATATAGTTAATGTAGCAAAAAGGTTCTAAACTGGTTAACATTACTACTAAGATGTGACTTATCAACATAAGGGACAATATTTTGTGCATTGTATGCATGAACTGTAGGTTTAACATTTATAAAATGTTGTACACAGTATGGCTGGTATATTGTTGACCTATGACCATTCAATGGTCTAACTTGCTTTGACATATTGGTATTTGCAAACTTCTTTGATTCTTTATACAATCAGTCCTTATACACTTATCATTCACGTATGTGAAATTGACGTTTAGACTTTAATAAGACATTTTGGTTAATTTCTTTCCACTCCTTATCTTGCTTGGTTATAGTTGGATTTGCAATATTTTAAATTGCACTATTACTGAAAGTAGCCTACTTAAAAATACGTATAATGATACCTTTAACATATTTTTAGACATATGTTGTTGACATTGATTTTTCAATGCAGTACTGAATATCAAAATATTCTAAATCATCTATTTTCTAGCTTTGTCTGATCGACCTAACCACATTGCTAGTGACCACTCATATGTCACATATCATATGTCATATGTCACGTCTCCATCGCCTTGGAAACTGTCTTCCAGAACACCTGGACTTCTTCTCCATGTCCGATGAAGTCTTTAGAAATGGGCTGAAGAGTTTCTACGCTTAGCTGCTGTTGAGATCATTATACTGTTACCTTCTTTTTTGTTTCTTTATCATTGTAGTTGTTGTTTTACTGTTACTTGTTTTTTGATTTTTATCTTTGTTAGCTAATTACCAAATTTGTTGTTCCCCATGTTGATTGTTAATTATTGTTGTTATTTATTGTATTTATTGTATTTATTGTTATTTATTGTTTTTATTGTTATTTATTGTTATTCATTGTTATTCATTGTTATTTTTTGTTATTTATTGTTATATATATTGATATATTTTGATACATTCTTATTTATTAGGGTTCTTTAGTCAGGTCATCTTGATGTTATGTATGAATTGTTCTATGTAAGTCTGAATGAAACGTCTTGCCATGATTGTATGTTATGAAAATGGAGTTTTCCGTCTGTAAATCAATAAAAAAATAAAAATGAAAATATTTGTGAAAATACAGTATAGACCATAGAGTTAGTAAGAAGAAGATAGGCCCAACTAAAAAAGATCCCTGAAGTTACCCCACAAGATGGTGAAATGTACGGATGACACAAACATCTTACCTACAAGAGCTACAGCCTACAAAAAGTAACCAAATAAATTAATTATTGGCTTAGTAAAAAAAGTTTCCGATACATAAACTTGCAAATTGTACGATAAATTTAGGTTCAATTAGGTCAGACAAAATTATTACCGTGAGACTAAAGAGGTCACCTATCACAAAATGTGGCATGTAATGAAAAACACTTTTAATCCATCTTGACCTTAGTTCAAGTGAAAAATTACTTACTTGCATTTTATAATAAATATTTTAGAATGTAATATGATCTTCAAAACGCATCCTATTTGCCTTTGTAGATCACTCAGTTTTAAGCTAAAGTGTCGGATAAGATTTGTAGAACTTTCAGTATCCTTGGAACGAGATTAGTTGCTTTGATTTATGTGACCTAGCTCCAGCTCGTAAGTTCTGTTGAAAGATTTGTTATCACACTTATAAACCTTATAAAGTGCTAAAATCGGTACTTTGCTAATCCCTCCAAATGTTTTGAACGCAAAAGCAATAGAAGTTTATTGACAAACTTTAAATTAATTTAAAATGTTCAATCAGCTAAGCTAATCTTTTTAAGAATATTTATGTGAAATATCACCAGTATTGGTAAACTGAAGAATTTATTTCGATTGCATGAAAACATAGCCCAATAGTGATCAGTATAGAATAAATGCTTTATGAACGTAATCTACCTAAAATATTTGTATGAGCAGGACTCTAAATTTTCCGCAGTACATATAAACAACACCTCTACATAGATCTGAGCTAAATGATATATTAAATTAACACGCATTAATTTCATCTTACTCCACTTAGAAGAGGTGGAGAGATTATCTGTTTAGTTTTAATTTGAATTATTGAAGCCCCACTTTGATTTCCATAGAGGCCATTAATTTCCAAGTACCTGATAAATGCCTGCAGCCAATCAATCAACTTCTCAGTCTGGTAACTCTCTCTTGACAAGTTGACAAGTTTCTGTTCTGCTTACCTTATTTAGCTTCTCACAGTTAGGAATTAGATTAGTCTCCTCTGGCCTTCTGTAATAACTGTACAATAGTTCATTTTATGTAAACAATTTTTCACCACACTATTATGTTTTTATCTGTTTAACATACGTTAATTGCTGGCTGAAAGTTACGTTTTGATGGTTATGCCAGCTGTCGTCGTAATTTGGGGACCAAGCAGGATTTTACATCCCTAGGGCCGCAAAATCAGCTGCTCGCTTACTTACTTCAAAATCAAATCAAATCAAATTGTCCTTTATTCATTTAGTATACATATACATAAATAGCGTCAATACAATAATCGTGATAAAACAAATATCTTAAAACTAATGTACAAGAGTCAGTGGAAAAAATCTTTTACCTTATAACAGCATTTACTACATAAAAACTTAAATAACTGTTTTTTTAAACGACTTAAGGGAAGCTGCAGATTTAATCGAATCAGGCAGGTTATTGCAAAACTTAACACCAGAGTAGTGGGGAGAAGATTCTAAAGTTGAGGATTTATGTTTAGGGTATAAAAGGCAGCTTTTGTGTCGGGTATTATAATTATGATTGTCCGAATTAACAGAAAATTTAGAAATATTTTGTTTCATAAAAATTAATAAATTGTAGATATACAGACTGGGAAAAGTAAGGATATTATTGCTTTTAAATGTATTTTTACAAGAACCCCTAGCTTTGATAGAATAAATTGTTCTAATTATTCTTTTTTGCAATTTAAAAACCTTTTTTATTTTTGTCGGAATTTCCCCAAAAAATAATTCCGTAATTGAGAATAGGATAAACATATCCATAGTATACCATCATAAGAGTAGAAATATCAACTGATCTAGAAAGAATGAGAGTTACAAAATATGCTTCATTTAACTTTTTGATGACGTCTGTTATGTGAGTTTTCCAGGTTAATTTATGATCTACTGTTATTCCAAAAAAAATTGGTGGAGTTAGCAAGGTTGCAAGATAGAGTGGTGTTTTCGTGTGAAAAATTGTTATTAAAATAATTTTTTTTTAAGTTCATTAAGGGGAGTCTGTCCCTTTTACGCCCTAATGCTATTTAAATGGGAAGATATGCACCAATATAGGTACGCATTCCTCAGCAACCTATTAACCATTTAAAGTGAAATTTTTCCTACATGATCTCTATGCCATAGGGTACCCGGCTTGCTAGTTAAAACTTAAATATATTCTTGTTTTTTATTTTTTATTTTTATAAATAAAATATGCAATTTTTTTTACCTGATTTATTTTGTATGTTACCTTGGTAATGACTTAAACCAAATCATTTTAAACTAAAAGAGGTATCAAGCACTACTCACCATGATGTGAAGAAGATGTGTGTGAAGTTTCATATTGCTATCTCTTATAGTTTTTAAGTTATGCGTACCTAACTTTTAAAAACACTATTTTCGGTAAAACGCCCTTGAAGTTCTAAAGGGCTTAGGTCGCGCATCCTAAGAACATTGAAAAATATCGTGCAGTACTATTTATTTGTTTTTTTTTTATAAAAAAACTTTTGCAAAATATGAAGTGTTATATATATAAATAAACACAAAGAATTGGAGAATTTTTTAAGATAAAAATAAAAAAATCTTTTTTTTCACCAAAAAGGTACAGACTCCCCTTAAACGAGACTTGGATTGATTTAGTAAAAGTCCATTAGCTTGAAACCAACTTTCCAGATTTTGGAATTCTTGTTTTATAAGCTGTGGAAACATTGATTTATCTGGATGGGTGAAGATAGCAGAAGTATCGTCAGCAAACATAACCAATTTAGAATTTAAGGTCATGGGCAAGTCATTGACATAAACCAGGAAGAGTAAGAGTCCAAGAATGGACCCTTGAGGTACACCATCTGTGATTAATCTATAATCAGATTTAATTCCCAGTGACTGCAAATTTATACACTGTTTTCTGTTGGATGGAAATGAAACCAACCATTTACTGGTCCTGCCCGATATACCATAAAACTGCAACTTCCGAATTAGTATATTATGGTTTACACAGTCGAACGCTCTTGACAGGTCACAGAAGAGACCAGATACATTCTGCGACCTGTCAAGAGCATCCGCAACCTCAGATACAAAACTGAATATGGCATCTACAGTGCTTTTACCCCTTCTAAACCCATACTGATTCATGTTGAAGAGTTGACATTTATCAAGGTAATTATACAACCTATTGAAAACTATCTTTTCAAAAAGTTTTGAGAATGTCGGCAGTAATGAAATGGGCCTATAATTAGTTAGTTCTTTTGGATTGCCTTTTTTTATAACTGGTATCATGTTATTAAATTACTTAAAACATGAATGCATATTAAATACACAATCAGTATACATAGCATTGCAATAGAATTTTTTTATTGTCACCGTTGCCTAGCAACTAACTATCCTTTTCTCTGATTCCTCAAATTATATCTTCACATAACCTTAAAGTTGTAGTTGTGTTGACTATCAGTGTGCATTATAATTGTGGTAAATAGTGGTAATAGGGTATAGTATGGTGAACAATAGTTCGTACCACGGACCGAAATGGTTTTGCAGCTCTCGATCGTTTTAAGTTCTCGACTTCGTCTCGAACTTAAAAACTATCTCGAGCCGGCAAAACCAAATGTTTGGCCCTAGGTACGAAATATACTATTATAACTTCATAATCAGCATGAAAATCAAGTGTTAATAATTTTCTGGAAAGTAAAAATAAACAAGATTCACTTGTACTGTTTTAACAAGGTGGTAAATATATACAGGGTGTTTGGTAGTCAGAGTCAAAGATTTTAAAGCAAAGTAGTTATTAGTACAGCATTGATACAAACAATCACACAGTTCTAATGAATTACTATAACGTGCCATCTACAGTCAACGAGCATCAAATGACGTAGGCTACTTTGCGCTCTTAATACACAGTGTATTTATACTACCCTATCTAGTACTGTGGCATATCAACATGGATAAGATAGGCTACTGTATCGCATGCAAATGAAGGTGTGTATTTCAATGCAAATATCAGTATAGGATGAATGTTGGATAAATGGTGTGACATTTTGTAACTAAATAAGATGAACTGTACTTTAACTAGAAAAAAATATACATAAAAGGCTAATGGTAGAAGTCAGCTGGGTCTAGTTTCTAACCCTCTAAAACCTTCTGACTGTTTAGGATCGACCTGGCAACCTTCTGAGCAGGTGTGTGCTAAGTCAACTCGGCTGTCTAGATATTTTAAGAGTATTTAATTCGTCGTTTAATTTAACGACGACAAGGTGCTACTACATCATCCAAATGCTAAACTTAAGTATAATTGTTTAGAATTATCTTTGTTTTAAAGTTCAGTTACCGATTTACATAGAATATTTCAACACAATATCTAACGTCAGTAATGTCTATTCATGCAAACATAGTATAAATATTAAGCTACTAGTTTTAAATAGAACTTTTGTAAGCCCTTCTGTAAGCTCATTCCACAGTATATGGCTATTTACGATGATTTTTGCAGGTTACGCATACAATTTTCTTTCATAGAAATAAAAAAAAAAGACTTTGGATTAAATATTAATTCAGGAAACAGTCTGGTGTAAAAACAGCTTGTAATACAAAACAGGGAATAAATGTATCCATCGTAAGGACAATATTAATTGCTTGTATTCAGGCCCTGATTGTCTCGTTTAACTTCGCTTCCATCTCTTTAATTTAAAAACTCTCTTTAAATTACAACAAATTTTGTTAAGAGTTTTGTTTTTACGAAACATAAAAGTCTCTTGGTGTTCCAATAAGCTTACATACATTAATACTTTGTTACAGTTTTGGGGCCGTCAGAACTCTGTACTCTGAGGTTTTAGTTAACATTCCCCCCTAAACCAAATGCGGCGACTCATTATAACGTGTTTAACATATTTTTGACACATTTTTATTCTATGTAAATAGTAAAAAATAAATAACATTATTGCTTTTCAAGTGAAAACATCCCTATTTCTGATTGTGAGCATATTAAACTCTATTGTTGAATAGGTTTAACTAAATTATTAATCTTCCTTTGTCTAAGTTATGTAAAAAGAGAAACCATTAGAATAAATGAAAAGGTTATTCCAATAAAAGTGGTCAGATCAAATACACCTTATATCGAGTGGAATCAATCTTGAGATGGACCTTTACAGTTGACCAAGCCATATAAAGCTTAGCCAATCCCTTACTTATAAAAGATATGCCACATTTAATCTCCAAGTAGGTTCGATTGGTCGTAGTCCAACTTAATGTTAGGGCATTATGATTATATGCTTATGCTGTTTTCAAGGGGGGCATTTTCACCTTAATGACCTAAAGTAGTGCGAAAACTGTTTATTTGTTTGCTCAATATTTACGTTTTAAAAATATGTTGGTGTTGCATTTTTATGTTGTCAATATGTTTCATAAGGAGACCCTTGATTTCATGTACCTGCTATTTTCAACTGTTAAGAGAGAAGGTTGTCAAGGACAGTAAAAAAAAAAAAAAAAAACATGACGATAGTAGAGAAGAATTACTATTATTTATAGGTTACAAAATTCAGATATTTTAAACACAGGACGAAACACCGTTACTGGATGTATACATAGGACTTATAGGCCTACCAATAATGTTCTTTAATTGTAATATAATAAAATACGGGACTTTACCAAAACAACAAATATATTTTGAACTAGTTAAAAACGCATAAGTAGGTCTGCTGCACATAACCAGCACATATTATATGTCTTAATCATTTTTAGCTATCGAAAATGTATGTCACATTTTATACACCTTGATCGATAAAAACCCTATTACTAAATCCAATCTTTTTGACACATTTGTCTTTCTATGATCAATATAAATTTGATGGTTAACGTTGCTTGTGTAGTTTGGGATGAGTTAACAAATATATAGAATAGGAATAAAGATAATTAAATACAAAAGAAGGAAACACATTTTTGTAGTTAAAATATCTGCGATAGAGATCTTCCAAACAATGCACTTTGTCTAATTTATGGGGTAAAGTTTTACACATCGCTAGAATTTAGAAACAAAATGTCAAGCAAATGTCAAGGTTTGGTATACAATAAAATACACTAATTCTCACAATACATGCAATCTATGATATTCCAAAATAAAAGTACGTGTTGACCCTGTCGATCACCAATAATGTTTTAAATAAGAATTTGAAAAGCTAACGATAAAATATATATCTTATATTTAAGATAAATAAATATAAT
The DNA here is from genome assembly GCF_028750875.1 of Macrosteles quadrilineatus. Taxonomy (NCBI): domain Eukaryota; kingdom Metazoa; phylum Arthropoda; class Insecta; order Hemiptera; family Cicadellidae; genus Macrosteles; species Macrosteles quadrilineatus. The sequence goes on from NW_026542597.1 coordinate 64,426,875, forward strand.
TAAATGTAACGGTTTTGTATCCTAATTTCACCTTACAAATTTGATTCTAATAAGGATATTACTATTTCCAAGAGAAAATTTCTGAATAACAATATCGGAACCCTGATAATTATACAACCAGTACTAAGAGATGCGCAAGAAGGGAATCTTTGCCTTGTATTTTTGCATGATGTGTATGCATTGCTTTCGTATAAGCGTTTGTATAAGTTAATTATTACTTTTACCATTCACTATGTTGGATAAGTTTAGATAGATAAGCAGTGGTATCAGTAGTAAAGTTGCATGATTATTTATCAAAAAATTTCTCTTTAAATTATACCGTAGATAAAAAATTGATTGATGGCTCGACTTCGTTTTAGAATGTAGTCTGCTGCGGATTCGTTTTTCTTGTTTATCAAAGGGCAGGATATAAGACACCCGCCACAAAGACAGACAATGTTCGCCCAAACTCCACCCACATTAAGCCATGATCTCCATTTTTAACACTATCCAACGTGAATTTTATTAGGCAAATAACTCATATAAATGAATGTTATTATATCTTGTTTAAATGTTTACTCCTATAGCTTGTCATCGACCTAACATTTTAAACCAAAATTAAATGCATTTCATGTATCAACTGTGAAAATGTACAAATAATGAAATAAATAATACTAAGATAGTGTTAGTTGAATAGTGTAAAAATATTCAACCTAAGGTTTAAGTTATCACTTATTAGGAGTTTATTTTGTATTCAAGTACGATGACTTTTTTTTGACCCCGTTAAGTTTCTAAAAATACTCGTACATTCATACGTCTTAACATATAACTAGAGGTTAAAAAACCTTAATATACCAATTTGGTCAACGTCACCAATGCGATAAACGTAATTTGTGTCGTTGATCATATTGCCAGATTAAGTTATTTTAAACTCTAGTTATAATTTTAATTATGAACCACAGTTTTATGTCACGCAATTTTGTTTTGTCGATTTAGTATAAAAAGTAACCAGAAGCCCATTTGGACGCAAGCCGTAAGCAATAATCGCAGGTACTACTCTAATTCTTCCAGATGTTGCGATTGTTCTTCATCGTGGAGATGTCAATTAATTGTTCTGATACTTGCGACGAAAAGAATAAAAAAAATTCACTAGAGCTTTATTAAGTTAAAATAAATATATCCCACATAACGTTCATTCACATGCGAAATCGTCAAACAAATTTGGACGATGTCACAAACGTAGATAACATGTTAGTGCGTTTTATAATTTCCAAATAAAAATGATTATTTACTATTATATCATTTACTATTTGATTGATTGATTGATTATTTGAAAGGCATCTTACTAAATATCAAGCCACAATGTCAAATCAATCAAAAAACAATCCAGTTGAAGGCAATGTCCAAAAAATCCTGCCATCTTCGATCTGAGACCCATATTTGATATGTTATTCCTTATATCAAGTTAGGAATCTGACGCAAAAAAACTTTTCTATTAAAATAGTTTTTACTTTAAAGGTGTTTTTAACAGGTTATTGCATTACTGATTTACAATTAAAACTGTTTCAATTTATTGAGTATTGCTGAAAAATATACTGTATAATACCAGAAACAGTACTAAGAGCAAAAATGTTGTATCAGTATCTACCTATTCCATGAAAAAGGTAACAGAAAGATTATAGGTTATGGGGTATAAGAGTGTGATTCAATTAAAATGAACAGTGAGTTAACCCAGAACTAATTTGATTAATTGCCTTAAAGAAATTAAAACAAGTGAAATATTTAGAAAATAAATATGTAAAGATAAATCCAATTAGCGCTACAATGAACCTTAAACAAACAATATGAACAATCATGTATCATCAAACCTCAAAAAATATCTTTACGATTTTGTATAACATAAATATTTAATAATAGAATTGGGGAGGAAAATATTACAGATACTGCTTGTTAGGTGTTGTCGTTGCTGTGTTAGGCACATAGAAGTGTATTCACTTTGTGCAAACATTACGGCAAACTTGAGCAAGCTAGTTATGCAGCTTTGATGATTATCAGACAGTATAACTTGGAACAAAATAAACACGATTGATGTATCAATGATTATCAAACAAGTAAACATCTACCGGTGATTGATAAATCGTAAGCAAACGTCAGCTAACTAGTTGCGAATGTTTGGTGATTATTACTAGGAAAATGTTTTAATTTTATTGTGATACTATACATAACGACATAGTCTCCATTTAATCATTGCATTCTACATCTCACAGATATTAAGATTAGTCCTTAAGCGTCAAAAATCGTGAATAAGCGATTATCTTCAACTTTTTCCAAGAATGAAGACCTGAATATAAAATACAGAAATTCTCTTGATACTTGGCTTGAACAGTTAGTTCAATCTCTCCCTTTCTGTGTAATGCTGGATTTTATATTGTTTTAATAAATTCAAAAAAGGAAACATTTATTTTGATGTAAACAGTTTCATTACGTATCTGATATCAAGATCTGACATAATATGAACATTTAAGCTCCAGATAATAGATCAGAGATCTTCCACACAGTATACTTAGTTAGCTTCATTGAGTAGCATTATATTTTCAACAACGCAAAATGTCAGCAAAAAGGATGAATAACGTAGGCGTAAAATACTATGAATTATTTATCATCAAAATATCAATGGGAAATTTTCCATGTAATATGCAATCTTATGTTTATCCATCAATACAACTTATTTTACGTAATATATTTTTTACGCATATTTTGAAATAAAATAAAATAAAAAGATTGTGATAACTATATCAAGAAAATAATATCCGTTATCCTATCACTCAACTTAACTGAGTTTCAAAATCATAAATGGCAGAAAAGAAATGTTACAAATATATAAATGTATGCAAAGTAACTTAAGGTAGAAAATAAATCATGAATACAAAGTAACCCTCCGATTCATTCTGATCTTCCACTGAAATATGTCAGGTAGATTTAGTGATTACAAAGTGGGGATATGAGAACAGATTGCATCATAAACTAGTTATATAACTTGCATTTGCCGTATATTTATAGACCAGGATTGTATCTTGGGGATAAATATAATCTTATAAAACAAATTCCTAACTTATAACCATACTATCTAGATTGCCTATTTCTATGGCTATAATCAATACCTAGTACTGTACACCTAAGCTATTCATAACTCTAACTTTCATTTTTGTTATGTTCAAAATAGAATGTTAGTCGATGAAGTTGACAAAGTAATGTTTGGAATATCTCTGATCTGTTTGCTGGAACTGAGATGTTCATTTGTATATGTCAGATACGTAACGGGATTGTTTACATCTATGAAAATCTTTCCTTAATTTGTATTTATACATTCAATTTATAATCCAGCATCACACAAGTAACGTCAACCCCCAGACCTGTTTCTGTTGTTAATTAAAGCAAATGAGTTTCAGAGGATTCGCATTGTCTTAATTATCATACAGGCTCTACATATTTAAAATTATATGTTCGGCACTAAGTAGGAAATAATATACAGGGTGTTTTTTTAAAAACTTGCATCTTTATTTATGTAAAAACCGCAATAGATAGAAATATGCAGTTTGCGGGAATCATCTATTGACGTAGGGGGGCCAATTGTTTTGAATTCAACGTTACATTCACATTCCCCCCTTTCCCCCCCTGCCACCAACTTATTTTTTTTAAATAGCAAGGTACCCCTTGTGACATATCAAATAAAAGAGCATTAAAAAAGAAAATGTTTGATGAAAAAAAATTGAAAATCGGTTCATAAATTTGTGAGATATTCCCCCCCTCACCCCCCCGGAACTTAATTTTTTTTTAAAGCAAAGTACCCCTTGTGACATATCAAATGAAAGAGCATGAAAAAAGAAAATTTTTGGTGAAAAAAAATTTAAAATCGGCTCATGAATTTGTGAGATAATCACCCCCCTTTTCCCCTACCTATAACTTGTTTTTTAATAGCAAGGTACCCGCCCTTGTGACATATCAAATGAAAAATAAATTTCGCCAAAAATTTTCTTTTTTCATGCTCTTTCATTTGATATGTCACAAGGGGTACTTTGCTATTAAAAAAAAAATAAGTTCGGGGGGGTGAGGGGGGAAATATCTCACAAATTTATGAACCGATTTTCAATTTTTTTTCATCAAAAATTTTCTTTTTTCATGCTCTTTTATTTGATATGTCACAAGGGGTACCTTGCTATTTAAAAAAATTAAGTTGGGGTCAGGGGGGGAAAGGGGGGGAATGTGAATGTAACGTTGAATTCAAAACAATTGGTCCCCCTACGTCAATAGATGATTCCCGCAAACTGCATATTTCTATCTATTGCGGTTTTTACATAAATAAAGATGCAAGTTTTAAAAAAAACACCCTGTATATAAAATGATATAATTTGTGTTTATCACTATATCGATTCTTTCAGACGCAAATAATCGGAAATTAGTCAAAGGTATGTAACAAAAATACAATCTTGTTCAACCTAAATTTACAACTTGTTCAAATTACATAAATTAACAATTACTAAAAATTACCCCCAAACAAAGAACTGTACAACGAACGTGGAAAAATAAGGGGCTTTTTAAAATTATTGGTATTAAAATAAAACTGTGATATAAAATTATAAAAATATAAGCAAAAAATCCTCAAAGATTTTTCAATTCTCATCTTAAGCTACACGTTATTGGTTTTATGTTTAGTTACTACCTTAAATCACATTTATTTCTTTTTCAGTCAATATTTTACATTATAATAGAGCCACAACTGAATGTACTTATTTTAAAATTCTTAGGAGCTAAAAGCAATCTAAGGTTCAGGGTTAAGGTATACATTTCAAAGCTTTTCTTATCTTATTCGAATGAGAACGAGAATAATAAATAGGTTATGAATAAATAATGTTTTCAGCCTAAACAATTTTTCAAATGCTACATTGTGCAGGCAGTTTATGTGAAGACTACTGATAATCTACTGTTTGGTTGCAGTTGCTAAGGAATATATCTTATGTAATAATAGTGGAAGAGGGGTTATACATTATAAAATTCTCTGCTTTATTTTCATAAGCAATTTATATTTTATGCATTGTCTCACTGAAAGACAATAAAGACGTATTGATTGAATGATTTGGGTCACCTTCCTGAGGTATAACTCATTGAGAGCTTGCAGACATTCATCAGAGGATTTGACTTTGACGGCCTCTGAGGACATCGACTAATTGTGGTGTTCATCAATACAAACAAGCCTGAGGTGTTTAGGGACCTGGGTCCCCACCATCCGACTAGATAAGATTCAATAATATATTTTAATTAACTTATGTATTCAAAGACGTGACTATTTTAATAAGTACATATTTGTAGGTAAAATAAAAATAATGTGGGTGTGTTATGTTAAAATAGAACTACACAAGTGTAACCTGTTCCAATTGGTTGTGTTGTTAAGTAATAATTTATGAAGAAATTCCCTACAACATATTTAACAACCCGTTTTTAAAAATTAGTGATTCTCTCAAAATTAACTTAAAAACTTATCTCTTTCAGTAACCTGTATAATTAGTTTTCAAAACTAATTTTATGTGGTTGGATTTAGTCACTAGAAGAAACGTTATATATTTAATTGCCTTTCGAGATTCTAATATCAATAGCTAGATCATACTTAAGATGTATTTTGTTTGGTTTCCAAAAGTGAATAAGATATAGTGAATACATAAATCCATTTTATCACTTTCCCCTTTAAGGAATTTTGCATTGTTCGGAAAAGTACCAAGATTCAGCAATTCATAAGTGTGATCACAAATCTTTCAAAAGACCTTATAAGCTGGAGAGAAGTGGTATAAATCAAAGTAACTAATCTCTTTCCAAGAATACTGTAACTGCTACAAATCTTGTTCGACATTTGTTCTACAACTGAGTGATCTACAACGGCTTCATCTCTGTATTATTGTTGGGATGTAGGATGGTTTCATAAACCATAATTTCTACCTTGATTGCCTATTAAGTTGTTTACTAAGGCAATAAGCCTCGGATATACCAAGTACTAAGTGTACGTGCTGACATGACAATACACACGAACATTGTATCATATACCCTCATTAATCTGTACCGGTCGTAATTCTTCCTTCCTTTAACAGCCATGTTTTGTTCTTGAGGACATAAATAAACTAAAGTATCAGAGTAATGTTATAATATATCGTACTGTACACCTTTTACAATGTCGTGATTCTCTATATTGTTTGAAGTTTATCGTTTTATTCATATTTATTTGTTAAAAACAATTTTTTTAAATTTTATTGTGTTAGTAAATGGATCATTGAACATGTAAATATTGTTAATAGTTTATCATGTTTTCTATAATGTATTGCATATACAAATAGCGACGAATAAACATTTAGTTTGCTAATATAAATATAATATTAGTTTTACAATGTAGAAAAACTACAATGGTTGTCATAGAAATAACCTTCTTTAGAGAAGGTAAGAGTGTTGATGTTAGAACCACAATTGAGAGCTGCACTGACCATCAAGATAGTATAGGTAATTGGGTATTTATTTGATTAACTGGGGCATATTACTACCAAGTAGGCTTCTATTTTGACTAACATGGTCTACTGGCTATTACATCTTTACCTGTTTTAATATTTTTGTTTACCATCATTTCGGAAAATAAACTATGTAAACTAACTGGTTTTAATTACAATAGTAGCCGAAATTAGTATAGTAAAACTTTCAACAAATTTCAAAATTTTAACACAAAAATATTAATCAACAATTAAAAAGAAATTGAAATTTGTCTTGTGTCCTGGTAATAGGCAATTTGTTTGATCACAAATATTTAAAAACACTATTTAGTAAATTGAAATGTATTAAGTTCTATGAAATAAGTAAAATATTCAAATGTGTAAGTCTTTTTGTATTATTGTTCATAATATTAAATATAACATTGCTTAAGAAGAACAGATAACGATTGAAGGATAGCTTTGGCACTATCACGTCCCGGCAGAAACACAGGGTTAAGGCTGGCCTTTGAAATGATGATTATCATGTCCTTCCAAGTCCTACGAGGAATTTTTACTGCTATGGAAGATTTTTTTTACGATGTAGTAAGTTCAGAGGGCAAGATCAATATTTGAGTTGTAGTTTGATCAATATTTTAGGGTAAAATAGATTTTCTTTACACCTCGATGCTTTCCTAATTACAACGAGAAAGAGGTCGTTAAGTATCGTAAACAACTTTTTACGATTTATTAATAAAGGAGTGTTCATTCGCTATCATATAACATGTGTTCATATTAACTTTATAATCAATATTTTTAATTTAGCTAATTAACTTACTTAATACATTATTAATTCAACCTGAGTGAAGCTCGGTCTCCCGGTACTAATTTATAAAGTATAAACTTGATTAAAGTTCGAATATAATAATAAAGAAAATAAATTTAGGCATTAGATTTTAAACGACTTGATATCAATCTGAAGAAAACCCATCAGCAAAAAACCTGTGTATTATGTATTTGTCTGGAAATGTAGCAAGTCAATCTTGTTTTCATGTTATGGATTCTTTTGTCTTTCACGATTTAAAAATCAGAAAACAATATTATGCATTCATATCTTACATAGTTCTCATTTCCCTTTGAAGACAATTCATCAGAAAAGTGTTTTTACACCTACAATGTTTAATTCCATACAAAGATTATTTAAGTGGTAACTAATAAATAGCATTAATTTTGCATATCGATACTGCCTATTAACAGCATCATTTGCTATATATTAAATACTTTTGTCAATTGCAGGCTATGTCTTTATAGCCTGCAATTGATAAAAGTATAAAAGCAAGTAATATTACCCATTCAAGAAATATATTAGGATACATATTAATAAGAATATAACAAAAAAGAATTTCCAACTATGAGCAATTTATGCAAACTTAACTTAAATACCAAATTATTATGGCAACTACAAAACCCTAAGGGAAACGTTTTCAGAACCTCTTTAAGATAACACGAAATCCCTTGCCTTTTCCAAAAAATTATAATACTTTCAAGAGATGTTACCTCACCATAACCGTCTTGTTAGAAACATGTTTCCACTTTCTGCTCTCATAACCAAACACCTGAGGGTTCTCCCAACGTTTCCTAAGCATTTTGTGTCTTTTACAAGTACAAAAGCTATACTTTACAAATTAATTATTTACCTTTGCATTTAGGCCTACTATATTCAAGGAATTTTAACCATCCAGATTCTTGCAGCTAACGACCTACACGCAAACTGCAGAAAAGTTTAAATAATATTGTTAACTAAACACGTGATTGCAATGCACAGAAATCATATGAAACAGTAGGATTTACCCAAAACCAGACAATTTTAAATTCAGAATTTATTTTAAAACAAACATTTACCAAAACAATAGTTTCAACCGAAGATGTCTTCTTATTTATTGGGTTTTAGCCATTATTAAGAATCAAGACCATTTGCTAAGCTTCTGAAATATTAAGATTTATCAAACGAAACACTATTAATCCTCAATTTTGCAATCATACCATACATCTTGTGAGTAAACCTAAATATTATCGTATGAAACCATATATCCCTATTCAAGTTCTTTGGGCTTTGCATGAACCAGCGGAGACTGATGAGAAGTCATTTGCTTATTCATTGGACGTATGCTTGGCTTAGTCACTGCTCCTTCTCTTTGATGAATCCCAATGATTTGGCTTATAATCACAGAAAATTTATTTAAAATATCTTTAACATTTTTATGTACATCCCATGTTTTTAAAAGCAACTTATAAAATATTTTATGTTGCCTAGAACTAACAATGAAGTTATTTTAAAATTCTTTTTCGTTTAAACCATTAACGTAGTTCAAAACTACTGCGATATACAAATCAATGATGTCATGACACAATTTCCTGTGTAATCTTAAGTTCACTATAAAATGTCTGTTATGCAATGATCCAAACTAGTTTTATTTTAACAAAACACAACTATAACACAATTTACTATACTGACCCTTTTATACGAACGAGTATAAAAAATAATAAAAATACGAATTGATAAACAGATTGAAATATATAAAACTCAGCAGTAAAAATTATTATAATAACCTCATACATTTTTTAACAAGGCATTTTCAACCATCCTATAATCTAGGAAATAATATAATGCTGAATGTACACGATAATTACGGTAACGACTAATATTAATTGCATAGATCTCGTCGGAGCATATTGCAAATGACATGGCCATCACTCACTGAAGACCCTTGACAAAATATATTGTTGCGGTGGATGCAGATGTCATTGTTAGATCGCATCATACAAATTATAGTTTGTATTTATTTCCATGTTCAAATAAATCTATTTAAATACTTCACTATCCGATTTTTCTGCACACTACAGAGCAATAACATTGATAACACTAAACATAGATCCTAGACCTTACTAAAGCATTAAAAATCTTTTAATAAAAAAATACATCAGGTGTAGGATAAAACATTGGTAACTACATGTTTTACGTCGTTTTTACAGAAAGAACATTGTACGCTAATTTTGAAATAAATGTACAGTATGGAAATCCCAATATAATCCAAAAATAAAACTAAATAGCGAACCGACATGATTTGGATTTTATTTTAGGGTAAAAAATATAAAGTAATAATTGCATAATATATTCGCCCTTCAATTATTCCCGATCCCAATATCTTGGCATGAGATCAATAACGATAAATAACCTAGAGCAAAGAAATTATTGGCTAGGTCCGATAAGCCGGTCATAATGTAATTAATTTTCCATACCAACTATTGATTTTAATTCTTTGTACGGTTACATTAAATGTATACACTTTGCCGTTTCATTAACAATAAACGCTATAATATGTAAAGGACTACAAAAATTTTTTTTGAAGTAGGTAGCAGTTGATTTATTATGCTCACGTTTTACTTTAAAACGATATAATGGCTCGACTCAAAATTTATTTGTTTATTCAATTAAACCTTATCAAAAAAAATTACCCTGGGATTTTTAAGCTTGTATTTTCCTTGTCGGATATCTTCGTATTTTTTTGTTGTTTTTTTTTTTGTTTTTTGTTTTTTTTTTGCTTCTTAGTAATTTCAGTATATTATTTACTACTTTAATTGTCTTATAAGAGCTTAAAGTAGATAAGTGAAATTTTAATGTTAAATGTATGGTAAAAAAAAATTAAAATAAAAAACTTTCGTATCGTGAGAAATAACACAACGCGTACTAAAGTGTAGCTAGTGTTTTAAACATCAAAATAAACATCAGCAAACAGCAACAACGGAACTCTCTGTCGATTAACAAACAAGATACTTGTAACTTGGTTGAGATAGCGAGGAACATCAAACATCCAAAACAAAACTTTCCGAACTCATGAACGCGATAAGGCAATCTAATGTTAATGGCAAGGTCTTTGAGTTGAGTCTTAAAGCGAAACATTTGTATTTGGCGGACTTTTACCTTACCTGCTTACAATATTAATTGTTATTAAAAACACGATATTTTACTTAAAGTTTACATCTGTATAGCGCAAGTTTTATTGGTTGGAGAACAATATATTTCTTTTTATAAACAAAGAAGCATTTTGCATATGAGTAAGTTTTATTTATTTAATGGATTCATTTGATAACTGACAATATATACCAACACTTTAATTAGATTTTAAATGAGAAACTATTTGCTAATTTCTGTGTGTAAACATAAAAAGTGGTATTAAAAAGAAGCGTCCTAATATTTAATCACGATTAATACTTGACATAGTCTTGTATTTAATGTAAAATTATTATTATCAAAATTTTGATTGCCGTAATTACTAATAAGTTATAAAAACATTAAAAAATGTACTAGTAAATTTGAAATAATCATAGTAAACCTTGAAAAAATATAAAACAACACGTTAGAAATTGTGATTTTTAAGACTTAAATAACTTGTAGGGAAGTGACACGATCTATTTGACCTCCAGGTTAATCAAATTGAAATAGAAAATATTTAATTAATAATTTGAAAATGTCCAGTTCTTGGATAGAGGTTTTGTTAATTACTCATTTGATTTGCATTCTTGCAAAGCAAGGAAAGAGTGGAATCGATTGAATAAAACGAAACATTGATTCGAAAGGTAGGGTAATCCCTGTTCTTTGATAATTTTCTTAAAAATACTTTATAAGTGGCGTCCCCATCTTAATGATTGATAATTGATGATTGATAATTGATAAGTCTTTTTTTCTTATAAGTTTAAACAGATATGTTCTTCCACAGCCTTAACGTTTTATGGCACATTATTATATAATATTATAGAAATCGCTTACACATTGAGTAGAATAGTAAATAATAAAGCTGTTTATCAAAATATTAAAAAGACAAAAAAAACTTAACCAAGGAAGATATACCATTATCACTATTAACCGTCATGTACGTTACCTTGACCCAACAACTTGCAAAAACATTTAAAACAGAGACAAGCTTAATTATTTTTATTTTCGTTACTAGAAATAACAAGTACATTCAGCATGAAAAATTTCCAAGATTGTTTGATACTCACCTAAAATATCTAGTCACCCTTATTCACAAACAAAATTCTTTTGAAGCGTAGAAGTACGAATTTTATTAAATAAAACTTTTCTGAAAAAATTTGAAACGTTGATGTGGAGAAATGTTTCTGTACAATTGTTGTAAGAATTAGATTAACTGGATACAATAAAGTGATATCAAATCAAATCAAATCAAATCAGTTTTATTTCCACAATATATACAAATTTACAATTTTTCAAAAAAATAAAATAAAAATATATATAGTCCTGAAGCATTATACAGTAATTGTTAACGTAAATTAATTCTAGTAAAATTAATTTATAAGTTATAAAAGTAAAAACTTAAATACTAGTTGAATGTTTGCTCCGGCTTGAATAATAACTAATTTAATATATAATGGAAATGAGTCTACATAGACCTCAGTGGTCTGTGCGTAGACTCGAGTTGTTAAAAATTATATATATATTTTTTGAGCTAATTTGCAATTGAAGAAAAAGTTTAAAATTAAATAAAAATGTACTAAGTGCTATGGGAACGTGTAAAGATAAAAAATAAGTTTAAAGATTATATAAAAAATTGGAGTAAATATTAATTAAAATTTTTAATAACAGAATTGTTTAAAGGGGAAGCCAATAAATAAAATGGAAAAGAATTTTGTTGGTTATATACACTTAAATGATCTTAGATGTTGGCTTTATAAATTAAAAAGTGATATAATACTAAAAAATGTTTTTCTTAAGAGATAAGGAAGTGCTGAATAATGGTAGTCTTGTGAAAGTGTTAAACTCCCCAGACAAAGGCTCAGTGAAACTGTCAATTTCCAATGAGATCATTACTCTCTCCAGTCTCTTACACTCTGAACCATTAGTCATTTTGATTCATTTATTTTTATCTCATGTAGTTAAATTCTCATGTAGGCTTAGTTTTAAGAAGGTTATCTAAATTAAGTTGCTTATATTATACAAATACAATTAGTTTAATTTAGGAATTGACCTTTTAAAATATGAGAAAGGGTGAAATCGATTTATTTACTATATCCTTAAGCTGGATAGTAATATAGGCCTTACTTCCTATATTTCCAATTGTACTTTGAATGAGTTGATTTTTCTATCCCAAGTAGGTTTTGAGAACTACTCTACGAGATTACCTTCTAAATCGTTAAACATCACTTACATGGTAAAAAATACTTAAAGGCTACATAGCAAAATAGCTTCTTAGCTTAAACAGATCATAAAAAGTTTCGTTGTTTTTACCAAACAACATGCTCTTGACCCAACACATTGTAAACGCTTTTGAAGCAGAGCCAAGCCTAAGTGGTATTATGGTTCCTGGAAATTAACAGGAAGTGCCTTCTGTTTGGAGACTTGCCAACGTAGTTTGATGTTCACCTTTATCCCTTCATCCCATAGATATCATATCACATATCTGCAGAGACTCTGTTGAAATCTATATTAAATTGGTTATATTTGAGAAACGCACCTTGTTAGATGAGTAAGTAAAAAATTCACATGTATATAGATAATGCTTTACAGCTACATAGTAAAAATGGGAGCTTTAAACAGATTATTTAGTTTCTGTTTGGCTTGTTAACTTGTTAGAATAAGAGACTATTAACTTATGTGTGGAAACTGCTGGGCCATGGTGCAAGGAAGGCAAGAACTGGGTAAATCAAATAGGTCGCAAGCTAATAGAAGAAAACAGGCGACCACAAAGCAAGGAGCCACTTAATACAACGAATTGCCATGGCCATACAGAAAGGAAATGCCGCCAGCATAATTGGTTCCACACCCACAGACGACGACCTTTCATCAATATTTTATTTGTAAAATTAATGTAAGAATCAAATTTTGTCTATTTGTGAATAAAAAAAAATAAAAAAAAATAAAGACTATTAACTTTAACATTTGAACATAGCTGATGAAGGTGTTGAGTAAAATGTTATTAACACAATAATAAAATGTCATAAACATAGAAAATCATAATAACTATAGTATCTAATATAGTAACTTATAGGCCATAAGTAAAAGCTTACCGTACGAGTATGATCGAGACTTCATGTGATTAAAACTAACACCTTCTGGGGTGAGTCACGAACGATACTCGTCTTTTCACTCCATCAGTAGTAAATAGGGAAACCATTAAATTATAAACCCTATTTTTTTAAGTAATATGATTAATAATTAATAAAGACGTGATTGTAAAATATTTGCAATCTAACAAACATTTCAACTAAGTTGAAATCTGTGCAAGTACTGTAGAACGAGTATTCCCAAACTTAAATTGTGTTATATGATTGTGGAACTTCTTTCATAGGCTACTAAAGAAACCCATGTAATCTTTTGAACAAGCGCTTGGTAGGTTTACTGGACTCCAGAATTACCAACCACATTCTGTAAACAATGTCCTTGGTCTACGAAGAGTTCAAAATCAAAATGCTCACTGTACAGTGTGGCAACGACGTGTTAAGTAAGAATTTAAATAAGTAACCTTAAGAGGTACACAAGATTTCTTACACTGTGGTACTTTGTGGTTAAAAAAAAATTATAAGCTCACCTAGTGTCTTTGGATCGATATGTTTGCGTTTAATACAGCAAATATTTTAGCAAGATAGTGTAATACTATTTGATAACAGTCTATTTGTCAAATAGATAACAGTCAAATAGATAAATAGACTATTTGATTGAGATTGTGCCGCCTTGTTTACTAGAATATTTTACTAAAACTGTTTTGATACCTATTTTTGACAAGACATTCAGTTTCATTGTTTCGCACACGACCAAACAATCTTACGAGATTGCCAGTCACAAAACATCTGAGTTTATGTGTTGAATATACATAACAAAACAAGTACAAAATACAACAAAATATAGCCATTTAGCACCCATCAGCTCAGCCTTAAGTAAAACATAAAATTCCCTTTAGAGCGAAACTTATTGCCCAATAAACTAAAACCTTGGCTTTTCAAGAACGAGGGATTCACGACTTGGGAAGATTAATGAGATCATATAAATCATCACCTTCCCTTTCAAAGCGACAATAATAGCTTCTTATAGACTATTCTAAAGTTAGAAAAATATTTGTGGTTCGCTTGATGTTGTTTTGACGTTAATGAAATTTGGCCTAATGAAAGCGTAGTTTACTTTCAGGCATTTTGAGGAACTGTAAGAATTATAATTTTAAAAATTTAAATACTACTTAAAAAATCTTTTTTACACAAGAGATGTTTTTAGAGTTAATTTACCTTAGTCTCTTTGTAAGGTACAAACATCGTTTCTGTGGATTTAGTGAGGGATAAATTGCCCGTAGCAAACAACAGTCTAGTTATTATCTCAATACCACCAACCAATGTTCCTAACCTAATATATACCACTCAGATTTCAACTGTTGTATTCCATTATTGTGGGAAACCTTATTACATTTTTAAACAATTTGTTAACTTTTATGAAAATGAGATTCCTGAGTGGGTTTGATTGGTCGAAGTAAAATTTATAGAACTACATTAACTGAAAATAAATAAAATAAATTTGAAAATACGTGTTTAGTTAATATTTTACACACACTTCACAGGTTTCACACTTTACACGATTAGAATTATTTAAGCACCCAATGCAATCACCATCTCCACTAAAGATACCTATATTCAGTTGACAAGGAGGTACTTCAATCTATGTATACCATAAACACACAGTCCATGCAAACACATGATATTAGATCCTTTGTATCAGATCACTCCACTGATCAACATGTAGAGGCTGTGTAGGCTATGTGACATGAGATGTCTAGTTACATAGTGTATATTGACAACTCAGTACACACTGGAACAATTGATACTCGTGAGTGTAACTATACATAATACCTAAGCATTCAATACAACAATAGGTGGAAAACCCATATGGAATTGTTTTCATCATAACATGTTTATCCTTATCCTGAAACTAACTTGAAATGAATGATAACAATTAAGAAATGCAAATAAAAGCGAACGTGTATTAAATATATTTAATGTAATTAGAACACTAAACTGGTTGTAAACAAAAAACTATGTTTTACATTTTACCATAATATAGGTTTTATACAGTATTGAGATGATACATTTTAAACTAATCTTAGTCTGTATAGACCTAAGCTTAATTGATAATAAGATTATCAATAATCAATAATTTTTATGTATTAGATGAAAGTAAACATTCATAATATTAGGTAATGTATTCGTACAACTTAACAAGGTTTGTTTTCATAAAATGAGAAAAGTTGATGGTTTAGGAAAAGTAAAGATTATATTCCAGGCCACCTATTTAATTTTAAGGACGTTTCTATCAAGTAAACATTAACTTATTTCCTCAATAGCTTAAGCTTTCGCTAATTCT
The DNA here is from genome assembly GCF_028750875.1 of Macrosteles quadrilineatus. Taxonomy (NCBI): domain Eukaryota; kingdom Metazoa; phylum Arthropoda; class Insecta; order Hemiptera; family Cicadellidae; genus Macrosteles; species Macrosteles quadrilineatus. The sequence continues at coordinate 64,442,772 of NW_026542597.1, forward strand.
CTCTGATATGAATATATTTGCAGATTTAGAACTATTATTTCCACAAATAAATTCAAGTTTTGTAAGATGTGTGTGTGTGTGGGTTTATAATAAAGATTTACCAATAATTGCATGTCATTTCAAATATTTTAAATTATTCTAGATAGCGAAATCTTTATTGTTTTATTATACTTAAAACATCCATCAAAATACGATCGGTCAATCAATTTGTTCACCTAAAGCCCCTAAATTTTAATAAAAGGTAATTCATCAACAGAAAGCATTAACCAGTCACATATACTGTAGTTGGCAACATGTTAGCTATTGGTTTTTTTTCGATATTTAAAGGACCCAAGTGATCATTTATGAGTAGTAATCAGAAAAAAAACCAGCAAACTTTAAAGCAGTTGTAATTCAAAAAGATTTATTGGGTATAATAGAACAAATTTATTCATTAAAGTAATTTATTAATTCATATATAATCATTTTAAATCGTTGCAATATGAGTATTATGTTTATATATATTTCATCGAAAAGTCTTATAAACTAATTTATTAGTAAACTAAACAGTCAATGTGTCTATCTAAACCAGTACCTTTTTATAAGGTTTTTTTTGGGAACGGTCTAAATTCTGGTCTTATTACTAACTAAAGTCGACCTATTGCTAGAAATTAATTAAAATCCTAAAGACAAGTAATTGGAATCTTAGTCTGGCAATGACCTCGCTTGGAATCGAACAAGCGAACTTCAGATTTGAAAGCGAACCCCATAACCCAGCTACCTAGACAATTAAATTTAGATTGACTGTAATACAAAATGCTTTAAATCATAAACAAAACTCTAAACTTACCTGTCTGCCGGTTTGTGAATTTAAATATACTGTACTCCCAACTTTTCGTCATAGAAATATTTACCTAATACTATTTTGAGATACGTTTAACTTCAGCTCCTCTATTAGCCGTATGATTGGATTAGTTAATTTCAAAGCCGAGGGCTAATAGTTAAAAACCGAAAACAATCCTGCAAATAATTTTGTAAAAAAGCTTGAACTTATTCAATATTTTAAATAAAAATATAAATTATTATTAAACATTTGCATCCAAGAACATTAATAAAATTTTGAGAAAGAGCTAAAAAACTATCTATTGAATTGCGTTTTAGCCGGACAATCCTAGGTTTTAAGACAAATCAATTACTGAATTAAAAATAAATTTGACAGATATAGGTTTAATGGAGCCTACAAATGGAGTCAAGTCTAAATTAGGAGCTCAACACAAGCAATGATCGCCGTAATTACTCCAGTTCCTCGAGTTGTTGAAATTGCTCTCAGTCGTCGAGATGACTATTGTTAAGAAATGTCAGTCCTGTTGTTGTTGTTAAAATATCGTGTGCCTCATCGCTAGTAAGAAGCTTTACTAAATAAAAAAAGTAAGATTTACCCTTAAATAAATGAATTAAAAAAAAGTCGGGATCACATAAGTTTGCAGTTGGTGGCAGCCAATCACAAGGCAAGGTTAGTGCGACGTTGCCACATCGCCCGTTGACAACACTAATTAAAATATACTAAGCAATATTTTCAAATCAGCTGGTATTATTAGATTTGGCAACACCGCACGGTTCTCATTGGTTCATTCAAACCCATATGGTAAATAGGCTCCTCCCTCAACTGCAAACTTACGTGGTCCCGGCTTTTTTTATAATTTATTTTATATAAATTAATTTCTCTTTGAAATTATTTTAGATTTCTGGGGAATTTGAAAGTTAAAACCTAAAAGTTACACTAGACATCAACATCACAAATATAAAAAAAAAACTTTATGTGACTGAAATGATAACCAATTGCAAACAGATTGATTCGCTTTTTGTCAATAAGTCAATAAGTCATTTATTGGGCCAAATTAACAATACTTGCATTAGCCAAGTCAGTACAAGAAAAATAAATTCATTACATCTTAATAACAAAAAAATCCTTACTGTAAAAAATTCTATAACTAAATAACTAAACATGCGAACATGACTTTGTGAATGACCACTAAAGTAGAAATTCACGGACGCTGTAAAATGATCTATCTAACAACATGGACTTTAGACCTGTTCTAAACTTTTTTGGATCTTGTTCGGCCTTCAATTGAGGTGGAAGTCTATTAAATAGTTTTACAGAATTGTAATGGAAGTTTCTTTGAAAGAAAGAAGTGGAATGCCGGGGAATTGGTAGATTTAAAGTATTGCGCAATGGATACCTGGAATTTTTTTCAGATGAGAAAAAGGAAGTATTTTTGCTATGGAAAGATAGAGTTTCGAGATAGATGGGAAAGTTAAAATTTTAAATTCTCTGAAATAATCTCTGCATGATTGTTGTTTGAAAATAGAAAACACAATTCGAATTGCCCTTCTCTGAAGCCTAAACAAGAACCTAGTCCTCTCACTTTCGCACCCCCAAACAGGAACCGCATAAGTCAGATGAGGGTAGACAAGCCCATAATAGGCTGATAATAGGACATCAGTGGTGGCTGATTGGCTGAGAACTCTCAGCATAAATATACCCACCTATACTTTCTTGCTGACGTGCTCGATGTGGCTGTGGAATTTGAGGTTTTCATCAAGTACAAGACCGAGGTTGTTTCAAGGCATTTGGCTAACAAAATGTGTAGCCGTATATAATGAATAGAGATTTTCTTAATATTAACCTACGATATACACTATATTAAAAGGGAATATAATAATGATAAATCAGACTACTCACTAAAAAACCCCTCTACTCTGTTGGACCCAGACATGAGATTGTTTGTCACATTGCTTCAGATTAGGTCAACATGTGACCTAAGCCCTCAGGGCTCACCCCGCTTCTGGCATTCAATTTCTTTATGACCAAGACTGCATTGTGGTCAAGGTCGAGCTTCTTAGCGCGGAGAATACCCTGGACGAAATGTGACACACAGGTCCAATTGGTATACAGTATTGTTATACGGTACTATATGCCGAATATACGGTACTACCTAGTTTTAAATTTTAAATTTATCCAAGTCTTGAATAAAAGATTAAGGTTGGTTTTGAAATGCCTGGAGGACAAAAGTACATGTATAAAAGTCAGGGCCAGTTCATGGTACTTTATTTATAAATTTATTATGTCTCGAAATCTAAATGGAACCTCCCTGGTTTTAAATTCTCTCTTTGCTATGCACATAAAATTATTTTCTTTATTCTGGTATCAAATTATACCATAAATAATTTTGTGGGATATAATTTTTTCGGGAAATAATTTTGTGATTTGTTAAGCATCATATTATTTAGAAATAACCAATTGGGAAGAGAAACACGTTTAAGGAAAATACACAAATGCTAACAATCCGTCCTTGTTAACAGCTACCTAAAGTCTTCTTTTATAAAAAGGTGTTGAACACAGGAGTATGTTGACTTTGTGCAAAGTTCTAACAAAGTGTAAACATAAAGGAAAACGCCAGCTATCTAGTTATGACACTTCGATGTTTGTCAAACAGTTTGACGAGGTTCACAATTTTACTCAATTAAGATATCGATTGATACCAAAGGACTTTTGCACTAATGATACATCATATCAGGGTTTGAGAGGATTTTATAGACCGTAACGATTTTGTTAAAATTGTTCGAGATTATTAAAAGTTTAAAATTTGTTATGGCATTGACCCTTTATCGTTATGGTCACTAACAAAACTTAGCTTAAATTACATTATTGAAATAATTATTTAATAGTAAAAATGGAGTCTTGAGCTTTTTGCTTAACTGTTTTGTACTACAATTAGTACCACACTAAGTAATAAGCCAACCAGTTTGTATACAAATAATGGGTCTTAGATGTACCTCAATATTATGTCCCGACCTCCATGACATATTTGTTCATGTTACATAAGAATCAACCTTGGGCTATGGTCATGGGGTGACAAAAGATATACCCCTACATGTATGTAAATGATTTGTACATGTCCTTCTTAAAAATGAACATTTAATAAATCGATATTAAAATAATTATGTTTAACATTTATTTAACCGTCCAGTTATTCAATAAAGTTTAAGATAAATCTGATCTAAAAATAAGTGCTCATTATCAATTAAGATAACTAGCAATTCTGAGATATTAAACAACGAACAAAGCACAAACAAATAACTAACATTATAAACAAACACAACTACATATAACTTCTCAAATATAAGTTCTGCAGACGTGATGATGCTATCTAGCAATAGTAACAAACATTAAGTTGTATTACCTTGCCTTGAAGGGCCATATGAATTATTCAAAATGTTTCGACGGTATTGGAACGTTGATTTAAGCTCAATAATCCATTGATGTTATTTAAGTCATCCGTTGGATAAACTAACGATTATTTTAATATTTTCCTGTAGTTAAGTTAATTTGTATTTAATGATTTAGAAGACTTTCAATAATTAGCTTTCACAATTATAAAGGAATAATTAAATATTTGCAATACCTTTATATATAAATAGTTATATTTAATGAAAAATATCATTAAAATATTACTTTTTAAAGAACTGCATATTATTAAATTCATGTTGTGAATATTAGAATTTTCCCATCGATTTATAATTGTTTTATGTGCAATTAACTAGTCTTGAAAGATTAACACGGATACTATGCACATATGTATTGATTGAACATGTAATCCATTCAACCAACATTTGTAATCAACAGACCCCTCAATGGTGTCATTGTTATCTAAAACAATCAGTGATTGGGATTACATCAGTGACAAACGCCAAGTGGGTTATTGTGGTTTTTTCAGATTTATTTAAATGCGGTTACTTGTTGGGCAGAATGGTGCTCTGTCCACCAGTCGCATTATGTGCAAAAGGTACTGTTTCAAAGGTTGTACTATACTTAGCTTGTATACGTGCCATCCTAATTAAAATTCAACATAAGTAAACGAGGTGTAGAAGGGTAGAATATCAAGAATACTTTTCACGATCGATTAGGAAAAATTGGTATACAAAAACCTACGCACAACCCTTTTAAAGTAAAGTAAATATCGATGTTAATGATATGTTCTTAGCTATGTTTTTTATATGGTTATATGGTTTAAGCTAAACCGTTTGCCAATTTTACCTCCAGAAAGTCTATTTTAAGGATCTGATGTTCAGCAGATTGATAATTGGATAGAGTTTCCAGTTTCAGCCAAAGGTGCTGTGAACCGTAAGAAGATTAAAAGGCATTGTCCTGAGGAAATTGCTATTTTCGTCCAACTAATTGATGATGTCGATATTGATAACGAACTTATATCGATAGCGGATTCCATAATGTCTTTTCTTTCTACGGTCTTTTCTTGTTATCTTCCTACTATTAAACCTATATTACACACTATGTTACACTTTGGACGTACTACTGTAAAACTTGTTAAACTGAAGAATTTTACAAACTTATTATAAGACAAAACTTTGTTAATCGCAGCATAAAGTGTCTACAATATGAGACGAAATAATGATGATATATTAAAAGGCTTTCTAAATTCTCGTGATGGATCCCATGAAGTTTCAAATAGAAAATAGAACGTGTTTTTTTATAACTGAGCGACTTTAGAAATATCTTATCCCATTATATTGGATAATATTGTACTAAATCAACTACGTGACAGAAAACGTTATTTTGAAACAATAAAAATTTACACACTGTTGTTGTATTTACCAGAATTCTCACCTGTAAACTATTAGTTACTAAAATTAAGATAAAATGAGTAATTAACAGTTATTGCACTAATTAGTTTGGAAAAACTTTGGATTTAATTTGTACACCAATTAAGACACAAACTCTATCCAAATTACGCTTATAGGGGGCTGGACGAGTTTATTATTATTATTATTATATATTTTGTTTTTGAAGTAGTGTTGTAAGAAAATTATAAAATGTGCTTTTATGGACAGGTCAACAAAAATACATTATCAGGTATTTTTATTTGCTCGTAATGGAAACGTTTGTGCTTAGTAGACGCAAAGCTCTAAATTCTAAACTAATTAATGTTGATCTGAGTTGCTTTGCTGCAGTTAGATCAAGCAACAACTCAATTAGTATCCGAAACCAATTAATCATATAAAATATGCCAGTAATATAATTTTAAGGCTTTATACAGTTCAGTTAAATTACGAAAAACATTACGTACACTAACTTGGCATAGTCGATAAATATTTAGCATAATAAATTTATTCGGAATTGTTTCTCCCTACTTACCTTGATAAATCTCAAATAAAGATTTATTTAAAAGCAAAATAAATCATTACTGAAAACTAAAATAGGCTCTATATTGCAAGCCCCAAACAGTAAATTCCATTATAACTACTAAAAACCGTCGTACGATGCACGAATTATTTTAAATGTAATCTAAAATACATAAGGCACATGTAATCCCAGTAAGAGTAATAGTAAGTTGCTACTACCAGATACATTATTCATACACCTTTATATTCTCCAAATTACATACAAACCTCCGTCTCTGAAGCAAAAATAGCTTGATTCAACTTTGTAGTAATATGGTTGATTGATCTTCTTAAAAATAAATACTGGCTGCGTAACTGCGTGTATATAGTGCACACCTATGATAGCTTTCCCCGATCATTGAGGCGCTTTGAATGAATGATCCTAGTTAATTAAACAGCTGATTTCAGTCTGTAAACAAGCTACAAAGATCACCTCACTCCATTCTACACCCATCATTTAATCGTATTTGGGATAAAATACCTAGATGGCGTCCTTATCTCAATTGATAATGATGAAATAATTTAACAAAGCATAATGAGTAGGAATCTACATAATTATTTTATAACATCCATAATTCACATATACCAGTGTGTCTTATAAATAGATTTTTTTCCAAATATAATTATTTATCGTATTATTTAGTGTGTATATGTGCTACTCTCTACATAGTAAAACTTAACTCACTTTAGAATTTTTGAAGCAATATTTACAATTATAAATACTTATACTGATAAATTATATTTCAATTATGAAAAAAAACAGAAATCACTTCTTTAATTTAATTTTAAGATATCTTTGCAAAGACACAAACCGAACGATAAGCCTGATTTTCTTTAGAAAACCAATCTCTAATGTGGTAATACTGCTTGTAATACAAATCTGGGAACATTTCAGCTGTAGTAACGGAAACAATTATCGCCATTCGTGGTATCATTTTCACAAATTCTATCTCTTTGATAAATATACAATTCATTCTGATTTTGAAAATGTAGTAAATCAGCTAAACATATGTTGTATTAATTTATAAGTTAGCATTAAGCATTAATTAAAATTAGTCTTTAAAATATGCATTATTTGGAATCAATTATACAATCAGCCTAACTGTGTTGGATGCATTTGTAAAACCATATTGGATATTTGAATTTGTATAATTTATAACACATTATGTCATTTGCCCGAAGTATTAACGTAAAAAATGGCACAGCTAAAACACTTTTCCGTTATTTACCACTATAACCTATACCTGAAATGTAAATTCCCTTTAAAATAGAAATTATTTCATTTGATTATTCCATGTCATCAAAATCTGTAACGCATTTTGTAGGAAACCGATCCAAACTCTAATCTCTTTTAAAATTTCATTTCAAAATTGATAGTAAATAGCATTTATTTCCAGTATTTACCTCACTTTAGGATCGAAACAGAAACATCATTAATGAATGTAAGAACGTCAACCCGTTATTTACCCACATTTAATGTAGCCTATCTACGTATTTAATGTATAAAAACTAATTCAAATACGGCAAGCTCTTACTCAACAAAACTTAATATTTTGATTCTAAAACTTAAATTTAAAAAAAAAAAAAAAAAAAAAAAAAAAAAAACTATATAGTACAATAGAGTCGAAAGGTTTGATAAAAACTGTTGTTATATCCATGTACAGCCCATAATAGGCTATTACCAAAGGATATTCTATCACCAATAAGAACAACTACTGAAATTCTTTTCAGATTGTATTTTGTTTATTTTGAGACATTGATGTTTCTCTTGAACCGTTAAAATTCTATTGACAAATCAGTGATAAAATTTATTTCTTAGAACGGGAACTTCTTTATAAAAAAAAGTTACCCTTAGGCTCTGGTTTTGGTTTCACAGTTTCTTCAATCGTTTTCTTACGACTGTATCTTCAGAAAATTTAACGTTTTTAATACTGAATATCAGTTCTAAACTAAAGTGTATTTTAAAATTAAACATTAAATCAATGTTTTATACGTTTTAACTAGTCAAAAAGTTTAACGATAGTAGGAAATAATGTATAAAAAGTATAAAGCATACAGAAAAGAAGTATAAAGAGGTATATAAGAAGTATAAAGTTACAGAAGTATTTAACATATAGTTAATTGATAATTGGGTCGTTATTTAGAGCTAATTAATTTGGTTTTAATCCTAAATTAAAGTTGAACAAATAATATTAGTTAATTGAATACACTAATCTCGTATGTTCAAAAAAATATCATCATAAAACATCATGGCCCTTTCTATTACTTTAACTGTATGACAAACAAAATGTATAATGACCAACAAACCATCTTTAAGCTATGTACCTAGTTAAAAAGAAAGTTATGAGTAAACGGTAAAACATACTTCGAGACCAAAAGTGCTGCTATGCTGTATACTTCTATATAGGCTATGTTTAAGTTTCTCATCCTAATAATGGTCTAGCTTTTTGACATGATAACGGAAGCTGCATTCAAGCACGTTTTCTAATGCTTATCATTCCACTGATTTGTAAACTAACATTTAAAAGCACAGAACAATAATGTTTTCAGGTGTTTACGCCTTCTCATCTGGTCAAACTTAAGTTAAATTTATTCTGTATAGATATTTCATGGATTTGTATTATTTCAATAAAACGATGATTAATTAAAGTTCAAGATAAAATAGAAGTAATTTAAAATATACCTTAGTTATAAAAGACACAATTAAATGTATCTAAAGTTTTAAAGATGTTATATCTGCATTGTATCTTCATTGAATCTTTTATAAAAATAATATCATCAACATCAATAGTGTTTAAGTGGTTTTGCACTATGTCCATATAAACTCATTATCGACAAGCTTATTTACTATTGTGCCAATTTAACAACATATAGCTTAGCTAAGATCAAATGAGCTCCTATTAATAAACTGCATCACCATGAATAAGTAATGGAAGCAATACAATCAACATTAAGTAAAAGAAACCTTATGTAATCTTCGCGACCACAAATGTTCTTGGCACTTGCACTAAATTGGATTATACTCTTATCAACTCCCAGAACTAGGTTATTAGCTCCCTGTGTAAACCTTATAATTTAAGATCCATTGTAATACTTTCTATTATACTATGGCAAGTTTTTTTTATATTTTTTTTATTCATTCTCGTTTAAATAAGTTATTTACATCTTTAAACTAGTTTAATCGTATCAGCTTGTGTTTTGACTCAATAAGTTGATATCAACATAAAACATAAAAATATAACAAAATCATTAATCTTGTAATGTATTTTAGTATATTACAATATAGAAATTAATAAAATATCCAAGAGTTGAAATAGCTTTTTCAGAAATATTGAAAACACATATTTAAATATACCATTTACACATGTACAACGTAAAATACATAAAAAAGGAACTACCTTATAAGAGCCAGTGAAAATTAATGGGGTAACTAAATACACGACGCAAATTCATGTTCTCTATTGAAATATTGTATGTCATTAGAACATTCTATATTTAGGAAGGTTAATGTATGAAACATATTTTTCTTTCTTTTCTTATTTTATGCAATTTATTTGTGGTATGCTACTACACAAACAAATACGTAATAATATCATGTTTATAAAAACCACTTATTAGCTCACCAATTAAGAATCAAGTTTTGTTAAATATTAAACATAATAATTTCAAATAGACAAATAGAATTTGATTAAAAACTAAATATATTCTGAAGACACATACAGTTATGACAAATATTACGATGAAAAATAAAACTAAATATAGAAAAATGTAGCTTTAAAAATCTTTACCATATTTTGATGTTTACCCTAGGTACTGTCTTTACATCTAACTGGTCAGTAAAATCATTTACGCCACAATACACTGTTTTAACGAACTTCTTACGCAAGGATTAAGTCCAGAAAACAGCTGTTCATCACTAGCTTAATCAAATGGGGGTTCTTCCCTTAACCCCACAAATTTATGTAACATTTACTTGGTGGCAGTAAAGATTCACCTCAGGACTTGGAAGGACAAGATAATCCTATTATCACAAAGGCCAGACTTACCCTGTGTTACTGCTGGTACGTGATAGAGCCAAAGCTATCCTTCAATAGTTTTCTGTTCTTTCTGTTCTTGACCAAAAATGCGATTTTGGCGTTGTAATGGAATATTCTAAAGAGTATATTTTTTACGCCCAACTCCATAGCCACTTTTCAGCAAAAAGTACATTAACAGTTAGAAATAAACTGTAATAAATAGTAAACAAGTAGTAACAAATAGAAAATAGTGACAATAATAAATATATACATTTTTTATTTAGTTATATCCAGTTTTCCTACAGAATGTAGCGAGGATGAAGATAACATGAAATTTTAAGCATGTTTTGTTTAATGAGAAGATTCAAAGATTTAGGCTTTGATGAATATTAATGACATGTTTAGATATGTTTAGTAAGTCTACCATATTATAAGGTAACAAATAAAAAAGTATACAATTACATATGTAAATCTCCATTGTTGTATTCATTTATCAAAAATCACCTCTAATACAAAAATATAGTCATTTTCTCTCTCATAAAGTAAGCCTCTTTTGTACCAAAGCCCTCGATTTTTGCTCACTTATATTCACCGCACAGAAATAGTAATTCCTAATTGTAACGTTAGATCAGCAGCGACCGTAATATATATAATTAAAGGAAAACAAATATTTCCTTACATTTTGTTCTGTGTTACATTGTTTCACCTTCATCGGGCCTCTTACATAATAAAGGCGTAATTCTATGATTATATTTTTAATCGGTACCTACAATTTGTATAATGGAAGCTACAACTCAACTTTTGTAACTACGGTATAAGTAGACATCCTTAACTTCAGCTAAATCCTAGGTCAGATTTGTATTAAATTTCACTTTAAAATGTTATGAGTATTATTTTATTATTTGAAATCTACATGTCCTAACATATTGCATTCAAATTATGATAATAAATGCGAGGTTCCTAGTAGGCTTTAAGTTAACATTAAAATATTATTGGATAAGAAATGAGAATAATGTTTGGTTGGTGTGTTGTAAGTTAACAAACGATGCCTGTTGTATGTATTGAGGGCGTTTTATTTTATTACCTTTGTTGATAATTTACAAACGGAAGCTTCAATATATAAGAATCAAAAAGTACTTATGGAAACGAGCTATTTATTTGATACCATAAGATGATTTTAATTGCCTTAATATTGTTATCTGTTAACCATTATTTGATCATCAAGCATGATAAACGAATGATAAAAACAAATTCCCTCACATTATATGAAAATAAAGGGATTCCAGCCCTTTGCAACTATCAAATTTGCCGCTTAACAACTTTCCTTAAAATATCTGAAAACTTGAACAGCAATTTAACGGCACCTTTGGTTGTATTTTCAACCACAGCCAGGTGGTAAAAAACTAAACGGTGTAAGAACATGAATTTTAAATAGTTCTATTTAATTGTTAATTAAATACTGGTTGAGGTAGATAGTTACACTGCAGTTTTATATTTATCGTTGGTACAATTTAAATATTTTGTGTATTGTAAAATACTAGATTTTAGTTGTTTCTTGCGTATTTGCGTTTGGCAACTTTGTAGACTGGGTAAAAAGAAACTATTGCTTGACAAAATACATAACCATTTTACAAAGTTACCACTAAAATTAAGAGTTTTTTGTTTCTTTTAATGGGTTTTGATGGGCTTGGCGAACGAAACTCACTTTCCTGGCCATTAGTAAGCCAATCCTTAGTGTAATAAGTCGATAACGAAGGTCTTAATAAATATCGATTACAAAGTCTAATGATGGCCGCGACAGTACTGTAATAGGTTCTAACTACGTTTGTTAGTCTATGGAATAATATTACCATGTTAGGATTTGTATACAAAGTAATTAGGACAACAAATAACTGCTTGCAGTGCATTTTTGCTCACAGTTTTCATAATGCCATTCTTTTAAACTTTTGTCAAATCCTAGAACGTAGGCTCAATTTCGGAACTTTGGCACAAAACAAATAAATAAATTATTTGATGATTGTCGGAACTTGAACAGGGGACCTAATATCCTAGCTCTACCACTAGGCCAGCTCACTTCCTAAATGGCATTAATGTTGTAGACCTAAATAAGAAAAGACTCGACACAAACAGTAATAGGTGTTTTTCCTGTCTTCACATGTTAATTTTGCATTATTTCAGTTGAATAGTGGGGCATAAATATTATGATAAATATTTAAAGCTATGGATCATCCCTTTTGAAATCGATAATAATTCATCCCTTAAGATTCATCGACACAAATAAACCTGCTAGGAACGGCAGTTTTATTGTAAGTCACCCATCTTAAAGACACATTTTGTACTGTGAAAAAAAAGAAAAAGGACGAAATTTGACGATTAAAGCCGGGCTGCCGTCCAACCCAAGTCGCGACAAATGATGACTAAGGTGTCAAAACATAGGTTTCCGATTTCAAAGCCTGGATCTCAGTTACATGGGGAAAATACATTTAAAAAATTAGTGTTTATGTAAAAAAGATTATTTTAAATGCCAATTATTGAATCATTTTTACTCAAGTAGTTGTTTTGATTCCTTTGTAAATTCAATACACAAGTTTAACTACACTTAAATTTTTGATCACCAATGATCGAGTATTGCAACTTATTGCTCAATTTTGGAACAAGTTTCATCAACAAATTACACAGAATTAGATAAACCTTGACCAATACTTAATCATTATTTGGTCAACATTTGATCTGGAAATGTCCCATAACCAGATCCGACACTATCTCGTATTGATGTTTTATTTTATAAAATGTAATGGGAAATATTTATATTGGAAACGTCATTGAAATCATAATATATTTTTGTGTTGATGAGGTCTTTTTTGTTTTCGAATTTGATAATTTAAATTGCTATTGTGTTAGTAAAACTACTCTTTTTCATTAAAAAAGTATTAAAATTGCATATCTCCTATTGAATAATAACGCTACTAAAACGATGGACCCGTCTTTTCTTTTTTATAAATGATTTATATGGATATAAATTCAAATAAAATAATAGGCTAAAAACATGTGTTAAGCGTTTTATTTTCTGTTAACGCAGCATAATTTGCAATCTGCGTACCAAGAACTGCTCTCAGTAGCAAATTCTATGATAGTGCATACATATATACCCATTGTAAACTCTATATTCAGCATTTACAATTAGGTTTTCAATAACTCTTGCCATTTCACAAAACTTCAAACTTCAAAATGGACAAGAATGGAGATTAGACATTGTAAAACATTTATCATATAAACATTAACGAAATTAAATCATATAAACATTTACCCTTCCAAAGAACCGCGAATATTTCCAATGATTTCGCTTTCCTGAAAGTTTTTTTTTTATACAAACAGTTATTAGCGATTCCAAAATAGTACGCACATTGAGCGCAGCTACTTAAAACCACCAGGAAAACAAACCAAATCCGATGTCTGGTAATTGCAATTATTTTCTACCAATCGTGATTAGTTATCAATGGCAAGGTAATTGAACACAGTGACCGTCCTAATCCAATTAAACTGACCACAATCTGCTTACAAACTGAACATGATTATAACGAAGATGCAACAGGATATCCGGTAACGTGAACTGCAACGGTTGCAGCAACAAAAAAGTGACCTATCAGAAACTTTTAAAAATAATTATTAATGCAATTAAGCTTTGCTAAAAAACATTCGTATTGAAATCGTATACTGTATCACCTTCAAGAGAATCTCATGAGATCTAATTTATGAATAGTCTGGTTAGTATATAATCTGAAATCACTTTAAAACAGGTTTCCTTTCATAAGACACAACTAATGTAAAGTGGACTGATTGAAGGGTATAAATTGTGCGATAAGACCCATAGTCCAGTTATTAGCCCTACTACTATTGGCAATCCAATGTGCTTCGTCCAATACAGGATGTCAAGTTGATTAAACCGCTGTGTCCCAATATTGTGAAAAAAGGCTTTCTCTCATGCTGCCACATAATGTTCTTTATTGGTTACTATTGTTTTAGAAATAAATAAAAATGTTACAATTCGTAACAGTATATAGTTAACTAGCCGTCCCGTGCATAGCATTCGTACTCTATCCTAAATGGGCTTAAATCCAGAGAGCTTTTCTTCTCTGGGCTTAAATCCCACTTAATAAAAGTACACAACTTACAGTTAATAGTGCTTGGTTATTGTGTCGTGATTTAGGTTTGGATAATATTTAGTTATTTATATTTTAATATGTTTACAGGGCCTCGTAAAACACTATATTTGAAGTGATGTTATGGTCATATAAGATGTTTGTGTTGATGACTTTTTGCACAGGCATTGTTTTCACTGAAAAACTACACCCTTGACAATGTCACAAACATTCAAATTTTTCCTAGAGTAACTCATGTTCAACTGTTCAACTATGTTTTGTTGAAGGAACTATGAAGTATTAGTGGGTCTTTTTGTATGTGTCCCACAGTTACGATTAGCGGGAGGATAGAGCATGCAGATGATTGCGACCGTATAAAGTGTGTTGGCATCCGGTGCCCGGAGGTAACGAACAGACCATTTTGTATATTTTATGTATGTTTTTGTACTTATATTTGTATGCTTACTACTATTTGGAGTTTTTTTATAGCTTCCTGAAAGGAGTAGCAAAGGTGTTACAAATTTATACGAGAGCCTTATTATTAATTTAGGTTAGAATGGTAATATATATATTTTTTTGCAACTTCAAAGAAACGATAGAATATATCGGTATGTTCTAATATAATTCACTTCAATATGCGTTAAAATACTTAAGAAAATATGGGCGTACATTTAAAATTTTTATTGTCATTTTTAACAAAATGTTACAATGTTTATTTTTGTCCACACCTAAATGTACAATTTTCAATTAAGTAATATTATCAGTAAAGTTGTATTTATTTCCAGGAAATTCTGAAGGGAAACAAAAAGCACAAATCAATTACAACCAATCGGATTACTTGATGTGTTCTTAGCTGATCTTTCCAACTGATCGTTACTAAAGTAAAAAGAGAATAAATACAAACGCAATATTTTATTATACTAGAACGTCTGTTCCCGAAGAAAATCAACTTTTTTCAAACATGGCAGAAAGATGATCATAGTTTTGGTACTTTTAGCTTTTTAAAACTTTGAGCAATCATAGCTACTATTTGTTGTTATACATGTATTAACCAAATTTACATACTTAAAGCTGTGTGTTAGAAAAAAAATTAAATTATAGCAATATTTTTTTCTTGACTTTACTGTGACAATGAAGCAAAGTTAGTCTCTCAATAGTTTTCCGAGCGAACACATCAAGAGTAACTTCCTCAGTTATTGATTGACATTGTCCCTGAGAAACTAGTTACTGACTCACATTGATCTCTGCTTGTTCTTTCTACATTGTAATTATCAGCTAATACAATTAAAACAGGAAAATATTTTTATCGTAGTGAATATAATGGTTTTAAAATTGTGATACTTTATTTAAAACCTAGTTCAAATCTCAAATAAATGCCAATTATTGTGAGAATAGATAGGTAGCCAACTACAAATATGTAGTGCACTTTAATGAAACCCTTAAAATAGCCTGAGCCCAAGCCAGAAACATTTGCTTTAGACAATTTTGATTAAACGTACTATTTATTAACCTCTGATTTGGTACCTTTCCTGTATTTTGATTAGTCATTACTTACTGTAAAACTATTACTTTAAAAATCTGTAAAATAATACAGCTTCATATTTAACAAAACCTAAAGTTTGAAAACTCTCAGAATAAAAGTAAGGTGGACAGATACAGTATCCAATACATAATACATCGCAGTGCTGTAAGGTTACTTGGTTTTACCAAACATAATAAATTGCTGTGCTGTAAGGTTACTTGGCTTTACCAAACATAATAAATTGCTGTGCTGTAAGGTTACTTGGCTTTACCAAACATATTTTGTTTTAGGATAAATATAATTACACTAAAGGCTAACACAGTAATGAATAATGGTACATTTCACGCACCAACCCACCCTAATCTTGTCATCCCTTAGGCAACGACTGATTACAGTACATTATTCATGTCGGCAGACCTAATATAATCGATAATATATCGTGGTATGACTATGTCATATATTTTTCAAAAGAGTGTTTAAGCTTTATTCGTAATTTCTTACCATACCATAAATAAACGCAAGCTCATAGTGGGTTAAAATCTGAAATTGCAATTGTAAACATAAATAGATTAAAGTATCATGGAATGTGGGGCTGTTAAAATAAATACATATGAAAATATAAGCCTATTAAAATGCCCAAAAAATTCCACTATTAGTCATAATTACTGGATTCAGATCCAAACCTTTAGAGATACAGTTTTCAGTGTTTGATAAATAATCTAATTGATACGATTTCAATCTATGTTGATGCAATAAAGAAGTGCGTATGAATAAAAAACTAAATTTTGTACATACTTGGACTATAGTATTGACTATAAGGGACTTAATATTATAAATTATCTTAATATCTGCTCTGTTTTAAAAACCTTAGAAATGGGTTTTTCTCCTAATTAATTACTCCACTTCTCCTCCGAGTAAAGTTTAGTTACTATAATGAGGTAACGTGAATTGTGTCATCATACCTTTATGTAAAAATATAATATTTTAATAAATTTTTAGTAATTATAAGTGTTAACTGCGACTGTCAAATTGCGCAACGGAAGATCATTCACTCTGTCTAGCATTGGCTAAACTAGACAGCTGTAAAAGCATTTACGCCACACTACATTATTTTGACAAACTTCCCACGCAAGGATTTAGTCCAGAAAACAGCTGTCTGCAGCCAGCTTATTCAAATGGGGTTTCATTGCGTACTACTGTACTGTAATGAGTTTTACCGGACACCAATCAGCTGATTATACTGTATTTGGGTGGCACTGGCAATGAGTAGTTATAAACAAAAACATAAACTCTAAGATGACTAGTGATTTTTAGTCCTTTAGTTGGTGGTAATATATAAGGATTTGTACAGATTTAGTAGTATGGCGTAAACTATCATACGTCACTCGTCAAAAATGTGTTTACCGGACTCGTATGGTAATCCCGTACTCGACTTAACGACCATACTCGTCCGGCAAACACTTATTTTCAGGACTAGTAACGTAATATACTATTACGCCATACTACACTATTTTGAAGAAATTCCCACACAAGGAATTAGTCCAGAAAACAGCTTTTTGCCACCAGCTTAATCAAATGGGGTAATTACGCTCTACTGTAATGTAATGAGTTTTACCGGACACCAAACAGCTGATTATACTGTATTTGGCAATGAGTGGTTATAAACAAAGACATAACTTCTCTTATAGGTTATGACTAGTGATTGTTAGTCCTTTAGTCGGTGGTAATATATTTGAAGGATTTGTACAGATTTAGTAGTATGGCATAAAATATCGTACGTCACTCGTCCAAAATGTGATTACCTAACTCGTATGGTATAGCCCAGTCACTTTAGGTAAGAACCTAGACATGAAAGATGTAAAGCTGATTTTTTGCATGGTGATAGTATATAATAGGAAAGGTGTTTTCTGAAAGTTCCCTGAATTTCCCCCCCTTGCTTCCCCTTAAAACCCCCCCCCCCTCCCCCGAAACACCAGGTTGAAAGTGTAGTGTTTAACTAAATCACCTATATCTTTTGATGTAAACGAGCTATCACCATAATTGTTTTTTCTTTGAACTCCCCGTTAAATTTACTTTAATATAATAACCTTACACGTAGCATTATCTCTATTGGGTGGGATTTTATATGTGATACAAAATAAATATTATTTTATTTAAAACGTGAAGTTGTAGATTAAGCCAAAAGTCGGTTTTGCAGTAGGTAGTACGTCAATGTAACAACACTTATTACCTGTTTGATGAGCTTTCCAAAAATGTATAACAATATATATTTTAATTTAAATTGTTACCGAATGAAGCCATTTAAATCCATGCTTCAAACAGCCACAAAGCGCATTTAGCGTACCATTCCAACTTGTCCAGTAAATATCTATTCTATATACAGGGTTAGTAAAAAGTGTGGAGACCCCCTGTAAATTTTTTTAACGGCCCATACTAAAAAAACTAAACTCGGCACACCTTTATGGCATGTTATGAAGTACTATTTGGAAATAACCGCCACTTGATGATCATCCCCAAAATGGGGGATTTTGGGGGAAACTCTAAAATTTCAAATTTTAAGCCCCATTGAGTGACCCCTCATTTTGAAGGTCCTGGTAAAAGAAAGCCAACAACGCAAATTAGAGGTATCTACCTCAATCCAGTAAAAAATGGCAGCCAATTGAAATTCTCAGAAGTTAAATTTAACTTACAGCTTTTCAAGTCTGGAGACCCCCTGTAAATTTTGTAACGGCTCACACTAGGAAAACTAAACTCTACACACCTTTTTGGCATGTTATGAAGTACTTTTGAAGCCTAATAGCCACTTGGTTACCAAACCCAAAATGGGGGATTTTTGGGGGAAACTCAAAAACTTTAAATGATAAGCCCCATCGAGTGACCCCTCATTTTGAAGATCATAATAAAAGAAAACTAGCAAACTAGAGGTCTCTATCTTAACACAGTAAAATATGGCAGCCAATTTAATATTAAATTGCAAGTTATTTCTGATTTCTAAAGATTTCAATCAGCTTCCATTTTTTACTGGATTGAGATAGAAAGCTCTAGTTTGCGTTGTTAGTTTTCTTTGACCAGGACCTTCAAAATGAGGGGCCACTCAATGGGGCTTAACATTTAAAATGTGGTTTTTAAAGGGTTGTTTGAGTTTCCCCCAAAATCCCCCATTTTGGGGATGTACACCAAGTGGTGGTTATGCCCAAAAAGTACTTCATAACATGCCATAAAGGTGTGCCCAGTTTATTTTTTCTAGTATGGGCCGTTAAAAAAATAACAGGGGGTCTCCACACTTTTTACTAACCCTGTATAATTCAGTTTTAAAAATATTTGTACAACTAAATCTAGAGTTCTACTGGACCGATTTTATAATTATTGTGTCGTTGGAAAGCTTAATTCATGTAAATTTGCAAATAATTATGAAAGTTTGTTTTTGTTATGATTTATGGTGAAAAAAAAATGTTTTCCATAAGAAATACATTAAAAACTGTGTTTTTCACACGTTTTATTTGGGTGCGACTTTTGGCTACTTATTTTGAGTATTTCCAAAAAGTGCATGGTACCAATTTGTAGGAAATGTTATTCTCTTTCAGAATATCACCTTCCACTCTGGTGGATTTCCTCACCATTTAAAAGTTATTTGCTAAAAGGCTAAGCAACCTCTGAATTTATAGTAATGATAAAATACTGAGTAAGGGATATTTTCGTTAAACTTTGTACAACTAAATCTAGACTTCTACTAGACCGATTTTGTTAATTAATGGGTCATTGGAAAGCCTAATTCATTTAGATTTGCAAATAATTATGAAAGTGTGATTTTATCAAATATTTGTGGTGAATGTTTCTTTTTTTAAGTTTCTGTTTTCAAGTTTCTATTTGTAGCCAGCTTTTGCCTGCCTTTATTAAGAATTTTCAAAAAATGCATGGTAGTTATTTGTAGTAAATTGTATTCTCTTTCAGAATATCACATCCACTTTGGTAGATTTTCCCTTCATTTAAAAGTTATTGGTAATAAGCTAAGTGATCTACAAATTTTAAGTGGTGAGAAAATACTAAATTGTTTTTTTTTTTTTTTTTACTTTGTACAACTAAATTGATTGTATAAATGATTGTATAAAGCATTGATTGTATAAATTCACTCCCACCCTTCATTGACGAAGGAACTGACGATGATGAGGGAAAAGAAAGTTGATATGTATTGTATTGTTTATGCCTTACTTAAGTGTTTTTTAACTGTAGGCTAATTAAACCTGTTGAGCATATATTTGCCTTTTCTTATAACTACCGATTACTTAATTTTTAATCCTTGTGAGTACTTATTTTCTTACTATTTTTGTAATTCAGTGTTCTTATTTTGCTTGTTAAACATTCACACAGGGTGTGTAAACAATAAATAAATAAAAAGTAATCATTTAGTAATATTTACTGAACAATTTGGAATGATGTGCTAAGTGAAGCATAGATTTAAATAGCTTCATTCGGTAACAACTTAAATTAAAATATATTGTTATACATTTTTGGAAAGCTCATAAAATAGGTAAAAAGTTTTGTTTCAAACACATTGACGTACGACCTACTGCAAAAACCAGGGTTTGACCTAATCTACAATTTTATGTAAAAAAAAATAATATTTTTTGTTATATCACAGATATAAACCCACCCAATAGAGATAATGCTACATGTAAGGTTATTTTATTAAAGTAAATTTTACGGGGAGTTCAAAGAAAAAATAATTATGCTGATACAGTAGCTCGTTTACATCAAAAGATATAGGTGATTTAGTAAAACACTACACTTTCAACCTGGTGTTTTGGGGGAGGGGGGTTTTAAGGGGAAGCAAGGGGGGGAAATTCGGGGAACTTTCAGAAAACACCCTTCCTATCATACACTATCACCATGCAAAAAATCAGCTTTACATCTTTCATGTCTTTGTTGGCCTTGATTTTTAACTTAAGTTACTGGGCTAGTAATCCCGTACTAGACCTTGTCTCGTTTATAAACCTATGATCCAGAGGGACATGCATTATTTATAAACATGAAAAAAAAAGGTTTTGTGTTGTAACTATCAAACAAATATGTCACAAATTAAATACTTGTGTTGTAAAAATCAATAATTAAGCTTTTAGTTGAGCAAAGTTTACGATACTAAAGTGGATAGTGTTAATGATGAATGGCCGTAAAGTGCGATAAGTTCAGTCCTCCTATTACCCAGCCGAAGTCTCCGCTTAGCAGTTAAACCCCCAATTAAACTGTCTCGCTTGGCTTGAGCAAAAAGATATATTTATGAGTTCGCTAAGTATTAATCTAGGTAGTGTATAAATATGTAACTGATAACAATAATTAAAGATTTATTAGAAACATAACTATTCAATTAAGATATAATGTCTCATTAATGTAAGATCCAGTCCCCATTTGTTTCTTAATATTGAATCATATCTATAACACATGTTCAAAACTAAACGTACGAACAGTAAAATTTAAGAAGAAAAACTTAATAAACTCCTTAATTAGTGTTTGTATAAAGGAATGGCTAATTGTTTGATTGTTTCATAAATACAACAAGCCAACAATGTACCAGCTGTAAAGTATCACATCTAAGCAGGGTTTATTTTTGGTGTACAGTATATGCAAATTTTAGTATCGTTTGTTTCTTTATAATCTATACGTGATAGAGTAGAGTCGTTCTGTGTTCTTACATAGAAACCAAACCGACTGTTTAATATAATAATTTAACCATAAAGATTACGGATGACATATTATAGCTGGAAAGCTGAGTAGTTTAAACACTCAAATGATAGTTACCAGATAGTTATATTAGGTATGTGGGTCACCAGTTAAATCCTGGAAAGATTATTTTGCTTTGAAACTGTTTCAAACTAGTACGAGCTCCTCCGATCATAGCGCTTTTAATAATGTCCCTTGCTAAAAAAACAGCCACTATAATGAATGAGTAAATATATCTGATGATGCCATTATTTATCTTTAAAATATTTACATTCACGTTTGTGTATAAGTTAACGTTATTAAAAGAAAATTCTACTGTTAGGCCGTATTTGTTTTAGATACTATATTCTTACTTTTTGATATAATACAGACCTTTGAAAGCCTAGATTAGCGAAGTATGCTATGCAGATATTAGCATAACCACTCACAAGAATCGGATTGAAAAACTTGATTGTTTTTAGTTTAAATGGCAAAAATGTATGATTACTATTTAGAAGAAAACTTCTTACATTGTAGGCCTACTATTTACTTCAATGATGGTTTTAATGAATTATCTTGTTTATATTTCCATCTTATGTCCAAACATAAGTCATAATTCATAAAAAATTAATATACACTAGTTTTAGAATTACAAGTCGTATCTCGAACATTGTCAAGTAAATTCGGATGGAAATACAAATTTCTATAATCTAGCATCTTAGAAATCTACAACAAATGGGTATGCAAGAATTGTTCCAGTTCATTTAAATTTTGTTTTTTTTTTCACAAAAAATGAAAACAGTAAAGTCAGATTTTTTCCAGACCCTTCATTACACATTAAATTTATTTGTAGATAGTCATTTGATCCTAGAAGCCTTTAGTTAAAAAATAATATTTTAAAATTAAGAACTAATAAAAGTTTATGTGTAACAATTTGGAACACAAAGGGTCCTGAATTTGACGATTAATTAGATAATTGCAACTCCCAGATCAAGAGTATGCAATCAAGATTATCAGATTATCTGTAGTTACAACAAGATTACGGTTACTACTGAAAACAGAAACCTTTGATAGTTTCAGAACACTAATATTGTTAATGCACAAATTATATTTCCGCACAAATTATGCTTTTTTTTATCTGTACTAGTTATTATAAAAGTACACCATGTTAAATATGATTAAATTTAAATTAGATTAACAATTTTTTTCATTATTAAAACCAATTTATTTAGAAGAGCTTTGGTTTCACCAAAATGGGAAAAACTAAACTATTATTGTAAGCATGGGTTGATATGCAAATCTTATTAAAGGCCTTTACTAATAAAATACGATGTGGCAATGGCAGCCGTTCGAAGATATTTTGAATATGCCATTTTGAGTATTTGAACGGCTGCTATTTTTTACTCAGTTGTTATTTTGAGCTTAAAATTACAACATTTTATAGTATTAATTAATTAATACCTTTCATTTGATGTGAATATCGCCCTATGCTTACGTTTAAAATTTTCTTCCAACTTCTAGCGGACGCCTCCCTGAGGAGGTATCTTTTACTAACAGCAATGCATCTTTGAATAGCTGTCAATTTTTAATCGGTTGTCCGTTTGAGTTCAAATTTGCGGCATTGTTTTTTAATAGTAAAGACCTTTAACTTGATGTGCATATTAACCTATCCTTAGATTTAAAAAATTCTGTTTTATCCTTGTGAGCCGTCCCCCCGGAGGAGAGGAAAACTGAAAATTGCTTGAAAAGGTAAGTTTTTATAATAAATATTCGGATACAAAACTGTAGTACCGTATCTATAATATTGGTTAAAAAAGTATTAAGCCGTTCCGGGACTTTTTTAACACACGGTCTATAGATGCATTCCTAAGGTAGCACAAGTTAGTTTTCACCGTTTTATTTATTTTAAATCGTGACACTTATAACACAATTTTATATGATATGTAGCAGAACATTCTACGAACAAATATAACCATGCAATATTGATAAATAAAGTATAAACAATGGATAATGAAATGAATCCTGTTTGAAAACAAAATATAATTATTTAAATTTAACCCTAGATTTTAAAAATACAAATGTCGATAATTTAATATGCCAATAACGAGTAAATGTTTTGGAGACGTCCATGAATATAATTCTTTTAAGGACCGCTTGGGGTTAACAAAGCACAAACTGCCAAAGAAAGGAATATTTGAGACTAACAGAGATTAATGAGGCTATATAAAACACGACAAAGTCTTGTGCAACAGGACTTTCAGCTTCTAATGTGATTCAACATATTTTGGTACGTTCTTTATTTTGGGAACGTTGGGTAGTGAATTTGTTTAATTTAGTATATATTTTTGTTCTTGTTTTTCTTTTTCTTTTGTTAAATTGTTTCAAACTTGTACGATAATGTTGTTGTAATAATGTTTTTGCTAAACTTATATACTATTCACCGTATTTCTACGTCAAGTGATAGTTCAGTAACACACCAAATACACAACCAAATGGACAGAGCTTAAAGCAAAAACAATAACATAACAAAGGCAACAACACAGGTAATACTCTTGTTGAGTGACCATAGCTAACAATTTAATGACAACACCTTCTACCGTTAGCTGGTTTGTAGGACTAATTTTGCGAAGTATTTATATTTGATAAAATATTTAACAAAAAACCAACCGAACGCAAACAGTTTTATTTTCTGTATCATTAAACAAGATAATAGTATGTATACAAGGTAATTTTTTGGTTATGGCTATCCTATAGAATAGTATTGAAAGTTTGTAGAATGTAAGAAATATTGATTATAAAACATACACTTACTAATTTTTTACCAAGCAATACAACAAATGGTGTGTTTAATTTAAATACTAATATATCCAACTGTATATATAATTAAATAATATGTTGTCTAAAACAAATTGCATATGTTCATAAAAAACCAAAACTAATCCTGAAAATAATCTGTCTTTCAGTTTACCTACCCTGTATATTGGATATTTATAAGTAACATTATTATTTTAATAAACAATATAAATAATAACTCATAAATATTGTAATTCATCTTATATAATAGGGTGCAAGGATATCAGTTGGTATACGTTTTAACCCTTGGGAAAATATGAGTAATGAAAATATCATATGAGTAGCATATGAGTATTTTATATGAGTAGCATCTTGATTATCGGCTGTACTTTTTTTACTAATTTGTAACATTAAGCATGTTTAAGATAACTTATCACAATTGTGTACATAGAATAAGAATGCGAGGTTTTTCCGAATGTACGTAAACTTTAATGTTACATTTTACGAAATAGATCAACACATTGTCATTCTAATTACAGCAGTGAGTTAGTGAAATATAATTTTTTCCTGACTTAAGAATTGTGAAATCTCTTCAAAAGGAAAGGTTTCGTAAGCTGACATGAAAACAAGATTTACTTAAAAAGGGTGGGACAAATCTCTGGAGATCAGAGTTTAGATATTCGTCAAGGGTAAGTTTATATGATCGTATTGAAACTGCCATTCCTATACTATAAAATTATTGTATACTCTTATACATAGAACATATAAAAAATACAATCATCTATCAAAAGCAAATCCACACTGAAATCAAGTTAAATATAGTTTATATTCTTGTAATGATGACTGAATGTAACAGTTCATAATTTATAGCGGTATTCAGTAATAATCATTAGCCCTTGTTGGGTTTTGTCGTCTTGTAAAATATAATAATGTAGACATATGATAGAAATTAATTACTGGTGCCAAATGTATCATCTAAAATCGATAAATTCTTTGCCTGATTAGTTCTTAAAGCTCAGCGTTGTTACAAAATATTAACGTGGTTGATTGTTTATTATTTATATATAATTTTATGTTTTCTTAGAATAGGCTGCGTACATTTTGATTTTGGCGTTACAGATTAAATGACAGACAAACAGATACACTGGCAGAAATTGAGATGGACTCGTTTAAGATTTCTTATGGTATAACACTTTAAAATAACCAAAAAACGTCATGATTCTACGCAATGCACAGACAAAATTGCAATTGTATTTACACAGATTCAATAAGCTACATATATATACATTGCTTGAAGGTTAATTCAGTGGAAGCTATTATAAATTTATCACTTTTAGTATATTTTACTCATTTTTTGGAAAGCTCAAACCAAGTGAGACAGTTTAATTGGGGGTGTAACTGTTAAGCGGAGATTTCGGCTGGATAATGGGAGGACTGAACTTATCGCACTTTACGGCCATTCATCATTAACACTCTCCACTTAAGTATCGTAGACTTTGCTCAACTACAAGCTCAAGTATTGATTATGTACGAGGAAAGTAAATTGTGACACATTTTTTAATAGTTATAGATCAACACTTTTTTACATTCCAAAACGGAATCCTGGACCGCATGGTAAACATGATAAGACGAATTATAATATTAATGCATATTGGTAAAGAGAAACTTAACTTACTTAGCTTAAGTACTGATTTTTTATACACCAGAATAAAATTGTCACATGTCTGTTTGATAGTTATACAAACATTGAACTATCGTGTTGATTAAAATTTTTTTACAGCGAACATCGACGACTATCCTTTTTTGTTTAGTAGCCCTTATAAAATTGATGCGTAGTAAACAATTAACTAGACTATTATATTTTTATGAATTCTGTAAAATAATTACAAATTTTTCCTAGGTAAAATAACTTTAACCCCAAGATTATATTATTTAGGATGTTTTAAGAGCATAATTACTTTACCTACAGTTTTTGCATTGAATACTTTTTTTTATAATTAACTGAATCTTGGTTTTATTGTTTCTTTGTTTGTAAAATTTGTATAATGATGAAATATTGACAAGAGTTCTCTGTTTAAATTTGACTCATTTCTTAGTAAAGCTTAGTTTGATTCAAGTCCATTCCTCCAAAAAGGCCAAAATGAATTCCTACATATTTAACACCAGTAGTCATTGGAAAAAATCTTTTGAAACGAGAAGTTGCAAAAGAAATCTTAAAATATCTTAAAGTTGTAACAACAGCGTTTAAAAATCTTATAAAATTTCTTCATACTCAAAAAGGAAATTTAAATATTTTAAAATAAAATGTTATGTTTATAGAAATTAACTTTTCTTGTAATTAGTATTAAATTGAGCTTTGTGTGAGGTTGTGAACAAGGATAGAGAAAAAGATCTATTGCCGATGTTATTAGTTAGTTACGAAAATGTCAAAGTTCAAGTGAAGATCGTTGAAAGTTATAAACTAGTTTCCTCGAGACAATGTAAGTCAATATCAGAGGCAGTTACTTAATGTCAACTACTTTACCAAATGACTCAAGAGAGTTTTACTATAGCTTAATGGCGAACTTACTCCAAAACGTAAACTATGCCCTTAATTATCTGTTTTTTGCAAGTATAAGTTTTGGTGTATGTCACATTGGTTAGTGCGGGATTATCCATAAATGTGTATTACCAGTAAAGTTAAGGCAACCGTCATCATAATTTAACATACTTTACAAGTTCTGTCATGTTTTATTTATTTAAAGGACTTCTAACATGAAAAAATGTCGCGTTCGTATTACTTCCTTCTTTAGAGTCGATCAGTTGGGAAGGCTACATAAGAACACATCATGTAGCCTAATCCGATTGGTTGTAATTGGTTTAGCCTTTTTTTGTTTCCTTCACCAATACCTAGAAATAACTTAATACAACGATATTACTCGATTTAATTGGTCAAAATCTGTTTAACATATTTTAGAGTTTAAACTGAGATGAACATAGTAACTTTTTGTACAGTTTTTACATAATATATGTGACAAAAATATTTACATTTTTGTATTATTTTATTCGTTATTAAATCCTATAAAGCTATAAAACATAAAGCTCTGTTTGGATTCATCCTCTCAGGCCCACCTAATACTAAAAGCAGCTAAAAATAAAGCTGGCATTTATTTATATTACCAATACAAAAAAGAACATTACGTGGCAGCATGAGAGAAAGCCTATTTTCACAATATTGGGACACAGTGGTTTAATCAACTTGACAGACCGTATTGGACGAAGCACATTGGACTGCCAATAGTAGAGGGGCTAATAACTGGACTATTGGTCGTTACGCACAATTTATACTCTTCAATCAGTCCACATTACATTAGTTGTATCTTATAATAAGAAAACATTTTTAAAGTTTAATGGTTAGAAATTGTATTAAAATTTTACTGCAATAGACCTTCATAATTTTAAATTAGTTCTCGTTTAGGATAAAATAAATAAATCAATAACTTATAATGAGTGAAATCAATTGACAGTTTATCCGAGAAAGCAAACGTCCCCATCATTGAGAAAAGCGCTTTCCTGCATACGTTGACGTTTAAGTCCAACAAAAATGTATACATATTTACCATTTATAACTAGGTAAAATTATTTACAAAAGAAAAGAAGATATTTATTACAATATTTAATGACTAACTTTGACTACACTTGTGTTCTTTTTAGTTTTATATCGGACTAAAAGGTTGACAGAAGACCGTTTAATGTGCAAGGAGACCTCAAAGGTGTTTAACAAAAGATTCTATCCATATTCAAACAGACCTGTCTGGGATTCGTATGCTTACAAGCCACATTTAAAAAACGTCAATCGCTTATCATGAAACTAGTAAAGATGATTAAGAGGTCTCTTGATAAGTCATGTAGTAGATAATTGGAATATGGATACTCCATTTAACAATTGGTTTAATTATTGATTATTTTTATTGAGTGTAGCGAACAAAGCTCTTATACGCCTACTTTTGAACGATCTTTCACAATTTCCACTGATATAAAATAAACGTGTTTACTTTTGGGCCAAGGACGTCATTTGTTTATGTTTATGATCAATTCAGTTTATGTTCTAAAGTTAGTTTGAACATGATTAATTATTTATCGCCTACAGAATAAGTTAACTTAGATATATGTTATTTGCATCACTTAGATATAGACCTAAGATAAATAAAGTGCGATATCAATCGGACGGACGGGACCACATATTGTAACCTAAACAAATTTCGGTTTACATCATTTAGGCCTATAGAATTTCTGATTTAAAGGTATCTTAGTCAAAATTGTGATTTTGTAATGTGATAAGCGTACTTTAGAAAATATCAATTGAAATGTTCAAAGTAGCCCGAATATTACCAATGGATTGGTTTGAATTAAGACCATATTGTGTTAGAGCCACGTTTTACCGACGGATCGTCTATTTTTCAAATCAGGATTTCCAAAGGAACGACTTATGACAATTAAAAACCCACGGTTTGGGCACATACACTAGGCACTTATCAACTTTTTATATCACATAATTGTGGAAGATTCATATCCATAACAATTAATTGTGTAATCAATAAACTTGATATAAAAGTTATTGAAAACTGCTTTAGTGGATTTCATGGTCTAATTGGTATCATTATATAATAACGGAGTTAGTATCATTTAGCTTTGAATACGTCAAATATAAGGGAATGCTACATATTTTGTGTTTCCATTCATACAACTGTCATTACACACAGTTAAACTTGTATACAGTTAATAGTAACCTAAATGATATAAGCCAAAGATATTGTTGATGAATTTTACGTTATCACCAGTTAGAACAGTAGTGGTTAGAGTGCGGGACTCCGGTTCCTGGGGTCCCGGGTTCAAAGCCCACCAAATCACCAATGGATTTTATCTAAGTGATATTGCCGTAACCCCTAGGACTAGCCTAAAGTTACGTGAAAAACAATTCCAAGGCTCGTGCCTAGCGTCCTGGGAAAAAAAAGTATAACAGTACAATTTTTTCTGTTTGAGAAAATGTTTGTATAGCATCCTGGATGTGATGTTTCAAGCTTGAAAGATAAATACAGGTCTCTGAAAATACATATAATAACCTCACTATGTTGTTTGCTTCCCATCAATGGGAAAAATATGTTATTTTTTTTTAACAATACAATAATAATCTACACAAATAGGCTACTGTCCCAAATTTAAGTTTTAGCTAAAAGTAATAATTAAGTTTGATGGTGATGGTCAATGACAAAGTAAAATCATGCTCTGATAACTCCAATAAATTTTATGGATACATTTTGAAAACACAACCTATTATATTCTGTAACGTAAAAAGTCATCATTTCGTTGCAACGGTTACAATTGATGCCACTGTTACGATAAGTCACTGTTACAATCATGTTGAGTTTGTAGCTATTTTGTGTTCAGTTTAATTGGATTAGGACGGTTACTGTTTCCAATTATCTTTCCATTGATAACGAAAACATGATTGGTGGAAAATAATTTGCAATTATTAGACACCGGATTTGGTTCGTTTCTCCGGAGGTTTTTAGTAGCTGCGCTCTTTCAGGTCCAAAGCATTTCTGAAAAACTAATAACTGATCGATTAAACACCTTTTTATAGCGTTTAGGAAATCTAAATTCATGGAATTATATATAACTAGCTGTACCCGCGGGCTTTGCCCCGTTATACTTCATAAGTGAGCTCGTTCGCATGGCTCAATCACGTCCTGGTTGAAGTTCGTTCGCTACGCTCACTTACCTTTTGGTTGCAAATTAGCTGTTGTCATAAATTTAAAATAATAATAGTGCTGCACCCTGTTGCACATCATAGAACAGAACCAACTTGTTTAATTGAAACAGCTGTTAAGATTCATTAATTTCATTTAAATATGAGTACTCATAAGGTTAACATGGGAAAATCCAGAGCCACTGGGGCGGAGCCCGAGAGTCCGATCAGAATAAAAACAACTTAGTTTTCCTATTTAATGCCTAAAGAATCAGTGTACCAAATTTCAGCCTCATTGGTAAATGGGAAGTGGGAGAATTAGTGATGAGTGAGTGAGTGAGTGAGTCAGTCAGTGAGGGCTTTGCCTTTTATATATATAGATTTTTAAAGGGAAGGTTGTATCTATATTTATTTTGTGAATTTGTACAAGTTCATAACGTTTTACATTTTTTTCAGTTCTCTAATCTTGTCCCTAATTAATAAACTTTAAAATATTATGTGATTAAATTAATGTGTATCAACAATTCCGTAATGATGATTATTTGCTGTCATAATTACTTTGTATGAAATCCTAACTTGGTAATATTATTCCATAGACTAAAAAACGTATCAATTAATATTTATCAATTATTTAAGATGGGGACGCCACTATGTGCGTATTTTAACCCAAATATGAGTGAAGGGTGAGTGTAGGGTGAGTGGCGCGATCTTGTAGTCTTGTTAATTAATAACACATACAGCTAATGGCAACTAAGAGACATACAGTTTATTGTGGAATCCGAACCACATTTTTCCTCGTAATTAACGAATCGGTCTAATTATTAGGATAGTACTGCGGATAGTAGTAGTTAGAACCAATTACTGATTCAGCCATCATTAGACTTTGTAATCGATATTTTCTCAAGACCTTCGTTACCGAAGTATTATACCAAGTATTAGTTTACTAATGACCAGGAAAGTTAGTTCTGTTTAGCTAAAATCATCAAACGTCACAAACGTGAACAAAAACCTTTAAATATTGGTGTAAGCCCCAGGAAAGCAGCATTTTTAAGCTATTTATCTAATTTAATTTTTATTCCTAGTGTTATTGAGTTAATAACGGGTTCATGCAATACTTTTAAAAGTTAGGTGTATTTTCAACTGTTAGAGTTTGTTTAAATAATAATGCAGTCTTATAATCCTTACATAATTTTCATAATTTTCGATGAAACGGCGACCGTACAAAGTCGGAATTTTAAGCCAAGTACGAATGGAGATAAGCGTAGGATGATATATTGAATTCAATGAGAAAATACCTCTACAATGGGAAGCTTACACATATGAGAGTCAGACTAATACTGTACAAAAACTCGTTGTACGTTAGCCAAAAAGACGTCTACAAATTCAGAGTAAGCATCCACACTATCACTAACTTACGATACAGAGATTACAATCAACGTCAAGTGAAACAAGCCTTTGGGTAACCATCTCCCCCACAACGGATCATGGAATTCACGCCTAATTAGAGCATCTCAACTTCCAAACAGGATAACTATATAACGGTGGTAAATACAAAGCAGAACTAAAGTTGTATCCTAAAAACTGTATTTAGCTTACCAAGTCCTTTTACAATATTATCCTTTTACAAAATTATCTTACAATTTGGACATAACACAATAAACACCTTTTTATATTGTTGGTAAGATCTTTAAACTTAATGTAGTAAATTTGACAAGTTAAAACAATTATATAACAATTTTTTAATTCTGTCCCAAATCACTTTAGTTTTATTAGTTATTATACATTACTTTTATAAAGATAAGGTAAGAACTATTTATTTTATTTATTTCTCTTTATTACTATACGTGTAGCGAACGGTAATGAATCGAACTGAACCGATTCTTACGTAACATAATCTAACCTCTACCATAGCCTATTTAATTTATATACCCTTTAATATTACATAGGTAGAACGATAATAGTGGAAAAAATCTCAGCTCAATTGGTTACGTATTTTTAACGTGTTTGACCATATTTTAAAAACATTTATCATAAATGTTTAGTCTACATTCTTACATCTTACATCGTAAATTGAACTTAGCATTATTTAACATGTGAAAGTGTGAAATAATGTGTTGTGAAACAATTTTACATTTTGAATATTAATTAGTCTGTCACATGGTCAATCACGTTAAAAATACGTGACCAGTTGAGCTGAGATTTTCCTGGAATGAAGCCAGTATACAGTTTGCGACGATACCTTCTGCACTGGGAAAATAAATATTAAAAGTGCAGTCAGTCGCAACCGTTTGCCAAGGATAGCTCAGCCTACAATGGCTGGGTAAAGTTCCAGGGTCTGCGATAAGGTCAGGGAAACCACTAGGCCAAAAGCCGGGTCTAACCGGTATAGGACTGGCTCATACACGGGCACTGTGAACAAGTCAAAAACAAGTCACCAAAACAAACGTGCAATAATCACAACCAGGCCTACGCCGATTCTCCACTCTCCTAGGGGGTCGTTGCTGACTACGCAACTCGGGCTTCGTCCTAACTATCCAATAGTTAAGCCCAGAGTGCCTAAAACACGGTGAGTTACACGACAACTTGCCAATAAAAACCACAACGCGAGTTATCACCAGACGGGGTCTACTAGGCCACTATAATCCAATACCCAACTCTAATGCCCAAGCTAAGAATCAAACAGTTCACTCAATAATCGTACCACATAATAATATACAAGTACACTATAGGTCGAGTGACTACACCACTAGTAGCTGGTCTCAATAAATACCAAGCCAAACAAGCAAAACTAAATGGCAATTGCACTATTAAAATATTGAGCTACTTAGTAGCAGATAATTAAATATTAACTACGTTCCAAACACTAGATGAATATATTATCTGATAGCCGGTACTCCGCTATCCAAGCTACCAAGATAACGTGTTGGATTACCAAACAAGCTGTTCAGGTTAAATTAAAATAATCAAATGAGTAAACAATAACAACCCTACTACTGCTACTGCTACTACCAACTTTGTGTTACTTAGCTGGGCTTCTGTTAATAGGCTAATAATATTAGCTAGAGATATAAAGTCAATGCTACTAGCCTACTGGCCACGTGTTCCCAACTACGCACGCTAAATCGTGCAGCCTAGGTTTGTCGGGCCTCAGAGTTATTAGTAATATAACTAACTCCTGGTACAGCGCAAAATAATAACTACTACAGTCAATAAATTATATTATTTGCGCTCTAGCACCTGCCCAGAACCGTCAGGAATATACTTTTTATTCCTGACACCTGTAAATAAATCCTAACTACCGTCAGGCTTTGACCAGCACGGTTACAACTCTAACTCTCTAACTCTCTTAAACCAAAATGTAATAAAACGTCGTCCACTCACCACAAGTGGGTCACCGTCTCACTACCCAACTTGAATGCCGACACTCACTCCTTGAGCACCAATCTCACACGACACCGATGTCACCAAAACACTCCACGTCTCACTCGACAAACGCTAGCTCTTCACTGCCCGGGATCCACGACTAGAATCTCTGTCCTAGGCTATCCTGAGAAACTAGGATATCCCAGGCTTATCGGCACTGATAAGCCGGGTCAAAGGGCGCTAGCCAGGTTCGCCGCCGCCGCTTGCCTACCTCAACAATCGGTGCGCGGCCAAATAGCAAATATTTACCCCCCTAGGAAAATAACTCGTTACATCCCCCACTTACATCGGGATGAAAAAAAAAGAAAACGGCCAAAAAGAAAAAAAATCTTTGAACTCCGGCCAAAACAGAATACTCCAACCCCTAACCCAATGGTGAACCCTACACCACAGGTCTCAAACTTAAAACAAAGAAAAACTCTTCTACTCGCCACTACCAGCCAACATGGTGCTGAATGATTTGGCATCAGGAACCAGACGGGGATTTCCATTGCAAGGGCCTTCGGGGTCTTCGTCACCAATTTTGACACTGTCCATGCGGCCACCTTGGCCAGAACAGTCATCACCCACGCCCATTCTTAGTACCTCTGTCCCACATGTCACCAATCCGAGGTCTCGGATGACATCCATACCCAGAATCATGTCTGTGGTGAGAGTGGGGACGTACAAGGCATCTCCCATCCACCGTCTTCCCGCAGCTTCTCCTGCTAGCCGAAACGAATACTCAGCCGTTGACCGTGACCCATCTGCCATCCTTAGAGGAGTGGTCTTCTTACAAGGCTCTATCCCCTGGCGTTTAAGATGTTCGGCGACTCCTCGCCCAACCAAGTTGACGACGGACCCAGTGTCCAGTAACGCCACGAAAACGCTGCCCATCAGCACAACTTCAACAAAGGGCCTTGTCTCTGAAATCAGCCGGTCCTCGTCTACTCCACCAACCAGGCTGTTTAGTTTTCCGAGCCACACGGACCACTCTTCTGAGGTCGTTCGTTTTGGGTGGCCTTGCCCAGTTGACCTCGTGATGCCTGAGCTGGCCTGTCGTTTCCCGCACGACATTCACACTGATTCACCGTCATGCCGGGTTTGCCACATCCATAACAGGAGACGGTCCTCGGCTTGCCACATTCTTTGGCAAAGTGACCAGTCTCCTGGCACCTAAAGCACCGTACACCATCAGCATCTTTCCTTGTCATTGCGGGCCTTCGTACACGAGTCTCGATCGAGTATGAACTAACCCGCTGCCCAACTGACTTGGCTTCAGGAGACGGTCTCTCGAAACTACCTCTTTCAAACGTGACAGTCTCAAGATTCTTTTCAGCTTTCTTCCTGGGAACGTAGGCGGTTTCCAAAACCAGCGCTACATTTGGTGAAGGAGGAGGTCGGAAGGCCGCCTTCTCTCGCAGATAGGCCTCATAGTCTTCAGCCAACTCCACCATCTCGGCCAGGTTGCTGAAATCACGCCGGCGTACCATCAGCTTGTACTCGGGACGCATATTGTTGTAGATCAAGTCCAATCTACCATGCTCCGACAACGTACCGCTACGCCTAAGCAAGGTACTTATGGCAACGACATAATCTCGGAAGTGTTCGCCTTCACCCTGTGTCCTTTTCCGGATCTCCTCATCCAAGTTCCTCCAATATCCTGGTGGGAAGAACTGGATTTCAAACTGACGCCGGAAAGCTTCAAAGGAATACAGGAGCTCCTTGCAATTCCTGTACCATAGAAGCGCTGAGCCTTGCAACAGCTCCGGCAGCGCTCTGAGCAGGTCCTCTGATGTTATAGAGTACGAGACCATCAGCTCCTCAAGGCGCTCCACGAACGACACAGGGTCTCGTCGGCCATCAAACCTCAAACCCCACTTTCGGACCATGTCACATATCTTGGAGCAGTCCTTCGGCTCCACCCTGCTGGCCTCATTCGAGAGCATATCCGATCCACGTGGCACCTCCACACTAGAAGGACGGACTGGTCTCTCTGAATGATCGTTAGGTCGCTGCCATCCCTCGGGTCTACTTGGTAACCCAAAGGTAGGCGTAGGAGCAGCCACAACAGGGGACGTAGGGTTGGCGGGTCTCCCGAACCCATAGCCGACCCCAGTACTCGGTGAGCCCCTCGCCTGCCGCACCACCGATGCCAGATGTTCTCTAAGAGTCCGGGTATCGGTCTCCGAAGACAACCCAAGGATCTCTTTAACCGCTTCTAACTCCCCGCTAAGTCCGAATATCTCTCTTTGGTCCGACTCAGTGCTACCCAGTACCTGAGGTACTGTTCTAAGGGGGTCAGGAAACCCCACAGTTGTAGTAGCTGGCGGTAAAAATGTCGGTGCAGCAGCCCCAGCCGTACACAGCCGATCATCGCTGTACCGACGGGCATTCCGCTGCTTCCAAAACGACGAGAACCTCTGCCGTAACTCCGCAGAAGTACCAGTGGTCACCAAACCATACTGGTCCATCGTCCTCATGAGCTCCCCTTTCGAGAGGTCATAGATCCATCCCACGCGAACGTCCCGGGGCTGCGACCCCAAGGACAAAGTCGCTGGCGCGGAATAGGTCAACGAAGTTGTCACCGTCGTAGCCACTACCGAAGAAATTGTCGGCCAAACGGGCGAAGACGCCGGCCACAATGACGATGTCGTCATCACCGACAGTTCGGAGCTAACCCCAGAACTAGTCGTAGCAATAGCAGACGTAATAGGCGTACCGCCTAGCACAGACGTCGTACTCGTAGTCACAACCATATTTAAAATCCAAATACCACGACTAATCCGCAAAAATAAGAGCGAAACCAATTAAAATATATTTAACACCGTTATAATAAATCAAACCGATTATAGGTGTGAAAGTCAAACCACAAATACACAATAAGGGTTCTCACTCAAATAATATTCGATGATAAAGCTCAATTAATTAGCAAAATAATAAATCAAACCAATTATGGGTGTGAAAGTCAAACCACAAATACACAATAAGGGTTCTCACTCAAATAATATTCAATGATAAGGCTCAATTAATTAGCAAAATTAAAATTACTAACTAATATCTATGTATACAACCACTAAATAAATTAGGGTTCACTACACACCACGCTGTAACAGAAAACAGGTTAGGCATACCCAACCGACTCTAAAATCACAGCAGGTCCGCCTAAAACTCTGCTCAACAGCTCAGGTCCGCAGCCAATCTGCACAAGTCCGCAGCAAATCTGCACAAATAAAATTATTTTGTTCGGGCGCCGTTAATACGTCAGCAACTCAGCACCACTGCCAACCTGCCAACCTCAGTCCCTGTTCGCAGGCGCCATCTTGCGACGATACCTTCTGCACTGGGAAAATAAATATTAAAAGTGCAGTCAGTCGCAACCGTTTGCCAAGGATAGCTCAGCCTACAATGGCTGGGTAAAGTTCCAGGGTCTGCGATAAGGTCAGGGAAACCACTAGGCCAAAAGCCGGGTCTAACCGGTATAGGACTGGCTCATACACGGGCACTGTGAACAAGTCAAAAACAAGTCACCAAAACAAACGTGCAATAATCACAACCAGGCCTACGCCGATTCTCCACTCTCCTAGGGGGTCGTTGCTGACTACGCAACTCGGGCTTCGTCCTAACTATCCAATAGTTAAGCCCAGAGTGCCTAAAACACGGTGAGTTACACGACAACTTGCCAATAAAAACCACAACGCGAGTTATCACCAGGCGGGGTCTACTAGGCCACTATAATCCAATACCCAACTCTAATGCCCAAGCTAAGAATCAAACAGTTCACTCAATAATCGTACCACATAATAATATACAAGTACACTATAGGTCGAGTGACTACACCACTAGTAGCTGGTCTCAATAAATACCAAGCCAAACAAGCAAAACTAAATGGCAATTGCACTATTAAAATATTGAGCTACTTAGTAGCAGATAATTAAATATTAACTACGTTCCAAACACTAGATGAATATATTATCTGATAGCCGGTACTCCGCTATCCAAGCTACCAAGATAACGTGTTGGATTACCAAACAAGCTGTTCAGGTTAAATTAAAATAATCAAATGAGTAAACAATAACAACCCTACTACTGCTACTGCTACTACCAACTTTGTGTTACTTAGCTGGGCTTCTGTTAATAGGCTAATAATATTAGCTAGAGATATAAAGTCAATGCTACTAGCCTACTGGCCACGTGTTCCCAACTACGCACGCTAAATCGTGCAGCCTAGGTTTGTCGGGCCTCAGAGTTATTAGTAATATAACTAACTCCTGGTACAGCGCAAAATAATAACTACTACAGTCAATAAATTATATTATTTGCGCTCTAGCACCTGCCCAGAACCGTCAGGAATATACTTTTTATTCCTGACACCTGTAAATAAATCCTAACTACCGTCAGGCTTTGACCAGCACGGTTACAACTCTAACTCTCTAACTCTCTTAAACCAAAATGTAATAAAACGTCGTCCACTCACCACAAGTGGGTCACCGTCTCACTACCCAACTTGAATGCCGACACTCACTCCTTGAGCACCAATCTCACACGACACCGATGTCACCAAAACACTCCACGTCTCACTCGACAAACGCTAGCTCTTCACTGCCCGGGATCCACGACTAGAATCTCTGTCCTAGGCTATCCTGAGAAACTAGGATATCCCAGGCTTATCGGCACTGATAAGCCGGGTCAAAGGGCGCTAGCCAGGTTCGCCGCCGCCGCTTGCCTACCTCAACAATCGGTGCGCGGCCAAATAGCAAATATTTACCCCCCTAGGAAAATAACTCGTTACAAGTTTAACATGAGGACATAAGTCTACTCTAACTTAACAACTATTCTAGGGCTCCACCAACAGGGCTGCAAAGGTATGATGTTATTCTTATGAATTAACTAAATATTATGTTCGATTTAAATATGGTAGATATATATCTACCATATTGGTTTAAACCAGCTATTAGGATATATCTTTGTGGTATTTTATTTACACTATGGAAATTTGACTTACTAAAAAATGGAGTTGTGTTTGATTACAGGAAAGTGGTAAACAGTTTGTGGGATTCCACTGAACCCTTCTGTAAAATTACTATCATGATATGAAATTAAAGGGGTTTTAGGAAAAAAATAGCTCGGCTAACGTGTTTTATCCTTTGTGTCACCAATATCAAGTAAGTGGTTGTATTGCTACACTGCAGTATGTGTTTGGTACCTTATAAAAATTATTGACGAAAAATAAGTGGGAGTCAAAAATTAAGAACAGTTTTGAGTAAGCGTACCTTTTAAAATTTAATCATATTGTTACAGTATATCTAAACATGCTTCTGCAACATTTATAAACTGTGCTAGGAGCATAGGAATTTAAAGTCCCTTACCTGAGTTATTAAGAAGATGTAGCAGCTATAACGAAACCATAGCCATTATGATTCCTCACTTAAATAAAATTAATGGAGTTTTTAGACTTGAACTAATGCTCCCTTAACACAAATAAATTTGAATGTAAGGAAATTGAATTAACACTCATTACCATTATAAATACTTCATTACCATTGTCATCCTTTTTCTCTTTGTATTAGAAAAGCCTATACAATTAACTGTTAATAAAACTGTTTGTGTCCAAAGATACCCTCTGATAGATAGCCTTTGAACTTTCGGCTGTGTAAAACATTTACTTGGTGGCAGTAAAGATTCCCCTCAGGCCTTGGAACGACAAGATAATCTCATTATCACAAAGGCCAGACTTGCCCTGTGTTACTGCTGGTACGTGATGGTACCAAAGCAATCCTTCAATCTTCATCCGTTCTTCGTAAGCAATGCCAGAATTAATATTGCTAGAAGCCAAGATATGGCTCAAAGTTTTTTTTTTGTTTTCATTAGAGTTTTACCATTTTTGTTTATTAAAAAAATAAAGTTTTAAAGTATTTGTAATATAAAGAAAAAGTCGTGATATAAAACTAGGCAAAAATATATTTCTGTTTAAGTGTTGTATTTAATTTATCATGCGTTGATAGTTTTAACAAACTAATTTGCTACTGTAAATAAAACAAGTCAGTTTATAAAGTTACTGTAAAATAATGGTGGGTATAATTCTGTAAAAAATATTGTTGTTATAGCAAGTCAACAGCGTATGTCTAAATAGTACGCTACTAATGTGACTTGACACCACCTTTTAATAAGAGAAATACACTTTATACCCAAGGTTTTTTTTACTAATAAGTCTATAGTATCTTGATGGTCAGTGCTGGCAGCTCTCAATCGTAGTTCTAAGTTTAATACCAACCCTCTTAACCTTCATCAAAACAGGGTATATTTATTGTAATTCCGTACATTGTGGGGTGCTAATTGTAATTCCTCTACATGGTGAACCCAATTATATAAAATATGAAAGAAAATTCTAATTCATCAGTATTTTTACATCCAATAAATTAAAAAAAACTTCAAAAACTATTAACATAGTTTAGTAATTAAAATTATCTCTTTAAATAAAACATGATAAACGAATTTGATTAAAATGATATACAGTAATGAAGTTTTCAACAAATAAATGTAAATAACCAGATGGGTTGTAAACACTATGTTGAGAAATATTACATTGTATGAGGTTTACAGTGTGATATATTATGACATTATTCTGATACTTTGGTGAATTTATGTCATCAAGAACAAAACATGGCTGTTGAACGAAGGAAGAATT
Organism: Macrosteles quadrilineatus; assembly: GCF_028750875.1. Classification (NCBI taxonomy): domain Eukaryota; kingdom Metazoa; phylum Arthropoda; class Insecta; order Hemiptera; family Cicadellidae; genus Macrosteles; species Macrosteles quadrilineatus. The sequence continues at coordinate 64,482,973 of NW_026542597.1, forward strand.
ACGACTTGAACAGAGTAATGAGGCTTTAGGATACAAGGTATATTGTCATGTCAGGGCTTGGTACTTGGTAGATACGAGGTATAGAGCCTTTTTAAACCAATTAATACGTAATCATGGTATAAACTGTTATTATTACTAAATGAATTACTGGGCCAAAAAAAATAAAGTAATGTATTGTGCCTTCATTTCCAATAAAAAAATATATCGATAACTAACTATCACCAACTAACCTGCGCGCGCGGTTAACTGTCACCGCTATGATCTATTGGTAACTTCACCAAGATTAATATAAAATCTAAAACATCTGCAGATTTTTTTTTTTTTTTTTTTTAGTTAGTAAACTAGTGAATTAAAAGTCTTATTCTCATATTTAATTTGATCGAAACTGAACTTTTTACCATTTTTGTAAGGTTATATTAAATTAAATTGCGACACATTATCTACGTAAACTGATAAGAGCTAGTTAAAATTATGATTTAAAATCGTTTAATAAAGCTATTTATGAAATATTCCTTTATTTCCCTTGTTAGCATTAACTTGTTTCAATATACAGGGTGATTCTAAATTATTGTTACTCTTCTGAAACTCTATAAATGAAAAACCATACAACCTATCATGACAGGTTGAGGATGGATAGAAAGAGGAGATTCGTAAGTTTTGTTTGGCACCAGTTTAGTAAACTTAGTTGCCAAATTAGCTTTTACAGACATTTTTATATTTTTACTAGGATTTCAAATTAATTACACACTTTTACCATTTTAAATCTCACAACTTCATACTCCACGTTGAATCGTCACAAGTTTTCAGTTATAATGGTACGGGTTAACTAGTTCTATAATTTACCGCTCCGTCATTGTTGTCCGCCATTATTGTATGCTGCAAGGCACCTTCAAAACAGAGACGACTTAAATCATCAAATGGATGTGTGCTAAGCAGCAAGAGGAGGCACATAGAGCATCCATAGTTTTTAGCAATTTTTTTCATTTTCTTTTTATATTTAATCGCCTTCTATTGTGTACGTACTTTTTTACGCTACGGGTTTCATAGATTTTAAATTAGAATTAATTTTAGGTAAGTCTTTAACAAATCTATATTTAGATTACAAGATAAAATCAATTGAAAAAGATCTAATATATATGGAAGAAGCAATAAAAACAGGACGATGATGTTCAAGATCAAATGAGATTTAATTTCACACATAAATTTGATAAATTAGGTAACAACACTATTGACAAAAGAACAAAGTCAGAAACAGGAGAAAAACATAACACTAATTAAATTATGACAGACAAATTGAAAGATAATAATTCAATTATAACTAAAGAAGATAGAAGCAATACAGTTGTTGTAATATCAAAAAATGAATACAAAAACAATGTAAAGACCTTTATAGAAACAAATGTATAAACAATTTCAATGGAAGAACCAAACGAATAGCTTTAAAAAACAATAAATTGTAATCTAATGAAAATGCAAAATTATCAACAAGAAAGATAAAATCCTGTTAAAATCAACGAATTAAAAAGCACCAACTGTGACGCTCAGCGCCACTATTTTATATAGTGCCACACAACTAAATCGCTGGCCTTGCGATCGGCGCGCCTCCTTCGGTCTGCCGCTTGCCTTTTTTCGAGAAACGTCAAGGAGCTACGAAATCGAGTTTTCCTCGGTCTTGTCTGTCGCCGGCCTCCGTCCCCTTCGTTGGATTTTCTGATTGTCCGTTTACTGAGATCGACATGCCTTCGTTTTATCAGGAGGAGTCTATAATTAATTATTAAGTAGAGCTAAGACCAGGATGATAGGCTAGTTTAATTATTTAAGGGGAAGCCGGCAGGCTTTCGCCCCATTCGCAGAAATGTAAATTCCAAATTATATGATTACCTCGCTTAACGAGGTAATCATTCCTAGACATGCAAAAATCACCACGTTGAAGGCTTAAGTATCAATTCTTTCAGGAATCGCCTTATGAGTCCAAATTGATTCAGTAATGAGTTAGGGAGTGATATTTACCTGTTTTTTTATTCATTACCATTTACACTATCTACCAGTTTAGTTTGGAAGGTTAGCTATAGTTCTTTTAAATAGTTAAAAATAAGTAATCAAAGCTGGCTTGGCCTGCTTCTGGTCTGGGTAAAGATTTCCGCCCTCTGGTTCCCCAACAACGTTTCCAATTTAATTGTCATTTCAAGATGGTAGTAGAGTACAGCACTTTCTTAATTGCAACATGTTAGGGTCCTCCAGGCCCTAACACCCACAACAGCCAATTACCAACACATTTCACTTAATTACAATCAATACATCACATCACCACAGAATCAATAATCAGTTTTCACACCATCAATCTCACCAAAGGGCCACATATGGTAGCAGACATTAGGCCTAGACCAGTGAGCTTTGGCCGGCTTTGTTACAAGTTGCACTCTTTTGGAAGTTTTCATTAGGTAGGCCTAGGCCAAATCATGTTAGGATGGGATTGGAGCCTAGGCCTACTCAGTTTTTTTTTTTTAAATTTGGGCTTTTATGGCTTTTCCTGAAATGGCTTTCGCAATTGCTAGGTATTTAGGCTAGACACCCCATTGGTTAGTCCTAGCACATTTCTAAATAATTAGGCTCAGTTTTTTTTCCTTTTACAACATTTATATCTTCACAACATGTCAATAGAGGACCTGTGAGTGTGGCAACCAGGTGATATGTGCCTTAGGCCAGTGTTTTATGTTATTTACAGCTAATCCATGTTGTCTGCTGCGGGTTACGATGCTGTGGAGCTGTGATACAGTGTATTAGTGTTTTGTTTTTACTGTAGGCCTATCAAGAGGCATTTATGCTGGCATAAATAATTTAATGGGGCAGGTCTTAAGGTAGGTTATTGCAGATCAGTCCCTATTTTTCATTTTACTTAATTAAATAAGCATTTTGCTCAAGTAAGGCGGTTTTCCTTGTAAATTACAAAGCCAGTTTGTTTGTTCTTATAGAGCCACCACCTTGCTTACTGTCAAGCAGTACCTTAGAGTCAGTGATGTGTCAGTGCCTTGTATTATAGATAAATATACAGTATCATTGTACCAAAATACAGCCTAACTTGTCATTTTCCCAGATTACAATGCAGTGTCATATGTGTACTGTACTATGTCTTATTTATTCAGTGTATTTTGTAACTTGCTTATTTATATTAATGTGTTCAAGTGTATTTACCTTTTACTGCTTCAACTGGGTTGCCACTCACAAAAGGTCAGAGTAGTTGTGCATTAGTTAGCTGGAATAGCCCCATAGGTTAGCTTCCCAGTAAAATGGTGCGTTAAGGCCTAGCCTTCAGTAGGACCAACCGAAGGTAGCTGCAGAGCAGTAGCCTAGATGTAGGAGGGAAGTTGAGTTTATAGGATTACTGTTGGTTAGTTAGTGAGTAAGTGCATATAGTTTAATGTTTATTATTCCAGTGTTTTATATGCATCATTATTAATTGAATGTGAATGGTTTCAATAGGTTTATTCTGACTAATTTAATTTTTTTGGTACGGTGTATAGTAGGCCTACTGTGGGGTAGAGCCTACAGGCATTTATATTTACTGTAGGCCTGGGTACCTAGGAACAAAATAAATTAATTTCAGTCTTTATTATTGTGCAAAAGAAAACACCAGTGTCCGTGAACTCAATTTTTTTTTCTCTCGACATCGAAAGAAATTCTTTATGGCCAGCACCGGTTTTATTGGGTTGTTGTTTTGTTTTAGTCAGTTACTTAATTATTCTAAGGTTCAATAGAGATAGAAGTTAAATTTGTTGCAATCCGGATTTTCCATCACCAGCATCAAAAGCACTGGGACCAGGACTTGCACTGGTTTCAGATAGCCTTTAATTCCGCTCAACATGAATCAACCAAAGTTTCCCCAGCCCGTTTATTTCTTGGTAGAAACCTGTACCACCCCTTGGAGTTGCATTGGAACCTGGATAAATTGGTTGACGAGCATGCTTCCCCACAATCCTCACGTGAGGAATGGGAAAGGGCGGTACAAAACCTCACAAAAGCTAGGCAACGTAGGCAGCAAGGCTACGACTTAAACAGATGGCCCAATCCCTACAAGACGGGAGATTGGGTAATGTTTAAGGAACATCATTTAAGCAAGGCTGCCGACTCAATCAATCAAAAGCTGTTGCCTGTCTGGTCAAAGCCTTGTGTTATAGAAACATTTTCATCACCAGTTACAGCACGTTTGATAAACCCATCCACAGGTAAATTCGTCAGAAATGCACATATCTCTCAATTGAAGCGTTTTTTCCAACCACAATTTTGAAATACTCCCTTTACCCAGACCAGAAACTCAGTGCCGATGTGATACTAAGTTAAGTCTTCCACCCTCTGTCTCTTCAACCGCCAACGCACGGGGGACTAGTGAGTCTCAGGGTATCCTTCCATAGGATGGGCTGCCCTACACGTCCCTTCCCCATGCGCTGTTGGTCAAATACCCCCTCTTCTAGTCTCCGACACCCCTGCTGAGTTGTTTTGAGTTTTTTTTATGTAAAAATTACTTTCCTGCTGGTGTTTTACCTTTTATGTTTAATTTTTTTAATTTTACCCTGCAGGAAAGGGCTCAGTAGAGGCACCTTCTGTGGCGACCTTGAATTCAGTCGAGTGTTGGGAGACAACCTCTCACTATACTCTTTCCTATCATCCCCTTGATCTCTTTCTTCCTTTCTTCTTAACTTAAGTAGTCTGTAGTGGTAACTGTAGTTAGGTCTTAGGAAAAACCAAAGATTATTTAAGTTAATATATAGGTTTACAAGCTTCCAATAGAAAATAATTTTGCCCGTCCCATCAACGCCCATGTATCGCACCAAGAACAAAACCGGCACGAATCCAAAGAGAAACCGTATCGTCGGGACTTTGTTAACAGCAGCATGCTTGTGAAATCAAGAATAATTTTGCTAATTGCAGTTTGCATGTGTAAAAAAGAATAATAATAAAAAAATAAATAAATAAATAAATAAAAAAAAGGGGTTAATATAGAATTTGTATCCTTTCACACCTTCCAAACACAAAAGCACAGACAAAAATCGGTTTACGCGACCCACACCAGTCCAGCCTTGGTTACCCGGCACCTATCGTGGGTCAAATCCACAACGCCCCTGATAGATCACAGCCAACTCCGTCAGTGATCGGTCCACCGCCCTGCTACTTACCCTTCACCACCCTCAAGTAACACGACAGTTACCCTTTTTTATTTTTATATTCTCGGTAATACTTAAAACCTCAGTTTTTTTACAGTATAGCAGCTGCACAATCAAAAAAAAATATATATATATATATGAATTTATTAAAAGCACTTTGAGAATATTAGTAACAATATTTTTTTTAAAGTGGGTATCCCTCAAAAAGAAGAAAGTCCCAGTGTAACACAACAGTGCGATTGCCTCGAAAGCAAATCCGGCAAAATGGACTCGCTGTGGACACAACCTGTGAATGGAACAGTGGACAGGAAGGAGAAGAGTGCGCAGCACTGGTGAATCAACCCAGACTCAGCCTCCAGCAGCTTCGTCCTGGTTGGCACTGCTAGCAGCTTCGCCTTGGCCAATAGTGCCTGCAGACCGCAGAACTCTTGAAGTGACATCACAACCCGTCTACTCCAAGACGCCGCCCACAAAGCCACGAAGCAGTCACAGCAGCGAAGCGTCAAGCAGACTACCAACAGCCTATGCCACACAAGCTGTGCCAACTCATCCTCTACAACCGCCAGCCTGGAACAAACCAACCCAAACTGCGAGTGCCTTCTCCCATCCTCACAAAAACGAACAGAACAGTCAGTGTTCCCAAACCTTCCCCTTTCAAGAAACAAAATCAAAACAGTGCATAATAAAAAAAAATAATAAGAAAAAAAAAATTTGTGCGTGCAGTTGCCAACCTTATCGTTTCCAAAATGCAATTCTAGCTCAAATGTTTTCCCAAACAGGATAGCATGGCTGTCGTAACCCACATTCCTTCCTCATTTTTGCAGGGGGGGTGGATCCCGATCTCTGTCGTATTTGGCTCAACCAATCACAAAAACATTCACATCCCCAAAAAGAAAAAAAAAAAAAAAAAAGGTGCCCAGGGAGCCGGACTGGTTTGGGGTTTTCTGTTTCACCCATCGATTTCTCGGCTTCCTTTTGAACCAAACCGGGAAAGGTATCTGAGGACCCAGAAATTATGATGCGGAGAAGCAACTCGAGCGACAACCTTCCTTTTTGAAACACTACACACCTCTACTTTCCTTCCCTAACCAAAAAAAAAAAAAAAAAAAAGAAAAAAAAAACCTTGAGGGGGGGTGGTTGTGACGCTCAGCGCCACTATTTTATATAGTGCCACACAACTAAATCGCTGGCCTTGCGATCGGCGCGCCTCCTTCGGTCTGCCGCTTGCCTTTTTTCGAGAAACGTCAAGGAGCTACGAAATCGAGTTTTCCTCGGTCTTGTCTGTCGCCGGCCTCCGTCCCCTTCGTTGGATTTTCTGATTGTCCGTTTACTGAGATCGACATGCCTTCGTTTTATCAGGATGAGTCTATAATTAATTATTAAGTAGAGCTAAGACCAGGATGATAGGCTAGTTTAATTATTTAAGGGGAAGCCGGCAGGCTTTCGCCCCATTCGCAGAAATGTAAATTCCAAATTATATGATTACCTCGCTTAACGAGGTAATCATTCCTAGACATGCAAAAATCACCACGTTGAAGGCTCATACACGGGTCTTTGGAAAGAAGTGAAAACGGGAATGCAGTTCTTAAGACAGCCAAGAGGTTTTTTTGGATGTTCTTATCAGGCTTTGATCCATCAGTTGGTACCGAGGATATTAAATCATATCTTAATAGTTTGAATGAGTCCACTAGCTATTTGTGTGAAAAACTAAAGACTCGTTATGATACATATTGCTCATTTAAAGTTGGAGTCCCTGTCGAGTTAGCGGATGAACTCATGCACCCGAATTTGTGGCCTCAAGGTTGTGTTGTGGGGAAATACAAGGCTCCGCGAAACAAGGCCAATGTGACCAATGGTGATCATTTTTTGGACCAAACCAGTCAGATACCAACACAGACCTAGAAGTTAATTTTTCTGTTGTACATTGGAATGTTCAAGGTATTACCAATAAGATAGATGAGATACAAATTCTTATTAATGAAATAAAAAACATTCTTGCTGTTGGGATCTGTGAACATTGGCTAAATGACAATGAAATCAGTTCTATGTCTCTATCTGGTTTTAAATTGCCTAGTGCTTATGGTAGACCTGGGGGTGTCAGAGGAGGAGCAGCGGTTTTTCTCAAAGAAGATCTGGCGTACGATGAACTTTTATACCTCGTAGAGCTTTCGATACCGTGTGCCTGTGAAGTTGCTGCGGTCTACATTCACGAGTGGAACGTTATTTTTTTGGAAGTTTATAGAGTTCCTGATATTACTAATTTTGATATCTTTATCGAATGTTTATACAATGTTTTAAATGTTTTGTTTGTTAGAAATAAGTCAAATGCACCCATCCTTCTCTGTGGAGATTTTAATGTAAATTTTCTGGTCAATGATATCCAAGTGTCTGTTTTGGTGAACATGTTGAATAGCTTCAATTTAACGTTTACATTGTTTGATGTCACTAGGCCTAGCACACTTCCTGGTAACATAGGTACATGCATAGATAATATAGCAACATCAATATATCCAGATAGAGTAAAATCTGTGTTCGTTAAACCAACGGTAGTTTCTGATCATCATTCGGTGGTTGGTTTATTTAGTCTACAAAAAAAAGATTGTGTTACCAGTAAATCAAATGTTTCTAGTTCCTATAGAATAATACGTCCAATAGATGATATTAATGTGAGATATTTCATCTCCTTACTAAGTAAAGTTAATTGGTTAAAGCTTTATACCTTAAGTACTCTTAATGATAAGTTTGAATATTTTTTAAATGTTTTTCTTAATATTGTAGATATTGTTTTTCCTGTTAAATATGTGAAAGGTGGTAAAAATATTAAATGTCGGCCTAGATGGTATTCTCAGAATTTATTAGATCTTAAAGAAAATTGTCTGTTTATGTATAGTATATATAAGGAAACTGGTTTAGATCAATACAGAGAGTCTTATAAAATTCTGAAATCAAGATACAGAAATGAATGTGCAGAAGCAAAGCGAGCCTATAACTGTAATAGAGTACTTCAAGCTAACAATAAACCTAAAGCTATATGGTCTGTCATTAAAGAAAATTTAAATGTAAATGATAAAGGATCAGATGATCTACAAACAACAAAACTGTCAAGTGATAGTTTTAATAAATTCTTTCTAAGTAATGTGAGTTCTATTAAGCATAGCATACCTAGTTCTAAACATGATGTGTCTTTTTATCTTGATAAGCTGAGTTACCAGAGATCCTGTGATATTTCATCTGTTTTTTCTATTAGTAATGTAAGTGTAGAGGAAGTATACAGCGCAATTTTTTCACTTAGTAATAGTATTAGTTTGGATGTTTATAATATTAATTCATTGATTGTTAAACATGCTGCTCCATTTATCGTTGAGGTTTTGGCCTATTTGTATAACCAGTGTATTGATAATTGTGTATTTCCTATCCATCTCAAATTGTCTAAAGTTGTACCTTTGTTTAAGAAGGGTGTGAAAACAGATTATGCTAATTATCGCCCAGTGTCAATAATTCCTGTTTTTTCTAAAATATTTGAAGTTTTGTTAAATAGTAAAATAATTAAGTATTTTGAAACAAATTCATTGTTCTCAGATGATCAGTTTGGTTTTAGGCCTAACAGGGGCACCAGTAATGCTATTGTTAGTTTTATGAAACACTGTGTCAACGGCTTAGATGCTAAAAACAAAGTATTAGGTAGCTGGTTTGATATGTCCAAAGCTTTTGATACCATCTCACATGATATATTGTTAAAAAAGTTGAAATATTATGGTTTTGATCAGACATCTTTGGATTTTTTGCAATAATATTTAATGGACCGATATCAATCTGTGTATTATAATGGATGCTTCTCTTCATATCTCTCTGTTCATTCAGGCATACCTCAAGGATCAATTCTAGGACCTACTATGTTTATTGTTTATATAAATGATTTAACTACTGCATTAAGTAATGATAATATTAAATCGTATATGTATGCTGATGATTTAGCTGTCCTGATAAATTGTAAATGTTCTTCCTTAATTAAAAATCTTCTACATACTACCAACTCTGTAATCGAGGACTGGACTGCTGCCAATTCATTGTGTATAAACAGTAGCAAAACACAGAATATTGAATTTAGTTTATCAAGTACCTGTTCAGATAGTGTTAAGTTTTTGGGAGTATTAGTACAGCCTAACATTAAGTGGGATTCTCAGAGTGATATGATTTGTAAAAAAGTTGCCAAGGGTACATTTATGATTAGAAAACTTAGACCTTTTGTTAGTATAGATGTGTTGAAATCCATTTATTTTGCTCACATTCAAAGTCATTTGTCTTATAGTATTGTTGTGTGGGGCCATTCTGGTAGTATTAAAAAGCTGAAACTGTTGCAAAAGAAAGCTGTTAGGGCAATATTCAATGTTGACAGTGAAACACATTGTAAGCCATTATTCAAGAAACTTGGAATTTTAACTGTCACTTCTCTGTACATTTTAGATTGTTTACTGTATGTTAAAAATAATATTAGAGATTTCCCTACAAATGATTCAGTTCATAACCATTTTACCAGACAAAACACTTTTCTCCGTCCAAACCAATGTAATTTTATGACCACAATTAATAACTTTAGTGAATTTGGCAAAAGATTGTATAATATGTTACCTGCTCACATTAAATGTCTTGAAATACGACAATTTAAATTTACTATTAGAAAGATTTTGTGTGATTTATGTGTGTATAAGGTCAAAGAATTTGTAGAACATATTAAGTAGGTTAATGCATATACTGTGATGTAATTGTATGACGTTGCTATACATGTATTTTAGTGTTGATGGCAATAAATGGATTTGATTTGATTTGATTTGATTTGCTTAAGTATCAATTCTTTCAGGAATCGCCTTATGAGTCCAAATTGATTCAGTAATGAGTTAGGGAGTGATATTTACCTGTTTTTTTATTCATTACCATTTACACTATCTACCAGTTTAGTTTGGAAGGTTAGCTATAGTTCTTTTAAATAGTTAAAAATAAGTAATCAAAGCTGGCTTGGCCTGCTTCTGGTCTGGGTAAAGATTTCCACCCTCTGGTTCCCCAACAACGTTTCCAATTTAATTGTCATTTCAAGATGGTAGTAGAGTACAGCACTTTCTTAATTGCAACATGTTAGGGTCCTCCAGGCCCTAACACCCACAACAGCCAATTACCAACACATTTCACTTAATTACAATCAATACATCACATCACCACAGAATCAATAACCAGTTTTCACACCATCAATCTCACCAAAGGGCCACACAACTTAAAAGGACAACGCAAAACTCACAAAAAAGGCATACCCATTCGACCTGAAACATAAATCACCTTTATAAAAATTATCAAAATACTTGAACGAAAAAATAAAAAATAATATGAATTTAGAATGTGAATCTTCTTTTAAAAACATTCAAGATCTTGTCAACTAAATTAAAGATATAGATGTTTCTAACGATTTTTTACTCTTATCATTCAATGTATGCAATATGTATACGAATATTCCAACCCATAGAAACAATATCTATATTGAAAAGAAACCAAATAAATTGCATTATCAAACTTAGAGATGTAACAGTTAGGCAAAATTACTTTAGTTATGATTCGCCCTACTATCTACGAGAAGATGGTCTACCGATGGGATCTTCCCTTTCAGGACTCTTATCGGAAATATTAATGACAGAAATGAACAAATCCAAAATTATTAATGAAACTAATCCATTCAAAAACAAAATCGTATATTGGTACAGGTATGTAGACGACATTTTATGTTTATTTAAAGGAGATTACAATGAATCTGAACAACTCTTAACATATCTCAATAGCATGAATAACAAAATTAAATTTACCAAACAAAATCCAATAAAAATAAATCAATTTCCTAGATCTAACAATTTCCATCGAAAACAACAAACATTCAGACTATCCCAAACCTAAAGACATTAATAATTCCAAGAAATTCAAATCATCCATGGACACAAAAAATAGCAACTTTTCATTCACTTATACACAGACTAATCAACGTTCTTTTAAATAAAGAAAATTTAAAGAAAGAAGTCGACAACATAAAATATCTAGCTAAAAAACACTATTAGCTTTTTTTGAATTAGCTTTGCTTGAAATTTTTTTAGTCAAAACTTCATAGAAATCTAAAACATTAGCTGTTACAGTAGAGTTAAGCCATCAATCCAATTATTAAAGATTTGTATTATGTCCCAAATTTAGTGTAATTTTACCAATTTTTAGGAGCTGGGTTTAAAAGAGTAACTAGAGAACTCGTCAATTGTAATGCACATGTAAATACTCTTGTGCTTCATTATACACAGACATATTGTAATCCAAACAACTATTGTATTTTGTAAAAAAAGTCTATGCTGCTACTCTTGCAAAACCTGTATTTACATAAACAAACATAAGGATAATATCCAGATCTACATTGTTCAATTTAGAAACCTTTTTCATGATGGAATGGCCTCTAGATCGTCTGAATATTAGTTTATTCAGACGATCTAGAGGCCATTCCATCATGAAATTGGAAACTTGTCAGTTAAAACTGGCCTATTCATACAAGAATGTCAAGCTAAAACTCTTTAAGACAATAGAAAACATAAACTTCAATAAAAAATGTTTAGAATACGGAGTTGTGCCAAAATATGTTTCTGTAAAAATCTCTAATACATCTACTGCTGCCAGAAAGGCCAAACAGGTTGCTGTGAAGACTTGGATTAAAAGTGAAATAAAATCTCTATACGCTAAAAAAAGCATGACCAATAAATTACTACTAGGAAAACATCTCACACTCTTAAATAGCCTACATCCTTCCCAACAGAATGATGTATTTTCTCAAATAGAAACTCAAATCCAAAATAAGGTACAAATCAAAAAGAAAACACAATCCAAAAAATTTGACGCTTTAGTAAAGGCACAGATAAAAATTGAAACAATCACATGCAACCACAAGTTCCATCCTAGAGTTGTCAACAAAACAAATATACAATTTTCAGACCAAGAAATGTCTCTACTAAATAAAGGACTAAACTTTAACTTCCCAAACGATAGAAAAAACAGTTTGATTTCTGAATTATTAAATGCAGAAACTGCCGTTAAGTGTTTAAAAAACAATATCGAACGTGATACTGCTAGAGCTATGATATCCAACAAAATCCATAAGTTAATGAACAACCCCAAACCTAGAATCAAATATTTGTCAAAATACAAATCCTTGAAACAAATTGCTCAAAGTATTAGGAACAAGTTACAACAGAATAATGCTGTTATCGCAAAAGCAGATAAGGGAAACTCGACGGTCATAATAGACAAAGGCGATTACGTCAGCAAGGTCCAGAACTTCATTGAGACCAACAATGTTGTAACTTTACACAAAGACCCAACCCCATCTTTCTCCAAAGAAATCAATCAAATAATTTCGTCATGCAAGAACCTTTTAACACCTGAAGATATAAGAAATGTTAAAGTAACTAACCCCAGAGCCCCTCAGTTAAGAGGACTGCCCAAAATTCACAAGCCCAATATTCCCATTAGACCTCTGGTAAACTTCACACCTGCTCCGACTTATAAAATCGCCAAAAAACTAGACACAATTATTAGAAATGAGATAAAATTGGAAAACAATCACAGCGTAAGAAACACAGTTGACCTAGTGAACAAACTATCAGACGCAAAGCTCAAAGACTCCTATATTTTAGCTTCATTTGACGTCGTGAATTTATTCACGAAAGTTCCCGTAGATGAAACAATAGCCTTGCTTAAAGACAATTTGGACAAAAATTCATCACTTTCAACAGAAGCTAAGCATGAACTTATAACTCTAACTCAAACCGTTCTAAAACAAAATTATTTCGAATTTGAAAACAGGTTTTACATCCAAAATGAAGGACTGACCATGGGATCACCTCTTTCGAGCATTCTATCAGAATTATTCTTAAATAACGTAGAAAACAAACATCTTTGGTCTGATTCAAACCGACACAGACACAGAATAATCCACTACAGCAGGTATGTAGATGATACTCTTGTATTATTTAACGGTAACGGCAGGCAACTCAATTTACTCCACGCATACCTAAATAGAATACATAAGAACCTACAATTCACCCTCGAAATAGAAAATACAAAATCAATCAACTTCCTGGACGTCACTATAACAAGAAACAATAGCCAATTACAGTTCAAAATCTATAGAAAACCAACGACCACGGACCAGACTATTCATTCACAATCACACCATCCGCATAACCATAAAATCGCTGCTTACAATAGTTTTGTACACCGCCTACTCTCCATCCCATTGAGCCCAACTGATTATACCGATGAAGTAAATGTCTTAAAACACATCGCAGTCGCCAATGGTTACAACAGTTCCCTAATCGATAAACTGATTAATAAACAACAGAATAAAACCAAGAACCAACCACAAGGCAACAAAAGATACATCAGTGCAGATTATGGTGTTGTGTTAAACCACACCCTAACAAACGAACTTGCTAAAAGAGATGTCGTAGTATCTTTCAAAACAAAGAACAAACTTTCAAACATAATCACTGAGAGAACTAAACCAGATTCTGATAAAATTAATAAAACTGGAATTTACAAATTGATATGTGATGATTGTCCTAATTTTTATATAGGTCAGACAGCAAGATCATTTTCCACTAGGTTTAAAGAACACATACCGAAGAAAAACTCAAAATCAGCCTACGCAAACCATCTTACATCCTCCAACCACAATTATACCAACATACATAATAACTTAGAAGTATTACATTTTTGCAACAAAGGGCATTACATGGACACTGTTGAGGAATTCGAAATTTATAAAGCATCAAAAAGTCAACCACAAAACATCCTGAACGAGAAATTGTCATTTGAATCCAACATTATTTATAACACCGCCATCCATATCACCAGTAAGCAGACAAGAAAAGAGCGAGATAAGGATAACACAGGGGTAGGGGTCAACGCTGCCGACACGTGACAGTCGCGACTTACCTTCCACCGGCGCCGTGTCTCGTGAATCAGCGTCTGGTCGACCAGTTTATTAAATGTATTTTCGTGTGTGTCATATCCGTATGTGTGTCCCGTTTATTTATTTGTTTACATTTTTGACGAACTCTACATGAGGGATTAGCAAGACATTCTGGACCTGAAGATGTGCTATTTTTTAAGCACGAAACAGCTGTAGTCATCATACTACTAAACTGATCGTTTTGACAGAAAACAGGTAATTTAAACCTATATTAGTTTAGAAACCTTTACCTTTTAGAGACTTTGGTTTTATCTTATAAAGTATGTTAAGCCATATAGTTAGCCATTCGATAGTATACATTTATTGCAGTTCACAGACAAAGAATATTATTTCAAAGAGTACATTTAAATTGCAAAACAGCTTTTGTTTGCCCAATTTACGGAACTACCACCCAGGGAATAATGATCAGATGGAACAGACAGAATTCACAGCAGTTCTACTTTAATCACTTGTTTGTTTAAAACTTGTTAAATAATGTAAGAAACGATTACTAAAAATGAAATAAGTTTGCCATGTATTAAATTGATTCAAAAATTTTATTTTACTAAGGAGTCTAGGAGAATGATGAGAAGGATGTTAATGAAACGTTAGCATCAATTTTATATTTTTTTGTGTTCTTTTATAGACAAATTGTAAAACCTGTCTACTGTATTCTATAAATTTGCACTGAATCAATTAATTGTTTTTATTTAAAGAAATCATCATTTCATATTCCAAGACAGGAAACAAGTGCATTAAATAAGAAGAATATTTTAAACCATTAAAGCAAACATTTTATAAATAACGTTAAAGGAGTCATGAATAATTATTTAAATAGAAATATTGTATACTTTTTCTTGCACAAATATTTTTTCTACCAAAATTATGAAATATACAACAAAATTATGATATAATTATACAATATTATCAAGTGATATTTTGAACAACATCTTATGGTACTTTTTTCGTTATAAGATAATCTTCTGATAAATATAATTTAATAAATCCCCGAACTAAAATCGTGCAGCGATATTCAACAGTATCATACTTTTAAAAGTATCTGTAATAGATCGTGGAATCTGTAAGTTGTTGGATTGGGTTGGTAGTTCTATTATCTACCTACTGGTTCACAAACTCAATAACTTTGTTTGAAGAGGATCAAGGAATGTTTTGACTCTACGAATGATCTAAGTTTAAATTAGAATTTTCAGGAAATGAAGACTGAGTTTCTTGAAGTTTAGAGTAGGACGCTTGTCAGTTTTGAATTGAAAATAAGATTATTTTCCAAACATGGAAAAATAAAAAAATCAATAGCTATGGCAAAGGTTATTTTTATACTAGATCATTTGAGGTGATAAAAAACAGTGTTATGCTTTAAATGTCGTAATTTCTAAAGACTATGTTGAGCTTGAACTTATACAGTAGAATAAAACAAGCAATTAAAAGATATTAGAATCATAGAAATAATACCTTTCAAACACAAACTGTTGGCATGGATTATTACTGTATACTATGAATGTATCTGTCTATTGACATTAAAACTAACCAAACTAGTGTCATCAGCTTCTTGGGAAAGACTAAGTTATATATTCTGAAGAAAATTTCTTATTACCTATAAGATAAAAGAGAGTAATTATCAGGAGGTTTTATAACTATAAAAACTCTCATTCCTTAAGAAGATTATAGTCCCTACAATTGTTGTGTCCGTTAAAGTTATTGTTTGATATATATATTTCAAAGACATATTTTTTAAGATATACTTTTTCTTTTAGGGTGCATTATAACATCGATATGTCGAGCTATTGACGAGAATGCCATAATAAGCTACAATACATTAAATCAATCGGAAAACAACTTACAGCTTACAATCGAAGTTTTTAACTATGCTTAAAACAGCAGACTTTTCCTAATTAATGACTAAAAAGTCTTTTACTCTATTGGGAGTACTTAGACCCGCCATGGATGTATTAGAAACGGCTGTTTTGTGGTAGTAGGCTTATAACGAGTAAATCATTACACATTTCCTTAAATACATTATTCAATTAACTCTATCTTTAATTAATTATGTTACTTATAAAAGACTTCCACAAATTATTGCAAGTTGTAATTTAAATTTAAATTCATGATAGTTGGTTAACAGTAAACCATAAAGTTAAAACTTTGAAATTGCATTAATTAATCCTCAATAAATTAAAAATAAAGTTCATCAACACAGAGTGGGCTGTTCTTTGACCAGCATTGTCGTTTGTGTAGTGGGTGTCTTATTTCCTGTCTCTTTGGTAAACAAATTCAAATGTTTCCTGCTTCAAATGACATTATAAAACAAGATTAATTTAATTAACGCTTAAGCTTCATGATATTGCGATAAATAGTCTTGTAATGTCACTACCGTTGAACGTATTACTGATCTACTTATCTATCTATATTCATCTGACGAAATAACTGGTACGATTAATTATTGTACAGTACTTCTGTTTGTATTTCAATTATTTTACATCAGTTTCCATAAAGTAACGAAAATTTAATTTATTTAAATTATAATTTAATATTTTATTTTATCATTTAAAAATATCATTGATGTGCATTGAAAACTAATTATAGAAAACGATACCATAACTGATCTTAATTCAGATAAATTTCATCAAATTTTATTACCTAGCATCGATAAAAGACGATTGAACATTGACACCTGGTCAATTGATTGTTGAATATAATAACCAAATAAGAAATTTTACGATTAAACATACCATGAAAAGACAACTTGGATAATGATTTTGTTTGTATTCTTTGAAACAGGCAAAATATGCAACTATTTTTTTACGAATCGCCTTAATGCAAAACCTAATGTATAAGTAATAAGAAAAAGATGCACTTAGGGATAAAAGTTTCAGAAGTATATACAAATTGTATCATTCGGCATTCTCCTGGTACGATACTTTGTTTGGTATTTATTTATGTTTGCTGCTCTTGATCGTTTAAGAGAAAAATATATGTAACATTCCTTTTAGTATTGTGTATCATAGGTTGTATCCACAGACTAGTTAAATACAATGCATATATTACTAGTTACATTCACAAGGTCTTCTATGATGAATACACCCAGTCAATAGACAGCCTTGCTTTGACAAGACCGTAATTAGAAACTCCCTGAAAGCTAAAACCAAGCTCGCTTCCTTGTGGTTCATGTTTGGACCAATGTGCACTTGGTACATACAATGTTATTCCAATATTTACCAGAACGCTTAACTTTACAAAAACTTGTGGGATGCATAACTTAAACAATACCAAAGACAATACTTTGGTGGATTATTTTTCTTGCCGTTGTGGCCTTTTTCTCATTTTAGCAGATGCTTATCAGATTTTAAGATGCGGTAACCATAGTTTATACAAAATATATATAACTACTATAACAGTAAATAAACGGTATCAGCATTCTGACACATACTTTCTCCCATAAGTTTGTCAACGGCCTTTATCATGTGTAAGCGGTGAGAGGAAATATACGGAAATTGGATTCGTACAATTTTTTTCAGAATTTAAAGGACTATAACATACAAAATTGTTATCAAAATCGTTCGGGCCATTTTTGGAAAAATCCGATTTTTCTGTTATTTTATGGGGGTTTTATGGGAAAATGACATAATTTACAATAACTTTTGAACCGTTATTTTTACAGAAATGGGATTTGTACTTAGTTTTAATTGGCAGAAAAGAGAACTGTAGGTCCATAAATCATAAAAAATAATAATGCATTAGCTTTTCACTCTGTATGCCTAATATGATATATGCGTTCAAATAAAACTTTGTTATCGCCTTATCAATTCTAGGAGTTCAATTAACTGACTCTTTGTAATGTAAACGTCATTTTTTTTAACATACAACTAATAAACAACGTAGTAATGTACTTATTATTTTATGGGTTGCGTCATTTAAACACCTCCTAGTTTATAGTTGGCTACTAAGAGAATTGTAATATTTTACGCTGCGGTTATTTTTTATTAAAATTCCTCCCCCAACCCCAAATGGGTGGCTCTTGCTTCTGGTAGATTGAAATTTTATGTAAATTGTAATACTTACAATTTTAAATAACTTGTCAAGTGCAGAGTGAGTATCCTTTTATTCATAGACCTTTTAGGTGGACTAAGGCGTCATTGAAATATTAAATTGTATCTTAAATCATTACTATGAAGTAATATAATTTATTAAACTCCTTAGTCGAAGATTTTAAACAAATAGTTTACGGGTTGTAGTTAATATTTTCGTTACGTATACATCATTTCGTATAACTAAAGCAAATAAAAAAAATACTGATAGTCAAATAAAATATAATAAAATTGATTAAATATTTTTAATTGGTGAATTAGTAGTTCAGTCTCTAGTACAACAGACAATAAAACCACTTACTACATATCAATGCAGTTAATGTGTGTACAGTTACAGCTCATTTCTTGTTTTGCTTAGTAAATTTTAGGACAGAATAGATTTAACTCAGTTGACGTAAATAATTTTTAATAATGTTAAACGTAAACTTTATGGTTACGATTGATTCGAAGCCTATAAAAAGTTTCTCAAATGTTATTCCTGGTTTTTCTTTTCTAAAAAAATTATTACCTTGAGACATTTACGACCATTACGCTCAAAACAAATCTTGTTTTATGGCTCAAATATATTCTTATAATGTAGATCATTGTGTAAAAACATTGCGTAGTCATTCATCTATACAATAATACAGAGATGTAGCCATTGTAGATCACTCAGTTGTAGAACAAATGTCGAACAAGATTTGTAGCAGTTACAGTATTCTAGGAAGGAGATTAGTTACTTTGATTTATACCACTTCTCTCTAGCTTATAAGGTCTTTTGAAAGATTTGTGATCACACTTATGAATTGCTGAATCTTGGTACTTTTCCAAACAATGCAATATCGCTTAAAGGTGAAAGTAATAAAATTGATTTATGTATTTTCCATATCCTATACGTATTAGCTTTTGGTAGAATAAATAAATTGAATATAAATTAAATCTGAAATTACTTTTGAGGAAATTATTATTATTTTATTGTTTTTTTTTATTTTGTAGGAAAATATTTGATTAAATCTTACATTAATTCTTCTTCTTCAATACTTGTCATCACAACCAATTAAAACAAACGCACTTAAGTTGTCTATTATTCTTAATTCTTAACATAACACATCAACATGAGTTCTATTACACCTACAAATATACACTTTATTGAAACAGTCACCTCTTTGGATACATAAGTTTATTAATATATCTTATCGAATTTTGTTTATTTATTAATAATTATTTTACACCCAAGCTATTCATCCTTTTCAAAAAACATCTTCAAAACAAGGTTGTATGTACTACGTCAAACAACTGTTTGTACAATAGTAGGCAAGTAAATCTTTAAAATAATAATGTCAAGTTTTTATTTGATATTCACTTTAATTCCTGGTGGAATATTTTCTTCAACGTGCGCTTTGTTTCTAATGTTCTCAAGATAACGGAAGCTTTGTATAGGATCGGTAAGCATTATCATGATTTAGAAACATTTAGGGAAAAACAAAGGGTGGGTTATCCTTACAGGATAGGAAAAAATCATAAATAACAAAATTGTATTAGTAAGGATGCAAAATGGGGTTGAATTGGCTGATTAATTGGGCGAACGAGGTATGTGTGTGAGTATATGTATAAATACATCTTGGTCTGGTCAACCATCCTGAGGGGCACACATCTTCATATCAGGAACCACAGTTGTTCTTTACAGTTAGAGAGGATATATGGAAATATACAATAGCTCCGAGTCACATCGAGCTGATATCACATCGACTGAGTAATTATCAGGAGGTTTTATAACTATAAAACTCTCATTCCTTAAGAAGATTAAAGTCCCAACGATAATTATGTCCGTTAGAGTTATTGTTTAATATATAAATATCAAAGACATATTTTTTAAGATATATTTTTTCTGTCAAGCTGCATTATGACATCAATATGTCGTGTTATTGACGAGATTGCCATAATAAACTACAATACATTAAATCAAACGGAAAATAACTTACAGCTTACAATCGAAGTTTTTAACTGTGCTTACAACAGTAGACTTTTACTAACTAGTGACTATAAAGTCTTTTACTCTATTAGGAGTAATAAGAACCCGCCATGGATGTATTAAAAACGGTTTTTTTATGGCAGTAGGCTTTTAACGAGTAAATTATTACACATGTCCTTAAATACATTATTCAATTAACTCTATCTTCAATTAATTATGTTACTTATAAAAGACTTCCACAAATTATTGCAAGTTGTAATTTAAATTTAAATTCATGATAGTTGGTTAACAGTAAAGTGCATCCCCTTTCACCATCAATTTTAATGTGTTTTTTATTGGCTGAACAGTAGTTTACAGCCTTATTAATTATGGTAAAAAATTAAAATCACGAAGAAATATCTGAAATATTTGAAAATCTTTTCGATAATTGGTGAACATACATAGAAAAAAAACATTGCCACAAACAAATTGAGAACCTCCTCCTTTTGTTGGTAGTAGTGGGGAAGTCGGTTAATAAAAAGAGCATGGTCAGTGACAACACTAAGCAATTTCTTGCAATATTTAATTTGTTATTACTGTAGAGAATCTAGAGTATCCCTGGTGAAATGATCCAAAAACGACGTAAGATTAATCAAATTCAAATGAAAACGAAGAACTCCAAATTATTTGGTATTAGCTGAAGATTAATCCCCTTTAAGTCACATAAGGTAACAGAAATCAGAGCGAGAACCAAATGACAAATTGGTCAACTACAGCATATATGACATAAGATTCAGACAAGGGTATTTAAATCAGAAAGCAAATGTCAGAGTGAGAAGTAAATGATTGTCTTGCTTTACCAGAAAATGTACCAACATAATATTCTTTGTCAATTATATATATACTGTAAATGTGTGTCCGTTAGCACGACAACTCGAGCAAAAATCATCCGATTTTGATTAAATTTAATATAAGTGTGTAAACCTACATTTTTCTAACGAGTTCGCGACACAGCATAATCGGACCATGGCACCGTAGGTTTTACGGGGGGGTTTATGGGGTAAAAAAAGGTTATTCTAATTTTTACCCTCAAAACATGGAATTTTCCAATTTTTCTTTAAATCATTTTATAGAGCATTAAAAAAAAACCGTAACTTGAATTATTTTCGCACGGTTATTGACCACGGAGAAGATTCGCTAAACTCACACTTTATTGCCCTCCCTGTAGCAGCAAACCTAGTTACTCGTTAAACTAAATGCTATATAGATTTTTGAATACCAAATCAGGGAAATGGAAATTCACTTAGTCATAGTAAACCTGCTCTGCGGTGGTAGTATTTTACTAATCATGATATAAAATATCTAAAACAATTTTCCTGTGAGATAGCATTTATTAAAAAATAATAATAATGGTATTATAATAAAAAATGTTATATAGGATAAATTAGTGCCAATATAAGACAAAATAAATCCCATTCTCAGCTATGTAATAAAAGAAACTACTAGATGAAAACTTTACTTCATGGAGAGTGTTCGGATGAAACATACCTCATATCAAGTGACATTAATTTTGAGATGGACCTTTCTAGTTTACCAAGCTATATAAAGCAGTGTCAATCACTTACTTCTAAAAGGTATAATTTTATTAATCTTTAGATAGTTTCAGTCTGGAATGAAATCTAAATTAATAATGAGAATGTTAGTATGCAATTGTTTTTGTAATGTACTGACTTATAATATAATTAGATAAAAGCACAGCGTTAATCAATCAGCAGTTTACATAATATGAAAGACTCCAATTTCAGAACTAAAAATTTACGACTATCTGTCCATGCAGTTTATTTATGTACTATTGGGTACAGAATGAATGTTTTTACAGACCCTAGACCGGTATTTGACATTAAAGGAATTGCAGTTTATTTGCTTCTGAAAGCATTGGTATAGTGATAATACACACCTTATATTATTTTATCTCTACTATTTAAGGCTGAACATATCAGCTTAACAGTATAGAGTACAAATTATAATAAAATCAATGTGATTCCTCTGAAACTCATTTGCTTTAATAAATAAAGAGTTTGGTGGCTGATTTTACTAGTGTGATGCTGGATTATAAATTTAATTATTGGATACAAAAGGAAGGAAACATTCTATTGGATGTAAGCCGTTCCATTACGTATCTGACATCGAGATCTGACTTATACAAATGAGCATCTGAGTTCGTAGCAAAAGATCAGAGATCTTCCAAACATTTCTTTGTCAGCTTAATTAAGTTACAATATTTTTTAACACAACAAAAATGCCAGTAAAAATTACGAATTGCTCAGGTGTACATCAATAGGTATTGATTACTATAATATTAATAGACAATATATAGTAAGAGGAATATCTGTAGGGAGACATGGTTATAAGTTAGGAATTTGCTTTTACAAGATTGTCCGCATACCTTTTTTTTATTTGTTTACTTTACAATCTGTTCTATAATATATTTAACAATAAGTAAATGCTATGTAATAGAACAAATTAGCTTTTGAGCATTAAAAATAGCTGTTAAGCACTGTCAACAACAATTTTTCAATAAAACACTTTACAAAAATCTTAAGGGCACGTCTAGAATTGATGGCCTCTTAAGTCTGTAAATTGTATCCGTGTTGTTTAATAAGTCCAGTGCTAAATGATTTTGATGAGATTCCAATTTCGTAATATATCGTTCACTTAAGGTCATGATTTCGTCCTTCACTGTAGGTATCTTAAGGTCTTGCTGAAGTGTTCTATTGGGGACATACCAAGGTGCATTTTTTATCTTCCTCAGCATTGTCGATTGGTGTCATTGGATAATTTCATACACTACGGCTCTACGGCAAGTTATATGACTATTGTTGGATATGGTATTCAAACATTTCATTTAAATAATCTATGGTTTATATTATATTTTGGCTTTTTCCAGCTGCTATGAAAATGAACTTTAATAATTTTGAGACATATGATTTTTGAATGAATTGTTATGTTGTGATTACAGAATAGTTTGGTAGCATTTTACTATGATTGAGTAACTTTTCTTTTGTGAATAATTAAATTATTTTCTGCCCAGTATCTAGTCTATTTCTCTTTCCATTTTTGACTTTTAACATTTGGCGACCGTGACAGGACTGTATGAGTTCTTAACCAGATAGTCACTATTGAGATAATGGAAAGAAATAGGAAACTAAGAAAAACCTTCAGAACAGCATTTACCAGAATTTATAATGGGATAAATGAGGAGCTATCCAAAGATGAGCAAGACTTACACACTATACAGGGTAAATTGAGCTCTCTGGAAGGTAAGATAGAAGAACTAAAAACTTTGGACAGGGAAATTTTTGATTTCTTGCTTGATTCTGAAGCAGATGAAGAAGAGTTAAATGAAGAAGTTAGGCTAGCAGATGAATATGTAGAGAAGTTTAATCGAATTAGTTTAGCTGTACAGAGTAGATTGATTAGGTCTAGGGCCACTTCACCTAATTCCAATGGGTCTGTAATGAGTAAATCTACTGCTGTTAGGAGTAGGACTAAGCTGAGGCTACCTACTATTGAATTCACAAAGTTTAGCGGGGATTTGAAGGATTGGCTACCTTTTTGGGCACAATTCAAAAGAATAGATGATGACGAGAATATTGACGATATTGATAAATATCATTATCTTGTGCAGGCTACTATAGCTAATTCTAGGGCTCGTCAGCTGGTCGAAAGTTATCCTGCTACCGCTGAGAACTATTCAAAAGCTTTGCAAAGTCTTAAAAGTCGTTTTGGTAGAGATGACCTTCTCATAGAAGTGTATATTAGAGAGCTTTTGAAGTTAGTGCTGAGTAATTTAAACAGTAAGGTAGAAGTTTCTTGCATTTACGATAAACTGGAAACCCAGCTAAGAGCATTGGAGACATTAGGAGTAACAACTGACAAATGTTCTGCTATGTTATATCCTCTTATAGAGTCTTGTTTGCCCGAGGAACTGTTGAGAGCTTGGCAGCGTCACTCCGGCTATGAAGTTGATGCTGAACTTAAGGATAGACTTGATGGCTTGATGAAGTTTCTGCAAAAGGAGGTTGCTAACGAGGAAAGGATTACCATAGCCGCATCTGGTTTTGAAAATAGTAATCGACCTAACCTACAGCCTAAAGTAAGTAAATCTACTGTATTTCGACCTAAGCCTAGTTACGCCAGACATACTGAAATGATGCCGACAGCTGCTGGTTTAGTTAACCCAACGATGTCTGATAATTTAAATACTAAAGACGTTAAATGTATGTTTTGTGGTTCTAACCACTTAGCTGAAAACTGTAAAGACAGTAAATTGACAGTAGATGAGAAGGTGAAAATCGTTGGAAAAAATGGTTGTTGTTTTACTTGCTTGAAGTATGGTCATAGGAGTGCGCAATGTAAAGTTAGAGTAAAATGTCCCATCTGTGGAAAGAGGCACACCGCTGTTATGTGTAGGGCATCTGCTGCAGAAGGAAGTTCATTGAGTGAACAACCAGGCAAAGAAAGTTCTCTAGCAAACAATGTTCACACAGAAGTGTTTTTACAAACCTTTTTAGTAAAAATTAGAAACCAAAATCGAGAGCAAACAGCACGTGCTTTAATAGATACGGGATCACAACGATCTTATATTTTGAAAAATACGGCAAAGGAATTTGGCTACGACATAGTCAGAAAGGAGAAGCTAGCTCATGCTTTATTTGGTGGTACTAGTACTGAAACAATTGAACATGCGTGTTATAAGATTAGACTAAGTGACTTAAATAATAGTTATGCCTGCAATTTTGACGTTCTTGATCAAGATATAATTTGTAACGATGTTACAACAGTTAAGCCTGGTCCTTGGTCCATTGAGCTTGGAACACTGGGAATTAATGTAACAGATGGAGACGGGCCTATTGAAGTTCTGATAGGTGCAGACGTTGCCGGGAAACTTTACACTGAGAAACGATATCTGCTTTCCAACGGGTTAGTTGCGATGCACACTTTGTTGGGTTGGACTTTAATGGGAAGAACTACAGTTGAAGGGAGTGACAGGTCCAGTTCTATGGCAGTAACTTCTTTACTGTCCCCTATTGATAATAAATCCATTTCAGATTTGTGGAGTTTGGATGTTTTAGGAATCAAGGATCCAGTGGAGGTAAAGAGTGAATCTTCAGTTAAAAGTAGAACAATGGAACATTTTGTAGAATCTGTTTCAGTGGAAAATGATGGCAGATATCAGGTCAAATTGCCATGGGATGATCACCCGCCGTTACCTACTAATTTAAAAGTAGCACAGAAGAGACTCGGTAATCTTACAAATAAACTTATTTCTAGTGGATATCTTAGTTCATATCAACAGGTGTTGTCTGACGGGGAGGAATTAGGTATCATAGAGAAGGTTAACGATGCCGATTTGGAAATTGGTCACTACCTACCGCATCGACATGTGATAAAAGAAAACAGTCTTACCACGAAATTGAGACCTGTATTTGATGCATCTGCTAAAGAAAAGAATCAGCCCTCGTTGAACGATTGTCTAGAAAAAGGTGACAACCTAATTGAATTGATTCCGTAAATATTAAATCGTTTTAGACTACACAGATATGGAGTTGTTGCTGACATTGAGAAGGCTTTTCTACAGATTGGTGTACATATGGATGATAGAGATTTTCTTCGTTTTTTGTGGATTAATGAAGAGGGTCAATTGGTTGTTTACAGACACGCTAGAGTGGTCTATGGAGTTACCTGTAGCCCATTTATGCTAAGTGCAGTAATAAAACTTCATTTAGAAAAAACATTAGACTTGATAGATTCTGGATCGTTAAACTACTCAAGAAAAGTAGTAGAGACACTGTCGAGAAGTTTCTATGTAGATAATTGTATGGCAAGTTTTGATGACTTTTCAGAATTAAATCAATTTGTAGATCAAGCGACTTCTGTAATGAAAGATGCTAGATTCTGTCTTCGGAGTTGGGAGTACACAGAAATTCAGAGTTTTAAAAATGATTCTACTTTGACACCTATTTTAGGTTTAAATTGGAACAAAAATACTGACATGATTGAGTTGAATTTTGAAAACTTTGAGTTTAAAGAGCCTGGAATAGTCACGAAGAGATCTATTTTGTCTTTTGCTCACAAGTTGTTTGACCCCATAGGTATAACTTGTCCTGCTACACTCATGCCTAAGATATTGCTGCAGAAAACGTGGGAAAGTAAAATTGGATGGGATGACAAGGTTTCAGAAGAGATAAAACTTTTGTTTTTAGATTGGGCAAAGCAACTTGAGATTTTTTTCAAATTTGAAAATTCCAAGATATTTTGGAAATGAAATCGGAGGGAATATTTCTTGGACAGTTCACTGTTTTTGTGATGCAAGCCAGGACGCTTATGCGGCCGCGGTTTTCCTGAGGGGTGAATCTAATGGACTTGTCACAGTTCAATTAGTTCAAGCGAAGAGTAGAGTTGCACCTGTCAAGAAGATGACCATTCCTCGGCTGGAGTTACTGGCGGCTACCATTGGCGCTCGTCTAACTGACAACGTCTTAAAGAGTATGGGATTTGAAAATGTCAAAACATTTTATTGGACCGACTCAACCACCGTTTTGTCATGGATTCGTCGAGAAGATTACTGGGGAGTGTTTGTTTGGAACCGAGTAAAGGAAATAAGATCCCTTAGTAACATTGAATACTGGAATCATGTTCCAGGCCATATGAATCCAGCTGATTTGCCGTCACGTGGATGTTCTCCTAAGCAGCTAGTTGAGTCGAAATGGTGGGAGGGACCACAATGGCTAAGAAACTCATCAAACTTGTGGCCTAACCAAAACTTCAGTGATGATTGTGATGAGAAAGAAGTAAATTCTGAACTTAGAAAGATTAAATCAACTACAAAGATTATGATGAATTCAAAACCTGAACCAGATTGTTGGTATTACAGATATTTCTCCAGATTTGATAAAATCGTCAGATTGGTAGGCTGGATTTTGAGATTTTGTTCTAACACAAATATGTCTAAACAAAAGATATCAGGAGGATTGTCGGTTGATGAATTGATTAAGGCTCAAAATAAAGTGTTTAAACTTATTCAGAAAGACGCTTTCCACAGTATCAAGGATGAAAAGTTGAGTTCATTGTGTCCGTTTGAAGACAGTGATGGCTTATTAAGGTTAAAAACAAAAATCACAGAGAGACCTGATAGTAGAAATTTTAATCTTCCAATCGTATTGCCGAGTAACCATCCTGTTGTTCACAGATACATACAATACAAACATGAAGAAAATTCACATGTTGGAGTCCAAGGATTGTTATCTATTCTCAGAGAAGAAGTTTGGATTATTAGTGGAAGAAGAACAGTAAAATTAGTTATTGACAAATGTGTCAAATGCAAACGATACTGTGTTAAAAGCTAGAAGATAAACAAGTGGTAGAAGGTGTGAAGAAAAATTAGACTACCACAAAGATACCTGAAGCATAATTAATATTTTGACTTTACAAGTCAAAAGGTGGGAGAATGTTGGATATGGTATTCAAACATTTCATTTAAATAATCTATGGTTTATATTATATTTTGGCTTTTTCCAGCTGCTATGAAAATGAACTTTAATAATTTTGAGACATATGATTTTTGAATGAATTGTTATGTTGTGATTACAGAATAGTTTGGTAGCATTTTACTATGATTGAGTAACTTTTCTTTTGTGAATAATTAAATTATTTTCTGCCCAGTATCTAGTCTATTTCTCTTTCCATTTTTGACTTTTAACAACTATTTTATGCTGTATACTATTCTCATACCTCCACCTTGAACTTATCTGAGATAGTTCAGTGGAGGATAAGAGTGAAATCAAAGCTTATTTGTACCTTCTTTGGCTTACAACACAATCATCTAATAGAAACAGTGTTTCTCTAAGATTCTTGAGTTTAAGACTAAGATAAGTTATGTGATACGACAACTGATAGTATTTTAAAACAGAGTTATTAACATTTTTTCTTTTAAAGGTAGGCCTAAAAAATGTTATTGTAAATTAAATTTACGTAAATTAAGTTTAATTTATCCATAAACATAAAATTACCTATTGGATGGAACTATAGATTGCCTGTTAATATTGTGATTATTGATACATAGTATTTTACACCCAAGCTATTCATCCTTTTAATGTAAATTTTTTTGTGTTTAAAATAGAATGCGACTCAATAAAGCTGATAAAGTATACTGTTTGGAAGATCTCGGATCTTTTGTCTGGAACTGAGATGTTCATTTGTATATGTCAGATCCCGTTGTCAGATACGTAATAGAACTGTTTTCATCAAAGTAAATGTTTCCTTTTTTGTATTTCATCGCTAAATTTTAAATCAAGCATTACACAGATAGGGGGAGGTAGAACTTACTGTGCGAGCCAAATAACGAAGGAAGTTTTATATTTTATATTCTTGTCTTCGATCTCGGAAACAGTTGTCCATGATCGCTTAGTGACAAACTTTTGACGCTTTAAGATAAATCTGAATATCTATAACATAACATGCAAACTATACAGTTATTAAATATATATTATCTGTTATGTATAATATCGGAATAAAGTCAAAATATTTTCTTAGTAATACTACCTGATAATCACCGAACTTTTAAATATAGTTAGCTGACGTTTGCTTATAATTCATCATTGATAACTATTCGGTTGTTGAATAGCTACAGATATCTCAATCGTGTTTATTTTGTTCCTAGTTACACCGTCTGTCTGATAATTATCGAAGTTTGATAACTAGCTTGTTGAAGTTTGGTGTCATGTTTGTACTTTGTACAAACTTTGCACAAAGTGAGCACACTCCTGTGTTCCAAACACGTATTTACTAAATAGGTGTTGTTAACCAGCAGTTTCTTTCCTGTTTTCCTCCTTGATTTCAAGGTTAAATATTTGTGTTCCATACATACAAAATAAAACAAACTCAATAGGATGTCATTAAGCTTGTACAGTCAGGGGCTAGATGATGACATTGAATTTTTTATGGTTCATTGTTGTGCTAATTTGAATTAATTTAACTTCACACATGTATTTTGTGTAGGTTTCACCTGTTTTCTTTTTAACTATTAAGGCAATAATCAAATTATATCTAGGTTAACCTACCGTGTATCAAATTCCAATTGAATCGCCCTCTAGCTACTTCGCGCACGATTGAATGGATAAATCAATTAATATTCATCAATTACTCTGCAAGCGGTGAATATCTCATGAATCACAACCCGTTACCAACCCTAAAATCTAAAACCTTACGTAACTTGTGTTTGATAGTTTTCATCATTTACAAGGTGATGTTTATTTTAATTCATATTTTTACGTATTTTAAACGTTTCTTTTTTTCTGATTAATCTAATTAACATTTTAAATAAACCTTTATTATGTAGGCATAAACAAAACTACCTAATCTATCAATATTTGATTTTAATATATTAAGTAATTGATTTATTGATTTGTTACATAATCTTGTATATTCGTCTAAGTGAGGACAACGTATATAGTTGCAGGTGTTATGTCAAATAATAGTAAAATAGTATGCATTATTTTATAGACTTGGTATTTCATGCTCTGCTATTTTCCGTCCTGGACAGTAACATTTATTTTACCCACATTTTTTATATCAAGTTACACTGTCACAGCTCTTGGAAATACTGTTGTCTTATTATGTTGTATTTACTCCACAAATTGCTGTTCCTACATATACAGAATTGAGTGTTGTGTTGTATAGCACGTGCAAAATTATAAAACATGCCTATAATTGTTCTATAATTCAAAGGTATGGCCTACATAGCTTTTTACAATTCTTAACAATTTAGTTTATGTTAAAAATAACAGCTTATAACAAAATGTCTTTCTATATGATCCCATTTTTGGATTAGTTGTGTAACTTCATATAAGGAATAACAGATCAGAGATGGCAGGAGTTTTGGGACATTGCCATTAACTGGATTGCTTTCTGGATTGATTTGATATTGTGAGTTGATATTTTGAAAGATTTCTTTGGCCGCTCTCAATTTAATGTAATATTCTGATTATATGGTACTATGACCTGTATACAGTAAAGATTAATTCAATTTTAATCATAAATGTCACTTCGATGTTTGTCAAACATTTTAACGAGGATCACTTTTTTACTCAGTTGAGATTTCAATAGATATCAAAAGACAATGTATACAACTCTGAACAATGACAAATCATAGACATTTTAGAGATGAATCTATGGAAAATATCGATGTTGTTAAAAGTTTTCTAGGTTGTTAACAGATTTATAATAATTTTAAGGTTTATTCTTAAACGATTTAGTAGTTGTTTTTAACCTAATTTACATTTACATTTTGTAAAATGAATATCATAATCTATTTTAATAACTAAATATAAAATATGAAGCAAAAGATCACAAGGTCACACTTATCAGAGAGTTGACACGGACGGTTATTTAATACTCTATTACACTGCGTTCACGTCTTAAACACGTTTATTTGGGAGAACAGGAACAGAAATGTTAATAATTATAGTTATAACAATGCTCACCTGCAGATAAATAGTTGTTACAATAAAACTGAAATGCGTGATCTTGATGTTAGCAAAACCTGGTTGGTTATAAATATTAAATAAATATGAAAATTTGTATTTGCTTTTATAATAATTTAAAAACACATTAAAACGATCTTAAATGAAGCTATTTTCCTTTCAACAACAATTAAGAACCTTAATATTTGAAATATTAATCTTAATAAAGTTATAAAAATTATACAATAATTCAAGTAGAAAATGAAGACAAATTGCCATAGTTTTATTTGTTTTTAATATTGCAATCGTGTGTGCTTAGTTGACCCAAAGCTCTAAATTCTAAACCAATTACTGTTGATCTGGCTTGTTTTGCTTTAGTCGGATGAAACAATAACTCAATTAGCTCCGATTCCAATTAATCCTACATAAAACCCGTAGGTAATCTAATTTTAAGGCGTTTCAAATTCTAGTCAAAATACGGAGAATCTATCAGCGTACCTTAATTATCTTAGCTGGTAAATGATAAGGAGCGTTCTAGTAATATTAATACTCATAAAAATATACTAGGAAACAAATTTATAAATTCATGGACAATGTCGGTAAAGGAAACTCAAAAATATAATGTGGACCTTAAACAATAAACTAGAATGATAACTGATTACTATCAGGAATTTACTATCAAGTTTAATTTCATCAGCAAACTTTATAAGGTGAAGCAATCTAATTTAGTAGAATTTAAATTAACTCTCAAAGTAAAGAAATAAATCATGAATAATCTTTTCTACAAGATTCTAAAATTAACTCATGATTAACGTTAAGGTCCAGAAAAGAAGGTTTATTTCAAGCTTAAACTTATTATATCTATTTAATACAAATATATTTCATATTAAAACAACTTTTGAATGGAAGAATTGTTTGCATATTTCGTTCAAAGATTTTAAAATTGTGTAACTTTATTGTACATTATTAAGACGTGTTATTAATCCTATGTTTGTTAATATTAATATCACTAGCAGTCAGTTAAAATTCCACTCCTTCTTTTAAGGCAGTTGAATCTTCCTTGAAGCGTTGAATGTTCGTGAGAAAAAGGTGGTGTAAAAATTGTTCAAGGAGTGGAAACTTCTTAGTATAAATAGCACAGACTTAGGCTTTAGTTTCAGTTCTATTTAGGTTTCATGACGGTCATTTTGACAATAAAAAACAATAGATATGTTTAGATTTTTAAAAGCCAATATTAAGTAATACTTTTTACTTTGCAAATTTGAATGTTATACACATGTTTCTATGAAAAAGGACACTTGACTTTGATGCCTACAAAAACATTCTAAGACACAATATACAGTATATTTATTTAAGTTTTTAGACTACTATTTGTAGAAGTATCATTGATTGCTTACGTGTTTGATTAAACTAAGACAAATAAATGTCGTTCTTAGGTCTGTCACGGCTTTGGGTTTTCAATAGTCTGACAAGAAACTTCATAAGTGAAATCTTGTATTTATCAAAATTATTAAATGATCATTGAGTATACTTTTAAACAGAAAACACTTTTGAAATTAGGTTAAACGTCAATAAACTCGTACTGCAATGTCTATGACTAGTTTCGTAAACGCTAGATGTATATACGAGGGTAAGCTACAACAAAAACTCGATATACAACTTGTAATATGACTATAAATTCAAACTTGATAGTCTCGGAGTGAAGTCAATCTTGTAACAGCAAAATACTAACTTGTAACCTTGTCTTATTTCAGTAACGTGCCTTAGAACTTACAATACATCAGGTTTAATGCATTGTGTTCTTTTATGTCTTATAGGCTGTCAGGGTGTTAAAATACCAAAATATGTAAGCACTTGACACAGAATAGGATAGGAAAAGATAGGAAGGAAAGGATTTTATAGGAAAGTCAATATAGTTAATGTAACAAAAAGGTTCTAAATTGGTTAACAATACTACTAATATGGGACTTATCAACATAAGTGACAATATTTTGTGCATTGTATGCATGAACTGTAGGTTTAACATTTATAAAATGTTTTACACAGTATGGCTGGTATATTGTTGACCATTCAATGGTCTAACTTGCTTTGACATGTTGGTAATTGCAAACTTCTTTGATTCTTTAAACAAGCAGTCCTTATACACTTATCATTCACCTATGTGAAATTGACGTTTGAACGTTAATAAGACAGTTTTCTTTTTTATTTATTTCCACTCCTTATCTTGCTTGGTTATAGTTGGATTTGCAATAATTAAATTCACTATTACTGAAAGTGACCTATTTAAAGATATGTATAATGATACTTTTAACATATTTTTATACCTATGGTGTTGACATTGATTTTACTCAATGTAGTACTGAATATCAAATATTCTAAATTTTATGTTTTCTAGCTTTGGCTAATTGACCTGACCGCAGTGCTAGTGACCACTCAAAAGAAAATATTTGTGTAAATACAGTATAGAATATAGAGTTAGTTAGAAAAAGATAACTAAAAAAGACCCCTGAAGATACCCCAAAGATGGTGAAATTAACAGATTACACAAACATATTACGAAAACATACTTAAGTACTACAGCCTACAAAAACTAATATTATAAAACAATTATTGGCTTGATAAATAATGTTTTCTATACATACACTTGCAAGTTGTACATAAACTTTAGGTTCAATTAGGTCAGACAAAACGATTACCATGAGACTAAAGATGTCAACTATTACAAAATATGACACGTAATGAAAAACACTTTTAAACCATCTTGACACACGTTCATAAAAACAACTGACCAACTTGCATTTTATAATAAATATTTTAGAAAGTAATATGATCTATAAAACGCATCCTTTTTGCGTTCGTAGATAATTCTGTTTTAAAGTAAAGTCGACAGTGTCGGATGAGATTTGTAGAACTTGTTGTATCCTTGGGACGAGAGTAGTTGCTTTGATTTATGTGTTCTAGCTCCTGATCATAAGTTCTGTTGAAAGATTTGTTATCACACTTATAAACCTTATAAAGTGCTACATATCAGTACTTTGCTGATTCATACAAATATTTTTTACGCAAAAGCAATAAAAATTTATTGATAAACTTTTTAGCAGGACTCTAAATTTTCAGCAGTACATATAAACAAAACCTTTATATAGATCTAAACTAAGTGATATATTAAATTAACACGCATTAATTTCATCATACTCCACTTAGAAGAGGCGGAGAGATTTTTCTGTTTAGTTTCAATTTGAATTATTGAAGCCCCACTTTGATTTCCATAGAGGCTATTCATTTCCAAGAACCTGATAAATGCCTGCAGCCAATCAATCAACTTCTCGGTCTGGTAACTCTCTCTTGACAAGTTGACAAGTTTCTGTTCTACTTACCTTATTTAGCTTCTTGCAGTTAGGAATTAGATCAGTGTCCTCTGGCCTTCTGTACTAACTACACAATAGTTCATTGTATATAAACAATTTTTCACCACACTATGATGGTTTTAGCTGTTTTACATACTTTACTTGCTGGCTGAAAGTTACGTTTTGCTGGCCATGCCAGCTGTCGTCGTAATTTGGGGACCGAGCAGGATTTTACATCCCTAGAGCCACAAAATCAGCTGCCCGCTTACTTACTTAAAACATGAATCCTATACTATAATACGAGCAATGTTTGCTTGTATGTATGCTTGCTTGCTTGCTTGCTTGCTTGCTTGCAGAAAGATCTCGAAAACGGCTCCGACGATTTTCTTCAAATCTTGTAAATAGTTAATTTTTGGCCTAAAAACGAGTTTACTGCAGTTAGAACTACCAACAAAAATCTAATTACGGAGAAAAATGAAACTGAAAGTCACATTTTTTTAACATTAGTCTTATGGGTTGCTAAGTAACCATCTTGGCTGAATTAAATAACAAGGAAAAAGTAAACAAAAGACTTGTAAGTTCTAACACATGTGTTCATAAAGGCATCTACACACAGTATACTAGAAATTACTAAATACAGTACAAAAGCAAAAACATCACTTGTTACTATTGAGCAATGATTATACTGAAGCTTACTCGATACTTTGTAGTAAAGGCTAACGGGCTAACTTAGCAGTACGGAGTGTGGGATCTGTTATGACGATTAGATTAAGGTAGATTTCCCATCCTTATGGAACAGCTGAAGCCAATTTTATTGTTAGTTCTGTCCGGTTTTCTGTAGATGTCGTGCTTTGTTTACAATTTGTTTTGTTTACAATTTGTTTCTTGTTATTTCAGTAATTTAAAACCTCGTAGTTGTACGGAGTGTGGTAACTGTTTATGACGATTGGATTAAGGTATCTGCAATCCTAAAATGCTATGGGAAGGGAGGGAAACAGGTCCGCGACGTAGGGAGTGGTGAAGGAAGTAGTGAAGGTGAGTAGTCCGGAGTGTGGGAACTGTTTATGACGATTAGATTAAGGTATCTACAATCCTAAAATGGTATGGGAAGGGAGGGAAACAGGTCCGCGACGTAGGAATTGATAAAGGAAGTAGTAAAGGCGAGCAGTCCGGAGTGTGGGAACTGTTAATGACGATTTTATTAAGGTATCTACAATCTTAAAATGCAATGGGAAGGGAGGAAAATAGGTCCGAGACGTAGGAAGTGGTGAAGAAAGTAGTCAAGGCGAGCAGTCTGGAGTGTGGGAACTGTTTATGAGGATTAGATTAAGGTATCTGCAATCTTAAAATGCAATGGGAAGGGAGGAAAACAGGTCCGAGACGTAGGAATTGGGAAAGGAAGTAGTCAAGGCGAGCAGTCCGGAGTGCGGTAACTGTTTTTGAGGATTAGATTAAGATATCTACAATCCTAAAATGCTATGGGAAGGGAGGGAAACAGGTCCGCGACATAGGAATTGGCGAAGGACGTAGTAAATGCGAGTTCTTCGGAGTGTGGGAACTGTTTATGACGATTAGATTAAGGTATCTGCAATCCTAAAATGCTAAGGGAAGGGAGGAAAAACGGGTCAGAGACGTAAGAAGTGGTGAAGGAAGTAGTCAAGGCGAGCAGTCCGGAGTGTGGGAACTGTTTATGAGGATTAGATTAAGGTATTTGCAGTCTTAAAATGCAATGGGAAGGGAGGGAAACAGGTCCGCGATTTAGGAAGAGGTGAAGGAAGTAGTAAAGGCTAGCAGTAGAGCTAGTGGAGTCTGGGAACTGTAAACCAATTGTAACAGTTAGATTTATGTATCTGCAATTGAAATACTGAATTGCTATGAGAAGAGATGGAAACATGTCCATGACGTAGGAAATGGTGAAGGAAGTAGTAAAGGCTGACATCGCTGAGTGGGGGATTGATTTCCCCCGAGCAAAGCTCGGTCCCCAGGTACTGCATATTAAATACACAATCAGTATACATAGCATTGCAATAGAATTGTTTTATTGTCACCGTTGCCTAGCAACTATTATATTCCTCTGATTCCTCAAATTATATCTTCACATAACCTTAAAGTTGTAGTTGTGTTGACTATCAGTGTGCATTATAATTGTGGTGAATAGTGGTAATAGGGTATAATAGGGTAATAGGGTGTGGTGAAAAATAGGGAAACGGACTTTCGGCCTGCGCTGCCCCTGACTCGGCCTGGGCTGCCCCTATTATGTGGTGTAAAGGGTAGGTTTCTCGGGAGTAGGTACCTGGACCTGAGCTTGCGCTTTACCCACTAAATCCCAGGAATCTCCAGGAAATACCTGTGGGGTGGTGGACAGGGTCGTCGACACAGGAAACAGGGCAAATAGCATTGGAGCCAACCTTCTAGGAAATACATTACTATTGTATTAGAATACTGCTGTAATCTTTGGCATTAACGACTCATTAAGTGATTGTGTCTACGGGTGGTGGATATCCGCCCCAAATAAACCTATTTTTGTTTCAAAATTTTAGATTCAAAAATACGCAAATTCTTACTACATATAATAAATCTTTTATGCTTCTTTTAATACTGTATATGATAGTGGTTTTTAGTACTGTACTATGACAAATTTAAATGTAAAATACTTGCAGTTATTTGAACTTGAATTCATTATTTCTTAGGCCGCGAACGCTAAATATGTAACAGATGTTCGTGTACAGTAGTTAAACAATAAAAAATAGTGCATTTCATCACTAGAGGGTACCTATTTAACAGTACTGTATTACGAAACATTTATATGTAAAATACTTGTAGTAATTTGAACTTGAATTCTTTATTTCGTTGGCCGTGAACACTAAATTAGTACAGGTAAAATTATACTAAAAAACCAGTAGAAAAAATAAAAATTAGTCCATTCATGAAAATTTCAGGAAACGTAGTAATTACCATTAGGTATTGGAATCTAAAGAGTCCCTAGTGATTGTGGGGGTGGAAGTACCATTTTATGGGGTTTTAAGTTTATGGGGGTAGTGATTTTGAGAACATTTTTATTTATGGGATCCAAGCAAGTGGGGTGTCGTTTTCTATGTTTCATACTTGGTCTTATATATTATCTTCACCCTAAGTTGCAGGATCATCGCCAGAACTGAAATATGTTTCTGCTACCCATCCCCACTACTAAGCTGTCAGTGTTAAGTCAAAACGATGATGGAGAAGAACGAGTTAGAGACCCTGACGATTCCATGGAAGGTGATGATGCATCAGTAGCTGATGAACAATATGACACGTGGTGGCTAACAGTTTCTTGGTTAATTTTCCTCACAACTTTAACATGTGACACAGACTCATGATCAATTTTGTAATAGGTGATTGATATTAATTAACTGGATTATAATTAATTTGTCATATTTAGTTTTTCATTAATAAATTAGTCTTTTTCTGATAAACTGTCGGTTTTATTGCTTTTATTATGTTCTTTTTCGATTCTGCATCCTAAGAAACATAGAAAACGACACCCCACTTGCTTGGATCCCATAAATAAAAATTTTCTCAAAATCACTACCCCCATAAACTTGAAACACCATAAAATGGTACTTCCACCCCCACAATCACTAGGGACTCTTTAGATTCCAATACCTAATGGTAATTACTACGTTTCCTGCAAGTTTCATGAATGGACTAATTTTTATGTTTTCTTAGGTGAGTTTTACCTGTACTAAATATAAAAGTAACAGATGTTTGTGTAAGGTAGTAAAACAATACAAAATAGTGTATTTCATCACTAGAAGGTGTCTATTTAACTTTACTGTATTACGAAACCTTTAAATGCAAAATACTTGTAGTAATTTTAACTTGAACAACAACAACAACAACAATAAAACAACAACAATTCAACATTGTGCATTTCCAACAAAAATTATGTTGGATGGAATTAAATGTACTGTTGTTATTAGGTGAAATAACACAGAACAAGCCGAAATAAAGAATTATTTCGTTGGCTGCGTACGCTAAATTTTGGCCGTAAAAGTTTAATTTTGATACTTACTTGTTCTGTGTTATTTCACCTAATAACAACAGTACATTTAATTCCATCCAACATAATTTTTGTTGGAAATGCACAATGTTGAATTGTGTGTTCCAATTATTAAATTGCAAATAACATTAATTAATTGTTGAATGAAATGCATAGGAGCATTTAATTCCATCCAACTGAATTTTCTGATTTTGTATTTAACAAACTGTAAATTTCTTTTATTGATTGTAAATATCTACATCACTAGAAGCCTTTTTGTAGTAATTGATCATTTAAACACTGCAGTTACAAGTTTAATTTTAATATTTTGTTGTACCAATACACCAGACTGTTAATTAATATATAGGATTATATTTTAAACGCATTTTTATAACATACTTGTCTCTTGTTACATTGGTTTAGTTTTTAATTTTGTATTTTATACTTAGTGTTTATCTGGTTTTTACATAACAAATTGTTATTTACTTTCACTTTGTATTTGCTTGTAAATAGGACACTACCAGAAGTTTTTTTAGGTAAACATTATTTTAAACACTGCAGTTTTTTGTTTACCTTACACCAGACTGTAATTTAATTAAATTAGGCCTATCATTATTTTTATACTACGTCTCTTGTTTAAATTATCTGAATGAATGTACTACGAATGTACATTCAGCTGTTAAACTACAATTCACACTTTAAACTGAAACAAGAGGTTCTACCCGTGAATTCACGGGTGAACAGAAACCACCATTAAATTAATTTAATCAACTTTGACTTTATATTTCATTTAAAGGGCCCAAGTTCGAGAAATGTTCATGTGAAAGGATGTTAAAGGCAGTGGAACCTTCATACCTTACGTCCTAAGGTTGGCCGAGGTTGTACCTGAACACGCAGCTCTCTTTCACGACATCTTTAATACTTTTCAATGAAATTGCGATCTGTTAAAGATCGGTGACAACCTCTTGGAACGAACAACATACATGGTTTGTTAATCTCATAGTCATCATGGTTCGAACACCTTTAGTTACTCACTTGTAACAAACAGCTATAAATAGCTTCACTGTCCATTCACCGCGACTCTTTTAAGAACGTAAAAGTAAATAATAAAATAAGTAAACAAAAATGTAAACAAACAAACTATATTGTCGATTGTATTGGCCAGCTGTTCACTAAATTAATCAAATAATAACTTGCAAAACATGCAAGGCGTAGCCTTTTGAAAATCAGCCTGTGGGGCAGAGCCCTTAGGGAGTTCGTCCATATCAATACTTTTCGGCAAAATCTACACACTCTAAGCTTCATTTTGATATGCCATATGCCTATATTTTTATTTGGTAAATGGCCTTAACCGTTTACATAAAATTTGATTGTATCACTGTAATAATTTAATATACTGTTGTATGGATAATATTTTTGTACTATTGAGTGGATGGATTCTTGTAAACAAGCCTTGAAATCATATTAAGTGAGACTAATTCGTCAACGTTTGTGATTTATGAAAGCTATAGTGACAATAGGCGGATGTAGGCCCCACCTTCTGCTGTAGCCTATCTATAAAAGCTATAATGTATATACAAAACTATAATATCTATAACTAATATTATGATGGTCAATTTATACATATCCACTGTTTTTGTATCTTGAACTGAGGTGACACATATGTCGTCAAATCGTCGTTAAAATTGGTTAAAAACTGTTTAAATATACAACTTTTAGCACGGTGTTTGTAACTAAACTAGCCCAAACTTAGATTTAAATCCATCTAATACCTGCTCTTGCTCTGGAGTGCTCTGGGGCTCAGGTCCTTCTTGGAAGTACCGTACCTAATCCTATTCATAGTTTTTGGCCAGCTTGCTGTGTCAAACACCCCATATCACCCCTTCCTTACTTCCCTCTTACCCACAAAATCTTTTCAATTTACCTATAGGGAATCTTTTGAGGACAGCAGACTCAGAGCTACCCACGTTCCCTATTGTTGGTTGCGGAGGGTAAGTTTCTCATAATCACCCCAGGCCGAAAGTCCTACACTCTGAAAAATAGCATTCGTACCACGGGCAAAAATGGTTTTGCAGCTCATGATTGTTTTCGAAACTATCTCGAGCCGGCAAAACCTAATTTTCGGCCCTAGGTACGAAATATACTATTATAACTTCATAATCAGCATGAAAATCAAGTGTTAATAATTTTCTGGAAAGTAAAAAGAAATACGATTCATAACACTTAAAAGATGTGTTTACACTTTTACTGTTTTAACAAGGTGGTAAATATATACAGAGTGTTTGGTAGTCAGAGACGAAGATTTTAAAGCAAAGTTGTTAGTAGTACAGCAGTGATGCAAACAATCATAAAGTACTTAATGAATTACTATAACGTGCCATCTACAGTCAACGAGCAGCAAATGACGTACTTTGCGCACTTAATACACAGTTACTACCCTATCTAGTACTGTGGCATATCAACATAGATAAGATAGGCTACTGTATCGCCTGCAAATGAAGGTTTGTATTTCAATGCAAAACTCTGTATAGGATGAATGTTGGATAAATGATGTGACATTTTGTAACTAAATAAGATGACCTATACTTTAACTAGAAAAAAATATATACATAAAATAAAAGGCTAATGGTAGAAGACAGCTGGTCTAGTTTCTAACCCTCCAAAACCTTCTGACTTTTTAGGATCGAACTGGCAACCTTTTGACCAGGTGAGTGCTCAGTCAACTCGGACGTCTAGATATTTTTAACAGTATTTAATTCGTCGTTTAATTTAACGACAACAAGACGCTACTATATCATCCAAATGCTAAACCTAAGTATAATTGTTTAGAATTATCTTTGTTTTAAAGTTCAGTTACAGATTTACATTAAATATTTCAACACAATATCTAACGTCAGTAATGTCTATTCATGCAAAAATAGAATATTAGGCTACTAGTTCTAAATAGAATTGTTAACCCTTCTGTAAGCTCATTCCACAGTACATAGCTATTTACTGTTATTATTTAAACAGTCTGGTGTAAAAATAGCTTGTAATACAAAACAAGAAATAAATGTAACTTTGTAAAGACAATGTTAATTGCTTGTGTTCAGCCCCTGATTGTCTCATTTAACTTAGCTTCCATCTGTTTTATTTAAAAACACTCATTAAATTATTTAAACATATTCTAAAGAGTTTTAGTTTTACGATCTGTCACTTGGAGTTCCAATAAGTTTACATGCATTTACTGTATTAGGGTTTTAAGGCAGTTGAAAATAATAATTATAGTGATTATGAACACTCAAATAATTTTTCAACTGCAATATGATATGTTGTCATTCCCGCTCACTAAATCAGCTGATTTTACTGTTGGCGTCACTGCTTACTACGTTAGCACAGCCACGGCACGTTAACAACCAGTAAAAAAATATAATGACATTAAAAAGCAAATATTAAAAATCTATATGCAACAAAAAACATTTTCGGCAAAAAATATTGTACTCCACTAATCCAAAATGTGTTTACCGTACTCGTGTGGTAACTCCGAACTCGAATAGGTATATTATTTACTTACTATTTATTTATTACTATGAAACGCCTTAAAAGCAAATACCTACATTTTAAATTATCTATTATTGAATAAATTATTTATGTGTAAAACGCAATGTAAAACGTATCCCAGATCAACTGTAACAGTATGATTGGTTAAGGATTCGAAAGTTGAAAGAAAAATAAAGAGGACTATCCCATCTTTCAACGTAAAACAAAAAGCATGCATGGTAAATTAGTCTAATCAATAATGTTTGTTAGATGGTAATCATGCATGATATCATAGGCTATAACCTCTTCAGACAGCAATAACAACTCATAAGAAAGCAATAAAATCCTTAATTAAGCTGTAAACTATCTAACATGTCATTAGAATAAAATCCAAATAAAAACTAGAACAAAGATCTCAAGAAATTAAACTGTGTTTCAGGGAACACGCGCTATGAGCCTTGCAGTGTACACCCCACAAAAGCCTCCAAATACTTTCCCTTCGTCCCGGATATGGTTTCTGGACTATATTCAACTTGCTGTTTGCCTGTTCTGCTATAGTGCACTTCCAAAAATTCTTTCCCTACTAGTACAACAACTGAGACCCATATTGATTTCAACAGCAATATCTAAGATTTATTAAATAAATAAAGTAACCCAGAGACTATCCGATTGCACGAAACACTAAAATGATCTGCCAATCCCAATCTAGGTTTAAAAAAAAACATCGTACATAGGATGCCCTGGTAAATTTTTAGTGATATGATGGGCGCCAAAGACTGTAGAAATGTTGCTCATTTTTACTATTAAGCCATGGACTTTTATTTGCGAAAATATCATTTCTAAGGGTTGTAGTGGAAACGACGCTTGGTTATAAATAAAATATATATTGATCTTTCCATTGAGTATTGTGTATAGTAGTTTGTTTCCTAGTCTTAGTTCAATAGAATACATTTATTACTACTTACACCTAAAAGTTCTATTATACTGAATACATCCATTCAATAGTCCAACTCGCATTGACATGTCCTCAATTACAAACTTCCCTCTGGCTTCAACGAAGCGTGCCTGCTTTGGATCATTATTTTCTCTAGGAGGTGAATAATAATGTTTGAAAGTGCAACTAAAACATATAGGCCTAATAATATTCAGCTTACAATAATTAACTTACAGTTTTGACAATCCTTTATAGGTTTTGCATTAATATAATATTAAAATTTCAGATATTTTTCTTTATCGATGTATGTATTGCAAACCTTTGCAAGCTATGAATAACAGATTTTTTGATAAGTAGTGTTCACTGAATCTAATACACATGCTATTACAAAGTAGATTTATTTAAAACTAGAAAAAGAAATATATAAACTCGTAGATTTCAAGGAAACGTGAAATAAAACTACATCAATAAAACAAAAAAAAAACTGAAATTGTTGAGCTATTAAAACATGTTCATTATAAATATAAACTAAGATTTTTACGAAATGGCTTTTCGTAGGTACCACTTTATTTTGAAATTTCAGATGACTTAGATGATTCAACATACAAATAAAAGATTACAATTTTCCTAGCAATACCGTTAAAACATCACCTTGTTGATATTTTCTGTGGGAGAACTTTAATTTGTTTTTCTGTGGTTAGTTTTAATTAACATTCCTCCCTTAAACCAAATGCAGCGACTCTTTATAACGTGTTTAACATGTTTTTGTCATATTTGAATTCTATGTAAATAATAACACATAAATTACACGATTGCTTGTCAAGTAAAAACATCTCTATTCTGATTACAATTTTACGTTGCTTTTATGCTATTAAACTCATTGAACTCTATTGTTGAATGGGTTTAACAAAATTATTTATCTTCCTTTGTCCAAGTTATGTAAAAAGAGAAACCATTAGAATGAAAAGGTTAATCCAATAAAAGTGGTCAGATCAAATACACCTTACATCGAGTGGAATCAATCTTGAGATGGATCTTTACCAAGCCATATAAAGCTTAACCAATCCCTTACTTATAAAAGATATGCTACATTTAATCTCCAAGTAGGTTCGATTGGTCGTAGTCCAACTTAACGTTTGGGCATTATGATCATATTTTTATGCTGTTTCCAAAGTGGGCATTTTGACCTTATCCTAATCACCTAAAGTAGTTCGAAAACTGTTTATTTGTTTGCTCAATATTTACGTTTTAAAAATATGTTGGTGTTGAATTTTTATGTTGTTAATATGTTTTTATAAGGATACTCTTGATTTCATGTACCTGCTATTTCCAACTGTTAAGAGAAAAGGTTGTCAAGGACAGTTAAAAAATACATGACAATAGTAGCGAAGAATTACTAGTTTATTATAGGTTACAAAATTCAGATATTTTAAACACAGGACGAAACACCGTTACTGGATTTATACATAGGACTTATACCAATAATGTTCTTTTTAATATAATAAAAGTTCAAAACGCAGAAGTAATTGCTGCACATAACCAGCACATGTTATTTATGTCTTAATCGTTTTTAGCTATCGAAAATGTATTACACATTTTATACACCTTGATCGATAAAAAGCCCAATTACTAAATCCAATCTTTATGACATATTTTTTTCTTTCAATGATCAATATAAACTTGATGGTTAACGTTACGTGCAGTTTGGGACGAATAAAAAATTTATAGAATAACAATAAAGATAACTAAATTAATAAAAAAGAAGACAACACATTGTTGAAGTTAACATATCTGCTATATATATATAACATCGTAATCTG
The DNA here is from genome assembly GCF_028750875.1 of Macrosteles quadrilineatus. Lineage (NCBI taxonomy): Eukaryota > Metazoa > Arthropoda > Insecta > Hemiptera > Cicadellidae > Macrosteles > Macrosteles quadrilineatus. Next base: position 64,527,351 of record NW_026542597.1, read on the forward strand.
ACATATACAAATGAACGCCTCAATTTCAGGCAACAGATCAGAGATCTTCCAAACAATGCACTTTATCTAATTTATTAGGTAAAGTTTTACACATCGCTAAGATTTTAGGAACAAAATGTCAAGCAAATGTCCAGCTTTGGTATACAATAAAATACACTAGTTCTCACAATACATACAATCTATGATATTCCAAAAAAAATGCACGTGTTGACCCTGTTGATCACCAATAATGTTTTAAATAAGAATTTGAAAAACTAACGATAAAATATATCTTATATTTAAGATGAATATATAGTTAAATGTAACAGTATTGTATCCTAATTTCACTACATATATTTTAATTCTCATAAGGATATTTCTATTTCCAAGAGAACATTTCTGAATAACAATATCGGAACCCTGATAATTATACAACCAGTACTAAGAGATGCTCAAGAAGGAAAACTTTGCGTTGCATTTTTGCATGAAGTGCATGCATTGCTTTTTCTATAAGCGTACAGTTATACTAATAACTTGAACCATTCACTATGTTATATAAATTTAGATAGATAAGCAGTGGTATCAGTTGTAAAGTTGCACGATTATTTATCACAAAATTTCTCTTTTAATTGGATTGTAGATCAAAAATCTATTGATGGCTTGACTTCGTTTTAGAATGTAGTCTGCTACTGATTCGTTTGCTTTTATTTATCAAAGGGCAGGAAATAAGACACCCGCAACAAATTACGGACAATGTTTGTCCCAGCTACACTCCCGTTAAGCGTTAAGCAATGATATCTATTTTCAACATTTCCCAACGTGAATTTTATTAGGCAGATAACTCATATAAATGAATGTTATATATCTTGTTTAAACGTTTACTCTTATAGCTTGTCGTTGACCTAACACTTTTTGCCGCAATTGAATGGATTCTATGTAAAATCTGTGAAAACCTAGGAATAATAAAATTAATTAATACAAATATAGTCTTAGTTGAATAATGTAAAATTGTTCAACCTAAGGTTTTAGTTATCACTCATTAGGAGTTTTTTTTTTTTTTAAGAACATTGTCTTACTTTTCACCCCGTTAAATACGCATTGAAGCTAAATTTCTAAATATACTCGTATATTCATACGTTCTAACATATAACTATGGTTTTCAAATCACCAATGGATTTTATCTAAGTAAAAATGCCGAAACCCCTAGGTCTAGCCTGAAGTAATGTGAAAAAAATTATGGGCTCGTGCCTAGTGTCCTGGGACAAAAACAAATACAAACATATAACTAGAGATTAAAATACCTTAACAAATCAATGTGATCAACGTTATCAATACAATCAACGTAATTGGTGACGTTGATTACGTTGCTGGATAAAAACGTACGATAAAGACACATTGAATAGAATTTTATTAAGCTAATGACAAATATACGAGCTCGTATCATTGATCACTTTCTTTTGCATGGGAAATCGTCAAACAAATGTGGACGATGTCACTAACGAGGATAAAATGTTAGTGCGTTTTATAATTGCCAAAAAAGGATTATTTACTATAATTTACAATTTACACCAGAGAGCACCTGAGCTCTCTGATTTACACGTCCTAGTACAATATAATCACAATATTACATCAGATTTAGAGCTTCCAAAGGCATCTTACAAAATATCAACCCACAATATAAAATCAATCAAAAAACAATCCAGTTAATAGCAATGTCCCAAAACTCCTGCCATCTTCGATATGAGACCCCTATCTGATGTGTTTTCCTCTTTTTCTATTAAAAGAGTTTTTGCTTTTAAGATGTGATTTTAACAGGTAATTTTATTTTATGAATTACAATAACAACTGTTTCAATTCATGCAGCATTGTTGAAAATAAGTCTTGCCTGAAACAGTACTAAGAGTAAAAATGCTGTTATCAGTAGCTACCTATTCCCTGAAAAAGGTAACAGAAAGATTATAGTGTATGAGGTATAAGAGTATTATTCAATTAAAATGAACAGTGAAATAACTCATAACTAATTTGAATAATTGCCTTAAACATATTGAAACAAGTGAAATATTTTGAGAATAAAAATGTGTAGCCAAATTCAAGTAGCACTACAATGAACCGTATACAAAGTATATAAACAAACATGCACCATCAAAACTCAAAAGAATGTCGTTATGCTTTTTGTATATAACATAAATATTTATTAATAGAATTGGGGAGGAAAATACTACATATACTGTTAGTTAGGTGTTGTCGTTGCTGTGTTAGACACATAGAAGTGTATTCACTTTGTGCAAACATTACAGCAAACTTGAGCAAGCTAGTTATGCAGCTTTGATGATTATCAGACAGTATACCTTGGAACAAGATAAACACGATTGATGTTTCAATTGTTATCAAACAAGTAAACATCTACCGGTGAATGATAAATCGTAAGCAAACGTCAGCTAACTAGTTGCGAAAGTTTGGTGATTATTACTAGGAGAGTGTTTTAATTAAATTGTGATATTATACATAACAAGATAGACTCCAATTAATCATTGCAGTCTACATCTCACAGATATTAAGATTAGTCCTCAAGCGTCAAAAATCGTGACTAAGCGATTATCTTCAGCTGTTTCCAACAATGATGACCTGAATATAAAATACAGAAATTATCTTGATACTTGGCTTGAACAGTTAGTTCTATCTCTCTCTTTCTAAGTAATGCTGGATTTTATATTGTTTTATTAAATACAAAAAAGGAAACATTTATTTGGATGTAAACAGTTTCATTACGTATCTGATATCAAGATCTGACATATACATATGAACATTTCAGTTCCAGACAATAGATCAGAGAACTTCCAAACAGTATACTTAGTTAGCTTCATTGAGTAGGTAGCATTCTATTTTTATCAACGCAAAAATGTCAGTAAAAAAGATGAATAGCGTAGGCGTACAATACTATGAATTATTTATTATCAAAATATCAATGGGAAATTTTCCATGTAATATGTAATCTTATGTTTATCCATCAATACAACTTATTTTACGTAATATTATTGTTTTACGCATAACACATTTTGAAATGAAATAAAATAAAAATATTGTGAGAACTCTTTCAAGAAAATAATCCTATCACTCAACTTAACTGAGTTTCAAACTCATAAATGGCAGAAAAGATATGTTACAATTATATAAATGTATGCAAAGTCACTTAAGGTAGAAAATAAATCATGAATACAAAGTAACCCTCCGATTCATTCTGATCTTCCACTGAAATATGTCAGTTAGATTCAGTGATTACAAGGTGGGGATATAAGAATATATTTCACCATAAACTAGTTATATAACTTGCATGTGCCGTATCTTTATGGACCAAGATTGTATCTTGGGGATGAATTTAATCTTATAAAACAAATTCCTAACTTATAACCATACTATCTAGATTGCCTATTTTTAAGGCTATAATCAATACACCTAGTACTGTACACCTAAGCTATTCATAAATCTAACTGTCATTTTTGTTATGTTCATAATAGAATGTTAGTCGATAAAGTTTACAAAGTAATGATTGGAATATCTCTGATCTGTTTGCTAGAACTGAGTTGTTCATTTATATATGTCAGATACGTAAACGGGATTGTTTACATCTATGAAAATCTTTCCTTAATTTGTATTTAGAAATTCAATTTATAATCCAGCATCACACGAGGAACGTCAACCCCCAAACCTGTTCCTGTTGTTTATTAAAGCAAATGAGTTTCAGAGGAATCGCATTGTCTTTATTACCATACAGGCTCTACACATTTATTTTATTATTTTATTTGTTTATTACAATGCTGCAAAACAGGATAATCCCAGTTACATTGTAGCATTAATATTCTAACTACAAAATCTTGACACGCATGATAAATAATAAATATTGTAAAAGTTTCTCTTGCTAAAGAAATTATAACTATTAGAGTAATCACTCACAACAATACAATAGATGACAAAAACGAATAAATAGCAATAAATAACGTAGAAATAAATATCTTTAAAAATAACATTGGCAATTATTTAAATATCTATAACAACAATAACGAATTGAATAAATACAAGAAAACAACTAAGTAAAGTCTGAACAGAGTAATTAATTGAATAACAATAATTATTTAGAACTAATTTAAACCTATATGTTCGGCACTAAGTAGGAAATAATATACAGACTGTCCCAAAAGTCCCGGACCGGTTTAATATTTTCTAAACGACAACAGATAAATCAATAAGATTTGGTACATCAACACCACAACTAAAAAACTTCTTTTTAATGGAAATATAAATTTTCTGTCACATCATGGGGACGTCCCGCAAGGAGTCAGAAGGAAATCTTAAATAGAAGCATAGGTTGACATGAACATCAAATTAAAGGTCTTTACTAGCAGAATATAATGCTGCAAATTTGAACTCAAACGGACAACCAAGTCAAGAATGACAGTGGTTCGAAGATTCATTTAATTTGCATTTGGGGGCACAGCCCTAGGAATCGGAAAAAATTTTTTTACGTAAGCATAGGTCGATATGCACATCAAATTAAAGGTCTTCACTAGTAGATTACAATGCCGTAATATCAAGCTCAAAAGAACGCCTGAGTAAAAAATTGCAGTCGTTCAAAGATTCAAAATGGCAGGTTCAAGAAATCTTTGAACGGCCGCCATTTTGTAACGGGTGATCCTTTCGAGGCGCGGTTTCCGGCATTGAACTCTGCTAGCTAAGCCCTTTAAACTGATGTGCATATTGACCTATGCTCCTATTTAAGATTTCCTTCTGACTCCTCGTGGGACGTCCCCATGATATGACAAAAAATTGATAGTTCCTTAAAAAAGTAGATTTTTAAGTGTGGTGTTGATGTGCAAAATCTTATTGATTTATCTGTTGTCGTTTAGAAAATATTAAACCGGTCCGGGACTTTTGGGACAGTCTGTATATAAAATAATATAATTTGTGTTTTATCACTATACCGATTCTTTCAGACGCAAACAATCGGAAATTAGTCAAAGGTATGTAAAACATACACTCTCGTTCAACCTACAATTACAACTCGTTTAAATTACATACATTAACAATTACTAAAAATGACCTCCAAACAAAGAACTGTACAATGAACGTGCAAAAATATGGGGCTTCTTTCAATTGATGTTAAAATAAATCTCTGATATTAAATTATAAAAAAAAATAAGAAAAAAATCCTCAAAGATTTTTCAATTTTCATCTTAAGCTACACATTATTGGTTTTATGATTAGTTACTACCTTAAATCACATTTATTTCTTCTACAGTCAATATTTTACATAATAATATAGCCGCAACTGAATGTACTTATTTTCAAATTCTAGGAGCTAAAAACAATCTAAGGTTCAGGGTTAAGGTATACATTCCAAAGCTTTTCTTATCTTATTCGAATGAGAACGAGAATAATAAATAGGTTATGAATAAATAATGTTTTCAGACTAAAAAGATTTTCAAATGCTAGGCAGGAAGTTTATGTGAAGACTACTGATAATCTACGGTTTGGTTGCAGTTGCTAAGGAATATATCTTATGCAAAGGTGGAAGAGGTGTTATGCATTATAAAATTCTCTGCTTTATTTTCATAAGTTTTTTATATTTTATGCATTGTCTTACTGAAACACAATAAAGACGTATTGATTGAATAATTAGAGTCACCTTCCTGAGGTATAACTCAGAAGATTTGACTTTGACGGCCTCTGAGGACATCAACTAATCGTGGTGTTCATCAATACAAACAAGCCTGAGGTGTTTAGGGACCTGGGTCCCCACCATCCGACTAGATACGATTCAATGAGACATGTTAATTAACTTATGTATTCAAAGACGTGACTATTTTAATAAAGTATATATTTGTAGGTCAAATAAAAAGTAATGTGAGTGTCTTATGTTAAAATAGAAGAACTAAACAAGTGTAACCTGTTCCAATTGGTTGTGTTGTTAAGTAATAATTTATGAAGATTCCCTACAAACTATTTAACAATACGTTTTTAAAAAGGAGTGATTTTCTCAAAAGAAACTTAAAAACTTATCTCCTTTAGTAACCTGTATATTTAGTTTTCAAAACTAATTTTACGAGGTTGGATTCAGTCACTAGAAGACACGTTATACATTTAATTGCCTTTCGAGATTTTAATTTCAATAGCTAGATTATACTTAAGATTTATTTTGTTTGGTTACCAAAAGTTAATACGTATAAGATATAGTGAATACATAAATCCATTTTATCACTTTCCCCTTTAAGGAATTTTGCATTGTACGGAAAAGTTCTAAGAATCAGCAATTCATAAGTGTGATCACAAATCTTTCAACAGACCCTATAAGCTAGAGAGCAGTGGTATAAATCAAAGTAACTAATCTCTTTCCAAGAATACTGTAACTGCTACAAATCTTGTTCGACATTTGTTCTACAACTGAGTGATCTACAACAGCTACAGCTCTGTATTATTGTTAGGATGTAGGATGGTTTCATAAACCATAATTTCTACCTTGATTGCCTATTAAGTTATTTACTAAGGCTATAAGCCTTGTATATACCAAGTACTAAGTGTACGTGCTGACATGACAATACACACACATTGTATCATATAGCCTCATTAATCTGTACAGGTCGTAATTCTTCCTTCCTTTAACAGCCATGTTTTGTTCTTGAGGACATAAATAAACTAAAGTATCAGAGTAATGTTATAATATATCATACTGTGCACCTTTTACAATGTCGTGATTCTCTATATTGTTTGTAGTTTATCGTTTTTTTCATATTTATTTGTTGAAAACCTAATTCTTTTTCTAAATTATTTTATTGTGTTAGTATATGGATCATTGAACATGTAAATATTGTTAATAGTTTATCATGTTTTCTATAATGTATTGCATATACAAATAGCGACGAATAAACAATTCGTTTGCTAATATAAATATAATATTAGTTTTACAATGTAGAAAAACTACAATGGTTGTCATAGAAATAATCTTCTTTGAGCTGGGTTTTCCTAGGCGCGGAGTCGGCGAGCGGACAGAGGAACGCGGAGAGCGGAATTGAAATTAACATGTCATTCCGCTCCGCTTCTAGGAAAACAGTAACATTAAATTGCCTAAGACAAGTGGAGTCCGCTCTCCGCGTTCCTCTCTCCGCTCGCCGACTCCGCGCCTAGGAAAACCCAGCTTTAGAGAAGGTAAGAGTGTTGATGTTAAAATAAGAACCACAATTGAGAGCTGCACTGACCATCAAGATAGTATAGGTAATTGGGTATTTGTTTGATTAACTGGGCCATATTACTACCAAGTAGGCTTCTATTTTGACTAACGTGGTCTACTGGCTATAAAATCGTTACCAGTTTTAATTAGTTTTTTACCAATATTTCGGGGAAAAACCATGTAAACTAACTGGTTTTATTTACAATATTAGCCTAAATTAGTATAGTAAAACTTTCAACACATTTGAAAATTTCAACACAAATATTAATCAACAATTAAAAAGAAATTGAAATTTGTCTTGTGCATTTACTTAAATCCTGGTAATAGGCAATTTGTTTATAAAAAATATTTAAAAACACTATTTAGTAAATTGAAATGTATTAAAGTCTATGAAATAAGTAAAATGTTCAAATGTGTAAGTATTTTTGTATGATTGTTCACAGTAATATTAATTATAATATTGCTTATGAAGAACAGATAACGATTAAAGGATAGCTTTGGCACCATCACGTACCAGCAGAAACACAAAGTTAAGGCTGACCTTTGAAATTATGATATTATGTTGTCCTTCCAAGTCCTACGAGTAATCTTTACTGCTATCGAAGAAATTGTTTACAATGTAGTAAGTTCAGAGGGCAAGATCAATATCAAGATCAATATTTGAGTTGTAATATGATCAATATTTTAGGGTAAAATAGATTTTCTTAACACCTCGATGTATAGGCTTTCGTAATTACAACGAGAAAGAGATCGTTAAGTATCGTAAAAAACTTATTAAGATTTATTTATAAAGGAGTGTTAATTCTCTATCATATAACATGTGTTCATATAAATTTTATTATCAATATTTTAATTTAGCTAATTAACTTACTTAAAACATTATTAATTCAACCTGAGTGGAGCTCGGTCTCCCGTTACTAATTTATTAAGTATAAACTTAATTAAAGTTCGAATATAATAATAAAGACAATATATTTAGGCATTAGATTTTAAACAACATGATATTGATCTGAAGAAACCCCTTTAGCAAAAACACTGTATGATGTATTTGTCTGGAAATGTAGCAAGTCAATCTTGTTTTCATGTTAGCTTATGGATTCATTTGTCTTCCACAATTTGAAAATCAGAAAACAATATTATGCATTCATAACTTACAGAGTTCTCATTTCCCTTCCAAGACAATTTATCAGAAAAGAGTTTTTACACCTACAATGGTTAATTCTATACAAAGATTATTTAAGTGATAACTACTTAAAAAAACATTGATTTTGCATATCGCTACAGTCTATTAACAGCATTCCAAATATATTGAATACTTTTGTCAATTGCAGGCTATACCTTTATAGCCTAAAATGGATAAAAGTATAAAAGCAAGTAATATTATCAAGTCAACAAATATATTAGGATACATAATAATAAGAATATAACAAAAAGAATTTCCAACCATGAGCAATCTATGCAAACTTAACTTAAATACCAAATTATTATGGCAACTACGAAACCCTAAGGCAAACGTTCTCAGAACCTCTTTAAGATAATACGAAATACCTTGCCTTTTCCAAACATGATAATACTTTCAAGAGATATTACCTCACCATAACCGTCTTGTTAGAAACATGTTTCCACTTTCTGCTCTCATAACCAAACACCTGAGGGTTCTCACAACGTTTCCTAAGCATTTTGTGTCTTTTACAGGTACAAAACCTATACTTTACAAATTAATGTTTTATCTTTGCATTTATGCCTACTATATTCAAGGAATTTTAACCATCCATATTCTTGCAGCTAACGACCTACACGCAAACTGAAGAAAAGTTTAAATAATATTGTTAACTAAACAAGTGAATGCAATGCACAGAAATCATATGAAACCGTAGGATTTACCCAATACCAGACGATTTTAAATTCAAAATTTATTTTAAAACAAACGTTTACCAAAACATTAGTTTCAACCTAAGATGTCTCAATATTTATTGGGTTTTAGCCATTATTAGAAATCAAGACCATTTGATAAGATTTGAAATATTAAGATTTATCGAAAAAAAATTTTAAAAAACGAAGAATAAGTGTACACTTTCTTAGTTGTTTGTAAATGTTTTAGGACGATTTGAATAAATAGTATTGGATTATTACACTGCTAACTATCATAAGTAGGCCTAAAACAGCTGTAAATATATATAGGAATTATGTTTTTGAATGTCAACTGAATGTTAATAGAAATATATAAATTTATTTTACACCGCCAGGAGCAATTTAAAAGAAACGTAATCAAGAAAAAGCATTCAAAGGGTTTTTAAATGTTTCTAAGATATATTACTGAAGAAATTGTACCAGGAGTCAATTTGTGTTTGATGGGACAAAGGTTTGAAACCGTTTAAGGAAAATTAGTTTTTGTTTGATATATTATATAACAAAACCACATCACACATAATGTTTTATTTTATGCGATGTAGAACACTATTAACCCTTTAATTTTGCAATCATACCATACATCTTGTGAGTAAACCTAAATACTATCGTATGAAACCATATATCCCTATTCAAGTTCTTTGGGCTTTGTACGAACCAGCGGAGACTGATGAGAAGTCTTTTGCTTATTCATTGGACGTATGCTTGGCTTAGTCACTGCTCCTTCTCTTAGATGAATCCAAATGATTTGGCTTATAAACACAAGAAATATATTATTTAAACCTTTTGAGCATTTTTGAGTACATCCTATTTTTCAAACAACTTGTGAACTACGTTAATAGTTTGAACGAAACAGAATGTGAAAATAATCTTCATTTTTCAGTTCTAGATAACATAATAGTAGTTTACGCAACGATTGCGTTAAGTGAGTCTTTACGACACGAGTAGAAAATTTAAGGCACTAAAGGCTCGTGCCTTAAAAACTTCTACGAGTGTCGTAAAGACTATTAACGCGAGTTGCGTACACTACTTTACCTACGACCGTTTTTTAATTACTATCAATCTGGATTTAATTACTAACAATCACTAATGACAACTTTTTAGAGAGGTTATGTTTTCGTGTATTGTCATTGCCACTGAAAGGTATGCAACGACTTGTTGTATAATCAGCTGATTTCCTGTAATTACGTGTTTGTTAAACTTCTTTAAATATTACATTGCTAGCAGCATTCTTACCATAAATAATATTGTATTCGGCAAATATTTCATTTATTTTTGGACTTCCACCAATTTAATTAAGAATACGCGAGTATCAACATGAACAAGTCGGTTCAACAATTAAATTGGTCAACTGATCAGCTGATCAGCTGATCAGCTGATTAGTTGACGTTCGAAGCATTACAATTTTAATTCTTTTCTCTCAATACTTGAACCTCATTGGTGCGTTACCTGTGTGGATATGAGAAAACTATGCGGATATGAAATGAAACTATGCGGATATGAAAGTAAACAGCTGTAAAGTGAAACTTTTCAATTCTAAGAACTGGACTGAAATGGCTACTTTAAAAAACGGTCGTAGGTAAAATATTTTATAAGGTTCTTGAAAAATAGGATACTACTGTAATAAACAAATCAATGATACCATGACATATTTTCCTGTGTAATCTTAAGTTTGGTAAAAAATGTATATTATACCATTGTCCAAAACTAGTTTTATTTGACTTAAACACAAATATATTACAATTTACTATACTAACCCTTTTTATACGAACGAGTAAAAATATGATAAAAATATGAATTGATAAACAGATTGAAATATATGAAACCCAGCAGTAAAAAAAAAAAAATAATAACCTCATAAAGTTTTAAACAAGGCATTTTCACCATGGAAATAATGTAATGCTGAATGTACACTATAATTACGGTAACGACTAATATTAATTGCATAGATCTCGTCGGAGCATATTGCAAATGACATAGCCATCACTCACTGAAGACCCCTTGACAAAATATATTGTTGCGGTGGGTGCAGATGTCATTGTTAGATCGCATCATACGAATAGTAGTTTATATTTATATCCACGTTCAAATGAATCTATTTAAATACTTCACTATCCGATTTTTCTGCACACTACAGAGCAATAACATTGATAAAATTAGACATAGATTTTAACCTTACTAAAGCATTAAAAATCTGTTAATAAAAAAATACATTAGGTGTAGATAAAACATTGGTAACTACATGTTCTAAGTCGTTTTTGCAGAAAGAACATTGTAAGCTAATTTTTAAATAAATGTACAGTATGGAAATCTCAATGTAATCAAAAAAGAAAACTAAATAATGAACCGACATGATTTGGATTTTATTTTAGGGTTAAAAAATATAAAGTAATTGGATAATATATTCGTCCTTCAATTATAACCCATCCCAATATCTAGGCATAAGATCAATAACGATAAATAACCTAGATCAGAGAAATTATTGTCTAAGTCTGGCTAGGTCCGATAAGCTGGTCATGATATAATTAATTTTCCTTGCCAACTATTGATTTTAATTCTTTTTACGGTCACATTAAATGTATACACTTTGCTGTTTCATTAACTACTATGCCGGACTACAACAAATATTCTTGAAGTAGGTAGCAGTTGATTTATTATGCTTACGTTTTACTTTAAAACGATATAACAGCTCGACTCAAAATTTATTTGTTTATTCAATTAAACGTTATCTAAAAAAGTTCCCCTGGGATTTATAAGCTTGTATTTTCCTTGTCGGATATCTTAATATTTTTATTTATTTATTTTGTTTTGCTTCCTAGTAGTTTCAGTATATTATTAGCTACTTTAATTGTCTTATAAGAGCCTACATTAGATAAGTTAAATTTTAATGTTAAATGTATGGTACAAAAATATTATATAAAAATCCTTTGCATCGTGAGAAATAACACGACTAGTACTAAAGTGTAGCTAGTGTTTTAAACATCAAAATAAACATCAGCTGACAGCAACAACGGAACTCTCTGCCGATTAACAAACAAGATATTTGTAACTTGGCTTAGATAGCAAGAAACATCAAACATTCAAAACAAAACTTTCCGAACTCATGGATGCGATAAGGGAATCTAATGTTAATGACAAGGTTTTGGAGTTGAGTCTTGAACTGAAACATTTGTATTTGGCCGGACTTTTACCTGACCTAATTTCCTTATACGATGTTATAGAACACACGTTATTTTATTTATAGTTTACAGCTTAGTAAATAAGCTTTTCGCTACACCGCTGTGAAATGACCTGTTTTCGTTACATGTTGATCACCTGTGAAAATTCCTCCTTACATTGTTTACTACGGCAAAAGAATGTTTACTATGCGAAATTAATGTTTACTATCTTTTTTGATTTTACCGACGTAAAAAAACCAAGATTTGTCAACCATTTTTTACTATCTACAACCGAAACTTTACATCCAAAGTAAATATCAACTGTTTGTTTAATATTTATGTTATTGCCTGAAAAACTTTATGAGTTTTGTAATAAAGAAAATAATTATTCTTTGTAGTGAAGCGAAAAGTAAGGTTCAAAACACGAGTGAAAGTGGGTCTATAAATATTCTCGACTATTGAAAGTGTTCGATAAATCTCGAACCTCAAACGTGGTCTCAAAAAATATGTAATAACTCCCATGGTAATAACATTGAATTGATAGGTAGGGTCTCTTCCTAGATAATTTTGTTTATAATGCTTTAATTCTTTTTCTTATAAGTTTTAACAGAAAATATTCTTCAACAGCATAAACATTTTATGGTCTGTTATTATATAATAACATTGAAATTGTTTACTCTAAAAGCAGAATTGTAAATAATAACTAGTATAGACAAAAAAATACTTAACTAAGAAATAAATACAATTATCACCATTAACCATCAATATACGTTCTATTGACCCAACAACTTGCAAAAACATTTAAAACCGAGATAAGCTTAATTAATTCTTATTTTCGATACTGAAATAACATGTACATTCGGCATGAAGAAGTTCCAAAATTGTTTGACGTTTGCCTAAAATATCTATTTCCATATGAAATGGAGCGAAAACAACTAACTTGATATAGAAAAGTTAAAACTATATTAGGCGTCCATTTTGAAATATACAAGGCCATATACTAATATTTTTGAAGACTTTTATTAACAGCTACCTTAAGTTTCCAGACGCCTATAAAGTAATATGAAACAAATAATAAAAGGGAAATACTCTGGCACTCTTTTTTGGGTTCTTTGATAGCTGTAAACCAATTATTTTTTCTTCGTAAATCAAGTTCCCAATTAACCTTTTAAAAAGTAATCTAAAGACTGACGTTTCTGGCAATCCATCTCAATCATGTTATTAGAGCTGACTTGTAATTTATTTTAGCCTCAAAATCCTTCAAAAATATATGTATAAATTGTATTGAAGCTGTATATGTTAAAAATGTTGTTAATTTTATATAGATAAACTAGGCGTCAGATAGAAAAATAGACCAATTCTATATGCAATTTGTAAAAGGTTACCAGTACAAAGGACACACATTTTATATTTTATTTTACGGCTGTTTAAAGATTTATTTCTATCAGGCAAGTAAAACCTTATTTTTGAGATTACCCTTTTTATAGCCAAAACTCTATTACGACCTTAACAACTGTAAATATCGTATTACTAAAGAGGGGAATATGATTAAATGACAAACAGATTATCCTGTATAGGCTATAAACTTTGAAAAGGTTTTATGTACTATATACGAATTCAATATATCAAACAAATGTAATATAAGTAATCAGGGATGACAATATGGTAGTATCGATTTATAAACCCACACTAAAAGCAGTAGATTGTTAATACTTTGTCAGACAACAGTAGCCTTTGGTAATATGTACACTGTGCAGTAAGTACAACATATTATATCAATTGCCATTTGGACTTTGCGTTATACATAATTTTCATCTTAAATGTCGCCATTTTTCATAATCAAAATTCTTATAAATACAAATTTCATTAAATATAACTTTTCAGGACAATTTGAAACGTATAGATAATTTTTTCTTTACAATTGTTGGATGAAATAGAAGAACTGGATACAATAAAGTGATCTACACTCAAATGATCTTTCTTAAGAGATAAGGAAGTGCTGAATGATGACAGTCTTGTCAAAGTGTAAAACTTCCCAGACAAAGGCTCAGTGAAACTGTCAATTTCCAATGAGATCATTACTCTCTCCAGTCTCTTACACTCTGAACCATTAGTCATTTTGATTAATTTATTTTCATCCAAGTTAATTATCATGTAGGCTTAGTTAATCTAGGTTATCTGAATTACGTTGTTTATATTATACAAATACAATTAGTTTAATTTAGGAACTGACCTTTTAAAATATGAGAAAGGGTGAAATCGATTCATTTACAATATCCTTAAGCTGGATAGTAAGACACACCTTTATTCCTATATTTCCAATTGTACTTTGAATGAGTTGGTTTTTACTATCTTAACTAGGTTTTGAGAACTACTCTATGAGGTTACCTTCTAAATCGAACATCACTTACATGGTCAAAATACTTCAAGGCTGCATAGCAAGATAGCTTCTCAGCTTAAACAGCATTGTTGTTTTTACCAAACAACTTGCTCTTGACCCAACACATTGTAAACGCTTTTGAAGCAGAGCCAAGCCTAAGTGGTATTATGGTTCCTGGAAATTAACAGGAAGTGCCTTCTGTTTGGAGACTTGCCAACGTCGTTTGATGTTCACCTTTATCCCTTCATCCTTTAGATATCATATCACATATCTGCAGAGGTTCTGTTGAAATCTATATTAAATTGATTAACTTTGAGAAGCACACCTTGTTAGATGAGTAAGTTTAAAAATGCACATGCACATAGATAATGCTCTTCAGCTACATAGTAAAAACAGAAGCTTTGAACAGAGTCTTTAGATTTTGTTTGGCTTGTTAAACTTGTCAGAATAAGATGTACACTATTAACATTTGAACATAGCTGATGAAGGCGTCGAGAAAAATTGTATTAACACAATGATAAAGCGTCATAACCGTAGAAATCATCAATAACTATGGTATACTAGCAGAGTACCCGTCCTTCGTACGGGGTTGGCGTATAAGTATAAAATTCTTATTGCAGTTATACTCATGCTTTGCGTTTGCAATGGCAGAGGACACGGTGTAGAATTTGGAATGTTTGAAAGTTTGGATCTTTTAATTTACGGTATACTATAGTATAGTATAGCACACCTACCATAGCTATAAAATGTTCTACCACTGCACCTAAACAATAGAAAAAAGTTATCATTGTATATCACAGCTTTTTTGTTGCTGCTTGGTTCATCAAATTAGCTGTTGTCGTTGTCATAGATCATCGATCTCTAGATCGATGTCATAGATGCAAAAACATTAATAGTGCTGCGCCCTGTTGGTAAACCTTATAACTTTTTAATGCTATTCAATATCATAGAACCAACTTGTAGTTGAAACAGCTGAAAAAATTCTTCAATTCCTTGAATACTCATAAGGTTAACATGGGAAACTCTAGAGCCACTGGGGCAGAGCCCGAAAGGATATTTGAGATAAGAATATGTCTATATGTTAATCGGGAATACCAAAATTCAGCACAATCCGACCAGTAGTTAATGCGTGATTGAACTTCAAACAAACAAACAAATAAACAAACAAACACACAAACTTTCACATTTATAATATTAGTAAGATAAGATAATACAGTAGGTTATAGGCCATAAGCAAATGCTTACCGTACGAGTATGATAGTTCTACTTTAGGCTTACTGAACTGGAGATTTCGTATGATTGCAATAAACACCTTCCGTGTGTCACGAACAATACATGTCTTATCAATCTTCAGTCCTATTTACTAATAGGGTTAGTAACCTATCAATACAGTTATAGCATTGTTTAATATATACAATTTTAACACAGCGTCTCAAAAAAATTTAAAATTCTTTTGACACGTAGGACAAATGCCAATGTTTACAGTGCAAGTACTGCAAAACGAGTCTTTCTGAACTTAAAAAGTATTATTTGATTGAGTAGCTTAATTGATAGGCTACTAACGAATCCCGTACAGTAGTCTCTTTTAACAAGTGCTTGGTAAGTTTACCGGACTCCAGATTACCAACCCCATTCCGTAAACAATGTCCCTTTGGCCTACAAAGAGTTCAAAATCAAACCGCTTACTGTACACTGTAAAGTGTGTCAAAAACGTGTTAAGTTAGAATTAAAACAAGTAATTTGAGAGGTACACATCCAGACTTTTTACTCAGTAGTACTTTGTGGTAGTTAAAAATCACCTATTGTCTTTGGATCGATATGTTTACATTTAATACAGCAACTAGTTTAGCAAGGTAGTGTTAGACTGTTTGATAACAGTCTATTTGTCAAATAGACAAATAGACTATTTTATTGAGATTGTGCTGCCTTATTTGCCAGAATATTTTACTTAAACTGTTTTTTTTATACCTATTTTTGGCAATATATTCAGTTTCATTGTTTTGCACACGACCAAATAATCTTACGAGATTTTAAGGCAAAACTTATTGCCCAATAAACAAAACCCTTGGCTTTTCAAGAACGAGGGATTCACGACTTGGAAGATTAATGAGATCATATAAATCATCACCTTCCCTTTCAAGACGACATTAATAGCTTCTTATAGACTATTCTAAAGTAAGGAAAATATTTGTGGTTTGCTCGACCTTGTTTTATTTTAAATTAAATTTGGCCTAACGAAAGCTCAATTATTTACTTTTAATCATTTTGAGCAACTGTAAGGTTAAATTAAATAACGTCGAAGCTTTAAAGACTACTAAAATAATCCGTTTTACACAATACACGTATAGAGTTAATTTACGTATTACAACTCTATAGTCTAGTTTATAATTGAACGTTGACTTACGTTAGTCTCTTTGTAAGGTACAAACAACGTTTCTGTGGATTTAGTGAGGTATATATTGCCTGTAGCAAACAACAGTCTTGTTATTATCTCAATACCACCTACAATTGGATAATGTTCCTAATCCAATATAGTACTCAGATTTCAACTGTTGTATTCCGTTATTGTGGGAAACCTTATTACATAAAAAAAATGTTTAACTTTTTTAATGAAAATGAGATTCGTGAGTGGGTTTGATTGGTCGAGGTAAAATTAATAGAACTACATTAACTGAAATTTGAAAATATCTGTTAAATCAACATTTTACTCACGATTCACAAGTTTCACACTTGACGCTGTTAGAATAATTTAAGCACCCAATGTAATCACCATCTCCACTAGAGATACCTATATTCAGTTAACAAGGAGATCCTTCAATCGATGTATACCATAAACACACAGTCCATGCAAACACATGATATTAGATCCTTTGTGTCAGATCACTCCACTGATCAACATGGAGAGGCTGTGTAGGCTATGTGACATGAGATGTCTAATTACATAGTGTATATTGACAACTCAGTACACACTGGAACAATTGATATCCGTGAGTATAACTTTACATAATACCAAATTATTCAATACAGGTTATTGGAAAACCCACATGGAATTGTTTTCATCATAACATGTTCATCCTTATCCTGAAGCTAACTTGAAATGAAAATAACAAATAAGCAATGTAAATAAAAGCGAATGAGTACTGATATTTAATATAATTAGAACACTATGCCGGTTGTAAAAAAATATGTTTCACATTTTACCATAATATAGGTTTTATACAGTATTGAGATGATACATTTTAAACTAATCTTAGTCTGTATAGACCTAAGCTTAATTGATAATAAGATTATCAATAATCAATAATTTTAATGTATTAGATGAAAGTAAACATTCATAATATTAGGTAATGTATTCGTACAACTTAACAAGGTTTGTTTTCATAAAATGAGAAAAGTTGATGGTTTAGGAAAAGTAAAGATTATATTCCAGGCCACTTATTTAATTTTAAGGAGGTTTCTATCAAGTAAACATTAACTTATTTCCTCAATAGCTTAAGCTCGCGCTAATTCTCTCTGATATGAATATATTTGCAGATTTAGAACTATTATTTCCACAAATAAATTCAAGTTTTGTAAGCTGTGTGTGTGTGTGGGTTTATAATAAAGATTTACCAATAATTGCATGTCATTTCAAATATTTTAAATTATTCTAGATAGCGAAATCTTTATTGTTTTATTATACTTAAAACATCCATCAAAATACGATCGGTCAATCAATTTGATCACCTAAAGCCCCTAAATTTTAATAAAAGGTCATTCATCAACAGAAAGCATTAACCAGTCACAGATACTGTAGTTGGCAACATGTTAGCTATTGGTTTTTTTTCGATATTTAAAGGACCCAAGTGATCATTTATGAGTAGTAATCAGAAAAAAAACCAGCAAACTTTAAAGCAGTTGTAATTCAAAAAGATTTATTGGGTATAATAGAACAAATTTATTCATTAAAGTAATTTATTAATTCATATATAATCATTTTAAATCGTTGCAATATGAGTATTATGTTTATATATATTTCATCGAAAAGTCTTATAAACTAATTTATTAGTAAACTAAACAGTCAATGTGTCTATCTAAACCAGTACCTTTTTATAAGGTTTTTTTTTGGAACGGTCTAAATTCTGGTCTTATTACTAACTAAAGTCGACCTATTGCTAGAAATTAATTAAAATCCTAAAGACAAGTAATTGGAATCTTAGTCTGGCAATGACCTCGCTTGGAATCGAACAAGCGAACTTCAGATTTGAAAGCGAACCCCATAACCCAGCTACCTAGACAATTAAATTTAGATTGACTGTAATACAAAATGCTTTAAATCATAAACAAAACTCTAAACTTACCTGTCTGCCGGTTTGTGAATTTAAATATACTGTACTCCCAACTTTTCGTCATAGAAATATTTACCTAATACTATTTTGAGATACGTTTAACTTCAGCTCCTCTATTAGCCGTATGATTGGATTAGTTAATTTCAAAGCCGAGGGCTAATAGTTAAAAACCGAAAACAATCCTGCAAATAATTTTGTAAAAAAGCTTGAACTTATTCAATATTTTAAATAAAACTATAAATTATTATTAAACATTTGCATCCAAGAACATTAATAAAATTTTGAGGAAGAGCTAAAAAACTATCTATTGAATTGCGTTTTAGCCGGACAATCCTAGGTTTTAAGACAAATCAATTACTGAATTAAAAATAAATTTGACAGATATAGGTTTAATGGGGCCTACAAATGGAGTCAAGTCTAAATTAGGAGCTCAACACAAGCAATGATCGCCGTAATTACTCCAGTTCCTCGAGTTGTTGAAATTGCTCTCAGTCGTCGAGATGACTATTGTTAAGAAATGTCAGTCCTGTTGTTGTTAAAATATCGTGTGCCTCATCGCTAGTAAGAAGCTTTACTAAATACAAAAAGTAAGATTTACCCTTAAATAAATGAATTAAAAAAAAGTCGGGATCACATAAGTTTGCAGTTGGTGGCAGCCAATCACAAGACAAGGTTAGTGCGACGTTGCCACATCGCCCGTTGACAACACTAATTAAAATATACTAAGCAATATTTTCAAATCAGCTGGTATTATTAGATTTGGCAACACCGCACGGTTCTCATTGGTTCATTCAAACCCATATGGTAAATAGGCTCCTCCCTCAACTGCAACCTTACGTGGTCCCGGCTTTTTTTATAATTTATTTTATATAAATTAATTTCTCTTTGAAATTATTTTAGATTTCTGGGGAATTTGACAGTTAAAACCTAAAAGTTACACTAGACATCAACATCACAAATAAAAAAAAAAAAAAACTTTATGTGACTGAAATGATAACCAATTGCAAACAGATTGATTCGCTTTTTGTCAATAAGTCAATAAGTCATTTATTGGGCCAAATTAACAATACTTGCATTAGCCAAGTCAGTACAAGAAAAATAAATTCATTACATCTTAATAACAAAAAAATCCTTACTGTAAAAAATTCTATAACTAAATAACTAAACATGCGAACATGACTTTGTGAATGACCACTAAAGTAGAAAGTCACGGACGCTGTAAAATGATCTATCTAACAACATGGACTTTAGACCTGTTCTAAACTTTTTTGGATCTTGTTCGGCCTTCAATTGAGGTGGAAGTCTATTAAATAGTTTTACAGAATTGTAATGGAAGTTTCTTTGAAAGAAAGAAGTGGAATGCCGGGGAATTGGTAGATTTAAAGTATTGCGCAATGGATACCTGGAATTTTTTGCAGATGAGAAAAAGGAAGTATTTTTGCTATGGAAAGATAGAGTTTCGAGGATGTAAATAGATGGGAAAGTTAAAATTTTAAATTCTCTGAAATAATCTCTGCATGATTGTTGTTTGAAAATAGAAAACACAATTCGAATTGCCCTTCTCTGAAGCCTAAACAAGAACCTAGTCCTCTCACTTTCGCACCCCCAAACAGGAACCGCATAAGTCAGATGAGGGTAGACAAGCCCATAATAGGCTGATAATAGGACATCAGTGGTGGCTGATTGGCTGAGAACTCTCAGCATAAATATACCCACCTATACTTTCTTGCTGACGTGCTCGATGTGGCTGTGGAATTTGAGGTTTTCATCAAGTACAAGACCGAGGTTGTTTCAAGGCATTTGGCTAACAAAATGTGTAGCCGTATATAATGAATAGAGATTTTCTTAATATTAACCTATGATATACACTATATTAAAAGGGAATATAATAATGATAAATCAGACTACTCACTAAAAAACCCCTCTACTCTGTTGGACCCAGACATGAGATTGTTTGTCACATTGCTTCAGATTAGGTCAACATGTGACCTAAGCCCTCAAGGCTCACCCCGTTTCTGGCATTCAATTTCTTTATGACCAAGACTGCATTGTGGCCAAGGTCGAGCTTCTTAGCGCGGAGAATACCCTGGACGAAATGTGACACACAGGTCCAATTGGTATACAGTATTGTTATACGGTACTATATGCCGAATATACGGTACTACCTAGTTTTAAATTTTAAATTAATCCAAGTCTTGAATAAAAGATTAAGGTTGGTTTTGAAATGCCTGGAGGACAAAAGTACATGTATAAAAGTCAGGGCCAGTTCATGGTACTTTATTTATAAATTTATTATGTCTCGAAATCTAAATGGAACCTCCCTGGTTTTAAATTCTCTCTTTGCTATGCACATAAAATTATTTTCTTTATTCTGGTATCAAATTATACCATAAATAATTTTGTGGGATATAATTTTTTCGGTAAATAATTTTGTGATTTGTTAAGCATCATATTATTTAGAAATAACCATTTGGGAAGAGAAACACGTTTAAGGAAAATACACAAATGCTAACAATCCGTCCTTGTTAACAGCTACCTAAAGTCTTCTTTTATAAAAAGGTGTTGAACACAGGAGTATGTTGACTTTGTGCAAAGTTCTAACAAAGTGTAAACATAAAGGAAAACGCCAGCTATCTAGTTATGACACTTCGATGTTTGTCAAACAGTTTGACGAGGTTCACAATTTTACTCAATTAAGATATCGATTGATACCAAAGGACTTTTGCACTAATGATACATCATATCAGGGTTTGAGAGGATTTTATAGACCGTAACGATTTTGTTAAAATTGTTCGAGATTATTAAAAGTTTAAAATTTGTTATGGCATTGACCCTTTATCGTTATGGTCACTAACAAAACTTAGCTTAAATTACATTATTGAAATAATTATTTAATAGTAAAAATGGAGTCTTGAGCTTTTTGCTTAACTGTTTTGTACTACAATTAGTACCACACTAAGTAATAAGCCAACCAGTTTAGATACAAATGTTCCTATAATAGGTCTTAGACGTACCTCAATATTATGTCCCGACCTCCATGACATATTTGTTCATGTTACATAAGAATCAACCTTGGGCTATGGTCATGGGGTGACAAAAGATATACCCCTACATGTATTTAAAATGTTTGTACATGTCCTTCTTAAAAATTAACATTTAATAAATCAATATTAAAATAATTATGTTTAACATTTATTGAACCATCCAGTTAGTCAATGAAGTTTAAGTTTAATATAATCAAAAAGTTCATATAAATTACAGCAAATACAGTCGTTGGCTGTGTACTCATTATTAGTTCAGATAACTAGCAATTCTGAGATATTAAACAACGAACAAAGCACAAACAAATAACTAACATTATAAACAAACACAACTAAATATAACTTCTCATTTAAAATTTCTGCAGACGTGATGATGCTATCTAGCAATGGTAACAAACATAAGTTGTATTACCTTGCCTTGAAGAGCCATATAAATTATTCAAAATGTTTAGATGGTATTGGAACGTTGATTTAAGCTCAATATACCATTGATGTTATTTAAGTCATCCGTTGGATAAACTAACAATTATTTAATATTTTCCTGTAGTTAAGTTAATTTGTATTCAATTAATTAGAAGACTTTCAATTAGCTTTCACAAATATAAAGGAATAATTAAATATTTTCAATACCTTTTCATATTAATAGTTGTGTTTAATGAAAAATATCATTAAAATATTACTTTTTTAAAGAACTGCATATTATTAAATCCATGTTGTGAATATTATAATTTTCCCATGGATTTATAATTGGTTTATGTGCAATTAACTAGTCTTGAAAGATTAACACGGATACTACGCACATATGTATTGATTGAACATGTAATCCATTCAACCAACATTTGTAATCAACAGACCCCTCAATAGAACCATTGTTATCTAAATCAAGCAGTGATTGGGACTACATCAGTGACAAACGCCAAGTGGGTTATTGTGGTTTTTCAGATTTATTTTAATGCAAACGGTTACTTGTTGGGCAGAATGGTGCTCTGCCCACCAGTCGCATTATGTGCAAAAGGTACTGTTTCAAAGGTTGTACTATAATTAGCTTGTATACGTGCCATCCTAATTAAAAGTCAACATAAGTAAACGAGGTGTAGAAGGGTAGAATATCACGATTACATTTCACGATCGATTAGGAAAAATTTTTATACAAAGACCTACGCACAACCCTTTTAAAGTAAAGTAAATATCAAAGTTAATGGTATGTTCTTAGCTACGTTTTTTAGATGGTTATATGATGTAGGCTTAACCATTTGCCAATTTTACCTTCAGAAAATCTATTTATAAGGATCTGATGTTCGGCAGATTGATAATTGGATAGAGTTTCAGCCAAAGGTGCTGTGTACCGTAAGAAGATTAAAGGGTATTGTCGTGAGGAAATTGCTATTTTCATCCAGCTAATTGATGATGTCGATATCGATAACGAACTTATATCGATAGCGGATTCCATAATGTCGTTTCTTTCTACATTCTTTTCTTCTTATCTTCCTACTATTAAACCTATATTACTCTTTGGACGGACTGTAAAAGTATTGAAACTGAAGAATTTTACAAAATTATTACAAGACAAAACTTTTTTAATTGCAGCAAAAAGTGTCTACGTTATGAGATGAAAAAATGGTGCTATATAAAACGGCTTTCTAAATTGTTTGTGACGGCTCCTATGAAATTTAAAATAGAAAATCAAACGTGTTTTATTATAACTTAAGCGACTTTATTCCATTACACAATATTGTATTAAATCAACTACGTGATAGAAAACGTTATTTTGAAACAATAAAAATGCACACATTGTTATTATATTTACCAGGATTCTCACCTGTAAATTATTAGTTACTAAAATAAAAATAAAATGAGTAACTCAATTCAAAATAAATGGTAATATTAGGATTTCATTTATACATTAAGTGATGTAAACTGACGCAATGATGTAATGACGCAAACTCTATCCAAAGTACGCCTACAGGGGGTTGCACGAGTTTTTTGTTGTTCTTTTTAAAGCTGTGTTGTATGAAAATGATAAAATGTGCCTTTATGGACGGGTCAACAAAAATACATTATCAGGTTTTTATTTGCTCGTAATGGAAACGTTTGTGCTTACTAGACGCAAAGCTCTAAATTCTAAACTAATTAATGTTGATCTGAGTTGCTTTGCTGCAGTTAGATCAAGCAACAACTCAATTAGTAGCCGAAACCAATTAATCCTATAAAATACGCCAGTAATATAATTTAAGGCTTTATACAGTTCAGATAAATTAAGAAATACATTACGTGCACTAACTTGGCATAGTCGATGAATATTTAGCATAATGAGTTTATTCGCAATTGTTTCTCCCTACTTACTTTGATAAAGCTAATATAAAGATTTATTTAAAAGCAAAACAAATCATTACTGAAAACCAAAATAGGCTCTATATTGCAAGCCTCAAACAGTAAATTCCATTATAACTACTAAAGACCATCGTACGATGGACAAATTTTTTTAAAATTTAATCCAAAATATATAAGGAACATGTAATCCCAGTAAGAGTAATAGTAAGTTGCTACTACCATATAAATTTTTCATACAACTTCATATTCTACAAATTACATACAAACCTCCGTCTCTGAAGCGAAAATAGCTTGATTCGACTTCGAAGTAATATGGTTGGTTGATCTTCTTAAAAATAAATACTGGCTGCGTAACTGCGTGTATATAGTGCACACCTATGATAGCTTTCTCCAGTCATTGGCGCGCTTTGAATGAATGATCCTAGTTAATTAAACAGCTGATTTCAGTCTGTAAACAAGCTACAAAGATCACATCACTCCATTCTACACCCATCATCCACTCATATTTGGGATAAAATACCTAGATGGCGTCCTTATCTCAATTGATAATGATAAAATAATTTAACAAAGCATAATGAGTAGGAATCTACATAATTATTTTATAACATCCATAATTCACATATACGAGTGTGTCTTATAAATAGATTTTTTTCCAAATCTAATTATTTATCGTATTATTTAGTGTGTATATGTGCTACTCTCTACATAGTAAAACTTAACTCACTTTAGAATTTTTGAAGAAATATTTACAATTATAAATACTTATACTGATAAATTATATTTCAATTATGAAAAAAAAAAAAAACAGAAATCACTTCTTTAATTTAATTTTATGATATCTTTGCAAAGACACAAACCGAACGATAAGCCTTATTTTCTTTAGAAAACCAGCCTCTAATGTGGTAATACTGCTTGTAATACAAATCTGGGAACATTTCAGCTGTAGTAACGGAAACAATTATCGCCATTCGTGGTATCATTTTCACAAATTCTATCTCTTTGATAAATATACAATTCATTCTGATTTTGAAAATGTAGTAAATCAGCCAAAGATATGTTGTATTAATTTATAAGTTAGCATTAAGCATTAATTAAAATTAGTCATTAAAATATGCATTATTTGGAATCAATTATACAATCACCCTAACTGTGTTGGATGCATTTGTAAAACCATATTGGATATTTGAATTTGTATCATTTATAACACATTATGTCTTTTGCACGAAGTATTAACGTAAAAAATGGCCCAGCTAAAACACTTTTCCGTTATTTACCACTATAACCTATACCTGAAATGTAAATTCCCTTTAAAATAGAAATTATTTAATTTGATTATTCCATGTCATCAAAATCTGTAACGCATTTTGTAGGAAACCGATCCAAACTCTAATCTCTTTTAAAATTTCATTTCAAAATTGATAGTAAATAGCATTAATTTCCAGTGTTTACCTCACTTTAGGATCGAAACAGAAACATCATTAATGATTGTAAGAACGTCAACCCGTTATTTACCCACATTTAATGTAGCCTATCTACTTATTTAATGTATAAAAACTAATTCAAATACGGCAAGCTCTTACTCAAAAAAACTTAATATTTTGATTCTAAAACTTAAATTTAAATAAAAAAAAACTATATAGTACAATAGAGTCGAAAAGTTTGATAAAAACTGTTGTTATATCCATGTACAGCCCATAATAGGCTATTACCAAAGGATATTCTATCACCAATAAGAACAACTACTGAAATTCTGTTCAGATTGTATTTTGTTTATTTTGAGACATTGATGTTTCTCTTGAACCATTAAAATTCTATTGACAAATCAGTGATAAAATTTATTTCTTAGAACGGGAACTTCTTTATAAAAAAAGTTACCCTTAGGCTCTGGTTTTGGTTTCACAGTTTCTTCAATCGTTTTCTTACGACTGTATCTTCAGAAAATTTAACGTTTTTAATACTGAATATCAGTTCTAGACTAAAGTGTATTTTAAAATTAAACATTAAATCAATGTTTATACGTTTTAAATAGTCAAAAACGTTTAACGATAGTATAATGAATATAGTATACGAATAATGTATAATACCCCCGCCGCAGCAAACCTGCCGACTAAGCGAATTTCCATTTGTCTGAATTGATTTTCAGTTAAATATATTTTATAACATTAGGTTTAACGAGTACCTAGGTTTGCTGCTACAAGGAAACTAATAAAGTGTGTTTTTGAGTAAAATATTGATAGCTTAGTACAAAATAAATAAATTTGCCAAGTTTGATCAAAATATATCCATAAACAAGCAAACTACAACATTTGACAATATTCTCCATAAGAATAACATGGGAATTTTAAATTTACAATTTTTTAAATTTTCTCCGTTACTAATAATCGAACAAAAATACTTTTATATACTAAATTATTTGTTTTTTTAAGCTCTTTAAAAAGGTCTAAAGAGAAATCGGGAAATTTTGTGTTTTGAGGGTCAAAAGTGAGAAAAACCAATTTTTACCCCATAAAACCCCCGTAAAGCCCCGTTCCCATGGTCCGATCGTGCTGGTTCGCGAACTCATTCAAGTTTATCCCGCTTTACACGTTTAAACCAAATTTCATCAAAATCGGACAAAAATTACTCAAGTTGTCGCGTTCACGGACGTATATATATATATATATATATATATATATATATATATATAAGTCTATATATATATACATATATAAAAATTTGAACGAATGGTGTTTTTGGCCTCTGGGGACATCAAAATGAAAAAGTAAATCGGTCCCGGGTCTAGGTTTTACCGTGCCACCTACGGTAATAGCTACTTCCCTATAGGGAAATTCGCTAAAAAGTATAAAGCATACAGAAAAGAAGTATAAAGAGGTATATAAGAAGTATAAAGATACAGAAGTATTTAACATATAGTTAATTGATAATTGGGTCGTTATTTAGAGCTAATTAATTTGGTTTTAATCCTCAATTAAAGTTGAACAAATAATATTAGTTAATTGAATACACTAATCTTGTATGTTCAAAAAAATATCATCATAAAACATCATGGCCCTTTCTATTACTTTAACTGTATGACAAACAAAATGTATAATGACCAACAAACCTTCTTTAAGCTATGTACCTAGTTAAAAAGCAAGTTATAAGTAAACTGTAAAACATACTTCGAGACCAAAAGTGCTGCTATAGTTCTATATAGGCTATGTTTAAGTTTCTCATCCTAATAATGGTCTAGCTTTTTGACTTGATAACAATGAAAATACATTTATGAAGCTGCATTCAAGCTCGTTATCTAATTCTTATCATTCTACTGATTTGTAAACTAACATTCAAAAGCACAGAACAATAATGTTTTAATGTGTTTACGCCTTCTTATCTGGTAAAACTTAAGTGAACTTCATTCTGTATAGATATTTGATAGGTTTGCATTATTTCAATAAATCGATGATTAATTAAAGTTCAAGATAAAATAGAAGTAATTTAAAATAAACCGTAGTTATAAAAAGCACGATTGAATGTATCTAAAGTTTTAGAGATGTTATACCTGCATTGTATCTTCATTGCATCTTTTATAAAAAGTAATATAATCAACATCAATAGGGTTTAAGTGGTTTTACACTGTTCTTATAAACTGATGATCGACAAGCTTATTTACTATTGTGCCAATCTAACAACATGTAGCTTAGCTAAGATTAAATGAGCTCTTATTACTAATCTCCATCACTATGAATAAGTAATGGAAGCAATACAATCAACATTAAGTAAAAGAAACCTTATGTAATCTTCGCGACCACAAAGGTTCTTGGCACCTGCACTAAATTGGATTATACTCTTATCAACTCCCAGAACTAGGTTATTAGCTCCCTGTGTAAACCTTATAATTGGCAGTTGTAATACTTTATCTTATACTACAACAAGTATTTTATTTTTTTATTTTTTATTTATCTCCCTTCGAATAAATTACTTACATCCTGAAACTAGTTAAATCAAATCAATTTTGCCTTAATTATTCAACAACAAATCAATCGTCTCAAAGTATAACAAAATCATTAATCTTGTATTGTATTTTTGTATTTTATAATCTGGAAACCAATAACAATATGTAAGAGTTGAAATAGCCATTTGCAGAAATATTAAAAATATGTTTTTAAAATATACCCTTTAGACATATATAACGTAAAATACATAAAAAAGGAATCATTAGACGATTCTATATTTAGGAAGGTTAAATGTATGAAACATATTTTCCTTTATTTCCTAATTGTATGCAATTTATTTGTGGTATGCTTCTACACAAACAAATACAAAATCTATAATATTAAAACGAAAGAGTGTTTTTTTATTTCACGATTCTGAATCAACCACTCGATGGATTTTCATGATTTTTGTGTTGAAAGAAAGATAATTTTGAGAACTAGGGAATGTCGAAGCCATAATTTTAGTTTAGGGTCCCGGTTTTTTTAGAAATTAAGTTTTAATTTTTAAAAAGTCTAGCAGCCGACGCTAAGATTCTAAACTAGCTTTTGGCATAAAATAATTTGCTTACATAACAGCTGTAAACATTCAGCTTTTGTATGACACATTCAGCATTTGGATAAAAATGTAAAGACATACTTAGGGTTGACTTATTTATACTATGTGTAATGCTAATCTTTGATACGTTCAATTCTTCTGTAAGAGGATGGCAGATTAATTAAATATACATAGTAAAATACTAGGATGTTCAAATGATTTTTTAAAGCAATCTTTGTAATCTTCGATTTGTTTTAGAGCAATATAATTTGTTTTAACTAACAGCTGGTTAAAATATAAACTATGGAACTATGAGGTTATTTTATTTTTGTCGTTGATTGTAGGAAATAAGTAAGATTAGTAGAGATAATTAGACCACAGTTTAAACCACAGTTTTAACCAAAATTTATTAAACCACAGTACAAATCGAGGCTCTGTACACGAGTCTTAATAAAAAAGGATAAATGCAAATTATTTTACTGCTCCACTTTTCACGGAAAGATTAGAAAAATAACAATGTTTACATGTTTTAATTCTTCATGGTAGCTTTTTGTTTACAATTAATGTTTGTCTTCTTTAACTTTGTTTGGATTAGGCCCGGAAATATTGATGTCATAAAAAGAAGATCAAGAATAATCAGGAATCACGATTTTAAATTACCACCACAACCTCAGCCGGGTTTTATACAAAGATAAACAGATGGATGACATAGATTGAACACAAAGTCAACATTGACCTAGGATACTGCAATTAGACAAACCATCCTTTTATGTTGTGTCCAGTTGTGGTTACGTTTGGGGGCGCCTATATCAGCGCCCCCAAACGTGAAAATAACTTTTCTTTTAACTATGAATATATTGTAGTTTAAATTAACTAATATGGGAAATTACGATGTACATTTATTCAATGAGGGTGGGTAATTATCAATGATAGAACTGATAACGGTATGGATTATAAACATTGACAATTACGTCATTAGCTTTACTAGCGTAGCGTGTTTACTTTTTATATTCCTGCTACATGTGACCAGTTCTTTTTTTCAAATGAATGTTATTTGAACCAAACAGCTGTTTCAAAACAAACTGTTATTGTTTTTACTTTTCTTTGTTTACACTTATTTATTTAGCAATTAATGCAGTGAAATTGATATAAAGGATAGGTGTGACTATTAGTTTTGATGTTAGGACACCAAAGTTAAATTATGTGTAGGCCTACTGTAAATTTTATTGGATACTATCGTTTTATTTTAGGTCGTTTCTATTCAGACCTTCTGGGAATTGTGTATAGTAGTTGTATTGTGGTGATACAGTAATAATTATGGAAAAGGCAGATATGCTATGGAAGGTGGTGTCGTTGACTAGGTCTATACACTTCTCACTGTCACTATTATGTTTTATCTATGCTATTACTCTCTCTACTGTAGGCTACTTATAATCAGTGTGCGTCTGTGCGAATCGGCTGCAAATCTCACTTCAACGCTTTTCACATCGTAAAAATTGCAGAATTGATGTTTTATTGTAAAATTATCGGATTTAAAATGCATATCGTATAGGCCTATGATGGAATAAAAACATATTTGGTCACACAACATTTGTTTACAAGATGATTTTTCACATTAAAACTGCAAGAAACTTTGTCTTTATATGTGTAAACTAGCTGATCTGAATTTTACACGGTTTTAACTGACTAGGCTACTGAATTCCCGTACGTAGGACGGGCTTACACCTCGTAATATCATATTTATAAAAACCATTTATTAGCTCACCAATTAAGAATCAAGTTTTGTTAAAATATTAAACATAATAATTTCAAATAGACAAATATAATTTGACTAAAAACTAAATATATCCTGAAGACACATACAGTTTTGACAAATATTACGATGAAAAATAAAACTAAATATAGAAAAATGCAGCTTTAAAAATCTTAACCATATTTTGATGTTTACCCTAGGTACTTCCTTTACATCTAACTGGTCAGTAAAATCATTTACGCCACAATACACTGTTTTAACGAACTTCTTACGCAAGGATTAAGCCCAGAAAACAGTTGTTCGTCACTATCTTAATCAAATGGGGGTTCTTCCCTTAACCTCACAGTTTTATGTAACATTTACTTGGTGACAGTAAAGATTCACCTCAGGACTTGGAACGACAAGATAATCCTATTATCACAAAGGCCAGACTTACCCTGTGTTACTGCTGGTACGTGATGAAGCCAAAGCTATCCTTCAATCGTTATCTGTTCTTTCTGTTCTTGATCAAAAATGTGATTTTGGCGTTGTAATGGAATATTATAAAAAAATATATAGGTTATCCCCAACTGCATAGCCACTTTACAGTAAATAGTTTTGTATAGTATAAATAGAAATAAACAGTAATAAATAGTAAATAAGTAGTGACAAACGGTAAATAGTGACGATAATAAATATACACATTTTTTATTTAGTTATATCCAGTTTTCCTACGGAATGTAGCGAGGTTGAGGATAATATAGAATTTTAAGCATGTTTTGTTTGATGAGAAGATTCAAAGATTTAGGCTTTGATGAATATTAATGACATGTTTAGATATGTTTAGTAAGTCTACCATATTATAAGGTAACAAATAAAAAAGTACACAATTACATATGTAAATCTCCATTGTTGTATTCATTTATCAAAAATCACCTCTCATACAAAAATGTACTAATTTTCTTTCTCATAAAGTAAGCCTCTTTTGTACCAAATCCCTCGATTTTTGCACACTTATATACACCACACAGAAATAGTAATTCCTATTGTAACGTTAGATCAGCAGCGACCGTAATATATATATATATAAAAAACAAAGATTTTCTTACATTTTGTTCTGTGTTAAATTGTTTCAAATTTATCGGGCCTCTTACATAATATCTAAGCGTAATTCTATTATTATATTTTTAATTGGTACCTACGATTTGTATAATGGAATCTACAACTCAACTTTTGTAACCTGGTATAAGTTGAAATCCTTGACTTCAACTAAATCCTATGTTAGATTTGTATTAAATTTCACATAAATATTTTATGATTATTATTTGAAATCTACAGGTACTAACATATTGCATTCAAATCATGATAATAAATGCGAGGTTCCTAGTAGGCTTTAAAGTTAACATTAACATATCATTGGATAAGGATTGATAATAATGTTTGGTTGGTGCGTGATAAGTTAACAAACGAAGCCTGTTGTATGTATTGAGGGTGTTATATTTTATTACCTTTGTTGATAATTTACAAACGGAAGCTGCAATATATAAGAATCAAAAATTACTTATGGAAACGAGCTATTTATTTGATACCATAAGAGAATTTCAATTGCCTTAAGATTTTTATCCGTTAACCATTATTTGATCATCAAGCATAGGGACGAATGATAAATACGAATTTCCTCACATTACAGGAAAATAAAAGGATTCCAGCCCTTTGCACCCATTAAAGTTGCTGTTAAAAACTTTCCTTAAAATATTTGAAAACATGATCAGCAATATAACAGCACCTTCGGTTGTATTTTCAACGACAGCCGAAAATATAATTGTTAGTCGTAAACAACTAAACGGTGTAAGAAAATTAATTTTGAATAGTTCTATTTCATTGTGTCAATTAAATACCGGTTGTGGTAGATAGTTACACTGCAGTTTTATATTTATGGTTGGTATATATACAATTTAAATATTTTGTGTATTTATAAGACTATATTTTAGTTTTGTCTTATGCGTATTTGCACTTGGCAATTTTGTAGGCTGGGTAAAAAAAACTACTGCTTGACGACAAATTACATAACCATTTTACAAAGTATACACTAAAATTAAGAGTTTTTTGGTTTCTTTTAATGGATTTTGATAGGTTTGATGAACGAAACTCACTTTCCTGGTCATTAGTAAGGTAATACTTAGTGTAATACGTCTATAACGAAGGTCTTAGTAAAATATCGATTACAAAGTCTAACTATGGCCGAGACAGTAATAGGTTTAAATAGGTTTGTTAGTCCACGGAATAATATTACCAAGTTAGGATTTCATACAAGGTAATTAGGACAACAAATAATTTTTAAATCCATGTGTGTAGCCCCTGAGCTGTTGGAAATAATGTACGACTAAATTACTTACATATTCCCGACACAGTTCAATAAATTGAGTTTTATTGAGCTGTGACGGGAATAAGTAAGTAATTTAGTCTTACAACAAATAATTGTTTGCAGGGCATTTTTCGCACAGTTTGTATAATGCCATTCTTTTAAACTTTTGTCAAATCCTAGAACGTAGGCTCAATTTCGGAACTTTGGCACAAAACAAATAAATAAATTATTTGATGATTGTCGGAACTTGAACAGGGGACCTAAGATCCTAGCTCTACCACTAGGCCAGCTCGCTTCCTTAATGACATTAATGTTGTAGACCTAAATAAGAAAATACTCAACACAAACTGTAATAGGTGTTTTCCTGTCTTCACATGTTAATTTTGCATTATTTCAGTTGAATAGTGGGGCATAAATATTATGATAAATATTTAAAGCTATGGATCATCCCTTTTGAAATCGATAATTCATCCCTTAAGATTCATCGACACAAATAAACCTGCTAGGAACGGCAGTTTTATTGTAAGTCACCCATCTTATAGACACATTTTGTACTGCGCCAATTTAGAAAAAGGACAAAATTTGACGATTAAAGCCGGGCTGCCGTCCAACCCAAGTCGCAACAAATGATGACTTTCCGATTTCAAAGCCTGGATCTCAGTTACATGGGGAAAATACATTTTAAAAATATGTGTTTATGTAAAAAAGATTATTTTAAATGCCAATTATTGAATCATTTTTACTCAAACAATTGTTTTGGTTCCTTTGTAAATTTAATACACAAGTTTAATACTTAAATTTTTGATCACCAATGGTCGAGTATTGCAACTTATTGCTCAATTTTGGAACCAGTTTCATCAACAAATTACACAGAATTAGATAAACCTTGACCAATACTTAATCATTATTTGGTCAACAATTGATCTGGAAATGTCCCATAACCAGATCCGACCCTATCAAATATTGATGTATTATTTTATAAAATGTAATAGGAAATATTTATATTGGAAACGTCATTGAAATCATAATATATTTTTTGTGATGATGAGGTCTTTTTTGTTTTGGAATTTGATAATTTCTATTGCTAATGTGTCAGTAAAAGTACTCTTTTTCATTAAATAAGTATTAAAATTGCATATCTCCTATTAAAAACGCCACCAAAACGACGAACCCGTCTTATCTTATTTATAAATATAAACTCCAATAAAATAATAGGCTAAAAACATGTGTTCAGCGTTTTATTTTCTGTTAACGCAGCATAATTTACAATCTGCGTAACAAGAATTGCTTTCAGTAGCCATTCCATGATAGTGCTATGCCCATTGTAAACTCTATATTCAGCATTTGCCGTAAGTTTTTTTAATTACTGTTGGTATTTCACAAAACTTCAAACTTTAACATGGACAAAATTGGGGATTAAACAGTGTAAAACATTTATTATATAAAAATACACGAAATTAAAATCATATAAACATTTACCCTTCCAAAGAACCACGAATATTTCCAATGATTCCGCTTTCCTGAAAGTTGTTAAATAGTTTTTTTTTCTACAAACAGTTATTAGCGATTCCAAAATAGTAGCACATAGAGAGCTACTTAAACCCACCAGGAAAACAAACCAAATCCGATGACTGGTAATTACAATTATTTTCCACCAATCATGATTAGTTATCAATGGCAAGGTAATTGAACACAGTGACCGTCCTAATCCAATTAAACTGACCACAATCTGCTTACAAACTGAACATGATTGTGACGAAGATGCATCGGGTTATCCGGTTACGTGAACTGCAACTTGCAACGAAAAAGTGACCTGCCAGAAACTTTTTTAAAATAATTAATAATGCAATTAAGCTTTACTAAAAAACATTCCTATTGAAATCGTATACTGTATCACCTTCAGTAGAATCTCATTACATCTAATTTGTAAATAGTCTGGTTAGTATATAATCAGAAATCACTTTAAAATAGGTTTTCCTTTCATAAGACACAGCTAATGTAATGTGGACTGATTGAAGAGTATAAATTGTGCGTAACGACCAATAGTCCAGTTATTAGACCCACTACTATTGGCAATCCAATGTGCTTCGCCCAATACAGGATGTCAAGTTGATTAAACCGCTGTGTCCCAATATTGTGAAAATAGGCTTTCTCTCATGCTGCCACATAATGTTCTTGGTTGGTTACTATTGTTTTTAAAAACAAATAGTAACCAATTCGTAGCAGTATATAGTTAACTAGCCGTCTCGTTCATATCATTTGTACTCTAACTTACTTATATTCCACTTAATGAAAGTACATAACATATAGTTAATACTGCGTGGTTATTGCGTCGTTTAGGTATGGATAATGTGTCTTGAGATTCGCTTTTCGATATCAACTGGTTAAGACAGAAGAACAGCTATGCAGTTTCTATTGTGCTAACAAAAAACTCTTTTAGTTGCTGCAGCAAAAGGTTGTTCAAACTATCTTTCGTCTAAGGAACTAATAAATAAGTCAGTGTAAGTGAGTCTACTTGTATTTGTCTCACAGTTACGGTATAGTAGTGGGAGGGTAGAATATGCAGATGATTGCAACCATATAAATTGTGTTGGTATCTGGTGCCCGGTGGTAACGAGCAGACCATTCTGTATGTTTAAGTACTATTTGGAGTTTTCTTTTATAGCTTCCTGAAAGGAGTAGCAAAGGTGTTAAAGGTTGAATGCAAAGGTGTTAAAATGCAAATGTTTAGTTAAAAATATGAAATACATAAATTTGTTAAGTCTTCTTAAACTTGAGTGAATGCTATATTTTCCCGTTTTGAGGATAACAGATTTAAAACGTAGCCTTGTTTGTGAAAATCAATAATGAAATAAGGAGGTTATGGCCTACCGACAAAAACCCACTCATGTATAATTATAATACACATACATATAGATATTATTAATAATATTTCTAAAAACTAAAAATATATTGGTAATATATTAACAATCTATTAACCTTAATGTAATTTATCACATAATTGCCTTTTCAATGTTTATTTGGTCTTAATCCAAGATAGCCGTTTTTCTTTCACTATATGGCACAGACAAAATGGATTCACTCTTTTTTGTATAGTGTCGAAATATTTAGAAAGTTCTGCAATATTTGAATTGTATTACAAGAGCTAGAGAACACATTGTGGTTTCAGTTATTATAAAAGTAACGGTCAATATAACATTTCATGAAAAGGACCCCATCATCAGTACCATGGAAAAAAACAATTTTTCTAATTTATGATTTGTATAAATTTAAGTTTAAGACCATAGGATTCACTGAGCCATCTTGTTGTCTAAGAGATAAATTGTTCACAAGTGGTCGGTAATAAAAAAAATAAAAAAATATATAATATAAAAAATCTTGTGGCGATATATGTGGATATCTTTTAAACCATCAATTACAATCGGAATGAATAGACAATTTAATTGTTAATAAAAATTATTCATTAAAAAGTTTGTTAATAGCTAGTGCAGGCTACTCAGTTAGAGATTTTGTAACTATTTAAAATCCAATTGTAGGTAACTATAAATAAATAAAATTATAAATATATAAATATTTTTTTTGTCTTACGCCTTCCTTTAAGGTTATTTATCTGTTTTGAATGTCTGTAGATAGTTTTACGTTCTGACTGGCACAAAAATTATACTACAAAATTATAAGAGAGCCTTATTATTAATTTAGGTTAGAATGGTAATATATATATTTTTTTGCAACTTCAAAGAAACGATAGAATATATCGGTATGTTCTAATATAATTCACTTCAATATGCATTAAAATACTTAAGAAAATATGGGCGTACATTTAAAAATTTTTTTGTCATTTTTAACAAAATGCCTCAATGTTTATTTTAGTCGAAACTCCTAAATGTAAAATTTTCAATTAAGTAATATTATCAGTAAAGTTGTATTTATTTCCAGGAAATTCTGAAGGGAAACAAAAAGCACAAATCAATTACAACCAATCGGATTACTTGATGTGTTCTTAGCTGGTCTTTCCAGCTGATCGTTAGTACAGTAAAAAGAGAACAAATACAAACGCAGTATTTTATTATACTAGAAGTTCTGTTTCCAAAGAACAATCCACTTTTTTCAAACGTGGCAGAAAGATGATGGGGTTTTGGTACTTTTAGCTTTGTAAAACTTTGAGTAATCATAGCTACTATATGTTGTTATACATGTATTAACCACATTCGCATAATTAAAGCTGTGTGTTAGAAAACAATTTTAATTATAGTAATATTTTTTCTTAACTCTACTGTGACAATGAAGCAAAGTTAGTCTCTCAAGACTTTGCTAGGCGAACACATCAAGAGTAACTTCCTCAGTTATTGATTGACATTGTCCCTGAGAAACTAGTTACTGACTAACAATCTCTGCTTGTACTTCGACAATTTTTGTAGCTAATACAATTACAACAGCAACATTTTTTTACCCTAGTGAATACAATAGTTTTAACATTGTGATTCTTTATTTAAAACTATGTTCAAATCTCAAATAAATGCCAATTATTGTGAAAATAGATAAGTAACCTGCTATAAATATGTATTAAGCTTTACTGAAACACTTAAAATGGCTTAAAGCTTAGTTCGAGCTAGAAAAATTTACTTTAGACAATTTTCATGAATCATACTATTTATTAACCTCTGATTTGGTACCTTTCCTGTATTTTGATTAGTCATTAGTTACTGTAAAACTATTACTTTAAAAATCTGTAAAATAATACAGCTTCATATTAAACAAAACCTAAAGTTTGAAAGATCTCTGAATAAAATTAAGATGGACAGTTACAGTATCCAATACATAATAAAATGCAGTGCTGTAAGGTTACTTGGCTTTACCGAACATATTTTGTTTTAGGATCAATATAAGTCCACTAGGCTAACGCAGTAATGAATGATGGTACATTTCACGCACCAACCCACCCTAATCTTGTCATCCCTTAGGCTATGACTGATTACAGTACATTATTCATGTTGGCTGACCTAATATAATCGATAATATATCGTGGTCTGACTATGTCGTATATTTTTTAAAAGCATGTTTAAGCTTATTTGGAATTCCTTGCCATACCAGGTATCTATAAACGCAAGCTCATAGTGGGTTAAAATCTGAAATTACAATAGTAGGCATAAAAAGATTAAAGTATCCTGGTATAAAACTAAAGTATGGCTGTTAAAATAAATACATATGAAAATAAACCTATTAAAATGCCCAAACAACTCCACTATCAGTCATAATTACAGGATTTAGATCCAAACCTTTAGAGATACAGTTTTCAATGTTTGAGAAATAATCTAATAAACTTGTAGTAATTATAAGTGTTAACTGCGACTGTCAAATTGCGGAACGGAAGATCATTCACACTGTCTAGCATTGACTAAACTAGACAGCTGTAAAATCATTTACGCCATACTACACTATTTAGACGAAATTCCCACCCTAGGAATTAGTCCATAAAACAGCTGTTTGCCACCAGCTTAATCAAATGGGGTTTCATTACGCTCTACTGTAATGTAATGAGTTTTACCGGACACCAAACAGCTGATTATACTGTATTTGGCAATGAGTGGTTATAAACAAAGACATAACCTCTCTTATAGGTTATGAATAGTGATTGTTAGTCCTTTAGTCGGTGGTAATATATTTGAAGGATTTGTACAGATTTAGTAGTATGGCATAAAATGTCGTACGTCACTCGTCCAAAATGTGATTAACTGACTCGTATGGTAATCCCGTACTCGACCTTGTCTAGCACGGGATCGACCACACTCGTCTGGTAAACACCTATTTTCAAGACTAGTAACGTAGTATACTATTCTCCTACACCATATGTAGTAAAGTTAAAATTTGCTTCTTGTAAGCCTATGATCCAGAGGGACATGCATTATTTATGAACATGAAAAAAAAGGTTTTGTGTTGTAACTATCAAACAAATATGTCACAAATTAAATACTTGTGTCGTAAAAATCAACTCACTCGAGCTTGTAGTTTAGCAAAGTTTACGATACTTAAGTGGAGAGTGTTAATGATGAATGACCGTAAAGTGCGATAAGTTTTTAGTCCTCCTATTACCCAGCCGAAGTCTCCGCTTAGCAGTTAAACCCCCAATTAAACTGTCTCGCTTGGCTTGCGCTATCTAACAATTACGTAAAATGTACTTAAAAGATATATTTATCCATTCGTTTGCTAAGTGTTAATCTAGGTAGTGTATAAATATGTAACTGTTAACAATAATTAAAGATTTATTAGATACATAACTATTCAACTAAAATACAATGTCTCATTAAAGTAAGATCCAGTCCCCTTTTGTTTCTGAATATTGAATCATATCTATAAAACATGTTCAAAACTAAACGTACGAACTGTAAAATTTAAGGGAAAAACTTAATAAACTCCTTAATTAGTGTTTGTATAAAGGAATGGCTAATTGTTTGATTGTTTCATAAATATAACAAGCCAACAACGTACCAGCTCTAAAGTATCACAGCTAAGCAGGCTTTATCTTTTGGTGTACAGTATATGAAAATTGTAGTATGGTTTGTTTCTTTATAATCTATACGTGCTAGAGTAGAGTCGTTCTGTGTTCTTACATAGAAACCAAACCGACTGTTTAATATAATAATTTAACCATAATGGTTGACATATTATAGCTGGAAAGCTGAGTAGTTTAAATACTCAAATGATAATTACCAGATAATTATTTTGGGTATGTGGGTCACCAGTTCACTCCTGGAAAGATTAATTTGCTTTGAAACTGTTTCGAGCTAGTACCAGCTCCCTCAGATCATTACGATTAATGTCCCTTGCTAAAAGGAGAAACTGCCACTATACTGAGTAAATCTATCTGATGATGCCATGATTTATCTTCAAAATATTTACATTCACGTTACTGTGTATAAGTTATCGTTATTAAGATAAAATTCTACTGTTAAGCCGTATTTGTTTTAGATACTATATTGTTACTTTTTGATATAATATAGACCTTTGAAAGCCTAGATTAGCGAAGTATGTAGATATTAGCGTAACCTTAGCACTCACAAGAATTGGATTGAAAAACTAGATTTTTTTAAGTTTAAATGGCAAAAATGTACGATTACTATTTATAAGGAAACTTCTTACATTGTAGACCTACTATTTACTTCAATGATGGTTATAATGAATTATCTCGTTTATATTTCCATCTTATGTCCAAACAAAAGTCATAATTGATAAAAAATTAATATACACTAGTTTTCGAATTACAAGTCGTATCTCGAACATTTTAAAGTAAATTCGGATGGATATACAATTTCTAAAATCTGGCATCTTAGGAAAACTACAAAAAATAAGTATGCAAGAATAGTTAAAGTTCTTTAATTTTTTTTTTTCACAAAAAATGAAAAAAGTAAAGTCAGATTTTGTCCAGACCATTAAACAGATGTTGTTTAACCAGAGACCACATGTTGTTAAACATTAAATTTATTTGTAGATAGTCATTTGATCCTAGAAGCCTTTAGTAAAAAATATTTTAAAATTATTAACTAATAAAAGTTTATGTGTAACAATTTGGAACACAAAGGGTCCTGGATTTGACGATTAATTAGATAATTGCAACTCCCAGAGCAAGAGTATGCAATCAAGATTATCAGATTATACTGTAGTTACAACAAGATTACGGTTACTACTGAGAACCTTTGATAGTTTCAGCACACGATTATTTTTAATGCACAAATTATATTACCGCACAAATTATGTTTTCTTTTATCTGTACAGGTTATTATAAAAGTACACCATGTAAAATATGATTAAATTTAAATTAGATTAACAATTTTTTTCATCATTAAAACCAATTTAGTGTAAATTTAGAATAGCTTTGGTTTCACCAAAATGGAGGAAACAAAACCATTATTGTAAGCATAGGTTGATATGCAAATCTAATTGAAGGCCTTTACTAGTAAAATACGATGCGGCAATGGCAGCCGTTCGAAGATATCTTGAATATGCCATTTTGAATATTTGAACGGCTGCTATTTTTTACTCAGTTGTTATTTTGAGCTTAAAATTGTGGCATTTTATTGAATTAATTAATACCTTTCATTTGATGTGAATATCGCCCTATGCTTACGTTTAAAATTTTCTTCCAACTTCTAGCGGACGCCTCCCTGAGGAGGTATCTTTTACTAACAGCAATGCATCTTTGAATAGCTGTCAATTTTTTTAATCGGTTGTCCGTTTGAGTTCAAATTTGTGGCGTTGTTTTTTAATAGTAAAGACCTTTAACTTGATGTGTATAATAGTAAAGACCTTTAACTTGATGTGTATATTAACCTATGCTTACATTTAAACATTACATTATTAAAACGATGTTAGATTATAATTTGGATAGTCTGATAATAACTCGTTCCCCACGCACAGGCTTCGACTATGTGGGGAAATTCCATTATTATTAAGAATACTGTTTTGTAATTTTTGTTTATCATGGAATAAATGATGTTTGATTTGATTTGATTTGATTTAAAATATTCTGTTTTATTCTTGTGGGCCGTCTGGAAGGAGAGGAAAACAGAAAATGGTTTGAAAATGTAAGTTTTTATTAATAAATATTGAGATACAAAACTGTACCATCGTATCTATATTGGTTAAAAAAATATTAAGCCGTTCCGGGACTTTTTTGACACACGGTATACTATAGATGCATTACTATGGTAGCACAAGTTAGTTTTCACTGTTTTATTTAATTTTAAATTGTGACACTTATAACACAATTTTATATGATATGTAGCAGAACATTCTACGAACAAATATAACCATGCAATATTGATAAAGAAAGTATAAAAAAATATATAATGAAATGAATCCTGTTTGAAAACAAAATATAGTTATTTAATTTTAAACCTAGATTAAAAAATACAAATGTCGATAATTTAATATGCCAATAACCAGTAAATGTTTTGGAGACGTC
This sequence comes from Macrosteles quadrilineatus, assembly GCF_028750875.1. NCBI lineage: Eukaryota > Metazoa > Arthropoda > Insecta > Hemiptera > Cicadellidae > Macrosteles > Macrosteles quadrilineatus. The sequence goes on from NW_026542597.1 coordinate 64,569,260, forward strand.
CATGAATATAATTCTTTTAAGGACCGATTGGGGTTAACAAAGCACAAACTGCCAAAGAAAGGAATATTTGAGACTAACAGAGATTAATGAGGCTATTATAAAACACGACAAAGTCATGTGCGACAGGACTTTCAGCTTCTAATGTGATTCCACATATTTTGGTACGTTCTTTATTTTAGGAACGATGGGTAGTGAATTTGTTTAATTTCGTACATAGTTTTGTTCTTTTTTTTCTTTTTCTTTTGCTAAATAGTTTCAAACTTCTATGATAATGTTGTTGTTTTTGCTAAACTTAAATACTATTCACCGTAATTCTAGGTCAAGTGATAGTTCAGTAACACAATAAATACACAACCAAATGGACAGACCTTAAAGCAAAAACAATGCCATAACAAAGGCAACAACACAGGTAATACTCTAACCATAGCTAACAATTTAATGACAACACCTTCTACCGTTAGCTGGTTTGTAGGACTGATTTTGTGAAGTATTTATATTTGATAAAATCTTTAACAAAAAACCAACCGAACGCAAGCAGTTTTATTTTCTGTGTTATAAACAAGATAATAGTATGTATACATGATAATGTTTTGGTTATGGCTATCCCATATAATGTTTTTGAAAGTTTGTAGAATGTAAAAAATATTGATTATAAAACATACACTTACTAAGTTTTTACCAAGCAATAAAACAAATGGTGAATTTAATTTGAATACTAATATATACAACTGTATATATAATTAAATAATATGTTGCCTAAAACGAATTGCATATGTTCATAAAAAAACCAAAACTAATCCTGAAAATAATCTGTCTTTCAGTTTACCCACCCTGTACATTGGATATTTATAAGTAACTTTATTATTTTAATAAACAATATAAATAATAACTTCATAAATATTTTTAATTCATCTTATATAAAAGGGTGCAAGGATTTCAGTTGGTATCGTATACGTTTTAACCCTTGGGGGAAAATGAGTAATGAAAAGGAAGTAGTGCTTTCAGAAATAAATAGATAAAACCTGCGTTAGTCAATTTAGAAAAGGAAATTGCTTTGATGCGCATCTTGATTATCGGCTGTAGACCTACTTTTTTTCTAATTTGTAACATTAAGCATGTTTAAGATATCTTATCACAATTATGTACATAGAATGAGAATGCGTGGTTTATCCTAATGAACGTAAACTTTAATGTTGCTTTGTGATTGAGTAATTAGGTGTTGCACTATGCCCGTAATGTAGTATTGTTATATAAAAAAGTAATTGATTTTAAATTAGCGGGCATTAATGTGATGTAATAGTTATAAGTATTACTTAGAACATTTTGTTATTTTCCGTTAATTTATTGCCACTACCTTTTGTGTTACAATTCTGATATTTTCACAGTTTATCAGTTAACCTAACCAGTAAAACTGCTGATTATGAAATAAATCTGGTATTAAATGGAATTGCAATAAAAAGTACTGGGTTATTAACGGAACAATTGACGGAAAAGATCGAAAATGTAATTCTTTAACACATATTAATTCCTACTCCAATATATATAAAAGAAATTGGATCTATTTTTACTAAATAGATCAACACATTGTCATTTTAATTACGGCAGTGAGTTATTGAAATAAAAAACAAAATTATTTTCTGACTTCAGAATTGTGAAATCTCTTTAAAAGGAAAGGCTTCGTAAGCTGACATGAAAACAAGATTTACTTAAAAAGGGCGGGACGAATCTCTGGGGATCAGGGTTTAGATATTCGTCAACGGTGAGTTTATATGATCGTATTGAAGCTGCCATTCCTATACTTTAAAATTATTTTATACTCTTATACATAAAACATATAAAAAAATTACAGTCAACTATCAAAGTAAATCCACACTGAAATCAAGTTAAATATAGTTTATATTCTTGTAATGATGTCTGAATGTTACAGTTCATAATTTATTCAGTAATAATCTTTAGTCCTACTTGGGTTTTATCGTCGTGTCAAATAGAATAATGTAGACATATGATATAAATTAATCACTGGTGCCAAATGTATCTGTTAACATCGGTAAATTCTTTGCCTGATTCAGCGTTGTTACAAAATACTAACGTGGTTGATCGTTTATTATTTATATATAATTTTATGTTTTCTTAGAATAGGCTGCGTAAATTTTAATTTTGGCGTTACAGACTAAATGACAGACAAACAGGTACACTGGCAGAAATTGAGATAATACTCGTTTAAGGTTTCTTAGTGTATACCATTTTAAAATAAACAAAAGCTTCATGATTCTACGCAATGTACAGACCAAATTGTAACTGTATATACACAGATTCAATAAGCTACATATGTATACATTGCTTTAAATTTTAACTCAGTACAAGCTATGATAAATATATCACTTTTAGTAAACTTAACGAATTGCTAGATAGCTCAAGCCGAGCGAGACAGTTTAATTGGGGGTTTAACTGCTAAGCGGAGACTTTGGATCGCTAATAGGAGGACGGAACTTATCGCACTTCACGGCCATTCATCATTAACACTCTCCACTTTAGTATCGTAATCTTTGCTCAACTACAAGCTCAAGTTTTGATCTTGTGCGAGGAAAGTAAATTGTGACATATTTTTTTAAAAGGTTATAGATCAACACTTTTTTACATTCCAAAACGGAATTGTGGACCGTACGGTTAACATGATAACATGAATTATAACATTAATGGAATATTGGTTAAGAGAAAGTTGACTTACTTAGCTTAAGTATTGATTTTTATACCTCACAATAAAATTGTGACATAATAATGATTTATTATAACATTATTTATAACATAATGATAGTAATACAAACATTGATCTGAGATTGAACTATCGTGTTGATTATAATTTTTGTACAACGACCATCGACGACTATCCTTTTTCGTTTAGTAGCACTTATAAAATTATTATAAATGTTTCCTAGGTAAAATAATTTTAAAATGTTAACCCCAAGATTATATTATTTAGGACGTTTTAAGAGCACAATTACTTTCCCTACAGTTTTTGCATTGAGTATTTTTTTTTATAATAAACTGAATGAATAAACTGAAGTTTTATTGTTTCTCTGTTTGTAAAATTTTTATAATAACGAAATATTGACGGAAGTTCTCGGTTTGAATTTTACTAATGCAATATTTCCAAGCAAAGCTACAATACCAGCAATAATGTAATGTAAATAATGCTCTTATTCAAGTCCATTCCTACAAAAAATGCCAAAATGCAATTCCTACATAGTTGACACCAGTAGTAATTGGAAAAATCCTTGGAACGAGAAGTTGCAAAATAAATTTTAAGATAACTTAAATTTGTAACAACCACGTTTAGAAATCGTATAAAATTTCTTCATACTCAAAAATGAAATTTAAATATTTTAAAATAAAATTTTATGTTTAAAGAAATTAACTTTTCATGTAATTAGTATTTAATTGAGCTTTGTGTGAGGTTGTGAATAAAGATAGAGAAAAAGATCTATTGCCGATGTTATTAGTTAGTTACGAAAATGTCAAAGTTCAAGTGAAGATCGATGAAAGTTAGAAACTAGTTTCCTCGAGACAATGTAAGTCAATATCAGAGGCAGTTACTTAAAGTCAACTACTTTACCAAATGACTCCAGAGAGTGTTACTATAGCTTAATGGCGAACTTAATCCAAAACGTAAAATATGCCCTTAATTATCTGTTTTTCACAAGTATAAGTTTTGGTGTATGTCACATTGGTTAGTGCGGGATTATCCATAAATGTTATTACCAGTAAAGTTAAGGCAACCGTCATGATAATTTAACACACTTCACAAGTTTTGTAATGTTTTATTTATTTACAGGACTTCCAACATGAAAGTTTTGAGTTCGTATTAACAGTATGTACTTCCTTCTTTACAGTCGATCAGTTGGAAAGCTAGATAAGAACACATCATATATTCTAATCCGATTGGTTGTAATTGGTTTAGCCTTTTTTGTCTCACTCACCAATACCTATAAATAATACAACGATTGATATTTCTTGTTTTAATAAAATAATTGGACAAAAACTCTTTAACACATTTTAGAGTTTTAACTGAGATGAACACAGAGACTTTTGGTAAGATTTTGTTATAATATAACATAAATATTTTTTTTTTATTTTAACGTACACAAGGGTTTATTATTTTATTCGTTATTAAAGCCCCTATAACTAACTACTCTATTATGTTTGAGGAACAGAAGAAGACAAAAATATGAGTTTAGATGAATAAAAATCACGTTTGTATATAAGGATGGTCAAATTTTCTTTTGGAAGCTTAGCATAAACTGTTTGAAAACATTATTCCTCAACTAGAGATACTAATTTCAACTATCATAATTATATGTATACATCCTATACTTATCAAAAATGTATTTTATCCATAGAAGTGGTAATAGCGTTATTTTTCATTAAATATAACGCTCCGTGATATTACACATAGTTATATAGTTTGTACATTGTAGTCTCTGTTAAAATAATAAAAACAGTAACAGGTATTGACCTGTTACTGTTTTTATTTTATTTTTTTAACCAATTGTTGTCTTTTACGCGCTTATTATGGATTTAAATTAAAACCTGTAAAAATCTTTAAATGAATTTCCCTATAAAAATAAAACAATGATGTTTTGTTCCTTATTTTGGTTAATCACTATGGTTTAACGATAATGGGACTAAAACTTCCCCTTCTTTATTGGTGAAAGCTAAAAAGCACTGATTAGATTTATCCTCTCAGGCCCACCCAATACTAAATGCAGCTAAAGATATAGTTAGTTATAAGGTAAAACATTTTATGTGAAATTAACAAATTGTTTATTTAGGCCTGGCTAATTTACGAAATGTAAACGATGAAACTGTTACGAAGTGTAACTATTTCATTTATTTCTAATACCAATACAACAAAGGACATTATGTGGCAGTATAAGAGAAAGCGTATTTTCACAATATTGGGACACAGCGGTTTAATCAACTAGACAGACCGTATTGGACGAAGCACATTGGATTGTCAATAGTAGTAGGGCTAATAACTGGACTATTGGTAGTTACGCACAAGTTATACCCTTCAATCAGTTCACATTACATTCGTTGTATCTTATAGAAAGAAAACCTATTTTAAAGTTTAATGGTTATAAATTGTATTAAAACTTGACTGCAATACCCCTTCATAATTTTAAATTAGTTCTCGTTTAGGATAAAATAAATAAATCAATAACTTATAATAAATTAAATCAATTGACAGTTTATCCGAGAAAGCAAACGTCCCCATCATTGAGAAAAGTGCTTTCCTGTATACGTTGACGTTTAAGTCTAACATAGATAACCATTTCAAACCCACGTCCTGGACACATACATACATGAAATCTAAGTTGATACTTTGATGTCACAGTTTGTGTGAAAGATTGATATCTATTAAAATTAATTTTCCAATCGATAAACTTAATATTTAAGTTAATGAAATTGGATTTCATCAGAAATTGGGTAATATAACTCATTAATAACGGAGTTAATATCATTAAGCTATCAATGTGTCAAATAAATGGGAATGCTATATCTTTTGTGTATCCATTCATACAATGACCATTACACACAGTTAAACTTGTATACAATTAATAGTAACGAAAATTATAGAAGCCATAACTATTTTTCATTAATTCTATGTTATCACAAGTTAGAACAGTACCATTTTCTCTGTTAGAGAAAATGTTTGTATAACATCCTGGATGTTTTAGCTTGAAATATAAATACAGGTCTCTGAAAATACATATAATGACCTCACTATGTTGTTTGGCTCCCTTCACTGGGGACAATATGTTACTTTTTAAACAATACAATTATAATTACCTAAACATAATTACTGTCCCAAATTAAAGTTTTACCTGAAAATAATAATAAAGTTTGCTGGTGATGGTCACTGACAAGTAAAATCATGCTCTGGTAACTCCAAAATTTTATGGATGCTTTTTTCAAACACCGCCTAGTATATTCTGTAACCTGAAAAGTAACTATTTCGTTGCAACGGTTACACTTGATGTCACCGGACGAGCCTCTAAGTCACTGTTACAATCATGTTCAGTTTGTAGCTATTTTGTGTTCAGTTTAATTGGATTAGGGCGGTTACTGTTTCCAATTATCTTTCCATTGATAACGGAAACATGATTGGTGGAAAATAATTGCAATTATCAGCCACCAAATTTGGTTTGATTCTCCGGTCGTTTTTAGTAGCTGCGCTCTTTCAGGTCGAAAGCATTTCTGAAAAACTAATAACTGATCGAGTAAACACCGTTTACTAGCGTTTAGGAAATCTAAATTCATGGAATTATATATAATTTGTTAAAGGGAAAGTAAGGCTGTGTCTGTATTTATTTTGTGAACTTTTACAAGTTCATAACGTTTAATTTTTTTTTTCAGTTCTATAATCTTGTCCCTAATCAATAAACTTTAGAATATTATGTGATTAAATTAATGTGTATCAACAATTCCGTAATGATGATTATTTGCTGTCCTAATTACTTTGTATGGAATCCTAACTGGTAATATTATTCCATAGACTAACAAATGTAGTAAGAACCTATTACTGTCTCGGCCATCATTGGACTTTGTAATCGATATTTTCTCAAGACCTTCGTTACCGAAGTATTATACCAAGTATTAGTTTACTAATGACCAGGAAAGTTAGTTCTGTTTAGCTAAAATCATCAAACGTCACAAACGTGAACAAAAACCTTTAAATATTGGTGTAAGCCCCAGGAAAGCAGCAAATTCTAAGCTATTTATCTAAATTAGTGTATGAAATTTTACTTAAATTTTTATTCCTAGTGTTATTGAGTTAATAACGGGTTCATGCAATACTTGTAAAAGTTAGGTGTATTTTCAACTGTTAGAGTTTGTTTAAATAATAATGCAGTCTCATAATCCTTAGATAATTTTAATAGTTTAATACTTTTCGATGAAATGGCGACCATACAAAGTCAGAATTTTAAGCCAAGTACGAATGGAGATAAGTGTAGGATGATATATTGAATTCAATGAGAAAATACCTCTACAATGGGAAGCTTACACATATGAGAGTCAGACTAATACTGTACAAAAACTCGTTGTACGTTAGCCAAAAAGACGTCTACAAATTCAGAGTAAGCATCCACACTATCACGAACTTACAATACAGAGATTACAATCAACGTCAAGTGAAATAAGCCTTTTGGGTAACTATCTCCCCCACAACGGATCATGGAATTCACGCCTAATTAGAGCATCTCAACTTCCAAACAGGATAACTATATAACGGTGGTAAATACAAAGCAGAACTAAAGTTGTATCCTACAAACTGTATTTAGCTTACTAAGTAATTTTACAATGTTATCCTTTTACAAAATTTTCTTACAATTTGGACATAACACAATAAACACCTTTTTACATTGTTGGTAAGATATTTAAACTTAATGTAGTAAATTTGACAAGTTAAAAAAATTATATAACAATTTTTTTAATTCTGTCCCAAATCACTTTAGTTTTATTAGTTAATATACATTACTTTTATAAAGATAAGGTAAGAACTATTTATTTTATTTATTTCTCTTTATTACTATACGTGTAGCGAACGGTAATGAATCGAACTGAACCGATTCTTACGTAACATAATCTAACCTCTACCATAGCCTACTTAATTTATATCCCCTTTAATATTACATAGGTAGAACGATAATAGTGGAAAAAATCTCAGCTCAATTGGTTCCGTATTTTTAACTTGTTTGACCATATTTTAAAAGCATTTATCATAAATGTTTAGTCTACATTCTTACATCTTACATCGTAAATTGAACTTAGCATTATTTAACATGTGAAAGTGTGAAATAATGTGTTGTGAAACATTTTACATGTTTAATATTAATTAGTATGTTACATGGTCAATCACGTAAAAAATACGTGACCAATTGAGCTTAGATTTTCCTGGAATAGAGCCAATATACAATTTAACATGGGGACATGAGCCTACTCTGACTTAAAAACTATTCTAGAGCTCCGCCAACAGGGCTGCAAAGGTATCATGTTATTTTAATGAATGAACCAAATATTATGTTCGATATAAATATTATAGTAGATATAAATCTACCATATTGTTTTAAAGAAGCTGTTTGAATATATCTTTGTGGTATTTAATTTACACAATGGAAATTTGACTCACTAAAAAATGAGTTGTGTTTGATTAACGGAAAGTGGTAAACAGTTTGTAGGATTCCACTGAACCCTTCTGTAAAATTACTATCATGATATGAAATTAAAGGGGTTTTAGGAAAAAAATAACTCGGCTAACGTGTTTTATCCTTTGTGTCACCAATATCAAGTAAGTGGTTGTATTGCTACACTGCAGTATGTGGTTGGTACATTATAAAAATTATTGACGAAAAATAAGTAGGAGTCAAAATGTAAGTACAGTTTTGAGCAAGCGATCCTTTTAACATTTTATCATATTGTTACAGTATATCTAAACATGCTTCTGCAACATTTATAAACTGTGCTAGGAGCATAGGAATTTAAAGTCCCTTACCTGAGTTATTAAGAAGATGTAGCAGCTATAACGAAACCATAGCCATTATAATTCCTCACTTAAATAAAATTAATGGAGTTTTTAGACTTGAAATAATGCTCCCTTTACAAACAAAATTTGAATGTAAGAAAATTGAATTAACACTCCTTACCATTATAAACACTTCATTACCATTGTCATCCTTTTTCTCTTTGTATTAGAAAAGCCTATACAATTAACTGTTAATAAAACTGTTTGTGTCCAAAGATACCCTCTGATAGATAGCCTTTGAACTTATGGCTGTGTAAAACATTTACTTGGTGGCAGTAAAGATTCCCCTCAGGCCTTGGAACGACAAGATAATCTCATTATCACAAAGGCCAGACTTGCCCTGTGTTACTGCTGGTACGTGATGGTGCCAAAGCAATCCTTCAATCTTCATCCGTTCTTAGTAAGCAATTCCATAATTAATATTGCTATGAGCCAAGATATGGCTCAAAGTCTTTTTTTTTGTTTTATTAAAATTGTACCATTTTTGATCATTTTAAAAATTAATTTTAAAACATTTGTGATTTAAAACAAAGTCCTTTTTACCAAGGACTTAACTAAATGAATTAGGTAATATTATATTTCTGTTTAATTTTTTAGTAAAATTTGAATTACATTTATCAGATTTGTTGATAGTTTTACCAAACTAATTTGCTATTGTAAATAAAACAAGTCAGTTTATAAAGTTACTGTAAAATAATGGTGGGTATAATTCTGTAAAAAATATTGTTGTTATAGCAAGTCAACAGCGTATGTCTAAATAGTACGCTACTAATGTGACTTGACACCACCTTTTAATAAGAGAAATACACTTTATACCCACGTTTTTTAACTAATAAGTCTATAGTATCTTGATGGTCAGTGCTGGCAGCTCTCAATCGTAGTTCTAAGTTTAATACAAACCCTCTTAACCTTCATCAAAACAGGGTATATTTATTGTAATTCCGTACATTGTGGGGTGCTAATTGTAATTCCTCTACATGGTGAACCCAATTATATAAAATATGAAAGAAAATTCTAATTCATCAGTATTTTTACATCCAATAAATTATAAAAAACTTCAAAAACTATTAACATAGTTTAGTAATTAAAATTATCTCTTTAAATAAAACATAATAAACGAATTTGATTAAAATGATATACAGTAATAAGTTTTCAACAAATAAATGTAAATAACCAGATGGGTTGTAAACACTATGTTGAGAAATATTACATTGTATGAGGTTTACAGTGTGATATATTATGACATTATTCTGATACTTTGGTGAATTTATGTCATCAAGAACAAAACATGGCTGTTGAACGAAGGAAGAATTACGACTTGAACAGATTAATGAGGCTATAGGATACAAGGTATATTGTCATGTCAGGGCTTGGTACTTGGTAGGTACAAGGTATATAGCCTTTTTAAACCATTTAATAGGTAATCATGGTATTAACTGTTATTGTTTCTAAATGAATTACTGGGCAACAAAAAAATGACTAATATATTGTGTCTTCATTTCCAATAAAAAAAAATATCGATAATAGGTAACTTCACCAAGATTAAAATGAAATTTAAAACACCTGCAGGGTTTTTATTTTTAAGTTAGTAAAATGTTAATTAAAAGTCTTATTCTCATATTTTATTTGATCAAAACTTAACTTTTTTAAAAATTTTGTAAGGTTATAAAAATAAAATTGCGCCACAGTATCTACGTAAACTGACTGATAAGAGCTAGTTAAAATTATGATTTAAAATAGTTTAATAACGCTATTTATGGAGTATTTCTTTATTTCGCTTGTTAGCATTAACTTGTTTCAATATACAGGGTGATTCTAAATTATTGTTACTCTTCTGAAACTCTATAAATGAAAAACCATACAACCTATCATGACAGGTTGAGGATGGATAGAAAGAGGAGATTCGTAAGTTTTGTTTGGCACCAGTTTAGTAAACTTAGTTGCCAAATTAGCTTTTACAGACATTTTTATATTTTTACTAGGATTTCAAATTAATTACACACTTTTACCATTTTAAATCTCACAACTTCATACTCCACGTTGAATCGTCACAAGTTTTCAGTTATACTGGTAGGGGTTAACTAGTTCTATAATTTATCGCTCCGTCATTGTTGTCCGCCATTATTGTATGCTGCAAGGCACCTTCAAAACAGAGACGACTTAAATCATCAAATGGATGTGTGCTAAGCAGCAAGAGGAGGCACATAGAGCATCCATAGTTTTTAGCCATTTTTTTTCATTTTCTTTTTATATTTAATCGCCTTCAATTGTGTACGTACTTTTTTACGCTACGGGTTTCATAGATTTTAAATTAGAATTAATTTTAGGTAAGTCTTTAACAAATCTATATTTAGATTACAAGATAAAATCAATTGAAAAAGATCTAATATATATGGAAGAAGCAATAAAAACAGGACGATGATGTTCAAGATCCAATGAGATTTAATTTCACACATAAATTTGATAAATTAGGTAACAACACTATTGACAAAAGAACAAAGTCAGAAATAAGAGAAAAACATAACACTAATTAAATTATAACAGACAAATTGAAAGAAAATAATTCAATTATAACTAAAGAAGATAGAAGCAATACAGTTGTTGTAATATCAAAAAATGAATACAAAAACAATGTTAAGACCTTTATAGAAACAAATGTATAAACAATTTCAATGGAAGAATCAAACGAATAGCTTTAAAAAACAATAAATTGTAATCTAATGAAAATGCAAAATTATCAACAAGAAAGATAAAATCCTGTTAAAATCAACGAATTCAAAAGCACCAACTTAAAAGGACAACGCAAAACTCACAAAAAAGGCATACCCATTCGACCTGAAACATAAATCACCTTTATAAAAATTATCAAAATACTTGAACGAAAAAATAAAAAATAATATGAATTTAGAATGTGAATCTTCTTTTAAAAACATTCAAGATCTTGTCAACTAAATTAAAGATATAGATGTTTCTAACGATTTTTTACTCTTATCATTCAATGTATGCAATATGTATACGAATATTCCAACCCATAGAAACAATATCTATATTGAAAAGAAACCAAATAAATTGCATTATCAAATTTAGAGATGTAACAGTTAGGCAAAATTACTTTAGTTATGATTCGCCCTACTATCTACGAGAAGATGGTCTACCGATGGGATCTTCCCTTTCAGGACTCTTATCGGAAATATTAATGACAGAAATGAACAAATCCAAAATTATTAATGAAACTAATCCATTCAAAAACAAAATCGTATATTGGTACAGGTATGTAGACGACATTTTATGTTTATTTAAAGGAGATTACAATGAATCTGAACAACTCTTAACATATCTCAATAGCATGAATAACAAAATTAAATTTACCAAACAAAATCCAATAAAAATAAATCAATTTCCTAGATCTAACAATTTCCATCGAAAACAACAAACATTCAGACTATCCCAAACCTAAAGACATTAATAATTCCAAGAAATTCAAATCATCCATGGACACAAAAACACAGACTAATCAACGTTCTTTTAAATAAAGAAAATTTAAAGAAAGAAGTCGACAACATAAAATATCTAGCTAAAAAACACTATTAGCTTTTTTGAATTAGCTTTGCTTGAAATTTTTTTAGTCAAAACTTCATAGAAATCTAAAACATTAGCTGTTACAGTACAGTTAAGCTATCAATCCAATTACTAAAGATTTTTATTATGTCCCAATTTTAGTGTAATTTTACCAATTTTTAGGAGCTGGGTTTAAAAGAGTAACTAGAGAACTCGTCAATTGTAATGCACATGTAAATACTCTTGCGCTTCATTATACACAGACATATTGTAATCCAAACAACTATTGTATTTTGTAAAAAAAGTCTATGCTGCTACTCTTGCAAAACCTGTATTTACATAAACAAACATAAGGATATTATCCAGATCTACATTGTTCAATTTAGAAACCTTTACCTTTTAGAGACTTTGGTTTTATCTTATAAAGTATGTTAAGCCATATAGTTAGCCATTCGATAGTATACATTTATTGCAGTTCACAGACAAAGAATATTATTTCAAAGAGTACATTTAAATTGCAAAACAACTTTTGTTTGCCCAATTTACGGAACTACCACCCAGGGAATAATGATCAGATGGAACAGACAGAATTCACAGCAGTTCTACCTTAATCACTTGTTTGTTTAAAACTTGTTGGATAATGTAAGAAACGATTACTAAAAATGAAATAAGTTTGCCATGTATTAAATTGATTGAAAAAATGTATTTTACTAAGGAGTCTAGGAGAATGATGAGAAGGATGTTAATGAAACGTTAGCATAAATTTTATATTTTTTTGTGTTCTTTAATAAACAAATTGTAAAACCTGTCTACTGTATTCTATAAATTTACACTGAATCAATTAATTGTTTTTATTTAAAGAAATCATCATTTCATATTCCAAGACAGGAAACAAGTGCATTAAACAAGAAGAATATTTTAAACCATTAAAGCAAACATGTTATAAATAACGTTAAAGGAGTCATGAATAATTATTTAAATAGAAATATTGTATACTTTTTCTTGCACAAATATTTTTTCTACCAAAATTATGAAATATACAACAAAATTATGATAAAATTCTACAATATTATCAAGTGATATGTTGAACAACATCTTATGGTACTTTTTTCGTTATAAGATAATCTTCTGATAAATATAATTTAATAAATCCCCGAACTAAAATCGTGCAGCGATATTTCAACAGTATCATACTTTTAAAAGTATCTGTAAAAGATCGTGGAATCTACAAGTTGTTGGACTGGGTTGGTAGTTCTACTACCTACATACTGGTTCACGAACTCAATAACTTTGTTTGAAGAGGATCAAGGAATGTTTTGACTCCACGAATGATCTAAGTTTAAATTAGAATTTTCAGGAAATGAAGACTGAGTTTCTCGAAGTTTAGAGTAGGACGCTTGTCAGTTTTGAATTGAAAATAAGATTATTCTCAAAACATGCAAAAATAATAAAAATCAATAGCTATGACATGGCAAAGGTTATTTTTATACTACATCATTTGAGGTGATAAAAACAGTGTTATGCTTTAAATGTCGTGATTGCTAAAGACTATGTCGAGTTTGAACTTAACACAGTAGAATAAAACAATCAATTAAAAGATATTAGAATCGTAAAAATAATACCTTTCAAACACAAACTGTTGGCATGGATTATTACTGTATACTATGGATTTATCTGACTATTGACTTTAAAACTAACCAAATTAGTGTCATCAGCTTCTTGGGAAAGACTAAGTTATATATTCTGAAGAAAATTTCTTATTACCTATAAGATAAAAGAGAGTAATTATCAGGAGGTTTTATAACTATAAAAACTCTCATTCCTTAAGAAGATTATAGTCCCTACAATTGTTATGTCCGTTAAAGTTATTGTTTGATATATATATTTCAAAGACATATTTTTTAAGATATACTTTTTCTTTTAGGGTGCATTATAACATCGATATGTCGAGCTTTTGACGAGAATGCCATAATAAGCTACAATACATTAAATCAATCGGAAAACAACTTACAGCTTACAATCGAAGTTTTTAACTATGCTTAAAACAGCAGACTTTTCCTAACTAATGACTAAAAAGTCTTTTACTCTATTAGGAGTAATAAGAACCCGCCATGGATGTATTAAAAACGGCTGTTTTGTGGCAGTAGGCTTATAACGAGTAAATTATTACACATGTCCTTAAATACATTATTCAATTAACTCTATCTTTAATTAATTACGTTACTTCTAAAAGATTTCCACACATCATGAATACAAGTTGCTATTAAATTTTAAATTCATAGTAGTCAGTCAACAGTAAACTATAAACTTAAAACTTTGAAATTGCATTAATTAATCCTAAATATAGTAAATTAAAAATAAAGTTCATCAACACAGAGTGGGCCTTTGACCAGCATTGTCGTTTGTGTAGTGGGTGTCTTATTTCCTGTCTCTTTGGTAAACAAATTCAAACGTTTCCTGCTTCAAATGACATTATAAAACAAGATTAATTTCATTAACACTTAAGCTTTATGATATTGTGATAAATAGTCTTGTAATTTCACTACCGTTAAAAATATTACTAATCTACTTATCCATCACATTTATCCGACGAAATAACTGGTACGATTAATTATTGTGCAATACTTATGTTTGTATTTCAATTATTTTACATCAGAAAAATTTGTTTACATAAAGTAATGATGTTTAACATAAAATAATAAAAATTTAATTTTTGAAATTTAAAATTGAATGTTTTATTTTATCATTAAAAAATATCATTGATGTGCATTGAAAACTAATTATAGAAAACGATACCATAACTGATCTTAATTCAGATAAATTTCATCAAATTTTATTACCTAGCATCGATAAAAGACGATTGAACATTGACACCTGGTCAATTGATTGTTGAATATAATAACCAAATAAGAAATTTTACGATTAAACATACCATGAAAAGACAACTTGAATAATGATTTTGTTTGTATTCTTTGAAACAGGCAAAATATGCAACTATTTTTTTTACGAATCGCCTTAATGCAAAACCTAATGTATAAGTAATAAGAAAAAGATGCACTTAGGGATAAAAGTTTCAGAAGTATATACAAATTGTATCATTCGGCATTCTCCTGGTACGATACTTTGTTTGGTATTTATTTATGTTTGCTGCTCTTGATCGTTTTAGAGAAAAATATATGTAACATTCCTTTTAGTATTGTGTATGATAGGTTGTATCCACAGACTAGTTAAATGCAATGCATATATTACTAGTTACATTCACAAGGACTTCTATGATGAATACACCCATTCAATAGTCAGCCTTGCTTTGACAAGACCGTAATTAGAAACTCCCTGAAAGCTAAAACCAAGCTCGCTTCCTCATGGTTCATGTTTGGGCCAATGTGCACTTGGTACATACAATGTTATTCCACTATTTACCAGAACGCTTAACTTTACAAAAACTTGTGGGATGCATAACTTAAACAATACCAAAGACAATACTTTGGTGGATTATTTTTCTTGCCGTTGTGGCCTTTTTCTCATTTTAGCAGATGCTTATCAGATTTTAAGATGCGGTAACCATAGTTTATACAAAATATATATAACTACTATAACAGTAAATAAACAGTATCAGCATTCTGACACATACTTTCTCCCATAAGTTTGTCAACGGCCTTTATCACGTGTAAGCGGTGAGAGTAAATATACGGAAATTGGATTCGTACAATTTTGTTCAGAATTTAAAGGACTATAACATACTAAATTTTTATCAAAATCGTTCGGGCCATTTTTGGAAAAATCCGATTTTTCTGTTATTTTATGGGGGTTTTATGGGAAAATGACATAATTTACAATAACTTTTGAACCGTTACTTTTACAGAAATGGGATTTGTACTTAGTTTTAATTGGCAGAAAAGAGAACTGTTGGTCCATCAATCATAAAAAAAAATAATGCATTAGCTTTTTAATCTGTATGCCTAATATGATATATGCATTCAAATAAAACTCTGTTATCGCCTTATCAATTCTAGGAGTTCAATTAACTGACTCTTTGTAATGTAAACGTAATTTTTTTTTAAACATACAACTAATAAACAACGTAGTAATGTACTTATTATTTTCTGGGTTGCGTCATTTAAACACCTCCTAGTTTATAGTTGGCTACTAAGAGAATTGTAATTTTTTACGCTGCGGTTATTTTTAATTAAAATTCCTCCCCCAACCCCAAACCCCACCTTAAAACTTGGCCATTCTTTGTTTTACATGCAAACATCTAGTAACATATTTCCCTTCACCCTTGTGTATTTTAACATAAGTTCTGTTACTTGTAGTATGAAAAAAAATATTGGTAGTATGCCTATTTTTCTTTAATTTTATCAACTTAAAAAAGTAAAGGCATTGGCATATTCCTAAAGGTTTATGAATACCCTTTAATTGTATAAAGATAAAATACCTGTTACTGCCTAGTGATTCTGCTGCTCATATGTTGGACTTTGCGTTTTGAAGTAAATTCATCATTATCAGATCAAAACTTGAAGACATTCAAACCATTGTTGGCCGTGTCAATATTTACGCAATAACATAACACACAAAACATTAAAAGAGGAAAACAAACTGTAGACCTATAAACACAAGTGTACACATAACGGGTGCCAAGTCTCGACTGGTTCATGTCAGGAGCTGAACTTTGTCCCACCGTCTTTATCTTGCTCCTCGTCCAACTTGATCAGTGATTCTAATAAAATATTTGTTTGTAAAGTACTTTTGTCATTTACAGTAGTGGTGAACCCAGAAAGATAAGTCACTTTGGGCGTTTTTTCCCATAAGAATAACATGGGGATCATTTTTTGGCCACCAAAACCAAAAATCCTGATCTTTGCTCACATATCCCTATAAAATTGTCAAACCTCATTTCTTACTTATTTCCCATAAATATATTTGATATTAAGCTAAAAAAGCTATTTCTTATATTTATTGACCCTTACAAGTGTAAATGTAGAGTAGAGGCAATATGATGGTCCTATGACACTTTAGGCACGTTTTCCCCATAAGAATAACATGGTGAGCTTTTTTTGACCACTTTTTTAAAAATCCAGCTCTCGACCTATACAAGCCTATATAAATGTCCAATACCATTGTATAACACTATTACTATTTCAAATCCACATCTATTCTCAAAATCATCAACTTGATAGTGCGAGGTTTGTACGCGAACTCGGGCGCGCTCCCGGCTCATGGCGTGCTCCCGGTCATGCTCCCGACCTATGGTTAGGCTTCTCGCTCCCGACTCATGGTCGGTTTTCTCGTCTCTAGTGGTAGCTCTTGATTAAGCCTTGGGTGGGTGACCTCCTGTTGAAGTAATTTCTAGTTAAATTGTTTAAAATTTTTTTAATTTCTAGCTGAAAATTTTGAAAATTTCACAATTTCTGGTTAAAAAATTTTGAAATTTTGAAAAGTCTATAAATAGAAGTGACATTCGGGTGATATTTCATTCTGGACCATGAGGCCCACCTGTCAACACTGCTCCGTGTCGCTCTCTACCAAAAGTAACCTGTTTCGCCACTACAAGGTAATTCATCAAATGAAGGTGAAACTGTGCAAGGTTTGCAATTTAATCTGTGATAATAATGTGGCTCTAAAGTCGCATGTATTACAAAGACACAAGAGTTGTAATTTTTGTAAAAGAAATGTTGTTGGACATTTTAAAAGACACGCCAATTCTTGCATGAAATGTCCATACACAATGATAAAATTTGTTGGTGAATCGATTAGAGCTGACCTTGAAAGTACTCTGAAGTCTTGTTCTCTGCCAATAAAATGGACTTTAGTTAGGAGAATTAAATTTATGAAATATTCAATGGATCAAAATGGAAAATTAGTTAATGAGAAAGAATGTATTGCGGATTTTAGAAGCCTTACTACCTTAACTATTGAGAAGAGAGATTTAAAGCCTCAAATTGAAAATTCACTTTTAAAGATTGATGCTTCTATACACAAATATCAAGCCCAAGGCAGTGGATGGATTTATGACCACACTAAGTATTGGCAGTTGCATATTTACAAGTACAAGCCCCTAACTCCAAAGTCATATATCCCTACACCAAAAAGTATTCAATCAAAACATGCAGTTTTAAATATTAAAAATGCTGATAATAAATGCTTCCTTTGGTCAATTTTAGCAGCTTTACATCCAAGGAATTGTATCAATGAAAATGCTGAAAGGGTCTCTAGCTATGCACCCTACATAGGGCAGTTAAATATGACAAATATAAAATATCCCGTAAAAATATCTGATATAGAAAAATTTGAAACACAGAATAATATAAGTGTTAATGTATTTGGAGTTGAAGACCAGAAATGTATACATCCATTAAGAACAACCAAACTGAATAGTAATACTCATATAGATCTATTATTATTACAAGAAGGTCGTAAATCACATTACTGTTTAATTCGTGATTTTAATAGATTAATGCTGCGGTCTACAAAAGATAACAATAAGAAGTATTTTTGTAAGTTGTGTTTGCAACATTTTTACACTAATGATAAATTAGAACGTCACATAATGTATTGTCAAAACTTTGATGCCCAACGAGTGGAAATGTCTAAACAAGATACATTACAATTTAAAAATTTTAAATATCAACTTAAAGCCCCATTTGTGATTTATGCTGATTTTGAGTGCTTTATAAACTCTAACAACCATACTCCATCTGGATTTGCATTCGTTGTAGTGAGAGATTCTAAGATTATTTCTGAAGAGTTATATAGTGGTGAAAATGTTATGGATGTGTTTTTCAAAAGGTTGTTTGAGACTTATGACTTCATTAAAAGTCAAATGGCGATATATATTCCCCTTGTAATGACTCCTGAACAAGAGGCATGTTTCCAAAACTCAACGCATTGTCATATTTGTGAAAAGCCCTTATATTTTGATAGGGTACGTGATCATTGTCATTCATCTGGCCGTTACCGTGGAGCTGCCCATAATGATTGTAATTTAAACTATAAAGTAACAAAGAAAATACCAGTATTTTTCCATAACTTAAAAAATTATGATGGACATTTAATAATGCAACACTTGGGAAAATATGATCGTAAATTAAATTGCATAGCCAAGGATATGGAAAAGTATATTTCATTCTCAGTTGATGATTTAGTATTTTTAGATTCATACAACTTTCTGTCCCTTCCATTATATAAATTGGCTTCCAATTTAAATACATTTAGATTCATAGACAATCCACTACTACAGCGTAAAGGTGTATTTCCCTATGAATATATGACGGGACCAGATAAGTTTGCAGAGTCTCTACCCCCAATTGAAGCATTTTACAGTACTCTAACTAAAGAACATATCTCTCCCATTGAATATGAACATGCTAAAAATGTCTGGACCCATTTTAATATAAATAATTTACAAGAATATCATGATTTATATCTTAAAACAGATGTATTGCTACTGGCTGATGTCTTTGAGACTTTTAGAGACCTGTGTTTAAAGGATTATAAACTTGACCCCGTACATATGTATTCACTTCCTGGATTAACATGGGAGGCCTGTCTTAGAATGACTGGTATAAAATTACAATTATTTCAAGATATTGACATGCATTTGTTCATAGAAAGTGCAATCAGAGGAGGAGTCAGTATGATTTCCACACGTTATGCTAAAGCCAATAATAGATATATGGGTGAACACTATGATCCCAATCAAGAGAGTGTGTATTTAATATATTTAGATTGTAACTCGCTATACTCTACAGCAATGTGCGAGCCACTGCCTGTGGATGAATTCCGTTGGACTAATGAGATAGACTACAAATACAATCAAAATTATGAGTTTGGATATATTTTAGAAGTTGATTTAAAATATGATAAAAGCTTACATGATTTACATAATGACTATCCATTGGCACCAGAGAAAATGAATGGGAAATTAATACCAAATTTAAATGACAAAACTAAATATATTTTACATTATAAAGCATTACAAAAATATGAGGAATTGGGGTTGGTTGTTACAAAATACCATAGAATTTTAAAATTTAGACAATCAAAATGGCTTGCACCCTATATTAATTTTAATATTGAAAAACGAAAAAGTGCTAATAATGATTTCGAAAAAGACTTTTACAAATTGTTAAATAATAGTCTCTTTGGTCGAACAATTATGAATCAACGAAAGTTCCGTGACATATATCTCAAGGATGAGTCACTATTAACAAAATATGTCACTAATCCAAGGTTTGACTGTAGCAAAAAGTTCGATAACAATTTACATGCTATACATTTAAATAAATTAGTTGTAAAGTTTAATAAACCAATATATTTAGGAATGACAATTTTGGATATTAGTAAAGTAATAATGTATGATTTCCACTATAATTATATGTCAAAATTTAAGAATAAAAGATTTCTAATGACAGATACAGATTCATTAATGTATGCTATAGTTACAGAGGACTTTTACAAGGAAATAGAATGTGACTTGCACTATTTTGATACCTCTGGATACAGTAAAGACCATTTCTTATACTCTGATAAAAATAAAAAAGTCACTGGAAAGTTTAAAGATGAATTAGGTGGTCATATTATGTATGAATATTGTGGTTTAAGACCAAAGTTATATTCTTACATTCCTCTAAAATGGTTATATGAAGAAGACAAGCAAGCTTTAGAGGTGAAGAAAGCTAAAGGAGCTGATGGTGCCACTGTTAAACATCTCCTCAGACATCAACATTATTTGAACTGCCTTGCAACTGGGCAAGATTACTATGAGAATGTGACAAGAATTAAATCTACAAATCATCATCTTCAAACCTTGACCATGAATAAGAAAGTACTATCCTTTGACGATGACAAGAGGTTTATTCTGGAAGATGGTATCAATACTCTTGCGCTTGGTCATTATAAAATTGATGTTCAAAATGTGTAGATATATAATAAATGTTAAAAAACTCCAGTCTTTTATTTATTTACCCTTACCATCCTCTTGATAGAATTGGTCAAACATAAATCTATATTTGCCATTATTCTTTGACCTTTCTTTGTCTATTACGAAAAAGCCATATTTAGTTTTATCCCAACATTGATGACAGAGATTTTTAAATTGGTCAAATGAAAAATCATTACCAACATGATTGTGATATACATGTTTTAAATTTAAATCATCTTGTTTGAATAATATTAGGAAATTTACATTATCACGTAAATGTTTGTGTACTTTGCTGTAAGATTGACACAAGTAAAAACAGTTAATATTTTTATGTCGACCCATTGAGAAAAATTGTGTAATATTTGGACTATTTATGTCATCAAATACAACAACTGACTGTGATTTTACATCATTTGGTGTGATTTCACAGTCAGTAAACGTGTGTAATTTCACTTCGTCACACAAACTAAATATTTCAATTATTTTTTTATATTTTTCTTGTTCTAAGGATTTAGATATTAAATATAAGTTTGTAAATTTTAATCCTTCCTTTCTTACAATTAAATTATAAATTACAACCGTCTTCCCACTTCCACTTGGACCACAAATAACACATCGAATATTGGTAGGAAATAGACCCAACTTCTTTGGTATATTTTCCTTAGTATGTACTATTTTAAATTTATGTTTTTGTTGAATAAAAGACATTTTTTATATAATAAAAATGGTAAAAAATGATAATAAGAAAACATGTAAAAAGGGCAAAGGTTTATTCCTAAAGCCTTACAGGGGTCGAGGGTTATTGAATACTCTTATAAATAACCTTCCATTCCCACTTCACATACCATCATATCAGTACTGTGGACCTGGAACGAATATACGTGGGAATCTAGCCAAAAATGTACCTCCAAAAAATAAACTAGACTCTTATTGTAAAGAGCATGACATATTCTACATGAATAATCCCGATACCACTGCTCGGAACAAAGCAGACATGAGATTAGCAGACTTAGCTTGGACTAGAGTTACGGCCAAGGACGCAAGTCTTGCTGAAAAAGCTGCTGCTTATGCCGTGACAAATTTGATGAAGGCAAAAGCAAAAATGGGAATGGGATTAAAATTTAATAAAAAAGATGGACAACTACCAGCTGTTAGAGGCCGCAAAAGACGTGCCTCACTTCAGGGGGGTGTACCTAAAAAACGAGCTAAAAAATCTAAAACCAAGAGTAAAAGAGTGCGGAATAGTTAATTTAGATAGCTCATCTGGCACACATTGGACAGCATATCGTAAAAATAAAGATATTGTAATTTATTTTGACCCATTTGGAATCCAACCTCCAAAAGAAGTAATTAAATATTTTGAGGGATATAAAATCTTCTATACAACCGATCAAATACAAGATTTAAATAGTTCTATTTGTGGAATTTTATGTTTATCATTCATAAAAAATTTTTGTTTATAAAAATGGATTCATTTACCATAACATTTTCGGGTACAGAGCCAGAGCTTAAGTCAGTGTTCTTTCCTCCCATAGAATTAAATGATGATTATGTAATTGGATTAGTAGATTTTCAAAGTTATAATTCTATATTTAATGTTAAAAAACCTCTAAATACTTTAACATATTATAAAGTAGAGAAAAAAACATTACCAAAAGGAGATATCTCAGTTGATGATTTAAACCAGTTATTAGATGGTAAACTTAAAGTTATAATAGATAAAAATGGAGACGCATTAATTAATACTAAATCCAAACTTTTATTCAAAGGGCTTATTCCAAAATTAAATCAACTTAAAGGCAACAAATTAACCATTGGAGAAGGTGATGATGTTTTCTATTATGATCACAATGCTCCAGTTACAATAGAAATTTCTGAAGGAACATATGAGGTGGTTGAGCTTGCAAAGGAAATTCAAAAGCAAATCCCAGACTTTTTCCTTACAGCTAATAATAAAACTATGAAAACGACATTACTTTCTAGCCATGTGTTTGATTTTACAAAACCATGTTTAGGGTCTGTCTTATTGGGATTTAAAGGTGTTTCTACTCCTGGTGTTCAGTTTGAATCTACAAATAAAATAAACATTAATAATGTAAATGTGATTAGAGTAAAATGTAATATTGCAAACGGGTCCTATTTAAATGGCAACAAATCACACACCATACATAGCTTTTATCCAGAAGCTCCTCCTGGCTACAAAATTATTGAAGTTCCAAGAAATATTATATATTTTCCTGTAAATAAGAGAAGTTTAGATGTTGTCAGTATTACATTTGCCGATCAACATGACAAGGCAATTGACTTTAACGGAGAAGAAACTACAATTACTTGTCATATAAAAAAGATATGAGAATTTATAAGAATTTATCTATAAGTGTACAAAATGCTAGGTTCCTAAAGTCAATAGGACTAAAGTTAAAATTTTCTATTAATAAAAATGGAAGATTTTCTAGACGTTACAGGGAAATCCCAATTCGACGATAGTGTGGTTAAAATTACAAATCACTCCTATGTTCCCCACAACACTTTGGCAATAAATAATTCTGATGAAATTCGAATATGTATTAATAATCAAGATTTGCTAACTCTCCCATGTAGGAGTTATCTGTATATTAAGGGAGAAATTGAAAATCATGATAAAGGTCATTTTATAAATAATGCATTTGCGTTCTTATTTGATGAAATTAGATACGAAGTTGCAGGTAAAGAAATAGACATTGTAAGAAACCCAGGAATTTCTAGTCTTATGAAAATATTGAGCTCTTACAATAAAACTACTAAATTGTCAAATGTAGCATTTGATTCTGACACAAATTTAAAAGAGTTCCATAAAGGTGGCAAGTTCAGTACTTGTTTGCCATTAGAGTTGTTAATGGGTGTATTCGAGGATTTTAATAAGGTTTTAGTAAATGTCAAACAAGAATTGGTGTTGAAAAGATCCAAAAATGATTTGAATTGTATATTAACAACCACTAGTGCTCCAGCCAGTGGCACTGCTGATACAATTCCCAAAATTACACTTAACTCTATTCAATGGGTCATGCCACATGTGATACCATCAGATGGGGAGAAGTTACAATTACAAAAGATGTTATTGCAAAATAAAAATTTGCAAATTGCATTTAGAAGTTTAGAGCTACATGAACTTCCATCATATCCCAATACCACAAGACATACATGGTCAGTAAAGACATCTTCAAGTTTGGAGAAGCCTAGGTATATTATATTTGGTTTCCAAACAGCTAGGGATAATAGTGCACGAAAAAGAACTGACGAATTTGATCACTGTAAATTAAAAAATCTCAAAGTATTTCTAAACTCTGAATATTATCCTTATAGTGATTTAAATCTTGACTTTGAAAATGGAGATGTCTCTAAAGCTTATGAGATGTTTATGAGGTTTAGAGAGACTTACTATAATACTATCCCAGATCCTATGATTAGTAGGGCTGAGTTTATGAAGAAATATCCACTAATTATAATAGACTGTTCTAGACAGAATGAAACAGTGAAGGAAGGAATTGTTGATATTAAATTAGAGATTGAAACTGCAGACAATGTGCCAGCAAATACATCTGCATATTGTTTGATAATACATGATAAAGTGTTTGAGTACAATCCTTTGTCAAATGAGATAAATAAAATGTAAATAAAAGATGAAAAACATTCAACAAGAATTGATTGACTCTGCAAATCAAATACGAGAGAAATATAGAGCTTTAAAACGTGGCAAGTTTCTAGAGGCTGAAGAGAGGTTCCAAACATTCCAACCTTTAATAGAGCCATTACAAGAATTAAAAAAAATCACAGCTATTGGCAAAACAGAGAGGCCTCAAATGGAGATACTCCCAATGACTCCATCTAGAATATCAATGATACCAAGATTACAACCATTACAACCATTACAGCAATCCACTCCACAGAAATTAGATTTTGGTCTTTTAGCATCAGACTATTTAGGAAATTACCTCAGTAAAAGTAGTATGACAGACACTACATATGGTATTAGACGAGAAGCAAATAAATTTTTTATTGGAAATAAGGAAGTTGATATTGCCAATGATGATGTCACAGTTGCAAATAAAACCTACAAGGGGACAAAAGGCTTGTGGCAGTTGTTAACTTTAAAAGAACCTGAGGATTATACTCAGGTTGATTTGCAAAATTATAAAGAGATTTTGGAAGCCACAAATGGACATTTAAAGAGTTACAAAGATGGTGCACCAATTTCAAGTAATAGACATACTAAATATCTTAATATAATTAAACCTCTTTTTAAATCTGTTGGTGAAGGTTTGAGACAAGTGACTGGTAATAAAATAGACTATATTTATTGGGATGATCCTAATGAGCTTGTAGATAGGTTAAGACTTCTTTGGCTAAGTCGCCAAGCCGGTAACTCAGGAGTGGATAATGAAATAGATTCCATTATTGAGGAATTAAGAGAAAGTGGAATTATTTATTAAATAAAAATATGTTTATAGATAAATTTTATCGTTTATATAATCCATATAATAAGCCTACAGAACCCAGGGCTAGTAATGAACCTACTTTAAATTTACAAGACGATAGTTGGAATTGTTTAAACCATAAAATTGGTAATGTTAAAGATGGGGAGTTTGTAGATGATGTATCAACTTTGGGTCAGACATTAACTAGAAAAGGTGATGTATTTTTACAAGGTAAAACTAAATATGAGTTTTTAGAATCTAAGAATAAAAATTGGAATGCTAAAAAACAGAAAATTACTAATGTGGAAAAGGGTGAAAGTTTAGATGATGTGCCCACTTTACAACAGACTTTAATACGAACAGATGGTGGTAAATTTGTACAAGACAATAAAAATTATGAATTTTTAGAATCAGAGAATGGTGTTTGGAATGCTAAGAAACAGAAAATTACTAATGTAGAAAAGGGTGAAAGTTTAAATGATGTGCCCACTTTACAACAGACTTTAATACGAAAAGAAGATGGTAAATTTGTACAAGACGATAATAATTATGAATTTTTAGAATCAGAGAATGGTGTTTGGAATGCTAAGAAACAGAAACTTAGCAATTTGATAGAAGGTACAGATAGTAAGGATGCTGTGAATGTTTCACAAGTTCCAAAAATGGAAGCAGGCTATTGGGATTTTAATAATAAAAGGTTAGTACGTGTTAAACCTGCCGTTGATGACACTGACTGTGTTACAAAAGAACAGACTATAACTTTTGATAAAAAAGAAAAATGTTGGGATGCCAAAAAACAATATATAAGAAATCTGCCAATGGGGGAATATTTAGATGATATTTGTTTAATGTCACAAGCTATGTATTATGATGGATCAAAATTTGTATATGGAGGAAGAAAATTTAATTTGATGGAATACAATCCTGATTTATTAGTTGCCGACCCCACATCTTTGAGTGGATTTAAGTATATAGATAATAGACCATATATACCAGAAAACTATGTATTTAAAAGAATGGAAGATAATCTATTGATTGGGGCTAATGGTAATATATTTACAGTACAAGGAAAGAGTGATGTTATAAAAAATGAATGAAATTGCATACGAACTTCATAAGCCTGCAAGAAAGAATTTCATTAGAAGGTCTTTTAAAGTATTAGGTATAAACGAAACTGTACAAATAGATTTAATTGATATGCAAAACTATGCTAGAGAGAATTCTGGCAATAAATATATTTTAACTTTAATAGATACATTTTCTAAAAAAGCTTATGCTGCTCCGCTAAAGAATAAGACAGGTTTGGTGGTTACAGAAGCCATTAAAACCATTCTACCAAAGGGGGTTAAAAACATTCAATCTGACAATGGAAAAGAATTTTTTAATCAATATTTTAGCAAACTAATGAAACAATTAAATATTAATCACTATCACACATTTTCTACAACTAAGGCTGCAATTGTGGAGAGGTTTCAGAGAACTTTAAAGAATTGGTTATATAGGGAATTTAGTGCTCAGGGGAGTTATAAATGGTTGGATTTACTTCCAAAGTTAATTCGAAAATATAATAATAAGGTGCATAGATCTATAGGAATGAAGCCTAACCAAGTGAATATTAAGAACAGTAAATATGTGCATGAGAGGTTGACTTCTAAAGTAGTGCAAGTTAAAAAGCCAAGATATAAGGTAGGTGATAGTGTGAGAATTTCCAAGTATAAACATGTTTTTAGTAAAGGATATACCCCGAATTGGACAGGGGAGCTATTTACAATAGCAGAAGTAAAGAATACAAAGCCTGTGACTTATATCTTGAAAGATGAAAATGGTAATATAATCAGGGGAGGCTTCTATACAGAGGAATTGTTAAAGACCAAATATAAAGACATGTATTTGATAGAAAAGGTTATTAGGAGAAAAGGTGATTTATTATATGTCAAATGGCTTGGGTTCCCAAGTAGCCAGAATTCATGGATTTCCACTAAGGATGTCCAAGGGAGCGCGCCATGAGCCGGGAGCGCGCCCGAGTTCGCGTACAAACCTCGCACTATCAAGTTGATGATTTTGAGAATATATATGAGAATGGATGTGGATTTGAAATTTTAATAGTGTTATACAATGGTATTGAACATTTATATAGGCTTGTATAGGCCGAGAGCTGGATTTTTAAAAAAGTGGTCAAAAAAAGCTCACCATGTTATTCTTATGGGGAAAACGTGCCTAAAGTGTCATAGGACCATCATATTGCCTCTACTCTACATTTACACTTGTAAGGGTCAATAAATATAAGAAATAGCTTTTTTAGCTTAATATCAAATATATTTATGGGAAATAAGTAAGAAATGAGGTTTGACAATTTTATAGGGATATGTGAGCAAAGATCAGGATTTTTGGTTTTGGTGGCCAAAAAATGATCCCCATGTTATTCTTATGGGAAAAAACGCCCAAAGTGACTTATCTTTCTGGGTTCACCACTACTATTTACCCATTTCATACCCTTTAAACTTGGTAGAAAATTAAATAGGCTACCACCAATAGTTGTGGCATTTATTCAGCAAAAACATTGTAACGTTAGCGTGTTTTTTGAGTATTTTTAACTTAATTATTGATCACCTCCAAATGAAGTGAGTCGAGTCATCCTATGGCCAGATAACAACCTCTCAAAAGTTAAAATCAGTTTTTTATAGCCACAGTAGGGTTACATACAACTGGTTTTGACACGCTAATTATTATTATTTTTTTGTTAATAGGCTGTTCTGTCCTCTCACCTTCACCCGATCGCTCACAGTTCTGCTATGGTTTGGTTCCGCTATGTGTTAACGAAGCTGGGAGGTACGTGCAATCGATGGTGTTACACAGAATGTGCAATAGGGCCAACTCTGCATTGAGGAGATGTGAAGAGAAAATATTAAATAGTCAAGAGGATGGCGCATTTAGAGCTTTGAGGGGTAAAGCCTCTGTGGAGTTCATTTTTGGAATCTATAAAGTGTTAGATTTAGCCACTTTACCCCTGATACTCAACTACACTTTGCCTCCAAAACCATTTTCGTATCTATCAGAAATTGAAAAAACAATAAGACTAGCGGAAAACAGGATTTACGTCGGAAAACAAACACTGAGAAGAAGTTACGAAAAGATTTGTAAATATCTAAGTTCGACCCTGGGAAATTGAAACTCAAACAATATAGACTCTACGTTTCGCAGCGTCCTACAAGCTACGGTGTCGTTTGTGTCATCAATAACTTGGGCAATCTGACTGCACCACTAAGTGTAATGGAAAACAAGTACGAACTTTTCCGACCGGAGGCTATGATTATTTTGATTCTATCCAAACTAAATTTACAGAGTAGACTGAGACGGTATATACTTCACGATAGTAACTTCACAGTTAGAGAGGATACATGGAAATATACCATAGCTGGTTGTTAAACAATAACTCTAACGGACATAATTATCGTTGGGACTTTAATCTTCTTAAGGAATGAGAGTTTTATAGTTATAAAACCTCCTGATAATTACTCAGTCGATGTGATATCAGCTCGATGTGACTCGGAGCTATGGTATATTTCCATGTATCCTCTCTAACTGTGAAGTTACTATCGTGAAGTATATACCGTCTCAGTCTACTCTGTAAATTTAGTTTGGATAGAATCAAAATAATCATAGCCTCCGGTCAGAAAAGTTCGTACTTGTTTTCCATTACACTTAGTGATGCAGTCAGATTGCCCAAGTTATTGATGACACAAACGACACCGTAGCTTGTAGGACGCTGCGAAACGTAGAGTCTATATTGTTTGAGTTTCAATTTCCCAGGGTCGAACTTAGATATTTACAAATCTTTTCGTAACTTCTTCTCAGTGTTTGTTTTCCGACGTAGGTCCTGTTTTCCGCTAGTCTTATTGTTTTTTTTTTTCATTTTCTGATAATCAAAGACATATTTTTTAAGATATATTTTTTCTGTAAAGCTCCATTATAACATCAATATGTCGTGCTATTGGCGCGATTGCCATAACAAACTACAATACATTAAATCAAACGGAAAATAACTTACAGCTTACAATCGAAGTTTTTAACTGTAAGTTTTTAATCTAGAGTATCCCTGGTAAAATGATCCAAAAACGACGTAAGATTAATCAAATTCAAATGAAAACGAAGAACTCCAAATTAATTGGTATTAGCTGAAAATTAATCTCCTTTAAGTCACATAAGGTAACAGAAATTAGAGCGAGAACCAAGTGACAAATTGGTCAACTACAGCCTATATGACATAAGATTCAGACAAGGGTATTTAAATCAGAAAGCAAATGTCAGAGTGAGAAGTAAATGATTGTCTTGCTTTACCAGAAAATGTACCAACATATATTCTTTGTCAATTATATATATACTGTAAATGTGTGTCCGTTAGCACGACAACTCGAGCAAAAATCATCCAATTTTGATTAAATTTAATATAAGAGTGTAAACCTACATTTTTATAACGAGTTCGCGACACAGCATAATCGGACCATGGGGCCGTGGTTTTACGGGGGGGGGGGGGTTTATGGGGTAAAAAAGGTTATTCTAATTTTTACCCTCAAAACATGGAATTTTCAAACTTTTCTTTAAATCATTTTATGGAGCCTAAAAAAATAATTTCGTAACTTGAAGTATTTTTGCACGGTTATTGGCCACGGAAAAGATTCACTAAAATCACACTTTATTGCCCTCCCTGTAGCAGCAAACCCAGTTACTCGTTAAACTAAATGCTGTATAGATTTTTGAATATCAAATCAGGGAAATGGAAATTCACTTAGTCATAGTAAACCTACTCTGCGGTGGGAGTATTTTAACAATCATGATATAAAATATCTAAAACAATTTTCCTGTGAGATAGCATTTATTTTAAAGAGTTAATAATGGTATTATAATAATAAATGTTATATAGGATAAATTAGTGCCAATATAAGACTAAATAAATCCCATTCTCAGCTATGTAATAAAAAAAACTACAAGATGAAAACTTTACTTCATGGAGAGTGTTCGGATTAAACATACCTCATATCAAGTGACATTAATTTTGAGATGGCCCTTTTCAGATGACCAAGCCATATAAAGCTGTACCAATCACTTACTTCTAAAAGGTATAATGTGTTATTAATCTTTAGATACTTCACGATTGCACCCAGTCTGGAATGAAATCTAAATTAATAATGAGAATGTTCGTATGAAATTGTATTTGTAATGTACTGACTTATAATATAATTAGATAAAAACACAGCGTTGATCAAACAGCAGTTTACATAATATGAAAGACTCCGATT
Source organism: Macrosteles quadrilineatus (assembly GCF_028750875.1). Lineage (NCBI taxonomy): Eukaryota > Metazoa > Arthropoda > Insecta > Hemiptera > Cicadellidae > Macrosteles > Macrosteles quadrilineatus. Next base: position 64,600,073 of record NW_026542597.1, read on the forward strand.
TGAGAACTAAAAGTTTACGATTATATGTTCATGCAGTTTATTTATGTACTATTGGGTACAGAATGAATGTTTTTGCAGACCCTAGACCGGTATTTGACATTTAAGGAATTGCAGTTTATTTGCTTCTGAAAGCATTGGTATAGTGATAATACACACCTTATATTATTTTATCTCTACTATTTAAGGCTGAACATATCAGCTTAACAGTATAGAGTCCAAATAATAATAAAATCAATGTGATTTCTCTGAAACCCATTTGCTTTAATAAATAACGAGTTTGGTGGTTGATTTTACTAGTGTGATGCTGGATTATAAATTTAATTATTGGATACAAAAGGAAGGAAACATTCTATTGGATGTAAGCCGTTCCAATACGTATCTGACATCGAGATCTGACTTATACAAATGAACATCTGAGTTCGTAGCAAAAGATCAGAGATCTTCCAAACATTTCTTTGTCAGCTTAATTAAGTTACAATATTTTTTAACACAACAAAAATGCCAGTAAAAATTACGAATTGCTCAGGTGTACATCAATTGATTACTATAATATTAATAGACAATATATAGTAAGAGGAATATCTGTAGGAAGACATGGTTATAAGTTAGGAATTTGCTTTTACAAGATTGTCCGCATACCTTTTTTTATTTGTTTACTTTACAATCTGTTCTATAATATATTTAACAATAAGCAAATGCTATGTAATAGAACAAATTAGCTTTTGAGCATTAAAAATAGCTGATAAGTACTGTCAACAACAATTTTTTCAGTCAAACACTTTACAAAAATCTTAAGGGCAGGTCCAGAATTGATGGCCTCTTAAGTCTGTAAATTGTATCCGTGTTGTTTAATAAGTCCAGTGCTAAATGATTTTGATGAGATTCCAATTTCGTAATATATCGTTCACTTAAGGTCATGATTTCGTCCTTCACTGTAGGTACCTTAAGGTCTTGCTGAAGTGTTCTATTGGGGACATACCAAGGTACATTTTTTATCTTCCTCAGCATTGTCGATTGGTATCTTTGGATAATTTCATACACTACGGCTCTACGGCAAGTTATATGACTATTTTATGTTGTATACTATTCTCATATCTCCACCTTGAACCTATCTGATATAGTTCAGTTGAGGATAAGAGTGAAATCAAGACATATTTTGTACCTTCTTTGGCTTGCAAAACAATCATCAAATAGCAACAGTGTTTCTCTAAGATTCATGAGTTTAAGACTTAGATAAGTTATGTGATACGACAACTGATAGTATTGTAAAACAGAGTTATTAAATTTTTTTCTTTTAAAGGGAGGCCAAAAAAGTTTTATTGTATGTTAAATTTACGTGAAATAAGTTTAATTTATGCTTAAACATAAAATTACCTATTGGATGGAACTATAGATTGCCTGTTAATATTGTGATTATTGATACATAGTATTTTACACCCAAGCTATTCATCCTTTTAATGTACATTTTTGTGGTGTTTAAAATAGAATGCGACTCAATAAAGCTGATAAAGTAACTGTTTGGAAGATCTCTGATCTTTTGTCTGGAACTGAGATGTTCATTTGTATATGTCAGGTTCCGTTGTCAGATACGTAATAGAACTGTTTATATCAAAGTAAATGTTTCCTTTCTTTTGTTTGTCATCAATACATTTTAAATCAAGCATTACACAAAAATTGAAAGGTAGAACTTACTGTGCGAGCCAAATAACGAAGGAATTTCTATATTTTATATTCTTGTCTTCGATCTTGGAAACATCTGTTCATATTCACTTAGTAACAAACTTTTGACGATTTAAGATAAATCTGAATATGTATAACATAGCATGCAAACCATAAAAATTTTAAATAGAGACTATCCGTTATGTATAATATCGGAATAAAGTCAAAATATTTTCTTAGTAATACTACCTGATAATCACCGAACTTTTAAATATAGTTAGCTGACGTTTGCTTATAATTCATCATTGATAACTATTCGGTTGTTGAATAGCTACAGATATCTCAATCGTGTTTATTTTGTTCCTAGTTACACCGTCTGTCTGATAATTATCGAAGTTTGATAACTAGCTTGTTGAAGTCTGGTGTAATGTTTGTACTTTGTACAAACTTTGCACAAAGTGAGCACATTCCTGTGTTCCAAACACGTATTTACTAAATAGGTCTTGTTAACCAGCAGTTTCTTTCCTGTTTTCCTCCTTGATTTCAAGGTTAAATATTTGTGTTCCATACATACAAAATAAAACAAACTCAATAGGATGTCATTAAGCTTGTACAGTCAGGGGCTAGATGATGACATTGAATTTTTATATGGTTCATTGTTGTGCTAATTTGAATTGATTTAACTTCACACATGTATTTTCACCTGTTTTCTTTTTAACTATTAAGGCAATAATCAAATTATATCTAGGTTAACCTACCGTGTATCAAATTCCAATTGAATCTTCCTCTAGCTACTTCCCGCACGATTGAATAGATATATCAATTAATATTCATCAATTACTCTGCAAGCGGTGAATATCTCATGAATCACAACCCGTTACCAAACCAAAAATCTAAAACCTTACGTAACTTGTGTTTGATAGCTTTCATCATTTATAAGCTGATGTTTATTTTAATTCATATTTTTACGTATTTTTAAATGTTTTTTTCTGATTAATCTAATTAACATTTTAAATAAACCTTTATTATGTAGGCCTAAACCAAAACTAGCTAATCCATCAATATATGATTTCAATCTATTAAGTAATTTATTCATTGATTTTTAACCTTGTATATTTATCTAAATGTAAGCAACGTATATGTTCGCAGGTGTTATGTCAAATAATAGTAACATAGTATTCATTACTTTCTAGACGTGCTATTTCTGGGTTCCAAATCGTTTCACTACTTAACCCCTAAACTTTCAAGTTCGCAATGTTAGTGAACAGGAATCTCGTCTTTTAACATAATTAGATATAGTTATGGAACCATCTCTGACTTGTAGAAGTGTAGGCCTACTTTTTCCTACAGGCGCGGTGTCTCAGAACAAAACTTCAACGTACAAGTCATCTGCGTCATATATATATATATATATATATATATATATATATATATATATATATATCATCATCATCATCCTTTTTATTGATTTCGCTTCAAGGGGTACATAAAAAAATACATTTACAAAATACAATTACATGCAAAATAACCAAGGTTGGTAAATAAGTTTTACTAAAAACTAGGCAAATAAATTGTTTTCCTTGTTTGTTAACAATTGGTAACTTGTTTGTTAACAAGTTACACTGTCACAGCTCTTAAAAATACTGTTGTCTTATTATGTTTACTCCATAAATTGCTGTACCTACATAATATACAGAATTGAGTGTTCTGTTGTATAGCACGTGCAAAATTATAAAACATGCCTATAATTGTTCTATAATTCAAAGGTATGGCCTACTTAGCTTTTTACAATTACTAACAATTTAGTTTTACGTTAAAAATAACAGCTTATAACAAAACTTCTTTTTATATGAACCCTACTTTTGGATCAGTTGTGTAACTTCATATAAGGAATAACAGATCAGAGATGGCAGGAGTTTTGGGACATTGCCATTAACTGGATTGCTTTCTGGATTGATTTGATATTGTAAGTTGATATTTTGAAAGATTTCTTTGGCCGCTCTCAATTTGATGTAATATTCTGATTATATGGTACTATGACCTGTATACAGTAAAGATTAATTCAATTTTAATCATAAATTCTTCTGCCCGTTTGACATTGTTTGTGACATTTTTCACATTAAATTGTGTTTAAAAAATTAACATGCCAAAGAATGTTTTTTGTTTTAGAATGTTGATTTAATAAGGTGCTACTGGACTTAACCCGAGTTTTTTATAATAAACACATTTACAGAAAACATCATTATTTAATGCAAAATCCTAGATTCATAGAAGCTTCAACATCGTGCGTAGTTTTAGTTAATCTCGTTTCATCATAAAATATAAGTGACAAGTAAGTTAATCTTTAACATGGACACAGACATTATATCCCAACAATAGTCATCCCGGTGATAAAGAACAATCGTAACATCTTGAGAAATTGGAGTAGTTACTGCGATTAATTACTACGTCTCGCTCCCCATTATCTTTTGATTGCTTTCCTAGACTAAATCGGCAATTTAGAAATAAGCGTGACATAAAAACTGTGATTCAGATTTGTATCATGCTAGGACGTATGAATATACGAATATTTTAGAAACTTTTATTTGTTATTTGTAAACACTACTTTGTTATTGTAACTTTGTTATTTTAGTAAACATTTTATTTATTTGCTTCTACATTTTATTTGGTAAAAATGCATTATACTTTTTTACAAAACCAACTTCAGCCACACCTGTTTGAGTTATAACTTAAATCTTATGTTGAAAAATATTCCAATATTCGACTAAAAATATGTTTGTATTATTTAGTATTTCATTATTTGTAAACTTTTCACACAATTTCCATGATTAAAATTAAATTGTAATCAATAGTTTTGGGTCGAGGTAATAAGCTGTTAAAGTTAACTTTAATGTATACTATTATAACAATTTTCAGAGTGATAAACGTGGGAGGAGCTGGGACAAACATTGTCCGTCATTTGTGGTGGGTGTCTTATTTCCTGCCCTTTGGTAAACAAGAACAAACGAATCCACAGCAAACTTCATTCTAAAACAATAATTAGCAATCAAATATGTTTTCCTACAGTTACCTAAAAATGTACATGTTCTCTCACTGATTTGAGAAAGCAAAGTGGCCAATTCGCTCATCAGTGAGACAATGTTAACATTGTCTCACTCTAATTACTTTGTCTCACTCCAGATTTGCAACGTGAAGGCACGAAATAGTGAGCGCGTAACATGCAGGCAACGTCGTATGCGCGCGAAATACGTTGGCAGCACTGGCTGTAAATCAGCTGGTCAGCTGTTGTACTGTTGTATTTGTCACTTCACATTAAATGTTATATTAAAAGTTCACTTCTGTGTAAAAATAGGTTATGTTTCTTCACCAATTTATTTGTTTTATGGTAACTGTAGGAAAAGTATAATGTGCAACTCGAGTTCAAAGTACAATTGCCTCACTCGAGTGAGTCAATTGCTCACTTTTCTCACTAGTTGCACAAATAACTATTGTTATCACTATAATTAAAAGAGGTTCTTTGTAATGAATAATCGAGTTATTTTATAGCTGAGAAGAAATTTTCCAAATAATCTTATATCTTATATCATTAATATTATCATGTTTTAGAGACTGGTTTCCAGAACTGTTCCCCAAAGAATGGAATCTTCTTTTTTTGAAACCAAATATAACGTGAAAAAAGTAGAACCTGGATAGGTATTTGGTTATGATTATTTCTATTTAGTCATAGCAAATGTAAGATCTATAAATCTACTACTAACCAAATATTCTTTAAAAAAACTCATAAGAGATTGACAGGGTTATCACAGGAGTATGCATTGTGGAATATCATAGAATACCTGAGTATTGCGATAATCGGTGTATTGTAGTGTGTACCGAAGCTATGTTTTCATATTTCACAACTCTTAGTGATGTTTAAAATAAATGTAACTCAATAAAGTGGATAAATCATGTTGTTTATAATATCTCTGATCTGTTGTCTGGAACAGAGACATTCATTTGTGTATGTCAGATGTCGATGTCAGATACAGAACAGAACTGTTTACTTTAATAATGTGTTTCCTTCCTTTTGTATATTGTGATTATATTGTTCTCCTTATATAAAAGAATAGAACATTTACTCATTTCGAACCAAACAAACACAGTTAACCAGCAATTTTTGTTGTTATTAAAAACAATTGTTTTAGAAAATTTTTAATAGGCTTGTTATTAATCAATTCTGGTATATATAATGTTCTCTAAATATTAGCTTCTGGCAGTACTAGCTCAAACATATTATATATTTGAAACGGGTCATAGATTCAATTTTGTTCCAATTAAAGGAAACTATTGGTGTGAATCTTGGGCCAGTTTCAATGCCTGTTTCAAAGGTAAGAAGTTTAACAAGAGTTAAATTAATCTTAATATGGCTTCATAAATGTTTAACATAGTAAGAATGATTGCGCTACTATGTTGTTTTGGGTTTTGATAAATAATTATTCTTAGACTTTCTTAATTTAGGTTCTTAGTCAAGAATTTCCGCACGAACTACAGTCCAATGCCAATTTATACATATGTAAAAACTGAGAAAAAAATAAACAGTTTGTGTAGACCTAACAGTCTTAGCCTATTATACATTGTCTGTATTGCATGACCGAATAAATTATTTAATTTGATTTGAGTAACGGTCTTTTGTCTTGTGTTTAATATATCTGAGTGTAGTCATCTATAAATAGTAGTAATACTTCGCTACTATTGTGAAGTGTTTTCATTCTCATTTCCTAAACTAGCAGGTCCACGTGATCAAGCGTCTCCATAAGAAACCTATTCACATTAAAATGCAATGCTAAAATAATTAAAAAATTTATTTATTGAGGAAACAAGTAAACAATTTTGGTGTTATTTTAGGTGATAAATAAAAGTGAAAAATGCCAACTTATAAAACAGCTTAAACATAATTGCTATACCAGCTGATCATTATTTTAATATGATTGTTTATGTTTTGATTTTACAGTTTTGTTTTTCTGTTTACATCTTAATAAAATGAGTTCATTAAGTTATTCAAATCTATTCTTTATTTAAAACACAATAAATGGCGACGAGTGATGAAAGAAATGATATCAGAAGACTGAAACATAAAAGAGGAGCACTAAAAGGCCAGATTACAAGAACTCTACACCTATTAAAAAGCAAGGGTTCATCAGTCAATGATGCTCCTGGCAGATTAAATGTAGCAGAGGAAGCTTGGCATAAATTCATCTCACTACACGAAGATATTTTACAAATAGAAGATGAAAATGATTTTGAACAAGAAGAAGATTACAGGGCTGATGTAGAAGAGGTATATTTAGAGATAAGAGCATTGTTACAGCCATTCTTTATACCGAACAAATCTACAGATGAACACACAACTTCTATATCAGTTGCACACGATAGCCATGTACCTAACATTAACTTTACACCTTACACAGAGAACGAGACATTTAAAAACTTTTTGATGAGACTTGAAAACTATTTTCAGTTAAAGAAAATTACAGATGAAAAGACCAAGACATGTTTGTTTGTCAGTACACTTTCTCCAGAGATGCACCAAACATTGTGTGATACATTAGCTCCTGAGTTACCAGGTGACAAAACCTTCAATGAACTCACAGAATCTTTGAAAAATTGTCTTGAGCCTTCACCTAGCATACTAGCTAACCAACATAAATTTGTTTGCAAGGTTCAAGAACCTGGAGAGAACATAGCCGTATATGCCAGAGAACTTAAACGTTTAGCAACGGACTGTGATTTTTATTGTTATAACTGTGAAAGTACGGTAAGTGATATGTTCTTAAAAATGCAGTTCATACGGGGGTTAAAAGACAATGAAATTAGAATTAGACTTCTTCAAGAAAAAGATGGTAAAATTTCTTACAACGAAGTGGTACAAACTGCGATTTCCATAGAACAATCTAAATCTGAAAGTTATGAGATTAACCGGAGAGATGGAAATACAATGCTAAAAGAAACTGCAAACATTAACCGCCTACAATCTGGATACAAAGACAAACAAAGTCAATTTAAGGGAAACAAACCCATAGTTTCATTTGAAGATTTAAGAGGCAAGTGTTACAGGTGTGGCAGTGAACAGCACAAGGCTAATTTATGCAGATTTAAGAACGAATTCTGTAGGAAATGTAATAAGATTGGACATATTTCAAGGGTTTGCTTATCTAGAAGTGGAACTGATGTAAGAACTGGGAAAAACAAGGAATTGAAATCAAACTTAATTGATATTGAGGACAACCATTCATCGATCCACGAGGTTTATACAATGGGATCAACTTCATCTGGAAGTGATAAGTTTTTAATAGATGTGGACATTGAGGGAAAGAAGCTGAAGATGGAACTTGATACAGGAGCAGCGTTAAGCTCAATATCTTACAGCGATTTTCAATCACTACATGTAAATAAACGTCTTTTCAAAACCGCTGTTGAAATGAAAACATATACTGGTGAAATCATCAAGCCTCTTGGAGTTTGTTTTGTCGATTGTAAATACAGAGATTTTAATTTCTATGGAAAGTTGTATGTCCTGAGACAAAAGGTGGAGCCAATATTTGGAAGAGAGTGGCTGAAAGAAGTAAAAATGGATTGGGCATATATCAAAGTGGTTGAAAGTGATTGTTCAGAAAAATTGGACAAACTATTGACAGAGTTTCAAGAAATTTTCACTCCCGGAATCGGAAAAATTACATCAGAACAAGGTCACATAGAGTTAAAAGAAGGAGCTAGACCTATTTTTATCAAACCTCGACAAGTTCCTTACGCATTGAAGAAATCAGTTGAAGAAGAACTAAATAGACTGGAGAGTAATGGAATAATATCAAAAGTTGAAAATTCAAAATGGGGAACTCCTATTGTTCCAGTAAGAAAGGCAAATGGAAACGTAAGAATTTGTGCTGACTACAAAGTGACGGCAAACAAACTTATATGTGACGACAAATACCCAATCCCGCGAATTGAAGATATTTTTTCTAACATGAATAAAGGTCGATATTTCTGCACATTAGACATAAGTAATGCTTATCTACACCTTCCGATGGACGAAGAATCTAGAGAAATACAGACCATAAGTACACATCTGGGACTTTATAGAGTAAATCGAATGATGTTTGGCATAAAAGTTGCACCAAGTATTTGGCAACGGTTTATGGATAAGGTTCTCCACGGTCTGGAAGGTACAGTTTGTTTTTTTGACGATATTTTGATACAGGGGAGCACTATTTCAGAGACATTAGATCGCCTACAGAAAGTTTTTGGGAGTGCTGGTGAGGAACTACTCCCTTAACTCAAATGACAAATGGACAGTTGGAAAAATTGAAAAACAAATAGGAAATGTTATTTATCTTGTTAAAATGGAAGAAGGAATTATGTGTAAAAGACATGTGGACCAAATAAGAAGATTGTAAGTATATGAAGAAAAATAAAGGAGGAGGATTGCTATACCAGCTGATCATTATTTTAATATGATTGTTTATGTTTTGATTTTACAGTTTTGTTTTTCTGTTTACATCTTAATAAAATGAGTTCATTAAGTTATTCAAATCTATTCTTTATTTAAAACACAATAATAATACTATAATGGTATGTGGACTGAGACCAATTGAACCTACTTCAAGTTTAAATGTACCATATCTTTTATAAGTAAGTGATTGGTTAAGCCTTATATGGCTTGGTCAACTGTAAAGATCCATCTCAAGATTAATTCCACTCGATGTAAGGTATATTTCATCTGACCACTTTCTTTGAAATAACGTTTTCATTTTATTCTGATAGCTCCTGCTTCTTACAAAAATGGTACAGTTTAATAAATACATGGTGTTGATACTTAATTAGTTTATACTAGCAAACCCACCAAAATAATAGGGGTGATTAGACCTTTAAATTGATGTATCACACAATTCATACTTACATTTGAAAATTTCTCAAAAAGCACTCCTACGCAATTGGGCCCTTTTAGGGGATTTTTAAAACTATTATTTTATTGTATGAGGCAAAGTCGAATTAGGGCTGAAAAACGAACAAATGTTAATCGAACTTACTTGTGACCAAGCCAGTCATGAAAAGTTATCAAATAAACACCCTGTATAACATAAATCATTAGTTGACACAAGCGTATTCTGTTGATGGGTTAATTTAAATTAATACTTTTGTTTTCATTCTAAATTTAGCTTCAAATTTACATATAAATAAATTGACATAGAAGGGAATAGCTAGAACTATTCATTGTAAAAGGTTTAGGTTCTTGAACCAAACATGATGTTGACAATTATATGTTTCCCTAGAAACCATTTATTACATTCACTGACACAATTAAATGCAGAATGAAATTTTTCCTTCCATCAAAACTATTTTAAGGAAGAATACAGGTTCAAGAAGTTATGTGTATTCACTCAATTCCAGACGGTACAAATTATAGCAGTTCTGGATGATGTTACATCAGAGAAAACTGGACATAATTCTTCCGTCGTTGTCACTATTGCTACATAACAATTAAATCACTTTATTAGGGAGTCCTAGTAACAATCCCTGGGGAAAATAGAAGGTCTTAGAACTACACGGAGACCTGATGTTGTATTGCCTCAGCAAATGAAAAGGATCCACATAGTTGAAAGGACTGTTTAGTGTTTAAAGTGCCAAATGATTTGCAAAAAAAATGTTTGAGAAACATTAAGAAATAAAGGATATGAATGCAGCTATGGATGAGGAGATTGATTAACTGAGAAACTTGAAGAGGAAGAAACTGAAAAGTTATTTAGCAACACTGTAAGCCAATTGAAGACAACTGGGATCAGAATACAAGGAAGAGGCCTGAAGAAAATGAAGCCGTACGAGTAAGAACCAAATAGTTAGTAATAAGTTAGCCATCTATCCTAGTATTTAGTATCTTTTGTACCTAGTGTTTGTATTTTATGTTTGTAGTAATAAAGTATCCGTGCGCTTTCCTACTTCAGCGTATACGGAGCGTCCCCTGGGTGGCGGATAGGGGGAAGGTCGGTGGATCTGCTTGTCAGTCCTCCCGGCTAGGTCCGATGGACCCGCTGACCAGAAGTAGGTGAGGTCCTCCATTTATATTGGGGGTTGAGGCGATGGGCTAACCACCCTCCCTTGTAAAACAAGACTTGTTACGTTACACCGATGGAATGCCTCGGACAGGATGGATCACATTGGACATCGACCTAAGCTGCGTCATAAGGACTTAAGATTTGGAAGCTGGAACGTTCGCTCTTTGGTGGTGCCAGGTGGTGTGGACATCGTTAGAAGGGAACTGGAAAAGTTTTAGTGGTAGATATTAGCATACATCAAGCATGAGTGGGACTGTCCGTGGATAAAATATCGTAGACACTCTTATTATTTTTGAGGCTGCAAATAAAATACTGTGTCATTTAAGATTAAAAGGGAAATCTTAAAACCTATATGTGAGAATTATTTATGTTCCAATGTAGGATAAGAGTCATGACGAGAAAGATTATTTGTATGGTCAATTACAACAGTTAAGTGAGCCAAACTACTAACTGTGATGTAAACAATATATTATATGTTAATCCCTAGGTTGTCTGAGAAGATGTGGAAAAGAGAGTTCGCATAGTAACAGTAACGACAATGGGACTTGGATCTTTAGCCTGAAGTGTGCCAAAAACCTTAAAGCTCCAAGCACCCATTTCCGAGGAAAAACATCCATAAAGAAACATGGGTATCACCAGACAGAAGGACTATGAAACAAATTGATCACATTTAGATTGATAAAAAGGCACAGAAGCACAATTGATATTTAATCATGATTAAAGTAACTATGTGTAATTATTTTGCTGTATTTTAATTATGTATTTTATGTTTAACACAAGGGGCCAAAACATTGTTTTTGTTACAAAATATCACGGATCAGTTCTATTTTATCCATAGATAACCCTAGCTGTAATGCGTGATTTCACCATTCTGTTTGCAGCTGAGTCATGGTTTAGTAAACGATAAACTATGGCTCTCCCAAAATGCTGTTAAAATTAATATTACGTTTTAACAATATACATTAAGCACAATTATACATTATAACAAGGGAGATGGTATGTATGTATGAATGAGCTTGTGAAGTTTTTTTATAAACTCTTTAGTAAAAAGGTTCAGCAGACCGATCTTAATCACTCAAGATGAAGTCAAGTATTAAGAAAAGAACTTAGTTATACTATTAACGGTTTAGGCTAAACGACTATTTATGTATCAAATGAAACTTCTTTTTGGTTTTAAATTATGTATATTGGAAATATTAGTTTATATTATGTGAAAACAAATATTTTAATAATATAATTAAGAGAAATAAAGAGCTTATTTAAATAAAATAGATTGGAGCCGAGTTAAATGAGACAATCAAGGGCTAAATACAAGCAATTAACATCGCCTTCACAACGGATACATTTATTCTCTGATTTTTACAAGCTGTTTTTACACCAGAATATTTGTCGAATTAAATTTAATCTTCAATTTTAAAATATTTGTTGAAATGTTATGCAAAGCATGTTTAGGTCCACAGTACATATTTTCTATGGAGTAAGCTTAAAGAAGGGTGTAAAGGTTCGTAGAAAACTTGTAATAGTATTGATATTACATTTCCGTGGATGGACTTTACTGACATTAGACATTGTTTTTACTTTTTCCCCTTACATAATTATATGGAGAAAGTCTTGTTTTTATCAAAATTGTTGACTTCGAGTTTTGCTTGAATAACTCCGTTTTGGGTCCCCCTGAACCCAATAAAGTGGTTCTCGAAGTGATTTTTGTCCGTGTGTGCGTGTGTGTGTGTCTGTATGTGTGGATGTGTACAGAACTAAAGACCACACCCGTGGTTTAATTTTGAATTTTGGTATGTAGGCATTAATCTATGGTTTCTAATTTTTTTTTTACTAATGGCGTTTTTTCTATAAAAAACCTAAAAAAATTTAAAAATCTGATTTTCTCGAAAATGGCCGAAACAGTTTTGATAAAACATTTGTATGTGGTAGCCCTTAAAATTCTAAACAAATTGGGAGAACTCCCATTCTTTTTTATTAAGGGTTCAAAGGTTATTGCTATTTATGTTATAATCCCTGTTATAATCCCATAAAACCCCATAAAATAAGAGAAATCGGATATTTGAAAACAAGCCAGTTTTGATTGAAATTAGTACGTGATGGTCATCATAATTATAGTGCAACATTATAGTGCAACCCCCATTGCTGTAAAAAATACGGTTCAAAAGTTATTGTAACTTACGTTATTTTCCAATAAAAAAACATGAACAAATGGATCAGTGCATTTGCGGAAAAACTAAATGAATTGAAATGTGTATGTTATGGCTCTTATAATTGTAAACAAAATAATAAAATGTAAAAATTCCCTGTAAAGATTTTAGGGAATTGCAGTTCAAAAGTTAATGTAAGTTTTGTTATTTTACCTACCAACATAACAAATTCCATTATTTGACTTTCTAGATATTTAGCCATGTTCAGAAAAGTACCAATGATCCGCCATTATAAGAGTCACAACTCTAAAAAAAGGAATGCTAAAGGGAAGGATTATAAATCAAAGAAACTAATCATCTTCTACGGATTCTGCGAGTGGTTCGAGGCTTGTACACACTTTGCTTTACAACTTAGGAATCTACAATTGTAAGGCTCTATGTATTTCATAAATAACTAAAATTTAAAATCCATACAATATTAATTGTTTTGCATACAAAAGCTCGTGTAATGGTAAATAATGTGAATGCTTCTTTTCTTTTGTTTTTTGAGCGATGTGTTTACTTTTTTTAAATGTTTATTAATTTACAAAATACTATATTGTACGGGAAATAAACACATTCAATATCCTTTACAACTCCTTATCGTGTACAAAGGGTTAGTACTTAGTTTGAAGTGTGTAAATGAACAGTATTATTCATTTTACTACGCATTTTGAGAATGGAAAGGTATTTATAATCAATTAATATTTATAAGTACAATTTTTCATTACTTTAAACTTTAGATATATCTTTTTTCCTACAGTTACCTAACAATGTACATGTTCTCTCACTGATTTGAGAAAGCAAAGTGGCCAATTCGCTCATCAGTGAGACAATGTTAACATTGTCTCACTCTAATTACTTTGTCTCACTCCAGATTTGCAACGTGAATGCACGAAATAGTGAGCGTGTAACATGCAGGCAACGTCGTATGCGCGCGAAATACGTTGGCAGCACTGGCTGTAAATCAGCTGGTCAGCTGTTGTACTGTTGAATTTGTCACTTCACATTAAATGTTATATATAAGAAACATAACCTATTTTTACACAGAAGTGAACTTTTACACTTCTGTGTAAAAATAGGTTATGTTTCTTCACCAATTTATTTGTTTTATGGTAACTGTAGGAAAAGTATAATGTGCAACTCGAGTTCAAAGTACAATTGCCTCACTCGAGAAACCATTCTAGTCGGGTAAATATAGGATATGACCTTAAAAAAATTGCAAGAAAACGTTTTATGGTTTTATTTTGTAGAGTTGGGTTTGCAGAATGACATACTAAAAGTTGCCAAAAATCGGTGCACGAGAAAACCACTAAAATCACAATTTAAAATGGCGGCTTTTTTCAACATTGGACAAATTAAAAAAACATATTTCACATGTATTTGTTATGCACATTTTTCGAGATATTGACTTGGGACCACCGCCTGTATTTATTGAGTGGTTAGTACTTCATTTTGATAGGGAACATGTTTTTGGCCGCCATCTTGGATCCGCCATATTGGACATAGATAATTTTTTTTCAATGTAATGATAGTGTTGTGACACATCATTACCAACTACATTTTTACACTGATTTCAATGCCGAAATCCGTTTTTAAATATCTTTATTCATTTAGAAGATATATACAAAAGAAAACTCTGCACCATACATTTCTTATGGACGTTTCGTAGTTTGATATTTTTTTAAAATTATTTTTCTTATATCTCCAGTTCTTATTAACGCTTGTAGTTCGTTCTAGGCTTAAAATATTCAGTAATGTAAGGGCTTTCATTTGAGCTCTTGATCATTAAAATCAGACGAGTTAAAGACCTGCTACGAACCTCAGAACAATATTAAATTTAACTTTTTAGAAATATATTTTTATTAAAAGATTTATAACTCGGGTTGTTAATACGTCACCGAGTTCTTTCTGGTCTCAAATTACTCAGTAAATGTTTGGCTTTAATTTTATTGATCATTAAACAAAATCTGACAATTTTAAAATGAGCCATGGACCATAATTTAACATTAGAATGTATTTATATTAAAAATTTGTCTTTAGTTAAAGACGTATATTCCTAATTCTAAATAACTCCCAAAACTCTTTATTGTCTTAAATAATTCGCCAAAATATTGACTTTTATTTTAGCTATGGATTACTTTTCAGGAGTTATTAGGGTTTGGGATATATGTCCTTAACTAAAGACAAATTTCAAAATAAATACATTTTAATGTTAAATTATGGTCCATGGCTCATTTTAAAATTGTCAGATTTTGTTTAGTGATTAATAAAATCAAAGCTAAACATTCACTGAGTAATTTGAGACAATAAAGAACTTGGTGACGTATTAACAACCCGAGTTATAAATATTTTAATAAAAATATATTTCTAAAAAGTTAAATTTAATATTGTTCTGAGGTTCGTAGCAGGTCTTTAACTCGTCTGATTTTAATGATCAAGAGCTCAAATGAAAGCCCTTACATTACTGAATATTTTAAGCCTAGAACGAACTACAAGCGTTAATAAGAACTGGAGATATAAGAAAAATAATTAAAAAAAAATATCAAACTACGAAACGTCCATAAGAAATGTATGGTGCAAAGTTTTCTTTTGTATATATCTTCTAAATGAATAAAGATATTTAAAAACGGATTTCGGCATTGAAATCAGTGTAAAAATGTAGTTGGTAATGATGTGTCACAACACTATCATTACATTGAAAAAAAATTATCTATGTCCAATATGGCGGATCCAAGATGGCGGCCAAAAACATGTTCCCTATCAAAATGAAGTACTAACCACTCAATAAATACAGGCGGTGGTCCCAAGTCAATATCTCGAAAAATGTGCATAGCAAATGCATGTGAAATATGTTTTTTTAATTTGTCCAATGTTGAAAAAAGCCGCCATTTTAAATTGTGATTTTAGTGGTTTTCTCGTGCACCGATTTTTGGCAACTTTTAGTATGTCATTCTGCAAACCCAACTCTACAAAATAAAACCATAAAACGTTTTCTTGCAATTTTTTTAACGGTCCCTATGTAAGTTTGTTTAGTTTGCCTGGACTATTCCTCACTCGCCTACGGCTCGTGAGTAAGGATTTCTCTCGAGTGAGTCAATTGCTCACTTTTCTCACTAGTTGCACAAATAACTATATTCTGTTCATTCTGTACTTGACAAGCAATCAAGTAATTCAAATTTTATTATTTACGCGGAATTGAAAAATGTCAAAAACAAGTTTAAACGCATTATAAAGAGTCACCGCATTTGGTTTAAGGGAGGAATGTTAATTAAAACTAACCACAGAGAAACAAATTAAAATTCCTTTGCAGAAATTATCAACAAGGCGATGTTTTAACGGTATCACTCGGAACATTTTTAGTATTCCATTTTTATTTTGAATCAATTCGATCATTTGAAATTTTAAAATAAAGTTGTTTTTACGAAAAGTCAATTCATATAAACGGTAAAGTTCATTATAAATTGTACAATGAACATGTCGTTAATATATCCCAGCTCTTTCAGTTCTGTGTGTTTTATTGATGTCCTTTTGTTTAATGTTTTATTTGAATCCACAAATTTTGTATATTTTTTTTTCATTTCTTTAGTTATAAATAAATGATACTTTGTGATAGCTAGTGCTTTAAATAGTAAAAAGTACTTTTGGAAAATCTGTTAACGGAAATCTTGCAAGGTTTGCAAAATGAATAATGAAAAATATAAATCTCTGAAACCATTATATAAAATTATTGTAAGAGATTGGAAAAACTATAATTTAAAGATTGTAATCAGATTTTATTATTTTTTAGTTGCACTTTTGGACATTATTATTCACCTTCTAGATAAAATTAGGATCAAATGGTACAAGCTTGATTGAAGCGTCAGGGAATAATGTAATTATAGACATTTATCGATTATTAAAATGTTACGCTACTATGTGCACAGTTTTACCCAAATATTAGTGAAGGATGAGTGTAGGATGAGTGGCGCGATCTTGTAGTGTTGTTAGTGACTAAGGCCAACATGTTCGTTAGCCACCGCTGTTGTGGCGCTTACTGTAACTAGTTACTAAACCAAACATTAATAATACGATCAGCTGGATCCAGTTTCCCATATAAAAGATTCTGACTTTTTTAGGATTGACCAGGCAAGTGTATTCAAGCCTACACGTCTACTCAGCTATCTAGATAGTATTTAATTTGGAATTTTATTTAACGGTGACGAGATATTACGACATTGATAAAACTAAATGCGGTTAAGTCTTGGAAACAAAAAATATTCTGGTGTAAAAACATCTTGTACGAAACAGAGAACAAATGTCTCTGTCGTAAAGACAATGTTAAATGCTTGTATTCAGCCCTTGATAGTCTCATTTACCTCTGATTGTATATATTTTATTTAAATAATCTCTTTATCTTCCTTAAAACATATTGTTTAAACTTTTGATACCACATGATATTAAACAATCACAAAAAACTCCAATAAATAGACCTTTAAATTCATACTTTATTGTAGTTTTATGGAAGCTAGAAACGATTTTAGTGCCCATATGACTTTACAGATTATAATGGTTTTATTTGTAAATTAGTAGATTATTACTTATTATAACTTGATAGCACTAATAGTTTTGGCAGAGTAGCTGAGTTTTTGTTGTAGTAAAAAAATCTACTTCTGAAAACCAACCGAGACTAATTTAATTCTTTACAATTAATTAGATAAATGTGTCAAAATATTAAAGTTTTAACAATCCGAAAACAAAACTGCAGTTCCAATGTCTCATAAAATCCTAACTGCCAATTTAGCCTAGAAGAGCAGTCAAAAGCTCAACTAGGAACTCAGCGCAAACAATGATCATAGTAATTACTCCAGTTGCTCGAGTTGTTGTTCTCCGTCGAGAGATGACTATTGTTGTGATATGATGTAAGTTGACTTGTCTGCTTTAACTTTAGAGACAAGTTTTACGCTATGTGCATGGTTAAAGATTATTTTTCAACTAGTAGTGTTGTTTCTGTATTTTGGTATTCCATTAAATATGTTTTCATCACTCCGTAACGAAAGTAACTATTTTCGATAACAGCTGACATCAATGAGAGTAGTCGTTTCCCAAGCTCTAATTTAGGGTGAGGGAAAATGGATCGGCTGATTTTCCTCGCTATAAATTTACTTTCCCTCGCTCTCAATTAGTTCACCATTTACTCACTACGTGTGCTAGTGTTTTGATACGATTTAATTTAATGATTTGAATCAGCTGTATTTATTGTTAAAAGTTGTTTTATTGTTTTATTTTACTGTTTAAACCAAATTTACTAAGAAAAAAACGTAGCCTTCCTTTAGAATATTTTATTTTTATGTTTTAAAATTTAATCGAAAATGTATGTAGGTTTTCTTTTAGAATATTTTATTTAATTTTTATGTTTAATCAAATTTAATTGAGAAATACATTAATTGTAATATTACTGAGGTCTGCTATTCTGTGTTTGTGTATTTATGCGTCGTGATGAAAAGTATACTTCAATAACTCGTACCAAAAGTTATTATCCGGCACTTGATCCATTATTCCCGTCCTCGGCTTCGCCTCGTACGTGAAAATAGCTCTCACATACTCGGCTTCGCCTAGCACGTGAAATTGGGGTTCCCTGCGTTCGACTTCGCCTCACACAAAAACTAAGCACGCGCCAGGAAAATGCCACTTTCGTTCCTAGTAATGAAATACTATTCTGTTGAGGTATAGACGACAACGAACTTATATCCAAGAGTCATTTCTCATATAAAACCAATTCTTTTTACAAAAAAACTTTTAGTTATGGAAAATACCAATAGGAAAAACAATTAAGGAAATTCTATACGGATAGTTGAATTGATTACTGAAATATAAAAGGTAATTGAAATAGTTCATATACATTTACACATAATGATCACAATATAATTTAATTTTAAGAACTGTCAAATGAGACCTTTCCAAATATCAACCCACCAAATTTTAATCAATCAAAAAGGCAATCGAGTAAATGGCAGTGTTCCAAAAATCCTGCCATTTCTGATAGGAATCCGAAATGCTATGAGAATCTATAAATCTTATCCGAAACTGTATTCCCTAATAAATCACATTAAAAAGTTTGCAACATGTTTGCAAATCTACAACGATTATAAGGAACGTGATTTATAATGAATTAAAGGTAATTTAAAGTAAATTGTATATATGTATATATATGCCATGTTTAGGTTATACCACAAATACATACTTTCTATTTGGTTACGTATAAATGGGCCTTAACACGCAATATAATTATAACCTTGTATATTTCAACTTTTTTTGCAATATGATACAAATATATTTTGCAAAAATTTTAAAGAAAATTTTAGGTCAAAAATCAACATGCGGAACAAACGGTGGTGGTCCACTATCAGTATTATGTTTGTCCATCTAGTGACGGTGGTAGTTCAAACTGGTGGTAGGTGGTGTTGGGCGGCTTAACGGTCCAAGGAGCAGGGGTGGCTGGCAGCTCGATGCGGGAGAAGATGAAGTGTCTCCCGTACGACCCTCTCCGAGGACAGTAGCTGTTTGAAGCCTCCCATTCGGGACCTCATCTGGCTTGGCGAACCACTTAATCAATCACTAAATCAATAACGACGAGAATTAGGACAAAAAACAAACACATTAAACAATTTACACAGATACATTTTAACAAAACCGAATGGTCTTGACAGAAACATGTTTCAGAAATGCGGACGTTGACTCCGGGTCTGCAGGTCTGCTGCGAAACGACCCAACTCCAAACCAAATCCGGTGACAAAACACTATAATAAAACTGAGGCGTGACATAGCCTGGAGTGTGTGGATGAGTCACTTCTCAAATTTAACATTAATATTAGGGATAAAAACCGTATAATAATTATCTGCTTTAACAACTCATGTTTGGTAAACTACAACTGTTGACATTTAACTGTGTTCTTTGTACAAAGTTTGTACAAAGTACCAACATTACGGCAAACTTCACCAAGCTAGTTATGAAACTTTGATTATAAGACAGACATTGTAACTAGGAACAAAACTAAACTCGATTGAGATATCAATGGTTATCAAACAAACAACTATATATATGTTATATAGGGCCGCTTTCCCAATCCCCAAGTGTGGTTTAAGTTAAACTAATTTAAATTTAAACTATAGTTTAAACTCTATATCACTTTCCCGACTGTCCAGTTGCGTTGGTTTAATTTATCCTTGTATACAACAGTGTTGGCACTACTTATTCATCATTTCATCTACATTTTTGAAGGTAGCTGTTTTTCTACTTATTCCAAGGCCTTTGGGAAATTCACAAGCTCATATCATATGATATTTTTACACTTTGTCAAACAAACTGCAAATTGTCTTTACAAATTGTCAAACATGTGTTTTTGACATCACCTAAAATTATGTTATGTAAACATTACGTTTCATTTTTATTAAAGTTTCCTGTCAAGCTACATTGATTCGCCTAACGCAATTTAAACCGGTAACTAATCTTATTTCAAAATGGTTGTTCAAAGTTTTACTCCGTCCATCAGAAGTGAGCACGGGAAATTATTGGAATTCAGTCCGTTTAATATTTCGGAGGAAGAATGTTCCAAATTGATATTTGAAGACAGATTACAACTTGTGAACGGAGATGGAATTATGGTCGATGAGGTACATTTATAAATTATATATAAACTACTATAATAAGGCAATAAATATAAAAGGTTACGTTAGTATTTAATAACCAATTGTGTATCTGAATTAACCTTAGGATACAGGCTCGATCCATGGATATTTTCTTACTTAGCTCCAATCTTTAAGTGGTATTTAGCAATAAGTCAACATACAAAAATAACATGAAGGGTTGTTAGAATAAAGGAAATTGATTCATGTCTGTTCATTTGTAGTTTATCTACAATAGTTCTTAGCATACCATTTGTTTTAAAATAATTATTTTAAAATATAAATAGCCCAGACGACTTGTTTTACAAAACCAAACAGAATAAAATATGTGTAAACAATCTCCAAACCCAAGTTAAGAATAGTATTTTTATAAATATCGTGGGCTATAAATTAAAAATAGTTTGCGGAATTATTTAGACCAATATCGGGGTCGTAGGGTATTGAAAATTGCAATAGTATAAGTTTTACTTCCTATTTAACAGAAGAAAATAAACATAGCAAGCAATAATCGTACTCTAACCTACTCTACCCATGCTGGCTGGATAGCTAAGGGCTGGTCGCCTAACATTCAAGAGGTCATCAGTTTGATCCTGAGAAAAGTCAGAACTTTTTTGATGGTTCAAAACTGGACCCAGCTGTCCCTTATCCTGAAAAATGAAAAAGCTGACTTAGTCAGTACCAAAGCTACACAGATTACCACACAATTCTACACTCATCCTTCACTCGTATTTTAGTTAAGATACGCATCTAGATGGCCTCCTCATCTCAATTGATAATGACAATAGTTATGGGATATCATTGTCTAACAAAAGTGATCTCAACAGGTGATAATTTCGGTGGAGCAGAGTGAACAAGGGGCAAACATGTTCGACGTGTTTCAGTACAGTCAGGACAAAAACCTCGTGTTAAGAACAATGAGTCACGTGACCAAGGACTTGGAAACCTTGTCTGAGGTTAGGAAGATGACGTCAAAACTGCTGAGGATTACTAACATGGCTGACGTATACAGGTGAGTATGGAAAGAACGGGAAAGAAGTGTGAGGAGTTAAGTTAACATACATACTCTATTCTTACCTATGTTGAAGACCTGACTGTATACAATGGAAAGTACGTGGTATTAGTGCTAACACTTTTACCAAGACGCAACAGATAACATTGGCCAGAAAACATAGCTTACTCGCTTGTTGGGCTTCTTGTACTGTTTAGTAGGATACATCAAACATAAAAATGCTTAGTAGTTTTGGAGAAGATACTGGTGCTGATGTGTAGATTGGTGTTAAAATATTATTCATATCGATATCAGTTTACAGCGAAATTCAGAAAGAAGAATTAAGTTTTTTTTCAAATGTTATATAATAGTAGGAAACACCTAATTTATTAGGAAAAGGCAATGTCCAATAAATAAAAACACTTTCCCTCTTTTAGAAAACTCTTTTATAAAACTAGAATGGCTGTTACGCACATGTGATAAATGTTGTATGCCTCAAAAATCGTATCGCAAAGTACACTTTCCAACTTATAAGCTAAAACCACTCATACATATAATGTAACGTCATTAGAAGGACGGTAGAAAAAATACTTTTCCTAATACCAATATTTGCATATACGGTATATTTTCAGAGTGTTCATGGTGGCAACAGATCTTGAGCGAAAGACGGGGACCAGAGTCAACGCAGAGTTGCCCAAGACGGAGTGTGAGACTCTGATCCTGGAAGGTGCGAATGTTCTGTTGCTAAGGAGACTCGCCATGAGTCGACTGACAGGCGAGGTTACAGCGAGAACTGTCAACAATGATGGCGAGCTTTGTGAGGCCCACTACGTGGTAATGACCGACGTTGATTTGATCATAGTTAAATGTAACAGAATTAACTTAGCCATCGCATCACCATAAGATGGCTGTAATCATGTGAACTTGTTGGTGCAAACTATTGTGTCCAAATATTGCACCGCAAACAATTCTCCATTTACTATACACAGAGTAGACTTCATCCAATATAAAAATGAGTAGCCATAATACAACAAAAAACATTCATCTGTAAAACATAAGTTGTGAGTTTAGAGTAGCCTTGTTACTCCCCAGGAAGTAAAAGCCTTTTAAGCTCCTAAAAAAGGCATCTGTTGTAAAATCTGTTGTAACCTTCTTTTGTGCATCGATTGATTTAATCGGTTTTAGCTTATTTTTGTATTATTGACAATTGTTCAACATATTGATAGTATAATATATGCTAACACAATCGTAATAGACTATATGATTAACTTACTAAACAGTTTTTCTTTAGACCTTAACGTAAGAAAATTTGTTTGTTTCCCGGCTTGATTTTATAACAATAATGTTGTAACTAAACGAAAAGTATAGTTCATCACACGGGCAAATATACCTTAGGCCCAGTATTAATCATGTTAAGAATCAATGAAAATTCCCTATTAAACAATACCTACGTATGTGCTTTCATTCCATTCGAATTTAATTCTATGTTAATTTACCACAGGTGAAAGACGTTACACATGATGTGATACAGGTTACAAGAGTGGTAGGATCAGAGACGATGACCACAGTGATGACGTCATCAGGTAGGATCATACGTCACCAGTGGTCCACGTCACAGTATAGGCTACAGTCACAATCCATGTGGAAAGAAGGGGAGCCCCTCCAAGGGGTGGGGGAGGTAGAGAAAGAGGTCGAGGAAGAGGTCGAGGAAGAGGTTGAGGAAGAGGTTGAGGAAGAGGTTGAGGAAGAGGTGGAAAATGGAGAGCCTACAGTTGATATGGACGCCTACTGGAAGAGGAAGCAGGAAGAGCTTGAGGTTCTAGGAGACTACTCGGTCCGTTGCTCCGTTGTAAGTATTTAATAATTTAATACAAACAATTTTGTTAAAATCAATAATCATTGATATTGAATTGATATGATGAGGTATTACCATAGGACTCCTAATATTGTCGATGTAACGATGTCGATTTCAAACCCGAAGGTTCGTCATCAGTCGGGGTCTAGGTTGACTAAGTTTCAAAAGCTGTATCCCCCTGAAGGGTTTCGTAGAAGATATGATCATACTGAATACTTTACAATAAACACGAATTTGACATATCAATTAGGGACAAAAACCAAGGTTTTGAAATATGGGTTAACCTTACTTTTACCTGGAAACAAGTTGCCAACATATCTAGGAACCCCAACGGATGGATACAACTTTGAAATTTGGTTGACCTATATTCCACCTGATATCAACCTTTGAGTTTGAATTAAAATCGATTTCGTTGGATCGACAATATTAGGTTTGCTAAGGTAAGACCTCATCATATCAAATTGATATAAGCAATCCAGAGGCTAAAAAAATTATTGATGATTGACAATTACCATTCCAACAACTTACTGAACATTGTGACCATTAACAAATTAAATACAATATTCAAAATATCATTTGGTTAAATGAGAGATGAACAATTGTATAAATATATGAACTTAAGAAAAAAGTAAGGGAAATTCTCAAAAGTTTTAGTTAAATTAAAATATGAATAACTGTACTTTATTATTGTATTTTTATTGATGAATACAACATTCTTGTGACATAATTATTTAAACCGTAAATAACATACTATATTCACTAGAAGTACTGTATTGTATTGTACAAGTATTGTAGGTAGTTGTTGTAAAACGAGTTGAAAAAGGGTGTTAAATAAAAAAATATTGTGTTCAAACTTTGATAAGTTGTAAACACAGTAGATTATTTTTTATTTATTTTCGTCCCAGCTCATAAAATAGTTGTAACCGTGGTTTAGTCGCTTGTTGCGTCATAATCACGTAGGTACCATGTCCAGAAATATCACGTTGTTGTGCTAGTCGGTCGCTTGGACATCATTATGTTTACATGAACACAAACACACGTACGTTGTTACTAAAATTTCAAATGGTTCTTCTGGACGGAATACAGGCCTGTGGCCTGTGACAAACTGTACTTAATTAATTGTAAGTCGTTGCATCTGGCTGGAAAACTCTCTTTCAGTATGAAGTAACATTCAGTGATCATGACGCAACTAGCGTCAAAACCGTGGATGTAGATACAACTATTTTTAATCTAAGACGAAAATTAAAGGTAAATAAACTACTATATATTTATCTTACTAGTTCAGGGGCAAACCACAACAATGAATAGATTGAAAACTTTTATATCAAATTCAAGGTAGACGTTACATGTAAATTGACATTGACTATCAGTAATCAGTTTGCTATTCATAGAGAACCTAGTTAGAACCATCCCATTATGAGACGATGTTCATAATTTAGCTACGAATCAAAATGAAGTTTCTTTTTTTTATTAGGTGATACATTTGAATTTAAAGTCATTATTGTTTCCTTCTTAGAAAAGAACTTCTTTTACACAATGACTTATCAGCTCATCGTACCTTCAAAAGTAAATCTTTTGTTACAACTGGAAAACAGTTACAGTAAAAAATGTGGTTATATACAAAATCGTATTGTGAATATAATAGTTAACTCTGTTCATATTCTAGCAAACAAAAACGTGGAATTACTTATGAAAATAAAAATACAAATTCCATATTAATTTGAGTGTTGAACACATATTTATCTATTCTAGTCCGTTCATTATCAATAACTAAATAATATTAATTAAATATTTACATTTACCTAAAGTAAAAATAATGCATCATCAATGTAATCATTGCTACCATAAAACATAACAAGTGCAAGTGCTTTTTGTAATATTAATTAATTATTATTAGAACATTGAAACCAATTAATCATTTAATGTTACATGCTATACTTTCTCTTTTCCAGGCACATGATATGTTAGCTGACCTGATGAAGAATATTCTTTTCGAAAAGCCAACTGATCCGATCGATTTTGCAGATAAGTTTCTCTCGGAGTTTTTGGGCATTTCTAGAGAAAACGGAAATGAAAGTCCAAAGTATGTTTAAGACATTGTGAATACCCATTGGTTGACTTTGATCTAACCTTGACCTATGTAGAAGAAATCCCATATCTACAAAAATAGTTTTAAACATTCCTAAATTTGAAATCTTGTACCATAAACTATTTCTGTCTTATGAACCCATCATAAATTATGAATACACCTATATACAATAAATACTAAATCATAAATGTAATACAAGTTTTATGATTCAAACGAAATTCTGTCAGTGCTATTTGTCCATTTCAAATTTAAATTAAGCTAATCAACCGATTTAAATATAGTTACAAATATTCAGGAGTCACATTTCACCTGTTAAAGCATAAGTATGTGCCGCTCTTTCTTGGCCTAACAAATAATGAGATGCTTATACTCCACTGACCGCAAATTTTGATACCAGGAAACCATTTAATTAAATGTCGGGAAAAAGGTTATAGTGCTTGCCTTCAATTCTGAAGGCTGTTCGTTCGATTACAACAAGCACGATAGTTTCTAGATCCAAATAAATTAGTTATCTGGATGATTAAATTTTAAAATAGGAATAAACATTAAAATTACTAGGACTCTGTATTATCTTTACCTAAAATACTCACCTCCTTCCATTGTTTTCAGTGTTAGCAGTAAGACGCTTCAAAACACTTCCTTTTAAAACCCAGTAGTCAAATGGTGTTCGGTGTACAAATAAGTAAGTATGTCAGGGAATCTTGAAAACTTTCTTTTTATCGTGGACGAGATTCTTAGAAGGGCTTTCGTAATCCAAGATAGATGTTACAACCCTACCTACTTATAATTGACACATCCTATCCAAATCAACTTAATAAAAGTAATTGAAGTAAAAAAACTACGATAGCCTAAAAATATCTTCATCACGGCAAACCTGCATTCTAAGTGAATTCCTATTTTCTTTATTAGATTTTTATTTTTAATTAACGATCTCGTAAAAAATGTTATGTTTATTAACTAATTAAATACCGTAACATTAGTTTAACGAGTATTTAGATTCCCTGCTGCAGGAAGGTAATATTTTTTTTTTTTTTTGTGAAATGTCAATAGTTTAGTTTGTGATTAAAAACATCCCAAAATTAATCAAAATACATTCAAAGACAAGCAAACTACAACAGTTTACTTTATTCTCCAGAAAAATAAGATGTGAATTTCAAATATACATTTTTTCTTAATAATTGAGTACATAACTATGTGTGAACGTACCAAAATATTTGTTTTTAAGCTGTAAAAAGTGGTTTTGAAATAAACCGTGAACTTATGTTTTTACGGACAAAACCCACCAATGAATACCTATAAATCTATAAAACCTATAACCTATCAACCTGTAACCTATAAACGACCGTTCCTATAGTCCCATCGTGCCGGTTCGCAAAATCTGTTCAGTCAAAATTTTAGTTCGGACTTTTTGTTTCTTGTATTTTACTTTCAAAATACATTAACATTGGATTTCATTGAAAATAAATTAAATTTAAAATAAGAATAGTTAATAATATGCAGAGTAAACTGTTATGGTATGTATTAATTCATTCGAGTAAAGTATTGTCAATCAATGGTGGTTAACATTGCCAAGCCCTTTGCATAATCATAACCAAGATACGAAGGGTAACACTTCGGTTCATTTGTTTATAATGTCTGTTGGATGCTTGTTGTTTGCTAAAACTTTCCAATGATTTCGAATAATAATCGAGTGATAGTTCCTAACAAGCACACAGACGCAAGCTTTGATGATAGTAGATAGCACTAACTTTGATATTATGTCGAACTTTAACTTCATTAACTGAATTGATGGGCAAAATTATTTTAAGATTAGTTAGAACATTTCAACATTAGCTTCAACTTGGAAGGTCAAGAAAAAGTGTTTATAATAAATTAAATTATTTAGCTTATATTTAAAACAACCCCTTCCTTAGTTATTACTAAATACTCTCAAATACAAAGCAATTTCTTTAAGTCTATGATTACGTTAGTGGTTATTATTAAAACTATAAGATAAGTATTGTATAATATCAGGAGTATTTTTATTACAGCGTATTAGTTCCTAAAGAGTTTATTAAACCGATGGTCTTTGTTAACCTTCAGTTTGCTCGTCTATTTAGCCTCGGGTGTGTGTGTAAGCATAGAGAAGTAAGATATAGTAAGAATATATAGAAGATATAGATATAGTAATATCTATATATAGTAAGAAGATTTAGTAAGATATCTTACTTCTCTGAGGTGTAGGACTATCAATGAATGAAGCTGGTATAATGCAACAGTGCACAGTATACAGGGTGAACAGCTTAAATGTGCCACAACTGGAAACTATTATATTTATAAATATATCTCAGAATATATTATATTTAGACAAAACAATGAAGTTTTGCAAAAGTTGTCGCCATTTTCAAACATGGTGGTTAATTTGGAGAATCCTTGCTGTATACCCTTTTATTACAATTAGCTACGGTATTGATTTAGAATGTAATTTTGATTTAAAAATGTTTTTTTAAGAATTTTTTTTCTCTAAGGCTACTCGTTTGGAAGTTACAGAGTTGTTACGCCTAAGAAAAACTGCTTGATGTGTAAATTCTGCATCTATATTGGAAAATGGCGGTTTTTTTTTTACAGTGGACTTTTGATTTTAATGTATTTAATTAAAACGCGTATATTATGTTAATTTAAGCCTGCGTGGTTAAGAGCCGTGTCGATACATTACTATAATTTACTTTTGTGTTTCCTAAATATTTCAAAGTGTAAAATGTATTTAAATGTTTAAATTAGCGTTAAGCCATATAGGTAATTGATTACAATCTATGTTTATTATAATTTTGATGAAGTTCTCACAACTTTTTTTTCTCTGCAAGACACTTAATCCATATAGGCCTTTTTGTTTTTTACATTTGAATATAATTTTATACCAGTTATTTTCTCAGTCACAAATAATATTTTTTTTTAATTTTGTAGCGCCTTATCTCTTGATTATTTTTTAGTAATTAGGTCATTGTGTAATTAGTTTAGTAATTAGTATACACAATACTAATTACTAAAACCCTGTAGAAAATAGGCTTAAAATTAATTTATTCATATTAGGGCGTGTAATATATCCCTGCAAACTAAAACCCTTTGAGCTTGTGTTGCTGCATTTTCTCATCTTAAATGGATTATTTTATGAAATTGGATCAAATTATTTGATCCCAATTATAAAACCAGCTAGATTAAATGTAATTGGTTTGTAATATTAAGAGCTTTCCTTTTCCATTCTGTCACATACTGAATACTGTATTCGTAATGTAAATTTATGCTACGGGTATTTATAAACTCAGTCATGAACTAATGTAGCACGATCGTCGCTTAATCATTTTATATGGTTAACAGATAATTAATGTTGTATAATGTAATATAATATAATTTTTTACCGATCCACTAATGCAAGGAAAATATATATTTATATTTTAACAGATGGATACTTATAAATGTACCATTTGTGGTAGCAGATATTTAAGTCAATTTATTTCAATACGTGAAGACGTAACACACAATTCCAAACTAGATCAAATAAAAAAATACATTATTTTGATTGTGCTTTTTTTACAAATGAACTAGTTCCAAATCATTCATTGGAACTATAAAATCAAGATATATCAAACTCTTTGTTGTGGTTTCAAAATCTGCGTTTCGCTGAAACTAAATGATATATTATTGAATCTGTGGAGAATCTCAATAGGTCAAAGGTAGAGTTGGATCCATCGCAGGAGATAGTGACTGCCTTTTTCGATCTTTTTAAGATTTAGGATGGGCACACAAGAAATACCATCAGAGGTTTTTGATGATACCGAACATGATTTTCGTAATTGAGAATGATTGTGTATTATGTCATAAACTCTTAAAAAAATAACCATAACTTAAAGTTACAAGTTTTAGGTTACTATACTATACGTAATTCCGAGTTTACGTTTCTTTTGATTTATTTGAAAGGTAATAGTGGTTGGAGAGAATAAACGTGTTCAATATTTTTGTAAACAAATTGATACACAATTTGTAAATGCAAGTCATCAAGTTTGATACTGACTTAGGGAAAATATCATAGATATTGTAAAAATGCAGCTTTTTAGGTCATTATCACAAAACGAATCTTGCCCGGTCTAACAGTGATATTAAGCATTAGATCAATAATTAAATGCAGTATTTAACTATATTGTAAAATGTATTAGAAAACACTATAAGGGTTTTTTGAAGCATACAAATGTGTATTCAAAATATTTTACATATATTTCATAAAATATCCGGAAGGACTGAAGTGTAATACTAAGTGGTGATAGTGGGAATCGTATTCTGGTCAAAAACATTAAATATACAGCTTGTTCCAGAGTAATTCCGAAGTACTTAGGCCTAGTAACTCTATGTGGACAGTTGATGTTGTAAATTAACAAGTTTCCCTTGGTTCAACTTGAGTAGAAATATATTGTACTTTGGTTGTAACATAATAACATAAATAGGTTTAACAAAATCCTCTTCATTTTCAAATTACATCTGTAGTTGTTTTATTTTTGTATTCTTTACCATATCACATGCAGTATTTCAAACTGTAAATTAAAATTGACAATTAAATCCAAATTAATTATTTTAAATTAAAATTTTATTTTTTTTACAAAAGTTGGTCCAGTTTCATTCATTTTCACTGTTGTTTATGCATGTGGATTTTTTTTAAACAAACGATTTTATGTGCAACCAGCCTAATTTATTAAGGGGAAGTCTCTAACATTTTTGTGTTTTTGCAGGTATTTTAATCCAACCTTCTTGCACGGAAGTCCAAAACCCTAACCACTAAAAAGCCGTAACAATTAGGCGTACAGCAACCATTCAATTCACTACGTGTCTTTTAAAGCTATACACAATAGATAGGAAAGAAATTGCAAAATTGTATGTGTTTACGTTTGAAAGTTTTATAGATTTGTCGCACTATACTCAACCAAAATATTAATGGATGTTATTTTATGGAAACATCAAAACAAATAAGTGAATCAGTTTTGAATCTAGGTCTTACCATGAGACCTATGGCTATTGCTTATTTTAATCTGGTAATTTTGCTATAGTATGGTTCACTAGAAAAAATATTATATTTTATAAATTATAGCATAATTAAAGTAAGCTCAGTTTTAATAAAACTAAAACATAGGTTAAGTTATCATAATAACGATTTAAAAAGTATCCATACGTGATAATTTAGCGATACTTTAGCGAATGGAGTTAATGTCCATCAAATCTCTCTAGTGGTAGATCATTAAGTCGCTTCATCAGAACCGGGAAACCCATTCAGTGCTTTTTGCTGCGAAGCTTTCAATTAGGTTCATTAGTGAGAGGTTTAGCTGAAAAGCCGAACTAAACTGTGCTACGTAATTGATTAGTTTTAATTTAAAGTAACAGTTTGCTATCTAGAAATAGTTTAGATCACTTAAAAAGTACGAAATCGAAGATCTAACTAGAATATTTTCGATAAAATATGCAATGGTAAGAATCTTGTAAAGTGATGATTATTTAATTTAAACATTTTTTAAATGATTTTAAAACCTTGGGTCTTTAAATCAATTGAAATACAGGGATGCCGCTAATCGTTGCCGTTCCGTAGCTTGTAAATAAACAAAATCTTAAATCAATTTACTGTATAACAGAAAAGCTTGGAAAGGCGTGTTATAGGTTTTTTCAATAACGGGTTTTTTTTTCAAACATGCCAGTGATTGGATTTTGGTGTTTAAATCTAAGATATTTTTTATAAATTTACTTAACCTTTTTTATACTGACGTATTATGTTTTTGCATTATTTCAGAATAGTTTTGTATATGAGGTAGAGCTATTTATATTGATAACTAGTTATGTTACAGATACATACCAAAAGACAAATAGAATTACAGTAATGTAAATGTAAGACATGTAGAATTAATGCATAAATGTACGCTGCAATATTTACTTTTGATGCATCGTGACTGCAGTACTTCAACATTAATGATGATTTCTTCGTCATTACTGCATTAGGTGTACCTCTAACGGTTGTTGTCCGTTAATACATGTTAAGATAAGGCTGTCGGTGCATGCGGCACAGTCCACTGTCTTGTATGGAGCGGAAATGAGCATATGCAATCCACAATGCGATATACCAATAGCGTTTAAACACGATTCGTTTTGGTGGTAACTACAGCTATTCAGTGGAAGTACAGAAACTAGAAAGAGAACAGACAGAACACAAAACGCAGGTAAAATAGACCTAATATACAATGAAACAAGTATTACCTTGGGTAGAACGGGAAGATAAAGGGGAAGTACTAAAATCCAAGAAGAGAAAGGACAAAACAGGGATCGCAGGGTCAACGGACCAAGTAATTAATCCAGCTAGTCAGACCTTGGGTAGAAAGGCTCCATGGAAAAAGAGGATGGGCACGAGAGATTGGGTTTACACATCACATAGCTTCGGATGGGCTGCAGTTACTATACTGACGGGGCTCGTAGATTCAGGTTGGGCAAGGTCGTGTCCAAGATGCACGGATCTTGGGTCGTGTCAGCTCAACGATATTTTTACATCGTTGTGTCAGCTTTGGCCTAACTGCTGCGCAGACATTCCGAACAACGCAGAAAGAGCTGGTCCGCGTTGAGTTAAGCCGGGTTTTCCTAGGCGCAGAATCGGCGAGCGGAGAGAGGAACGCGGAGAGCGGACTCCACATGTCTTAGGCAATTTAATGTTACTGTTTTCCTAGAAGCGGAGCGGAATGCCATGTCAATTTCAATTCCGCTCTCCGCGTTCCTCTCTCCGCTCTCCGCTTCCGCGCCTAGGTAAACCCAGCTTTAGGAACCATTTTGTGGTTTACGTAAAGTATTGCCGCTGTTGGTAAGTCATTACTAAGATTACAGAGTATGAGGACACAAAGTAATCGTTTTCCATGACATTTTTCGCACAAAAAAGATTAAGTATCGGTTTGCTGTATATTTTCGAACATAAATTGAACGTAAAATACGATGTTAAATTCACATAAAGCCC
The DNA here is from genome assembly GCF_028750875.1 of Macrosteles quadrilineatus. Lineage (NCBI taxonomy): Eukaryota > Metazoa > Arthropoda > Insecta > Hemiptera > Cicadellidae > Macrosteles > Macrosteles quadrilineatus. The sequence continues at coordinate 64,632,607 of NW_026542597.1, forward strand.
TTTGAGTGCCATTGCAATGTACTGTGGCTGACACACGATTCCAGGACTGTTATCACACAGTAAAAGAGGTGTTTTCGTTAGAGGTCTGTTTAACAGAAGTCTCGCATTTCACCATGGCCAACTGTGTGTATGTAATATAATCACCTAAAGTGACTAGTTTCAAATCGAGTTTAAGTTTAACTGAGAGAGGGTTTAAAAATAACACTTTTTTCTGGAGTGAAGAATCGTATATTTACTACAGTATACTGCACCGCTATTTCAGGCTAACCAACCTACTAAACGTAAATGCTCATTGATGATTCTTAAGACCTTTAGTAGTATACAAAAAAGCCTCACATTATTATTTGAATTTAATACTCGACTAAAATTTCCTCTTTGCGATCTCGACAGCTTTTTCGTTAACAATAATAACTGTCATGTTACTTTTAGAAAATGTATTATTTCCTGTTTGCTCAAGGAGAGAAATGTTGACAAAGTCAAATCCAACCACTTTCATTGTGTTGTTTTTTTTTCATTAAAATACAAAAATAATATCTGCGACACTTGAATAATTCTAAGAGAAGTTCAGAGTCGTCTTGAAAATACTGTTGCTAACTTTGTTGTAACTTCAGCCTCGGGATAGAGTTTTTATGTTACGTTTCTTGCTCTTTCTAAAAATAGATCAGATTGTTTTTCATAACTTTTAGTATTATAGAAGCACCAGTATGGTACTATGAATTTGATAATTTGATATATTTTTTAAGGTAATGACGGTACTTTGGTATTATACCGACCACACAAATAAATTGACTTCCAAATAACTTTCAATTAGTTTAATAACAAACTATTTTTAACCTAACCTAACCACACTTGGGTTAGGTTATATTAGGTGTGGTCGTTGGGGGGTCGGTATAATACTAAGGTATGGTTATGAATTACCAGTATATGTAAATTTTTGTTTGAATAATTTTAAATATTATGATATTAAAGAGTGTGTATGACATTTACATGATCATATCTTAACAGGCTGTTTTTCGTGGTAAATCATGTATAAGACAAACCCAATTTGTAGGAATTGTGAACAGATTATACTTTAAAAATACCCCCGCCGCAGCAAACCTGCAGACTAAGCGAATTTCAGTTTGCCTGATTGGATTTACACTAAAATATCTCCTTAAAAATATCACATTTATTCCCTATTTAAATAGAATCAGTTTAACACATACTTAGGTTTGCTGCAACAGGCACAAACACCATGAGGTTCACAAACCATGAGGTTTGGTAAAAGTGTTTTTTATGTAAAATGTTAATAGTTAGTAAGAAATAAAAACATTTTCCAAATTTGGGCAAAACATGTTAATAAACAAGCAAACTACAACAGTTTACTTATTCTCCATAAGAATAATATGAGAATTTTAAATTTACAATTTTTTGGAATTTTCTCCGTAACCATTAGGCGCATTGTAACGCTTCAATATACTAAATTATTTGTTTTTTTTAAGCTCTACAAAATTGTTTGGAAAGAAATTGCAAAATTTTATGTTTTTTGGGTCAAAAATGGGAAAAACCCATTTTTACCCCATAAAAGCCCCCATAAACCCCCGTTCCCATGGTCCAATCATGCTGGTTCGCGAACTCGTTCGAATAAACGTAGGTTTACACGTTTGTACCAAATTTCATTAAAATCGGATCATTTTTGCTCGAGTTATCGCGCTAACGGACACACATATATATAAATATATATATATATACTAGCTGACCCGGCGAACTTCGTATCGCCTAAGTTATAGGTTTCCCCTAAGACAGACCGATGGAAAGAAAGTACCGTTACGTTTAATTTTCAAGATGATCTCGTTCGCATCGCTCAATCAACGAAACGGGAAATAGTTTACGTCCGATTCGCATACCTACAGAATTTACACACCAAATTTCATAACGATCGGTGAAGTCGTTCCGGAGGAGTTTGCAGACAAACACTGTGACACGAGAATTTTATATATTATATATATATATATATATATATATATATATATATATATATGAATTTGGACGGATGGTGTTTTTGGCCTCTAGGGACCTCAAAACGAAAAAAAATCGGTCCCGGGTCCAGGTCTTACCATGAGTACTACGGTAATAGCTTATTCCCTATATGGGAAATTCGCTAAAATATATTTATGATATTTTTTTATACAGGTCAATAAGGTTTAAAATCTACATAAAGTATTAGCATATCATCATCATAACATTACATCTGCTCGCAACGTTAAATATACGAGGATGAGTATTTAAATCCTGTGTCATCTAAGTTTGTATAAGGGCTGAAAACTATTCGCAATAAAATAGAGAGCTCGTTCTTGAAGCAGGGATTTCGCAGACCATAACGATAAAGAACTGAAATAGTCCGCATATTTTTGCTCTAGTACCCATTACATTTTGTCTTGTCTTCGCCTCTGCTTCTTGCATTTAAAAGGATAAAGGATTCTTAGGATCCAAAGCTACGTTTTAAACTGAGAATGCCATAGCAACTTTTCTAGAGTATACGTATTTTATTGTATAAAGGTTGCTGCGTCTTTTACTGCTTTCTTGGGAGCATAACTTGTATCTCTTACCTCTGCTCTTCGAACTGTCAAATGTAATTATTTACAGCTGACTTAAATTAATTGATATATTTAATTATTTTTTTTATGTAAACATGGAAAATTTTGAAGCTCATGGAGCGTAGCCCAAGGGAAATATGACAATCAATTGATATAATATTGCATTTTCGTCCTTTTGTGATCTATGTCTCAAATTTCAAGTCCCTAGCCCATTGTGAACTTCTTTTAAAATTGATATAAAAATTTGTATGAAAGCGAGCTAATAAAAACAAGCCCATGGGGCGTGGTCCAAGGGAAATATGAAAATTAAATGATATAATATTGCATTGTCTTCCATTTGTGAGCTATGTTTCAAGTTTCAAGTCTCTAGCTCATCGGAAAGTTATTATAAAATTGATTGCAAAATTTGTACCGGACAAGAAAGCGAGCTAATAAAAACGTTTTAATTTAAAATAACATTTGTATTACAAAATACAAAGCGAAAATTTGAGCTTAACAATATTTAATTAACAGCACCGATACAAAATTTGACTTTTAATGGGACCCAAAAGAAGAGTCCTACAATATACAAAAGTCAATGATGCAACAACAAAAATATTAAATGTGCTTTTGTATACAATTATCATAAAAAGTGGAATTTTCTCTTCTTGATTTAGTTTTCAAAACCGTTGATTCCTCAAAATCTTACCTTTCCCACTACTGAACTTTGCTCACTTCGAATAACTAATGAAGAAAAAAAAGTTGAATTAGAATCATAAGGAAATCGTCCGTAAACAGAATATATTTTGTCTTGTATGTAAGATGTTTGGCGTAAACAACAAGTTTTAGTTCAAAATGATTCAATGCTTTATGAATGTTATTAACAACATGTAAACTGAGAGTATTTTTCAGTAGCAAGTTAGCATTGGTATTGTTCATTCCGTCACCGCCAAATTCAGGTTAGTTATAAATATACGAAGTAAAAATCTGTATTACATTATGGTACTTCTAAACTTAAGTGTTAGAGGCTGTAACCGTATAATAAATTAGACCGAAATATACTGTCTAGGTAGTGTGAAAATTGTATTCCTCAACTAGATGAAATTTACGATTTGGCAAAGATTATCCTCTGCTTTAAAAAAGTAGTACTTTACGCACAAGCTGCATAATATTCTATTCTCAGCTATGTTTGGTTTTATAATCGCTTAATTCACCTCTAAATCAATATTTTGTCACGTTACAAATCAATGATCCGTTGCAACGGTTACAAGTCGTGTAACCGGTTAAGCCGATGCGTCAATGTTACAATCATGTTTAGTTTGTAACCAGATCGTCGTCAGTTTAATTGGATTAGGACGGTTACTGTGTCCAATTATCTTGCCATTGATAACGAAACATGATTGGTGGGAAATAATTGCAATTAACAAACACCGGAGTTGTACCGTTTTGCCAGCGAATATAAGGAGCTGTTTCAGGCACTTATTTCATTGATGATACGCGTTTAAAAGCAACAAGTTTAATTTTCTTTTTATTTATTCGAAAGAATCAGAATTCACAAAAATGTCCACTGTTTTTGGAGGGTGGTACAGTTAACAAGGGTGTAACAACCATAGAGCTACTCTTGAGCGCCTTCAGTTAGATATATACCAGATAGGGTACTTTACTGTAAACTACAGTAGATCTATTGAAGGCGAAACTTGAAACTTCTGATTAGCGATTAGCGGGTCAAATCATGTCATAGAATGACACTTAAAACCTTATATTATGTTTGTTATCGTTAAGAACGTACAAAATAAACGTTTATTTTGGATTAAAATAAACCAACAACTCACAAAATAGTGTGTTTGTTTTAAAAATCTATTATTATAAATAATATTCATTGTATAAAAATGTGTTTGTTTCTGAGACTTTATTTTCAAAGTTGTATAATTTATAATGGATAATTAGATCAGCTAAAGAATATAGTCACCACCAATTTAACAATGTGGTATAACGTGAAACACCTATGATAATCACGGATGAAATATTATAGGGAAAACTAAATTATTGTATCTCTTTAGTTATGTTTTGGACATGTTAAAATGTTAAGAATTTGTTGAATTTGGATTTAACACAAAACCGTGGCCGAAAATATTGTTAGAAAGTTATGAAAGATTGAAATATTAGTACAATTTCACAATAGATTATTATTATTGGGCCTACCTATTCATCTTATGTTTTATTTGTAAATTCGATAATTATCAGAAAACTTCTAGCATCCTAGCATATCCTAAAAGGCCTTTAGTTGTAAATAAACTAAGAAATTTAATTCATTTGTGATTATTACAATATTAAGATAAGTGAATTGAAATGTGTCTTAAAATTTCAAAAATAGTCTTGTAATCATAAATTCCTGACCCTTTTAAACGAATATTTACTACCGTACTAAAAACCCCCTCTTCTTACATTTCGCTTAAACTTTACACTGTTGTAAATTCCATTCTTCTTAGGAAAAGCCTGCATAAAGATTAGTATTCGTAGTTCCAATGTATTCACTGTCTCCTCACACTAAATTACTAAACAGAACAACTAAAAAATACAAAAAAATCTAGAAAACATGTGACCCTGCAAATTAGTCAAACACTTACCAAGCAGCGCAACACTTACCAAGTAGTGTTAGCATCACAGTGCCAAATACCGAAGTCAAGGTTATCAAACACATCATACTTATCAACACAAAACTGAGTTTATACTATATAAGGTGGTATTTCCTGAGAAGGCATCTTTGATGTTCCAAGAACTTTGCGTTCTCCAGAAATTTTCTAAATACCATCTCAGTCATGAGAAACGTAGAGATCAAACAGTCTTGCGATAAAAAGTGTGTGGAATTTGTTTTCATGTGGAAGAGCCTATTGCGATGTATCCACAGTTTCATTTCCAGGTTATAACCTGGCTGTATCTCAACGTTATGACATCAGCGAAATGTTTACTCTATAGAGTAAACATTTCGCTGATGTCATAACGTTGATATTATACTTATTTGGTTTGTATATGACATCTTACAAAGCAGCCAATCTAACGAAGAATAACAGGCCATCCTATGATTAAGGCTAAAGTGCCATGATTATGATGTAAAAGTAATTTCGCAATCCGGTGTTTCCTGAAATCAACAATCCGCATAATAAACTGAGGTCCCTCTTGGGCTGGGCGCAAACTGCATCAAACACGCCAAAGCACGACTAAATAGATTTTCTATTTCTGTGTTTCTATATTGCTTAGTTTAAGCGCCTTAAATCGTTAAAACATGGTGCACGTCATCCCCTACACACCCCTGATGGAGTGTGGAAAAGGGTGAACAAGTGTAAAGGTAATGTCCAAAAAAGAGGTCTTAGGATTCGTTCGATAACATTTCATTTTTGGGCTACATTTGCCAGACAGTTGAGGAACATCTAAATACGTTTATTTTTGCGTCTTGTGTTCGTGCAGTGAGCGCAAACTGCATTTACTCTGGTGCATCAGACGCCTTAAGACAAAACGTCTTTGCATTTCTCAACTGATACCGTGAACGTTCTTGACGTCATCTATGACGTTCCTGTACGTCATTGGCTACGTCATTGTTTTATCCGTATCCTGATCTCCTGCTCGTGAGGCTGCGTCCAGCTATAAAACTTATCTTTCATCTCGTCCGCTCACGTGGTGGTTTGTCCGGAGATGAACATCGTTTTATAAAGAAGCGCAAAGGGAATAACCCGCACCCATAACGGGCACTGATACGATCAAGTTATAGGCCGAGTTTGCGAAGCACCGAACCAGTCATTCAAGATGTTTTAACACATATTTCAATGTGCTTTGTTACCGAGGATCTGATCTAGATAAGAATATGATGTGCATATAGATATCTAAATAAATATATTTTTAATGTGGGTTTAGTCCAAAAGTATGAGTATCCTTTGGCAATTGCTCCTTTGATTCCATATAGGCCTACATAGTCTATTGTGTTCAAACTGAATGCTTTCTTTGATTTAAGTTTAATTGTTTACTTGTAGACGTACAATGAGTTTTACTACCTTTACTTGTTTTCGGTTTCTTAAAAATCATAGATAGTCATTCACAATAGTCCCTTTAATAACAACAAATAACATGGTAAGAGACCAAATAAAAAATAACGTAAATTACCAACTAAAACGTTTTAAGGGAGTTTTTATTAGGTTTAGGTTAAAGACAAAATTGGAGATATCCATGAAATTGCTTATCCATAACCACCAATCGGCTAAACGTATCACTGTAATTCGTTCCTTACATAGATATCACTGTTTACAGTTTTCTTGCACCAGTTAGTAGGAAAATCCGCCATCTTATCTTTTTCTAGGTAGTAATGCGTTGAGCGACAAAACCATAAGGATAAACATAGTTTGATTTACAGCTTCTTAGCAGAAAAGCACTTCCACAAAACTGTAACGAAAATCTACCGGAATGGAAAATAATTGATCAGGATATAGCAGGAAAATCTTGATAAAATACAACAAGGTTTTCTAATTGGATTTATAATTCCAGGTAACGGTAATTTAGACTGTTGCTGAGTAAAATGACAGAGTTTGGATACTGCAAGTAGAACAATATATTTTAAAGTATTATATTTTTGGTTTTGCCTAGAGCTTCTTTCTCTCAAACGCTTCACTATTTACAAATACACAGCATTTATTTATATCATTTTAGGATGTGTTTATAGTGTTCACTTAACACACTATTAAAATTACGAAAAGACAATCGCCAACTTACAGATATACAGTGTAGGCTATATATAAAGTCCCGCACGGGCTATATATTTTATAAACGACAACAGATAAATCAATAAGATTTGGTACATCAACACCACACCTAAAAATCTACTTTTTCATGGAACTATGAATTTTCTGCCTTTCATGGGGACAGTCCCGCAAGGAGAGAAGGAAATTTTAAATAGAAGCATAGGTCAGTATGCACATCAAATGAAAGATCTTTTTAGTAGAATACAATGGCGCAAACCGCACTTCAAAAAGGTTGATCCTGCGCAAAATGGCAGCCGTTCAAAGATTTCTTGAATCTGCCATTTTGAATCTTTGAACGACTGCCATTTTTTACTCAGGCGTTCTTTTGAGCTTGAATTTACGACATTGTAATCTACTATTGAAGACCTTTAATTTGATTGCATATCGACCTATGCTTACGTTAACAATTTTCTAACGATTCCTAGGGTTGTGCCCCTTGAGGAGTAAGCGTATAATAGCAATGCAAATTAAATTAATCTTTGAACAACTGTCATTCTTGGCTCGGTTGTCCGTTTGAGCTCAAATTTGCGGCATTATATTTTGCTAGTAAAGACCTTTAATTTGATCTTCATGTCAACCTATGCTTCTATTTAAGATTTTCTTCTGACTCCTTGCGGGACGTCTCCATGATATGACAGAAAATTCATAGTTCCTTGAAAAAGTAGATTTTTAGGTGTGGTGTTGATGTACCAAATCTTATTGATTTATCTATTATCGTTTAGAAAATAGTAAGCCAGTGCGGGACTTTACATACACCCTGTATATATTTCTATATTGTAGTAAATATTTACAATTAACTAAACCAATGCATCGTATAAATACAAATAGTACTTCAACAGACTTAAGTCCTATCGGATATGTATTCTTCCAACAAGTTTTTTTTTCTAGTGAAACAAATAACAGTTTTCCCAGTAAACACATAGTTTTAACCATAGATAAATCATACTGTTGCTTAGTCTATGGTTTTACATAGTCACGACATCCCTATTTCCAATCAATTACCTACTGCATATCAGTGTTTATCCAATATGAAAACCACAAGTAAATCACTCTAGTCTCAAGGCTGATGTGGTAGGGAACAGGCTACAATTGATTGACAAGAAAATAGTACTTGCTTGATTTACTTATGCAGAATCCCCCTTCGTCGGTGGAGTTATGTGCGTCATTGAAACTTGTAAGAAATTGAAAGCAATGTGACTAAGCCACATCAGTAGTAGGTCTACTCTATTAGCATAAATGCAAGGGGGTACCCTCATTCCTTGATTACCCTCATTACAAGATAATTAGCTTAAATTTGAGCTAAAAGAGAACTGGTTTGCTTTCATTGTGGATGTTGTTTCCAAAATGTAATCAAGTACTGTATATACAAAAACATATTGCTAAAAGAAAAGAAACTCTTTCCCTTTTCCGGTCTTCCTATGCTCTAGTGGAACGTTCTTTTCTGTGTTTGTAGGTAACTTACATTTATTTTATTGGGTTTCCTTATTTCATCATTATCATTAGTAGGGGTTATACTATTCAAAATATATCTTGAAAGATGATTAGTCCTAAAACTATAGTTTAATCAAACACATTTGAATGTTTGTGGATATTCCTAAGCCCAAGGTGAACCAGGCATTATTAGGCTACACAAGCGAGATTCCAAAGCAAATAGTAATCAGTCTTGATGCCTAAACGATCAAATATCGTTTAAAATAAGAGTACGCATTTCAGAGTACAGGCATGAGTGTACATGGTGGATATTGAAAGTCATCATGACGAGATGTAACACATTCTCTGGTAAAACCTGGTGATATAGATAAGAATGTTTACACTAACCACTTATCTCATCGCTAGTACAATTCCAAGTTATTTTGTTAAGGTAGTGATTCACATAAATTTCTCCAAGTATTGTAACGTTTTATTTTTCTCTACTTTTTGCGTGTCATTCAGCTCTCGTAGAAGATATTGTCTATTGATACAACATTTGGAAAACATAACCTATGATTAAGTAAATTGAAAATATTTTTTTTATGAGTTATAAACAATACTTATTAACCTTCCTGCTCTTTTACAATTTATTATAAACTACACTAAAATCGTGAATTTTAGCTAACGTTATTATAAAATAATAGTTTCGGATGAATCTTATATTTTGGAATTACAAACTTCTTCATTTCTATTTTTTAGCTTCTTTATTGTTTTTCTTCTTATTGTCTACCACTTTGACCGTTATACAGTTTGCACGAAAGCTGACTAAAGTTTATTGTACACGACAAGTGCAGTGAGCCAATAATACTGTTTATACATCACGTTTTATAGAAAAAATTAATATTAAGAACAGCAAATCGTTTCCATAATGGTTTCAGCTTTGTATAATCAAATGTCTTCAATTTCTGTACTACAGCTTAATTTAGAAGTCTTCGCCACGAAAAGTGGTTAAAAAATGTTCGTTCATAGTATACTTTTTTCCTGGAGTAAGTTTCCATTGCAATATGAAATAGATTATTAAATTTTCACTAAAGAAATATACATTTTTTCACAAAAACATTTTCTTTCAAAAACCTCCAAGAACTCTACTACATTCCAGTGTTTCCACAGTCAAATGACGCACCGCAGATAGCATCACGGTAATGAAGACAGTTTTTACTCTTTAGTCACATTTTTTAGTCAACAAAGCGCGAAATTCCCCAGCGTTGGTCGTGACTTGCCGCTTGTTTATTAGCCTCGCCGCCTCACGAGGAGCAGTGTTCAGTGTTCAGTGTGTTGTGAACCGGTGAGAAGATGACACGGATACTCACATCGCTGGCCTCAGTTGCTGTGAGTACACTTTGACTATATATAACCTACCATCAGCGTTATTCTGATAGGCAAGCATGTTTCTTGAAAACCTTTTTTTCTCACCTAGTGTGCATCGTAGGGAAAATCTGCGCATACTGTTAGAAGGATATTTTCCTGTGTGCAGAATCCCTTTGCAAATTAATATAGGGTCAAAATAAACACAAAAAATGAATTAAAAAATATGGCTTGCCATTATGATTACGAAATTACAACGAAATATAAACATAAAAGTATAACTTAATGGAATAAATTCCAATCACTTGTTTTATTTACAGCGTGAGGTGAAAATAGAAAAGTGTGTACATTACATATTTTTTGTCGAGTTGTTTACCACTCGACGACCTCTAGTATAAATAAGTACATGGGGTGTTAACCATTTATGTCGGGTAAACCTAAATGTGTTATTTATAATAGTGAGTTATAATTCAGAAAAGTTTGTTTATTTCTCAAAATTGTTTTGTTGTTTGGATTGAAAGATTGTACGTAAAGTATTTGTATACTTCTTTGTATTTAAAAGCAACTAGATGAATGGATAGTAAAGTAGCCGGTTCGATTTACAATTTGGTAACTATCTTTTTTATGGTGCGGATCTGGACCCAGCTGTCCTTGATGGTCCTTGGCTTTTAATAAATGGTCCTGGCTGGAGTAGCTAGAGAAACAGCTGGTCTTAGTCAGTAATAAAGATGCAAGTCCAGCTGCATACTGCTAGACTCATCTGTAGTCATAATCAACTTAAAATAGGTACTCTGATCGTATTAATTGCTTTGATACTTGTTATACTTTTTTCGATGAAATGGCGACCATACTAAGTAGGTATTTAAGCCAAGTATGAATGGAGATGAGTGTAAGATGAGTGGCGCGATATTGTAGTCTTGTTAGTGACTAATGCCGACATATTCCTTAGACACAACTGTTAATTAATATAGGGCTAACATAATAGTCGTAATAGCCCATACAGCTTATGGCAACTAAGGGACCTATAGTTTATAGTGGAATACGAACTACATTTTTGCCTTGGTATATGCGAATTGGTCTAATTATCAGGATAGCACTGCGGATAGTCGTAGTACTCACTCGTGCGGACGTTAATCCACTCCAGAGAGTATCGCATCCACAGTGCATGCCTATAAATATCCACAATTCGTGACCTCCTAGTAGCTGGATTACAGGACGACGCCACCCGTCCCAGTATGGTGTTTCTGTCCGAAAAATGATTAAAGTACGTCTTGGATCTTGTGTCAAATCCACTATAGCCAAAACCACTTAAACATTACTATTTGCGGTTAACCGGCAGAAATATCCGCTGATGGCGTTATATAATTCTTATATACATCGCACTTTGTCATATATTATCTTGATGAAAGTTATCATGCTCTTTTAATGGATTAAAGTATGCATTCATTTAATAGTTGTTATTCTTTCAAAGGCCCAACAAATTGGTATCAAAAATCCCGATAATATCAAGCAATACAAACTTTCTTAAAGAGCCTTGTTGCTATTTTGCATTAAAATATTATAGAAATACAAAAGAACATCTCTGCAAAATCTGCGGCTTTTAATTTATTTGTATGACCAATTATTATTCGTAACACTTATAATAATTTATTCTGTTTAACTAAATCATTCTTCATTTGAATTCATTATAATATCATAAAATGTTCAACAATTATAACTTTTTATATTAATGACAACACGTATGCTACATTAATATAGCTACATTCAATCGTAAAATATTCAGCATCACTTGACGGAAAGCTATCAAAGCTATTCAAAAGCACGAGACCCCGACTTAATGACAGTTATTACTCTACCAATTACTATCCACACTGATTTAAACTAGTAATTTACTCATACGATCATCCCACAATCTTACTCATTAATGTATGAACATGCGTAGCCAATGTTCGTAGCGTGGACAAATAACATACTAATATATCAGTTTAAATATTAAATTCTAGTTTATTTTACACTACTTAATTGTTTTATATTGTTATGCTGACTGGTATAACTGCCTGAATACTTCGGGAATCACCAGATAGGACCTGACATCCAACGTATATTGGAATGTTCTCTTAGATTAGTTTTTACAAACAAGCCAGTAGCTTTTACAAGTTGATGTATATAAAACTAATCACTTTAAGTCCCGAATCCTTTTGAAGGTGAATAGACGGTTCCTATTGTACTGGTGGATCTTTTATTCCTATTGTACCTTAGCTTATCAACAAAATAGTAGTTTCAGTTTGTTTTCAGAGTAAAAGTAGTTTTCTTTTTATGTAATAGCTATTTACCTTACAAGTGTAGTAAGAGCGTTTTTACATCACGCAGGTGAAGGTTGTGCAACGAGCGGAAGCGAGTTGCATAATTTACCGAAGTGATGTAAACACGCTCTTGCGTAACGTGTAACGTACAAGATTTTACCTGACCCGACAATATACAGGAGGTTACAAACAATATTAATCATTATCCATTTCACTCATCTTCTAACAGTAACGTTCATTTACAAACAAAAGCTAGGTTAGGACAATTGTTCAAAACATAACAATAAAATTCAAGAGCACAGCTGATTTCTAGCGTTGAACGTCGTTGGCTCCATAGAGTTATATTTTTTAAGTTAAGCACTCAATGTTATTTAAATGGGTTTCATTACATCACCGAGTGAGTTTTTGATACTTTACATCACTCAAGAAGTAAGGAAGTTGTATACATCACGCTTGGGATAGGGAAGTTTAACATGGCGGGTTAGGTAAAATAATAAAATCATTTACAAAACATATGATGACAAAACATGACAGAACATAAATGAACAAAAGTAAACGCTCAATAATTTTGGCTTGTGTACAACCACTTATTAGCTACGAAAAATCCATAGATGATTTGATCTGTAGTATTGTACTAGAAAACAACTATCAGTTAATGAAGCCAGAACTTTAACCCCATTTCCATTTGTCTGAATTGATTTTCAATTAAATCTATTTAAATAACATTAGGTTTTAAAACGAGTAGGCCTACTTAGGTTTGCTGTTACAAGGAAACTAGTAAAATGTGTTTTTTTTTGTTGTTGTTTTTGTTTTTTGTTAAGTACTAATAGCTTAGTATAAAATGAATAAAGTTGCCAAGTTTGGTCAAAATATATCCAAAACAAGCAAACTACCAAATTTTACAATATCCTCCATATATAACATGGGATTTTTAATTTAAAATTTTTATTTTCTCCGTTACCAATAACCGTACAAAAACACTTTGATGTACTAAATTATTTGTTTTTTAAGCTCTTTAAAATGGTCTAGAGAGAAATTAGAAAATGTTGTGTTTTTAGGGTCAAAAATGAGAAAAACCAACTTTTACCCCATAACCCCCTTTAAACCCTGTTCCCATGGTCCGATCATGCTGATTCGCGAACTGATTCAAGTTTATCCCGCCTTACATCTTTAAACTAAACTTCATAAAAATCGGACAAAAATTATTTATGTTATCGCGTTCACAGGCATATTAATACACACATATATACATATATATAAATTTGGACGAATAGTGTTTTTGGCCTCTGGGGAGATGAAAATGAAAAACTAGTTCGGTCCTGGACCTAGATCTTACAGTGCCACCTACGGTAATAGCTACTTCCCTATAGGGAAATTCACTAAAACCACTGATAGTCATTCAAACTATAGCTGCAACTTATAAAAACCACTATCACTATCTATATTAACCAAACCACAACTTTGATAAAATCACAAACAGGTTTTCAAACTGCAACTCCAACTTTTTAAAAGTTACTGGCACTTTTTGAACATATCAAGATAGTTGACCCTCCTATTGTAGAAATCGGCTTGCACTATCCAAAGTCAACGGTAATGCAAATACCCCAAATAATGCAATATTTTAATCATGATAGCGTTTATTCTATGCTGCTAGGCTTGCCAGGAACGTAAGCTAACCAAGGTAAAGTCAAGGACAAGGAGGATATTGAATGAAATTACACTCCTCTGGGAGTCCTTGAACCTGCGCGTGATATTGTTCTCAAATTGCTGTGTCTGTAGGATTTCCGTCAAAACTGTGAAAATTTACATTCGTAATATTGGCTGTATGATCAGATTTCTCAATGGTATAAGATTATAAGTGATACTTTCCAGGATTTAAAATATTTTTCTGATGACGGATTATGGATTAATCAAAGCTTTCACCAGAGTTTATATGTGTTTTAAATAGGTAACAAAGAAAGCTAATTTTGAATTCAATATCTGTGGTGGTTGTAGCCACAAATTATAGCAAACTGCATTTTGCAGTAAGTTTTTGTAACAACTAGACTTTAATGCTTTAATACTTTACTCTGAAATAGTGACTATACGAAAGTAGGTAATTTAGGCCAATTAAAAGTATTGCTAACTCTTTAAACCTGTACAGTGGAGATTTTAAGGGACAATTTATTTATTTTTTTTTATTTTTTTCTGCTAACTCTCAATTAAGTGAAGTATTACATTGTTACGGCATTTTTTTACATCTATAGTAAGTAGCATAGTCTTGTATACCATCAAAAACGCAAGCTTTTCATCATGTTTTCCATTGGTATATACCATATACCAAAACCACTTCCACGTTAAGTGTAAGGTAGCACCCTGGTTATCTACCAAAGTAGAAGAACTAATTGCACCATGATAGCATTTCATGGCCCTTAAGCACATATTTAACCACGAACACGACCTTTGGAGAAACTCCTAATTCCTAAACTCAGCAGGACTATATACGAGTATTTGTGCTAATTTATTGAAAACCTGCATTTCTCTGCATTACCCCAGCATGCGTATCACCCGCCTATTGGTTTATACATAATCATAATATCTTAGTTATCACATTTTGTATGTCTGTCCACGACTAGTAGTGTAAAATCTACTTTGAGTAAAAAATCGATTAAACCAGATATTGCAAAACTCAAGCATATTAATCAAATCATGGTTCTGAGCAATGTGGAATGGATGTATGAAACAAATTTAGGGACGATTAAGAGTCTGTTTTAGTAGTTTTCAAACCCCTTAATTTTTTAGCTTATGCGGGGATCGATAGCATCTTCTTGCACTAGGTTAACAATCCACCTGAAGAAATTGGCAATAAAAATCCATTGAAATAGGCTACTCAAAGTAAAAGTTTTATAACAACTAGGAAAAACTTAATTATCTAAATAATTTATGAATGCAAAACATATAAACGTTGATTTTGTTAACAGATCTTCCTCATCTTGTCAGTGGGCACTTGCTGCAGCCAATGCCCAGATGTGAAGATTGACAAGCTAGCTCACCAAAAGCTGCTGCAGAGCCAGCTGCAGTTTTCTGCAGATCTGCTGCAGAACATAGGAGAACTGGACGGTGCAGAAAATGTGTTTTTCTCCCCCTCCAGTGTCTACAACGCATTGTTGTTGGCTTACTTTGCATCAGCCAACCAAACACAGGATTCTCTCAGAGAGATTCTTCGCTTTCCTGAGGAAATAGTAGGTTCCTAAACTTACATGATGTTCAAATTGATTGATAAGCTAAAATAATTATGCTTGTCATACTAATGTGTTTTACCTTAGTTCTAGTTTTAAAACTTATTTAGAAATACAAAACCACAGGTTTTTTTTATTTACAAGTACTGTAGCTAAGTTTTTACTAATGTTCTAAATAAACTAAAAGTAAAAAAATTGTAGTTTGATCATAACATACTATTGTTTTTAATTTATTCACATTTAACGCTATTTTAAATTAAATAAATTGGTGATAAAAGTGAATTTCTGAATAATAATTGAGTGCATAAATCATCAACTTATAAATAAGAAAACCGGTTGTTTATTACAGTTGAACTAAAATAATAATTACTGTTCCATATTCTTCCTAATTAAAATGTTTGGTTCTATAAGCTTTAATAAGCTTACAGTAATGAGATTTTTTGTGGATTCATCCAAATTTATGTAATCCTCTCTCTTCTCTTTTGCCCTTTCTCTCTTGTGAAACTGATACTTAGAAAGCGCTTTCTCTGTGTATAATAGAGACCTTCTAAAATCGGTGGGCTCTCAACTTTTTTTGTAAAATGTTGGACTCGTATTTAAAATAGTTTATTTTTGTATCCACTTAATCATTTTTAAAACTTCCAAACATATTGCATTCAGTCTCAATGGGTTCAACTTTGTTTTTTTATTGATTGATTATGACTCACTAAAATATACGAAACCATTAAAAAGTATATGGTTAAGGGTCAAAGATTCTATATTTGTATAAATAAAACTCCTTGGTTTGAAGTTTAAAATTGGCGATTGGTTTTAAATTTCAGGTTTCAAAACATTAGTGAATATTCAACACCAAAATATTAAATTTTCAATATTAACACAGATTATTCTGATTTCAAATATAAAATAATATCACATAATTACCTTTTTTTGCCTGCATTCTTGAGCTAGCAGTTTGTATTCATATTATGCTTATGCATTTTACCAACTTGTGTGTGATCTCCATATCACTAACACTAACACACAGAAGCAACAAAAACAACTAAACAAATTTAACTTGAAAATATTTTAAACTAGATTTGGAACTTTTCAAATAATTCTATTAGTTGCAAGTTACTGAATCAGTGACAATAAAATCGTGTTATTTAGTTAGAATTATTATAAGCAACCCATGTGTTTAAAGATTAAACCAAAGGTTTATCATGAAAAATGGGATATTAGCGAAATAATTGCTATATATAATTTTAACCATTTCATAACATCTTTCACCAAAATTCACCAAAATTTGTAATACATATTTACAAGCTGCACTGACATGGAGTATGTTTTATGAAATAAATATGCCTAATGTCTTAAAATGACTGTTTCAGGATAATGCAAACTTACTCGGTGCGTATATGTGGGGAAACAAAAAACAGAAGGATCGTGCTGTGAGTGGCTCCGGCAAGTTCATGCTCGGAAGTGTCAACAGAATGTACGTCAGTGATAAGGAAACACTCCGCCCTTGTGTTCAGAAGGACTTTAAAAATGAAATCGTCATGGCGGACTTCACAAATAATGTCTCATCCACCGTATCCACTATCAACACATTCGTCTCGGACAACACAAATAATGAAATTAAAGAGTTACTTTCACCAGATTCACTGAATCAGAACACAAATTTAGTACTGGTGAGTACCAAATGATTTAGTTTGGTTACGTTATTTAGATTTGTTTCATATTTAGTGTTTATTAACTATTGTGTCCATCTATTGAAAACCATAATTTTATTTTACTCTATCAAAAAATTTAGTGTAGATGAATAGAAATATAAGTTTAATTAAATCAAATCCTGGACATTTTGTTATCTTATACGAACAAAGAAGAAAACAAGTGAATATATTAGGAGAATTTAATTAAGTATGTCACACAGGGAATTTTGTAGAATAGAAACGTTTCTAATTGTTTTACTGTATTGATACTCAAACAGAAACAAGGTGTATGTTGAAATTCACACTCCCAATGTCACAATGAACTAAGACATGCCAAAATTAACACCCAAATTGACTAAGAAAGTTGTAATTCCTTGGGAATAGATATTAAGTGATATTTATTTCTTTATATGTTTTCCTAAAATACTTCCTTCTATAACTTAATTCTTTAAATTTCTATAAGAGACGATGGTACTGTAATTTATTTGATAAGGATTAAAATTAAATAGTAAAACAAAAATAGTGGTTTTTTTGCAAGGAGAGGTAGAACTTTTTTTGGTTTCATCACAGAAATTGTGTACCGGTATCACAAATTTAATTTTCAAGAACTACTGCCCTATTTATCATGGATGTTTATTTTTTGTTATTTTATAAATCACATCATAAAAAAGTATTACTTTTGTTAATTTATTTGTCACAGTGATTTTGAATTCATTTTAAACAGAGAAGAGGAAGTAAAATACTTTCTTATGAATAAGTATAGATTAAGCAAAGTTTATTAAATTAATCAAGTTGCATTTGCACTGCTAGATCTGTTTCTAGACAAATTGTACAGCTGTGTGTCTTGGTTGCAGTTGAATGCTGCTTATTTCCGAGGTCTGTGGACGAATCCATTCTCCCCGGACGACACCAGACCGTCCATGTTTAAACTTTCCAACGGATCATCTGTGCCAATTACAATGATGTCTCAAGAAAACATGTTTAATCATTGTAAGTTTAACTTGACTTTAAAAGAAATCTAGAGGGAATATGCCATGTAGATAAGAGTGTTATATCACAAAAAGTCAAACAAGTAAGGACTGTAGTGCAATATACCAAACTTAAAGCTCGGAAACAGGCACTTGCTCTTGGCATAACAAGAGATGTCCGCACCAGATCCTCTACATAAAACTGAATTCTCCCCCATAAACACATTATGCGTTAGCCAGAAAGGTATTGTTGTTATAAAGATTATTTAACCTAATGTAAAATAACATCATATATTTTTCCCTGATTGCATGATTGCTGCTCAAACTTGTTTTGATATTTTTAGTTAGAATTAATAAATAATAAGAACAAAGTATTTTAGATACTTGTATTAAATTATCTTCTTTTCTTTGACATATTCCCTATAACCTGGAATGCATCTATGCAATGTATAATTTGATTGCCATGTAAAACATATTCGCCCGGCGAACCATGAATTGCAATCAAATAGCAAGTAAGAGATATGGGTGATACAAGCTTATGAGACAATCTTTTGCTTTTAGTTCTGGTATGTTGGGGCCAAAAAAATATGTAAAAATATGTGGCAATGGCCACATAGCATTTTTGTACAACAGTTGTAGCGGCGTAGTGCACAGGGTCTTACTACAGTGTGAGCGCAACAATGATGGCAAGGGGGGAAGCAGAGCAGAAAGGGAGACAAATGAAATCTGCTCTAGACACCAGAGCGACTGGTGCTAAAGACCACTTAAATGTACCATTGAATGTATCCTTTGTATCTTACTTCTCTGTGATTAAAGCAAATAGATATCGATGAATACAAAACCTGCTGTTGTTATCTAAACCACAACTGCAAATATACCATAAAACACAAATAATACTGTATCTACTTATATCCACCCACTCTTTAATCTGTAGTTGTAATAAAAAGACCATGTAGCAGGAATAAGTTATTGGAACCCGTTCCTATGCGTTGTCTCTCATCCGAGCCTTGCTTTTATAAAAACTCAATTTCATCCAACTGACTAATTCATTCTAAACATTTGTTTGAGTCTGTTGAACAAATTAGTAAGATACTAAGTCTAAACAGGAGGATTGCATGCATCAGAAACTCAAGTTATTCAACATTTATAAATTTCTTGCAGTGGTGGATGAAAACCTCGGTGTAGAAGTATTGGAGCTTCCATACCAAGATGCTGACATCAGCATGTTTATTCTTCTGCCGCTAAAGCCTTCACCCTCGGCCATCTCTGATCTGCTCAACAAAACCACTGACGAAACTCTGTTAAATATCTTCAAAAGTGATAACGAGACGAATCATGTGACCGTGACCATTCCAAAGTTCATGGCTGATAAGACTCTAGAAATGACTCCGGTGAGTATTGAGGATAACTTGTACAACTGAGTCCCAAACATTAGTTTGGCAAAAATATACTGTTTTTTTATGAATATTATTTATGCCACCTATGGTGGAGAAATGCATAGTCACCTACATAAAAACTCAGACAACAACAAAGGTAAATCTATATAATACGCTAAGCCGATTTTTGTAAACAGAACTCCTCCCTCATTTTTGGACCGATTTTAATGATTAAAGTGTCCCTGGTCTGTAGTTTTGCAAAATGTTTTTCGTTTTTTGAAATCTTTATTAGTTTGGGTAGGATCTTCCATCAAAGTTGGGTTTTCTCCCATAAGATTAACATGGGGGAATCTAAATATTTATTTGGAAACTTTGTTTCCACTAATTTTAGAGAATGGCTGGGCGTAGAAACTTGGTAGAGGTGTCCAAAGAAAGGTCTTGATCTGTAAATGAGTTATCAAAAGAAAAACGAAGTAAATTCCCTCAGGGCTCTGCCCCAGAAGCCTTTAAAGACCCTCCACAGATTTGTTTACATTTTGGGCATGTGGATAACACTTTTCAATTAAACGGCTGTTTTTAATTTTTGAACTGTATTTTAAACAACACACATTTATTGGGAGTCACTGAATTGTCCAAAGAAGTATTTGCAATGTTATTTTCTGATTTTAAAATTGATTTCCTTCTGTATCATGTCATGTTTTGCAATATAACGTTTCATTACAAAATCAGTGAAATATCCTTTTATCACAGTCTTACAATATTTCTTATTGAACTATCTTATATCTATTGTACGGTTGGTGTCTGCTTTTTTCACCACTTTTGGCTATATTTTATCATATTATTCCAGACAGATCATCATAGGTTCTTGAGATTATTGTCATACATGTTTTCAATAATTGGAAAAATCTTTGATTGTGTAATACAATATAAAATAATACAAGTGCAGAAGTGTCTTATTAAGAAGCTTTATTAGTAAACCCACAAATGATTTCTCAAAACTATGCTAGAGGGTTGGCACAGAAGTACGATATGAACTGACGCGACGTGACGAAGGAAAACTCAAACTTACACTGTAACGGATGGACCTCCCTTTGAAGTTAGAACGTGTCTTCTCAACAAACAGATATTCTTTCCCAAATCAAATCATAGATTAATCTTTGTTAAACTGATGAAATCGCGGAAGTTCCTAACTACGATTTGAATACTATCTAATGGTTCTTCCAAAAGAGAGATACCAGTTAACATACTAATAATAACTCCGATGACGTACGGTATGGAAATGTTTTATTCATTGAATGATCAACAATATTTGGTAACTAACGCAATTAATACCATTATTGTTTTACACTTAGATGAATTAGCGTAAGCCTTGAAAGTAACCGTCGAAATTGACGGGTTTCACCTAGTCTACTTATAATTCAGCTGAAGGAAATCAGCTGTTAGATTGACACTTAACAACTGTAATACATAAAGTTGGTCAATAGCACCATAGACAAATAGAATAAATATAGACTGTCAAACGAAGGTTCCGGCACCCACCGCTAGGAGTGCCATGAAGTTACGGCGCACACTGTTGCAGGCGAGGAGCGTAGGAGCCTTATGTGACCAGCAAACGCTGCAGCAGTGTGCGCCGTAACTAAACGGCAAACCTAGTCGTTGACGACAGAGCCTATGATAACCGCAGCACAGCTGACGGTCTACATTTATTCTATTTGTCTATGGTAGCACTGGAATTTTGAAAGCTCCAGGTTAGGGGGCAATATTTTTATTTACCAATCGTCCTTGTGTTAGGCCATATAAGCTTAAGCTTAAAAATGAAACGACACTTCAATCAAAAGAATTATTTAAGTAATGGAAAAGAGATGTAACAAAAAATCCCGTAAATTAAGTATGGATATGAATTACAAATAAACCATGTCGTTGTTTTGTGATGTTTAAGCCGAAAGCCCACTGGACTGAGGCTGTTCAAGGACCATCATGTCTCCTGCAGCCCTTATTAACAAACTTTGTACATAAATCCCATATTTTACTGTAGGAATAGGCAAACTCTTTAACGTTTTTGTACTTATGTTTACAGATTCTGGAGTTGATGGGAGTAGGAGATCTATTTCAGCCAACAGCTGACTTGAGCGGACTGACTGAGGAAAACGTGCTGAAACTAGACAAAGCCATCCATAAGGCTAAAATTGTTGTGGATGAGGTAAATATTAAACATAACACATCACTAACAAGCTTCCATTGAATAATTAATTACAACTACAAGTAATTCCTAATGGAAATGTTGTTTTATAAGAACAGTAGAATATACAAGATGATAAAAAATGTAAGTTTAAATATTTTTCATGTTCAGATGGATGCTGTTTCTTTTTACAAAGTTTAGTTTATATTTGCAATCAGCCACGTTAACGTTCATGAGTATCGGGGTTGCGTCGATCGGACAATGTGACAACGGACACACAGCGGAGTCACTCTTCCGTTCCTCCGTGTCATTCATCATGCTGTCCAATGGACCCGAACACAATACTAGTGACCCTATGTGTGTAGATATTATTGTAAATACAGTATGGAGTTCATACAGTATAGCATATCCATAATTTATATAGTTGTTAGCGATAAGTGATTTAGAAGACCCCTGAAGATGACACACAAGGTGCAGTAATACCAAAGACAAAAAGAATTAAATATAGACCGTCAGCTGTGCTGCTGTTACAGTTGTCGCAGCTAGTCTGGGCGCGCGGACCCTTGTGTACTAACCGTCCCCCACGCCAAAGCCATGAAGACAGCAGTGAGGCGCTGAACAACCCCAGACAGCCGTGTGGGCCAGATGTTTTTGGAAATGAGCAATAAACACTCCCCTCTACACCCCGCACCCTAGCGCGGCCGCGCGCCCAGACTAGCTGCGACAACTGTACCATAGGTTCTGGCGCACACCGCTGGGTGCGTCATGTAGTTACGGCGTACACGCTACGTAACTACATGGCGATCCAAGCGGTGTGCGCCAGAACCTATAGTAACCATGGTAACCACAGCACGGCTGATAGTCTATATTTTTAATTCTTTTGGTCTATGGTAATACATAGTGTAACATTAACATCTCACCTACAAAAACTCAGGCAACAACAAATGTATATCTACTATAATTGAAATTCTTGAAACTGGGATGACAAAAAAATATTATAAGATCGCTTTATATTTCAGGTTGGTACAACTGCTGCTGCCGCTACAGCCATTTTTGCCAACCGCTTCGCCGCAGACACCTTCTTTGCCAATCATCCGTTTGTCTACTTGATTTACGATAAGAAAGCAAATATCTTACTGTTTGCGGGAATTTTCAACTCTCCAGAAACATAATTTTGATAAGTTCTCACTCCATCCCAAACCAACAGTATTAATTAAAGTGTGATAATGAATGAAGCCATTGACAAATTTGTGTTACGTTTTGAATTTATTTGTTGTCTAATTCAGGATTATGATATTCACATAAGCCTTATGTGTTTCAGATTTTACTTTTGCAAAAAAGTATGAAACTTTTTACTTGTATAACGTCTAAAAATTGAGAGACCACTAACAAAGTCCTTTTGTTGACAAGTGTACAATTTTCCATTCTGATTGTCAATTTAACACGCCATTATTAGACCTATAGTAAGAACTTTATCAACTATTGTTGTTACGGTACTATTAAGCATAGTTTATTCTTTTATAATGTGAGCTCTATGATAAGTAGAGATGTATATAGGAATGTGACAATATTTGTTGTGTTTTTATATTTATTTATTGTATTTTCAAGATGAATTTTACTATTGGCAAACCTATTTTATATAGAAATATGATAAATTATACAAATCATAAAATCATCATTATGATAAATTATACTAGACTTTTATTTATGTGCATTCTCTTCATGAATCATTCTTGAAAATGAATTACCATACATAGTTTAAGCCCCATTCACACAAAGGCAGTAGGTAGGCAGGTTATCTACCCCACGTAACTGAAATTAAAATACACTAACTGAAGCAGGTATCTGTGCATGGTAAGCCTCATTGTACCTGCCTCAGGTAACTTGAAATACACCAGAGGCATGTGTATTTTTGGCCTACTGGCTTTGTGTGTACAGGGCTTGAACGCGGCTGTATAGTTTTGTGCCATTATTTTATTATCAATTGTTTTGAAAGAGGCCTAATATCCTTTGAGTACTTATAAGTGCACACCATGTGTATTTTTTTCAGACGCTAGGCTTGAGCCTGGGATTGTCTTCTCATTACTTCAGGCTTGACCTAGGGGTTGCGGCATTATCACTTAGACAAAATCCAGAAAGAGGAAATAAATAACATTAAATTCTCAAAGACTCTGAAAAGCTAATATCATGTTTTACAATTGGGAGAAAAAGTTATGGCTTCAAAGTTAAAATGTGACTTTTGTCTCTGAAACAGAATTAAGAACAACACTTTTGTGCTGTAATGACTTTATTTACAACAATAAACAATTTATGTACAATTAATACATGTTACCTTCTGTAGCTGTACTGAAACTTTATCAAATGACTTGGTTTCCATCCGATCCCTTCTTCGTAGATGTACGAACAGTAGAACTTGCCGTGACTGAAGGTATGTCCTTCACTGCAGTTAGGAGCTTTCCAGCAAGGATGAAGTTTAGCCTCTTCACTTACAAACAACACCTTGATCTTGTACATTCCGTTGGCCTGGAGTGTAATACTTTCCCCGTTTACCAATGTGGGTATCGTAAACTGTTCGTAATAGTTGGCATTACCGTTGAATCTGACCACAACTGGTTCTTCTGATGATGAGCTGGAAATGTAATCCGTTATCCTAGTTATGACAACATCTACTTGGCAAGCGTAACTGAGTCCAAAGCAGTCGTGAAAATCTCGAGAGGTGGAACCCAAGCAAGTGATTGATTCAAGCATGATGTTGCGATCTCCTACGACGATACAGCTGTAGGATGAATCAGACTGAGTAAATCTTCCCTCTCTTGTGTCATGCAGAACTGCCACTGTTTCCCACCATTTCCACCGCTCCTGAAATGCCAAACGCTTTTCCTTGATGGTACATATGGTTTGAGACTCTTGTTCACTTTTTTCACAAACTTGAGTGAATTCCTCAAATGTCAGGATTTTGGTAGGAAGAACTTCTTTGCAGAGATCTTCATAGGTGAGGGTCATCAAACGAAGGTGCTTCAGAGGTTGGGACATCCATTCTCTCATTGAAGAGCCTTCGACAGTCTGGACTGTAATCATTGGAAATTCATTCGCATTACTCAACAACAAACTAACAGACAAATATAAGTTTTATCAAATTCAGGAAGAAAACCACATAATGGAAGTAAGTGTGATGTTTAGTTATTCAAGATGTATTATAACTTTGCATCTGACAATCACAAATTTCTATAATGCCATACCAAGTTTTACTATAGGTATGTGCATAAAGTAGTTTAGAGCCCCCCTAAAATAGATAATATCAACCATAATAATACTGCAACTAGTAGGCCTACTACTGAAAACAGTAAAGCACAAATCATTAAATTGATCCTAAAATTAAAGAAAAAAACATTTTGACA
The DNA here is from genome assembly GCF_028750875.1 of Macrosteles quadrilineatus. Classification (NCBI taxonomy): domain Eukaryota; kingdom Metazoa; phylum Arthropoda; class Insecta; order Hemiptera; family Cicadellidae; genus Macrosteles; species Macrosteles quadrilineatus. Next base: position 64,657,854 of record NW_026542597.1, read on the forward strand.
ACTCTAGCGCTCAACCTCTACAACATGAAAAACCCATAACAAATTTGCATAGTACAACTATAGACTAACCATTTTTCGTGTCTAGTTCATGTCCGGCAACGAAATTTTGTTCGCTAGTGTCGACAAAATCTTTTTTCTGTTATTTTAGAGTTTATTTCATGGTTTGTGCTTTAATGTTTGGTTATATAACTAGAGTATGAGTTATGGCTTATGATTATACCGTTTTATTTGGTTAAACGGGGTTTTAAATTACTGAAATGACAAGAAACTAATTGTAAACAAAACACAACATCTACAGTGCACGATAAAATTGGCTTCAGCTGTTCCATAAGGATGGAAAGTCTACTTAGGAAGTATGTTTATCTATGGTACAACTTTAGAACAGGAAGAGAAGTCTACATGTACTGTTCAAGTCGATGATATTATCATATGATCATACCTTTGTGAGTAGCCCACTTGACTAAGGCTCGCCAGATGTCTACCTCGGCACAGTTCAATGTATCTTGTCTGACTATAAACAGCACACTGTCTACATCCACCTCAACAAACCCTTCACTTGCAAAGACTTTGTCTGTCTGTTCCCGGACCATCTGGAGAGAGAAAAATAAAGAATTTAGGAACATTTAACCTTTTAAGACCACCTTTGATGTTTTAGTTTTAATCTCAAACCAATTAAGATTCTCTAAATTTGAATATGTGACACATACTGAAATGCATTGGCTGATACATCAAGTCAGTTTTCTACAATAGAAACTGTAATAAACTCACCTAAGTTTCGATAATATTATATTATGAAACAAAACTTTAATCCTTAATCAATCCCTAACAGTTTTCTTTGTAGACAATTTTATAAATATTAAAGCTAGCTTTGTTGCACCACAGAGAATTAAAGCCTAGTCCACACATGGAGACTGAGTCGGCCGACTGTGCGCAGACAGTCGGCAGACAGTCTGTCAACACAGTTTCGGATACAAGTTTCCGATGTGTTTTGCGTCCACTAGCCAGCCAGTGTTTCCATTTTTGTTGGTATGGTGACCAAAGAGGGCGTAATAATATCCTGTGCGGGCTTCATTTTTCTGAACCATTGGCCTAATGAATCTAGGAAGAGACGATGATGGACTCAACATTTTATCGGGCAAGGTTCGTACTGTGGTCACAATCTTCTATCAGACCTTCAGATTATGTGGGGGATTTAGGAACTTCACGAGGTTGACTTATAAAGATTTTGAAATTTGGCTGAGCTTTGTTGGTCTTAATTAAGATTTCAAACTTAAGAGATGAACAATTCAATAAAATGTCATATAATGATATAAATCATTGAAAACTAATTCCAAAACTTTCAACAAACTCAATCAAGCTCTTTTATTACCGCCCAAAAATCTTAATATTACCGCTTTGCAGTCTAACTAAATGGGATGAATGTTGAACACCTTCGGCTTGTATCCAGTCTCCTGTCTCCAGACACGTCCGTCCACACATGCAGACTTGAGACAAAAGTATTGTCTGTTGTCTCCGTGTTTCCCATTCAAACGGGAAACAGAAAACACTGTATTTTGTCTCCAGAAACACTGAAATTTGTCTGACGACAGTCGGCCGACTTACTGGAGAAAAAATAGCAACACTCTGGAGACAGTCAGCAGACAATGTTTCCGCAGACAAATCGCCATGTGTGGACGAGGCTTTACGAACAGAGGAAACAAGCTTATGGGACAACCATGCGCTTTCAGCGGGCAGAAGTTTACCTGTGACCATCAGCAAACAAGAGCCTGAACGGCGAGCACTGTGAGATAATTCCTATCACATCATATCAGGGCTCAGGGTCTTCCTCCAACGTGAGCATTGTAGTACAGAAGGCTAGGGGGAGGTGTGGGACCTTGCCTTAAACACCAGCACTAGTGCTACACACCGCTTAAATGTACCATTGAGATTTTGCACCAAACACTGACCAACTGGTCTTGTGCGACCCAATACAGAGATGATGTCTTGAAAATATGTCACAAGCACAGGTTGGTCTACAAGTGACATGCCTCGAACTCAAAAACTTTTGTAGACATGATATCTAAGACACCAGTGGGTTGCCTGTCAGTATATTCAACCTTACGACATTCGTCTCAGAAAACTATCACACAACCAACAACCATGGTAAGTGAGGTTCAACACTTAAGCTGTTGAAAACCAAAAAAACTAAAAACTATTTAAGTCTAAAAAGTTGTTGGTAACAATTATAATACCGTATAAAATTTAGTATATCAGCTTATACCTCTGCAACATAAAGTTCAAGATCCTTGACATTGTAGGTAACCAGGCAGTGAAGAGCGGGGAATATTTCCGGGACACATTCGGGTTTCAACCTTTCAGCAACTTTCTTCTTGAGGGTGGAAATGAGGTATTTCTCAGCCGCATAGCACAGTTTAACTGCAACCTCAGGATCTAACTGTCGGCAACTGTCCAAACCTCCGTAGCAATGCCTGTCACAGATAGTAAACTGATAAATGTCTTAGTTGACTCTAACAATAAGGATCAATGTAACTACCGGTGTTAGATCAACCATAGACAAATATGATTAGAAATAGACCGACAGAGTGCTGCGGTTAGCATATGTTCTGGTGTCCACCTCTAGGAGCGCCGTGCAGTTCCGTAGCGTGTGCGCCATAACAAAACGGCGCTCCTAGTGATGGACGCCAGAGGCTAACAGCAGCGCTGCTGTCGTTCTATATTTAGTTCTATATGTCTATGGATCTAAATTGCTTCTATGAAATTAAATGACAAATTCTTTATTTTACCAGCAAAGTTAGGGCCAAATGTCACTGTCTTACACTTAACTTACATACGTAAATATAAGAAATAAAAATAGAACAAGATTTCTTAAACTGATATAAATCTACATATTTAACAAATTACGAACAAATGAAACAACAATACAATTTAACAAAATAATAAGCGTTCACACACTCACACGCACTAGCAATCGCGCAAAGACACAGAAGCCTTAGGTCACGCCTGCCGAGACAATTTGTTTAAAGTGGAGATTTTTTTGTTGTCACATGATGAGGCATACGCAATGTGATCGAAGAAGAACAAGAACTACCCTGAGACACAAATTTAAAATCGGATGTAAAATATTTTGGGGAGCCTGTTTTCAAAATTAAAACAGTCAATGATAAAATGTTGAAGGATCTTTGATAATTTAATTTCAATGTATTTGGCTCAAGGAGGGCGTGACATACTCTTTACTTCACAGACCATACACAAATATCAAACAGTAATTCTGAGACTGTGGAGCATACCTTCCTGAATCACAGTCATATCATTGATCAATGAGTTTCAGTAACTGAAGTGGGGTAATGGGGGGTGATTTGATCAAATTTAGTTTAGTGTGTTGAGGCAAAACATTCTGCAATATTTTCAGTATTTGTTTGGAGGCAAAAACCTTTTTTTCTGTGTCCATAACTGCTGTGTCCCAAGTAAGTAAGAGTTGAAAGATATGCCAAGACTTTTTACTTTTTCGTAGTAGGGAAGTGCTTTGCCACTCACTATGATTGTGTTCATGTAGTCTAAGTCAATTGATGCGCAAAATCAAGAGTGGCACATTTAAATCGGTTTCGTCTTTTTGTGATTTAGTCTCAGTCCAAGTATCTATTCGGATGACATCTTCATTGATCCTTCTGACACAGCCATTTTCGTTGTTTGCGGTAAAATTTATAGATTTGTAAGTTAAGTTCTCAGCGTACATATGGTGTTTACAGTTGGCCAAGGTCGAGTTCATGTCGTTGACTTACAGTACAAAGAGCAGTGGTCCAAGGATCGATCCTTGGGGCACACCGCATGTAACAGTCATCCAGTCTGATCTTTTGTCACCAACCTCCACACATTGCTGCCTATCTGACAGATAAGATCTCAGCCATTTAAGAGAATTCTAGGAATACCCTAATGTCCTTAATTTCTGCACCAGCAAGTTGTGATTAACACAGTAAAATGCTTTGGAAAAATCGAACAGAGTTAGAAACATTCCTTGTCAACACTCAATAGCTAGTATCTCGTCTTCAGTCACTCAAAAGAGTGCTGTTCATGTACTGTGTGCTGATCTGAAACCAGATTGATAGCTAGATAAAATTTTATTTTCAGTGAAGAATTCAATGATCTGACAGTGAACGATCCTTTCTAAGCCTTTAGATACAGCGGACAAAATACTTATTGGTCTGAAATCCCCAACCAGGGTTGGTGCTGAGATATTTTTTAGGGGACGGATAATGGCAGACTTCCAAATTGAAGGGAAGAAATAGTGCTCCTAAGTTAAAAATTAATGTGATGGGAAGGATGGCATAGAGGATGTCTTTGATAAAGCGGATAGATATCCCATCAGAAGGACAGCATTGCTTCAGATTCTGCAGATAGCCATCAAAACATCAGACTGATGAATAACTGGTTTGAAATTAAAATTGAACTAGTGGAACCCCGTCGAAATCGACGGTTAATCTTGAGGTTTCATGTAAATTCAGCTAACTGCGATAGATAGAGTGAAGTAATTAAAATCTTAGTTAAATGAAGGGAGGATAAGCATAATAATAAGCCACTTATCTTGTCCGCTATCATGTCAAAGCCACTTTCACTATATGGGAGAATGAGTTCATATAATTAGTCTTTCATGTTACGGAAAGAGTCAATATTTATTACTAACAACTAATTCCATCTGCTTTAGAAAAATCATTCAGATTGTATCCAGATTTATAAGTAAATCTTCATCTTTGGTCATAAAAATACAGAATTTTATCAACATTTAAATAAGTTTTTTTTTTGTATTTGATAAAAATATCTGATTCTCCAGATAGCAGTAACATTCTTACTTCGATCCAAGCAATTTTAATTCCTTCTCTTGCCACATCGACCCATGTATTTAATCAGAACAGGATTCTTACTTGATAATTCATTAACTTATGGGGTAGTTTTGCCTGGCCATATCGACCACATAAAGCTGTGCATGTTTTTCGTGGATGGAATGAACCATAATTGTAGGAAATTTGATCACAAATCTTGAACATTTGCGGAACCAAATCCATAACCTAGTCCAGCCTTAGTAACAAATTATGCAAATGCGATGAGATGTGATGACACTGTTGTGTTTCCCAATGTTTTGTATGTAGTGAGGTTTAGATGCGTTGTTCGACCTAGCTACATGTGTACATCAAAGTAAAAACCCTGTAGGCCTACACATTTTTTTAAAATACCTGAATTGACATTAGTTCACCTACTTTACCAAAACCATAGATGAAAAATACTCCGTAGTTAGTCTATTCCAAAACTTGAACACAGCTCTCATCCTCAACGTAAGTTACTCATCTATGACACAATTTTCAACCCGATTATCGAAAACTTTCATACCAATAAATTAATTTCTGGTGTTCTTTCTTGAATTCAAAAATGGTGAATGAAAGTAGGGAAAAAAGGCAAGTGCCAACCTTACAATACATATAAGCTAACCCGATAAGGAATAATTATATGTTCCTTTGAAAATGATATGTCACACTTATTTCATAATTTAAAGTTTTCTAAGAGCAATAAAGCATAGATTTTTGAACAAAACATTTAAAACGTATCATAAATTCATCATTTTGTTGAAACTATAAAAAAACTTGCCATGCAGTGGAGAATCAATTGTAAACATTTAATTTTGACAGTTTCCTTTGAATACAATTTTAATATTAACAGCTGGTTCATTAAAAGTAGTGTAAAATTATCCACATGGTCATAATGTAAACAAAATTGCTGAGTAAACTTAAAAGGCCTCTGGGGCAGAGCCCCATGGAAATTTACTTTGTTTCTCTTTTGAAAGCTCACCTACAGACCAATACCTTTCTTTAGACACCCCTACCAAGTTTCTACACCCAGCCGTTCTCTCAAATTAGCTGTGACAAAAACCCCGTTTTCCTCCATAAGAATAACATGGGATGGGACTTTAAAGGCCACTGGGGCAGAGCCCCGAGGGAATTTACCACGTTTCTCTTTTGATGGCTCATCTACAGACCAAGACCTTTCTTTAGACACCCCTACCGAGTTTCTACGCCCAGCCGTTCTCTCAAAATAGCTATGACAAAGAAAAACAGTTTCAAATTAATATATAGATATCCTAGTTGCATGGTAGCAGAGTTGACTAATTCATTCAAGTAACTGTTAACTTGATACTGATTACTATTTTTACTGCAAGAAGAAAAGTAAATGTTTAACTCATTTAGAGGGATGATTACTGGTTGATAATCAAATTGTTTCCCAAGCCCAAGACTTTTAACTTTACATCATAAAACTCTCGCTGGCTGTTTTTGAATTTCGCAAAAGCTGTTTAACTCGATTACGAAGATTACAATATTGTTGGTTTAGTATGATATTGTTGGAGTGCCTAGCCCTGCAACCTAAGCTAACACGTTTAGCGATCAAACTTTTAATTTCAGGGGTCATCTACGGAACAGGTCTTAGTTTTTTCACACATTTTGTTAGGATGGGAGCATGCTTATCAAAGAGATTTAATATGGAAGAATTTAGCTCATGAACCATTTCATTATGGGAATTTAAATTTATTTTGAATGATGTGAATTGAGCCACATTGATATTTTTAAGATGTTTATATTTAATAATCTTTGCTTTGGGCTTTAAGAGATTTGATTGAGTACACACAGAAAATTAGGTCATTTTCGGATATTGAAGGGACTACGGAAGCTATGCCCATGATAAATGATATCTTGACGATTAGATCTAAGAGGGTATCAGAATTGGCAAAATCATAGTAGTCCCATAGTAGTCCCATATGTCCTGAGAATGTCCTGAGGACTACAAAAAATGCTGTGAGCTTATCCGTAGGACATCCCCGGGCGGGGACATTACGCATTCCTGCGGATATCCTGGGATATCCCAAGTTGACCATAGGACTACTATGGGATATCTTGCATATCCTGTCGCAATATCCGTGGGATGTCCTAAGGAGAAAGTGTGCTGTCTGGGTTATACTCTGCCTTATCCAGGATTCAGAAGTGCTAATTAAATCAAAGTTTCCGGGATAAAAAATTTCTCTAACCTAATCAATGTGAGCACGTAAAGACTGGGCATTGATGTGTACCACCTTTATGTGTTTGGGATATGGAGGAGATAAAGAGCGAGAGAGACAAACAGCAGTGGACAGTGTAGGGTGGTGGGTAGGGGAGGGGGAAGAGATAAGCCGGTCGTTGAGATGAGCACTGTGTGGCAGTGTACTCGCTAGTCTGGGTCCTCCTTGGTCCACAGATCGCGGTGTCACAACAGGTGTGTACAAGCTGTGATAACTTCAATATTTATATTTGAGCACAAACGATAGATAATCTGTTGGTTTAATCTCTCTTGTATTATTAAACATAAAATATAAAATTCGTCCCTCCCACTCAACTGACCCCTCGGTAAGTTTGCGGCAGAAAATTTAAGAATCTATTCCCTTTTAGCTAAAAAGCTCTAACTTGGCGCATGACAATTTGTATACTAGACAGTCGCTTTCAAGATTTTGAAAGACATTAAAAAATAAATATAAAAAAATTAAATCTAAGCAGAAAATATGTTGTTTCACATCCATGTGCAACACCCTAGACCTTCCAAAAGTAAACAAATGTATTCTTTAAGATATATACTCTAAAAATTCATCTAACTTCACATGTACCAGTACGTATGTGCAGACATAAGGGAGGCCAAAAGTAGAAATGTGATTTACAGTAGAACCTCTTTAATCCGAACTAATTGGGACCGGGGGTAGTTCGGACTATTGAATAGTTCGGATTACAGAACATATTGTTGTTTTTACATACCAATAGCCAGGGAAAAGTGAAAAATGCTTTACAAAGTAAAATACAGTTGTGGCGTCAACTTAGCCACATCTGTGATGCCTTTGGTCTTCACTTTAGTTTAATATTTATTATGTTACAGCTGTTGCTAGATTGTTAAAATGTTTAGTTTTTGACTATGTTATGATTCAGTACACTTCAGTATTCGTTTGTAAATAAACCATAATCAAATATTCGTTCATATAGTGGTGAAATTAATTCATACCGATTACTCACCCTATATATTGGTGACCCCGAACAACAACAACCAGAAACATGACATTCCTTCATCAATATTACCAATGTCGCTAGAAGAAATCGAAGCTCAATTGGCGAATCTACGAGAGCAACAAGATGAACTATCTACCAACGTTCAGCAACGCAACGACCCTGGTAATGTATCAGTGAATCGAGTTGCAGTAAAGCTTCCACCGTTCTGGGCCGATCGACCTAGTCTATGGTTTGCTTGCTCAGGTAGATTCCCAGTTCTCCATCTCAGGCATCACAAGTGATGACACTCGGTTCCACTACGTCGTTTCTCAGCTTGAAACATGTTACGCAGTGGAAGTAGAGGACATCATCACAAATCCACCTGCAACAAATCGTTACGCGGTACTTCGTTCGAAGCTTATTGAAAGACTGTCAACTAGTGAAGAAGAATGTGTTCGCCAGTTGATCAGCGACGAAGATATCGGAGATCGCAAGCCATCGCAGTTCTTACGCCACCTACGTACTCTGATCGGTCCAGCCCAACTACAGGACAACATCCTTCGAGCACTCTGGCTTCGTCGTCTCCCTATTAACATTCAAGCGATTATCACAGCTCAAAATGAACTTCCGCTTGACAAACTTGCAGATATAGCCGATAAAGTCATTGAAGTTTCTACAAGAACGCCACAAGTGTTAGTAAATGCTACGACAACTCGTGAACACACACAGTCTAATGACGACCTCACTGCTGCTATTACGAGACTGACGCAAAGGATTGACGCACTCGAAGTATCCCTCCGTCACGATCGTTCGACCAGTCTAAAGAAAACATCAAAGAAGCCGAATCAATATCAGCACAAATCTACAATCCAAATTTGCTGGTATCATGCCAAATTCGGGGAGCACGCGTCAAGATGTACTTCTCCTTGCTCTTACGCGGGAAACTCCAAAGACGGCCAGTAACAGCGGCGGCTGACTGTCAAGCATCCAGCCGCAGAATTTTTGTTTCGGATCAAAAGTCGAATCTCCGGTTCTTGATTGACACCGGCTCTGATGTATCATGTTATCCAAAACGTCTTCTACGAGACCGTCGCACATCTACAGACTTTGAACTAAGTGCCGCCAACGGTAGTACTATCAAGACTTACGGAACCTGTTCTATGACATTGGACCTAGGCCTTCGCCTTAGTTTTGCATGGCAGTTCACAGTTGCAGACGTCAGTGTTCCAATCATTGGCTCGGACTTCCTCAGTTACTACCATTTGCTTCCTGATTGTCGTTTGTTGCGACTTCACGATGCCAAAACTGGACTTATTACGGGAGGACAACTTTCCGTTACGACTCAAAGTAGCGTAAAATCCGTAGTCACTACTTCTCCCCTCTCTAAAATCTTACATGAATTCCCTGAAATTACTCGCCCTCCAGGATTGCCACGAGAAGTGAAGCACCAGACAGTACATCACATACACACGACTCCAGGACCTCCTGTATTCTGCCGACCACGACGACTGGCCCCTGAAAAGCTCAGCATTGCAAAGAGTGAATTTTCTGACATGGTAAAATGTGGTACAGCATGTCCATCAGACAGTCCGTGGGCTTCACCCCTGCATCTGGCGCCGAAAGGAGAAAATGGGTGGAGACCGTGTGGAGACTACCGTGCATTGAATGCACGCACCTCTCCTGACAGGTATCCTGTTCGACACATTCATGATTTTTCAAATAATCTTTCAGGCTGTAACATATTTTCTGTCATAGATCTAGTAAAAGCATACCAACAAATCTCTGTACACCCAGATGACATATGCAAAACTGCTATCACAACTCCATTCGGCCTTTTCGAGTTTCCATTCATGACTTTTGGGCTTTTGGGTGTAATGCTGGCCAAACATTCCAGCGTTTCATAGATGAAGTAACCCAAAACCTAGATTTTACGTTCAGCTACATTGATGATATTTTAGTGTTTTCCCGATCAATTGAAGAGCATGAGCAACATCTTAGGACTTTATTCAAAAGACTCCATTCCTATGTTTTTACTCACCCTATACAGTGTTTATTTAATACAGTAGTAAACATAGGGAATAAACAGTACTGTACATTACAATTGAAATAATTACGGTGCGTATATCAATAAATACAGTATACAATAAAGAACTACTGTACTGTGTGTGTATAGAGTACAGCAATGAGGCGTTCGGATTAGTGGACGTTCGGATTACAGGGGTTCGGATTAAAGAGGTTCTACTGTATATGGGTGATTTGATACAAAGGGAGAATTCCTTAACCACTATGATAGTAGTAAATAAGTTTTATCAGATGTGTTTCAAGCCTACCTAAGCAGCAGTCGGAAGGTAGCAGGTTCAATGTCTGGTACTCGAACGTCATTTTTCTCGGCAAGCCGACTGTCATGCAACATGTTGCGAAACACTCGACTTTGATTCATCAGACAAGCTTTAACTGTTCCAATCCTCTCCTAGAAATAAGGTTATTTTAAGCCCAAACTAGACCAGGGCCATATTCCCTAACAGAAAGAGTAAAAAAAAGCAATTGCCTTAGATAAATACAAAGAAAATACTGGTACAGTAGTTCATTGTTCTAATTTTCTTTTAAGCCTGTTATAGATGTGGAATTCTTTAATCCGGCCCATATACAATTAAGATTTACATAGTATTTTAGAGTTGGGTTTCACCAAAACGTTAAGAACTTTCCCTACATAAAGTACTTAATAAACCGTTAGTATCGGTAATAATTTGTTTGAGACTGTCAAGTAAACTTGTAATCTCATTGTAAAATTGTAGGCCTGTTTGATGAAGCAAGTATTTGAATTGTCCTCAATGGTTCCTTAATACATCTATATAAATGCTGTCCTTGCTGTAATTGTGTTGGTGCCATTTGAGTGTGCTAATGCTGTTTCCCTCTTTCAAAGGTATATTTTGTTTCAACATTTGTGCTCTACGCTGTAATAATGTGTTACCAGATTACATGCAATAGTTTGACTGATCCATAAGAATTATATATCTATATTTTACAGTATAAGAATGATATGTTGGGAGCTATTACGACTATTTAAACCATTGATAAATGACTTAGGTTGATATGTTCAGGTTTTAATTGATTATAAAAAATGTGTATTTAAAAGAAGATTATTTCTATTTGTTTACATATTTGTTTGCTCCATTGGGAAAACTGTGACTGCATAACTAGTTTAACTACCAGTTACTGACAATATAAAATTATGTGGTCAAATCTGACTTATTCAAACCACATCCACTCACTGATGACCCTGTGGCAGGGTTTTCCACAATGAAGAAACAATCATGAAGCCTCTCTGTTGTCAGTAAGAAATCTCCTGCCTGTTCATTATCTGGCTCAGCATCCCCATCGTTAACTGGAGCTGCCATTTCGTTATTCTTTTTATCACCTGAAATACAAAACTAATGAATGACTGTCTTAATGTTTGTTGATATAAAAAACATACTTTAGATGAATTATTATTGATGAAATTACATTAAGCAAGGGTGCAGTTGGTACCTGCCACAGCTGGTAGGTGCGGGTGCGTTCCTCTGTTCGTACCTTGTGCTCCCCACGGCGCTGATAAATTTCTTTTCTCTCCGCCACCAAAAGTTTGATGGGGATGACTCCAGCAACCACCAGGACGGCGGGTTCGGACACTGTTCGGTAGGCGGATGCAACTCTTAGTGCTGCCTGACGCTGCACTCGGGCGAGCCGCATCCTATATACTTCCTTATTGAGAGCGTCTGCCCACACCTCAGCACCGTACAAGAGTACGGACTGGACAGAAGACATTAACAGCCTTCTACGGCTGGACCGAGGCCCTCCGACATTGGCCATCAACCGGCTAAGAGAGGAGACCACCCTAGCGGCCTTGTCCGCCGTACTTAAAATCTGATCCCGCCAGCTAAGCTTGCTGTCCACCATAATCCCAAGGTACTTGGCAGAACTAACGGTCTGGACTTCGACGGCCCCTACCCTCAACGGCACGATGGTGTCAATCAGTTTTTTGTTAATATCACAATCTCAGTTTTGCTCAAAGCAAGCGAGAGACCGTGGTCTGTCATCCATGCGTTTATAGTACGCATAACTCGGTTCAGCTTTAGCTGAGCCAGCTCAACGCTACGTGAAGCTATCAAAACTGCAACGTCGTCCGCGTACCCAACCAAAACAGTTTCCTCAGTCTTTTCAGACCTCAGGAGGCTGTCATACGCGACATTCCAGAGGTCTGGGCCGAGTATGGAACCTTGGGCAGCACCGGAAGTTACACTCATCGTCCGTGGGCCCTCTGTAGTGTCATACATGAGGAGGCGGAGCCGGAGATAATCCTCTATGATACGCATGAGGTATGCCGGGATGTGGAAGGTGTTCTCCAGAGATACCTTGCTCAAAAATTATTTTGACATTGTTATAATTTTTTTTAGTTTTTGTTTGCAAAGGATTAAAATTAAAAATATTCGAATATCAACAATTAATAGTCCTAATAAGAAGCCTCTTATACAAAAAAATAACACTTAAATGTTTTGATCTATTGTGAGAATTTAATTTATTGTAGGCCCTACACTCATGTCTATGTCTGTATTTAAAAGCTGTTAAATTTGTTCTGTTAGAATTCAATATTTTAACATTAATGTCACATCAGTTTGTGTCATAAGCCACTCTTCTATTATGGCAATATAATCAGACAGCACTAGTGCATCAAGTATAGCGTTAAAACAACAAAATTTGTATATAGTTCAGTTTATCTTAATCAGCAACTTTGTATGTGATAGTAATGCAGATAATTGTGTAAGTGTTTATAACATAGTTTTAATTATAATAATTAGTTACTTACTTTGATTAATGCTAAGTGTCACAATGTGAGTTGTTTTTTCATCTATCACCACACACAAAAAAAGTGTATACCAATAAACTCACTTAATAAGTTATTTATTAAAACTCAAACACTAATTAACAGGTTTATTTTAACACATAGAGAGACCCGAGTTAAGTTTTTGGTTACTGAACTTGTCAAAGTGCTGGCAAAAATAAAACTAGGAGTGGAGTTAAAAATAGACCATCACTTCATGACAAAAATATCTTTCCTTCACATGATCTCACACATTTACTTATATTGTTGGAAAATCAATGTTATGGTTGAATTTGAGAAAAAAAATGTCATCAACAAACTTGTTTGTATAATATTACCGTTACCCTAGAGCTAAAACAATCACGTGATTTAAGTAGTCTAACCTGATGCAGAAAAACCTTTTGATACAACCACAAAACAAAAAATCCACCAGACGCAAAAAATGAAATCAAAGATTAAACAGATGAACATTTAAATAAACATATCATGAATCTGGGTTATAAGAGTCCTTGGATGGAAGATGTAGTCTACTTTTAGAACTGTGTGTGTTGTCTGTTGATGGATATCTCTGCTACCTATTGGAGTTTATTGGAACTATAGAACTGATGGGACTCTATTCCTAGAAGCTACATAAAAATGTAGTTTCTAGGTATAGAGTCCCATCAGTTCTAAGTTATAACCCTTTTCTTCCTGAATTATGAAAACATGATATTTTTTTCTCTTTTTATTTAGGATTAAATCTATATCCATTATACATGCTTCAGCAAACCTGCCGACTGAGCGAATTTCCCTTTGTCTGGATTGATTTTTAATTAATAAATTAAATTAACATTTATGTTTAAAAAGTACGGTACTGAGTTTTTTTTTAACCATACCATATTACCTATTTTTTAACTAGTATGTACCACCATGGACAAAACATACTCCCTAATGTTGGTTAGTCTATGGAACCACTCAGCCTTTTATAAATTTGTACATACTCTTAAAGCTTCTGAAATTAATTCAGTAAGAAAACTGCATCAAACTACATTGGGTGAGAAAGTTTTGCTGAACAGAAAAGTAATGGCCAGTTCAAACAAATTTAAACTCAAAAACACAGCTTACTAGTTCAATCAAGACAAACAAAAAATACAACTGTTTACTTTTGCAATAGGTATTAATTTTGAAGCACCCTGTATATTCAATTTTTAAGATACAATATATCAATCTCTAGTTTTTGATTTAGAAATAAAAAACTAGTTTTTTTTCAGCCGCTCAATATGTGGTATTGGTTACTGATTATTCTAAAAAAAGCTGACCTCCAATATCAACACAAATTTGAATCTTTCCTCATTAGTCTTTCAACATTTTCATCAAACTGTGTCAATAGGCAAGAAACAACACAAGTCAATACTGGTAAGAAAATCCAATGATTTAGACATGGTACTTACAATTATTTCTAAAAGATCAACAAATTTGATTGTTCCAAAAAGAAAATATTCCAGATTTTTCTTTATCTGATATCTTTGTGAACACTTCAATGAGGAAATATGCAGGGCAGGTTCGGTGCAAATAGATGGGATTCCCATATATTTCCTGGACAGGTTTGTAACCTTGACCCTGGAGTAGTTTAGCATCAGCTCAGTTTCTCCACCTCACCAACGCTGGGAACATCTCTAAGCCAAGTGAGTGGACAACATTTAGTTATAACCAATAGTGACCACTTCTACTTAACATGTTGTGTTAGTAAATCAGCTTTGGTCACTTAAGTTGGACAAATTTATGTTTTAAAATAGATCTTAAATTAGTACCGTAAGATAGTCTTTTCAGCTTTTAAGTTTTTCAGTCTATTTTGTTTGAATAAACCTATTAATTTATCAGCTATCTTAACATCTAGAAATGGTAATATTTTTGGACTTGTAAAATAAAATGCTTTTTTATATTTTAAGGCTCTAGAAACTAACATTATTTTTAGAAAATATAATTGCCAAAGCTAAAAGTAAGGTAGGGCATATACAATTTTGTAAATGAAAGGTTTCTATAACATAGTTGTTTTGGTACAAAAATATATAAAACGATTTGAATGTATCCATAACAAATTAAAGGAAAAACAACCACATACACTTAAAAAGAGTTTTAAGAAAATAATTCTAAAATTTTTAGCTATTTATTTTATTAATAAATTTGTTTAAACAGAATAGTGTTGAACAATATTGAAATTGACAGTTCTTAGATAAAGGACAAAAAGTCTAAGGTTATACCTGCCTTAAAGTAGGCCTAATACTCTTTTTAGAAGTAAATGTATTGTTTCCTCAAATCCTCTTTTCTGAATGTATCCCAAATAAAAATAATAATGTTAATAAAGAGAGCGAATATTTTGTCACTGACCAATGAATGAGAAAAAAAAAAATTATTGTAAGTATTTCAATAATCGATTTATATGTAACTAATCCTCCAAGAATTCACAGAAAAAGTCACATTCCAACTGCCTGATAATCAAAACACACTAACATAACAAAAACAACAGTGTTGGAGGATCTAGCTAGAGGTTATTCAGAACACCATAAGTAAACACGCTAAACAGTGCTAAAGTGGTTCATGTATAATTAGCGCTTTTTGCCCGCTCATCAATCATAAATGCTTTGGAACAGTAAAATAAATTAAATAATAATTGAAATATATTTACTGTATGATGCCTAACTGAGAAGTTTTAAAATAATGAAAAAATTAAAACATTTTGTAATATTTTAAATCTTGAAACTTGAGCACATGCCAGAGAGTCAGTTTTGCTATCTCAAAAGACTCTTTTGGGGACTTTTTTGGTCCAGTTTCCCATACCAAAACTCCTAATTTAAATAACTTAGTTCTTATACCCAGTAATTTAGTCGATGTTCGATCTTTCTTTTAATAAATGGTCTTTGGTTAAGGAAACTAGTCCATAACAGAGCATTTTACACGTATCTACACCCATCCTTTATTTTTATTGGGCTTTAGTACAAACGAGGACTCTGTTCAGGACTTTCAACAGGCGTAAACTTTCCAGCTTTGAAAGATTTCTCAGGAAACACATGTCTAATTTGACTGACTATATAAACTATCTTTGTTTACAGATGTTGCCGATATTATTAGTGCTGCTAGCAGCAGTCAGTCCAGGCATAGGTCAGTGGTCAAATGTTGGACAATGTCTAACCAATCACGGACCTCCGGCTCAGTCAGACTCTGGTGCTCGTGATGACCAGTTACGCAGCAGGCTCGAGTTCTCAATCGCTTTGTTCAAACAGGTATGCTACTACCGGTACTCTATTAAAAAAAAAAAAAATATGTTTAATTGAAGTTAAAGTTTCAGTGGTCAAGTAAAAGTGCAAGACTTGATTCCTTAGTGTTTTCTGGTCAGATAAAAATCCCTTTATGACTAATTTGATGAGTTAGAGAATAACTTATTCTTGAAAGTGGTTGGAGATGCAGGTGAAGGGGATAACAGATCTAGCTGACAGTCTTCGTATACCTTTCTTTCTGTTAAAAGATACTGTCCATGAACAACATACACTTGCCCCGATTACAGGAGAGTAGTTCACAGTACCTATGCCTACTTGATGGGAGTTTCGACGATACTGTTCATCTTTCTTTACAGTAGACTCCTCTTATCCGGACACCTTTCAACCGGACATCGGTTTAACCTGACTACACTCGGCGGAAATGACATCTCTTTAACCAGACAATTTCTATCAGCACATCGGTTTAACCGGACAAGATCGGCAGGAAGTGGGTTGTACTGAACCGACTGTTCTCCTGGGAAAGATTTGAGACCAGTGATCACGTGTCTAAATACAATATCTTATGTAATAATCATTATTGATGGCTTATATAGTATGTATTTAAATGGTCCGTTTGAGCGAGTTTTTGGGGATGTCAGTTTAATGGGAAAACCCGTTATCCGGACTGGCCTCGGTCCCGAGGAGTCCGGAAAAGAGGGAGTCTACTGTATTAAGAAATAATGCTGTTTTTGCTAAAGGCAGCAGTAACACAACATTCAGACCTATAGACAGACAGTTGTAAATAAAAATGCATGTTCTAAACCCCAAAATGGTAAGCTTAAAATTGATGAGTATGAGACAGCATGGTAGGGAGAAAATGTGGAAGACCTAAACCAAGAGGATTTCAAATTGAAGTTGGGGCTCACAGGTTTAAAGGACAAACATAGCTTTTTTACGCATACTAATCTTTTGATAAATTTACCAGTAGCAGTGGTGTGTCTGTATGTCCCATTGTACTAATCCAGCATTGTTGCAAAACAGTAGGCCTACACATTACAAAAGTTCTATGATAGCAGTATTAACTGGACAGCTGACTTGTTATATAGTACCCAAGGCTACTGAAAAAGAGGTTGCCTCAGTAGTGCGTATGACACCCGCCGACCCGGATAGTGATGCTTTTAATTCACACAGCTGTCACCTGTAAAATTTTTAGTTTTTTGTTTGTTTTTGTGAAAATAAATGAATTAAAAACAAGCAACAAAAAAAAATTATTTAACAGGTGGCAGGTGTATGAATTAAAAGCATCAACACCATCCGGGTCGGCAGGTGACATCATATGTGCGACTGAGGAACCTCTTTTTCAGTAGCCTTGTGTCTGTAAAGCCTGGGTACAATAAATACAAACATTTGTAATATGAAGGTTGTTGTTTTAATGGCTTCATTCTGAGTAAGGATCAGCTTATGATGGTTTGAAATCATCTTCCCCTTAAACCCCTAAATCCGACATAAAATATTTTGGTCTCTAGTGTTTCTAGTGTTTAATCTTCTACTTTATTTAAATCCATTCAATTTTAATCACATATAGGGGTTTTTTTACAGATAGCGAAAGGAGCGCCGTCAGAGAATGTGTTCTTTTCACCGCTGAGCATCTACAACACAATGTTGCTAGCGTACTTCGTTTCTGGGGGTCACACAGAGATGAGCCTGCGAAAGTTTCTCTCTCTTCCACCAAACCAGGTATGTTTCTTACGGGTGGACCGATGCTTCTAGGTGTTGAGATTGCTTTGGCAAAAAACTCAAATAAAAAACTCAACAGTGACAAATTATAAAAAACAATATTAAGTATGAATACAATTTAGGTTGTGTAATGTGTTAATAAATATGTGGTTTAAGTTACATTTTTTTAAAGTTATTACTAAATAATTGGTGTAAATACCTGCATTTTGTAAAGACTAGGTTGTCAATTCATAATAAGTAAATACAATGAATGAAGCAAGAAGACATCTGTACTGGCCCGTCGATGACACCTTTGTGAGTCAAAACCGGTTGCAATTTAGCAACAAATTGATCGCATAAATGCAGTTATTTACTACTCCTTATCTGTACGGTATTTAACTGCAATCAGGAGGCTAAAATTCAATATAATTTCAGTTATTGATGAAAAATAAGGGTTTCTATATACAATATTGCAAAAAAATTTAAAATCTTTGGTGACTTTGATACATAGTTCTTTTCCACTTTTCCTAGTTGTTTACTGGGGAAAATTAAAATTTCAATAAATTTCAGAATCCATGTGTTGATTGTGTAACTGTATAAATTAAGCAACACATGGCTATCAACTTTACATGGTGCATCTATAGTATGTGTGAGCTGGTGAGTCTTTTGGGTGCAGTATACATTCTTTTTGGAAAAGCGTTGCATGATCTTCAGCATCTTGAGCCATTCTTGGTTAGAGCCATTTATATGTTATATATATCAAAGTTATAAAAAAAATTTGTCCTACAATACCGAGGTATCAAAAAATGTTACTTCTTTTCAATGAAATTAAAATGAAGGTAACTTGCATATCCTCTTATTCACGTTTACTTGTAACCACCTGTAACCATACTACTTTTTATCCAGAACACTTCACCCTTGTACTCTGCAGCTCACCCCTTGCTTTGTTGGATATGATCCACTCACCGATGTGTATAGTCAATGTGGATAGGCAAATACAAGGCTAAAAAAGGCCATCCACCTCTTTTTTTATAAAAAAAAATTACCTATCCTCAATAATCTATCTAAACAGTCTTTGTTAATTGGAAAAGTTAACAATCCCATACACACACTTAATCAAATTATTTTTTTCAGGACAAGACAGATATGTACAAAGCTTACTCAGTGCACAAGCAAAATTTGTTCATTGGAAGGTACAAGTCGCAGGTTCACAGTGCAAATCGGTTCTTCATCTCTGTCCAACAAACGGTCAAAGATTGTATGGATGTCATATTTAGAGATGAGATTGAAACAGTGGATTTCTTCAATGGATTGGAGAAGGCATTGAAAAGTATCAATGACTGGGTAGCCAGTCACACAAATAACAAGATCCAAAACCTACTTTCAAAGGGTGACGTGAGTCCGGATTCTCAGATGGTCTTGGTAAGTTCTTATATTAATAATTGATTACTCTTATTTGCCTAAGTGAATTTTATTGTTACATATGCACCAATTAACGGTAAGCAGATAATGTGTACAATATTTCCAAAAGTTGAATTTAAGTTTCTTTAAAAGTTACAATAGCACTACAAGATTCTTCAAATATGGGGGAAGAGTGAGGTGGGGAGTGGTTAGAGCGCAGGACTTCGGTCCCTGAGGTTCCGGGTTTCCACCAAATTTACAAATGGATTTTATTCGAATGGTAATGCTGCAACCCCGATATCTATAGCCTGAAGTAATGAGAAAAAACAATCCTCAGCTCGTACCTAGCGTCCTAAGACAAAAAAACTACAAGATGTTTCAAATTTAGATTTAATAGTACTTAACTATGAAACATAAAAAAAATTTCTATAACCATTACTGTTGACATTGTATTTCTGCCCGGGAAAATCCAGGGTTTTCTGTTACTATTACTG
The DNA here is from genome assembly GCF_028750875.1 of Macrosteles quadrilineatus. NCBI lineage: Eukaryota > Metazoa > Arthropoda > Insecta > Hemiptera > Cicadellidae > Macrosteles > Macrosteles quadrilineatus. The sequence goes on from NW_026542597.1 coordinate 64,677,598, forward strand.
TCAAATCAGTCAACATTAAATTTTTATTTTTAGATTAACCAACATTAATATAAAAGCTAGAACAAGTAGTTTACCAAAATATTATTGTTATAGTACTTGACATGTTTATATCCATGCTGATCTAATCTTTCAGGCAAATGTTGCATATTTCAAAGGCACATGGAAAAACCTATTTGATCCCATGGATACAAAAATGAGGCCGTTTCAAGTGAACAAAAGTAAAACGGTACAAGTTCCTATGATGTTTCAAATCAACTTTTTCAACCATTGTAAGTATAACCATAGATAAAACATACTCCCTCAGTAGATTTCTCATCCTTAAGGAACACCTGAAGAAAATTTTATTGTTAGTTCTGTACGGTTTATGTAGAGGTCGTGTTTAGTTTACAATTTTTTTCCTGTTATTACAGTCATTTAAAACCTCGTTTAACCAAATAATACGATCTAATCATAAACAATAACTTGTACCCTATTTATATAACCAAACAGTAAAGCACAAATCAAGAAATTAACCCTAAAATAATAGAAACAAAATTTCGTCGACACTAGCGCCCAGTACATGAACTAGACACGAAAAACGTGCTTCAAAATTTACAATGGGATGAGAAGTCTACTTGTGTTGTTTAGTCTATAGTATAACTTGGCTAAATAACTAAATTGCCTTAAAATCAAGCTAGTTATAATATTATGCTTACAATGCAATAATACGAGTACAATAACTTTACTCATGGCTATAGTGCACACATACACCGACATAGAGTTGGAGCTGACCTTAATCATCTGTAGTTTTCTGGTGGTTTAGTGTCGGATTCCACAAAACTGTAATACAGTACTTGATGAACTTGCAGCATCAAGTCTCTGAGCTCTTTCTGAGCACATTTGAATCCAAATATGAGCGAAGGTCGGGTGTAAAGTGTAGAGAGGCGGTTCCTTAATTGTGTACATATTTAGAAGAATCTTGCTAACAAGAGACATTTAAGCTACATAATCCATTAAAAGATTTCAATTATTCATAGATGTGACAAAATGCCTTTAAAGTGATATCATTGTTGAGTATTTATTTTTTGTCTGCAGGGAGGTCAGATCGTTTGGGTGCTGAGATGTTGGAACTGCAATTTCTGGGGCAAAGTCAGAACCAAAGTGACATCAGCCTCATACTGATGTTGCCTGATGAGTCCAACAAACCCAACCCAGCCACAGACCTGGTCATGAGACTAGACTCTGCTGCCCTCCTGGACATTGTGAAGCAATCCAGCGACCCCAGGAACGAGAACAAGGTGGAAGTCAAACTACCAAGGTTCTCGCTGGAGAGTTTCCTTGAGCTGACACCGGTGAGGATTTTTTATATCTTTATTGGTGATATCTTATCTTTATGGCTTTCTTGTCAAGAGATCTAGTCCAACCTTTTTTCCTCAGGGGCCAAATTGTAAATTGTTGGAGGGAAAGCTGGCCAGTCATATTTCAGTGCAGTAAGTTTACCATCCACCCCCTCATAAACATGATATATTCTTGCTTGTTTTCTACCTGCTATATTTTCATACACATTAGCCAGCCAACCTGAAGACTGGAGATCATAATGTACTTTGCTGGTTGGGAAGAAAAAGTTTAATTTCACTGATTCTGGTATAGGCTGAAAGATCAATAAATATCCTTTGTCGAGGTTTTATTCATTGACGGCATTTTATTGCCTTTTTTAAGGTCACAAAGACATCTTCATCATAGGTGACAAGTGTTGCTGCAACGGCGGGAAACAACGATATCTCCACTGTCCAGACCAAATTATATGTTTACGGGTGTTGTCGAGATTGCAGGAGTTATCGGTTACGCCAAGACCGCAATATATGTTAACAATTGTAGCCGAGATTGTAGGAGACAATCACATTATCGCCACAATATATGCTTGCGAGTGTTTCACAGACAACACATCTGACATACGATGGCATGAGATCCAACCATAACTTCACTGGGTGTTTCAGATCCTAGAAGGAATGGGAGTAGGTGACCTGTTCAAGCCATCGGCCAACCTGACTGGTCTGACAGGAGGTCCCAGTATCTCCTTCAGTAGAGCAATACACAAGGCAAAGGTAAGAAAATAAGGCCACAACTTGCATGCTGTTTTCCTTATACTTGTGGTGTGACACATCAAGGTCTTTTGTCTATGTAAGTCAAATGTATTTAATTCTTCTTTGACTTGAGCCAGTCCTTGCGTAAACTATACTCACTCGTCTATGGTTAACCTCAGCACTGCTGACTCGTAGTGGTAATTGAGATAAATATTCTAACTTGAGCCTTAGCCTCAAGTAAAATATTAGATTATAATAATAGTTTTATTGTAGGCTACCTGATTTGATTTTCAGATTTGACAAAGACAAAGGTACATACTTTAGAATGCTGTCTCAGTTAGTATATGAACTACTAACACTTATAGTATAAAATGGTGGTGGAATACTGTTAAAGTAAGTCCTAATTGACTGTTAAGTTATAACCAGTTATGTTCTCTGACAACACACTAATGTTCGTTTGCATTCATTGAAGAGAAAGCAAAATACAAGGCAGGTATCTAATTAGTTTTGTTAATTAAATATATTCGGTATCAAACTTCTCCCTTTTCTCAGTTTTATCCTTCTAATCTAGCTGTATTAAACACAATCACAGAAAGTTATCAAATATTGTCCTTAGAGCTTTTGATTCCCACCTCAAAATTATTTTCTAGTACAAAAATTGAGTTCCCATATTCTTTGAGAGTTGGCATTACTTATTGCACAGTTTGATGTATGTCCTAAGGTGAAAGTGGACGAGTATGGAACTGAGGCTGCCGCGGTGACTGTGGTGTTGGATGACAGGATCTCTGGGGACAGCTTCTCGTGTGATAGACCCTTTGTGTACCTGCTGTACGACAAGAAGGTGGAGACACTTCTCTTTGCTGGGGTCTACAACTACCCACAATAAAATGAGTTAATTTCTTGACTTTTAGGACAAGTAGACATTCCGTTCCATATTTTTAAAGCTATATTAAGGCTGTAGCTAAGTTTTAAAATAAAAATCATCATACCGGTAGTTCAGTGGAATTGAGCCGCAGACAAAGTGCGCCGATGTCAAGTAGGCTACTGATATCTGTTTAGTAGGACTATTGAATTTTAAAAGTAGCACGTTCTGTGAAGGGTAGAGTGCAGGACTTTGGTCCCTGAGGTCCCGGGTTCAAATCCCACTAATCACCAATGGATGTTATCTAAAGATTTATGCCGCAACCCCTAAGTCTATCTTGACATAATGTGAAAACAATCCCAGGCTCGTGCCTGGCATCCTAGGACAAAAAAAAAAACAAAAACACTGAACCATGTTAATTTTGAAAATGTGCTACAGCTTTGTATAGATGGGGTGTCTACTTCAATTTAGTATTGAAAAATCAACCATCAATCACAAGGTTTCGTTGAGATTAGATTGAAAATATTAAAATTCTAATAATTTACTGTGTGTACTAAAGTAGAAGCTTGTCACTATTAGCATTGACAATGACAGAATCAATGTTCAATCAATACTAATAACTTTATCGTAATGTAAACAAAGAGAACTATGACAAAAATTCAAAAGATTAACCATAGATACACTAACCAACACATGTACACTCCTCATCCCATTTTACATTTTGAATCTTGGTTTTTGTGTCTAGTTCAAGTTGGTGACACTGATTGCTATTCAATGAAATTTGGTTTCTATTATTTTAGGGTTAATTTCATAGTTTGTGCTTTACTGTTTGGTTACATAACTAGAGGACAAGTTATTGCTTATGGTTAGATAGTTTTATTTAGTTAAACGAGGTTTTTTTTTTAAACGACTGGAATAACAAGAAACAAATTGAAAACAAAATACAGCCCCTTCAGTGCACTGGACAGAACTAACGATAAAATTGTCTGCCGTTTCTGTAAGGATGGGAATCTTCTAAGTGTACTGAAGGAAAAGTAAAAAAACAATTATAAATAAAAACAAATGTAAAAGCAGCAAATATTCAATGTTTTAAAATATGATGAAATACAACCCTTTTATTAAATTTTGGCCCGTGCCCTTAGGAAAAAAAAAACTAAGTATGCAGTTGATAAGTGTGCGGCTTAAAGCTTTCTCAAAATATGTGTGTTTCTTATCAACGTAATAAAATGCCAGCTAGTACTCAAAGATGTAGATAGTGTTTTGTTAACTACTGACCTTTGCTTTATATGAAACTATGTATTTACAGTATTTGATTAATTACGTGGTAATTTAGTACTGGTAGTTATCAGATTTATATTGGTAACTGGTAGAAAGAAATGTTGACGAAATTAAACTCTTAAACGTAGACAGCTCAGCAGAATACAGTAGATAGAATGTCTACTTTAGTACACATGAATGGTTCTATCCGCATTACAGAGATATTTAGTTTTAATAATACAATATGTTTTCGACATGTCAAAAGGACAAACTTTTCATGGATATTAAAATAATTTTACATACAAACCAGTGAGTTTATTTCCTAAAAGTTCATCTCTAATGATATTAAAGATAGAAGTCCTAAATTGTAGAACAATGATGAAACGCTAAAGGAAAATTACTGCCAGAAATTACGATGAGTGTTTCTTTAAGGTTTTGGAGATAAGGGGACTAACTTTATTAAAACACATAATTTCTTACTTGTCTGTATAATGCATACAACTGTTTCCTGATCCTTCGTCTACCTAGAACAAAGTCCAGATTTTTGCTCCCAGTGACATTTTGTTACCAGTAGGGTACGGAGAGGAAACACACGAACATACAAGTAGGATACGCTATACTTGGGTCCGCCAATCAGAGAGCAGCATTTCATCCCCACCCCTCCCCCTAGGCCACGCCCCCTGGTGTCCCACGTGGTCTAACCTCACTTTTATTTTCGCGCCAAACGAAAAAAACCTGACTTCTTCTCCACCAATTCCCGCCAAACGAAAAAAGAACCTCACCTTCCCGCCAAGTAACATAACCTAACTTTCGCGCCAAACGAAATAAACCATACCTTCCCGCCAATTCCCACCAAACGAAAAAAAACCTCACCTTCCCGCCAAATGAAAAAACCACACCTTACCGCTAAGTAACATAACCTCACTTTTATTATTGCGCCAAACAACGTAACCTCACCTTCCCGCCAAGCCTCACTTTACGTATTGCATATGTATTGCCAACTTATATAACTCCGTAATGATCAACTCTTGCCGAATGAAATAACCTCCACTGATTAATGACTGAATAACCTCCACAAAGCTGTGTCCTGAATGATTACACAGATTGTTTGGTCTAAAATTTGTTTTAATGCTACTATATATACATCTACGATTTATATTTACATACTTCTAAAAATATTTACAAACACTACAAAACTTCTTCTTCTTCATCATCACGGTTCTGTAACAAAACAAGGAAGTGTTAATGGTGTGTATCCTGGTTGCTGATTGGTTGTAATAAGCTTGTACCTGATTGGTCATAAATAGGTGATCTGTTGTGTGATTGGTCAATTTTTACTATTTAAACTTTTCGGTACTAATTTTCTTTCACTTTGCTCTTGGCAATTGAACGTGTTGGATGTGTGCTCTTGTGTTTGATGTTTTGAGGTAATGTTTGAAAGTTATTTCTGGTGTTAAATGTTAGCTTGATTATTTACGGTACATCAGTGGTAAGTGAACTTTGTTTTTTTATTGTAACGTATTGTGCAATCGGTGTGCTATATTCAGCTTTGTGTGCACGCAGCTGTATCCCCACCACATCTTGTGTCTCAGTGTTGTAGTGTGCAATTGGTGTGCTATATTTAGCTGTGTGCGCGCGCAGGCCGTGTCCCCACTAGATCTTGTGTCTCCGTGTCCCTTTTACTTTGCTCTAGGCGTTTGACGACGATGGATGTTAGTATGGCTGATAACGTATCTGATGAAGTAGTTGAACCCGTAAAAGTAGTTGAGCCTGTTAATTTGATTAGTACTGATCAAACTTATGTAAATAAATTTAGATTGTATGGTAGTAAAACTGTATTTAAATTCACCAATCCGCCTCCAGAGACTAATGAGATTGATTGGTTGAGACAAGGGTTTGCACGAATTGTAAATAGTACGAAAAAGCAAGCTTTTGAAAATGATCAACTTGGGTTTACTTTGGAGAGTCTCAACTTGAAATCAAAAGCACCTGGCTATGTAAATTTTCGTCCGGCTACTGAAATTGATGAAATTGTTTTGTGGCAAATCTTTGGTGGTATTGTGCAATCAAACTCTGAATCCATCAAATCTACTGACACCTTTAAAGTAGAATGCACTAGAATTAATCTTCCTGTAGGTTCTGGGAGGTTAAGGCCAGGGTTTTACAATACGTTTGATGAGGAATGCAAGTCAAGACGGGGAATTGTTGTCATTAATAATAAAGATAAATTGTGTCTACCTCGTGCAATTGTAGTGGCTATTGCTAATCTAACTAAAGATCCTGAATATAAAGCTGTGGGGCAAGATAAGGCAAATAGGCAAACAGTTAGGGCTCAGGAACTTGTGCGTTGAGCTAGGGTTGTAATGCCCTAGAGGGTGGAGTTGGGATCCCGGAACTTGAAAAATTTCAGGGGTTTTTAAGGGATTACAAAATTGTTGTGTACAACTATGACAGGAAAGGACGTGATGTTTACTTTGAGGGAAATGTAGAAAATGCAAAATTCACACTAAATTTACTGTTTCACGATGGACACTACAATCTGATTAATAGTTTGACTGCCGCTTTTGTTTGTGCATATTTTTGTGAAGCTTGCCACGTCCCGTATGATCACAAAGGAGCCCACCGCTGCTCAAACATTTGCCTACAGTGCCGGACTATTTCACCCCCTTGTGTAGAGGAACATGGCGGTATTCTGTGCCCTAAATGTAACATGACTTATAAAAACCAGAGATGTTTTATTGCACATCAAGCTGACAAGTGTAAAAATGTAAAGAAATGTCTTAATTGTGGAAAACTGGTCTGGATTAGAGAACGGTCCAAGCCTCACAAATGTGGTGAAGTATACTGTAAACCATGTGGTTCATTTGAAGACCCTAACCACAAATGCTTCATGAAACCTGACACGAGAAAGCCTACCTAAGTCAAAAGATTTTATTTTTATTTTCTTTGACTTGGAAACCCGTCAAGATGAGTCTCTGCCCTCAGATCCCGAGTCTAAATTGCATCAAGTAAATTTGTGTGTATCCCAACAGTTTTGCTATCAGTGTATTGAGGCTAAATTTTGTATGGCTTGTAAAAATTGTATGCGAGTGTTTAGTTCTGAACCAGTCACTCAGTTCATGGACTATGTGATGCAAGTCCGTAAAAATTTCAAAGATGTCTGTGTCATTGCTCACAATGGGCAGGGCTTTGACTTCCAATTTTTGCTCAAGTATGTGCTAGAATATACAAAGTTCACCCCGAAACTTGTAATGCGGAGAACTAAGGTAATTTTGATGGAGATTGACAATGTGAGGTTTGTTGATTCACTTAGTTATTTCCCTATGTCTCTTGCTGCCCTGCCCAAGGCCTTTGATTTGCCTCCAGAAAAGAAGAAAGGCTATTTTCCCCACCTCTTCAACACCCTTGAGAATCAAAATTATGTGGGCCCTATGCCAGCAAAGGAGTTTTACTGTCCAGAATCTATGTTTGAAAAATCACAAATATTTTGAAAACTGGTATAATGATCAGGTTGCAAACCGCGTTACATTTGACTTTAAGAAAGAAATCCTCGAGTATTGTATGTCTGACGTTGATATCTTGGCTCAAGCTTGTTTAAAGTTCCGTTCAATTTTCCTGGAAGAGTGTAATGTGGACCCGTTTCTCGAGGCTGTGACCATTGCCAGTGCTTGTAACCTGGCCTTCCGTCGGAACTTTTTGAAGAAAAATACTATCGGCATCGTTCCTAAAAACGGCTATAGGCTTACAGACGCCCAATCGGCAGTCGCGTTACAGTGGCTAACGTGGGAAGAGGAGAAACATGGAGTTAGAATTGAACACGCTGGCCGTGTAAAAGAGGTTAAGATCAATGGAATGAAAGTTGATGGGTATGATGGTCAAAATATTTATGAATTTCAAGGCTGCTACTTTCAGGGCTGTCCTAAATGCTTTCCCTATGATCGTGAACTTGCTTTGAAAGAGGACCCCTCTGACTCACTCCATTTGCGGTATGAACGGACTAAATCAAAAATAGCAAAACTGGGTGATAACGTCGTACAAATGTGGGAATGTGAGTTTAGACAGTTAAAAAAAAACCTGAAACATCTAGACAAGTTGCCGATCCTCAACAATTTACCCCTGAATCCGAGGCAAGCATTTTTGGGGGGTCGAACCGGTAATGCCAAAACCTATCACAAGTGTGTAGAGGGAGAAACTATTGAATACGTTGATGTATGCTCTCTCTATCCTTGGGTATGTAAATACGGCAAGTACCCTGTAGGCCATCCGACAATCTATGTAGGTGACAGAGAGTGTAGGCAGAGAGGTCTTAATGTCGAAGGCCTGTTAAAGTGTAAAGTACTCCCACCACGCGATCTTTACCATCCTGTGCTCCCGGCCAAAATGAATGACAAGTTAATGTTTGTTTTGTGCGCGACTTGTGGAGATGGTGAGATTCAAAGTGATTGCGACCACGAAAGTGGTGACAGAGCACTAATTGGAACCTGGACCGTGGACGAAATTCGTAAAGCCGTAGAAAAGCCGTGTAAAGCCGTTATGTTGTACTCGACATGTATGAACTTTGGGAGTATAAGGTAGCCACATATGAAAACGGTGGATTGTTCACTGACTTTATAAATAAATTTTTAAAAAAGAAACAGGAAGCGTCTGGGTTCCCTAGTTGGTGTGAAACTGATGAGGACAAAAACAAGTACATTGACGACTATTTTAAGAAAGAGGGCGTCCAACTGGAAAAAGACAAAATTGTAAAAAATGGTGGCTTGAGGTCTTTGGCTAAACTGATGTTGAACTCGTTTTGGGGAAAATTTGGACAGCGTGAAAATCAGACCAAAGCTACAATCGTCAGGGACCCCAAAACACTTTTCAAAATGTTAACCAGTCCTGAAATAGATGTAAATAGAGTATAGATTGTCAATGATGAGGTTCTTGTTGTAAGCTGGGAGTACATTGATGAGGTTGGGGAGCCATTGCAAAATGTAAATGTCGTGGTGGCTGCTTACACCCCTGCCCAAGCGAGATTGAAGCTCTATGAGCATCTAGATGCTCTGGGTGGTCAAGTGTTGTATTACGATACTGATTCTGTATTATATGTATATAAGGGTGGTTTGTACAAAGTTCCCACGGGAGACTATCTAGGGGAAATGACTGATGAGTTGGCCGAGTATGGACCAGGTTCATACATAACAGAATTTGTATCTGGAGGGCCAAAAACCTATGCATACCTCGTGTGGTCAACAAACAAACAAAAATTGATTCCTGTATGTAAAGTAAAAGGGCTTACATTAAACATGAAAACTTCTAAAAAGATTGGATTTGACAGTTTGAAAGAGATGGTCCTTGGTGATGCTGCACAAACATTGGACATTGAGGAAAATAGAATCAGACGAACAAAGGATAGGAATATAGTTACAATCAGTGAGGTCAAACAGTTTAAAATTACGGGACCAAAGAGGAAACATGGTAGTAATTATGATACACTTCCATATGGGTTTAAAATTCAAAAAAACTCACCAAAATTTCAACTCCTGAATCACTATCACTATCACTCCAGTCCTCCCTGCAACAGTTCATACAATTTTGTATAATTAAATAATATATAAATAGCCTATTACCAGTCAATTAAGCCTAAAAGCCTATTTAAAATATACTATGTTTACAATCTATTTCAAACACAAGTTAAAGTAAAAATAAATATATATATAATCAAACAAAAACTCAAAAAGTAATTTACCCAAATTAAATTTCATATACTATTAATTGGCCTGAGTGACTAAAAGTGAACAGTGAACTTCAAGATCTAGAAGACCTGAATACATTGTTGCTGAAAAACATGTGTTAGGTAACAACTGGATTTCCTCCTTCTTCTACCATGAACTAGCCTGGGTGAGAGTTTAAAAACTAGTTTGTATGATTTTTATATTATAATATTTTCCAGTAAAAAGTGAAAAGCTAAACCAAAATAGTCTAATTATTTCAAATAGTTTAAACAAGAAGAAATGTGGAAACTTGGAAGAAACTTGGTAATCTCCATCTTATTATTACAGACTATCCTATTTAGGTGTTGGACAATTTGAGAACATTAGCCTACTTCTGAGGTGGATCGAGTAGCCTCATAGCTGTTAAAATTTCTATAGCCTAAAATCTTGATTCAAGTAAAGACTTTTGTTTTAGAACAATCTTATCCAAATTCGATATAAAATTATTTAGTAAAAAAAAAAATCAAAGGCTAAATTTATTATCATAAAAAAAAGTTTCAAATTAAAAGATTAGCATGGAAATTGGAAATTAAAGAGAGTTCCAAGCACTAACCCTAAACCCTGAGGTTGCATCCCAGTCCCCAATATCCACCTCATTCCACCCTCCCGGCCCTCAATTAACCCCAAATTCCGAATCTGTGTCTTCGTTGTCTTCTTCTTCACTCAAATTTAAATGCACATATCCTGTGATATAAATAATTTTGAATGAAATCATTAACGACTAGCATCAGAGAGATCATGTTGGACACTGAACACATAGTGTAATTAATTTGTATTCCCTAGTCCATCGACCAGTACCTCGAGGGATGATGACCAACAGACTAGGATTAGGGCTGATGACTCACCCGGTCAGTTAAAGACTGGTAGTAAATGTCTTTGGGTTCACATATTCACCTGGGACTGGCCTGGGCCTTAAACTATTGGCTAGTCGCCAGGTAGACAGAGGGTCAGGCAACAAGTTCCATCATACAGACTATAGAACTTCTCTTTAACACTCCGTCTAATGGCAGCAGAAAACCTTATTGTAAACTTCTTAACTCAAGATAGTGGATATTTTTATTGGCACTTGCTCAAAACTTATTGATGGCGTTAAAACCAGACAATGGGCCCAAGTGATGGGATGATGGGATATAACTTGATGAAGGACATGTTTAGGTGTATGTGGGTAGCAATGTTATTTCACTGGAATACCTGGGTGTACTACAAGAGGGTCGTAAGTTGTGCTCACTAAATATTTATTGGTTGCTTTAAAGCGGGACAATAGGCCTGATAACAATAAACCAATAGATAGTTAATGAATACCGGTACCGCACTTAAAGAATCCTTTAGACACCAGTAGAAAGGGCTGTACTTCAGGCTGCCAATCACAGAGCAGCATTTCATCTCCACCCCACCCTTAAGCCACGCCCCCAGCAAATACTATAGTGTGTCCACCTGGAAATGTTGTGGGGTCACGGCCCACGGGTCTAATTAGGTAACGTTTGGCCAAAGTTTCTGTGCGCGCGACCAGATCTGGTTGAGTCTAGGTGAGGGGTTTGGCGGGTGTACTTTTGTGAAAACATTATTGATTCTTACTACTCACTCACCCCTACCCCCAGCACTGCCAATAGCCGGTACCCGTATGTTTTAGTTCGGCTAGTAGCGACCCGTCCACGCGCAAAGAAGTTTTGGCCGAACTTTACACGTCCTTGACAGTTAAACACAATGCTCAGTATAGAATATGTTTTAATACTACTATTTGTCTACAATTTATATTTACATGTTTCTAAAAATATTTACAAAGACTAAATTTTGTTAAATCTTCAAACCTCTTCTTCTTCTTTATTGCCAAGGTTCTGTAACAAATCAACGAGCTAAGTGTGTTCACTATGCACCACTTTGGCATAAGCCAAGTGCGTGTAAACCAAGCGTAACAAAGTGTAGTTTACTTATACTTTTCAGTACTACTTTTCTGTCACTTTGCGTTTGGCAATTGTACGTGTTAGACGTGTGCTCTTGTGTTTGATGTTTTAAAGGCTATTTTTGCCAGTTATTACTGTCGTTAATGATAGCCTAATTATTTAGGGTATAGAACACATGTTTTATGATGAGTGAACTTTGATTCTTTTGTGTAACATATTGTGCAATCGCTGTGCTATATTCAGCCTCATGCGTGAGCAGGCTGTACTCCCACTAGATCTTGTGTCTCTTTCACTTTGCTCTTGGCATTTGACGACAATGGATGTTAGTGTTAGTATGTCTGATAATGTATCTGATGAAGTAGTTGAACCCGTTAAAGTAGCTGAGCCTGTTACTTTGATTAGTACTGTAAATAAATTTTGATTGTATGTCAGTAAAACAGTAGCCTATTAAATTTACCAATCCACCTCCAGAGACTAAAGAGATTGATTGGTTGAGACAAGGGCTTGCAAAAATTTTAAATTGTATGAAAGAGCAAGCATTTGAAAATGATCAACTTGGGTTTACTTGGGAGAGTCTCAACTTTAAATCAAAAGTAAGAGAGAGAGAAAAATTCTTTATTTACAACAAATTATTTTGCAGCATTACATGAATCAAATAAAAATATCACATGGGTCACAATGACCAGTGCATGATAGAGTCCTTATTTGGCTGCTTAAAATCAAAATAAAAGTTCTCCACACTTCACACAATAAAAATAAAAAAATCTAACAATAACTTAGTAAAATAAGCATCTATATAATTAATACGCTACATGAAACTTTGTCGGTTGAACTCCTCCGCCATTTCTTAACCGATTTTATCCATTGACGTCTCATTGGAAAGAGCGTGTCGCGTAGATTTGCAAACTGGCCTTACATTTTTGAAAAAGTCCCTTGGGCTCTGCCCCAGTGGCATTGAAAGTTTCCATGTTATTCTTATGAAGAACATAATTGTTTACATTTTGATCTTGATCAGCTGTATAATTTAATTGCTGTTATTTATTTTTCAATTCAATGAAACGCATTGAGTACATTTATTTACTATTTGAGTTTGTGTAAACATAACCCCCAAGACGATTCGTGTTAGTATGGTTGTATCTTAAATGTGTGTATTTATAGTTGTTTTGTGTCGCTATGACGGATCGTGTTAGCATGTTTGTAACTTAAATTTGTGCATTTATAGTTGTATTGTGTAGCTATAATTTGTTTATTTGTCGTTTTTTTCCTTTTAAATGCCTCCGACGCAACGACAACGAAACATAGACAGGAGGCGTAATCGTGATAGTGACCACAGCTAACAGTGGCGCGTAATAGGCTTAACTCATCACAGTCAGCACCTGACCCTGGACAATCTCAACTATTAGGTTACAAATGCGCCCTAACACTACCCCAAAACGACTTTTCGTTCTCAATTGGCCCTCTATCAATGACCTGTGTTGCCCGTACTACGACGCATTATAAGAAGAAGAAAACCGGCCGGAATACTTTAGATTTTTCAAAGATAAACATGGTCTGAGTTACACACCGGTAATTTTTGAGTTGACTCTTTTAAACTCATTGTAAATATGACTGTTATTCGTTTTGATATAACTCCTGTAATACTTTGCAATTGCTCGAATTCGAGCAACATGTACACTAGTAGCAATTAATTTACCATACAATTATAATTATAAAAAAACTGTGAAACCTAACAACAATATGCAAATGTAACTCAATAGTAGGGGAGCTCATTGCTTGCATTACATCCAATATACATTATCTTTTTTCCTTCGATTCCCAATTTTACTGAGGCGTGGATTCCGTCAAATAAGAGTGCTGTAGAAAGTAAGTGCAGTTATCAGTTGGTTAAGTCTAAACGAGATATTCTAGATAAATATTAAGAACCCGGCTATGTACATTTTTGTCCGGCAAAAGATATTGATGAAATTTTTTTTGTGGCAAATCTTTGGTGGTATTGTGCAATCAAACTCTGAATCCATCAAATTTAACGAGTGGAATGCACTAGAATTAACCTTTCTATAGGTTCTGGGAGAGTAAGGCCGGGGTTATACAATACGTTTGATGAGGAATGTAGAACACGAGGAGGAATTGTTATAAATAATAAAGATAAATTGTCTCTTCCTCGTGTGATTGTAGTGGCTATAGCAAATGTAACCGACAGCGACAACACCTCAAAGCCTAACAAATTTATGCAGTTTTATAATTAAATCTCTGTAATGTTTGACGCCTATTCTGTACTCTACGTTCAAGAATAAAGTATTCTGATTCTGATTCTAACTAAAGATCCTGATTATAATGCAGTTAGAAAGGATAAGGCAAATAGGCAAACAATGTTAATTAATTAATTAACTATAACATAACATATAACACTATAATAGTATAATAATAATTAATGATTTAGTAACCAACAATATTAATTTAATTAACCACAATATTAAGGGTAGGGTGGGGATAATAAGTTGCTCTATGATTGGCGACCTGAAGTACAGCCCATCCTACTGACACCTTAAGAGTCCTCCACACCCAGTCGCAAATTTCATAAAACAGCTTTCACGCGGTCCCATATAGACGCCCCAGTAATTGAGCGAAAATTATAAACTTAATATATTCATAACGAGAAAAGTCCAAACTACTAGAATTGCTTTTTAGAAATTTCGATAACTTAAATAATTTGTTTGTATTGTCAACTGAAAATCATCAACTTTGGATATTAATATAACTTATTTTATGTCTTTTTTCAAAATTTAAAAAATCATTTTAAGTAGTTAAGAGTATTATTTGTTCAAATAATATTGTATTACATTGATATGTTGAAAAATATGGGCACAAAATGGGACCGCGCAAACCCTTACATCGCGGAATGCGCACTGATTTGAGCGATCCTGGCAGCAAAGTGAGGCGCTTCCATACATTCACGCAGTAATTTGTGTTCATACATAAGAATGACGTAGCTTATTCCGTGACGTTACTATTACATGAGGTATACAACCTTATCCCTACAGTAACTACGATATTCATCGTATCGTGAGTGCGATAGAAGCACTAATTGGTAGGCCTAAGTTGCGAGTACTGTATTAAAAATATAGTTTGAGCACAATTCCCTAGATATTTTAATAACGTTTACTATTATTATAAGTGTTATAGCTTTCGTATATTGGTGCAACAATATATGTTTCTAACAACGCCTGACTACAAAATAAAACTTTACAGATATATTAACACTTAAAATTGGCACTGGCGAGATTAATCACTTCACGTAAAACTGTTTATTCATTGTTGGTTTCGCAGTAGGCCTACAAACTCTAGCACCGCGGAGGTGCAACCGTTGGAGGTGAAAGGTTGGTGGAGTGGCGGTTGCTGCGACATAAGGCGGCTTATAGAAACCAGGCGTCAACGTCAATATCACCAACTCTATCTGAACCGGCACCACTGCCAGTAAAGCCCCTCGCCCACTAAACGATTTCGGTCGTAAGACACTGTGTCGGAACGACAACATTTCAGTAGTGAACCATTCATTGGATCTTATGAGCGCTCGCCCACTATACGATAATCTCATGACTACGACAAACTGTCGTGGTGCAGTCGTCCTAACTCCACCCAAGACAAGACCCCTCCTCAGTCAACGCTAACCACACACCTGCATACCAAACACCCGTAATGTCGTCAAGTCCCTTGCCCATGGAAACTTCCTCTTCCGCTGGAGAAAACCTCCCTGAATTGACCGGCCGGCACATTGTACAAATAAAACATTTCTTCGAAGAAATCCGGCGGCTTAGCCACCATGACGGGCCTTTTGATTGCCATTTTGGAAACATGGTTTTCCAAGGTGAAATAACAAACGGGTTGAAATCTGGGTACAAGTGTAAGTGTGAAATGTGCAATTTGAGTGACGTGATTTGGTCTGAAGAAAACAACAACCAGCAGATGGACGTCAACACAGCAGCGGTGGCCGGCATCATGTCCATCGGCAGTGGATACTCCGGTCTCCAGGAACATCCACTGCATGAGCAACACTACTTATTGTCGGGACCACGTAAGTTTGCAGTTGGTGGCAGCCAATCACAAGACAAGGCTAGTGCAACGTTGCCACATCGCCCGTTGACAACACTAATTAAAATATACTAAGCAATATATTAAAATCAGCTGGTATTAACAGATTTGGCAACACCGCACGGTTCTCATTGGTTCATTCAAAACCATATGGTAAATAGGCTCCTCCCTCAACTGCAAACTTACGTGGTCCCGACAATATGACCGCTATCATTCTATGGTAAGTCAATTAGTACGTATTGTCAATTAGGATGAGTTTACAAATTCTGTTAGCTGTTTCAACTACACAAGTTGGTTCTATGATATTTAGCATTAAAAGTTATAAGGTTTACCAACAGGGTGCTGCACTATTATTTTTTGGCCTTTATGAGAACAGATAATTTGAACCAACTAGCAACAAAAAGCTGTAGTACACAATCAGAACTTTACTTTTTTCTATGGTTTAGGTGGAGTGGTAGAACATTATGGCTATGGTAGATGTGCTATACTATAGCTAACTAAATTAAAAGAACCATATGTTCTTAAACCGTGTCCTCTCCCATAACTGCAATAATGATTTTATACTTATATGCCAACCCCATAATACACACATCGGTGTCTGTTGTAACCATCTCTTCATCCAGTACATTCGGATGCTCCGGTAATCCAGCTTGCCCAGCCAAGGAATTACTCACAGGAAAGAATGCCGATGTCTCTCTCTCAGCAGTGGAAGGAATGGATACCTGAGGATCCAAGACAGTCGACAGTTGGCTGGTCGATTCTGCCAACTCCTTGGTCATTCCGTAACCAACTGACTGAGGTGGTAGCTGATCCTGCAAATAAAAAAACATCTTAAAATCAATCTCAGGTTTTGACGACAAGGGACTTTTAATTAACAAAAACATTCGACATTCTGATTGGCAAAAATCTTTTAAGGGAAAATCACTACAGTGGGATGATGTAATGATCCTGTATTTATTCACTCACTGTTGGTTTTGCCACGAGTAGTACTAAGTTTAGTTCATGGCGTTTTAAACGAACACAGATAATAGAAATCTCTCACTATTCGTTTCGCACCAGAAAAAAATATTCAGACGCAATTAGCTGTTGTTGAAAGCACCTCACATAGGCTTTCATACGGTCACTCGCGTGTGGCTATGCGTCAATTAATATGCTTAAACCGAGATACAGTCGAGCTTGTTCGAACATGAGATTTAACATAAAGACTTGCAAGAGGTCACCGAAATGGCGATCGTGACTCAATGGTTTTTCGATAAAACCGGTTGTAATACCATCAGTTGTAACCCATATTTTCCAGGAAAGGGTGTGTGTATGTAAGGGTCTTGAAACAGACAACGGGTTGGCAAAAGAAGCGCCTTTCTCATTTAAACGGGTCACAATCAAGGAATAGACGCATGTCAGCCGATCTGTTATGACGTGGATCTCGTTAAGAGTACGTACGTCGGTATGATGTCTTTATACGTGTCTGAAAATAATATGTGTTTCTGTTTTCTGTACCTACCCGGCACTGATGGCGTTCTATTTGGATCCCCACCAGCGTTTGTCCAATAGCGAAGACGGTGTACTCGAACGTTCAGCGTTTAAAATAGGACTTGAGTATTTGGGACCTACCAGTGTGCCGGCAGTCGTGGCAAGAATAGGGGATGACTATTGTGATCAACGGAAGTATTTAAAGTAGTTTGGTTTCCATCCAAGGAGCTGCATATGAATTATAATACTTTTACAAAACAATTTCCATATAAAAAAGTCCAGTACTACATTAACTGATTTACTTATTGTAATCAGGAAACAGCAGACTCAGTTCCATCCGTCCGGATGACCCCGGCTGTCTACTCTCGGTACGAGCCGTCCAACTCAAGCCCGTCCCTGAGGAAGTCGTCAATCGTACAGCGAGGTTCTGGTTTGGAGGTTTCCTCTAGAACTGTCCGAATCCCTGCAGATGCGTCACGTATGCGAAGGATAGAGACCAGTGAACGTTTATAATCAAGTCACTGTGGGCCACCACTGGAAACTGCCTATTCATCTTCCACGTTAGGATAATCGTTTTTGATATAAGGTTGGCAGTGGCAAATACCGACCCGTCCATGTTTGTTCCAAACAGGACAAAGGTCGCAATATCATTTATCTTTGATAACGTGCCGAGCATCTGCAAGAAAGAGACATGACTTTGGCCCAGTTTTTCTTCAATTCTTTTTCTCAAATTGAAATATTCTGTTGTATTTCTTTTGGTCTTTCGACAAACGCGAGTCGCGTGACTTCTTCAGAAATGGTTTTGTTCATCTCTCTTGCCCAACTCGTGTTTGGCAAAACACGCTGGCCGCCAACAGTTCTCATCCAGTAGTTGTCTATGTCTGTGTGAGATAGTAGAATATTTAATTCTGCCTACTTCCTTCTACTTGGTTAAAAAAGTTTCAAAAACTTTGGTTTCTCCAAAACTAAAAGTAGAATAATTGTTGCCAGTTTAAGATCTTTGTAATGCAATGTTTTGCAAATACAATACAGATTGAGCCTGGGTAACTTATAGTATTTTAGGGCCATGGATGAAAAGTTACTTTGACATCGGAATCAACTTTTGGCAATCGATTCTTGATACCAATACCAATGTCGGTGTTATCAGAGGTACCGATAATCGACACATTCCTATCTATAACTCATTTTAGATGCCTAAATTAGTTTTATACCGGGTGAGTTTTAATCGTCCCCCCCCCAAAATTTTTCTACATTTTTTCAAATATAAATCTCAGACCACTTCCAAACATTTTTGGGTAGGAAGTACTTCATTTTGACCAGATCGTCATTTCCGGTCGCCATCTTGGATTCGCCATATTAGATGCAAAATATTTTTTTCAAATGTAAAGGTGGGGTTGTGTCCCATTATTTCGAACTAGATTTTTGCCTTGATTACAATGCCACAAACCGTTTTTTAAAATCTCCATCCATTCCAAAGTTATGAGGGCTTTTTATAACTTTATTTTCAACCCATTTTAACATTGTGCATTTACAAACTAAGACCATAACAAAACTAAAATCTACATAGCTTAAACTAAAATATATTTACTTATCATTTAAATCATCGGAAATCTTATAATAATTTTTCTGTAAAAGGTGATTTAAATCATTTTTAAATCTTGAAATACTGTTAATTTCTTTGAAATTAGTGGGTAGACGGTTTTAAAGCCTTAATCCCGTATAATAAGGAGATCTTTCATATAAACATAGGCGATGTGTTGAATATTGAAAATTTTTTGAGCGTGTAGGATACGTATGACTGATCTGTTTATCATTGTACATTTGATAATTAATTTTAAAATTCACCATCATTTTAAATATATAAAGTGAAGGCAAAGTTAATATCTCATATTTAGCAAATAAAGCTCTGCATGAGGTTCTTTTAGGCATAAATGATAAAATCCTTATAAATTTCTTCTGAATTTTGAAAACTGCTTTAGAATAAAAAGTTGCTCCCCATAATTCAATCCTGTATTGCAAGACAGAAAAGAACATTGCATAGTACACTGTGAATTTAGTTTTTAAATCTATTACATTTCTCAAAACATACATTTGAAAGCAAGCCGTATTTAATTTACCAACTACCATTTTTATGTATGTTTTCCATGTTAAATTCTTATCAATATCTAACCCCAATAATTTTGCATTTTCAGTAAAGGATATAATATTATTATCATAAGATAGTTCAACAGTGGAGTTTAACCTATTCAGAATTGTTTGAAATAACATCACCTGTGTTTTAGAATTATTAAGTTTTAGCCCGTTGGCTGTAAACCAATTAGATAAATTAAGAATAGAAAGACTGATTTCTTGTTTAAGATTTTGCAAATTATTTTATTTAACTATTGCTGTAGTGTCATCAGCATATAAGATAAGGTAAGACGATACATTTCGAGGTAAGTCATTAATAAATTAAAAAATAGCAAGGGGCCTAGTATTGACCCTCGCGGAACCCCACATTTAGTGTTAAGCCACTGTGAAATACATTTTTTTAAATTTTTTACGATTATTGTTCTTTGATGTCTGTTAGTCAAATATGAATGCATCCAAGACAGAGCCATATCAGAAAATTCATAATATTTAAGTTTATACTCATTAATATATTGTAATTTACACAATCAAATGCCTTGGATAGATCACGGAACACCACAGCTGTGCTCTGAGACCCATCCAAGCCATCAGAAACCTGATTTATGAAATCTGAGACAGCAGATATAGTGTTTTTCCCAGATCTAAAACCATATTGTGTATTGGTAAATAAATCACTATTTTCGAAATATGAATAGATTTGATTGTAAGAAATTTTTTCAAAGATTTTAGACTTGTTATTATTAACTTTTTTAACTTGTACATAACACCCTCGTGTTTTACATAGAATCAATCCCGTTACAAATAATGTATAGCCTCTTATGTAAAGATCAGTACATCCGAAAACATTTATAACTCACATAAGTGTCAATCCTATATTTTACTATAGGCCTACTTAACTTACTTCAATACTTTAACTTTAACACGTTCGCTACTGAGCGTCGCATATATGCGACGCCGCGGTCATCGCCACAGACCGAGGTATACATTTGAATCTTACACATAGACCGGCTGTCACTTGGATATCAGTACACACAGACCACGGGCGAAAACCTGTAAAACAATGATCATTTACATTGTAATACGCTACAATCGTGTTTGTAAATAATTTATTCTTGTTTTTTTGTATTTTTTATAACCTTTTGTAATGGCGCATATAAGCGACGCCCGGTCTACAGCGAAGAAAATAGTGAAAATTATCATAGTTTTCTTGAAATAGACCAAACGTCGCATACATGCGACAGTACATATTTTTGTGTTTTGAGGTGAAAGTAAGTAAAAAAAAATAAAAACTGATTATTCAAGAACAGTTTATAACCAGTGTTGCCGTTTTACGCGTAGTTACACTTTTTGCGCACATTTTGGGGGGCTGCGCGGATGTTTGTGGGGATTAGGCTTGTGAGCGGATTTTGCGCGGATTTCACCCAATTGTAAAGTATTTTAAAATATGGGAATTTCAATGGCAAATCGGGACAATTTGTAATTTGTGATTCAAGAGGAGCACTTTATGAGAAATGAACTAGGGATTATATTATAGTCCATCCAAGAATGATCGATTTTGTTTTTTTGTTTGCATTTATTGTTCTCTTCACTCCCTTTACTTCTACGTCTACGTCTACGAATCCTAAGATCAGGTTGTCACTTCTAGAGATTTAATCGTTATCTAGGGATATTTGACTACACGTTCTAGTGATTTTCCTCTAGACGTTGGTTTGTGGCAACACTGCTAACCTAACCAAAACAGGCAAACAAAAGAAGTACCAACCAACAGTAACAAAACAAACTAACCAACATTATAATATTTGATACTATTACAATTAATGTATTAGGTTAGTTTGGAAAAGAATAATTGACATGCAATAATACACTTTCATTCTCAAAGGTAACATAGTCCATCAGGCTAAGGCTAGTTTGAAAACAAAAAGTAGTATTTTTTATGTGTTTTTGTGTACCTACATTGTTTTCCAATTTCGTTTGTTTGTATGTTTAACAACTCCTGTCTTTTATTGATACCTCTAACCCCATATTTTCTGCTATAGGTAAAGTTTGTTCAGAACAATAAGTTTAGTTTAATTGAATAACTTATGTAATTTTTAAAATGTCTTATTAATGCAATAGCATTATATTTTTTTCACTGAATATTTTTTTGTATCTGTTAAATCAATATTGAAATCACACATAAGTGTAAACATCCTGTAACATATTTTGAGTGTTGTACAACCTTACGACATACAATTTAGTTATGATGATATTAAATCTGTCATACACAATGAGAACTGTCAAAGTAGGATTGTTTACACTTAAGATTTATGTAACTGTTGTGCTGTATGATATTAATTTATGTATAGGTAACCATAAATTAATAAAGGTTTGCATATTTTTAATATGCACTCCTGGATTTTTAATATTACAGTTTTGGTAATGTGATAACTTACTGTTCATTATGCCTATCCCCTTCTTCTCTTCCTCTCCTCTCTTCGTCCATTAGGCCTCTCATTACTATGTGTTCCGCTCTTCTTTCCAAATCCCTTTCTTCCTGTCTTTCACACACTCTCTCACCTCTTCTTTCACGCACTCTCTCACCTCCTCTTTCACGCACTCTCTCACCTCCTCTTTCACGCACTCTCTCACCTCCTCTTTCACGCACTCTCTCACCTCCTCTCTCACTTCCTCTCGCACCTCCTCTCGCACCTCCTCGTACGAATTCCCTCCGTCTTCCTAACATCCTCCAGCCGCGGAGGATGTTAATAACACATTGTTCGTTGTATTGAAATTGCTCTGTAAACAGATATTGCAATAAATTAAAATATATACAATACATGCAATAATAGTAGTTTACGCAACGATTGCGTTAAGTGAGTCTTTACAACACAAGTAGAAAATTTAAGGCACAAGCCTTGGCGAGTGCCTTAAAAACTTCTACGAGTGTCGTAAAGACTATTAACGCGAGTTGCGTACACTACTTTACCTACGACCGTTTTTTTAATTACTATCAATCTGGATTTAATTACTAACAATCACTACTGATAACTTTTTAGAGAGGTTATGTTTTCGTGTATTGTCAGTGCCACTGAAAGTGGTGCAACGACTTGTTGTATAATCAGCTGATTTCCTGTAATAACGTTTTTGTTAAACTTCGTTGACTATAAGTTTTCATTACTATTATTGTGAATATAGTAGTAGTGTGGTGAAAAATAGTATTCGTACCACGGACCGAAATTGATTTGCAGCTCTCGATCGATTTTAGTGTTCGACTTTGCATCGAACTTAATAACTATCTCGAGCCGGCAAAACCTCGTTTTTGGCCCTAGGTACGAAATATACTATATTGTGCCATTATTCCAAACTATGAGTAATAAAGGATGTTGAGATTATTCTAACCAATAATAGGCTACAAATACTATCCTCATGTTACGGAAGTAGCTGTTATTATGTTGCAAGTTATGCACAGTTATTCTGGTTATTAGTTTATGGCCAACATGTTACAACTGTCCCTACACACAAATTGTAAATGAGTTTGACGTTTTATTTACATTTTTCCTGCAACTTACCGAGCATTCCAACCACCAGGTATGTGTTGGCCCAAGGGACGCTTTCGGCGACTCGGTTGGCATTTAACTACATTTTACAGCAGGCATTTTGTTCGCCATCCCAGTATAGCCTATTCATGGTAAGTCCCTGAATCAACATTAAGGTATTGTATTGGCGTAGCCAGGTTTGGATTGGAGCGCCCTGAAGCAGAAATTGCCTAACCACCCCTCTCTTAAATTGAACCCCATAAACATATAGCCTATGATACTTTATTTCCCTCTTAGTGGTCTTCGTTCACAAACACTTAAACCACAATGTTCAACGTACGTCAATTTTCCTCTATCTGGTGATATCATCGGTATTATGATACGCGGCCGTATTTGGCCGCAAATCGGCCAGCAATAGATTTTTGAGGGAGCGCGCACTACTAATGGCTGACTTTACCCCCCCTTTCTTATCCCCCAGGTACATGATATTGATACTGTCGTGTCCGTTAAAGTGTCCTCTATCTGGTGACATCATCGGTAATATGTTACGCGGCCGTATTTTGCCGCAAATCGGCCGGCAATAGATTTTTGAGGCCGCGCGCACTACTTATGGCTGATTTTACCCCCCCCTTTCTTATCCCCCAGGTAGGCCCTACATGATATTTATACTGTCGTGTCCGTTAAAGTGTCCTCTATCTGGTGACATTATCGGTTTCATGTTACGCGGTCGTATTTTGCCGCAAAACGGCCGGCAATAGATTTTTTCGGGCAAGCCTACTACTTACTGCTGACTTTACCCCCCCCTTTCTTATCCCCCAGGTACATGATATTGATACTGACGTGTCCTTTAAAGTGTCCTCTATCTGGTGACATCATCGGAATTATGTTACGCGGCCGTATTTTGCCGCAAATCGGCCAGCAATAGATTTTTCGGGCGTGCGCACTACTTATGGCTGGAGTTATTGCCAGGTTCACCCAAGTAAATCTCTTAGCCTCCTAATAAGTTAATAAGACACAATACTCTAGACAACTTGCCACTGACACTTTTTAAGTGATTCTCCCGAAGTTAAACCACAATCTAGATCAATTCCTAAAAGGTTCCTAAACTTGCTAACCTAAAAATAATTTAACTTATTGTGTTTTGTCCGAGTTTATGTTAAAGCCATTTACCAGTGATTTGCGTCATTAACTAGGCCTACTGACGTAGATAGGCCTAATTGAATGAGTTCCTCTAGATGCTATGACTAGTTATGAAATTCAAGCCTAAATTTAATGGTGTTGGTCCCAGGACTGATGGTAGCGTTTTTTTAGAATAGACAATACAAGTTCTAAGCAAACTTGTTTGACAGTTGCAGCCGAGGACCCGCTAACTAACCTCGGACATTCTACGAGCCTAGTAAAAATGTTCAGTGTAAATGCTCAATCTCTTATGGACAAACTGAGTGAGGTGGAGTATATTTTAAGCAAAAATTACCAAATCTTCTGTGTATGCAAACATTGGTGTACTTCGGACACTATGGACTATGCCATTACTAACTTATGCTTGCGCATTTTTGATATCGTTATCTCATTGTGTTTCACCCACTATTCAATTGTGCAAAAACAGTCTGGAAGTTGCATAAATTAATGAGTCGGTTTATTGAGCGGAGCGAGCGAAGCGAGCGAAGCTCTTTGGGATCAACTTCAATGCAAACAATATAACACCATCACTCAATAACGGCTGAACACATTTCAGCCAAACTTAACAAGACTACTTAGACTAATAATGAGATGGTTTGTAAACAAACAAATTTCAATTAGATAATGCTAATGCAATTTAAAACTAACTTAAAATTTAAAATTTTTAACATTGGGCTTATGGGACTAAAGTAGCTATGACAGTTTTTTTGTTTACAAGAAAAATGTAAACAAGAGAATCATAAGGTAGTTTTGACCAGAAAAATATTACAGTAGTTGGAATCTGATATTAACATCCAAAAAGTAAAGTATAAAAATGAGAAAGGTTATTTAACATTCAAATGCAACGGCTACATTTTTCACCCTTACAATCGGTTAAAGTATTTAAGTATAAAAAAAACAGTAACTATAAAAAAACGAGTATTAAAGTATAACAACAGGAGGGGAAATTTGACATTTAAATTCAACCGTGCAACATAAAATGGCTGGAATGTAGGCCTAAACATAAGTAATAAGTAAACATCGCATTCAGCTGATTTAAGTGAAAACAGAATAATATAATAAGTAGGGAAGACATGCCTTAAATATACAATGTAGATAATATAATTAGAAATTAGTAGCCTACTTCTGGACAGGCCTAGAGAATTATCCATACCGTGGTTAAAAGTGTACTTCTATAAGCCCAGGTTTACTTATCAACGGTTGTAACTGGACGTATGTATAGTCCGTGGCTTGGCAATCAAATAACAGTATTTGTATAGGATGGGCTACTGTTATCAACATTTGAAATAACTGAATTGTTACCAAATTACTGTTTCACAAAATGCAGATTCCATTTTCAGCCGAGCCATTAAAATGAGGATTTGCCGGACAATTATTAATATTACAGAATAGTATATAATGATATACAACTTTTCACATTCCATAATTATATGTTAGTTTTGCTATGGTCAAAGGTACAAATCCAAATGTTCTCTTTTCTTTTGGTCAGTATGTAATAATTTGCTAGAATCATTGACTTTATATAAAGTCAAAGCTAGAATACTGTAGATGGTTTGTTAAGTTAAGACCGTATGCAAGCATTTTTGAAATCGTTTCCCCGTTTAACCTTAACCAACTATTCCATTCCAAAAGTTAAAAAATTATATGGTGCAACACAAATAAACAACCCGATCGCCTACCTATAACCTACACTATACCTTCCTAATCTAACCTTACTTCAAAACACTTAATGTAGTCACGAATACTCATAAACCGGTTTATTATAGGTAACCTAACCTTTACCTTCCTAATCTAACCTCACTTCAAAACACTTAATACAGTCACGAATCCGCATAAAACCCGACCTACATTCCTCACCATGCCTAAATAAGAACTGATTATTTGGTTTCAAAACGAATTGATTTCATTCCGCATTAATTCTAGCATAAACAGATGTTTGCTCTCCTACTCACTCAGTCCACAGTACACATACCGACCCATCAAGACCACGCCAAATTACCATCAGTATAGCTCAATGAACCATAGATTCGTAATTTTAACCTTCGTTTTACGGCCACTTATGAATCTCTCCGACAAAAACTGATTGCATTTTTGGATTCAGCGTGAAAAATACTGTAAGTAGACATCTAAAGATTACACAATATCGCATTGTTGATATATCAAATAGCCTATTTGCCCAGTAAATATTTGCCCAAAAATCATTTAAGTTAGGGCCTAGCCTAGGCTACCAGTCAAACGATCAGTTCCTTTGTTTTTGTGACACAGGTGAGATAACTTAAGTGAAGGTCTGTGTTAAAATTTGAAACAATAGTGGATGGTTAAAAATCAATGTCTGTCCATTATGCAAGCGAGTAGGGCCTACGCTTAATAGGCTACTGGTAGCTTCAAAGTTATTTCAGAACGGTTTAGGTGAAGCGGGGGTCCTAAACAACTAACTTAGGCCTAAAATACCTATAGCCTACGTCAATCGATAAAACTGTGAATGACTGGGCCTAACACTAAGATCGATTAAATAAAGAAAATCTAATGTAGGGGCCTAGATGACCTAGGCCTAGGCTATGTTGACCATCCAACGATATCGATTTCAAACACTAAAGTAATGTACGACCTCATAATCATAATAGGGTACCTCAAATTACCTCATAATCATAATAGGGTACCTCAAATTACCTCATAATCATAATAACTTACCTCAAACAACCTAATAGTTGTAACTTTCTCTCTCACTCAGTTGCAGTTCCCATAAAAGTTAAAAGTACAATAAGTGAGTGAATTGCAAAACATAAACAAACTAACGATCGTGAAGACAGCTATCGCCAGCTAACGGCGGGCGGAGAATTCCATACCCCCACCACCCATTCTGTGTACAGTCTAATAAAACGGAAATAGACCTCAAATTTATTAAAAATTTTAAAACCTTTTTTTAACAATATAACACATAATGTAGCGTTTTCCAGCTCATATTAACGATTTAAATGGGGGAAATACTTAAATGCATAACAAATAAAAAAAATATATAAATAAAATGTTAGTTATTTTGAGCTAGAAGTCCAGCTAACGAATTGGCGCTTAGCTTACAGACAACCTTCGACGGATAATAAAATTATGTTCCTTATCAATTCCCAAACTTTTTATTGCTGAAATTACTAGAGGTAAATGTAACCTTAAAGTGGACACATGTTAAAAGAAAATAAAAATGGTGGAAATTAGGTTAAAGTTCCCCTAACCATTTACTTACCACTCAATCTGTAGAACTCACTCGACTTTCGACGGGTAATAAAATAATGTTCCTTATCAATTCCCAAACTTTTTATTGCTGAAATTATTTGAGGTACATGTAATCTAAAAGTGTACATATGTTATAAGAAAATAAAAGTGGTGGAAAATAGGTTAAAGTTACCCTAACCATTTCCATACCGCGTACGCTGAAAAATCCAGTCAACTTTCGACGGATAATAAAATTATGTTCCTTATCAATTCCCAAACTTTTTATTGCTGAAATTAGTTGAGGTACATGTAATCTAAAAGTGTACACATGTTATAACAAAATAAAAGTGGTGGAAAATAGGTTAAAGTTCACCTAATCATTTCCATACCGCGTACGCTGAAAAATCCAGTCAACTTTCGACGGATAATAAAATTATGTTCCTTATCAATTCCCAAACTTTTTATTGCTGAAATTAGTTGAGGTACATGTAATCTAAAAGTGTACATATGTTATAACAAAATAAAAGTGGTGGAAAATAGGTTAAAGTTCACCTAATCATTTCCATTCCGCGTACGCTTAAAAAAAAGTCAACTTTCGACGGATAACAAAATTATGTTCCTTATCAATTCCCAAACTTTTTATTGCTGAAACTGCTGAACAGCAGACAATTGAAACCACCTGAAAGTGCTTCTATGGTTAGCTTAACTCCATAATGGAAATATGGGCATTTGAAGGCCTGCATTACGGACGCCGGATTTTACCCAGCTCTGTAATCAATACAAAGGGAGTATGTTTAATATCTATGCCAGTACTGATCGATGTCTTGTGGCCGAATACTCCGTTTTGCCAGCCATCAAACACCTGGAACAAATCTTAAATGGTAAAAGATTAGTATAGTTCTGAGTAAAACATAATTAGTTGCAATACAAAATATTACTGAGTACCACACAATGAAATAGCATTATAGATAGCAACTTTAATATGTAAAAGCATTCATTGTTAATTCTCACCTGTGCATCTTTACAGTCTGGTTGATTATGATGCATCAGTTTTTTTGTCGTCGTCGTGCCCTTGCATCTCTTAGAAAAAATCAATTTACTAACATCAATAATTAAGTAATTTCAATATTAATAACATATAACACCTCAAAATTCAACCTTTTACATTTAGAATATTAATTAAGTATGTCTACCTAAATAAGGTTTCGATCTTTGAAACCGCGCACCGCACTCTGTCTCCAGGCGGCTCATGGCACGTCACCACAGGCTTGCCTATGATGTAGGTCTCCCAAGTGCCGTCATCGCTCACAGCATACAATGCTTAGTCCCTGAGAGACAAAGCTAGCCATAGTGCACCTTTAATAATTTAAACTGGCCTGAGTTTATCAAAATAGTACAGTATATATACAGTTTAGTAATAAGAAGGGGAAAACATTTAGGTACCTTATACACATTAAATAATATTTACTATATTTAGATGTGCTGGTTATGGGTTTCTGGCTCTGACACGAACATTGACTCGATGTAATAATTTACAAACTGGAAAAAGAGTAAAAAAAGTGTTCCAGACATTTTCGAAAGGTTATAAAACATTTTAAAGGCAGTAAACATTGCTTTACTGCTATAAACATAAACAACACATTTACAAGATGGCATTTGTAACAACATTGGTTATGACGGAAAATAGAAGACCATCAGCATCGCTACAGCCCGGTTGCTTGGATGCATCAAGTCTGCGAACCCTACATAATCTTGATCCAAACCAATGAGTTGTACAAACAACTTTTTATATTTACTTGACATACTTATAAATAGTTCCAACTACGAAAATTCTTATCCAAGGTTGCTAAGATTACAAAAAATGCAAGAATACGTCGTACTTAATCTTCTGAGCCGTTCGTAGGTCTGTGACGTTTCCATGCAGAGATAATGAATCCATCTTCCACATTTACAACATTGGCACCACTGATGTCGACGTTGGTCTGAACCATTTCCGCAGGCAAGACAAAGATCTGTAACAGGCAGCGATAATCTGAGGCATCGAAGTTGAAGGTGTTTCCTAAATTCCGAGCTGTCAAATTCCAATTCTATATCTTCAATCTTATTTTTTCCACTGAGAATTGATATGTAAAAAACGACGAACACTCCACAGCTGTTACTATCAATTTGCTTCGGATATCTTATGTTAACAAACTTCATCTCTTCGACGTTGATGGTTTCTTTTTTGGAGAGCCGGTTTCTTACTCTCAGAAATTCTTTGATTTTGTCGCATTTTTTCTCGTTCTCTAAACAGTTGTCATTCATAGGATCGAGATGAGTGAAAGTCTTATCCTTCATATCTATAACATATAAACTAAAATGATTGCCTAGATTGTAAGGTACAAATATCAATTTCGTTTTCTTGAATTCCGTTGTGATAGGTTTGAAGACCGGTGTATACCTTGGTCTTCCTTCTTGAAGGGCGAACGTGGCTTCCCCAACGGCAAAACAAAACTGTCCATCTTTTACATATGTTGCGTTGCAAAAATCTACGATTGTCGAAGTCAACCAGTTGCTGTCTGTCAGGGAAGCAAAATCTTTTTGAGATATCTTATCCAAAAACTTTCCCATATTTTTGTTTCTAAAAAAAGCTACTGTAAATCTCTCTAGACTGGCCTTGTCCTTTAAAGCTAAATTCGTTGCGTCTGGTGTGTAATATGAGGGTATGTCAATCAATCCATTTTGTAATGCCGGGTGAAAGAAACTCTTTTCTGGATCTTCAAGTATCTTCAAAGTTGACTTTATTTTTAAGCGTACGCGGTATGGAAATGATTAGGTGGACTTTTACCTATTTTCCACCACTTTTATTTTGTTATAACATATGTACCCTTTTAGATTACATGTACCTCAACTAATTTCAGCAATAAAAAGTTTGGGAATTGATAAGGAACATTATTTTATTATCCGTCGAAAGTTGACTGGATTTTTCAGCGTACGCGGTATTGAAATGATTAGGTGAACTTTAACCTATTTTCCACAACTTTTATTTTGTTATAACATATGTCCACTTTTAGATTACATGTACCTCTAGTAATTTCAGCAATAAAAAGTTTGGGAATTGATATGTAACATAATTTTATTATCCGTCGAAAGTTTTCTCGTTTTTCCAGAGTGAGCGGTATGGAAATGGTTAGGGTAGCTTTAACCTATTTTCCACCACTTTTATTTTGTTATAACATATGTACACTTGTAGATTACATGTAACTCAACTAATTTCAGCAATAAAAAGTTTGGGAATTGATATGTAACATAATTTTATTATCCGTCGAAAGTTTTCTCGTTTTTCCAGAGTGAGCGGTATATTAATGATTAGGGTAACTTTAACCTATTTTCCACCACTTTTATTTTGTTATAACATATGTACACTTTTAGGTTACATGTACCTATACTAATTTCAGCAATAAAAAGTTTGGGAATTGATAAGGAACATAATTTTATTATCTGTCGAAAATTGACTGGATTTTTCAGCGTACGCAGTATGGAAATGGTTAGGGTAACTTTAACCTATTTTCCACCACTTTTATTTTCTTTTAACATATGTCCACTTTAAGGTTACATGTACCTCTACTAATTTCAGCAATAAAAAGTTTGGGAATTGATAAGGAACATAATTTTATTATCCGTCGAAAGTTGAGTGAGTTCTACAGATTGAATGGTACGAAATATCGTTAGGGGAACTTTAACCTATTTTCCACCACTTTTATTTTCTTTTAACATATGTACACTTTTAGATTACATGTACCTCAACTAATTTCAGCAATATAAAGTTTGGGAATTGATAAGGAACATAATTTTGTTATCCGTCGAAAGTTGACTTTTTTTTAAGCGTACGCGGTATGGAAATGATTAGGTGAACTTTAACCTATTTTCCACCACTTTTATTTTGTTATAACATATGTACACGTTTAGGTTACATGTACCTCAACTAATTTCAGCAATAAAAAGTTTGGGAATTGATAAGGAACATAATTTTATTATCCGTCGAGAGTTTTCTCGTTTTTCCAGAGTGAGCGGTATATAAATGATTAGGGTAACTTTAACCTATTTTCCACCACTTTTATTTTGTTATAACATATGTACACTTTTAGATTACATGTACTTCAACTAATTTCAGCAATAAAAAGTTTGGGAATTGATAAGGAACATAATTTTATTATCCGTCGAAAGTTTTCTCGTTTTTCCAGAGTGAGCGGTATATTAATGATTAGGGTAACTTTAACCTATTTTCCACCACTTTTATTTTGTTATAACATATGTACACTTTTAGGTTACATGTACCTATACTAATTTCAGCAATAAAAAGTTTGGGAATTGATAAGGAACATAATTTTATTATCTGTCGAAA
Source organism: Macrosteles quadrilineatus (assembly GCF_028750875.1). Taxonomy (NCBI): domain Eukaryota; kingdom Metazoa; phylum Arthropoda; class Insecta; order Hemiptera; family Cicadellidae; genus Macrosteles; species Macrosteles quadrilineatus. The sequence goes on from NW_026542597.1 coordinate 64,709,408, forward strand.
ATTGACTGGATTTTTCAGCGTACGCAGTATGGAAATGGTTAGGGTAACTTTAACCTATTTTCCACCACTTTTATTTTCTTTTAACATATGTACACTTTTAGGTTACATGTACCTCTACTAATTTCAGCAATAAAAAGTTTGGGAATTGATAAGGAAAATAATTATATTATCCGTCGAAAGTTGACTAGATTTTTCAGCGTACGCGGTATGGAAATGGTTAGGGTAACTTTAACCTATTTTCCACCACTTTTATTTTGTTATAACATGTGTACACTTTTAGATTACATGTAACCCAACTAATTTCAGCAATAAAAAGTTTGGGAATTGGTAAGGAACATAATTTTATAACCCGTCGAAAGTTGACTGGATTTTTCAGCGTACGCGGTATGGAAATGGTTACGAGAACTTTAACCTATTTTCCACCACTTTTATTGTCTTATCACATATGTCCACCTTAAGGTTACATGTACTTTAACTAATTTCAGCAATAAAAAGTTTGGGAATTGTTAAGGAACATAATTCTATTACCCGTCGAAGGTTGGCTGGATTTTTCAGCATAAGCGGTATGGAAGAGATTAGGGGAGCTTTGACCTATTTTCCACCACTTTTTATTTTGTTATAACATATGTACACTTTTAGGTTACAATTTACATTGTTACAATTTAAGTTTACATATATACCTACCTCTATATGTATATAATTAATGTATATAATTAATATAATTATATAATTATATAATGTATATAATTAATATACATCTATAGATGTATATTAATTATAATATATAATAATATAGTGTATATTGACATTTTGAAATAAAAAATTTATTTATACTGAGTTTTTATAGTTACTTTTATATTTTAAACAGTAGCTTTAGGTAGAAACGAGTCTATACATTATTTAGGTAATATATGTATATTGCGATAAAAGTAAAATAACTATATAATTTTCCACTAGTATACTTTGTCGTAATACATTTATTATTTAAGTATATTCACTACTTAATAAATAAGTATAGCGAATTAGTTTTGGTTTGGAAATCTGTAAATTATCCGTAGTAGGTAGTTGCATATGCGAGGTCTTTTTTTTTAACATCGACTGTACTACTCTAAGCTAGGCGGTATCTGATTGGTCGAGAGGGAGAAGAGGGGAAGTCGTTGTGGGAGGGGAAAAAATGTAGGGTCGACAGCTGGCGATAGCTGTCTTCACGGTCGTAACAAACTAGCCTAACAAACAAAACCCAGACATTTATTTATAAACAAAAAAAATACTATTGGATTGGATTTGGATATTGGATTGGATTGGATTTGAATATTGGATTGGATTGGATTTATACTAGGGTTGAACGATGGAACGATTTAGTACAGTATTCGTATTTTGTATTCACCGTCGTGAAGCAGAAGCACGGCCGCCTTTAACTCCGCCGCGGCCTTCGAACTGGCAACGTCGCAAGTGGTGTTGTAACAGCTGTTTTGTTTGGAAGCAGCTAATGGTATTTGTGTATTTACGAAAGATTGGTTACTGGACTATGACAATAATTACTCCGCTTAAAAATGTACAGACATAGATATTAATTCATATTGTTTCGGGTTTCAATTCTGTACCTATGTTTTATTTTCAATGTTTTAATAAATTTATGTTCATATATTAAAATTTAAATCAATAAAGTGTGAATGAATGAGCTGATGTCACCTGTCTGCCATGTTATCTTATGGGACGTCTGTCTCTGTCACTGAACAACACCACTTGCGATGTTGCCAATTCTACCTGGCCACGGCCTGTAGTTATAAAGGCGGCCGTGGCTGAACTAATTAATTCATGTATGTTAATAGGAATATTTGAGGCAGTATTGTACATTATACGTAGCTATGGCTTTACAAAACACGTTCGATTAAAACTCCTAACTTAAAAGTGCATAATCTTTTCCTAAGCCCATCACATCAACTTTACCCTAGTGGAAGACATCAATAGAAATCAATAGAAAAAATCTATTGATATCACTAGATGCTTAGTGATATCAATAGATGTTCATGGATATCATTACAAGTAAATACAAACAAATAGACATCACTGAAAACTTAGTCAATACATATCACTAGACATCTATCAACATAAAATATATCAATATAGATCATTAGAGCAAACAAATCGTTCATAGATATCAATAGCCCTAGTAGCACAAATATGTATTTTATAAATATTTTATATATTTAAAGTTGTATTTGATAGAACCTGGAATAAAATATATAAATAATATATCTTTAATAATAGTTTGATATATTCAAATATATATTTAAAATATTACCAAAAAGCAATGCAAATATAAATTAAATATAAGTTTTGAATATATAGAATGGATTCATAATATATATTGATAAAATAAGTATTGAATATATAGTATACATATTTTATATGTATATTTTTCCTTTTAAAAATTTTAAGAAATTATGTGTTGAGAATATTTTAAATATATATATAAAATATTTTTGAAACTATATTATAAATTTAAAGTATTTATAAATATATTTTGAAACACGTCAGATATTTTTATTAATAAAATAATAATATATTTGTAGAATATATAGCCTATAATCTTTTATAATTAGCTAATAAATAATTTGCATCTTTTTGTTTTTTATAGTGTCTATAAATTTATACATGCATTTTTTGTATGATAATTGCTATTGTGAAAGCTTTAAAATTAAGTTAATAATAATACGTACTCTGAATGGTGTCACTCTATCATGCACGTAAAGAAAAAATTACGCATATAGTTAAGAGGCAGTATACATGTTCGACAGCTACATTTGGGTCAAACGAAAAAAAAGTATTGATGGTTTTTATTTTTTTAATTGCAATATGTGACAATGAATGTGATCATAGAAATCTCGAATGATTGGCTAGAAAAGGGTGCTAGTGACTGGCGATCTTTTAAGAAACGAATTACGGAAAAACAGATTAACAGAATCATATTATACTGTAGTATCAAACATTTTTCAAGTATTGCAACCATTGCAACTGACGGCCTCTCTTTCACCATTTGAAAACGAATGCTAACAACAGTCACAAGTAGCTCAGAGGTAAGGTAAGAGGCTTATAAGTCGAAAGACCCACCCGACTAAAAAGTTTTATCCAGTAACTTTTTCAAAATTTGTTTTTATGAACTATTTAATCAATTTACTCAACTGATAATTGTGCATTTCATACTAAATCGTTATTATTTTATGTTTTTATGTTTAGGCCCCATGGGATGTTTGGAAGAGATATTAAATACATTTTTAATTTAAATATTATTCACTAATATATATTATTAGAACATATTTGTTTAATATTTAATAGATTCAAAAACATATTTTTTATATATTTAATATATTTTAAATATTATATAAAATTGACATTAATACACACTTGAGATATATATATATAATAGATTTTAAATATATTTATTCATATGTATTTAATATATATTTGTGCTACTAGGGAGAGAATATTTTTTTAATATGTTAGATGTAAATATAAATCAATAGAAATCGATGTATTGATCAATACGGGTAAATAAAATGCAAAGTATCTCTAAAATGTATCACACATATGAACATTATGGATTATACAAAATACCAATGTAAACTTTGTGAAATAAACAGTAGCCTAATAAAAATGTAATTAAAAAAAAGGAAAACCTCTAGTTCTAGGTCATAGGCGTTAGCTGAGGTACCTAAAACTCAATATAGGTAATTTTAAAATATATAATTTTAAAATTGATGTAAAACAGTTAAAGCTTCTATTAAAACTATTGTGAAGTTTAAATCAAAATGTTTTAAAATTGTTATACAACAATTATTGTAATACAGCTTTCGACAACTTTTAACAATTTTTTTGCTTATTGGGTTATCGTTAGGGATAAAAATCACTCACAAATTAATTCATGATTGAATTCCTTATTTCTAGAAATCAATAAAAATAAATTGTATTGACACTATTCATATCACCCATAGCATGAAAACAGTTTTAACTGGTGATAAAACAGTTTTGAAACATGTTAAAGCATATACATGGTTGAAATGACACACATGCCATTGAAAAATCTTAGATAAATTGTGAGGCCTATACAGCTTCTCCCATTCAAAATGGCTATCATTACTCTGTCCAGCATGAAGCATCCGTGGTGTAGTGGCTAAGGGAGTTTAGAGAGAGATGGAGAGTGTGTGCGAGTGAGAGCGCGGAGGTAGTAATAATAAAACAGTAATAAAACATGAAATAACATGTTACCTAATGATAATTTTAATTGCCTTTAATAATATTTATGTTTATATTAATTATGAAGGAATTTATGTATAATATCAATTAAAGGTAAACATTATTGGTATCATTGAGTTGACGGTTTCAACTTGTAAAATACATTTTCAACCTTGACCAAACAAACCAAAAAATTATAACATAAATTCCCATGATATAAAACGGCAAAATATTACCCAGCATTTATTTATTTTACTAATTATAGAGTTAAAATGCCATATTAAATTAGAACTATCATCGCTAGTGCAGGCGGCCGCTCGGTGCGGCGCTCGCGACGATGTACGGGGCAAAAATATACCGTGACACACTATCGTACATCACTCCGTACATCGGACCGATCTTTTCTTTGATCTTTCGCCAAAAAACCGCCTCCAGAGCGCTCGTCTCCCTGCTCGGCCTGATGTCTGGTTCGCCGTCTGGTTCGGTGTACGGACCCGTGACACACTATCGAACATGCTCCCTTCGACCTCCCTTCTCCCTTCTCCCTGCTCGGTTCGGGGTCTTGTTCGGGGAAAAGATCGATAGTGTGTCACCGTCTTAAGGCAACCGGCTTCCACTCTGGAGTCCCCGGTTATAATCCCGGGAACCCAGTAATCTTTTTGACAAGATTTTTTGACTTTTTAATTTTTATTTAATTTTTAGTGTTTAGTTGATATTATTTAATGTTTTGAAACCAATTAAAAATTGTTTTTTAACAAGCTACAAATTATTTTCAAATAAGCTAATGACTCGGATCCTATTTACTCTTGAATTGATATGTATTGATGTGTATTGATGTGTATTGGCCCAAATACACATACGTATCAATACGTATCAATATACAATTTTTGTATTGATATATATTGATCTCTTCCACTAGGGTAAACTATTCTAATGATAATATACAGCTTGTAGAATAATCGGTATGAGTATGATTGAGGTAGTCCCGTAAATTACGAAGCTATATGGCCAAATCTATATAGTTGATAGGAACTCGCGTCAGGAAAAAGTGCACAATCATTTTCCTAAGCCGATCACATCAACTTTGAAATGATAATATACAATGTGTAGAATAAGTATGATTGAGGCAGTCCCGTAAATTACGAATCTATATGGCCAAATCTATATAGTTGATAGGAACTCGCTTCAGGAAAAAGTGCACAATCTTCGATCTATGTGGTTTAGGAACTCGCGTCAGTTAAAAGTGCACAATCTTTTTCCTTAGCCTATCACATCAACTGTGCGCTATTATAATGGTAATATACAATGTGTAGAATAATCAGTATAAGTATCATTGAAACAGTCCCGTAAATTACCAAGCTATATGGCCAAATCTATATAGTTGATAGAAACTCGTTTCAGGAAAAAGTGCACAATCTTTTTCATAAGCCGATCACATCTTTGAGCTATTATTATGGCAATATACAATGTGTATGGTAATCAGTATGAATATGATTGAGGCAGTCCCGTAAATTACGAAGCCATATGGCAAAATCTACGTGGTTTATAGGAACTCGCATCAGGTTAAAGTGCACAATCTTTTTCCCAAGCCTATTACAACAACTTTGAGCTATTATAATGGTAATATACAATGTGTAGAATAATCAGTATGAGTATGTTTGAGACAGGCCCGTTACGAAGCCATATGGCAAAATCCATGTGGTTTATAGGAACTTGCGTCAGGAAAAAGTGCAAAATCTTTTCCTAAGCCTATCACATCAACTTGGCGCTATTATAATGGTAATCACATCAACTTTGAGCTATTATTATTGTAATATACAATGTGTAGAATAATGAATAATAATGAATAATGAAGTTTATTTCCCACAAAAAAACCACAATATAACAATACATGAGATGTAGAGAAATATGACTGGCTACTTGATCCAGTAGTGTAACCAGTTTGTTTGTACTAACTTATCCGCTAACATGACGTTGTAATTTATAGTCTAGCATCTGTTATAAAACATTGGATTTTGCCTGAATTGTGCATCTGATGGTATTACTCTGAAATCTGCTATTTATAAACAATGAAAGTTATTACAACAAGATAATATTGATATAATTTAAGTCCACAATAATAAATAATCAGTATAATAATCAGTATGAGTAGTCTAGAGTATGAGTAGTATGGCAGTCCCGTAAATTACGAAGCTATATGGCAAAATCTTTGGTTTATGTAGGAACTCGCGCCAGGAAAAAGTGCACAATATTTTTCCTAAGCCGATCACATCAACTTTAAGCTATTATTATGAAATAACTTCTTGATCAGCATTGTACGTCTTATCGAATTTACGGAAAGTAAATTAAAGAAACGCCTTATAACACTTAAAACATATATTTACGCTTATACTGTTACTCAAAAGACGGTAAATATACAAAAAGATGGTAAGTGGTGATCGATTTCAAATGGGCACTCCAATCGTCATCCGACCCAATAGGCGAATGACAAGAATCTTGAATGGCGTCCCTACTTATACCCTATTATTATGGTAATATACAATGTGTAGAATAATCAGTATGAGTATGATTGAGGCAGTCCCGTAAATTACGAAGCTATATGGTCAAATCTATACGGTTGATAGGAACTTGCGTCAGGGAAAAGTGCACAATCTTTTTTTCTAAGCCGATCACATCAACTTTGAAATATTATAGTGACTCCAGTTATAATATATTTACCTCAATGTTCCGCCCGTGCTGTAACGGGGGAGAGAACACAGAGTAGGTATGGTGATTCTTCACTGCCTTGTGGTTTGTGCTTCGCTCCGCTCAATAAACCTAGCAGTGGCTAGTTCATTACCAAAACAATAAAATTAGGTACAGTCAGTTTAAACCGTTTATAAGATAGTGGTAATAATATATTTACAAATTATTTTAACATTTACCTATACGGATTAAAATGCAATTTACGAATTTTGAACTTGATAAAAATGATACTTCTTTTTCAAGGTTGAATGGAAGTTGAAAGTTCCCACAAAGGAAATGAATTTTCCCGCCTTTCAGACGATTTATTGTGTTTTGTCCAATCAGTCGATATTCATTTCCTTCTTTTGGAATGGTAAGAATTTTTTGTAAAAAAAAGCGTAGTGACAAAAAGTTTACAGGTAATAATAAAGGTTTGATCCAAAACATAGTCTAGAACAGGGGTTAAAAGGCGTTTCAAACCCGGCAGTTTTAAAAATTTGTCTTCCATGGACAACTAAAACAAATTTGTTAGTTATGTAACCATATAAAACGGTAACTTGCAGTTACGATTTTATGAATATTTTAGCTAATATATGCATAACTATTTCTACGCTATAGATCGTTAGTTTGCTACCAGCAGGTTTAAAAGTAAGGGGAATCGGTTAAATAAACCTATATTAGTCACTGGTTATAGGTACTCTACAGAAAATAGTACTAAATTCAATAAATTTAAGCTAAATAAACGGTATCAGCAATCTGACACATGTATCTCCTCTTGGTTTGTGAACCACAATTACGGGTAAGTGGTGGGAGTAACCATGATATTTTGTCTTTATGGGGAAAATCACAAAAGTTACACCAGCAGTAGTTGCAGTTTTGACGACTAATGACATCCAAGTTGATATCAGACATGAAGATGCTGAGGCAATCAACGTGATGTGCTGAATCCAATCCATTACTGTGTTCGCACCTGGTGATATTAATTAAAAGTTACACCAGCAGTAGTTACAGTTTTGACGACTAATGACATTCAAGTTGATGTCAGACATAAGGATGCCGAGGCAATCAACGTGATGTGCTGAATCAATTACTGTGTTCACACCTGGTGATATTAATTAAAAGTAACACGAGCAGTCGTTACAGTTTTGACGACTACTGGCATCCAAGTGATATCAGACACAATGTTGCTGAGGCAATCAACGTGATGTGCTGAATCCATTACTGTGTTCACACCTGGTGATATTAATTTAAAGTTACACCAGCAGTAGTTACAGTTTTGACGACTAATGACATCTAAGTTGATATCAGACGCAATTTTGCTGAGGCAATCAACGTCATGTGCTGAATCAATTACTGTGTTCACACCTGGTGATATTAATTAAAAGTTACACCAGCAGTAGTTACAGTTTTGACGACTAATGACATCTAAGTTGATATCAGACAAACAATGTTGCTGAGGCAATCAACGTGATGTGCTGAATCCATTCCTGTGTTCACACCTGGTTATATTAATTAAAAGTTACACGAGCAGTCGTTACAGTTTTGACGACTAATGGCATCCAAGTGATATCAGACACAATGTTGCTGAGGCAATCAACGTGATGTGCTGAATCCATTACTGTGTTCACACTTGGTGATATTAATTTAAAGTTACACCAGCAGTAGTTACAGTTTAGATGACTAATGACATCTAAGTTGATATCAGACGCAATGTTGTTGAGACAATAAACGTTATGTGCTGAATCCATTACTGTGTTCACACCATTAATTAAAAGTTACACGAGCAGTATACAGGTGATCAACTCAAGGAGGCCACCAGCACATCACGTTGATTGCCTCAGCATCCTCATGTCTGATATCAACTTAGATGTCATTAGTTGTCTAAACAGTAACTATACAGGGTGATCAACTCAAGGAGGCCACCATTGGGATATCGGAAACGGTAAGAATTAGAGAAAACTTTAAATGGGGGACATTCCTTTATTTTTTGTGGCAGTTAAAAATAAGATTTGATTTTTTTTTAATTCAGCCGCCATTTTCCAAAATGGCGGCCAACTTTGAAATTTCTAATGGAACACCCCAATTTAAAAACTTTTTTATTCTTGACATTTTTTCGATAAACCCACTCGTTTAGGAGTTACAGCCTATGGAAAAATGACTTCCGGTGTACATTTTACATCATGTAGCTCCTAAACAAGTAAGTTTATAGCGAAAATGCGAAAAGTAAATGAGTCAAATAAGTCTTAAAATTGCATCCACATTCTAAAAAAGACCAAAAAATACACAGTTTTCCACTTTTCAAGTTTCCCGCCATTTTGGAAAATGGCCGCCATTTTTTAAATAATAGAATTAATAGTTTTTAACGAATCTTTTGGTCTTTTTGTAATGTGGATGCAATTTTAAGACTTATTTGACTCATTTACTTTTCTCATTTTCGCTATAAACCTACTTGTTTAGGAGCTACATGATGTAAAATGTACACCGGAAGTCATTTTTCCATAGGCTGTAACTCCTAAACGAGTGGGTTTATCGAAAAAATGTCAAGAATAAAGAAGTTTTTAAATTGGGGTGTTCCATTAGAAATTTCAAAGTTGGCCGCCATTTTGGAAAATGGCGGCTGAATAAAAAAAAAATCAAATCATATTTTTAACTGCCACAAAAAATAAAGGAATGTCCCCCATTAAAAGTTTTCTCTAATTCTTACCGTTTCCGATATCCCAATGGTGGCCTCCTTGAGTTGATCACCCTGTATAGTTACTGTTTAGACAACTAATGACATCTAAGTTGATATCAGACATGAGGATGCTGAGGCAATCAACGTGATATGCTGAATCCATTACTGTGTTCACACCTGGTTATATTAATTAAAAGTTACACGAGCAGTAGTTACAGTTTTGACGACTAATGACATTTAAGTTGATATAAGAAGAATATTTCTTGAGACGATCATCGGTCTTTACTGTTACATCTAATTTGTTAATGCTGGGAATATTAATGTCAAGTTACATGAGTAGTTGTTTTACTTTGGACTAATGGATAAAACAAAGAAAATATTTTATACATGTTAGTAGTTGTTGTTGACATTTTATTATAAACACATTCGGGTAAAACTTTTCCATTTATAGGCAATTTGCATTTTTAATTGGTAACATTACACAATTTAATTTTTGTATGCCTACCATAACTCATTAATACACATTAATTTTATGTTGTTTATTGATAAATTTATTTCAATAAAGAGGCTGTAAAAAATGTAGTTAAAATATGAAATTACATAGAATACTGTTTAAGTATTACTTATAAAAGGTAAACAGTATTATTTACTACACTTCAAAAGGGCACAATTGATTTTTTTTTGGGTCCACACTCTGGTTTTGAAACAGTATTTTATTAATTAATTACAGCTTATAATATGAGTCAATGTGGGTAATATTAACCTTAATGAAACACGTGGCGGGAAGTTCGCTCTAAAATAGCAAAGGTAAACAACGGGATGTTCAGTAAAATATGTCGACGTTAGCCTAAAGTTATGAAAATAATTTTCATTGAATATTCACAGGAATGCGTGGTGTAACTGAGACCGGAAGCCGCCATGTGGTTTTAATACAAACTGCTGGTTTTCTAATAATCCAAACCTCAGTGGTTAGGGGAAAATATTTTCACACAGAATATTAATAACCGTACGGTGAAAATTTAACGTTTAACCACCGCAGATAGATTTTTTATGATAGAAATAAACACCAGTCCTACCAAGAAAACACCATCTTTGTAAAATTTACCATTTAGCAAAAAAGAGCTTTCAGAGTGCTCAATGTGCATGCTGTAGGCCTTAATACACGCTGTAAGCCTTTTTAGGAAGAAGAAATATTATCTGTTGTGTCTACTGTTACTAAATTATATTTTACTAACAAAGACCTTTAATTTTATGTGCATATCAACCTATACTGACATTTCAAATTTTCTTCTGACTTCTAGCGGGCCGCCCTCGTGAGGAGGTTGCTCATCACTGAATATTGTGTTAAAATTAATGTAATGCCAATGAACTGTGCACCAAGTTTTGAAGCTCTATCTTTATAAATTTTTGATATATGTAACCCTGTATGTAAAAATTTAATATTATTTCAAAGAGAGTATTTAATCCCAAAATTCTTGAGCTTTGTAAACAGATATATCATATTATACGCAATATACAACAAATAAAAAAGTTAGTTTGAAAGACTTCTATATATTTTCATTGATGTCTACGCCGGTGGAGTAATTTTAAAAGAGATATTAGAGAGAGTGTACCAACGCAAATTGGGAAAGCGGTCTATTTGTTTTGTGGATATTCCGGAAATCGAAACGCCCCTCCGCGCCGAAGTCCAAGACGCTAACCACTAGGCTAGCAGAACACCCTCAAATAGGTAACCTATTTAGACATTACTCGGTAACAAGTTAAATTGTTTTGATTAATCTTTTGACTACAATAGTCAATCGTTTTGAAGCTGTATCTTTATTACTTTTTGAAATACTAAAATGTCCTGGGACTTTTTCCACCCTGTATAGATAATAAGATCACTTATAAGATATGATATATATGGCTAGGCCTACATAACTGTGCTAAACATAATATTTTGTAAATGATAAAATAAGAAAATCCTACATGGTAAACGATGAATTTTTGAGTAAATCCATCGCACTTAAAGGCCAAACGTGGGATCAAGCTCCAGCTGCAGACTCTAACATGCTCGAATATTACGTCGCATAATCACGTACTCGAGAATTCGGAATGATCGAAAAGCTGGAAAAACTCGACATTTGCCACCTCACAGTCATACACTCTACGGCGGGTCATAAAACAGCTAAATTAAATATATTTACGAATGCAGTATCAATGGTACGATATTTTGAATTTAGGGCTCCAGTCTATCAAATAAATAAATACACTAAAGCATCAGAATAAATTAATAACAAACAGAAAAGAGAAACGGCAACAAGATGACAAAAAGACAGCGGTTGCAACAAAACAAGTGAAAATGTAGAGCTGGGCGTTATTTAACGTAATAGGATGAATACAACTATTACCGCAGAACCACATATTACCTTTGTAATGGATTACTGAGAATTCCCTATTACTTTTGAAACGTGTGCATTGTTAGAACGAACAAGTGAAAAAACGCTATTAATTTCATCATATTAATTATTAGAAACAAGTTACCTAACTAGCTTTGGGTTTAAATCTTAAGTATTTAATATAGTTATTTTTTGTAGTGTAACCTATGTATTGTACATTTTTTTGGACATTTTGTGGTTGACAGTCTTTTTAAAAGTATTTCGAGTCGCATTACTATTTTTAATGGCATAATTACTGCTGATCTGAATTAAAAAGGGTTTTAACTCACCACAAGATGTCGCAGAACGGGCTCACGGCTAGTAGATATTATACATTCTGCTTTGCTAGCAAGATTTTTAGTAAAAATAAAAGATTGATAAAACTGTGTGAGGGTATTTGAACAACAAATTAAGCACTTATGAGCGTGATGAAAGGAGTATTGATGTCATAACCTTTCAATAACGCAAGAACATTTTGCAAGGAGCATTCACATACAAGAATAATTTGTTGAATGTTATAACTTAGAATACATTGAAAACACAGTTTATTAAAACAATTTTAACACTTAAACTGTTTACAAGACGTGCATTAACAATACGCTGGGGAAGTAATTCGGTTTATGGTTTCCAAGGGAATGTTAACTCTTCTAAACATGATCCTGGTCTGAATACATGATAAGGGCAAGCTATGCACATCATTTTATCTCCTCGTGAATATCACCCTTCAACATTGGCCTAATGGTTATTCATTTTGTATTATATATGCTCAATGGTGTTAATCCGACTATTCCTTCTTCTGTTCTTTATTTGTAATATGATTGCATTGATGGATTGTTAGGAAAACTATATTACAACTTCATCGTTTAAGGTTCCATAAAATCTCACCTGTATTTCCTCTCAAAACCAACATGGAGGCATGACAACCCATGATGCCAATTTAAAGTTATAAAATATTGAAACAAATATAGATTTTCAAAAAAAAAACATTTTTTATTATAAAGAATATTTGTAATAATTATATGTAAAAACTATTTAAGCATAATCTTGGCGTACAACAACTGTGACCAACCCTAGTTATTGGGATGTTAACATTTAACAGCTTGATGATACTTCAGCAATTTCCTAAACTAACAATCCGTTACCTAATTGAGCTAATGGGAGTGTAAATGTCCCATTTACATAACGTTTGTTTGATAAAGGTTCTCGAGTAAGTCTAGAAAATGTGTTTAAAATCACGGAATATTGTAAATGCATCACGATTTGCAGGAAACCCGTCAAAGATTATTTTGATCCACAGGCTTGCTTTATAATATAGTTCCCCAACTAAAGATTTAGCTATCATTCTATATCTGACACGAAAGTATTATATTTAATAAGCTTACTTGTATAAATTTAGACACGAAGATTCATAAATTAGTCAATTCTGGCAATCGCTTTTCACTTTTAAAACTCAGAGCAGAGTTTTCAAATATGTTTTCCTCTGTGAAAGTTTCTGAGACTTGAGTAGTTAATGTAGGGGTTAAATGTTAAATACAACATACAGAAAGTTTCTGACAGACACTTACATGGTTTTGCGTCAAAATTCAAATTTACCATCAATGTACATTATGAGGGAATTATATTTTTTCCACAAGAAACTATAAATCATTATTTAATGACTTGGGGATATAGTATTAGAATAACTGTTTTAATGCATAAGCCAGATTAGAGCAAGAGCAAGATTAAATTTCTTTTCATTTATTTATTATATTATCTTAATAAATTAAAACTGATTGCTCGCTAGTAGCTCAAGTTAATAGAACGATTTTCAACTTAATAAAGACGCCATATGAAGTTTTCTTTAGCAGTTGTTTTACACTACGAGAACAGTGTAGGCCTAATAATGGTGACAGGAAGTAGAAGAAAGGACTTCCGGTTGTTAAGTGAAGAGGAAAAGAAGTAGAAGAGGTCTGCAATCGCCAAGCCTCTTTGTATTTTATAAGCTTATTTTTATACTTTTCAATAGATGAAATAACATTCTGTAGGTTCTGGGTACCTAATTGTTGTCTAACAGTGTAACATTTATTAGATATACAACTTAGTACTTGTTCGTACTAAGTGCACTAACTAGTAAAAAACAAATATTTTTAAATTATGTTTTATGTCATGTTTGTGGTAGTTTACTGGCTTTCACTTTGTTTATATGTAAGGCATTTTATGTATATTAAACCCTTAAAGCAGAATAATTCAGTAATCTTAAGCCTCAATATGTATAAAGAGAGGGTATCCATTTAGAGTAACTAGAGGTCGTCCAGTGGTTGAAAACAGCTTGTGCACCCTCATTCACAGGTCCTCATTCTGTATGTCAAATCCCAGATTCTTAGTGAACCATGAGATCCTTTTAAATGTGGTTTCCTGTTCTTCCCCTTGATCTCCAATAGATAGGCCAAGGGATCTCACACGCAACCCTTGTAGGGCTTGGCACATAAATATCACGCGGAAGGCTGTCTCCTCCTCCTCTCCACATTTTCTACAAGAGGCTTTCAACTTGAATTCCCCTCTTGTGTAGATGTTCGCGGAATACCCAGTGGCCGCTGACGAACCAACCACTTTCCGCAGAGGAGAGGAGATCCTCAACCATCAGATTACATAGATTCGGTGACAAGACGCCACCCTGTGTACACCCTCTTTGGGCTCTGAGTCTGACCCCTCTCACCGTCCCACACAGAGATGCTTGGGCTCTCCTGCTTTCGAGCATGTTGGCTACCCACCTCACAACAGTGCTTTCCATATTCCTTGATACCAGCTTTCCATTAGTTTGGATTTTCTGTTTATATTGCTTTGCTATTTCGTCACCAGCATGGCAACCCATATGGCCCATGTAAATTTTTTTATTATTTTAAATTACATTTTTGGCTCATTTTTAAGCCTATTTTAATTTCTAAAGGGATGCTGCGTATCTGCAAGAAAATATCTTACTAACAGTACAGTATGCGTAGATTTTCCCTTCGATGTACACGAGCTGAGAAAAAAGGTTTTTGAAGAAACATGCTTGCCTATTTATATAGGATAGTAGGCCATAACTAAAAAAAAAACAAAAAAAAAACGGTTATTTAATTGATCAACAAACAAACACAGAAGAACTAACAACCATACATTCTACAGCTCCATACGAGGGACTACAGTTAGAAGACTTCAAATAACAAATATTGAATTAAACATCGCATTTATGGATTTTCTTTTGAACATCATACTATTTAGAAGCCAATTATACAACAATATGCGTCCATCTTTTATGTAGAAGGCCAAACATGCATGTTTTATGAGAACATTAAGTATGGAATTGCGCCGGAACTAGGCACCACATTGCCAGGCCATCCGGAAGTTAAACATCCAGACTGATGTGAGCAGTTTCCACTTCCGGTTCCCATCGAGGTTACTTTAGGTTTTAAGCACGCATTCGGTTGTGACAACATAATAATGGGGAGTATTTTGTTTTGTTTTAGAGTAGTGGATAACGATTCACCCCTCCCCCCTCATGAACGAAAATATTTTTGTGACTCCTTATATCCAATAAGTGTGCTATTAAGCCTCAACCAAAAATAATTAAAGCTGTCTAGGAATCCTTCATTCTAAATCACAAACGGAAAATACTACATAGTTGTACCAATTGTTTATTTGAATTTCTCTAGAATTGTTACCTATTTTCCTGGGTAGCTCATCTCACCGGATCACCGATTATAAAGCTTCATTCAATGATGTTTCAGTTGGGTTTGAATAAACGTTCAACGAATATTCCACAAAAAAATGTTAATGAGAGGAAAAATAGAAACGAGCACACAGTTTTTCTTTCTTTAATTGGCATGGTAGGCTACGCATTCATTGCCCTTTTCTGATTAACAGCAGAAAGCTTAAAAATTCACGTAATGAAATAAGAGGTATTAAAAAAGGGAGTCGAATGACAGTATTAATGAACAGTAAGCACACATAAAATTATTGGATAAAAATATTAATCTATTGTTGTTCAAAGGTTTATTGCGGACATTTTCCATCACGAATGTAAAAAACAATACACAACGTTTCGGGATCTGGAATCTGATCCCGTCTTCAGGTGAAAAAACTTAACTAACACATTCCCCGAACACACACAGATCCCGAAACGTTGTGTATTGTTTTTTACATTCGTGATGGAAAATGTCCGCAATAAACCTTTGAACAACATTAACTCACCATCACCAACAATGAACTTCAAACAAAGAATCTATTGTTATTGTTATAAGGTTTTAGTTACCAATCTTGGCTAATTTAACAACCCATACTATTAATATTCACGAGTACATAAATTTCTTGGCAGCCGTCAATGTAAATAACTTAAACTGATTCCGAAGGACCGTCACAAACTTTTAATAAACGTTACAGTTTCAAGAAGAAAGTTTTATCTTAGTATTCTCAGTAAGACCATGTTATTTAGAACTTCCTAAAATTGTTTACAATATGTTATTGCCCATAAGTTTGCTTCTTAGCATTAGTAAAAACAGTTTAGGCATTAACATTGTGAAACAAATTAATCTAATCCTAGTTTAGTTAACCCTAAAATCAACGTAATACGATTTATAGGATTTATAGATTAAACAATACTTTACTTATACTTTATACTTTCTTATGAAATGGCGACCATACTATGTAGGTATTTTAAGCCAAGTATGAATGGAGATGAGTGTAGGATGAGTGGCGCGATCTTGTAGTCTTGTTAGTGACTAAGGCCGACATTCCTTAGACACAGCTGTTAATTAATAGCCTAAACAGCTAATGGCAACTAAGGGACCTACAGTTTATAGTGGAATCCGAACCACATTTTTTCCTTGGTATATACGAATTGGTCTATTTATCAGGATAGTACTGCGGATAGTAGTAGTACTCACTAGTGATAATAATATAATATAATATAATATTATATAATATAATATTATATAATATAATATAATATAATATAATAATATAGCGATAAAGCTTTGTACAAAAGTGTTTTAATGTTGTTGAATATGAAAATAACATATCTTTACAATTTCGTCAGGCTTCTGGCTTACCGGGTTATTTGCTATCCATGCCATCACCAAAGACATAACTCTCGTATGTCAGCTTTGACATGATATGCTCCTACTTGAGCTAAAAGTGAACTACCTTTTTCAACAAAAAATCTGATACCATGAATAATTGTTACGTAGCGAGCAGCCATATACTGAAAGCTCAAAACGTTGCCATGATTAATTAATATGTATAGTAATATGATAACTTTTTTTTTGTTTGTTGCAGATTATACCTTATCACAGTAGTTCGGTTCGATATATAAGATATATTATATTGTTTTAGTCGTGTAAATGAACTAATCCTCATGTAAAAAAAAAAAAAAAACTCATGATAGTGGTGTTAGTGAGATGCGAGATGCACATTTTATGGTGTTAGTGATTGTTTTGTTTTGTCTTACACACGTGTATATAGGATATAAGTTTGCTACGAACCGCGCATATTACACCATACAGATTACGTTGAAATTAGTTTATCTCCATAATGTATATATGTATGTTACGACGGACCACTTTTGCACGGGTATTTTGTTTTCCAATTGTTAAACTATAAATATGCCTATGATTAAAATAATAATGTGCATTAGAAGGGTTAGCACATTTTATTCTCTTAAACATGGGGTATTCAATAATTATTTCACACTTATGTTCTGTAACCTCGTTTTCTCGCCCTACAAGCTTCAATATAGTAACGTTTCTTAGTTTCCTTGGGCATGTTGCACCATCGCTGCCTTGCTATCTTGACCAGTTGACTTAGTATCCAATGGTATTTACCTTTCCTAAATTGCCGGAGGAAGTTTATGAACGGCTTTACTGACAATCGACGCCAGGGTCTATTGGAGATTGTGACTTTGGATCTTTTATCGCCTTTAAAGCGTCGTCTTGTTACTGCCTTACGCATTCTACGACACAGGTACTTACTCTTCCTTCCTTTTTGTGTGCAAAAAGGGCATCTTTTTCGGCGAGAACATCCATAAATTTCCTGCATTTTTGTTGATGAACTAGAATTTCAAGTTGAGTTTTAACTAAAGATTTAGATTAGAGATTATTGTTGCTATGCTACTAACATTCTCCACATACCTGTATCAAGGGAAGGTAGTGACGTATTCTTAAAAAAATTGTTACTTTATTTTACGGAGGAGGCAAATTGAACAAAGTAAAGAATAAAGGCCTTTAGCAATGCATAAGATAATCCAAAAACTCAGTCTTAACGTATAAATACTAAACAAATAAAGTGTTATATTCTTAATGCTTCGTGGTTAGTGCTCGAAGCTGTGCATTTTTGTTCTTTAGTCCCCATGTGAGTTTTTTTATAAGTATACCATGAGCGTGATTACATCTTACGGTAAAAAATAAATAACATAAAAGTATTTTAAGCTAGTAATAATTAATTAGTGCACTAAGAGATTTGAGTATGGTTTTAAAATTCACCTGTAAATGACCTCAAATAAATCTCTCTCTTACTTATACAGCATTAGGTCGGTCAGTCTATCTTATTTTGACGCTAAAAACTTAGCAGATTTAACTGTTAATGTAAAAAAATACACAGGGTGACAATTTAGTCTTGGGACTACTGTAATGCTTTAAAAAACGAAAAGAGATACCACAGCCAACTTTGGAATATCATTACTAGTAAGTAATAGTAACCTACTTGTTTGTGTCCATCGTGATCGGATGTCAGCTATGGGTTATGGCCAGTAGGGAGTAAGTTGAAAAAATGTCTTGTTGAACTAAAACATTCTTAAATCGTTTCCGTAAATCGAATAAAAGGAATCACTTTCGGGATTAAGAATTCGTCTAATATGAGTCACAAGGTAATTTGTTATTTTAGTTTGACTACAGCATTTAGTATCATCCGGAAATTTGTTAACTTTTGAATGCAAATTATCGTTGTCCAGTGTTCTAAGGTCATTAAAATAACATGAATGCATCTCGTTATAGAATAAATGCTTAAAATGACTATATTTGACTCACTACATCATTAAAGTATATGTTCATGCAATTACGGTTCCCAAATTTATGTTTAATGGTGACATTTTTTATGCAAACATGATAGAATGTTTGCATCTATAACATGGTGTTATGTTATCATCTGCAATTGAAGATAATAAAACCGTGTATACAAATTGCTACATATTTACTGCTTATCAATTTTATAAATTATGCAACATTTTTAAATCATGACCTTAAATATAATTGGATAACTGTATTGTTCAAGTATACAGTATATGACGGAGTACAGTAATGCCTTATATCCTCTAGACAAATTACCTATAACTCATGTCAATCAACATTTGAAGCATTTGCATATATACCATTGGAAAAAATACGAAAGACTTTTCTGAGAACACAATCTATGAAAAGCCTGTGTTTTAAGACAAAATTCAAAAGGCGTCGACTTTTTGGTAAAGCACGTTTTCCATTTCGTTGTAGACGTCAACCACAGTGGTTATTTGTTATGATCTTATCGTGGCTTCCTGAAAATAGCCTTAACAATCTTTTACTTGACATTTTTATATCAATGTTTAGATAATTTTAATTGAAGATAATAAAACCTTGTACACAATATACTACATGTTTGCAATTAACCTAAACACTAAAGTTTTTACCACGTACTAGTCGTTAACTTAGGAATCCGAATTTTATATCTTTTAATAAAAAATACGCTAAAATCAAATTACAGTCATAGGTTACTACAATCATAAAATAATGACATTTCCTTTCCATTGTTCAATTTCCTGTGAATATTTTGTAGTCGCTGATGGACTTTTTTTGATAAGTTATATTTATCTATCACTGTAAAAAAAAACTATAAAAAGTGAAGTTAATGCGTAGATTCCCCACATGGCGTTATAAATAATAAATTTAAGATTTTGTTCTGAACATAATATCTGTAATGTATGAATTAAATTAGTTTATGTATCGTAAGTACATGAATAAAAGATCAATTAACATTTTAACTTCAGGCTCATATTTATAAGATGTGGGCTGAGGGAATTCAATACTTCTTATAAATAAAATTGTACTAAGCAGGACTTAAGTACTTCTAAATTGTTTATTTGTCCCTATCTCCTGCATGGTAAAAAAACATTAACTATTGTTTTAAGTGTTTAATAAGGGTCATATACTTTTTTAAAGTGTAATGCTTTGCTTACATTTTTGGAAAATTTACTGACACGTGTCTCCAAAGTTTGCACATGTAAACTCACAATCCAAATTTAAAATAATTTTAACAACTACGGAGTCCTTCAAAGCTATATGACATAGCTTGGAATGAATATTAGTAGTGCAAGAATAATGACAAATAAGGACTTAATAGTTGGCTACTGTATTATTTATTTATATTTTTTTATGTTAAAGAAAAAAAGTACAACTAAAAAATACCTACAGGTACACCCGAATATAAAAGGCCTACTGGTTACACCTATATTTCTGATTACCTTGCTATTTGTTGATTAAGGTTTTGCTTTTAACGTATATAAATGTAATGCGGTATTTGATTTAATAACCAGACAACCATTGTTTATTACAATACAAGTTTAAATTCAGGCGAGTCATAGAAACTGTTTACAAATCATTGAAAAAATAGAATGCCAAAATATTTAACACCATTCTTATCCCGACGATTCAACCACGATTGAACGTCTATACGTCTTGTTTCCTTTGGTAGCAGCGTTTCAAGAAAGTAGACAGCAAAACATCAGCAGTACTCTAATTGCCCTCACAGTTCTTTATGATCAGCTTTATTGGCCAACACCTTCGTGGTTTCCAGAACCTGATTTTCAGACCTCAACATTATACAATATTATACGATATTAGCAACTGTCTTTGCCAACGCATATAATCTTTTTATATACAATTTTAATGGACAGTTAAGAGAATAGAGTACAATCGTTAACGATAAAGTATTGAGTGCTCACTGGTATAACTGGTTTCCTGTCACTTAGGATTTAAACATGTGAGTAGAGTAGATATCAGTAATGATGAAATAGTGCATTTATAATTTTATTTGAATCTTTTAAAAAACCTATTTTTATAAAGGTTAAACTACATATTCTTTTTTAATATAACTTGCTTAATTCCTCTAGGCGGATCTTGAGATATAACTGCTAGAAATAATTGTTGTTAAAAATATGAGATTTGATTTTACAACCATAAAGAATAAATAACCGACATTTTAAATCCATAACAGTAATTGTGAACTGTGTATAATAAAATGTGCTTATATGATATAAATTCTATAATAACCCTACGGAAAACTATTATGACACTATTATAAACAATGACTCGGTTTTTTGTTAGTTAATTTAAAAACCATTGTTTTACGTTAAAACTTGCTATTTTAATGAAATGAGGTTTTGTCAAAAGGATTTAAATTAATGGCACTTGCTATTATTAACGATGGTTAATTAAATAACGTCGTTTGAGATAAGATGATAGGACAGTGAGATTTATTAGGGTCGAGAGGTTAAAACCACCGACGACCACGAACGACTCAAAGCTATAAATTTTGCCAGGGCTTGAGGTTCTAAAATGGTTAAGAAAATCTCCTGGATAATATTTAGGCTAATTTAGTTAGAGTTTGTTGTATTTAGGGAGATAAACGTTAATCAAACATATAGGTTTCAATCGACGGAGTAATAATTTCCTATGAAAACGCAATAACTTTATTATTAGTTGTCCTTAAACTTACAACGATGTTGGAGACTCTGGAACATAGTATAATTTAACGAATCGTATTGTATGGCATTGACAGAGTATATTGAAGGTATTCTTTGAGTGAACCCTTTGGAGCTCTAAGTATACTTTTCAGAGAATCAATTTAAAATAGAATCCAAACAAAAACTGTTCATTGAACGATAAACTGATGCATTCTTTAAGTTCACTATTGCAAAGTATACTTATTTTATTTTAAGTGGCATTAAAATAAACTAAATATTAAATGATCTTCTATTAAGATACATATACTAACTTAGGTGTATAAAGTTAATACTGAGTAAAATTAGAGTAAATACATAGTTCGTCTTGAAAAAAAGACTGCATCAGAAAATTTTTGAGAACATGTATATTGAAATATTACAAATACTCCTTTTGCTTTGCTCTTTCTAATTTCTTAAAAGTAGGATATTTCACCACAAACCTAATTAAGAGGAAACAAATTGTTGCGTATATAGACGTTGGATATTCTATTTATCTTTAAGTGTATTATATTAGTGCAGACATAGGTGTGAACTCTACATTATATTATTTTTCAGTAATTATATATGCCAGGGGAAATATAGTAAACCTCATAAAATTTAAGGTGATTACCGAGAAACGCATGTTTTCAAATAACGAGTATTCAGGCAATTCAGAGTAAAAATTGTATTTATGAGTGGAAAAAACAGGGTACACAATATTCAATTTCAGAATAAAATTACTTACGATTTAGTGTTTAAAAATTACATCCCTAAAGATGGTCGCCTTCTGCTTGGTACGGAGTTCCTTCATCGAACATTCCCTACAAGAGTTGTCACACGTTTTGGTGATGTCACTTGGCCTTCTCGCTCACCGGATCTTACAATTCCATATTTTATTCTATGGGGGTTTTGAAATTTAGAGTTTACATAAACAAACCACAAACAATACAGGAACCTAAAGAAGCTATTTGCCAGGAAATCAACGCCAATCCTAGAGATGTTAGGAAAATCTGAAGCAAGTATTAAGGAATGACTTCCAACACTGTATCCAGGCGGCCACCTTAGATATTTAATTTTTAAACACTAAATTGTAAGTAGTTTTATTCTGAAATTGGATATTGTGTACACTGGTCTGGGAGTACTCTGGGATGTATATCCTGAGTTTTCAACCTCTAGCACCCTGTGCTAACTTTAGAAGGGGTCAAAAACTTAAAAAAATTCGGTATTTTTTTTTTTTGTACGTGTTGTAAACTAAGCATATTTTGTGTAACATTGTGCATTACAAGGATTTAGAGCATTAAATTTGCTAAATTTTGGTTGGTAAAACAATTTTGTAGACTCAATATTAGCTGAAATACGGCCGAACAAAGTTTGATTTATTTTTTTATGTTGGCAAATTGTTGAAAATGGAAAGTTTCACCCCTATAACTATTGATAACTATCTTTGCCATGTAGTTATTCATCTTGGAATACCATAACCCCCCCAGCCTTCATCACCCTTCATGCACTCATCTAACACTTTCGGTGAAAACTTGATCAAAATTGGTCCAGAAGTTAAAAATCTAGTGTTAAATAAATCAATTTTCGTATTTACAATTTGGGATTTCTTTATTCCAAATTCTTTTTACATAATACTAGAGGAACTATGCTGCTCCGCAGTATTAAAATAAATATAATATCCAAGAAATAATCAAATTTATGATTTTTTATTGAATAATACAGCTTTGTTCACCTTGCGTTCGCTGGAACTCGTCCAAATTGAATAACTAATAGTTTAAATGAAATCCGGCATATCACTGAAGAGTCTTAGGCCAAAATATATAGGATATACAAAGATTTTACAAGTTTAGTTGGGGTATACTTAATTATACAGATACCTTTTCTACACAACTTTCACTAAATGCGTTCTTGTAATTAATGAGTGCAGTTAATAAAAAAAATTATTAATTTTATGTTTAACGCAATATTTCTCCCCTTAGGCTGACATTACATGTCACTTATTGCATATCATTTTAAAGCTTAAAATGTGGAGATGTTTTTATACTATTTGACAGTTTTTAACAAGACTTGATAAACAACTTTCTTCAGCGAGTTGTTCAGTGAGTTGCACCCTTTTTACCAAATTTTCAAAATTTGTTATTTAAGTCGAATTTACAAACTTTTGAATGGGTTAAGCCGTACCATATTATACGTACTCCGATTGAAAATTTAATGACGATTCAAAAAATGCAATTGAAAATATCATTATGTAGGTTAAAAGTTGAGAAATATGAGATTTTATTAGGCAATCAATAGCAAGAAATTTTGAAAAATCTAAAAATGGCTGTTGCCGGAAGTAGGAGTGAGATATAACTTTCCAAATTGCGTATTTTTATCACAATTTGGGTGCTTAATAATGCCTTAAAATATTTGACATTGACTTCCAAACACCCTGTATAACTGGTGAAATACATCTTAAATTGAAGTATGAATTCGATTTGAATCAAATTATGTTTTTTGGTCGAGTAATACAGTAGGTAAATATGCCGATGCTCGATGTGAAATATTTGTGTGCATACCTTCAATTTGAGACCTCAATCATGAAAATCTATCAGGTAGAAGAGCCAAACGAACTCGGAAAAGATAAACCAAATTTTAACTCCCATAAAAAAATACATAGAGAGCAAATTTCGTTTACGTATAAACCGAGTGAGACTATAGATAATTAAATGCCGATGCTTGATGGCAAATATGTGCGTGTATACCTCCAATTTGAGACCTCAATCTTGAAAATCAGTCGGGTAGAAGAGCCAAACGAACTCGGAAAAGAAAAACTAATTTTTTTAATATATAATATATTTGCAGCGATTTAATGAAAACTTCCAGACCAATTTTGATCAAGTTTCCACCAAATGTTTTTGGTGAGTGCATGAAGGGGTTAATAGGTATTCCAAGATGTATTCCATTAATGAGTTTTTAAAATAACTACATAGCAAAGATAGTAATAAATAGGTATAGGGCCGAAACTTTCCGTTTTCAACAATTTGCTTACATAAAAAAAGAAAACAAACTTTGTTCGGCCGTATCCCAGCAAATGTTTACTCTACAAAATTGTTTTACCAACCAAAATTTAGCAAATTTAATGCTCTAAAACTTTGTAATGCACAATGGTACACAAATTATGCTTAGTTTACAACATATACACAAAAAACATAAAAAATACCGAAATTTTTGAAGTTTTTGACCCTTCCTAAAGTTTGCACAGGGTGCAAGAGGTTGAAAACTCAGGATATACATCCTAGAGTACCCCCAGACAACATATAAAAATTTCATCAAGTTCGGAATACTTTCCAGGTAAAAAGTGTATATCTACTGGACTATCTGAATTGCCCGAATACTCGTTATTTGAAAAACATGCGTTTCTCGGTAATCACCCTATATAACGGGTTTCCTCAAATTATTAGGTTAGAATAGGTTTGATTGTATTAAACGCCGGTGATACTGTACTAAAGAATGTTTAACTAAATGCTAGTAAATCACTACTTATTAGATTCATAACATATTTAATTAAAATGCATGCTGGTGTCCAATAAATGTAACATGCGACCTACAGAATGAATCTGTAGTTAGTTAATTCACAGACAGACAATGGAAAATATTTCTTCCCATGTGGTTGAATGCATTATGCATACATAAACAGATTAATAATGTTCCTTAAAATCTGCTATGCAACTTTTAACATTCCATAGACAGAAAGTCAGCATAAGGCACGATTCACCTTAGAGAAATCTTTTGAATCTGGTTAAGATTTATCAAGGAATATAGCGTCCAAGATAAAGGTTTCTATTTTACGCTTTGCTGCAGAAATATAACGAAGTCTCAAGGCTTTCATTTGACAAAATGTTCTTTCATTTCTCATATTAAGAAGGCCTCATATTAAGAATTCAAAGTTTTTTGTTGAATTCCTCCTTGAGCTAAGCAGTACTATTTTTGGTAGGTAGTTATAAAAAAATAAAAACATATTTTATATTTTGGGAAACTTGAATGAAGATTTTGATTGCTTTTGTATAGCTTAAGTAAGCTAAATAATTAACTGTAGCTTTTTGTAAGGTTTTATTTAGTCAGTGCCAGTGATAAGACAGTGATCGACAGCCTGCACAGTTTTAATCAATTTATCATTTTTTTTCCATTTAATTTTTTTTTACGTGACAAGTTTTAATTATTATGACTGTGACAGTCATTTAAACAGATCTATTAATTGACATACCACAATTTACTAATATATCGATGATGTGATTGCATACAAATGGCCTGAACAAGTTCAAAGGATTGAAACTAGTCGTCACACGAACAACTGTGGTTGGATAAGGCAATTATTTTATTTTATCAATAATATATTGTAGCACATAATATGTGGTAGCACAGTACCGGTACTCAAATATAATATTTTAATTTTTTTGTATTATTTCGTTTTGTAGAACAGACTTTTCTGAACACGTAGATAATAAAATTAAGGAAGAAAAAAAATATTTTTAAAAATTTCAGCTACTTTTATAAACTATTGCAGCCTAATTTAGCATGTCCAAGGTCCTACTACTAATCAAGACGCAGAAGGTACGCCGTCAAATATTAAATTTGTTAAAACATTTTTTATTATTTGGAATTGTAGAACATACTTTTCTGAACACGTACATACCAAATATTATGGAAGAAAAAAATATTTTAAGCTATACAGCGACTTTTATACACTCTTACTTTAGCATGCCCAAGGGTCCTATTACTACCCGTGACAGGGGGTACTTTTGTCGTTTTCCGAAAGTCAAGTGGTTTTTAGTCAGGTACACTTTCCTTCCTCAATTATAATCAGATTTCAATAAAAATTGGTGTGTGTGTTCCTAATATGATAAGGAACAATAATACGAATCAGTTTCCATGACAACCAAAAACCTTTGAAATAAAAAAATATTTTATGTTAAAAAATTACAAAATATTTTATAACATTTTTTAAATGATACTAACAATTTAATTTTGCTCAAAATCTTTTTTTGCTTCAAATTATTGTTGGTAATAAAGTATTAAACTTAGTACAAAAATTTCAAGTTGATAGGTTAATATTCGTAAAAGTTATCTGTACCTAAAAACTGTCATTTTAACATGGGCGGGATAGGGAGTACTGTGTCACCTTAAGTTGAAATGAAGAGAAATGAACATATTACGCTTTTATACTACCAAAGGTAAGGAAATAATTCAATAAAACCAAGTTCTTGTTTTAAAAATGTAAGTTAATAGATTCGCAGCGTAATTAATTTGATTAATTATCATTTATTCATACAAATTCAAATAGAATCATTCACTAAATGGTTGTGTTGCTGTTTCTCACCTAAATTACTTTACATTGGGTACTTTTGAATGTGTTAAATTCTAAGCCAAAATGGTCGATTTTATTTTGCAGACATTGTAAAAATTGCTGTACCTTTAGGAGTTTAAATTGAAAATCCAACACACCCGATTGTATAGCTGTGCAACGCAGTTTGGCAATTTATGCAAATAAAACATGGTCTTTTGATTACTAACGCAAGAGTGAAATCTTAAAACTATATATGAATGTATCATTCGTGATTGTGTCTAATTATATAACGTCATTAAGGTGACGGTGTATTTCAACGAGCGTATTGATGTGATGTGATAATTACATGTTAACAGGTGTAAGCTTTGTCTCAACGTAATGGAACTAAGATTAGTTCTACGTTAGTGTATGTAAATACAACAACCTAATTAGGGTAAACTTTAATACTAAATATCGTATTTTAAGGTACTTGAATTTTTTTGTTATTACCTTCTGTTCATAAATAATATACATAATTTACAACATGGTTGGTTTGAACTTTAATTTTGCTAGTACTTATATCTATTGAGAATGGAGAGTAAAGCACAATAGGAAGTTGAGAGAGTTATACAGGGGCCCGGATATTGTGGCTGAGGTGAGAAGTAGAAGATTGAGATGGACAGGCCATGTGTTTAGAAAGGAAGAGGGCTCCTTAGTGAGAAACACCATAAACTATAACCCCGAGGGTAGAAGACCTCCTGGAAGGCCCAAGTTGAGGTGGAGAGATCAAGTGAGAAGAGACCTGAGAAGAATGGGAAGAAGGGAGGATAAGTAAGTAAGTAAGTACAGATATCTATGAGTGTAAGACAGTTGAACAATATATTACATAGTGATATGAATAGCTCTAAAGCAGTATTTTTCCTACTATGGCCTTTTCTGGTGATATTAGTAAAAGTAAAAGTTCGTCTATTAATTAAACCAAAATAAACAATTTTATTTTAGTTATAGTTATTAGAATGCAATTAAATTTTAGATCTTTAGCTCAAATGTAAGTGTATTATTTTTTAATCGACTGACACCTATGAGGTACGTGTGTTCTTAGCTGAGTTGGAGACCAATACAGTATGAGAATTATAAAAAAATCAATCTTGGCTTCTACTGAAATCAATAAATACAGGTGAACGTTATTTTTTGTAGTTTTGTTAAAACTAAGATATACTGCTTAAAATGATGTATTAAATTACCATCCAATATACGAGACACCCTCACTGTCCCTTTCCTTGTAGTTTTTTTTTTTTTACTGTTTGAATATATTAATACAACCTAATGGTAAATAAAAATATGCTTTACATCAAACGTATAATAATATGTAGCCAATACAACGAAAAGCTACTTTCAAAGTTGTTCAACAATGTGTTCCAATGTAAACTAAAGTAGAAATGATGCAAGAGCTTTTGTTCCAAGAATAGGCCATTCGTTGTAATCTCCACTTTTCCAGCCACTTTACATAATTGCTCTCTTGAAACTTAAATGTTATACATTCTGCATTCTAATAAAAGTATCTCAGTTATAAGATATACAATTTTGAAAAAAATATTACATCACTGTAAACAGTAAGCATCATATATTCTGTGCGATTGCGTAAAACATTTCTTACATTTTTTATATGTTTACATGTGTTTTTATTTGTTATATGAGTTTTATATTTTTTTTATATGTTGTCAAAAAACAGATTCTTCTCGTACAGTGATAGGAATTGTTGTGTAATATGTTTATGGTTTATGAACATAATGATGTGCATTATGACTTATAATAAACAAAGTTGATACATATTCTGAAAAAAATACAGCTTGCGTTTTCTCTGGGTTTTAGTAACAATGGTCTCTTAAAATAATTAATTAGTAAAGTTTTATCAACAACATAAACTCTTAAAGAAGCACATTGACTTTTCCCTACTTTAATTTACAAATTGAAAACTTCATATATAAATTCAACTCCATGTGTAAATTTATAAGTTGATCACTACCCGCAGACGGTATGTACAAAGATCCGAATACATATGGTAGGTAAAATCATAGTAATTGAATATTTAAAATACCTGCTTACAAAGCGTGAAGCAAATTATATAAAACACGTTTTTAAAATCACCTACTCTAGCAACATGATGGGTGGGAACAATTTTTTTCATTTTGGATTCCATTGAACACAATCGATGCCCAGTTGTTTGTTTTGTTCTGTCAGTGTTTGATTTGTTTGCAGATGTCCGGTTATGATCACAATGGGAGAAATAAAACTTCGGCTAACGACAAACAAATGTGCTCTGCAGTTCACAATGTTTACGGGGCTTTGTTGTATTGTTCCATGAGTTTGATTAATATTTTGTATATCTTACTTATATTGTTTGAAAGCAAGAAATTGATTAAAAACATATGAGAGTCAAGAGATTTAAGCATATTTTTCTTTGTTAGCAAAGTAACCAGGAATATTTCATAGAAGGTAAGTTGAAATGAAAATAAAAATATGCAATATATTTAAGAATCAATCAGACTTCTATAAGGTTGTAACATATTGTATTTTAAGATAATAATTTACTCTTGGCTTGAGAAAAATGTGACGCACGATCCCCCTTAGAGAATGGTGTGAACCTCAACCCTATCTACAGCGTTACATGCTGTGGAGATAATCAACATAGTTCTCAAGTAGCCAACATACATGACCTTCAACCTCTACCACCACAGCACTAGTTAAAGTAAATACGACTGTCTTGAGTAAATAAGCATTGAAGGTTACTTATATATAGGTAAGCATATGAGGTATCGTCCACAGGTTCATGACCACTCCCTGAACGCGTTGAGGCTCTGCAACAATTCACCCACCCCTCCAACACGAAAGGTTTGCGTCGTTTTCTCGGCACGCTGATTTTATACCACAGATTCATTCCTTCAGCAGCCAGGCACCAAGCAGCTCTCCAGGATGCCCTGTCCTCTCTCCGTGGAAACCAACCTGTAAATTGGACCCCTGAATTGGATGCTGCATTCTCAGCCTGCAAAGAAGCGATCTCAAATGCTACCTTGCTTGTTCACCCAGACCACAAGGTCCCTCTCAGAGTGTTCTGTGATGCTTCGAGTACCCATGTAGGAGCTGCCCAACAGCAGGTGGTTGAAATTAAAACCTGGGAATCCCTCCTCTTCTTTTCGTAGGAACTGACACCCGAACAACCCCTTTGGCCAGTCCATTACAGTGAGCGTTTCGCTATCATTCGTCACTTCCGTCACTATTTTCAGGCAAAGCATTGCATAGGTTTCACAGGCCTTTTTTTGTCCTAGGACGCTAGGCACGAACCTGGAATTGTTCTTCACATTACCTCAGGCTAGACCTAGGGGTTACGCCATTATCACTTAGATCAAATCCATTGGTGATTTGGCGGGATTCGAACCCGGGACCCCAGGAACCAGAGTCCTGCGCATTAGGCCCCATTAGGCCTTAGTCACTAACAAGACTACAATATCGCGCCACTCATACTACACTCACCCTTCACTCATATTCGTGTCAAAATACCCACATATCGGTGTCCCCATCTTAAATCATTTATATAATTGATTACAAGCCAATATCATTTGGCTTTCATCAAAAACGTTAAAAACTATACCCTCTCCATCAAAACCAACTAACATTCATTTCACAATTCACTACAGATAAAATACATGTTTCTGGATCGGCCAAGTAAGTATCCGAGACCTTTTGTCGTGCCGAATCGTTATTAACAACAGCTCTCAGTATTGTAGATGCCAAAACCTTGACGCATCATACAGATTCTGACCCTGAGCTACAAGAGATCATTAAGGGAGAGACGGCTCTTAATTTAAAGTTCATAAAAATTCCTGGAACTGTACGACGATTCATAGACAACCTCTTACCCTGAGACACAATCTTAGTCATCATGGCATCAAAACATCGGCAAAACTTAACTTTAAGACCTACTTTAGGGCCTCTTCACACTGGGCCACCATGGTGGCGACACCGGTGGCGACACCGGTGGCGACACTGGTGGCCGGTCAAAATGTGCATGGACCACCAGCTCAGCCACCAGTGCAGCTGCAGCCACAAAGCTCACAGTTGGACGTCGAAGAGGCAGTTGCTTAGCGTATATATTTTTTTGAAATTGTGAAAACATAAGAAAAAAAACTTATTTTTTTGATCATCCGTTTTTATGAGATATAAGTACCAGAGAGACTTTTTTCATTCACTACCAAGACCTTAGAAATAACCCTGACACGTTTCACAATTACTACTTACTCAAGAATGAGTGTTTTAAGTTTTGATGAGCTTCTGGGACGTCTGAAAAAAAAATATCTCCAGAAGAGAAACTGTTACTAACGTTGTGGAAAATTAAATAAAAACATAGTTAATATACCATTTATTAATAACACTGTAATACCTTGACTCAATGTATACATTGCAATGACGAAAAGATGTAAATGAAATACCTATACATTTTGTTATATCAATAAAATCGTTTCCCCATATTTATTACCTTAACAACTTCAAAAGATTAGTAAACTAGTATACTGAGTAATGCCCGCTGGTAGTGACTGGTGGCGCTGCCAGTCGCTCCAATGTGAACAGTCCGATAAGAAACCATGGTACGACGTGATGGCGCCACCAGACTGGTGTCTCTGAAAATCCCAACCCCGAGCCACCGCATTTCTGGTCGCGCGGCCAGACGCGCCACCAAAGCCCAGTGTGAAGATGTCCCATTTAAATCAATGCTAATGTAACGTAGCCACTATGGTGTCGCCACCGGTGTCACCACCATGGTGGCCCAGTGTGAAGGGGGCCTTACTATATAGTACCAACTGTTGAAATTCCAACTTAATTCCAATTCATTAGAATTCGTTATTCATCACTTTGTTTCAAAAATAAAAATTTAGAATTGTTTGTAACAGCTCGTCAAATATCCATCAGTGATAACCAGCAAACTATAAATCAATTAGTGTCCAGGCATCAGCGCTTGTTTTGTGTCAGCGGCCATCAACATGTATTGTCACCACAACAATGTAGACATGGCCACTGTGGAACGATATTGGTCTGCGGTGATGATGTATTGTCACATCCATCAAGCTGGAAAACAATTTACAATTTAGTGAGTTGTCATGGCTTTATTTAATATTTTCAAATAACAATACATCAATTAGTATTGTATTAACTTTATAAATTGGAAACGTAAATGTTCTTGATCCTTATTAGAGATTTTTATTTACCTTCCCGTAAACTAACGTGGATGTTTATTATGCTGGCTAAGAGAGTTACCACATTACCACAGGTTATTTTTCACACAACAGCACTATTTTTCACTAAAATCGTTATAAAATTTATGTACATAATGTCAGTTATGTAATTTATGTCAGTTACCTTACCTATCTTGTATGATCTTCAAAAGGTGAACAAAAAAGAGGTAAGTGAAAATGTTATGTATGTTTTTTTCGTGTTCATACGGCTTTAAATATCCGTTATGAAGTAAACATATGAGTATAATAAATTACGCATCCTGGTGTTAGTAGTGTAACGTTTTCCTTATCTCAGTGGTGATAAATATAATACCTCACCAACCTTCGTAAATGTGAACCATACTGTGTACGTTTACCTAAACATATAAAAAACTTTGCAAAAATGATTAAATACGCTATGCATCTATTACATAGTTATTTACTATTACCAATAATTGCGTAAAATGTTAGATCATTCTAAAGTACAAATATAATTTGTCGGCAATAGTTTTGCTATGGTATCACGTTTTTCTCTACATGGAGAGGATACAAGTGACTTTAAAAGAGACACTCATTATAATTGTTGCATATTTCTAAAGTTTTTTGAAAGATTGTTATCAAGAAATGACTGGTTTAGTGTTAAGAGCACCGAGTCTATGTTTTGGAGCACATTGTTTGTAGCTATATGGTAATGATAACATCGTGAACCGATAGTTATATGATACAAATATATCTGTTATATGAAAAAGGATTCCCACCAGACAAGTTATTGCCACCACATAAAGGGATGCGTGGTTTTTTACACTAAAAAGTCTCGAGTTTAGTTTTTTAGCAAATCTATAATATTAAAACGTGACAGGGAACTTCTATCCTGAATCAACCACTTGACGGATTTTCATGATTTTGTGTTGAAAGAAAGATAATTTCGAGAACTAGGGAATGTCGAAGCCATAATTTTAGTTTAGGGTCCCAGTTTTTTAGAAATTAAGTTTTAATTTTTAAAAACTCTAGCAGCCAACGCTAGCATTCTAAAGTATGGTATGAGTTAGTATGGTAGTTCTAGCTTTTAGTATGATATAATTAGCTTAACATAAAAGCTGTAAACATTCAGCGTTTGTGACACAAATTCAGCATTTGGATAAAAATGAAAAGACATACTAAGGGTTGACTTATTTATACTATGTGTAATGCTGATCATTGATGCGTTAAATTCTTTGGAAAGAGGATGACAGATTAATTAAATATACATAGTAAAATACTAGGATGTTCAAAATATTTTGTAAAGCAATCTTTGATTTGTTTTAGTGCAATATAACTTGTTTTAACTAAAAGCTGGTTAAATATAAAAATATTCTGTGGAACTAATAGGTTATTTTATTTACTCTGACTTTTCATTGATTATAGGAAATAAGTAAGATTATTAGATATTATTAGACCACAGAGATAAGTATAACCATTGCTGTATACAAATGGAGACTCTGTACACGAGTAGGTTATTAATTTAAAACAAGTATCTAAATTTAATTTGTTTTATTCTTTTACCCCTTTGAAAATTCAAACAAGTAAATGGAAATTCTCACAGTCCACAAGTTTGCTATGGCAGACGTACTATAATTTAACCATTGAATACCCCCAGGACATAGGAGTTTTCACTTCATGTACGATCTTATGTTCCCTCCATTAAGTTTATCTGCATAAAACCGTAACCAAGATAGTGTTTAGCGCCCCAGTGGAACAGTTTGCTACTTTATTCTTTAAAGGCAGCGTAATACTTATCATAAAACATTCTGAAAGGTGGCTATCTTAACTCCATAATCTGTGCCATCATAATGAAAATTATACAGTAGACTTGAGTACCAAATTTTGGTTTATGTTTAAATTAAATACTTTTGAAAGATATATCGCCTTAATGGCGTTTCTGTAAAATTTTCCAATAAGACGCTCATAATTGACTATAAATTCTATGTGTCTCTCAAGAAAAAATTGGATTAGGTTACGTAAGGTTAGGCTAGGTTATATACTGGTTAGGTACTGAAATAGGTGTCATCCTTTTATGACAAATTGTAGGTTTTTATTTTTTGAACCAATTTAGTGATAACATGACAATACTGTTTGCATCTGATTAATCCAGAAGTACATTGAAAACTCAATCATATTTCTGGCTTTGAGACAATTGTGTAAAATTCTTTCACTTGATATCTTCAAAACCAATTTTAAATGCTAGGTCTATATATTGATGCTTTTAGAAAACCAACTGCCTGGATTTAGTCTGAAAGGAAAATCTATGACATACATATTTTTTCATGTTAGTAAAATTTAAAAAAAAATAAGGACTTCCTTTAAACAAGCTGAATTCTTCGACATTTATAGGATATTTTCAGCTAGTCCATGATCACTGTATGATTTCTATATGAATAGACACTATTGAGGGTATAGTTATGTCTTGGGTCTAGGCCAACCTAACCCAACCCAACCTTAAATTACCTAATCCCAAACAAGATTTTTGGATATGTTTATAATAACTTTTAAGCCGCAAAAATATTGTAATAGTAAACTAACGGAAAAAGTGCCATTTGTAATAGTTGCAACTAACAAATACCTCACTCATTTCTCACCATTACACTGTAAATTCTAAGTCTAGACACGATCGTGTTTAAAAGGGTTAAAAGTCCCGCGGGTGCTGTAAACTCAATTTCCACAGGGAACTCGGTAATATCCTTTGTTTATTAAGTTGGTAAAACAACACGTCGCTGAAGTATTATTTCTTTTAATATCCGGTTTATTTGAATTACGTCTGTTTGAAGTAAATAAATTAGGTTTATCTGTTGGAGGTTTTATTGCACAACCTATGCTTGCATAATTATTTTACCTAACATATTTAAAATAATACTGTACACTAATGTTAATATTAAATGAACAAAACAGCGTATATATGAATATAATATTAGTGCTTTAATAGATATTTTTGGTTTTAATAGTTTACTGCATTGTATTTTTCAATTCCCTATTTTTGAAAATTACTGGATAATTTTGAGTATGCATTTTTATTATTTCTTTTTCCAGTAAAAAAAAAAACATTCAGAACATAATGTTTATGTAAAATTATCCTATGACGAGTATTATATGAAAATACGGGTTGAAAAGGGTTTTGTATGAACCGGTAGGCCTATTCATTTATGTTACCATCCTAATTTATTATATGATTCTTTTAACTTATTACATTTTCGCTTGTCTCTTACAGTAGGCAAGGACATACGTTGTACCTACATTGTATAGCTTCGTAATATTTTTAAAGTAGTAATTTGTTGTTGTTAATACGTATATTAAACAATAAAAAACCAACTAAAGTAAATTATTATTGAAAATTGTATGAACAAATATTTTGACAGAAAATTTAAATAATTGCTTGGTTGGCAAGTGAACGCTTAATAAATCTGGAACCTCGGTTGAAACGACCACATAAAGTGTAAAAGAGAGCGTGAATATGTAGCTGCATGGGTCATTTGTCATACTTGGATTGCTAGGCCTATGTACGCATGTTTTAAGGTACAGCCGCTTATAGTGTAAATTGGTTTAAGGACAAATGTCATAATGTCAAGGAAATAAGGGAATTTTGCATGTTTTTCCTATAGTTTTCCTTAGAGAAATAAAAAAGTCTTATAAAAAAAAAAACAACTTTAAGAGTGCATAGTAATAGTTTAGTTAAATCACATATTATAATGTTTATTTCAATTGAGTCTGCGACTGTTGAAGTTATAAATAATATTGGCACGATATAAGAGCCAAACTACAAGAATGTCACTTGGTTCTTAACATTAATCCAAGATTTGCATTAAATAAACTCAAGAATATTGAGGAAATTAATCATTGAATTAAAATGCAAATAGGCTCGTTAACTGTTTCAAGAAGGGAAGGAGAGCGAAAACCTTTTAACGTTCCATTACCATCGATCCCTGTAAAGCAAAGGCGTTTAACTTTTGATACACTTTACGAACTGTTTCTTGTAAGTTAAACATTTAACCAGCAAACAACAGTGTAAGTCATTCGAACTATAAATATTTCCAGTCTAATGACTAAGTCTAAAAATATTGTTTGATTCATGTATCTAATTCATACTTAATTTAAAGATAGTGCTAACGTTAACTTAAACATTTGAACAATTTAAGAACTAAAACATGATACATATTTTCTTAAAACACTAAATTAACCTCTACAAATTATCTATTGCATTGCACCCTTTGATAACGCACTGACCTATTGGACCTATTGCTTGGTCTGTTGGTCAATCCTATTAGGGTTTACCTCAAGCTGTTGGTCTACATAAATAAGAGACTAAATCGGTTGAGTCCCTCACGTGAGAAAATTTTGGTTGAACTCAAAATAATCTTCTTTGAAACCCAAGACCTTTCACCTCTTGAACAAAGAAACTGTAACTCTTGTTGATCTAGACACAATAGTAATACAAATATATTAATTCCAATATTTAATGTAAACGGTATATTAAAAAAAATAACGATTGTGATTCGTATTACATGAATACATAAATATGTTTTTTATAAAATAAACTTTGGGTTATTTATTTATAAGGAAATATGGATCAATGTAAATACATATGAAATCAGTGGTAGCACTTTACATAATGAAAAAAACACATATTTAAAATGTGAAATATTTACTGTCACAATTTAAAACTGGGAAACAAATGTCCTCAAGTTTGGTTTACATTGAACGCAATCGATGACCAGTTGTGTGTTTTGTTCTGTCAGAGTTTGATTTGTTTGCAGATATCCGGATAAGATCACAATGGGAGAAATACAACTCCGGCCAACGACAAACAAATGTGCTCTGCAGTTCACAATGTTAACGGGGCTTTGTTGTATTTTTTCATGCATTTGATTAATATTTGTATGGTTTACTTATATTGTTTGAAAGCAAGCAATTGATTAAAACAATATGAGAGTCAAGAGATATAAATATATTTTTCTTTGCGAACAAAATAACCAAGAATGTGTTTATACCATTTGAGATATAGGTATGTATAAAAACCTATAAAACCTATTCACGTTTCTCTCTCCAGTCTGGTTATATACAACATTAGAGGTTTCTTATTAACATTTGAGTTATATAACTCAATGTCTAACATGCAACAGCTTTTGCTTGTAGGTTATTTAGTAAATAAATTAACAGCATAAAATGGTAAAATATGGTCCAATATCTTAGGTACTAGATATAAAAAGTTAGTTGAATTTTTTATAAGATATCGGAGGTTAAGCCGAATATTAAATAAAGTTGACAATCATTGTATTACGTTATACAGCTAAATGTTAAATGTTACTTAGATGAGTCAGATAAATACTTGGTAGATGTTCCAGAAAACAAATGGAGTGTGTTGTTTAAACGTGTGCAGTTCACTATTATTATTTGTACAAAATAAACTTTGCCATAACACTTGAAGGGCAAACCTTACAAATCTATGAACGGAAATACCAGAATAAAACATCTTTCACCTTACAGAAATCTGTTGAATCCGGTTAAGAAGCGTCCAAGATAAAGGGTTCTATTTCATGCTTTGCTGCAGAAATATAACGAAGTCTCAAGACTTTCATTTGACAAAATGTTCTATATCCCTTCTAGCTTTGTTTTTGTTTGATATCCTCTTATGTATAAGCGTTCGATCTTTGTATTTTCAAAAGTAAGCCTACTCTATTGCTTGATATGATATAATCCTACTATAATATTATAAATGAGAAAGTTTGGATGTATGGATGTATGGATGTATGGATGTATGTTTGTGACAAGTGAACGCGAAAAATACTGGTCGGATTGGGCTGAAATTTGGCATGATGATAGCTCACATTCCCGATTAACATATAGGCATATTCTTATTTCAAAAATCCTTTCGGGCTCCGCCCCAGTGGCCCTGGAGTTTCCCATGTTAACCTTATGAGAAATTAAATTATTGAATCTTAACAGCTGTTTCAATTAAACAAGTTGGTTCTGTTCTGTGATGTTCAATAGCATTAAAGTTACAAAAATTACCAACAGGGTGCAGCACTATTATTTCTTTTACATTTATGACAACAGCTAATTTGCAACCAAAAGGTGAGTGAGCGTAGCGAACGAACTTCAACCTGGAGGCGAGTTAGCGTAGCGAACGAGCTAACCTGAAGGCAAGTGAGCGCAGCGAACGAGCTCCAACCTAAAGGTGAGTGAGCGTAGCGAACAAACTTCAACCAGGACGTGATTGAGCCATACGAACGAGATAATCTTGAAAATTAAGAAGTTAAACGGGGCAAAGCCCGCGGGTTACAGCTAGTGTAATTATATGTCCCTTTAAAGTCTTAAATAAAATAAATGTTTTTAGAAAAGGCCAATTGAATTTTTAAATTAGTTTTTTGTCCCATAAACCCTCCACTGACAAAACATACAAAAACATACTAAATTTCACTGGTGATCTGTAATTTGAAGTATTTTTACGAAATTGAGAATCAATCTAATAACAATATAATAATGCATTTTTAAGGATTGA
This sequence comes from Macrosteles quadrilineatus, assembly GCF_028750875.1. NCBI lineage: Eukaryota > Metazoa > Arthropoda > Insecta > Hemiptera > Cicadellidae > Macrosteles > Macrosteles quadrilineatus. The sequence continues at coordinate 64,748,302 of NW_026542597.1, forward strand.
TAGGTTATAATTAACATGGCATAACTCCAAACACTGTGTTCGTATTATGTTTTAGCTACTAATCATTAGTTCATATAACTTAACATTTGGTTACATCTACATTAGTTAATAACAATAAAGGTTTCAGTTGAAATTTAATTAAAAGAACATTAGATTTGTAAAGTCTGTAAGTTTGCTGCAACTCGGGTCTTAGGGTTAAACCCTAAAAAATGCTTTCTGGCGTAAAACTTTCAACTTCATTCAAGGTCTTATATGCCGGTTTACGACATAACTATACGCCAGAGTGTTAAACGCTCAAGGGGAGAAATCTGCTTTACACTTTTACGGGCTGCAAAATACTTCATAAACAAAATTTAGTACTTTTTACTGACAAAAAAAAACTTTTTTACATAAATAATGTGAAATTTACTCAATGCTGGATTAAAACCTGATCGCCTATGTTCTAAGGCTATCTTCTTTTAATTCCTCAAAAAATGTCAGTAAGTTATATATGGATAAGGAGGTTTATTATGATTAATTTTCATTAAATGCACATCACATCATGTAATGGTACAATATCGTATGGGTTTTTAATTAACATAATTGGCTACTTTACATGTCCTCCATCATTATATCAACATCCTTCACGAAAAAAACCTCCAAAAACCCAACCCAAACATCCTGTTTGTGGCGGTATCTTACAATAATGTAACTGTTGTCATAATTCCAACTACTCGAGTCCTATAACATCTTTGTGTTAGGCCACAAACGTAATACAAGTGTGTATTTTTGGGTTTGGATCAAAAATACCATTTACTCGATTTAGGCTGAACACAAATATTTAGATTTCCCTTATAGAAAGAAGATTAAAAGCCTATTTCAGTAATACGAATGAAATAATTATCGCACAATTTCTAGTCCATTTACAATTCCATTGAAGGTTTATTTAAAAGTAATCCACATATCCACGCACTTTTGGGATGAAAATATCGAAAATAAGATGTCTAGTTTACTTGGCTGTACTTAAAGTTCCAGTTGTCCAGTTTTTTCCGGGGACAGGAAACGATGACGAAGAGAAAAAATACAATTTTGTTATTGTATATTGGGATAAGACATATACCTAAAGTTTCTTCGTACAAGAAACTATTTTGTTTCTTTAATACGTTATTTAAATTTCTATTGGATGTCACTAGTCTTTCTAACCGTTTTGTTACATAACGGTTTTAATAATGTTCCCTTTTACACCACTTTACGTAATCACTTGGAAACCCCTCACCATTACTCTATCACTACTTCTCCTCCTCATATCTTGTCTTAAGCAAGTCTTGCCACGATCTTGTGTAAAGGGGTTAAAAGTCCCGCGGGTGCTTTAAACTCCACAGGGTACTCGGTAATATCTTTTCTTTATTAAGTTGGTGAAACAACAAGTCGCTGGAAGTGTTTTCTTTAATATTCAGGTTACTTAAATTATGTTTTACAACCATAATTATGTACATTATAATTGTTAACAATATAAATTGTTAACAATAATGTTGTGTAATAATTGTTGTTAATAATTATTATTGTTGTTAACAATTATTGTTGTTGTGTATTATTATTATTATGTAATTATATTTTAAATGACCATTATCTACTAAATACGTGGTAAAAATATGAGTATATATTTTGTTATTTCAGTTAAAATAGTAAAAAAAACCTGTTATTTTTCGTGAATGTAGTAATTGAATGTTTTTTCCATTCGTTACAGCATAGCTATCATCTGTTTATTTTGTTTTTTTTAATTTTAATTGAACTAATCATACTAACATCATGCTCATCATACTCATCATGCTATGCTTTTGCAGATTAATGGAGATGTTGAATTTGTTCTTATGCAATGAAGATAGAAGAAAACAATATTGAATATAAACCACCGGAATCAGATGAAAACATGTAATGCCCGTTGTAGCTTTCCCTAAATAACATCAAAATTTCCCAAGATTTTTTGAAAATGTAATAAAGAGGAATGAAATTTCATTTGATTATAAACTACGGAAAAATTTAGTTAGCCACTAAAATCCAATCTCTTCTACGTACAGTACAACAAATATGTGGCAGAGGGTTTTATTCCAAAGTCTTTTATGCAGACAAATTGTTTTTAATATTCGTCATACATTTCTTCAAACTAAATATTTTGACAGGAAACTGTAGAAGACTGGATGGTATGTGCAATAAATCTAAAATCGCGGCAGAAACGACACTATAACTATACGATGAAGCGTGAATGTGCGGATATGAACGGGTATTTTGGTCATACTTGAATGGCGATATACTCTTGCAGCAGCTATATACAATTATAGGGTAAAATGGGTCCAAACAATTTGCATGTGCTAGAAGAAATTGTATGAATCTAGACGTTTTAATTTATTTGCTCATTTTATTTATACTCATGACAGTAAAACTATTGTATTAATAGGATAAAATTAAACTTATTGGTGTACAATTAAGTTTAGTTTCATTGTTACAAGCTGTACGTCTAAACGTCTTTGTTTAGTTTACTTAAATAAGATAATTAATCTGTATTGTACGTGATATATCACGTAACTTTAAGAGTTAGATATCAACTAGTATATTAATAAGTTCGCTTGACGATCCGCGAAGAGTAGGAAAGCCAAAAACTATAACAGTTTTATCACTACCAATCTCTGAAGAGAAAATAAAATAAACTTAAAACGCTAGGCTTAGTTTATTTTAATAAATATTTTGTGATTTTTTACAACCTGATGAAGAATTATAAACCCTAGAACCATATAACCTGCTAAAAATTAAATAAAAGAATAGAAGATCGCTGAGAAGGTTAATTGTATGCCGTTAACAAGCATTTATCTTTGAAAAGTCCATAAACATTATTTGTTCAAAGATTGTGCATACAGTATAAGTGTAGGCTATTGAATAGTATAATATAGTGAATAGTGTCCAAATACATGCTACAAGTACTAGCAGAAATATGTGCTAGTGTTAATTTGACGATACGTGCATTTATTTCTCGGGTGTGGCCTTCGAGCGGGGGATTTTATGCGAGTACCGTTAAAGAATTTTGTATGTTACTTTTTGCTACACTTCCAACACGCTACGCTTCCACTACACAAACATACTTTGTTAATAAAACACAACGCATACAACAACAACACAAATTAATTAGAATAATTACTTTAGAAGAAGTGCCAACAATTTTTTAAAATTTTTTAGGATAATGTTTTGATAAAAAACAAAACATAAAAGAGCCTCTTTTGACCTAAAACAAAATATAATTTAGTTCCTAAATGCACGTAGTTTTAATCGTTTAACCATGCATTATTATACAGTAGTTTATTTTCTAAATCCCATGGTATGACGAACTAAGAATAGCCTTACAACATGCAGTAAAAGTTATAAATATGCAATAAAGATGAAATACCGTTTAATCCAGAGCTTAAGATAAACGGCGACAATATAATCCGACCGATCAGATTGGTTATAGCTTGCCTTTATTGTACAAGCATCCAACATAGATAGACTATCGTTGTTATGATACGGACACCGATTACCGACCTGCCTAAGAGTAACATTAGAAGAACAAGTTTTAATTTTTAAAACGTTTTTAAAAGAATTTTTTTTGTAAGCTTATTTAAATTTTAATGATGTAGTTTCTTAAGTCCGGATCTAAATTGTTACATGTTTTACTTTAAAACACGTAAATATTTTAACTTTAGGTTATTATATTTCATTCAGTTTAGTTTATGTTTGGTTTAAGTTGTTTCAAAATTAACAATATTATATGTATTATATAAATTTATAATTTTTATGGAAAAATGTCACTGAATTTTCCAAATATGTCCGTGACAAGAGATAGTCAATACATATTTAAACATTCCAAAGGTGTATCTGATATTTAAAAGCCATAGATGGATTAAGTGAGATGTGAAACATCAATAGCTGCCAAGAGAATCAACCACAAAAATCACTTCACTAAAAGCTTTCAATAGTCTCCTGTGCCTGAAGAAGATTTGTTAAACATTATTTTGTTTAGAATATTTTGTGTGTTAAAGTATTGTTTAAATAGTTCATGCGCGCATTATTATTAAACTGCATTTTTTATTATTCTTATTATAACCATCTATAGTTACATTTAGAGATTAATTTTAGTGAATAATAATAAAAATAATACACACGACGGTTGTTTATACGTTTAATACGCTTTATATAATAAAAATTATTACAGATAACTAAAATCTTAAAATTGAAAAATCTTTGTTGACCACTTTGCTTTAAATTCAAACGTGTTTGAAATCTTGAGATTTTGTATATTTTTAAGCATTTTTTAAAGAATATTATTACTTAACCGTTTAAAAAATTCCCTATAGGGGGAAAAGCGAATATCCTAGGTTGCACGGTTAAACCTCGACCAGGGACCGATTTACTTGTTCGTTTTGATGTCCTCCATGAAAACACATTTCCCTACTATAGCAGCAAACTTTATTGTCATAAGTTCTTTGTAAAATGAAATATTATAAAAAAATACATGAATGATTCTCATTTCTAGAAATGTAAAAAAAACAATAAAATACTTTTTTTCGCTGACCCTTAATGTTTGCTGCGGTGGCGCCAGTAATTTTGTTGCAAGCACATTTTCTTTTATAGAAGTTATCATTTATCTTAAAAAAGCCATTTCCTACTTTTATACAGTTTAAATTCACACCTCTTCCAACCAAAGACGAGGCTAACCAACAGTTCCTTTGTTAGCCATTTCAGAGTGTGATGCACTTAGTCTAATTTAATAATTATAACATAAGTGGATCGTTCGGTGACTAAGTAAACATGGACACTCAGGGTCAAGTACTAAAGCTTACAGATTATGATATTATGTAATCAAATGTCTTATTTAAAATATTGATTTTGTTAATATAATTAGAGGTTTTACTATTTAGGCACGGCATTCACCCAACAAACCGGTATCAATATGTATAACGCTGCAGATAAGAAGCAGTTCTGCAGATGTATACATTATGTAGACAACCCAGCTGGTTAGACCCCTAGGGATATCACGCCTGTTAGACAACGATATATCTTGTACTCTTACATGTACTGAATCTTGTTGTTTAAATGAATACAAAACAACTTGCATAATGGGAATATTACTAGAACACTGTTTATATCTTGATAATATCTTTATCAATATTGTACAACACGAATGTGACTGCACCAAAGTGCACTTTTGATAGGCTATGTTTTTTTAGTTTTCACCTATACATTTCAGGAGGTATTACATTGGTCATACAAGAAAAATTTTAAAATAAATCCTAAACATGGGATAGCGTACCGTCCATTCAATTTAAATAAACTAATGCGTAATTCAGATGTTTAATTGTAAACATCTGAATTACGCATTACTATTGAATTACTGAATTACTATTGAGTTATTTGTGCAACTAGTGAGCAAAGTGAGCAATTGACTCACTCGAGAGAAATACTTACTCACGAGCCGTAGGCGAGTGAGGAATGGTTTCTCAAGTGAGGGCAATTGCACTTTGCACTCGAGTTGCACATTATATTTTTCCTACAGTTACCATAAAACAAATAAATTGGTAAAGAAACGTAACATATTTTTACACAGAAGTTAACTTTTAATATGCCATTTAATGATACAACAGTACAACAGCTGACCAGCTGATTTACAGCCAGTGCTGCCAACGAATTTCGCGCGCATACGACCTTGTCTGCATGTTACGCGCTCACTATTTCGTGCCTTCACGTTGTAAATCTGGAGGGAGACAAAGTAATGAGAGTGAGACAATGTTAACATTGTCTCACTGGTGAGCGTTTTCAAATCAGTGAGAGAACATGTACATTGTTAGGTAACTGTAGGAAAACAATATTAAACAAAGGAGTATAACAATGTAACATCTTAATGTAGGCCTACCACGAATCGGCCCAGAAACTGTTGTGGACTGGACTTAATCGATAGACTGTATAGTGTATACAGTTTAACTGCACATCAAACTTCCACTTACCCGTTAGTCAGATATAAGTGAAATATTCGGCCATAGATGTATTAGTTCATCTATGATTCTGCCGTTGTTTGTTGTTTGATTATTCACACTGTAAACAGCTTAAAATTTAAACATATGTATTCTGAAATTAATATTTAGCCTAAGTTTGTTAATGATTACCGATTACATTATTTTGTGTATAAAGATGTAATAGTACTAGCACAAATGTTACCTTTATAAGCCTTAACAACTATGCTTACGTATTTTATGTAAGTAGAAAACACCGATGTCTTAACATCTTTAAGACATCACGGACTGTAAATTATTGTTCAATTAAGGACTTGTATGAAGGAAAACACATCACACATTGAATTTTTATGTCATAAATTACTGTATTGAATAATTTAACTTTTAATAGTATATTTTATTCTGTGAAAAACGTTTGTTTAAGCTATGTATGTTATTTATAAGACTGAATAGTTTATGATCCACTTTATCAGATTATGGGAAGGAGTCATACGGTTGGTGTGTGTACAAATTTAAAGATTAGTTGGGTTTGTCACACTAACGGCTATGAAATATATCCATAGTAAACGTAACAGACATATTGTTCACCTCGATGGATCACTCCCTGTGTTAACACGATGAAGCAGATATTGATGGTAGCTGGAGTACTGGGAGTGATTACAATATGTTTTTGAAATCTATCATATGACTGACATTTATTAAATTGAAGAAGATTGAAGAATATTTACAAATATGTAGGTCCTATTTAGCTACTACGTTGTATCAAATTCTGTCTAGGAAATAAATTAATATTATTTCCACGTTTTAAATAAGTCCAACCGATATTTTAACCTGATTATATTAATCTCAATGAATTTAAACCATTTTCAAATCTACACCACCATTGTTTTCATCGTTAAATTGAGTATGAAAAACTAATCTGTCAAATAAAACTTGAGGCAAAAGAGGTAATGGAACGTTTACGCGTTCGGGTATTTTTATTGGATTGGTTTTACTGAATGCAAAATAACTTCCATCTAACTTTTGATTTGCTTATGGCGAAACGTATAAAACGTTTTTTCAGATCAATATATATTCTTACTATAAACAACTATATAATACCAAGGGACAGCAGTATAACTCGTGATGTCTATTTATACACTTGTATATACAGTTTGAAACCTCGAGGAGACCATCTGGGTCATCATAGAATGGATAATTTAGAGATTCGACTTGAAATATCATTCATAACTAATTTCCAACTGTAGATAGTATAATCAAATATTGTCCCGGTTTGGATGAACTTTAATATTTAGGTTAAACAAGTGAAGGTGTTAGAGATCGTTTTAGTACGTCCTATAATGTGAAATTCGTCTCTTTTTTCTTGTTATGTAAACATAATATAGCCTAGGAATCTAATTTGTGTGACATACAAATTTAGAATATTTCAACATTAAGTTTTATTATTAATTATGACCTAATATATATAAATATATATATAAATATATATATATATATATATATATATATATATAATTTAAAAGTTAAATGACCCCTTGAACGTTAAGTCCTTAATACATGGATTATGAGTGGTCCGTTGCTCACAACCACACTGCGGCAATAAGCCCTTCTGAAGCTCGGGTCAAGCTTATTCATTAACGTTCTGGTACATTAAAGTTTATAATATTAATTTTAATTTATAAAAAAAAACTACGGAGAAGAAGACGTGGTTCAGAATAATTATATTCTTGGATCTGCTTTAAGGTATAGTAACATAATCCTCATCAATTTTAAAACCCAAACTTAATTTGACCTCTAAGTATGATCAAGTTCTTTTTGAATTCAGGGAAGGGTTACACATTTTCTAGACCACCTAGTACGGTTAATAAGTGTTACTGGTGTATGGTTAGAAATACTGTAACTATATAATTATGTTATTTGTCTGAAGTAAGTTGTTGGTGATATCAAGATTCTGCCCTCTATATTATTGCAAACGTAGCCCGATCCACTCTTTCTGATTTGTTCTCGCGTATTTGTGCGCAGTTAATTGTGAGTTTGTGGACAGCATAAAAGTAAACCCGCGTCATTTTGAATGATTTCGCGAACCAGCATGATAGGACCACGGAAACATGTTGTTTTTTTTTGTGGGGTTAACATAAAATTTCGCAATTTAACATAAACTATTTAGAAGAACTAAAAACAACAACAAATACTTTAGGATATTGAGATGTTTTTGTACGGATTTTGGTTGAAGAAATATTTTTCTAAATTATAATTTTAAAAATACTGTATTATTTGTATGGAGAATAATAATATTACTGTTATAGTTTGCTTGTTTATAGATATATATTGACAAAACTTGACAAACGTTATTACATCCCTGTAGAGATTTTTAGAAGTCTGTAACAAGCCCAGCTTACCAAAAGTAAGTTTAACATGATCCAACTGTTTCAGTTAGCTTTACGACGGTTAGCCGAATCTGCTTTCAGCCACATCAAAGCATGCGAACCATACCTGTATGTGGGATAAACTAAGGAAAGCCACATACCTTTGTTGAGGTTAGGTTTGTTTTTCAAAGTTTTTGTCGTAGTTTACAATTCATGAAAAACTTCGTAACATATTAGTTCTTATACCTTTTTTATTTTCGTTATAAGATATAAAAAATCAAATGTTTTATATTTATTGGCCAAAAAGTGTTCGGTTTGACACGAAGGAATCACATAAGTGTGCAGAAGTATTTTAAAATACATCACATGAAGCATCGCTGCCTTGAGGTGATGCCAGGTCTCTGGAGATATTCTCAATGATCTCAAATCTCTAGCTTATTGTGAGATTGCAGTTTGCATTACTTTTTGTGTAACATATTTACTTTGATAACTGTGCAATGGGGTTTTTTGAACATTGAAGTCAAATAAAACGTAAATTTTGTAAAGGAAATAGTTTTGTTGGAATTCCTATTGTATGCTCTAATAAAAACATAAATAATAAATGAAATAGTAAAGAAATCGTTTGAATTAAAGGTAGAAAAACATTGATGGATCTATAAATTCCTGTTAAACTTACCCAGCAACATTTAACTTTCGACAAACAAGTAGGGGATATTGCATGGAGTTTTGGTGGTTTCTAAACATATTTATTTGACTTTTTGGATTTAAAATACCATATTTACATAACCATTTCGTTTCATGTGATTTTAACTTCTAAAAGGTCCTGCGCTGTGAAATTTTACTTTTTGGTTTCAGTTGTTACAAAGAAGTCTACCCTAAAAGATTTAAAAGCCGTCTTTGGGTTATTGATCTTGAACGTTGACTAAGTACTGTCAATTAAAGAGATGTTTTATGGAACTGCACGAGTAATTGTCCTAATACATAGCGGACAGGTTTGTAGTGTATAAAACTGCAAACAAGCATGTATTGCCATCCGAGTATGACAAATGACCCGTGAACCATTCGTTACGTTAAGTCACCGGATATTCTCGTTTCATAAAAACATTCACACCTAAAAGCGTTTTATTTCTGTTATCGGTCAAAAGTAATTATTTATTTAATTTTGTAGCAGATTTCACACAAAATGCATAGCACACCTCACATTTTCGGGCAACCACAGGTTGGAGCGTATATGTAGTATTGGTCTAATAATTAAAATATTGCCAGTTGGATTATATTAAGAGACAGAGTAATATATTAAAAAAATATTATTACATTGGATATATTAATAGATTATTGTTAGTTATTATGAGGCTATTATTTAAAATATATTATTATTTAAGTGTGTATTATTTTATTAAGTGTTCAATTATCTAAACTTTTAAGCCATCATTTGTACTGTAGGCGTGATCTGCTTCCAGTGCGAAACCTTTTGTTGGTGAAGCATATTTACCAATATTAGCCAATAAACTAAATAAACAAAATGTATCTAAAACGAAATAGATAAAAGTGTTTATTTGTATAAAGTATAAGTTGTGTATTTGATCATTTCAATTTAGCTCTGAATTTTAAGTCAATACTTTTTTAGCATCATATTTAAGAAAAAATAAATTTGAAATAACAATTTACTCTCCCTGGCTACTAAAGAGTTTTTATTTTGCTAAATTAATATTTATTTATTAGTTAAAATATCAATTTTAAATCTTAATTCAAACAATTAAATTCATTCTAAAGCTAAAAGATCTTACATCATATAAATAACTCGGGATTAATATAATTGTTTTACATTGTAAATAAATTTGACAAACAACTCACTGTCACTGTTTGAAGCATCAAAACTTAATCAATGTTACCATAAATCAATTAGTGTCCAGGCATCAGCGCTTGTTTTGTATCAGTGGCCATCAACATGTATTGTCACCACAACAATGTAGACATGGCCACTGTGGAACTATATTGGTCTGCTGCGATGATATATTGTCACATCCTTCATTGTTGGACGCTCATATTTGAAAAAAAAACTATATACAATTTTACCAAAATCAAAACATACATCCATAGTAATGAGGGCCAGACACCTTCATGACAGGAAAATATAGTCGGTGGTTGTATTTACCAATCACCAAGCATTTTCATGTTAAGCAAATTTCATGGTTAGATAATATTAGTATAGAAATTAAAGCTGTCCGATGAAAACATTCTACATAGTGTTGCATTTTAAGGAGGAATCATTTTCACTAAATATGAACATGAAACGCAGCAGTAACTGTTAAATACCGGAAGTCATATCGCATCATAAAAACCCCGCTTTGCTTCCGGTGTGTAGAGGATTATCTCACTGAAAACTGTTTACTGTTGCGTTTAGATGTATACTCAAAAAATATTTAAAAAAATAGACTGTTGTAATTAAAAGTTTTCAAAACAATTTTATCATTTGAATACTAAACCTGGTTTGGATTGAATCCATAATTTAGTCATACGATTTTTTGTTATAATCAAATAAAAGAAACGTCGATTCTAGCCTTCGCCTCAAAATTAAGTTTGATAGGAATGGGTTTAATCCTTAATGTATTTTGATGTGCTTGGAAAGGTTTTCAACAAAAGTAGTTGTACATTCCAATTTTATAAATTTAGCTGCTGTTATACTTGTAAACAATAACTGAAAAAAATATTTTTCATCTTGTCAAAGCTGTATTTCCATTGACAATTCTTCTTCTGTGTATTCTTTTATTTTGAATAACTTAACACAGCTTGATATACGACCTACGTAATAGTATGTAAAGGTTTATGATGTTTTATGAATTAAATAGATTAAACATGCGTTATTAGTAAGTTGCTTGAGAGTAATAATTGAGCTTACAGCAAGCGCAGGATCGTTAAAATTCATAAAGAGTCATAGCTCGACACAAACAAATATACTATACATACTATAACCTAAGCTGTAGTAATGTACGAGTACAAGAATCATTGAAAACTCTTTTCCTTGTTTTATATATTTCCTATATATCAATAGGCAAGCATGTTTATTGAAAAACCTTTCTTCTCAGCTCGTGTGCATTGCAGGAATAATCTACGCATACTAGTAGAAAGATATTTTCTTTTAGATGTGCAGAATACTTTTAATAGGCTCAAAGGCTCAAAAATAAGCAAGGCATTTTTTTATATAACATATACCATGGTGGTGACGAAATAACAACGAAATACAAACAGAAAATAAAAAAAAGAAATTCCAATCACATGTAGCCTATCATTTACAGCGTGGGGTGAAAATAAAGAAGTCCGTATATTACAAATGTTTGGTCTAATTTTAGACCACTGGACCACATCAAGTATATATTATATAGTTTTTGGGAGCTCTTTGGAAAAAATACAAGTAAATGACACAAATTGTTTAGCCTATAATTGTTTAATTAAATACTTTAAGATAATACGAGAATACTTCTATTGCAAAGTAGAACTAAAATTACATGCAAGGCACGCAATAAACATTTAAAATATTTAGGTTAGTAAGTATAAACACATATAAGGTATAACCAATAACATCTATAACGAAAAAGGATCCGTTTTCTGTGGTGTTACATAACAACACTCTAATTTTGCCATTTATGGCATGGAAATAGAATGTCATTGAATCATAGAAAAGCTTAATAATGTATCATGATCATGAATAGGATATCAATTAAAATATTCTTAATTTATCGTTATACATTTCTTATGAAAAAAAACCATACATTTGGAAGTGTGATGTGGATTCAAATACAATGAAACCTCTCTCTGATTTAGGAAATCTACCGTGGTAGGTCAAATATCACAGAAATAAAGATTGAGTTACAACCATTTATCTGTTCATCTGAACGACCCGAACAATCTCGACTCATCGGCTATATTTTTGTCTGGTTTTGTTTTCTGGCAATCTCTATATAGATTGGATATGCTACATTTAACTAATAACTTTTATGCTATATTATTATTGGTAGGTTTTAAGGGTAAATATTTGGGATAGGTAAATACTTTTTGTTTACTGAAATAAAAATTTAAATTCATGGTATGCGGTAAAATAATGTTACATGTTGAAAATGTCTAAGTACTGTATACTTTTAAGCAGATTTTCTTTTCATGAGTACAAGGGTAATGCAGCTTCATTGTTTTGCCGGATGAAGATTCTTTGTTACATTATTAATTTTTATTAGTTTTCATACAAAGAGTATTTGGAAAATTAATTCGCCAATAAAAGAAATGTCAATGCATTATTTTTAAGAACGCATATAGCTCTTTAAAAGGGAATATAGAACCAATTGTTATTTATAACAAAAGGCGAATTCGTTAAAAGCCATTTCTGTATTTTTTTCAACCAAAAAATGTAAAGTTTTCCTTATTGAAAGATGTATTTTTTGTTTTAAAGTTGATTCAGAGTATTATCATCGAAATACAAGCGGCGTTAGAGCGTAAAACCCAATCCATTTCATTAAACTGGAGTGATTGAGTTTCTCAGTTAGGATTTACACGACTGTTTGACATTTTTTTTTCAATTAATTTATCATTGAATTTTAACTCTATGACTGGGATTGATGTATTAGTATGAAAATATGTAATTCAATTACGTAAATAAGTGCCGTTTATCATGTAGCTTTGGCATAAATATTTTTAATAATTTTAAACTGTTTATTCTTTCTTTGTAATGTATATTTTGACAGAAATAGTATATCCTTAGAAATTATCTAAACATCATTATTGAACATGTACAAGGTTATATATTATACAGATTAATGAAATAGAAACAAAAAATGTGTTTATAAGAAACATTTTTAATGTTTGAAACCTCAAAACATGTTGACGATTGGTGTTCAGTAAATAATATATTTCAGTCTACATTGCCCAAAAATGATTTTGTTTTACTTCTTATTGCATGTTACCAAATATATGTATACTAGAAAAGGGATTTTGTATAAATTTGTACATTTTAAAATAAACTGCTTCTCTTTCACGGGCATCATAAATTAATAACGATTATATTATATGCTAAACAAAGACAATTTAATATCTCAATGTATCACTTATATGGACGTGGAGGCAACGCACGTTGAATGAAATAAATGGAATACGTTGTTTGTGTTACATGTTAAAACTGTAGCTGTTGATTTTTGGAAATTACAGTAAAATAAATTATACAATAAACAAAATAATGACCAAACAATTATGTACAATGTAGGCCTTCGTAACTTAAATTCAAAGAAAACCACTACAACTATGTTTACTTAAACAAAATTAATATTTTCGTTCCCGTACTATTAATAGAGTACTTTGCATTTGATCATTCTGTATAATTTGTATGATTGAAAGTAGCAGTCGTACTGTAACACAGTTGCGCTCAAGTAGTTCGTCAAATCAGACCTACGAGCGCTAGTATAGTCACGTGCTTAGTTATTACTACAAGCTACCAGGTCTTCTTTAAATATAAATTTAAAAATTGTTCCATAAAAACTGATACAACCCACTTTTAGGGAATATAACGACTTTTTTATAATATGCCATTTTTTATTTTGGTTTAGGAACTTTCTTAAGTAGAAAATCCTGTTACATACTAGAAATAAAGTTATAATACATTTCAGTAGCGAATCCTCTTGAGTTATTTCCACCTTGTAAACCATAAAGAGTCAATCTTCAAGAACCAAGTATGTTTAAACAAATTTATAGGCTGTAAAACCTTATAAACATCTTCCGTAAGTACTCAATCATTCGTGCTTATCGAAAATACGCCAATAAAGGTCATACTTTAATATTAACAGTATACACGAGTTATGGCAATTACGTAAAAAAGCAAAGACAATAACATTTTTACACATTTTTGTCTGTTTGTTCATTTTTGTAATTTTAAAAATCTTTTACGAGGAATTGTAGCAAACGTCCTTAAGGGATGGTTTCACCAAAAGTAAGTGGTATTAAATCTAAAAATGTAATCATAGAATGACATAATAATACAATGTAATGCAGTACTTAAACTATATATACACTGAGAAATACGAACAGCACATATTAGCTGTTATAAACATTTTCAATACAACTAGTATCGTTAAACTATATAACAATATTCCATTATGAATGTTTAGTTTGAAAAAACCATTTGATGAATGTGGGATATCAGACAAAATACGAGCTGCTAATTCTAACAACCTAGAAACGTCTTATGTTAAAAACCACCAACAGTGTGATACAATAAAATGGTTCTGCATTTTACAACGGTTAAGTAACAACACCAATTTTAAAAACATAAAGAATTTTACAGGCTAATAGCTTATAATGTTAATGACATGGCAATGGGTTTTTTGAGTACAAAGCTGGATTGGAAATCGGATGTGGAAGCTGTTCACGTCACTCTGGCCACTAAATCTCCGGATGCCCTGGCAATGTGGCGTATAGTTCCGGTGTCATTTCATACAAATGCTCACATAAAGTATGCATATTCATCATTCATATATAGACGGAAGTACTTTGTTTTTTACACCACAATTTCTATAGACAAGAGATGGCAAAAGATTGTTTTAATAATAGCTTATATGTGCATTATGCTTGTTAATTAAATCATAACAGCTACCTAATGATTTGTCTTCAACGACTAAACTAGTTAGTTAGTTATTACCATTCATCTATTAGAATTAGTTAGTTATTAGTTCACACCCGACGTCTTCGTATTATGTGTTTGCGGCTAATTTCTAATTTTAAACCCTTTTACCCGAAATGTAAATACTCAATACTTGGTATAAGTCACAAAAGAGTAAAGGTATTCTTTCATTGACTTAAAGCATTATGTTTTCAGCCTCTACTTTATTAAAGTAACATATGCCTTAGACTTCAGTCTATCTTCATAAATCAAATCAAATCAAATCAAATCATTTATTCAGCCAGAATTAACAATATACAAGCTGTATTGGCTAAGTCAAAATGAAATAAAAGTTGGATTCATATAAAATATTGTACAACATATTGTTGTATTGTTACATAATGTTGTTAAAATATTGTTATATTTATAGAACACAGCTATTGCTTTTTATCTAGATTATGATTGTTTTGAAATCCATAAATATTTATCCAACCAAGGTAAACCATGTAAACCCACAAAAAAAAACAAAAAAAAAAAAAAACAATGTATGGTTGAACTTTTTGCACTTGCCAAATGAAGGTGTTTTATTTGTGTCAATATTTCCTCCTTTTATTCGTTGAAATGCTCGTGGTATTTTAAAGTTGTTGTACATTCTGCATTGGTTACAACATATGGTATGGTAACATACGTTCTAGGTACAGTTTCCTTTATTGTAACATATTGTCAATAAGCCCTTGCATTTAAAGCAACTTTAAAATCTATTAAGTGATCTTAGTAATAATATTTTGTATAGTAAAACTATTTTCGTCACAATATAATAATGATTCGCCAAGGCATTTAATTTCTGCATATTACATAGCAGAAACTAAGTAAACACACTACCTTTAGTAAGATAAAGGAGCTGTGGAAACAGTTATTTAGTTATAAGAACACTTTATTAAAGTTCATAGAGCTGTAAGTTTGAGCAGTATCTTTTGTGTCAAACTTTATACTCCAAACTGCTGAACAAGTTTGCAGGTGATGCTTTAGATTACTTTTTGTAATTCCCTGATATTGCACTACATAGTGTTAGCGAGATGTTCATCTTTTAGAAATGTAGTAATGTTTGGAAATGTAAAATTTATTTCCAATTTTACGACCAAAGCCATGAGGTATAACTTTCTTGTTTTCCTACCAACGACTTACTTCATATTAAGTGTCATGGATGGTTAAAATTAAAAACAAAATAAATAAAAAAAAACTGAAATATTTTAGTCAATTATATTTTAGTAAAAATATTTTTCAACATTTTCCTCTTAAATAATCCTTAAAATATATTTTTTTTTTCTTTGTATTCGAATCTTTTCATACTTAATATGGGTAAAAGAAATGAAAATGGCTAATCTCAACATTAACATACATGTGCGACAATTTTTAAATAATTTGATATATTACTAACTGAAAATTTTTAAGGGATACAATATTCAGTTAATCAGATTTAACAAAGTAATCTTTACAACACAATTTATGAAAAATACAGGCAAAAGTAAGCGATCGAAACCTTTTAAGGGCCCATTACCGTGTATCGGTATTTTTATGCCCGGGGATTTACATAAATTCCCTTGCCTTTGCTCTTTTAAAATATTTAAGTTTGTATTATCTTATTTTTAAAAGGTTTATGTAGCCTTGAGTTCGTTTAAAGGTAAACATATTGTTT
Source organism: Macrosteles quadrilineatus (assembly GCF_028750875.1). Lineage (NCBI taxonomy): Eukaryota > Metazoa > Arthropoda > Insecta > Hemiptera > Cicadellidae > Macrosteles > Macrosteles quadrilineatus. The sequence continues at coordinate 64,765,015 of NW_026542597.1, forward strand.
GTTACAAAAAATGGCTAAGGAAGAATTAATAGTGTGAGCCAGATATTGTTAGCCAAATTACCAATTAGCTATTACATAATTATATAATTAGCCTATATAAAAAAAATCTCTAGGGCTGCACATCTAAATTATGTAGTTGCTGTTCAAATTTTAATAAAATATCCCTTTTTTTTAAATTTTGTCGTTTATAAGATACCACGTTCGAAAAATTCATAATATTACCCATAAAGAAATTTGAAGAAATATTGAAAGATAAATTGTTCTTCTATTTTATCGACATTAATAAAATGTGGTTTTCCCTTATTTGACTTTATCTGTTTGGTGGAAATTTATAGTAGAAATATCTGTATAGTAAATTCCCTACCAGGATTATCCCAAAAAAATTATGTTTGTGTTTTGTTTTGAGGTACTTTTATTATATTTTGATAAGAACACTTAGTAAAATTTAAACGATACAGAAGTTTAAGCTTGTGTAATTGACTTTAAATATAGGGAGTTATATGCTTATAAATCTTATGAATTTAAAACGGAATTGTATTTAGGAAGAAATTTGTCTGTATAAATTTAATAAGCAGTTAAGTTATATCAAATCAAAGTAACACACCAAGGTTGCATATATTTAACTGGTAGATGTGAGCTTTTAGGCGTCCATGACAGTCGATGAATTCCTACTCTTATGAACTGAGATTCCTGCATAACTGAATACGTTATAGCGTTCTGGTTCTCCACAATGTTTTATTAAATATTTTGACTATTTAGTGTTAATAATCATATAATCGTGATACTAACATTTACAGGCCTTAGAAGCTTTGTTTAGGAATTAAAAACAAATTTTGATTTGGGCTTAGCTTTAATTGAAAAAAATTGAAGCAAAACATGTAATGACGATTTGTTCACAATGCATTTTCTTTTATTTTTGTGTGAATGTTACCAATCAAGATTTTGCAGACATGAAGAAAATCTATAATTTCTACATCCAAGGGTTTTATAATATACAACCCTTAGATGAGCATCACTATTTATAGGGAGCTGGATAGGATAAGACGTCAGTATAAATATTTCTAAGTACACTTTAAAACTCTTCGATAGTAATTTAAAGTAACTTAAATTTTCACCAAAGAAAGTAGCCTCCAGTACTTGTAGGATTAAGCACGCTGATAACATTTACCGTAATCCTCGTACACACCAAGTACAACATTACTTTGCTTCTAATGAACATGCTTATATTAGATATATTTTATATATAAATAGGAATGCATAGTAAAAATACAAGATTAACTATAATATTTCATAAAGATTTAATAGCTATAATATAATATAAGAGTTTGACTGTCAGTAGAATTAGACTTTACATTCCCACGATAATTTTGTCATCAGTTTCAGATCAAAAATTTACATAATTGAGTTGGGTTGCTGATAGAGTGTGATTATGTAAAACAGTGACTTCTGTCAAATACGAACCTATTCAAACAGGATGACATCCCGGTGAGAAGTTCGTTTGCCTGGGTTCCTTTTGAATAATAAAAAAAAAAAATAGCTACTACTCAACTAATGGATGAGATATCTACTTTAGTATTTAAAAGTCAATCAGTTTATGTCTCTCTGAAGCATGGAGGTAGTAGTATAGATGACATCATAATTTAAATATGATGACATTCGGATATGTTTTATTCTGCATAGCAATAGGCTATACAGGATTGATATGCTGTGTGGTTGTATATGTATTTATCATAATAATAAAACGTCCATATATAGTTTTCGCTACACTACTGTGAAATGACGTGTTTTTGTTGCATGTTTATCACCTGTGAAAAACTATCATTACATTGTTTACTACGGCAAAAGAATGTTTACCATGCGAAAGTAATGTTAACTATATTTTTTTCAACTTTGCCGACGTAAAAAAACAAATATTTGTTATTGTTTTATCAACTGTTTTAATTTTCAAGAACTAAAGTAGACATTAACTTTAAACTGAAGGCATAACCTAAACAAAGTTTTTTTATGATAAATAATGACAAAATAATTATTCTTTGCAGTGTAGTGAAAAGTAACGCTCAAAACCCGAGTGAATGTGGGTCAATAAATATTCTCGACCATATAAAGTACTCGATAAATCACATTAAACATGGTCTCAAATATGTAATGACTCACTTTCTACTATTTTTGTGAAATATACCTACTATTCCAGTATACTTAAAACTGGTCACATAATTAATGCTTAAACTAAGGTCAGTGAGGCCTATTAAATATCTACAATTGAGCCACCATCAATAAAATTGTATATTATATTATATTATTCTAGTGACAAATTTAGTGTGTATAACAATGCAAGTAATGTTATATCTATTTATACATAACAATCATATACACTTTCTAAAAGCTGTTTTTTATTAAATTTAAAAATATTAACCACGTAATCATATTTTTGAATATAATGATATCCTTATATAAATAAAGATATTTCATTTGTAAATAACAACATCATTGACAAAACATTAAAGATATTAAAACCCTCACCAACACTTTTCAAATACCTACAATCCATTCCGTTGTTCCAATACATTTAGTACGACTAGGTACTCTGGTATCATGATGTACACCAGTATTATTAGTTATTGTTGCTCGTATAGCTCATCGTGTGAACTGTAAAGTTTACATGTCGCTATGGGCAACGAAGGACGGAACATGTGGAGAACAGAGTAATTATTGTGAAAACTCAAACTTGTTAAAAGTTTCCACTGGATGCTCCAGCAACCTAAATCCGCCTTATGCAGGCTTGAGAGTTTGTCTAAACTTTGCTTATTCTGAATCTGCTTTTATTTTCGCAAGGTTCATAACTTTTATACTTGATAGGGTGTCTGCTCCAGTTTCTCATTTTTAATTAAAGAGAAAAAACAACCATTATACTTTTGGATTAATATTATTTAAATGGTAAAATCATTGACATTTTAATCACGAAAAAGCTAAAATGGGAAAAATGTCCACATCTGAACCTCATATAGAAGTTGATATTCTCTAGGTAGATTTCTATGACTAATTGACAAGAGCCTAGAGTTGCCAAGGTTATTTCTTAGTAACTGTTAGCTTTCAGCTCACTTGATGATCTTATGTGTATAATTTAAGGGTTATCATTTCCCAAACTGAGATGTTTTGTTTGTTAATGTATCCATCGAGGTTGATTGCGATGCAAAAAACATCACATTCCTACTTTATACAACCATTCTGCACACATTCTTTTACTGTCAATGATGTGGAGATTAATTGCTTGTTTCAGCTTAATTTAGTAGGCATATAAAGTGAGAAGCCTCATGTAAAATGTACTAGGAAAAGCATAACAGTAAATTAAAGGCTTAAGATCTGCAAACGATAACAAACGGCTAATTGAGAATTTTTCTTCAAAGAAGAAACAACCTTGGTTGATCTAACTCCAAGGATTTCAATACACCATAACCTAATCCACCTACAACGTTTCCAATTCTTAAACATCTTCACTATATCGAAAGTATTTTTCCCTAAGTGGGTTGTTTAAATTATTGACCATACTATTCATTTAGATGTTGATACAATTTGCAACAACTGAACAGTTTTACAATGTTGAGTAGTGTTTGAAAAAACCTTTTCGTAAATGTTAAGTTATAAACAGACGTTTGATGTATCACAAACATGGGAAATGAGAAGCTATTCATTTGTGGAAAAAATAAATTTAAATGAAATTTTCCTACACTTTAAACTGTACAACGTTTTACCATAGACTAAGGTTAAGAAAGCTTAAAATAATATAAATCCCTCTCTGGATAAAAGTGTCAATATTATTTAAACTGTACTTTGAACAAACTCGTATGTTATTACAATTAACAAAACAGTAGACCTACTATATCTAGAAATATGTTCTTTACCAGTTATGAATGTGCAGCTATAATTACGTAATTTACCATCCTAACGCTGTATTAAAAGTTAAAGTTTGTTTAAATAAGCTATTAAAAGTGTTATTTCAGCTAACCCAATAATCCTGGAAGATTCGAAATGATGAATGTGGAAAGTTTAGTCAAAGCTTAAATATACATTAACGGGATTTATAAATTGGTCTTAAGAGGTATAAAGTAGAAGATCTCTTTAAGTGTAAAAATGTTAAAGGAATAAAGTTTCTCTATCAGCAAGTTTACATAACCTGTTACTATATACCAGATTGAGACACACAATTTAATGTAGTAATTTCGAATGAAATGTTGAATGTTTCATGACAGTTTGTAACCCAAAATAGATATAAAAAACGGCACAACGATGTATTGGTACATCTACAAATTCTGTATATTCATAATTCACTCTCATTGTGATTGTGGTATTTTTTAAAAATAAGTTTACTTTTCTCATTGTAGGGTGGTTCCAGGAAATAATAAAAAACTATTTGCATCCAATGTGCATGGAAAATGTTAAATGGGTAAGTACCAATGATTCTATAAAAAAACCTTTATCTATTAATCTTTTAATGGCCAACAAAACAGTAAACAACCGTTCAAAATCAACTTACAAATATGATTCATTTAAGAATATGTAAAATTTAATTTACAATATCTCAAGTGAAAACTATTTAACCCATCTGACTGCTGAAATTTATACATTTTTCTCACCCCTAGTGGTTGTAAAATGTCCTAAATGTCTACAATAATAGCGGGCCATGTTCAGAATCAGGATGAAGTAAAAGCGTTTACAAGATGATGCCATATATTACCACTTGAGATAGGGCCACCTAGTTGCGTTTTAAACCCACCTATTATCATTGGAGGATGCGTGTAGAATGTAAAAAGAGTAGCTTTGTGGGGGCTGTTTTAATGTACAAGATCAGATGTTTCATCAGTCAGGGCCATTTCTTAAACGTCCAAGAACAGCTGGTTCCAGTTTCGGAACATAAATAATGTATTACGTTTTTCAGGATCGAAGCGGCAACCTCTTGTTTAGTAAGTGAACACTATAACCACTCAGCTATCCAGCTTATTAACAACAATTACACAGTCAGAAAAAGGAAGATTGTTGTGTACTACAAAACAGGTATGCAAAAACCATTAATAATTGGCAAGATAAATAATCGGCTCTTTAGAGAAATGAAGTACAGTAAATAACTATACTTAACAGCTTAATACTAAGTGCTACTGCCACTAGACCCCAAAGTCTGATGTTCTCCTGAAAGCTGGGAAATTTCCACATGATTTTAAATTCTATAAGAACATAAGTGAAAACTACGAAAATAAAATGGGCCAATATTTAATGGTAAAATAAGATCAAGTCCTCGGAGTTGCAGTGTTTACTGAAAGTTCACTCAACAAAGAATCTAATGAGCTGTCGATCCTTCTCCTCACAGAGAATAAAGTGACTCTTTTTTTAACTTTGTGTTTCGTCACAGTTTCATTTCCTATTCATATAATCTTATTGAAGTTCAATAAAATGGACGGTTAACATTTCGACAAACTCCTGTTGAGAAAAATAATGGTTTCATCAATTAAGTAACACCAATTATGTCTTCAACGTAATCGTATCGCAAAAAAATCTAATTTGTTTCCTATCTTTTAGTGGAATTCTAATAAAGGACAGAGATGTTAAGTATAAATTAAGAAAGTATAGTCATTGCAACCATAAGGACTGGTTTGATGGCTTGGTTTCTTTTTACATTTAACTAGAATTTTAATTGTACCTATGATCTTGTCATGAGAACACTTTTTAATCATAAGCAGTGAAAATGTGAAGAAAGGAAACCTTGATATTACAACCGTTAAATTGTTTTTATGTTATAATAAGTAAATTAAAAAGAGTTTATGTTTTTACAGAAGCCTTTTTGACAAAACAGCTATATGGTTAAGCAGCAGAAATGGTTTCTATCAAGCGTGTCCCCATTTTTATTAATAAGCATTAACTCCCAAATATTTATTCAAATACTTTTTGTAATTATATTGGCTTAACAGTATGAAACTAAAACGAAGATTGTCTCCTTATGTAAAAGGCACACAGGATGTTTGTTTATACTACAACTCATGGTAAATATTTGTCTGTTATTTCATGTAATAAAAACATTGCAAGCTCTATTTATTTAACCAACTAGTACAACCTTGTTTACCTACTGCGAGTTTATATCCATGCATTATGTGAATAAACATCGAAAATACAGTGGTGTTAACAGCCATTACTATTACATTAATAGATTAATAATTAATTATTATAATATTTTCTAAAACCAAAATTAATACATTTAGCAAATAGTTCATTTCTTATTATTTAAAGTGGAAATTACAATTTTTATATTTTTCCATCAGTTTTTAACCTTTTTCTAAGTAGCGGTAAGGAGTTTTCAAAGCTGTAATAGCTCAATAAGTTAAAAGATTCGGTAACTGTTAATATGTACAATTGTATTGTACGCAGTAACAGTTTTTAAATGTTGATATACTAATAAGTGTGTCTAAAACTTAAACTTAAATTTATTTATTGATAACCTTTTCTGCTAACTTTGCCAACTGTATCTATACTATGTACTAGTAATAGCCACAATGAAAAACATATCTGTATGAGACTAAGTAATTCTACCAAACACAAAACTGATACTTCACTTTAACCCCAGTTATGATATTTATTTAAAATTAATTCACCAGCATGAACAAAATGCAAGTGTAGTGAGTAAAAGCTGTCGCCATCTTGTAATAAGATTAGGTTGTCTAGACTGCAAATGGTTTAGTTAACTCAGAATTCCACCTCTGAAATTTTATGTGCCTGACAAAAAGTTACTGTCGTCCATGAAACAAATCTCACGACAGTGTTCAAATTGAATCAAGCTTAAATAGGTTATTCAAAAATATTTGTTATTATCATCGAATCCTTATATTTACTGTTATATTATATTTATATATAGTTATTTTATATAGTATTAATGTTCTTTACCTTTACAATTTACATGCGTTATTGCCGTATATACTAAAATAAGTTTGTTGAGAAATAATATTGTTTAATATTGTTTGAGATTTTTTAAATATTAATTTGGTTATGGCACATAAAGATTGTGTAATGTTGTGTTTGAATTGGAAAAAAATAGAAATTTGCAATATTTAAAATTTATTTATAATTATTTAATTTAAAGTTTTGTTCAAAATACAATTCGCACATCTAATAATCTTTTGCGTTCAGTTAAGATCAACAATCCGTGCATATGAATTAGCTAGGTAATTTACGAATAACTGTACATTGTATAATTCTAAAAACTTTAATTTTCATATCTTGCTACCAATTTAGGAATAATCTAAAGAAATAGTGTATGTGGTGGAAGAAGAATATTAAGCAAGTTTGTTCGTAAAAAGCCATTTACCGTTTGTAAATGAAAGGGTTTAGAGATAAAAGCAACAGCTTGTTGATGACAGACGCTTGATTCGCTATGAAAGCTGTTATGAAAGCGTTTAGCGTGTCAGGCGAATAACTGAGGCGCGTTTCTGAGTTGAGTAATTAATTTACACTCCAGACGACTTAATCTCACTTCAAGATGGTGTCAGTGTTTCCTTACTTTAAATTTCTTGTATAAGATTCATTTTTTGTAAGTAAATAAGTGAAAAAATAAGTGTAACATTATTGTCAATAGATAAGTAAATCGTAGATCATAGGAAGTGAATTTCCACATTGTATTATTATCAAGGTTTTTTTTTCGTGTACTTAAGTTGTGGAACTTAAAATTTATTAGTTGCTAGACTCATGCATGAATAAAAGAGCTCGATTAAATTGCCATAAAGTTCTCTGGTCGTATAAAGAAAGAATAAACTGTCTTAGTATTGAATTTTAAAACGTCAAAAGAAGTGGATCACCACTATGTCATAGTGCACTGCTGCATTTACTTTTGGGCTGTTGTGTGATATTGACCATTAATGCACCTATTTACAAAAAAATCTTATCGTAAAACACGTCTACTTTTAGTATGCGAAGTCATTACTTAAACATATACAATTTAGTATACGTATACACAGTCGACATGCAAAATTAACTTTACACTACAGGTGTACTAAGAATTTTCTTCTGCTAACCCACAATTAACGTCCCAGTTAATGTGTGAACATTGCTAGCATTGTTCCAATTATGTAGATTAACACAGCAGACCCTGAGACGTGACTGACTGAGATCTGTAATTGGTCTTGTGTTGAGAGAGATTTTATAACACCCGATTAGTCATGGTTATTTGTTTGATCTGTACACGTTATTGAGCATTCGTATGTCAATGCATTTTTATGTAGTATTCATTTAGTAACACAACAACATTGCAGTCAAGGTAACACAAATATAATACATTTAAGTTTTAACAAATACTACGAAGGTATTAGTTTAGTAATGCTATCAATCTCACACACTTTAAATAAGCTTGAAAGTGTCATTTTTTTCTTTTAAGAACTGTATACCATACATGTTACACTACCTGAAAGAGTTCGTTATATATCTTTTAAACCCTAAATGTCCCGTGTATCGAAATGGTGTAGGGAAATGGTTAATTTAGGACATTTCATTAGTTTTAGGGTTTAACAGCTGTATTCAATTTTCCACATTAACTAATACTATATCTTATTACTAAGTACTTCATTCATTTCTGAAATGTTTGAATCAATTGATACTAAAAGAGGAAATAAATAGAGCTAAATATGATGGTAAATGAAACTATATGTTAACTTCATCTATTTAAATCCGCGTTCTTATATTCATTTTCAGTAAGTATCCATATTCTAATATTTCTCTCTTCTTATATTGAAATATTTTCATTTATCACCTAGCATCATTATCTATATAATTTATATTCAATTGAACCGTTGTATTAAGGTTTATATAGAGCTTTTAACTTGGGAAGAACGAAATGGGAGGCCCATGATTCTGAATGGTCACAGTAATTCTTATTACGATTATGTACAACAAAGATATAAGTAAAATAATAAAAAAATGTTCGATACATGGATAAATTTAGATAAATAACCTCTTAGGTCAGCCAAGGAATTTAGTTTTAACCAAATAAGTTAAGCGTCGACTGTGTTGTAATAATGATCAACATGACCTTTAATTGATTTTTTTTTATTCTTTGTTACAGATTTGTTCATACCGATTTTTTTATATAGTTTTAGTCAAACTAAAACGTAATTATAAAACTAACTCTTAATTTAAGGTATCCATTTTTCATACCTAGAAACATAACGCACGTGGATCATAGGCCAATATTGCTAAATGTACATAGCCTACATTTATATTATCATTTTATAGAAAGGAGTGTTTATCATATTCGTTATATGCTATGTTTTTTTTTATAGTGAGTATTGGCAAAGAATGATCAATTTTATTTTTTGGTATTTTAGTATTAATATTTATTTTATATATTCCAAATATTTTTTTAATGTTTTTTTTCAAACACACCTAATACCGTACTTGAAATATTTATGAAATCGGACAAGATATCGATCCAATATCTATGACAATGGAGCAGCCGAGTCCTACTGTACTTCAATAAAGACAGTAGTGAGTTACAGGAAGCTTTAGTTCGTGGAATCGAGGAAGTTACTTCACAAGGACTTCATTAACACTCAATGGACGACATAGTTTAGATGGTCTGCTTCAATAGACTGGCGTGAAACTCTGCTCTTAAACAAGAATAGTTCCAACCAATGAACCCTTCGTCTTTGTTATTTATACTAATAGGTCTAAAGAGAAAACGGGTTGTGTGACAAAATATACACACTCAAAATACATATCAAATCAAATCAAATCATCTTTATTTTGCACAGAAAAAACTGTATAATTGCGTCACAAGAATATATAATAAAACTAAATTATAAATACTGTTTGAACTAAAACGTAACTGAACAGTATCTTAATTCGATCGCCAACTTAAAAAAATCTTTCACAGTGTAGGGGTGTGTTGTTGCTTGTTCTAAGAGCGTTTGACCGCTTTCCCAAATTTTCCTTTTTTTGCTCCACCTTCAGGGGTTCAGGCAACTCATTCAAAAACGTAATACTATTATAAAAGATGTGTCTCTCAAAGAATCTTGTCCTGTGCTTAGGTAGCTTAATATAGTTTTTTTGTCTGAGAGTGTACTGCATTGAATGGAGCTGTGGTTGATACAGATGATAATTTCTTTTTAAAAACGATAGACAACGCAGTATGTATATGGATGGAAATGTGAGAATATTGTATTCCTTGAAGAGAGGCTTGCAAGAAGTACGACGGGATATTCTGAAGGCTGCTCTTAGGGCTTTTTATCTGAAGACGGAAGACAAACTTTGTTCGTACGCTCTCACAGCCCCAAACTGCCACCAAATAGGACAATAATGGGTAAAGCAGTCCATAATATGCACTCAAGGTTACACAAGGATCGGTAATTTTCGAAAAACCTCTAATCACAAGAATTCCTGTGCTAATTTTTCTGGATATGAGCTCTATATGGTCATGAAAGTTGAGCTGCTTGTCTAAGACCAAACCAGGAAACTTAGCACTGCTGCAAGAAGAGATCTCTTCGTCACTTATCAAAACAGTCATTGGGACTTGCTTTTTTAGCTGTTAATATGGTATTGGAGCATTTTTGTTTTATTGCAGTTTAGAAGAAGTTTGTTGTTTTGGAACCATTGCAAAGCTCTATTGAAACTTTCAAATGCTATTGTCTCTAGATGAGCTACGTTCTTATCTGAGACACAAAGTGAGGTGTCGTCGGAACATCCCAGAATAACAACAGACGAAGCAGAGGTAGCATGATTACGAATTCCTTGGGAGTCAACTAAGGGCATCCGGACTGATTGAGTTCTACTTTGAAGAAAGGATGACATCCATTCGTTAGCTAAGCCCCGTACTCCAAGACGGTAAAGCTTGGACCATAAATTTATTGGATTGGACTATTGGACTATTGGAGACTATTCGGAGAATATTGGTCTATTGGACCATAACTATATTCAATTATACATTTAACTGTCTACCTTACAAGATGGCTTTATCTATTTAAAATTAACCTTCTATGTACTCAATAGGAGAACCAACGTAGTAACAATCTAAACAATAAGAGCACAAGTGGGGGTTTTAATCAAATATTAAGGATGGGGACGCCACTAAGTGCGTATTTTAACCCGTATTTACTCTTTACAATAATATTGATACTGTATATTTTGTACTAGGTATTGGTAACTAAATAATTAGGAAGTATATCAATAAAATTTGTCCAAATGATTATTTCCATCATGAAATTGAAATAAGCGATTGATATTGAAACAACAACAATGATTGTCAGAAAAAAAACTGCATAAGTTACATCATAATAATTTATGATTGGCAAACCAAAAACGTTTGAACAGTCTCATAAATTAATGATTTTCCTCATTATATTACTAGATATTTCATTGGAAAAAACTATTACACTGCGTAATAACCAACAATTATTTGAAAGTTTTATTTTTCTTCCGAAAATTCAGGTTGAAGTTTTTGCGTAACAAAGTTGCTGCGGTGCTTCATTGTGTCTTTTGTTTGAGCCGAACTATTGGAAAACCCTTTACTTTATTGCTCCTTCTAAAGTTGTATTTCTAGGCAGCCATGTTTAACCGAATACATTAATTTTAAGAATATAGATTTAATCATCATAATTTTTGTCAATGATATGCACTTAAAGATTTCCCAAGTAATAAGCCAAATTAAATACCCACGCCAAAGCCAAACTGTAGACTAAGTAAATTTCAACTTGTATGATTACATTTTTACTAAAATATTTCCCTAACATATTTATTACCAATTTGAATAACATTCGATTTAACAAGTGCTTAGGTTTGCTGCTACGGGGAAGGTAAAATGTGTTTTTGACCATACGTTAATAGTATAGAATTAAATTAATAAATTAGCCAAATGTTATCAACATATATCCATAAACAAGTAAACTACCACAGTTTTCATTTTCTCCATAAGAATAACTTTGGAATTAAAATTTCATTTTTTTACAATTTTCTCCGTAACCGTGAGGCATACACAAGTGCTTCATTATACTAAAATATTAATTTTTTTAAGCCCAACAAAAGGGTTTAGGAAGAAATTACAAAAGTTTTTGTTTTTAGGGTAAAAAATGGAAAACCCCATTTTTACCACCTACTCCCCTCAAATTCCTGTTCCCATGGTCGGATCATGCTGATTTGCAAACTCATTCGAATAAATGGAGGTTTACACGTTTATACACAATTTAATCAAAATCGGATCATTTTTTCTCGAGTTATCGTGCTAACGGACAAACACACACTCACACACATATTTTTATATAAAATTTGAATAATAAAACGCTATGTTGCTCAAATATATAGTTTGTTAAAATCTAGCGAAGCAAAAATATTTTTTAGCTAGCAGGCTGGTCGTATCTAGGTAAAGTGTCAATAATTTAAAAACAAACCTCAATTTCTTCTTCAAAATGCTTATCCCTGCAAACCGTAAACTATCTGATACAATCTGGTGTTTCGTTTAGTTTCATCAATCATATTTTTGACAACTGAGTGATGAAATGCCTATCGAATGTTCTCACTGATTTGGTTTCTTTTACTGTATTACTTAATGAACAACAAAATAAATACCAAATATATTGATAAGGTTATTTATATCAATTTAAGAAGACATTTTTGAATAAACCTATTTAACTATTACAGCTTTATTTTAAACTATGATAATGATTCAAAAACAGCTTTTGATATGCAATAACTGGTTAACATCAATTATTACTTACCTTTTGTTCAAACCATTTGATTACAAACAAATGATAGTGTTAAAACATACAGCAAAGTCAGAAAGATGCCATAAAGATAAAATACTGTTAATCCAAAGCTCAAGATAAACGACAACATATAAAATGACCGGACATATCGGTTATAACTCCCCTCTATTGTACCAAGATGCAATGTAGATAGACTATAATTTTACCTTTTTTCATTGTAATAATTTTTATTATCATTTTCATTAGTGGTAACTGGCATACACATATTAACATAACATTTTTATTCGAATGATATCACTACGTTTCTTTGATTACAATATCATTATCGAGGTTTTGCTGAATTAGTTGAGGGTTTTTAATGCCCTTTCAGAGATGAAACATTAAATTTGTATTTTAAATTATGATATAGATAAAAACTGTATTATTAATATACAATAGTTTTATAGATCGTATTTATTACAACGTATTACTAATATTAGTGCTATAAATATTCAATCTAGACCTTTCATTCAAGTATAGGATTAATAGGTGCCAGGCTGTCTGTTATAAAATTCGTATAGAAATATGTGTTATACAAACGTATATTACTAAGCGGAAAAAAAGCATTCGTAACATGATAGCAAAAAAAAAAAAACATGCTATAAATATCCCCCAATATACTGAATATTACTCTCAAGAGATGGGATAAATGATAAGTAGACTACTAAGTAATCAATTTTTTGGACTTATCTCATAGCTATGCTGAAATATAATAATTGAAAGTGATATGTATTTCCTAGTGTGTGAATGTACTTGAACAGCTGATGCTCAGTGCGGTTATATAGACGCCTGACTGACCACACGCTACATATTAACATTGTGGAAGCAGACAATGGACCATGTACCTCATGTGGTCCAATACTGTTAGATGAACGTACTAAAATAGTGTATGCTTACTATGGTCCCTTTGAAGTTGAAAATTGAACATATTTTTCACTTTATGACTTTTTTGGTTTGAGTTATTTGACAAAGTTTATAAGTTCAATAAAAATTACATAAAATATCAAATTTTCTACGATAATCATATTTAATTTCCCGAAGAAGTTTATTGTTGACGATATTTTGCCTCCACTAACAAAAAATGATTATGTTTACAGTTTTATTTTCACCGTTTTCCGTAAATTTCATTAATATTCCGTAAACATTTTTTATTTGTGGCTATTTCTTATAGTTTTTTTTTTAAATATTACTTTAAATTATGATCACAATTGACACGTGTAATGTAAATAAAAATGTTTAATTTTAAATAACAATGAATCCGTGTTCAAATTGCATATTTTAAAACGTGCCCTTTGTGCCTTCGCAACCAAAATATTATATTCTTGCTTATTATGCATATAATGTATGTTAATTTTTGTTTGTTGGTTGGTTGGATTCATATGAATATTAGTTGTTTAAAAAAGTAATTGTATAACTAATTTCATTATATCATGTACAGTATTGGGTTTACAATATCATGCAACATTTTGGTGATAATATATGGTCATTACCTCTTCTCTTTCAATTTTGCCGGAATTTAACCAAGCTAGAAGATTTCCAGTATAAACCTAACAAGATATAAATCAGTTGAATCTCTTCCTTCTGCAAACCGGAAGTGAGGCGAGCTGATGTGTTATGACTTCCGGTGTTTGTAAATTACTGCGAGAATTTACACGTCTATTTCGCATAAACTTCGTTACTACTTTACACAATACATTTTTGTATTGTTGCAATGATATTGTTTTATTCTTAAATAAAAGTTAGGGTTTTTTGGCTATCTAATTTTAAATTGAAAATGAAAGCAATAAAAACATATTATTTTAAAAACAACAAAAAAACCTAAACAGCTATTTTTTAATAAAAGGCATAAGAAAGTAGGCATATTCTTTAAAAACTTCGAACAACAAGCTTTTATGTAGGATTCCCAACATAAATGTGTTTTCACCATTAAGTTAGTTAAACATAATGCATTATTAACACAAAAAGTGCAAAGACTTTGTCATTAAAGTGTACACTTAATGACATTAATATTCTTGTGTGACTAAATTGCTTTCTGGGCTATACTTCTGGTCGTGTTTATTTAACGAACCTAATGGAATGTTTGCTAGTCTAGACGTTGTAAAAAAAATTTAATGTACTGTAATGGATAGAGAATACCTGGTAGACATGATTTTCCATTACGTAATCATTGGTTAAATAAACGGTAAAAACAATTCTAAAAAAGGTCTTAGGGTAAGCAATAATCCAACCAATATATATGTATTAAAAACAAAGGCTTTGTTTCGATAAAAACTAATGATAACAAAAATGTTTTAAACAGGACTTGAACTAAGAAAATCAAACATCTCAAATAAACTCTTTTAACTTAAATTGCCTGATGTAAGTTCTATTATAGAACATTCTACTTTATCTAAAGGTTAAATTAGTTTTGGTTATATATTTTTGACAATGTTCACAGATATATAACAAAAATATTTACTCAGCTATTTCAGAAATGATGGCCTCCTTAGACAAGGCTAAAATAGGTAATAACGTTAAAGTTCTCCAATAGAATAGCTTAAACAAAAGGCACAACGAATCATCGCAGATACTTTTGTTACTAAACATTTTAACTTGAATTTATATATTACATTGATAAGGGTATACTTAAGTAGAGAATATCATGCGATAAATACTTTTTGCCTAACAGAATATTCATTCGTCTTGGAAATGAAACTTTATATATACATGATGTTTTAAAGGGTGTGTTTCAAAAACTTAAATAAAACAAAGAGTAGTTGTAAAACGTATATTTAAATATCTTTTGAGCACCTGGGCACCACGGCTTTCATGCTATCCCATATTTAGCATTCTTATTTAGGATATCAAGATATAAACAGTATTTTAGTAGCATTTATATCGTGCATGTTGTTGGGCGTGTATTCATACAAACAACAAGATTCTGTACATGTAAGAGTACAAGATATATCGTTCTCTAACAGACGTGATATCCCTAGGGGTCTCACCAGCGGGTTTGTGTACATAATGGATACATCTGCAGAACTGCTTCTTATCTGCAGCATTATACATATTGATACTACTTTGTTGGATGAATACTGAACTGAAATATTTTTATAATCTCTGGTTATTGTCATAAAACGGAGCTTAAACAGAAAGGCACGCAAAAATATCACATATTAATTGGTATTGAACTTTTTTACTGTTCCTTGAGTTTATGTGGGTAAATTAGCCCCTAAACGTTCCGATGACGTTATAATTTGCTTAGGCTAACTTACTGTAACCATTCTGTAACTCACTGTGAAAACGGCTCTCAGGAACCTTTGGTTAGGCGATCGTTTTTTGGAAGTGAATAGAATCGAACTGTACAAAAGTATAAAATAGAATATTTAATGAAGGATGTAATTTTTTTAATAATATAAAAAATACGCTGCAGCAAACTTTTAGGCCATGTAAAATTAATTTTTCTGATTGGATTTTTCCATAAATAAATAGTATTTATTTCTTATTTAAATAACGTTACTTTTGACAGGGACTAAGGTTTGGTGCTATGGGGAAGGGAGTGTTTGTTTCATCAGATGTTAGTGTAGTAAAGGACGGAATAAATACATTTGTCTTTTTAATCAAAATACATTAAATGAATGAAAAATCATTCATGATAAATGAAATGAATGAAGTTTATCCTTCAACAAGCCATAAACAGTTGATCGAATAGTGGTTTGGCCTTTGGGGACATCAAAACAGTATCTCGGTCCTAGGTCTGTGTCTTTGCTTGCCACTTGCGGTACTAGCTTCTTTCCTGTGTGAAAATTCTCGGGCAATAATGATAATGATAATTTGATACAAATGTTTAATAATATAAAATAATTCTATATCAAATTTTAAACAATTTTGAATCAAATATAACGTCTGTATATAAATGTAATTTGAAGATATAACCTAGGTAGTGTAAGTGATATGTTGCTTATAGCTTTTTACAAAATGATTATTAATTTGCACAATATGTAGCTTGTTATACAAACATATACATACATTTCGCGTGCATTATAACTGTAGCTTAAGTTACTCTGTGCTTCATAGGCATGATTAAAATAATAAATACTAAATACAGTTGAATAATAATAACACACTGCTAAACCATCAAAACTACGCAACAAAATTATTCACAACAAACTTGTTTACACAAATAATCTTCTCCAGGCACAGGAGGCTCTTGAAAGCTTTTAGTGAGGTGATTTTTGTGTTTGATTCTCTTGGCAGCTATTGATGTTTTACATCTCACTTAATCCATCTCTGGCTTTTAAATATCAGATACACCTTTGGAATGTAAGTATTTATTGACTATGTCTTGTCACGGACCCGACATGTTTAAAACCTTAAGTTATATTTATTAAAAAATATATAAACCTTAATAATTCATTCATAACATAACTATAATAAAAGTCATAATATAATCATAAAAAAAATAACCTCATTAAACATGTTATTTTAAAAACTAAATTAATTATAATAACCAGAATTTAAAACTTTACACAATTGAAAAGGAAATATGTAACACTTTAGACCCAGATATAAAAATTAAAACCATACGATTTCAATAAGTATACAATATATATTTCTCTTAAACATAATTACAATTTAAAACTAGTTAACTGTTCTACTAATGCTAACATTAGGTAGCTCGGTAACCAGTGACCATATTATAAAAACGTTAGTCTATCTATGCTGGATTCTTGTACAATAAAAGGAAATTATGAACGATTTGCTCGGTCAGTTTATATGTCGCCGTTTATCTTAAGCTCTGGATTAAACGGTATTTCATCTTTATTGCATATTTCTGACTTTTAATGCATGTTGTAAGGCTATTCTTTGTTTGCCAAGAATCCATCTCTGGCTTTTAAATATCAGATACACCTTTGGAATATAAGTATTTATTGACTATGTCTTGTCACGGACCCGACATGTTTCAAACCTTAAGTTATATTTATTAAAAAATATATAAACCTTAATAATTCATTCATAACATGACTATAATATAAGTCTTAATATAATATTTTTTTTAAAATAACCTCATTAAACATGTTATTTTCAAAACTAAATTTATAACAATAACCGAAAGTGAAAACTTTACACAATTGAAAATAAATTTTTAACACTTTAGACCCAGATGTAAATATTAAATATCACGGTTTCAATAAATTAAAAAATTTTTTTTTCTCTTAAAACATAGGCTAATTACAATTATAACTAGTTAATTGTTCTAGTAATGCTAACATTAGGTAGCTCGGTAACCAGTGGCCATATTATAACAACGATAGTCTATCTATGTTGGATTCTTGTACAATAAAGGGAAATTATGACCGATTTGCTCGGTCAGTTTTTACACCGCCGTTTATCTTGAGCTTTGGATTAAACGGTATTTCATCTTTATTGCATGTTGTAAGGCTATTCTTTGTTTGCCATACAATACCTTAAGAAAATAAAGTATAATAATGCACGGTTAAACGATTACAGCTAGGTCCATTTCAGGACTAAATTATTTGGAAAACTTAATCTTTTATTGGTGAAAGGAGGCTCTATAAAGATTTTTTTTAGATTAAACACATTATCCTAAAATAAACAGTTGGCACTCCTTCTAAAGTATTTTTATTACTTTGCGTTGAGATTGTAGGTTTTGTGATTTATTAATCCTGTATGTTTGTTAATGAGAGTGAAGCAAAAAGTAACCTACGAAATAACTCATATAGCCACAATCATTATTTAGGAAGGTATTTCTGGTACTCGCATGAAATAAATTCCTTTGCTCGAAGGCCACACACGAGAAATAACATGCATCGTATCGTCAAATTTAGCGCTGACACCTATTTCCGCAAGACTTGTAGCGTAATATGCTATCTAATACACATAAGCTTGTATACACAATTGAAGAACAAATCATGTTTATGGACTTGTTAACAATAAACATTTGCTGAAGTTACGGCATACAATTAACTTTATGTTCTCAGCAAACTTCTATTTTATTGATTTTTCTAGAATTAAATTAAGTCTAGTGTTTTACGTCAAATCTACATTCTCTTCAGAGGTTGAAGGTGATAAAACTTTTATAGTTTTTGTCATTCCTCGTCTTGCTGAATTGACAATCGAACTTATTGCCATACTTATCTATATTTGCAAAACAAATTAATTGTAAACTGAACTTGTTAAATATAAATTAAACTCCATTGAGTACAGTTTTTTTTTGTGTTGGCTTATT
This sequence comes from Macrosteles quadrilineatus, assembly GCF_028750875.1. Lineage (NCBI taxonomy): Eukaryota > Metazoa > Arthropoda > Insecta > Hemiptera > Cicadellidae > Macrosteles > Macrosteles quadrilineatus. Next base: position 64,784,005 of record NW_026542597.1, read on the forward strand.
TTAATTCTATAAATATAATTTTGTAGTTGAGTGTATTATCTAAATGAAAAAATTCCATCATTTAACTGCATCCAATTTTTTAGCAAATTTTAATAGTTTAAGCCTATTTTACCTCATAATTATATACAGCTGCATACGAGTATTTTGATATTCAAGTATGACCAAAACTACCCGTTCATATCTGCAAATTCACGCTCCATCGTATATTTATGGTGTCGTTTCTGCTGAGATTCCAGATTTATTGCACATACCATTCAATGCTTTTATACAGTTTCCCGTCAAAATATTTCGCATGAAGAAATGTATGACGAATATTGAAATATATCTGTGTGAAAGAGTTTTGAAAAAGACCTCTGAAAAAAATTTATAGAAGAGAAGTTATAAGGATATTGAATGTTGGTTGCTGATATAATTTTTTTCTGTAATTTACAAAAAAAATCTGCTTTATACAAATACGTTTTATACAAATAATATACTTATTTTTAATTATTCAAGGGTAACCTATAACGTGATTAACATGTTTTAATCTGTTTACGTTGTTTTTGTCTGTATTATTTTCTTCTTATCCTCATTGCAAAAAAAATTATAAGAATAATGTAACCTCTTCCCTAATCGGCAAAAGCAGTAGAAAAATTACTGTGGTTACAAACAACAAACAAACAAAAACAGATGATAGCTAGGCTGTAGCCAATGGAAAAAATATTCACTCGATTTTATGTAAATTCAAATAATAAGCATTCAAATCTTTAAAAAAGTAGTCACTTATATGTAGTTATATGTAGTCACTTTGTATGTAGTAGAAAATGGGCATAATAATTAGTAAAACATAATTTAAATAGCCTGAATATAAGAGAAAACACTTCCAGCGACGTGTTGTTTCACCAACTTAACAAAGAAGATATATTACCGAGTACCCTGTGGAGTTTATAGCACCCGCGGGACTTTTAACCCCTTTAAACAAGATCGTGGCAAGACTTGCTAAGGACAAGATATGAGGAGGTGAAGTAGTAATAGAATAATGGTAAGGGGTATCCATTTTGATAAGCGATTATATCTTATGTGGAAGCTGGGATTTTATTATGACCGTTGCATAACAGAAAGTTTAAAAAGGACTTGGGATGTTTTTTTAAACATTTGAATAGCGTACTAGAACAACAACAAAAACGTTATTCAATTTGGTTGTTGGAAGGAATTTTAAGTATTCATTTTATCCTAGAATACATCATCTAGGTGAGAAAAATTTAAGATGGTTTTGTATTTTTTCTCTGCGTCTTCGTTTTCTGTTCTCGGAGAAAACTGGACAAGAAAAATTCAAGTATAGCTAAATAAACTAGAAATTTGGTTTTCATACGATTCAACACATAAGTGCAGGAAACTGTAGTTTACTTTATTTAAAATCACATTGGAATTTTTTAATAGATTTGAAATCACTTCCAGCTTATAACGCCAGCCAGTGACTTGTCCCATTTTGCATGCTTGGTATGGATCACCAAATCGAATATATACAATAATATTGCATTGGTATTGCTAAAATAAGCCTGTAAATTTATATGAAGAAATCTTAAAAATAGTATTCAGCCGAAATCGAGGAAATGATATTTTGACCCGACTCGAAAAGAAGCTCTTGTAATTATGTTTGTGGATTGTCACAATAACGTTATAGTACTCGGGTAGTTGAAATAACGACAACGGTTAAATTTGCATGACATGATCACACACAGGATGACTGGGTTGGACTGCTGGAAGATGATTGTCACAAAGGGACGGATGTTGTTATGATGAAAGTGGATAGATAATCAGGTGGGGTTGGGCAAAAAAAATGGTGTTTATTGAAAAAAAAATACATATGAAATTGCACTGTTACAGGACATGTTGCGCAATAGGAACTAGTTACACTGTTATATTTTATACACTGTGCATATATTAAAACATATATACACATTATTACACATATTAAATATATTCACTGTGACATATTACACTGAATTGATAGTTTATTTAAACATTTATGTCTTTTATCATCTGCATCACGTCCAAATCATTTGTTTTTAATGAAGAACATCTAATTAAAAAAATATGATCAACCTTTGAACGTTTAAATTGTTTGAGGAATTACAAGATGATAACGACGCCAAACAGGTTTCAGCAAATCAGTCAGTAACACACCATAAATTTGAAAAAAAAAAACATAGTTATTCAAAATAATATTTGTCAGTTGAGCACTCTACCTGTTTATGAAGTTTTTTGCAGCCCATAAAAGCGTAAAGCAGACTTCTCCCCTTGAGCGTTAAACACTATCTGGCGTTTACTTATGTCGTAAAACATGATGGCATAAGAGATTTTGTACGAAGTTAAAAGTCTCATGCCACTATGGAGCATTTTGGGGTTTAATAATAAGACCCAAGTTGCAACAAACTCACAGACAATACAAATCTAATGTTGTTTTAATTATATTTCAACTGAAGATTTTATTGTTCTTTACTAATGTTTATGTTGATATACATGTAAAGACATGTTAAGTTATTTGAACAAATGATTACTAGCTAAAACATAATACGAACGCTGCGTTTGAAGTTATGCCGTGTTAATGATAACCTATTAAAACTTAAAAATGCATTAATGATATTTTTATTAGAGTGATTCTGATTTTAGTAAAACTATTTCAAATTACAGATCACCAGTCAAATTCAGTATTCTTCAGGGTGGATATGTCAATGTCATACCAAATAAATTTAAAAATACAATTTGCCTTTTTTACCATATGATTAAATTTAAACACTACAGGAACACATAATTGCATAATTTCACATAGTTAAATGTTTAATGAGAACCTTATTCATCACTCACATTAAGAGAAAGAAAATTAAAGTTTTCTTTTGGAGAAATGTTTACACATTGTACAATAATCTATGTTCTATAAAGAAATTGTGAATGCTTACTTTTGAAAATAAATGCTTTGGCATAAGATAATATCAAACAAAAACAACGCTAGAAGGGATATAGAACATTTTGTCAAATGAAAGCCTCGAGACTTCGTTATATTTCTGCAGCAAAGCATGAAATAGAACCCTTTATCTAGGACGCTTCTTAACCGGATTCAACAGATTTCTGTAAGGTGAAAGATGCTTTATGCTGGGATTTCCGTTCACAGACTTGTAAAGTTTGCCCTTCAAGTGTTATGGCAAAGTTTATTTAGTGGATTTTACAATAGTGAACTGCGCACATTTAAGGAATACGCTCCATTTGTGTTCTGGATGGTCTAGCAAGTATTTATCTGACTTGTCTAAGTAACAATTAACATTTAGCTGCATAACGTAATACATTTGTCCACTTGTTATATCTGGTACATGAGATATTGGAATGTTATCTTGTATAAAGTCCAGGTTTTAATTTCACTGTTTTATGCAGATAAATGAGTAACTAAATGACTTAGAAACAAAAGCTGTTTGCATGCTAGACGTTGGGTTATCTTAACTAAATTGGTAATAAGAAACCCGTAATCCTGTATACAACCAAACAGGAAGGAGAAAAGTGAATGGGTTTTATAGGTTTTTACATAACTATTTCTCAAATGGTACATTTCTTTTGTAGAGCCAATGTCACCAGAAGTATAAGTCTCTGTCCTCGTAGCTCAAACATTAATTTATTTCACTCACTTATTACGATTATTACTTCAAGCACAATAATTGACGGTTTGGCGCTTAATTAGCTCATAATCCTTCTCCATGGTTTATTAAAATATGCCTTACTACATCTGTGATATTCATAATCGTAACATATTACGATGAAACAAACATTTCCATGAATAGAAAACGAGTTTAGCAAATTAAATGCATAAACATGTTCTTAATCTGTTGATAATAAGTCCCGTATCCTGCAATAAAATATTGTACCCAATAGGTTTGTCATAACTAAGTTACTCAAGTTTAACATGCCCGATGGTTGGTTTTAAAATGATATTGCGGTACTTTATGATAAGTATGTACGTATTTAAAAGTGAATATGCCTAGTAATATTTAGGTAATAACAAGGTGCAAAAATATGATGTTGAGTCAATATGAATCGAATGCCTGACAAAATAGAACAAAGCCCCGTAAACATTGTGAACTGCAGAGCACATTTGTTTGTCGTTGGCCGAAGTTGTATTTCTCCCATTGTGATCATAACCGGATATCTGCAAACAAATCAAACTCTGACAGAACGAAATACACAACTGGGCATTGATTGTGTTCAATGGAAACCAAATTTGGGGACGTTTTTGTTTTCCAGTTTTTTAAATCCTGACAGTAAATATTTCACATAAAAATATGGAAATATAATTATTTATTTCATTGATTAAAGTGACACTTCTGATTTCATATGTAGTAACATTGATCTAGATTTCCCTTATAAATAAATAACCCAACATTTTATTTATAAAAATATATTTTTGTATACATGTATATTCATTTTTGTATACATGTATAATCTTTGAATCACAGTCGTTATTAGTTTAAATATAGCGTTTACACTAATAACGATTGGAATTAAGATATTTATATTAATATTGTGTCTAGATCAACCAGAGTTACAGTTTCTTTGTTCAAGAGATGAAAGTTTTTGGGTTTCAAAGAAGGTAATTTTGAGTTCAACGAAAGATTTCTCACTGTAGGGACTCAACGAATTTTGTTTCTTATGTAGAATAACAGCTTGAGGTAAACCCGAAACCAATAGGTCATTGCGTTATCAAAGGGTGCAATGCAATGGATGATTTGTAGAAATTAATTTAGTGTTTTAAGAAAATATGTATCACGTTTTAGATCTCTAAAATGTTAAAATGTTTAAGTTAACGTTAAAACTGCCTTTAAATTAAGTATGAATTCGATACATGAATACCAAATAATATTTTTAGACTTAGTCATTAGGCTCAAAATATTTACAAATCTAATAACTTAAATTGTTGTTGCTAGTTAAATGTTTACATACAAGAAACTGTTCGTAAAGTGTATCAAAAGCTAAAATCGTTTGCTTTACAGGGATCGATGGTAATGGAAAGTTAAAAGGTTTTCGCTCTCCTTCCCTTCTTGAAACAGTTAACGAACCTATTTGCATTTTAATTCAATAATTAATTTCCTCAATTTTCGTGAGTTTACATTAAGAAAATCTTGGATGAATTCTGCGAACCAAGTGACATTTTCGTAGTTTGGCTCTTATATTGGGCCAATATTATTTATAACCTTAACAGTTGTAGGCCTTATTCAATAGAAAATTATAATGTGGGATTTAACTAAGCTATTACTGTATACTCTCAAAGGTAATTTCTTAATTAATTCTTTTTTAAGGAAAACTATAGACACAAATGTAACATTCTTTTCTTTTCTCGACATATGATATTTGTTCTTGGACCAATTTACACTATAAAGTGTCTGTACCTAAAAACAAGCGTACATCGCGATCCAAGTATGACAAACAACCCATGCAGCCACATATTTAGGCTCTCTTATACATTTTATGTGATCGTTTCAACCGAGGTTCCAGATTTATTAGTCGTCCACTTGCCAACCAAGCAGTTATCTAACTTTTCTTCCAAAATATTTGTTCATAAAGTTATTTATAATCACTAACTTTATAATTGGCTTATTCTATTGTTTTATGAACCTATTAACAACACACAATATTATTACTTTAAAAACATTACGAAGTTATAAAATATGTTTTCCTAACATAACATTATAGAGAATGTTTCATTAACTTACAAGTTTATTTTTAAGAATGAAAAATAGACTTGGGTATTGGGCGTTTTAAACTTATTGTTGAGTATCTAAGGGTTGTTCAATTTTAAAGTAGATATACCAAATTATTTTATGAACTCATAAATAAATGCAAAGTTAAAATCGATTACATTCTAAAAAAAAATATAATAAAAAAATATATAAATACATTACGACCAAATCGTTACTTTATGTTTTGTTTCAAGAAAATAATTATTGGCTTTAAAACCTCTTAAAAGTTACCTTTTCCCGATAAGAGGCTAAGCTTGGAACGTAATTTGTTTTTAAGTCCTAACTTAATATTAGTTCTGATTATTTGATTATTAACACTCAAATATTCAAAATATACCAAAATATTTCATACTACATTGTGGAGAACCCAAACGCTATAAAGTATGCAGTAATGCAGGAATCTCAGTTCATAACAATAGGAATTTATCGACTGTCATGGACGCCTAAAATCTCACATCTACCAGTTGCGTATATGCAACCAAGCTGTGTTTACTTTCATTTGATATAATTTAACTGCTTCATTAAATTAATTGGAAAATATTCTTACTAAATACAATCACGCTATAATATTCATAAGATTCATTAGCATAAAGCTCTCCATATTGAAAGTTAACCATATTAAATTAAAATTCTGTATTGTTACAAGTGTTCATATCAAAATATAATAAAAGTAACTTGAATAAAAACACAAAATTAATTTACACTTGAACAAATTCAAGTACTAAACATATAACAAGAAATAAGAGCAAACATTTTGTAAATGTTGGTAAGTTGATATTTTGAGAATAAATTATCTTTTAACATTTCCTCTGATTTTTTTATGGGTGAAAGAAATATACCGGTAATAATATAATTTTCGTATGTAGTATCTTAAAAAACTACACATTTAAAAGATAAATATTTTGTTATAATTTGAACAGCCACTACATAATTTAGATGCGCAGGCCCTAGAGATTTATATTTTAATATAGGCTAATTTATCGCTAAAAATATCTGGCTCACACTATTAATTCTTCCTTAGCCCTTTTTTTGGGCAAACTATATCTTCATCTTTTAACGAAATCAAGGCTACATAAACCTCTTTAAACTAAGATAATAATAAAAACTTGAATAATTTAAAAGAGCAAAGGCAAGGGAATTTATGTAAATCCCCGGGTTGCAAAACGTGTATCGGTAATGGGCCCTTAAAAGGTTTCGATCGCTTCCTTTTGCCTGTATTTTTCATAACTTGTGTTGTAAAGATTACTTTGTTAAAGTTGATTACCTTAATATTGTATTTGTTACAGTTTTTCAGTGAGTAATATGTATCAAATTATATAAAAATCGTAGCACATGTATGTTAAATTAATAAAGTTTTCTTGTAACTAAATAACTCTTTCTACATCTCCTTTATACTCACATCTTTAGTTTATGCGTAGTAATTTTTGGCAATTTAGTGCCTTGACGAATCAGTATTTTATTGTGATACTACTATTTTTACTACTCAATGATGAACTCAATATTAAAGCACGCCATAGAGTAAAATGTTGCCCACTCTTTGAAAATTGTTACAATAAAATAAACTGTGTCTAGAAAGTGTTAAGCAATTCATCCGAATCAACACCAAACCTAAAATATGACACCGCGGTTTAAACAGATTAGGTTAGCTAATGGTCAATAGAATAAAGCACCTTTCATTCTTCAGTGAGACCAAAATTCAATTAAAATTGTTCTTTATGTAAGTCATGGGGTTGTTCACGATTTCTAAATAGCTTGGAAACGATTTTTAAGGTTTAAAAATACCAATCAACAAACAAAGATTGTGACCACTGTGACCTTTAAAATACATCTATAAACATGAAAAAATTTAAGACTACAAGTTTTCTTCTCTAAAATATGCTCTCTAAATTATTTCTTAAGACATTTAGGTCAGAGAACGTACTATTTATTAACATTTTAATTTAAAGGCTTAACTCTTAGCTGTAACCATCGGAGCTTAATTATTACAAAGACTAGACTATAAACTATTTGACTTTAAGATAGTTTTTTAAATTGAAATTTAGGTTTTGGTTAACACGTAAAAAACACAGACAAGCGAAATGTTACAACAATCTTTCGCTTGTCTTTAGAAATGATAATGTACAAACAAAGAACTTCCGCCTATATATGAATGATGCATATGCATACTTTATGTGAGCTTTTGTATGAAATGACACCGGAACTATACGCCACATTGCCAGGGCATCCGGAGATTTAGTGGCCAGAGTGACGTGAACAGCTTCCACATCCGATTTCCAATCCAGTTTTGTATACTAAAAAAGTCATTACAATGTTATTGACCTTATAATCTAATAGCCTATAAAAATCTTAACGTTGTCTTAATTTGTATTTAAAATGGTTATGACATATAATACAACGTGTAAATTTCAGTGTGTATATGGTTTAAGTATTACACATTTTATCATAGTATTTTATTATTTACACATTTAACATTTCGAATATTGATGGCTAGTTAATGTGTCTGTTGTAGAATCCCAAGTAAAACTCTTAAGTCGTTAATGTATCTGTTTATAAAGGTCAAGATTTAACGTAAAATTCATGTAGACGGTTAAGGTACAAGTAGGCCTATGACTTTGAGAATTTCCAAAGTTTTATTATCTTATTTTCGGCAAGGGTGAGTGATTGAAGTTGTTTATAAGTTTTTATATGCTATAAGTTTGCTTAAACGCACTTTGTTCTTTAAGATTTTGTGTTAATACGATACAAGATGTAATAGTCTAAACAGACTTTATAGGGATTTTGAATGAATAATTCTTGCAGTGTCAAATTTTTTCAATATGATGCAGATATTTATTCAGCTGAAAAACTCTATAAACATTTTCAATAGTTGCTTACTTTTATTTCTCGTGTTTCCATTTAGAAAGAGCATAATATGCAAAGTATAACATTACGGAAGTGGTCATAGTTGTAGTGATTTTATTTTAATTTAAGTTGGCAAAAGACTAAACTGCACCATTTAGTCATCATTTTATTTAATTTATTTTACAATGAAAAAAAATTGAATTATAGTTATACATGTAAAACAAATTATGGATTTCATTTATTTTACTCTCATTTTAATACACACGTGCATTTCACCTACATCCTTATTCAAGCTTATACATGGAGATATTGCATTTTATTACTTTTATGGACTTGGTTACCAGCTAATGATGTCTGTAGAAGAGAAGCAGTGTATTTAAACGAGTACAACATCCATATATAAATCCCAAAGTACCCATGCACTTTTTAAAAACTACAAGGCAAACTCCCATAAACTATATACTTAAATTGTTCGTCATGACAAGATACCTTGCGCAAAACTATCCATTGTTTCATAAATTGCCTTTTAAGGTAATAATTCCTTTCTAAAATTACTTATTAAAATCAGGCGTGATTATTTGTTTGTATTACTGTATTCTGTTTTGTTTATTACAGCTTAACTTAACGAATCAATAGTTTTATTAATACTTATGAAGTCAAACGGGATGAAGACCATGGGTAACAGCTAGTTTACTTAAAATCCCTTTTTATGCCTTCGGTATCATACAGTAAGAAGTAAAACGAAGACAATTAAGAGCTATTTAAATATTATTTTACCATTAAAACGTCAATTGGTTTTTAGTAAAAAAAATTATATATTTGGTTTACTCTAATCCAATATTATGTTTATATTAATTTATTCTTCTTACAACTTAGTACATGTTGATTATTGATGTTAAGATAGTTTTGAGCATTTACAAAGATGTTAAGATACAAAGGATCTTAAGATACATTTTTATTACAAAGACGTTTTAAGCTATAGTTAAACTTTTTTTTTATGCGAACGTTACTTAATGCAAATAACTTATTTACCTTAAATAATGTATTATTTTCATATTAATATGTAAATCCCAGTCACGGAAAAAAATTAAAAATAGATTAATTGAAAAAAGTTTTTAACCAGTCGTGTAAATCCTAACTGAGAAACTCAATCACTCCAGTTGAGTGAAATGGATTGTGTTTTACGCTCTAACGCTGCTTGTATTTCGATGATAATACTCTGAATCGACTTTTAAACGAAAAACAATTCTTAAGGAAAACTTTACATTTTTAAATTGCAATAATAGAGAAATAGCTTTTAACGAATTTGTCTTTGGTTAAAAATAACATTTTTTTCTAAATGTTCATTCAAAGTCCTTAATGCGTTTTAAAATAAAGTAATGCATTAACAATCATTTTATTGGCACTTGGTTTTCCAAATACCCTTTATAAGGAAAGCAATATTTTTTTAATTAATATTTTAACAATGAAACTTTATCCGGCAATATATTGAAGCTGCATATTACCCTTATACTCATGAAAAGAAAACCCGCCTAAAAATAATGGTATAAAGTACAGGACATTTTCAACATGTTTCCCGCTATTTACCGCATACCATGGATTTGATTTTTTATTTCAGCAAACAAAAAATAGTTAGGCCTATTACTGTAAAATGCCTTATTTAAATATCAAACAAAAGTTCAATATTAGCACCAATAACTTAAAAACTTCTATTAAGATTACAATTAGTTAAACATTTGTTAAAGGGATAGGTAAAAAGTTACAGTTTGCTACAAAGAAACTGTAGATCCCATTTTCTTCTCAAATATTTACATTTAACACTTGCATATTGTAGAATACAAAAAATAATTAAACGTAGCATATCCAATCTACTGTATATAGAGATTGCCAGAAAAACAAAACCAGTTAAAAATATAACCGATGAGTCGAGATTGTCCGGGTCATTCAGATGAACGGATAAATGGTTGTAACTCAAACTTTATTTCTGTGATATTTGACCTTCCACGGTAGATTTACCAAATCGGAGAGAGGTTTTTCAGTATTCGAATCCACATCACACTAAAAATCGTATGCTTTTTTCAACGGAAATGTATAACGATAAATCAAGAATATTTTATTTGATAGTATATTTATGATCATGTTACGTCTTAGAGCTTTTCTGTGATTATGTTCCATGCCTTTAAAGACGAAAATAGAGAACGTCTCCATAAGGCCCATGTTATATACAACAAATTCATTGCTTTATGAATGTTAACGCTCCTGCGCTTGAACTATCCACTGTAAACTCAATTACTCTTAAGCAGCTTACTAATAGCACGTGTTTAATCTATTTAAGTAATAAAACGTCAAAAGCCTTTACATGCATGCCTTGATAGTAGCATATATATGAAGTTGTCTAAAGCTATACAAGAATACGAATACATAGTTTAAGATAGCTGGTTAAAAGTGTCAATGGTAATACGTAAAAACCAATGATTTAAATGATTTTTTTTCAATTGTTAACATCATCTGAATTTATAAAATAATAAATCACAACTTCTTATATTAAAAACCTTTCCAAGCCCACTAACGTTTTATGGATACCAAGGCTTAAACTAATTCCTTTCAAAATTAATTCTGAGGTGAACACTAGTCAAATCTTTCTAAAATTGATTCCAACAAAAATCATAAAACTAAATTACGGATTATCTGAAAACAAGGTGGTTGATTCTGTTATGGTATGAAGCGTTTAGCTTTTAAATTATAAACATGTTTAACCAACTTCTTAATACAAGAATGGAATTTATTTTCTAAATTACTTTTTGCGTATTTGTATAAATGCAACGATGTATTCAGTGAGATAAACCTCCACAAGCTGGAAGTAAAACGGGGTTTTTATGATGCGATATGACTTCCGGTATTTAAAAGTTACTGCTACGTTTCATGTTCAATGTTTGGGTGAAAATTCCATCCCTTGTTGAATGCAGCACTTTGTAAAATGTTCGCTTTGGAAAGCTTTAATTTCAATACTAATGTCATATCATCAACCCAAACTATTAAATTTGCATACTATAATATGTTTGTTAATACGTCCATCAAACATTTTGGTAAAATTTTTTATATTTTTTTTTCAAATATAATTGTTTAACAATAACGGATGTGACAATATATCATCGCAGCAGACCAATATCGTTCCACAGTGGCCATGTCTACATTGTTGTGGTGACAATACATGTTGATGGCCGCTGATACAAAACAAGCGCTGATGCCTGGACACTAATTGATTTATAGTTTATGGTAACATTGATGAAGTTTTGATGTTTCAAACATTGACAGTGAGTTGTTTGTCAATTGTATTTAGAATGTAAAACAATTATATTCATATCATGTCGTTTATATGATGTAGGGTCTTTTAGCTTTAGAATATATTTAATTGTTTTAATTTAAGATAAAATGTTTAGATTTTTATTATAAAATTAAGATTAATTCAGCTAAATAAAAATTCTTAAATAGGGTTTGTAAATTGTTTTTTTTTTCAAATGTATTTCTTCATAAATTAATAAGATGCAAATAAAAACAAAGCGACTTAAAATTCAGAGGTAAATTTAAATTCTAAAATAGATCACATTTATTTACTTGGTTTATTGACTAATATTGGTAAATATACTGCCATGCGTTCACCATTAAAAGGTTTAACACTGGAAGCAGGTGATGATACAAGCCTATAGTACAAATATGATCACTTAAAGTTTTGGACAATTCAACACTTAGAACATCGTTTATTAATAGCCCAAGTTATATTTACTTATACATTATGCCAGATTTGATTAACTAAAATTGGTATGCATGTGCGTTCTAACCAAAAAATAAGTAAATATTGGTCGTAGAATGAAGTTGCCTGTTGATACATTAATACTGACAAGCCATTTTTCTACCCAAGACTTCGCCTAACGACGAAGAAAAGCTGGGTTCAGTTTTAATTTAATTTTTAAATAATAATGACAGCTTTAAATAATAATAGATTTTAATAATAGCATAATAATTATAATAATATATTTATATAATCCAATGTAATAATTATTATAATAATAATAACGTTTTAAATACAGGGTGGTTCTAAATTATTGTTACACTTTTGAAACTGTTCATTGTACGGTTTTTAGAGGTTTTAAATCATAATAAACGAAATGCTTATGTAAATATGGTCATTTGAATCTAAAAATTTTAATAAATATGTTTAGAAACGGGCAAGCTCAATTTACTATCCACTACTTTTATACGTGTTTTAATTTGAAACAAATAGCTTTGACGAGTGTAATGTTGCTGGATACAGTTTAATGTAGATTTATAAATCCTTAAATGTATTGCTACCTTAGTTGAAACTATTTCGTTACTATTTTATTAATGACTCACGTTTTTATTTACAAAAGAAACATACAACAGAAATTGCTAAAAAACTATTTCCTTAACACAATTTACGTTTTATTTTACTTCTATGTGTGTACTTATCTTTTTTTCCAAAAACGGCGTTTAGTGCACAGTTATGGTTTTCTAAGTACATATGTTACACAAAAAGTAATGTAAAGTAACAAGCACACAATAGCTAGAGATGTGAGATCTTTGAGAATATCTCCACAGACTTGGCATCGCCACAAGGCAGCGATACTTCATGTGATGTATTTTAAAGTACATCTTACTTAAATATTGTACTTATATGAATTTTTAAAGGTTGTACTTATGTGATTCTTTTCTGTCAAACCGAACATTTTTTTATCCAACAATAAGACACGTTTCATTTTTTTACTAAGATAAAAAATATATATTACGAAGAACTTATGAATTGTAAACTACGACAAAAACTTTAACAAACAAACCTAACTTCCACAAAGGTATGTGGCTTTGCTTAGTTTATCCCACATATAGGTATATGCTTTGATGTGGCTGAAAGCAGATTCGGCTAACCGTCGTAAAGCTGGCTGAAACAGTTGGATCATGTTAAAACTTGCAGTTGGTAAGCTGGGTTTGTTACAGACATCATTAAAGTAGCGCGCTTGAGTAGAGTAAAACTACTCAAAACTCAGTAAAAATGATTAAGACCTTTTTATGTAATACTACAATATAAGATGCTATAACATTTATAAAGTAAGATAATTTAGTAATGTCAGTTTTAAGTATTACTACTGACTATATGATTTGCTATAACCTATATAAAGTAAAATGGAACTATGGAAATATACATAACTATTTTCGTCTTCCAGAGCTTTTCCGATCATAATAAACACCTTGCATTTAATACGATAGTTATTTAATTTAGAATGCTAAGTTATCGAGAGGCGAAGGTACGAACTCATTAGATCATGTATTCCGATGCTAGGGAAGGGGTTTTTTTTTATCTTGGATTACAACATTCTCACCATAGCATATCCCCGACGGAAAGTTAATTTATAATTTTAAAATCAATTTTAATACTATCACTAATGCAAAATATACTTACACTGGCAATTTACACTCCTTACATGTTAAAATACAATTTGGAAATTAAAGGTTAACAATGATTAACTTAAAAACCTACATTGTTATTTATAATAGTCAAGTTGTATTAACCTTTTTTTTCTTAACAATTACCCGTAGTTTCAATGGTTATATCAAACCGTTCTGAAAAAGCTTTATTCAATACACGTATTTTGAATTCGAGTTAGTTTAGGTTATTATTGTGAACAATATTATCATTATTGTTATCAATTGAAATGGGACGCCACTAAGGTGCGTATTTAACCCAAATTTGAGTGAAGAAACAGTTTAGAATGAAGTGAGATAACTTCTTTTGTGTCTGTTTTACTAATTTAGATAACATTTTTTCTTAGTCCAATAATATAATTACTGCTAAAAGACCAATGATACGGACAATTGGGTTTAGTTTTGAACAATCAAAATGCTTCCTAATTTTCTCAGAATTGAATCGGTGACCTTTTGGTAACCAGGCGAGATCTATAACCACTAGCTACGGCTCATAATATCACCGTATTACGCCGTACGGCTTATCACCGTATTAATGGCTCATGAAAATAAGATTAAATAAATTGCATAAACCTCTCAGGAAGCAATGTTCTAAATAACGTTATGCAAAAGCTGGTTTGGATGTCCTAAGGGATATTTAATCATCACCTCAAGGAATTGTTACTTCATGTAATTTTAAGTACGCAAGCATATTTTCAACCGAATCCAAAACTGGCTTTTACGCATGCACGTTAATGTGATTTAGTATTTGTTATTATTGCTTTAACTATTTGATGATCAGCATAGTTAGTTGTATTTTTATAAACATTCATATTATAGACCAAATATTAAAAAGTGTATTCGTATAATGCCAATTTTATTATCGAAACTGGTAATGTCTGAATATGTTTATGCTATTCATAAACGTAGATTTTTTGTATAAATCCCTATTAAGGAGAAATGAAAGATTTACTCAAATCTTCTTTATATTCTGGACAGCCCTTCATATAAAAACAAACCTGTATTTAAATACTTTAAAAAAATTAAAACATTACTATCCTAATAGTTATTATACTATCTTAATATTATTAGTTGTTTTATCTTGAAAAAAGCTTTTCTGGAAATGGCATAGCTGGCTAAAATTTGTCGTTTCGGCCTTTTATAATTTTCCAAACCACTGAAAACGTAAGAGCCTCGCCGCTTTTATGACTACACGTTATTAACGTTAAAAGGTTCTTAATGCCTTTTGTTTTTATAAAGCTTATAAAATGATGTATTTGCATTTCAATGATTATATGTTTTTTGTCTCTTTTGAAATGATTTTTTTACTTCCGTATAGTATGGTCACTTATAAATTATGGGTTAAAACATCTAAACAGCTGTTCTAGTGACTAAATTTTTTTACAATTTGAGTATATAATTCAAAAAGAAATATTTAACCTGAACCAAAAAAACACATTTTCTAAACTTTAAATTCACTTTTTAAAAACAAAAACCGGGTTTTCACTCTTTAGTCTAGTGTAACGTCTCTTAAAGGAAGGCACGTGGTTTTACATTGCATAACGTAATGGCATAAGTTGCATATGTATATGAGTCAATCATTCTGTTGACTTATACAAAGATATAGAGTTTTAGTGTATTTTATATTTTTACGTGTTTAAGACTTCAGTATAATTTAGAGTCTTGTTTATAATGCTCCTAGACATCTTGCAACACATACCGAAGACAATCATTACTTGATTAATTTTTCTAGTTTAATTTTAAAATGGGAATAAGTAAACACAAACCTTTAATTTTCCCCCAAAAATTTAATCCCTTTTTTATAGTTCAAAAATAGCATGCTTTAGTTAAGGCAGTCTACAAAATTATACATGTTTAACTGTAAGAACACAAGTATATTAGTTAAATAATATAACAGAAAGTAATTGTATTTTCCTTTAAAGTAATAAAGTCATCAAAAAATATTTGTTTTAGGAAGTCCATAAGATAAGCGTCCGGTAGATAATGACAGTAGTCTCGTGATGTGAGTACAAAGAGCCTTTGTAAGTAGACAAACAAGGAACAATAGAGAGGCTTTAGTAGCTGGACCCTAGTAAGTAAGGGACCGGTCATTATAAAATGTTTGGGTTAAATATGTTTTAATTAGTCATTGCAACGGAAAAAACCAGTTCTGGTTCAGTAAAAACAATATAATATGTAGTGGTTAGTTGTTTCATATTTAAATAATTATATTTTTAAATTTTAATCAAGGATTTTTTTCACAATCTGACTTTTTTAAGGAAGTAGTGAGGTTTAGTTAAACTATACATGTTCTTTTTATTTGCTATATTTTTTTTATTTAATATGTTATTTCTGTCCAAAAATACACTTTTCAAATCCTAAGATGATTAATTATGCCTAATCTGTAAAATGCAATTAGATATTTGTAAAAACAGTTCAGACAGCATCTAATATGAAAGAACAATCGGCGAAGAGGAACCAATGTAAAAAAAAGTATTAGTAAAAGTTGATTAATTCTATTTCATATTTCATTCTAGTTTAAAAGCGACGAAAAATTATTATTTGCTTATTTTAAATACCATAATAGCAATTACTGTTTGTATATATAACAGATTGCATTTTAAATTTCTTTATTACGGATTAGATGCCAATAGTAAACAAATCAAAATAACCATGGCTTTCAAAAAGGTAACAACTTGTATTTTCCAATGAAGGAGACTTTTTGAAAATTCACATATTTGTAGAATAAATAATAATAATACATTGGCATGTAAAAAAAGAATACGAACTGGATAAAACCATATCAACGAAGACACTCGATGGACATCTAATCACTCAATAGTCAAAAAGAATATGATTGATCAAACTAAACGAGACTCCAGATTGTATCAGACGCTTAGTGTAAGGTTCACGATAAAGTGCTTTTAGAATATTATCAGCTGATTTAATCATTTCTAAAATGTGTAAGACCCTTAGGTAACTTTGCATCACGATCAATATAGACTTTGGGTTTAAACATTTCAACCAAAGCCAAAATAGTGTAACTGAACTGTATTAATACTGTACCTTTTATTGAATCATCTGTATCGTTGGAAAAAATAATTTATTTCAATTAACTTGAAATCAATTATGCTGACTACGAATGATAATAGATCTTAAACTCATAATTCAAAATAAATTCGTATGAATAATACTAAACAAAACCACAAATCTAACCAGATAATACGGTGTTAACGTTGGTAACCAATTTGGGGAAAACATTTTAAATAGTTATAATATCTTAAGATAACACAAAAATAAAATCCTTGAAACAATAAAGCATAAAATCCCTCTCATCCCTTTTTAAGTGTGTGTTTTGTGTTTGTATTATTATACTCACCAATTTTGCTGAAAAAAGGCAGTAAAACCTGCCAAAACCTGATTTATAACCTAAAAAAGGCAGTTGTTTAATTAAACAATTGAAGATAAATCGTTCTATGGAATTTATATTACGAGCTTCTCATATTATTCCTTAATCAATTGATTAACGCATTTATGCTAATATATGCTGACGATAATCACATACTCCAAGAAATTTCGTACAGTATCAACAGAATTCTTAATCCTGTTGTAAATGTTTTAGTACCTTTGCTCCCAAAAAATACTTTGTGTGATAACATTTTTAAATATAGACACAAGATTTTGGTAAACTTTAAGATATTAAACCCTTTTCATATTGTAATTCGTTATTTGGATATTGTAGATTACCTGCGTAAAATATATATAGATTTCATATACATTTATGTGAAAGAAAAAATCTATTAGCCCATTTTACAAAAATATTAAAACAATTACTGTACTTTTAAATCTAATCCCTCCAAACAAAGTATTCTACAGCGCAGTAACTGACAAAAGTTTATTGTAAAATAAACTATGTAAATATATACTAGGTAATATAAGTGAAAAACCCTTATGCTTCCTATTTTTGGCTTAGCTCATTAAATATAGGTTCATAGAAGAATTCCTTTTTAAATACTGAATGACTGCTTATTTTTATTCACAGTAATATTTACAGATAGAACACAAAGAAACTAGTCCTTTTACATAAAAAAAATTACTTAAGAAGTTTTTACATCAATCGAAACTGAGTATGACAATTATATGAGTAAAATCTAATATTTTTATTACTTCTTGAAAATTCTTAATAAAAAAAACTTTAATATGGTAAATATTTTGCTAAAGCCAACCCAGATTAGCCTTAAGTAAAATATAAAGCCAGAAGGTACATCCAGCCAGACAAGGTACCTGTCATTAGCCTGTGGTGGGGAGAGGAACTCAAGATATATTATTATTAAATCAACCTCCTCCTGCCTAACATTATTCTACTTTCTTTCGTACCCAGTAATGTAGTTCTTATAAAGCATAAAAAAAAATGATTTAGATTCAATTAAACAGTTGGAGGAACACAAGGAAATACTACTGGATGCATATTTGCTTTGGAAATAAGTTTCAATACCTTGTTAACGTCTAGTGTATTTTCAGAAATAAATAATTTAATCCTAATTTAATGTGTTATATGTTTTATGCCTATTTGTTTTAAGATATTGTTGAAAAACTATCCAAAGTTTATTAAAATTAGATTACCTTCTCTTTTACAAGATAAAACAGTCATTAAGAATAATTTTCTGATTGAAATTATAATTTTTAAACTCCTCTAAGCACAAATCACAATTTCATAAGATATGCCCACACTGGAAGTCTTTTTACAGATTGTTTTTAGATTTTGTAGGTATATTTCGAGAACTGACTTTTGGACTCCGTATATAGCATGCACACTGCTAAATACAACTTTATGTCATTCAAGGTTGACTGATTATTGATGATGCTGAATAACACGTAAGATAGTTGCAGGTACTTGTGTATTACAAGATGTAATACTATTGCCCATCAATATTTCCTTTATTTGTTTGAAGGCCGCTTGGAAAGTTAAAAGAATATAGTCAAATAAACTCTATTGTATGGTAACGTTTTCTATTTAAACATTTGCAACAGATCTATGATTAATCTTTAACCAGAGGCAAGGTTAAATCCCTTGAGACTAAGCCAACAGCTGGGCTGAAGCATACATTATGTATAGATCAGTAGAGCAGCTCTGTGAATCCATATTTAATAGTGTGTATTGTAGTTGTAAAAACAGGTATTTTAGCGATTATTATTCAGTTGATTGTGTTATGTAACTGTATAATGCACATATATTTTAGTAACACTGAAATACAATGCAATAACGTTCATGCCAACGAGCATATTTAAACACATTAATTATTCCAAAATAAGTTTAGATTATTCTTAGACTTTGAAGTGTAAAAGATGATTTTATAATATTATAATTTAACTAAAAAATAATTAGGCCAATTAAGCAACGTGAAAGATAAAGAATTTTGTTTAGGATTTTTTTATTGCAAACATTAAATGAGTGATTTATTTTCTCGTTAAAATACAATTGATTTAGTAAACATCTTTTTACAAGACGTGAGGTACTCTGAAGTTATAAACACACACACACAAATCATGATAAATTTTTGATTGTAAAGCTATTAATTTTATTTGTATATTTTGCATTTTATATCATGAAAATTATAGTATACCAAACATGACTCATTTTTGATATTATGGCTTTTAAACCAATTGCTAAATCGGGTTATTTAATGCTTTACATCTTAATATTTGGATGATTTTTTCTTAAGTATGAAATGCTACAGTAATTCATTGTAAAACTAAACATAAAAATGTAACATTATGTTTGTTGTTTTATTATGTATCCTAATGTTAAAAATCTAAATAGTCAGTATTTAATGTGTATATAGAAGTGTTTTATTAATATTACATGACAACCTTCATTAACTTAGTTCAAGTTTTTATTTTTTTTTCACATAGTAAAAACAATAATTAGAACCCTTTTATTAGGTAAAAATACTATTATATGAAAAACATTGACTTAAGCAATAATTTATATGAAGGGTAAGCTGCTATGACTACATTAAAATTAATTCCGTTTGCTAGAATGGTTCAATTGTAACATTATGCATTGTTGTTGTAACTAAGTCAGGAAATGTGGTAATGCAAATCATTATAACTATTTAATGGGAAAACAATTTATTTTATTTTCTTAAAGCTATTGAGTTTCCCTTATATTTTATGCCTAAGCAGCATCTTCACACAATAAAAGGAATCGTTAAATCGAAAAATACTTTTTAGTATTCCTTACAAACGCAATTGATTCAATACTATCTGGATAAAGTTTACAGTTTATGACTTAGGTTTTATGAGCAAACCAACTTTAATGTACAAAGAATGAAATTATATTAATCTTAATATATTCAAGTATGTTGATCCTTATCTATAAAAGCTAATCAATCTATTCACTACCTTCCAGGTTTTCGTACCTTTATTTTATTAGTAACGATATAAATCAAAATAGGCCTTCAATTTTATGTTGATCAAACGGTGCATATAAGATATTTTATACAAAACAACAAAATACTCAATATTTTAAATATAAAAGTACAGTCTGGATAAAAACTACAACTTGTTGTAAAATCTACATATTAAGAACGGATATAGTGAATTTAAATATGCTCCAAAATTGGTACTAACGGATACTATGGGGTTTTAACGGAAAAAAGGTTGTATCAATGCTTATTCATAATGTATCCATCTTACAAGCTGCAAATAAAGGTCCAGTGTGGAGTATATTGTAGATAAACAAAACTTGAGACAGCTATATGAAGTAATCTCCAACGGAATATATTTAAGCCTTCATGCAGCGAAATAGCTCCTCTATTCTTCTATCCTATGTTTTCCATTTTACATGTTTCATTTTTTGCATTTTTCGCCTTATTAGCTTCAATACTGAAAAGAATAACGTTTTGTATACTTTATTTTGAGAAATTTGATCAGCATGATCAACGTAAAATCAAAACACGATCATTCCTAATCATATACTTTTTCTTTTAAAAGTGAACGTGGTTGAATTGAACCACCAATCTGGGTACTTTAATGTAAGTTACTGCTTTCTACCGAATAAACCAGATTTTTTTACCAAATAAAACTGATAGCACGATTTGATGAAAGCAAAAGCTTAGTTTTCAATTCAACTAAAAGTAAGAAAACCTAAAAGAGAAAATAGAATCAATACTGTAGTGCGCTCTGTAAGTAATTGATAAAACTATGTTCAATTTTCACAAACAATCTATGACATTTATTACATTTTAATATGACGTGTTCTTTACTCTCCAAAAGACAATGGTAATAGATACTGAAAATTTTCTTACTCACGTATGAGAAAAAAAACTGTTTCCAATTAAAGTTTTACATTATTTCAGCCAAAATAGCATTTTCCACTAATGTACCATTTTAGAACTTAATCTTTGATCAAAATTAGTTGTTTTAGTCTTAGGATCAACAAGTGCCTTGAAAGTGGCATGCATTTACATTACTTCTGTATATTAAGTGGCTAAGTATAATTTGTAAAGGATAAGGTTAGGCACTTTGCCTTTTAAATAAAAATTAAATTACCTTTCTTTAGTTTTATGGAAACGTTAAAAAAATCCTCAGACAAAGGAAATTAAAGACTTGAAGTTGGAGTTCGCTCGAAGTTCTCTCGGCAAAGAACTTATTGAACTGTCATCCCTTCTCAAAGAGAATAAAACTAAATATTTTCCTACGAAACATTTATTAACTTTCTTAACTTCCCAAACCACCGTTATAGTACTGAAACAAGTAAAATATACTTAATACGTATTATTAAAAAAGAAAAAAAACATTCGACAAAACGTGTATTTTAGTTTTACAGAAGAAGATATCAGATAGTTTCTTAATGTTGTTCTGATTTTGATAATGAAAATATTGGCTTGGTCTTAAAAACAAAAACAAGAGATCCACTTAAGCTAGTTTTATGCTTGGTTATAGCTTTAGTTATTTCTCTAAAACTCACTGTACCAATCAAAAACCAATATTATAATAATAGTAGTGCAAGGTATAAATCGTTTTAAGTGTGAAGTTTGATACTTAATTTTTGTTTGAATACCCGTTATATTTAATCGAAAGTGTATCATCAGTTTCTTACACTTAAAAAGCTGTACTTATCAACAGATTTTTTACTATATTTATCAAGTTTGTCGATGTTTACCTACTCACTTGTTCATAGATCTAAACTCGACATGTAATTATAGTTTATAGTTTAGTTTTTAATGGTTAAGTATTGTTATATATATTTTTAGATTGGTACGAAAGAAGCAATGAGAGCAATTTGGTATGTTAACGTATAGTTCGTATTATATATACTAAGTTATCAGTTTTTTGCCATTCATTTACTATACAATATTTGTGGCCATGCTAATGAAAGTTCTTTGCACTTACATAAACAAGAGTTTCTACCTCGAACATTTTGTTTAAACCATTGACGTCACAGGTAAATTCGATAAGAAAAATGAAATACACGTTTTTGTACATATTTGGGAATTTTGATCAAAAATATGCAAAATCCAAATTAATTTTCAATGGACTACATTTTTGTTTAGAAAATTATGTATTTTATCATTTCAGGGATTTAAAACAAGTAATTTAAATGTAAAAGGTAAAAGATCAAACACTTTTGATAATTTTATTCCAATAATTTAAACGAACTTGAGAATTTTATGTTAAAATCTAATTTCAATTAGCAAATCTGTAAATTACTTCAATAATATTATGCATGTGTCGTTAGTTTTAAGTCTTTTTGCATATTAATACTAATTTATTTTCAATACGTATTGTACTATATATTAACACCAGCTTAATATCGACAACCCTATGATGTATTTATATTTTTTACTATAATTAACAAACACCATAATTAATTTTAAATACAATATGTCTGCTGTCTTTTTTATTGGAATTTAAAAATAATAAATTAATTGTTAAATGATCACTTTATGTGATCTTGATGTTTCAGTGGATAATGTGTCCCTTGGGGCTGTCCTCAACTTACCCTACAACAATGACAACACAATGACAATGACTTACAATTATGACTTACATGTACAAAAACATGTTTCCCATTTATCAAAGTGAGCACTACAAAGATGCAAGTGACGTCTGGCAACTTTTCAAGAGTTGAATATAATGCCAAGTGGGTCGGGATAGAAGAAAATTATAGTTCAGTGGGAGGAATGGCTTACACATCGATAACGATGGTTACGTGCTTTTTCCAAGAATTTTATCAGTCCTAGTTTATAAATTCATATCCATAATGTTTACATACACATGCACTAAGGTAAGCAGAATGAGTATTGCTATTCTAGAGGAAGTGAGCTGGTCTAGTGGTAGAGCGTGGGACTTCGTGGCCTGAGGTCGGGTTCAAATCCCATCAATGGATTACATCTATGTAATAATACCGCAACGATCTAGAACTAGCCTGAAGCCAAACAGTTCCGGGGTGTAATTAGCATCTTGAAATGTAACGATGGGACATTAAAATATACAGTAAATTTGTATAAGTTTAAAATAAATTCAAAAAGAATGTTATCATTTCAAAAGACTAGCGTACAATAGGCTACTGATAAGGTATCAGTTTTGTCACTATAAACAAACAAAAGTTGGATACAATTAAAACGTAATGGTTTGAAATTCCATTATTGATACGTGGTTTTTCGAATAGTTAAACACACATTTTCTAAAAACAAATAACAATGATTTATAAATACAACAACCTTGCATATAATCGTATTTGTATACTACACATTTATGAATACATCCGACAAATTCATACCAAAATCTCTTTACTTATAACTTTTGGGGTCGCGGCTGTGGTCGACCTTTACATAGACTCAATTCTGGATCTGAACCTCTGCAATTACCAATCCTATTTTAGCTGTATGATTATGTGTTTTCCTGGTTTTTAGTTGAGTCTTAAAATGTTAATCCAAAAGCTTAACAAATAACAAAATAGGGCTGATGTGCGAGGAAAACTAAATGTAACTAAAATCCATACCTTAAATAGAATATACATAGACATCCCAAGCTTATTAAAAATACGTTACGACCCTGGAAAACATCTTATTAAATTAAAACAAGTCCTTGCCTCTATGTGTGTAGAGTTGTACGTCGTAAGGACGCAAGGGAAATCATTCTTGCTCACAAACATTTAATCCAATTCACTTTTACGTCTGTTAGTAAAATAAAAAGGACTGGAGGGCAGCACTCACTTCAAAACTAGCTGAGTAACACTTTTACTTTGCTAAGCAAAGTATTTCATCTAAAAAATTTGTGTACTTGAGGCAATGTCAGAACTTTAACACAATCAATTCAAAATCATTTTTTCGTTGTAACTTTGTGAGTTTTATTGATAAAATTGAGTTCTTAAAATTTCTAAACAATTGTAAAATTATAAGATTTTTAGTGTTTTTTATTTATTTTTTTTCATTTTATTCAATCGTACATATCAATTTGTAAAAGATTTTGCAACAGGATTCATAATTATTAATCAACAGCAAATTTCAACCTAGTAATATAAATTATGACTAATGCAGCTGTAATTGTGTAAAACTATCTAAATTGTCTGAAATGGCCTAGCTGTGCATTTAAAGTTATAAATAATTTCTTGCTATAAAGCTCTACAACATCTCTATACAGTTAAATTAATTCACATTTTTCTATCTGTAGAATTTATCTTTTTAGTTAATTGGTAATAAACATATAGAACCGGCAAAAGTTAAGGCTAAAGTTTGATTCATGGATCATGTACTTTGCGCTTTGAAAATAAATAAGTGGTTTGCTAACGGGTTTTAAAACAAATAAATGCAAAACGTACACAATTTAAATTTAAATACAGAATAGAGCCTTCAACTGAACAGTGACTTAAGGGCTATAATACTTTACCTCACTGCACTGACATTATCAACATGTGAACAAAACACTGGAGAGTCCGTTACTGTTTTCGGGAATGGAAGCTTGGTTGAGAGATGTGAGAAGATGGGTTTTGTTAGTGGAGGTTAAATGTGGAAAGGTTTTGATCATTAACAGTACGTCTGACCAAGTAGTTACTTTTCTATTCAGTTTATTTTATATTTTAAACTAAATATGTATTTGAAACTGGAAACTAAAAAAAAAAAATCATACTTATGAAAATTTTCACCCTTACGAATATGCCGCCCTAGTTTACAGCCTCTTAAACCTCCCCCCCCCACGCTAAATCAACCACTCAATGCGCATTTGGGCCCTTCCATAGCTATCAGATCGTCGATTAAGAACTGTCACGTCACAAAACATTGATGGACTGGTTTTGAGACTGATCAATTTTAAAAGAAAACCCTTAAGCTCTTTGCTCTTTATGTTTTTCTTCCAAATCATATTTTTTTAGTATTAGGTTTTAGGTTTAAAATTTATTTTTACTTTCCTTGTGTAGTTTAAAATATCAATTGCGTCAAAGAATTTGATAATATGACAGCTAGGATGACATGAGATTTCTATATTTCCAGTGATTTTTTAAACTGTAATAGATAATGGCAGGAACAAAAATTGTCTTTCCTCGCCTGAATAATCTTAATATGAGAAACACATAAACGAACTTCCTGAGACAACATTGATAATAACTGAAACTTTGTTTGTTGGGATATATGGTTTAGGTTTTGGAGACAAATGCTATGTATTGTTCTTTTAGTACTATATATTTTAGATTTCAGCAAACCTATACATTGTATTATATTAAATCTGACATAAAAATAGATCACTATTTGTTGTAATTAATATAATATGTTCCAAGTAAGCCCCATAGTTTAAAATTTTTTACTAGAGAGTAAAAAAAAAAACATGGGCAAATTAAAAACATTTTAGTTTTTAATTGTTAAGCCATATGACTTGTCAACTAGATACGTATTAGGCAAGTTTGTTTGATAAAAAAACACTCTGTAAAGCTAATTAATTTTAAATAAAGTAATTTATATAGTAAAATATGACAAAATGGTTTATGCTGTTTGAAAAACATAATTTTGTATTGCCATATGACAAAACAATATTTTCATATGCGTTGATTCTTGTTTTGACGTTACTTGTTTTAAATAGTTATACATTAGATTACATAACACATTACCGAAATTGGACCACCACAATAAAACATATTCCAAAAAAATATTGTTTTGCTTTATATTTGACAATATAATATATCTTTTTTCACAAATAGCAGCCCACATTTTTTGTTTTATTTCATTTCACGCAAAGACCTTTATGCTCATACATTGTGCAGTGCAAAGCCTATGTAATAAAATGTTTCCAGGTTGACGATACAGCCCTCGTGAAATCCCAGATGTGTAAGACTCACACGTCCGAAATGTGACTCGTCAAAATGAGAACACTTCCAGCCTGGAATCATTAAAACTAACAACAAAGTCGACACACGCTTAGAAAGACATTGACAATGACAAACCCTCTATGAGTTTGGTTGGATATAAACACGCATAATTATTTATATTACATTCATTAAAATGTATTTAAACGTTTATTTAGTTAATAATCTAGAACAATAATACTAATTTGTATAATCACTCATAAATATACATTTTCCTTAAATTTATAAAAATAGCTCTTGATGAGCAAAAGTGAGTACACAAACTATGGGTCTTAATTCCCTTAGAAAATGCCATAAACTTGAAAAAAACGCTTTGAATACTATAAAGAATAATATGGCTTAATGGTAAAGTGGGGGCTTCGGTACCTTAAGTCTCGGTACACGCTTATTAATTGTCAAAAGCTTGTAATAATATGATGATGCCACAATCCTGTACCACTAACCTTATAATTGTGTAAACGGTTTCATGATATGGCTGAGAAACTTAAAAAGTAAAGTGATACCATAAAAAAGAACAAACGATATAACGTAATCAATATTCTTGTTTTGAAATGGTATAAAAAACAACTATTGTATTCACATATTATTGGGTTAAAAAAAAATACCTTTTTTCTAAGCTACCAAGGAATTTATTTTTTACTAATTAGTAAGGACTGTACCCCATAGGTACATTCGACATGATAAGTAAGGCATTTACACGATGCTATTGTAGGGGATTTGCTCTAAACTATGCTTATTCGCATCGATAAGTATTGCGTTTAATTTAAAAATATTTATAGCTCCATTTACAAAATAGAAAGCAGACCACCATTGTGAATAACCTAGACAACATTGGCATTCGCCCACTTTAGTCAGCCATAGACTTGTTACACCAAACATCAAAACCCTCAGCAAGGATTGAACTTACTGTCATCAAGGTAGGTGGAAGGAAGAGCTCATTACATCCTTTGTTGGGAAGACTACCAATAAACTCCACCACTCCGCCATTATTTTCTCTCGAGACAAGACCTTATTGCATTCCTTTCTGAATATTTCACCTTTAAATGCCAATAAATAGATTATACACATATAACCTTATATTTTCTTTCACAAATCTTCATTAAGAAAAAAAATGTTTTAAACTACAGTAATTAGATGCGTTAATTATGCTGTTGTGTAAATCTGTGACATAAGTTAAAAACAAAGTGGAAAGTTATCTGGGAGTTTTCATTTGGTATAGGATCGGCGCTTAATAATTAATTCCAATCACAAATTTATAAAACAACTTTGAGGTAAATTAGTTATCATATACGTTACATTTAGTTTTAGGACATAGTCACAACATATTAATTATGGTTTGCGTAAGCTTACTACATCTTTATAAAGGTATAATGCTAGGTTCAACTTTTATTTTAATTACTATTGAAAACATCTATAATTAATCACTTAGTTAAATTTCAATAAGGATTAAAATAATGTAAATGCAAGTGACTGAAAGTAGACAATGTATTATAAAAACGAAGCAAATAGAAAACATAATAAGATACAACAGGTATTATACTGGAACAAAGAAGCCATTTGCTTCGCTGCAGGAAGGCGTAAACTTATTTTGAAGATCATCCACGACCGACTTCAAGTTTTGTTTACCGGGCAAGTGTTTTGCTCTCATTTTATACTTTTTTTATTGTATGAAAATATGTTTACACATAATATAAAAAATTCAACACAGTAGCCTTTTGTATGGTTTTTAAGATAGCTAAGTAAATTTTCACAGGTTTAATGTTGGTTTAAATTCACATCGGTGCTCATTTTTTCGCAGGTGTTTTAAATATTTGAACTTTTATACTTTAAACTATTTTATTAGAAAACCTGTCCTGAATTTAAATAAACTAGTAAAATTACAATAAGATAATGTCAGAAAGCAAAATAAATAGTCAATTTTAAAACTAACTGAATAAAGTAAGATGGTTGTTATCTGATAATATATCAAATGAGTGTAGCTTTTATTTGGATTAACAAAATTTATCAACAAATGAAATCTTATAATCGCCTTATAGTTGTAAATAATAATTAAGTTAGAATTGTTAATTTTAAACAGTTTTGAATAAAATAGAAACTACTTGAACGTTGAAAAAGTCTTTTACTTCTTCTTAAACTAAACAGTATGTAGGCCTACTAACAGCTTAAATACCTGTCTTAAGAAAATGCACACGAAATAATATCATTAAATATGAATTTATGTAACCGATTTGCAGATATACTGTATACACAATGTAGGAGCTTTGGCTAAGCCTTGGTCTTTGTTATTTCTCTAGAGAAATATCTTTGTTCCTTGGTAGAAATCAATCACACATTTTGTTGAAATATTTATTAGTGGAGATAAAATTATCGTTACACAGCAACATAGCAACAGTATGCACACGAATGTTTATGTATATTTATTCGCAACATGTACTTGTATACAAGAATATGCGATAGTTTCTTAACAAATTTCTCATTTGCATACTGTTGCAGATCAAATAACTTTATTTAGTATTGTTTAATTCCCACGCTATTCTTTATGAACAAAAAATGTTTGTGGAAAGTTATTTATATCTAGGTACTGTAATAAAAATGAAGATTTGTTTGTAATATTACTGATTTGGTGATTCCATAAATACCGCAGCAATAAATTTCCTATATAATTTACTATGAAGAGAATATTTTGAAAAATTCACACTGTAACTTAAACCAAGACGCAACAAACTATATATTTTTCCAACTTTAATACAAGACTTGTAATCGTATAGGTTTATTGAACGTAATATACAGAAGCCATATCCTATTAATATTTTTCACCCCTGAGACACATACGTTTTTCTTGACATAAAAAATATTACTTTAGTGGATTAGGTCATAGTGTAATAAAAGACTATATTCCCATTAGGGTTTGGTTAAATTTTAAAACGACTCTAATATAAACACGAACATATAACAATAACATATAACATATATACGACCTTCTTAAATCTAATATAAATCGCTCCAGGAAAAAGAACAGTTTTATAACTACAAAAAAGTTTATGTTTTGCATCAGCAACTTATCCTTTGATATCCTAGCCATGCTTTGCTTAAAATTAATTAAATAACCATGCAAAAATTACAAGACAAAGGTTTAGTCTGCTACAAATATGCACGGATGATTGTTCGATAATAGATATTAAACAAATAACTGGCTTCAAGGTTTAAAATTTAAGTAAAGAATAACATTGGTAAAGAGTATGTAAGTTATAGATTTCATCATAACCAAAATTATACAGAAATTTAAAATTTATATGCATGTAGATGAAACACTGGTTTTTGCATACTATTTAAGTGAATGCCATGGATTTTTCTTATCAACATCATAATCAATACCTACTGTACCAACTATATCAAAAACTGTATCAGAAACTACTGTATGTAGTGAAAAATACTAAGGTTTATTATCAATACCACAGGATCGTTTACATTAAAAAAAATCCCCAAGTAGGCGAAGCCTGTACATGATTATGAATTAACATAAGTAATTTGCATGTCCTTAGAGCCCAATTTACCACCAATATATCTCTTGATCGGTGACCTCATGAGGGGAGCAAAACTGAAAAATATCACTGAAGAGCAACAAAAGGTAACTTAAATATCAAATAAACATACAATGTAGTCAACCTGCCACTAAGCAAATCAATTTTCTGATTAGGTTTTTTTTTCAAAATATTTCCTGAAATAAATAAGATTTATTCCCTATATAAGTAATTTTGGGTTTCACAAGCACCTATGTTTGCTGCTACAGGGAAAGGGAAAAGGGTGTTTTTGTAGAAAGTTTGTAGAACCCTATAGCATAAAAAATCATTTCATTTTACATAAAGAAATCATTTGCTAAATTCGATCAAAATGTATCAAAGAACAAGCAAACTGAAACAGTTTAATTTCCCATTAAGGAATTTTATATGTAATTTTTTTCTATGACATATATTTGTAAAACAACTCTTAACTATACAAATTTATAAGTCTTTTAAACTCTACAACATACCTTACCTTACTGCTGTGGCCATTCAAAACGACGTAGAGTTTTGGTTTGCGCAAAGATGTGTAACATAAGCTGTACAACATAGATGTTACAAAATTTTTTTAATATTCATGTTTGAAAATAATATTCATTTTTGAAAAAGAAATAAAAAAATAGGATAGTAGAAATAAATATCTATATCTCCATACAAAACTTAAACAAACAATACCTAATTCACATCTGAAGCTTTCAAACCAGAGAAGGATCAGGATACGAATGCTATATACAAAGAGGTAGAGCGATGTTATGTAAAATCCATAACTGTCAAAAGAACTTTGCCCTGCAATACCTTTACTAAAAGCTTTTATTGACAAACTTTCCATGTTCTACATTTTATACTAATACATACAGGTAGCGAAAATTAAAAATTTATTTATTTAGTGTCCCTTTCAAACAGAATTCGAGGTTATAACTATGTGAATCCTCCAACTTCACTTTAATTATTTAATAGGTTAAATTTAAGGAACATATTCACCAATTATATTGTGATAGAGTTAGGATTCTAAATGATTTAATAATGGTGACTTTTTTCTCTAATTCTAATTAATTGAGTAATCTAACCATCTTCAGAAACTTTTTGGAATATTTTTATCAATATTACCAATATGGTGTACATACAACTCACAAGTAATAATCTTAACCCCAGGTAAATGCCAAGCCATCGTACTACGACTTTTTTAGTTTCTAGCAAGCAGTGTGCTAATGTACATAACATTTTACTTGTATTTTGTGCATAGTGTGCCAGAGTCATCCCAGAATAGTACCAGAAAAAATAGAGAAAGTTTTTAATACATAACGATTTTCATTTTTCTTTTTACATTCCGATTGTATTCATGCAAAAATATGCGTTATGATTGTTTACAGAGACACTGGTTTTTCTATGTACTTATCGCAGATGGCACCTGGAAACAATGATATAACATTTTTAAAAGCTACACCACAACATAATCTATGTTTTATCGTACTTCTTGTAATATCAATGGTGTAGGTCTTATGTATGCTATATTTGTGTTTTTGACAGTCGTCTTCGGCTTAAGAGACTTAATGAATAATCGATTATACATTTTGCAAAAACCAAGTAAATGCAACCTGAAATGTTTTTAACTTCATATAAAAGAACTACAGTAAATATAATATATATCTAAGAGCTTTGTGTATCTAATATCCTGGGACTGAGTTGTGCTAAGTAGTGCTTCTAACAAGCATCAAACAACTGACCTTCACCAGATTAGGGTTTTAACTACTGTGAACTTATTGCAGCAAGCTTTACAACAGTCAGCCAAATCTGATTGAAGCCACATCCATACCGTACCTGCGTTGTATGATTACTAAAGTACACATTCTCTATTTGAAAGACTTTAGCATATTATAATTAATTTTACCTATGTCTTAAATATCTGTCAAAATTACAATAGCGTTTCTAATCAAGTGTATTTTTATTTTTATTTAAAATACAGCTCCTGTTTGAATCTTTATTTTATTTGGCCAAAGTAATAAATTTATTATTTATTAATGACCGTAATTATGATAAGTTGAGGTCAGGGATTATGTATAAATTTTATACTATGAAAAAGAATAATGACAGTGGCTACTTTGTACCTTTTTTGTACCAAGTTCTTTCATTTGGCTAGCCACTAAAATCAAACTCAGATTTATGTTCAGATTCAACATTCAGGAATAAATAAGCTATACCTTTTTCTTCTTAACGTATGGAAAAGTAACCAGTTAGCAGTGATTTGTCGATACCATGTTTTTAACATGTTTTTAACTTAGCACCAGAGTCGATTCTTGTAAAAAATTAATAGATTTTTTTTCCAAAACTTAAAATACTATCAACATACTTTCAACCGCGTCAAACGCTTAACGATGTTTGTACATTTGCAAATATGTAGTTTACAGTGTTAGTGATGGCCTTCAACATGAGAAGGCCATGATTATGGAATGCACAAAGGATAATACACCAACTAATACCCAAGAGCAAAGGTAACAAGAAAATTTAATAACTACCACTATTATTAAAATAAACAATACCTAAATTTGAATATAAATTGAGGAACTGTTAATTAATGCATCATGAAGTAATATCTAGGCTCCAAACGTGTTATTACTTAAGCTGAATAAACAATGGATATTAGTGAGTTCCCAGAGAGTAATTGAGTTTACAGCACTCGTGGGACCTTTAACATTCATAAACAGCAGCGTGGCTTGACTTGGTAATAGGAAATGGCTGTTGTAAGACCTTCTAGAGACCATTTTAAAATCAATTCTTCGTACGTACATTATATTTACCTTCGATCCTATTGTATACAGCCAGAAAAAGTATGACGTCAAGAATATCTCTTGTGATCTCCTGATATAAGTAATTGTTCATATTCTGCTAAAGAAACTAACCCGGTAATTGAAAGTACATTTGGATTGTAAATAATTCTCTGTACTGTTGTTCTCTGTAAGAAAGCACAAAAGTGAATATAGCTAAGCACATCCAAGACCCGATAGAGTTGTATTGTTCATAAATATTAACGACAAAGTAAAATATAATTTGTTTTTTATAATTTACTGAATTAAATATTATTTAAATATATCCCATAAGACATGTACCTCGTAGCATTTATAATTTATAGTTTAATTATATGTTTAGGTATAGTTGTTATTTGTTAAAAAATTACGAAATAAAAAGTAAAAAAATATCTGGTAACGCTTTTAGCGAATTTCCCTATAGGGAAGTAGCTATTACCGTAGGTGGCATGGTAAGACCTAGGCCCGGGACCGATTTACTTTTTCATTTTGATGTCCCCAGAGGCCAAAAACACCATTCGTTCAAATTTTTATATATGTATATATATATATATATATATATATAGATTTATATATATATATACGTCCGTGAACGCGATAACTTGAGTAATTTTGGTCCGATTTTGATGAAATTCGGTTTAAATGTGTAAAGCGGGATAAACTTGAATGAGTTCGCGAACCAGCATGATCGGACCATGGGAACGGGGCTTTACGGGGGGTTTTATGGGGTAAAAATTGGTTTTTCTCACTTTTGACCCTCAAAACACAAAATTTCCCAATTTCTCTTTAGACCTTTTTAAAGAGCTTAAAAAAACAAATAATTTAGTATATAAAAGTATTTTTGTTCGGTTATTAGTAACGGAGAAAATTTTAAAAGTTGTAAATTTAAAATTCCCATGTTATTCTTATGGAGAATATTGTCAAAAGTTGTAGTTTGCTTGTTTATGGATATATTTTGATTAAACTTGGCAAATTTATTTATTTTGTACTAAGCTATCAATATTTTACTCAAAAAAACACTTTATTAGTTTCCTTGTAGCAGCAAACCTAGGTACTCGTTAAACCTAATGTTATTAAAATATATTTAACTGAAAATCAATTCAGACAAATGGAAATTCGCTTAGTCGGCAGGTTTGCTGCGGCGGGGGTATTTTATTATTTAGTCATGAACATTAAATTATATTTTAACTAAAGGAAGTAATTTTATGTTATCCTGGAGAATTGTGCTATGAAATAATGTTGGCAATTGGATGTAAGTTGAATAGTCAATACGAGCTGTTCTAGTATTTTATCATGATATAAAAAACCCCTAAATTTCTTTAACAGTATTGAGGCAACGAACTATCCAGGAAACGCAATATCCAACAAACCTTTAAATATCTTGTAATTTACTTATTAGGGCCTTTGTTATAATTATACGTGAATATATTTTATTTACCCCTGCAAATAAGTTTTAACTGATAAAACTAATGATCCATTGCCAGTTCAGCAATAAGTAAATAGTTGAACTGTGTGTATACAGATCTATTTTTAAATGTTGTACTTTACTATTTTGTTGTTGATGATATATAATGGATTTCGATGCTCGGTTTTCATTGGCAAAACTCATTTTCAACCACACGAAAAATGTGGGTGTATTGGTTGTAAACCTGAACGTTATGAAAAAAGAGCCTCTGCTAATCCTGGTCAAATATCGCCGAAATAAAGATAAAGTTACGACCATTTGTCCACACAGCTAAATGACTCTGGCTATCTCGGACCATTAATTTCAACTTGAACCGGTGTTATGTTCAGACAGGTTTTTTTGCTTATGGGATTTTTTTATTCATTGGTGAATATTATTAAATTTTACATGAATATAGAACAAAACTATTAAGATTTAACTTTTAATATGAAACAAAAAGTTTATTTTTGCCAAAAGTAATAAATTATATTAAAATTAGTTTGATAATCAAATAGTAGGCCTCTATTACTTTATACATTGCAAAAAAAGCTTAAAATAGTGTAAACGAAATCGACGCGTTATTATTTATTACGCTTTTTCAATGTGTAAAATATTCTACACATTGAAAAAGTACAAGATTATGGTTGTTCTTTTGATCGTATGACGAATACCCAGCAACAATCTCTTAAAAGTAAGGTTCTGAGCCTTTTGCCATGTTATCTTACTTTTAACACTTAATTCTTACAAAGACTTCAAAGGAACATAATTCCTTTCCCTCAGCCACTGCCTTAGGTCTTAAGAAAGCTTTCCCCATTTCTTGAAACATACAACAAATATTTATCGTTTATTTAATACAGCAGTACTAACTGAGAAATTTTTATTATATCTTTAAATAAAAATATTTTTTATCATAATAAATATGATTTAACATATTTAATCCATCCGTCACAAACAAAGGTTAAAACGTACACTTAATTAACTAACGCTACATAGCAAAGTGTAATGAGTACTATATCAAGTAAGGAATAAAAAACAGCGACATAAATCATTGGAGAAGCCCTAATCATATACCAATTAGTTTATCGAGGCGTAGATCAGTACAAAAATAAATATCTGGTTTAAAAGTTATTTTTTTATTATTTCCTAATATTACTGAACATCAAAGATAGATAAGAAGTTGTTAGTAATTTACGATCACAAGCAAAGTTCCATCTCCTTTGCTCAAAAAATGATAACCAAACCAATTTAATGTATTAATCTTAAATATTGCAAATATCCAATACTGAATGGGTTGTACATGCATGAAACGAGTTTCCAAAACATCGTTGAAATACCTGCTTTAATTTCAAGACTTGTTATTTTTTAATGACTTCTTGATCAGGATCGAACGTCTTATTAAAATACATGAAAAAACTAAATTATATACGTATAATAACACTTTTATAAATATATTTACACTTATAATGTTGACTCGCAAGGCGGTAAATACATATAAAAGGTGGTAAGTCGTGATCGATTTCGATTGGACAGTCCAATCATCATCAGCAAAATGGCAATCAAATTAATCAAAATATTACGGATGCCATTTTGATTCTTGTCATTCGCCTATTACATTAACATTTGTGGTTTTATAGCAGTAGAAAATTACAAATACCAGTAAATATATAGTATAGATTAAATTTAATCAGTTTTCCAAAGTTGTATTAATAAAAAGTGTTTTTAATTGGCTACAACATTTATTTATATTTTAGAAAAAGTTAAATGACCATTTATAGATTTTCAAAAAGAACCAATTCTTACAAAAGTGTAAAGGTTTATTTCAGAGTTAAAGAATCAGAAGATTTTCTGATTCTGATTCTGAGTTAATCACGCACATTCTTCACCAATATTCAATCTCTTTGCTAAAGGGAGAACTCTTTCCACACCAGTAATGTAACTAAGTTGCGTGATCTTCTATTTCCTTCAATACATCACTAATTAGTACAGCTAATACATAATATACATCCGTATAAATGATTTAAATTGAGCTTGTTTTTAGAGTTTTATTTATTTATTTTTTTTATTATAATTAATTTTATCTTACGTGAATGTTTTTAACCTTAACTACCTAACTAACAACAAACAAATTTTTTATATATTTCATTTAAACATAATGGATTCATGGGGGTTTCATTTTAAGATAACAAGTAATACACATTCCAAATTCGAAATACTGTTTGTACAGTTGTTTATTGAATAATATAATAAAAACATGGTTGATGGCTGCGTGAACCTTAAAAAAGAACTAGTTTCTGAAATTCAAATATTTTTTCCACCGTATTTTTGTAACACGAGTTTAACAAACATAAAATCATGTAACAAATTATTTTCGGAATCACTAATGATTTATATTATTATATAAATATATATTTAAATGCGAATTAAAGTAAGTTTTAACAAAAATACATGATCCAATACAATATCCAAGGCCCTCCAGTTTTAGGTTGAAGTAATCAGAGTTATCGGATTGAACCCCTAAGCCTTACTCCTTAATCTCCCTAATCTCATAAACATTTACTATTGAATGGCACGAGACTGCAAATACAGTTTGATATTTTGTACTGAAGTAGTTATTCCTGACCATTGAAGACAAGATCAAGAGTTCAGACGAAATTGACCATTTAATTTTGACATCATGATCCCAATCGTCTATTGGTGGTGGTACCCATTAACCTTGCAAAGAACAAAACAAAAAAGCTAGAGATCAAATATCAATACCATAAAATGAAACGATAAACACGTGTTTTATTACAGTCCTTTTGGATTAAGACCTTTATGATGGAGAACACTAAATTTCTAAACGGTGTCAGGAAGAGGAGTCTCTTCAAAATTTAAACAAAATGTATTTAGCTTGATCTTCCATAATACCAAAAAGAACGAAAGACAATTTAATGGAATCGTGTTGCTAAGTGATATTAAAAACATAAAAATTTAAAAAAAGATGTCATACGGCGTTGAAAGTAGGTAGTAAAAGAAAGACGGGAAAAACAGTGACATGGTACATAAAGTAATCAGCAACTGCGATGGAAAAGGGGGTGGTGACGGCAATTGCCCAAGTGGTGAGATACGACAAAGTTGTGGACCCAGGAGAAGGAAGCTGTGACGACGGTGAAAAAGGATGCAACGACGACGGTGAAGAAGGATGCAACGACGAAGGTGAAGAATTATGCAACGATGACGCTGAAGAAGTATGCTGCAGCGATGGTGAAGAAGGGTGCTGTGACGACTGTGGAGAAGGGTGCTGTGACGACTGTGAAGAAGAATGCTGCGACGATGGTGAGGAAGAATGCTGTGACGACGGTGAAGAAAGATGCAATGACGACGGTGAAGAAAGATGCAATGACGATGGTGAAGAAGGATGCTGTGACGACGGTAAAGAAAAATGCAATGACGACGGTGAAGAAGGATGCTGTGACGACGGTGAAAAAGGATGCAACGACGACGGTGAAGAAGGATGCAACGACGAAGGTGAAGAATTATGCAACGATGACGCTGAAGAAGTATGCTGCAGCGATGGTGAAGAAGGGTGCTGTGACGACTGTGGAGAAGGGTGCTGTGACGACTGTGAAGAAGAATGCTGCGACGATGGTGAGGAGTGTGACGACGGCGAAGAGGATGCTGTTACTACGGTGAAGAAGGATGCAATGACGACGGTGAAGAAGGATGCTGTGACGACGGTGAAGAAGGATGCTGTGACGACGGCGAAGAGGATGCTGTGACGATGGTGAAGAAGGATGCTGTGACGACGGTGAAGAAGGATGCTGTGACGACGGTGAAGAAGGATGCTGTTGCGACGGTGAAGAAGGATGCAATGACGATGGTGAAGAAGAATGCTGTGACGATGGTGAAGAAAGATGCAATGATGACGGTGAAGAAAGATGCAATGACGACGGTGAAGAAGGATGCTGTGACGACGGTAAAGAAAGATGCAATGACGACGGTGAAGAAGGATGCTGTGACGACGGTGAAGAAGGATGCTGTGACGACGGTGAAGAAGGATGCTGTGACGACGGCGAAGAGGATGCTGTGACGACGGTGAAGAAGGATGCTGTGACGACGGTGAAGAAAGATGCTGTGACGACGGTGAAGAAGAATGCTGTGACGACGGTGAAGAAGGATGCTGTGACGACGGTGAAGAAGGATGCAATGACGACGGTGAAGAAGAATGCTGTGACGACGGTGAAGAAGGATGCTGTGACGACGGTGAAGATGGATGCTGCGACGACGTTGAAAAAGGATGCTGCGCGATGTTGAAGAAGGATGCTGCGACGACGGTGAAGAAGGATGATTTGACGATGGTTTCCCCTACCGTGGGCTATAGTGGGAAAATAAATGATTTCATAAATGTTATTAGTGTTTTGTTTTATATATTTACATAATAGCAGTAGTGTGTATATATAATAAATGAAAAAAAATCTGATAACTTTGCTTTTTAATCGTTTGAAGATAGCTTGTCAAATATATAAATTTTATTAAAGACTTGTTCAGATGTTGTACGATTATCACTATAACTCGTAAAAATAACGCTAGGAAACTGTTTTAAAGAGGTTATTACATTTTAAACTTTTTATTTTTACTTTTTTTTATTGTTGTTAGATATTTTATATAAAAAATACACTAGAAAATTAGGAAAAAATACTCAACTTAGTCTATGTTGGTAAAAAAAGACCATATATTGTGCAATGGATAAATAATATTATCATTCAAAACCACTACTTAAATTTAATTTCAGAACATAATTTGATACAAAGTGTTAGTGCTACCACATTTTGTTTCAAATTTAACTACAAATTGCATCCATTAAATTATGGCTATATATGGTACAAATTACAATACAATTAATTTTCTTTGAATCTGCCGACAATTATTACGTTATAACGATTTCAAATCGCTTGAAATAATAATGGCTATTTCATTATTTAAATAATAATCTACACTGTAGAGCCTAATAAACGATTAAGTGTTAGAGTTTACCTGTAACTCGTTATTAGCAGTATTTTACGATGACCTTATCATTCAAAAACCTATTAAATATCTTTAAAACCACTTCGTTAATAAATATCTACAAATTAGACGAATAAATATTAGTCGTTTACCTTTAGCTCAGCTGTAGACTATGTCTCTAGAGAAATCAACTTGTCCCATGGTACAGATTCATCATAAACTTGATGCGAACATTTATACCTTTGAATTAAATATAAACTAGGCCTAATACTATAAAACGTTGATCAAAATGTGCCTTTGTCAATTATTTAGTCTCACAATGAGGCACTTCACATTATATTTTATTTCAAAATGCAATCGTTATATATTTTGATATAAACAAGTTTGGGAGGTTTTGGCATATTTCACGATGCACAGTTAAAATTTATTGATTAAAATTAGAAGTAAACTGAAATGATAGAGTCTACTAAGAAAGGTTGTACTTTAGATGAAAAGAGTATAGCAATACCAGGAAGAGACCAGACCTTTTTGCAACAATAAAACTTAAAAAATATTTTCTGGTGTTTGAACTTGCAAATTACTGTATATACATATAAATGTATTCACAAATACACATTGAATTGCTTTATTATGAATCTAAAATGTAATAGTGTTTATAAAGTTTTATATGACGCAAATTAGGCCATTTGTAGACGGCCTCCTAGTGTGGGAATGGCCACATAACCATTACATGGCAATCTGCAGTCAGCGTGGGGTACAATTACGATTACTTGGGGTAAGATTTTTTAAAGATTGTTTTGTGAAATGTTGCCAATATGTATTGATTTATTTTTATTCTCTGAATCATTTGGAATGTAGACCAACAACTAGAAGATCTTCTCTTAAGAAAGTCAAGGTATAGCCACATAGCTTGCTCTTGGTGATTGACAGAATTTAACCAGACCTGGGTCTGTATATATCAGTTTATGCAGTCTGCTTGAGATCTGCTGTTATACTCACGACTGATAAAAGTTTTAATATATTTCTTGAAATATAACGATAAATTATCCTAACAGAAACAGCTGGGATGAAGTTTTGTAAAACATGTGTAGTTTTTTTATAATTTGATTTGGAAGAAGTTTCAATGAAACGTACATTATAAAATCGTATCCTCCAAAAACGTAATACATAAACTATTACGTGCCATTATATGATCCCGTCTCAATACCATTGACAATTGTTACTTTTTATTGGTTTTATTGTTATAAAATGATTAAGTATTTAGTATTCTACTATTTAGTATGCACAATCAATAATCAAATAAATTAAGGTAATTTGGTGTTGCCTTGTCTAAGATTAATTTTACTTGCCATAGTACAACTTACTCTTCTAAAACTGTAAAAGGCTGTTGACTATATTCAAATCAATTTTCTTTCTAGGATGCTAAGCACGATCCCGGACACGTTTTTCTCATTACTTTAGGTTACACCTAGGGGTTGCAGCATTATCACATGTACAAAATCCGGGACCTCTGGAATGCAAGTCCCGCGCTCTAGCCACTAGACCAGCTCGCTCCCCTCACAGATTTACAAGTAGCTGTACCTCTAATAAAATATTAGTTTGACAATTATTGATGCTAGAAAACCTGATAAGGTGTTTTTTTCCTTTTTGAAAACCTTAGGCATAGCTCATTTGTTATACAAGTAATGGCATTATTCACCGACGACTTTTTTTTTCATATTACCAAGTCCAGCCAAGATCCGGTTTATGAATGTTAAAAGTCCCGCGGGAGCTGTGAACTCAATCACTCTCAGGAAACACACTAAATGTGTTTAATCAGCCGAAGTAATTATACCTTGTAAGCCTAGACATCTCTTATATGGTAATAAACTTACAAAAGGATACTGTTTTTAATTTCAATCAGTGTAAAACAAGTTGCATGGTGCTGAAATCTTTATTAATTTAGGTGATTTTCTATTATCAATAAATACATGTAATCATTTTGTGTGTATTAAACAATAGTATTTTTTTTATTCTATTGATATATTAAACTTATATAAGCAGTATACATGTTGTTTAACATAGCGATGCT
This sequence comes from Macrosteles quadrilineatus, assembly GCF_028750875.1. Lineage (NCBI taxonomy): Eukaryota > Metazoa > Arthropoda > Insecta > Hemiptera > Cicadellidae > Macrosteles > Macrosteles quadrilineatus. Next base: position 64,825,303 of record NW_026542597.1, read on the forward strand.
AATAATAGCTTGCCAACATAAATTTTCTGAGATTAGATAGGTGTACTTTGTTGGACATTTTTCGTTAGGTTACCATACAATTTTTATATTAGTTAATAGTCTATACCAATGTAAATGTGTTGATAAAAATATACAAGTCTCTACACTGATTATAATATTATGTTTTAAGGAAAATGTTACAGTAAATTTAAATAAACTTAAATGTTTTGTAAAAAATCTAATTATCTTTTAAAAGCATGACGTAATATCAATTCACCTATAGTTACTGATTTTCATTAATTTCAATCAATATTTGATGGCCGAAAGGTTGGGTTATGCACGTCCTTGGTTCTTTGTAATTAACAGATAAAAAATTAAAGTAGTTTTTAGTGTATCCATTTTTAGAAAACTAGGGAGTAATTTTTAATCAAAAATTGGATTTAAATGAGGTGCTAACTCTATTGTTTAAGTGGAAGAGAGTGAATTAGTGTCATCCTAATTTACTGAGATGACCTTACTTTTGTTAGCACGGATTATTTTGGTAGGTTGAAACTGATTAGTAGTTAGGCCTAAGGCCTTCCTCCTTGGTTTACCACAATCAAGATGACTTAGGTGAGGAAATTAATCGTTGTATATTACGTAAGCCTTCTGAACTTTTTACTCATAATGCTATGCAAATATATGATTCATAGTATGTTACTTATATTTGTCATGTTGATATTTTATATTTCAGTGTATCTTATAGTAATACGTGTAAAATATAATAAATTAATAATTGTTCTGTATATTATAGTATAAATAATAATACATTTTGCAAAGGAATGACTTAAAATTTCCATATGATACAAAAAAGATCTTCTTAATCAAAATATGAAAAGGTTAAAAATTAACACTATAAATGAATGAACAGTAGCATTGTTGTTATTTTAATAAACCAACATTAATATGATTATAATTGTTTATAAGAATTTAGTGTATTTAATAAAAAAATACTGAAAACAGATTAATGATAAAAACTTGTTTATTAATAATCTAGTTTTTAGAATTAAATTTTGATTAACTGTTATCTAGGTTTTTTTTTAAAAAAAAAACCCTTAATAAATCACATTACTATATACGAATAAATCCCTGTATACCACTGGTATCATTATTAGAAAAATAATCCCCATTTAGTCAAATATAAAGCCTAACACTTATGGCAAATATTATTTTAGATTTGTGATATGTGCTCATTTATCAAAATTTTAGTCACATATAACTGTTGTATCACACATTAGTACAAACTTCAACAGGAACACGTAAGGGTTGAAGCTGGTTATAATCGTATAATTACGTCAATTTTAAGGGGTTTTCGGCTGCACGTGCAACACATTTCAATTGTAGGAATACTTCGTTTGGAGTGTATAAATTAGGCTAACTTATCATAATCGTGAAACTTGTTTTACATAAATGATACTGTTAACAGTAAAAGAAAAAAAATACCAAATTATAAGTTTATAAAATTAAAACTTTTAGTCAAAATCTACATGGTAACCAATAAATAATTGGGTAAAAAATAAAGATTTATTAAGATAAAATGTTCAGCTAAGTAGTCAAACAAATAGACACCATATTGTATCAGAGATTGAAGACTGAGGATGGATTCTTGACCCAGCATAATTATGCGACTGGGAAAACAAGATTGCCAAAAACAGATTTGTTTGCCTAAATCCGTTCTGCGTCTGATTGAGTGAATCATAAAATCAAACATCTAGAGTGGTTTAGACGTAGTCATATATTAAACCAAACTCTTTTTGTGGAAATTGTAAACAATAGAAATATAAGTTCCACGTCCATCATTCAGATCTGTTTTTGGACTCTTCCGAAGCTTTGAAAAAATATATTAAAATTGATCTAAGGAATTTGACTGAACTAGATTCTTAAACCCATACTACCTTATTACATTTTGTAAGAATTTTAAGTATTGGGAAAGTCCAAAACATTGTAACTTATGCAATGATAAAAAAATATTACATGAAAACTTTATTTTCATAGCATGTGTTGGAATGTAATTAATAAACAGTTTAATGTAGTGATCATTGTGTCTACTACAATGCACCAGATTTTCGCTGAACATGTTTAATGTTGCTTCGATATCTTAACATTTGAAAAAGTGATGTAAAACTTTATACATGCGAATACAAATTATTGGAAAAATACTGGAAATGGAAAGTATAATAAAAAATGTATATAATATTAAACATGAAGCAGACAACAAATAATAAGTAAATAAAATATATTTTTATGATCATACAGTCTCCAAATATAAAAATAAGGATATAATTTAGGTCAAAACAGTGTGATCACTGTTTCGTATATTTATAATCCTTTCGAGATAATGATAAGATTTAACACAGATTTGCGTATAATATTTACTGTTAACTAGTATTATTTTCAATTAAAACCAGGTTCATAAAAGTGATTTTCACATAATTCACATTTTCACTTACAACAATATTATTAACTGTTGAGTTTTTTTTTTTTTTTTTGCACATGACTAGTTAAAATTAACCTAAATAATTGTGATTTTATATGCCTTTACTGATTATTACGGGGATTCTCAAAAATGACAAATTATAAGTGTGGGCGATGTTGAACTTTCTATTTGAATCCTTAACACAAACCCTTCCTAGTTGGTTTGTAATAAAGAATTTTTTTATTGTCACAAAGTCAATATAACTACTGGGATAGAGACACCTCATTAAACAGATTTACACCCCATTTGCATAATTGTTTGGACGTTCAAGCTCTTCTTGGAAAAACAAATAGCCTTTGATCCTTGCTAATCTGGATCCTTTGGTTAAGCGGTTTTTATTTTTTTATTTCTAAAGACGTTTAGTTTAGTATCCATTCACCTCGAGGAAGTTTTTATATAGTTTTCTAAAGTGCTGTTTATCTTTAATTTTGCTATTAATTAACTCGTTAAAAAGATTCCAAATAGTCATTATACAGATGTTGTATGTATAAGCTTAGTGCATAATAGTTATAGCTGAATGCTGTTACTGACAAGTATGCCCTCTTACTCAGCAAACCAGTACTGGGAGAATAAATTATTCTAAATATAACATTAAATTATCTGGCTTTGTATTTTAAGCTCACGATCATACTTTATTAAAACTGTGAACAAGTTACAATGCAAATCTCGATTTGAAAGTTTATGTTTAATAGTCAGTTACCACACATTTTCATAATAAATGCAAAATTATTGATGTAGTATTTTCTATTACAATAACCAAGTAAGATCACCGACAGTACTTGTGAATGTTTTGTGGTCCTAAGATTTTACTGTCATCCAATATGTATATATATATATAAATTTTTGTTCTTAGATTTGAACATAATAAGGTACCGGTATGAAATATAAATACCTAGCTTTATCCTGGTGAATGCAAGATATGCAAGCTGGAGTAAGGATTTATCTTATCAAACATTTTCAAACTTGTAGCTATGCAATGGCTTTTCATAACCATAATTCAGACTGTAAGTGCTGTGTCTCATAGAGAAATCACTATGATGCAGATGTAACATAGACTTGATGCAAACGTTTTTATTTTGAAATAAATAATTTAATATAATAAAAAAAAATTGTATGGGCTTTTATAACCTTTCCCAGTTTACCATTTTACATTATTTTAAAATGCAGAAGTTATACATAATAGCATTTATAAGTTATTTAATTGGGTGTTAATTTACAATATTCAGTCAAGGCTTTAATATCCGTACGATGGAATTTATAATATAAAAAAAGTAGTTTCGGCCTACTAACATCAATTGAAAGTTTGAGTGCACTACGGAAAGTAAGGACAGGTTTGTACCAACAATACCTTTTACAAAGGCTCTGTCTTGTGAATGTCCTAACAAAAAGCCTAATTGTAATACTAATTGATCCCCTGGCATACTAGTAAAGCTGTGATATTCATTATCTAAAGAGTCTGGTTATTATGAATTTATATGTGTAATTAATTTCAGTTGTTGCAAAAGTGGAGATTAGATTGGATTTGGATTTCTTATTTGTATATTTTAGTATATCGTTAAAGAGTACATATTAAAATAACATTGGAATTTTGGTGATCAGTAGGCTGAGAACTTGAAGGGTTTCAAAATAGGTGTGTGCCTATGTCCATACGTTTTATATTGCCTCTAATTCTGAAATATTTCAGCTCGTTAAAATGCCATGATACAAACATACAATCTTTGAAATTGTTGATATTATAAGTAGGTATGGATAAATGTGACTTTAAAGTTTAGCATTTTTTTTTTATTTCAACATTATAATTTCTATGTAGCTTTGGCTTAACCCATTAGTTGTACAAATAACGCAATACTAAATTTATTTGTGTAAATTGAACTCTGTTTATTCAATTATTCATTAATCATGTCACACCTATATCTGGAGAATGCATATCGAGCTTTTGATGATAATGTTGAACTAATACCCACCTGCATTAACTGAGATAACTGTGTCTACACTGTATGTTTTCGTATGTTACGACTTAAGTAATCACGAATATTTTATTTTAATATACATATGCTTACTTAGAACTTATAAGCCTCTACAACTATAATATCATTTAAGTTTTTAGGAATTTTCTGCTGAGTGGATGAATTACGAGTTTAAAATGGTTAACAATAGTCCTGCAGAATTTTTAACTTCATACTATTATATCGTCATACTCAATATACAGATTTTAAGAAAATCCAGCAAAGAATATTTACGAATATAGAGTTTATGGTAGCCTTTGATGTCGAGAAAAGTAGAATGTCATTGAAAATCAGTGATATAAGATCAGGAGGTAACTACTTTGTTTAAGACGAAGAGCCTGAATAATTGATTTTCAGCAAGCCTGAGGCTTACTTCCTTGGTTTACCTCGACGGAGTTAACTTTAGTGAGGAAAACAATCATTTTACAGCCTTTAAAACTTCAGTTATATTTTATACTAATAAAAATATGAAAATTTCAGATTGGTTTGTAATGTAAGAGAATGTATTAACATAATCTGTTTAATTAATTCAACCATTTATAATAAAGAAGAAATTCTGATAGCACGGTATAAATGGATGAAACCGTAGTCAATGGTTTGATGTAAAGTGACAAGTATCGAGAAATATCGATTCGGTCCAACCCACTACACAGTTCTCAACAGTTTCATGTGGTTTGTGTAGTTTGATTTGTATAGTTGTTTGTGAACTACAAAAGTTGTAAAATATTTCTACTACACTACACTACATTTGCGTTGAACATGTTTGCTGTTGTTGAGATACGTAAACATAGTTTTATGTATATGCAGGTAAGTGATATGAAACACATGTAGCGGAAAAAAAAACAATGAACACAACTAAATTTATATTATTTATAACCTATTCAATTTCTGTAAACATAAATAATGTTATTCAACGCTATTAGTCATGTTTATACATTTTTAGACACTTAGTTCCTTAAAAATTTACAGTCGTAAAACAAAACATTACGATTAATAAAATTAGTTTACATAATCCACGTTTATAGCAATAATACATTTGAAAGAAATCTTTTTTTTTATAGTATTACCAGCTTATGTTAGCCAATAAGTGTTGGTGAATAAAATGTAATTTTTCTTTACTGTCCTAGAAGCTGAAATCATTGTTAAATTACGTAAGAGACGAATTTGAAAATTCGTACGTAAGATCGTTGTGATGTTGTTATAACCATAGATACATACATTTACTTTTTACTAACATAATGACTTTGTAATATAAGCATGCATGTAACTTCATGTCAAACTTGAACATGCGATGTATGACGTGAAAACAAATATTCAACCAAATACAATTTGGTACAATAACAGAGTCATGTTAGTTACTGGGATAGAGACACTCAATTAAACAGCTTTACACCCCATTTGCATGATTGTTCGGATGTTCAGACTATTCTCGGGAAAATAAATAGTCTCCGAAGCTTTAGATGTCACAGTATTTAAAAACATTATCTTTGTTTTAGCTAAACATATTTAGTTTAATTATTATTTGTTTTCATTGTGTATTTATGCAATTCGCATAGTACTGTTTATCTCTAAAATAACCATAACGTAATGAATCTGAGTAGCTACTGTATTTAAGCTTAGTTTATGTGTGTTGTAATGCCAATATTCTGTGAACAACATAACGGTTAATTTCTGATGTGAAAAACAACTATTTTAAAGGACTTAATTTTTGATCATACTTTGTTGAATACTGTTAAAATTAAAATGTTGATGTAAAAGTTTAGGTATCAGCCATTACACATAGTCACCAGTTAGGAATTTAAATGTTAATAAAAACATACATAATCCTTGATTTATTGTTCCCTAAAACAATAATCAATGCAGCTCACTGATACTACTTGAGACTGTTAGACCCACACTGACCATGGATTGCCTAAATAAAGGTTATGCAGCAATTCAAACAAATTAAGTCTTTTCCAATGGCCTTCTCTACAAATGCTTTAATTTCAAATAAATGTAAAATATCTAAGTTAATATTGTATACACTTCACAACGGTACCATGCAATAAAACATAAAAACTTAAATCAAATTATTATAGAATTTATATGGAAAGTTTACTTGAATTGTTAAACAAATCAGAATCATCCCAGTAATCTGTGTACATTATATAAAGTAATATTAAGTATTATAAACATTTCAATAATACTTTTTAAACCTTTGGAACCTTTCATTGTTCAAAGTTCATTTTTGGTGATAGTTTTTGTTTTATTTAAGAGATGACTACATAAATCTTCCATCATGATTAATAACATAGGTAGATGGATTTTACTTCTTTTTGATTTATAAGTAACCAAATTTGTCTTGGTACGAAATTTAATATTTCAAATTATAATGCTATGCACAAGTAGATAATTTAATAGTTATAAAACCTATCGTTTTACACTTCGATAAATAAATTGCGTTTTTATTAAGCTATCGTATATCAGATACAATGTACTGTAAAAAAAGCTTTTGTAAAATATTTGTTATTAAAGGTAAACTTTTTTTCTCGAAATATTTGTTATGAAACGAAACTTTCCAAATAGTCATAAATACAATAAAATACCCCAGTTTACAAAATGTGAAATCTTTAATTCCTTAATAAAGTTAGCTTGTTCACAGAGGTAAACCTAGGAGAAAATGCTGAGGACTCGCTCCTGATCAATTATTCAGCTCTTCGTCCTAAGCAAAGGAATTACCACCTGATCCTAAAGCTAAAATGTTCAGTTAAATATTACTTTTACGAACATTTATGTCGTGGAATATGCTTTTTCAAAACAACATTTGCTGGTTTCTCCTTAGCTCTGTTTTTGACAGAAGCAGGAACGTGCATAGCCTATTGTAGTCCCCATTAAATTGGTTAAAACTGTAGCTATATGTAAATTATACTAAGTTCCATTATTACTGTCATTACTACAATTACCAATGATATTGGGACGCCTCTTAATCGTATTTCAACCCAAGTGTGATTTATAAATTGGTGTACAAAGCAGTAAAACGCCTCGTGTAGCCTTGTTACTGAATGTGACTGCTTCATTATCAAGGAGTATTTATCAAAAGCCCAATGATCAAGGACAGCTTGGTACAGTTTCGACTCCTAACTATCCAACCGATCAAAATGGAGAATTTTTAGTTACCACGACTCAGCTACCCTGGGTGGTTATTATATGTTCTAAACTTCATTATTCTTTATCAATAATATACTGTTATTGATGTTCAAAAGAGAAATGTCCTATGAAAAAAAAAACATCATATGTCATTATGATAGTACATATTATTTATATATTTTTAATCAGCATATCAAATTATAAAACAAACATTTCACATTATGTAAAGATGAGTTATCTCAGTAAGAGAAATGGAAATTCACTTTAAATTAGTGTTGCCACGTTATACTGCCTGAAGTTTGCTGATATAAGTTTGACAAAAATTGGATAACATACATAATATGTATATCTTAGAATACAAAATTTAGTGAGAGTTTTTTATGTGTAAGATAACATATTGATCACGAACTGAATTCAAACATAAAGCAAATAATAATTGCGATTGCTGTTATTGAAATAATAAAAACAAACTGTAGGCCTATACATCTGTAGATTCAGAACCTTAGAACCTTTAGGCCTATGAGGTGTAATATTTTGGCTAACTTAGCTTATAGCTTATAATGTCAGTGAGTTTCCTTCAACTAATTAAGTTCTTGCGGCAACATTGAAATTTATAAACAGGATCGTGACATGGCTTGGAAAAGGAAAACAATCTTTTGTGACAGATTCTTTATGCAAATAATAAATTTGGATATTTGTAGATTTGTATATAATAAATCGTCACCATAGAACAAACGGAATAAGTATCTTATAAAGGGTTAGTTTTGCAAGTCTCAATATTTAGTTCAGTTATATTTATTAATATAAAACTTAGCCATGATCTTGTACGTTTATAAAGTTTACAATATTAAGTAGATATGCGGATATTTTGTTGGTTAGAATATTGGCAACATATTCAGTTATTCAACATCCTTGTGTAAGCCAAGCTAACCGATCTGTTTTGATAATAAATATTCCAGCTGCACGCTTTGCTCTTGTGCCAGGGGATCACTTTTGGATTACAGTAAGTCTTATCGTAACTACACATAATGCAACTGCGAGTTTATTAAAATATATTAAAAAGTAGTAACTGTAAAACCAGTTAACAACCATTAAACGTGTTTCGAAATGGCAAGTTTAGTTTTCGCATACAAAATAAAGTATTCTAAGTACCTCGCTGTTTGATCTATTATATTTGGTTAAGTTGGTTTTTTTACTATAAAGATTTGTTTTAATTTTGAAATGATAATAAAACAGGAAAGGTACAAAATACCAATTGTATCGGCACTAAAAAATCATTAGCACATTTGTGCCATTTGTTTATTAACAAACAATTTGCAATGATCCTTTTTAGCGAATTTCCCTATAGGGAAGTAGCTATTACCGTAGGTCTCATGGTAAGACTTAGGCCCGGGACCGATTTACTTTTTCATTTTGATGTCCCCAGAGGCCAAAAACACCATTCGTTCAAATTTTTATATATGTATATATATATATATATATATAGGTATATATATATATAGATTTATATATATATATATATGTGACCGTGAACACGATAACTTGAGTAATTTTTATCCGATTTTGATGAAATTTGGTTTGAAGGTGTAAGGCGGGATAAACTTGAATGAGTTCGCGATCCAGCATGATCGGACCATGGGAACAGGGTTTTATGGGGTAAAAATTGGTTTTTCTCACTTTTGACCCTCAAAACACAAAATTTCCCAATTTTTACCTAAACCTTCTTAAAGAGCCTTAAAAAACAAACAATTCAGTATATCAAAGTGTTTTTGTACGGTTATTGGTTACGGAGAAAACTAAAAAAATTGTAAATTTAAAATTCCCATGTTATTCTTATGGAGAATATTGTAAAATGTTGTAGTTTGCTTGTTTATGGATATCTTTTGATCAAACTTGGCAAATATATTCATTTTCTACTAAGCAATAATTATTTTACTTAAAACACAAACTTTATTAGTTTCCTTGTAGCAGCAAACCTAGGTACTCGTTAAACCTAATGTTATTTAAATAGATCGATTGAAAATCAATTCAGCCAAATGGAAATTCGCTTAGACGGCAGGTTTGCTGCGGCGAGGGTATTTATTATTTTACTAGCTGTAACCCGCGGACTTTGCCCCGTTTAACTTCTTAATTTTCAAGATTATCTCGTTCGCATGGCTCAATCACGTCCTGGTTGAAGTTTGTTCGCTACGCTCACTCACCTTTAGGTTGGAGCTCGTTCGCTACGCTCACTCACCTTTAGGTTAGAGCTCGTTCGCTGCGCTCACTTGCCTTCAGGTTAGCTCGTTCGCTACGCTAACTCGCCTCCAGGTTGAAGTTCGTTCGCTACGCTCACTCACCTTTTGGTTGCAAATTAGCTGTTGTCATAAATGTAAAAGAAATAATAGTGCTGCACCCTGTTGGTAATCCTTGTAACTTTAATGCTATTGAACATCATAGAACAGAACCAACTTGTTTAATTGAAACAGCTGTTAAGATTCAATAATTCCATTTCTCATAAGGTTAACATGGGAAACTCCAGAGCCACTGGGGCGGAGCCCGAAAGGATTTTTGAAATAAGAATATGCCTATATGTTAATCGGGAATGTGAGTTATCATCATGCCAAATTTCAGCCCAATCCGACCAGTATCTTTCGAGTTTACTTTTCCCATACACACATACACACATTCAGCAACCACCTCTTTTTTATAATAGTATAGATAGATATGTTGACTAAAGAAAAGAAAAATTATAACCTTTTATTTTGAGTTTAAATTACTCAAACCTTTAAAGACCAAATAAAATTTATAAAAATGTAAACTATGTGGACAATTGATTATGTGAACAAGAAATTGGAGTTTGACTGAAAATATAGGACAATATATTTGTGTATGTCGTAATTAGGAATGGTGAAGTAAACGATTTTAATTATGATCTACTAACCATAAATTAATGCATGGCTGGGTAAACTCTCGTAAATCTCCTATGATTTCCCTTAGGAACATACAGTTACTTGCAAAGTTTGTTGTAACTATAGGTCGAAGTTTACAATCACCATACATATTATTACCATGATTATCTAACATGTTAGTGAAACACTTTTCTTAACAATCTCACCCCAAGCAATCGTTACTGTCGGACCCACACTGACTGCAGATTGCCTCTATAATGGTAATGTGGCCATTCCAACACTAGGAGGCCGTCTACAAATGTCCTTATATGCGTCATATATCACTTGAAAACTCTAGACACTTTTAGATTTATGATAATGTCCCCTGATATGAGTTTGAAATGTATCTTAGTACCAATTATCTTACAACATAAATTGCAACCCAAACTATTTAATTTGCTACACGTATGCCTAAATTTATTTAACAAAATTAATACATAGTTCTTTGAACATGGAAATATAAAGCTTAACTTACAAACTACATTTTTTGGCTTTAGTGTTACAAAACTGCACAAGCCCTCCCACTTTTGTTATAATCCAATTATCTCACATGTAAATACCATTAATACTGTATTCGATTATTTTGTAAATTATTTTATTGTATTGAATTATCATTCAATCTTTACTTGATTCAATAACTAAATAATCAGCACTCAATCAACTAATAATTAACTAAGCCACAGTGAACTTATTATGTGACTAAGCTTAACCATAGATAAAACATACTCCCTTAGTAGATTTCTCATCCTTATGGAACAGCTGAAGACAATTTTATTGTTAGTTCATGTACGGTTTATGTAGAGGTCGTGTTTTGTTTACAATTTGTTTCCCGTTATTACAACCATTTAAAACCTCGTTTAACCAAATAATACGATATAATCATAAACAATAACTTGTCCCCTAGCTTTATAACCAAACAGTAAAGCACAAATCAAGAAATTAACCCTAAAATAATGGAAACAAAGTTTTATCGACACTAGCGCCTTTGTGTCACGTACATGAACTAGACACGAAAAACGTGCTTCAAAATTTACAATGGGATGAGAAGTCTACTTGTGTTGGTTAGTCTATGGCTTAACCCATTTATGTCAAAATCTAAATATATAAAAGGCAAAGCCCTCACTGACTCACTGACTCACTGACTCACTGACTCACTGACTCACTCATCACTAATTCTCCCACTTCCCATTTACCTAGGAGGCTGAAATTTGGTACACTGATTCTTTAGGCATTAAATAGGAAAACTAAGTAGTTTTTATTCTTCGGACTCTCGGGATCCGCCCCAGTGGCTTTGGAGTTTCCCATGTTAACCTTATGATTTTTCATATTTAAAAGGAATTAATGAATCTTAACAGCTGTTTCAATTAAACAAGTTAGTTCTATTCTATGATGATCAATAGCATTAAAGTTACAAGGATTACCAACAGGGTGCAGCACTATCATTTTTTTAATTTATGACAACAGCTAATTTGCAACCAAAAGGTTAGTGAGCGTAGCGAACGAACTTCAACCTGGAGGCGAGTTAGCGTAGCGAACGAGCTAACCTGAAGGCAAGTGAGAGCAGTGAACGAGCTCCAACCTAAAGGTGAGTGAGCGTAGCGAACGAACTTCAACCAGGACGTGATTGAGCCATGCGAATACTTATGAAGTTAAACGGGGCAAAGCCCGAGGGTACGGCTAGTGCGAGTATATATCGTAAATAAAGTAAAATAAGATGTGGCTGATTATGAAACGTAATACTTAAATGAGACATAGTGTTTATAATGTTTTGAGTATAGGAAGTGTTTTATTTCGAAGGTTAACTGTTCGCATAAAGTCCATGATGAATCTGTACGATGGGGCAACGAGACCTCTCTAGAGTCAAAGCCAACAGCTGATCTAGAGCATAAACTATGCATATTCCTGAAACGCTGTTCCGAGAATATATCTTCCATCTGACTATATATCATCAATGTGTATCATCAATATAAACACAAAGCTATACAAATTTCCAAGTAAAAAAAAATTAGATATAGTCTTAAAATATGATTATCATAGGTATCAATTATAAAATCCTTAAAATTCAGTTTAAAGACCAGCTCCCTTATCGGGAATATCGGGATTTTTTTAAAACTAAGAATAAATAAGCAATGTATTTTTAGTAATCATAGTAGAATTTAAGAACAGTACATTTGTATTACAATAAGCTACTTCAATGTAGATACAATGTTAGAGTTCACAAAAGTATTTGGTTATGTAGTATTTAGAGGGTCACACAATTGTTTTACCTAACATTAATCAATTCAACGCTCGTGATAGAAGATATGTATTCAGTTTATAATTTATATACATTTTGTTCCTTATTAAAAGGCGGATTAATAGGATAATTCAATGGAAAACTAGAATAATGCAGTCTGTTGTAAAGTCTAAAAATATTTTCTATAAAGCTACGATTACCTTTATGACTCTAAAACTTAATTGTAGTAAATGGTTAGTATGCAAGGTATGTGACACAATGTAACGCAAACATACTGAAAAATATAGTATTTAGGTATTTTTACAATCATATTTCGTTCAAAATGATTTTAATTTCCACTTCAGCCCCCTTTTACACGATACCTCATTTTAATTTGCTGAAATCTATAGGTATCTTTTGACTGTCCGAGGAAATGAAAATACTTCAGCTACATCCTAGGCGAATGAAACCGGTATCGGTATTTATTAAAATGTTCATGAAAAAATCTTTAGAAACCCTAACAAATTTAAAATTTAAAATTTTATTATCCACCCTACTCTTAGGCTAGACTTTAAAGTATGAAAGTATATACTACTGATTTTAACACTAAGCTGGTTACGTACACAGTTCTACATATTGCAAACTGTTATGGACATTTTTTTCACCGCAAACCAAAAAGTGTACTATATAAAATGATTTGTTTGATGTTATTTTGAATTTGATACTATCATGGTTAACCACTGTGTCTTTCGTTGGTCCTTGTCTACATACACTGACGTTGTATTAAAGTTGCTGATATTTTTTACTACAGTCATAATATTTTCAGTGGCTTGTAGCGTATTAATATACTATATGATATTGAAATTTGTTAGTATAACTCTCGTGCATAATTTATAATTTTAATTAATTTATTTCATTTAGTAAAGCCTGGGTTTTATCATAAACGGTTTTTATTAAAATTCTATGTGGATAATATTTAATGAGTAGTCCAAATCAACCTAATATATTATTAATGTTTTATACATTTTTTTTACTAAATAACTTCAGCTATTGATAAGGGTTTCTTGAATAGATTTCCAAGAGACAAAGAAAATTGATGTCCTAATGCCGTCGCAGCCCTGCTGAGTTGATTAGAGCCGAGGTAATTTGGAGATATTGACTGGAAGTCAAAGCAAATTTGATCGTCTTGGTTCAGATTTACTTAACTTCAAAACTTAATAATCCTGTGATTTTCATATTACTTTACGTACTAAAGTATCAATGAATTTAAGATTCAACCACACAAATTATTAAACTTTTATGCATAATAATTCTATAAAAAATATTATCAGAGGTATATTCAAAATTGCTTAAATATTAATATTCCACTTGATTTGTATAATCCGTCTCAATATTATGTAATGTCAAGGAATTGAAAAGCATTTAGCTTTGTAAACAATGAAAATACCGTTTTGACACGGCACTCACCAGAAGACCAAGATTTTATTGATGCCAGCAACCTTAGTCATATACAAATTAAAAAAGTTTAAATCTTTTCTGGGAGATAAGGGTATGCTATTAAATTAACTTAAAAAAAATAACTCAAAAGAACTTTACCTATTTATAATTACCTATTCAGTCGTACAAACCAAGCCTCATGTTAAAAATATTCCTTAAATCTAAAGTCTTAGTACATAACTTTAGTCTTTCTACAATATTCCAGCTTAATCAAGGTCTAAACATTATAGCAAACCAGCTTGGTAATCATTGGACCAGCTCAGTCCAATGAAAAGACTATATATTTACAATTGTATTTTTAAAGGGCACGTCATCTTGTGGGTAGTTAATGAACCGTCGCTAACAAGTAAACAATATAGTTAGTTAATAATATAGTCAATGAATGTTAATAATGAAATAAACCAAGATAAAAAAAGGTTCAAAACCAATAATTTCAGATTGACGAAGTTTTCCGAGGGTTAAGAAGACAAAGAACGTAATGAGCACTGGCTTTCACTTTCCTCTAAGGCCGCTTACATTCGCATTTCACATTCGCTTACAGATTCACTGTTAGATTTATCCGCGGACATGAAACAGATTTACATATAATTTGTGTAAGTGAATTCAAATGTTTTTCGCATGGATATGAGCGTTTTTTCCTAAGGTATTACAACGTCAACACTATATGTATATTTACTATTCATTGGTCAATAATGCATGCTCTCCTGGTAACGCGTTTCCGTAAAGTTTTAACTTTTCTATAATTTTACAACATTTCCAAGTACATGTTGATTTATAAAATTCATTTACTATGTATGTGCATCTGATTTTTCCTCTAGTAGAACAGCAAAACATCTGCCGGCAAAACATGAACGAATCACAAAACACGTTCTGTTCAAGTTTGCAAAGTTTTCCAGTTCAATGGCAGACGAAAAACCTTGTGGTATCCATGATAAATTCTGATTGAAAAATACTTTATGAATACCAAATGGACACACGATTTAGAACAACATAAAACATACCGCATCTGGATCATCTGGTTTCGGTGCGGAATAGTTTGGAAAAATATATTCTGATCACAAGTAATTAATTGTCTTTGACATTAACGTTTAACATCTACGTCATCACCAAACGAAATTAAAACAACGTCAAGGATGCTATCTTAGCTTAAATAAAAATAGGTGTAGCATAAATTATTGTGAATTCATATAAAATGCAATTTGTATGCGTGTGTTGATGCCGTTGTTAGTTTTAATGATTCCTGGCCGAATGCATCCTCATATTGATGAGACAAACTTCAGACGCGAGAATAAAGTCCACCTGAATCCATACAAGTGTTTATATCAGTAACGTGTACACTCCTTGTTTTACAGTAGGATAACCAGAGAGGTTAAACAGATGTTACAATTTGTAAGGTGGTAGAAAACAAGAAACACATATTTACAATTCAACTTCGTACAAAGACCAAAAATGTAAATAATAAGGTCTCGAGGAAGTAAAATATATTATATTCGGAATTTTCTTAAACATACACACAAAATGAAGCATTTTTCCCGTTCCTAAAAAGAACATTTTCAATTGGCTAAGGGTCAAAACCCTCAAGTATCAAAATTGTATGTAAAAATTGAGCTTAGCGCTAGTGTTACGTTAAATAATGATGTCAAAGATTATTCAAAAGAAGATAAGAGTATATTTATTTTAACACTATTTAAACAGTATATGTCTTAATTTTAAAGTACACTCAAGCTTGGTAAACCAGGGAGGAGATAAGAAAAATTACTTAAACGATAAGAAGGGTTACGACTGAAGATTTACATTATTGGCATTTAGGAGCGATTTTCGTAAAATTACGACAATGGTGGCCAATAATAGCGGTTATCTCTTTCCTTCACGTTTCGCGCCAAACAAATTGCGTTCTAATTTGAATTTAGTTTAAGTTTAACGTTTTCAAAAAAGTAAATTCAGCTGAAAAAAATATATGGACAAACTATAAAGCCTTTTGTATGGAACCATACCTAAAATAATAAATGTATGTGTTACACCATACGAGAATGTATTTATTCAAAATAACCAATAACCCTAGTTTTTATGTGAAACGATTTTAAAATTATGCACTTACACTTTGGAAATATTCAAAACCGTGATTAGTATGCACTTAAGGTTTATCTAAATAAAATAATCTAGCTGTATAAGTTATTCAAATATTTAATGAAATTATTTTCTAACTGAGCCATTTTAGCATACACTTTGTTATCGTAACTAATTAATAACACAGTTATGTAGATTATTGTGTAATAACACAATATAAATTGTGGAGTGGAAAGTTATTTAATAATTTCTTAATGTCGGTAATCTTTAGAGTAAACATATCTGTAGGAAAGCATAATTCAACCTAAGTAATTTTATTACATATGTAGGGCCTACGTACTAAAACATAAACACTAAAGTTATAAGCAAAAATTCCTATGCGTACTTCGGATGTTCACTTGTAAAGACGCAAACGTGAATTTGATCAAACGGCTGTCACTAAACGTATTTCCCTTACGTCTTCACGAAGCGAATGTTTACTGTTACATACATACACATAGGGAAGGAAATATAAAACACACGTATCTCTCTATCTTTACATCTATCTTAACATGTGTTTGGTAACACATGTTTGGATTTCACAACAATCCACTTGAACTAGATTTTCTCTATTATGACCGACTTGGCATAAATTTCTAACCCTTGAAAAGTTGCCAAATGACAATTGCATTGTTGCAGTTGTAGTTTTGATATACGGGATATATGTTTTTTGTAAAGTAAATGTTCTGGTAAGTGGGTTATAATTATAAATGACAGTTTTTAAGTAATTGCGTGTATTAAATTAAGTTGAATTTTACCCAAGTTGTTTTGTAAAATTAACTATTAAATATCGTCAATTATTATTTTTTATAACGATTAATAGGACAGTATCACTATGTAAATTTGTCATGAACCAGTAACAATCGTTTTACTCATACTGTGAGCAATTTTTACCCATTTTCCTAAGCCCCTTTCTTTAGTATTTAGCAATTGCAGTATTTTTATAAAACAATTCATTTTTGTATAATAATTACAGTTTAATATCATTGATCTTACGATGAAAAATACAGTAAAATTGTACAGTATCATCTCTGCGAACAGAATATTTAGGGTACAAGGTCTTCGTCTGATGGTAACAACTATTCCTTATAATGTTCAGATGTGAGGGGCTAGCCAAATAAATTAACGATATTTGTTTCGCCAAAGTTGAGTCAGTCGCCTGGGCTAGCGTCCACTTGTCTCTTGTTCCCAGCTCTCCTGCCAGAGCCGATAAGGGCGGATGCACCCCTCTGATTTTTCCTGGTCC
Source organism: Macrosteles quadrilineatus (assembly GCF_028750875.1). Taxonomy (NCBI): domain Eukaryota; kingdom Metazoa; phylum Arthropoda; class Insecta; order Hemiptera; family Cicadellidae; genus Macrosteles; species Macrosteles quadrilineatus. The sequence goes on from NW_026542597.1 coordinate 64,842,923, forward strand.
TTGTGATAAACTGCCTTCCTCTCCCCCACCAAAAATTGACCCCCACCCGGGATGACTACACAACCACTAGGATGGTGGATTCAAACACTGTTTGAAAGGAATATGCTACTGTGAGTGGTGCCTGATGACGCTGCATACAGATAAAAGGCATCCTGTTAAACCCTTTGTTGAGCACGCATGCTTACTCTTCCACCCCATATATTAGTACAGACTGGACTTCAGCCTTCCGTGACTGGACCAAGGGAATTTTAAAAATAGCTATTGACCGATTTAAAGAAGATACCACCTTCGTGGCAACTTAACAAGCATCAGCGTAACCAGCTAAAACTGTGTCCTTGTGCATATCTATCTCAAGAGGTTGTCATAGGGGACGTTCAATACTTAAGTTGGTGAAATTTAAACTCGTTATCAGTTCGAGGGTCTTTCACAGCATCATAGTAGGGGATACGTAACCGGAGGTAGTCCTATATTATAGATAAGGTATGCTGAGATATGTAAGAAGTAGGGTCAAGACTCATGCGTGTAGCATATTTGACTCTTTGCGTGTTTTCATATCATCAACAGAGCCACTCCTTAGGATCAAAACATGTTTTTTTTGGAAAAAACTCAGCTTTTATAGAGAGTAACGTGATTTGTAAGCCTATATGATTAGGACGAAAGGAACGTCCTGAAAGACAATGAAAACGGACCTAACAACACATAGTTAGGCTTTGATTTAAATAAAATGAATGTTTTTTTATAAAGGTCAAATGAATACAGACATGTTGTGCTTGCTTCGAGATATGCAGTCACAGTGGTCAACTAACGCTAGAAAAACACGCAAACTGAACAACAAGATACCCCCGGAGCATATTCCTGTTATCATTCCAAGCTTCGCACATATAACCTGTGACTTCAACCAGCAAAATGTCACCTGCAAGATGGGATTTTAAAGTTTTTTATTCACTTTATGCGTATGATTTATCCATAGTAAACTTACATGAGTAGCCAAGCTTAAAATGTGACATATTCGGTTCTTAGTAAATATACTTTTGAAGTGTTGAAACTTGTCGCCTGAACCGTGATCATTTTGATTTTAATAAATTGCTCCTAGTCTGATGGTATAAAAAATATCTGATGAAATAAACAACACAATATGAATTTAATCCGTTGTTTTGGAGGGTTTTAGACATAAATATGGTTATTGCCTCTTAAATTTCACATGTATAGACCTAACGGTGAATCGGATCAAACGCTTATCACTAAGCTTGATTTCTCTTTAGTCATCACCAAATCATCGCTTTACTCCCTACATAATACATTTCAAAACGGAATTTTTGTATTATTCCTAGTAGTATATCTGTATTTAAGATAACACTGCACAATAGTTCTCGATTTTAAAGCCAACAGTCGAACACTTTAACTAAACTATAATTTTCCCTATTCTGACCGACTTAGCATTAAATTCACTTTAGAAAAGTTGCCAACTGTCACTTGCATTCTTGCAGTCTTATTTTTTTAAATGAGAAAACTGTTTTCGTAGGGTCGGTGTTTGTGTTAGTGGGTCACATTTATAAAGAAGAGGTTGTAAGTGGTGTCGAGTTTTTTACCCTACAAAACAAAAACTACCTATCGTGTTAAACATAGGCTACAAAACATAGCTGACGGACTTGACACTATTTGAAAATATAGAATAACTACTATCTCTTAATAGGGGAGCGAGTGGTCTAATAGTTAGAGCACGGGACTTTGGTCCCTGAGGCCCCGGGTTCGAATCCCGGTAAATCACAAATGGATTTTATCTAAGTAATAATGCCACAGCCCCTAGGTCTAGCCTCTAGTAATGTGAAAAACAATCCCGTGCTCGTGCCTAGCGTCTAAGACAAAAAACTATACCTCTTAAAAGCTCACAAGTAAATCTATTGTTTAATAAATCTTGTTTATACATAATAAATCTTGTATAACGGTATGCATTAGTCGAACCTCGTTAGTACAAACCTCGGTAAAATGAATTCCTTGACAAGACGTTTTTTTTAACTCGATTTAAAATCTTAAAAATCAAAAACACCTTTGTACGTACACGTAGATATTTGGTTAAAAACCACCGAGAAGACGAATGTTGTTCGTAAAATGGGCTAGGGTATATCTCACTTACGACATGATTAACCTCTAAAACGAAAAAATGGTCTTAGCACAAAACGTCTACAAGACGAATGCGGCCTCTATAAGACGAGTTTCTCATGATCTTAACACGTTTCATAGGACGGAATTTTCAACAAGCTTGTCTCATCATGAAACCCCCACCCATCTCTCTTCCTTCCCCGGTCATTGTCTCAGAGCAAGGGAAACCTCTATAAGACGAATAATGGCATTACTAAACCTTACTAAAACTAACCTCTTTACTAAGAATACCTCGATATTACGAGTTTTTCCCATACTCCATGAAATTCGTATTATAGAAGTTCGATTGATAATGAAAGATCTTTGACGCCATTAAAGCAAAAAAATACAACTCTAACAATCTATTTTGAAAATGATAATTAAGGATCAATATATTCACTTTTGGGCAACGGTTTGGTTTTCATTGAGTTAGTTTTTGTTTCAGTACGTAATAATTTAGTTAACAACCATAACTGCATCAGCCTGACAAAAATCTTATCTTTTTCCCTGAAAGACTTTTACTCAATTCAAACACAAATTTAAAAAGCTCAATAAAAATATTGCATTATTCTGATTAAACTGTAAACTTTAAACTTGAAAATTGAAAAAAATGGTTCAAATAAACCAAATTTACTCTCTTTTTACCAAGCAAGGGTGGAAGTTAGGGTTTAATGTTACATGTTTTACCATGAATGGCAAAAATTCAAATTTAGTTAACAGTTGACAAGATTAAAATCTGATAGATCTTACGACTTAATTTATGTTGAAGCGTAATGAACTTGCTAATTCAATACAAATTGAACTTAAACTTTCTAAAGTTTGTTTAAATCAGTAGAATTAATTTATTCAAAGTGTTACTACAACTCAAGTCTATTACAAGCCCTTTATTTTTGATTTATTCTAGCATATTTTACGTATTAAATTGTTTTCTTATAGCAGCGCCTAAAATTGACTAAGCATCGCCTAACTTAAAGGACTAAATATTCCTTTACCTCGGATTATTAACAATCAAATAATGTTAATAATATTATCAATAGCGTTTAGTACAAATAAGACTTTATATACTATCGGAAAACCAGTTCTCAAGTAATTGGTACTAACTTTAGTAATGAATCCCTTTATATTGTTATTTTATCTGTTGTAGCTACATGGTTATAATATGTGCTAAAATAATGTGTAAATTCTGTATCAATGTTTAAAATATTTAATCGGCCTTACCTAAATGATAAATAAATTTTCAGTTTTACTTCAATTAGTTGAATGCTAAAAACTCACTGATATATATTCATCGGAATTTTACTTTAGCCTAATTAATTACTGAAACCATCTGACTTGACTAAACTAATTGGGTATAAAAACTCCATTCTTTTTCACTAGATACTGTAAACAGTTACTTTTATAAATATTTTGCAATTGCAAAAAGGAGCCAAAAGAGTCAATCGTAGGTTATACTGGTTAAGTACTACATTGATTTGGGTATGAAGCAGTTGTATACATTATGTAAGCTGCTTGAAACCTCGGGGGACTTCACGTCCTAAGACAGCAATCTATCTTGTGCTTAGAGAAATACAGAACGTCTTCAATAGGCTCTGCTACTATAAGAAGTTTGAAATCGTCGCATTAAGGGGAAACAATTTAAACCCGTTTTCTTAATTAAAACTATGGGAAAGAGTTACATGATAATATTATTTATCACATCATTAGAATCTAAACTACATTTATTTTACACGATTAAAAAGGTAAAAAGTATTTAAGAATGTTATTAAGGGTGAACTAATCTATACCGGTGTCCAAAACCACCCGTACACCCCTTTCAAAACGATGGAAACCATTTCTTACAAACAAAAAATAATACAGAACTAGCTAAATTGGGCACGGTCTACCAAATGGTGATAATTTTAAATCCAAAATCACACCGGAAGTGGCTTTTTCAGACCGGAAGTTGACTTTTTTAAATGTAAACTACCAATTTTGATTACAGAATCGGATTTTACGTTGAAAAATACATAACTTTTGTCTAAAACATTTTTAGAAAAAACTTGTTTTCGACCACTAATGCCCCATTAAAGTCAATAATTTTTGGTCATTCATCTGCCAAAGTTACCCGAAGCAATAATAGAGAAAAACAAATAACAAAGATTACATAAAGACATGTGATAAATAGAATCAGCTGTTCATTGTTAACACATTAGCAATTGAGTAACAGCTGGTATACACATTGCTTAATTTCATTTTATATAAAAAAAAATATCATTTGTTTTTACATTAAGGGGTCAAATGTAAAAATGCATTATAAAAAAAAAATTAAACTAGGCAATGTGTAGACCAGCTGATACTTAATTGCTAAGGTGTTTAAAACAAACAGCTGATTCTATTTGTTATATGTCTTTATGTAATCTTTGTTATTTGTTTTTCTCTATTATTGTTTCGAGTAACTCTGACACACGAATGACCAAAAATTATTGACTTTAATGGGGGATTAGACCTTGAAAACAAGTTTTTTCAAAAAATGTTTTAGTCAAAAGCTATGTATTTTTCAACGTAAAATCCGATTCTGTTATCAAAATTGGTAGTTTGCATTTAAAAAAGTCAACTTCCAGTCTGAAAAATCCACTTCCGGTGTGATTTTGGATTTGAAATTATTATCATTTGGTAGACCGTGCCCAATTTAGCTAGTTCTGTATTAATTTTTGTTTGTAAGAAAAGGTTTCCATCGTTTTGAAAGGGGTGTACGGGTGGTTTTGGACACCCGGTATATGTTTATTTAATATCCATTAAATAAAAGAAGGATTTATTCATTATGTATAAATCCTTTCAGTATGTAAAACCTTTTAGGGTTTGTTGTGGAGGTTTCTTATAATTTTAATAAACTTTGAAACTTTGAATGCCCAATTAAGTTGAAAATTTCAAGTTTATTATTATTCTTTAAACGCAGATACAAAAACTAAGGGATGGTTACAAACTAATCCATATAAATCTTTAAACCATAAAGTAATAACATGCAAACTTCATTCCTTATATTACGATGCTAACAACGAATTGTTTTGTTTGTATTTAAACATTACAAGTGATATTTAAATGTTTTTCATTGAGAGAAAGGAAAATATGACGATGATGAACATTAACGTAACACAAAATCAAAGATCTGAAACATCTTTAACCGTCTTTAAAAACAAACTTAGATTGTAGACCTACTGTTCACATATTTACTTGTCCCAGGTTCTGAAGAGTGCTATAAAATTGTGTTTGTAATTAATATACTTTAAATTTAACAAAGCATTATAAAATATTTTGGTGAGAAATAATGACTATTAGTTTTTCAATATTTCATCGGTGTGGTATGCGAATGCCGTTATTATTTATTTAATCCAAATCCAACTTTCATTTTATTTTTAATTTGATTACAGATATGTTTAAACTTGGATTAAAGATCAAATAATTTTTTTTCTTAATCTCCTCAATTTTTAAGTAACAATTTGAAACACTTTTGATAACAAACTTTTACATTATGTCATTCGTAAAAGAATTATAGTGGAACTAAATTATTTACCAAGAGTGAACTCTTTGATACATGTTAGTTTTTAAAACGATGCAGGATTAAAAAGAAATACATAGGTAACAGAAAAACGTGTTTGACAATGTCCATACTATCATGGTTTTATATTTTTTGCAATTACATACAAACATTGTTCTTTCATATAACTAGCTGATATTTTATATGGTGAGAATATGAATATAATACATCAAACACCTCGCTGCTGTTATATTTCCTGCACTATCAACTCACATCTCCCCTGGCTTTGGGCATTTGTCCAACAAAGAGACACATTTACACACAAAAAGACCTGCATCATTACTACTGATGCTGCATTTTGTATTGTATAGTTATGCTTAGATAGTTAAATACTTAATATTATCTATTTACTGCATATGCAGCATGCAAACTATCTACGAATATATGAAAATATTTTGCACACCTATGCATACTCTAAAATGAAGTTAATCTGTTGGCGTATAATCAAGGCGTTATCTCCTGGTACAGCTGTATAATTGAATTATTTCCTTACGGATTTATCGTTATGAAATTTACATAATTTAATAAACTTGTGGATGAAAACATTTTCCTTTACGACTGTTTGTTTCTTTTTATCTTAAAGTGTTATTATATTAATTAATTATTATTATTAATTAATCGATTAGTTTTAAACAAAGGCATTTTATATTTTAGAAAATTATTCCTCTTAAACTTTATTGAATGTAAACCGCAGAGGGTGGCCTAAGGCTCTGATAAATTATTCAGACCCCTCGTCTTAAACAGAACAGTTACCACCTTACTACCCTTACAGTTACCCTTAAACTGTCGCTGTGCTAGGAAATATTTCATCTAGGTTTATAATCGTTTTCATATTCTACTTTCCAATCTGTTTGCATGTAAATATGATGTAGTCATTTATTTATTTATATGTATTTTTGAAAAATACAATTCGTACAACAACTGAATGAAAATATAATCCTTATATATAATACGTGAAGGTGATTTCTACGAAACACTACACCTCCGTTAATAATTGACGGATATTTACAAACGAGGTGTCAAAATGAAGTATTTGTTGTGTAGATGCCCTCTTTCACCAATTCCTGTAATAAAAGTCCTCGGGCTTTGCCCCACAGGCCATCAAAATCACAATGTATTTCTTATGAAGAAAAGATTTTGTTTACTTAAACAGACAAATAATATGTATTAATTGCATACGAACACAGCTGTTTATAGTAAACGCATGATACTAGGGGTCTGCGGTACAGAAAATTTAAGGTCGGTACGGTACAATATTTTGTACATCGGTTATCGGTACAAAATCGGTACGGTACGCGGCTACCCGTATTTTTGCGGTGTTCTTCTCAGAACTGTATTTAAACCATTATTTTTAACTTTAATACATTGACATTACTATGAAAATGGATAGTATCCTACAATGACGGTTTTCTTACAACAATTACTGTACCACACATTATTAAAACAAAACCTTTTACTGCTACGAGGATTGTGTCAAGAAAAATCACAGTTAAGAAAAGGATTCACCCATGGTAAATTATTTCTAACCAACACAATGTCTAGTTAATAATTATTACATGCACTAATCATTCTAACCTCCAAATAGGCTTAATGTTTGCCGAGATGTATACGTGTCTATAACAATTGTAATTTGGTTATAACCCCATTATGTTAGAAAAAGTTATCAGCATTATTATATTATATAAAAATGTTGAAAAATTGTAAGACCAACCTGTTTTATAATAATAAAATGAAACTGTATATATAGAAAAAGTTGTATTGCCTTTATATTCACTACAAAGGAGATAATTTTTAAATTATGGGGGAGGCTGCAGATGAGTTTAGGATTATTGTAGTCACTATGATATCTTTTCTTTTTCACTCTTACTCCCATCCCAACAAATCCATTTGGTATTTTCTGTTGTAAAATGCGTTTCGTAAAGAGCAGAAAAATTTAAGATAAATATTTGAAATTCAAATACGATCGTTTATTTGTGCATTACATGAAGTGGTATCAATAGTAATATTGCGGATATTTTTGTTGTTTTAAATTTATATCTTTGTTGGACAAAGCCCAAAGCTGAAAGAGATGCGCGCTGATAGCAGCAGCATTACACCAGCAGCGAGGTTCATGAAATATGATCCCCATATTTTCACCTTATATCTCATTTGGTTTATGAAAGGTGTTAATAAATGAAATCGAATAAATCTAAGATGTAGTTTGTACTACGAAAGCCAAATAATGTTTTCTCTTAAATACTTTTAATTTTAACTCCTTTGTAAATAATTTTACAATGCTAAAATGACACAAAAAATATAATTTTGGTATATTAAGTAAAATTAGTATAACGACGAATACAGCCTTCCTTAGCAGATTTTTCTATTGTGTTGTATTTTTTTGGTGTTATTCGGTCCAAAGATAGTTGAAAAATAAATTGTGTACAATAGTTTATCGAGAATTCTAGAATTCTCTAATGTACAAAATAATATACACAGGAAAAAAATATTAAATTACTTTACTATGCACTTTTCGAATATGGAATATTACTCGTAATTGAAAAAAAAACCATAATACACAGGCGAAACCTTTAAAAAAAGTATATATGCATGATGAATTCATAGTAGGAGGATTTAGTATATTATTGTAACGAACGGTTGGTTTGTGTAAGCGCCCAAAGGGCATTCGAAACAACCTATATTGTCGGTTTGTTGTGATAATATGTTAACAACTAATAGAGATAATATTTTTACACAACGTAAAAAAATTGACATTGTATATCTCAATCCATTAAGAGTAGTTTTTATTGCTTTATATTTAGATTTCTAATCATTTAACTAATGCATAAAATTTAAATAGGGAATAAATGTGGTAATGGATATATTAAGTGTAAATCCAATCAGGCAAATGGAAATTCGCATAGTCTGCAGGTTGCTGCGGCGGGGGTTTATGTTGTATTGACCTCACTAGGAGCTCAGTGATTAGGACAATTAGCTGGAACGTTGTGACGGTGTGACCAGGAGGCCAGGAGCCAGTTTACGAAATCCCTCTTCAATTGTGAGACTTCATCCAGAGTCAAATATATTTGAAATGTTTATTATTCCTTTGAACCTTAACTGTCTGATACAATATGGCGTTTCCTCTATTTCCATCAATTATATTTCTTATGACAACTGAGTGATGGAGTGTCTATCGAGTGTTATTTTCTGATTTGGTTTGATCTGATTTATAGCTTTACATTTAAAGATTTTAATCTACATCTCAAAGACATTTCCCTTAGTTTAAATGATTTCCTGAATTACTGCCTACTTCTAATTTGTATATGCAGCAATGGAGCCCTATCGTGTTTTGGAGATTGTTAAGTTGTCGGTTTCCAGTTTGGCTATTAATTTTATAGTTTTAAAGGATACCATTGTTCGTTTTGATTGTTGAGGTTGCGTTTTACTATTATTATTAAATGCACTGGATGTTGACCAAACGATAATGCGTAAAATAATAAGATACGATAGTTGTAAAGCTAAATAAACGTACAAAATATCTTTATTTTTTATGAGTTTACATTATTAAATTGATATAAACATTCAATTTACAAAAACTAATATTGCACAAGGACTGCCTTATAAATTGTAAATCACTTAATATACTCTAAAATCTGTGTCAATCAATTATGTTAAGTTAGCCATCACGTGCTTACATAAAATAATGCAGTAAGTATAGGTACAAAAACGCAATCGTTATACAGAGTGTCCATAAAAAACGTTTCAGGACATTAGGAAATGAATCCTCATACTAAATGGAAGAAAAAAGTTTTTGTGAAGATATTTCCGAAATTGCATAGTTACCCAGTTATCCACCATATTGTTTTTTATACAAATTATTTTTATTTGTCAAGTTTTTCGTTCGATAATTATGAAATTTGGAAACCATGGTAACATACACAATACCTATATAGTAGAATAAATAATCAAGTTTATCCAATTGTAAATTAAAAACGTTTTTTGTGTAAATATAAGGCACAGTTAGTCGGGGAACCCTAAATTTTCCGATCATTTTGATCTTGGTATTGTTTCATAGGGAATTAAAAATTCTAAAAAACAGTATTCTTGACATTCTTTCATATAATTAGCCGTTTTTGAGTTATGTATGTTCGGATAATTTAAACGGCCGCCATTTTTAAACTTACAATCGGAAAAACTTTATTATTTTTTCTATTATAGGTCTTGTGCATTTTAACATGGTCATACAATTTTATAATCATCGAACGAAAAACTTCACAGATGAAAATACTTTTGTATAAAAAACAAAATGGCGGATAACTGGGTGAATATGCATTTTCGGACATACCTTCACATCAACTTTTTTCTTCCCTTTAGTATGAGGATTCATTTCCCTAAGTCCTGAAACGTTTTTTATGGACACCCTGTATAAATAGTTTGCTAATTTTCTTCTTTTAGATTGCAAGCTTTTAATTTATAGCCTTGCATATTTGTTATTCCGGGTTTATTAAAATTATATGTCACGTTAGTTTTGATTTAGAATTAGGAATTAAACGATATCGTAAACTGAGCAAATAAAAAACATTTGTAATACTTTGTAATAAGTTATTGCACTTTCTTGATTCTTTTTTTAGTTTTTACATAGTGTTAATTTTCGATCACTTCTGATGTAGGCTAGTTATTTATTATTTTAAATTTTAAGAAATAATAGTCACACAATTTAAACTGTAGGTAAAAAAAGACATTTTTTAATAACCACCGTAACTTGTTAAGTAAAATTGAGCTTATAATAGTCCTGTGTGGGAAAAGGTTGATCTAATTTTAATATGCTTGTAATCCCCCTCCCTTCGGGGAGCGAGCTGGCGTAGTGGCTAGAGCGCGGGACTTCGGTCCGTGAGGTCCCGGGTTCGATCCCCGCCAAGTCACCAATGGATTTATCTAAGTGATAATGCCGCAACCCCTAGGTCTAGCCTGAAGTAATGTGAAAAACAATCCCAGGCTCGTGCCTAGCGTCCTAGAACAAAAAAAAAAATCCCCCTCCCTTCAACAGCCTAATGACAGGTAGTTTGTCTGCCCTGCTGTGGCTTCTTGTGTTATATTTAGCTCTTCTTTAGCCGAGTTTAAGCCTAAGTGGTAAACATTTTGACTAATTTTAAATAATTCATTTATAATGATCGTTTCCAAACTTTAACAACATTTACCAGATGGAAGTTTACTTTTTCAATGTAATTTGTAAATCAGAGAAATTAAAGTTTTGTAAATTAGTAAAATAGGATATTAATACAAGTAAAGCTGTGAAATCTAATCGCTATTCCAAATAATAATATAAAAAATGTACGTCTTTGAGCCTTGAACCAGACAACTCATGCCTTTTTAATCGATACTTATTACCACAAACTTTTGCTAATAAGTTTTTGAATAAAAAATATGATGTCTAAAACCAAATAGGTTAGATCTTAATAATATAATTATGTACATCTAAAATACATGGGCTTATCACTAGATGGCGATTGGTCATGTCATGTAATGGTTTTAGTTAGGTTGTGTAAATCCCCACATTACCTATTCATATTACCCTTACGGCGTGAGAAAAATATAACTATCCTTTATTTGAGTATTGGTGCAAAACATTTAGTTCGCCTTATATTACAAAACTGAAACTGAATGTTGTTATAGTTTGAATTGTGTGGAATGAAACAGACCGTGTAAATCTCCCAAACTAATTCCATTAGACTAGGCTAAATTTTCTATAACTACAAACTAATGTACATTGTCACAAAATTACACACGTTCTATACGTATCAGTAAGTTAATGATATTTAATAATTTTCTAGGATATGGCATTAAATGGGAAAATAGTTTCACTTCAAAATGTTGACAGTTTGATGATTTATTTAGTGATTTTTTGACTGGATGTTCTTGGGCTAGGTTATGATATACTGTGTGTAAATTAAGTATAAAAAAGTGTATTTTAAACCAGTATTCTGTTTATGTAATTGAATGTTAACTGTTATACTTTGAGAAATAGTTAAACATATATTTAATATGAAAACTAGGCTTATGGCCGCACTAAAATATAATGGAATTATACTGGAAAAATGAACAGGCGGAAACGACATCTAGACGTACCTGTCATCTACTGTAGACTGACGATTTCTGCGTGGTCAAGGGTAGTGGGGATTCTTATCGGTCACTGGAATCTATTGTTCTATTGTAATAACTAATGTAAGACTTTGCTTCCGCCAAATCATGTTGCCTCTTGCAAATACTAACTAAATATATTTCTTCTGGATTTCCTTATAGGCTAATTTAAATAAAATGAATATTCCTTTTTCATTTATAACAATTCCTCCCCCCTTAAAAAAAACTTTCTTCTTATATATACAAGGTGGGGGGTCTCTTCATGTTTATTTACAAGTTAAATCTGTGAGGTAAGCGTCGAACCCTCTGCGATCGACGCACAGCCTCAGTGTCATAAGTCTTGTCCGGGTTTACGTTTGTTTCCTTGGGAGACGTAACTGGAGTGTTGACTGGTGATTTATGTTTCATTTGTGGTGTTTCTATTTCTGATGGTTTTTTTCTGTCTGGACTCGGTTGAAAGATTTCCCTTGGAAAACGTACAAGTATGTCGTCATCATCTGGTTGTTCTTCTTTGGTGTCGTCCGTACGCAGGTGGTCAACATGAACAAATCTGGTTTTACCATCAACTCTAACCAAATATGTCATTGGGCTAATGACTTTAGTAATCACACCAGAGTGCCAATTTACATTTTCATTTCGGACGGTTCGAACGAACACATGATCGTCAACATTGAATGAGCGTGGTTTGCCTCTATGAGCATTAGCAGATCTTACAATTTTATCTTGCTTTAAGTTCATGTCGTTAGCCAGATGCGGTTTTAAAAGGCTGAGATGTGTCCTTGGCTTAAATTTGAAAAAGGCTTCGGATGGTGTGACTCCAGTTGTAGAATGTGGAGTGTTCCGATAAGAAAACAGGAATGAATCTATGCGATGTTGCAAGGTTCGATTTGTCTTATGGGCCGAGTCGTGAAGCATTTGTTTCAAAAAAGCATCTTTGACCGTCTGGACAGCTCTTTCCGCCAATCCGTTCGATGGTGGATGGTACGGAGGCGAAAACACATGGTGTACCCCATTTGACCTCAAAAACTCCTTGAACTCAGCTGATGTGAACTGAGGGCCTCCGTCGGTGACTACGGTACAAGGTAAACCATAGGCTGCGAAACAATGACGTAGTTTTTCGATTGTCTTGTTAGAGGTTGTCGATGACATAAAGAATACCTCGATCCATTTTGAGTGACTGTCTACTATCAACAAAAAATCTTTGCCTTCATACTGAGCAAAGTCAAGGTGAATCCTCTGCCAATTATGCTTCGGCCAGGACCACGGTTGAAGTGGTGCTACGGTTGCTGACTTTCTTGTAACTTGGCAAATCTTACATTCTTTCACCATTTCCTCTATTTCCTGGTCGATTTTTGGCCACCAGACGTAGCTTCTTGCAAGTGCCTTCATCTTGGATTCTCCCGGGTGTTCAGCATGAAGCATTAAAAGAACCTCCTTCCGATGTGTTGGTGGAATCACCACCCTACTCCCCCATAAAAGGCAGTCTTTCTCAGTAGACAGTTGTAAGGTTTTGTCCATGTAAGGTTTCAGAGCCGGATCTTCAGTATGATGAGGCCATCCATTAGTTGTGTATTCCATGACTCTTGATAGTGTTGGGTCGAACTTGGTAGCCAATCCGATCTCCCTATGAGTCACAGGCAGCTGGTCTACATTGCTGAAAAAATTTACTTCACCTTCCTCTAGGCCTAAGTCATTGTTAGTGCTGCTGTCACACGGAAGGCGTGAGAGGCAATCAGCATTGGATATTTCAACTCCCCTTTTGTAACGGATGGTGTAGTCATACGCAGAGAGCGTTAAGGCCCACCTTTGAACTCTGGCCGCAGCTAAGGTTGGTACTGCTTTGGTTGGACCCAAAAGAAAGATTAGTGGTCGATGGTCGGCCACTAAGGTGAATCTGCGTCCATACAAAAAATTATGAAATTTCTTCACAGCAAATAAAAGTGCGAGCGCCTCTTTCTCAATTTGGCTGTACTTGATCTCGCACTTAGTCAGAGTGCGACTCGCAAAAGCGATTGGGCGCTCCCTACCATCTGGTAATTGATGAGCTAAAACACATCCTACTCCATAGCTCGAACTGTCACAAGTTACGACAATATCTAGTTTAGGATCATACGGCATGAGTACATTGTTCTTAAGTAAGAGTTTTTTTACTATTTTCAAAAGCATTTTGGCACTTATCACACCATTCCCATTTTACATCATTTTGAAGCAGTTTATAGAGAGGTTGTAGCATAGTGGACAGATTAGGCAGGAATTTTCCGTAGTAGTTGAGCAAACCTAGGTATGATTTAAGTTGCGATACATTTTCAGGTTTAGGTGCATTTACGATTGCATCCGTAAGTGCCTTGCTTTGGTGGATGCCTTGTTGGTCTAGGCAATGCCCTAGGAACGTGATACGATCCTTGAAGAACTCGCTTTTATTTGAGTTAATTTTCACGCCATATTCATGGAGACGATGCAAAACCGCATCGACTCTTTGAGTCATTTCCTTGACATTTTGGGAGTAGATCAAAATGTCGTCTAAATACGCCTTGGTATTCCCTAATCCTTGTAGGATTTTGTCCATTGTTAGTTGAAAAAGTGCACCTGCACTCGTGATACCAAACGGGAGGCGAGCAAAGCGAAACAATCCCTTGTGTGTGGTAATTGTCAGTAATTCCTGTGAAGGTTTATTGATTCTAAGTTGATTGTACGCAGCGGACAAATCTAGTTTAGTGAACAACTTAGCACCCGCTATACTGGAAAAAATATCCTCGGGGTTCGGAAGAGGATAGTGGTCCGTCCTAATATTTGGATTTAGAGTGACCTTGAAATCCCCACAAAGCCTTACTTTGTTGTTCGGCTTTGGAACGACTACTATAGGTGTTGCCCATGACGATTGTAGCACAGGATAAATTACCCCATTTTTCTGCAAGGTTTCGAGTTCATTCTCGACTGCAGATCTGAGTGCATAAGGCACGTTTCGTGCTTTACAAAACACAGGCTTGACATCCTCTTTCAAAACAATGTCCACCGACATATTTTTAATTTCTCCGATTGATTCATCAAAAACATCAGAATATCTCTTCTTAAAATCTGAAATAATATTTGGAACGAACTCACCATTTCCAAGCTGGTGCACCGTCAAGTCTTCACTGCGTGTAGGCTTCACACCACTCCAGTCCAATTTGATCTTCTCAATCCAATTACGCCCCATGAGCGTAGGCTGTTGCGGTCCCGTATTTTTCACAACGACCACAGGTAGCTGTAGATCTCCTTGTTGAGTTGTGACGTTAACCTTAAACTCACCAACAAAGTTGATTTTTTCACCAGTATAGGTTTTTAATTTAATACCAGAAGATTCCAATATTGGCAAATTATCCTGAAATTTTTCATAAAACACAGAATCAGGCATTACGGTCACCACTGCACCAGTGTCGATGACCATTTCGACTGGAACGTCATTCAAAATCATTTGAGTAGTAAAACTATTTAT
The DNA here is from genome assembly GCF_028750875.1 of Macrosteles quadrilineatus. Taxonomy (NCBI): domain Eukaryota; kingdom Metazoa; phylum Arthropoda; class Insecta; order Hemiptera; family Cicadellidae; genus Macrosteles; species Macrosteles quadrilineatus. Next base: position 64,858,225 of record NW_026542597.1, read on the forward strand.
TTTACCGTCATTACCTGCATAGGCTACGGTATACAATGCATGACCCTGATCTTGGGACAATTCTTCATCTGCACTATCAGACTCACATAGGTTTACCTTACCATGTGATTTGAACTTAGGCCTCTGCCTATTATTACCTTTAGATTTGCATACACTAGCTAGATGCCCCTTTTTATTACAATAAAAACAGGTTGCATCAATGAAATGACAATTCTTGGGATCATGGGATTTCCCACAGCGGAAACATTTTGGAATGTAAGAGTCTTTAGACATTTGAGGTCTTGGATTTGAATTACGTAGGCCTATCTTGTTTGATTTCTTGACAAAGTTTACTTCGGCACAAAGGCCTATATGAGAATCAGGATGTAGTGACCTGACATTTTTGTCTGCATTTTCAATGAGTAGAGAAAGCTCAAGTGCTTTGGGAAAATCTAATTTAGTACCCTCGGCAAGAAGTTTGCTTTGGATTTGAGATGATTTTAGTCCACATAAAAATCTATCTCGCAGAGCCTCATCCAGAAAATCTCCAAAGTTGCAAGTTGAAACTAGCTTTTTAAGCCTAACAGAGTATTCAGATATACTCTCCCCCTCTCTTTGAGAAGCTTTGTTGAAAATAAAGCGTTCATATGTTGTATTAACCTTAGGCACAAAGTGAGCTTTCAAAGCCTTAATTATAAAATCAAAAGTAGCTGTTGCATCACCTATCTTAACTGGGTGAATAAGATCTTTCAGAGTTGTATAAAGGGTAGGACCCATAATAGAAATAAAAAAAGAAACCTTATTTTCAGGCTTGATACTGTTGATTTGGAAGAAATGATCCAAGCGTTCAGAATAGTTTTCAAAACTTTCAAGTTCTTCATTAAATTCTGTTATCTTACCAATTACTTGTTTGGAAGACATATTTACTCATAGAAATTAAATAACTTACAGTAAATCACACTTCAGAATCGAAAATATACTTCAATCAACGTAAATTGACATCTTCAACTTCAAAACATAACCTATCTTGGATGTAAACACTTGCGGCATAAATTTATTTGCAACCGCTACTTGTCACCAAAATGGCTGATTTTCGACCAATCTTTGCATGAAATATGCAAAACTTTAAACACTGATTTTAACACTTTTGCACGAGTGAAATTCGATTAAAAATACCTCGTCGCCACTGTTATACTTTGAGAAATAGTTAAACATATATTTAATATGAAAACTAGGCTTATGGCCGCACTAAAATATAATGGAATTATACTGGAAAAATGAACAGGCGGAAACGACATCTAGACGTACCTGTCATCTACTGTAGACTGACGATTTCTGCGTGGTCAAGGGTAGTGGGGATTCTTATCGGTCACTGGAATCTATTGTTCTATTGTAATAACTAATGTAAGACTTTGCTTCCGCCAAATCATGTTGCCTCTTGCAAATACTAACTAAATATATTTCTTCTGGATTTCCTTATAGGCTAATTTAAATAAAATGAATATTCCTTTTTCATTTATAACATTAACAAAGGTCCCGCAATATTTTACATCAAAAACCACTTTTTAACTCCCCTAACAAAGTGGTGGGTAAGGGTTGAAATATTTTTAATAGCAATGCCTTTGTGATTCCTCATTTTGAAGGGTTTGTCAAGTGAACCCCAATGACGAAAACCAGAGGTAGATCTCACCCTTAGCCAAAATGGCAGACACTCCAAAATCGTATTTATTGGTAGGGGGTGATTTATTTTTTCAAATAGCAACCCCTGTTGAGTGAACCATAATTTTTATCGGTTGTCTAAGGAATTCAGTGACGCAACCCCAAGTTAGATATCTCACCTTTGGTGGAATGGGTGTTTTTTAATCAAAAAGGTGTTTGAATACCTGCCATTTTGACTAGTGGTGAGATATCTACCTCGGGTTTGTATAATTGTATTTATATTTAAAACTACTCTTAAATTAAGGGCCACTCAATAGAGGTTGCTATTTGGAAAAATTAAGTCACCCCTACCACCTACCCTATTTGGGGGGTTAAACAATATTTTTAATGTAAGCAATCCTGTAACCTTCGTTAACAATCAATGCCACAAACAGAATATTTCTATCTAATACGGTTTAAAAATGCAGATTCGTTTCCATACTTGATTTACACACTATATATTCTGTTCCATTTGTATTATATTCTATGAAACCTCCCAACCTTTTAGGAATACACAATTTAAAATACCGTATTGAAAAAAAAGGTACTCCAGAACATGATATACCATCAGAATAAATCACATCGATGGATGTAAGAAAAGGAAGCATTTTGAATCTCTATGTAGGGCAACTGCAATTGATGTTATCTTTACCAATCCTTTATTCATTCCACTTTATTCAAACACATTTCTGCATCCATGTTGATAAATAATTCCAACCCTTTGGATAGAGACTGCTTTTTACCAAATGTCAACATTGAATAAATAATATTCTGGAATTACTATTGCTCATTTCCACTTTCCAATAATTTAATTCCTATCAAAGAGTGGCCTAGATTCTCAATTTTTTGGTAAACTCAAGTGATTTTTATTTAGCTTTAAACTCCGAATACTTTTACAATGTATTATAACATCTAAGAGCATAAAATATATGGTAAAATACGTTTAAAATAGTACTTTGTAAATTGAGGTAGCATAATATGACACTCAAAGTCTGTTTTTTCGTCCTATTGTACTTTTGTGTGATATGTGTAATATTTTATTATTTATCAGTTTCAGAAAAATCTCCAAAACAAAGACATAAAAAAATAAAAGAATGTTATGATTTGTTTACAGATTGATTATAAATATACAGTAACAACAATAAATATATTAAACTTTATGTAAATAAATAAATATGAATACACAAATAAATTAAAAACGCAATTCGCATATCACTCAAATGTGTAAATATGTAAAACGTGTAAATATGAGAATTTAATGTTATTTTGTAGTTATAAAATATACATAGGAAACTAATACTTTAAGGAATGACTGTTTCCTCGTCTGTATAGATTATATTTAAGTTGTTAAAATAGTTTATTCACCGTGATAAACCACTATACTTTATATATGGTACTCATTTAAAACCAATAATATGGTTTTTATTTTAAAATGTTGAATATAATTTGAAATAAAAGTCTTTTTTTACACTCAGTAAAATAATAATAAGAAACCCACATTTTAAGTTACCATAGTATTGCAATAAGGGTGGCATTTATTCATGAAATGTCAAGTTAGTCAGTTTTCCTACAATTGCCTTTACAGAAGCTGTTTCACTAGTTAAGTAAAACATACTGTTCTCTTGAGATCTTAAACGTTATCTCTTGTAATTTTTTATAATGGTTAATATTCAAAGATAGGAAGAAAACAAACCTGGGATATCAAATCAAATCTAGTTGTATACGATCACGTATAATATTTCCAAGTATGGATACTATTTCCGCCCACTTATATATTTAAACCCACAAAAATACATTCAATGCATATAAACAGAAATTAAAAGGTTTTTTTGTAGAAGCTAATCAAAATACATACAAATAAATTTCCGTAACTATTTGTTTAAGACGATTTAGGAAGCTATTCAGAAATAAGTAATACAACTAAGATAATTAATACACGTTAAAATACTAAAATCGTTAAAATAGAACGTTATTATTTTCCTTATGTGGACTACGATTTCAATTAAAACTATTAAATATTTAATAATCAAATAAAATCAAAACAACTCCAAACAATCAATTTGATAAAATATATTAATGTATATCATAAATTATTAATTGACCACTTACATAACTATATGTTAAATTAATTAGTCCCTAGGAATCAGCGCTTGTTTTGTATCAGTGGTCATCAACATGTGTTGTCACCACAACAATGTAGACATGGCCACTGTGGAACGATATTGGTCTGCGGTGATGATGTATTGTCACATCCATCATTGTTCTCTATTTTACGATTTAATTTAATATTGGCTTAAAACTCTTCCAAAGATTATAAACTATGATATAAAATAATTGACATGCGTTTATGTGCAACTCGCTCTTTGTTTTATATTTAACAAAAACACGTGAAGAGAACCATCATTGTGAAATATGTATGTAGATAGTTAAATCATTACATATAAAATATTAGGTCTTATTTGTGCTTATTAAACACATTTAAAATCCTTCCATTTGGGTGCAAAGATGTGTGCGGACTCAAATCAGTTAAATATAAATTCATGAAAAAAATAGAAACACAATCAGTAATTTGTACTACTAAAACGCCATATTTATGTGTCACATAAGTACTCAAGCTGAAAGGAAACATTGTGTTCAAGCTAACCTATGGGCCATAAAAACTTATAAACAGCTTCGGGAAGTACTCAGTCTTTTAGGTTTACCCAAAACACACGGATAAAACTTTGGCAGTACTTAAAGCTTATGTTACGTAATAAGTAGGGCTTATAAATAGATGTTCTTATAACAGAAAAAAATATAACAAGTGTAGATTATCATTAATGTACCCTTATAAGATTTACTCCTGCATTTAACAAATAATTTATTTCATTTTAAAGTATTGTCGTCGTTGTGATCTAAAATTGTCATGGTACAAATCACTTAGCCCAGGGCTATATAGGTTTAAAATAATGAGATTTTGCCGTAGATTTCTTACCGTAGTGTGCTGCTGTAAATATTGCGTAGTGAACATAGTGCGTAGTGAGCATAGTGCACAAAATCACCAACTTTCAAATAATCGTAAAAATTTAACGGAAAAAATTAGCTTTATGGGGATCATAACTACAGTAATCGATTAATGGAAGGAAATACAATTCTGGAACTTACTTTTAGAAAATAAAATGAAATCTACAACGTATTCCTTACTTTAAGATATAATCTAATCCATCTAAAGTAAGCACAATAGACACGTTGGACGAAATCTGCTTCTTGACCCATTTGGTAAGATTGTCAATCAAATTTTGAGTAAAGTGTTACATTAGATTGACAACACACGTGATCTTAATGTACAAATGTAATAGTTTCAACAACCAACGGTGTGTACAAAACCACAGGATTTAAAAGACGAAAAGCCTTTCATTTTACTTTTCGTAACTGATGTATGTGTTTTTCGCATTGCAATAATGATATTTCACTATGAAAAACTAATAAAAATATTATTCTTGGATTATATTTTATTCACCACAAATATATATTAAGTACTACTAATAGGCTTCCTTTCCATTATAATTTAAAATAGTGTATTTATTATTTAAATACTGGATTCGTTCTATTATAATGTATTTTTCTACAAAGTTCCTGTGTGAATGAAATTCATAATACAAACAATCACATATGCAAAAGTTAACTTAATTTTAATGTTTAAAAATATTGAGGTATTTTCTAATATCCAAATATATTATTCAATTGTGATGTATTCTTAATTATTAACTTATAGTAAAAAACATTAATTTAACTTAAATAAGAGTAATTTGGTAAAAAATGTCATTAAACCTTAGCAAAGAGATTCGGGACAACACTAATAGGGCGCATTTTGCAATACTTGGTGATTAGGTGATAATTAAGATGAATAGTGAAACCGATATAAAAATGGTTTTATTTAGCAAACACTTTGTAATTTGGTTTTAGTAATTTGGTAACAAATTTCATTAAACTTTAGCAAATAGATTCGGGACAACACTAATAGGGCGCATTTTGCAATACTTGGTGATTAGGTGATTATTAAGATGAATAGTGAAACTGATATAAAAATGGTTTTATTTAGCAAACACTTGCGCGCTAAAGTAACTGTGAGGTGAAAATAGTGAAATCTTTTTTACTAGTACACTTTAGAAACGAGGTTACACACTCCTTATCGTAAGATTAAGCCATAAATGCTTTTAACATAAAGAAAGAACTATTACTACATTAGGGACAAACTTAACCACCTTCTAGCATTGTAAAGGAAATATATGAGATAGTTTACTTTATCGAGATGTCTGTAAGCAATAGTTACAGTATCTATTGACATAATTTTTATAGTTGTCTTGTGTTGTCTTGTTAAGTACAAGTATTTGATATATTTTGATATGATTTTTAAAAAAATAACACGAATCTACGAATTAAAGAGAATACTACCCCATTGAACATAAACTGAGATTTATCAGTGATAATTTAGGTATTTTTCGGTAACTAAAACTAAAAGTCCTAAACAATTAGAAGTTTATATTAATACGAAAACAAACAAAAATATTTTAATGTGATTTAGGCCTACTGGAAAAAAATATGTTTACACTTGAAATCGAAATTTAAATATACTTTTGTGCTGCATTATTAATTTGTTTGTTATATAAAAACATTACGTTAGTAAAAAAATAGCAAAACATCAAACCCTGATTTTAAGCTATACTACGTCAATTGCTTTGGTTTAAAACTTGAGGTAGTATAACTTAAAATCAGGGTTAGAGGTTTGATATTTTTTTTGATTTAACGTATTTTTTTCATATTGCTAACAAATTAATGCTGCAGCATAAAAGGATATTTAAATTTAGAATCTGCATCAAGATTTTAAGTGTAGACATATTTTTTCAGTAGGCCTAAATGACATTTAAATATTTTTTGTTTGTTTTTATTTACTGTTATTTTTTTAACCCAAGCTTGGGTAACAAGCTTATAAGCTTAAACTAGGCTTGTTTTAAGCTACAAAGGTTTACTTTTTTGGCTTGTTATAAGCTTGGTTTTTAAGCTTAACCCAAGCTTGGGTAACCAGCTTATAAGCTTAAACTAGGCTTGTTATAAGCTTGGTTTTTAAGCTTAACCCAAGCTTTGGTAACCAGCCTATAAGCTTAAACTAGGCTTGTTTTAAGCTACAAAGTTTTACTTTTTTAGCATGTTATAAGCTTGGTTTTTAAGCTTAACCCAAGCTTGGGACTACGCTTGTTAAAAGCTTGGTTTTTAAGCTTAACCCAAGCTTGGGTAACCAGCTTATTAGCTTAAACTAGGCTTGTTATAAGCTACAAAGGTTTACTTTTTTAGCTTGTTATAAGCTTGGTTTTTAAGCTTAACCCAAGCTTGGGTAACCAGCTTAAAAGCTTAAACGAGGCTTGTTATAAGCTTGGTTTTTAAGCTTAACCCTAGCTTGGGTAAACGAGATTATAAGCTTAAACTAGGTTTGTTTCATTTTCAAAGTTTACACTTTTTCAACTCGTTGTAAGCTTGGTTTTTATGCTTAACCCAAAATTGACCATTGCAAATAAATTATTACTATACAAAGTAATCCTGAAGCCAATTTGGACTTATGGAATCCAACTGTGGGGAACGTCCAGTATGTCGAACATAAACATCATCCAACGATTTCAGTCAAAAGTTTTAAGGTTCATTCTGCAAGCCCCGTGGTATGTTAATAACAATATCCTTCACAAGTACAGTGGAATTCCTACGGTTGAAGGGGAAATAACCAAATTTGGTGCAAAATATCTAAAGAAACTTGAAAATCACCCTAATCACCTGGCTCTAAACCTCTTGGACAACACTACCAGTATATACAGGCTAAAAAGGATTCATGTTTTGGATCTAAGCACACGTTTTGTTTGAACAATTTAATTTTCCCTTGTTTAGTTACATAATTATTTTTCCATTGAAATATTTTTAAGTTAGCTCTGTCAATGGACAGAGATTAACTAACGTTTTATTAAAAGTTGTTATTGTATTTGCTACATGTTCTAAAAATGAACAGATTGTAAATAAAATTGTTAAATAAAAAAAACCAAGCTTGGGTAAACCAACTTATAAGCTAAAACTAGGTTTGTTTTAAGCTTCAAAGTTTACTATTTTTTAGCTTGGTATTTAAGCTTAACCCAAGCTTGGGTAACCAGCTTATAAGCTTAAACTAGGCTTGTTTTGAGCTACAAAGGTTTACTTTTTTAGCATGTTATAAGCTTTATTTTTAGCTTAACCCAAGCTTGGATAACCAGCTTTTAATCTTTAAACTAGGCTTGTTATAAGCTTGGTTTTTAAGCTTAACCCAAGCTTGGGACTAGGCTTGTTTTAAGATTGGTTTTTAAGCTTAACCCAAGCTTGGGTAACCAGCTATAAGCTTAAACTAGGCTTGTTATATGTTTGGTTTTTAAGCTTAACCCAAGCTTGGGTAAACCAGCTTATAAGCTTAAACTAGGTTTGTTTCAGCTTCAAAGTTTACACTTTTTCAACTTGTTGTAAGCTTGGTTTTTAAGCTTAACCCAAGCTTGGGTAAACCAACTTATAAGCTTAAGCTAGGTTTGTTTTAAGATTCATAGTTTACTCTTTTTTAGCTTGGTATTAAGGCTTAACCCAAGCTTGAAAAACCAGCTTATAAGCTTAAACTAGGCTTGTTTTAAGCTTGGTTTTTAAGCTTAACCCAATTTGGGACTAGGCTTGTTATAAGCTTGGTTTTTAAGTTTAACCCTATTTGGGACTAGGCTTGTTATATGCTTGGTTTTTAAGCTTAACTCATGCTTGGGTAACCAGCTTTTAAGCTTAATCTAGGCTTGTTATAAGCTACAAAGGTTTACTTTTTTAGCTTGTTATAAGCTTGATTTTTAAGCTTATCCCAAGTTTGGGTAACCAGCTTATAAGCTAAACCTTGGCTTGTTATAAGATTGGTTTTTAAGCTAAACCCATTTTGGGACTAGGCTTGTTATAAGCTTGGTTTTTAAGCTTAACTCAAGTTTGGGTAACCAGCTTATAAGCTTGACCTTGGCTTGTTATAAGCTTGGTTTTTAAGCTTAACCCAAGCTTGGGACTGGGCTTGTTATAAGCTTGGGTTTTAAGCTTAACCCAAGCTTGGGTTACCAGCTTATAAGCTTAAACAAGGGTTGTTATAAGCTACAAAGGTTTACTTTTTTAGCTTGTTATAAGCTTGATTTTTAAGCTTAACCCAAGTTTGGGTAACCAGCTTATAAGCTAAACCTTGGCTTGTTATAAGCTTGGTTTTTAAGCTTAACCCAAGCTTGGGTAACCAGCTTATAAGCTTAAACTAGGCTTGTTATAAGCTACAAAGGTTTACTTTTTTAGCTTGTTTTAAGCTTGGTTTTTAAGCTTAACCCAAGCTTTGGACTAGACTTGTTATAAACTTGGTTTTTAAGCTTAACCCAAGCTTGGGTAACCAGCTTATAAGCTTAAACTAGGCTTGTTATAAGCTTGGTTTTTAAGCTTAACCCTAGCTTGGGTAAACGAGCTTATAAGCTTAAACTAGGTTTGTTTCATTTTCAAAGTTTACACTTTTTCAACTCGTTGTAAGCTTGGTTTTTATGCTTAACCCAAAATTGACCATTGCAAATAAATTATTACTATACAAAGTAATCCTGAAGCCAATTTGGACTTATGGAATCCAACTGTGGGGAACGTCCAGTATGTCGAACATAAACATCATCCAACGATTTCAGTCCAAAGTTTTAAGGTTCATTCTGCAAGCCCCGTGGTATGTTAATAACAATATCCTTCACAAGTACAGTGGAATTCCTACGGTTGAAGAGGAAATAACCAAAATTAGTGCAAAATATCTAAAGAAACTTGAAAATCACCCAAATCACCTGGCTCTAAACCTCTTGGACAACAGTACCAGTATATACAGGCTAAAAAGGATTCATGTTTTGGATCCAAGCACACGTTTTGTTTGAACAATTTAATTTTCCCTTGTTTAGTTACATATTTATTTTTCCATTGAATTATTTTTAAGTTAGCTCTGTCAATGGACAGAGATTAACTAACGTTTTATTAAAAGTTGTTATTGTATTTGCTACATGTTCTAAAAATGAACAGATTGTAAATAAAATTGTGATATAAAAAAAACCAAGCTTGGGTAAACCAACTTATAAGCTAAAACTAGGTTTGTTTTAAGCTTCAAAGTTTACTATTTTTTAGCTTGGTATTTAAGCTTAACCCAAGCTAGGGTAACCAGCTTATAAGCTTAAACTAGGCTTGTTTTGAGCTACAAAGGTTTTACTTTTTTAGCATGTTATAAGCTTTTTTTTAGCTTAACCCAAGCTTGGATAACCAGCTTTTAATCTTTAAACTAGGCTTGTTATAAGCTTGGTTTTTAAGCTTAACCCAAGCTTGGGACTAGGCTTGTTTTAAGATTGGTTTTTAAGCTTAACCCAAGCTTGGGTAACCAGCTATAAGATTAAACTAGGCTTGTTATATGTTTGGTTTTTAAGCTTAACCCAAGCTTGGGTAAACCAGCTTATAAGCTTAAACTAGGTTTGTTTCAGCTTCAAAGTTTACACTTTTTCAACTTGTTGTAAGCTTGGTTTTTAAGCTTAACCCAAGCTTGGGTAAACCAACTTATAAGCTTAAGCTAGGTTTGTTTTAAGATTCATAGTTTACTCTTTTTTAGCTTGGTATTAAGGCTTAACCCAAGCTTGGATAACCAGCTTATAAGCTTAAACTAGGCTTGTTTTAAGCTACAAAGGTTTACTTTTTTAGCTTGTTATAAGCTTGGTTTTTAAGCTTAACTCAAGTTTTTGTAACCTGCTTATAAGCTTGACCTTGGCTTGTTATATGCTTGGTTTTTAAGCTTAACCCAAGCTTGGGACTGGGCTTGTTTATAAGCTTGGTTTTTAAGCTTAACCCAAGCTTGGGTAACCAGCTTATAAGCTTAAACAAGGGTTGTTATAAGCTACAAAGGTTTACTTTTTTAGCTTGTTATAAGCTTGATTTTTAAGCTTAACCCAAGTTTGGGTAACCAGCTTATAAGCTAAACCTTGGCTTGTTATAAGCTTGGTTTTTAAGCTTAACCCAAGCTTGGGTAACCAGCTTATAAGCTTAAACTAGGCTTGTTATAAGCTACAAAGGTTTACTTTTTTAGCTTGTTTTAAGCTTGATTTTTAAGCTTATCCCAAGTTTGGGTAACCAGCTTATAAGCTAAACCTTGGCTTGTTGTAAGCTTGGTTTTTATGCTTAACCCAAAATTGACCATTGCAAATAAATTATTACTATACAAAGTAATCCTGAAGCAAATTTGGACTTATGGAATCCAACTGTGGGGAACGTCCAGTATGTCGAACATAAACATCATCCAACGATTTCAGACAAAAGTTTTAAGGTTCGTTCTGCAAGCCCCGTGGTATGTTAATAACAATATCCTTCACAAGTACAGTGGAATTCCTACGGTTGAAGAGGAAATAACCAAATTTAGTGCAAAATATCTAAAGAAACTTGAAAATCACCCTAATCACCTGGCTCTAAACCTCTTGGACAACAGTACCAGTATATACAGGCTCAATACCATTTTTGGATCACAGAGTAATGAATCATTTCATGGTGTTGGCAACCAAATTCAAGTCAGTGATGTACATATGAGGAGTGTAATTTCAAGACAAGGCAAACTACAAACGAAAATTTTAAAAAACAAGATTAATGTCATTGAAGCTAGTATGTGGGATGTAATTAATGCAAACAAGAAGAGCCCTACTACAGCATTTGCTCACACCATTTCGAGTGACCTCCAACACCACAAACATATGTCTGCTGGGGTAGCAGTCGTATTTCGAAAGATATTTAGTCGGCCAAAACAGACAGACTACATCAACACAAGATTAATATGCCAGACTGAACCAAGTGGTGCTACAGTGTACGGTCTAGTTACAAAAGAAGAATACAAAGGAAAGCCAACTGAATCAACTTATGATGAGGCTTTTGAACAGCTAATTGAAAATTTCAAAACAAAAAAACTGAATACTCTAATATGTTCTGCCATGGGTTGTGTTCGAGACTTAATACCTATTAATCACTTTGTAAAAAACATTACAAAACTGCACAAAATTACAAATGCTACAATATGTGTGGTGTCGTATGACCAACCAGCTGCTCAGCGGAAATTATGGCGTGGACTCTCACAATCTGAATTTTTAGAGGAGCTGAAAAAAACTATTGATAGAAGCAGCCATGAAGTGGCTTCTCCAGCAGTTCAACCTGACACCTGTGAACAGCCTGTAATACCTGAGATGACAAGTAATCCACAGCAGCCCTCGAATGCTACACCGAACACTGATGTCTCGTCCAGCACCACTACCTCTACCCTGCCACTGACGCCTGCTGCTGACTCCCCAACACCTGTGCTGGTTCCTGGTCATCTGCAGTTTAGTGAAGTGGTGAAGTGTTCAGTGGAAAAGCAGAGCAGTGTGAATGTGCCCCAGTTTCTAGCAGCCTCCAACCCAACATCCATTTTAAATATCCCAAATCCCGCATCACAGAGAGAGCCCAAATCAACCCGACCTTTAAACTCACAGATTCCTTTGTCACCTCCACCAAGATAATTGCACCTCTTTCTATTCTGCACCATAATGTACAACACTTACCATCTCGCCTTGATCTTCTGGAAATTGTTCTTAACGAAATAAATCCAGATATTATTGCACTCAGTGAGCATAAGATGACTAAAGAGGAAATAGAACTACTTAACATTATGTAATTACACAACAGCATCCTACTTCTCTAGAAGATTGGGGCGAGGTGGTGGTGTAATAATCCTAACCCACAAAAATATAAATCACAAATGTATTGATTTACCTTCTACTCAACCACTTTTAATGGAAAAAGAGTTTGAATATTGTTTGTCTGAGATCAGTACTCACAACTTTACTTTTTTGTTTGGATGTATTTATAGGTCTCCTAACTACTTGAACTTGGACCAATTTTTTGATAATCTGGAAACTCTCTTAAACATACTTTGTAAAAAATTTAAAAAAATTATAATTGCTGGTGACTTTAACATAGATGTTTTGAAGAAAGATGATAAATACAATAAATTTATTAATATTTTAACAATATATGGAATGAGACATACAGTTGACTTTCCGACCCGAGTAACAGAACATTCAAAAACTGCAATTGACAATTTTATTACAAATATAGATCTTCACAATTTACAAGTAACCGGGTTAATTACGCACATCTCAGACCATGATGGTCAATTGATGAAACTGAGAATCACTGACCACAAAAAGCCAAAGCCAATAAGAAAACAAGTGAGAAAATTTAATGAAAAAAATACAGAACTTTTTCTTAGAGGTATAAGTTCTGAGTCCTGGTCTCAGATTTTCCAGTCTATTGTTGAGATGAAGTATAATGTATTTTGTAACATATTTAAGTATCATTTTGAGGTAAATTATCCTAAACTTTATGTAACAGAAAATTTTGTAAACCAAAGAAGTGGATTAATGATGTAATAAAATTAAAACAATCTGAAATAGTTGATTTGGAATCTCAATTCAGAATGCTTAAAGACAATAACATTAAGATACAGATTAAGGAAAAGAAAAAAGAACTACAGAGAGAGATTATCAACAATAAAAAAACATACTTTGAGGAAAAAATTATGAACTCTAGAAATAAGGTGAAAACTACCTGGAACTTAATTAACACTGAAGTAGGTAAATTATCAAAGTCAAATGTAAACATAAAATTGTTTTATGAAGGTAAATTTTTGACAGATCCTGTAAATATTTGTGAAACTTTTAATGAATTTTTTGTCAATGCTGTAGAAAGTCTTATAGTTCCTAGAATTACCACAGTGTCTCCTGCAAACAATCATTTTATGACTCAGTTTAATACAACATTTAAATTTGTTACAGTTTCGGAGAGAGATATAAGGAAAACTGTATTATCATTTGAAAATAAACCTTCATCAGGTAATGATGAAATTCCGATATCAATCATCAAGGCAGCATTGCCATTCATCTGTACACCTTTAACACACATAGTCAATCAATCTCTATCAACAGGTGTATTCCCTGAACAATTCAAAACTGCCAGGGTGATCCCAATCTTCAAAAAAGGCGATCCAGAAGATGTCAAATGCTATAGGCCTGTATCACTCCTTCCAGTTTTTTCTAAAATTCTTGAGAAAGTTGTCTTTGATCAACTGTCAAATTATCTTGAATCAAACATGTTATTGGATAACCAACAACATGGTTTCAGGCCAAACAAATCAACAATAACAGCCGGTATTGAATTTGTTGAATCCATCATCGAATCTATTGATAGGGGTGAAAAAGTTGTAGGCATTTTCTTGGACTTGTCCCGGGCGTTTGACAGTGTTGAACACTGCAAATTAATTGAAGTCCTTAGCTATCTTGGTGTAAAATCTACCGAACTGGCATGGTTTCGCTCATACCTCTTACAGAGAAAACAATTTGTAGAAATAGAATATTTTAAAGATCATTCAAGATATTTGTATAAGGAAAAATTTGCCTCTCGTCCATTACCAGTGCGGTACGGTGTCCCCCAGGGATCTATTTTGGGCCCTTTACTGTTTCTATGTTACCTGAAGGGTTTACCTGAATTGACATGGGACAGAAATAGTAAAGTGTGTCTTTATGCGGACGACACTAATGTAATTGTTTCTGCTAACACAGTAGAAAATGTTGAAATGTCATCTTTAATTGGCTTATCTTTAATAAAAGACTTTTTAAATAGTAAAAATCTTCTTTTAAATTCTACTAAATCAAATTTTGTGTCATTTTCAACTAAGAGAGCGAGAAATGGGACAAGTCCAACAATTTTCATTGAAAATGAAATTTTGAACCATGTAAATGAAACTAAATTCTTGGGTCTAATTATAGACGAACATTTATCATGGGACAACCATATTGAACATGTTATAAATAAAACATGTAGTGGCATACACGCTTTAAGGAAAATGGTCCATTGGTGTAATCTAAAAACCATGAAATCTATTTACTTCGCCCTAATTCATTCTCATATTGCCTACGGTATTAGTATATATGGATCGACAACAATAAAGAACATGGACAAAATTCTCATTCAACAAAAACGTGCATTGAGAATACAAAAACGTCAGTGAAACATATTTTCAAGGATTTAAAAATATTAACAGTTATCGGCTTATACATTTATGAAACAATAAAATTTACACTACTCAACAATAAAATTTCAATTGGCAACACAACCCATTCGTATAACACAAGAGCTCATCGTTTAGTTGAACAACACAAATTGGAATTTTTTAAAAAGAAAACCACTTACATGGGCAATTTATGTTTTCATAACCTCCCTCAAAATATTAAATCAGAGAAAAACCATAAAAGGTTGTTAAAATTACTTAAAGAATATCTAATTAAATCTGCTTTTTACTCTCTCCAAGACTTTATCTCATAGCAACTTTATTTTTCTTGAAAATATATGATTTTTTAACTCTCTCTCTCTCTCTGTCTCTATCCTCTTGTAGTTTTTGTAACTAATGTTTATTTTGTATCTTAAACATAATTTTTATTTAAAGGTTTCCTCTATGTATATATTGTAAATACTGTATGATGTGGGAAACTCAGTTAAATGTGACGTAGTATGAAACTATTTTATATTATTTTACCTTATGTTGTATGACCTTATGTTATATTTACCTTATGTGTGACTCTATTCTTTGTAAATGTTACAAGAAACAGAATAAAGATGATATTGAATTGAATTGAATTGAATACAGGCTAAAAAGGATTCATGTTTTGGATCTAAGCACACGTTTTGTTTGAACAATTTAATTTTCCCTTGTTTAGTTACATATTTATTTTTCCATTGAAATATTTTTAAGTTAGCTCTGTCAATGGACAGAGATTAACTAACGTTTTATTAAAAGTTGTTATTGTATTTGCTAAATGTTCTAAAAATGAACGGATTGTAAATAAAATTGTGATATAAAAAAAAACCAAGCTTGGGTAAACCAACTTATAAGCTAAAACTAGGTTTGTTTTAAGCTTCAAAGTTTACTATTTTTTAGCTTGGTATTTAAGCTTAACCCAAGCTTGGGTAACCAGCATATAAGCTTAAACTAGGCTTATTTTAAGCTACAAAGATTTACTTTTTTAGCATGTTATAAGCTTGGTTTTTAGCTTAACCCAAGCTTGGATAACCAGCTTTTAATGTTTAAACCAGGCTTGTTATAAGCTTGGTTTTTAAGCTTAACCCAAGCTTGGGTAACGAGCTTATAAGTTTAAACTAGGCTTGTTATAAGCTTGGTTTTTAAGCTTAACCCAAGCTTGGGTAAACCAGCTTATAAGCTTAAACTAGGTTTGTTTCAGCTTTAAAGTTTACACTTTTTCAACTTGTTGTAAGCTTGGTTTTTAAGCTTAACCCAAGCTTAGGTAAACCAACTTATAAGCTTAAGCTAGGTTTGTTTTAAGATTCATAGTTTACTCTTTTTTAGCTTGGTATTAAGGCTTAACCCAAGCTTGGATAACCAGCTTATTAGCTTAAACTAGGCTTGTTTTAAGCTTGGTTTTTAAGCTTAACCCAATTTGGGACTAGGCTTGTTATAAGCTTGGTTTTTAAGCTTAACCCTATTTGGGACTAGGCTTGTTATATGCTTGGTTTTTAAGCTTAACTCATGCTTGGGTAACCAGCTTTTAAGCTTAATCTAGGCTTGTTATAAGCTACAAAGGTTTACTTTTTTAGCTTGTTATAAGCTTGATTTTTAAGCTTAACCCAAGTTTGGGTAACCAGCTTATAAGCTAAACCTTGGCTTGTTATAAGCTTGGTTTTTAAACTTAACCCAAGCTTGGGTAACCAGCTTTTAAGCTTAAACTAGGCTTGTTATAAGCTAACTCATAATAATACTACACAACGTACTACTTTGTAATAGTTTTACAAAGGTTTACTTTTTTAGCTTGTTTTAAGCTTGGTTTTTAAGCTTAACCCAAGCTTGGGTAACCAGCTTATAAGCTTAAACTAGGCTTGTTATAAGCTTGGTTTTTAAGCTTAACCCAAGCTTTGGTAACCAGCCTATAAGCTTAAACTAGGCTTGTTTTAAGCTACAAAGTTTTACTTTTTTAGCATGTTATAAGCTTGGTTTTTAAGCTTAACCCAAGCTTGGGACTACGCTTGTTAAAAGCTTGGTTTTTAAGCTTAACCCAAGCTTGGGTAACCAGCTTATAAGCTTAAACTAGGCTTGTTATAAGCTACAAAGGTTTACTTTTTTAGCTTGTTATAAGCTTGGTTTTTAAGCTTAACCCAAGCTTGGGTAACCAGCTTATAAGCTTAAACGAGGCTTGTTATAAGCTTGGTTTTTAAGCTTAACCCTAGCTTGGGTAAACGAGCTTATAAGCTTAAACTAGGTTTGTTTCATTTTCAAAGTTTACACTTTTTCAACTCGTTGTAAGCTTGGTTTTTATGCTTAACCCAAAATTGACCATTGCAAATAAATTATTACTATACAAAGTAATCCTGAAGCCAATTTGGACTTATGGAATCCAACTGTGGGGAACGTCCAGTATGTCGAACATAAACATCATCCAACGATTTCAGTCAAAAGTTTTAAGGTTCGTTCTGCAAGCCCCGTGGTATGTTAATAACAATATCCTTCACAAGTACAGTGGAATTCCTACGGTTGAAGGGGAAATAACCAAATTTGGTGCAAAATATCTAAAGAAACTTGAAAATCACCCTAATCACCTGGCTCTAAACCTCTTGGACAACACTACCAGTATATACAGGCTAAAAAGGATTCATGTTTTGGATCTAAGCACACGTTTTGTTTGAACAATTTAATTTTCCCTTGTTTAGTTACATATTTATTTTTCCATTGAAATATTTTTAAGTTAGCTCTGTCAATGGACAGAGATTAACTAACGTTTTATTAAAAGTTGTTATTGTATTTGCTACATGTTCTAAAAATGAACAGATTGTAAATAAAATTGTTAAATAAAAAAAACCAAGCTTGGGTAAACCAACTTATAAGCTAAAACTAGGTTTGTTTTAAGCTTCAAAGTTTACTATTTTTTAGCTTGGTATTTAAGCTTAACCCAAGCTTGGGTAACCAGCTTATAAGCTTAAACTAGGCTTGTTTTGAGCTACAAAGGTTTACTTTTTTAGCATGTTATAAGCTTTTTTTTTAGCTTAACCCAAGCTTGGATAACCAGCTTTTAATCTTTAAACTAGGCTTGTTATAAGCTTGGTTTTTAAGCTTAACCCAAGCTTGGGACTAGGCTTGTTTTAAGATTGGTTTTTAAGCTTAACCCAAGCTTGGGTAACCAGCTATAAGCTTAAACTAGGCTTGTTATATGTTTGGTTTTTAAGCTTAACCCAAGCTTGGGTAAACCAGCTTATAAGCTTAAACTAGGTTTGTTTCAGCTTCAAAGTTTACACTTTTTCAACTTGTTGTAAGCTTGGTTTTTAAGCTTAACCCAAGCTTGGGTAAACCAACTTATAAGCTTAAGCTAGGTTTGTTTTAAGATTCATAGTTTACTCTTTTTTAGCTTGGTATTAAGGCTTAACCCAAGCTTGAAAAACCAGCTTATAAGCTTAAACTAGGCTTGTTTTAAGCTTGGTTTTTAAGCTTAACCCAATTTGGGACTAGGCTTGTTATAAGCTTGGTTTTTAAGTTTAACCCTATTTGGGACTAGGCTTGTTATATGCTTGGTTTTTAAGCTTAACTCATGCTTGGGTAACCAGCTTTTAAGCTTAATCTAGGCTTGTTATAAGCTACAAAGGTTTACTTTTTTAGCTTGTTATAAGCTTGATTTTTAAGCTTATCCCAAGTTTGGGTAACCAGCTTATAAGCTAAACCTTGGCTTGTTATAAGATTGGTTTTTAAGCTAAACCCATTTTGGGACTAGGCTTGTTATAAGCTTGGTTTTTAAGCTTAACTCAAGTTTGGGTAACCAGCTTATAAGCTTGACCTTGGCTTGTTATAAGCTTGGTTTTTAAGCTTAACCCAAGCTTGGGACTGGGCTTGTTATAAGCTTGGGTTTTAAGCTTAACCCAAGCTTGGGTTACCAGCTTATAAGCTTAAACAAGGGTTGTTATAAGCTACAAAGGTTTACTTTTTTAGCTTGTTATAAGCTTGATTTTTAAGCTTAACCCAAGTTTGGGTAACCAGCTTATAAGCTAAACCTTGGCTTGTTATAAGCTTGGTTTTTAAGCTTAACCCAAGCTTGGGTAACCAGCTTATAAGCTTAAACTAGGCTTGTTATAAGCTACAAAGGTTTACTTTTTTAGCTTGTTTTAAGCTTGGTTTTTAAGCTTAACCCAAGCTTTGGACTAGACTTGTTATAAACTTGGTTTTTAAGCTTAACCCAAGCTCGGGTAACCAGCTATAAGCTTAAACTAGGCTTGTTATAAGCTTGGTTTTTAAGCTTAACCCTAGCTTGGGTAAACGAGCTTATAAGCTTAAACTAGGTTTGTTTCATTTTCAAAGTTTACACTTTTTCAACTCGTTGTAAGCTTGGTTTTTATGCTTAACCCAAAATTGACCATTGCAAATAAATTATTACTATACAAAGTAATCCCGAAGCCAATTTGGACTTATGGAATCCAACTGTGGGGAACGTCCAGTATGTCGAACATAAACATCATCCAACGATTTCAGTCCAAAGTTTTAAGGTTCATTCTGCAAGCCCCGTGGTATGTTAATAACAATATCCTTCACAAGTACAGTGGAATTCCTACGGTTGAAGAGGAAATAACCAAAATTAGTGCAAAATATCTAAAGAAACTTGAAAATCACCCTAATCACCTGGCTCTAAACCTCTTGGACAACAGTACCAGTATATACAGGCTAAAAAGGATTCATGTTTTGGATCCAAGCACACGTTTTGTTTGAACAATTTAATTTTCCCTTGTTTAGTTACATATTTATTTTTCCATTGAATTATTTTTAAGTTAGCTCTGTCAATGGACAGAGATTAACTAACGTTTTATTAAAAGTTGTTATTGTATTTGCTACATGTTCTAAAAATGAACAGATTGTAAATAAAATTGTGATATAAAAAAAACCAAGCTTGGGTAAACCAACTTATAAGCTAAAATTAGGTTTGTTTTAAGCTTCAAAGTTTACTATTTTTTAGCTTGGTATTTAAGCTTAACCCAAGCTAGGGTAACCAGCTTATAAGCTTAAACTAGGCTTGTTTTGAGCTACAAAGGTTTTACTTTTTTAGCATGTTATAAGCTTTTTTTTAGCTTAACCCAAGCTTGGATAACCAGCTTTTAATCTTTAAACTAGGCTTGTTATAAGCTTGGTTTTTAAGCTTAACCCAAGCTTGGGACTAGGCTTGTTTTAAGATTGGTTTTTAAGCTTAACCCAAGCTTGGGTAACCAGCTATAAGATTAAACTAGGCTTGTTATATGTTTGGTTTTTAAGCTTAACCCAAGCTTGGGTAAACCAGCTTTTAAGCTTAAACTAGGTTTGTTTCAGCTTCAAAGTTTACACTTTTTCAACTTGTTGTAAGCTTGGTTTTTAAGCTTAACCCAAGCTTGGGTAAACCAACTTATAAGCTTAAGCTAGGTTTGTTTTAAGATTCATAGTTTACTCTTTTTTAGCTTGGTATTAAGGCTTAACCCAAGCTTGGATAACCAGCTTATAAGCTTAAACTAGGCTTGTTTTAAGCTACAAAGGTTTACTTTTTTAGCTTGTTATAAGCTTGGTTTTTAAGCTTAACTCAAGTTTTTGTAACCTGCTTATAAGCTTGACCTTGGCTTGTTATATGCTTGGTTTTTAAGCTTAACCCAAGCTTGGGACTGGGCTTGTTTATAAGCTTGGTTTTTAAGCTTAACCCAAGCTTGGGTAACCAGCTTATAAGCTTAAACAAGGGTTGTTATAAGCTACAAAGGTTTACTTTTTTAGCTTGTTATAAGCTTGATTTTTAAGCTTAACCCAAGTTTGGGTAACCAGCTTATAAGCTAAACCTTGGCTTGTTATAAGCTTGATTTTTAAGCTTAACCCAAGCTTGGGTAACCAGCTTATAAGCTTAAACTAGGCTTGTTATAAGCTACAAAGGTTTACTTTTTTAGCTTGTTTTAAGCTTGATTTTTAAGCTTATCCCAAGTTTGGGTAACCAGCTTATAAGCTAAACCTTGGCTTGTTGTAAGCTTGGTTTTTATGCTTAACCCAAAATTGACCATTGCAAATAAATTATTACTATACAAAGTAATCCTGAAGCAAATTTGGACTTATGGAATCCAACTGTGGGGAACGTCCAGTATGTCGAACATAAACATCATCCAACGATTTCAGACAAAAGTTTTAAGGTTCGTTCTGCAAGCCCCGTGGTATGTTAATAACAATATCCTTCACAAGTACAGTGGAATTCCTACGGTTGAAGAGGAAATAACCAAATTTAGTGCAAAATATCTAAAGAAACTTGAAAATCACCCTAATCACCTGGCTCTAAACCTCTTGGACAACAGTACCAGTATATACAGGCTCAATACCATTTTTGGATCACAGAGTAATGAATCATTTCATGGTGTTGGCAACCAAATTCAAGTCAGTGATGTACATATGAGGAGTGTAATTTCAAGACAAGGCAAACTACAAACGAAAATTTTAAAAAACAAGATTAATGTCATTGAAGCTAGTATGTGGGATGTAATTAATGCAAACAAGAAGAGCCCTACTACAGCATTTGCTCACACCATTTCGAGTGACCTCCAACACCACAAACATATGTCTGCTGGGGTAGCAGTCGTATTTCGAAAGATATTTAGTCGGCCAAAACAGACAGACTACATCAACACAAGATTAATATGCCAGACTGAACCAAGTGGTGCTACAGTGTACGGTCTAGTTACAAAAGAAGAATACAAAGGAAAGCCAACTGAATCAACTTATGATGAGGCTTTTGAACAGCTAATTGAAAATTTCAAAACAAAAAAACTGAATACTCTAATATGTTCTGCCATGGGTTGTGTTCGAGACTTAATACCTATTAATCACTTTGTAAAAAACATTACAAAACTGCACAAAATTACAAATGCTACAATATGTGTGGTGTCGTATGACCAACCAGCTGCTCAGCGGAAATTATGGCGTGGACTCTCACAATCTGAATTTTTAGAGGAGCTGAAAAAAACTATTGATAGAAGCAGCCATGAAGTGGCTTCTCCAGCAGTTCAACCTGACACCTGTGAACAGCCTGTAATACCTGAGATGACAAGTAATCCACAGCAGCCCTCGAATGCTACACCGAACACTGATGTCTCATCCAGCACCACTACCTCTACCCTGCCACTGACGCCTGCTGCTGACTCCCCAACACCTGTGCTGGTTCCTGGTCATCTGCAGTTTAGTGAAGTGGTGAAGTGTTCAGTGGAAAAGCAGAGCAGTGTGAATGTGCCCCAGTTTCTAGCAGCCTCCAACCCAACATCCATTTTAAATATCCCAAATCCCGCATCACAGAGAGAGCCCAAATCAACCCGACCTTTAAACTCACAGATTCCTTTGTCACCTCCACCAAGATAATTGCACCTCTTTCTATTCTGCACCATAATGTACAACACTTACCATCTCGCCTTGATCTTCTGGAAATTGTTCTTAACGAAATAAATCCAGATATTATTGCACTCAGTGAGCATAAGATGACAAAAGAGGAAATAGAACTACTTAACATATGTAATTACACAACAGCATCCTACTTCTCTAGAAGATTGGGGCGAGGTGGTGGTGTAATAATCCTAACCCACAAAAATATAAATCACAAATGTATTGATTTACCTTCTACTCAACCACTTTTAATGGAAAAAGAGTTTGAATATTGTTTGTCTGAGATCAGTACTCACAACTTTACTTTTTTGTTTGGATGTATTTATAGGTCTCCTAACTACTTGAACTTGGACCAATTTTTTGATAATCTGGAAACTCTCTTAAACATACTTTGTAAAAAATTTAAAAAAATTATAATTGCTGGTGACTTTAACATAGATGTTTTGAAGAAAGATGATAAATACAATAAATTTATTAATATTTTAACAATATATGGAATGAGACATACAGTTGACTTTCCGACCCGAGTAACAGAACATTCAAAAACTGCAATTGACAATTTTATTACAAATATAGATCTTCACAATTTACAAGTAACCGGGTTAATTACGCACATCTCAGACCATGATGGTCAATTGATGAAACTGAGAATCACTGACCACAAAAAGCCAAAGCCAATAAGAAAACAAGTGAGAAAATTTAATGAAAAAAATACAGAACTTTTTCTTAGAGGTATAAGTTCTGAGTCCTGGTCTCAGATTTTCCAGTCTATTGTTGAGATGAAGTATAATGTATTTTGTAACATATTTAAGTATCATTTTGAGGTAAATTATCCTAAACTTTATGTAACAGAAAATTTTGTAAACCAAAGAAGTGGATTAATGATGTAATAAAATTAAAACAATCTGAAATAGTTGATTTGGAATCTCAATTCAGAATGCTTAAAGACAATAACATTAAGATACAGATTAAGGAAAAGAAAAAAGAACTACAGAGAGAGATTATCAACAATAAAAAAACATACTTTGAGGAAAAAATTATGAACTCTAGAAATAAGGTGAAAACTACCTGGAACTTAATTAACACTGAAGTAGGTAAATTATCAAAGTCAAATGTAAACATAAAATTGTTTTATGAAGGTAAATTTTTGACAGATCCTGTAAATATTTGTGAAACTTTTAATGAATTTTTTGTCAATGCTGTAGAAAGTCTTATAGTTCCTAGAATTACCACAGTGTCTCCTGCAAACAATCATTTTATGACTCAGTTTAATACAACATTTAAATTTGTTACAGTTTCGGAGAGAGATATAAGGAAAACTGTATTATCATTTGAAAATAAACCTTCATCAGGTAATGATGAAATTCCGATATCAATCATCAAGGCAGCATTGCCATTCATCTGTACACCTTTAACACACATAGTCAATCAATCTCTATCAACAGGTGTATTCCCTGAACAATTCAAAACTGCCAGGGTGATCCCAATCTTCAAAAAAGGCGATCCAGAAGATGTCAAATGCTATAGGCCTGTATCACTCCTTCCAGTTTTTTCTAAAATTCTTGAGAAAGTTGTCTTTGATCAACTGTCAAATTATCTTGAATCAAACATGTTATTGGATAACCAACAACATGGTTTCAGGCCAAACAAATCAACAATAACAGCCGGTATTGAATTTGTTGAATCCATCATCGAATCTATTGATAGGGGTGAAAAAGTTGTAGGCATTTTCTTGGACTTGTCCCGGGCGTTTGACAGTGTTGAACACTGCAAATTAATTGAAGTCCTTAGCTATCTTGGTGTAAAATCTACCGAACTGGCATGGTTTCGCTCATACCTCTTACAGAGAAAACAATTTGTAGAAATAGAATATTTTAAAGATCATTCAAGATATTTGTATAAGGAAAAATTTGCCTCTCGTCCATTACCAGTGCGGTACGGTGTCCCCCAGGGATCTATTTTGGGCCCTTTACTGTTTCTATGTTACCTGAAGGGTTTACCTGAATTGACATGGGACAGAAATAGTAAAGTGTGTCTTTATGCGGACGACACTAATGTAATTGTTTCTGCTAACACAGTAGAAAATGTTGAAATGTCATCTTTAATTGGCTTATCTTTAATAAAAGACTTTTTAAATAGTAAAAATCTTCTTTTAAATTCTACTAAATCAAATTTTGTGTCATTTTCAACTAAGAGAGCGAGAAATGGGACAAGTCCAACAATTTTCATTGAAAATGAAATTTTGAACCATGTAAATGAAACTAAATTCTTGGGTCTAATTATAGACGAACATTTATCATGGGACAACCATATTGAACATGTTATAAATAAAACATGTAGTGGCATACACGCTTTAAGGAAAATGGTCCATTGGTGTAATCTAAAAACCATGAAATCTATTTACTTCGCCCTAATTCATTCTCATATTGCCTACGGTATTAGTATATATGGATCGACAACAATAAAGAACATGGACAAAATTCTCATTCAACAAAAACGTGCATTGAGAATACAAAAACGTCAGTGAAACATATTTTCAAGGATTTAAAAATATTAACAGTTATCGGCTTATACATTTATGAAACAATAAAATTTACACTACTCAACAATAAAATTTCAATTGGCAACACAACCCATTCGTATAACACAAGAGCTCATCGTTTAGTTGAACAACACAAATTGGAATTTTTTAAAAAGAAAACCACTTACATGGGCAATTTATGTTTTCATAACCTCCCTCAAAATATTAAATCAGAGAAAAACCATAAAAGGTTGTTAAAATTACTTAAAGAATATCTAATTAAATCTGCTTTTTACTCTCTCCAAGACTTTATCTCATAGCAACTTTATTTTTCTTGAAAATATATGATTTTTTAACTCTCTCTCTCTCTCTGTCTCTATCCTCTTGTAGTTTTTGTAACTAATGTTTATTTTGTATCTTAAACATAATTTTTATTTAAAGGTTTCCTCTATGTATATATTGTAAATACTGTATGATGTGGGAAACTCAGTTAAATGTGACGTAGTATGAAACTATTTTATATTATTTTACCTTATGTTGTATGACCTTATGTTATATTTACCTTATGTGTGACTCTATTCTTTGTAAATGTTACAAGAAACAGAATAAAGATGATATTGAATTGAATTGAATTGAATACAGGCTAAAAAGGATTCATGTTTTGGATCTAAGCACACGTTTTGTTTGAACAATTTAATTTTCCCTTGTTTAGTTACATATTTATTTTTCCATTGAAATATTTTTAAGTTAGCTCTGTCAATGGACAGAGATTAACTAACGTTTTATTAAAAGTTGTTATTGTATTTGCTAAATGTTCTAAAAATGAACGGATTGTAAATAAAATTGTGATATAAAAAAAACCAAGCTTGGGTAAACCAACTTATAAGCTAAAACTAGGTTTGTTTTAAGCTTCAAAGTTTACTATTTTTTAGCTTGGTATTTAAGCTTAACCCAAGCTTGGGTAACCAGCATATAAGCTTAAACTAGGCTTATTTTAAGCTACAAAGATTTACTTTTTTAGCATGTTATAAGCTTGGTTTTTAGCTTAACCCAAGCTTGGATAACCAGCTTTTAATGTTTAAACCAGGCTTGTTATAAGCTTGGTTTTTAAGCTTAACCCAAGCTTGGGACTAGGCTTATTTTAAGATTGGTTTTTAAGCTTAACCCAAGCTTGGGTAACGAGCTTATAAGTTTAAACTAGGCTTGTTATAAGCTTGGTTTTTAAGCTTAACCCAAGCTTGGGTAAACCAGCTTATAAGCTTAAACTAGGTTTGTTTCAGCTTTAAAGTTTACACTTTTTCAACTTGTTGTAAGCTTGGTTTTTAAGCTTAACCCAAGCTTAGGTAAACCAACTTATAAGCTTAAGCTAGGTTTGTTTTAAGATTCATAGTTTACTCTTTTTTAGCTTGGTATTAAGGCTTAACCCAAGCTTGGATAACCAGCTTATTAGCTTAAACTAGGCTTGTTTTAAGCTTGGTTTTTAAGCTTAACCCAATTTGGGACTAGGCTTGTTATAAGCTTGGTTTTTAAGCTTAACCCTATTTGGGACTAGGCTTGTTATATGCTTGGTTTTTAAGCTTAACTCATGCTTGGGTAACCAGCTTTTAAGCTTAATCTAGGCTTGTTATAAGCTACAAAGGTTTACTTTTTTAGCTTGTTATAAGCTTGATTTTTAAGCTTAACCCAAGTTTGGGTAACCAGCTTATAAGCTAAACCTTGGCTTGTTATAAGCTTGGTTTTTAAACTTAACCCAAGCTTGGGTAACCAGCTTTTAAGCTTAAACTAGGCTTGTTATAAGCTAACTCATAATAATACTACACAACGTACTACTTTGTAATAGTTTTACAAAGGTTTACTTTTTAGCTTGTTTTAAGCTTGGTTTTTAAGCTTAACCCAAGCTTGGGTAACCAGCTTATAAGCTTAAACTAGGCTTGTTATAAGCTACAAAGGTTTACTTTTTTAGCTTGTTATAAGCTTGGTTTTTAAGCTTAACCCAAGCTTGGGTAAACAGCTTATAAGCTTAAACTAGGCTTGTTATAGGCTACAAAGGTTTACTTTTTTAGCTTGTTTTAAGCTTGGTTTTTAAGCTTAACCCAAGCTTGGGTAACCAGCTTATAAGCTTAAACTAGGCTTGTTATAAGCTACAAAGGTTTACTTTTTTAGCTTGTTTTAAGCTTGGTTTTTAAGCTTAACCCAAGCTTTGGACTAGACTTGTTATAAGCTTGGGTAACCAGATTATAAGCTTAAACTGGGCTTGTTGTAAGCTTGGTTTTTATGCTTAACCCAAAATTGACCATTGCAAATAAATTATTACTATACAAAGTAATCCTGAAGCAAATTTGGACTTATGGAATCCAACTGTGGGGAACGTCCAGTATGTCGAACATAAACATCATCCAACGATTTCAGACAAAAGTTTTAAGGTTCATTCTGCAAACCCCGTGGTATGTTAATAACAATATCCTTCACAAGTACAGTGGAATTCCTAAGGTTGAAGAGGAAATAACCAAATTTAGTGCAAAATATCTAAAGAAACTTGAAAATCAACCTAATCACCTGGCTCTAAACCTCTTGGACAACAGTACCAGTATATACAGGCTAAAAAGGATTCATGTTTTGGATCTAAGCACACGTTTTGTTTGAACAATTTAATTTTCCTTTGTTTAGTTACATATTTATTTTTCCATTGAAATATTTTTAAGTTAGCTCTGTCAATGGACAGAGATTAACTAACGTTTTATTAAAAGTTGTTATTGTATTTGCTACATGTTCTAAAAATGAACAGATTGTAAATAAAATTGTGATATAAAAAAAACCAAGCTTGGGTAAACCAACTTATAAGCTAAAACTAGGTTTGTTTTAAGCTTTAAAGTTTACTATTTTTTAGCTTGGTATTTAAGCTTAACCCAAGCTTGGGTAACCAGCTTTTAATATTTAAACTAGGCTTGTTATAAGCTTGGTTTTTAAGCTTAACCCAAGCTTGGGACTAGGCTGGTTTTAAGATTGGTTTTTAAGCTTAACCCAAGCTTGGGTAACCAGCTATAAGCTTAAACTAGGCTTGTTTTAAGCTACAAAGGTTTACTTTTTTAGCATGTTATAAGCTTTTTTTTAGCTTAACCCAAGCTTGGATAACCAGCTTTTAATATTTAAACTATGCTTGTTATAAGCTTGGTTTTTAAGCTTAACCCAAGCTTGGGACTAGGCTGGTTTTAAGATTGGTTTTTAAGCTTAACCCAAGCTCGGGTAACCAGCTATAAGCTTAAACTAGGCTTGTTATATGTTTGGTTTTTAAGCTTAACCCAAGCTTGGGTAAACCAGCTTATAAGCTTAAACTAGGTTTGTTTCAGCTTCAAAGTTTACACTTTTTCAACTTGTTGTAAGCTTGGTTTTTAAGCTTAACCCAAGCTTGGGTAAACCAACTTATAAGCTTAAGCTAGGTTTGTTTTAAGATTCATAGTTTACTCTTTTTTAGCTTGGTATTAAGGCTTAACCCAAGCTTGAAAAACCAGCTTATAAGCTTAAAGTAGGCTTGTAATAAGCTTGGTTTTTAAGCTTAACCCAATTTGGGACTAGGCTTGTTATAAGCTTGGTTTTTAAGCATAACCCTATTTGGGACTAGGCTTGTTATATGCTTGGTTTTTAAGCTTAACTCATGCTTGGGTAACCAGCTTTTAAGCTTAATCTAGGCTTGTTATAAGCTACAAGGGTTTACTTTTTTAGCTTGTTATAAGCTTGATTTTTAAGCTTATCCCAAGTTTGGGTAACCAGCTTATAAGCTAAACCTTGGCTTGTTATAAGATTGGTTTTTAAGCTAAACCCATTTTGGGACTAGGCTTGTTATAAGCTTGGTTTTTAAGCTTAACCCAAGCTTGGGTAACCAGCTTATAAGCTTAAACTAGGCTTGTTTTAAGCTACAAAGGTTTACTTTTTTAGCTTCTTATAAGCTTGGTTTTTAAGCTTAACTCAAGTTTGGGTAACCAGCTTATAAGCTTGACCTTGGCTTGTTATAAGCTTGGTTTTTAAGCTTAACCCAAGCTTGGGACTGGGCTTTTTATAAGCTTGGGTTTTAAGCTTAACCCAAGCTTGGGTAACCAGCTTATAAGCTTAAACAAGGGTTGTTATAAGCTACAAAGGTTTACTTTTTTAGCTTGTTATAAGCTTGATTTTTAAGCTTAACCCAAGTTTGGGTAACCAGCTTATAAGCTCAAACTAGGCTTGTTATAAGCTTGGTTTTTAAGCTTAACCCTAGCTTGGGTAAACGAGCTTATAAGCTTAAACTAGGTTTGTTTCATTTTCAAAGTTTACTCTTTTTCAACTCGTTGTAAGCTTGTTTTTTATGCTTAACCCAAAATTGACCATTGCAAATAAATTATTACTATACAAAGTAATCCTGAACTAAATTTGGACTTATGGAATCCAACTGTGGGGAACGTCCAGTATGTCGAACATAAACATCATCCAACGATTTCAGTCAAAAGTTTTAAGGTTCATTCTGCAAACCCCGTGGTATGTTAATAACAATATCCTTCACAAGTACAGTGGAATTCCTAAGGTTGAAGAGGAAATAACCAAATTTAGTGCAAAATATCTAAAGAAACTTGAAAATCAACCTAATCACCTGGCTCTAAACCTCTTGGACAACAGTACCAGTATATACAGGCTAAAAAGGATTCATGTTTTGGATCTAAGCACACGTTTTGTTTGAACAATTTAATTTTCCTTTGTTTAGTTACATATTTATTTTTCCATTGAAATATTTTTAAGTTAGCTCTGTCAATGGACAGAGATTAACTAACGTTTTATTAAAAGTTGTTATTGTATTTGCTACATGTTCTAAAAATGAACAGATTGTAAATAAAATTGTGATATAAAAAAAACCAAGCTTGGGTAAAACAACTTATAAGCTAAAACTAGGTTTGTTTTAAGCTTAAAAGTTTACTATTTTTTAGCTTGGTATTTAAGCTTAACCCAAGCTTGGGTAACCAGCTTTTAATATTTAAACTAGGCTTGTTATAAGCTTGGTTTTTAAGCTTAACCCAAGCTTGGGACTAGGCTGGTTTTAAGATTGGTTTTCAAGCTTAACCCAAGCTTGGGTAACCAGCTATAAGCTTAAACTAGGCTTGTTTTAAGCTACAAAGGTTTACTTTTTTAGCATGTTATAAGCTTTTTTTTTAGCTTAACCCAAGCTTGGATAACCAGCTTTTAATATTTAAACTAGGCTTGTTATAAGCTTGGTTTTTAAGCTTAACCCAAGCTTGGGACTAGGCTGGTTTTAAGATTGGTTTTTAAGCATAACCCAAGCTTGGGTAACCAGCTATAAGCTTAAACTAGGCTTGTTATATGTTTGGTTTTTAAGCTTAACCCAAGCTTGGGTAAACCAGCTTATAAGCTTAAACTAGGTTTGTTTCAGCTTCAAAGTTTACACTTTTTCAACTTGTTGTAAGCTTGGTTTTTAAGCTTAACCCAAGCTTGGGTAAACCAACTTATAAGCTTAAGCTAGGTTTGTTTTAAGATTCATAGTTTACTCTTTTTTAGCTTGGTATTAAGGCTTAACCCAAGCTTGAAAAACCAGCTTATAAGCTTAAACTAGGCTTGTAATAAGCTTGGTTTTTAAGCTTAACCCAATTTGGGACTAGGCTTGTTATAAGCTTGGTTTTTAAGCATAACCCTATTTGGGACTAGGCTTGTTATATGCTTGGTTTTTAAGCTTAACTCATGCTTGGGTAACCAGCTTTTAAGCTTAATCTAGGCTTGTTATAAGCTACAAAGGTTTACTTTTTTAGCTTGTTATAAGCTTGATTTTTAAGCTTATCCCAAGTTTGGGTAACCAGCTTATAAGCTAAACCTTGGCTTGTTATAAGATTGGTTTTTAAGCTAAACCCATTTTGGGACTAGGCTTGTTATAAGCTTGGTTTTTAAGCTTAACCCAAGCTTGGGTAACCAGCTTATAAGCTTAAACTAGGCTTGTTTTAAGCTACAAAGGTTTACTTTTTTAGCTTCTTATAAGCTTGGTTTTTAAGCTTAACTCAAGTTTGGGTAACCAGCTTATAAGCTTGACCTTGGCTTGTTATAAGCTTGGTTTTTAAGCTTAACCCAAGCTTGGGACTGGGCTTTTTATAAGCTTGGGTTTTAAGCTTAACCCAAGCTTGGGTAACCAGCTTATAAGCTTAAACAAGGGTTGTTATAAGCTACAAAGGTTTACTTTTTTAGCTTGTTATAAGCTTGATTTTTAAGCTTAACCCAAGTTTGGGTAACCAGCTTATAAGCTCAAACTAGGCTTGTTATAAGCTTGGTTTTTAAGCTTAACCCTAGCTTGGGTAAACGAGCTTATAAGCTTAAACTAGGTTTGTTTCATTTTCAAAGTTTACTCTTTTTCAACTCGTTGTAAGCTTGTTTTTTATGCTTAACCCAAAATTGACCATTGCAAATAAATTATTACTATACAAAGTAATCCTGAACTAAATTTGGACTTATGGAATCCAACTGTGGGGAACGTCCAGTATGTCGAACATAAACATCATCCAACGATTTCAGTCAAAAGTTTTAAGGTTCATTCTGCAAACCCCGTGGTATGTTAATAACAATATCCTTCACAAGTACAGTGGAATTCCTAAGGTTGAAGAGGAAATAACCAAATTTAGTGCAAAATATCTAAAGAAACTTGAAAATCAACCTAATCACCTGGCTCTAAACCTCTTGGACAACAGTACCAGTATATACAGGCTAAAAAGGATTCATGTTTTGGATCTAAGCACACGTTTTGTTTGAACAATTTAATTTTCCTTTGTTTAGTTACATATTTATTTTTCCATTGAAATATTTTTAAGTTAGCTCTGTCAATGGACAGAGATTAACTAACGTTTTATTAAAAGTTGTTATTGTATTTGCTACATGTTCTAAAAATGAACAGATTGTAAATAAAATTGTGATATAAAAAAACCAAGCTTGGGTAAACCAACTTATAAGCTAAAACTAGGTTTGTTTTAAGCTTCAAAGTTTACTATTTTTTAGCTTGGTATTTAAGCTTAACCCAAGCTTGGGTAACCAGCTTATAAGCTTAAACTAGGCTTGTTTTAAGATACAAAGGTTTACTTTTTTAGCATGTTATAAGCTTTTTTTTTAGCTTAACCCAAGCTTGGATAACCAGCTTTTAATATTTAAACTAGGCTTGTTATAAGCTTGGTTTTTAAGCTTAACCCAAGCTTGGGACTAGGCTGGTTTTAAGATTGGTTTTTAAGCTTAACCCAAGCTTGGGTAACCAGCTATAAGCTTAAACTAGGCTTGTTATATGTTTGGTTTTTAAGCTTAACCCAAGCTTGGGTAAACCAGCTTATAAGCTTAAACTAGGTTTGTTTCAGCTTAAAAGTTTACTCTTTTTCAACTTGTTGTAAGCTTGGTTTTTAAGCTTAACCCAAGCTTGGGTAAACCAACTTATAAGCTTAAGCTAGGTTTGTTTTAAGATTCATAGTTTACTCTTTTTTAGCTTGGTATTAAGGCTTAACCCAAGCTTGAAAAACCAGCTTATAAGCTTAAACTAGGCTTGTTATAAGCTTGGTTTTTAAGCTTAACCCAATTTGGGACTAGGCTTGTTATAAGCTTGGTTTTTAAGCTTAACCCTATTTGGGACTAGGCTTGTTATATGCTTGGTTTTTAAGCTTAACTCATGCTTGGGTAACCAGCTTTTAAGCTTAATCTAGGCTTGTTATAAGCTACAAAGGTTTACTTTTTTAGCTTGTTATAAGCTTGATTTTTAAGCTTATCCCAAGTTTGGGTAACCAGCTTATAAGCTAAACCTTGGCTTGTTATAAGATTGGTTTTTAAGCTAAACCCATTTTGGGACTAGGCTTGTTATAAGCTTGGTTTTTAAGCCTAACCCAAGCTTGGGTAACCAGCTTATAAGCTTAAACTAGGCTTGTTTTAAGCTACAAAGGTTTACTTTTTTAGCTTCTTATAAGCTTGGTTTTTAAGCTTAACTCAAGTTTGGGTAACCAGCTTATAAGCTTGACCTTGGCTTGTTATAAGCTTGGTTTTTAAGCTTAACCCAAGCTTGGGACTGGGCTTTTTATAAGCTTGGGTTTTAAGCTTAACCCAAGCTTGGGTAACCAGCTTATAAGCTTAAACAAGGGTTGTTATAAGCTACAAAGGTTTACTTTTTTAGCTTGTTATAAGCTTGATTTTTAAGCTTAACCCAAGTTTGGGTAACCAGCTTATAAGCTAAACCTTGGCTTGTTATAAGCTTGGTTTTTAAGCTTAACCCAAGCTTGGGTAACCAGCTTATAAGCTTAAACTAGGCTTGTTATAAGCTACAAAGGTTTACTTTTTTAGCTTGTTTTAAGCTTGGTTTTTAAGCTTAACCCAAGCTTGGGTACCAGTATATAAGCTCAAACTAGGCTTGTTATAAGCTTGGTTTTTAAGCTTAACCCTAGCTTGGGTAAACGAGCTTATAAGCTTAAACTAGGTTTGTTTCATTTTCAAAGTTTACTCTTTTTCAACTCGTTGTAAGCTTGTTTTTTATGCTTAACCCAAAATTGACCATTGCAAATAAATTATTACTATACAAAGTAATCCTAAAGCAAATTTGGACTTATGGAATCCAACTGTGGGGAACGTCCAGTATGTCGAACATAAACATCATCCAACGATTTCAGTCAAAAGTTTTAAGGTTCATTCTGCAAACCCCGTGGTATGTTAATAACAATATCCTTCACAAGTACAGTGGAATTCCTAAGGTTGAAGAGGAAATAACCAAATTTAGTGCAAAATATCTAAAGAAACTTGAAAATACACCTAATCACCTGGCTCTAAACCTCTTGGACAACAGTACCAGTATATACAGGCTAAAAAGGATTCATGTTTTGGATCTAAGCACACGTTTTGTTTGAACAATTTAATTTTCCTTTGTTTAGTTACATATTTATTTTTCCATTGAAATATTTTTAAGTTAGCTCTGTCAATGGACAGAGATTAACTAACGTTTTATTAAAAGTTGTTATTGTATTTGCTACATGTTCTAAAAATGAACAGATTGTAAATAAAATTGTGATATAAAAAAAACCAAGCTTGGGTAAACCAACTTATAAGCTAAAACTAGGTTTGTTTTAAGCTTTAAAGTTTACTATTTTTTAGCTTGGTATTTAAGCTTAACCCAAGCTTGGGTAACCAGCTTTTAATATTTAAACTAGGCTTGTTATAAGCTTGGTTTTTAAGCTTAACCCAAGCTTGGGACTAGGCTGGTTTTAAGATTGGTTTTTAAGCTTAACCCAAGCTTGGGTAACCAGCTATAAGCTTAAACTAGGCTTGTTTTAAGCTACAAAGGTTTACTTTTTTAGCATGTTATAAGCTTTTTTTTTAGCTTAACCCAAGCTTGGATAACCAGCTTTTAATATTTAAACTAGGCTTGTTATAAGCTTGTTTTTTAAGCTTAACCCAAGCTTGGGACTAGGCTGGTTTTAAGATTGGTTTTTAAGCTTAACCCAAGCTTGGGTAACCAGCTATAAGCTTAAACTAGGCTTGTTATATGTTTGGTTTTTAAGCTTAACCCAAGCTTGGGTAAACCAGCTTATAAGCTTAAACTAGGTTTGTTTCAGCTTCAAAGTTTACACTTTTTCAACTTGTTGTAAGCTTGGTTTTTAAGCTTAACCCAAGCTTGGGTAAACCAACTTATAAGCTTAAGCTAGGTTTGTTTTAAGATTCATAGTTTACTCTTTTTTAGCTTGGTATTAAGGCTTAACCCAAGCTTGAAAAACCAGCTTATAAGCTTAAACTAGGCTTGTAATAAGCTTGGTTTTTAAGCTTAACCCAATTTGGGACTAGGCTTGTTATAAGCTTGGTTTTTAAGCATAACCCTATTTGGGACTAGGCTTGTTATATGCTTGGTTTTTAAGCTTAACTCATGCTTGGGTAACCAGCTTTTAAGCTTAATCTAGGCTTGTTATAAGCTACAAAGGTTTACTTTTTTAGCTTGTTATAAGCTTGATTTTTAAGCTTATCCCAAGTTTGGGTAACCAGCTTATAAGCTAAACCTTGGCTTGTTATAAGATTGGTTTTTAAGCTAAACCCATTTTGGGACTAGGCTTGTTATAAGCTTGGTTTTTAAGCTTAACCCAAGCTTGGGTAACCAGCTTATAAGCTTAAACTAGGCTTGTTTTAAGCTACAAAGGTTTACTTTTTTAGCTTCTTATAAGCTTGGTTTTTAAGCTTAACTCAAGTTTGGGTAACCAGCTTATAAGCTTGACCTTGGCTTGTTATAAGCTTGGTTTTTAAGCTTAACCCAAGCTTGGGACTGGGCTTTTTATAAGTTTGGGTTTTAAGCTTAACCCAAGCTTGGGTAACCAGCTTATAAGCTTAAACAAGGGTTGTTATAAGCTACAAAGGTTTACTTTTTTAGCTTGTTATAAGCTTGATTTTTAAGCTTAACCCAAGTTTGGGTAACCAGCTTATAAGCTAAACCTTGGCTTGTTATAAGCTTGGTTTTTAAGCTTAACCCAAGCTTGGGTAATAAGCTTATAAGCTTAAACTAGGCTTGTTATAAGCTACAAAGGTTTACTTTTTTAGCTTGTTTTAAGCTTGGTTTTTAAGCTTAACCCAAGCTTGGGTACCAGCTTATAAGCTCAAACTAGGCTTGTTATAAGCTTGGTTTTTAAGCTTAACCCTAGCTTGGGTAAACGAGCTTATAAGCTTAAACTAGGTTTGTTTCATTTTCAAAGTTTACTCTTTTTCAACTCGTTGTAAGCTTGTTTTTTATGCTTAACCCAAAATTGACCATTGCAAATAAATTATTACTATACAAAGTAATCCTGAAGCAAATTTGGACTTATGGAATCAAACTGTGGGGAACGTCCAGTATGTCGAACATAAACATCATCCAACGATTTCAGTCAAAAGTTTTAAGGTTCATTCTGCAAACCCCGTGGTATGTTAATAACAATATCCTTCACAAGTACAGTGGAATTCCTAAGGTTGAAGAGGAAATAACCAAATTTAGTGCAAAATATCTAAAGAAACTTGAAAATCAACCTAATCACCTGGCTCTAAACCTCTTGGACAACAGTACCAGTATATACAGGCTAAAAAGGATTCATGTTTTGGATCTAAGCACACGTTTTGTTTGAACAATTTAATTTTCCTTTGTTTAGTTACATATTTATTTTTCCATTGAAATATTTTTAAGTTAGCTCTGTCAATGGACAGAGATTAACTAACGTTTTATTAAAAGTTGTTATTGTATTTGCTACATGTTCTAAAAATGAACAGATTGTAAATAAAATTGTGATATAAAAAAACCAAGCTTGGGTAAACCAACTTATAAGCTAAAACTAGGTTTGTTTTAAGCTTCAAAGTTTACTATTTTTTAGCTTGGTATTTAAGCTTAACCCAAGCTTGGGTAACCAGCTTATAAGCTTAAACTAGGCTTGTTTTAAGATACAAAGGTTTACTTTTTTAGCATGTTATAAGCTTTTTTTTTAGCTTAACCCAAGCTTGGATAACCAGCTTTTAATATTTAAACTAGGCTTGTTATAAGCTTGGTTTTTAAGCTTAACCCAAGCTTGGGACTAGGCTGGTTTTAAGATTGGTTTTTAAGCTTAACCCAAGCTTGGGTAACCAGCTATAAACTTAAACTAGGCTTGTTATATGTTTGGTTTTTAAGCTTAACCCAAGCTTGGGTAAACCAGCTTATAAGCTTAAACTAGGTTTGTTTCAGCTTAAAAGTTTACTCTTTTTCAACTTGTTGTAAGCTTGGTTTTTAAGCTTAACCCAAGCTTGGGTAAACCAACTTATAAGCTTAAGCTAGGTTTGTTTTAAGATTCATAGTTTACTCTTTTTTAGCTTGGTATTAAGGCTTAACCCAAGCTTGAAAAACCAGCTTATAAGCTTAAACTAGGCTTGTTATAAGCTTGGTTTTTAAGCTTAACCCAATTTGGGACTAGGCTTGTTATAAGCTTGGTTTTTAAGCTTAACCCTATTTGGGACTAGGCTTGTTATATGCTTGGTTTTTAAGCTTAACTCATGCTTGGGTAACCAGCTTTTAAGCTTAATCTAGGCTTGTTATAAGCTACAAAGGTTTACTTTTTTAGCTTGTTATAAGCTTGATTTTTAAGCTTATCCCAAGTTTGGGTAACCAGCTTATAAGCTAAACCTTGGCTTGTTATAAGATTGGTTTTTAAGCTAAACCCATTTTGGGACTAGGCTTGTTATAAGCTTGGTTTTTAAGCCTAACCCAAGCTTGGGTAACCAGCTTATAAGCTTAAACTAGGCTTGTTTTAAGCTACAAAGGTTTACTTTTTTAGCTTCTTATAAGCTTGGTTTTTAAGCTTAACTCAAGTTTGGGTAACCAGCTTATAAGCTTGACCTTGGCTTGTTATAAGCTTGGTTTTTAAGCTTAACCCAAGCTTGGGACTGGGCTTTTTATAAGCTTGGGTTTTAAGCTTAACCCAAGCTTGGGTAACCAGCTTATAAGCTTAAACAAGGGTTGTTATAAGCTACAAAGGTTTACTTTTTTAGCTTGTTATAAGCTTGATTTTTAAGCTTAACCCAAGTTTGGGTAACCAGCTTATAAGCTAAACCTTGACTTGTTATATGCTTGGTTTTTAAGCTTAACCCAAGCTTGGGTAACCAGCTTATAAGCTTAAACTAGGCTTGTTATAAGCTACAAAGGTTTACTTTTTTAGCTTGTTTTAAGCTTGGTTTTTAAGCTTAACCCAAGCTTTGGACTAGACTTGTTATAAACTTGGTTTTTAAGCTTAACCCAAGCTTGGGTAACCAGCTTATAAGCTTAAACTAGGCTTGTTATAAGCTTGGTTTTTAAGCTTAACCCTAGCTTGGGTAAACAAGCTTATAAGCTTAAACTAGGTTTGTTTCATTTTCAAAGTTTACACTTTTTCAACTCGTTGTAAGCTTGGTTTTTATGCTTAACCCAAAATTGACCATTGCAAATAAATTATTACTATACAAAGTAATCCTGAAGCCAATTTGGACTTATGGAATCCAACTGTGGGGAACGTCCAGTATGTCGAACATAAACATCATCCAACGATTTCAGTCAAAAGTTGTAAGGTTCATTCTGCAAGCCCCGTGGTATGTTAATAACAATATCCTTCACAAGTACAGTGGAATTCCTACGGTTGAAGAGGAAATAACCAAAATTAGTGCAAAATATCTAAAGAAACTTGAAAATCACCCTAATCACCTGGCTCTAAACCTCTTGGACAACAGTACCAGTATATACAGGCTAAAAAGGATTCATGTTTTGGATCCAAGCACACGTTTTGTTTGAACAATTTAATTTTCCCTTGTTTAGTTACATATTTATTTTTCCATTGAATTATTTTTAAGTTAGCTCTGTCAATGGACAGAGATTAACTAACGTTTTATTAAAAGTTGTTATTGTATTTGCTACATGTTCTAAAAATGAACAGATTGTAAATAAAATTGTGATATAAAAAAAACCAAGCTTGGGTAAACCAACTTATAAGCTCAAACTAGGTTTGTTTTAAGCTTCAAAGTTTACTATTTTTTAGCTTGGTATTTAAGCTTAACCCAAGCTTGGGTAACCAGCTTATAAGCTTAAACTTAGCTTGTTTTGAGCTACAAAGGTTTTACTTTTTTAGCATAATATAAGCTTTTTTTTTAGCTTAACCTAAGCTTGGATAACCAGCTTTTAATCTTTAAACTAGGCTTGTTATAAGCTTGGTTTTTAAGCTTAACCAAAGCTTGGGACTAGTCTTGTTTTAAGATTGGTTTTTAAGCTTAACCCAAGCTTGGGTAACAAGCTATAAGATTAAACTAGGCTTGTTATATGTTTGGTTTTTAAGCTTAACCCAAGCTTGGGTAAACCAGCTTATAAGCTTAAACTAGGTTTGTTTCAGCTTCAAAGTTTACACTTTTTCAACTTGTTGTAAGCTTGGTTTTTAAGCTTAACCCAAGCTTGGGTAAACCAACTTATAAGCTTAAGCTAGGTTTGTTTTAAGATTCATAGTTTACTCTTTTTTAGCTTGGTATTAAGGCTTAACCCAAGCTTGGATAACCAGCTTATAAGCTTAAACTAGGCTTGTTTTAAGCTACAAAGGTTTACTTTTTTAGCTTGTTATAAGCTTGGTTTTTAAGCTTAACTCAAGTTTGGGTAACCAGCTTATAAGCTTGACCTTGGCTTGTTATAAGCTTGGTTTTTAAGCTTAACCCAAGCTTGGGACTGGGCTTGTTTATAAGCTTGGTTTTTAAGCTTAACCCAAGCTTGGGTAACCAGCTTTTAAGCTTAAACAAGGGTTGTTATAAGCTACAAAGGTTTACTTTTTTAGCTTGTTATAAGCTTGGTTTTTAAGCTTAACCCAAGCTTGGGTAACCAGCTTATAAGCTTAAACTAGGCTTGTTATAAGCTACAAAGGTTTACTTTTTTAGCTTGTTTTAAGCTTGATTTTTAAGCTTATCCCAAGTTTGGGTAACCAGCTTATAAGCTAAACCTTGGCTTGTTGTAAGCTTGGTTTTTATGCTTAACCCAAAATTGACCATTGCAAATAAATTATTACTATACAAAGTAATCCTGAAGCAAATTTGGACTTATGGAATCCAACTGTGGGGAACGTCCAGTATGTCGAACATAAACATCATCCAACGATTTCAGTCAAAAGTTTTAAGGTTCATTCTGCAAGCCCCGTGGTATGTTAATAACAATATCCTTCACAAGTACAGTGGAATTCCTACGGTTGAAGAGGAAATAACCAAATTTAGTGCAAAATATCTAAAGAAACTTGAAAATCACCCTAATCACCTGGCTCTAAACCTCTTGGACAACAGTACCAGTATATACAGGCTAAAAAGGATTCATGTTTTGGATCTAAGCACACGTTTTGTTTGAACAATTTAATTTTCCCTTGTTTAGTTACATATTTATTTTTCTATTGAAATATTTTTAAGTTAGCTCTGTCAATGGACAGGGATTAACTAACGTTTTATTAAAAGTTGTTATTGTATTTGCTAAATGTTCTAAAAATGAACGGATTGTAAATAAAATTGTGATATAAAAAAAACCAAGCTTGGGTAAACCAACTTATAAGCTAAAACTAGGTTTGTTTTAAGCTTCAAAGTTTACTATTTTTTAGCTTGGTATTTAAGCTTAACCCAAGCTTGGGTAACCAGCATATAAGCTTAAACTAGGCTTATTTTAAGCTACAAAGATTTACTTTTTTAGCATGTTATAAGCTTGGTTTTTAGCTTAACCCAAGCTTGGATAACCAGCTTTTAATGTTTAAACCAGGCTTGTTATAAGCTTGGTTTTTAAGCTTAACCCAAGCTTGGGACTAGGCTTATTTTAAGATTGGTTTTTAAGCTTAACCCAAGCTTGGGTAACCAGCTTATAAGTTTAAACTAGGCTTGTTATAACCTTGGTTTTTAAGCTTAACCCAAGCTTGGGTAAACCAGCTTATAAGCTTAAACTAGGTTTGTTTCAGCTTTAAAGTTTACACTTTTTCAACTTGTTGTAAGCTTGGTTTTTAAGCTTAACCCAAGCTTAGGTAAACCAACTTATAAGCTTAAGCAGTGTTTGTTTTAAGATTCATAGTTTACGCTTTTTTAGCTTGGTATTAAGGCTTAACCCAAGCTTGGATAACCAGCTTATAAGCTTAAACTAGGCTTGTTTTAAGCTACAAAGGTTTACTTTTTTAGCTTGTTATAAGCTTGGTTTTTAAGCTTAACTCAAGTTTGGGTAACCAGCTTATAAGCTTGACCTTGGCTTGTTATAAGCTTGGTTTTTAAGCTTAACCCAAGCTTGGGACTGGGCTTGTTTATAAGCTTGGTTTTTAAGCTTAACCCAAGCTTGGGTAACCAGCTTATAAGCTTAAACAAGGGTTGTTATAAGCTACAAAGGTTTACTTTTTTAGCTTGTTATTAGCTTGATTTTTAAGCTTAACCCAAGTTTGGGTAACCAGCTTATAAGCTAAACCTTGGCTTGTTATAAGCTTGGTTTTTAAGCTTAACCCAAGCTTGGGTAACCAGCTTATAAGCTTAAACTAGGCTTGTTATAAGCTACAAAGGTTTACTTTTTTAGCTTGTTTTAAGCTTGATTTTTAAGCTTATCCCAAGTTTGGGTAACCAGCTTATAAGCTAAACCTTGGCTTGTTGTAAGCTTGGTTTTTATGCTTAACCCAAAATTGACCATTGCAAATAAATTATTACTATACAAAGTAATCCTGAAGCAAATTTGGACTTATGGAATCCAACTGTGGGGAACGTCCAGTATGTCGAACATAAACATCATCCAACGATTTCAGTCAAAAGTTTTAAGGTTCATTCTGCAAGCCCCGTGGTATGTTAATAACAATATCCTTCACAAGTACAGTGGAATTCCTACGGTTGAAGAGGAAATAACCAAATTTAGTGCAAAATATCTAAAGAAACTTGAAAATCACCCTAATCACCTGGCTCTAAACCTCTTGGACAACAGTACCAGTATATACAGGCTAAAAAGGATTCATGTTTTGGATCTAAGCACACGTTTTGTTTGAACAATTTAATTTTCCCTTGTTTAGTTACATATTTATTTTTCTATTGAAATATTTTTAAGTTAGCTCTGTCAATGGACAGGGATTAACTAACGTTTTATTAAAAGTTGTTATTGTATTTGCTAAATGTTCTAAAAATGAACGGATTGTAAATAAAATTGTGATATAAAAAAAACCAAGCTTGGGTAAACCAACTTATAAGCTAAAACTAGGTTTGTTTTAAGCTTCAAAGTTTACTATTTTTTAGCTTGGTATTTAAGCTTAACCCAAGCTTGGGTAACCAGCATATAAGCTTAAACTAGGCTTATTTTAAGCTACAAAGATTTACTTTTTTAGCATGTTATAAGCTTGGTTTTTAGCTTAACCCAAGCTTGGATAACCAGCTTTTAATGTTTAAACCAGGCTTGTTATAAGCTTGGTTTTTAAGCTTAACCCAAGCTTGGGACTAGGCTTATTTTAAGATTGGTTTTTAAGCTTAACCCAAGCTTGGGTAACCAGCTTATAAGTTTAAACTAGGCTTGTTGTAACCTTGGTTTTTAAGCTTAACCCAAGCTTGGCTAAACCAGCTTATAAGCTTAAACTAGGTTTGTTTCAGCTTTAAAGTTTACACTTTTTCAACTTGTTGTAAGCTTGGTTTTTAAGCTTAACCCAAGCTTAGGTAAACCAACTTATAAGCTTAAGCTAGGTTTGTTTTAAGATTCATAGTTTACTCTTTTTTAGCTTGGTATTAAGGCTTAACCCAAGCTTGGATAACCAGCTTATAAGCTTAAACTAGGCTTGTTTTAAGCTACAAAGGTTTACTTTTTTAGCTTGTTATAAGCTTGGTTTTTAAGCTTAACTCAAGTTTGGGTAACCAGCTTATAAGCTTGACCTTGGCTTGTTATAAGCTTGGTTTTTAAGCTTAACCCAAGCTTGGGACTGGGCTTGTTTATAAGCTTGGTTTTTAAGCTTAACCCAAGCTTGGGTAACCAGCTTATAAGCTTAAACAAGGGTTGTTATAAGCTACAAAGGTTTACTTTTTTAGCTTGTTATAAGCTTGATTTTTAAGCTTAACCCAAGTTTGGGTAACCAGCTTATAAGCTAAACCTTGGCTTGTTATAAGCTTGGTTTTTAAGCTTAACCCAAGCTTGGGTAACCAGCTTATAAGCTTTAACTAGGCTTGTTATAAGCTACAAAGGTTTACTTTTTTAGCTTGTTTTAAGCTTGATTTTTAAGCTTATCCCAAGTTTGGGTAACCAGCTTATAAGCTAAACCTTGGCTTGTTGTAAGCTTGGTTTTTATGCTTAACCCAAAATTGACCATTGCAAATAAATTATTACTATACAAAGTAATCCTGAAGCAAATTTGGACTTATGGAATCCAACTGTGGGGAACGTCCAGTATGTCGAACATAAACATCATCCAACGATTTCAGTCAAAAGTTTTAAGGTTCATTCTGCAAGCCCCGTGGTATGTTAATAACAATATCCTTCACAAGTACAGTGGAATTCCTACGGTTGAAGAGGAAATAACCAAATTTAGTGCAAAATATCTAAAGAAACTTGAAAATCACCCTAATCACCTGGCTCTAAACCTCTTGGACAACAGTACCAGTATATACAGGCTAAAAAGGATTCATGTTTTGGATCTAAGCACACGTTTTGTTTGAACAATTTAATTTTCCCTTGTTTAGTTACATATTTATTTTTCTATTGAAATATTTTTAAGTTAGCTCTGTCAATGGACAGGGATTAACTAACGTTTTATTAAAAGTTGTTATTGTATTTGCTAAATGTTCTAAAAATGAACGGATTGTAAATAAAATTGTGATATAAAAAAAACCAAGCTTGGGTAAACCAACTTATAAGCTAAAACTAGGTTTGTTTTAAGCTTCAAAGTTTACTATTTTTTAGCTTGGTATTTAAGCTTAACCCAAGCTTGGGTAACCAGCATATAAGCTTAAACTAGGCTTATTTTAAGCTACAAAGATTTACTTTTTTAGCATGTTATAAGCTTGGTTTTTAGCTTAACCCAAGCTTGGATAACCAGCATTTAATGTTTAAACCAGGCTTGTTATAAGCTTGGTTTTTAAGCTTAACCCAAGCTTGGGACTAGGCTTATTTTAAGATTGGTTTTTAAGCTTAACCCAAGCTTGGGTAACCAGCTTATAAGTTTAAACTAGGCTTGTTATAACCTTGGTTTTTAAGCTTAACCCAAGCTTGGGTAAACCAGCTTATAAGCTTAAACTAGGTTTGTTTCAGCTTTAAAGTTTACACTTTTTCAACTTGTTGTAAGCTTGGTTTTTAAGCTTAACCCAAGCTTAGGTAAACCAACTTATAAGCTTAAGCTAGGTTTGTTTTAAGATTCATAGTTTACTCTTTTTTAGCTTGGTATTAAGGCTTAACCCAAGCTTGGATAACCAGCTTATTAGCTTAAACTAGGCTTGTTTTAAGCTTGGTTTTTAAGCTTAACCCAATTTGGGACTAGGCTTGTTATAAGCTTGGTTTTTAAGCTTAACCCTATTTGGGACTAGTCTTGTTATATGCTTGGTTTTTAAGCTTAACTCATGCTTGGGTAACCAGCTTTTAAGCTTAATCTAGGCTTGTTATAAGCTACAAAGGTTTACTTTTTTAGCTTGTTATAAGCTTGATTTTTAAGCTTAACCCAAGTTTGGGTAACCAGCTTATAAGCTAAACCT
Organism: Macrosteles quadrilineatus; assembly: GCF_028750875.1. NCBI lineage: Eukaryota > Metazoa > Arthropoda > Insecta > Hemiptera > Cicadellidae > Macrosteles > Macrosteles quadrilineatus. Next base: position 64,902,135 of record NW_026542597.1, read on the forward strand.
TGGCTTGTTATAAGCTTGGTTTTTAAGCTTAACCCAAGCTTGGGTAACCAGCTTATAAGCTTAAACTAGGCTTGTTATAAGCTACAAAGGTTTACTTTTTTAACTTGTTATAAGCTTGGTTTTTAAGCTTAACCCAAGCTTGGGTAACCAGCTTATAAGCTTAAACTAGGCTTGTTATAGGCTACAAAGGTTTACTTTTTTAGCTTGTTTTAAGCTTGGTTTTTAAGCTTAACCCAAGCTTGGGTAACCAGCTTATAAGCTTAAACTAGGCTTGTTATAAGCTACAAAGGTTTACTTTTTTAGCTTGTTTTAAGCTTGGTTTTTAAGCTTAACCCAAGCTTTGGACTAGACTTGTTATAAGCTTGGGTAACCAGATTATAAGCTTAAACTGGGCTTGTTATAAGCTACAAAGGTTTACTTTTTTAGCTTGTTATAAGCTTGGTTTTTAAGCTTAACCCAAGCTTTGGACTAGACTTGTTATAAGCTTGGTTTTTAAGCTTAACCCAAGCTTGGGTAACCAGCTTATAAGCTTAAACTAGGATTGTTTTAAGCTACAAAGGTTTACTTTTTTAGCTTGTTATAAGCTTGGTTTTTTAGCTTAACTCAAGTTTGGGTAACCAGCTTATAAGCTTGACCTTGGCTTGTTATAAGCTTGGTTTTTAAGCTTAACCCAAGCTTGGGCCTGGGCTTGTTATAAGCTTGGTTTTTAAGCTTAACCCAAGCTTGGGTAACCAGCTTATAAGCTTAAACAAGGGTTGTTATAAGCTACAAAGGTTTACTTTTTTAGCTTGTTATAAGCTTGATTTTTAAGCTTAACCCAAGTTTGGGTAACCAGCTCATAAGCTAAAACTTGGTTTGTTATAAGCTTGGTTTTAAAGCTTAACCCAAGCTTGGAACTACGCTTGTTATAAGCTTGGTTTTTAAGCTTAACCCAAGCTTGGGTAAACCAACTTATAAGCTTAAGCTAGGTTTGTTTTAAGATTCATAGTTTACTCTTTTTTAGCTTGGTATTAAGGCTTAACCCAAGCTTGGATAACCAGCTTATAAGCTTAAACTAGGCTTGTTTTAAGCTACAAAGGTTTACTTTTTTAGCTTGTTATAAGCTTGGTTTTTAAGCTTAACTCAAGTTTGGGTAACCAGCTTATAAGCTTGACCTTGGCTTGTTATAAGCTTGGTTTTTAAGCTTAACCCAAGCTTGGGACTGGGCTTGTTTTTTAAGCTTGGTTTTTAAGCTTAACCCAAGCTTGGGTAACCAGCTTATAAGCTTAAACAAGGGTTGTTATAAGCTACAAAGGTTTACTTTTTTAGCTTGTTATAAGCTTGATTTTTAAGCTTAACCCAAGTTTGGGTAACCAGCTTATAAGCTAAACCTTGGCTTGTTATAAGCTTGGTTTTTAAGCTTAACCCAAGCTTGGGTAACCAGCTTATAAGCTTAAACTAGGCTTGTTATAAGCTACAAAGGTTTACTTTTTTAGCTTGTTTTAAGCTTGATTTTTAAGCTTATCCCAAGTTTGGGTAACCAGCTTATAAGCTAAACCTTGGCTTGTTGTAAGCTTGGTTTTTATGCTTAACCCAAAATTGACCATTGCAAATAAATTATTACTATACAAAGTAATCCTGAAGCATATTTGGACTTATGGAATCCAACTGTGGGGAACGTTCAGTATGTCGAACATAAACATCATCCAACGATTTCAGTCAAAAGTTTTAAGGTTCATTTTGCAAGCCCCGTGGTATGTTAATAACAATATCCTTCACAAGTACAGTGGAATTCCTACGGTTGAAGAGGAAATAACCAAATTTAGTGCAAAATATCTAAAGAAACTTGAAAATCACCCTAATCACCTGGCTCTAAACCTCTTGGACAACAGTACCAGTATATACAGGCTAAAAAGGATTCATGTTTTGGATCTAAGCACACGTTTTGTTTGAACAATTTAATTTTTCCTTGTTTAGTTACATATTTATTTTTCCATTGAAATATTTTTAAGTTAGCTCTGTCAATGGACAGAGATTAACTAACGTTTTATTAAAAGTTGTTATTGTATTTGCTACATGTTCTAAAAATGAACAGATTGTAAATAAAATTGTGATATAAAAAGAACCAAGCTTGGGTAAACCAACTTATAAGCTAAAACTAGGTTTGTTTTAAGCTTCAAAGTTTACTATTTTTTAGCTTGGTATTTAAGCTTAACCCAAGCTAGGGTAACCAGCTTATAAGCTTAAACTAGGCTTGTTTTGAGCTACAAAGGTTTTACTTTTTTAGCATGTTATAACCTTTTTTTTTAGCTTAACCCAAGCTTGGATAACCAGCTTTTAATCTTTAAACTAGGCTTGTTATAAGCTTGGTTTTTAAGCTCAACCCAAGCTTGGGACTAGGCTTGTTTTAAGATTGGTTTTTAAGCTTAACCCAAGCTTGGGTAACCAGCTATAAGATTAAACTAGGCTTGTTATATGTTTGGTTTTTAAGCTTAACCCAAGCTTGGGTAAACCAGCTTATAAGCTTAAACTAGGTTTGTTTCAGCTTTAAAGTTTACACTTTTTCAACTTGTTGTAAGCTTGGTTTTTAAGCTTAACCCAAGCTTGGGTAAACCAACTTATAAGCTTAAGCTAGGTTTTGTTTTAAGATTCATAGTTTACTCTTTTTTAGCATGGTATTAAGGCTTAACCCAAGCTTGGATAACCAGCTTATAAGCTTAAACTAGGCTTGTTTTAAGCTACAAAGGTTTACTTTTTTAGCTTGTTATAAGCTTGGTTTTTAAGCTTAACTCAAGTTTGGGTAACCAGCTTATAAGCTTGACCTTGGCTTGTTATAAGCTTGGTTTTTAAGCTTAACCCAAGCTTGGGACTGGGCTTGTTTATAAGCTTGGTTTTTAAGCTTAACCCAAGCTTGGGTAACCAGCTTATAAGCCTAAACAAGGGTTGTTATAAGCTACAAAGGTTTACTTTTTTAGCTTGTTATTAGCTTGATTTTTAAGCTTAACACAAGTTTGGGTAACCAGCTTATAAGCTAAACCTTGGCTTGTTATAAGCTTGGTTTTTAAGCTTAACCCAAGCTTGGGTAACCAGCTTATAAGCTTAAACTAGGCTTGTTATAAGCTACAAAGGTTTACTTTTTTAGCTTGTTTTAAGCTTGATTTTTAAGCTTATCCCAAGTTTGGGTAACCAGCTTATAAGCTAAACCTTGGCTTGTTGTAAGCTTGGTTTTTATGCTTAACCCAAAATTGACCATTGCAAATAAATTATTACTATACAAAGTAATCCTGAAGCAAATTTGGACTTATGGAATCCAACTGTGGGGAACGTCCAGTATGTCGAACATAAACATCATCCAACGATTTCAGTCAAAAGTTTTAAGGTTCATTCTGCAAGCCCCGTGGTATGTTAATAACAATATCCTTCACAAGTACAGTGGAATTCCTACGGTTGAAGAGGAAATAACCAAATTTAATGCAAAATATCTAAAGAAACTTGAAAATCACCCTAATCACCTGGCTCTAAACCTCTTGGACAACAGTACCAGTATATACAGGCTAAAAAGGATTCATGTTTTGGATCTAAGCACACGTTTTGTTTGAACAATTTAATTTTCCCTTGTTTAGTTACATATTTATTTTTCTATTGAAATATTTTTAAGTTAGCTCTGTCAATGGACAGGGATTAACTAACGTTTTATTAAAAGTTGTTATTGTATTTGCTAAATGTTCTAAAAATGAACGGATTGTAAATAAAATTGTGATATAAAAAAACCAAGCTTGGGTAAACCAACTTATAAGCTAAAACTAGGTTTGTTTTAAGCTTCAAAGTTTACTATTTTTTAGCTTGGTATTTAAGCTTAACCCAAGCTTGGGTAACCAGCATATAAGCTTAAACTAGGCTTATTTTAAGCTACAAAGATTTACTTTTTTAGCATGTTATAAGCTTGGTTTTTAGCTTAACCCAAGCTTGGATAACCAGCTTTTAATGTTTAAACCAGGCTTGTTATAAGCTTGGTTTTTAAGCTTAACCCAAGCTTGGGACTAGGCTTGTTTTAAGCTTGGTTTTTAAGCTTAACCCAAGCTTTGGACTAGACTTGTTAAAGGCTTGGGTAACCAGATTATAAGCTTAAACTGGGCTTGTTATAAGCTACAAAGGTTTACTTTTTTAGCTTGTTATAAGCTTGGTTTTTAAGCTTAACCCAAGCTTTGGACTAGACTTGTTATAAGCTTGGTTTTTAAGCTTAACCCAAGCTTGGGTAACCAGCTTATAAGCTTAAACTAGGATTGTTTTAAGCTACAAAGGTTTACTTTTTTAGCTTGTTATAAGCTTGGTTTTTTAGCTTAACTCAAGTTTGGGTAACCAGCTTATAAGCTTGACCTTGGCTTGTTATAAGCTTGGTTTTTAAGCTTAACCCAAGCTTGGGCCTGGGCTTGTTATAAGCTTGGTTTTTAAGCTTAACCCAAGCTTGGGTAACCAGCTTATAAGCTTAAACAAGGGTTGTTATAAGCTACAAAGGTTTACTTTTTTAGCTTGTTATAAGCTTGATTTTTAAGCTTAACCCAAGTTTGGGTAACCAGCTCATAAGCTAAACCTTGGCTTGTTATAAGCTTGGTTTTTAAGCTTAACCCAAGCTTGGGTAAACCAACTTATAAGCTTAAGCTAGGTTTGTTTTAAGATTCATAGTTTACTCTTTTTTAGCTTGGTATTAAGGCTTAACCCAAGCTTGGATAACCAGCTTATAAGCTTAAACTAGGCTTGTTTTAAGCTACAAAGGTTTACTTTTTTAGCTTGTTATAAGCTTGGTTTTTAAGCTTAACTCAAGTTTGGGTAACCAGCTTATAAGCTTGACCTTGGCTTGTTATAAGCTTGGTTTTTAAGCTTAACCCAAGCTTGGGACTGGGCTTGTTTATAAGCTTGGTTTTTAAGCTTAACCCAAGCTTGGGTAACCAGCTTATAAGCTTAAACAAGGGTTGTTATAAGCTACAAAGGTTTACTTTTTTAGCTTGTTATAAGCTTGATTTTTAAGCTTAACCCAAGTTTGGGTAACCAGCTTATAAGCTAAACCTTGGCTTGTTATAAGCTTGGTTTTTAAGCTTAACCCAAGCTTGGGTAACCAGCTTATAAGCTTAAACTAGGCTTGTTATAAGCTACAAAGGTTTACTTTTTTAGCTTGTTTTAAGCTTGATTTTTAAGCTTATCCCAAGTTTGGGTAACCAGCTTATAAGCTAAACCTTGGCTTGTTGTAAGCTTGGTTTTTATGCTTAACCCAAAATTGACCATTGCAAATAAATTATTACTATACAAAGTAATCCTGAAGCATATTTGGACTTATGGAATCCAACTGTGGGGAACGTCCAGTATGTCGAACATAAACATCATCCAACGATTTCAGTCAAAAGTTTTAAGGTTCATTTTGCAAGCCCCGTGGTATGTTAATAACAATATCCTTCACAAGTACAGTGGAATTCCTACGGTTGAAGAGGAAATAACCAAATTTAGTGCAAAATATCTAAAGAAACTTGAAAATCACCCTAATCACCTGGCTCTAAACCTCTTGGACAACAGTACCAGTATATACAGGCTAAAAAGGATTCATGTTTTGGATCTAAGCACACGTTTTGTTTGAACAATTTAATTTTTCCTTGTTTAGTTACATATTTATTTTTCCATTGAAATATTTTTAAGTTAGCTCTGTCAATGGACAGAGATTAACTAAAGTTTTATTAAAAGTTGTTATTGTATTTGCTACATGTTCTAAAAATGAACAGATTGTAAATAAAATTGTGATATAAAAAAAACCAAGCTTGGGTAAACCAACTTATAAGCTAAAACTAGGTTTGTTTTAAGCTTCAAAGTTTACTATTTTTTAGCTTGGTATTTAAGCTTAACCCAAGCTAGGGTAACCAGCTTATAAGCTTAAACTAGGCTTGTTTTGAGCTACAAAGGTTTTACTTTTTTAGCATGTTATAACCTTTTTTTTTAGCTTAACCCAAGCTTGGATAACCAGCTTTTAATCTTTAAACTAGGCTTGTTATAAGCTTGGTTTTTAAGCTTAACCCAAGCTTGGGACTAGGCTTGTTTTAAGATTGGTTTTTAAGCTTAACCCAAGCTTGGGTAACCAGCTATAAGATTAAACTAGGCTTGTTATATGTTTGGTTTTTAAGCTTAACCCAAGCTTGGGTAAACCAGCTTATAAGCTTAAACTAGGTTTGTTTCAGCTTTAAAGTTTACACTTTTTCAACTTGTTGTAAGCTTGGTTTTTAAGCTTAACCCAAGCTTGGGTAAACCAACTTATAAGCTTAAGCTAGGTTTGTTTTAAGATTCATAGTTTACTCTTTTTTAGCATGGTATTAAGGCTTAACCCAAGCTTGGATAACCAGCTTATAAGCTTAAACTAGGCTTGTTTTAAGCTACAAAGGTTTACTTTTTTAGCTTGTTATAAGCTTGGTTTTTAAGCTTAACTCAAGTTTGGGTAACCAGCTTATAAGCTTGACCTTGGCTTGTTATAAGCTTGGTTTTTAAGCTTAACCCAAGCTTGGGACTGGGCTTGTTTATAAGCTTGGTTTTTAAGCTTAACCCAAGCTTGGGTAACCAGCTTATAAGCTTAAACAAGGGTTGTTATAAGCTACAAAGGTTTACTTTTTTAGCTTGTTATTAGCTTGATTTTTAAGCTTAACCCAAGTTTGGGTAACCAGCTTATAAGCTAAACCTTGGCTTGTTATAAGCTTGGTTTTTAAGCTTAACCCAAGCTTGGGTAACCAGCTTATAAGCTTAAACTAGGCTTGTTATAAGCTACAAAGGTTTACTTTTTTAGCTTGTTTTAAGCTTGATTTTTAAGCTTATCCCAAGTTTGGGTAACCAGCTTATAAGCTAAACCTTGGCTTGTTGTAAGCTTGGTTTTTATGCTTAACCCAAAATTGACCATTGCAAATAAATTATTACTATACAAAGTAATCCTGAAGCAAATTTGGACTTATGGAATCCAACTGTGGGGAACGTCCAGTATGTCGAACATAAATATCATCCAACGATTTCAGTCAAAAGTTTTAAGGTTCATTCTGCAAGCCCCGTGGTATGTTAATAACAATATCCTTCACAAGTACAGTGGAATTCCTACGGTTGAAGAGGAAATAACCAAATTTAGTGCAAAATATCTAAAGAAACTTGAAAATCACCCTAATCACCTGGCTCTAAACCTTTTGGACAACAGTACCAGTATATACAGGCTAAAAAGGATTCATGTTTTGGATCTAAGCACACGTTTTGTTTGAACAATTTAATTTTCCCTTGTTTAGTTACATATTTATTTTTCTATTGAAATATTTTTAAGTTAGCTCTGTCAATGGACAGGGATTAACTAACGTTTTATTAAAAGTTGTTATTGTATTTGCTAAATGTTCTAAAAATGAACGGATTGTAAATAAAATTGTGATATAAAAAAACCAAGCTTGGGTAAACCAACTTATAAGCTAAAACTAGGTTTGTTTTAAGCTTCAAAGTTTACTATTTTTTAGCTTGGTATTTAAGCTTAACCCAAGCTTGGGTAACCACCATTCACACCACAGAGACAGCCCGGATGAGATATTAGTCCATTGGTTTCTCCCGATAAGCCTGGTATCAGATAAGGAACTTTTACCTGATCTGTCTGTCTGCCAGGTTTTCCACAATTACTTGATAAGTAATAAGATTAAACCAACTGTAGGTATTATATACCTTGGATCACTTGATAAAGCATACAAATTGTCAAAAATTTTGAAAAAAAATCAATTCAAAACATCATTTTTGGACTGAACAAAAATGTCAAATTTGACTTTTCAAACTCTTATAACTCTTGAACGGTTAAACCCATAGGTATGGGATCAACTGCAGGGTGTATATAATTGAAATATCTACAATATCTGACCAAAAAATCAATATGTCATAATGGACCATATAATGGATGTATGGTATACAGTTCTGGCTTCAGAGGCCTGACGGCACAGTGGGTGGTCTTTAGCTCTACTTTTTATAAAACTCATTTTTTGAGTAAACTATAGGTTTTTAAGATTTATTTTTGGTTTATTACCTTGCTCCAACTAGTAACCTGTTGATATATGAGGTTTTAGACATTCTAAAGTGATTACTTTGAAAAATATAAACAAATAATGTATGGTTTGCACAAGAAAGACGAATGAAATTCTTGTAAATCTGACTATGTTTTTCAATTTTTAACCAAACTATTGGATTTTTATCCTCTAAATCGGTTCTATACCATTGAGTATATAGTTCTGTAGTGTAATAAAGCATTTGCAAGCGTTCAAAATATACAAATTTTAAGAAAATAAACAAATAAAGTAAGATTGCACCAAAAATAATTTTCACTTTTTTGTTAACGTAATGCTTTTAACCCATCAAACGAGTGTTTTTGGTCTATATTATAGTTTTATTCTATTTATACATGCTTTGTGCAATTCACAAAAACCATAACCATATTCAAAATTATCATATTTAAGCTTTTTTGGCCATTTTATAGTTGAAATCGGAAATTGCTTTTACGCGAAATCAATCTTTACGTAATGTTTTTAACCCATTAAATGAGTATTTTTGGTATATGTTGTACTTGTATTCGTTTTATATACTCTTTTTGCAATTCAAAAACCTATAATTGTATTCAAAATCATATTATTTAAGCCAATTTTAAGCATTTAAAGGTTTAAGACGGGAAATCTGTTGGACCGAATTAATTATTTTACGTAATGTTTTTGACGCATTAAATGAGTGTTTTTGGTCTATATTATCGTTTCATTCTATTTATACACTTATTGTGCTATAATAAAAGCCATACTTTCATTTAAAATCATAGTACTTGAGCCAATATTCACTATTTCTATGTTGTACACAGTTTGGTTTCAAATTAAAATTAGGTAAAAAAATGCTAGTTTTTACGCTTAATTGTGACCATTTATGATATATTTCAAAGTGGTTCTATCAGTTGGAATAGTGTTATGCGTTTAACCGTATTTTTAGCCTTAATTTAATACATATTTTTACTTTTTTCGGGAAAAATTGATTTCTCACGTTGGAAAAGTCAGATTTAGATGCTGTTTGGACATTTCTTAAACATACTTTCATGACGATTACAAATCAATAACTATATTTCTTCTATATAGTCTTTTCCAACGTTTAAATACAAATAACAGTTTACAGTAATACCATTCGCAAGGTACACTCTTCATTGATACGTGAGTCAAGGCCGACCACCAGGAATTTGCTGACACGCATTCTTTCTCTGTCGGCATATCATAGCCTAATACATTCGTAGTGTTTTCTTAAATCGGAGTTTTGGAAATGATTAAACATATGCATCTTGTAGTACTATTTATGCTGATTAAAACTCAGTTTTGACCAAACCTGTAGCTATTGTAGTTTTAAAGTTACAGACGTTTATTGTATCGATATTTTTATTGCATTTTTCCCCAAAATAATATGCTTTTCTTGACAAATACAACTGTTTCATGCTCTAAACAGTTGGGACAAATTGTTGACTAGCATTCTAATATCTTATAATATCTCTTAATTATGCTAATCATCAAAAATGGAATTGACAGTATCTTATTACTTGATGTATTGATTATTGCTAAATTATCAGTTTTTCTGAGTTTAGTTAGGTTAGGTTAGGTTAGGTTAGGTTAGGTTAGGTTAGGTTAGGTCCAGTTAGGTTACATAATTTCTATATAAACCTCAAATAACCTTAAAATGCATAAGGACCTGGCAGACAGGCAGATATCAGGTAAAGGTTCCTTATCTGATACCAGGCTTATCGGGAGAAACCGATGGACGAATATCTCATCCTGGCTGTCTCTGTGGTGTGAATGGTTGCCAAAATTTACACAGAGACAGCCAGCAGGGAGGAGTTGAAGAGGAAATAACCAAATTTAGTGCAAAATATCCAAAGAAACTTGAAAATCACCCTAATCACCTGGCTCTAAACCTCTTGGACAACAGTACCAGTATATACAGGCTAAAAAGGATTCATGTTTTGGATCTAAGCACACGTTTTGTTTGAACAATTTAATTTTCCCTTGTTTAGTTACATATTTATTTTTCTATTGAAATATTTTTAAGTTAGCTCTGTCAATGGACAGGGATTAACTAACGTTTTATTAAAAGTTGTTATTGTATTTGCTAAATGTTCTAAAAATGAACGGATTGTAAATAAAATTGTGATATAAAAAAACCAAGCTTGGGTAAACCAACTTATAAGCTAAAACTAGGTTTGTTTTAAACTTCAAAGTTTACTATTTTTTAGCTTGGTATTTAAGCTTAACCCAAGCTTGGGTAACCAGCATATAAGCTTAAACTAGGCTTATTTTAAGCTACAAAGATTTACTTTTTTAGCATGTTATAAGCTTGGTTTTTAGCTTAACCCAAGCTTGGATAACCAGCTTTTAATGTTTAAACCAGGCTTGTTATAAGCTTGGTTTTTAAGCTTAACCCAAGCTTGGGACTAGGCTTGTTTTAAGCTTGGTTTTTAAGCTTAACCCAAGCTTTGGACTAGACTTGTTATAAGCTTGGGTAACCAGATTATAAGCTTAAACTGGGCTTGTTATAAGCTACAAAGGTTTACTTTTTTAGCTTGTTATAAGCTTGGTTTTTAAGCTTAACCCAAGCTTTGGACTAGACTTGTTATAAGCTTGGTTTTTAAGCTTAACCCAAGCTTGGGTAACCAGCTTATAAGCTTAAACTAGGATTGTTTTAAGCTACAAAGGTTTACTTTTTTAGCTTGTTATAAGCTTGGTTTTTTAGCTTAACTCAAGTTTGGGTAACCAGCTTATAAGCTTGACCTTGGCTTGTTATAAGCTTGGTTTTTAAGCTTAACCCAAGCTTGGGCCTGGGCTTGTTATAAGCTTGGTTTTTAAGCTTAACCCAAGCTTGGGTAAACCAACTTATAAGCTTAAGCTGCGACGCTAGATGTTCTGCACTGGAAAAATAAATATTAAAAGTGCAGTCGTCGCCGTTTGCCGGGGATAGCTCAGCCTACAATGGCTGGGTAAAGTTCCAGGGTCTGCGATAAGGTCAGGGAAACCACTAGGCCAAAAGCCGGGTCTAACCGGTATAGGACTGGCTCATACACGGGCACTGTGAACAAGTCAAAAACAAGTCACCACAACAAACGTGCAATAATCACTACCAGGCCTACGCCGATTCTCCACACTCCTAGGGGGTCGTTGCTGACTACGCAACTCGGGCTTCGTCCTAACTATCCAATAGTCAAGCCCAGAGTTCCTAAAACACAGTGAGTTACACGACGACTTGCCAATAAAAACCACAACGCGTGTTATCACCAGGCGGGGTCTACTAGGCCACTATAATCCAATACACAACTCTAATGCCCAAGCTAAGAATCAAACAGTTCACTCAATAAAAATACCAGATAACAATACAAGTGCACTATAGGTAGAGTGACTACAACACCAGTAGCTGGTCTCAATAAATACCAAGCCAAACAAGCAAAACTAAATGGCAATGGCACTATTAAAATATTGAGCTACTTAGTAGCAGATAAATAAATATTAAATACTCCAAACACTATAGATAAATATATTATCTGATAGCCGGTACTCCGCTATCCAAGCTACCAATATAACGTGTTGGACTACCAAACAAGCTGTTCAGGTTAAATTAAAATAATCAAATGAATAAACAATAACAACCCTACTACTGCTACTGCTACTACCAACTTTATGTTACTTAGCTGGGCTTCTGTTAATCGGCTAATAATATTAGCTACTAGCCTACTGGACACGTGTTTCCAACTACGCACGCTAAATCGTGCAGCTTAGGTTTGTCGGGCCTCAGAGTTATATTAATAATATAACTAACTCTAGGTACAACGCAAAATAATATCTACTACAGTCAATTAAATTATATTATTTGCGCTCTAGCACCTGCCCAGGACCGTCAGGAATACACTTTAATATTGTTCCTGACTAATATAAATCCTAACTACCGTCAGGCTTTGACCAGCACGGTTACAACTCTAACTCTCGCAATAAAACCAGATATTAATATTATCAAACGAATAATATCAAGTCGTCCACTCACCACAAGTGGGTCAGTACCCAACTTACACCAACACTCGGCGCGATCACACCACCAACGTTCTCCGACACCACTGTCACGTACACTCCTCTCTACGTACACCGCCGACGTATCAGCCAGACACCAACACTCTTCACTCCACGGGATCCACCACTAGACTGTCCTAGGCTATCCTGAACATCTAGGATATCCCAGGCTTATCGGCACTGATAAGCCGGGTCAAAGGGCGCTCGCTAGCCTCGCTGCCGCCGCTCGCTCACCTCAACAATCGGTGCGCGGCCAAATAGCAAAAATATACCCCCTAGGGAAAATAACTCGTTACAAAGCTAGGTTTGTTTTAAGATTCATAGTTTACTCTTTTTTAGCTTGGTATTAAGGCTTAACCCAAGCTTGGATAACCAGCTTATAAGCTTAAACTAGGCTTGTTTTAAGCTACAAAGGTTTACTTTTTTAGCTTGTTATAAGCTTGGTTTTTAAGCTTAACTCAAGTTTGGGTAACCAGCTTATAAGCTTGACCTTGGCTTGTTATAAGCTTGGTTTTTAAGCTTAACCCAAGCTTGGGACTGGGCTTGTTTATAAGCTTGGTTTTTAAGCTTAACCCAAGCTTGGGTAACCAGCTTATAAGCTTAAACAAGGGTTGTTATAAGCTACAAAGGTTTACTTTTTTAGCTTGTTATAAGCTTGATTTTTAAGCTTAACCCAAGTTTGGGTAACCAGCTTATAAGCTAAACCTTGGCTTGTTATAAGCTTGGTTTTTAAGCTTAACCCAAGCTTGGGTAACCAGCTTATAAGCTTAAACTAGGCTTGTTATAAGCTACAAAGGTTTACTTTTTTAGCTTGTTTTAAGCTTGATTTTTAAGCTTATCCCAAGTTTGGGTAACCAGCTTATAAGCTAAACCTTGGCTTGTTGTAAGCTTGGTTTTTATGCTTAACCCAAAATTGACCATTGCAAATAAATTATTACTATACAAAGTAATCCTGAAGCATATTTGGACTTATGGAATCCAACTGTGGGGAACGTCCAGTATGTCGAACATAAACATCATCCAACGATTTCAGTCAAAAGTTTTAAGGTTCATTTTGCAAGCCCCGTGGTATGTTAATAACAATATCCTTCACAAGTACAGTGGAATTCCTACGGTTGAAGAGGAAATAACCAAATTTAGTGCAAAATATCTAAAGAAACTTGAAAATCACCCTAATCACCTGGCTCTAAACCTCTTGGACAACAGTACCAGTATATACAGGCTAAAAAGGATTCATGTTTTGGATCTAAGCACACGTTTTGTTTGAACAATTTAATTTTCCCTTGTTTAGTTACATATTTATTTTTCCATTGAAATATTTTTAAGTTAGCTCTGTCAATGGACAGAGATTAACTAACGTTTTATTAAAAGTTGTTATTGTATTTGCTACATGTTCTAAAAATGAACAGATTGTAAATAAAATTGTGATATAAAAAAAACCAAGCTTGGGTAAACCAACTTATAAGCTAAAACTAGGTTTGTTTTAAGCTTCAAAGTTTACTATTTTTTAGCTTGGTATTTAAGCTTAACCCAAGCTAGGGTAACCAGCTTATAAGCTTAAACTAGGCTTGTTTTGAGCTACAAAGGTTTTACTTTTTTTTTAGCTTAACCCAAGCTTGGATAACCAGCTTTTAATCTTTAAACTAGGCTTGTTATAAGCTTGGTTTTTAAGCTTAACCCAAGCTTGGGACTAGGCTTGTTTTAAGATTGGTTTTTAAGCTTAACCCAAGCTTGGGTAACCAGCTATAAGATTAAACTAGGCTTGTTATATGTTTGGTTTTTAAGCTTAACCCAAGCTTGGGTAAACCAGCTAATAAGCTTAAACTAGGTTTGTTTCAGCTTTAAAGTTTACACTTTTTCAACTTGTTGTAAGCTTGGTTTTTAAGCTTAACCCAAGCTTGGGTAAACCAACTTATAAGCTTAAGCTAGGTTTGTTTTAAGATTCATAGTTTACTCTTTTTTAGCATGGTATTAAGGCTTAACCCAAGCTTGGATAACCAGCTTATAAGCTTAAACTAGGCTTGTTTTAAGCTACAAAGGTTTACTTTTTTAGCTTGTTATAAGCTTGGTTTTTAAGCTTAACTCAAGTTTGGGTAACCAGCTTATAAGCTTGATCTTGGCTTGTTATAAGCTTGGTTTTTAAGCTTAACCCAAGCTTGAGACTGGGCTTGTTTATAAGCTTGGTTTTTAAGCTTAACCCAAGCTTGGGTAACCAGCTTATAAGCTTAAACAAGGGTTGTTATAAGCTACAAAGGTTTACTTTTTTAGCTTGTTATAAGCTTAGTTTTTAAGCTTAACCCAAGCTTGGGTAACCAGCTTATAAGCTTAAACTAGGCTTGTTATAAGCTACAAAGGTTTACTTTTTTAGCTTGTTATAAGCTTGGTTTTTAATCTTAACCCAAGCTTGGGTAACCAGCTTATAAGCTTAAACTAGGCTTGTTATAGGCTACAAAGGTTTACTTTTATAGCTTGTTTTAAGCTTAGTTTTTAAGCTTAACCCAAGCTTTGGACTAGACTTGTTATAAGCTTGGGTAACCAGATTATAAGCTTAAACTGGGCTTGTTATAAGCTACAAAGGTTTACTTTTTTAGCTTGTTATAAGCTTAGTTTTTAAGCTTAACCCAAGCTTTGGACTAGACTTGTTATAAGCTTGGTTTTTAAGCTTAACCCAAGCTTGGGTAAACCAGCTTATAAGCTTAAACTAGGTTTGTTTCAGCTTTAAAGTTTACACTTTTTCAACTTGTTGTAAGCTTGGTTTTTAAGCTTAACCCAAGCTTAGGTAAACCAACTTATAAGCTTAAGCTAGGTTTGTTTTAAGATTCATAGTTTACTCTTTTTTAGCTTGGTATTAAGGCTTAACCCAAGCTTGGATAACCAGCTTATTAGCTTAAACTAGGCTTGTTTTAAGCTTGGTTTTTAAGCTTAACCCAATTTGGGACTAGGCTTGTTATAAGCTTGGTTTTTAAGCTTAACCCTATTTGGGACTAGGCTTGTTATATGCTTGGTTTTTAAGCTTAACCCAAGCTTGGGTAACCAGCTTATAAGCTTAAACTAGGCTTGTTATAAGCTACAAAGGTTTACTTTTTTAGCTTGTTTTAAGCTTGGTTTTTAAGCTTAACCCAAGCTTGGGTAACCAGCTTATAAGCTTAAACTAGGCTTGTTATAAGCTACAAAGGTTTACTTTTTTAGCTTGTTATAAGCTTGGTTTTTAATCTTAACCCAAGCTTGGGTAACCAGCTTATAAGCTTAAACTAGGCTTGTTATAAGCTACAAAGGTTTACTTTTTTAGCTTGTTTTAAGCTTGGTTTTTAAGCTTAACCCAAGCTTTGGACTAGACTTGTTATAAGCTTGGGTAACCAGATTATAAGCTTAAACTGGGCTTGTTATAAGCTACAAAGGTTTACTTTTTTAGCTTGTTATAAGCTTGGTTTTTAAGCTTAACCCAAGCTTGCTTAACCAGCTTATAAGCTTAAACTAGGCTTGTTTTAAGCTACAAAGGTTTACTTTTTTAGCTTGTTATAAGCTTGGTTTTTTAGCTTAACTCAAGTTTGGGTAACCAGTTTATAAGCTTGACCTTGGCTTGTTATAAGCTTGGTTTTTAAGCTTAACCCAAGCTTGGGCCTGGGCTTGTTATAAGCTTGGTTTTTAAGCTTAACCCAAGCTTGGGTAACCAGCTTATAAGCTTAAACAAGGGTTGTTATAAGCTACAAAGGTTTACTTTTTTAGCTTGTTATAAGCTTGATTTTTAAGCTTAACCCAAGTTTGGGTAACCAGCTTATAAGCTAAACCTTGGCTTGTTATAAGCTTGGTTTTAAAGCTTAACCCAAGCTTGGAACTACGCTTGTTATAAGCTTGGTTTTTAAGCTTAACCCAAGCTTGGGTAACCAGCTTATAAGCTTAAACTAGGCTTGTTATAAGCTACAAAAGTTTACTTTTTTAGCTTGTTTTAAGCTTGGTTTTTAAGCTTAACCCAAGCTTGGGTAACCAGCTTATAAGCTTAAACTAGGCTTGTTATGAGCTACAAAGGTTTACTTTTTTAGCTTGTTATAAGCTTGATTTTTAAGCTTAACCCAAGTTTGGGTAACCAGCTTATAAGCTAAACCTTGGCTTGTTATAAGCTTGGTTTTTAAGCTTAACCCAAGCTTGGGTAACCAGCTTATAAGCTTAAACTAGGCTTGTTATAAGCTACAAAGGTTTACTTTTTTAGCTTGTTTTAAGCTTGATTTTTAAGCTTATCCCAAGTTTGGGTAACCAGCTTATAAGCTAAACCTTGGCTTGTTGTAAGCTTGGTTTTTATGCTTAACCCAAAATTGACCATTGCAAATAAATTATTACTATACAAAGTAATCCTGAAGCATATTTGGACTTATGGAATCCAACTGTGAGGAACGTCCAGTATGTCGAACATAAACATCATCCAACGATTTCAGTCAAAAGTTTTAAGGTTCATTTTGCAAGCCCCGTGGTATGTTAATAACAATATCCTTCACAAGTACAGTGGAATTCCTACGGTTGAAGAGGAAATAACCAAATTTAGTGCAAAATATCTAAAGAAACTTGAAAATCACCCTAATCACCTGGCTCTAAACCTCTTGGACAACAGTACCAGTATATACAGGCTAAAAAGGATTCATGTTTTGGATCTAAGCACACGTTTTGTTTGAACAATTTAATTTTCCCTTGTTTAGTTACATATTTATTTTTCCATTGAAATATTTTTAAGTTAGCTCTGTCAATGGACAGAGATTAACTAACGTTTTATTAAAAGTTGTTATTGTATTTGCTACATGTTCTAAAAATGAACAGATTGTAAATAAAATTGTGATATAAAAAAAACCAAGCTTGGGTAAACCAACTTATAAGCTAAAACTAGGTTTGTTTTAAGCTTCAAAGTTTACTATTTTTTAGCTTGGTATTTAAGCTTAACCCAAGCTAGGGTAACCAGCTTATAAGCTTAAACTAGGCTTGTTTTGAGCTACAAAGGTTTTACTTTTTTAGCATGTTATAACCTTTTTTTTTAGCTTAACCCAAGCTTGGATTACCAGCTTTTAATCTTTAAACTAGGCTTGTTATAAGCTTGGTTTTTAAGCTTAACCCAAGCTTGGGACTAGGCTTGTTTTAAGATTGGTTTTTAAGCTTAACCCAAGCTTGGGTAACCAGCTATAAGATTAAACTAGGCTTGTTATATGTTTGGTTTTTAAGCTTAACCCAAGCTTAAGTAACAAGCTTATAAGCTTAAACTAGGTTTGTTTCAGCTTTAAAGTTTACACTTTTTCAACTTGTTGTAAGCTTGGTTTTTAAGCTTAACCCAAGCTTGGGTAAACCAACTTATAAGCTTAAGCTAGGTTTGTTTAAAGATTCATAGTTTACTCTTTTTTAGCATGGTATTAAGGCTTAACCCAAGCTTGGATAACCAGCTTATAAGCTTAAACTAGGCTTGTTTTAAGCTACAAAGGTTTACTTTTTTAGCTTGTTATAAGCTTGGTTTTTAAGCTTAACTCAAGTTTGGGTAACCAGCTTATAAGCTTTACCTTGGCTTGTTATAAGCTTGGTTTTTAAGCTTAACCCAAGCTTGGGACTGGGCTTGTTTATAAGCTTGGTTTTTAAGCTTAACCCAAGCTTGGGTAACCAGCTTATAAGCTTAAACAAGGGTTGTTATAAGCTACAAAGGTTTACTTTTTTAGCTTGTTATTAGCTTGATTTTTAAGCTTAACCCAAGTTTGGGTAACCAGCTTATAAGCTAAACCTTGGCTTGTTATAAGCTTGGTTTTTAAGCTTAACCCAAGCTTGGGTAACCAGCTTATAAGCTTAAACTAGGCTTGTTATAAGCTACAAAGGTTTACTTTTTTAGCTTGTTTTAAGCTTGATTTTTAAGCTTATCCCAAGTTTGGGTAACCAGCTTATAAGCTAAACCTTGGCTTGTTGTAAGCTTGGTTTTTATGCTTAACCCAAAATTGACCATTGCAAATAAATTATTACTATACAAAGTAATCCTGAAGCAAATTTGGACTTATGGAATCCAACTGTGGGGAACGTCCAGTATGTCGAACATAAACATCATCCAACGATTTCAGTCAAAAGTTTTAAGGTTCATTCTGCAAGCCCCGTGGTATGTTAATAACAATATCCTTCACAAGTACAGTGGAATTCCTAAGGTTGAAGAGGAAATAACCAAATTTAGTGCAAAATATCTAAAGAAACTTGAAAATCACCCTAATCACCTGGCTCTAAACCTCTTGGACAACAGTACCAGTATATACAGGCTAAAAAGGATTCATGTTTTGGATCTAAGCACACGTTTTGTTTGAACAATTTAATTTTCCCTTGTTTAGTTACATATTTATTTGTCTATTGAAATATTTTTAAGTTAGCTCTGTCAATGGACAGGGATTAACTAACGTTTTATTAAAAGTTGTTATTGTATTTGCTAAATGTTCTAAAAATGAACGGATTGTAAATAAAATTGTGATATAAAAAAACCAAGCTTGGGTAAACCAACTTATAAGCTAAAACTAGGTTTGTTTTAAGCTTCAAAGTTTACTATTTTTTAGCTTGGTATGTAAGCTTAACCCAAGCTTGGGTAACCAGCATATAAGCTTAAACTAGGCTTATTTTAAGCTACAAAGATTTACTTTTTTAGCATGTTATAAGCTTGGTTTTTAGCTTAACCCAAGCTTGGATAACCAGCTTTTAATGTTTAAACCAGGCTTGTTATAAGCTTGGTTTTTAAGCTTAACCCAAGCTTGGGACTAGGCTTATTTTAAGATTGGTTTTTAAGCTTAATCCAAGCTTGGGTAACCAGCTTATAAGTTTAAACTAGGCTTGTTATAAGCTTGGTTTTTAAGCTTAAACCAAGCTTGGGTAAACCAGCTTATAAGCTTAAACTAGGTTTGTTTCAGCTTTAAAGTTTACACTTTTTCAACTTGTTGTAAGCTTGGTTTTTAAGCTTAACCCAAGCTTAGGTAAACCAACTTATAAGCTTAAGCTAGGTTTGTTTTAAGATTCATAGTTTACTCTTTTTTAGCTTGGTATTAAGGCTTAACCCAAGCTTGGATAACCAGCTTATTAGCTTAAACTATGCTTGTTTTAAGCTTGGTTTTTAAGCTTAACCCAATTTGGGACTAGGCTTGTTATAAGCTTGGTTTTTAAGCTTAACCCTATTTGGGACTAGGCTTGTTATATGCTTGGTTTTTAAGCTTAACCCAAGCTTGGGTAACCAGCTTATAAGCTTAAACTAGGCTTGTTATAGGCTACAAAGGTTTACTTTTATAGCTTGTTTTAAGCTTAGTTTTTAAGCTTAACCCAAGCTTGGGTAACCAGCTTATAAGCTTAAACTAGGCTTGTTATAAGCTACAAAGGTTTACTTTTTTAGCTTGTTTTAAGCTTGGTTTTTAAGCTTAACCCAAGCTTTGGACTGGACTTGTTATAAGCTTGGGTAACCAGATTATAAGCTTAAACTGGGCTTATTATAAGCTACAAAGGTTTACTTTTTTAGCTTGTTATAAGCTTGGTTTTTAAGCTTAACCCAAGCTTTGGACTAGACTTGTTATAAGCTTGGTTTTTAAGCTTAACCCAAGCTTGGGTAACCAGCTTATAAGCTTAAACTAGGCTTGTTTTAAGCTACAAAGGTTTACTTTTTTAGCTTGTTATAAGCTTGGTTTTTTAGCTTAACTCATGTTTGGGTAACCAGTTTATAAGCTTGACCTTGGCTTGTTATAAGCTTGGTTTTTAAGCTTAACCCAAGCTTGGGCCTGGGCTTGTTATAAGCTTGGTTTTTAAGCTTAACCCAAGCTTGGGTAACCAGCTTATAAGCTTAAACAAGGGTTGTTATAAGCTACAAAGGTTTACTTTTTTAGCTTGTTATAAGCTTGATTTTTAAGCTTAACCCAAGTTTGGGTAACCAGCTTATAAGCTAAACCTTGGCTTGTTATAAGCTTGGTTTTAAAGCTTAGCCCAAGCTTGGAACTACGCTTGTTATAAGCTTGGTTTTTAAGCTTAACCCAAGCTTGGGTAACCAGCTTATAAGCTTAAACTAGGCTTGTTATAAGCTACAAAAGTTTACTTTTTTAGCTTGTTTTAAGCTTGGTTTTTAAGCTTAACCCAAGCTTGGGTAACCAGCTTATAAGCTTCAACTAAGCTTGTTATGAGCTACAAAGGTTTACTTTTTTAGCTTGTTATAAGCTTGATTTTTAAGCTTAACCCAAGTTTGGGTAACCAGCTTATAAGCTAAACCTTGGCTTGTTATAAGCTTGGTTTTTAAGCTTAACCCAAGCTTGGGTAACCAGCTTATAAGCTTAAACTAGGCTTGTTATAAGCTACAAAGGTTTACTTTTTTAGCTTGTTTTAAGCTTGATTTTTAAGCTTATCCCAAGTTTGGGTAACCAGCTTATAAGCTAAACCTTGGCTTGTTGTAAGCTTGGTTTTTATGCTTAACCCAAAATTGACCATTGCAAATAAATTATTACTATACAAAGTAATCCTGAAGCATATTTGGACTTATGGAATCCAACTGTGGGGAACGTCCAGTATGTCGAACATAAACATCATCCAACGATTTCAGTCAAAAGTTTTAAGGTTCATTTTGCAAGCCCCGTGGTATGTTAATAACAATATCCTTCACAAGTACAGTGGAATTCCTACGGTTGAAGAGGAAATAACCAAATTTAGTGCAAAATATCTAAAGAAACTTGAAAATCACCCTAATCACCTGGCTCTAAACCTCTTGGACAACAGTACCAGTATATACAGGCTAAAAAGGATTCATGTTTTGGATCTAAGCACACGTTTTGTTTGAACAATTTAATTTTCCCTTGTTTAGTTACATATTTATTTTTCCATTGAAATATTTTTAAGTTAGCTCTGTCAATGGACAGAGATTAACTAACGTTTTATTAAAAGTTGTTATTGTATTTGCTACATGTTCTAAAAATGAACAGATTGTAAATAAAATTGTGATATAAAAAAAACCAAGCTTGGGTAAACCAACTTATAAGCTAAAACTAGGTTTGTTTTAAGCTTCAAAGTTTACTATTTTTTAGCTTGGTATTTAAGCTTAACCCAAGCTAGGGTAACCAGCTTATAAGCTTAAACTAGGCTTGTTTTGAGCTACAAAGGTTTTACTTTTTTAGCATGTTATAACCTTTTTTTTTAGCTTAACCCAAGCTTGGATAACCAGCTTTTAATCTTTAAACTAGGCTTGTTATAAGCTTGGTTTTTAAGCTTAACCCAAGCTTGGGACTAGGCTTGTTTTAAGATTGGTTTTTAAGCTTAACCCAAGCTTGGGTAACCAGCTATAAGATTAAACTAGGCTTGTTATATGTTTGGTTTTTAAGCTTAACCCAAGCTTGGGTAAACCAGCTTATAAGCTTAAACTAGGTTTGTTTCAGCTTTAAAGTTTACACTTTTTCAACTTGTTGTAAGCTTGGTTTTTAAGCTTAACCCAAGCTTGGGTAAACCAACTTATAAGCTTAAGCTAGGTTTGTTTTAAGATTAATAGTTTACTCTTTTTTAACATGGTATTAAGGCTTAACCCAAGCTTGGATAACCAGCTTATAAGCTTAAACTAGGCTTGTTTTAAGCTACAAAGGTTTACTTTTTTAGCTTGTTATAAGCTTGGTTTTTAAGCTTAACTCAAGTTTGGGTAACCAGCTTATAAGCTTGACCTTGGCTTGTTATAAGCTTGGTTTTTAAGCTTAACCCAAGCTTGGGACTGGGCTTGTTTATAAGCTTGGTTTTTAAGCTTAACCCAAACTTGGGTAACCAGCTTATAAGCTTAAACAAGGGTTGTTATAAGCTACAAAGGTTTACTTTTTTAGCTTGTTATTAGCTTGATTTTTAAGCTTAACCCAAGTTTGGGTAACCAGCTTATAAGCTAAACCTTGGCTTGTTATAAGCTTGGTTTTTAAGCTTAACCCAAGCTTGGGTAACCAGCTTATAAGCTTAAACTAGGCTTGTTATAAGCTACAAAGGTTTACTTTTTTAGCTTGTTTTAAGCTTGATTTTTAAGCTTATCCCAAGTTTGGGTAACCAGCTTATAAGCTAAACCTTGGCTTGTTGTAAGCTTGGTTTTTATGCTTAACCCATAATTGACCATTGCAAATAAATTATTACTATACAAAGTAATCCTGAAGCAAATTTGGACTTATGGAATCCAACTGTGGGGAACGTCCAGTATGTCGAACATAAACATCATCCAACGATTTCAGTCAAAAGTTTTAAGGTTCATTCTGCAAGCCCCGTGGTATGTTAATAACAATATCCTTCACAAGTACAGTGGAATTCCTACGGTTGAAGAGGAAATAACCAAATTTAGTGCAAAATATCTAAAGAAACTTGAAAATCACCCTAATCACCTGGCTCTAAACCTCTTGGACAACAGTACCAGTATATACAGGCTAAAAAGGATTCATGTTTTGGATCTAAGCACACGTTTTGTTTGAACAATTTAATTTTCCCTTGTTTAGTTACATATTTATTTTTCTATTGAAATATTTTTAAGTTAGCTCTGTCAATGGACAGGGATTAACTAACGTTTTATTAAAAGTTGTTATTGTATTTGCTAAATGTTCTAAAAATGAACGGATTGTAAATAAAATTGTGATATAAAAAAACCAAGCTTGGGTAAACCAACTTATAAGCTAAAACTAGGTTTGTTTTAAGCTTCAAAGTTTACTATTTTTTAGCTTGGTATTTAAGCTTAACCCAAGCTTGGGTAACCAGCATATAAGCTTAAACTAGGCTTATTTTAAGCTACAAAGATTTACTTTTTTAGCATGTTATAAGCTTGGTTTTTAGCTTAACCCAAGCTTGGATAACCAGCTTTTAATGTTTAAACCAGGCTTGTTATAAGCTTGGTTTTTAAGCTTAACCCAAGCTTGGGACTAGGCTTATTTTAAGATTGGTTTTTAAGCTTAATCCAAGCTTGGGTAACCAGCTTATAAGTTTAAACTAGGCTTGTTATAAGCTTGGTTTTTAAGCTTAACCCAAGCTTGGGTAAACCAGCTTATAAGCTTAAACTAGGTTTGTTTCAGCTTTAAAGTTTACACTTTTTCAACTTGTTGTAAGCTTGGTTTTTAAGCTTAACCCAAGCTTAGGTAAACCAACTTATAAGCTTAAGCTAGGTTTGTTTTAAGATTCATAGTTTACTCTTTTTTAGCTTGGTATTAAGGCTTAACCCAAGCTTGGATAACCAGCTTATTAGCTTAAACTAGGCTTGTTTTAAGCTTGGTTTTTAAGCTTAACCCAATTTGGGACTAGGCTTGTTATAAGCTTGGTTTTTAAGCTTAACCCTTTTTGGGACTAGGCTTGTTATATGCTTGGTTTTTAAGCTTAACCCAAGCTTGGGTAACCAGCTTATAAGCTTAAACTAGGCTTGTTATAAGCTACAAAGGTTTACTTTTTTAGCTTGTTTTAAGCTTGGTTTTTAAGCTTAAACCAAGCTTGGGTAACCAGCTTATAAGCTTAAACTAGGCTTGTTATAAGCTACAAAGGTTTACTTTTTTAGCTTGTTATAAGCTTGGTTTTTAATCTTAACCCAAGCTTGGGTAACCAGCTTATAAGCTTAAACTAGGCTTGTTATAGGCTACAAAGGTTTACTTTTATAGCTTGTTTTAAGCTTAGTTTTTAAGCTTAACCCAAGCTTGGGTAACCAGCTTATAAGCTTAAACTAGGCTTGTTATAAGCTACAAAGGTTTACTTTTTTAGCTTGTTTTAAGCTTGGTTTTTAATCTTAACCCAAGCTTGGGTAACCAGCTTATAAGCTTAAACTAGGCTTGTTATAGGCTACAAAGGTTTACTTTTATAGCTTGTTTTAAGCTTAGTTTTTAAGCTTAACCCAAGCTTGGGTAACCAGCTTATAAGCTTAAACTAGGCTTGTTTTAAGCTACAAAGGTTTACTTTTTTAGCTTGTTATAAGCTTGGTTTTTTAGCTTAACTCAAGTTTGGGTAACCAGTTTATAAGCTTGACCTTGGCTTGTTATAAGCTTGGTTTTTAAGCTTAACCCAAGCTTGGGCCTGGGCTTGTTATAAGCTTGGTTTTTAAGCTTAACCCAAGCTTGGGTAACCAGCTTATAAGCTTAAACAAGGGTTGTTATAAGCTACAAAGGTTTACTTTTTTAGCTTGTTATAAGCTTGATTTTTAAGCTTAACCCAAGTTTGGGTAACCAGCTTATAAGCTAAACCTTGGCTTGTTATAAGCTTGGTTTTAAAGCTTAACCCAAGCTTGGAACTACGCTTGTTATAAGCTTGGTTTTTAAGCTTAACCCAAGCTTGGGTAACCAGCTTATAAGCTTAAACTAGGCTTGTTATAAGCTACAAAAGTTTACTTTTTTAGCTTGTTTTAAGCTTGGTTTTTAAGCTTAACCCAAGCTTGGGTAACCAGCTTATAAGCTTAAACTAGGCTTGTTATGAGCTACAAAGGTTTACTTTTTTAGCTTGTTTTAAGCTTGGTTTTTAAGCTTAACCCAAGCTTTGGACTAGCCTTGTTATAAGCTTGGTTTTTAAGCTTAACCCAAGCTTGGGTAACCAGCTTATAAGCTTAAGCTAGGCTTGTTATAAGCTTGGTTTTTAAGCTTAACCCAAAATTGACCATTGCAAATAAATTATGCAAATAAATTATTATAATTATTATTAAATTATTATAATAAATTATTATGGTTTTTTTTAGCTTGGGTAAACGAGCTTATAAGCTTAAACTAGGTTTGTTTCATTTTCAAAGTTTACACTTTTTCAACTCGTTGTAAGCTTGGTTTTTATGCTTAACCCAAAATTGACCATTGCAAATAAATTATTACTATACAAAGTAATCCTGAAGCAAATTTAGACTTATGGAATCCAACTGTGGGGAACGTCCAGTATGTCGAACATAAACATCATCCAACGATTTCAGTCAAAAGTTTTAAGGTTCATTCTGCAAACCCCGTGGTATGTTAATAACAATATCCTTCACAAGTACAGTGGAATTCCTACGGTTGAAGAAGAAATAACCAAATTTAGTGCAAAATATCTAAAGAAACTTGAAAATCAACCTAATCACCTGGCTCTAAACCTCTTGGACAACAGTACCAGTATATACAGGCTAAAAAGGATTCATGTTTTGGATCTAAGCACACGTTTTGTTTGAACAATTTAATTTTCCCTTGTTTAGTTACATATTTATTTTTCCATTGAAATATTTTTAAGTTAGCTCTGTCAATGGACAGAGATTAACTAACGTTTTATTAAAAGTTGTTATTGTATTTGCTAAATGTTCTAAAAATGAACAGATTGTAAATAAAATTGTGATATAAAAAAACCAAGCTTGGGTAAACCAACTTATAAGCTAAAACTAGGTTTGTTTTAAGCTTCAAAGTTTACTATTTTTTAGCTTGGTATTTAAGCTTAACCCAAGCTTGGGTAACCAGCATATAAGCTTAAACTAGGCTTTATTTAAGCTACAAAGTTTTACTTTTTTAGCATGTTATAAGCTTGGTTTTTAAGCTTAACCCAAGCATGGGTAAACCAGCTAATAAGCTTTAACTATGTTTTTTTATAGCTTCAAAGCTTACACTTTTTTAACTTGTTATAATCTTGGTTTTTAAGCTTAACCCAAGCTTGGGACTAGGCTTGTTTTAAGCTTGGTTTTTTAGCTTAACCCAAGCTTTGGTAACCAGCCTATAAGCTTAAATTAGGCTTGTTTTAAGCTACAAAGTTTTACTTTTTTAGCATGTTATAAGCTTGGTTTTTAAGCTTAACCCAAGCTTGGGACTACGCTTGTTAAAAGCTTGGTTTTTAAGCTTAACCCAAGCTTGGGACTACGCTTGTTAAAAGCTTGGTTTTTAAGCTTAACCCAAGCTTGGGTAACCAGCTTATAAGCTTAAACTGGGCTTGTTATAAGCTACAAAGGTTTACTTTTTTAGCTTGTTATAAGCTTGGTTTTTAAGCTTAACCCAAGCTTTGGACTAGACTTGTTATAAGCTTGCTTTTTAAGCTTAACCCAAGCTTGGGACTAGGCTTGTTTTAAGCTTGGTTTTTAAGCTTAACCCAGGGTAACTAGCTTATAAGCTAAACCTTGGCTTGTTATAAGCTTGGTTTTAAGCTTAACCCAAGCTTGGGTAACCAGCTTATAAGCTTAAACTAGGCTTGTTATAAGCTACAAAGGTTTACTTTTTTAGCTTGTTTTAAGCTTGATTTTTAAGCTTATCCCAAGTTTGGGTAACCAGCTTATAAGCTAAACCTTGGCTTGTTGTAAGCTTGGTTTTTATGCTTAACCCAAAATTGACCATTGCAAATAAATTATTACTATACAAAGTAATCCTGAAGCATATTTGGACTTATGGAATCCAACTGTGGGGAACGTCCAGTATGTCGAACATAAACATCATCCAACGATTTCAGTCAAAAGTTTTAAGGTTCATTTTGCAAGCCCCGTGGTATGTTAATAACAATATCCTTCACAAGTACAGTGGAATTCCTACGGTTGAAGAGGAAATAACCAAATTTAGTGCAAAATATCTAAAGAAACTTGAAAATCACCCTAATCACCTGGCTCTAAACCTCTTGGACAACAGTACCAGTATATACAGGCTAAAAAGGATTCATGTTTTGGATCTAAGCACACGTTTTGTTTGAACAATTTAATTTTCCCTTGTTTAGTTACATATTTATTTTTCCATTGAAATATTTTTAAGTTAGCTCTGTCAATGGACAGAGATTAACTAACGTTTTATTAAAAGTTGTTATTGTATTTGCTACATGTTCTAAAAATGAACAGATTGTAAATAAAATTGTGATATAAAAAAAACCAAGCTTGGGTAAACCAACTTATAAGCTAAAACTAGGTTTGTTTTAAGCTTCAAAGTTTACTATTTTTTAGCTTGGTATTTAAGCTTAACCCAAGCTAGGGTAACCAGCTTATAAGCTTAAACTAGGCTTGTTTTGAGCTACAAAGGTTTTACTTTTTTAGCATGTTATAACATTTTTTTTAGCTTAACCCAAGCTTGGATAACCAGCTTTTAATCTTTAAACTAGGCTTGTTATAAGCTTGGTTTTTAAGCTTAACCCAAGCTTGGGACTAGGCTTGTTTTAAGATTGGTTTTTAAGCTTAACCCAAGCTTGGGTAACCAGCTATAAGATTAAACTAGGCTTGTTATATGTTTGGTTTTTAAGCTTAACCCAAGCTTGGGTAAACCAGCTTATAAGCTTAAACTAGGTTTGTTTCAGCTTTAAAGTTTACACTTTTTCAACTTGTTGTAAGCTTGGTTTTTAAGCTTAACCCAAGCTTGGGTAAACCAACTTATAAGCTTAAGCTAGGTTTGTTTTAAGATTCATAGTTTACTCTTTTTTAGCATGGTATTAAGGCTTAACCCAAGCTTGGATAACCAGCTTATAAGCTTAAACTAGGCTTGTTTTAAGCTACAAAGGTTTACTTTTTTAGCTTGTTATAAGCTTGGTTTTTAAGCTTAACTCAAGTTTGGGTAACCAGCTTATAAGCTTGACCTTGGCTTGTTATAAGCTTGGTTTTTAAGCTTAACCCAAGCTTGGGACTGGGCTTGTTTATAAGCTTGGTTTTTAAGCTTAACCCAAGCTTGGGTAACCAGCTTATAAGCTTAAACAAGGGTTGTTATAAGCTACTAAGGTTTACTTTTTTAGCTTGTTATTAGCTTGATTTTTAAGCTTAACCCAAGTTTGGGTAACCAGCTTATAAGCTAAACCTTGGCTTGTTATAAGCTTGGTTTTTAAGCTTAACCCAAGCTTGGGTAACCAGCTTATAAGCTTAAACTAGGCTTGTTATAAGCTACAAAGGTTTACTTTTTTAGCTTGTTTTAAGCTTGATTTTTAAGCTTATCCCAAGTTTGGGTAACCAGCTTATAAGCTAAACCTTGGCTTGTTGTAAGCTTGTTTTTTATGCTTAACCCAAAATTGACCATTGCAAATAAATTATTACTATACAAAGTAATCCTGAAGCAAATTTGGACTTATGGAATCCAACTGTGGGGAACGTCCAGTATGTCGAACATAAACATCATCCAACGATTTCAGTCAAAAGTTTTAAGGTTCATTCTGCAAGCCCCGTGGTATGTTAATAACAATATCCTTCACAAGTACAGTGGAATTCCTACGGTTGAAGAGGAAATAACCAAATTTAGTGCAAAATATCTAAAGAAACTTGAAAATCACCCTAATCACCTGGCTCTAAACCTCTTGGACAACAGTACCAGTATATACAGGCTAAAAAGGATTCATGTTTTGGATCTAAGCACACGTTTTGTTTGAACAATTTAATTTTCCCTTGTTTAGTTACATATTTATTTTTCTATTGAAATATTTTTAAGTTAGCTCTGTCAATGGACAGGGATTAACTAACGTTTTATTAAAAGTTGTTATTGTATTTGCTAAATGTTCTAAAAATGAACGGATTGTAAATAAAATTGTGATATAAAAAAACCAAGCTTGGGTAAACCAACTTATAAGCTAAAACTAGGTTTGTTTTAAGCTTCAAAGTTTACTATTTTTTAGCTTGGTATTTAAGCTTAACCCAAGCTTGGGTAACCAGCATATAAGCTTAAACTAGGCTTATTTTAAGCTACAAAGATTTACTTTTTTAGCATGTTATAAGCTTGGTTTTTAGCTTAACCCAAGCTTGGATAACCAGCTTTTAATGTTTAAACCAGGCTTGTCATAAGCTTGGTTTTTAAGCTTAACCCAAGCTTGGGACTAGGCTTATTTTAAGATTGGTTTTTAAGCTTAATCCAAGCTTGGGTAACCAGCTTATAAGTTTAAACTAGGCTTGTTATAAGCTTGGTTTTTAAGCTTAACCCAAGCTTGGGTAAACCAGCTTATAAGCTTAAACTAGGTTTGTTTCAGCTTTAAAGTTTACACTTTTTCAACTTGTTGTAAGCTTGGTTTTTAAGCTTAACCCAAGCTTAGGTAAACCAACTTATAAGCTTAAGCTAGGTTTGTTTTAAGATTCATAGTTTACTCTTTTTTAGCTTGGTATTAAGGCTTAACCCAAGCTTGGATAACCAGCTTATTAGCTTAAACTAGGCTTGTTTTAAGCTTGGTTTTTAAGCTTAACCCAATTTGGGACTAGGCTTGTTATAAGCTTGGTTTTTAAGCTTAACCCTATTTGGGACTAGGCTTGTTATATGCTTGGTTTTTAAGCTTAACTCATGCCTGGGTAACCAGCTTTTAAGCTTAATCTAGGCTTGTTATAAGCTACAAAGGTTTAGTTTTTAGCTTGTTATAAGCTTGATTTTTAAGCTTAACCCAAGTTTGGGTAACCAGCTTATAAGCTAAACCTTGGCTTGTTATAAGCTTGGTTTTTAAGCTTAACCCAAGCTTGGGTAACCAGCTTATAAGCTTAAACTAGGCTTGTTATAAGCTACAAAGGTTTACTTTTTTAGCTTGTTTTAAGCTTGGTTTTTAAGCTTAACCCAAGCTTGGGTAACCAGCTTATAAGCTTAAACTAGGCTTGTTATAAGCTACAAAGGTTTACTTTTTTAGCTTGTTATAAGCTTGGTTTTTAATCTTAACCCAAGCTTGGGTAACCAGCTTATAAGCTTAAAACTAGGCTTGTTATAGGCTACAAAGGTTTACTTTTATAGCTTGTTTTAAGCTTAGTTTTTAAGCTTAACCCAAGCTTGGGTAACCAGCTTATAAGCTTAAACTAGGCTTGTTATAAGCTACAAAGGTTTACTTTTTTAGCTTGTTTTAAGCTTGGTTTTTAAGCTTAACCCAAGCTTTGGACTAGACTTGTTATAAGCTTGGGTAACCAGATTATAAGCTTAATCTGGGCTTGTTATAAGCTACAAAGGTTTACTTTTTTAGCTTGTTATAAGCTTGGTTTTTAAGCTTAACCCAAGCTTTGGACTAGACTTGTTATAAGCTTGGTTTTTAAGCTTAACCCAAGCTTGGGTAACCAGCTTATAAGCTTAAACTAGGCTTGTTTTAAGCTACAAAGGTTTACTTTTTTAGCTTGTTATAAGCTTGGTTTTTTAGCTTAACTCAAGTTTGGGTAACCAGTTTATAAGCTTGACCTTGGCTTGTTATAAGCTTGGTTTTTAAGCTTAACCCAAGCTTGGGCCTGGGCTTGTTATAAGCTTGGTTTTTAAGCTTAACCCAAAATTGGGTAACCAGCTTATAAGCTTAAACAAGGGTTGTTATAAGCTACAAAGGTTTACTTTTTTAGCTTGTTATAAGCTTGATTTTTAAGCTTAACCCAAGTTTGGGTAACCAGCTTATAAGCTAAACCTTGGCTTGTTATAAGCTTGGTTTTAAAGCTTAACCCAAGCTTGGAACTACGCTTGTTATAAGCTTGGTTTTTAAGCTTAACCCAAGCTTGGGTAACCAGCTTATAAGCTTAAACTAGGCTTGTTATAAGCTACAAAAGTTTACTTTTTTAGCTTGTTTTAAGCTTGGTTTTTAAGCTTAACCCAAGCTTGGGTAACCAGCTTATAAGCTTAAACTAGGCTTGTTATGAGCTACAAAGGTTTACTTTTTTAGCTTGTTTTAAGCTTGGTTTTTAAGCTTAACCCAAGCTTTGGACTAGACTTGTTATAAGCTTGGTTTTTAAGCTTAACCCAAGCTTGGGTAACCAGCTTATAAGCTTAAGCTAGGCTTGTTATAAGCTTGGTTTTTAAGCTTAACCCAAAATTGACCATTGCAAATAAATTATGCAAATAAATTATTATAATTATTATTAAATTATTATAATAAATTATTATGGTTTTTTTTAGCTTGGGTAAACGAGCTTATAAGCTTAAACTAGGTTTGTTTCATTTTCAAAGTTTACACTTTTTCAACTCGTTGTAAGCTTGGTTTTTATGCTTAACCCAAAATTGACCATTGCAAATAAATTATTACTATACAAAGTAATCCTGAAGCAAATTTGGACTTATGGAATCCAACTGTGGGGAACGTCCAGTATGTCGAACATAAACATCATCCAACGATTTCAGTCAAAAGTTTTAAGGTTCATTCTGCAAACCCCGTGGTATGTTAATAACAATATCCTTCACAAGTACAGTGGAATTCCTAAGGTTGAAGAGGAAATAACCAAATTTAGTGCAAAATATCTAAAGAAACTTGAAAATCAACCTAATCACCTGGCTCTAAACCTCTTGGACAACAGTACCAGTATATACAGGCTAAAAAGGATTCATGTTTTGGATCTAAGCACACGTTTTGTTTGAACAATTTAATTTTCCCTTGTTTAGTTACATATTTATTTTTCCATTGAAATATTTTAAGTTAGCTCTGTCAATGGACAGAAATTAACTAACGTTTTATTAAAAGTTGTTATTGTATTTGCTAAATGTTCTAAAAATGAACAGATTGTAAATAAAATTGTGATATAAAAAAAACCAAGCTTGGGTAAACCAACTTATAAGCTAAAACTAGGTTTGTTTTAAGCTTCAAAGTTTACTATTTTTTAGCTTGGTATTTAAGCTTAACCCAAGCTTGGGTAACCAGCATATAAGCTTAAACTAGGCTTTATTTAAGCTACAAAGTTTTACTTTTTTAGCATGTTATAAGCTTGGTTTTTAAGCTTAACCCAAGCATGGGTAAACCAGCTAATAAGCTTTAACTATGTTTTTTTATAGCTTCAAAGCTTACACTTTTTTAACTTGTTATAATCTTGGTTTTTAAGCTTAACCCAAGCTTGGGACTAGGCTTGTTTTAAGCTTGGTTTTTTAGCTTAACCCAAGCTTTGGTAACCAGCCTATAAGCTTAAATTAGGCTTGTTTTAAGCTACAAAGTTTTACTTTTTTAGCATGTTATAAGCTTGGTTTTTAAGCTTAACCCAAGCTTGGGACTACGCTTGTTAAAAGCTTGGTTTTTAAGCTTAACCCAAGCTTGGGACTACGCTTGTTAAAAGCTTGGTTTTTAAGTTTAACCCAAGCTTGGGTAACCAGCTTATAAGCTTAAACTGGGCTTGTTATAAGCTACAAAGGTTTACTTTTTTAGCTTGTTATAAGCTTGATTTTTAAGCTTAACCCAAGCTTTGGACTAGACTTGTTATAAGCTTGCTTTTTAAGCTTAACCCAAGCTTGGGACTAGGCTTGTTTTAAGCTTGGTTTTTAAGCTTAACCCAAGCTTTGGTAACCAGCGTATAAGCTTAAACTAGGCTTGTTTTAAGCAACAAAGTTTTACTTTTTTAGCATGTTATGTATAAGCTTGATTTTTAAGCTTAACCCTAGCTTGGGTAAACGAGCTTATAAGCTTAAACTAGGTTTGTTTCATTTTCAAAGTTTACACTTTTTCAACTCGTTGTAAGCTTGGTTTTTATGCTTAACCCAAAATTGACCATTGCAAATAGATTATTACTATACAAAGTAATCCTGAAGCAAATTTAGACTTATGGAATCCAACTGTGGGGAACGTCCAGTATGTCGAACATAAACATCATCCAACGATTTCAGTCAAAAGTTTTAAGGTTCATTCTGCAAACCCCGTGGTATGTTAATAACAATATCCTTCACAAGTACAGTGGAATTCCTACGGTTGAAGAAGAAATAACCAAATTTAGTGCAAAATATCTAAAGAAACTTGAAAATCAACCTAATCACCTGGCTCTAAACCTCTTGGACAACAGTACCAGTATATACAGGCTAAAAAGGATTCATGTTTTGGATCTAAGCACACGTTTTGTTTGAACAATTTAATTTTCCCTTGTTTAGTTACATAATTATTTTTCCATTGAAATATTTTTAAGTTAGCTCTGTCAATGGACAGATATTAACTAACGTTTTATTAAAAGTTGTTATTGTATTTGCTAAATGTTCTAAAAATGAACGGATTGTAAATAAAATTGTGATATAAAAAAAACCAAGCTTGGGTAAACCAACTTATAAGCTAAAACTAGGTTTGTTTTAAGGTACAAAGGTTTACTTTTTTAGCTTGTTATAAGCTTGGTTTTTAAGCTTAACTCAAGTTTGGGTTACCAGCTTATAATGTTTAAACTAGGCTTGTTATAAGCTTGGTTTTTAAGCTTAACCCAAGCTTGGGACTGGGCTTGTTATAAGCTTGGTTTTTAAGCTTAACCCAAGCTTGGGTAACCAGCTTATAAGCTTAAACTAGGCTTGTTATAAGCTACAAAGGTTTACTTTTTTAGCTTGTTATAAGCTTGGTTTGTAAGCTTAACCCAAGCTTGGGTAACCAGATTATAAGCTTAAACTAGGCTTGTTATAAGCTACAAAGGTTTACTTTTTTAGCTTGTTATAAGCTTGGTTTTTAAGCTTAACCCAAGCTTTGGACTAGACTTGTTATAAGCTTGGTTTTTAAGCTTAACCCAAGCTTGGGTAACCAGCTTATAAGCTTAAACTAGGCTTGTTATAAGCTTGTTTTTTAAGCTTAACCCAAGCTTAAGTAACAAGCTTATAAGCTTAAACTAGGCTTGTTATAAGCTTGGTTTTTAAGCTAAACCCATTTTGGGACTAGGCTTGTTATAAGCTTGGTTTTTAAGCTTAACCCAAGCTTGGTCAACCAGCTTATAAGCTTAAACTAGGCTTGTTTTAAGCTACAAATGTTTACTTTTTTTGCTTGTTATAAGCTTGGTTTTTAAGCTTAACTCGAGTTTGGGTAACCAGCTTATAAGCTTAAACTAGGCTTGTTTTAAGCTACAAAGGTTTACTTTTTTTGCTTGTTATAAGCTTGGTTTTTAAGCTTAACCCAAGCTTTGGTTTAGACTTGTTATAAGCTTGGTTTTTAAGCTTAACCCAAGCTTGGGTAACCAGCTTATAAGCTTAAACTAGGCTTGTTATAAGCTTGGTTTTTAAGCTTAACCCTAGCTTGGGTAAACGAGCTTATAAGCTTAAACTAGGTTTGTTTCATTTTCAAAGTTTACACTTTTTCAACTCGTTTTAGGCTTGGTTTTTATGCTTAACCCAAAATTGACCATTGCAAATAAATTATTACTATACAAAGTAATCCTGAAGCATATTTGGACTTATGGAATCCAACTGTGGGGAACGTCCAGTATGTCGAACATAAACATCATCCAACGATTTCAGTCAAAAGTTTTAAGGTTCATTTTGCAAGCCCCGTGGTATGTTAATAACAATATCCTTCACAAGTACAGTGGAATTCCTACGGTTAAAGAGGAAATAACCAAATTTAGTGCAAAATATCTAAAGAAACTTGAAAATCACCCTAATCACCTGGCTCTAAACCTCTTGGACAACAGTACCAGTATATACAGGCTAAAAAGGATTCATGTTTTGGATCCAAGCACACGTTTTGTTTGAACAATTTAATTTTCCCTTGTTTAGTTACATATTTATTTTTCCATTGAAATATTTTTAAGTTAGCTCTGTCAATGGACAGAGATTAACTAACGTTTTATTAAAAGTTGTTTTTGCATTTGCTAAATGTTCTAAAAATGAACAGATTGTAAATAAAATTGGGTACTTTCCTGTTAAAGGGAACATTCATTATTATCGATGATTTCTGTTCGATATATCGATATTTTTGTTTTACTTCACGATTGGTATTCCTTCTGTTTTAATATCTTCAAACGCATTTAAATTACAAATTAAGAACTAACCTTGTTTAGACAAAAAAAAATAGCCTATATATTGGATTAGGATATGATACTATTCTAAACTAACCTAACATAACTAACCAAACTTGCTGAATAGTTAAGCTAAGTTAACGTTTCAAAATCCCATTTGATAACAGAAAAGGCATATGGGGAATAGTCTATCAAACAGAATTTTGAAATGTTACAGCAAGTTTGGTTGGTTAGGTTAGTTTAGAACAGTTTCATTTCAATATAATATTTTTTTTAATTGTTTGTTGATACTGAGCAATATTTATTTACTGTATCCTATATCGTACTTATCAGCTGATATGTTTCAATTTGTTATACTATCAATATATCGGATGGAAAACAAAAATATTGATATGTCGAACAGAAATAATCGGTAATAATGAATGTTCCCTTTAACAGGAAAGTACCTAAAATTGTGATATAAAAAAAAACCCAAGCTTGGGTAAACCAACTTATAAGCTAAAACTAGGTTTGTTTTAAGCTTCAAAGTTTACTATTTTTTAGCTTGGTATTTAAGCTTAACCCAAGCTTGGATAACCAGCTTATAAGCTTAAACTAGGCTTGTTTTAAGCTACAAAGGTTTACTTTTTTAGCTTGTTATAAGCTTGGTTTTTAAGCTTAACTCAAGTTTGGGTAACCAGCTTATAATGTTTAAACTAGGCTTGTTATAAGCTTGGTTTTTAAGCTTAACTCAAGCTTGGGACTGGGGTTGTTATAAGCTTGGTTTTTAAGCTTAACCCAAGCTTGGGTAACCAGCTTATAAGCTTAAACTAGGCTTGTTATAAGCTTGTTTTTTAAGCTTAACCCAAGCTTAAGTAACAAGCTTATAAGCTTAAACTAGGCTTGTTATAAGCTTGGTTTTTAAGCTAAACCCATTTTGGGACTAGGCTTGTTATAAGCTTGGTTTTTAAGCTTAACCCAAGCTTGGTCAACCAGCTTATAAGCTTAAACTAGGCTTGTTTTAAGCTACAAATGTTTACTTTTTTTGCTTGTTATAAGCTTGGTTTTTAAGCTTAACTCAAGTTTGGGTAACCAGCTTATAAGCTTAAACTAGGCTTGTTTTAAGCTACAAAGGTTTACTTTTTTTGCTTGTTATAAGCTTGGTTTTTAAGCTTAACCCAAGCTTGGGTAACCAGCTTATAAGCTTAAACTAGGCTTGTTATAAGCTACAAAGGTTTACTTTTTTAGCTTGTTATAAGCTTGGTTTTTAAGCTTAACCCAAGCTTTGGTTTAGACTTGTTATAAGCTTGGTTTTTAAGCTTAACCCAAGCTTGGGTAACCAGCTTATAAGCTTAAACTAGGCTTGTTATAAGCTTGGTTTTTAAGCTTAACCCTAGCTTGGGTAAACGAGCTTATAAGCTTAAACTAGGTTTGTTTCATTTTCAAAGTTTACACTTTTTCAACTCGTTGTAGGCTTGGTTTTTATGCTTAACCCAAAATTGAACATTGCAAATAAATTATTACTATACAAAGTAATCCTGAAGCCAATTTGGACTTATGGAATCCAACTGTGGGGAACGTCCAGTATGTCAAACATAAACGTCATCCAACGATTTCAGTCAAAAGTTTTAAGGTTCATTCTGCAAGCCCGTGGTATGTTAATAACAATATCCTTCACAAGTACATTGAAATTCCTACGGTTAAAGAGGAAATAACCAAATTTAGTGCAAAATATCTAAAGAAACTTGAAAATCACCCTAATCACCTGGCTCTAAACCTCTTGGACAACAGTACCAGTATATACAGGCTAAAAAGGATTCATGTTTTGGATCCAAGCACACGTTTTGTTTGAACAATTTAATTTTCCCTTGTTTAGTTACATATTTATTTTTCCATTGAAATATTTTTAAGTTAGCTCTGTCAATGGACAGAGATTAACTAACGTTTTATTAAAAGTTGTTTTTGCATTTGCTAAATGTTCTAAAAATGAACAGATTGTAAATAAAATTGGGTACTTTCCTGTTAAAGGGAACATTCATTATTATCGATGATTTCTGTTCGATATATCGATATTTTTGTTTTACTTCACGATTGGTATTCCTTCTGTTTTAATATCTTCAAACGCATTTAAATTACAAATTAAGAACTAACCTTGTTTAGACAAAAAAAAATAGCCTATATATTGGATTAGGATATGATACTATTCTAAACTAACCTAACATAACTAACCAAACTTGCTGAATAGTTAAGCTAAGTTAACGTTTCAAAATCCCATTTGATAACAGAAAAGGCATATGGGGAATAGTCTATCAAACAGAATTTTGAAATGTTACAGCAAGTTTGGTTGGTTAGGTTAGTTTAGAACAGTTTCATTTCAATATAATATTTTTTTTAATTGTTTGTTGATACTGAGCAATATTTATTTACTGTATCCTATATCGTACTTATCAGCTGATATGTTTCAATTTGTTATACTATCAATATATCGGATGGAAAACAAAAATATTGATATGTCGAACAGAAATAATCGGTAATAATGAATGTTCCCTTTAACAGGAAAGTACCTAAAATTGTGATATAAAAAAAAACCCAAGCTTGGGTAAACCAACTTATAAGCTAAAACTAGGTTTGTTTTAAGCTTCAAAGTTTACTATTTTTTAGCTTGGTATTTAAGCTTAACCCAAGCTTGGATAACCAGCTTATAAGCTTAAACTAGGCTTGTTTTAAGCTACAAAGGTTTACTTTTTTAGCTTGTTATAAGCTTGGTTTTTAAGCTTAACTCAAGTTTGGGTAACCAGCTTATAATGTTTAAACTAGGCTTGTTATAAGCTTGGTTTTTAAGCTTAACTCAAGCTTGGGACTGGGGTTGTTATAAGCTTGGTTTTTAAGCTTAACCCAAGCTTGGGTAACCAGCTTATAA
Organism: Macrosteles quadrilineatus; assembly: GCF_028750875.1. Classification (NCBI taxonomy): domain Eukaryota; kingdom Metazoa; phylum Arthropoda; class Insecta; order Hemiptera; family Cicadellidae; genus Macrosteles; species Macrosteles quadrilineatus. Next base: position 64,939,609 of record NW_026542597.1, read on the forward strand.
GCTTAAACTAGGCTTGTTATAAGCTTGTTTTTTAAGCTTAACCCAAGCTTAAGTAACAAGCTTATAAGCTTAAACTAGGCTTGTTATAAGCTTGGTTTTTAAGCTAAACCCATTTTGGGACTAGGCTTGTTATAAGCTTGGTTTTTAAGCTTAACCCAAGCTTGGTCAACCAGCTTATAAGCTTAAACTAGGCTTGTTTTAAGCTACAAATGTTTACTTTTTTTGCTTGTTATAAGCTTGGTTTTTAAGCTTAACTCAAGTTTGGGTAACCAGCTTATAAGCTTAAACTAGGCTTGTTTTAAGCTACAAAGGTTTACTTTTTTTGCTTGTTATAAGCTTGGTTTTTAAGCTTAACCCAAGCTTGGGTAACCAGCTTATAAGCTTAAACTAGGCTTGTTATAAGCTACAAAGGTTTACTTTTTTAGCTTGTTATAAGCTTGGTTTTTAAGCTTAACCCAAGCTTTGGTTTAGACTTGTTATAAGCTTGGTTTTTAAGCTTAACCCAAGCTTGGGTAACCAGCTTATAAGCTTAAACTAGGCTTGTTATAAGCTTGGTTTTTAAGCTTAACCCTAGCTTGGGTAAACGAGCTTATAAGCTTAAACTAGGTTTGTTTCATTTTCAAAGTTTACACTTTTTCAACTCGTTGTAGGCTTGGTTTTTATGCTTAACCCAAAATTGAACATTGCAAATAAATTATTACTATACAAAGTAATCCTGAAGCCAATTTGGACTTATGGAATCCAACTGTGGGGAACGTCCAGTATGTCAAACATAAACGTCATCCAACGATTTCAGTCAAAAGTTTTAAGGTTCATTCTGCAAGCCCGTGGTATGTTAATAACAATATCCTTCACAAGTACATTGAAATTCCTACGGTTAAAGAGGAAATAACCAAATTTAGTTCAAAATATCTAAAGAAACTTGAAAATCACCCTAATCACCTGGCTCTAAACCTCTTGGACAACAGTACCAGTATATACAGGCTAAAAAGGATTCATGTTTTGGATCTAAGCACACGTTTTGTTTAAACAATTTAATTTTCCCATGTTTATTTACAAATTTATTTTTCCATTGAAATATTTTTAAGTTAGCTCTGTCAATGGACAGAGATTAACTAACGTTTTATTAAAGTTTGTTATTGTATTTGCTAAATGTTCTAAAAATGAACAGATTGTAAATAAAATTGTGATATAAAAAAACCCAAGATTGGGTAAACCAACTTATAAGCTTAAACTAGGTTTGTTTTAAGCTTCAAAGTTTATTATTTTTTAGCTTGGTATTTAAGCTTAACCCAAGCTTAGGTAACCAGTTTAAAAGCTTAAACTAGGCTTGTTTTAGGCTACAGAGGTTTACTTTTTTACCATGTTATAAGCTTGGTTTTTTAGCTTAACCCAAGCTTGGTTAACCAGCTTTTCATGTTTAAACTAGGCTTGTTATAAGCTTGGTTTTTAAGCTTAACCCAAGCTTGGGACTAGGCTTGTTTTAAGCTTGGTTTTTAAGCTTAACCCAAGCTTGGGACTGGGCTTGTTATAAGCTTGGTTTTTAAGCTTAACCCAAGCTTGGGTAACCAGCTTATAAGCTTAAACTAGGCTTGTAATAAGCTACAAAGGTTTACTTTTTTAACTTGTTATAAGCTTGGTTTGTAAGCTTAACCCAAGCTTGGGTAACCAGCTTATAAGCTTAAACTACGTTTGTTATAAGCTACAAAGGTTTACTTTTTTAGCTTGTTATAAGCTTGGTTTTTAAGCTTAACTCAAGTTTGGGTAACCAGCTTATAAGCTTAACCTTGGCTTGTTATAAGCTTGGTTTTTAAGCTTAACCCAAGTTTGTTTAAAGCTTCAATGTTTACACTTTTTCAACTTGTTGTAAGCTTGGTTTTTAAGCTTAACCCAAGCTTGGGTAAACCAACTTATAAGCTTAAGCTAGGTTTGTTTTAAGATTCATAGTTTACTCTTTTTTAGCTTGGTATTAAGGCTTAACCCAAGCTTGGATAACCAGCTTATAAGCTTAAACTAGGCTTGTTTTAAGCTACATAGGTTTACTTTTTTAGCTTGTTATAAGCTTGGTTTTTAAGCTTAACTCAAGTTTGGGTAACCAGCTTATAATGTTTAAACTAGGCATGTTATAAGCTTGGTTTTTAAGCTTAACCCAAGCTTGGGACTGGGCTGGTTATAAGCTTGGTTTTTAAGCCTAACCTAAGCTTGGGTAACCAGCTTATAAGCTTAAACTAGGCTTGTTATAAGCTACAAAGGTTTACTTTTTTAGCTTGTTATAAGCTTGGTTTTTAAGCTTAACCCAAGCTTGGGTAACCAGATTATAAGCTTAAACTAGGCTTGTTATAATCTACAAAGGTTTACTTTTTTAGCTTGTTATAAGCTTGGTTTTTAAGCTTAACCCAAGCTTTGGACTAGACTTGTTATAAGCTTGGTTTTTAAGCTTAACCCAAGCTTGGGTAACCAGCTTATAAGCTTAAACTAGGCTTGTTATAAGCTTGGTTTTTAAGCTTAACCCAAGCTTAATTAACAAGCTTATAAGCTTAAACTAGGCTTGTTATAAGCTTGGTTTTTAAGCTAAACCCATTTTGGGACTAGGTTTGTTATAAGCTTGGTTTTTAAGCTTAACCCAAGCTTGGGTAACCAGCTTATAAGCTTAAACTAGGCTTGTTTTAAGCTACAAAGGTTTACTTTTTTAGCTTGTTATAAGTTTGGTTTTTAAACTTAGCTCAAGTTTGGGTAACCAGCATATAAAGTTTAAACTAGGCTTGTTATAAGCTTGGTTTTTAAGCTTAACCCAAGCTTGGGACTGGGCTTGTTATAAGCTTGGTTTTTAAGCTTAACCCAAGCTTGGGTAACCAGCTTATAAGCTTAAACTAGGCTTGTTATAAGCTACAAAGGTTTACCTTTTAGCTTGTTATAAGCTTGGTTTTTAAGCTTAACCCAAGTTTGGGTAACCAGCTTATAATCTAAACCTTGGCTTGTTATAAGCGTGGTTTTTAAGCTTAACCCAAGCTTTGGACTAGACTTGTTATAAGCTTGGTTTTTAAGCTTAACCCAAGCTTGGGTAACCAGCTTATAAGCTTAAACTAGGCTTGTTATAAGCTTGGTTTTTAAGCTTAACCCAAGCTTAATTAACAAGCTTATAAGCTTAAACTAGGCTTGTTATAAGCTTGGTTTTTAAGCTAAACCCATTTTGGGACTAGGTTTGTTATAAGCTTGGTTTTTAAGCTTAACCCAAGCTTGGGTAACCAGCTTATAAGCTTAAACTAGGCTTGTTTTAAGCTACAAAGGTTTACTTTTTTAGCTTGTTATAAGTTTGGTTTTTAAACTTAGCTCAAGTTTGGGTAACCAGCATATAAAGTTTAAACTAGGCTTGTTATAAGCTTGGTTTTTAAGCTTAACCCAAGCTTGGGACTGGGCTTGTTATAAGCTTGGTTTTTAAGCTTAACCCAAGCTTGGGTAACCAGCTTATAAGCTTAAACTAGGCTTGTTATAAGCTACAAAGGTTTACCTTTTTAGCTTGTTATAAGCTTGGTTTTTAAGCTTAACCCAAGTTTGGGTAACCAGCTTATAATCTAAACCTTGGCTTGTTATAAGCTTGGTTTTTAAGCTTAACCCAAGCTTTGGACTAGGCTTGTTATAAGCTTGGTTTTTAAGCTTAACCCAAGCTTGGGACTGGGCTTGTTATAAGCTTGGTTTTTAAGCTTAACCCAAGCTTGGGTAACCAGCTTATAAGCTTAAACTAGGCTTGTTATAAGCTACAAAGGTTTACCTTTTAGCTTGTTATAAGCTTGGTTTTTAAGCTTAACCCAAGTTTGGGTAACCAGCTTATAATCTAAACCTTGGCTTGTTATAAGCGTGGTTTTTAAGCTTAACCCAAGCTTTGGACTAGACTTGTTATAAGCTTGGTTTTTAAGCTTAACCCAAGCTTGGGTAACCAGCTTATAAGCTTAAACTAGGCTTGTTATAAGCTTGGTTTTTAAGCTTAACCCAAGCTTAATTAACAAGCTTATAAGCTTAAACTAGGCTTGTTATAAGCTTGGTTTTTAAGCTAAACCCATTTTGGGACTAGGTTTGTTATAAGCTTGGTTTTTAAGCTTAACCCAAGCTTGGGTAACCAGCTTATAAGCTTAAACTAGGCTTGTTTTAAGCTACAAAGGTTTACTTTTTTAGCTTGTTATAAGTTTGGTTTTTAAACTTAGCTCAAGTTTGGGTAACCAGCATATAAAGTTTAAACTAGGCTTGTTATAAGCTTGGTTTTTAAGCTTAACCCAAGCTTGGGACTGGGCTTGTTATAAGCTTGGTTTTTAAGCTTAACCCAAGCTTGGGTAACCAGCTTATAAGCTTAAACTAGGCTTGTTATAAGCTACAAAGGTTTACCTTTTTAGCTTGTTATAAGCTTGGTTTTTAAGCTTAACCCAAGTTTGGGTAACCAGCTTATAATCTAAACCTTGGCTTGTTATAAGCTTGGTTTTTAAGCTTAACCCAAGCTTTGGACTAGACTTGTTATAAGCTTGGTTTTTAAGCTTAACCCAAGCTTGGGTAACCAGCTTATAAGCTTAAACTAGGCTTGTTATAAGCTTGGTTTTTAAGCTTAACCCAAGCTTAATTAACAAGCTTATAAGCTTAAACTAGGCTTGTTATAAGCTTGGTTTTTAAGCTAAACCCATTTTGGGACTAGGTTTGTTATAAGCTTGGTTTTTAAGCTTAACCCAAGCTTGGGTAACCAGCTTATAAGCTTAAACTAGGCTTGTTTTAAGCTACAAAGGTTTACTTTTTTAGCTTGTTATAAGTTTAGTTTTTAAACTTAGCTCAAGTTTGGGTAACCAGCTTATAAAGTTTAAACTAGGCTTGTTATAAGCTTGGTTTTTAAGCTTAACCCAAGCTTGGAACTGGGCTTGTTATAAGCTTGGTTTTTAAGCTAAACCCATTTTGGGACTAGGTTTGTTATAAGCTTGGTTTTTAAGCTTAACCCAAGCTTGGGTAACCAGCTTATAAGCTTAAACTAGGCTTGTTTTAAGCTACAAAGGTTTACTTTTTTAGCTTGTTATAAGTTTGGTTTTTAAACTTAGCTCAAGTTTGGGTAACCAGCATATAAAGTTTAAACTAGGCTTGTTATAAGCTTGGTTTTTAAGCTTAACCCAAGCTTGGGACTGGGCTTGTTATAAGCTTGGTTTTTAAGCTTAACCCAAGCTTGGGTAACCAGCTTATAAGCTTAAACTAGGCTTGTTATAAGCTACAAAGGTTTACCTTTTTAGCTTGTTATAAGCTTGGTTTTTAAGCTTAACCCAAGTTTGGGTAACCAGCTTATAATCTAAACCTTGGCTTGTTATAAGCTTGGTTTTTAAGCTTAACCCAAGCTTTGGACTAGGCTTGTTATAAGCTTGGTTTTTAAGCTTAACCCAAGCTTGGGACTGGGCTTGTTATAAGCTTGGTTTTTAAGCTTAACCCAAGCTTGGGTAACCAGCTTATAAGCTTAAACTAGGCTTGTTATAAGCTACAAAGGTTTACCTTTTAGCTTGTTATAAGCTTGGTTTTTAAGCTTAACCCAAGTTTGGGTAACCAGCTTATAATCTAAACCTTGGCTTGTTATAAGCGTGGTTTTTAAGCTTAACCCAAGCTTTGGACTAGACTTGTTATAAGCTTGGTTTTTAAGCTTAACCCAAGCTTGGGTAACCAGCTTATAAGCTTAAACTAGGCTTGTTATAAGCTTGGTTTTTAAGCTTAACCCAAGCTTAATTAACAAGCTTATAAGCTTAAACTAGGCTTGTTATAAGCTTGGTTTTTAAGCTAAACCCATTTTGGGACTAGGTTTGTTATAAGCTTGGTTTTTAAGCTTAACCCAAGCTTGGGTAACCAGCTTATAAGCTTAAACTAGGCTTGTTTTAAGCTACAAAGGTTTACTTTTTTAGCTTGTTATAAGTTTGGTTTTTAAACTTAGCTCAAGTTTGGGTAACCAGCATATAAAGTTTAAACTAGGCTTGTTATAAGCTTGGTTTTTAAGCTTAACCCAAGCTTGGGACTGGGCTTGTTATAAGCTTGGTTTTTAAGCTTAACCCAAGCTTGGGTAACCAGCTTATAAGCTTAAACTAGGCTTGTTATAAGCTACAAAGGTTTACCTTTTTAGCTTGTTATAAGCTTGGTTTTTAAGCTTAACCCAAGTTTGGGTAACCAGCTTATAATCTAAACCTTGGCTTGTTATAAGCTTGGTTTTTAAGCTTAACCCAAGCTTTGGACTAGACTTGTTATAAGCTTGGTTTTTAAGCTTAACCCAAGCTTGGGTAACCAGCTTATAAGCTTAAACTAGGCTTGTTATAAGCTTGGTTTTTAAGCTTAACCCAAGCTTAATTAACAAGCTTATAAGCTTAAACTAGGCTTGTTATAAGCTTGGTTTTTAAGCTAAACCCATTTTGGGACTAGGTTTGTTATAAGCTTGGTTTTTAAGCTTAACCCAAGCTTGGGTAACCAGCTTATAAGCTTAAACTAGGCTTGTTTTAAGCTACAAAGGTTTACTTTTTTAGCTTGTTATAAGTTTAGTTTTTAAACTTAGCTCAAGTTTGGGTAACCAGCTTATAAAGTTTAAACTAGGCTTGTTATAAGCTTGGTTTTTAAGCTTAACCCAAGCTTGGAACTGGGCTTGTTATAAGCTTGGTTTTTAAGCTTAACCCAAGCTTGGGCCTGGGCTTATTATAAGCTTGGTTTTTAAGCTTAACCCAAGCTTGGGTAACCAGCTTATAAGGTTAAACTAGGCTTGTTATAATTTACAAAGGTTTACCTTTTTAGCTTGTTATAAGCTTGGTTTTTAAGCTTAACCCAAGTTTGGGTAACCAGCTTATAATCTAAACCTTGGCTTGTTATAAGCTTGGTTTTTAAGCTTAACCCAAGCTTGGAACTACGCTTGTTATAAGCTTGGTTTTTAAGCTTAACCCAAGCTTGGGTAACCAGCTTATAAGCTTAAACTAGGCTTGTTATAAGCTACAAAGGTTTACTTTTTTAGCTTGTTATAAGCTTGGTTTTTAAGCTTAACCCAAGCTTGGGTAACCAGCTTATAAGCTTTAACTAGGCTTGTTATAAGCTTGGTTTTTAAGCTTAACCCTAGCTTGGGTAAACGAGCTTATAAGCTTAAACTATGTTTGTTTCATTTTCAAAGTTTACACTTTTTCAACTCGTTGTAGGCTTGGTTTTTATGCTTAACCCAAAATTGACCATTGCAAATAAATTATTACTATACAAAGTAATCCTGAACCCAATTTGGACTTATGGTATCCAACTGTAGGGAACGTCAAAACAGTCAAAAGTTTAAAGGTTCATTCTGCAAGCCCCGTGGTATGTTAATAACAATATCCTTCACAAGTACAGTAGAAGTCCTACGGTTGAAGAGGAAATAACCAAATTTAGTGCAAAATATCTAAAGAAACTTGAAAATCACCCTAATCACCTGGCTCTAAACCTCTTGGACAACAGAGGTAAAGCTATTGTACACTGATTAGTAGAGAAATAATTCCAATTGTATGTTTGATTAGATTTTTTTAACAGGAGGCATGTCCAGGCAAATCATCAACACGTTGATTTGTAATTAAAATTATTTTGCTAAGGTTTACCATGATAGTATAAAGATTCAGCATATATTCAAAATATAACTTTTTTTTTTTTATAAATACTTATCCATAAATTCCATTTTATATATGTGGATGCTTTGGTATTTGGAAACACAGTTTAAAGAAAACAAATCGATGACAAACACCGTGTCTTAGTGAATTTTATAATAACAAAAAAAAGATGAGTGGAAAAGGGTCTGGATGAGTCCAAAACCTTTTAGAGGCCCATTATCGATGCACGTTTTACTGTTCTGGGATTTACATGAAAATTCTCGAGTTTGCTCTTTAACAATGTTTCAAATCTCAACACTATACGTCTTTTGAAATATCCTACTAGTAATAAATTAGAATTATTAAAACTAGGTATTAGGAAATAATTTACACCATTATGATATAATTTAAGAAATATATTACTGTACTGATGTGTTTACATCATGAACACATCAATATTTAGGGTATTTTTTTTAAGCATTCAATGAAATATTAAGGACGAAAAAGGATATATCGAAAAAATAATCAAATACTTAACCAATATTATATTGCGATAGTGCAATGTATGTTTTTTTCAAGAGTTTAAATCCGTGAATATTGTTTTCAAGGGATCTAGCAAAATATTAATAATAAATACTATACAAAAACTTCAAAAGGTTTTCATAAGCCTATTCAAAATGTCAAATCGTTTTATTTTATGTCAATGGTTGTTTTGTCAGCATATATCAGTTTCTCATAACAATGGATGGCACATTAAAGCGATGGAGCAAGTTTGAACTGCACTATCGCCCATTTTGTAAGACTTTATTTGAATAAAGTTGTGTTTGCTATAGTTGGTAATATCCACAAAAATCCCATTTTTCTCCTTTCATCTTCTGTAGCCCTATTTATATTACATACTGGCAGGCTGACCATGGTAATAATTTGCCAGTCGTTATATTGTTATAATATAACGTAGTATATTATACGTGTATACGTAGTATAACAACACACTATCTCACGTTTTAGTGTTTCGTTTAGTATTCGTGTTTAAAGCCAGGAAAATAGGCTTATATTTGGTTATGTGAAAACACAAAAAAATGTATCAAATAACACTTATAATAATATATTTACACTTATACTGTTTACTCACAAGACACATCTTCATATAAAGATGGTAAGTGGTGATCGATTCCGATTGGACACTCCAATCATCATCAGACCCAATAGGCGAAATTAATTCAAATCAACGAAGAAGAAGCCAGAATATTTAACTACGGAATGAAGCACGATTTCAAAATTAGGTTATGCTCAGACATTTTCATGTAGTTTTTTAGCTTAGCGTTCTTTGTTCATATTTTTTTCGAAAAATAAAGGTATGCATTTGTATGTATACCCAGTTGGTGAATCCTCATACAACATGTATTCTTTCTAATTAACCTGAAACTATAAATATTTCTTGGTTAAATGATGAAAAAAAACAAATGTAATATGTATCTGAGGCATTGTCACAGCAGCCTCTCTTGGTCTTCGTAGCGGTTGGGAGCAGGAAGAACGAATATTAAAACAAGCGAATAGGGATCAGCTAACACTTTATTAATGAACTAATAAACTTTACATGATTACATCGTTTAAAATAACACGTTACAAATCGAATCAAATCTCTACCAAATACTACGAATTACACAATATTGAATTTAAAACGTACACGGACTTAAAAGAAAAGAGTAAGAAAGGGGCGCGAGACCGCGCGCGCGGACCTTACCGTCGTCCCCTACATTCCGGCGCGATCTGAGACTTCAGCATCGCCCAAGCGGAAGCGTCAGCGTGGTCACATGACCGTCATCGGCCAATCAGCACACGCTGAGCGCTCAGCCCATAATTTACTCGCCCGTCTGGTGCTGCAGCCAAACGATCACAACTGTCATTAATGAAACTAACTGAAGCGAGGAACCGAGTCTAGAAGTGTAACATTGTTTATCGCGGCACACGTGCATGCAGATTCAGCACATCCCAAGGCATATCCGGCCAAGCCACGACGTCTGGTTAGGATTATTGTAGGGTTACAAAGTAATGAAATGAATTGGAGTATGAGTTGCAAGGTTCACTTGGAGACTTATATGAGGTTGAATAAAATACAATATTGCTAAATACGGTTGACACATCAACCTAGCGAATATTCGGTGATAGCCAGAGGGCCAGGTTTAGGGAGTAAGGCCAATCAGCTTAAGCTCAAAGTTAACAAATTACAACAAAATGAGGCAAATATGCCAGGCCGTCACAGCATTTTGTTTGCTAGAAATTGTTTTTGGTTAAGTTCGAACGATCAGCTTTAATATGAAATAAATTGTCTGTTTAACATTTTATTTATAAACATTTATTTCACAGATTTTTAAACAAATCCACTTTTTTAAATCACTTGTAGTGTAACTAACCGAATTTAAATTTCATCATTTTAATTCGTGGGGCAAGCATAAAATAAATGTAGATTAAGTTTAAGGGGTGACCTCCTAGTTAAAGCAGTTTTGGACTAAAATACGTTTCTTCAAACATGAGCTACGCTTAAACTCTGCAGTTCTTTTGCACTGAACTGTCGTCCACAGATCTTGTCTCATACAATGACGTTAGTCTGTGAAGTTACATCAAGGCACACCAAATTTCTTTGTACAGTTCTTAGTCTTTATATAAATATTATTTAAATAAAGGAGTGTGTTATATAATTAATGTTTTTGCACGAAATATTTCATTTAACATTTCGTTACCAACAATGTTATTTAAATATATATATTTCAATAACCTCATAAATAAAAAAATACAGCTATATGAGATTTTGTAAATCGTTTTTTTTTATACAATGTTGTAACCTTCTTTAAATATTACTTAAGAAAAAGGGCTTAGCTTTTTAGAATGTAAATGTAGCTTTTTAGTATTCAGCCATTGTTTGAAGACAGTTAGTTACAAAGAAAATACTTTATTTAGTCGATCTTTTAAAAAGTTTTATACATCTATGGCAGTATAGCAAGAACATCAAAAATATAAAAAACACGATTTATGAATTGCTTGTCAGCAAACCTCATGTGACGAAAATAAGATGAAGTAAATTAGCTTCTGTATTCGTGCATACCTATGTTTTTCAACCTCCTAATTGTCGGAAGGCTTAGATACTGTTATCAGAATAAAGAGTATGGTAAATTTATTTTCGACCATTTAACTTTTCTTAGGCCTAGCTAACAATACAAATTATGTCATAGATGAATATTATGACATTTGGACCAGATAGATAATTTTATTTTTGACTTTATGAATAGACTATTGTATTGTTTTATTTACTCAATTGGACCAAAGTTGTGATGAAAAACAGAGTTTGTACTTTGATCAACGCTTGGAAATAAAGACCTTATTTATTTATTTATTATAAAAAAAAAAAAAAAAAAAAAAAAAAAAAACAGTAATCGGAGAAATGACAAGAAAAGGCTGACGCCAACTTGTAGCAGGATGAAGTCGTCTGAACTGTAAATTAATTAGTTAACTCAGAGTTACAAGCGAAGTCCTTGGAACGTTCTCAAGGATTCATAATAGCTTTCATAACGAATCGACTTTTTGTCAACAACTTGCGTTTTTAATATTTCAATTTTTTTTATTTAACACCAAAATATTAAAATGTGGCTATTGTGGATTTGCACACCTCTAGTGTATTATTATGATATTCAAGATTGTAATTCATTGTAAGGCAAAAGTGTGGATACACTTTTAGGCTATTTAAAGGCATGCAGAGTTTAGTTTTCTTGTAGTAAAGTGTTGAAACATTTAGGGGGGTTTCAGTAACTTTACAAAATCCTGAAACATTGCCAAATATATAATAAATAAATAATTTATTGAACAAAATTGTATGTCTTATTAAATTAACGGAAATTAAATAAAAAATACGTTAAATAACACTTAAAACATAACTACGCTTATACTGTTAACCCACAAGAAAGTAAATATACATAAAAGATTGTAAGTGGTGAACGATTTTGATTGAACACTCCAACCATCATCAGACCCAGTAGGCGAATGAAAATAATCTCTAATGTCGTCCCTACTTACATCCTATTGGTTATCGGAAGTACCGGCCAGCATATTTCTGTAAGTACAAATGGAGTCGAATTTTACTTTTTACATATACCTTATACGATTCTTCCCAAGCATTTATTAGAAATCATTTTTAAAAATTCTTTAAAATACATAGACTATCTTCTATCCTCAATTTTTCCTATTGAGTGGCAATTTTGTAACAGGTGCTGTGCGACATTTGATCTTTCCGGTTTGTTGTTCCTTCACGCAGATATATGTTTTTTTTTTAACAAACAATAAATATAACAAATAATTATATGTTTTAAATATTAGGGAAACATATAAACCTCTTGTCTCTCTCAATGACCCAAGTCGACATATTATTAACTAAGGTTATGGCATAAATGTTATGAACTAATATTGATACCGATATATTTAGTATGGTTTATTTTTAGTATAAAACTATACAAAAAACTTATTAAAAATAAATATTTTAAAGATACCTATTTGTATTTTACTAGATTGTGAGTGGATGCTTCCACAAACGATGAAAGCAGGAGTATTGCCGCAGTATAAGCTAACAGGACATTGGTGTGCAATAGACTAGGTTCTGAGGAGATACTCAGTGGCTTTTACCTCTTTTTCTAACTTTGTTTCAAAATATTTTTAATTTAACAATGAATTTGAACTTTTAAAATAACATACATTAGTAAACAATATCATATAATGATATCAGGAAATCTAATTGCTGTTATGAATATGTCAGAGTAATGGTACAGAATGGAAGATTTTTTTTATTAAAGTGAAAATTATAATGTGAAAGAAAAGGTTAGAAAATGTAAAGAAATTATTTCACAAAATTGCATTTTGTATTATAGCCAAAGGTGTTTTACAGTAACCTAAACTTGAATAGGATAACTGATATTAGTTGAATCTTTAAAAGTAACAGAAAAACCTTTTTGATGACATTATATTAATTTGTCATGCAGCAATTATGAGAAGAAACTCAAGACCGTGTTAAACTCTTAATCATGTATTACTCTGAGCATGGAAATTAATTTACATTTCAAGCGACTTCTGTACCACAGCATCCCACAGAAAATTAAAATTTTAATACGTCTGATTAGATATTTTCTAAAATGTTTCCATGAAAACGTAATATTCCTTCTTAATAAAAAAACATTGGATGCATGAGTCAAAGGTTTGCTGCTACGGAGACATGAAAATAGTTTTTTCTGTTATAGTTAATAGCTTGGGATGAAATAAATTCAAATGTCCAAATTTGATCAAAATATATCCATAAACAAGTGGATAACAGTTCTGATAACAGTTTCCTTTTTACCATATGAATAGCATGATAATTTTACGCCTAATTTGATCAACTCTCCTATATAGAAAAAAAGGGGGAGGAATATTACCATATGTCTACCCAGGACCGATTTACTTTGTCGTTTTATTCTCCAGGAGCCAAAAACACTATCCTTTTGAATTCATGAGTTTTTATATAAAACAAACAGTCTTTTTTGGCTTCTGGGGACATAAAAAAAAGATTATTCGATCCCGGGTTCAGGCCTTTCAATGGTAATATCTTTTTTTCCTATTGGGAAAGTCGCTAAAATAAAAAAACCGTATGAATCAGTTAAACATGTAGTGAAATATACTTGCGGTTTCTAAATTCAACATTTTAAATAAAAAGAAAATCATGCAAAACTATTCAAGTGTCTAAACTCAAATCTTATAATGTAACAAAATACGTTGTACGCTGTTATACCTTCAAGCAGGTATTTTGAGCAATAGATAATGCTCAACCACAATTAACTTGCAAGTTAATGTGTGAACATTGATAGACTTGTTCCAATTATGTAGATTAACACAGCAGACCCTGAGACGTGACTGACTGAGATCTGTAATTGGTCTTGTGTATTCACAGATGCTCAATAATTGGTAGAAAGTCATTGTTGCAACCTTGTAATCGTATTAACTAAATCTAATTGTTAAGCCATTTATTTACTTATTTATTATCAGACAAATATTTTCTTATTAAAAGTCCACAAATATCGTAAAATGTATGTTTAATCACTGCTTATTACCTTTAATCACATTTTGTGTACTGTTCTTACAATAATGATAAATTTCGGTCTTCTTATGAACATTTACTTATGAACATGTTATTGGCAGGTTCAAGAATATACGGATCAAGAAACTCTTTATAGACAACTAGAGCACTTTTAGCATAATAAGTGTGACGGGAAGAGCCGGGTTTATCAAAAGTTCTATCATATATTGCACATATTTTTGATACATATTTTCTATATCTTACATATAACATCCCAAAATTTGCTTTTACACGTTCGCTCTAGTAGTACCTTCTAACAGTTTATGGCAAATCTATGGAATGTAAAATATAAAAAAAATCGTGGTTTGATGTGTTCAATTAATTTTTTATCAAATAATCATTTAAGTTAGCCTTATTAGTTTTGTTAATTTGGCTGTCTTGCTAAAAAGGAATTTTTGGAAAAAATCTTGTTCTTGTTTTTTAATTTTTATTTCAACCTTTGAAACTATTCCTAATTTTCGTTGCCTACTTATGGAATAGCCTGTATGTCATAAATCGTCACACATTCTAGCCTGTTCACAGTAATTGTAAAAATAATAGGAGAATTAATTAATTTCGTGAGCTAATTTACATATTCAGTTACAACGTTAGCAACAACATAGGTCATTTAACGGACCAAAATGCATATGCATTAGAGTCTAGAGATAAGAAGCAGTTCTGCAGATGTATACATCATGTACACAAACCTTCTGGTGAGATCTATAAATACATCAAGTTCCCTAAGCGACGATATATCTTTTACTTTAACGTACTGAATGTTTTTGTTGGTTATAACACACACACATGCGCATCAAAAGTAGAAATACACAATTATATGAAATTATATTTACTTCTAAACGTTTTCAGCGTAAAGTCATGATTGTAATTAAAGCTTTATAAACCCATTATTTTTGGTTATAGTAAATCTTATTTATTTCAACCTGTGTAAGGGTCGTTGGCATTTGGTTTCCGCTAACCTGATTGCAAATAAAAACGTTCTAAGGTAACTAAAAGCAAAGTATACAGCTAATTTTAACCCTGGTATTATTCTTCTTTTGAACTGTAATAGAATGTTAAGTTAATCTTAAAATCAACTCTACGCTTGGTTTTAAACAGCATAAGAAATAAAATGTGGAAGGTATTTGAAAAGACTGCAGAAGACATCAATGTAAATTTTATAAGAGAGAATTTACTAAAAGGATAGATGGGATTTATGGAAACTTTTATAATAGGCCTATCTATGTTTACCTTAGATGTTTAGTAATAAAACCCGTATTGTCAGTACTAGTTCTATTTTTTTTTTTTTTTACTCTATGCAATCTGTTTGTTATTTAAATAAATATTAAGAGGTTGTTTTATTGTTTGTCTTTGATGTTTAAATATTTAGAGACAAAACATTTTTAAATGGTCTGTTTATAAATGCAAACTCGAATTCGATAAACTGGTCTCTTGCCTAGTGAATTTCTCACATTGGGAAGAAGCAACTAATGTGCACCCATATCCGGAACGGGTTTACTTCTTCTTATTGATGTCCTATTATTTGTTACATTGTTATCCATCATCCTTTAATATTTCTTTAAACGTATGTACATACACAGGCCTGCATATGTAAACATTAATGTCAATTAATCGATAAATCGAGTAACTTAGGTTCGATTTTAAAGAATTTTGCTTGAACGTGTTCTGACACACTTGTGCATTATAATTTATAAACAGCATTTAAAAAATGTCATACTTTAAAATTATTTTATTTTTTTTTAAAGGTGTTAACAAGTAAAGATCTTTTAATTGTGCACAAAGACTTAAAACATGTAATGTAGGTTTTAAAAAGACCAGTAGAAAGGGGTATTCTGTAACAACTCGAGGCAGGTACACGAATCCACTTCAAAATGAGTTTAGGCCTTTCTGTAGCGTGGCAAATATCTTCTCTATTCTTTCATATTACATATTTTATCATGTTATATTACCATGTTGTGTAGTGATCAAGTTCTTACAAATCAGATTTGTAAGGGTTTCAAAACCATTTACTGATCGAACCATTAATATGATAAAATAAATGAAAGTTCAAAAACGTTTATTATGCATCTTACTTTGATGTAGATGATTATGCTTAGGCTTAAGGAACCCTCTAAATAACTGGGTCACAGCAGCACCACATCGTAAACATATCAAATAATATGAGCTATAATTGAAAAATGGCCTTCTAGTAAATTAGTATAGCGTTCTAGATATATATTTTAATTTGCTCAGTCAGCCTAACTGTTCTATTTTAAAACATTTTACATGTTTATGTTAAACTAACATATTTTTAAGATGATAATAATTTCCTTGCAAATAATTGTCAACTATAAAAAATACCATCAGGTTGAAAAATGAAGTTATAGAACATTTGACATTATATGATAGGGAGGATTTGTTTCTCTCTCAATAGTTGGGCATGCGTATTCATTTTGATATTACATCAAATTAACTATAAGAAGAAAGTAATTATTTGTTTTAATATAAGTAATCCTTGGCACAATTTTTTTCGTGATAAATAAATCTCAGCTAAACTCTTTTTTTACCTTAAAAGGCAAGATACTTTTGTACTCTCCATTTCCCTTTGTAAAACATCGATTGCTTATTCGTTTGTTGTGTCTGTTTTTACATTTAAAACAAAATACCTCACGTGTTCGATTGCAATTTTTTCCATGATGTTATATTTTTTTTTGTCCAGGATTCCATACTTTTCTAAAAAGAACATAATTATCCCATCATTTTTATAAGCCAGTTAAGATTTTAATACTAAATATTTATTCTATTATATATTGTATACATACATATATTGCATAACAAAGTTCTCACATAAAAATAGAATTACGTTTATAAAACAAAACAAAAAACTGCAAGCCTACAAATAAATTATATTGTCATTATAGTTTCAGGTTATTTACTAAAATAAACTTTTGAAACATAAGCAACAAAAGAATTAAGAATATAATATCTATATATGATCAAGCTTCATTATTAGAGAAGACAATAGTTTTCTAAATACTTAGTTTTTGTGCAAATACTTAAAAATGTGCAAGAGTGTCCAAAACAGCATAAAGCTTAATTTATAGCCATGAATATTCAGCTATGTGGTTGAATAGACCAATCAGTGCAGCAACCTGAATTTGTCATTGGGTTCGTAAAGTTTCAGCCACAAAATACTGTTTTGTTATCACTGTATAAAAGTATATAATTATAATATACCACTGCATTTTACAATATTTAGAATAAAATTATATAAGTATTGAAAGCCAATAAGCAAAATTAAAAGTTCATACTTGTTTCGTTGCTATATATTAGTTCAAGTTTCTTATAATTTAATTTACTCAATTTAGTAGTTGAAGTGTAGTAATTAATATGCTATGATTTAGTATATATTATTTAACTTAGATTGTGTGGCTTATAATTGGTTTTACATTTTTTTAGTGAAAAAAGTGATAATTTGAATTATTTCATGATACTTTTACCTATGACCTATATTAGTGTTTATATTTTCCTGTTTAGAACATTAAAAAACGCTTAACTCATTGTTTAGGAACCATTGCAACGATAGACATAAAGCATGGTAATATTGAACCTCATTTCTGTATTGATTTGATAATCAACTATTTTACTAAATTATGTAAACACCCTTTTGTCATTATTTCAGTTAGTACTAAATCAGTATTAGTTTTTTAAAATACACTTAAACGTAAAAAATTATTGATTTAATCCCAAATATAAAAAGATACATCATACTATTGAATAAATACTTTACAGCAGAACCTAGCTAGAACTAAACCTTAGGTGTATTGAAATATCATAGAAAGTTTCAAACAGTATTTTATCTTAGTTTTACACTAAATATGTCATTCTGGAAAGCCAATGGTATTATTCAAAATAGTTAGTTTTTAACAGTTTATTTGCCATTGGTCTACATTGTTCAAAACCTTCAATGCTGTAGAGCACTTTTAGAGTAACAAGTTTGCTACGGTAACAACTTGCAGCTAAGTTGTAGTTTTGTTGACTTTACAGAGGTTTCCTGTAACTAAATTGCTATTCACTCTGCTACTTTCATGAACACTTTACGTCTTAACTTATTATGCACGTGAGGTAAATATTTGGCAAATGCACTATCTGATATTATTTTATTTAGGCTACATTTTATTTTTATATATCATTTTATTTACTATGCTGTTTCAAAAACCAATCGTAGAGTTGATTTTAAGACTAACTTAACATTATATTACAGCTAAAAAGCTAAGAAGATTACCAGGGTTAAAATTAGCTGGATACTTTGCTTTTAGTTAACTTAGAACGCTTTTATTTGCAATCAGGTTAGCGGAAATAATCAAATGCCAACGACCCTTACACAGGTTGAAATAAATAAGATTTACTATAACTAAAAACAATGGGTTTATAAAGCTTTAATTACAATGATGACTTTACGCCGAAAACCTTTAGAAGTAAATATAATTTCATACAATTGTGTATTTCTACAAAAGATTTATCGTCGCTTAGGGAACCTGATGTATCTAGAGATCTCACCAGAAGGTTTGTGTACATAATGTATACATCTGCAGAACTGCTTCTTATCTCTAGACTCTAATGCATATGCATTTTGGTCTGTTGTTGCATGTTCATTATGGAATTTGAAATTACTAGACAATTATTAAGATGTGAACTGTAATTACTAACTGAAATTATAGCTTAATTGCTTGGTTAGTATCATTTAATATCATTAAATCTATACTTCTCAAAAAGTTAACTTAAAAAAGTAAAGTTACAATTTCGTATATCAGTATTTATAGGTAGGCAGAAGAAATACCCCTAGTTATATAAGCTTTTTTCCTAAACGTATAAACATCTACATTTTTATAAAAGTAGAAAGATTAAAATTAATGGAAATTTAGTGTAAATTGATTAGAAAGAAGAAATGTGTTGCTTATGAAATTTTACGTTAGAAGAAATTGGCATACATTAGTTTTATAATATCAATACGATAAACAAATTGTAGCAAATAGTAAGAATACACCTAAGTCCACTCCACCTGTCTGAAATACCATACCTGGAAGCTAGAAAATTGACAGTGTGATTCAAACAACTCCTTAACTTACTAGGTAAAGCATTAAATTTCTACTTATTTTATTATCAGATTTAATTTTAAAAAAATATATATTTTTTTACCAAAGAAATTAACAAGGCGGAAGAGTTGGGAAACTGTCGTTAGGTTGATTGTTTCTGTAGAATACCTAGGTCAGAGTAGGCCTATATTCCGCAGAATATGTATTTTAACTGCTTAAAATGAATATACCTTGCTCTGCTTGACCTGCATAATGAGAACACCATAAAGTGAGAAAACAAGTTAGCCAACAACATAAAATATAAAATAAAATAAAATCTACGTGACATATCCACATATGACATCAAAACGAACATGGAGATAAGATTAGGGTGTAGTACTTATCACGAGACATAAAAAAACGAACTCATTAATAATAGCTAATTCCCTGTATAAGAAATTCACAAAACACCAAACAAACTTTGTCACCGATTTGAACCATTCCATTAAAACAGTACTTCTGAATAATATAAGTCAAGGTGATAACACCACTGTTTCAAACGGGAAGGCAGAATAATTGATTTGCTGCAAGGCCTTAGGCTGGCTTTCTCGGTTAAATGTAGTGAAGGCAACTTTAGTATGGAAATTAATCATTGAAATTCCACTACACGCCTGCTTGTCTCAGCCAAGCATCATTGTTTTATAATACATCAGTATATTACAATGCAATACATTCTGTTACATCGTCTTGGGTAATCGTTTTCTAGCTTAAATAAGCTTGATATTTAATTTTTACGTCTTGAGGTTCTTTATGTATTATTTTAGTCAATCATTTATAAGAATCTAATCTTTATGATATTACAAACTTTACAATGCAAAAGAAAAATAATAATTTAACGTCACTATTTCAATGTAACTATTATTGAGCCTAAATCCCGTACTATTTATAAGAAACAACCAACAGCTTTATTTTTACTGATGGAAAAGCACAAAGCATTTACAACAAAAGACTATACAAAAATAATCAACAATAATAATTTAAAGTTTTTCAAGAAAATTAATGTGTATTATTTACTATCGTTAAAACTAGAAATGTTACTGAGAATTTTTTTTATCACCATGGTAGAAAACACGAGATATAATAAGTAGATAATACCGTTTTTAACGATGCATGCTATATTAATTATCATTGCGTTGTAAGCCTAACTAACTGACCTGTTCGGATAATGAATATTGCAGCTTTACTCGGATTATGGAGGATTTATTAGGATTACATTTAGGCTTATTGCAAATACATATAAGGCTAGTGTTGTTATTCATTGATATAGAATAAATCTCTAAATGAAAGTAAGTATAGCATGGAGGAAACTAATAAAAATCAAAATATGCTATCATATTTGCGAAAAAAATTTTTAAAAAAACTTTATCTAACGAAAAACATGTTTGTTTAAACAATTTACTATGTAGGCCTAATCTTAATTTAAGTAATAGGTTTAGTTTGGACTTTTATTATACTTATGTAAAATGAAATAATAAATTGCATTATGATCAATATCAAAGTATTCACGATAAAACAATTTATTAGGCAAAGGTTTTTCTATTGCATCCACATGATTTATGTATTTTTATTATTCTAATATATTTCTCAAATTTCCTTCACCAAGCGTTAAATAGAAACACTTCATCTTATAGACCCAGACTTCATTCATTGATAAACTTTAACCGCATCGAATGAATGTTCCCTCAAGGTGAATTTAAAAATTTTACTATTTTAAGATTGTTAGCTTGTATTAAGGTTTTTGTAATAATACAAGATTTAAAGGAAACTAATATCGCAGCCCATGTTGCTCTACTTGTTAAATGCAAAAATTCATATTTTACTACTAGCTTAAATGACTTAAAAATAAGAAGTGAAAAATAAAGATTTTATAACAAAAAGATTTAAACACTTCATAACGGTTCAATGTTAAATAGACCAATCACAACCTTATATTCATGCTTTAAAACTTCGTACATGTTATTGATAGATAAAACGGATTTTTGCTTACAACACTTGAGTGAGGTCGGAAGTAAGAGGTCATTATTTCATATCTTTGTCATCACCATTATTATCTTGCCTCATACACAATAACATGACCAGTCTCTAATCAACTAAGGTCCGGGCTTTACAGCCTCGTCCTTTGTTCATTTTTCGTCTCTAGATATATCATTTTTGTGCTCATATCACGTGTATAGCGTAGGACTTTGAAGTCATCCATTTGATTTATTTGTCATCAGTAGTATGTAGTTGGGTTTATTGTTTCATGTACATGATTGTAACCAGACTCCAATGTAAATTTATTCTAATCCTTCTATTCTTGCTCGTTTATTTGAGTGTCCAGACATAACCTCTTCGTATTTATATCAAGAGGCCGATGTCTTATTTTATTTTATTTTAGATGTCATTTATCTCTAATTTTCGTCATCACTAGTACCTTGCCTCATACACTACCGTGTAACCAGCACCTTGCCACAATACGTACCAGCTTTTAAAATGTCGTCCATCGTTCATTATTTTTTCCAAACAAAACGTCTTGGTACTCACATTACGAGTCGATTGCCTTATTTAACAATTCCATCTTCTTTCTTTTTTATCGTCAGTACACGATGTTGGATTTTAAATAATAATAAAAACAATTTTATGATGTTGGATTTTAAATAATAATAAAAACAATTTTGTGTTAGGTAGTCGTAGTAAATTGTTGAATGTATGGCAGTTCATAATAAATAATTTCTAATTTTTAACAGGAATCTTGAATCACAAACAAAATATTTAAAACGAATTGAGATTAGCATTCTTCTAAACACAAATTTAATTAGTATTTCAGGACATTATTTACAATTAAATACAAATAGGTATTTCAAACAAACCTAATTATGCTATTCATGTACACAGACTCATAATGGATCATGTAGATGTAGATGAAAAAATAAGGAAAACAAGCATAGAGGGTTTATTTCGTAAACAAAACTCGAAGTAGGTACATGGATAATCTTCTTCAAAATAAGTTTAAGCCTTCCTGCAGGGAGCCAAATGGCTCTTCCATTCTTTCATATTACATATTTTACCATGTATTTTGTTGCTACCTAGTGCTTACGGATTACATCCCTATTCGTGTGAATATGACTATCATGGAATTATTTTTTTTAATGTTTTCGTAATTGTAATATCTGTGTACTTTTAAACTGAAAAAGCAATCAAAATATTTTAAGCTTCCTAAGTTTCCATGTTAAAAGATTTTTTTAAAATACAAATACTATCATTTCAAATGTTGGCTCCTAACTCAGTTTAAAATAACAATTTAAATCTTCCAAATTTATATAATTTTATGTATAAATTTACGTTAGGTATGTATAATGTATATATGTATCATGTATCATCTGCTACATACCTCATACCTTTTAAATGTATTTCTCTAATTTATGGACGTTTATTTTAGTACGTTATGGTTTTGGTCCTTTATGTTTTTAAACATGCCGAGTACATTATTAAAACAACTATATATATAGCTAATCATCTGCTATATTAGAGTGAGGAATTTAATACGCAAATTATATAGTAATAAACAACATCAAATAAAGTTAGAAAATGCAACGACGTTTTTCCGCTCCCAGGTTTCAAATCAAATGTTGATAGAGCTTCAATAGAGTGGAATTATTGAGAGCTTTTTAAGCTGTATTTATTCAACTAGAAACATGCTTCTAAAGATTATCATTTAAATGGAATATACTTTTATAGTAAATTATTGATGACATGTCTTTAGAAGAAGTTATTTTATTGTTAGTGTAGACAATTATTTAATACAGAATAATTAAGCTATGTATACTAGTAAGTAAACAGTTGAAGAATAGCTTAAAATTTGAAGAAATGGATTAACAGATGCATTTAATAGCTTAAAATCTATTAGCGAGAGTTTAACGGTTTAACCTACTTCTAGAGCGAGAGGCTTTTTACCTAAATTACTAAGTTGTGTATTTTTTCAGAATCACTTTAAAACATCATATCATTTATATTGTTTATTAAACTTGTACCGTACGTTATATTTTACATACCATTATCTATCTATACTATTATAAATTTGAGGTGGTGTCTGTTTGTTTGGCTGTCTGTCTGGGCAGCTGTCATGACTAAAACACTAAACCGATACAGCCAAAATTTAGCACAACGATGGCCACATATCTAGGAATGTCATAGCCCTATTCACTTCCCTTAGTTCCTCTCGGGCAACGCCCCTTGGATGTCCAATATTTTTAGGTGAGGTTTTTAAAAGTAAATAAATATGAATTGGTCTTCATGGAAGCATGATAAAATCCATGATGTTCGCATTGCGTTGACATTTCAATGTAAACAAGTACCGGTAGAACTGTCAAATGCTTATTTCACTATTTCGGGCAGCTGGTTTAAAGGAATTAAATATATTTTACACAACTATTTGGTAGGATTATTCAATCTAAAACTGTATGATGGATTATTTATTCTAAATCTATTTCAATGATTACAAAACTGATTATTCTCCCCGTTGAAAAGTACGAGAACAGCTTCTAGTTTACCTTAAAAATAACTTATACCTGGACCTTGGAATGGCCATGTTGTACTGTATTTCATGAATTGGTAAATTTTTTTGACGCCAGATTTTTAAACACTAATAGCGTACAAAGTTCCTAGAACCAACTTACTCTACCAATAAAATGTTACCTAATCACTACTATTGAAACAGTCTTTACATGGTAATGCTGCGAACTTGTCGTGTTTATAATAAACTTTTATAATCATTGATTCTATGTTATGTTTGTAGTTTTAACTATATTTTGGTAAACATGAATAGGTCTAGTTATCATGTTCCTTTGGAACCATTATTCATTTATTTCATAGAAACGTAAAAATTTAATTTATGTGACCTTTTTAATCCACACCATAACAGGTGGTGTGTTTTAGCTTATTTTAATATACAACCAAACTTCTGTGTTTCTTACCTTTATATTCACATTATACCCACAAAAAAAGGTAAAAAAAATAAATAAAATTAGATTCATGCATCCACCACTCATAAACGTTAATCAATGCTAAGGTTATTTAGAAATAATGACTTGGGATCAAAGTATGTTTAAAGCCTGTGATAAGATTGCTGTTTACTCAGTTTTGGCGTTCTTTCAAACTCAATAATTATTAATTTTGGTCGTGTGTTAGTAATGTATTTTTAAAGTTTTGTTTCAACAAATATTTTACTTAAGCGATGTAAAAAAACCAGCGTTATAGCTTGCAGTAATGAATAAAAATAAATTATCATTAATTTTAATTGATTATACTAATTATATTTGAAAACTAGTTTAATGGTAGCTTGGATTAAGTAATAATATTTTATCTTTGAATAATCGAATAAATGTTTTAATTTGTTGCTTTTCTATGAATATGAGTCAAACATAGCCCTCGATAATTTATTTAAATGAAAAAATAAACTAAATGTTCGCTCTTACTATACCCGACTCCAAAAGTTCTTACAGGGTATATTTTTTTCTAAACACAAAATATTGTTGCAAATTAAATTCCTCGCACACAATAAATAATTTGGTTGTTGACCTTGATTTACATCTGTATAGATATAGTTATAGTCGTTTAACTATAACTAAATCTTTATTTTAAATTAAAACATAATCAACTGTAAACAGTTCATATACCACAGCTGCACCTTGGACAGCACTTATGAAATTGTTGAACACTTTAGAGTAACAAGTTTGAAACGAAAACAACTTGCAGCCAAGTTGTAGTTTTGTAAACTTTACAAAGGTTTCCCGAAACTAAATTGAGATTCCCCCTACTACTTTTACAAACACTTTCCTTCATAGGTTTTTTCATGTATTTCTTGTACACTATTTAATATTTTACAATAACTTATTTTGGAATTTAAAAATCTTAGTTAAAAAAACCATGGAGCATCTGCCATTTTTAGAAGTGATTTTCATTAAGTAAATCAATGTAACAAGCAAATCAGTTGTGTCGTGTTACTTTCAAATTTAGTAATTTCTATCAACTGTGTGGAATGCCGTCAGTTGTCATTAGTACACCAAAGATGATATGTCACTGAAACAATTACATGATAACGTTTCTGTAGCATATTGTTTATAACACTATCCGGTTTGCAGTGCTTAAAATACTAAAATGGGAGTATTAAAATAAGTTACTTCTTCGCACAACAGTATTTCCATATAAATTAATAGAAGATCCTCATTATTCACAAGTAATAGTGTTAAGTTATTTAGACCCTCTCTACTAAAGAAACAAGCTGTAATAAACTAAACTGTATGAAAACAATTGTTTCAACAAACATGTTTTTATATGACATAACTGATCATATAGACTAATTATTGTGGTTTGCAGTATTATCCTGCCATAAAATTAAATTAATTTGTAATGATATATGTGGAAAATATGGTAGACTTGTTATAGTAAGTACTGTAGTGACCATCAACCCCGATTATAATTTGTTATAATAACAATAAAATTTGTGTTTATGTTTTCAAGTTTTATAAATTTGCCGGGTTAACACAAGTAAAAGAATTCCCCAAATTTAAACTACAAAGTTGTTCAAAGCCGATTAAGTCAATCTTAAAGAATTTACTCAATTTCACGCAAGTCTAGGCTAATACAATAAATGTTAGGGGAATAAAATCATCTCTTAACTTAAAGAAGGGTGTTTCAATTCACACTTGGAAACTTTTTTTGTTTTTACAAGTTTACACTTTTATTAACTTATTTCGTTATGCGTTAAGGCTAAAAGGTTATTGTTAGCATCCTCAATTGCTTTAAAGTTTCTCTAACTATAATAACAAAAGAACTAGTATTTTGGATATTCTAAATCATGTTATGGTCACGTTAGATTAGTAGTCACCACAGGTAATTGTGATTTGCAGGGGAATTTTTTTTTTAACAACTCCGTGACATAGCGCCATAATATTTAGCTTTGCTATTAATAAGCTGTACAATGAAATTGATAAATATGTTTAGTATTATTATTACCGTTTGTATGGCGTATGGCGCGGACACAGACATACCACTATCACCTTTTGTCATAAGATTTATTATCTATTTTATTTTATTATTATTTATTTATCAAAAACCGTTCTAGGAAGTCTTTAAATATATTTTTTTTTTGGGAAATTACTTTATTTAACTGTACAAGAATACGCATGTACATACTCTTATTATGACAGTTTTAACGAAAATGAATTAAAAACGCTTAGTAAATAAAAGTATCCAACAGTTTTAATATGAAAGACATGTACGTTATAAAATTATAACAAATAGTTTTACTCATCAAAAGAGGTATTAATGCCAGTGAACTATTTATTTGAAATTTTTGTGAGTCAATAAATCATAAAAACTGTGTTTTCTTCAATACAAAAACTATAGAATCACGATGTGATAATAAAATCACATGTTCCTGAATAGACTAGACGTGTTACTAGATTTAAGGCAGGCTGCCAAGTTGCAAGCAAGATGCTATACCAGAAGTATGTTTTAACCTAGTTAGATATAGTCGACCTCTCTTTTCTCTTGAATATTCTAGTGTTTTATCTCTTTTTCTGTTTGATAATGATTATGTAATATTGTAAAAAACTAATGCTTACTATGTTAAAATCTATGATGGGGAAAACGTTTTCAAATTGTATTTTAAACTTTAACAACAACAATATGAAGTAATGTTTTATTTTGTGTACGTCCCACTTCACATTCTAGGGTGTTTGTTCTAGCCTGGAACGGTTTTACATATTACTTCAGACTAGTACTAGTGGGTTGTGGCATTATCACATACATAAAATCCATCGACGCTTGGTGGAATTTGAACCCGGAACCTCAGGTACCGAAGTCCCGCGCTCTACCACGAGACCTGCTCGCTCCTAATATAATTTTGATATTAGTACAATCATATTTTTATCATTTACGTACTCCCATTGATTAAATGGGTTAGCCCATTGATTAATGAAAACCCAAATGTCTGTAGACAGTTATATCCTAATATCAAATGCAAGATATAACCCAACATAAAATAATGGAAGAAATCTCACTAACGACTTTAATCCCATTAAACCAACAACAGGTAATGTTTTATCTTGTATACGAATAACACTATGAAATAAATAGAAGTAAATCTGATATTCAATTTGAGTGCAACATTTATCAAAGTTACTAACAACATGAAAGGGGTAATAGGTAAATAGTTTCCAGCTCTGTACCCAAGCCACCACATAACTCAAGAACAAATATCATGCTTTGATGTGGTGTATAATACATGAGGCACACCATTGTAGATCTGAATATAAAAGTTGCTGAACACAAGATTAGAATTTTGTAAAAAAAATAATACTTGTTAGATGCCTTGAAAACTAATAGCTTTATAAAAATTGAGCCTATGACTATATGGTCTACAGTCATAAAGTGAGTCTCTAAAATATTGACCTAATAACATTTGTTTGGTATTAATAGATTTTTTTTATTTTATGTCTATTATATCTGTGAGAATCTCGGTTAAGTTTGTAAGCTGTGGGTTAATTATTTCTTTATATAACCATTAGCTAATGCATCAAAACAGGGGAGCGAGATGGCGTAGTAGTTAGATCGCGGGACTTTGGCCCCTGAGGTCCCGGGTTTGATCCCCAACAAGTCACCAATGGATTTTATCCACAACCCCTAGGTCTAACCTGAATTAATGTGAAAAACAATCCCAGGCTCCAGCCTAGCGTTAAAAAAATGCTTCAGAACAAGCTATGCATAACCCATATATTTAGGTTTTTTAGGAAACTTAATGGCAGGCATGTTAAGAATCTAAAAACCTTCAAAGTATCAGTTCATACCTAAACAATGGTTTCCACCCTACCTTTAAAACGTCACTGTAACGTCTTAGGTGCTGCATTCATTTATACTGTTTCTGAATCTATTGTTGTATTTTATCCTAAATTGATATTTTTTTGTAATTTTTCGTGTATTCACAATCAGGTCTTTAAAATCAAAGCTAGTTTTGTATCGCTCCATAACCAAAATAACATATTTGTAGTATTGTAGTACTGAACATAGTTGCTTAAAGATTACTGTTTTGAGGATTAAAATTTTACTTCTGAATATTGTTTTAACTGGATGGTAACGCCTTTGTTTTAAGCGGAAAGACTGAATAATTGATTAGAAGCAGGGCCTTAGGCTTCAATCCACTGTTTACCGCAGTCAAGATAACTTTAGTATGGAAATTAATCGTTGAAAACCTTTGCCCTTGCTTGACCCCGTAGCTATATATCAGAGTGTACCGTATATATATATTATGATACACTAATATATATTTCACAAACATAAATGTATGACTATTATAATATCTTCTAAGGCATCATGTTCTCCATTTCAACTAGAGTGTACACCAAGCTTACTTCCTTTAGGATTTTTATATTTACATGCAATTATTATACTAATGGAACATTAGGTTTCTCATCAGCCTACATATCAAACAATATCTAAACATAAATAAATCGTTCAATATATGGATAATATAATTTTTTTTGCAATGTAGTCGTAGCATATATTATATCTGGTAAAAAAAAACTACTAAAAGTTAAAGTAAGTATATTTAAAATAAATATTTTACTAGAACCTTAGAAACATATACAATTCATCATCATTCTAATGGAAGCCAAGCAAATGACATGTTTGGTTAATGAATATTGCAGCTTAACTCGAAAGTATCAATTAGGTTTACATTGAAGCTTATTGCGAATTTACATAGGATAGTATTGATTTCTTGCAATATAACACGTCAAACAAAAGTTAGAAATCAACCAATCAAGTCAAAAGTAAATTCTTTTACTATAATAAATAGCTAAAACAATAATGAAATGTATAAATAAATTTACAAGTTCAACAAGGCCAATATATAATAATTTTATTTTATACACTAGCGCTTTCAGAAACTAGGTTTCCATCTTCAGGCACTAGTACACTATTTTACTATTTACACTAGTATATCAGTGTACTAGGGCCTGAAGATGGAAACCTAGTTTCTGAAAGCGCTAGTGAATAAAATAAAATTATTATATTGGCCTTGTTGAACTTGTAAATTTATTTTTACATTTCATTATTAATTAATTGCCAATATCTCCAATATAAGTTAGCTAAAACAATATTAATATTAAGTGTGTAGTTTGTAATGTGTTTGTTTGGTTCTGAGGATCATTGCCAAGTACATCATTCACGTTCATTAAAAAAACAACAGCAATAACATTATCCTTATTTCTTAATAATATATCTAGTAGTTCATAACCAACAAAGAAGCCAGCTGCAACATTTGGAATATAAAGCTATAATTAGTATATATATATACTAATTAAAATGGCCTAATTAAATAGGCTAATTAAATGGCCTTTTACCGATTTTTTTAAATGGGTGTCTTAATTTCATTAATCATAAGTTTTGCAAACAATATAGAAGCTTTTGTACCATGCAAAATCCACGATCCCATTTATAGTATTGCTACATATTTAACTACTTGTGTGTAATGCGGTTTTTTTAACCGTCTTAGATTCAATTTTGGTAAATGCGGAAATTTATTATTTATACTAATATAGGCTTGTAATATTTGTATGTTAGGTGTACTCGTATTATGGCACAGTATCTGGATAAGTGGAATGTTGGGGAATCCCTAATTTCAATTTAATGTTGTTATGTAATTTTGCAACGTCCACCCATTATCTTTTCCTATAAATTCCTAATGTAAAGTACTATAAATGGATGGATTTTTAAGTATTCTTCATGTGGGTGATATTATAGATTATATTATGGATTACATTATAGATGATATTATAGGTTACTAATATAATTACTATTTTGTGTGATTTAGGATACAGGAATTAGGATTTTTATTATAAATTTTTCTGTAGTTGATTTCAAAAGCTTCCAAAATTTTAAAGCAAGAAGACAAATAAAAAAAAATGGATTGTAACCTTTACCTTTATCACGTAGGCAGATTTTATAAACTGTTTTAAAACTTCTACGCTAAAAAAAAAAAAAAAAATACTAAGTAAGGATTTAACTTTTTTGGAAGTTAATGATATACATCTAAAGAAAACTTCAAACACTACTATAACATATACAAGCCTAGCAAGATTGTTTCTCATTGGGTTATCTCTTGCCCACAAATAATATTTGGAATAATTTGTGATAGCTAAAATACATACAGTGGGCTCTGTATTACGTCGACTTGTGACTCCCTCTGTATTAGTCCAATGATGTCAGCACAAAGGGTCTTTGTATGTAAGTGAAGAATAAACAATGGACAAGGCTTTAGAGGCTGGACCTAAGTGAGGGAGAGTGAGGAAGAATGGTTAGTTAGTTTATTAAATCCCAGTATAAATTAGGATGCTTATAAGTTACATGCATTAAAAAACTAATTCCATTGAAGAAAATAGTTTGGACATGTGAAACATATAATGATCAATGGAATTATAATAATCAACCAAATTCCATAACTCAGTTTGTAATACAAAAAGCATACAAAACTATAGTTTTACTGTTTACTTCTTTACTGTAAAAATAACGGAAAGTCTTAAAACAAGAGGAACACTAATGTTTTCCTATGGTGAAAGCTAGGCCAATTTAAAAGGTTCATCCAAATTTGTTTGTACTTGGATATAATTCATCGTCTTCTTTTATAAACAGTTTTGTTGTACTATGCTAAATATCATAGAAGAGTAAATGAATTATTTTTTTACCAGGATCAATAATAATCTCTCCGATGGTTGTTGTGTCCTTTATTATAGTCTTGTCAATACGGAGTAGTGTGATGTGTCAAGATATATTACGTATAACCTTATTCAAACTTTATTACCATGAATATAGTAGACCACATAATCATTTTACTACAGGTTGGTAAACAAGTCCTAGGACAATTAAATATTTTAAAAAATGATTCAGATAGAGCTACAATACTTGGTACAAAGTTGCTCTATTTTAACGCATATTCAGTGATCCAATAACTCTTCAGGGGGACAGCCCACAAGGAGTCGAAAGAAAATCTTAAATGGAAGCATATGTCAATATGCACATCAAATTAAGGGTTGTCTTTAGTAGAATACAATTCCGCAAACCGCACTTCAAAAGGTTGATCCTGCGCAAAATGACAGTTGTTCAAAGATTAATTTAATTTACATTGTTATTATACCTACGCTTACTCCTCAGGGGGCACAGCCCTAGGAATCGGAACAAAATTGTTAACGTAAGCATAGGTCGATATGCACATCAAATTAAAGGTATTTACTAGTAGATTACGATGCCGTAAATTCAAGCTCAAAAGAATGCCTAAATAAAAAATGGCAGTCATTCAAAGATTCAAATTGGCGGATTCAAGAAATCTTTGCACATCTGCCATTTTGCGCAGGATCAACCTTTTGAAGTGCGGTTTGCGGCATTGTATTCTACTAAAAAAGACCTTTAATTTGATGTGCATATTGACCTATGCTTCTATTAAAGATTTTCTTCCGACTCCTTGTGGGCCGTTCCCCTGAAGAGTTATTGGATCACTGAATTTGTGTTAAAATAGAATTTTATGCCCTGTAACTTTGTACCAAGTATTGTAGCTCTATCTGCATTATTTGTTTAAAATATTTAACTGTCCTGGGACTTTTTTACCATCCTGTATAAATTGGCTATTGCGTGTAAGGTACTAAAGAGCTAAATTACTTTCTTAATTCTAAAAATAATTTCCCACCTCTCTAAAACAATTCCATGATGGTGAGTTCGTAATAATGTAACAACAACGACGGTTACGTTTTATGACTATTTAAATATTTATCTTTCTTTAAAAGCTATATGTTATACTTTTTAATACCTCAATATTATATTCGTCGTCTACGACTGCATATTAATGGAATTTTCTACAACAGTTCCAATCAATTGTTTATCCATATTACTATTTTTTTTATTATAGTACAGTATATCCTGTTCCTGTTCCATAAGGTTCTCTTTCTAGATACATATACCAAAAGAGCAATTTTTAAAATTACTGTTATGAAAGTGTTTTCATCGAAATGAGTTATTAAAATAAATGTCTGTGTAAAGCTGTGATAAAACAGGACACACGATGTTTGATGTTAGATAGAAAGGTTTTAATGCATTTTATAAAAAAAATATTTTACTTTGTATTTGTCTCTCTCTTCTCTGCTCTTAACTTTGATTGATTAAAAGAAGGGTAGAATTGACACCCAAATACAGCCGAAATTCAGCTAAGTTGATTAGGGTCAAGGTAATTTTCGAGGCGATTACTTGTGACCAAAGTAAACTTAGCTTCATGACGATTCGGATTCACTTCGAATCTAAATCAACCGTTTTGAGCAACCCGTTCTTTTTAAATATTTACTGTACTTTCAATAAAAAAAAACATTTTTAAAAGTGACTAAATATTGATGTATTTTATTCCTCTCCTTAGTGGTCAGGAAAGCTTCTATGATCAACCCCCGAAATAAATATTTAAAAGCAATTAATAACAGTATAAATCATAATATACTATTCATTACTAAATGTTTGAATAAAAATCAATCTACTCATCATACTTATAGAATGCCCTAAATACTGGTTAGTAGTAGACCTGTCCATCAAATAATTTAAGGCTTACTATTCTATAAAATTTTGTATCTCAATGTATTGCGTAAATTAAACCTAAGTGAAATAAGAACACTAGGTTTGACAACTATACGTTTGGGCAACTACTACAAGCCTGAACAATTATTTAGACTTGCAGTATTAAATACGGTTATTAGTTACGGTTAAATACGGTTATTAATATGGTTATCGACTTTGTTATGTTTTTGCTATAAGTTATTGTTGTTCATTACTACATTATTGTTGTTAATTACTATATTATTGTTATTTGTTTTGTTGCCTATGTCTAAGTGTCAAAAGTTCACAGTTGTTATTTAATATTTGTCATCTTGAACTGTACAATGTTATCTTTAGTACCATATCAAACTAAATTGAATGTCCATTGAAATAAAATAAAATAAAATAAAATAGAGAAATGAACGTTTTAAATGACAGGTCATTTACTTACAACTGGACTATTCGCGAAATGTGACAACTTTAATGATTGCATAGTAATTGGATAGTAATACTTGAAAACAGCACATCTACAATGTGTCTGAAATTAATGTTTTTGCCTAAACAAAGGCTTTTGTCTGCTGTTAAGATGTGAAGACAATAGATGTCCGGAGACGACCCCTCCTTTGTTTAACAATCATGGGCCTTAACGGAAAAAGCCCTTGATACTAATAAGGGAACAAAACGTATTAGATATAAAATTTAGCTTTACTTAGTATAACACCATTTCTATAAAAATAAACAAACTATACCAGTTTAGTTTAGTGCAGTTATTTTTAGTAAATAATTAGGTGACAGTGTATCATATTTTATTCACCCTTTTACAGAATTCGTATTTATCATAGCAAGAAAAGAAATAATACTTTTGCACCACGTAAACCAAAGACCTCTATGAAATCTCATTGTAAGAAAAGTTAGTTTGGTTTCATGATTAACACTACAATTCATTTCTATATAATACATAATTTGAATAGAATAGGCTTTGGGAAACCAGGCTATTTTTAAATAAGAGGCTATTAACAAGAGCTAAAAATGGTAACCGCTATTTTTATTGATATGAAACATTTTAATCTTAAAATAGCATCGTTAAATAATAAAATTTCTTTAAAGATCACCGAATACCCAAATTTAAATATAGGTAAAATAAATATCAACATCGATTATTTCGAGAAAAGAAATATCAATTTCATTTGCATATTGTCATCTTTTATCAGTATGGTAGATGCTTCCAAAACGTCGACATATTTTGTGGAATTTTTAATGGGATAGGACAAACATATAATATCATTTAAGTATGGTCTAAAATGCCTAGATTTCTCTCTGTTTTGTTGTATGTGATTTATAAAAACAACTTTATATCATGGGCATTTTTCAAGATAGAAATTTCAAAATTGGTATAAATGTATAGTTCAGAAGGTAAAAAAAGCTAAAAGATGTTGTTCCAATATCTCAAGGCATTAAAAATATTCAATGCCACATTTCATGCAAACCGTATATATTAAACAAAATTTGTTTATGATCAAACAGATAGTGAATTCAAACTAAATCAAATGAGACCTTGTTTGTTAAAATTTGATGACAAAACCGACTTGTCCGTTTTTTTCCTACATTCGGTTATGCAATTTAATAAGACCTAACTTAATGGCAGTATGGTTGGTAGTACTTTTGAATTGTGTAACCGAACTTAAAGGAAAAAACTGATTACTTCGTTTTTTGTCATCCGATTTTTACAAACAAGGTCTCATTTGATTTGGATGTATATTTTCTGTCTTTGTGATCAGGGAAAAAGTGTTCTCAATATCTTCAGTTTTCATGAAATTTTGCAGTAAAGGTTTTAAATAGCCGCCATATTGAAATGACTAGAGATATTGGAGTGACATTTTGTAAACTCCTTTTTTTTCTTTTACACCACACATTCATACAGATTTTGGCATTTCTATCATTCAAATGCTTAAGATATAAAATAATTTTATAAATCACAAACAGACCGACAAACAGAACCTGGGTGTTTTAGACACATACTTATAAGCCATTTTATGTTTGTCTTAGCCTAAGGAACAAGTCCACAAAATATGTCAAGACATATGTGGCATCCCGTCAACCAACAAGAGGGACGGCGTGTCTTGATTCTGTGGCGTCAAACTTCGACTCTTGGAAGGTGAAAGCTGAGGTTGTTCCATCGCTCGTGGCCGATCACGATGGTGCTGTGATCCTGAGTGTGAATTGCTCTGAGGTAAGCCTTAATTCTAACCCTTCTTGGCTTAAGGACTACTCTATCATAAAGCGACCCATCTGTATGGAAAATTTGCCTCTGTTTAGGTATGAGCTCTCTAATGTGGATTGGAGTACCCTGTACACATTGACCGAGCCTAAACTTGCTTTTGAGCTTTTCTCTAGTATATTTTTTGATGAATTTGATCATGTTTTTCCAGCCAAATTATATAACCCCAAGAGTAAAGTCTGTTCCGTTGGCTCTGGTTCAAGGCATAACAAATCAGCCAATTGTTGGTACACCCCTGAACTGAGGAGAATGAGAAATTATATGGCAATGTTCATTACCTGTATAAGGGCTCCAGTGATATGTGTAGGAAAGGGCAGCTCTATTATCTTTATTTGGAGATCAAGAGGAACTATAGGGTTAGAGTCAATGTGGCCAAGAAATCCTTTAATGCAGAATCCATCCTTAGTGCCCCTAACCCATGTAAAGCTGCTTGGGACATTATCAATAAAGAAAGAGCGCCAGGTCCCGGGCCTAAAATCCAAGCATCCCCTGATGAGTTAAATGAATATTTTACAAGTGTGGCTGGAAACATCATCTCTGATCTACCTGTGTTGCAGACGGATCCTCTGGATTCTGTGCCGGACTACTCCTCCGTCCATTCATTTACCTGCTGGAATAGGGTGAGTGTAAGAGAGATATCCCAAATGATTAAGAATTTCAAAGACTCCAAGAGCCAAGATGTCTATGGCCTTTCTACACATGTCCTCAGGGCTGTTGCAGATCTCGTGGCCGTTCCTCTCACGCACCTGGTCAACTTGTGCCTGGCTCATGGATCTTTTCCGGACTCTCTAAAGAAGGCCCGTACTGTGCCCATCTTCAAGAAAGGGAACCCTACACTGATGGAAAATTTTCGCCCATTTCTATCCTCCCTATCTTTTCTAAGGTGATGGAGACTGTGATGAAGAGACAACTCCTCTCATACTTTGAAAATAATGGCCTACTGGTGGACTCACAGCATGGCTTTCGTAGTGGTCGATCTACCACCTCCGCACTCCTGAGCCTGGTCGACATCATATCCCAGGCCTTTGAGGAAAATGAATCGGTCCACCTCAGCCTTTGTGACCTCAGCAAGGCTTTCGATGTTGTGCCACATGACATCCTTCTGGCCAAGCTGAAAAAGTATGGTATCGGTGGCGCAGTTTTCTGCTCTCTTGCGGACTACCTTGGCAACCGCAAACAAATAGTAACAATTATGGGTGATTCTTCTGCTATAGGCTCTCTTCCCCATGGAGTTCCGCAGGGATCGGTCCTGGGCCCTCTTCTTTTCACAATAATGATCAATGACCTTGCTACAACCAGCCATGCCCTCCTTTTTGCAGATGATACCACCTTGGTCACAAAGGGGAAGAACATCGACCCGCTGCTGGAGGAGGCAGACAACACCCTGAGGCTGGCCAAGGACTGGTTTATAGCCAACAAGCTTAAGATCAACGAGGAGAAGACTCAGATCCTTTTATGTTCCTTGAAGATCGGTCTTGAGGAAAACAGCGTGAAGCTGCTTGGGTTCTGGATGGATTCAAAGCTAAGTTGGCACCACCATATTGAAAAGGTATGTGTAAAGCTCTCAAGAGTTCTCCACATTTTAAGGAAGCTTAGAACCACCATTACCAGACCGTATTTGCTAGCGGTGTATCATGCGCTGTTTCACAGTCACCTCACGTATGGCCTGGTTCTGTGGGGCCATTCTCCATGGACACAGGAATTACTTCTGCTACAGAAAAAAGGCGCTGAGGATAATAACATCTTCTGGCTACAAAGCGCACTGTCGTCCCATCTTCCTGGAGCTGGGTGTGTTGACTGTTTATAGCCAGTATGTCCTCAATGTCTTGATCCTGCTGAAGGTTAATATCCACCATT
Source organism: Macrosteles quadrilineatus (assembly GCF_028750875.1). NCBI lineage: Eukaryota > Metazoa > Arthropoda > Insecta > Hemiptera > Cicadellidae > Macrosteles > Macrosteles quadrilineatus. Next base: position 64,976,197 of record NW_026542597.1, read on the forward strand.
TTGTTGTGAGAGACAATATTCATAGTCACCATACCCGTCAAGCTTGTGACATTGATTTGCCGAGATGCCGCCTAGCCCGCTCACTGAAGAGCTATCCTAGGTCTGCGATAAGGTTTTTTAATTCCTTGCCGGTGCATGTACGCGACCTGGACCTAAACGATTAAGACGGCCCTACGTGACAGGCTGGTAAATAGGCCTCTTTACAGCCTTGAAGAGCTAGGCAACGAGCCACTTTTTAGCCATTGCCACAGTGTAAATAGTGTGTAAATAGTTTTCTTAGTATTAAGTAAATATGACGCAGTCATACCGATATCATCGGACAACGACACAGACTTCAAGGATTCAAGTAAGTAAGTAAGACAATTTGGAAACACCCTGTATAGATTAAAAAAACAAACGCCTATGAGTAACAACAAACCGGAAAGATCAAATGTCGCACAACACCTGTTACAAAATGGGCACTCACTAGGAAAAATTTAGGATAGTCTAGATATTTTAAAGAATTGTAAGAAAGGATATGTAATGAATGCTTGGGAAGAATTGTATATTTATAAGGAAAAATGTAAAGATAGAAATAAGTTGATTAATGAACAAATACATTTTGATTCCAGTTGTACTTATAGAAATGTATTGGCCGGTGCTTCCGGTAGCCAATAGGGTATAAGTAGGGACGCCAATCAAGATTTTTGTCATTCGCCTATTGGGTCTGATGATGATTGGAGTGTCCAATCGAAATCGATCACCACTTACCATCTTTTAGCGAATTTCCCATATAGGGAATAAGCTATTACCGTAGGTCTCATGGTAAGACCTAGACCCGGGACCGATTTACTTTTTTGTTTTGAGGTCCCCAGAGGCCAAAAACGCCATCCATTCAAATTCATATATATATATATATATTTATATATATATATATATATTTATATTATTTTCTTGCATTTTTAGGGCTACTAATATAATAAAATTAAAACATATATAACAAAGTACCCGGTACTTTGTTATATATGTTTTAATTTTAATATATTTATATATATATATATTTATATATGTGTCCGTTAGCGCGATAACTCGAGCAAAATTGATCCGATTTTGATGAAATTTGGTACAAACGTGTAAACCTACATTTATTCGAACGAGTTCGCGAACCAGCATAATCCGACCATGGGATCAGGGGTTTATGGGGGGTTTTATGGGGTAAAAATGGTTTTTTCTCATTTTTGACCCTTAAAACTTAAAATTTCTAAATTTCTCTCTAGACCATTTTGAAGAGCTTAAATAAACAAATAATTTAGTATATTGAAGTGTTTTTAAATGTTCATTGACTACGGAGAAAATTAAAAAAAATGTAAATTTAAAATTCCCATGTTATTCTTATGGAGAATAAATAAACTGTTCTAGTTTGCTTGTTTATGGATATATTTTAATCAAATTTGGCAATTTGGTTTATTTCATACTAAGCTATCAATATTTCAATTGAAAAAACACACCTCAACATCTTCCCCGTAGCAGCAAACCTAACTACTCACTAAAATTAATGTTATTTAAATAGGAAATAAATCTGAAAATTTATAGGGAATATTTTAGTAGAAATCAAGCCGGGTAAATGGAAATTCGCTTAGTATGCAGGTTTGCTGCGACGGGGGTATTTTGTATATTTACCGTCTTGTAAGTAACAGTATAAGCGTAAATATATGTTTTAAGTGTTATAAGACGTTTCTTTTATTTACTTTCCGTAAACGTTTACAAACCCTTTACTATTTTCCTTTGGTTAAACATAACGCTCTTACAAAATGACACATTCAGTATCAGAATCAGAATGTTTTATTGCCATAATAATACATAAATGTACAGGGCAAAAGTCACTAAAACTAAACAAGTAAAATCAGACCCATTAAAATAAAGATACAAACTTCAAAAGGTACAAACTATTTACAATTTAAAAACGAAGAAACTCTGTAAAATTCCTTATCAACTAAATATTCCCTCAGACCATGCTTAATTTTTTTTTAAATCATGTTCGCCCTTGATTCTATCAGGAAGAGAATTAAAAAGACGGATACACATGGAGAATGATTGGTTTTTATGGAAAGTGGTACGAGATAGTGGAATATGTAGGTTAAAGTTCCTCCTGAGATTGTAGCTGTGGTGAGATGACCCTTTAATATGAAACACTGTCGAATTTTTTTTTAAGAAGGTCAAAGATTCAAAAATGAAAATTGATGGAAAGGTCAGCATATTATTTGTACGAAAGACAGATCTACAAGACTCTCTATATTTTAGGTTGAAGATTAATCTGATGGCTCTTTTTTGCAGTTTGAATATTTTCTTAGTTTGAAGTTTGTCGTTACCCCAAACGGGCACACAATATGTAAGAAAGGGGTAAACAAGACCGTAATAAGCTGTCAGAAGGATGCGTCTGTCTTGATAACAGGAGAGCCTACGAAGAAGGAAAGCACTAGTACTAAGTCTATTGTGAATTCAATTCCACACTGTAAATAAAGTGCCATCAATATCCATTTCAAAGAAATAAACACAAATTTTTCGATCGCATCATCCAGCTTTCTCTATAAGTTATTAAATAACGTAAACTTTACAAGCATGTAAGGCGGAGCCCTTAGTAATTTGTCTTATGAGGCAGAGCTCTGAACACGTTCAAACCAATTATTTTTTGGCCAATGAACACACTCTATGCTTCATTTTGAATTTCAATCTGCCTAACCTTTCATTTGTGTGACCTTAAACGATGGCCAGAAATTAAACCTTTCTACAGTACTTTAAACACATAATAGATTAAAACAAAATATGCAAAATAGGAATACAACAAGAAACAATAAAATGAAAGCAAATAATTACGTAGCTGTGTATTTGGCTGAAAGTTTGCCATACGAAAAACGTTATGAGCTTGGTTTTTTACCTCCCTTGATGACCTTAATTGTTTAATGTTTACAATAATTTCCTTTTTTAGAAGGGGTTACACCAAAAGACGTTACACTTGATTAGACCAACGCTAACGTTGACCACTTTACCATGTCACTGATTTCTTTCCTTATATTAGGCTTAACATGAACACGATTAGACACAAATAAATAAGTTTGTTTAGTAGAGGTTGATGTTTAATTGCACATCAATCTGTTCATTCTCGAGCAATTCTATTTCAAAGGCAATTAAGGATGAAAAAGTTTTGTTTTAAATATAACTACAGATTTCATGTGATAAAATACCATAGCTTATTAGTACTATGAATCTATTAGCTATTTAAAGTATATAAAGAGGTAAGGGGCTAACATGTGTAAAAAAAACATATGACCAACATGTGTAAATTTGTGAACGAAAAAAATGGTAAAAAACGATATTGTGCAGAGGGAAATTTATTTTTAAATATGTGGTGCCCTCAGAAATCTGTCCATTATGACAGGAATTTGTCGACATTCTTTGACCTTTGATCTCGAAATTTTGTGTTTTCCGTTATTCATTACCGAAATTCCCTCATGTAATAATCTTTTATGTGTGCAATTCAACTTACTCAAGGTTTACAATCAGAAAATAACTGAAAACTAGCCTCTATATCTAAAAACTTAAACTCTAGGCCTAAACATAAACAAATATGACAAATATGAATATTTCGCGGATAACATAATAGAGTATATTATGTAACGTAAATTTAAGAATTTAATATTCGGCTAAACATATACTTTTTAAATGTCTTTTAAAAACAAACTTTATCCACTTATACACATACACACATTTCATATTTAATTTCCTTGCCTGAAACATGTAACATACATGAATGTTTTTGGTTCATCTTTGGTCAAAATGTGTTCATGAATAAATAGCACATTAACTTTTTTTTGTCAGAAAGTCCATAACTATCTTCAACCAAAGATTCTATAAATAGATTCTGCTAAAAGCCCTTTTTAGATATTTAACGCCAACGGGGAGTATCAGTTGCGTTTAAAAATCTAAGAATTTAATATTCGGCCAAGCATATACTTTTTAAATGTCTTTTAAAAACACACTGTATCCTATTATACACATACACACATTTTATATTTAATTTTCTTGCCTGAAACATGTAATATACATAAATAGTTTTTGGTTCCTCTTGGTCAACATGTGTTCATGAATAAAGAGCATATTAACTTTTTTTAAGTCGGAAAGTCCATAACTATCTACAACCAAAGATTCTATAAATAGATTCTGCTAAAAGCCCTTTTTAAATATTTAACGTCAACGGGGAGTATATATTTACTCACAATGCGTTTAATGTTATTACAATGTTCACTTTAGCAGTATAACAGGATGTAGTGTACCAAAGAGTGTCTCGTAAAGTATGTTGAGAAGGCTACATTGCTTGCAGTCAACTATTAAGAGCTGTTGTTATTACATTTTCTGTACTCTTAAAATTACTTTGGTCTACATTTTCTGTACATAAAGTTCAATAAATTTTACTTCCATGAAGATACGGTCAGTGGCATGTCTGCATTTGTTATATTAATTAACTGCTATAATTTGTACATTAAATATAATTTCCAACTGATATTAAAAGCTTGCAAATTTCAATAACTGGACTATTTGTCACATAGGATAAATAAATCGGTAGATGATTTATTTTAGGTTCAACAGAGCCGTTAGAGTAAGATTTGCGTTACATCAGTAGTGTGTACTGTGTATAAGGTTTTTCGTAGTTTCCGAAGTCAGATTAAAACTCAAATTGCCAACTATTTATTTCTTTAAAATGCAAAAAGAATTACCTTAAAAAACATTTATATTTCAAACTCCCGGTCACTCCTGGCGATTGTGATAAAATTGGGGAAGAGATTGGCCTGGGATTTGAACTGCATCTTTGTTCAAACCCTTACCTCTGATATGCATCAGGCATTCCAACAAAAAACTGACTGCATTACAACGAAATATTTTTCATAAAATCCCAACGTGTTCATATTTCAAATCAATTACTCTGAATTAAGTTAAAACAAAGTCTAAAAATTCAAAAAAAAAAATAAAAATATTTTTAACAATGATTTGATCCTCTTTTGACCCACTCAAGGTCATATGGATGATGAAAAGAGGGCGTTTTTGTAAATCGGTCTCAGGCCTAGCTCTTACAAAGAGATTTATGGCGATTCTTATTGTTCCCAAATAATAAATGAAATAAAATGATTTTTTCTTTTTATATATATTTGGTTTAAATGAAGATATTTTACTATACGTTTTTGGTTGCTAAAAATATCTTTGAATAAACGAGATACTTCGTAATCATTAAAAGAATAAACTTTATATTATTCAAGGAATAAAGGTCAATCAATAATATAATTTCAAATCCAAACTGCAGCAAACTTTGGTGCTTTTGTTTCATTAAGGAAAGTTTTCGTTCCGTCATCTGCATTCCCCTTATTATTTGCATAACATAAATTCAACCCATTCCTTTTTTTATTATCTTGGTTTATACATTAAATTACAGAACTATGTGATATGTCTCTAATTAAAAAAAAAACAACATCAAAATATATTTGAGTTTGGTAAAATAAGTTAAAATGTCATTCACTTTCAAATTTTAATTCCTATACTTTTCATATTTTTTTCAGCTTAATGTTAGTAAATCTGAAAATTCTAATATATAAAAATGATCACAAACAAACGTACGATTTGACAGTTAATTAATTAGTTTTGTTGTAGTTTTTGAGTTGTTAAAACTACTATCCTATCACTATCATATTTAGATGTTATGGAAATGATAAAACTATAAATCTTGACAAGTAAAATACATCAACTATTGTAGCCCTTGTTTTATTTTATTGAAAGATCTTTTCCCTCTCGCAGAAAAATTTCGAACCTCAGAATTTCCATATAACTCTTTCTATAAGAAAAAGGAATAGTTTTTACATAAAATGTCTAGAAACTATTTCTCAGAAATACTGCTTCAGCTTGCACCTTATTTACCAGGAAGATTTTCTAAAAAGGAATATATCAAGTGTAATTTCTTTTTGTGACTTATTGACATGTAAATAATATATTGCTAGACTTGGTAAATTAAACGTCTACCATTGAATATTTTGTGTGAATAGTAAAAACTTTAACGTTAACACTACGTAATGTCAATATGTTAATATACCTTTAATTCAATATAAATTTATTTAAAAAATATATTTATGGTCTCATTGATATTTCCAATATTTTTTTCCTAGAACCTAGACACAAGCCTGGAATTGTTTTTCACATTACTTCAGGCTAGACCTAGGGGTTGCGGCATTATCACGTGGATAAAATCCATTTGTTCTTTGGTGGGATTTGAACCCGGAACCTCTGGAAGCGAAGTGGCCCTCTAACCACTACACCAGCTCGCTCAACATATATATTTCCAGAATATTGGATAAAGATGAACCAAACTCAACATCTTTCTATAAATAAAGTTTTAAATGACTTGAAAATTCATATTAGTTCTCAAAATATGATAATCTAATCAAAAATGTTTAGCTCAATCATAAATTATTTGTGTTGCAGCAGCCGAATTACACATCATTTTATGGATACTTTCTGTAAAACTCCACATATCAATACACCCATGTAAATTACTTTGTTGATCAAATGATAAATAATGGTCCACATAACACAATTACCAAATGAAACTATCACAATCATATAATCTCTATGTACAAGATTTTAGGCTGCAATACCAACCAAGAGGCCAGCTGCAACATCCGTGTAAACAAGCAGTAATTAGTTTGGTGATGAAACTTGGGCTCTTCTCCTTAACTACTTTCCAAAACTGTGGGAGTAGCTACTACAAAGTAGTTTTTGTGATAAAATAGTGTATCACTTTGAGAATTTGAACATGATTTGATTATTATTAGTTCATAGTTTACTATACTTTAAATCAGAGTTGATGAGTGAGCTGTGACTGGTTACATAAAAAGTTGGCTAATAAATATGTTATAAGTTTGTACTCACGAAAATGCTCTCTCAAGCTTCAGAAGGTTTGGTCTATTCCCGGATATCACCTTAAAACATTTTCTAAGCCATTGACAATAACCCATCTATATATTTGTACACAATGTATAACTCGTGCTAAAAAAGATAAATTCTTTAACGAACTGGTATTCCTAAACCCAAGTATCCCTGATTAGTTATACAGGGGGTCCAACAAAGAAATTATCAAAAGTAAACTGGCATAAACACTTTATTATTAAATAAAAAAATGTAAAATATTGAGTTTAAAAAATTCCCTTGATTTCATAAATTTTTCCTACGATATGCAAACCATCGTTAAAGATGTGATAAAATATATTTCGTGTCCATTTACAGCGCTTATTTAATCTTCCATTCAAAAGCATTCACAAAGGGGTAGCTAGTGTTTTTTACCTTTTTGTAATATTCAAATTGAAAAATATACTATAAAATGGTACATATTTACAATATAAAACTTATTCAATTCAATTTATTGATTGTGATTTTAGTTTGAGTTGTATTTATATAGTGCCACAAGAATAAATGTTAGACAGCTGGGAATGTTTTAATTTGTTTAATTCATTATTAGAGTAGCACAGTATCGGCAGTTTTTGATTGATTTAGGAAGGGTATAACTGTGGTCTTAATCCAGTTGACGCTCAGTTAGGTTGATTAGGGTCAAGATCATTTCAAGGCAATTACTTGAGATCAAAGTAAATTTAGCATCTTGATGGTTCGGATTCACTTTCCTAGTAAAATAACTAAAGTTCGGCCGCATAGAAAGCGACCACCTCCAGCATTGGTTAAGCATTACCGCGCAGGTCGTTTTCTTAGCGGCCGAACTATAGTATGAACCATATATTTTTTCTAAAATACAATTTGTTTCTGTACTTCAAAATTCGTGTGTGTTAAAAGTGTATGTAATTAATTATATAAATTAATAAAAGGTATAATTTATTGCTTTAAACCTTTCCGGTCGTAAACAAACTAATGTCTTGACCTCAGAAAAACTGTAAAATAAACGTACTTTTACTTTCCTGATTTAATTTTCACTAAGTTCATTGACATAAGAGATATTTTTTACTATTTAAACAAAATTAGGGTAGATAAATACTTAGGCTTTTGCTGCTACAATGAAGGTAATTATGTGTTTTTATTATTAAATTGTTATTAGCTTGGTATAAAATTAATGAATTTTTCCAATACGATTTCATAAATATTGTGGTTTTTTAAGCATTAAATAATGGTCAAGAAAGGAATTCGGAAATGCGATGTTTTGGGGGTCAAAGATAGACAACACCACTGGGTGACCAAAGATGGTGTTTTCGTCTTCTGGGGACACAAAAACAGAAACGTAAATCGGCCCTGGGCCTAGGTGTGACCATGATACCTACGAGTTCAGCTGATTCGTATATTATGTTAACTGTTTTTATATATACACAGATATTTTTATTATCAAACTATAATGATAGTGGTTTTTCTCATATAAAATTTTTAATCACATAACTAAACGTGTTTGTGTTTACGATTTGGATAATTTCCTGCAAAAATAATTCAATTTACATCACAGAAATTATTTTAAGTTGTGTTACTGATCTTTTATTTATATCCTGAAAGTGAAACCATAATTTTTTGTTCCAAATCTTAAAAAACCCCATGTCTATTGTCTTACTAAGTTACTTCAATACCATGTTTCAGTTAACATGAAACACTCAACCAAGCAGCTAAAATTATAACCATTACTATAAACAGTCAACAGAGATCATAGTCTTATTGTTGATGCAGCTGCAATAGTCGTATAAACTAGCTTCAGTAATCATAAATGGAATAATAGCTCGACAGCTGTAAACTAACATTGTAACGACGACATTTAAAGGCTTATGTTTTATAACATACAATATAAGAGTTACAGTATTGACATGCAGTACATACATAATTGAGATGGTCTAAATTGTTAGCAGATCAATTTTAAAACATTGTAAACATACTTTATTTGTACCACAACTAAAAATTGAAATGACTACATAGATATTTGTAGTTTTAAGTAAAGTATCTACTTTTTTTATGATTGACATTCAATGTATGTATATTATTTGTTAACTAAACGTAAAATATTATATCCGTTTAATTGTTACTATAAAATAATATGCTTTGTTCTTTTACGAAACGTAGAATATTTTTGAATTTCAAATGTTACAGCCCCATAGCAAACATTTAAATAAGCACTTTTATACATTATATATAAGTCCATATAATATTGGTTCAAATAACATAAAAAAAGGGGAAAATAAATATAGTTAATCGCACCATAATTTATCACGACAAAACACTTCTGAAGGGAACACAACAAGACATTAGAATAGCAAATAATTGCGGAACAGTGGAATTTGCCAAGAGTTTACCAAACAAAGAACTTAATGAGCTTTGGCTCTCACCTCTCTTGATGACCCTAAATTAAATTGTTTAGTGTCTACGATAATCTAATAATGTTTCAAAAGGGGATTCATACGACTACAGCTAACATTATACTAAGACAAAAGCAAAAACATTCGTACGTATTTTTTTTATATATAGACACAAAGTAAAATTTAAAACAATTACGTTAGCTTTTCCTATAGTTAATTAATCAAACTTAAGTATGTAATATGAATACATCTTTTTGGGTGATCTTAATTCGTAGGAAATGAATGTCCATAAAATTCACTGGCTAAATGACCTAGTAGTTTACATTTTAAGAAATACATCTCCATAAAAATAATATAACCTTATTTACAGAACAGTTCTCTTAGCTACGTAAATTTATGTTTAGAAGCAGAGAGCGAAAATGTTTAGACGACAAGTCTGTTTATGAACTAGCTTAGCCGTGTGTAATGTCCTAGGAAACTACTAGCCTTCATTTACAGATTTGTTTTACCAAACGTATTCATAGGCTTGGGTAATTTAAGCTTTTATTAAATGTAGTTAAAACAATTTGGTTTAATCTTTTTTATAATTAATAATATTTTCTGATGAATTGTATACATGAACTTTCATTTTGACTATAAATGCCATACATAACTAAATTAAAGTGAATTACTTAGCAGAGTTGAACAATGTTTTAAAAACTTTGCTGTTTTAAATGCCAAATACATTTGGCCAAGAATGATTTAGACAGAATATCGTGTTATAAACCAACCATATTGTGATGAGCCCAAACTATTTTCCTGACAATATTTCTAATACTGTTAGATATATTTCATGTACAAAATAGATAACCACAAATATTAAAATATTAAAAGAAATCCTTAAAACATCCTTAATATATTTAAAACCATCTTAAATTTGCAATCAAGTTTTAAAATATTTCAGAAATTGTATACTACAGTCTTATATTTAATGTTTGAACATATACATAATATTTCTACCATAAATTTAGAGTGGCCAATCTGTTCTTCAAGCAGCATCTCTATAAAGGGATTCTGCTAAAAGCCCTTTTAAATATTTAATGACCAAAGGGGATATTAGTTACGTTTAATGTTACTACTGTAGAATGTTCACTTAGGACAGTATAACAGGATGTAGTGTACCAGAGAGTGTCTTGCAAGGTATGTTGAGAAGGCTACATTGCTTGCAGTCAACTGTTAAGAGCTGTTGGTATTATGTTAGTTTTACTGAAGTCCGATAAATATGACTTTAGTAGGGATGTTTTTGTCATTAAGCTTTGCTAGATCCTTTAGGTACACCTGAAAATGGAAACTGAATTTTACCCTTAAATAATACTTCCTTTGGCAATGATTTCATTTACTTATATTAAATTTAATGAATAATAGCACATTCAAAAGGTTAAGTATTTAAATGATTTAAGAAAATGTATATATATAATAATAACATATGTTTTGCAACAATTTATTGTGTCTAAATATAAATATTTGACTTATAGAAATATAATTGCATACAGGTACAGTCTAAAAAAAATCTACAAAGCTAGTTTTAAGTTTAAAAAATACATACTTGTTATAACAATAAACACAAATAATTTAAAAATCATACTGTGTAGTATGAATTAAAATTTAAAATAATAACATAATTTTTATTGTAAAGGTAAAATAAAAAAAACCATAAAAGGAAATATAAGAAGTGTTTGTGTGAATTTGCTAAACTTGTTGCCCGATCATATGTTTTATGATTTGTAATTATTGATTGGCGTCAATCCTTCAATGCTCATAAATTAATAGGTAGGCTATGTCGAAGTAAAATGACAAAAAAATACTTACATAGTAACAGAGAGTAATTAATATGAAAATTTAATTACTTTATTGAAGATTTTTTTTATTTTTAGGAAGTTTATGATTTTGGTTGATTCTATTTGTGTTATTAACATTTTAATCAGTATTGTAAAAACATTTGAGCATTCTTACGACTTTAGCCTACTTAAACATACATTGGTAATGCAAATGAATGTGCATAATTTCAGACATAAGGGTGCTGAGGCAATCAACGTGATGTGCTGAATCCATTACTGTGTTCACACATGGTGATATTATTCAAAAGTTACACCAGCAGTAGTTACAGTTTTGACGACTAATGAAATCTAAGTTCATATCAGACATAAGGATGCAGAGGCAATCAACGTGAGGTGCTGAATCCATTACTGTGTTCACACCTGGTTATATTAATACAAAGTTACACAAGCAGTAGTTACAGTTTTGACGACAAATGACATCTAAGTTCATATCAGACACAATGTTGCTGAGGCAATCAACGTGATGTGCTGAATCCATTACTATCTTCACGCCTGGTGAAATTAATCAAAGGTTCACCATTATCAAATTGGATGCTATTAGTCGTCTATGCTGTTTTCATTAGGCAAACCATGAAAATTACCACATCATCTTTATGTCTGACATCAACTTGAATGACATAATTCGGCAAAACTGTAACTACTGCTGGTGTAACTTTTGAATAATATCACCAAATGTGGACACAGTAATGGATTCAGCACCTCACGTTGATTGCCTCTGCATCCTTATGTCTGATATCAACTTAGATGTCATTAGTCGTCAAAACTGTAACTACCGCTGGTGTAACCTTTGAATAATATCACCAGTTGTAGACACAGTAATGGATTCAGCACCTCACGTTGATTGCCTCTGCATCCTTATGTCTGATATCAACTTAGATGTCATTAGTCGGCAAAACTGTAACTACCGCTGGTGTAACCTTTGAATAATATCACCAGTTGTAGACACAGTAATGGATTCAGCACCTCACGTTGATTGCCTCTGCATCCTTATGTCTGATATCAACTTAGATGTCATTAGTCGGCAAAACTGTAACTACTGCTGGTGTAACTTTTGAATAATATCACCAGTTGTAGACACAGTAATGGATTCAGCACCTCACGTTGATTGCCTCTGCATCCTTATGTCTGATATCAACTTAGATGTCATTAGTCGTCAAAACTGTAACTACCGCTAGTGTAACTTTTGAATAATATCACCAAATGTGGACACAGTAATGGATTCAGCACCTCACGTTGAATGCCTCTGCATCCTTATGTCTGATATCAACTTAGATGTCATTAGTCGTCAAAACTGTAACTACCGCTGGTGTAACCTTTGAATAATATCACCAGTTGTAGACACAGTAATGGATTCAGCACCTCACGTTGATTGCCTCTGCATCCTTATGTCTGATATCAACTTAGATGTCATTAGTCGGCAAAACTGTAACTACCGCTGGTGTAACCTTTGAATAATATCACCAGTTGTAGACACAGTAATGGATTCAGCACCTCACGTTGATTGCCTCTGCATCCTTATGTCTGATATCAACTTAGATGTCATTAGTCGTCAAAACTGTAACTACCGCTAGTGTAACTTTTGAATAATATCACCAAATGTGGACACAGTAATGGATTCAGCACCTCACGTTGAATCCCTCTGCATCCTTATGTCTGATATCAACTTAGATGTCATTAGTCGTCAAAACTGTAACTACCGCTGGTGTAACCTTTGAATAATATCACCAGTTGTAGACACAGTAATGGATTCAGCACCTCACGTTGATTGCCTCTGCATCCTTATGTCTGATATCAACTTAGATGTCATTAGTCGTCAAAACTGTAACTACCGCTGGTGTAACCTTTAAATAATATCACCAGTTGTAGACACAGTAATGGATTCAGCACCTCACGTTGATTGCCTCTGCATCCTTATGTCTGATATCAACTTAGATGTCATTAGTCGTCAAAACTGTAACTACCGCTAGTGTAACTTTTGAATAATATCACCAAATGTGGACACAGTAATGGATTCAGCACCTCACTTTGAATGCCTCTGCATCCTTATGTCTGATATCAACTTAGATGTCATTAGTCGGCAAAACTGTAACTACTGCTGGTGTAACTTTTAAATAATATCACCAGTTCTAGACACAGTAATGGATTCAGCACCTCACGTTGATTGCCTCTGCATCCTTATGTCTGATATCAACTTAGATGTCATTAGTCGTCAAAACTGTAACTACCGCTAGTGTAACTTTTGAATAATATCACCAAATGTGGACACAGTAATGGATTCAGCACCTCACGTTGAATGCCTCTGCATCCTTATGTCTGATATCAACTTAGATGTCATTAGTCGTCAAAACTGTAACTACCGCTGGTGTAACCTTTGAATAATATCACCAGTTGTAGACACAGTAATGGATTCAGCACCTCACGTTGATTGCCTCTGCATCCTTATGTCTGATATCAACTTAGATGTCATTAGTCGGCAAAACTGTAACTACTGCTGGTGTAACTTTTGAATAATATCACCAGTTGTGAACACAGTAATGGATTCAGCACATCAGGTTGATTGCCTCTGCATCCTTATGTCTGATATCAACTTAGATGTCATTAGTTGTCTAGACTGTAACTACTGCTAGTGTAACCTTTGAATAATATCACCAAATGTGGACACAGTAATGGATTCAGCACATCACGTTGATTGTCTTGGCATCATTGTGTCTGATATCAACTTAGATGTCATTAGTCATCAAAACTGTAACTACTGCTGGTGTAACTTTTGAATAATATCACCAGTTGTGAACACAGTAATGGATTCAGCACATCAGGTTGATTGCCTCTGCATCCTTATGTCTGATATCAACTTAGATGTCATTAGTCGTCAAAACTGTAACTACCGCTAGTGTAACTTTTGAATGATATCACCAAATGTGGACACAGTAATGGATTCAGCACATCACGTTGATTGTCTTGGCATCATTGTGTCTGATATCAACTTGGATGTCATTAGTCATCAAAACTGTAACTACTGCTGATGTAACTTTTAATTAATATCACCAGGTGTGAACACAGTAATGGATTCAGCACATCACGTTGATTGTCTCAGCATCCCCATGTCTGATATTAACTTGGATATCATTAGTTGTCAAAACTGTAACTATACTGCTCGTGTAACTTTTAATTAATATCACCATGTGTGAACACAGTAATGGATTCAGCACATCACGTTGATTGCCTCAGCAACATTGTGTCTGATATCAACTTAGATGTCATTAGTCGTCAAAACTGTAACTACTGCTTATGTAACTTTTGAATAATATCACCATGTGTGAACACAGTAATGGATTCAGCACATCACGTTGATGGCCTCAGCAAAATTGTGTCTGATATCAACTTGGATGTCATTAGTCGTCAAAACTGTAGCTACTGCTGGTGTAACTTTTAATTAATATCACCAGGTGTGAACACAGTAATGGATTCAGCACATCACGTTGATTGCCTCAGCATCCTTGTGTCTGATATCAACTTGGATGTCATTAGTCGTCAAAACTGTAACTACTGCTGGTGTAACTTTTAATTAATATCACCAGGTGTGAACACAGTAATGGATTTAGCACATCACGTTGATTGCCTCAGCAACATTGCGTATGATATCAACTTAGATGTCATTAGTTGTCTAAACTGTAACTACTGCTGGTGTAACTTTTGAATAATATCACCAGGTGTGAACACAATAAATAGATTCAGCACATCACGTTGATGGCCTCAGCATCTTAAATAAATAAATATACGTGGCTTAAATACAGTTTGTTGTCTCTGGGGACTTCCTAATGAAAAAATATTAATCGGTTCCGTGTCTAGGTTTTTTTTTTGTCCCAGGAAAGGTCCTTTATCCATTGGTTACATTCTTCCAATAGTGAAATTCGCAAAAAATCTTTCTTATTGTTTGCTGTCACGGTGAGTTACTATCATAGTACATTACAATGGGATATTAAATAAACTCAACACAGTTTTGGTAATTGTCATTTTCATGTGCACTTGTTTCTCGTGGTCGACTCTAATACAGCTGAAAAACTTGTCATATTATATTGCTAAGATGCATTTCTAACGAAATCGAATGTTGTTGCATGTAATTGTTAATATTATGTTTATGAGGAAAATTTTACACTATAAACCACTCTTTCTCATGTTAGGTACATACATACTCGTATGTGTTTGACGCAAATTATATGTTTACGCTCTTACACCAGGTAATTAGTTATTGGGTAGGTTTTAGTAGAATTGTTTTTATTTGACTGGCTAATATAACTTAAATTCAAAACATTAAACTAACGAAAAATTAAATATCTCAGAATAAAAACACCAAAAGCCAAAAGATTTAACTGCAGCACGTTTCTCATTTTGTTGCGGATATTGATTCCACTTGTTATTTAGGATTCTAAAACTGTTTTTTTTTCTGCCACACTGCAGCAAAAGAACTGTTAATAGGCTACATGCTTCACAGGGTAGTCCGAGGAGAAAAGCAATCAGCTACAGTAAAAAATCTGTAAAATACAGTATATAGTTAAATGCACAATGTACGTAACTATATATTGAACGGATACTTTATAATTATGTGTATTAATCATCTTTATAATATTTAGGAAATATTCAGTTTTAATCAAACCCACTTTAGATTATAGGAATGTTTTGTCTTCAAACTTGCGTGCTGATTTACAATTTAATGAATAGCTATGCAAAAAAGAATTTGGCTAAATCTTTAATGTTTTGTAATTTTTATATTTTTACAATGCAAATGACTAAACTATAATTTATTCTCAGAACATAAAACCGTAAAATTACTTTTATACCTATCACCAAAGGGTTTAAGAGAGAAAACCTCCATCAAAGCTAAGACGAAGCCTGAGGCAAAAGGGGAAAGTTTCTTTGAAGGCTTTGTAAGAATTAATTTATAAAAGGTAACATAACTCGACAAAAAGTCATATAACTTTCCTTTCAGAGTATTGTATTGGATTATCCAACATTCTTTTAAAATGTCCTCAAGCATTATGTTCTTTGTTCCTTATCACACAAATAACCCCTTTAGGTATTATGTGTAAACAAGCTATGCTTTTCTACATTTTAATGTGGTAAAGGTGCATGACACTTTTCACTGTAATGTCATCTTTTCACTCATCCGTCACTTACATGTAACTTTCCCGGTTGAATTGAAAAACTCTACCTATTTTTTTTATTTAAAATTTTAGATAGGCTATTACCATTGACTATTGGATATTGATGTAGACTTCCTATCTATATGGAACAGCTGTAGCCAAATTTATTTTAAGAATATAGTTGTGTGAGCCAGTCACAGAATGCACTATATAACTTTAAGAAGATTTTTATAATGTTCAAAATTCTACTACACTTTATGCTGTGTAATATTATCGACATTGTAGTAGAAAGATTGGTTCTTTAGTCAAAAAATAGGTTGAATACTATTACTAAAGTAAATTACATTTCTTAACACGTTTAATGAGTTATTCTTGTTGTAATTTTACGGGTGATTGAACCATGTGTGATAGAATTATTTCATATTTTATTTATCTTTATAGCTAAGAAAACACTGTAAAACACTGAAAGAACAGATGCCCACAACTAAACAATAGATGTGATGGTAAAAAGTATAAGGAAAACTCTAAAGTGAACATCAGAAAGTTGAATACACCTTTAGTACTTACCAATGTTATACACTTTGCAGCTAACATAAACGCTGAAGCCCGGGGCAATTCCACTTTTGTCGCTGCTTTTCCCACTTCCTTAGCGGCAAAATAAAACTTAGCACACCATATTAGCTATTGTAATAAATTCAAACAAATAATAGTCCTGCACCCTATTGGTAAATCTTGTAACTTTATAAAGCTATTGAGCATCATAGCACCAACTTGCTTAGTTGAAACAGCTATTAAAATTAATTGATTCATTTTAAAAATGAATACTCATAAAGTAACCATCCTAAATTCCACAGCATCTGGGGCGGAGCCCGAAAGTCTGATCGGAATAAAAACTACTTAGTTTTCCTGTTTAATGCCTAAAGAATCAGTCTACAAAATGTCAGTCTCCTACGTAAATGGGAAGTAGGAGAATTAGTGGGGAGTGAGTGAGTCAGTCAGTGAGTCGGGCTTTGCATTTTATATTTTTGGATAAATATCGACATATAGCCTACGGAAATATGCAACAGATACACAACTAAGTAACTAAAAATACATTTATAAACAATAACAAGGTTGGACAATGGACTTGTATTATTTAAACCCTCTGTCATCTTTAAAGATACCTAAAGACGATCTTTTCTCTTTAGCTATTAATGTTTTGCATTTATATTTCCTCTGAAAACTTGAGGAACAACCTTAACAGAGGAAACCTTGCATGAGCAAAGCGAAGAGAATTAAGATTATAACTGGGGAAACTTGCATGTAGAGATTTTTAACTTATAATTAAACATAAATTATTGTACGAGTTATATAAATATAATTTTGTTTACATAAAGAAAATGACTTTCACGCTTTCCTGTATTAATCATAAATAGTTTCCAATTCGCTTGAGGAGGTGCAAGTCTTCCACTGAAAAAATAAAACATCGTAAATATTTAATAAATGTCATTCAACATTTATATGATAATTTCAAAATTTAAAATGTTTTGGCGTTTAATTTTTGTATCTTGTCGGTATTTATGTAAGTAAATTTATATAATTGCTATTCTTTACTAACCCTCAATATGTTAGATATTAGCATGATATTAGGCTCTTTCATATCAAGGTTAATTAGTGTTTTGTTGCATTTATAACATGGACAACTATTCCGTCTTATATTTTTAATAAAATTCAGATTAAAATTGTTAAAGTCACCTTATTGTTAATTACACAAATTAGTTGTAAATTTTATTTTTTTTATTTCAAGACATTAAATGTGCGCAGGTAACATATTAACAATTTTTTGCAAATTCACTAAAGTTATTGATTGTTTTCATTCTTATCATGTAGGTAATCAATAATTTGAGAATTGAAATTTAGATTACGTAGCTAAGGAAAACCCTTTATTACTCGTGAGAAATACATCAAACTCTTTCACTTATGACAATTTTTAACTTTCAAGGATATTCAGAATATAAGGTTTACAAAACATATTTTTACGTTAAAGTACTTATGTTCACTCAATGCATTTGAATCCTCCAGACAACAGGGGGTTGAACAGGTGAGGGAAGAGGGCGTCTCCCCCAGACGAGGTACCATAAGGCAGTTGCAGCACTTGTGGCACCATCCCCCGTGACGATGATGGGATGATAGCTGGAAAAGAGATTATTATTCTATTGTTACTATCACACCCTAATGCTGAAGTAGACTGTGCTGGAGTAGGTTGTAGATGGGGTGTCTAGTGGCTCCATGTTCCCAACCTCAACCATTGTCGGTGTCACCAGATGGCCATAGTTTGCCTTTAGAGTCCTCAATAAAGTAATATCATAGTGAATCTGGCAGAGTTGTATCATAGTTTCAGTCACACCTGGGTCTTCTAGGTGGTCTTCTATCCAATATTTTATATAGGCCCTCACTTCGTCTAATGTCTCCATAACATCTAAAGTATCCGTCTTTGGTTATTTTTTTTTCTTTCACAAAATAGATTTATTAATCCTCTCTATTTTCCGACACCAAACTTAAACCTCGGTGAGATGCTTTCACCGTTGTATCCTTCTCTTTTTGGGGTTTCTTCTCTTATCTTCACTTGTCATGTTCTTGCATAAAAATCTCCTAAACTGCTTGTTTATTTGCAGTTAAATGATGTTCTAATGGAGCAAAAAAAAAACTCTAACGTCCCCTTCAAATATTAAAGTAAAGCGAATTCGTTGCTATGGATTTGAAAAAAAAACAATGTTTTTTTATAGAATATTTTAATGCTTTAAATGGTAAATATTTTTTTAAACTAGCTTACCCGTCACCCGATGATGCGATTTCAAGACAGTTAATGTTTTAGAAAGTTGTTATTGACCACCAATAACAATTCCCAATCAGCTTTGGTGACTTGCTAAACTTTCTCACTTGCTTATACTTTAATAAAAACCTTGATATTTGAAATGTAGATTGCGTAGCTAACGAGCTCTTGACTACTTCAATGTGCAATATTTCAAAATCGTACTTTCTATAAATCAAAAACGGGTTAAGGATATTCAGAATAAAAGATTTACAAAACATATTTTTTACACAAAAGTACTTAGTGCACTATCGCTACTTTGCTGTCGAACATCAGGGAACGGTTGAACTGGTTGGGGAGGGGGGCGTCTTCCCCAGATGATGTACCACACGGCAGTTGAAGCGCTCATCGCAGCTGCCCCCGTGATGAAGAGATGATCACTGAAAGAGATTATTATTCTAGAATTAATATTACAACCCAATATAAACTAATCCCCCGTGAGTTTTTTTTTTCTCTTGTATTCTTCTATTTATGGGATTTTTTCTCTCTCTTCACTTGTCCAATTTTCTTGTATGAAAATCTTCTAAACTGCTTGTTTATTTACAATTAAATAATGTTCTATTTTAGCTTTGAAAATGCAAACGTTCCCTTCAAAAATTTAACTTTAAGTAATTCTTTGCTATGGATTTGAACAAATAAAATCAAACAATGAATTTTTATTGAATAGCGTAATGCATAATATGGTATTTAATTAAATATAGGTTATCCGTTGCACGTTGCTGTGATTTTTAGAAAGTTTTTATTGACACCCAATAACAATCCACTATCAGATTTGATGTCTAGCCAGTGTTTTCTCACTTTCCTACCCTTTGATCAAAACTTTAAGATTTTAAATATTACGTAACTAAGGAACCCTTGACTAAGTGACTGCTCAATGTGCAATATTTTAAACTCTTTCATTTTGTATAAATCAACAACGTTTCAAGGATATTCAGAATATGATGTTTACAAAAAAATCTTTATACACAAAAGTATTTACGTTCACTCGATGCATTTGAATCATCACGGAAACAAGGGATGATTGAAATGGTGGGGGAGGGGGGCGTCTCTCCCTGAAGAGATACCGAAAAGTAGTTACTGTGATGACGATGCATATTTCTCCTTGATAGTTTATATCAATGTGGCAGATATAGCATTAAATATTTGCTTCTGTTAAACCTAAATCATAATGGAAGATAATTTTAACATACTCATGATTCCAGCTATCAGATTATGGAAAAAAAGAAAGAAAAAAAACTATGGAAGAGTTTAGGCTATATTGATTGTTTTTCTTTATTTTTACAATTATAAAAGTATAAATATTTCATGTAAGTACGTAAGCTATATTTTATAAAGTGAGTTACAAAATTAGTTATACTTTTCTATTTTCCTAGCCTTTGTCACGCTGAATGTAGCCTACACCAATTAAGCCAATATTACACAGGGTGGCTGAAAAGTAACTTGCACCCCTACTTAACTTTTCAACCATTTGAGATATTTGAAATCGGTTTGCGGCAACCTTCTTAGATATGAGGGGCTACAATAATTCTGGTCAATTTTGAAAATTTTGCCCTTAGGGGTAGCGGGGGTAGGGGGTAGCTCAAAATTTTCAAATAACAAGTATAGTCGAGTTTGGTATCATTTTACAGGTCTTGACGAAACATAAACATTGACATAAAGAAAACTAAAATCGGCTCACTAATAACGAAATGGCGCCCTAAAACGTTTCAAAACCAAATAACCATGAGGGTGACAAAAAAATTAACTTGCACCCTCTTTAACTATTTGAGATATTTGAAATCGGTTTGCGGCAACTTGTTTGGATATGAATGGCTACAATAATTATGGTCAGTTTTGAAAATTTTGCCCTTAGGGGTAGCGGGGGTAGGGGGTAGCTCAAAATTTTCAAATAGCAAGTTTTGTCGAGTTTGGTATCATTTTGTAGATCTTGACGAAACACAACAATTAACATAAAGGAAATAGAAATCGGACCATTAATAACAAAATGGCAGTTCAAAATTACTTTAAATAACCATTGTCTCAATCATTTTTAGCTGCCATTTTGTTATTAATGGTCCGATTTCTATTTTCTTTATGTTATTTGTTATGTTTCGTCAAGACCTGTATAATGATACCAAACTCGACTATACTTGCTATTTGAATATTTTGAGCTACCCCCTACCCCCGCTACCCCTAAGGGCAAAATTTTCAAAATTGACCATAATTATTGTAGCTTCTTATATCTAAGAAGGTTGCCGCAAACAGATTTTAAATATCTCAAATGGTTGAAAAGTTTAAGTGGGTGCAAGTTAATTTTTTTGTCACCCTCATGGTTATTTGGATTTGAAACGTTTTAGGGCGCCATTTTGTTATTAGTGAGCCGATTTTGGTTTTCTTTATGTCAATGTTTATGTTTCGTCAAGACCTGTAAAATGATACCAAACTCGACTATACTTGTCGTTTGAAAATTTTGAGCTACCCCCTACCCCCGCTACCCCTAAGGGCAAAATTTTCAAACTTGACCAGAATTATTGTAGCCCCTCATATCTAAGAAGGTTGCTGCAAACCGATTTCAAATATCTCAAATGGTTGAAAAGTTAAGTAGGGGCGCAAGTTACTTTTCAGCCATCCTGTATATATGAAATATCTAAGGAAATAGTAAAATGACTAACAGTAATATCCATTGTTGTGTTTTGTAATAATTTGTATATTAGTGTGATTAGGGGAGGATGAGTTTTTATTCTATTATACGTTTATATTATACGTATTCATTGCACGTTTTGAAAATGAAAAAGTACAAACCATTACTTTTAATATTGTTTATTGGTTCAAACTATAACCCTTTTCAATATTTTCTTTGTGCTAAAGTTTCAAAAATATATTAGTAGGAGTACATAGTATTTTATGTTACAATATAATAATCTTCAAAAAACTTTAAAGTTGTTGTAGGCAGTGAACATGTAATGAACCTAGTGTAAAAAATATTCTATGACATTATGATATCAAGAAGGTTTCTTCGCAGCTCTGCTAGATTTTATGATAGTAAATTGCTATACAACTAAAGAGGACTTGATGAAGGTACAATGAGGCTTTATTGTAAGACGAACAATGAACAATGGGGAAAACTTTAGAGGCTTGGCCATAGTTAAATTAGGGGCTGGTCATAATGTTTTGTATTGGGAAAGTCTTTGAATTTATGCATAACATTTAACGAAATATTATAAGTTTAAAAAATGAAGTTATAGGACATTAGTTCATTCATAATTTTGAGAAGAAAGTTTAAAAAATATATTTAGCAATCTTTATGTTATTAAGTAAACCGTCGTGTAAACGTATACTATATTGGTCCTAAATAGGAGTCCTCGGGAAAAGTCCCATATATCATTGAGCCTTTGAAGTTATTTAAAGGCTACTTTCTATGTAACTTTTTTATTTATTTGCCACTGTAAATCTGTTATACTCCAGATACACAGAACTATAAGTTTTAAAAAGACATGCTTTAAAAATAATATAAACGCACAAACATTGTTGTAAAAAAGCAGGTGAGACATTTTGATAGGGGTAAAAATAGGAGTTAGTTGATCTACGTATTTTAAACATTTTCTTTAGTAGTTATAAGATGTATTACTCCCATTGGAACTGCTAATTAAATTATGAGGGCTAGTTAAAATTGGGTAAATTTAAACTATAATAAAATCATAAATTTATCATTGTATGTACTTGTGAAAGTTTTATGGAGATCTGTCTGCTCAAATTCGTTATTTTTTCGCAATGACTGAAAATACAAACAATAATAGGCTACCTACAATTTGCCAAACAAAATTGTTTAAAATATATAGGTTTGCCTAGAAAGCTACAATTTGTCCTGTGAGAGTTTAAATGCAGGTTCTAAACATAGAACTTACAAAAGTATTATAAGATGGCTACTCTAACTTAGATTTTTTCATTCGTTCGTTGTGAATATTACTCATAAGTTGGTAAATTTATGTAAAGCATATTGGTACTTAACTGTGTCTGCTGTTTTTAAACATTGTGTATAAAATAATCCTTTGTCCGGTGTCTGATATTAGTTTTAGAACATGGTGTGGACATCTTAAACTAAGCTTATAAATAACCACTTGGAAATTACATTTTATAATAACTATTGATGTGACTGTAAAATCTATTGAAAAGCATTTAGAACACAGTTTTGAGAACCAAACATTAAATAAAACTCCGATACCTGTCTAAAGAATTTAGCACGCCAATAAGGTCACTAAAAGTTACAATTGACGAACTTTCTACCTTTGTTAATGTTTTATTTTACCTTACTTCTTAAATCTAAGGCATTGTCTTTCTTTGAGATGGCAAATCTTCTATTTTTCTTATTTTAAGAGTTTGTAACGGTTTTTAAAGTGAAAATGGTGATTTAATCCTAATATATCCCTCGGTCTTATTCCCTGCTTAAGGATTCGTTTAGGGGAAGTTTAATGGCTATCCATTGTAAAACAATTCTATAACTGGCTGTGTTGATTTAATGTAAATGAGTATTTACAATACATTTGCCACGATACAAGTGAAATGGTTACGTCCATGCAGCTCTATAAAGATGGTTTATAAAGTTTAAGAATGACAGTAAAGTGTGTTTACCAAATTTCATGCAAATATCAATTAAAAGATTGACTATGTGAAAGTATTCAAATCAATTGTATTATTTCATTCAAACATATAAATTGTATATTGTTAACATGAAAACATAGACAAGTTTTTATTTTCATAATTTCTTATTTTCTTAGTTTAATAGTATGCATTAAACCTGGAGATTACCAGTTGTTAAATTCTAACTAAAATCTAATTCTAGTTGTTAATCTAACTTTATTTAATTGGCTTTTCAATTTATTTTGATCGTAATCTTTCTATTTTGTGGCGAATATTTGCAGAAAGTTATAGGAAGAGGTTAGTTTAAAATAAATGTGGTGCTGAAAGTCACGACCAGGCTCTGCAGTCGAATACAAGGGAAATCCGAATATATTGTTCGCTGATGTTTGAGCTGAAATCCATGAATAATTGAGCTTCTGAAACGTTTCAGCTAACCTTATTTCATCGCATCTACAAAAACATTCAAGGCAAAACTTTTCTGTTTAAATAAGAAGTTTTAGCAGATTTTCATCAATCTTTCACTGTAAACATTCCTAGATAAAAGTAAAATAGTTAATAGGCTTTGTTAATTACTATATAACTTTTTTTATTATGCAACTGTTTTGAGCTTTTATAAAAATTGCAGTCTAGGTTTTGCTGTTATTGCGAGTTGCATGTTTCTTAATATATAAGTTGAACCGATTTCTTTCTGTAACATTACAATACAAGCACATCAGACATTTTGCGTAATTAAAAAATTGCTTGGTACTTGTTATATATATATATACAAGTTATATTTGTGCTTTAAAGTACAGTTTTGTTTGGTTTTGCTAGAGTTTTTGCCTATATCTTTTTGTATAATTTTTTTAAATCCTAATCAACATTTAACTAACCGACCCGCGAAGCCTATTAAAAAAAAAAGACAGTAATATAAAAACCGGTTAGAGACTTGAGCTATTTTAACCTATTTTAAGCTGCAGTTTAGCAAGTAGTGCTGTTGAATAGCCCAAGTTTGATCTCCATACTAATTAGTTCTTGTACACACAGATGTTGCAGCTAGCCTCTTGGTGGGTTACAGCGTACAAACTTGGATTCATAGATAAACCAGAGTGTTACAAACGTTACTTTTCCTTACATCCTTCAAAATTTAATGTCGGTTATTTGTTTATTAGTTTTGTCGTATCGGAAGAGTAGATTATTTTTGTTTTTCCTTTAAACACGGACTAATTTTGGTTCCAATTTATGAATAAAAGATTTTAATATTATGATTTTTTTGTTATTGGTTTTTAAATGTTTAAATGTCAGTGGTTCATATTACCGTAAACGAGTGTATATGGCAATCCCAGTATGACAAACGACCCGTATGAAGCCGCACATTCACGCTCCCTCATACATTTTTCATGGCGTTGATTCACAGGGACTCAGATTTTATTAAACATGTCGCATTAAGCATGTGCATAGTTTTGGGGCATCTAAACGTTACATAAAAGATAACCAAGATATCTATTTTCGTTTTGCTATCGACAAGGTTAATTGTAAGGCTAGATAAGAAACTTTGAAATTTTATTTACGTGTTTAAAAAATATTTGGGATACTGTTTGCAACAATTATGTAACAATCATGTGTTGTGAAAATGTAGTAATTAAATGGGTATTTTTTTGGTGTAATTTGATCACTAATACCAATCGGCCGAGAAACTACATTATAATGTTAATTACAAACACAAGTGACGTTGCATTTGCCAATAATTTATTCATTGGTCTTGATTCACCAACGTTCTTTCATACTGACTAATAAAAAAGTTCCAATTCAATCGCTTGGAACTGTTTCTCCAACAAAAGTCAACCTTAAGTAAACTTCGCTCTGAACTTTGAATTCTTATTGGCCTCTGTATTGCTTTCTTTGTTTTAAATAGTTTTGGAAAATGTGTATCACAATTGGCGTAACAACTTTTAGCATTTTTTACGAACAAAGCAGCTTAGGTCAATTTTTGTTTCGAGTTTTTCGTTAGTAGTATAAAGATCTTACACATGTAAGTTCAGTGATTAATGGAGATGTAGTTTTCCCTGTGAGCTAAATTCATAATGGGCATGTATATTTTAGTTTGACGTAATTTATACATTCAACCACTAAATAATCCACGTAAGATTAGGTAGGGTTTAATTTTATTGTATTTATTTTTTTTTAATAATATATTCTGTTAATATATGACAATATTCCTGACATTATTACCACTAGCCTCTTATTCCATGATTTTCTTCAAACATTCATAAGATTTTTGGTAAAATAAGACTAGTTTGAATTTAATTATAATTAGGGAATAGTTTGCTGATGTTCTCTTGTACTCCATTTCCCCCAAGATTGTATAACGTACAGACGCAGGTCACCGGTATATACCCTATAACGGTTAGCGTTCTGTGCTTATATATTGCTTACAGCTTGTGTAAAATGCAAAAAAAATTACAAGTATGATACATGGCTGTTTATTGAATACACGAAACTCAAATTATTTTAAATTTTCGTTGCAATGCGCAAAATAACAGTATTTTCTGGAATATAAACTCATAAAGTGTATAAATTACCACTTGATAGTATTATATTAATATAATTTAAATTTCAGGAAACAATAAAATTATTCCAAATAAAAGTCTTCCAAAAATTAATCTTTTGTTTAAAAGTAACATTTATGATCTTCGTTTTCTATAAAAGAAAATACGCATTAAAAACAAATATATCCGTACTTAAGGCAGGCTGATGTATAATAGTAAGGCATAAAGCAACGGGCCAAGTTATGTAGGAACATTAACACTGTCTGATGTGCGAGAGACTTTATGGAGGTTAACATGCTAGTAATATCTACTCTGCAAGACTTAACATGAAGTTAAATGTTCTACGTCAATGTTGTTACTATGCATTTGCACACTATATAGTCTATAGTTTTCGACTATATGATCATACATTGTATATTCTTTATCATTTCTTGACTAACGAGTTTTATTTTATATGTGATTGAATTAGTGTATTTTCTGTCTACTTATTATTGTATTACTGTGATGTGTTTTTTTTTCTGCTCGTGTTAAAAGTTTACATTTTAGTAATTAAAACAAATTCAAAGCGTATTCAAAATCTGTAATAGACAAGTCAAATGATTGACCTATATTTACTGTTACCTGTTTCGAACCTAAGTAAAATAAAAACCAGTATCAATGACTAAAGATTTTTTCGATTAGTGAACAAAACATTGTTAAATTCCAACATATACTACAAGCAACAGTGTACATATTGATAGCATTGTTTCTATTGTCACAAGGTGTAATTACTTCAGCTAAATAAACAAAGGATATTAGCAAGTTG
Source organism: Macrosteles quadrilineatus (assembly GCF_028750875.1). NCBI lineage: Eukaryota > Metazoa > Arthropoda > Insecta > Hemiptera > Cicadellidae > Macrosteles > Macrosteles quadrilineatus. The sequence goes on from NW_026542597.1 coordinate 65,003,366, forward strand.
CAAGAGTAATTTATCTTACAGCACTTACGGGACCTTTAGATCTATAAAAGAGGCTTGTTATAAGGAACTAGGAGCAAAGAGACGTTCTTGAAACAATCGTAATAAATTTTACAAACCCATTGTTGCGTCGCTTGTTACTGAACGTATCTTACAACCTTCTTCTACGATACATTTTACAGTACAGAGAAGTCGCTAACCTCTAACTAATGTGTTGTTGACGGTATTTTACTGTGCTCATTTATCAGATCTAAGATAATGGATTATTGTTTATTATTATAATTCTAAATGTACTTCATTCTCTACAAACAGGAACAATAAAACCAGATAAAACCTCCCCCAAGAGCATTTATAATGAAATTATTAAACAAAAGAGTGTATTAACAGAAGTACAACTATTAACTATTGTGTTGCAAAAGCCCATTTCATAGACGGTCACTACTTACAGAATTATTTCATACATTTAGTACGTAAAGATCCTTACGTACATTTGAAATGGTAGACGACACAATGATGATTAACGACGTTACTGGTTCTTAACTCAATTAACTACCATTACACACATTGCATAATCAAACTTAATAATCCCCTTATCTTTTTGTAAATTGGCTTCTAATAAGTAACTAAACCGATTATAATTCTTCAGTGTAACTAAAAGTTACTCATTGGTTTTCAATTAAGTTATTCGATGCGGAAAGAATTAATATGAACATAAAAATCTTTCCTTAGAAACCAAGATGTGCAAACGTGCAGATTTTTATGTAAATAGAACGACTGGTGAAATTTTAATTGTTTCAACGATTGAGTTAAAGCGTCAAGTCCGTTATGTTCGATTGAATTAGCACAAGTCATGCATAAAGGTATTCAAATCAGGCTTCGTCTACTCAGCCCCGAATATTTCAAGAATCTTCAAAATGTTGCATCATTGGAAACAACAAATACGTATATAATTTACTTATCCCCTGACAGTTTACCTGGTTACGATTTGAAATATTAGATAAAGAACATGTTTTAATGGTATTATTGTTGTGTGGGATCTGACTAACTTTATTGTTATGTTTCCGTGGCAAAGCTTAAATAGTATAATCAGGTAAATGTGTATAATAAAGATTCAATATCATGAGTGGTATTACCAGCAGCTCCTATATTTAACCAAAAGTAAACATAAAAAGTATATAGAATTTTTTTTAAGTTATAAAAAGGCATTACTTCTAAAAAAAAGAATAAAAATATAAATCAGGTTCTATGTTGGAAGCAATACTTTTTCTTTGTCATTCTGTTGATAGAACTCCTATACAAGTATATTTCGTTTATGAATCGACTGTTTAGTTTCCCCTAAGCATTTGTTACAAAGTAAATATTGAAATTTAACTCATGGTAAATGAAAGACGGCTAAGTTATAAAGTCTTTTTAGTATATACGAGTCTCGAAATATTTTACAGAAGCTGCAGTGAAAAAGAAATTTTAAAGAGTTAATACTTACGTTACTAATTTCGACTATTATAGATCTGGGAAAGTAATAAGTCATCATAGATATGTATTTAATATAAAACGATAATCTAGAAGCTGAGAAATAAATGGGACTTCATAAGACTCCACAATTATCGACAATACAATGGCTGTCGTTGGTTAGGAGATTAATGATGTGGGATTCCGGAACTTCATTTCCATTATAGGAGATCGCCCAAAGTCTTATTTATCAATTATTATTTCAGAACCATTTTCTCCATTTGGTTATGATGCAGGGTAGATGTTTAAAAAGTTGATTCGGAGCAAATAATGTTTATTTTAACCTTTATCGAGATAGTTTTATTTTTATTTTATAACTTTATATTTTGGATAGTTTTATTTGTAAATAAAATAAAATCCTTTGACATTTCTTAGCTATAAAGTAGTACACGATACTTAACTTTTCTTCAGACATTTGGGGAGCTCTCAGGAAGTGGAGGGGAGGGCAAGAGTAAAAACGTTTAAAATAGAAGATAGGCCAAGACTTTGAAGTCATATCTGAAAGTTCTTGATTAGCAGCATTATTATATTTAACTTACTTAATTTATTCCTAACATGATTACTAAATAACATGGTTTTAAATTAATCAGAATATCCCTCTCATTCCAGGAAAACCTGTATTGCATTGAAATATTTTTTTAGGTTTTTAAATAAATTTAAATTGTATTATTATATAAATAGTTTACAAAATAAGTAAAGTCACTGATAAATTAGGTGAACAATTTTTTAATAAGTTACATTTTCAATGTTTAATTTTTATTTTCTAACAGTCGATGGTTTCTCAAAGGAATTGGCAATACTAAAATAATTAGATGGACGATTATAATGTTGTTACTGTATGACTATTGTTTTTCAAAACATCGCAGGGGTCGAAAAGGATTTCCCTCTTTAACCAACCTATTGCGTGTGTACAAAGAAGGCTTTACAGGCCTTGATGATAAAATGTAATGTTTTAAATTTAAAAGTCGCATTTCATTTTCATCCATATTAAAAATACCTGCCTAAGAGAAAAAAAGTCTTGTATCTGACCAATGATTTTGTCTAAATGAGCGAAGAAACCAATCCCAATACAGCTAACGGCACATGAAGCACAATCTCATACATTTTTCATGCCAACGCTTCAGCGGGAATTCTGTTTTTATTAAACATGTCACATCAACCGTATGCATAGCTTTGCCACTTACAGCCACCATTGATAATACCACTCATAAAAAATACATAAAATTTGCTACTATAAATGTAATATGTGTTTTAAAAGCTAAATACTTCCAAAATACAATTACATTCTTTTAACCGATTAGTTGTGTTAGTTTTAGTAGGTTTCATTTGTAGTATTTAATTATTAAACATTAAAAAAATATGTTTAAACGTGTACGGTTTATGGCAAATACACTATTCAACGTATAAAATTCTGCATAGTAGAGGTTGAGAATTAGCAGCTGTTTGAAAAATACATTTCTGTAAAGTAGGTATAATTATGAGTTACGTGGGTTGAAATCATCCTTCTAATATACAAGATTTTTGTCCAAACAAAGCGAAAAATCTGTAAATTGCACCCAAGCGATAATTTAGCATTTCAAACCTTTACTTAATTGCATTTGAACGATTAAAAACGCGTGATTCACTTTTAGCGAATTTCCCTATAGGGAAGTAGCTATTACCGTAGGTCTCATGGTAAGACTTAGGCCCGGGACCGATTTACTTTTTCATTTTAATGTCCCCAGAGGCCAAAAACACCATTCGTTCAAATTTTTATATATGTATATATATATATATAGGTATATATATATATATATAGATTTATATATATATATATGTGTCCGTGAACACGATAACTTGAGTAATTTTTATCCGATTTTGATGAAATTTGGTTTGAAGGTGTAAGGCGGGATAAACTTGAATGAGTTCGCGATCCAGCATGATCGGACCATGGGAACAGGGTTTTATGGGGGGTTTTATGGGGTAAAAATTGGTTTTTCTCACTTTTTACCCTCAAAACACAAAATTTCCCAATTTTTCTCTAAACCTTCTTAAAGAGCTTGAAAAAACAAACAATTCAGTATATCAAAGTGTTTTTGTACAGTTATTGGTTACGGAGAAAACTAAAAAAATGGTAAATTTAAAATTCCCATGTTATTCTTATGGAGAATATTGTAAAATGTTGTAGTTTTCTTGTTTATGGATATATTTTGATCAAACTTGGCAAATTTATTTATTTTATAGTAAGCTATCAATATTTTACTAAAAATACACTACTTTATTAGTTTCCTTGTAGCAGCAAACCTAGGTACTCGTTAAACCTAATTTTATTTAAATAGATCAATTGAAAATCAATTCGGCCAAATGGAAATTCGCTTAGACGGCAGGTTTGCTGCGGCGGGGGTATTTTTCTTTGAATTAAAAATTAATCCAATAACACCTTTTTTAAAAACATTTTTAAATATCATAAATGATTGTTTAAAAAACTTTTAACATATAACGACAATTGAGTTAAACAGTTTAATGAACGAAATTTATGTTTAATTGCGAATTCAATTCGAACGGTTTATATCAAATATAATTTTACACATTTTAAAAAACAAATATAAATTCATATAAATTCATTTCTAAATCAGTATTTGAATCTGTTAAAACCAGTAGCACTACGTCAGGTTTGATTTTGCAAAGTTTGCTGTTAAGACACAAAACAGCTGATTATTCCCTAGGGACGTTAAACACTGTCTGGAAGAAACTTGATGGCATGTAACCTAATGCTAGTAACATCTACGCTGCAAAACTTGGCATTAAGTTAAATGTCCTACGTCACGGGATAATTTTGTTCAATGCAATTTTAAGCTTATTCCCAGATTATGTTTTGTTTTGTTTTAGACTATTGATTTAAGAAACTGCACAAAACAATACTTTTTTTGCTGATGTTTTTTTGGAATATTAAATAATTTTTAATTAGAAAATTCCTATTAGGATAAGGTTTAGTTTCTGTCAGTATTAGAACATTTTTACAAATTTGTCGGTAACTGTTGAAAAAAGTGAACGTTACTACAGCTAGTATCGATTTCTTATTTCTTTTCAAAATGGAAATAGGCCTTCTATTTCAAGCAGTCTTCGTCCATTCCTTAAGTTGTGGAAAATGCAAATACCTGCTATTATTTTAATTTTTATTTTTTTACTTGCCTGTCCAATTTATTTTTTATATACCGTACAATAATAGTGAAGCTTGTCCGTGTATATTTGAGAATTGTAAATGGAAAGCGACTGAAATATTGAACTGCATACAAGGCTGTGTACTTAATTAGGCTTTCCAGAAATGAAAAGATTAATATTTTTAGATAAAAAAATATAAAATAATACGATTTTATTTGGATTTTCCACATTGGACAAGGCTTTAATAAACTGACTGCATGGCAACAGTTAGAAAACACGCCTTTCTTAGCTAATTCAAAAGTGGAAAGAGAAAAATATTATTTTAGAGACATACGCTTTAAACTTACAAAAATCGTTATCAAATTCAGATTTTTATGGAGATACTGATATCAGACTCGTTTGTATTGAGTTTATACAATGATTCAATCAGTGAGCAAGTCCTGTATGATAGGATTAGAACCAATCATGTACAAAGGTATTCAAATCATTGTGCATCCCTCCAAGCCTGAATAAAACAACTTTGTCTGAATGTTTAAATAATAATCGTTCATGATGATTTCATGGTAAATACACTGAAAGTGCATCCGTACATGTCAGTAAAAGTCTTCAGTCGTCTAGATCAATAGTGCATTTAAAAATGTATAACATTATTATTATTCTTTCAGGTGTAAAAAGTTAGCATTGCATAAAACAATATAATTAAAACTAGTCCGAGGATATATCACGTTTGTATGTGCTGCTATATAAAGAAAGTAGTTTTAAAGACAATCTTGGAGTCTTACTAAACTTTTCTTCACCAAGTAAAGTTCTGCCACAGGTAAAGTTTTGTCGACATTTCATTATACCTATTTTTGCGTTCACAGCCTTATGTTCTCCGACATAATACACATTGAAATAAACGAAATTATTTTTAACACTTTGAACGGGCACATACACAAATATACAACATACAACTAGTTTTAAAAGGTTTATTTTTCGAGATTGTAAACATATTCATATTGTGATCATATATGTATTTTTAACGGTTAAATTTTATAAATTCAACCTAATTTTTGAAATGTTTATTTGTTTGCCGAACCACGATTCCTTGAATTTGAAACGAAGAAGGTGAAAGTGTAATGATAGAGCCACCATTTCATTTATACATAGTTTTTGACATTAAACAGTTTGAATTAGTAAAATTTCAAGTTTGTATTGATGTAATTATTTGAGTAACACACTTTGGCCGAAGTGGCGTGAATAAAATTTTAAAACACAAATGACCAGCTACATACGGGTTGTTTGTTACACTTGGATTGCGATATATGCTCGTTTGCAGCTACATACACATCAGTCAGTCATATTGAACTTTTACGAATTAAGTTTGGGATACTCTAGAAAAATACAACTCGTCTGTAAACCTAAACGTAAGGTTTTATACACAAGTATATCAAAATATGTTATTACTAGTATGAATTACTTAAAGTAATGCGTGAATTGACTTATCTAATACAATATATTTTTTTATTTAATAGGCCTATTCAGCTTTTTGAAATTTCGGTGGACGCCTAATAATGAATCTTGACTGCTAACGATCAATGCAACCAATAATATTTCGAAAATACAAAACTTTACCTTAATTACATTATATAATTTGCAACATTAAATTTTACACTGATGCAGAAACGTTTTATACGAATTTCGAACTTCTTTAAAAGTGTTAAGCTAACATACAAACATGTGTAGGTATTAACCTTTTCCTTGGACAATAATTAAGTCGGATTTATAAACGGTTTTAAGCAGGTTCAAAGCTTATTCTTTGAGCTTTCATTTACATGGATTACAATCTTATTACGAGACTGATTAGTGTTTCGGGATTACTTAGGTGTAGGACTAAACGTTTATTAAGATTTAATTGACATAAACATCGTCAAAATTATATGATACTATTACCGTCTTCAATGATGTTTTAGCGAATTTCCCATATAGGGAATAAGCTATTACCGTAGTACTCATTGTAAGACCTGGACCTGGGACCGATTTTTTTTTCGTTTTGAGGTCCCTAGAGGCCAAAAACACTATCCGATAAAATTCATATATAAATATATAAATATATATATATATATATATAGGTATTCATATATGTGTCCGTTAGCGCGATAACTTGAGCAAAAATGATCCAATTTTGATGAAGTTTGGTACAAACGTGTAAACCTATGTTTATTCGAACCAGTTCGCGAACCAGCATGATCGGATCATGGGAACGGGGATTTATGGGGTAAAAATTGGGTTTTCCCATTTTTGACTCTAAAAATACAAAAAATTTTGCAATTTCTTTCCAAACTAATTTGTAGAGCTTAAAAAACAAATAATTTAGTATATTGAAGCGTTATAATGCACCTAAAGGTTACGGAGAAAATTCCAAAAAAATTTAAATTTAAAATTCCCATGTTATTCTTATGGAGAATAAGTAAACTGTTGTAGTTTGCTTGTTTATTAACATATTTTGCCCAAATTTGGAAAATGTTTTTATTTCTTACTAACTATTAACATTTTACATTAAAAAAAAACACTTTTACCCTCCCTGTTCAGTAAACCTAAGTATGTGTTAAACTGATTCTATTTAAATAAGGAATGTGATATTTTTAAGGAGACATTTTAGTGTAAATCCAATAGGGCAAATGGAAATTCGCTTAGTCTGCAGGTTTGCTGCGGTGGGGGTATCTTTTTACTCTTACGTGATTAGCCGATACATACATAAACGTAATAGGTAATTTTAAATTAGTTTTAAAAATATCTCAATGTCTGTGAAAGATTCATTAACAATTGATTCTTACATTATAAAATTGTTTCCATAATAAAGTAAGACAGTTCATATTCCTCTTATGACAAGAGTTTCGTTTTCTCATATAATTTTTGACCAATCGTGGTCTAGGAGTAAAAAAAGGAACTGAATAAATAATTTTCAATGTAGTAGGACATTTTACTGTGTTAGTGTCAAATTTGAAAAAGCGATTATGGCTGAGGCATTAGCTCGCCACTGATATTAATTTATGGATAAACGTATTGAAGTTATGGCTTGTAATTTATTATATTTTGTTGCGATCTCTTTATATCCATCTATAATATTCTCAAAAGCACAAGTAAAGCAATGCATGAAAAATAATAGATCTCTATTGAGAATAAACGATACTGCAAACCATCAATTTGGTGCCTGATTAAAATAGCTAAATAACTAAACTTGTTTTACAAAATGGGCAGGTTTTATTTATTACAGTTTAACTGTAATTGTTTTTTAAAGGATAAGCCTTTTAAGGTCGGGTTGGCAGCATTTAGATAAATGTTATTATTTATAATATTATTTTTATGTATTCTCGACTTGTGCTTTTATTTAAAATGTCTTTCGGACTTCCATAAATATCTCAGAAATTAGATTTCCTTCAAAATTACGTTCTTAGTTACAACTATTAAAGGCAAAGCTTTGTTATATTATGTACAACGGTTAAAAGAAAATCACTTTTCCGAAACTTGTTTAGGAACCCATTTGGGTTATAAGGTTTTTTTAATGCTAAAAACGTGTAAAGAAAACTTAAGGTTAATTTTCTTGGTTTCTCATTCGTAGATTCTGTCTTTGTTAAAATCGAAAAAAGTTTAAAATGCAACAAATTAATGTAGGTATAGGTTAAAAAAATATTGTCCAATAAGTTTGAATAGCATTAATGTATAGTGTTCTTTATTTTCCAGAAGGATGATTAAACATAATGGCTCTAAATGTATTCGAATGTGGTAGATAGAAGATCGAAAGCGACCTCGGAGAAAGTCGATAAATGCCTATTCTGATGAACAAATTCCTTTGCACCGCATATTTTAGAGGGTTTTGGGTCTTTACTATGGAAAAATATAAGGGGAAATGTGCCGCAATGCAGTTATTTATTATCTTTTTATGTAGGAGAGGCTTAAGAAAAATATTTACCCCATTTTCATTTTTGTCATTTAACCTCGGTTTGATTCGTAAAATAAAGCATTTAACTGTAGGGGATTAACAATATTACTCATCTCCAAATGCCTTATAAATTTAAATTTAAGATTATGCATACATTTCAATTTACAAAAAAATCTACAGAATGTTTACTTCAATTATTTGAAAACGAATTCTTTAGACCAAACACTTTATAATGCTACTTTGGTATACATAATAGTTAAAGAAAAGAATAGTTATATTTATAGGTCTTAGGTTAATATAAATATTTATAACATTGCAAATACTTTTACTAAGTTACATAGGAATATAATTACTGTAAAAGATTTTGCCTTTCCCATGTATAGGTTCATGGATATTTACCAAACACTTACCAAAAACCTACTTGATGTTTCAAGGAATCATCTTCGTACAAATGGTAAAGCCGGAAGCATTAGTTTAGGCCTAGACTGGAGTAGTGTAAAACTCAATCTAAGGTTAGAGAACAGTTCTTTATTATTTTCCATAATTTTCCTTGCAAGCAACAACTGTGTTTTAACTATTCCCTTCTACCTATAGCCTTTATAATCCCCTTATTACCAAATCAGCCATAAACTCTTCATAAGTCGTGTGTAGTTGTAAACTCAATTTCCACCTCTAATCACAGGATATCCTTTGTTTACTAATCTCCTATCACCATGTCACCTCTGCATTGTACTTTCATTGCGGGAGTAAGTGCCTTGATAATGTTAAAATACGCTTATTGAGTGATTTACATTACCGTATTAAAGTAATTGACTATATTTTGATTTACTATACTGTACCTTGTAGTTCATTATAAAACTAAAACATGAGGTTACATAGATGTATGTTTATACAATGTGTAACAGTTTGAATAAAAAACTATTGCAGTAATTAGAATATTATATTTAATGAGTAGATAAATTATGTTAGCTAGCAGAACAGGAGTTATTTTAGGAAACCTTAAAATAAAAATGTTAGCTGCATTTAGAATACGTTTAAAGTGTTTTAGTTTTTAAACCAAGATAAACATCATTTTTCAAGTCATGGCAGTTAATAAAGAGGTATAATTTATTAAAAGAAAAATTTTATATGTTTTAGCTAGCTCAAGCTAATTTTTTTTATCTATGTTAGAATGTATAAAAGACTCTATGCTCGACAAAACATTTCAGCATGTATGGCTTGGGTCTTAATTTTATTGTGACTTGGTTGTGCAAGATAACAACAATTATGGAGGATAGTTTTCTTGTAATAAGTAAGAGTAATAAAAATATTACAAACAGAATACAAATTAATATGTATTATGAAACTTAGTAGGTCTTAAAAAAAATTGCTTTGAAAACTAAAATAAAAAAAAATCTCTTAGGCTAAAAATTATTTTAACTAAAATGACATCAAACATTACATACATTTTTCAATAATATATGTGTTAGAAATGGAGAGCTAACGGCGACACTAATGCAGTGTGAAAATGAAGTCGTCTAGACCTTAAACTGTTTAGTTTAAGCTTACGCTACGGTTTCTTGGAGCATTGTAAGTCTAATCGAGTTTGTAACGAATGAAGTTTCCGTCTCCAGCAGGCTGTTGTTTAATGTTAGTGAACTATTCAAACTCTTTGTAGCTTGGAGCACATTTATACTGTCGCAAGTAGTAAGTCTGGTAAAAAATAATACATTTTTGCTTCAGAGCATTTTTTTAAAGAAAATGTAGTCTCATATATTTTATAATTTAAGTAAAATATTAGTGTACACAGTTTCAAAAATAAATCTAAAATACATTGACATTTTTTGTAACATTTTAAATGAAATTGTAAAACCTGATGATAATATGGTAAATGTCTTTATAATCAGTATTTGAAAGTTTTATCAACTTTCAAAACTCCTTTAAGACTAATATATAACATCAATCATACTAAGCATTAAAAAATCTAATCAATAGAACTCTTTAAGCTACAATCAAGACTTAGGCGTGGCTTCAAAATTAGCGTTTTATAACTATTTATAAATTTTCCATCCTCAGTAGTTATTTTTTTACTCTTTTGCTTAGCCAAGCAAAACAGTAAACTTTTTACTCTTTGTCCTTAAACACAAAACAAGCAAAACCTAATAAGCAGGACATTTGCTACAGGGACATGTCGTCCTCAGGTGTTACCCTTGGATGTGACGTCTTCATTAATCTACTCAATTACAACAATGTACGACATTGTTCTTGTGTTAGTATGCGGACACGGTGTGTAAAGTAATACCACATAGTGTTTATTCAACGTTGTATGAACACTTATAAATTGACCATTATGTACTAATAGATTGTCTCAGCTCATTAAACAATAGAATATTTTATTTATTTCTTTAAGAGGTTGGCGGCCTCTTTTAGCCTTGCGTTTGGCCGTCCACATAGACTAACTGCCCGTGTGTGGATCGTATTCAGCAAATCAAGGGGTGAGCCGGTACAGTACATAAGTTACACAAACTGTACTGATAAAATGTTTGCGGCATTGACCATGATCCGAGCCCACGACATTGCTGCCTTGGGCCATATATAGTCCGTGCGGCTACCGACTGAGCCATCGACTCACCAAAAAGCAATTGTAACTAATCTAAGTAAATGATTTTTCCACAATCAAACAGCTTTTCTGTAATCTTTATACACCAGAAATTAGTTTTTCGTTGTTAATAGAAAAAGGCCTGGCAAAGTCAGTTTGAGCTCCAGTGTAAATTCTGCGCAGGTTTGAAAACGTACATTGAACTTTAACAATAAGTAATGAACATTTTCGTAACTTTTCAAAGATAGTTGATACTTATGAATATTATGCTGTTAGGCCGAGATTTGGGTTTTGAGTTTGAAATATGTATCAATCAATAACAAAATCTGGATTCCAACAACCATATCCTGAATGACAAACTCCAGTTTAAGTCAAATATAATTTTAACACGCTACTGCAACAAGGAAACAAATTGGATCAGCTGACCACAACAGATAACGAAGATAATTAATTTTGATAGCCCTGACTTGAACCCTCCACCGACAGTCTGTTCCTGCTCGTGTACCGGCAATGTTGTACATTCGTGATAGGCCTATTAAAATAAAAGTATTTATTTTTATGTCGTACGTGTCGTGTGTAAATTTTGCTTGTTGTGTAGTGTGTTATGAGAACGAAGCTATTCAAGCGGATCTACATATTACTATGATAAAGTGTTTGACAATAGCAGTTTGCCGAAACATGTAACACGTTGACGATGGTTACTTTTGAAACTGATAAAGGTAATGTAAAACCAGATATTTTATACAGTACAGTTCCAGGGCTACAACAATGAATTTTAAAATCCAATTACATTTGATTCAAATATTTACAAAAACCTACCTGCTTTTTATCTGCTATCTTGATATTTTCATAAACTTATGAACTCATAAAAGCCAAGTAAATGACTGTATCCATTCCTTTAAGCGTTGGATTACGGCCACTTTTAAAATTGTCTCACACATGGGCTACAAATTTGGAACACTATACTATGCATAAGCCATTTCCTCCTAAACCACCCTACTTGGCAATATTTGCAGCACTTTAGAGCCTGCCAACTGTCAGAAGTGTTATTGCAGTCTACATTTTCCTGACGTCTTTGTGATTCTATTCTTTTTATAAAAATACCGTCCGGTTTGAAAAGCAAAGGTCAATTTATGCTTAAATATATACTGGTTGTAATAACGACATGAAGTTTACAATTAATAAACTTGTGTTATGTATAAATTGATTCTTCTCAGAGATTTCAAAAATACATTATGTATGTTTGCTACTGGAGTTTTTGCAGGTTAAGTGTAAGAATAAGCCACGGGGCCTTAACTTTTTCCTGTTGAAATAAATGAAGGATTTTCATTTTATTTTCAAGTTTTTCAAAACAGGTACTTTTAAACAGCAAGCAAATCTGTATACTGTGTGAGCTTTATAAGTATGTTATATGTCTTTTATAACATTGAAGTAATGGTAATAAGGGTTTCAAAAAGTTAGATTAGTTTTAACCACGGCTCCAAATTAAGTGTATGCCAAGTGGTTTCTTTGGGGGATATTGCAGGGAAATTTAAATGATGAATGAGGAAAGTTTAGCCTCAGCTTAAGAAGACATTAACAAGATTTATGAATTACTCTTTAGGGGCTTAGAGCAAAAAGTAATAGTTAACTATTGCAGATTTGGGAAAAAATCAAGTACTTTAGAAGCCCTAATGAGATCATGTTTCCGATAAAATAGTGATACATATATAAAATGGTATGACGATTTTTTATATTTAAGACTTGCACAAATAGAATCGTTGTTGTTATTTAAGGCTCGCTTTATATTGTCATTGATACCTTATCAGTTAAGCACTGCACAGACTAAAAAGTGTAAGTATATAAGGTGAGAAAATACATACATTGTATCATGTGGGCTTACAGCGCAAACTAGAATATGCGCAAGTGATGTAATTATGAAATGTAAGTAAAATTGATAAAGATAACTAATTTTATTTTAGTTAAAGCATTCACAAACAAAACAAAACTATAGGAACTATAAATTATAAATACGTCACCTTAATCTACAAAAGTTATGAGGGACACAGTAAGATGAACTTTTTTTAAATAAAATACAAATTTATTATTCCTCTGTAGTTTTGAACAATATAAAGTTATATATATCAAGATTACAATGCTATGACTTATAGTATTGTTATAAACTTTGTTTTTTAACAAGGATTTTTATATTTTCAAAATTCTGAATAGAGAAAAGATAGGAAATTGGTTAAGAAAACTGTAAAGCTAACCGAATTGTTGTTTAACCAATTTGATAGTTAAATTTTATTTCACCATGGATTATGTATAAGGTAAAGTTTACAAATAAAGTTAAATAAAAGAATAAAAAATACATGCATATTTACTACATATTAACTTGAAAACAAATAGTTATAAGTTTATTAACACATTTTACCGAAACTGCTTAGGAGTTTTTGTTTCCAAAAATAAACAGTTCGCTGGTGTCCCGGTAATATTTGGTACTAAATATATTAATATTGATCTTAAACATGTTAAATATACAAGACTAAATGCCCTCTAACCGAGTTAAGAAATTACCAAGTTGTCAAAAAATATGTACAATTTCCACAAAGGACGTCAAGTAATAAACTCAGTCTTTTCACAAGAAGTTTCTTTAAGAAACTGTCAGCCCTAACAATGTTCTTGGACAGATTCCAAAGTTTTGGACGTTTTAGTAAAAGCCTACAAATGTATCCTTGCCACTAATGTCCCAACACTTGATGAGCATGGCCGGAGACTATAACTCGAAGAGTTCCTCAGAGTCCCCGACCGTCGGCCTGTGCTAGAAGCAGAAGGTACTGACTACCCCCACCCCCGCCAGGGTGCTAGTTGTGGTGGGGGGAGCTGGCACACTTGCGGGTCATCCATAGTAGTAGTCGGTGGCGGAGTTCGTCCCCATGCTAAGTGGCGTTTCCTCCTTGTATCTTATCACCTGTAAACAATCGAATAGGTTATGAATAAGGTAATATTAGTAGCACAGGGAATAAACGCGGTCATACTTTACCAAGAAGAGTGTACAAGTTATCGTGCTAATTGTTAAATTAATTTAAAGTCTTAATCGGGATTGGGATTGATTTTGGACTTAGATGCTATTTTTTATGATTTTCAAACGAATTATTTTATGTGACAAGATGATGACATATCACAGTAACGAGATCTGATTTAAATAATTGTCTTACAAAATGCCAATTTACTATAAAGTTTTGAACAAAACTAGCATTTAGTTGATTTAGTTGCATCACAATCTGTTAAAAATAGTTTGCAAAATATCTAAAATTATTATAATTGCAAGTATACAAAATATAAAATGTAAGAGGGGATAATTTAGTGAACGACAATAAATTTATTGTAACAAGCTATCAGATAATATAAACTGCCTTTTCGCTACTCTACCCTAATTTGATTATGCTCCTTCACCATTTTGATTAAATTGTAACGGATATTTCTTGAGGCAATTCAACATAAAATGTTGTATCGTGTCCAAAAAATCCTTGAATATATTTACAAGGACACAGAGTTTGTGTCAGTCTCAAGACTAAATCTCAGTCGGCTGCCCTTGCACAGAATACCACAAATGTAGTAATACATCTGGTACAACATTCCTGCAAGTATTGGTCCTCTTTTTCTAATAGTTATACAACTATATATTTCCTATTACCTACTTTATATAAAAGAGTTGATATCACTGTGGCATGTGCTAAACATGAGCTATTTTCATACTTGCAATGTTTCAGATGTAATCGTACCTATCGTGTATAAGTTATGAGATGCATACCTCTTGAGGGCTGGGCAGCACAGTGACAGCCGAAGTCGCTGTGAGGTCGATCTCCTGATCAGCCTCCTCGGAGTATACCTTGGTCAGCTGCTTGTCTCCGGGTCTTCGCCTCATCCAGAGACACCTTGCAGCGACCAGCGCCGCCATCAGGACCATGCCGCTGACGATGGCGAACACCAGGCTCAGCACGATACGATCTCGGGTCTCTGATGGTTGAAAAACTATTTTAAGAGTACGTACATTATTGTGTAGGTTTATGATGGTTGGATGGTTTATACTTTGGCGGGTTGCAAGTTTAGTTGGATGTACAATACATGTATCTATCATTTATTTTAACATATTTAACATTTTCCATACGCCTGAATCACCTTTTGGTATATGTTATGAATACAAGGTATTGAGTTACAGTACAATATTAACAGTCATAAATAGCAGGTATGAGTTTAGTTGTTCATCAAAACTTCATAAAGATTAGCAATTTGGAAAATTTATCAAATATCAAGATTTTGTTGTTGCTGTATATCTGTAAAGGACTTATTCTGGATGATATTGAGTGTAATTAAGTACTTGTTTGAGTACACACGAATCGAGTCGTATTAGGATCGCACTGCCACAAGAGGATTTAAATGAGATTATAATAACTATTAAACCTCTATAAAATTATAGTATTACGCGTAAATGGGGCTCAATCATACTTATACTGTATTCTTTTTAGAAAATCTAAATCCGTCCTAAGTTCTCCCTTTTTCATAAAAAAGCATAGGCTACAATCGTACTATTTATGGTAACATTTACTTAATATTAATTATAGGAATTTAGTTTAGCTCATATATAGCCTTTATATTGTCCTTATATATTAAGAAAACATCACCAAAAACTCTAACGTTTTTGTCGTAATGTTATCGTATATTTTTCGCTTACTATTACATTTTTTATTAATTAATAAGTAAAAACCCCAAACACGTGATAAAATTGACTAATTAAATGTCGGAACCTTAAACTTATTAAATCGTTATCATTTCAGTCATGATACAAATAAAATTCAGTCATAAATTACATTTAAACCTGGTAAACACATGTGGGCAGGGTGTTTGAATACTCGCTACATTACGACATAACCCGCATATCTACCACATCCCACATACGAGACATGACACATAGTGCCATGTACCAGCTGGGGCGAACATAACGTGGTATATTTGAGGGAGAGAGCTACATGAAACATACATGAGGGCGATGTGTCTCACTTGAACTGTAGTTTACACACTAGGTAATGACTCCGGTACAAAATCATCGTGTGCAGGTGCTCATAATGTACCATACTGTCGGTTTTTACTGTTCTCATTCATTTGTAATAAATTGCATGGATATGTACCTTAACTGTATAAACCACAAAATGGATTGTAATTGATATTGATTGTAACCGTGTATTTATTACCATACGATGCAATTGGTTATTTTGGTAAAGTTGTTTGTTTTTTGATTTATTTTTTTAAATATTTTTTTCCATAAAATAAATATATCGATTACCTTTAATAGAATTCAATATCCATAAACAGGACGATGCATTCCGGTTACCTTTTTTTTAAACGACTTTATATTTTGAATATTCTAACAACCTCTGACATGTTTTGCCAACGACTATACTTTATTATATAATTTACAAACCATATTGCAATCAAAAGCTGAAATACTCCTTAATTTTCTAACCTCCGTCGTGAAGTGAAATAAGCCAAAAAGTTTTGAAAACGTCTTACAGCTACAACCAAATCAACTGAGGAAAAATGTTTTTGTGGCAATACTTACATAAATCATTTATCATCCCCGAAAGTTTACATAAAACTAAAAATTTATTTAAAAAACTACAAATTTACAGCAAAAGAAAAACAATTAGCTAAATTTCCTTTTTTCTAAATTTAGTTTTCATGCTCTAATATGTTTCATATACGTCCACTTGCACTTATACACTTGCACAAGTACACTTTCCCATTATTATTATAATTTTTTTCAAGCTGTTATTATTGTTTGATAATTTAAATATAAATAGAAATAGGCGCTTTCGTCGTAATGAAAATTACTGATCATAACTTGTACCAAAATATATTTTCTTTAAATTATTTTCGTCCTCGGCTTCACCTTGAACATGAAACTCACTCTTGTATGTGCACGTGAAATACTGTGTTGTGTGTATGCGTATTTTTTGGTACATGTGATGAAATTTACAATATCTTGTAACCATTTATCTCTTTGAAGATATACTAAAGGATAGTGCTACTTACCGTTAGTATTAAGTTCCGTACAGTGAGATTTTAATTTGTATATTATCTGTCGTTCTTGGCCGTATAAACCAGGTGCTTCAGTAACAAGGAGCAATCCTGGTTCTTTCTGGTACGTATAACCTGTTGGAACGTACCCCAATCATCGTATATATGCTCTACACCGGGACGCAGGACGCAAACTACCTTTGAAATCCTCTTCTTTGGCGGTAGACTCCTGGGTAGCCACTGGGGCGGAGCCGTTAGTATGTCCTCCAGCCACCGCCAGTCTTGGCGACTCGGAGTACACGTGGTTCTCCCTCAAGGCGTTGTCTACAGAATCGTAGTCGACATCGTAGTCAGGCTCTACTCCCTCGTCCTCTTCCACCACGGTGTCTTCGAACTGTTCCCTTAGCACCGTTTTGGGCACTAGGACCAGAAATATTGATTAGTATATAACATTTGTAACCATTATTTTAGGGATTTAGTGCTTAAAATACTTTCTCTCACTTATGCATATTATTTTTTCTTAGTAAGAGGGCATTAAAAGTCATTCTATACAAGAAACAAAAGAAAAAAACAATGTGCTTATAACACATTGTCAGTGTTATAAGCAATGTGGAATGTTTTTACCATAAAAACTAGAAAATCGGTTTTATGGTCTAATTAAGCAGTATTACGTTTTTAAATTAATTGTTCAGTAGTAACATAATTGCTCAATCAAGTAAGGGTCTAATATAAAAACTTACATTATTATGTTAGTATATTTTACAGCAAGAGTAGAAAAGAGTCATTACATATTTGAGACCATGTTTGAAGTGCGAGGTTTATCGAGCACTTTAAATGGTCAAGAATATTTATAGACCCACTTTCACTCGTGTTTTGAACGTTACTTTTCGCTACACTACAAAGATGAATATTTTCTTCATAAAAACATGCATTGGATATTTCTTCATTACGATTAGGAACATGCCAAAACTCGCAACATTTTTTTATTATTTCTTAAATTCTAAGTTAATACTTACTTCGGTTGTACAGTTTTGGTAATTGGAAATTGGAACAGTTGACAAAACAATGACAAATCTTTGTTTGTTTACGTCGGCAAAATCCAAAAAAAGATAGTAAACATTACTTTCGCATAGTAAACATTCTTTTGCCGTAGTAAACAATGTAATGATGAATATTCGCAGGTGATGAAGATGTAACGAAAACAGGTTATTTCGCAGTATTGTGGCGAAAACATTATTTCAAATTAACCTTAGAAGGTATTATAAAAGTTTTAAAATCCAGTGGTTGTATTCCAAGAATTTACGGGCAAACTGATTATTTAATCAATTTAGATCTGCAATAATACAACAAAATCACATTGGTGCTATGACATTGTTTCATAATACATCGTTCCCAGGGAACAAAAATTAAATTTTAAGAAACAGCCAATAAAATTATACTATTTAATGTCTATTATACTGACCACAAGTGTACACTATTTTGAGGTAGGTTTTAGACTGGTGATGACATGGACTGCCGAATGTCAAAGCATCTGCCTTGATACTGCATTGCCTCTTACCGTGGCAGATTTGCATCACTGTCTCTGTGGCATATGTCGCCAAACATGCTGCAACATGTTGAAATTAATGTGTAAATTGTTCTATTGGAATAACATGTACAAATTAGGAGTACATTATTCATAGGAAGTAATATATTGTATATATTTTTATCAGTGGCCTTTAAGCAATTAATGAATACCAAGTTTAGTTTCAATATATTTTTTTGATTTTAAAAACATCCAATGATTGGTGGAAAATCTTTGTCAAAGATGTATTGCACAACTCTAATTTATAGTTTATTACAATCAATGGTTTTTACCATTTAGGAGGCTTTTACCGAAGGTATTGAAAGTGATTAACCACCAGCTGTTACTTTTTCTTAATGCTGAAGAAAAAAAGAAGATAACTTTAATTGTAATTGAATGGTTAGTGCATAATTAATATATCTGGGATGTTTTTGTTTTGTTTTCACAATTTTAGGATCACATGCTAATAGTGTCCAATTATTTATTTCTACAATAACGCGCAATGATATTAGGTTCCTCAAGAAGAGGTTAAGACGTTTAGTTTAATATCACTTGACCATTTATGAACCGAAAGTTTTGAAACCTTGCATAATTTATCAAATAGGTAATTTAAATACCATATTGTTCAGCCTCATAACTTTTTTTACAAACAAATTGTATATTGAAACATTTTACCGATTTGATTCTTATACAAACTATATGCTTGAGTTGTTACCTGATGCAGTATACTTACTGCATTGTAATTTAAACACTCCTAATATGACATCTAAACCTCTTCGAAAAACAGTCTGTATAGTTTAAGTTAAAATGCAAATAAAAACTTTTAGTTTATAGTAAAACAATCTTTACTTCATGAAAAATTTAGAAACTTTCAAATTCTCATAGTACAAAACCAGTTAAGTGCACATTAAATGTCACAGCGTACCATCCAAACAACTTTTTTTTCAAAAAGCATACTTAAGTACCGATGCACTGAATTAACTAAATATCCAAGTTTCCCCATACTAATAAACATCTAAGTTTTCAATAGTATTCCATCATTACTTTAAATGAGATACATTTAGGTCACATTGGTTCTATTAGAAGATTGAATGCATGAGAGCAAATTTCCTCAGACAGCAACATCGATTGAACAAGCACCGTTCCGTACTCAGCATCACATTGAAGGAGCAAATACGTGGGGGAAATCAACTCAGCCGACAACTACTTTAGCCAATTTGCTGCCAAGTAGGAACTAGGGTACTAAAGGTAAAGATCACCTCTTAGCCAAGCACTTCTGATATTTCTCGTCTCATTCAATTTAATGCAAATGTGTTTTTCATCGATTATGTGATTGTATTTATCATAATACTAGCATTACTTACATTATTTAGTAAGGCTATTACTTTACCGTTTTCTTGTTACTCCTACGATTGTCAGGTAAATAGTGTATTAAAAAAAATTATAAAAACGACTAAACACTTTTTCTTATGTCGGATTTATATTAAATCTCATGACGACGGATAAGACTGTTTGAGATAGACATGAAATATAAGATCGCCTATTATATTAGCCTATTGTTTTGTAAACAGTTACAATAATAGTTAAACATTTTCAAATTATAATACAAAGCTTAAGTTTTATCAATATAAGACCACTAAACACACGTGATTATAACGTAAGTTGATAAGTATAGTGTAAAAGGTTTCATATATAGTATCTATATTATCACCCTAAGAGTGTATCGTTGATTATCTTTAACTGCTACACTTGCAGTCCAAGGTAATACTTAGGTCAATGGCCGTTTCTTAGAAAAAACATCGATATGCCTAAGAGGAGCAGAAACAAAAAATACCTATACCCTTTTGATTCAGTGCCAAACCTTACGTTTAATTCCCTACTAGTATACTTACTCTCTTCCCTGACGCCCTGTGGCTGAGGGCATCTTACACTCTCGTACTCTGTTCGCCCGAAACTGGCGGAGTAGACAGCGACTCGAGAGTGAGGGTTGCAGGAAAGCTGGAGCGTATCATCCTGGCATGCTACCTTGCTGCGGAACTCATCTGTAACAGTATTCATAGAATAAGGTAGGAAATCCACAGAGTATAAATCTGGATCACAAAGGGGTAACAATATATGGGTTGTGTTGCTTGCTTAGTGGTTAAAGCTACGGACTTGGGTATGGGATGGACGGTTTCGATTCCCTGAACATCAACAACACATATTGGTTCGGGCCGTTCCCTCTTTCAATACTTCTTGTGATTCATCATGTCAAAACTCCACAGGCCTAGTTATGAAGAAAAAAGACGGTTATTTTAGGGGCTTAGAACAAAAGTGTCTCTTCTTCACGGGCTAGATTGCTGCAGAACTCGTATACATGTAGTGGATCTCCAAAGAGTATGAGAGGAAAGGAAAGAGAGAGGTAAATTTAGATTTTCACAGGCAACCTACGGTTTTTGTGAAACTCATTAGTAGACATCTCCACAGAGTATAAGAACAAGTGACATAAAATGAAGTGGTAACATCACAGAGTTTTGAAGTTTCTGGAGAGTAGGTATGGATGATTTCTGGTGGGAAACTGAATTGCGGAACTCGACTGTGGTTTCCATAGAGTAAGAGAGGGAATAAATCAAAAAGGTAATTTGAACCGATTAAGGTTTTAACACATATATTAATGTGTTTCGAAACTGTCCCATAAACTTATTTATGGATCATGATAGAGGAAAAACATAGTGGTGCTTTGGTAGTCTTCTTGAAAGCAAAACCTGACTACGGAACATATAATAGGGGTTATCCATATATTAAGATAAGAAGGAAAACAAAGAGGTTATCTTACAGTGCTGAGAGTTTTTTTTTTAAGTCTTGTTCACAGAACCACAAATATGAAACTTGAAGTAACTCAAGCTATTATGCAATCAGTATCACAAAGATGTAACTTCACAGTAATTCTAGAGTTTGGCATCAGAAGAGCAAAGTTTATTGACTTGCTACTTAGTTTATTAGAAGTGGTACTTTATGTTATAATAAACTATAACGTTATGTTAGAATTACTATACTTAGTAATATACATTTTGTAAAGTTCCCCATGACTTATTTTGGTACCCTGGTTGATAGTGGTAAAAAAAATAACATTCTTATAACACACTTACATGGACGGCACTTGTAGGCGACTTCGATGTATTTTCGGAAGCCCGGGCACGGGTCTAAGCGAGGAGTGGCGAGAAACTTGCACTGTCGTTTCTTATGACAAGCCTCCATCACCGTCTGCAACAGTGAATACTACCTTCCCTCAGTTAGCAGCTACTCAATGTGTAGAACTAGGAAACTACATAATATGTTCATAAAAACTGACGAAATCAGTATAACATTGTGGTTGAGTTGACATAAGGAATTCCCAAGGTTGATGGCATTATTTAAAAGCCTTGTAAATAAAAGGCATTGAGAAAAAAACATTAAATAACAAAAGGTTATGGGTTTTATTAAATACATCATTTTTGTTTATACATTTATAAGCATTTATAATAAAATTACTACAATGCATAGGTTTTGGAAGACTAGTTTTAATGTTTGTTTTACCATCCGATCCATAAATTGTACTTATTTTTATATTTTCATTTAAATTTTGTCATGTTCATGTTTTTATTAGAGAGTGTTTTATAATATAAAATACATATTCTTGAAAATCTTTTATCCTCACACTTGCTTGTGGATTACATATTCACATTGTTACAGTAATACTATAATGTGCATTCTAAAATAAATCTGTAAATAAGATATAAATACAATTATATGTGCAATTACCCATGCAAAATATGTTTACAATATTACACACATACATAAATAAAACATGAAGTATCGTGCCAACGACTAAGCCTAAAAATGTACTACAAGTGGTTCTAATGGTAAAAGTATAAAATACAAACTGTCAAAATGAAATAAATAATACATGATCGTAAACATGAGGTAAAGGTAAATAATAGAGAGGGCTGCAGTAAGGCAGGCAAGTGGTGGATATAAGGGGAGCGATTGACTCACTTTGCCCCAAGTTCCCTCCGGCGTAGCTTCCCACTTCGTCTGCGAAAACATGTCAAAATCAACAACTTACATCCATTTGTCAATTTCCTTTCGATAGGTTTACATCGAGAGCTGTTATCGAATGTTTATTTTATACGGAAAAGATTTATTTTAATACATCTACTACTGTGTATCTACAGGGTGAGTTTTAATTGTCCCCCCCCCCAACTTTTTTCTACATTTTTTCAAATATCAATCCCAGACGACTTCCAAACATTGTTGGGTAGTAAGTACTTCATTTTGACAAGGTGGTCATTTCCGGCCGCCATCTTGGATCCGCCATATTGGATGCAAAATTTTTTTTTCAAATGTAAAGGTGGGGTTGTGACCCATTATTTCGAACTACATTTTTACCCTGATTACAATGTCGCAAACCGTTTAAAAAAATCTTGATTCATTCTAAAGTTACGAGGGCTTTTTAAAACTTTATTTTTAGCCCATTTTAACATTGTGCATTTACAAACTAAGACCATAATCCCAAAATAGTGCTAGATAATGATAAGTATACACTACCAGTAATTGTCCACCTATTTTCACTTGGTTATGACTGATGTATTTTTTTCGGCCGCCATCTTGGATCCGCCATTTTGAAATGTGATAAATTATTTTAAATATGAAGGGGGTGTTGTGACCCAATATTTTGAACTACTTTTTTAAGCTAAACTTAATTCCATAATCCGTTTTTCATTTTCATTTTTTGATTTTGAAATATTGACATTTTTATCAAAAAAATTTCAATATTTCATAAATAAAACTTGATAACAAAAAATGGATTGCGGCATTGAGTTTAGCTTAAAAAAGTAGTTCAAAATGATGGGTCACAACACCCCCTTCATATTTAAAATAATTTATCACATTTCAAAATGGCGGATCCAAGATGGCGGCCGAAAAAAAATACATCAGTCATAACCAAGTGAAAATAGGTGGACAATTACTGGTAGTGTATACTTATCATTATCTAGCACTATTTTGGGATTATGGTCTTAGTTTGTAAATGCACAATGTTAAAATGGGCTAAAAATAAAGTTTTAAAAAGCCCTCGTAACTTTAGAATGAATCAAGATTTACTTAAACGGTTTGCGGCATTATAATCAGGGTAAAAATGTAGTTCGAAATAATGGGTCACAATCCCACCTTTACATTTGAAAAAAAAATTTTGCATCCAATATGGCGGATCCAAGATGGCGGCCGGAAATGACCACCTTGTCAAAATGAAGTACTTACTACCCAACAATGTTTGGAAGTGGTCTGGGATTGATATTTGAAAAAATGTAGAAAAAAGTTGGGGGGGGGGGACAATTAAAACTCACCCTGTATATGAAAAAGCATGTTTCATTTTTGTTATAAAAGTTGGAATGTAGTTTCGTCTTGTTACATAATCATTATTACGTAGTCAAAGAAAGTGTAAACTATTAATAATGTAATGATCTTTACATTTTTTTATTTTTTTTGCTTAGTCATCAATAAAGGTACAAAATGCCTCTTTATAAACTCTACACTAATTGTGCATTATATTATAGTTTCAAAAGGTTCTGATGTGTGCCTACCTCATTCAGCGATAACAAAAAACTATGATTTCTTCGTGTAGCAGAATAACAATGTATTTTTGTGACATCAAGGTAAACACTGTAAAAGAATATATGATAAATATTTTATCCATGTACGAGTATTTATTCGTAATTATTTTTACGATTAACTATTAAAAAAAACAACATACGGAGTGTACGGGGCTTTATCATTCAAATTTCACATAACTAAAATAAATATGATAAATACAAAAGTATGCATTTAAAAAAATTTAGGTGTTAAATTGTAATTTAAACTACTTAAGCTCTGTTGTCTTCAAAAAATATTCTTACGCATGACGTTAAGTCTATTTTAATAGTACAAACAATGTAAAACTTAAGGCATTGATAATGATCTCTAATGAGTGTAGTTTGAAGTTAAATCATATTTTTTATTTTTTTCTGAAAAGTAAATATGGCTAAATAATATTCCATCAAACAATTAAAGTATAGTTAATCAAAAACAGATCCTCTAGAATCTGAGAAATAAATGAGACTTCGCAGAGTTCCACAATTACCAATAATACAACGGTTGTCGTTGGCTCAGAGATTAATGATGTGGGATTCCGGAACTTCATCTCCATTATTGTGGGCCACTCAAAGTCTGATAAATTAATTATTACTTCAGAACTGGTTTTTGTTTGACTGTGCTGACATTTCATCTAAATGTGAAAAACAAAAGGGATTTTACGAGAAAAATGTTTAAAAAGGGTAGTTATGTTATAGTTGGTCAATCAGAACCAAGTAGACTTTTAACTGATTTATTTTACACATTTTTCGAAATTCGAAATGTCTAACTTATGATTTTTACTGATATATATTTTTATTATTATTCCTTCTTGGGTTTTAACAGTTTCCGGTTGTATTTTCGAATGTTTAAAACCAAATTTAATATACAATTTTGCAGATTTTTCAATATAAGTTTATAAAAAATTCTTATTATAAACTATTTCCCACAAGATTTTGACAAAATTGAAAGAACATAAAAATAAAAATACAAATGAATTATACGATGCAAAACGTTCAAAATACCAACGTACATAAAAATTTACAATACATATTATACGAATTATATTAGAAAGACACAGTTACTGAAAAGAGGGAATTTGTAAACTCCTTATTTAGTTTTAAGAGTGATACGTTTGCAGCTTCTTTGTTTAAATTCGTCTAGACGAGCTCTTCAAAAGATATCCAGCAAACATCAGTAAGGTGAAGAAACATCGTATATAAATGATCCAGAACTAGGACTTTACCGTAAAGTAAATCTCAAACTAATTTCTCCCTTCAGACAGAGATTCCGACAGCTAATTTCCCTAATTTAACCACAACTAGAGTCTCGTTTGATCACGGGACAGACGCCGCGACGCGACGCAGGTATTTGGGGAAACGCGTCTATGTCGGTTTCAGACCGTTTCACAAATTACTTTTTGTCCGCCGGGGTTTGAAGACACTGAGAGATTTCTCGTTTGAAAATCCGGATTACTCGGAACGTTGGAATGCGTTTTGAGGTTTGTTTCAAACGCTTATAGATTTTAAAGCACTAGGAAAGTTTTTGTCAATGTATCAAATGTTGGAACGGGTGTTTTATTTCTATTGCTCATTAGTTACTCGTGAAATTCGTATTATTTTAAATAATACGATATAATTATTTGTTAATTAGTTTACCTAATATTACGATTATCCAGCCCTCATCACATTAATATCTCTGTTAACAATACATTGTTGAAAACGATTGAAAGTTGTCAAAAATCTTTGTTGCATTCGACTGTCTTGGCACAATTGTTGCAAATGTGTGGGTAAACAATGTATTGCAAATAATAAATAGCTTTTAAAAACGAAGTATATTTAGACATTCCTTTTTCAAAACCAGTAGGGAGTAGTTTACAAAATATTCTGTATTTGTCCAATAATAAATCCCCATTCACTCATAATCTATTTATTAATTCATCTATAAATCTTCAATTGAAGTAAAACCTCAATTCAAGGTTTAAAGATTATTCTTATATTTTGCAACTAGAAAAGGAAAAAGTTAAGTTTACCATATTATTAAAGCTATGTTAAGATAAACGGGTTAATATGGGCGAATCTAAAGAATCTAATTGTGTTCTTCTTTTCAACTATGGCAGGCTTAGATTTTTTTAAATTAATATTCCATTTGACACCCTACTTATAAATAGATATATGCATGTATCAATGCAAAGAAATGATTGATGGTAACTTTGTTTGAATTTGTTCAACTATTTCTATTAAAAATATCATGTTTTAGAGATCTTGTCTCTTCTAAATCTGGATTTAAGTTAGTTGTATACAGTACTTCATTCTTCACTGAGACTTTTGGAGAGCTCTCACATGAAGTGGAGGAGGGAAAGATTGAAAGCGTTTCAAACAGAAGATAACCCACGTCTTTGTCCTTTAGATCTGACCAATCTTACCTAGCAGATTTACTATATTTTAACACTTCAGTTTTAAGGCCAATTCCTTCATAATCTTCTTTTTTTTATTAGCTTTGTCACTTATTAAGAATTTGTATTTTTATTATCTATAAGAGTTATGTTTTAATTATTGATCAATACTTTTAGCACAAAATATTATTAGATTAAACTGGATCTAAATTAAAACTAAGTACAATATTTTTAACAGAGCCAACATGGACACACAGGAAAATAATGTTTTAACTAAAATAAACATAAGTCTTTAAGAGGACAGACAATGCAAACTGCTACCTTTAATTAATATAATCGGTTAGCGTTGAAACGTATAAAGAAAAAAGGTACTTATTTTTCTTGATCCGTTTAGGTTATATAAAATCGAGTAAACTCAAACTAACGAAGGTAAGGATTGTTAAATTTATTGAATTAAGAGTACAATCATTGTGATAAAATATTAAATCAGTTTAGTTGAAAATCATGCAAATATACTGAAGCATTATGACGGCGAATCATGAGTTTTGATGCGTATAACCCAAATTGATGTTACGGTCTACGTCATATCAAATACCTCAAATTTACACTAGAAAGGGTGCAAGGGGGGGGGGGTTTCAACTCATTTAGTCGAGTTTAGTGAAGTACTGCTTTCTATCAGTCGGGTTTCCTTTGAATACAGATAATAAGTCATATTCTTACATTAAGGTGCTAGCCAGCGCTTTTTGAGAATGAAAAAACCATAGTTGAGCTATGTTTTTAGTTAAAATTGTTTCCTATAAATCGCCTTTTTAATTAATCCACACATATAGGAGAACAGACAGTTAACTATCAGCATCTGTGATGGCTAAGAAGTAATTGAACTATGAAAGAATAACTGAGAAAAATAATGTTTTTTTGCAAAAACTGTAGACAGTTATAAGAGCTGGTTTAAATGGATGGAGTGCCTATTTTGCTTTTTCATCTTCAAACGTTTTACATAAAAAACTGAAACAAGGTTATAGAATCGATTTGATAGACGTTTTTGAAACATCAGTGCGTAAAGTAAGATAAAGATGAGGGAACACTAAATTTTGTTGAGAATGTGGTGAAAGCCTTACACACCTACTGGTTTAATGACTATGATGAAAATTGTCTTAGCATTGTTCAATAAAAACCCAAGATTGTCAAGAAAAGCTAGATTTAGTTTCTGAAAAAAAAAACGTTTACCTTTTCTCATGGTTATACTACTAGCTTTCCCAGGGTGTCCACGCAGCAGGAATTGTGGAAATAATAATGGTTGTTTTTGGTAACGTGAATCTTGGCAGAATAGGTGTTATTTATTTTACATTGAATATTTTACATTGTGATGTTAAAATAACAATTGTAATTGTACAAAGGACCATAAAAACACGGTAGGATGGGACATTTGTGTATTACATATAGGATTCATCAACTTTGGTGTCAATTATGCAAACTCCAAAGTTAAGTTAACTCCAATCCTATTTTTAAGCTTATTATTACTTACTCACATAAGATTATCAGTAGGAAATATCTGTAGGGAATTGTTTTGAAGTACTCGCGGGAAAATATATTAACTACCTATATGAGAATTTTAGGGAGTAAATTTTGTACACGCCCGGCTACTAGACGAGCACTATTCTCACTAATTAACTATGTGTTCTAATTGTTAGTTTTATGATAACTATAAAGTCCTACCTGTAGTTCAGTAGGGAACGGACAAGTGAGGTTGTTGCGGACATGAGCTCCCAGTGCGTCTGGACACAGATCCTGCAGATCCTTGGCAGAGTTGCCGTACTGCGCCACCAGCACTGAGATACAAGTACCTGGCGGACACCGCAGGGAGACTTGCTGATCATCACAAGCTGCCTTCTGAAACGTCTTCAGTGTACCGGACAAAAGCGCTGCAACAAAAGTAGACACTGTTGTGAGCAAGTTAAGTTCCAATGATTTAAGTAAGTATTAGTAGAACTAATATTTCATTGTTAACGACTAAAACTGTTTTACAAAATACACACTAAATATCATAGTGTTTAAAAAATTGATTACAAAAACACATGCTTGAAAAGTATTATCACATTCATCTATATAGTACACCATTATAGTATATCAAATTATACACAGTTTTCCAATTAAGTTAATTTGACTTTTCGGTCCCTTCGTAATGATTCTGATTGAATGGTTTTTGTATTGATTTTAGTACACGAAAATGAAAACCTTAAGTCTCACCCCCAAAACTGGTACTTAGTTTTTTATTTTCATGTAATCCAGGTTTGTGCTAAGTAATCAATAAGATTATAGGGGACTTTCTTTAATATGCAGACAAATTTTCACCGCGTCACTATCCAACCCCTTGTTACCCACTCCTACTCTACGAACTCCGTTTTAATAATCCTTCTGCGATAAATTTCATGCAGATAAAACTACATTCATCCTTCGGAATCATTACCATCTCATTTTTTACCGACATTGGGTCAAGGAACTCATAAATGAAGACGCATTTGTTTAAGGTGATAATCAGAGATTGATTTCTATACATTACTATATTTATGTATTTTAATTGTCCTAAAACTCAGTGCAACGTATCTATCTTAAGACTGCCAGCAATGTTTTATGAAAACATCCAATTAATGTTGTATCCTCTGGAGGATTTAACTCGTTATCTGTCGTTTGTTCTTTTACTTCTCAAGAACACCTTATTAACCCCGTTTATCTTTTTTGCCATAATGTGTATAAAATCGTGTGTATGTTACTTGGATGTCCTTTGATTAATGATTATCAACATAGCATCTTGACTTAAAAATATAATCTTTAATGTATAGACTTATGTAAGCCTTTAGGTAATTTTCTAGATATAAAATTTTATACTAGATGAAATAAGTACTTTATGTGATGTTCTTTTCCTTAATTCCTCGTAATTAAAATAAATCACTGAAATGTCAAATAAAGACAAATCAACCGCAAATACTGAAGATGTTTCCTAAAGTCACTTTACTTTTATTATATCTGAAGACGTAACCTCAAGATACGCATTAACACATCAGGCTACGAATATATGACCTTAGTTTTTGAAAGGTTTGTGAAAAAGTCCAATAAGTGTTTTATCCTTCAATCTAGCATTATTAGTCGGCACGTGTCCCTAAACATTCTCCAGCAGGGACACTGTGGGCAGGTGGTGGTTGTTGTGGTGGCGGGGGAGGGGAATGGGGAACTATCTTTAGCCACTTCCAACTTATCACATGATTGTCTCCAGCTTTATTTTCATCCGCGTCACAAAAGTCATATAAATATAGTCGGGCTTTGTAACGTTAGAACGCTCATAAATAATAACAGCTGTCTGCTATATGGCTCTTCTTATTTACTAAGTAAACATAGTCGTTTTTTATATATGAGTGGATGGAAATATAGTTAACTGAGTGACTTTGTAACGAATTTACTTATTCTAATTTAGTAGATGTATGATTTACCATGATGATATTATTAAAATATGATATATCCAGTATTTTAGGTTATACAGCATAATTAACGAACTAATTTAGTATCAAGAGGGAGACTTCATTTCAAGAGTAGATCACTTTTCATAAATAAAACTTCTCCATACTTAAAGAACTTTTTTTTTTAACTAGGTGTTTATTTTTTTTTTATTAACTACGAAAATACATCGATCGAAATTTATTGTCTTTGCTGGTTTGTTCCTTTTTTTAAATTTGAATTGAAAGGCACAGTACAATATCTCTAACTATACTCATATGAAGAATATGTTTCTTTTAAATTGCTTGCTTAAAAGTATAAGTTAAAACTTATGACTTATAGTCAAAGCTTATAGTTATAACTTATAAGTATAAGTTCTCTGTGTCTTTTATTAGCTAAAGCTATCGGAAAGTGTATAGAATTTAATCCTGGCACGTGTAAATTTCCTCTTTTAATCGTCTTGTTTTGGAAGAGTCTTCAATCTGGAAGGTTAATATAAGGCATTTTGCTT
Source organism: Macrosteles quadrilineatus (assembly GCF_028750875.1). Lineage (NCBI taxonomy): Eukaryota > Metazoa > Arthropoda > Insecta > Hemiptera > Cicadellidae > Macrosteles > Macrosteles quadrilineatus. The sequence goes on from NW_026542597.1 coordinate 65,034,154, forward strand.
TATAATAATTATGAAGGATAGTCGCATCTTTTAAGTTACATGAGTCCAGTACAAACTATGCGCAAAACTCCACTATGGTCCGCATCCAAAGACTAGGGAATGTAGTTGCACCACAAGTTGACTTCTTCAATTCTAGTCATAAGTTTCAAAGTCACTGTAAATGAGCTGTTGTGGAAATCCTAGTCACTGGAGACATGTATTTAGTAAATGTCAGTCGCTTTATCAATGTTTTTCTCTTTTGTTTTGTTCAACATTATTGCATGTATCACTTTGGCTGTGTTATTAGGTTGTCAATTCTCGATTATTTTGTCTGTCTTGTTATATGTATTTTGCAATCATCACTTTGTTAAATTTTCTAATTGTAGCCATCAAGCAAATTCAATCTTTTGTGTAGTTAAGCATGTACTATAACATACATACATACTATTATCTATTGTAAAAATATGTGTTAGCCATAAAATTTTTCATATGTATTGTTTGGTTAGAATTTTTAGCATATTAGCATATTATTGTAAATGGTTGTTACCGTCAAATAAATAAATAAAATAAAATAAAAAATAATAATAGTACATGTAACACAAACCGTAAGGTGAAGTCTGACCTTTTAAACAAAAATCGTTTTGGGTAGAAAAAATCATTTTGCTAATATGGGTCGTAAGTTTGTTCTAATACACTTTAAATTAACCAAGCTCTTTTGTTTAAACACAGAGTCACGAGAAAAGGAAAATAAAGTTCCAACAAAAGCTCTGTCAGGAAAATTGCAGAACCGTCGAAAGAGAAGATTACTTTGGTGTATAAAGCAACCAAACCAGCTTTGTGGATGAGCAAGCAAAGACAATGTGGTACAAACTAGAGCCAAGGGAGGCTAGCTTAAGTAAACAGACTTTGCTGTTTTTCTAAATTGTGCAGATAAATGTTAAAGGGTCCAAATACTTGCCATTGTCCCTTAGTGTAATCACTCTCACATAGTTTATCACTTTATTTGTGTGTGTATGTTGAACACTCTCATTAAAGTTTGTGTTTATCCGCGCATTTGTTGTATTACGTTATATGTTACTAAAATAATGTCGGTTTAAAATGTTAATTTGTAACTGAGTAAATTTATTTTGGATTCAAGATAAGGATTTGATAACTATATAGCATTCCGTCAGGTTTAGGCTTGATCCCTAACGGGAGGAGGGCACAAGTTGTACTAACTTCATCATATACTCTCAAAATCCTTTTAATTTAAGTAAGCTTAGGCTATAAAGGTTGATTTTGTTTTAAAATAAAAATCAATTGTTTACCAATTGAGGAAAGCAAAGCCGAATCTATGATTTTGAAGAGGATGATTTGGAATTGTTCATGAGCTGCAATTTCAATTATTTTCAAGCAGGTAGTTGTTTAAAAGTGTAATGGCTAAAACCACGAGTTCAATTACAAAAAATCTTTATACTACGAATTTAAGGCTATTAAGAAGTATCTTTCTTTCCATTATTATTGGTAGCAATTAACAATATAAGCTAATTATACTGTATCGAAAATACGTGTAATGAGGCAGCAATAATTAGTATTTACATCGTTAGTACAAGAAAAATGTGTACATCGGTTTTCATTGGGAATAGTATGCAAAAGCACGACCGACCAAAAAGGAAGGCACTGTAAATACTGTAATTTGAATTACGCATAAAACAAACTCTCAGACAATTTGTATGCGTATACTAAAACATAAATATATATTTTTAACCTTTATATTAAAACAATTTGTTTCGTCTACATTTAAAAACAAAGAAGTATATTTTGTTAAAACATTTAATGTACACTCGTACATTTAATGTTATGTCAAATAATACAATAATACATGTCAAATATTAATAATACGTCAAAACGAACTAATTATTGTGATGGATTTTATGAAACATGGAAGTTTTTTATTAACTGACAAAACTGTTGCAGGTCAGAAAATTCACTTTCACGTAATTTGAAACTCTTTCAGTCACCAGTTTTTTTTACAGTAAACACACGTGCAAAACCTGTGAAAAGTCACATGTCATATGTTCGTTTAAATTAAAACGTATATTTACTCTTCTCATATTTATTGAGCTGAATCAGCTACTAACCAAGTCGAATGTAATCACATACATATTACATGTAGCAGATTATACGCCCTGCTGTTTGTGCGGTGATGCGTAAGGCTTCGCTCAAACGCTGGCCTGACCTGCTCAAAGCCCGCATTTAATATTTTCTTTGTGCTGTGATCCTCTAAACTGCTTTCGGAGGGATTATTCGTCAGAGAAATCTCATTTAATAATTCTGTTGACGGACTTGGTCATGAGGAAGATTTGGCTTCCTTCATCCGTAAATAAATCATCAGATCTTGGTGGGTTAATTTATTAGGTTATTTAGTTTGTGAATTTTGATGATCAGTACGAATTTATAGGAAAATTTATATTTATCTGAAGACTCTTAAAATATTTTTATGTTAAATGTTGCCACATACAAGTATTGTTCCTACTAAAGCTTGACATTTTATAATGTATTATTTTCTTTGTATGTTTAAAGGGGGCTGTAAAATCGTATGGATGAATGGTAATGCCTTCTTTACAAATCTTCTAGGGTAGTTAATTAAAGTAGCTCATAGACATGAATATACATTGCATTATTTCGAACAATCAAGAAATAAACGAAGATAGTCTCACATTTGTTCGTAACATTTGTATTAGCGAATTTCTCTATAGAGAATTAGCTTTTACTGTAATTGGCATGGTAAAACTTAGACCCGAGACCAATATACTTTTTCATCTCGATGGCCCTAGAGGCCAAAAACAATATTAGATTAAATTTATATTTATGGATTTATACGTCCGTGAACGCAAAAACTTGAATAATTCTTGTCCGATTTCGATGAAATTTTGCTTGAAGATGTAGGGCGGGATAAACTTGAATGAGTTTGCGAACCAATATGATCGGACCATGGAATGGTGCGAGTGGGATGAAAATCTGCTTATTAGGCAGATTTGCTGTGACACCCGTATTTTAAACATTACTACAGACAATCGGTTAATGGCTGGTCAATATTTATCTTAATTATAATTTTTTCATTGTTGCCTATTGACATTTCTCATTCTCAAGCAAAATATATCATGAGATTCCACCTACATTCTTATACTGCGGAATAACATAACAATGGAATGTATTATTCCTTCACGGTTTAATTAAGGACAAATGACTCAATTGGATAGAACAAAATAATAACACTTGTTTTTAAAGGTAAACAAATATCGAATTACAAACAGAACATTAACCATCACAGGAGTTGATGTAGAGTTACTGTGAAATGTGTTTCTTTTTGTTTTGTAATTGACTCTTTTAATTGGATTTTACATTGCTTTGAACCAGGCGAGTGATAGAAGGATTCATTTAAAAGCCTTAAATAACCTAAATAACCCCTTGAACTTTGCACACTATATTGGAACGACTTTTTCATTTTTTGATAATGCATACTTGTATACAAATAATCTACACATTTATTAACTCTATCTGCACACTAAAACTATGATGCAAAAATATGCAGAACAACATTGCCCTATAATTATCAAATATCAATCAAATATGTTATTCATTACGCATAACAACGTATACGAGAAGTAGGATATAAAGTCAAAAGTTTGAATTAGTTATGCCATTTGTATTTCGTACATCATTAGTTAAATTTAGCACTGGATTAATTTATTTTTGTATTCGCAAAAAGAAAATAATACACTAGTTCACAAACTTTTAAGAACACTAAAAACCAAAGAATTGACTACGTAACTAACCAAAAACATTTTTACAGGTACATTAGTCCTCAGTTAATTAAACACTGTTTACAGAATACATCCCTAATTGATTTGTATTGAGATAGTAAATAGTATAATTGACACTCCAAAAATGCAATCAGTCATACTCACCAAAAAAGTTGTCGTCACAAAATATTCCAGTGATTTGTAAAACTAGCACAAGCACAACCGGAGCCATTACCACTTAACAGTGACTAACGTCCTACCCTTAGTCCTAGTCTAAGTCTTAGTCCTAGTCTTAGCTACCCTTACTGAATATACCGACCCATTACTAAGAACATCTATTCAGCTTTCAAATACCGTAATAAATTAAGATAAGTGTCTTTTCAAGCAAATTTAAATTATTCTCGTCTACCGAATTTACAGGATCGATCAATTCAGTTTACATTTACCGGAAGCTTGATCTCGTCGACCGGACGTACCGGAAGCTACGACCGGCTACCGGAAGAGCATACCGTACTGGCTGTCTCAGACTCCAACGACACAACAGACTCTTCACAGCCACCGTCTACTTCTGGCAACCCCTTCCCCCACCACCGACATCTTCACTGGTGCCAAGAATGTGTGCGTACTCGTAGTAGCGGCCTCTGACTCCGGGGTCATGCTTGCTGCCAACTATCACCATCATCTACAACAGCTATTGTAGTCTTCTCGTTTACAATATCTCGAGAATGCGTGACGGTTCAGTTTTGTTTTCAGCGAATATAAATAGATAAGTTGGCAACGGGAGCGTGTAATCGTGCGGTGACGGATAAGGATTTCTCAGAAGTTATTGGACCGTTGAGTGAAATTAGTTAAATTTAGTTTTATTATGTATTATATGTTTTTGTCACACGGGTGTATTTGAGGTTGTGCTGGTAAATTTTCTAAATAATGCTACTGTAAGGACTACACTTTACAGTTACGATTCCTGAAGTTGTCTTTTAAAGGTTAAGGTTAGAAGGTGGTTTAGGTGGAAATTAAGGATAATGGAGATTTTAACTGCAAACCTATTGCTTCATTATTTTTTTTTTTAGAGGTGGTCAGTAAGAGATAATACTTTTTCTAGCTATTAAACTAAATGAACATAAAATAAAACAAACTAATCACTAAACAATATGTCACACGAATGATACAATGATACTTTGTAGGCTCAAAACATAATTCAAATTTAAATCACAACTAGGTAAAATATATCTAAAATGTTTTAGAAAATCGTCATAATCATAGGCTAATATTCATAAAACGTCTTCATAAAGATAACTGTAGAAGTTATTATGATACGTATATAGTCGAGTTGTAGGTTAGAAGTACCAGAAAATCAGAATTTTTATTAAGTTAGATACAAATTGTGTATCTCATGAATAAAATTAACAAATACAATGCATTCTACAACTATTTAACATACAAACTGGTATTGCAACCAAATACGAAACGTTTATACACATCTTCTCCAGGATGGGACCCCAATGTATTTAGAATGATTCTAGAATCGATTCTAGAATTATAAATAAAACATGAAAAACCCGTTTGCCTGACAGTATATTTTACTCGTTTGACGTGTTTGTAAAGCACACGACCATAGTAGATGAATTTAAACACAATAATATATTATATCAACACAAAACACGAAATAGTTTTTATTATTACAAACATAAAAATAAATAATAAACCAAGTCAGTAAACTACTCTTAAAATATCGACGACAGTAACTGCAATGGACTGTCGATACAGCGAAATCGGATGAACATCTGGTCGTAGAACACAGCTGGTGCCCTGTCGCTTACTCTTATTTATATCTCATTGTTCACTAGCGACGATTGGCACTGGTTTATTTTCATGGGCTTAAATTCTTACACCTAAAGAATGTAATGATTATTTTGTAGTTCTTTCCACACTCATACGGCTCATGCGTAAAAATTTCTCCTGTGTGCAGCAAAAAGCCACTTCGGCCAATAGTTATAAAACGACTATTGTTGTAAACATATAGAGAATAGTCTTCATCAATTGTATTTATCAGAAATATGGAAGGACAGAAATAAATTGTCTGGATAGACCGAGTGATTTCATCTTTGATATGAAGGTTTCTAGGTTGATTCCAAGCAGGTTGAATCTGACCTTTAGGCCTATCATTTACCAGAAGGTCAACGTTGGATGGTAGCAGCCCAGGGCTTAAAACGTCCCTTTACAAAAAACGTTTCATATACCCATGGCGTATAAACGCATAATATATACAAATTATCGTTATAAAACAAAATAAACAAAATTAAAAATGTAAAAAAATTAAACTTAAATTAGTAAAATATCTGTACAGAAATGTTTTAACATTCCGATTTGTATACAAACGAATGCTGAAATGTAACATTCATCTTACTCGAATTCATAACTTTGTTTCTCTAGAGATACCCAATCGGGAAAGTGGCTCTTTAGTTTAACCACTTAAAAGAATGAGGTAGATTTTTCAACCAAACTCTGGATTGGATGCTTATTCCCTAAAATATATCCATCTCTTTTTCGTTCTGCTGTGCATAAAAATGTGTAAACTGTTCTGGAAACACTAACAAAAGTAAACCCGCATATGCCAAATCTGTAAATGTAATCGTGAATGCACATTACTTATGTAATTCATAACGTATTTCTTCCTTCGTGTAGTCGTAACTCTTTAAGGTGCTTTATTATTACTTTGAAAATTAGTACAATAAATCACAACTACTCAACGCATTAATGCTCGTTTCATAAGTTATTGAATGTTAAATGGCAGGGTCAAAAATTATATTGGGTTTAGATATATCCAACTTTAAACAGTCTATTGTTGATAGTGCATCCTTTGTACCACTACGCAAACGTAGGCCCAACTATGTTATTACAATAATACGCATTCAATAAAACACACCTTCCATTTAGTTCCATTTATCAATAAGTTTTTAGCTTGTACTCACTTATAATGCAACCATTTCCAAAAGGGTCGATACTAGGAATAGGCACAACTAGTCAAAACAGACATCATGAAAATGTTGAGGTCTAATTACAAACTATACCGATAGAATATTATATTGGCGTATTTTCCTTAGTGCTATTGGTAACAGAAATCTTTGGAAACCAACTCCGACATCTATATCTTGTAAAATAATGTTTACAGTATATGTAATGATACATCAATCTGTTGTTTGTCATTATATTCACAAAATAGCGTCTACAATAAAATACCTGTTAAGAAGGTAGGCCCTACTTATGTTCATAATTATAGAACATTTTTGAAAAAAAAAAAAATAATAATAATAATAATAATACTGACATATGATGTGCGAAATGAGACCAATTATCTCGGTGTTTCCCGCCAAAAGTGTTCAAAGCTGCGATATGCATGCTGTATCTCAGTGTGACAGATGGTGGCGCCAGTGTAGGCGTTCTGACCACGCCACTCTGACAAAGTCGCTCTTTTAACACCTCTTCTTTGCTTTCTGACGACCTCAGCGTTAACTATATCGCAAGTTATTTTAGAAACTTCAACACGTTTCTTTATTGTAACATTATATTCTTGTGGAAACTCGCAAATCTAAACTAAGCATAAATTAGCCTGAAAGTAAAAAACTATTTATACCAAACATTTTTACACTCTAAGTAGTCCAATTATTGGATACTATTTTTGTAACGAAATCAAAAACATTCGTACTACAGTTATTTGTGCAACTAGTGAGAAAAGTGAGCAATTGACTCACTCGAGAGAAATCCTTACTCACGAGCCGTAGGCGAGTGAGGAATGGTTTCTCGAGTGAGGCAATTGTACTTTGAACTCGAGTTGCACATTATACTTTTCCTACAGTTACCATAAAACAAATAAATTGGTGAAGAAACATAACCTATTTTTACACAGAAGTGAACTTTTAAATATAACATTTAATGTGAAGTGACAAATACAACAGTAGAACAGCTGACCAGCTGATTTACAGCCAGTGCTGCCAACGTATTTCGCGCGCATACGACGTTGCGTGCAAGTTCCGCGCTTACTATTTCGTGCCTTCACGTTGCAAATCTGGAGTGAGACAAAGTAATTAGAGTGAGACAATGTTAACATTGTATCACTGATGAACGAATTGGCCATTTTGCTTTCTCAAATCAGTGAGAGAACATGTACATTGTTAGGTAACTGTAGGAAAAGGTATTTATTTATACACATACGGTATCCATATGTTAATAATTACTTACAGATTATATTAGTAGTTACTACATTTTGTAAGATACGTTTCAAAACTAGGGGGACACTTTTAAGATAAAGTGTCACTCCAGTTATATCACCCTGCTTTAAAATCACCAATAAAAGCATGACACTTGATACCTTGAAACTATTGTTCTCTTTTATAATTATGAGTTCCAACCCGTGTCAGAATCATTCAAAATCATATTCTTGTTGATCACATAGGTTTCATTAAAAACTGTCTTGACAGTTTAAAATGAAACGTAACAACTGTTAAAGTTATATTTAATGTCAGATAACTCGGTAAGTGGTTGCAAATGTCAACGGCTTTATGCGATGGTTCGATAACACCTTAAAACTTTTAATTTAAATCGTACAATCCCTTAACTCAGAAACGTCTTTCTTATTTGGAATAAAACTCAGTTTGTGAACCGAGGGAGACAGTTATTTAAGCCTTACTTTAGGGTTCTATTAGAACACAAATAAAACCCGAAGACTTTAATTTTTATTATAGACTCCTCCTAGAGTTTCAAGATACACCAAGACTTTATAAGATACTCCAAGATCAATATGGCTAATTTATAAAGAGGCGGACATCCGGACTTCAATGCGACACAGAGCTAAATTGGAGCAATTCGTGAGGGCAATACTAATCATTGTTGTGTCCTCAGTTCAATCTATCTTGTATTGACAGTTGCAGATATCTTGCTTTGCAATACTTACTTTTTGTCACTTTACATCCATAATGAAATTGTATTTAACATTTTCTAGTGACATTTTTATTAAATGCTTTACAATATAGATTACGTAGGTAATTTCAATATTAGGTGGGTAAGAGATGTGAATAGTTATGTTAAGTTAAAAGTTATTTTAAGTTATGAAACTGTTTGATTAAAATTTCATGTATGTAGTAGACAATTTTAAGGAGTTCTATCATTTACTTCTCCCTTCAACATTCAAGTGGAACCGGAAGATTATTTTAAGTGCGCCTAATTCATTTTAACTAGGGAAAGGGAGTTGGCTAGTATGAAAATTAAAAACATATATATTTTTTATAATCATCTTAAATCTTAAAATTGTATTCATGATTTTTTATGCTATAAATGGGACTATGATTTTAGAGACTTAAAGTGCCCATAAACACTTACGAATAAAAGTGGCCCAGATATAGGTTTTCTGAATTCCATGGTTCTATACAAATTATTCTATAACAATAATTTTTCTTTCATGTTTGATCTCAACTTCCACTCAAAATAAACCCTCTCCAGCCCTACGTTGTATTTTTAATAACCGTCTTAGATTGATATTCATGTAAAGTAAAGTACGCCAGAAGATGCATGGGAGGAAACGTACAAACAAATCCAAGTGAAATATTCAACGCTATCCGCCAAGTGGTATAACAAAGGAGCCACTACCAGATTGAGAGTTCCATCCTAAAGCCACGAGTTACGAATTACCTTTTCAGCTTGGCGATAAATTCGCCAATTCCCTCAGTAGAATATTTGTCTTGCTTTTACTTTTCGTAAGAATTGAGAGCAATTTAGGGTAAATTATTTCACCCATCAGTGTGGAAAATGGGAAGTAGGGGTTTTATAATTAAATAATTAAGTTAGTTAATTGAATAATTTGTTATGTTTGAAAACACATACTGTAGTATTTACACAAAAAACTATTGTGATTTTGATATATATACAGGCACACAGATTTACTTTAGAAAACCGCTGAAACCTGAAAGTAAATCCTCGTTCAACACTTTGAGTCGAATATATACATCTTTTGACAATCCTCAACAGATTATCTGGTAATGTGACGGATTATGTGTGGCCATTTAAAATGATGTTATACTACCAAAGGTTCCACTTGTTACGTTTCATGAGAATAAGTAAAGAAATTAACATGGATTACACGTTTAAATAAAACAAATATAGATAACATTATGTAAATTGCCGTAAGAAAGACTGGAAACTAAGTTCATAATTAGTCAATATAATGCTACTATGTACAAAGGTAATATAAGGAAAACGGTATACCCAAAAAACGCTACTAAGTAATCATACAACGAAGAAAGGTCTGAGGGAAAACAAACCTAAAGTTATATTACAATATGAAAACATTCATAAGTACTTGTTTTATGTCGACCCAGACAGCAAACTACCCAAGTTTGTGGTGTAGGCGTCATCATCGGCACTTGGCCAAACACTACGTCAATGCCTTATGTTCTTGTTTACTTTCCTTATTTCTTTTACTTTCATAGAGTTTTAAAGTGTCAGAAAATACCAGTAATGTGTATGTTTGACAATAACTTACTATCCACAAGTTCATTTTTATTTTAATACGTTTAAATATGCTATAGTTTTTAGTTTAAGGATAGAAAAAAAACGTTTACTTGTGAGTAGTAAAAAAAATATATTGCTGGAAAGAAAATAAGATCAAAACCAGCACGTGCAAAGACAGTTGAAGTTGGCGTGTTAAAAAAATAGAGAATGTTGATGGGGATAACCCAATCAACATTCTCTATTTCTTAAATTTAAAGCTATAAAGCAGAAGTGTCATTGGAGATATTGGTAGACAGACTTTGCAGGAATCGATATATTTTTCTGATCTAATAAGACATATTTTCCTGATGTTTAGACAGCGTGGGAAAGTTTTCATGTAGTTCTTCACGGATTGTAAAAAAACGTTTGGCTAATGAAATCTAGTGAATAATATGTAAAAATTATTTCAGTGCCCAGTAGCTGACTTTGAAGCTCTAACTTTACTAGGCTACTTTTATTTTAAAATATTTATCCATCCCGGTATTTCTTTCACCGTGTGTGTTTGTGTATACATCCTATACATATAAAAATTACACAATAAATGTCTTTAAAACTTATGTTAACAGTAACAAAACAATGCCAAAAAAAATATCTGTATTGATTCCTGGTGTATATTTTGTATTGTGTGCGATATAATTTGTACAGTAAAGCATAATAATATAAGATTACATAATATAACATTAAGAACTGAATAAGTCATTATAAGTTTGTTATTCTATAATTTCTGGTAAATTCGGATAACTCGTAATAATCCTGTTGATGGCAAAATGTTAATTATCAGAGGGAAAGGAATAAAAGACAATTTAAATATTCGGAATTGACTATTGACTGCCGATAGTCATCTGGAAATTAATTCAGTTCTCGAAATTGGTTCCGTATTATTGAAGTTTTAATTCAAAATATTGCTCGTTTGAACTTCAACTACCGTTCTTCTTTTGCAACCGAAAAAACAAATATTCAAATTTTATTAAGTTTTAAAACAATAAACACTATGCCAATGTCGTGTTTATTTAAGTGTACAAACAAATATTTAAAATCTTTAGAGCTCATTTCCATCATTAAAATATCCTCACATATCTGTTTTACAATGTATGTGATTCCATACACTTTTTTATATAGTGTAAAATATGGCTATGGTTTTAAATTTGTATAGTGTTTCCATTACAAAGTACAACACGTAGTTGGTGTACTTTGTACTTTAACTTAAGGGAGATAAACCAAACTGTTCTTATTCTAGACACGTCTTCACAGTATAACTCGTCCCCAACGGTGACGTCAGAGACCAGATTCTGTCACGTGACCTTTGAACTTCCAAGATGTATTCATTCTTGATGACTAGAACGTGTCAAGAGAGATACTGCAAGTAGGTGTCTAAACTATACGTACGTTTTTCGAGCGCGAAAAAACGTTACTTGAGTAGGTTTTTTTTTATTTAAGTAAAAAATATGATTTTAAAGACAGCGATTTTATTTGATGTGTCCGAGGATTTAAAACTAAAAGTATTGAGTGTACACATGTATATTCAATGCTAATAGTTTAGCTAACGACTTCTATAGTATATCCTTATTTCGATTTGTATTCTGTAATATATTTTAAAGGTAGACAGTTGTTTGTTTTATTGGAACAGTCAATCGATCAAATCATAAACCTAATCACTGTATTATAGGGGTCATATAATGGAGATTTTGTGTCCTATTTGACTCTGTCTGTGGATTTTAGTTCTATTGACAATTCTCTAACAAAGAAACTTTTTTTCTGAAAGAAATGTATTTTTTATATAATACGAAAGTACAATAATGTTTCTTAGTTAACGAAAATATTACTGCTTCAAGCTATTTCTTGTCGTAGGCTATGCACTCGGGTTTCTAGTTCAGGCATACCTAATGAATTTTAATTAAAATTTTAAACACAAAATTTAAACACAAATACGAAACAATTGGAACGTCGCTCGTTCTATATTATTTAGTAAACCAAGCCTGATGCAGTTAAACATTGTATTAAGATTTTTATTTCTTAAAATTACAAACAGGTTCAATTTGTTGGACAGTTCTATCTGGAACAGATTCAAATGGCACTTGCGACTTGATAACCGCTAGTTTTGGTGCTCATGAACATCTGGTTGCACTTGGCTACGTTGGCAGCGAGGTTCCGTGGTGATGGTCAAAACAATTCTCTAACGAATACAAAGAAAATTGTCAGCTGTGTTAACTTTCATAGGTAAGTTCATTTGAATTTTACAGAAAATATCTCTTGTAATTAACTGTTGTAGAAATAATTAAAAGTGTAATTAAAAGTGTAAAGTGTATTACTTTGTTAATTACCTTGTTTAATATTAATGTTACATAGTTATAATTGAATGCTTAGATGATTTTAGCTTTAATTATTGTCATTTCACAGTTACTATCACGACATGATGTAGTTTCTAGTTAGTGAACTCAACTTTATGTCTCGGCTGATTGGTTTCTGATTGATATTGCATTACTCAAGCTTCATCAGCTGGGTGTCAGGCGAACAAGTCAATTAACTTACGTGAGGGAGTTAAACTTCGGGTACCAGAATTAATACAAAAGTCATAGTGGCTTTAAAAAATCTTTATTGTTGGGTTCTTGATTTACTGTTGAATGTAAAATAAAAAAATAGAATACAGTTTAATAGAAATGGTTTTGAAATTATCTTTGACCCTAACTGATTTCAATAGGCAAAGTTTTCGATGGCATGTATTCCATTAATTGAATTTGACATTAGTAATATTATAATTGTGTAATGAGCCAAATAGTTTAGTAAGGTATAAGGTTGTACAAAGAATGGTTACCAAAAAAGATATATATACGTCTAATAACACGTGTACTGATATGTTTACACTTATACTGTTGGCTTTCAAGACGGCAAATACTTATAAGAGATGATAAGTGGTGATCGATTTCGATTGAACACTCCAATCATCATCAGACCCACTAGGCGAATGGCGAGGATCTCAATGGTGTCCCTTTTATTATTGGCTACCGGAGAACCGGCTAATACGTTTCTATTAAGTACAACTGGAGTCAAAATTTACTTATTCATTAATGCGCTTATTTATATTTTTTTTTAATTTTTCCTTGTATACATACTATACAATACCAAATTTACAATTCTTTGCAAGCATTCGTCACATTTCGTTCCTTAAAATTCTGTAAAATACAGTTATTTGTAAACTTGGGATTCCCTTCAAAACAAGTAAATCTTTCACCTTTTAAAGATTCTCAAGAAATTATCTTGCCTTACATACCTTTAAAAAAATATCCGATTAAAAGGTCAATGTTACTATTTTTTAAAGGCAAAAGAATCAGAATCAATATGTTTTTTCCATTAGACATGCACATGCATTAGGATACTTCAATAAAGTTGAATACATGCTGCAAAAACACAAGTAAAAGATTAATTACAGTACATAACAAATAAGGCATAAACAAAAAAATCAAATAGATACAAAGGTCATTTAGATGGCACAGTAAAGACTACGATATACTTACAGAAAAAATGGTTATGTTCATGATACGTCTGGTTTAAATTCTTCCTTTTACGTATTTTACCTTTTACGTATTTACGTAGGTTTGTAAAATAAGGTAATGTCAACCCAAATATTATATATTTTGTGAAATACATTCAATTACAAAAAATCTGCATGTATCTAAAAGGCTTAAACAAATAACTAAATGTGTACAAGAAAACCCTAAATGAAAACTCAAAAACAGTTACATCTCAAACTCTAAACAACATACATCATTACGCTCTCAAATGAGCTAACATGTTTGTTTGGAAATAATTGAGTAAGCTAACCATTGAATATATAGTTGATTGCATACATGTCATTAATACGACAAAGGAACATCCTTATTGGTAACCGACAAACTCCATTAGGTCCATGCATGTCTGCTTGGTAATTATGATCGACTGTTATTACTTCCTAACTACTTGTTAGTGGTCGGTAGCAATATTCTGTAGCAAGGTATATGCTCTAGACTATTTTGGAAACAAAATAATAAAAAACAAAAGTTTATTTGTTTTTTAGTAAAATACGTTAAGCACTTATAGTACCTTACTGTATTGGTACATAATGGTAGAATTATAATAAGGTTTGTATTTGGTAACCAACTTTACCCTCCAAAAAGTGTCTTAATTTTCTTAAAGTAATTTCCAAGTTATTGATTGTTAAGTTTAAAAAATAATAAAAAATTCTTCACGATAAGAACGGGAAATATTAAGCTTATATGTCAATAATAAGTCAATAAGTCATTTATTTAGCCAAATTAACCAAATACAATCAGCGTTAGCCATTTCAAAATAAACTAAAATACAAAACTTCTTACTAAAATACAAAACTTCTTATGTAGTACATTTTTATAACTATTTACAAGCGGTTATGACTACCAGCCAAAAAATCCCGGACGCTGTAGTAAACCCCATTCAAGAGCAGTCTCTTCACTCGTTTGAAAGTCTGGTGATCCTGCTCGGTCTTCAACCCCAGAGGAAGGCTATTGTACAGCTTTGTAGCGTTGTACTGAAAATGATGTTGGAAGAATGAAGTGGAGTGTTTGGGGATAGGAATGTTGTTAGTGTTTCGAAGAGAATACTGGTGACAAGAAGCAACATCAAACATTTCAAGATTCTTTTTTACAAACGACAGCGTCTCCAAAATGTACAAAGAAGGAAATGGTAAAATTTTATACTGCCTAAAGATTTCCCTGCAAGATTGTTTTTTTGAGAGGGAGAAGATTACTCTTATAGCCTTCTTTTGGAGACGAAACAATAGCAGAGTCCTTTGGTTTTCACTTCCCCAGACAGATACAGCATATGATAGATCTGGAAATACAATGCCATAGTACGCTGACAGAAGTACCTCAATACCAGCCTTTTGTTTCAGAGTTCGAAGAACAAAAACCCCAGTGGAGACTTTACTGGTTACACTTTCAATGTGATGGCGAAAGTTAAGATTTTCGTCCAATATCAAACCAAGAAACTTAACATTTTGGGACGAGGTCACAACTTTGTCTTCCAGAAGAATGTTAAGACCACAGTTGTTTGCTGACGATGACCTATTTGACATGCGAAAGTTCAACATTTGAGTTTTCTCTGCATTTAAAATCAGCTGAATTTCATAACACCATTGCAGAAGACTATTTGACTCTAAAAATGCCTTTAGTTCCAAGGATTCCATAGATGCACTGGAGAGAGTGAGGGACGTGTCATCGGCAAATAGGCAAGTCTTAGATAAGCTGACACTTTTAGGTAGGCTGTTAATGAAGATAAGGAACAACGTGGGACCCAATACGGACCCTTGGGGCACTCCTCTCTTGATCAGAGCTGTAGGCGAAGCATTCCTTTTCAGATAACCAACCCCATCAACGTTGCGTTTGGAAACAAACTGTTTTCTTTCCGTCAAATAGGAAGCAAACCAATCAAGTGCCACTCCTCTGATTCCCAAGTTGCACATCCTTGTCAAAAGTAAATCATGGTTTACCATATCAAATGCCTTGCTTAGGTCAAAAAATATCCCTGTTACATACTGCCTGTTGTCCAAGTCTTTCACTATTCTATTTATTAAGCTAAGGATAGCACTTGTAGTTGACTTATTTTTTAAAAATCCGTGTTGATTAGGGACAAGTAGTTTATGGATTTCAAGGAAGTCATATAGTCTATTCAAAACAGCTTTTTCAAACATTTTAGATATTGTAGAAAGCAGACTGATGGGCCGATAGTTATCACAGAGTGTTTCATCTCCTTTCTTATGAACTGGTATAACCACTGCTACTTTCAGGGCTGATGGAAATACCCCCTCGACAAAGGAATGGTTAAGTAGGTGGCATAGCGGTCTAGCTAGTCTTTAACATTTTAGGAGAAATTTCATCAACTCCTGCCGACGTTTTACATTTCATTGAGTTTATTATACTTTTTATTTCACTTTCTGTGACGGGGGCAAGAAAAAATGAATGACCTTCGTGTTTGTCATGTGATATCACATTATTATTTACTATGCTAGGCAAATTATTCCCTATACTAGTAAAATGCTTGTTGAGTTCCTCACATACTTTTTCTGGCTCACTCATGTAAGTGTCACGTGTTATATTATTATTCAGTTTTAATATTGTAATAGAAAAATTTTGTGTGAAATAAATGGCTCTATAATATTTCTAAAAGTAATGACAATAATGTATGTATTTATAATTTTGTCTATTCTTCCTTTTCTACTGCAGAGGTCACTAATCTGGTAACATCTGGAAATCTGGTAATCTGGTATAAGACAAGTCAATCTCTTAACAAATTTGTTAAATCCTTTTTATGTTTTGTTGTCCTCGTTGCTCTTTATTGTTATCTTCGTCCTTATTGTTACTTCATTGTTATTCATTTTGTTATTGTTATTACTGTTTGCACTTTTGTTATTAGTCATCACTCATCAACTCAATAGTTGTATCACAACAATTGTATTCTGTATGTAATGGTTTGTCCGTCAATAAATAAATAAATAAATAAACATGCGATTTTAATCCACGATAGACTATGATGATGAAAAGTTATCCTTTGATCTTTAAAGTGTATGCAACGTAAAAAATACTTTGTACAGATTTTTTTTTACCAAAAAATAAGAGGACTTTTCACGATTAAAACATTAAAAAAATGTCCCAACTTGTTGATATCTGTAATAATTGATTTATTTACTATGGTCGATAACAAATTATACATTTACAAGCACTGTTTAGGCATTTGATCTTACTGAAATATAATATGTCTAATAAGTAATAACATAGATTTATTTCCTGATTGGTTAACTTAACTTACATAAAATATTTATAACAATGTACGAAAACTGGCGAGAAAATCATATTATGTGTTTACTTCCTTTTCACAGTTACTGTTCAAAATTCACGTCAGGGTAGTAACGTCTGAAATAACGTCACAACTGGACGAATCGGTGCAACAAAATACATGACTTGAATATACAAACATTTTTCCAAACCCATATGTCATTTTTCTTTGGACTAGGTCCAGAAATACTAATACTAACATTTTAGTTGGCTATGTCAAATTTTAAGAGAAACCAACATTTATTTGTTTAATCCAGTCGTCAAACTAATTGATTGACATTTGTTAGTAAAAAAAATGTCTGAAAACTTTTGTCAAAAAGTATGTACATTTAAATGAGCCTGGAGCTATATTCGAGTAACAACCAATCAATTAGGCCTCTGATTTCCAAATAAAGGCCAACGTACACAAATGCACTTAGAAATTCCAAAATTACACAAGGGATACAGTGCATTTTCTATCAGGTGGTAAAGTAAAAATAGCTCAGAAACTCAGTTATTGTAAAATTGAGGTAAATGTTTCCGCACAAAACCAACCAGCATCATTTCATCCCTTGTAAAAGCATTAGCTTGAAACATTTGAATTCTTAAGGAAGCTACATAAAGTAATTTTCAATAATTGGTTTTGTTTAAAATAATAAATATATTTTATAGTTAATTTCACATTTTTTCGAATAATTGATTTTAAATTCAATAGTTTTTTTATAATTTTCTTGTTTGTATTTACAAGGGCACAAAAAGTCATGCTTTATGACGTTATCATTCCGTGACGAAGCATGTGTAAATCACCAAATTTCAATGCAGACTTTAATATAGCAATTTTAATAACAAATTTTTTCTTACATACAGTATTTGGGCCAATTTAGGGAATAGAATTTATATACAGGACATCGCTGCCTTGGGCCCAACCACCTTAGCAACCGACTCGCCCAATACTGTAATTACCAATTACCAAATAGCAATTTCCAACATAATGCTTCGATTATAAATATTTAGTATAAAAAAGACATTTAGGAAGGAAACTTTGTGTTATAGATATGTTAAACAAAATTTGGTGTTCCCCTTATCGTTCTAATATATAAATAACTCTTCAGTTACACATATTTTTTTTCTTCCATTCAATAGTATCAAAAACTTTATTTTACAGCAGCCAAACACACACACATATTATTAAAATAGTTTAGCCACAAAAGGCTTTGCTATTAAACAAAACAACCCACCTTCATTGTTGTTATTTTATCATACGAGGTATATTATTCTAAATCCCTTAATAAAACATATTTCATAAAATATTAGAATACCTTTAATATAGAACGCATATTGCTTTCGAAAAAACTTTAATTTTTTATAATCTTTTAAAAAAAAGCAAGAAGCCCCAGACGTACAGTGAGTATAACGAGTAGGGACAGTGCAGCTGAAATTTTGGTCTTAGTCCAAACTGTCCAATTAGGTTTAACTCCCGAAGGCAACATAGCAAAACATACTTTTATAGCAGTCATTAGTATTGGTTGGTGCTTTAACTTTATTTTAATACCCAAATAATATGATAATGCTCCCAAAAGGTATGTGAAGACATAATAGTAAACCATGTACCTTTATGGCATATTCAAACTAAAAATACAGTTTTCTTTTTAAATTATTTTGGAAAAGCAGTGTCATACAGTTTCCATATGTGGGTAGTACAGTTTCTTGTAAGAGTATGTTGTAAAATGTTTTAATTTGAATTCTGAGTAAGATTCAGATGCTGATCTAGATTTATTGTTACTGCTTCACCAGACAACAAGAAAGAAAAGGCGAAAAACACTGACTATCTTGGAAAAAAAGTTCGCATGGGGAATTCGTTGTGAAAAACGTCAAGGCACAATTAATAATTTTTATTAATTTCAAATTCGACTGCTCATTTTGTTGAACAAGTGAGTGCAGATTTTGCCATTTTCTAGTTAATTACGGGCTGATTTTCTCATCACGGCATTAGCTTGTTCGTAATCTTGATCTAAAAACGCTCTTGGTCCTAATGATAAAATATATGACATTGTATAAAATTTAAATTGGCTATATTTAAATTTCCAACCTGATAAACATATTTTCTCTGATTGCATATAAACCTTCGTATTTCATCATACTAGGACTATTTATTAGTAAATAAAAACTGCTCTGGCAAAACATCTGTGTCAGATTGTATAATATTAAGGTTGACGAGTCAACCTTTTGGGAGGACTACATCACTAGGGATACCTTTGAATCTTCTACTCGATGCGACTTAAGTGAATTAAACCACAATTTCCTTAACCTGAAACGACGGTAAGTAAGTATCTAAGGTAAGTATTAACTCATTCACAAAAAATAAATTACAAATACCAAGAAATACTCATACTTTGTAATAAACGTAAATGATAACATTTCTTATATAATGGTAGCTACCTTCAAATATTAATACTATTTATATGTTTACTATATGAAACATTTGCTGCATAAAACTATATTATATATTCACAGCTTATCATGTAATATTTTTTCTAAAAAAGAAAAAATACTAGAAAATAATAATGTCTAGGTGAGATTGGCCTGTTTCAAACTAAATTATTATAATTCACTTTGATAGCCCCAGTGTTGCGTTTCAAGACAAATAATGGTTAAACAAACCTAGTTAGACAATCCAGAACACATACATATTACTAAAATATTTCCCACTAAGTCTTATTTATAATAATTTGTACATATTTTTACTTTATTTTTAATTTTAGTTCACTTAAAATAATATGTTTTAGAATTATATCTAATAGAGAAAAGAGACCTCAATATCTGCAAAGCCAATTATACCTAATGGGTTTAATTGTGGTTTTATTATAGCATAGGATATAATTGTTTCAACACAGAGTATGAGGGTCTTAATTGGTTGCGTCAGAATTCTATTACCGCACACTTCATCATACTGGTAATTGTTTTGGCTTCATAACATTGTAAACAATTAGTATTATAGTTAAATACAACTCTCCTGCTCAGACAATTCACAAATAATGGCTTTTCTGATGAAGTTTTTTAACTGTCTTAAAACCAAGTATGCACACGTAAAATGCAAATACCTTATGATAGAAAAGCTAAAAATGCTTTGTTATTTAGTAGTTACCTGTACGTTGAGAGTGAAAATATCTCTGTTAAAACATGTTTTAACTAATTATTGTAACGTTTATGTTGTTCATTTGAAAAACTAATTATTAGCATATTTCTATATTATTTATCGCACTGCCTAAAACAAATCATGTTTAGTATTTAATATAGTAATATAAAGAACAGTTGTTTTTAGTGATATCGAGATGCTTATGTTCACTAAACTTTTGAAGATGCATACAGCTCTATACAATCTTTTAAATGTGAATATATTTCTTTCTTTAGTATGATATGGACATTAAAATTCAATTCTGTAGTATTAATACAGTTTTTTTGAATTCTACTGTTTAACGTAATCGAATTTATATGACGTAATGGTAGATGATTTTTTTGTTTAAAAACTTAAGTTATAAAAACCACACCTATTTCCTGTGTTTTTATTACACTTACTGCGTTACAAATCTGTCTATATTTTTTTACCATTTAACAAGATAAAAAGCACATTTATCTAACATACTTTTCTGATTAGGTATCAAACATTTCAACTTTTTAAATAAATGCTTTAAACATTTTTACGTGTAAGGTATGTTTAATATTACATAAGCAAGAAGTATAGGAATCATAAGATATTTCAGTGACGAACTTGAGCTTATACTTTATGTATCAAATAGAATCTGATCTCTCGGGAGCTGCAGGAAGAAGCCACTTCTCAGATTGAGCATCTCGCTTGGGAAACCACGGATTTTGAATTACCCGAGAGTTCCTTTAATTTTCCAATCTCTTCAAGTGGAATTTTACGTTTGTTTATAACTCCAAAAAACCGTATGTACAGACATTATATTTTTCTAACGTATACAATTATTGTGTTATTAATTTTATTTTAATTTTATCCAAACAATTTAATACCAAACATGTTAAATACTTTAATATACAGAATATTTACACGGGTGTTGTATTTAATAAGACATTTTATCATCAGAACAGTTAGTGACTTTTTTACAACAAATACAATATGCTTCATGCTATTTAAACCCGGTTATACAACATTGAAATCATAACAAGAATCAAAAGAATACACAATGACTGTTATTACCTTCGAAACGTAACCCCTGATTATAATCACTACAATAGAAAGGACAATATTAAGTTTTTTTATATATATATCAAGTTAGTTTGTTTTTGATGTTATCATCATTTTATATTGATAATTCCTTTTGATTCTGACATAATATTTATAAACACCGTTTAGAACTCATTTCCCTCATTCATATGGTTGTATAATATTCTGCATTTTACAATTGTACCAGTTTAATGAATTGTTACATAATTTATGTCTGCAAAACATTATTTAATAACATTACACATTTGGTAAATCTAACTTTACGTAAACAGAGTATTTCATACAGTATGACAAGGCAACCATTTTTGCTACTACAGGGTTGAATTTCCAAAATAAAACGAAGTTCGAGTGAGTTTTTGTGGTTGGAAGCAATTGGAAAACAGCTGTCTAGGTAAACAAGGTTAGAAATAGTATGTTGGCAAGCCGCCTAGCCAAGCTCTTATAAACAAAAGGAGGACACATTCTACTGCAGATTCTTTCCCAAATAAATTTCAAACTTGTTATTTCGAATACCGTCATTTTTTAACAGTAATTTGGCAAAATAATACATTGAATATTGGTATTGAGTTGAGGTAAGACGGGCGTCCCTATCTCGCCCATGTTAAATTCATATATTTTAGGTACACATAACTTTTACAATTATTAACATATGTAACTGATTTTTTCTGGGCTTTTTCCAGCATAGTAAATAGCAATAATAGGAACCAAAAGTTAATTTGGTTGAATAATAACATTTTTATGGATTATTGTTGTTTATTGATTTTTTTACATTTTTTACTACACATAAAAGGTCATATAAAAATGACTTTTTGAACAACACAAAAACTGGTTCCTATAATTATAGAAAATATTACAAGGAACAAGTAAAAAAAAATTCGAATTGTTTCATAAATATGGTCAAAAAGTGTACCGAAGTGTTAAAAATCTCAGCTTTCGGAAAATGGCAAAAAACTAATAACACGTATTTTACACGAGTTATGAATATCGACAAAACAGAGCTTGTAAAGTTTCAGAAAAACTCTTATAAAACATAGATGGATTATTATTTTTATATTGTTTTTGGTATCTATAGAAACAAAAAAAACAGGTCTACAAAACTAAACAATAAAAAAAATTATAAAAGAAATTTTGACGCCTGTTTTACCAAACTAATTAAACCCAACAAATAACTGTGAAAGCACACAGATAACTTGCAGAAATCACTTTTAACGTTTGTTTAAACTTTTTTTTTTATAAGACTACTTAAATTATTAATTTTCGATAATCCTGGTTTCAATGGTGCTGTTTTATAACATCTTACGATGGTAACTTTGAAAAAAGCTTTAAAAAGTCCTAAAAAATTTGTTTA
This sequence comes from Macrosteles quadrilineatus, assembly GCF_028750875.1. NCBI lineage: Eukaryota > Metazoa > Arthropoda > Insecta > Hemiptera > Cicadellidae > Macrosteles > Macrosteles quadrilineatus. The sequence continues at coordinate 65,056,876 of NW_026542597.1, forward strand.
CCTCTAATACTTCTAATTTAAATTTGAGAAAACATATTATTTTCAACAAAAATCTATTGAAAAAATTTTAACTCATAATCCTTACATCAAAACATTGGAGTCTCACTTATGACTCGACATACCTCGGACCCATTGTCTTAGTTGTGTATTTTCTTTACATACACCTTCTGTCACTAACGCAATACTACAAAGCCCATGGTTCCGACTGGCTCGGTGTCAAGCTTTGACAAGTTATGTGTCTCTTCTCTCTCTCCCCCACCCCCATCACTTACAGTCTCCCCCTTTGATCACTCGGCTGAGGTGAACCACACATTTACCAAACGAATTATCTTCTGAAAGAACCATTTGTTAACTGTTGACAAACTGTGTTCACGTCTGTTGGTAATGTCTTCGTACATTCCTAAAGATTCTTCCTCCTCTCACAGACATTTGAATCTAAGTGATGTAATTATGTTGAGAAAGTTCTCATGAGGAAACTTAAGTAAAACGTAAAATCTTTAGTGATAATTCTTATGAGGTCCCACAAATAACTTAATGTGCAGTGATGACATATTTAACAAACCACAACTCAACAGTTTTTTTTCGCATGATATACTCCTGACAAAACATTCCAAAAAAGGAAACAATTTATTAAACAAAATCATTTAAATAGCTATTATACTAAATAATCTATTTAATAGCCTGAACATTTTCATCGCATGTGACGTATATTAGGCCTAAATCTAAGCAAGATGTTCTTATATTTTTTTTACAGTGCCTCGTTTAGGTGAGGAATGGTAATTGCACTAAAACAGGCTAAGCAAGATATTTTGGGATTTTAGCTTTGACGATAACTGAGCGGCTATTATTATTATGTAAACTATAATTACAAAGTAAACTAGTATTATTATGTAAACTTAATCTTATGAACCATATTACTGTTCAGGCTACTTAGCCTCACGGGAAATAGCTCAACTGCAGAGTAATCGTGGTGAGAATTAGAGCAACGCAAAACTAGTAACTGAAACACATTGACTCCAGGAAGATTGGTAGAATATTCATCTTAAACTCTTTGTTTAACAGCAACTTGTTATGATAAAATGACATATGGTCATCCATAGATATTGGTGGGGAAGGTTGAGTATTTTTTTAGGGTGTATTTCATAGGTAATATCTTTAAGTTCCAGAATAACCAGACGTTAAGATGGAAGTATTCTTGCTGGTAAGCAAGAACGTAAATTGGATACTTTAAAGTTTGTATGCATGTTGTAAGAAGTGATAGGTTCATAATGTATTTTCATGCCAGGGCAGTGCTATTAGCAAGGAAAACATAATATAAACACGTAAGATGAGAATTGGTGGCCACTAATAAAATTTATCCTCCATATATTCGTTGTATAACAATATATCACGAACACAAACATTTCCCAGGGAAGTTGTTTTATAAAAAAAACTATTTGATAAGGTGATATCACTTGTACAAATTGAGTTTAATTACTTTCACAATAATATGTAAAAAAATAACTCAATTACTAAAGAAGATAAAAACGAATATCGCAATACTAATAAGTATTAATATTTGCTAAATACTATGAATTGTAAATATAAATTTGATGAGTCATTTTATTGAAGGGATATTATGTCTTCTACCTGGACATGTAACAGAGCATTTGTAAAGGTACAGTCACATCTTCTGGTCGACAGCCAGCCACATTAGGCCTCAGGCCGCACGTGTGGTCCGTACATCAAACATTTCAAACTTTGGCCTTTGACTGTCCATTGTGTAACTGAGGATAGGAACATTGTATTTACAGACTGTCAAAATTAAATGAAACAAATATACCTTTCTTACTTACACGACGACCAGTTGCTGTTTAACTACTAAGGTGCTGTTTAACGATTAAACATTGACCATGTATTGTGATCATGTTTGGCAACAAATACTTTGGGTTGTTAAAAATGTATTTTAATCTTCTATTATGTATTTACATTATTTTGATCATTAAAACTATCGCCCTTCATATGAAAAATCTGAAGAGAACAATTTACAGATTTGTTTAATCAATTTTATTATATTGAATGAAAACTATGATAAAGAATTGTCTTTTGTAGAATCACACATCTCCTAAAATTGCCTTATAACCTTACTACTTATTATTAAGACACTTTGTACAGAGATCGCCTCTCTTAAATAATCTTGAGCTAAGTAGATGGAGCACAATGGAATTTTCCTACCATTGCATGGAAAAGATCATATTGCCAACTCTGTAAACAGTATGCAAAATAGCTAAATAGATAATTTCCTCACGCGAATCAGTTGATTTCACTATTGGCTATCCTACACAAACCAAAGCTGAGGATCAGGTAAGTTAACGACGGTAGGAAAATAACATTATTTCAAAAGGGAAACGCAAACATAACCTAATGAAAATACAAATAGGAAATACAACCAAAAAGTTAAATCTGTGTGTTATGATAAGTCAATTATGACGGTAGGAAAAAGCTAGTCTATTACGAGCACAAACAGTCATTGCCGCACTCGAAATGAATGACCAGATACAACTAAAGCTTCGTGTGGTAATAATGACGTACTTTGCGCTCTTAATAGACAAATAGCTATTTTAGGTCTAAGTATTAACCCAGCATTCTTATAGGATCGTATTCAAATTATCTTACGGAAAGATGGAAGAACAATTATAGTTCTGAAAGTCGTTAAGGTCGACAGTACATAAATACAGTTTTATTGTGGTATTGTTACGAGCCACTGTACGCTTGTTGGACGTCGGTTGAGTTATGTTTCCCCGAGGCCTTATTGCTTACAATAGCATTGTTCGCTGAACAACAGGTTGTAGTTATAACCGTGGAACTGTTGCTGCATACCAACAATTGTAGTTCTACCCACCTCGTGCTTTGAATACCTATCTGTTGAGACCATAGTTAGCCTGCTGATAGGGGGTCTAAAGGTATTTGTACAGTAGTGTACTTGTTAGTTATTTTGCATTGATATATATAAACCATAGTCCATACTACTGAGCAATTTAAATCCAATTATTTTGTCGTGTTTGGGTAGAAACAGGAGGGCCAGTTTATTTTTTTTCTTCTACAAGGTTTATGACGGTAATTTTATGTCAGATTACTTACATTTGCTTATTATTGAACTTTATTCTCGAGCAGAGCTCATTTGCCAAAGCTTAGAAAAGTACAAAAAAGTTGAAAAAATACAAAATGTTAACACAAATTGTAAGCGTTCTTCAGTAAGTAAAATTCTTACAATCTACCTTTACACCTTTCTTTACCACAATATCTTATCTTATCTACACACTATCTTTACCACGAATTGTCTAGTGTGTTATATTATGTAAAATTTACGCCAAAAATAAAGTTATCCTAAAGACCATTTTATTTGGCCCAAATTGGACCATTTAATTTTAAGATTATAAATAACGTCTTAAACCTAAAACGTTCCAAGAATTAACGTCATTTTGTGCATTTATGTAGATCTGGACTTAACTATAAGAGTGATTAAACTCAGTAAATAATTTAAATCATTAACTTGAAAGCATGCTATTAAGAACTGCGTGCTTATCTCTATTAAATTTCCATTCCAAGCTACTTAAACAGCTTCATTTGCCTGTATTTTAAACAGTAATCCGTGTTATTACATAATCCATAATTATTGTAGTTGCTGATGACTTTTAACTTAACACAACATTCAACTTTTCGCATAGTACGTTAAAGGTTTTAGTCGTAAATAATTCGTACCTTTGGTATTTAAATGCGTAAAATAATTATTTAGAAGGGTTTTCATCACAATGTTTATTTTATTTGGTGTTGAATTTTTGAGAACTTTAACTTAATTTTTTCCGTGTAAATATTCTAATCTCCAATTATGTACATTTCAACTAAAAAGTTTTCATTGTATATGCATGGTGTTTAGTATTCAGTGTCTTATATTTTAAGACATTATAATGCGCGACTGGGGATTCCTTAAAAGTGAATAGTATACTATCAATGTATAACTACTATCTAAGAGTAGCTGAGAAAACTGTTGAATTGTCTGTAGCTGTATGCAAGTTTAGATGAACGCTTTCCTTAAAGATTAGTTGCAGCAAGAAAAGCTAAAGAACATGAAGTTTTAACCACATACGGTATTCAAAATTCTTAATGTACAGTTTGTCATGATTTTTTTCTGTTTTCAATTAAACTAAATGATACCCCTTTGTATTTGAATATTATTGTTCGGTAAAAAAACTTGAATTTTATTTAATGCAGTTTGAGCTGCACTAGACTATTAGGTACTTAACTATGTCACTAGATTTACTCACTACTTTCACTTAATGCGCTCTTGTATTTAATGGCAATAAATACAAAAAATATGAACTTTATGTTTAACGTAATATGCCTGCCATTAGGGTAGCTTAAATTATAGAACAGTTGTATATCATTTTAGAAATTAAAACGTGGAGAATGTTTTAATACTATTTGATAGTTTTTAACACGGCGTATAACAAACCGTTTTTGTGCAAGTTGTGTATCGATTTTTCCAAATTTGCAATTCGAGTCAAATTAACAAGGTGTTAAAAGAGATTTGGATGTTAAATTGACACTGACTACCAAAAACCCTGTATATGGACCGAAAAGGAAAAATACTGTTTACAAAGAAAACATTCAAATGCTTAATATTTCCCCCGACGATGACGCTCAAACAGAAATCCTGCTGCTTTTACACAGGGGAAATTATTATTAAAAACATTAAACAGTAATTTTCTGATTGGTCATTATTTTCTTTTTATTTAGAATTTTGAAATTTTTTTTCCACGTATGTTTACAACATTGTACTTGTCTAATGAACCAAAACAGTGCGATGACTCATTCCCAGACAGATATTTAAGGACAATGCGGCTGCAGCCGGAAAGATTGGCCTGAGGCCAAACGACCGAATTAGGCCTGTGGCGACAGGTGGAGTCTGCCAGTGTTTATAGAGGCCGGGGGAAGCAATGTGTCAAATTAAGCCGCAGGCTTTGTGTAGCTTGCATATTAGAAATATTTATTTCAACCACAAACTAACTTTTATAGCGTTACCGGAGTATAAAGAGTAATCTAATGAACTGGGTAGCTCACTGGTTAGAGTGCTCACCTAGTAATTGAAAGGTTACCTTTTTGATCCTGAGAAAAGTGTAGCTTTTTGAATGTACCCAGCTGTCCTTGATCATTGGACTTTTAGTAAATGGTACTGACTATTGAAACAGCTGGTCTAGTCGGTAAAAATATACACAAGGTTTCACACTCCATTCAACACTCATGCTTCACTCATATTTGGGTTAAAATATGCACTTAGGTGGCGTCTCCATCTCATTGGTTGCATTGCACGAAAATAATGCATTGGCTCCTGAGAGTGTATTTGATATTTTGGAATGGTTTTTTATAGTCTAATAGGAAATCGTTGAAGAAAGGGAATAAAAAATCAATATTTTTTGTATTGTTCTAGTACCTGGCATTAACATTAGTTTAACAGGAGGGGAACTTAACAAACTTAAGTTCTATGTCACTATGTCAAAATATATTTCTATTTTTTACCCAATAAAGGATACAAGGACCGAGTCTGATGATACAGTATTTACCTTTACTAGGATGTTGGTTTTTTTATACAATTTTTTAGTAATGGCTAATAGAACTGATCTTCTACTGTAAACAACAAAATTAAATAATGCATTCTAATAGTTGTGCCACAGCACTGTTGTAAGTACATTAGTATAGGTGTCACGAACGTAACATCTGGTTGTTAAGTCATGCCCGGGGACAAATTAGGGGCCAAGAAATACGTGAGTGCCATGTGCAAACTAAAGCGCAGCTATTTACAAATACATGCCTTAACATTAGCATTACAAAGGGTAGTAGATGGATTACGTATAGTTTTCAATGACACACAATAATAAGCGTTTGATATATCCATATTTCAAACACAAAGTTTGACTTGTTTGTGTAATCTAATGGATTTTATACTTTATCCATACCGTTCATACTTCATATTGTTTAAGCCACCAGATGTAATACTTGGGTATTTTATAATATTTTCTAGGCTTTCACCTCCAAAAACATTAAAAGTGGGAAGAAGAAGGGTGGACCTTTGAAGAAGGGTGGAGAAGGGGACCTTTTACGAAAATCCTACTTTCATAGAAACCACAAGAAATGCTTGTAAAATTAAAACTACCTTTTTCACCGTAATAAAAACTGGGAAGTCGGTATTTTCATATTAGATGTTATTATACAGCTTCAAAATTTATTTTCTTCTCCAAAAACGGCGGAATTTTAGGTCTGTTTTGGGAATAAATTATTCAAAGTAAATGAAAGAACTCTTTGGAAGGATTTCCGAGTCACTCAAATCAGTAAACAAAGGACTACTTTAAAGATGAAGGGGTTCATCAGGGAACAGAGTCTTGTTATCGTGTTTCTTTCCGATATTTCAGAAAGCTAGAAAACTTAGATTGGGGTGTATAAATTATACTTTACTCTTAAACAATTTACAAACATGACTCGAATAAATCAGGGATAATGCATTGGAGTAACAGTTTGAAAATGCAAACCAAAATCTTCGTATATCCTGTTAAATAAATAAAATTTAATGTGTTAAGTGTTTGTTATTTTTAATAAAGTCTTAAATTTACAAGTTTAAGTACATTAATGAGATATAATTATAATAAAATATGATACACGAATTACTTTGTAATTGTATCGTCATAATTAGCAGATTTCGACCGGTCAACCTTATAAATGTTCAGGCCAGTCAACAATTGATGTTTTTCGTTATTTCTGTGAACATTTGAGATTTCATTTTATATGAGGTTTACTAAACTCTCCATAACATAAAATGGAGTGATCGAGTTTTCCATTAAACTAATAAGTAATTATTTTACTAAAAGTGTATTTGACTATTCAAATTTTAATATTTCTTATCTCAAGCTACCCCTCACCATATAGTCTACTATTTTACCATACGCTACATTAAAAATCAATTAAAAAGTGTATTTAGCTTCTAAAGTGTTTAATTAGTAAAGTTTGCATAGATTCACCACATATTCGTTTTTAATTACCTTCTCTTACAAATGAACTTTTAAGTTTAAAGATAAACCATTCATGGATTCTTAAATGTAAGATAAGTGTTGACCAAAACTACATACGTAAATTGGAGGTATGAAACAGCAAAACAGATTAAATGAGTAATCGTGTTCTTGGTTTTACTTTTACTTTTGATTGAATCAAACCACGATTTCCAACCAAACTATTAATTATTTTGACGATATACAATTTATGGTAAATATGTCTATTAAGGTAATATATTATTTGGCACAAGCTTAGAATTTATATATATGAGGGGGGGGGGCTAAAACAACAAGCATATTAATTAAATTACAGATAAATCATTTCACTTACAAATAATTTGGATGTAGAGTACTCCGCTTTACTGCTTGTTACGGTTTCGCTAATCTCAGGAACAATATGCAAATTTAATAAAACACTTCTCCATCCCACGCGTATGAATATGCATAACGCTGACAACCGACATCATGTCTTGATTCATATTTTAAGAGATTAATACTTTCACTTTTGAAAAATATTGGAGTAAGCATTTCCATCAACAGTTTTAAGGCCAATTAACTGCTATGTAGTTTATAGAGTGAATCCTTACATGCATTGTAATACAATCCGATGTATTTTTTTCTGACATAGGGCATACTGACTAAACTTCAAAATTAAAATTTTACGAGTATATAAATTTAAATGTTTTTTAACAGGTTTTTTTTAGACGTTTGACTAGCTTTTATTAATTATTTACAATACTTCAGGAAGTTTTTGGAATTTATTATGTATGAAAAATGGAGTCAAAAGTTGAACTATTTCTTTTTATTAGAGTCGTTATTTATGGAAATCATATACTAATATACATTATATGTTATTCATTAAATTAACTCATTTCTACTTGGTTAGGAGTATAAGGAGTTAACATGGGTAGTTATGCATTTAAATTGTTTGTAGCGAAAACCACTATCCCAGTACACATAAAAATAAAAATATATTTAAGTCACGTGATCGTTAGGAATCTATTTTTATGCGTAGAGGCACACATATAAAAAATATAAAAAACATGATAATACGAGATTGAGCATGTCTTTTTTATTGAGGTTATTATACAAACAATTCAAATCAATATTCCGTAATTTTCAGCTTAAATTGCGCATTATTACGTTATTTAGTAACAATGAATCGTTCATACCTACATAAAAATATTACAACGAATCTGTATACCTCTCAGTTTTTATCAGTTTTGGCAAATGGTTTTAACTGCATTAGGAATATTTCGATAAGTAAATTAATATTTTCAAAATAAAACTAAGTCCATGAGGTAAACCGTTAACCAGGTGTTACAGAGCCCAACTAACGCCTAGTGACAGCCCAACTTTGGTAATTACTGGGATTGTATACTGGACCAGAGCCAACCTACGACAGTTACCATATAGAGAGGTAAATATTATGAGTTTGTTTTCTAAACGTTAAGTGGAGCGTTTAAACTTCAACCATAGTTTACTAAACTAACCACCATGTGTATTGGGTTGTTGTATTGTTATTACACATGTCATAAACATTGTGTTACTCTAGACTGCACTTTAAGTAATCTACAGTAATTTGAACAAGCAGTAAAAGAGTAACTAATTTGTGTTTTATTATTTTACCAAACAATTTCGAACTGTTATTCGATCTAATGTGGTTTATATTTTCAGTTTGATTAAACAATTCTTGGCTGACTTATGGCGTTTGTGCACTTTTAAATTAATTACGTTGATTATTTAAAATGCATTACCGATATGTTACTTGATGTGGGTTTCATTTATTTCTTCAGAGTGTGTTGGAGAGAATAAACATGTTTGTATAATAATGTAGTAGTTAATTTATCTATTATTATTTTTCTTATTTTACAGTGTTATCAAGTCTTTAAAGCCTCAAAAGTGAAAAATATAAATCATCATAATTTTACGACGCAAAAGTCATAATCAGGTTTTTTTAACAACAGGATCTGAGTAAATATTAAAATATTTATTTAATAACCAATAATATAAAGCTTAGAATTATGTACGTTTATTTATCGTTTTAAAAAGAGCCAAAGAATAGAATAATTTCTTACTGAGTTTTGTGTTTTCAAAGTGTTACTCGAACATTTTACATAAGATATTATAATGATTCTCACCAATGCTAGAGCAATAATTTTAAGAAATATTTACTTTACAAACCACAGCAAAAATAAGCTTTTCCTACAGTCACCCGACAAAGTTGGCTTCCTCGTACTGTTTATAGTACAGAAAGCTGCTAATTGCTGCATATTTATACTTTGCCGTACGGTTTATACTTTGCCGTACGGTTTATACTTTGCCATACGGTTTATACTTTGCCGCACATCAGGATTCCAACGAAACAACACAAAACAGCATGGTTCTTTATGCACGTAATCCGTGTACGCTTGGAAATAGGTTGGCAACACTTAAAGATAATAATACTATGAGCAGCTGATTGACTATTATAACTACGATTTAACCTGTCATTTCGTGTTTGTAGTTTCGGTATTTCTGAACTTTCTGGACTTTTCTTTTAAACGTTTTTAAAACATTCCTACGATCTTAATAAAAAAGAAAATACCTTTAAAGCATTTTTTTAGGCGCGGAAACCACTTCAAATTACAAAAACATACGGAACTATATTCTCAAAACGCGGAGCACATTTCTTGCTGAGGAAAAATAGCGGAGTGATACGGACCGCGGGTACTACTTTCCCTAAGGCACCATTTGTGTTGCCAGCTGAACCTAAAAACGTGTCGTATAGTGTTTGAAAGACTAATTATTTATATGTGTTATAGTGATTGTAGGAAAAATATAATGTGTAACACGAGTGAAAAAGGCCTTTGCTGCACTCGAGATCATTCCGAGTAAACATTGCTCTCGTGTGCAGCAAAATGCCACTTTCACCACTAGTTACACAAATAACTATTCCATGATCTTAGATAACGTAACTTTATAGCTTCATTTTTTTGTTCTTCTTTAACTAACAAGATGTTTCGATCGATAAGTAAAACCTACGACACTTGTTAAAACACGCGATTAAGAAAAAATTCAAGTATTTTTTTACGCTTAATAAGTAACCTCTGTAACGATTCGATTCTTCAGTTGTATTATCATTTTAATGTGATACTTATAAAATAAACACATTACAAAGTCGAACTGTGGCATAATGTTCACCGTAAAACTATTTAAAATATAAGAAAGTAGCATAGCTGTAAAAACTTGCTACAGAAGTATTTAACTTATACAAAAATAATATGTTGCTCCTTACGAATTTAGCATACTCAATCGGAATATTTTGTACTTTCCACTTTTGTAATTTATACAAGACACTAAATCCAACAAAAAAATTTGTAAACTGGAATTGGTTATTCCTTCTTGCAAATCATACCTGTTTTCCCTTAAATTTATATGTGATTCTTCTAGAGCAGGTAAAAATCCTTTCAATAACCAAAAGGTTTAAGAGTGAAATTAATTAAAATTATGTTTTTAGATCCTAAGATTTAACATACCATTAACTCACAGTTTAACTTAAGCTTTTCAACTAATTAAGAATCTGTAACTGTTTGTGAGGTAGTTTGGCAATACGATGCCATCATCAGACTGAACATGACGTTTTCAAAAGTAATTTGTACGGGTTTGTCCACCACAAACTACGTATATTCATTTGTTTAAAGGGAATTCAATGACTGGTGTAATACTATGACGATTAATTTCTATGTGGCTCATTTACTGTATCGGGAACAATTGTAGTTAATTTGCTTGTTTTGTGTAGATGTTGAACTTTGTACTGTATGTTCTACTTTACACCGGAATTAGTTGGACATCGAATAATGCTTAATTCGTTGATTGATTGAGGAGAAATGGTATTATACTTTAATGAGCAAACCATACAACCATTTAATGACGTCATAACGTCATAAATGAGTAAGACAAAGATGAACCTCGTTTTGGTTCATTCAATTTAGTTCTTAGTTCGGAATTATTGTTTACAAGAAAATGTGACTGTATAAGTACCTATTTTCGTTGTTTAGGCTTACGAAAGATTTTTTTAAGGCTTACAAGGCAATCGAAATATTAATTTCAAAAGTAATACTGAATATTAAATTGGATATATCCGTTTTGAGTCCCTCTGAACCAAAAAGGTTCAGTTCAAGGGGACCACAGGTGTTGTGTGTCGCTTTGTACAATACACATCACTTCGAAAAGTGATATGTACAGTGCCACAGACAACAATGGTGGTCTGATTTTGATGAAATTTTATATTTGGGTACTAATCCATGGATGAGATAAATTCGGTATGTTAGGGTGGTCAGTGGTATCTTCAGGCGTTTCTATTTCATTTTTTTAATTGAAATTTTTTTATAATTTATCAATAAATTCCTATAAAATAACAGAAAAGTTGTTTTTTTTAAATGGCCAAAACTATTGTAATTAAAATAATTTTGTATGTTATAGTAATTATAGTTTCAAACAAAACAGTATACTCCCATCGCTGACATACTGATACCGTTTATTTTACTCAATTAGTACATTCTTTTGAAATTTTAAAGAACGTACATTCTAATAATATTTCAAACAAAACTATTTAATTAATGGATTAATTTACTCATTTTAGGTAGAAACCGATGTATTTGATTTTTATCAAGCCCCAATAATTGGTTGCATTTATCAAAGGAATATCAAAAATTTTAAATAAAAAACAACAAATAAAATTGAAGATTTCTTGCATTTTTCTTTATACTATACTAACAATGACATTTAACGAATTTGAATTTTAAGTATTTAGCATAAAATGTTCATTATATAACATTTTTAACGTAGTGGTTTACTGTAAAACCGAGATAAACTCATGAACATAAATTAATGGTAATATCATTATTTACTTTAGGAATACTAAACAAAACATTGCCCAAAGCGCAACTAATTAATGTAAACAATGTTATCAAAATCTCATTCAAAACTCATACATATTCAACGTTATTGTAATGCAAATTTCTGTCCTATAAACAATAAGTGTTATAGAACATAATGTTTGTTATAGATTGAGTTATATCTCTAAATATAATATTTAGCTTTTCCATCTACTTATTAAATAATTTTCATACGCACAAATTTTATTTATATCACTTATATCACGTCTTTTATTCTATTGTTATCATTATTATTTTTACGTTCCGTAACTAAAACACCTGCCGTCGGAACCATCTTCATGTAAAGTTAGAATAACTATCGATACGTTTCAAGATAAGACATAATAATTAACTATTCATTCTCCGTCTTTTTTGTTGAGATTTTATTTGGCTTAAATTTAGACTATACATAGTTTTACTTTAGGATACAATACTTTGTAAAACTATAACTTTTAGTTATCATCAAAAACCCGTTATCCGACATTTGAAATAAGATAAATTAATCAATATTATGAGATTTATTGTAGGTCTTTTCTGCGTTTTTCATCGCAAGTTTAGGTCTGTTTTCGTTCAATCTAGGTTTATTGGTACCCTTTACCTACCTTTTTCTCAACAGAAAAAATAAAAATAAAAGGGATATATGTCTTAAGAAAGCCAAACAATATATAGGAGGTTAAGCTGCTGAAATTGAACAATCCACGAGGTGCTAAATTTTAAGTGATTTGAACCAAAGTTACCAAATTTTTCTTTTCATTTTTACCAATCAACAATAAATAATGTGTGGCTTCATACTTTATGTTGTACTATGTTTAAAGGCCAACTAAGTCTTAAACCGTATTTTTTATTTTTTATTATATATATAATCATTATTCAAGTGTAGCGTTGAGTAAGAAAACTACACTATTTAAAAATTAAAAGATGTTCCTTATAGAAATCTTACCGGAATGATTAAGTAGTAAAACAATTGAGTAAAAGGCTAATTGCTATAATGTAAGTTGTTTTCTGAGAAAACTTTCTGTTAGCATATTTTTTGTAAACTAACCTTAATCTGGTGTATATGTAGTTTTAAAGATACGAAGAAAATACGCTTTAAGTATTAGCAATACATAAAGAAAAAATCTTGTAACTTTTTTACCTTGTATTTTATAGTAATTACTTAACGTATATGGTTTAAACATAATTTCTAACCGAAGGTAGACGATAATTAAGGAATCTTTTCGTAATCAACACAAATTTTAAATTTATAGTTTTTGTACGATGTGATAAAAGAAACGATGTTTCATTGGGCCATTACAAAAATCGATTTTTCCTACATATTATTTAATTAGCCTTATATACGGTAAAATAACTGACAAGATTATTTATATTTAACTGTCAAACCTTATCGATGGAGTAATTAAGTCTATGCGTTTACGTTTGATTAAATATTGACGAGCATATCAATATCACTTCAATTCCAATTATTTCTCACAACAGCATTTTAGTTTTACTGCCACAAAGTTAATTACTTTATTAACAAAGTAAATCAATTCGTCACTTTTTTTATTTAAAATAAATAAATAATCGTATATATGTTGTAAACCCTTCGTCAAACTTAGTGTACACGTCTACTACAATCGCTATAGCCAGTATGTTTTATGTTTACAAAATACAGGGTAAACCTGCTAAAGTATTGCAATAGCTATTTTTTCTATACAGCACTCCCTTTTATTTTTAAGATGTTTTTTGGGATGGTTCCAATTTAAAAAAATATTCTTTTAATAAATTTGTTTATAAAATATTAGAAGATATTTAGAAAAAAGGTTTTAAGGGAAAAACTTTTGAATCTTTTTCAAGTTTCTGTTTAAAATGTATAGCTTACCTTTTGTAATAATCGAGTCTTTTACAAGAACAATGTAGAATTCTAAGCCTCAGGTGTAGATATACCTTATCTAAAATATAAATAGTAATTTTTCAGTATTTAGATTACAGTTATCTAATAGGTTTCACAACGTTTTAAGTTTAGAGACTTAGTCTACAAGGCAAACTTTCAGCACCGTTAGCCCGGTGTTGCAGGGCCCAACTAACGCCTAGTGACAGCCCAACTTTCGGAATTACTTAGATGGTATATTGGCCTAGGGAAGGTCTCAGACACCAGTGCCAGCTTGATACGGTAAACATAATATTGTTAAAGAGTTTGGTACGAAAACATTGTATGTTTCGGTAGGTAGTCATGAGTCAACTATTAGTTTAACACCATGTATCGACTACGGTTACAAGATATGTGCGGCAGCATCATACTAACTAAATGTATACATTGAAAAATCGAACAAATTCAATAAAAAAAATCATAATTATTATATAATCTGGGTAAAAAACTACAATTGTTCTTAATGGATTGTTTATTTTTTTCGATTTACGATAATTACCTAAAACTTAGTACTCGTCTAACCTTCTTATAGGGATTGCATCTGACGTGGGTATAAAATTTGTTAGTTTAAGACCAATCAAAAAGTAGAAATTCACTTAGTCTGCAGGTTTGCTGCACGGGGCCGTTTATTTCATCATAAATATAAAGACCGGATATGATTAGTTGGAGCTTTTGGAATGGAGAAATTGTCTTTCAAAAGCCAAAAGGCTTGTAAGTGACTTGAGGGCAATTATTTCTAAAAGGATGACCGAGAGCAAGCAATTATATTATATTGGAACCATCTTTTAAATATCCCTGTAACTCGGTTAAGTAGTGTTCTAATCAGACTAGGAAAATCGTTTTTACAGATTCTGCTCTTTTCATCGAAGTAATAGTAGATGTACTTTTAGTTATATCATTCGAAGAGGCAATTTTTAAATCGCAAGTTTTATTTTGTACGAGTTTATATTATTTTTAAATATCTATTAAGCGTTGTTCTTAGGTTAGGACCCAAAGAAAAAACATCCATGGAAAAAGAGGCATAACAGCATACAAATTAGAAATATATAACAAATATGTATCAAAATACCTAAATTACATTTAGAACAGGTTGCAAAATTATTACAAATGGTTTCAGCATCATAATAAATTACTGTTTGCAGTTGTTTTGGCAAGTGATAAGGAAAAGCCTGTACATCAAAATGTACTGTAAGTATAGTTACGGTGCCGTCCTAGTGAACCACAACACGACAGAGTTTATTGTCATGTTTAGAATCTTGCAAAGATAACGTCAACATTCTAGAAAATAAAGCAGTTTACCCATTTCAAATATATAAATCAATAAATTACACCTAACCTCTAGGATCAAGGTGTTTATGAATTTGAAACGTATTCTATAGAAAATCTATTTCAATACAGGCCTAAATAATCTTTAAATCACAATCTTCACAAAAAAACGTTTAATTTTTTTATGTCAAATATTTATTTAATGGCACTCTCTTCACAGAGAATAAAATTGAAGTAAGATAAAATCTTTGTCGTAAAAAATATTTCAAATTTTTGACACTATTATAACTTAATATGATTATTAATATAAAACATTATTGAAAGTCACGCAATATCTTTGCATAATTTAAAACAATATTTTATTTAAAATTAACTTAATTTAAGACTAACATAACTTACTTAAAAAACTGGACCTAGCTAGGCATTTTATAATAGAAAAGTCTAACTTTAGGCTACTTCAAACCAAGATTATGCGAGTAGATTATGTATAGTGTATCATAGGAATGTTGAACGCACCATAACATTGCACTATGTCGACAAAAAGGCAGCTTTGGAAAACAGTTTGCTATCTTATCGGACATAACATAGGTATATCTCTAAAAATTATAATTATAAGAAAACTACATGAATAAATCTATTAAATCTACAAATAAAGTCATGTATTAGTATATATCCATTCACATCAAATAAACATATACTTTTGAATCCTCACAGGATACTTATTTTCTTGTCTAGGTTTCTATTTATTTCCTCGGAAAATATTTTTTTTTTATCTCAAATAAAAACGTGTACTGTACTTCAAGCATATGTTTAAGTTTAAAAACATTTTATATATTTACATGAAAATGATACGTTGGCATTATTCATGTAAAACGTAAATAAATTTTATCAAGGAAGGTTGAATCCGGCTTGATCACAATTGTGAAGAGTCACGGATGGGATGATATTAAGTGAGCTCAAAGCTTAGGTTTGGGAATCGTGCTTTGCATCCTGATTTTATTTGTTTTCCTGGTTTTTAAATTGATTAAACCCTATCAATGGTGGTATTACCAAGTTAGTGAAAAACAAGTTATCTAATTCAATTGTCTTTATTTTAATACCTATATTATGTAGTAGTTTATCAAATACAATGATTTTATATGTGAAAACATCATATTGTGTTATATCTTCATGTCAAGTTTTTACATAATTCACATTTGTTATAAGACACATTATTTTTAGTAATATTTAAAACAAAACTATTCATATTAATATTGAATATATGATTACTTTTATAATAGAACAAATTATGACTCTCATATAAAAGCCTTTGAGGTTTTAATTAAATAAGCTTTAACTTGAATAATTTTGTAAATTTCATTTTATTGAAAGAATCGGAAATTATTGTCATAATACAAGAACAAAGTCAATTATTCTAACAAAAACTTATAATATTTTTATTTTGAAGTAGCATTGCATAATTAAACGTGTAAAACAGTTTTATTAGCTGTTTCATTATGCTGTGTAATCTTTAGCAATTATTGCACTTGTTCCTGGAATGAAATGAATAATTTATTTTGAAACCTTTTAAGGAGTTTTTATTGCCAATATTTTTTATATTTTCTCTCTTGTATTGAAACTAATAAAGAAAATGATGAATTTTTACTGTGTTCTATCTTAACTTAATATGTTATTGTATTGTTTAAAATTTTATATATTTTATATGTCAAATGGAATGTATACATCTCACATACAATTAATCGTTAAAGTCTATTTAAGGTAGGCAAATTCCCTCATTTAATTTGTATCCCTATACCCATTGCATTGAGGGCATTTCTTCCCTACACTGATATTAGAACATTGCCAACCATCCAGAAGCTTAAACAAGTTATGTTACAAACTAGAGGTAACGGTCGTTTAGAACACATTAGCGTTGATAATATAAGTGATTTGAAGTGCATCTCTACAGGAACCATAATACACTTGAAACCATTATGTCTCTCTGCTAGGTGGCCTAAATCGTACTTTTATGTTAAAGTCGATTACGTGGGTGAAATAAGAGTGACAGAGGAGATTTTTCCATGCCAGAAAATCTGTTGAAATCTAACTGGTAGGAAGTGGGGTTTTTAATGAATTTCTTCAAGCTTATCCTCAATTTATGTAAATTGTTTTAGCCTTCTTTTTCGTGTTACAATAAGGAATTACGTGTTGATGTCTAATGGTATTTATTTTAATAACTGTGGTGCAAAAGACCAAAGGCATCCTAAAGATTCGAAAATTACTATATTGTCATTTTTTCAACCAAAGTTTTTAATATATTTATTAGGTGATATAGTTATGAGTATTTAGTAAATATTTGTTTATGTCTTGTGACATGTATCTTGAATTAACACACTCACTCCCACGTGATGAGAGACGTTATATACGTACATGTGTGAATGTATATGTGTATGTATATACGTTATATGTGTATTCCAGCTGGGACTGAACCTGTTAAATAGTTTATTAAATATATTTAAATTTTATACTTTCAACTGTCTTCACGTCCAGTATTGTTATTGTATCTCTATATTTCTTATGTATCACATCCGCATTTCTAAAGCCTATAAATCTCAGATTGTCACGGCGCCAACGCTTAGCCATGATTTACGCTTCAGAATACATCCCTGTGTAAATCATATCTGTGAGAACAAATAATAAATTAATATTATAAGTACATTATTTATCATAGCACAAATTAGACGTACAGATCATTAATGTATGTCAATTTTATACCGTAAAATCTTTCGTAACCCCGATTTAAGTTTAAAAGTATTTTGGTTAGTAATGCAACTGAACGAAAACTGTGTGCTTTGATACCAACGATATTAATTAAAGATGAAAACATAGAAGAATAATGAAACACTAAGAGTGCGTATGTAAAGTAAATAATGTTTCGTGTCTCTGTTGTTCTGGCTGTTTTTTTTTTTTTTTTGTGCGATTAGCTTGTTTTCCTTTAGGAATCATTTCGTTGGGATTTAAGATACTTTATAGGATTATTGTAGGAAAAATATAGATTACATAAGACGAAATTATTTACTGTTTATTTTTAATACCATCATGACTAGGCATACTAAACATGATTTCTGTGCTAATTTTGGAAAAAGATTTATTTTGGAAATAGTTTGAAACAATATAAAATAGATGTATTGTGAGGCCAGGTAATTTTTAAGGAGATGAAAAAAGAACTAGAATAGTGTTTTTTTTTACCGTCCATAAAAATCATTGTATTATTTAACCCAATCATCGTATGCAAAGAATCTGATGTTTATGCAACGAATTTTTGTGTCTGATGTATGAAATAGATAAGTTTGTGTGATTGGGAAGGATAATACTGCATCTAGATGTATATGAGCCTTGACTTATGTATGAGCTATATGACAGAAATGGGACTGGGAAAAGAAATACAATTTTTTAGCATATAAATGTTCAAATTTTCTCCGGCGTTTATAAACTATATTAATAATCTGAGTCAATATGGATTAAATAGAGTTTTTTATAAATACAAACTTAACAACTACAGTGGCATTTTAATCCATACTTTAAACTAAATACTCTACAAACAAAAAATACACTCGCTATTGATAGTCAAAACATATTTCAAACGTCATAGAAAATTTTAAATAAAGAACAATAACCTTACTATTTTATTACAAATGTTTAACCATAGACCAACAAATTCATTGAGACAAGTTTGATAAAAAAATATATTTGTTATTAAAAGGTTTGAGAAAAATTTCATAAAAAAAGCTTACGAGAAATTATTATTCGACAAAACAATTCAAGTATAATATCCGGAATTATTCCTGAAGAAATTTAATAGTATATCTTAATTTTTGTAGTATAGTATATATTTTGTAGTATTTTAAAAGTATATCTTAATTTTACTATGCTCCATTTTAACATTGCAATTACAAATCCATCATCAGTGTAAAGTAATTATCCCCTAATTAAATAACGTCCCCTCTGGATTCTTTATCTGTCCGTGTAAACCTATTAAGACGTTAGCTACTCCACCAGGATAGCTTTTGCTGGACCAGTTCTTGGGACCCCCTCACGTCCCGAGAACTCTACACTTCACTTTGTCAACATTGCTTTACGAAGTAAAGAAGGGGATGGACATGAGTAATGATTTCAATTTTATTATTAGATCATACATTTCCAAACATTTCTTACACAGTTTTAAAACTTTTTAAAGTAGTCGTTACAAATATGCTGAACGAAAGTGTGTCAACACTATAAAAGGCGTTGAATGAATTGGTTAAATTTTAGAAAACGTTCAAATTTTACCAGATTGTAGACATAAAAACATCATACTCCTAAACATACTTAAAGTTAAATACGGCTTATAATGTGTATATTATTTGAAATATAATTTACACTGCACACTACTAGGGCCCATTAACTATTTAAGTAATTTTTAATAATTAATAAGATTTTTTACCTATAATTCACCAACTGAAGTGCCATGACAGAAATATTAGTCAAACATATTTAACAAGAACTACACCCTAACTCTATTCAGCCCAATCCTACTTATACTCCCAAGTACACCAGAAGAGCGCATTTTCTTTCTGTATTCAAGAACCCCCAAATCAATATTTTTTCAAGTCTTGTAAATAAAAGAGTAGTTAGACTTTCACATATCATTTTCGTAGCTAAGAACGTTTAATTTGGCCAACAAAATTATTTAAAAAGACTATAGAGGCCAAAATGTCTATCTTATCAATAAAAATGTAAAATAATTAATAACTGAATATCTTTGAGTAAGAGGGCGTGGAAAGAATATATAGATACCTTTACTGAGAAATATTAAGGAGTTAAAACATAATCCATAATATTTAATTGTACATTTATATCACATAATATTTGCTGTAAAAGCGAATTTTATGATGTAAATTTAATCTGTCATGCTTAAGTCCTACACAAATGAATATTCATAAAGCAGAATCTTAACTTCAGATCGTTATACTTGTTTAAAATATTAAAGCTTCCGTAATGTAAAGTTTTATTTCTTAAGTGTTAATCAATGAACAACTTTAAATTTTAAAAGTGACTTTCTGAAAATAAGCTTCAAAAACTGTTTATACACTTAGTGCAATGTATTTGAATACTAGCTTAGGAATACTAGTATTAGACAATTGCTGTTTTGAGAACATTTAATGCTTCACTTGGACTGATAACCCATTTGAATTTTTGGCTAATAATACTGTGTTTCCCTTCAAAAGAAAAAATTATAGTAGAAAATTAGGCTCCATTTATTTTTTAATTCAAGAAAAGCTACATAATTTTAACTCCTTTAAAATATTTGTGATTTATTAAAACGTTTTAAATTTGTATTACCACCAAGTTCAGCCCTGGATGGTTATTTTGTAGAGATGTAATCACCATGATGCTTTTAAACTAAGTCCTTCAAGTATGGCTCGGTCTAAAAATAAACCTTAATTCGGCACATTTTGCCCAGTGTTGCAAGAGCTAAATAATGCCTAGTGACAGCCCAACTTTGCTAATTACTGGGATTTTATATTGGCCTAGATCCAACCTACGACAGTTACTGTATATAAATGAGGTAAACATTACAGAAAGTCGTTTTAATCTACAACAATTATTATTACTTTTAGTTTTCTTATAATAAAAAATCATACGAACTTAATTAACACTCTCCACAACAACCAGAGTGTGAAGTTTCAGTCGCAAATATTATATTTTAAATACCACTGCAACAGCTGTGAGGTAAATATTTAGTTTGAAAAACATGATTATGTTTCAATTTAATATATAAGGTAATTTTGCAGTTAAAAGTACATTTTTATAGTCCCTTGTCAAATATTTAGATTTAATTATAATCATGTAATCCTAAAATACTAAAAAATGTTATCTTAGTTATATCTTATATCTTTGTTATACATCTTTGTTATAGCTCTGTGATCTTAGTTAAAGCTATAATCGGTGGTAAAACATTGATTTGCTTAGTGTTGATTTTGAAATGTTATTATCATTATGTTAAAATCTGTATACAAAATCCAAATAAAAACATGAGTGATTTCATTCTGACTAATAATCTAAGCAGAATGTGTTTGAAGCATGTTTATATATTTTTTTTTATTTATTAATATTGTATTGTAATACAGAAGGTGCACGAAAGAAAACAAAGAAAATAATATTAATAATTTATGCCTGTGTTAAGTATTACTAAGTCATTACTACATTATAACTTACTTTTGATTCATACTTATTCATTAAAACAAATAAATAAATAATAAAAATAAAAACTCTTACAATTGCATTTTTAAATGATTGAAGACATAAAATGATCAAAATAAAAGATCAAGTCGGATTAAATTAAACAATGCGGTTTCCTGTTTCCAAACAAAACAAAACACAGACTTTGAGGCTTTTCCAGACCCCGCCTCGGTTACACCACATGCTGATTTATTCAACGACGAGCGTTCAAGGAATGTTTATTAACTTAATGAAATGCCTTATAAAACATTTCACCATCATGAGGTTTACCATAGCAGGAAGCTAGATGTAGGTATAATATGTTTAATAGGTGTTTAGAATTTCTTGGACTACCTTATATATTTTGATCACTGTATTAGTAATAAATAAGATAATATTATGCAAGGTTTTGTTGTATTTGAATTGTTGAGGAATGAAAATAATCGCCTAGATAACTTCTTAGGATTATGAAACCTTCCACTATCCTTGAAAGGTCTTTTAAAGGGACATGTCTTTAAGAAATTATGTTGCACAGATATGTATTTCTGATAATTGAATCGCGGTTTATTTGAATTGTATTTGTATATTTAAATATTATTTGTCAATAAATACGTCTGAGATTTCTTGGGCTGGTTGCATTAAAATACAAACCATAAGAACAAACTAGATTCTGAATATAAAAAGGCCAGTCGTTTTCTATAATCGCACAGTTCTCTTGTAAAGACTAAGTCAAAGTTTATTTGATTAAGAAATTCCTTGGTTCTTTCAATGGAGTTTTCCAGTTTGATTCTGAATATTGCTTAACTTTATCAATTACTAAGAATCAGATATCTCGTGAGTGTCTTCTATTTCTTCACGTGAAGATAATTGCGAAATGTTAACGTAAGCTAAAATGTGGTTAGCAATCTGTTAAAAAATAAAATTTGTTTTTAGAAATTTATCTTACGTGGAGCCTTTATTATCTTTTGGTGCATTTATTATTAAGTAAACTCATAGACTCAAGATTATGTAATCCAAGAGTTCCATAAAGTATTTGTAGTTCTAAGATTGCATACTTCTAAATACCAAAATTAGAAGGGAAATGACAATTTACAAAACTGTTACTAAAAACATCTGATGGGAACTTTATTTGCGTTATGTTAAGAAATTAGAGAGAACATATAAAAATATATTCAATGTATAGTGACAGCATGTCAGCCATAATACTATTATGAAGTTTTAAAATTTGTTTGAAATTGTAGATGATTGAATTAATGCTCCAATAATAATTACGGTATTCAGTAACCCAATGATCTTGACACTTATTTCACTGATCAAATGCACTGAGAGGCTAAAGGTTAATTAGGTTTGCCAAGGCCTAAATTATGGTTAACCTATTAATAAAACTAGCTGTTACCCACGGGCTTCACCACGTTTGACATCATAAGTATTAATAAAACTATTGATTGGTTAAGTTAACCTGTAATAAACAAAAAGCAGAATACAGTAATACAAACAAATAATCACACCTGATTTTAATAAGGTAATAAATTGAAAGAATAACAAACAAATAAGCATATCTGAGGTATGTTTAACATTAGGTGTATGAAAAGTTCCCTTTAGAAAGGAATTACGACCTTAAATGACAATTTATGAAATAATGGATAGTTTTGCGCCAGGTTTCTCGTCATGACGAACATTTTAAGTATATGGTTTATGGGGGTGTGACTTGTAGTTTTCTCAAAAGTTCATGTGTACTATCGGCTTTATATATAGATGAAAAAGTTACTTTTAAGGTTTTTCACATTTTGATTGTAAGGGAATTTATTCATATTTTTCATATCTCTGTAGAGCTGAAGGAGATATATCACAGATTGTCACTGCGCCAACACTTACACATGATTTATGGTTCAGTATGCATTCCATGGTGAATCAGAGCTCTGTGGCTTTAAAATGTTATATTGCGTAGACGTTTTCCAGAACCAATGTTAAATACACCCTCGCATTAGTTATTATTATTAGTTATTACTGGATGATTGTTTACAATTACTAGAATAGTTTTATTAAAATGTATTTACAATTGCACTTATTTTACTCAATAAAATATAACATTTTACTAAAAATATTTTTTTTCAACGTTTCGTATGTCAATTCTTATGATTTGCTTGTTTACCGTGTACTGTGAAACTAACACTGACTAACATTTGATTGCACGTTACATCTTCAAACTACCGGTACTTCTAGAAAATTAAAGGTGACTTAATACTTTACTTTATTGAGGTGGCATTTATGATTTCGACTTAATATCTCGATATATCGACTTAATATCTCGATATATCGACTTAATATCTCGATATATTGACTTAGTATCTCGATATATCGACTTATTAACTCGATATAGCGACTTAGTATCTCGATATATCGACTTAGGATCTCGATATATCGACTAAGTATCTCGATATATCAACTTAATATCTCGATATATCGACTTAGTATCTCGATATATCGACTTAGTATCTTGATATATCGACTAAGTTTCTCGATATATCGACTTAGTATCTCGATATATCAACTTAATATCACGATATATCGACTTAATTTCTCGATATATCGACTTTATATCTCGATATATCGACTAAATATCTCGATATATCGACTTAGTATCTCGATATATCGACTTAGCATCTCGATATATCGACTTAGTATCTCGATATATCGACTTAGTATCACGATATATCGACTTAGTATCTCGATATATCAACTTAGTATCACGATATATCGACTTAGTATCTCGATGTATCGACTTAATATCTCGATATATCGACTTAATATCTCGATATATCTACTTAGTATCTCGATATATCGACTTAGTATTTCGATATATCGACTTATTAACTCGATATAGCGACTTAGTATCTCGATATATCGGATTAGTATCTCGATATATCGACTTAGTATCTCGATATATCGACTTAATATCTCGATATATCGATAAATAATAATAATCAAAACGCTTACAATTGCAATTTTAGATTGATTGAAGACATAAAATGATCTAAATGTAAGATCAAGTCAGATTAAATTAAACAATGCGGTTTCCTGTTTCCAAACAAAACAAAACACAGTTTTTTAGGCTTTTAGGCTTTTCCAGACTCCGTCTCGGTTACTTTAGACTCAGGCTTATTCAATAAAAATAAATAAATAAATAATAGTATTCAAAACTCTCACAGTTGTATTTTTGGATTGATTTAAGACATAAAATTATCTAAAAGTAAGATCACGTCAGATCAAATTAAACAATGCGGTTTCCTGTTTCCAAACAATACAAAGCACAGACTTTGAGGCTTTTCCAGACCCCGCCTCGGTTCCACCACATACAGATTTATTCAACGACGAGCGTTCAAGAAATGTTTATTAACTTAATGAAATGCCTTATAAAACATTACACCATCATGAGGTTTACCATAGCAGGTACCATACCATCTCCTAGATAACTTCTTAGGATTTTGAATCCCTCCACCCTCCTTGAAAGGTATTTTAACGGACATTTCTTTAATAAATAATGTTGTACAGATCTGTATTTCTGATAATTGAATCGCGGTTTATTTGAATTGTATTTATACATTTAAATATTATTTGTCAATAATACATCTGAGATTTCTTGGGCTGGTTGCATTAAAATACAAACCATAAGAACAAACTAAATTCTGAATATAAAAAGGCCGGTCGTTTTCTATAATCGCACAGTTCTCTTGTGAAGACCCTTGGAAATAATGGGCACTTGTCAACTGCATGAGCCTTGTGGGAGGCGTTCTAGATCATATTATGTTTAACTATTTTCGAGATGGCCATATCCTTATACAGGGTGATTGGTACTCAGTGTGACAAACAATTTTTGGTGTAAGTACAAATTAAATGAAGTGTGATGATGCATATAAAATGTTCCAAGTCTAAAAATTAGCTTCCCAAAACATTATTTTATGTTTTTCAAAAATAACCACGCTTTTAAACTTAGATTTCTCAATTACCTGTATATGGATTTGAGTAGATAATGTCATTTTCGTGTTCTACATTATATTTTGAATAAGAAAAATAGAAAATGACGGAGGATCAGTTGTAAAAACTCTATTGTAAATAGATTCAAAGATAAAAATTAAGATGTGTGATAAAAATTTTAAAAACAATGGTCTATTGCATTTTTCACACCCTGTATACAAGAACGTGTCAGAATATGTTAAAAACTTTGCCATTTTATAAGCTTTCCAACCATATGCTACACTATTAAAGTTTAGATATTTTTTCGTTTGTTTTAGTGGTTTGAATACCAGAAAACAGGGAACCTTTTTACTGTTTTACTGTTCAAGCTGAAACAAAAATACATGCCGAATTTCTATGTTTTAAATGTTAAAGACACCATGCTTTGTAGTCTTCAAACCACTAAAGCGTACATAAGCAGACATAAAGCTCAGTGGTGTAGCATATGGTTGGAAAGCTTATAAAATGGCGCAGTTTTTAACATATTCCGACACTTTCTCGTATACAGGGTGTGAACAAATGCAATTGAACAATGTTTTTAAAATTTTTATCAAACATCTAAATTTTTATCTTTGAATCTATTTACAATGGAGTTTTTACAACTGATCCCCGCCATTTTCCATTATTCTTATTCAAAATTTAATGTAGAACACGAAAATTACATTATCTAATCAAATCCATTTACAGGTAATTGAGAAATAGCTGTATTAAGTTTAAAAACATAGTTATTTTTGAAAAACATAAAATAATTCTTTGGGAATCTAATTTTTAGACTTGGAACATTTGATATACATCATCACACTGCTTTTACTTTGTACTTACACCAAAAAATTTTGTCACACTGAGTACCAATCACCCTGTATAGACGCACTAAAGGCTCAATATTAAATCTCAATTGGCAATGAAATATGTTTAAGAAATACTAACTTATCAGTTAATATGATGAATAATAAGATTATTGTTTAAGTAAAATGAGGTTTTCGTGCTTTCTGATATTATACACGATCCTTACATTACCATTTTCTTTTTCAGACACAACGTTATAAAAACGCTGGGATACCTTTATCTTGTTAATATTGTTGCTATATTGTCAAAATTGAATTCCATTTACCAGCTTTAATATAAGCTTCTATTTTGTAGACATTGAAGTTACAAATCAGTATTTATAAATTTTCACATTCCTAATGTTGCAGTCTTTAGTAAAATGCATTATTATTTGACTTACTCTGTTTCAAATTGAATCATAGTCATTGAGGTTAAGTGCTTTCATTGCTCCATTGCTTTCATATGGAGCTCATTTTGTAAATTTTAATTTTATCAGAATCATATAGAAAAGTAAGAATACCCTTTTTAACCAAGATAGTTTACAGGTTGCTCCGACACAATCGAGTTGACATTTTACATACATTTTCCAAGATACAGACTGAATGAGGTGTAGTTAAGCGTCTTGTCAAGTTTTAAACATTTTTACCGTATTAGAGTGTTAACTTAAAAACTTTAATTTTATGTAAATCTTTTGTCCAATGTAAAAGAATGTTAACTAAGTCAAAGTTTATTTGATTAAGCAATTCCTTGGTTCTTTCAATGGAGTTTTCCAGTTTGAATCTGAATTGCCTAACTTTATCAATTACTAAGAATCAGATATTTCGTAAGTGTCTTCTATTTCTTTACGTGAAGATAATTGTGAAATGTTAACGTAAGCTAAAATTTGGTTAGTAATCTGTTAAAAAATAAAATTTGTTTTAAATTTTATCTTACGTGGAGCCAATATGGTTTTGTTAAGTTGCGATTGTTTACGTAGTGCATTTTTAATTAAGTAAACTCATAGACTAAAGATTATGTAATACAAAATTCCATGAAGTATTTGTAGTTCTAAGATTACATTCTTCTAAATACCAAAATTAGAAGGGAAATCACAATTTACACAACTGTTAATGAAAAACATCTCATCGGCACTCTATTTGCGTTATGTTATAAAAATACCGATCAAAATCTACTTCTCAGAAATTAGAGAGAACATATAAAAAGATATTCAATATATAGTGACAGGATGTCAGCCGTAGTACTGTAATGGATTTCTAAAATTGGTTTAAAATGGAAGATTATTGAATCGATGCTCCAATAATAATTATTCAGTAACCTATTGATCTTGACACTTATTTCATCGATCAAAAGCACTGAGAGGCTTAAGGTTAATTAGGTTTGCCAAGGCCTAAATTATGGTTAACCTATTAATAAAATAAATGTTGCATTGAAAGTTTTTCACATTCAATTGTAAGGGAATTTATTTATATTTTTCATATCTCTGTAGAGCTGGAGGAGATATATCACAGTTTGTCACTGCGCCAACACTTACACATGATTTATGGTTCAGTATGCATTCCATGGTGAATCAGATCTCTGTGGCTTTAAAATATTATATTGCGTAGGCATTCTCCAGAAACAATGTTAAATACACCCTCCCACTTGTTATTATTGGATGATTGTTTACTATTACTTGGATAGGTATATTTAAACTTATTTACAATTGCACTTATTTTACTCAATAAAAAATTACATTTTACAAAAAAAGTGTTTTCAACGTTTCGTATGTCAAGTCTTATAATTTGCTGGTTTACCATATACTGTGAAACTAACACTGACTAACATTAGATTGCACGTGACATCTTTAAACTACCGGTACTTCTAGAAAATTAAAGGTAATTTAATACTTTATTGTTTGAGGTGGCATTTATGATTTCTAGAATTCTAGGCTAAGTTATAAATTAATAAGTACAATAAATTTAATCCTATAAATGTAATGTTTAGACAATGTTTCAGGCTAAGTACTTAGCAGTATAAATACATAAATATAGATACTCCGCCACTGTTTTGCAATAAACCGTTTTATTTTAAATAAACATTTCAAGGAATGATGTTTTAGAAGTCTAGTTGGGCCTAATGAAATATACTTTATACACATGATTATTATGCATGATTACACTTCATATTTCTAGTAGCCATAATATCAGGATTAATAATAATAGGTAATTAATATCAGGATCAAATTGGAAACTACTGCATCATTCATTAATTCGTCTGTTTGAATATGCATGGAGGATTCCCAATTGCAGATCGTAATACTTTACATCAAATAAGTAGCACTATTAAAGCTTTAAGCCCAAATCAGTGTAGCGATTTTCGTTGATCAATTATTGTATGTTTTGGATAATTGCTTTATATTAAAGGTAGTCTTTTACTTTTTAGGTACTTATTGACACCCCTGGCCTTCATATGAACATGAAAATAGGGTTTGTAAGTTAATAAACAACGTTTCATTTGTCTTTAAATTGTTTGGGTAATTGCCTAAAGTATATATACTTGCAACATATACTTGTCAAATTAGGACATGGTTCTGTGTAAAAACACCATTGTCCCCTTTAGGTACTTGTAGAGTTGATCAGTTGTAAACAAAGTGTTACCTAAAGTTGACATTTTACACACACGACAGAATAAAAAATATATTAGCCTCTAAAACAACCGCTAAGGACATTCATTAGAAAACTGATAAATTGAAATGCACTGAATGTCCTAGTACTATGTTGGCCAAACAGGACGAAGTTTTTAAACAATGTTCAAAGAGCACAATATCTGTATTATCAAATATTTTACACGTTTAATGCTCACTGCATATTGTTGAGAAACGTGTTTTGTTTACAGAGGTTTCTCAATTAGATTAGGTATCTTATTTGTATGGGAAGCATGGGGTGTGTGCCTGGATTACGTAAAATACTTTAAACATTTAACACAATTTGGTATGGAATTTCTGGGATTTACATTTAGTTAAAATATAGCTAGCAATATAGTAGTAATAGTTTATCAGTAAGTTTGAAGAAATGTACGAACATTTTTTACACGTATAATTTGTAAGTATAGTGTGATTTCTTTGCAAACACAGACGTTGAATATTTACTTTAGTGTTTATTTATTTATTTATTTATTTTTTTGTCAAATTATGAAGAAAGTTTATAGGTAAGAGAATGATTATAACAAGCTATAAAGTTTTTCAGTTGTTTTTTATTTTCTTTTAGTAGTTCCCTAATTCATTGGACTAATGTACTTATAAATTATTAACAATATAATAGATTTTAGTGGTAAAAGGGGGTCAATTTTAATAATGCTGCTCTTAGAAATGCTTTTAGGAATAATTGGCTCTTGCAAAGTGCAGTGGGCTTCCGTAGAGTGGCAAAGTCAATTTGAGATGGATAGTCAACGATGGTTTATTGAAGCATACAGAACCAGGTCGAACAGATAAAAAACCTTTGGCCAAGTAATACGGTTATAATCTTAGTAAATAACGCTTGTACAAAGTATTAGAAATATCAACTATACACGATTGTGACATAATTACGTAGACAATCTAGATTAAGTTACACATTACTTCTTTTTCTTCAGATTTGTGTTATAGTAAGTGTGGTACGAATTATAACTATAATTAAATCTCAAAATTAAAATTATTCAGTCTTATATTCTTAAGGGTCGATAAAACTTTCCTATCCATCAGTGTAAATCATTATGGCCTAACAAAAGAAATTAAGTACCGATATTGGCAGGAAATAAATGAAGGATCCGGTCCTATTATAATCATAGATGAACGAAACAGTGTTTTATTAAGTTATTCAGGCACTGGTTTAGCCCCATCTAAATTACTGGGGAAAACTCTGAAAATGTGAAAACAACTACATACTATTCATAACTTTTAAGTATTACGCACTTTTATTCTAAAAATTCAAATGGATTGAATTTTCAGTACAGAATTAAAAATTGTCCTTCTTGTCTCGCTCTTACTTGTATACATAATGTTCATAGTACTAACTCTCACCTTTAAATGTTAATGTACTGTTAGGAATATTTAGTTAAAGCTCTTTTGGTGGACATTTCTTTTAAACAGCTTATTAATAATCATATTAAATTTCATTTGTACTTCTTACGAGTCTTATTTTTAATTAAATTTATCGACAGTTAAGTAATTATTGAAAACTGGTTTTATAAGTATTCATGTAATAAAAATATGACAGCTTCTTTTTGGATTATATCAGTATAAATAAAGTTAAACCAGAATAAACTTAATCTAAAAGGTAAACTTATTCTGGCATCGTTTACTCGTTGTTACAGAGTCCAACTAACGCCTAGTGACAGCCCAACTTTGGTAATTACCGAGATGGTATATTGGCCCAGGGCCAATCTCTGACAGTTACGGTCGGTAAAAGTAGGAAATGAATATTATAATAAAGTTTGATTATTAAATACTTCCGAACACCAAAATCTCTAACGTTGCCCTATCCTACACTTTATATTTTCATCCTTGTAATATAAACATTACGTTTCTGTAAATGCATTAATTGAATGTCACAATAGTTGATACATTTTTTGTAAATATTACTTTACAATGTCGTCAAAATATGTACGAAACTCGTGTTTCATGGTATTTGCGTATGCCAGAGTTTGACAGCATATATTAAATGTAGCAAACTAAAATTTATATTCTCAGAAGTGAAATTGTATATAGAAATTAAACTACGTTACCATCGTTTTCCTGGTCCTGCATGGCCTGAATAACGCCTGGTGAAAGCACAACTTTGCTAACTACTGAGAGGGTATACTGGCCGTGAGCCAGCATCGGGAGTTACCAATAGTTAGTCTTATGTTTTATAATGATGTGTAGAATATAAGTGTTACAGCTATGCCATTGGAGTTTAATGACATGGCTGTAACACTTTTGTGTGTTCTTAATGATATTATTTTATTACTGTTGATTTTGAACTCACATGGCAATATAATAATAAATAGTAAGCAAATAATAATAAATAAATAATCGATAATAAATTAATACAATTACTTTGAATAGTTATCTTTTACCAAAAATACATTATTAATAAATTACCACTACTGCCTATAGTAATATCATATTCCAATCATCCTGAATACAACATGTGTGTATAGTATAAAAATCTTATAATAGTCCAATTATTAGCAATTTATTGGTAGGTACTTGTATACTGTAAACTGGGATCAAATGAAAAAAATCTTATCAGTAAAGAAGAGGGTTAAATATACAAAATAATTTTAAAAAATTAATAAAAAAACAAATGTCATAAGAATTGTTATTTTAAAGTTTTGTTTACAGAAAAAAAAACATTTACTGGACTACATTTAATGGATTTTTGGCGTTTTAAGTGCATTTTTTTTTATTACAAATACGTAAACTTTAAAAAAAATTTGAGATGATAATACTACTGTACTCGTTTTCCTCTCCCTACATTAAACTTACATCAAATTATTACAAAAACGTAACTGATAATCGCTCCATAAAGCGAATAAAGTTTAAGAGCTGCTTGTTAATTTACTTATCAAATGTTCATCAAGGTTAAGCTAATAAAATGCATTTTTAGTGTTAACATTAACATTATTATATTAACATATATTATATACGGAAAGTAAATATTATTACTTTATTTACTATCCGTAAATTTAATAACACGTACAATGCTGATAAAAAATCTATTTATATATTATATCAACATTAACATTAATCTGTTAGCGAATTTGTTTCGTAAGAATATTAAAATCAATATTTTTATCTACAATAATTGTCAGTTATAGTATGTTAATAGCCCTAACGAAAATAATGATGCCTGAGAAAGATGTAAGGTCCTTTAATGTTGTATTTTATTCTCATTTAAAAACAAGTTCTTTTTTCATTCAAAACGATGTTTCTTTATATATTATATTTGTTTCAAATGTAAAACGGGGATTTTTTACAACCGCATTAAAACATTGTTGTTTTTGAATTGCAAAGATTGTTTCTACTTATTCTCACAAATTATTTTAGGAGATTAAAGAATAATGTTAAATTTTTCATGAATCTATGAGTATAATAAACATATTTTAAACAAAATTAACGCACTGTAATATTTAGTGAAGACAACTATTTTGAAATGATAAAATTAGCAACGTAAACAAAGTGATACATATTTCAAATTACATAATATTGCATTTTAAAATACTTTATATACACGCTTCAATTAAAAGTTATGTTAGATATACTTATTATTGCAAACAACAAGGTACATATATAAAAAATTACTTGTAATTTTTAATATTTCTTATTTGAAGTATACCATAACCATCCTAATCTATCATGAAATTTTGGTTAAAATATGTACGGATAAACTTTACGAAACACTTTGATGCAGGAAATAAACATTACAAAAACATTATTTTTTGTTTAAGAATATCAAAAATTAAATTGCTAACTATATTGTTTAAACATGATTTACCTGTTTAAATTATATGCATATCTTTAAAATGTTTGACCAAGCATTTTGATAAATATTTTACTATGCGGAGTTGTGGGGTTATTTGATAAACTCCTCCTTGTGTCTCATTGCCTAAAGCACTCACGTTTCTGGGAATGTATGAAACATTGTATGTTCTGAGTTCTGCGTACACGATATACTTGATAGAAGTACATCCTGGGTATACAAGCACCTCCTAGCATGGCTTGTATGTATACTGTATTTTCTATACGATTAAAAAATTATATAAAAAAGTTGCGTGTATTCACCTGACTTGCATACGCCGTTATAAGATATGCAGATGTTATTTAGCAAAATTATTGTTTTGTTTTGTTATCATGTAGGAAAAAGTTGTATAATTCATTTGCATATCACCAGGATTGCGTTAATATGACAACTAATGGTTAAACATACCTCGTCAGACAATCCTTAACATGTAGTGTCGAAATTGATTGCTACATATGTTTCGGTGGCTATTTAAGCATCTCCGCCATCTTCAGGCAAACAAAAGGATTGTGTCGTCAGAATAAATAAAACACACATTTTACACAAAACATAAAAAACTGTAGTGATAGGCCTATCAACTACACGTACTGACGAGGACATGACAGAAGCAGACTCAAACAGTGCGTGTAGTTGATATGCATATCACTATAGTTTTTTATGTGTTGTGTAAAATGTGTGTTTTATTAATTCTGACGACACATCAAGTGGATCCTTTTGATTGCCTGACGATGGCGGAGATGCTTAAATAGCCGCCGAACATAATATGTAGCAATCAATTTCAAAACTACATGTTAGGAATTTCTGACGAGGTATGTTTAACCATTATTTGTCAAAATATTTTTACATAAATACTGCATTTAGTAATATATTTTAGCATTTATTAGCTTATTTCAATAATTCCTACAATATTTCCATTTAATTTACTATTTGTTCTATTTATATAAAATTTAATCAGGAAAAACGTATTCGTAAAATGTATGAACATATTTTATGTTCTAAAAAAACACTTTTGATCCTTTTGAATAAACAAATGTTTATACAGTATCAGAAGACAATTTGTATACGCTAACTCTTTTATAAGGTTTTCTTACGATTTGAATATCAATTTTACTTTTCCTGCTAAGTATTTCTTTTACAAACACATATTATTCTGTTCAAACATAATTTTCTACTCAGGGAAGCATGACGAAGGCATAATATCCTCTCAACATAAAAAGGCTGGTCGTTTTCCATAATCGTGTTGTGCTCCTATATATTTTTTACTTCCCATTTAAATTAATCTTTTCGCAACTCAGTCTACGCACAGGCCCTGCCTATGTAGACTTTTTCCTTTCTTATAGAATGTATTTTTTTTTTTACACTTTCATTTACTTATTTCTACAGTATATAATTTTTGTTTTGTTATCTAGTTAGTAATATTTTGCTGTTTCATATTTAAGAAAAGAAAAAAATACAATGTACTTGTCTGTAAATAATTTATGGGAAATAAAATATTATTTCATTTCATAATATTATTTCATTTCATTTCATTTCATTTCATTTCATTTCTCTAAGAAAGGCTTTTAGATATAATTGGCTCATGTCACTTACAGGCACCATTCTTTAGTAGGCCTTGAAATCAAATTACCCACATTCCGTAAATATCTTTAGACGATACATATTATGTGACATCTAAATATATGTAGCTCAATCACATGACACTTTAATTATAAAATCATACAAACAAACTACGTTTTGTTTTTACTATTACTTCATTAATACATTACTAGTTTCAGATATGTTATTAAGTGCATGTCTATTGACAATACTCTATTGATTTATAAGCACATAAATAACTTTTTAAAAGCAGGGTAAATGTTTGTTCAATGAGATTCGTTTAAATTCAGAAAATGCGCATAATTTGTTTATTTGTATGAGATTTATTTACAATTTTTCTCAATTAAAGCTACGAAAACTTTGATCAAATTCATTTTTTAGCAAAAAAAGGTGGTAATGTTGTAATCTTCCTTCGGATCTGTATTCTGTTAGTTATTTTGGTTTTTATCGTTTAAGACGTAAGGGAGAATGTAGATTATCTGTTATTATCATTATCTGTTAATTTAGAAACCCAAAATTATCATTATAGACCTACTTTTGTCAGTAGGCCTATATGTACCAGGTTTGATAGTATTTT
Source organism: Macrosteles quadrilineatus (assembly GCF_028750875.1). Lineage (NCBI taxonomy): Eukaryota > Metazoa > Arthropoda > Insecta > Hemiptera > Cicadellidae > Macrosteles > Macrosteles quadrilineatus. The sequence goes on from NW_026542597.1 coordinate 65,091,819, forward strand.
GCAAACAACCAATAGGCCTACTTAGTTTTCATCGTTTTTACATAATATGTAGATTATATTCTCGAGTGTTGACACATTTGCTTAACATGGATTACTGGACAGTGTCCAAGGTTTTTGCTACAATGCGACATTTGAAGATGTTATAACTGTGCTCTTACCATAAATATTGTACGATGTATAACCCTTAAACAATATTAATCGATACATACTACGATAATTTTTGTAATAAATAAATACCCTCGCCACAGCAAACCTGCAGACTAAGCGAATTTCCATTCACCTGGCTAAATTTCTACTAAAATATTCCCTTAAAAGTGTCAGATTTATTTTATATTTTAATAACATTTAATTGAATGAGTACCTAGGTTTGCTGCTACAGGGGGTGTATTGAGGTATGTTTTTTTTTTTATTGAAACGTTGATAGCTTAGCATGAAATAAATAAGATGGCAAAATTCCGCATGGAAGTGCAAAAATAGCAGAAATTCGTTAACTATACATCTATAATACACTATATTATTACCATGTTCTACAATTTAATACCATACGGCCCATAACTGAAAGCCGTGCTTACCCCCAAGAAACATAAATCATTGGATCTTTGAGGTGATGAAAATTTCCTATCTTCTGTATAGTTCCTCCATCAAATTCCCTAAGACTGTTCATCCAGCTTTAATTATGAATCTAAATAAGTATTTAATTAAGTGATTTATGTGTAATCTTATAAAATAGAAACTCGATGTCAAAATATAACAAAATATATAGTGACGAATAAATAAATGAATAAATAAAAAAAAAATTACTTAATTAAATTATTTAAATAAATTAATTTTATCACCATTTTTTAAATACATTTTTCATCTGGTTTAAATCTTTTAGCATAAAATATCTCACAATCCGTTTTGGCATGAATACGGAGTAGGGTGAGGATAATAATGTAGCATATTTATTCGAAAATTATATAAACAATAAAAGTTTTATACTAGAACGGAACATGAATTTGCAATTCATATTTTGAACAAAATTTTACCACAATGTCAGCCACACAACAAACCTATGTATTCCTTTAGGAGATGGGCCAGATGGAAAAGTCTTGTAGTCAGTTGCTTTTTATGTACGACACTTCATCTAGATTTAACTGCATTTCTGATTGCATTATAACTTTCCTTATACTGTTTTAGTTGTGAATCTACTCAGTACGTCAGGTGTGAAATATGAATTGGGGGAGCGAGCTGGTATAGTGGTTAGAGCAAGGGATTCCGGTCCCTGGGGTCCTGGGTTCAAATCCCGCCAAATCACCAATGGATTTTATCTAAGTGATATTGCCGTAACCCCCAGGTATATCCTGAAGTAATGTGAAAAACAATTCCGGGCTCGTGCCTAGCGTCCTAGGACAAATAAATTAACGTCCCAGAATGTTATGGTGGTACATTAAAAGAAAAAAACAAGTACGTAAGCGCAGCAGTACTTAATCGTTGCACATTGAAATAGGCTTTAAACTATCTTTGAACTAGTCTGTATTTGTTTATTTGACTAATATTATTATTTAACCATTGACTGTAGTCCTTGGTTTAATGGAAGTACGAAACTGCAGCATATGTTTTAAAACTGTGCAAAATTGCATAGTTTTAAACTAAGGTTGTAAATCTTTTCGTTTGATACAAATTTAAAGGAGAATATATTTTAGTTTACACAACAAAAGACAGTCAAAACACCAATGTTGATCATAACTGAGTGTAGATAAGAGATATAACAGTTGAGTTTAATCAAGTTTGAAGAAACTTTCAACAATGGATAGTGATACACTGGCTTAATAGGTTAAACCAACAAAACAACTCAAGTTTGCCATGTACACAAACATATTAACCCAGATTGTTCAGCATTATAAAGGCAACACGTTTATGAAATATGTCAAACACTACTCTTAACTGGTATAGGTACGTTTTGTTTAAATTTGAGAAAAAAGTATACGTTATCGCAGTTATGATTTATTCTAGTGTTACAAGGTATATTAGGCTATAACTATTTAATTTATAAATTTTCAGTTTTTATTTATTGGATTTAAATGATAAAAAAACATAACTCTGTTAATAACTGTTGTCTTTCCATATTATGGAAAGGCAACAGTTATTAACAGAGTTGAAGAAAAACATTTAGTAAAAATACATATCAAGGCAACATAAGTTACCTACTTTTCCGTGCTCTCATTTTTATATTGGCTGAAAGAGTAATGCAGGAATTGCGCCATAAATAGCACATTAACACATACAATCTGAGGATTACTAGCTAAACTATTCATTTAATGTTTTATAAACAACAATCACAAATTTATGTTTTCCAATAAGAAAGTTTTGTAGAGTAGATCTCTTGACGTTTGCGCATTGTTTAGTTATAATATTATGCATGTTTTATAGTTTTATTTTACAATTTAGTTTGGACAAAAGGGAATTTGTTTTAGGATTTTGATAAAATTTGCCAGTTAAAACCACAAATGCTCAGATTCTAATTTACAAACTAAAAAAACAACAATATTTCATAAACAGCGCGCATCTAAGCCGGCTAGTAGGCTAGTCACTCACCTTGTGTCAACAAGTTTAATCTCATTTCTGTGTAAATAATCGAAGACATTATTTCATCACACAGAATATTTATAAACATTTCCATATAATCATCGCTAATGTTTTTTTTTTTTTTTTTTATTTCAACCCAAGCGAATGCGTATTTTTATTTTAATTATCTGGCATTTAAAGTATATGGTTTCATTTGGTATGTATTCTAATTTTTTTATTGAATCATATTGCCCTAGAGGAAAATAAAGGTTATTGTTGTTTTAAGGAGAGTCCATGGATACGTGTTCTTTTTTACTGTAAACAAAAATCAAAATGTTGAATCAGATGTTAGATTTGTTTGCTGTTTCTTTTTGTTTCTTTTTTTATATTGCTGTAAAACGAAAGGATATTGTAGTACTATAATATTTTGTGGGTATTTGATTTACATACAAAATGTATACATTTAATTTTTAAAGATTGAACCAAATCGTAATATCTCAACAAAACTTAAACATATGTTTGTTTATCCTTAAAGTAAAACATATAACGAATAGCTTGGGTATCAGAATCAGCAAAAACAATCAGAAACTCTAAAAATATTATTGATATATTTACTGAATATAACGATAACCTCAAATTTAGGCGTGAACAAATCTGTGTCGTCTTCAGCAGATGAGCCACCCTCTAGAATATATTAGGTAAGATTTATTGGTGACGAGACAAGTTGTAAATCAAAACACTTCCTAACCAGTTGCTTTGCCTTGTAATTTCTGTGCGTCACTATCTTTACAACAAACCTATAGAATAAATTTGGTTTTTTGCAAAGGTTTAAGAAAATCATACGCTGCTTAAAAATATTCAATATATTTATTTACAGGTGTGTGTAAAAACTCGTTAACTGCATACAAATTTCTTCTCGAGCCCGGAATTGAAACTAGTAAATAATGATTTTGATATATCACTGATCATTCCCCTTCTGAAATAAGCACTGGTTAAAGTTGTATTTTGGATTTTATATTGCATTGTACCAATGTTTGGTCTAAACCCGCAGTAACCCTCAAAGTTGGTTGGAACTACCAAAGTTACCTATGACAATGCATATGGCCTGGTAAGATACCCATTATTAGTGTCAAGTAATATATTTACTTGTAATCTTTGTATGCGATGTCTAAGCAATGTTTTTGCACATAATCAGTTCAGGATTTTGAGCCTTAGGTGTATTTATATCTACGAATTGCTATGCGCAGTCCGTGACCACGCGGCTTGAATCAATTAGTAAAAACGGAAATGATTCGCAGACGTCCCACATTTACGAATTTAAATTTACATTTTAGACCTAAGGGAACTTTTTTTCGACACAATATGATAGTTGATTTGCAATTTTTCTGATGGCTGATTGTCTGAGATAGACCTACAGTTATACGACTGGTTTATGACAATTCCTTACGTTATACAACAGAAGATTCACCTTTTTGAATCGGTGTAAATCCTGTTTGACAAATAGTCAAATCTAGATCTTCGAGTGATGACCGTGTCTTAAAAATTGGTGAAACTTAAGTCCGTAGTTTCGGATGCGTAGCAGCTATCAATCTTCAGGGCACCCTACGCTTCAACTTAGTGCAGCAGCTGCTATGCATCCGAAACCTATGCCTCTAGTTTCACTCTTTGAACGACGCTTTTTGATAGGCCTATACAGTGACCGTGGAAGTCTATCGTCTAGACTAGGTTGAAAAAGTCCATTTCAAGGTATAACTGTCATATTGTGCATATGACTGTTATTATTGAACATGAGATTTATTTCTTGTTTTGAATAAATCATCCCTACACGTTGCCCAGGTCGTAGTGTATTGGTCGATAAAAGGCTCTCTATTAGCAATAGGTTTGTAAAAAATAAAATTTTTACATAACTTATTAATACTCATAAGTATTAACAAAAAATCGTTTGTTGTACTAAGGAAAATGATTTAATATACTGTATTTGGAAAAATAATCGAACTCCATCACTATATACAGATCCTTGCAAGTATTTTTTTGCTTAATAAAAGAATAATTGTATTGTAAAACATATTATAGGTTGATAAATTATTATTGCTATTATTTCATGCTGTAATTATCATTATAATTATTCAAAACTACTATTTTCAAACAGTTTACTTTTTATTCACACTATGATTCTGATTCGAATTTCTCGTTCAAATAAATACAATCATGAAAGACTCATTTTAAATCTGATTTGATATATTACTTGATCATACCCGCAAGTTAAAAGCTGGACTCACCTGAAACAGAGGAAATAAATTAATCGTAGTAAATATATATTGTTGAGGAGGTTTGTCACACTAGGGATATCATAATAAAATAACTGATAATAACTAATACATGTATGTACTGTACCCAGATTTTTTGTGCTTCTAAAAATCCAATAAACGTTTGAACGAAAAATATAATCAATTTTGGACTTGACTCCGTCGACTTGGGAAAATAACCGTCTTAACGTTGATGACCAATAATATTTATCCTTAATTGATTAGCAATCTTCGTATATGATTGAGTACATGCGTATAAGAAATAATGAAAGCGAGATTTCCAGTTCAGTCATAAATGGTTATTATCAGTTATATTGCTTATTATAGTCAATGTATTTCACACAAATACTACAACCATAAAGCTGCTTTCTGCGTATTAATGAAGTCATTTCGAAAATACAAATCAAAGTTTAAAAGAAAATAAAAAATGACCTCTGTCTGAGCCAGGATTGAAATACTTCCCTTCTGTCTTTATATTAGGTCATAAATTCATCGGTAAGGGAGAGCAATGTTTCTTCTAACTTTTTCAGAGTTATAATCTTATAAGAAAAACTTGCCTGAGATCGCATTATCCATATTTATTTGCACCACAATGCCAGTGATTCCGTCTTTTACTTCTTTAATTTTCATTTTTGATGTTTTTGCCTCCTAATCACAATATATAAATTATTACTAGAGGTTAAAATACCTTATAATCCGTCAGTGTGATCAAAAAGTCGCCGATGAAAGGCAGGTTGCCTTTCATTTGGATATTTATATGCTGTTGCTATCAAGTAGCTTATCCATTAATAAAGGCAGGTTGCCTTTTATTTCATCGGTGACTTTTTGATCACACTGACGGATTATAAGGTATTTTAACCTCTAGTAATAATCTTTAATTTTTACTGTAGTTAAAATCCATATGAGTAAAATTTTAACTTATATGGTAACGTTCAGTTTTGTTACAAGATATTATGTTATAAATACGCAATGAATGGATGTATCGAAGTTAAACGTACTACGCTTACTTTGGTGCATAAACATACATATTGGTTTTATTAAAGGAATATTTCAAAAAGGCATGCAGATTTGCAGCGAAAGGTTGGATGTAATATCTTTGTAGAAAACCCTTCTATCTATAGTTTTAATAAGAAATATTTCCCTGTATTGTTTCATTTGCTATAAACAAGCAAAATACTGACAGTACTGATTATACTGATAGAACTGATTATACTGATAGTACTGATTATACTGATAGTACTGATTATACTGAGAGTACTGATTATACTGATAATAAATACTGATTTACAGTAAATAATTTATTTTATATAACAACATTTAGTTTGAAGTTTTTCATCAAAATGTAATAGAAAATTTTCTATATCTCAAAATTGTAGATAGCAGACAATAGGTTTTTTGCTGATAAAACCTCTTTCCCCGAGCACGGGCTTGTAGTCCATCCGGGGAATAAAATTATTTGTATGTCTGATCTGTATCTCTTGTATACGCTTTTATGTTGAATCAAGTGATCTTGAATTAGAATTTGATTAGTGGTTTTTGGGAACAATTAAAAATCAAACTCAAAAATATGTTTAGTGTGTGTGTGTTATGTTACTCAAAATATATGTAAATATATTCTGACTTTGCCTGAAAATCAATTATTATACGTTTTACAACTTTTTATAAACTGGGTTTTTGAGTATTTTATATATTTAGCATTACTAATAAAAGGGGAAAGAGTTCGTAAAAGAGTTAAAATCTATATATAGATGTATGTAGTGACGTTTTTGTATTTACAGTTTTTTGCTCGCTAATCTCAGGGTTGAAACATTTAGCTTACAAGGGTCCCTGGACGAAGGCCAAGGTGAATGCTCTAATGTGACTGTACAATGCGATGAATCTGCGACACACACAAACTACGCATCATTATATGTTAACGTTATTATATCATAGGCAATCTTTAATAATTTAAAAGTTTAATAAGGAAACGGGTAGCTTAGAGTATCTTATGCCATTTGTCTTTAATATACCTTAATAGGTACCACACTGGATGAAATAAGTAGGAAATAACTGTTATCCATTAAATGAAAAAGCGTGGATGCAGTACATGTTTTAAATGATTAGTACCTTGAAAATGGGGAGAATATATACAATAATCTACTCTAGTATTCTAAAAATAAAATCAGAAATCAGCTAATGCATTGTAGTAGTATTGGGTATACACTCAATGCTAGTAATAAAACCTTTATTATGTTCGAACATAACCAATTCTAGATATCCGAGCGGGTTAACTGCTCACCTTCAAATCTAAAGGTTGCTAGATCGATTCTGAATGAGACCATCACCAGGCTCAGACGCAATTTGTCCTTGGTTTGTCAATGAAAGATGATATACAACAAATGGTCAACTTTGGATGGCAACAAGATGAGGGTACTGACCTTTTCATTACAAAACCCGAACCCAATATTCAATAAATTCTCTAAAAAACCATTATAAATATGACCATATTTTAGGACAGCCTACAAATTGCATCTACATTAATGCAGCATATATAAACTATAAAATCTTCTTTACCTCAATATATCATACTGTAGGTGTGGGCAAGAGTAATAGTGAGCTGGTCTAGTGGCAGATAGCGGGGATTTGGCATTGAACGTCATAGGTTCAAATCCCGCCAGTCACAAAAGGATTTTATCTATGTGATAGTTTCACAACCCTCTCTAGCCTAGGATAATGCGTAACGCAGCTCAATGCTAGATCCTAGCATCCCAGTTGTAAATATCGAACAGAAATATAAAAAAGTTGGTTAAGGTAGTGTCATGACAACGACAAAGTCTGCAGATTCTGATTGTCATACACCATTGCACCTCGACAGGGCGTGAAAGATAAGACTAACGACTACACAGAACTCGGCACATTTCGTATTTTTGTGATGTTTTAAATCTAAAGAAAAATATGCAATATAATTCGTATCGACGCCTGTATTACGTGAAGAAATAAGCAATACAAAACATTATAAAGCTTTACACTATAAATAGTCTAGTTATTTAATGCTTAGCGTAACTAGTCGGAATTTATTGTAAAGACAATATCTATTATAATATACTTTAATGATCATGACCATATCGTTGTTACTAATTATGACGTTATTATGACAATTGCAAATCTAAACTGGTGTTTTATAGTATCGCATTTCTAAAGCAAGTTTCAATACTGTTTACGTAGACTAATAGTTGGTAACAAGGTTTATGACAATTACTCTGATTCCTACGTATCAAGACATTCAATGTAACTTTAGATTAATTAAGTTTTCTACACTCAAAGAACAAATCCAGTTCACTTGTATTTTAATAATGTGTTTTTTTAATCCTTAAAAAAATATAGACATAAAAAGTAAAATAAATAGAAAATAAAGAACATTACCTTGTGAAGTAGGTTCAAGTAAGGAGCAAAAGTAAGTTATAATTTTACCCACACAATAAATATAAGTCTTCTCCATAGAGACAGTTGGATGGAAAACTGTTGTCGTCAGTTGGTTTAATGTAGAACTCTGTCTGTGCTGCTGAAACTACAAGGCTTTTAGCTTCTCCTTTTAACTTGTTTTATGATTAATATATGTAATAACCACTGGTAATAACCGATATCTGAATATTTATAATTGGGTTAAGTGGGTGTTATAGTAGTACCATAGATGTGATTATGAGTTGAAGAATTTGAAATATAAATTGTAGCTTTAGCATTTAGTGTAATCAAAGGTGATTAGTAATAAACACAAATATATGCTCAAGATAATAAATAAATTTGTGTAGATTTAGAACGTAAAAGTATATTTTTCCAACGTTAAGAGATACGAACAGAATAATGATCAGGGATCATTAAAAATAAACAGTTTTTAAGAAAATATTTAAAATAATAAAAAATATTGATAATGGTTTGAATACATTTTCCAAAAAGGGTTAACCTTTATAAGCTTAAATCAGCAATATAGCATTCTTTTGTTATAGATACACAGTTTACTAAACCGAAATTTCCAGCAGGCTTATCACAAGAATTGATTTGTTTCACTTGTTGAGCTTTATCATATGTTGATGGTCTTTTGGTTCTGAATTATTTCCGAGGGTTATGTTCCAGTATATAAATATGATTTAAAATTGTCACTACCATATAATAAAAATACCCCCGCCACAACAAACCTGCAGACTAAGCAAGGATGTTCAATTAATATATTGAAATAGTGTTAGGTTTAACAAGTACCAAGGTTTTCTGCTAGAGGGAAGGCAATAATATGTTTTTAGTAAAATATAAATAGCTTACTATAAAATAAATGAATTTACCAAGTTTCATCAAAATACATCCATAAACAAGCAAACTACAACTGTTTACTTATTCTCCATACTAATAACATAACAATTTAAAATTACATATTTTTAAATTTTCTCCGTAACCAAAAACCGTAGAAAAACACTTCAATATACTAAATTGTATGTTTTTGGTTTTTTTTCAAAATGGCTAAGAGAGAAATCGGAAAATTGTATGTTTTGAGGGTCAAAAATGAGAAAAGCCAATTTTCAACCCATAAATCACTTATAAATCCCGTTCTCATGATCCAATTATGTTTCCGGTTCTCCTGGTCTTACCATGAGAACTACGGTAATAGCTTATTCCCTTTATGGGAAATTTGCTAAAAAGGAATTGATAAATTAAACAATAGTGTTGTTACAATTTGTAATATGTTTTCTTTCTATAACAGCAACAAATTAAACCAAAGGCAAAAATAATAAGTATATGACACAAACGAGATAACATCTTGCGCATTAACCCAATTCAAATATTGGATGCGGCTGCGATTTAAAATTTTCATTGGCTAAGATAATGTTTTTAGGTTTTTAGTTAATAATGTTTTGTTTCCAATGTGCAAGGGAGTTTAGAGTTGCACCATATATTTAAACTTTCCTTCGAACTTATTTTTATTGAGGTTATTTTTGGTCGGAAGTGCATTGTTAAGTTTTAATGCTTAAAACCAAATCAGAAGGTAAACTTGAGTTCATAATAGTAATTTAAAATAATAGTAATTCAATAAATAAACCTAATACTTGGATTGGGTTTATGCAAAACTCCATACTGTGTTGCACGTTAGATTCACAACAGAAAAATTCACAACAGATATAGCATTAGATTTGTACTTGGGTACTCAGTTGTCAATATTGAATTTTCAATGTTTGAAATTGTATTTAAAAAATTCTTATATTATTCTTATGGAGAATAAGTAAACTGTTGTACTGTATTTTGCTTGTTTGTGAACATAATTTGATAAAATTAGGAAAATTTATTAATTTCATACTGAACTATTAACATTAAAAAAAAACACTTTTTTACACTCCCTGTTGCAGAAAACCTATGTACTCGTTAAGCCAATGCTATTTAAATAGGAAATAAATGTGATAGTTTTAAGGATATATTTTAGAGTAAATCCAGTAAAATGGAAATTCGCTTAGTCTGCAGGTTTGCTGTGGCAGGGTCTTTTCAAATAGCAACCCCTATTGAATAACCCCTCATTTCGAAGGGTTTGTCTAAAGATATATGAGTAAAATTATCAAACCCGAGGTAAATGTTTTACCCCTAGCCTAAATGGCAGGTATTCAAAAATGTAATTTACGTAATAAGCACCCATTCCACAAATTTGAATGATAATTCAAAGTTTGCAATGTCTTAGGGAACCGAATTGAGAAACCTTAACTGTATAGCTCTTATGAAACTAAAAATAATTATTTAAATTAAAATACCCTTAGGCTGTCTGACTAAAAAATTGTGGCCCAAAACGTTAATTATAGCTAAAATTATGAGTTTAAATTTAAGAAAAAGTAGTTTTGAAAAAAATTGTAGAATTTTACAATAAAAGGAGAAATAGGTCAAATAAGAAATTGGAATTTTATAAACCATTCAAATGGCTCTGGCTGTATAGAGTGCAGAGTGCAGATGCACAATGTAGATTGTAATGATGTAAATAAAGTCGTTTTTGACCGCCATGTTGTTTAGGATCCATAGTTTTCTAATCATCTTAAATAGGTAATTTTTTGAGTGTGACAAGGTCTATAAAAGGATGATCACTCAATTCAGTGTCCTATGAGATTCCAAATTTTTAATTGTTGGATTGGGTACTTTTTCACAAAAAACTAATTTTGGAATGCCCGCTTTTGGCCTGGGGGTGATTATCTACCTCGGGTTTGCCTCAATGTGTTTATTTTGACAAAAACAGCAAAATTAGAGGTCACTCAATAGGGGTTGCCAATTAAAAAAAAAATAAGTCGACACCTAACCTCTACCATGCTGAGGGGGGGGGGGTTGAAGAGTGTTTTTGACATGAAAGATCGCATATTTCTATTAATTTCGGTTTAAAAACACAGATTTGTTTCCATACTTAATTTATTTATTGTATAAGGAATAAGCTATTACCGTAGGTCTCATGGTAAGACCTGGGTCTGTGATTGATTTACTTTTTCGTTTTTATGTCCCCAGAAAAAAAAACAACGTCATCAACAACAAACAAACAAAACAACAACAAAAACACCATCCGTTCTAATTAAATAATATTTCATATTTATATCATTTAATATTTGTCAGTCACCTCACCACAGCTTTAACCTCAAGAGGAAAGTTGACTTACCCATTTCAAGATCAAGAAAAGAGTGTCATTAAAAATCCAGCCATTCTCCATCTGTATCCATCTATTTGGATTTCTTCCTGATTCAATTAAGTGTAAAAGTTATTTGTAAACCTAGGACGGTTTGTATGTATATTTTGTTACTATATAAAACAATCACCACTCTAGTATTATTATATGAGCTGAAACATGGAAATTGAATTAAGAGGAAGAGTGTAAATTAATAACTTTTGAAAAAGAGATTCTAAGAAAGATGTATTGCCTAATTTTTAAAGTAATAGAAGACATACTAGGAAATTGAGAGAATTCTACAAGGATCCAGATGTGGTTTGTGACTTTAAATGTAGAAGAATAAGATCGGCTGGGCACGTTTTGAGAAGAGAGGAGGCTATTGTTGCTATTGTTGTAGAGTTATGGTACAGTACAGGTACAGATTCAAGATTGATCAAAATCAAATATAATTATTTGTTAGTCTTTGTTTTTAATTAACAGATGTTTTATATTTTAATTTATTTAAACAATGAGAAGAGTTGTAAGGATTTTTAAGAGAACAAAACAATCAGTTCTTTATCATATAATATTAGTAAAAGTTCTTTATTTCACACTAGTTCTAACAGTAGTAATATGAAACAAATCTTAATTAGAAATCCCGAAGGAAGATAACCAAGAGGAAGAACAAAGGAAAAGTGGTTGAGCCAAGTAAAGGGAGACCTGGAGCGATTAGAAGCAACCGAGGAAGAGAAAGATGGAGGGGTGCTGTTAGTGCGGCCAAATATCTCCTTTGATATGCGTGGCTATGGAAGTAAGTACAGTAAGTAAGGAATAATACGGTGTTTCTTTGTTTTTTAAATGTAAATAGTATGAACCAATTTTTTATGTGTATCTTTATTTCAACCGGTCATATTAAATTCATCATGTTTAATTCTAGTGAATTTGCCCTGCACTTTTCTGTATATTTATGGTAATAAGAAATTCAGAATCTGATTCTGAACCGGTTTTCAATTTGGATCTCAATGTTTTTCATAAAATGTAAAAAACAATACTCTGTTGTTAGAAAAAAAGCTTTGTACTTTTTTTATTTGATATATATATATATATATATATATATATATATGAATTGTTGAGTAGTTTTTGTGAATACAATAGATTAATGGCAATTGAAGAGAAACTTCGGAGATATGCAGAACATTCATGCATGGCGCTGTTGCAGTAGTTGCAGAAGCTATTATATTGCAAATTCATTCAGTAAGCACACAAGTAATAGACACCTAATGCTTACAATCTTGAGCACATAATATTAATTATAACATATACAGATTGTGCAATTGCCATATTCTTCGTTTAAAGTAGTTCCTATTGAACAATTAAAATTGGTTTCCCTATTTTAGCCACAAATACTTGTATTTGAAGGACTTGTATGAAAGAAAAGTAAGATGTGCGATGATGTAAGACTGAAGATGTACTCTAGAATTTAATATATGGATAAACCGTAAAAGAAAGATATTAATACGTTCTAACAACACTTAAAATTATCAATGATTAACTTAAGTTATCAATAACAAACAACGTCTGTTGGAAAACGTTTTTATTCAACGAATAGGGGTATTTTAAATGTTGGACAAAGGTATCATGCAGAGTATAAAAAAATAAAGTTTTCCTTTTATGTGTTCCAGGTAAGACAAGTGTTTGTAGTGTTCCTGAAATAATAAATAACAGTTGTCTTTCAAGACCTTCAACACGTGATTTTAAACAAATATATAATAAAAAGTAGCCTTTTTTCTCCCCCTATAAACAGTAAATGGAGAAAGTAATACTGTTTCGTCTAAGCTTACGAGTTTGAGTTTTAGGGTGGATATATCCGTTTTGAGTTACCCTGAACCAAAAAAGTAGTTCAGTTCAGGGGGAACACAGGTGTTCTGCGTAGCTTGCACAGTCCTTGCACTTTGTAGTCCATAAACTTTTAATATGTTCAGCCCACTTCAGCCGACGGTCAAAAATTACACCCAAGTATTTATATGAAGCATTTATATAGAATTTATATGTAGGATTTATAAAGTATTTATATAGTAATTATAAGTTCAAACAAAACAGTATAATCCCATCGGTTACATATTACTGATACAGTTTATTTTACTCACATTCTATTACGTTCTATTAGAATTTTAGAGAACCAAATTCTAAGGATATTTCAAACAAAACTATTTAATTAATGCACATTTTAGGCAGAAACCGATAAATTTGATTTTGTTATCAAACCCCAATAATTAGTTACATTTAAAAAAGTAATATCACGTATAAAAATTTTAGATTTCCGGCATTTTTCTTCATAATATACAAACAAAGATATTTAACTAATTTGCATTTAAAGTATTTAGCATAAAATGTTCATATTATAAAATAATTAACGTATTGGTTTACTGTAAAACCGCGATAAACTGATCAACAAAAATTAATGGTAATATCATTATTTACTTAAGGAATACTAAACAAAACATTGCCCAAAGCGCAACTAATTAATGTAAACATTGTTATCAAAATCTCATTCAAAACTCATACATATTCAACGTTGTTGTAATGCAAATTTCTGTCCATAAACAATAAGCGTCATAGAACATAATATTTGTTATAGATTGAGTTATATCTTTAAATATAATATTTAGCTTTTCCATTTACTTATTAAATAATTTTCATATGCACAAATTTTATTTATATCACTTATATCACGTCTTTTATTCTATTCTTATCATTATTTTTTTAAGTTCCGTAACTAAAACACCTGCAGTCGGAACTATCTTCATGTAAAGTTCGAATAACTACGATGCGTTTCAAGATAAGATACAATAATTAACTATTCGTTCTCCGTCTTTTTTGTTGAGATTATATTAGGCTTAAGTTTAGAATATATAGTCGCACCTCAGGATGAAACTCTGTAAACAATAACTTTTAAGTTACCATCAAAAACCCGTTATCTGGCATTTAAATTAAGATAAAGTATTCAACATAATTAGATTTATTGCAGGAGTTTTCAGCGTTTTTCATCGCAATTTTAGGGCAGTTTTCGTTCAATTTGGGTTTTATTAGTCTATGTCTTCCTTTTCTTAGCATAAGAAGGTTAGGTTGGGCTGCCGAAATTGAATAATTCATGAGTTACTAAGTGTTCAATGATGTGAACCAAAGTTATCAAATTTTACTTTTTATTTTTACTAATCAACAATAGTTGGTGTGTGGTTTCATATGTTATGTTGTACGTACGTTTAAAAGCCAACCATTTCTTAAACCATCTTTTTATTTTTATTTTATATATAATCATTGTTCAGTGTAGCGTAAGCTAGAAAACTACACTATTAAAAAAAATATAAATTATTAATCATTCCTTATATAAATCTAACCGGAACGATTGAGTAGTAAAACAATTTAATTAAAGGCTGAATTCCATAATGTTAGTTGTTTTCTGAGAAAACTTTCTCTTAGTATATTTTTGGTAAACTAACTTTAATCTGTGTATACAATATATAGTCTTAAAGAAAGAAGAAAATATGCTTTACATATTAGCATGACATATAGAAAAAATCTGGTTACTTTTTACCTTGTATTTTACAGTAAATGCTAAATGTATACTGTTGAAACCTAAAATAGAATATAGCAAGGAATCTTTTAGTTTTCAACAAACATTTTAAAATTGACTGGTCAAGTCTTACATATTATTTAATTGGTCTCATATATGGTAAAATACTTGCCTTTTAAAACTGACAAAAAAATTTATCTTTAACTGTCAAAGCTTATCGAGAGAGTAATTAAGTCTGAGCGTTTACGTTTGATTAAATAATGACGAGCATATCAATATCACAGCGTATTCAATTCCAATTAGTTCTCACAACAGCATTTTAGTTTTTACTGCCACAAGGTTAATTATTTTATTAACAAATTAAATCTATTTGTCACTATTTTTAATGAAAAGAAACAAATAATCGTATATATGTTGTAAATCCTTTGTAAAACTTGTCTACTACTGTAGCTATCGCCAGTATGTTTTTATGTTTACAAAATACAGGGTTAACCAGCTTAAGTATTGCAATAGCTTTTTTTTCTATGCGAAGGACAGTTAACTTCTTTTGGGACACTACCCTTTATTTTCCCCCTTTTGGGATGGTTCTAATTTTCAAAAGTATAACTAATTTTTTTTTTATATGGCCGTCAACTTTGTTATTCATTATGGAATGTATTTTTTTTATATTAGAATTATTTAGAAAATGTTTTACGAAAAAAAATTGTAAGACTTTTTTCAGGTTTCTGTTTACAATTGTCTTTTACAAGAACAATGTAAAAATCTAGGCCTCAGGAGTAGATATACCTTATCTACAATATAAATAGTAATTGTGAAATATTTTAGATTACAGTTATTTAAGAGGTTTCACAAGATTTTACGTTAAAAGGCTTAGTCTACAAGGCAAACTTTCAGCACCGTTAGCCCGGTGTTGCAGGGCTCAACTAACGCCTAGTGACAGCCCAACTTTCGTAATTACTTAGATGGTATATTGGCCTAGAAAAGGTCCCCGACACCAGTCCCTGCTTGATACGGTAACATAAAAGTGTCAAGGGAATTGGTATGTAAACATTGTAAGTTTAGGTTGGTAGTCATGAGTCAAATATTATTTTAACACCATGTGTTGACTATGTGTCGCAGCATCATACTAAGTAAATGTATACTGTATATTGAAAAATTTAACATATTCAATAACAACAAATTCATAATTATTATATAATCTGTGTAAAAAACTACGATTGTTCTTCCTAAATGAATTGTTTGTTTTTTTGTTCGTTTTACGATAATTTCCTAAATCTGAGAACTTGTCTAACCTACTTATAGGGATTGCTTCTAACATGGTTTATGAAATATTTTTCCAAAGTCCAATCAAAAAGTAGAAATTCACATAGTCCGCAGGTTTGCAGCAGCGGAGCTGTTTATTTAATCATCAATATAAAGACCGAATATGATTAGTTGAAGCTTTTGGAATGGATAAATTGCCTTACAAAAGCCAAAAGGCTTGTAAGTGACTTGAGGGCAATTATTTCTGAAAGGATGACCGAGAGCAAGCAATTATATTATATTGGAACCATCTTTTAAATATCCCTGTAACTCGGTTGAGTAGTGTTCTAATCAGACTACGAAGAACGTTTTTACAGATTCTGCTCTTTTCACCAAAGTAATAATAGATGCACTTTTAGTTATATCATTCGACATGGAAATTTGTAGATGAAAAGTTTTGTTTTTGTACGACTTTAAATTATTTTTAAATATCTATTAAGCGTTGTCCCTCGGTTAGGAAACACATAAAAAACAAATTATTGAAAAAAGAGACATACCAGCATACTAATTAAAAATACATAGCAAAAATATGTATCAGAATACAAAAATTTTATTTAGAATAGGTAACGGAATTATGACAAATGTTTTGAGCATAATCACAATAAATTACTGTTCACAGTTGTTTTGGCAAGTTATAAAGAAAGTTATGCCTTTACATCAAAATGTACTATGGGTATAGTTAAAATCTCGTCCTAGTGAAACCACAAAACGATATAGTTTATTGTCATGCGTAGAATCTCGCAGAAATTAACATTCTAGAAAATGAAGCAGTTTTCCAATCTCAAATATATCTCAATAAAAAAATACACCTAACCTCCAGGATCGGGTTGTTTATAAATTTAAAACGTATTATATAGAAAGTCTATTTTTTTATGCCTAAATAATCTTTAAATGACAATTTGTACAAAAAAACATTGAATTTTTAGTCTCAAAATATTTATTTAATGACACGTTAAGTAAAATTATTCTTCACAAAGAATGAAATTGATCTTGAAAATACATATGAACTTATACGTATCTTACTTAAGGTGAAATCGTATCTTAGAAAACAATCCAAATTTTTGATACTATATAAATTGTAAATGATTATTAAACATGAATCCCTATTGAAAGTCATCGGAATAGCTTTGCATGTTTTAGCACAATATTGGTTTTAAAACTAAAAGACTAACAAAACTAACATTAAACTGGACTTAGCTAGGTATTTTATAATAGAAAGGTCTATCATATTGGGGGTTAGGCTATTTTTATCCAAGTTGATACGAGTTAGTTTGTTATAGTGTATCATAGGAATGTTGTAAGTACCTTGCACCATGTCGAGAAACTGGTTTTGACTGTGCAAGTAACTATTCTATTGATTGCAATATTTTGTATGTGTATCATATTTTAGGTCAATCCTGCATACCACAGGCTTAACTCATTTAACTCAACTGTCTTTTAACTAATATGCATGACACGTAGTTTACATGATAAAAATATAACTATTATTTTTTCGTTGAATTGGCATAAAGAATTAATACAATAATGGGAAATGGTATATATTTATGTTTATAAGATTGCATGCATTATGTATATCGAATAATGTTTTAAATATTTTTTATTTCTTTTTAAAAGTACACCCATACGTCTTTTTACGAAGACACTTGAATTGAATTGTGCAATGTACTCAAATGTTAAAAGGCAGGTTAATTTTCTTTAAGGTCACTATGCTAAAGGAAAATCTTTTGGAAATAACCATGTTTGTAAAATGAATAAAAGAGAACAAGATTTCATTCTCAAATTTACAAGAACCCACTATCAAAGAAAAATTTATCAATCATCGATTTGTTACTAAAACAAGCTCTAACATCCACTAAAACATTTTCTAAATAAAATGTAACATGAAGATTAAGTAAAAAAAATATAACTAAGAGACATATTGTAAATATTTTTTTGCACAATTTTACTTAAAAATAAAAATGTCTCTATGATATTTTGATTTCTGGGAAGCTGCGTTATTCATAATAACGTTATACTACCGGAATTTCCAGATTCCTATTACTTGTCAAAAGTATCTATTATCGACTACAAGTTCTATCGTAGGAACATGTGGTAGTTGACTTAGGCAACGGGCAGCTTTAGAAAACAGTTTGCTAAAGTTATCGGACATAACACATAAAGATCCCTAAGCATTATAGTATAAATAATACTACATAAGTAAACTGAAAATCTTGAAGTAGAGTCATGTATGAGTATACCTTGAAGGTATAACCTTTCACATCAATGAAATTCTCACAGGAAACTAATTTTATCGTCTAGTTTTTTTATTTATTTGCTTAGCAAATATTTTAAATTTTTTTAATTAAAAACGTGCACTTCTAGCAAATCTTTTAGTTTAAAAACATTTTCTATATTTACATCAAACATTGATACGTTGGCATTATTCATGTAGAAAGTAAATAAATTTTATCAAGGAAAGTTGAATCCGGCTTGATCACAATTGTAAAGAGTCGCGGATGGGAGATATTAAGTGAGCTCAAAGCTTAGGTTTGGGAATCGTGCTTTGCATCCTGATTTTATTCGTTTTCCTGGTTTTTGAATTGATTAAACCCTATCATGGGTAGTATTACCAAGTTAGTGAAAAACAAGTTATCTAATTCAATTGTCTTTATTTTAAT
Source organism: Macrosteles quadrilineatus (assembly GCF_028750875.1). NCBI lineage: Eukaryota > Metazoa > Arthropoda > Insecta > Hemiptera > Cicadellidae > Macrosteles > Macrosteles quadrilineatus. The sequence continues at coordinate 65,110,836 of NW_026542597.1, forward strand.
ACCTATATTATGTAGTAGTTTATCAAATGCAATGATTTTATATGTGAAAACATCATATTGTGTTATATCTTCATGTCAAGTTTTTACATAATTCAAATTTATTATCAGACACATTCGTTTTAGTAATATTCATAAACAAACTATTCATATTAATATTGGATTTATGATCACTGTAATAATAGAACAAATTATCACTCTCATATAAAAGTCTTTGAGGTTTTAATTAAATAAGCTTAAACTTGAATAATTTTGTAAATTTCGTTTTAAAGAAAGAATTGGAAATTATTGTCAAAATACAAAAAAGTCGGTTATTGTAACAAAATTATCATTACGATATTTTTATTTTGAAGTAATATTGCATAATTAAACGTGTAAAAGAGTTATATTATCTGTTTTATTGTGCTGTGTAATCTTCAGCAATTATTGCACTCCTTCCTGGAATGAAATGAATAATTTATTTTGAAACCTTTTCAGAAGTTTTTATTGTTAATCTTTTTTTTTTCTCTTGCATCGAAACTAATAAAGGACAACGATGAATTTTTACTGTGTAAGAAATTACCTTAATTTGTTATTGTAATGTTTAAAATGTTAGATATTTTATATGTTTAATGGAATACATATACCTCTCTGATACAATCAATCGTTAAAGTCTATTTTAGGTAGGCATATTCCTTAAATTAAATTTTCATATAAACATTGTTGTTATTAAGGGCATTTCTTCCCTACACTGATATTATAACATTGGCAACGATCTAGAAGCTTACACAAGTTATGCTACAATCTAGAGGTAAGGGTCGTTTAGAACACATTAGCGTTGATAATATAAGTTATTTGAAGTGCATCTCTACAGGAACCATAATACACTTGAAACCATGATGTCTCTCTGCTAGGTGGCCTAAATCGTACTTTTGTGTTGAACTCGATTACGTTGATGAAATAAATAAGAGTGACAGAGGAGATTCTACCATTCCAGAAAATCTGTTGAAATCCAACTGGTAGGAAGTGGGGTTTTTAATGAATTTATTCAAGCTTATCCTCAATTTATTTAAATTGTTTTAGCCTTCTTTTTCGTGTTGCAATAAGGAATTACGTGTTGATGTCTAACGGTTTTTTTTTAATAACTGTGGTGCAAAAGACCAAAGGCATCCTAAAGAAAAAAAATATGCTATAGTGTCATTTGTTCAACCTAAGTTTTTAATATATTTACTCAGTAGTATGTATGAGTAATTGGTAAATATTTATTTATGTAATGTATCTCGCATTATATAGTTTAGTAAATATATTAAATTTTTATACTTTCCACCGTTTACAATACGTCCAGTATCGTAATCGTATATCTACATTTCTTATGTATCACATCCACAGTTCTAAAGCCTATAAATCTCAGATTGTCACGGCGCCAACGCTTAGACAAGATTTACGCTTCAGAATACATTCCTGTGTAAATCATATCTGTGAGAACAATCATTATTAATACAATAAGTAAATTATTTATCATAGCATATACTATGACGTACAGATCATAAAAGTATGTCAATTTTATACCATAAAATCTTTCGTAACCCCGACTTAAGTTTAAAAGTATTTTGGTTAATAATGCAACTGGATGAAAACTTCGTGTTTTGAAGATAATATTACCAACGATATTGAAGATGAAAACATAGAAGAATAATGAAACACTAAGAGTCCGTTTGTAAAGTAAATGTTGTTTCATGTTTCATGCGTTTTTCTGGATTTTTTTTCTAAGCAAGAAGCTTGTTTTCCTTTATGAAACAATCCGTTGGGACTTAAGATACTTTATAAGATTATTTGAGGAAAAATATAGATTGTAGAAGACGAAATTATTTACATTTTATTTTGGATATCATCATGACTACTAAACATGATGTGCAAATAGAAATGTTTCGGGACAGTATATACTAGATGAATTTGGAAATTTATGGGTACGAAAACAGGAACTAGAATAGGGTTTTTATACCTTCCATAAAAAGCCATGTAATATTTAAGCCAATCATCGTAGGCAAAAAAAATGTTATGCAACGTATTTTTGTGTCTGATGAATAAAATAGAGAAGGTTGTGTGATTGGGAAAGATAATACTGTATCTAGATGTATATGAGACTTGACTTATGTATGAGCTATATGACAGAAATGGGACTGGGAAAAGAAATACAATTTTTTAGCATATAAATGTTCAAATTTTCTCCGGCGTTTATAAACTATATGAATAATCTGAGTCAATATGGATCAAATAGAATATTTGTTTAATATAAGCTTGACAATTTTTTAATCCATACTTTAAACAAAATACGCTACAAACAAAAAATACACTCGCTATTGCTAGACCAATCATATTTCAAACATCAGAAAATTTGAAATAAAGAACAATAACCTTACTATTGTATTACAGATGTTTAATAAGAGACTAAAATATTTATTGAGACAAGTATAATACAAAATGTTATTTGTTATTTAAAGGTTTGAGATAAATCGTATTAAAAAAGCTTACAAGAAATTATTATTTAATAAAAAACTTCAAGAATATATTCCGGATTTATTTCTAAAGAAATTCAATAAGTAGCCCATTTTACTATGTTCCAGTTCTAACATTGCAATTTCAAACACACCACCAGTTTAAAGTAATTACCCCCTGATTAAATGGCGTAATTACCCCATCTGGATTCTTTATCTGTCCATGTAAGACTTTGGCTACTCCACCATAGATAGCTTTTGCTGGACCAGTTCTCAGAACCCCCCCCCCCCACCACCACGTCTCGAGAACTCTACCCTTTACTTTGTCAACATTGCTTTCCAAAGTGAAGAAGGGGATGGTCATGAGCGATGATTTCATTTTATTATTAGATCATACATTTCCAAACATTTATACACAGTTTTGAAACTTTATAAAGTAGTCGTTACAAAAATGCTGAAAGAAAGTGTGTCAACACCGTAAAAGGCGTTGAATGAATTGGTTAAATTTTAGAAAACGTTCAAATTTTACCAGATTGTAGACATTAAAACATCATACTCCTAAATATACTCAAAGTTAAATACGGCTTATAATGTGTATATTATTTGAAATATAATTTACATACGGCACACTACTAGAGCCTTTTAACTATTTAAGTCATTTTTTATAATTAATAACATTTATTTACCTATAATTCACCAACTAAAGTGTCGTGTCAGAAATATTAGTCAAACACATTTAACAAGAACTACCCCCTAACTCTATTCAGCCCAATCCTACTTATGCTCTCAAGGACACCAGAAGAGCGCATTTTCTTTCTGTACTCAAGAACCCCCAAATCAATATTTTTTCAAGTCTTGTTAATAAAAGAGTAGTTAGAGTTTCATATATCATTTTCGTAGCTAAGAACGTTTAATTTGGCCAACAAAATTATTTAAAAAGACTATAGAGGCCAAACTTCTATATTATCAATAAAAATGTAAAATAATTAATAACTGAATATCTTTAAGTAAGAGGGAGTGGAAAGAATATATAGATACCTTTACTGAGAAATATAAAGGAGTTAACATAATCCATACTATTTAATTGTTCATTTATATCACATAATATTTGCTGTAAAAGCGGATTTTAGGATGTAAATTTAATCAGTCATGCTTACGTCCTACACAAATGAATATTCATAAAGCAGAATCTTAACTTCAGATCTTTATACTTGTTTAAAATATTAAAGCTTCCGTAATGTAAAGTTTTATTTCTTAAGTGTTAATCAATGAACAACTTTTAATTTTAAAAGTGACTTTCTGAAAATAAGCTTCGAAAACTGTTTATTAGTGCAATGTATTTAAATACTAGCTTAGGAATACTAGTATTAGACAATTTCTGTTATGAGAACATTTAATGCTTCACTTGGACTGATAACCCGTTTGAATTTTTGGCTAATAATACTGGGTTTCCCCTCAAAAGAAAAAAATTATAGTAGAAAATTAGGCACCATTTATTTTTTAATTCAAGAAAAGCTACATAATTTTAAATCCTTTAAAATATTTGTGATTTATTAAAACGTTTTAAATTTGGATTACCGCCAAGTTCAGCCCTGGATGGTTATTTTGTAGAGATGTAATCACCATGATGCTTTTAAACTAAGTCCTTCAAGTACGGCTTGGTCTAAAAATAAACCTTAATTCAGCACATTTCACCCAGTATTGCAAGAGCTAAATAATGCCTAGTGACAGCCCAACTTTGCTAATTACTGGGATTTTATATTGGCCTAGATCCAACCTACGACAGTTACGATATGTAAATGAGGCGAGCATTACAGAAAGTCGTTTAATAATTGACAACAGTTATTATTACTTTTAGTTTTCTTACAATAAAAATCATACGAAAAAAATTGGTGTACTTTATTATACAAATATTTTATTTTAAATGGTGCTGCAACTGTGAGGTAAATATTTAGTTTAAGAAACAGACATATATTTCAATAAATATATAGCGTTACTTTTGCAGTTGAAAGTAAATTTTTATAGTCCCTTATCAAATATTTAGATTAAATACTGGTCATGTAATCCTAAAATACTAAAATATGATATCTTAGTTATATCTTTTATTTTTGTTATACATTTTTGTTATATCCCTGTGATGTTAGTTAAGGCTATAATCGGATAATCGGGGGTAAAACATTGTTTTGCTTAATATTGATTTTGGAATGTTATTATCATTATGTTAAAATCTGTATGAAAAATCCAAATACAAACATGAGAATCTTTTCCAAACAAAACCATTCTGACTAATAATCTAAGCAGAATGTGTCTGCAACATGTTCATAATATTTTTTCTTAGTGAAATTAAAACAATTATTGTACTATGCTACAAAAGGTGCATGAAAGAAATCAAATAAAACAGAAAGACATTAATAGTTTATGCCTGTGTTAAGAATTAAAGTCATAACTACATTATAACTTACTTTAGATTGAGACTCATTCATTAAAATAAATAAATAAATAATAATAATAAAAACTCTTACATTTCCATTTTTGGATTGATTGAAGACATAAAATGATCTAAATGTAAGATCAAGTCGGTTTAAATTAAACAATGCGGTTTCCTGTTTCCAAACAATACAAAGCACAGACTTTAAAGCTTTTCCAGACCCCGCCTCGGTTACACCACATGCTGATTTATTCAACGACGAGCGTTCGAGGAATGTTTATTAACTTAATGAAATGCCTTATAAAACATTTCACCATCATGAGGTTTACCATAGCAGGTACCATACCATCTCCTAGATAACTTCTTAGGATTTTGAATACCTCCACTCTCCCTGAAAGGTATTTTAATGGACATTTCTTTAATAAATAATGTTGCACATATCTGTATTTCTTATCATTGAATCGCTGTTTGTTTGTATTGTATTTATATACTTAAATATTATTTGTGACTAAATACATCTCAGATTTCTTAGGCTGGTTGCGTTAAAAGACGAAGGATAAGAACAAACTACATTTTAAATGTAAAAAGGCCAGTCGTTTTCTATAATCGCATAGTTCTCTTGTGAAGACCCTTGGAAATAATTGGCACTTGTCAACTGCATGAGTCTTGTGGGAGGCGTTCTAGATCATATGATGTTTAACTATTTTCGAAATGGTCATATCCTTATATAGACGCACTAAAGGCTCAATATTACATCTCAATTGGCAATGAAATATGTTTAAGAAATACTAACTTATCAGTTAATATGACGAATAATAAGATTATTGTTTAAGGAAAATGAGACTTTCGTGTTTTCTTATATCATTAACGAACCTTACATTACCATTTTCTTTTTAAGACACAACGTTATAAAAACGCTGGGATACATTTATCTTGTTAATATTGCTACTGTATTGTCAAAATTGAATTTCATTTACCAGCTTTAATATCAGCTTTAATTTTGTAGACATTGAAGTAAAAAATCTGTATTTATAAATTTTCACAATTGTAATGTTGCAGTATTATAGTAAAATGCATTATTATTTGACTTATTCTGTTTCAAATTGAATCATAGTCATTGAGGTTAAGTGTACCCATTGCTTTCATGTGGAGCTAAATTTTCATTTTATCAGAATCATATAGAAAAGTAAGAATACCCTTTTTAACCAAGACAGTTAAAGATGCTCCGTCACAATCGAAATGACATTTTATATACATTTTCCAAGATACAGACTGAATGAGGTGTAGTTAAGCCTCTTGTCAAGTTTTAAACAGTTTTACCTTTATTAGGATGTTTACTTAAAAAAATGTAATTTTATGTAAATATTTTGCCCAATGTAAAAGAATGTTAACTAAGTCAAAGTTTATTTGATTAAGAAATTCCTTGGTTCTTTCAAAGGAGTTTTCCAGTTTGAATCTGAATTGCTTAACTTTATCAATTACTAAGAATCAGATATCTCGTGAGTGTCTTCTATTTCTTTACGTGAAGATAATTGCGAAATGTTAACGTAAGCTAAAATTTGGTTAGCAATCTGTTAAAAAATAAAATTTGTTTTTAGAATTTTATCTTACGTGGAGCCAATATGGTTTTGTTGAGTTGCGATTGTTTACATAGTGTATTTATTAATAAGTAAACTCATAGACTAAAGATTATGCAATTCAAAAGTTCCATTAAGTATTTGTATTTCTAAGATTGCATACTTCTTGTACCAAAATTAGAAGGGAAATCATAATTTACACAACTGTTACTAAAAAACGTCTCTTCAGAACTCTATTTGCAGTGTGTAAATACCGATCAAAATATTCTTCTCAGAAATTAGAGATAACATATAAAAAAGATATTCAACATATAGTGACAGCATGTCAGCCGTAGTACTGTAATGGATTTCCAAAATTTGTTTAAAACGGAAGATTATTGAATCGATGCTCCAATAATAATTATTATTCAGTAACCCAATGATCTTGACACTAATTCATCGATCAAATGCACTGAGAGGCTAAAGGTTAATTAGATTTTCCAAGGCCTAAATCATGGTTAACCTATTTATTAAATAAAATACCTCCGCCACAGCAAACCTGCAGACTTAGCGAATTCCCATTTGCCTCATTGGATTTACACTAAAATGTCTCCTTAAATATATCACATTTATTCCCTATTTAAATAGAATTAGTTTAACGAGTACTTAGGTTTGCTGCAACAGGGAGGGTAAAAAAGTGTTTTTTAATGTAAAATCTTAATAGGTAGTGTAGTTTAGTAAAAAATTAATGTATTTTCCAAATTTGATCAAACAACAACAGTTGACTTATTCTCCTTAAGAATAACATGGGAATTTTAAAATTAAAATTTTTTTGAATTTTCTCCGTAACCCTTAGGCGCATAATAACGCTTCCATATACTAAATAATTTGTTTCTTTAAGCTCTACATAATGGTTTGGAAAGTAGTTGTGAAATTTTGTGTTTTTAGGGTCAAAAATGGGAAAAACCGATTTTTACCCCATAAAACCCCCCATAAACCCCGTCCCCATAGTCCGATTATGCTGATTCGCGAAATCATTCAAGTTTATCCTGCTTTACACCTTTAAACAAAATTTCATCAAAATCGGACAAAAATTACTCAAGTTATCGTGTTCACAGAAATATATATATATATGTATATATACAGTATATAAATCTATATATATATATATACATATATAAAAATGTTAACTAATGGTGTTTTTGGCCTCTGGGGACATCAAAATGAAAAAGTAAATCGGTCCCGGGTCTAGATCTTACCATGCCACCTACGGTAATAGCTTACTTCCCTATAATTCGCTAAATGTTGCATTGAAGGTTTTTCACATTTTGATTCGAAGGGAATTTATTTATATTTATCATATCTCTGTAGAGCTGAAGGAGATATATCACAGTTTGTCACTGCGCCAACACTTACACATGATTTATGGTTCTGTATGCATTCCATGGTGAATCAGAGCTCTGTGGCTTTAAAATATTATATTGCGTAGACGTTCTCCAGAACCAACGTGAAATAAATCCTCGCACTAGTTATTATTATTGGTTAATACTGGATGATTGTTTACTATTACTTGCATAGGTATATTTAAACTTATTTACAATTGCACTTATTTTACTTAGTAAAATATTACATTTTACTAAAAAAATTTGTTTCAACGTTTTGTATGTAAGTCGTATAATTTGCTTGTTTACCGTGTACTATGAAACCAACACCGACTAACATTTGATTGCACGTTACTCTACACTACCGTTACTTCTAGAAAATTAAAGGTAATTTAATACTTTATTTTTTCAGGTGACATTTATGATTTCTAGAATTCTAGGTTATGTCGTAAACATTAATAAGTACAATAAATTTAATCCCATAACTGTAATGTTTAGACCCTGTTTCAGGCTAAGTACTTAGCAGTATAAATACATAAATATAGAAACCCCGCCACTGTTTTGCAATAAACCGCTTTATTTCAAATAAACATTTCAAGGTATGTAGTTGGGCCTAATGAAATATACTTTATACACATGATTATAATGCATAATTACTTTATACACATGATTAATATGCATGATTACTTAATAGACTTCATATTTCTAAAAGCCAAATAAAATATCAGGATCAGATTGGAAACTAACGCGTCATTCTTTTTTTCTTCTATTTGAATATTCATGGATGACTCCCAATTATACATCCTAATACTTTACATCAAATAGCACTGTTAGGGTTTTAAGCCTAAATCAGTGAAGTGATTTTCGTTGATCATTGTATGTTTTTTTTATAATTACTTTATAATAAAGGTAGTCTTTTACTTTTTATAGGTACTTATTGACACCCCTAGCCCTCATATGTACACGAAAGTAGGGTTTGTAAGTTGAAACGATTTGATAAACTACGTTAAATTTGTCTTTAAATCGTTTGGGTAGTTACCTGAAGTAAATATAATAGAGCTACTTTAGGTAGCATATACTTGTCAAATTAGGACAAGTTTTTATTTAAAAACGCCATCAGGTACTTGTAGAGATCTAAACAAAGTGTTACCTAAAGTTGAAATTTTACACTTACAACAAAATACAAAATTTATTATCCTCTAAAACAACCGCTAAGGACATTCATTGTAAAACTAGTGTTGATAAATTGAAATGCGCTGCCGTCACTGCTCAACAAATTTTGTAAAAGTAGGACATGTTTCTGTGTTATAACACCTTCGTCAGCCTCAGGTACTTGTAGAGTTGATCAGTTGTAAACAAAGTGTTACCTAAAGTTGACTTTAAACACTAGAAACAGAATGAAAAATGTATTAGCCTTTAAAACGTCCGCTAAGGGCATTCATTGTCAAACTGGTGTTTATAAATTGAAATGCACTTTATGTCTTAGTATTATGTTGGCCAAATAGGACGAAGTTTTAAAACAAGGTTTAAAGAACAGTTTCCAGCTAACCAAACGAAAATCAACCTTTGAACAACGCTTAAAAGACTACGTACAATCATTCTTATGGGAAATATTCATGACAGCTCAGAAACTCTACATGCTTACAGAGAAAGTTTAATATCTGGAAGAATATGAAATATACAAACGTTTTAACAACATTAGCACCTCTAAAACCACTAAAAAACCACTGTTAAGTTCAGACTCCATTTTTAAATCCTTCAATAATAACTCCAGCCATTCTTCAACAGCTGATCCATGCTCAATATATATATCGGGCCTGTTTTTTTTTTTTTTTTTGTAATTTTTCTAAATTTTGTTTGTGCCCTATTGTTTTTACCTTTTCACTATGTTTACAACTGATTAACTCTACAAGTACCTGATGATGATGATGGTCTTTTATCACTAAAAAATGTCTTAATTTGACAAAATTTGTTGAGCTCTGACGGGATTGCGTAAGTAATTTAGTCTTACGTTAATACGTTTATAAACCTAAAAGTTCAACACCGTTTACTGGAATAGTTCACCTAGTCAAAAGCAGGTTGCTATTGTGTGGCAAATTATATCTATATTATCACATATTTTACACGTTTAATGCTCACTGCATAATGTTAAGAAACGTGTTTTTGTTACAGAGGTTTCTCAATTAGATTAGGTATTGTGTTTGTATGGGAAGCATGTGGTGTGTACCTGGTTTACGTAAAATACTTTAAACACTTAACACAATTTGGTATGAGATTTCTGGGATTTACATTTAGTTAAAATATAGCAAGCAATATAGTAGTAACAGTTTATCTGTAATTTTGAAGAAAAATACAAACATATTACACATAACAATTTGTCAGTATAGTGAGATTTTTTTGCAAACACAGACATTGTATGTTTACATTAGTGTTTATTTATTTAATTTTTTGTCAAATTATGAAGAAAGTTTATAGGTAAGAGAATGCTTATAACAAGCTATAGTTTTTCAGTTGTTTTTTATTTTCTTTTAGTAATTCCCTAATTCGTTGGACTAATGTACTTATAAATTATTAATTATATAATAGACTTTAGTGGTAAAAGTGGGTCAATTTTAATAATGCTGCTCTTAGAAATGCTTTTAGAAATAATTGGCTCTTGCAAAGTGCAGTGGTCTTCCGTAGAGTGGCAAAGTCAATTTGAGATGGATAGTCAATGATGGTTTATTGCAGCAGGTCGAACAGAATATAAATTACCATTAAGTAATAAGGGCTAAGTAATAAGGGTATAAGCTAAGTACATAACGCTTGTACAAAGTATGAGAAATTTCAACTATAAACAATTGTTACAGATTTACGTAACAAATCTAGATTAAGTTACACATTACCTCTTTATCTTCAGATTTGTGTTATAGTAAGTAAGGCACGAATTATAAATATAATTAAAATTTAAATTTCAAATTTTAAAAATTACAATTTCTCAGTTTCTCTTATATTATTAAAAGGGTCAATAAAACTTTCCTATCCATAAGTATGAATCATTATGACCTAACAAAAGAAATTAAGTACCAATATGAGCAGGGGATAAATGAAGGATCCGGTCCTATTATAATCATAGAATAACGAAACATTGTTTTATTAAATTCTTCAGGCACTGTTTAGCCCCATCTAAATTACTGGGGAGCAAACTCTGAAAATGTGAAAACAATTATATACTATTAATAACTTTTAAGTATTACGCAGTTTTAATCAAAAAATATAAATGGATTGCATTTTCAGTTCAGAATTAATAATTTTCCTTCTTGTCTCGCTCTTACTTGTACACATAATGTTCATAGTACTAACTCTCACATTCACATCTTAATGTACTGTTAGGAATATTTAATTTAAAGCTCTTTTGGTGGACATTTCTTTTAAACATTTTATTAATAATCATATTAAATTTGATTTGTACTTCTTACGAGTCATATTTTAAATTAAATTTATCGAAAGTCAAGTAATTATTGAAATAGTTTTTATAAGTATCCATATATAAAAAATATGACAGCTTCTGTTTGGGTTATATCAGTATGAATAAAGTTAAACCAGAATAAACATAATCTAAAAGGTAAACTTATTCTGGCATCGTTTTCCCGTTGTAACAGGGTCCAACTAACGCCTAGTGACAGCCCAACTTTGGTAATTACCGAGATGGTATATTGGCCTAGAGCCAATCTCTGACAGTTACGGTCGGTAAAATTAGGTGAATAATAATAAAGTTTGATTATTAAATACTTCCGAACACCAAAATCTCTAACGTTGTCCTATCCTACACTTTATTTGTTCATACTTGTAAGAGAAACTTACTAAAGAGTGACTAAGAGTAACTAGTGAAGATTAAAGAGTACTAAAGAGTAAGATATTTAAACTGTTATAGGGTTTAGGTTGTAAGGTCATTTGTTAGTAAAATAAAATAGATTTACCTATTAGAGCTATTCTGAAATAATATATCACCTCTTATGTCTTGCCATTTCAATAGCGTTCACGATTCCACGCTTTAAGAAAGAGATTTTGAATTTTATGGTAATTGTGTAAAATATATTTTCTGTACTCATAATATCTATTTTTTATTTTTGATCATATATTATTATTACATGAAAAGTTTTTGTAACTAAAGAAATTGTGATTACTTCCAGTAAATATAGTATTGCGATTACGACAAGTATTCCTTAGGAGATTTTTTTAATTACGATTGTCACACATTTTATTACAAAAGCAATAAATTTACAGGTCTTAGGAATCATAACAACATTTATATTAAAATTGTACAGTATTATAGGTTTAATATTTTGATGACGAAGCATTTAACTGTTCAATGTAAAGTGATTGTGTAACTTAAATAGATAAACATAATTATAAAACCACTAAAGTAGTTTAATACACAAAAAAGTTTATAGTATACACATAAACTAAGAATTACGAATCCCAATTAAATTAATCTTTGTGCTTCCTTTAAATCGTGTTTTTAACAAAAACCTTTTTCGGGAGAAATATTTCTCTGTAGAATTTAATTGACAAAGTTATTACTAAAATCAGGCAATAAACGTATACAACTGATTAGATACATTAAAAACTAATATTTAAAACATTTTAAAAAATAGGGGTGAGCAAAATATTTATCCCAAACGTTTTGAAAAGTATAAAAAAATACACAGAGAAAGATTTACTGACTTTGATTCTTCCTGATTTTATAAAGCAATTTACTTCCAGCTACAGATCAAACCCGTTTTAATCTCGTTGGCTCGTGAAGTATCGCTTCTGCATTGGTTTTATTTCCCATTGTTATCGATATAACATCACATGTTACATTTTGTTTTAAGGAAAGCTAAAATACCTTGGGCTGCGCGTTAAAACGTACAAAATAAACTCACAAATCAATTTTACACTTATAGTTAAGTTTGAAATGATTATTCCATACTTATTACTTAATTTAGCAAGATATTTCAGCCAGAATTTTAAGGCAGCTCATTGGTCTACATATAATAATGACGAGAATTTCTGTAGAAAGATGAGATATTCAATCCCAGATTATTGCAGTTCTCACTTTGAAAAGAATGATTGGATAAAAATCCATCAATGGAAACATCATTTATTTCTATAAAAGCAGCGTAAATATGTATTAAATCCTAATACCTTTGTCAAGTGCAAGATAATATTACAAAAAGCCTATATTTTTTACAAATATAATATATTCCTTAACTCGTTTTAAATTTAGGCCCTTTTAGGCATGGGTATGTGGTATTAAGAACTTACCATAGCAATTCCATCAATTAAGTGCAGATATCTTTGTAAAGATGCATACAATTGTAAAGATTATTCAATGGCGACTTTTTACTTTTCTATACAAGAATAACAATGTAACACTCCAGATTGAACATTTGCCTAACGTGGGTCTTTGGAGAATGTCCAAAGTTTCTGCTACAATGCGACATTTTAAGATGTTGTAACTGTTCCATTACCAAGCATCCAGCATAAACATGTAAATATTCTGCGATGTCATTTGAAGCATGATTCATGCTGGATATGTGCACTTGTGTCGATTACATGTGTGTATCAGCATAACAAACCATATTTATCTACAATAAAGGGGGCTTATAACAAAAGTTATAACGGCTGCCATTTTTGACTCGGTTGTTCGTTTGAGTTCAAATTTGTGGAATTGTATTTTACTAGTAAAGATATTTTATTTGATGTTCATAACAACCTACGCTTACGTTAAAGCTTCTCTTCTTAATCCTTGCGGGCCAACCCCTGGAGGAGAGGAAAATTGATAATTGCTTAAAAAGGTAGGTTTTTATGATACATTTCTAAATACAAAATTGTACCACCGAAACTATGTTGGTTAAAAAATTTTTAAGCCGTTCCGGGGCTTTTTTGACACATTGTATCTACATACAGTAATAAGAATTTAACAAACGTGTTCTAATGTTTCTAGAATTTGACCGTATTTAAGAGGTTGAATGTTGTAAAGAAATTTGCACAAGAGATTAAATTAAACAGTGCGGTTTCTCGTTTCCAAACAAAAAAAAACACAGGGTTTGAAATTCCGCTTTAGTTTGTAACGAGCCTTTTTCCTAGGGGGGTAAATATTTGCTATTTGGCCGCGCACCGATTGTAGAGGTAAGCAAGCGGCGGCAGCGAGGCTAGCGAGCGCCCTTAACAGGCTTAACAGTGAAAGCACCTAGGATAGCCTAGAACGGACATTCTAGTGGTGGATCCCAAAGAGTGAGGAAGTGAGTGATGGTGTCCTGTGGAGACGGCTGGCGTGCGTTGGTGGTACGGTGAGACGAGTGACAGTGAGTGCCGGTGTCGAGTTGGGTGTTGTGACCCACTTGTGGTGAGTGGACGACGTTTTATTATATTTTGGTTTAAGAGTTGATAGTTGACATTAAAAACATTCATCTCTGATTTGGTTGCGAGAGTTAGAGTTGTAACCGTGCTGGTCAAAGCCTGATGGTAGTTAGTATTCACAGGTGTCAGGAATAATATTAAAGTATATTCCTGACGGTTCTGGGCAGGCGCTAGAGCGCAAATAATCTACATATTTAATACGCGACATGAAACTTTGTGAACAATAAGGCTTTTTTATTTTACGATTTAACCCCACATATTATATACCAAAATGTTCGTCTGGGTGTGTAGATGTGCAAACTGGCTTTAGATTTTCGAAAAATATATTTTTAAGGGCATGGGCTGCCCTCAAAGTTCCTTCCATAAGGATAACATTGTGATTGATTTGAATGTTATTATATTCTGAAACAGATGTCAATACATTAAAAGTTTAGTGTTAAGTGTTTAGTTTAAAAAAAAATAAAATCCCAGCTGTTTTGTTTGGTTTTGAAATGTAAACAGGTTGCATGTTTTTAAAAATAATTAGAAACCCGGCAAAGAAATGTTACCTATAGGACCGGGGCCTTGATAGGACACGACGGGAGAAAAGTTTTACATTATATTTTCGTTTAAACATGCCAAAGACCCGACGACAAAGAAATATTGCCAGTCGGACACGGCGAGTCAGCATACGGCAAGCAATGCAAAACGTAAGGAGCCAAGAAGTGGACCTGGAACAGTTAGTGGCAACGTGTATTACAAAATTACACTGACAAGAAAAAGAATTCAGCAGCATTCACTTGGCGAGATGGCATTAAAATGTCAGAAATGTGGTGCGCTACATTTTAAAGAAGAACAAAGAGGACGAGGCAAAGGATTTTCATCCTGCTGCCATTAAGGAAAAGTGAATCTACCACCATACCAAGAAATCTATTATATTAAGAGCCTACTTAATGGAGCAAATCATTTGAGCAGAAACTACAAAGAGAACATTAGATCGTACAACCAGGTACAACTCTGCGCTCGCAATGGTCAGCACTCGAGCTAAAATTGAAGAACGTTGGTGGAGGGCCTTTCATGTATAAGGTGCACGACACAATTTATCACCCAATTGTCACCTTTCAACCGTCAAAAGGGGAGCATCCCACATATGCCCAAATTTATACCTACGGACGTCGAAACCACTGTTCAAGAAAGAATGCTAAACAAAGCTAATGGCTCTTGCAGCACTGACTCAACTTGATATTAATCCATACGCGCAAGTTTTCAGCATGATGAGCTCCGTCCTGCAAAATACCCCCACTGAACAGCAAAAAGAACTTGGAATGCATATAGCCAACGATCGAGCTCAAGACCAACGTCGATACAACGACGCAACTTCTAACGACGTTGCTATAATATCCTAATTTATTATTCGTGCGAATTCGCACAGGTTCACCTAGTATAATTTATTGACTGTAGTAAATATTATTTTGCGTTGTACCAAGAGTTAGTTACATTACTAATAACTCTGAGGCCCGACAAACCTAGGCTGCACGATTTGGCGTGCGTAGTTGGAAGCACGTGGCCAGTAGGCTAGTAGCTAATATTATTAGCCTATTAATAGAAGCCCAGCTAAGTAAGGTAAAGTTGGTAGTAGTTGGTAGTACTAGCAGTAGCAGTAGTAGGGTTGTTGTTGATTAATCATTTGATTATCTTAATTTAACATGAACAGCTTGTTTAGTAATCCAACACGTTATCTCGGTAGCTTGGGTAGCGGAGTACCGGCTATCAGATAACATATTTATCTAGTGTTTGGAACGTATTTAATATTTATTTATCTGCTACTAAGTAGCTCAATAGTTTGATAGTAGTGCAATTGGCATTTAGCTTTGCTTGTTTGACTTGGTATTTATTGAGACCAGCTACTAGAGGTTTAGTCACTCTGCCTTTAGTGCACTTGTATTATTATATGGTATTGTTATTGAGTGAACTGTTTGATTGTTAGCTTGAGCATTAGAGTTGTGTATTGCAGTTTAGTGGCCTAATAGACCCCGCCTGGTGATAACTCGCGTTGTGGTTTTTATTAGCAAGTCGTCGTGTAACTCACCGTGTTTTAGGCACTCTGGGCTTAACTATTGGATAGTTAGGACGAAGCCCGAGTTGCGTAGTCAGCAGCGACCCCCTAGGAGTGTGGAGAATCGGCGTAGGCCTGGTAGTGATTATTGCACGTTTGTTTTGGTGACTTGTTTTTGACTTGTTCACAGTGCCCGTGTATGAGCCAGTCCTATACCGGTTAGACCCGGCTTTTGGCCTAGTGGTTTCCCTGACCATGTCGCAGACCCTGAAACTTTACCCAGCCATCGTAGGCTGAGCTATCCCCGGCAAACGTTTGCGACTGCACGCACTTTTAATATTATTTTTCCAGTGCAGAAAGTAGAGCGTCACAAGTTAAACTACTATTACGTTTGATATTAAAATTTAAGGAGTTATTTTTTTAAACAAGAAAATTGTAAAAGTACATTAAATAAATAGCTTACACTTTTTTCTCTACAAATGAATGAATAATCTCATCTAATTACAGAATGGAATATTGAACCGGAATACTATCTACTTCAACCCGTCTTTATCCGCAAATTAAAATGTTATTTATATCTTAGATTTTACATCCTGATACATTAGATTAAATATTTCATTTACAGTAAGAAGCTCATAACGGTGCACATTTATACACAATATAGAATATATGTTTTTGTATAAATACTTTATAATCAGTAACTATTACTGTAATATTTGTATAACGGTGAGAAAATAAAAATTCTTGTTCTATAGTATTTTACTTATTTTCATCCTTAGCTGACAAATATCCATTGAAAAAAAAAATTATTCCAAACTGACTGCTATTATGCTATTATGCTTATTACGCTGTGTTTTAATGCTATATGTTGTTTTAATACTCATTAATTGCAATATAAAATTTTAATTTTTAATTAAAATTTAAACATAGTTCGGCATCGTTTCCCCGGTGTTAAAGAGCCTAACTAACACCTACTGACAGCCCAACTTTGGTAATTACTGAGATTGTATGTTAAAACAGAGCCAGTCCCTTATGATGACGGTTCCTCCTATATGATCGTGTAAACATTACGGTTTTTTGTTCATGAAAAACATTGTACATTATGTTGATTCCTAACATAGACAAAAATAACTAAATTAATTATAATTTAATTTGATAATTACTTAAATTTATTTTAAATTATTTAACTATTTTTGTCTATGGCCCTAACTTCAAGCAAAGTCAGAACAAAATGTATTAATAGTTTGCAAATTAGTAGTTTGATAAGCATTTTCATAACAAGAAAAACCTGATCATAATTAATGTACACCACTAATTCATTTATTAATGTGCAAAGAACATTAATAATGGTTAGCTTATCTTACATATTTAATTTTCACATATAAGTAGTGTTCAATGATTTTGCTTTTTTATTTTAATAGAATTTAACGAGTATATCGTTGTAAAACGCATATAATATCATTAGTTTTATTCATGAGATTATTTTATTAATTTTAATCGAGGTTTCTGCAATACAATTTCTTCTGCTTGAAAGAATGGTATACAGCTTTGACATGATGGATATTTTCTTCATGAAACTTTAACAAGGTGTTAACACGCTAAGATAGAACTTACGAGACAGCCAATTAGGTCTGAAGGGTTTCTTAGTCTCTCGTGACCAAGTAAAGATACCACACCTTTTTACGTTTTATTTATTGGTAAAGGCTTTTAAAGCCTAGGTGTTTATATGAACAATTTTGTATGATTGCTACATCTATTGTTCCCTGCCCAATATAGAGAAAACATCACCAATAGATTATCTTCGTTGAATGTGTAGAATGTATTGCCCTGGTCGGTTCGTGTTAAAATGACTGACTAGCATTTTTATTAGTTTTTAAGTTATCATAGTATTAAAATTAGTATTACAAAAACTAGCTGTTACCCACGGGCTTCTCCTTGTTTGACTTCATAAGTTTTAGTCAAAGGTATTATAGATTGGTTAAGTTAAGCCGAAATAAATAAAACAGAATTAAGCTGAAATAAATAAAACAGAATACAATAGTACAAACAAAATAATCACACCTGATTTTAATAGGGTAATAAATTGAAAGAGTGACAAACAAATAAGTACAGCTGGGGTATTTTTTAACATTATGTATATGGAAAGTTCCCTTTAGAAAGGAATTACTACCTTAAAGGGCAATTTGTGAAAAAATGGATTTACTTTTACGGAATTGAAATGTAATATTAGAAAACTCGTATTCCATAGTATTAGCGTATGACAGAGTTTGACAGCATATATTAAAAGTAGCAAACAAAAATGTATGATCTCAGAAGTCAAATGTTATATAGAAATTAAACTACGTTACCATCGTTTTCCTGGTGCTGAATGGTCTAACTAATGCCTGGTGACAGCCCAACTTTGCTAACTACCGAGAGGGTATACTGGCCGTGAGCCAGCCTACAACAGTTACCGTATATGTGTATAACATTATATAAGTGTTACAGCGATGCCATTGGATTTTAATGACATGGCTAAAACACTTATGTGTGTTCTTGATAATATTATTGATATTATGAACTCATATAGCAATATAATACTAAATATTATATAATATATATATTATATGTATAATATATGTGTAATAATATAAATAAGAAATGATATAAATAATAAATAGAGGGGAGGGTAGAGACAATGTAACCGGCAAGTGGTAAGAAAATGCGTGTGATACCTGACTAGCTGTGCATCGTACAGTCTAGACGCAACTTCTGCATTATCAACACGGTCCCCCTTGTCGAGTTTAAAGTTTTATTTTATCGGCCGTATGTGTGTGCTCGCAATGTGTTTGTTCGTGTTTATGTGTAAGTGTAAAAAACTGTTAATGACGACATTCATATGAAGTAATATCATCCTTGTACGCACCTGATGATGACCTCCTAGCAGGTTGAAACTAGTTGTGGAATACAACAATTGGATTGCCAGAATAATGCGTTTAAACCACTATTATTAATAAATAATTAATAATAATAAATAAATAAACAATAAATAAACAATAAATAGATACTAATAAATAGAATAGTTTTCTTTTTCCTAAAATACATTATTAATAAATTACCACCGCTGCCTATTATAATATCATATTCTAACCATCCTAGACAAAACATGTGCTCATTGTTTGAAAATAGTGCCATTATTAGTGATTGATTGGTAGGTACTTGAAGGCTATACTGTAAACTGGGATAAAACGAAAAAAAAATATTATCAACAAAGAGGAGGGTAAAACTTACAATGTTTATATGACATTTCATTTTACAGTTTTATTCACAGTAAGAAAATTTACTGGGCTACATTTAATTGATTTTGAGTGTGTTTAAGTGGTTTTCTTTTTTATATAACAAATACGTCAACTGTTAAATTTCGTTGAGATGATAATACTTTTCGTTTTCCTCTCCTTAGATCAAACTTACTTTAAATGATTACCAGAAACGTAACTGATAATCGCTCCAGCAAGCAAATAAAGTTTAAGAGCTGCTTGTTTTACGTGATAAGGAGGAATTCCAAAAAGTTCGTAAGAGATAATTTTTTAAAAACGTAACATGTATTTATTAATATATGATATAAATAAACAATGATAATTTATTTTTAATTTACTTATCAAATGTTCGGCAAGGTTAAGCTAATGGTATGCATTTTTGGTATTACAAGTGTCGTATGAAATACTATATATTAACATAAATGTTAATCGGTTGGCAACTCTGTACCGTAAGAATAATAAAAATCTAAATTTCTTTTGTACGATTGTCAGTCATAGTATTTTAATAGCACTATCGAAAATAATGATATCTGAGAAAAATAAAGCAAAGTATAAGGTCCTTTACTGTTGTATTATTTTCTTTTAATTTAAAAACAAGTTTTTTCGTTAAAAACTATATTTTCTTTATACATTTTATCACATTCGTTTGAAATGTAAAACGAGGACTGTTTAGAACAGCATTAAAACCCGTTGATTTTAAATTGTAAAGATTTTTTCCTTCCTCTTCTCACAATTAAGTTTAAGAGATTAGGAATTATGTTAAAATTGTCCATGAATCTATGGTTATAATAAAAATATTTTTAACAAAATTGACGCACCGTAATGTTTAGTAGGGACTACTATTTTGAGATTTTAAAATTAACAACGTAAACAAAATGTTTAAGATTTCATATTACATAATATAATATTTTAAAATATGTTATATACACGCTTTAATTAAAAGATATGTTAGTAATACTTGGTATTGCAAACGACAAGGTACGCACATAAAAAAGGTACTTGTGATTTATAATATTTCTGATTTGAAGTATCTGATAACCGACCTAATCAATCACGAAATTCGGGTGAAAATATGAACGGATAAACTTAACGAAACACTTTGATACAGGAACCAAACATTACAAAAACTTTATTTTAAGTGTAAGATTATCAAAAAATTAAATAACTATCTTGTTTAAAAAGGATAAAACTGTTTAATTATATGCATATCTCACTTTTAAAATGTCATACCAAGAATTTGATAAATATTTTACAATGCAGATGTGTATGGTTATTTGATAAACAAGCATCTACTTAGGTCTCATTGCCTAAAGCACTCACATTTCTGGGAATGTATGAAACATTGTATGTTCTAAGTTCTGCGAATACTATACATCTGATAAAAGTACATCCTGGATATACAAACACCTCCTAGTATGAATTGTATGTATAATGTATTTTCTATAGGACTTATAAATTGTATAAAGTGTAACGTCAATTCATCTGACTCGCATACACCGTCATAAGATATGCAGATGCTACTGAGCAAAATTATTGTTTTGTTACGTTACTAAGCGGTAAAATATTTTAACATAAATACTGCATTTAGTTATATATTTTAGCATTTCTTAGCGTATGTCAATAACTCCTATAATATTGTCATTAAATTTTCTATTTATTCTGTTTTCTTAAATTTTAATCAAGTCAAACGTATTCATAAAATGTAACCCTTTTAAATAAATAAATGTTTCAATAGTATCTGAAGACAATTTGTATACACAAACTCTTTTAAAAGGTTTTCTGATGATTTGAATAATAATTTAACTTTTCCTGCTAAGTATTGCTTTTACAAATACATATTATTTTGTTAAAACATAATTTTCTACTCAGGGAAGCATGACGAAGGCATAATATCCTTTCAACATAAAAAGGCTGGTCGTTTTCCATAATCGTGTTGTGCTCTTAGAAATGCTTTTAGATATAATTGGCTAATGTCACTTACAGGCACCATTCTTTAGTAGGACTTGAAATCAAATTACCCACATTTCGTAAATATCTTTAGAAGATACATATTGTGTGACATCTAAATATATATAGCTCAATCACATGACACTTTAATTATAAAATCATAAATAGTACGAACAAATCTACGTTTTGTTTTTATTATTGCTTCATTAATACATTAATAGTTTCAAATATGTAATTAAGTTCATGTTCATCATTTACATATATTCTTTTACAAAGCTTTTAAAAACATTTAGTTCCTAGGTTATTTCTATATTGGCATAGACAAGCTAATACTTATGATTCTTATTTTTCAAATACTCTATTGATTTATAAGCACGTCAATAACTTTTTAAAAGCAGAGTAATTTTTTTTCAAAGAGATTAGTTTACATTCAGTAAATGCGCATGATTTATTTATTTGTAGTAGTTTTTTTTAAAAAATTTCTCAATTAAAGCTACGAAGACTTTAATCAAATTCCTTTTTTTAGCAGTAAAAAGGTCGTAATGCTGTAATCTTTCTTCGGATCCGTATTCTATTTGTTATATCGGTTTTTATCGTTTAAGACGTAAGGGAGAATGTCATTATCTGTTAATTTAGAAACCCAAAATTATCATTATATACCTACTTGTGTCAGTAGGCCTATATGTACCAGGTTTGATAGTATTTTGCAAACAACCAATAGGCCTACTTAGTTTTCTAATGTTTTTACATAATATGTAGATTATATCCTCGAGGGTTGACACATTTGCCTAACATGGATTACTGGACAGTGTCCAATGTTTTGTTCCAATGCGACATTAGAAGATGTTATAACTCTTACCATAAATATTCTACGATGTATAAACCTTAAACAGTATTAATGGATACGTACTACGATAACTTTTGTAGCATACTATAAAAAATAAATTTATATAAAAAAATGAGATCATAAGAGATTACTATTTAAATATAGTGTTTTCTTAACAGTAATGCATTTTGAAATAAATTCCCAAATTTACATATTCCGTTAGTACTAAAACTGGTGCTATATTTTTTAGAGAAAATACAGTTTAATGTGTAACGAATCTTATTGATAGAAATTGAACCAATAGTTGTTTAAAGTTGTACAGAGCTTCCTTATCCTATATAATTCCGCATGCTAACTGTGTCAATGGAAGTGCAACAATAGCAGAAATTCGTTAGTTATTAATCCATAAAATACTATATTAATACCATGAAATAGCCTTGTTCTACACTTTAATAACATATGGCCCAAGAGAGCCGTGCTTACCCCCAAGAAACATAAATCATTGGATGTTTGAGGTGATGAAAATTTCCTATCTTCTGTATAGTTCCTCCATCA
Organism: Macrosteles quadrilineatus; assembly: GCF_028750875.1. NCBI lineage: Eukaryota > Metazoa > Arthropoda > Insecta > Hemiptera > Cicadellidae > Macrosteles > Macrosteles quadrilineatus. The sequence continues at coordinate 65,133,719 of NW_026542597.1, forward strand.
AATTTCCTAAGACTGTTCATACAGCTTTAATTATGAATCTAAATAAGTATTTAATTAAGTGATTTATGTGTAATCTTACAAAATAGAAACTCAAGGTCAAACTATAACAAAATATATAGTGGCAAATAAATAAATTAGTTAATAAACAAATTAATTAGATTAAAATATTTAAATAAATTAATTTCATCACATAATCTTTTTAATACATTTTTCATCTGATTTAAATCTTTTAGCATAAGATATCTCACAATCCGTATTGGCATGAATAGGGAGTAGGGCGAGGATAATAATGTAGCATAGTTATTCGAAAACTATATAAAGAATACAAGTTTTATACTAGAACGGAACAAGAATTTGCAATTCATATTTTGAACAAAACTTGACCATAATGTCAGCCACACAACAAACCTATGTATTCCTTTAGGAGATGGGCCAGATGGAAAAGTCTTGTAGTCAGTTGCTTTTTATGTACGACACTTCATCTAAATTTAACTGCATTTCTGATTGCATTATAACTTTCCTTATACTGTTTTTAGTTGTGAATCTACTATGTACGTCAGGTGTATATGAAATATGAATTGGAGGAGTGAGCTGGTCTAGTGGTTAGAGCGCGACACTCCGGTTCCTGGGGCCCCGGGTTCAAATCCCGCCAAATCACCAATAGATTTTATCTAAGTGATAATGCCGTATCCCCTAGGTCTAGCCTTAAGTAATGTGAAAAACAATGTTGGGCTCGTGCCTAGCGTCTTAGGACAAAAAATGTACGTTAGGTGAGCAAGCTGGTCTAATGGCAGAACACTGGATTTTATGCTTTGACGCAAATTACCGATGGATTAGATTCATGCGATAATGCCGCAACCCTCTAGCACTTGCCTGAAATAATGTGTGAAATACTTATGGGCTAGAATTAGCGTCCCCGAATGTAAAGGTGGTACATTAAAAAGAAAAATACCCCCGCCACAGCAAACCTGCCGGATAAGTGAATTTCTGTTTGTCTCAATTGATTTTCAATTGAATCTATTTAAATAGCATTATGTTTAACGAGTACCTAGGTTTGCTTAAACAAAGAAACCAATAAAGAGTGTTTTATTTTTATTTTTTTTTTGTAAAATATTAATAGCTTATTATAAAACAGATAAATTTGCCAAGTTTTATTAAAATATATCCATAAACAAGCAAACTACAAGATTTTAAAATATCCTCCATAAGAATAACATGGGAATTTTAAATTAACATTTTTTTGAATTTTCTCCGTTACCAATAACCGTACAAAAACACTTTGATGTAGGCCCTACTATATTATTAGTTCTTTAAGCTCTTTAAAAAAGTCTAGAGAGAAACTGGGAAACTTTGTGTTTTGAGGGTCAAAAATAAGAAAAGCCAATTTTTACCCATAAAACCCCGTTTCCATTGTCCGATCATGCTGGTTCGCGAACTCATTCAAGTTTATCCTACATTACACCTTTAAACCAAATTTGTTCAAAATCGGACAAAAATTACTCAAATTATCGCGTTTACGGACGTATATATATATAACAAATTTGAACAAATTGTGTTTTTGGCTTTGGCTGGGACATTAAAATGAAAAAAATAAATCAGTCCCGGCCTAAGTCTTAGGGATATTCGCCTAATCAAGTACGTCAAGCGCAGTATGTTGTACTTTTAATCGTTGCACATAGAACTAGTTTCTTTTTGTTTATTTGACTAATATTGTTAGTTAACCATTGACTGTAATCACCGGTTCAATAGAAGTACAAAACGGCAGCATATATTTTAAATCTGTACAAAATTACATAGTTTTAAACTAAGGTTGTAAATCTTTTCGTTGATACAAATTTAAAGGAGAATATATTTTAGTTTGCACAACAAAAGACAGTCAAAACACCAATGTTAATCATAACTGAGTGTAGATAAGAGATATTACAGTTGAGTTTAATAAAGTTTGAAGAAACTTTCAACAATGGATAGTGATACACTGGCTTAATAGCTTAAACCAACAAAACAACTCGAGTTTGTCATGTACACAAACATATTAACCCAGATTGTTCAGCATTTATAAAGGCAATACGTTTATGAAATATGTCGAACATCACTATGAACTGTTATAGGTACGTTTTGCTTAATTATTATTATAATACTATACGTAATGATTTATTCGAGTGTTACAAAAGTATATTCTTAGGCTATAACTATTTAATTTATAAATTTTCAGTTTTTATTTAATGGATGTAGATGATAAAAGACATATGAAAAGACAAAAGTTATTGACAGAGTTGAAGAAAAACATTTGGTAAAAATACATATCAAGGGAACATAAGATAGGTACTTTCCGCCTCCTCATTTTTATATTGGCTGAAAGAGTGATGAAGGAATTACACCATAAATAGGATTCTTAAGCCATACAATCGAAAGGATTACTAGCTAAACTACTAATTTAATGTTTTCCAATAAGAAAGTTTTATAAGTAGATCTCATGAAGTTTGCGCATTGTTTAGTCATTATACTTTGCATGTTTTATAGTTTTATTTTACAATTTAGTTTAGACAAAAGGCATTTTTTAAATTTTTATCAAATTTGCCAGTTAAACCACAATAGCTCACATACCAGTAGTTTATAAACTAAACAAAACAACAATATTTCATAAACATCTATCATTTGGTAAGCATCTAAGCCGACTAATAGGCTAGTAAATCACCTTGTGTCAACAAGTTATACTTTTTTTTGTCAGTGTGTCAATAATCGATAGACATTATTTCATCGAACAAAGTATTTTATAAACATATTCATACAATCCTCGTTCCTGCTTTTTTTATTTTTTTTACATTTCAACCCAAGCAAATGCGTATTTTACATTTAATTATCTGGTATATAAATCATACGGTTTCATTTGGTATGTAATCTTAGTATTTTTTTTTTTTTTACAAATTGCCCTAGAGGAAAATTTTAGGTTACTGTTGTTTTAAGGAGAGTCCATGAATATGGTATTCGAAATCATTATACGTTTTAGTAGAACAGAAGTGCGTGTTCGTAAAAACTCTCAGTGTTCTTTTTTACTGTAACAAAAAATAAAAATGTTGAATCAGAAGTTAAATTTGTATGCTGTTTTTTTTTTTTTTTTTTTTTTTATTAAAGGCTATTATAGTACTATAATAGTTTGTGGGTATGACTAATATACATAATATAAACATTTTATTTTAAAAGATTGAACCAAATTGTTACATTATAAGAAATCTTTAACATGTAAGATGTTTGTTTATCCTTAAACTAAAGCAGTAAAGTAGCTTAAGTATCAAAATAAGCAAAAACAATCAGAAACTCAAAAAATATTATTGATATATTTACTGAATATAACGATAACCTAAAAAATTTAGGCGTGAACAAATCTGAGTCGTCTTCAGCAGATCAGCCACCCTTTAGCATATATTAGGTAAGATTTATTGGTGACGAGGCAAGTTGTAAATCAAAACACTTCCTAACCAGCGACTTTGCCTTGTAATTTCTGCGCGTCACTATCTTCCCATATTACCCAGAAATGTTGTTTTTTGAAAAAAGTTAAAAAAATTCTACGATGGGTAATAGGAATATTCATTAAATTATTAGGTTAATGTTAAAGTCCATACATTATTTTTACACGTTTCATTTTCTTTAACGTCCGAAATTTTTAATTGTAAAAGGGAAATTTCGAAATAGCAAAATAGTTACGTAATATCTTATTTTTACTTTAGTTCCGCTTCGGAAATAAGCACTGATTAAAGTTGTATTTTGGATTTTGTATTTCATTGTACCAATGTTTGGTCTAAACTTACAGTTATCCTTAAAGTTGGTTGGAACTATCAAAGTTACTTATAAAACTGGCCTGGTGAGATACCCATTATTAGTGTCAAGTAATATATTTACTTGTAATTGCTGTAAGCAACATCTAAGCAATGTTTTTGCACATAAACAGTTAAGGATTTTGAGCCTTAGGTGTATTTATATCTACGTATTGCTATGCGCAGTCCGTGACCACGCGGCTTAAATCAATTAGTACAAACGGGAATGATTCGCAGACGTCCCAAATTTACGAATTTAAATTTACATCTCAAACCTAAGGGAACTTTTTTTGATACAATATTGTTGATTTGCAATTTTTTTGATGACTGATTGTCTGAGCTAGCCCTACAGTTATACGACTGATTTAGGACAATTCCTTACGTTATGCAACAAAAGATTCACCTTTATGAATCGGTGTAAATCCTGTTTGACAGATTGTCAAATCTAGATCTTCGAGTGATGACCGTGTCTAAAAAAAAAAAGGGTGAAACTAAAGTCCGTAGTTTCGAATGCGTAGCAGACGTCCATCTTCAGGGCACCCTACGCTTTAACTGAGTTCAGCAGCTGCTACGCAACCGAAACCTAAGCCTCTAGTTTCTATGAACGACGCTTTCATTGCCCGAAGACCAAAATTTGCGATTTGTGACCGTAGAAGTCTATCATCTAGACTAGGTTGAAAAGTCCATTTCAAGGTATAACTGCCCTATTGTGCATATGACTGTTATTATTGAACGACATTCAGTTATTCAGTATTATTCAGTTTTTGTTTTGTTTGAATCATCCCTACACGTTGCCCAGGTCGTAGTGTATTGGTCGATAAAAGGTTCTCTATCAGCGATAGGTTTGTAAAAAAAATAAAAAATTGTACATAACTTACAAAAGTATTAACAAAAAAACGTTTCTTGTACAAACTAAAATAGTTTGAAAAAATAATCTAACTCCATCATTATATACAGATCTTTGCAAGTAATTTTTTGCTTAATAAAAGAATAATTTTACTGTAAAACATATTATAGGTTGATAAATTATTATTACTATCATTCCATGCTGTAATTATCATTATAATTATTCAAAACTAATATTTTCAAACAGTTTACTTTTTATTCACACTATGATTCTGATTGGAATTTCTCATTCAAATAAATATAGTAATAAAAGGCTTATTTTAAATCTTATTTTATTTATTACTTGATCATACCATAGATAAATCATACGTCTATGATCATACCCGCAAGTTAAAAGCTGGACTCACCTGAAACAGAGGAAATTAATTAATCGTACGTGAATATATTGTTGAGGAAGTTTTGCCACACTAGGTCATAATAAAACAACGGACAATAACTAATACATGTATGTACTGTATAAAGACTAAAACAACTTCTTTGTGCTTCTAAAAAATCCAATAAACTTTTGATCAAAAAATATAATCAATTTTAGACTTAATTATCCTTAATTGATAAGCAATCTTCGTATATTTTCGAGTACATGCATATAAGCAATAAATAAAGCGAGACTTCCAGTTCATTTACAAATGGGTATTATCAGTTATATTGCTTATAATAGTCAATGTATTTATTACAAATACTACAACCATAAAGCTGCTACCTGTGTATTAATGAAGTCATTTTGAAAAGAAAAACTAAGTTTAAAAGAAGAAAATAAAATAAAACTGATCTGTGTCCATCGCTGAACTGAAATACGTCACTCCTGTCTTTAGATTAGGTAATAAATTCATCGGTAAGGGAGAGCAATGTTTCTTCCAACTTTTTCAGAGTTATAATCTTATAAGAAAAACTTGTCTGAGATAGCATTTTCCATATTTATTTGCATCACAATGCCAGTGATTCCGTCTTTTAATTTTTATTTTTACTGTAGTTAAACTCAATGTGAGTAAAATTTTAACTTATACGGTAATTTTCAGTTTTGTTACAATATATTATGTTATAAATACGCAATGAATGAATGTATCGAAGTTAAACGTACTACGCTTACTGTGGTGCATAAACATACATATTGTTTTTATTAAAGGAATATTTCAAAAAGGCAGCGGAATATACAGATTTGCAGCGGAAGGTTGGATGTAATATCTTTGAAGAAAACCCGTCTATCTAAAGTTTTAATAAGAAACATTTCCCTGTTTTGTTTCATTTGCCATAAACAAGCAAAATACTGACAGTACTGATTATACTGATAATAAATACTGACAGTAAATAAATTTATTTTATATAACAACATTTAATTTGGAGTTTCCATCAAAATGTAATAGAAAATTTTCTATATCTCAAAATTGTAGATAACAGACAATATGTTTTTGCTGATAAAAACTCTTTCCCCGAGCACGGGCTTGTAGTCAAATTGTTTTTATGTCTGATCCGTATCTCTTGCATACGCTTTTATGTTGAATCAAGCAATCTTGAATTAGAATTTGATTAGAGGTTTTAGGGAACAATTAAAAAATCAAACTCAAAAATATGTTTAGTGTGTGTGTGTGTGTGTGTGTGTGTGTTATGTAACTGAAAATATATGTAAATATCTTCTGCCATTTGCCTGAAAATCAATTACTGTTTTACAACTTTTTATATGCTCGTTTTTTGAAGTACTGATAAACTTAGCATTACTAATAAAAGAGGAAAGAGTTCGAAGAGTTAAAATCTATATATAGATGTATGTAGTGACGTTTTTGTATTTACAGTTTGTGCTCACTAATCTTTAGGGTTGAAACATTTAGCTAACAAGGGTCCCTGGACGAAGGCCAAGGTTTATACACTAATGCGACTGTACAATGCGATGAATCTGCGACTCACACAAACTACGCATCATTACATGTTAACGTTATTATATCATAGGCAATTTTTTTAATTTAAAAGTTTAATAAGGAAACTTGTAGCTAAGAGTATCCTATGCCATTTGTCTTTAATATACTTTAATAGGTACTACACTGGATGAAATAAGTAGGAAATACCTGTTATCCATTAAATGAAAATACGTGGATGCAGTACATGTTTTAAAATGATTAGTACCTTGAAAATGGGAAGAAGATATACAAATATCTACTCTAGTCTTCTTAAAAATAAAAAGAGAAATCAACTAAGGCAATCTAGTAGTATAGGGTATACAATCAATGCTAGTAGTAAATACTCTATTATGCTAGAACACAACCAACTCTAGGTACTCGAGTAAGTTAACTGCTCACCTTCAAATCTAAAGGTTGCTGGATAGATTCTAAATGAGATAATCACCATACCCAGATGCAATTTGTCACTGGTCGGTCAATGGAAGATACTGTACAACAAATAGTCTACGTTGAACAGCAACAAGATGAGGGCACTGACCTTTTCCTTACAATACCCGAAACCAATATTCAATTAATTCTAAAAAAAAAACTTTATAAATACGAGCATATCACAGGACAGACTATAAATTGCATCTACATTAATGCAGCATATATAAACTATAAAATCTTCTTTACCTCAATATATCATACTGTAGGTGTGGGGCTAGAGTAATAGTGAGCTGGTCTAGTGGCAGATAGCGGGGATTTAACCTTGAACGTCATAGGTTCAAATCCCACCAGTCACAAAAGGATTTTATCCTTGTCATAGTTTCACGACCCTCTAGGTCTAGCCTAGAGTGTGTAACGCAGCTCAAGGCTTGATCCTACCATCCCAGGAGTAAATGTTGGACAGAAATACAATAACGTTGGTTAAGGTAGTGTCATGACAACGACAAAGTCTGAAGATTCTGATTGTCATACACCATTGCTCCTTGACAGGGTGTGAAAGATAAGACTAACGACTACATAGAACTCGGCACATTTCGTATTTTTGTGATGCTTTAAATCTAAAGAAAAATATGCAATATAATTCGTATTGATGCCTGTATTACAAGAAGAAATTAGCAATACATATTAGAAAGCTTTATACCATTTATAGTCTAGTTATTTAATGCTTAGCGTAACTAGTCGGAATTTATTGTAAAGACAAATATCTTTTATGATATACTTTAATAATCGTGACCATATCGTTGTTACTATTTATGGCGTTATTATGACAATTACAAAGCTAAACTGGTGTTTTATAGTATTGCATTCCTAAAGCAACTTTCAATACCGTTTACGTAGAATCATAGTTGGTAACAAGGTTTATGACAATTACTTTAATTCCTACGTATCAAGAAATTCAATGTAACTTTGATTAATTAGGTTTTCTACACTCAAAGAACAAATCCAGTTCACTTGTATTTTAATGTATTATTTTAATCCTTAAAAAAATATAGACATAAAAAGTACAATAAATAAGAAATTAAACAACATTACCTTGTGAAGAAAGTAAAGAGCAAAAGTAAGTTATAATTTGAACCACACAATAAATATACGTCTTCTCCATAGAGACAGTTGGATGGAAAACTGTTGTCGTCAGTTGGTTTAATGTAGAACTCTGGCTGTGCTGCTGAAACTACACGGCTTTTAGCAATTACAAAAACTACTTCTTTTAACATATTTAATGATTAATTTATGTAATAACCACTAGTAATAACTAATATCTTAATATTTATAATTCGGTTAAGTGGGTGTTATAGTAGTACCATAGATGTGATTATGAGTTGGAGAGTTTGAAATATAAATTGTAGCTTTAGCATTTAGTGAAATAACAGGTGATTAATAATAAACATAAATATTTGCTCAATATAATGAACTGGAAATAAATGTGTGTAGATTTTGAACGTAAAAGTATATTTTTCCAACATAAAGAGATTCGAACAGAATAATGGTCGGTGATCATTAAAAATAAATAATTTTTAAGAAAAGTATTTAAAATAATAAAAACATTAATACTGGTTTGAATAAACTTGTAAAAAAGGGTTAACCTTTATAAGGTGAAATCAGCAATGTAACATTCTTTTGTAATAGATACAAAGTTTACTAAACCGAAATTTCCAGCAGGCTTATCACAAGAATTGATTTGTTTCACTTGTTTAACTTTATCATATCCTGATGGTCTTTTGGTTCTGAACTATTTCCGAGGGTTATGTTCCAGGATATAAATATTATTTACAGTTGTCTCTACCATATAATAAAAAAAACCCCGCCACTAAGCAAATTTATATTTACCTAGTTGGATTTGCAATTAAATATATTTAAATAGCATTAGATTTAACAAGTACCAACGTTTAAGGAGGGAATAAAGTGTGTTTTTAGTAAAATATAAATAGCTAAGCATAAAATAGATCAATTTTCCAAGTTTAATCAAAATACATAAACAAGCAAACTACAACAGTTTACTTATTCTACATACAAATAACATAGGAATTTTTAATTTAATTTTTTTTTACTCCGTAACCAAAACCCGTACAAAAACACTTCAATATACTACATTATTTGTTTTTTTTTTAAGTAAAGTGGCTAAGAAAAAAAATTTTATTATTAAAAATTGTATGCCTTAAGGGTCAAAAATTAGAAAAGCCAATTTTTTACCCATAAAATCCCGTTCTCATGATCCAATCATGTTTCCCGTTCTCATGGTCTTACCATGAAACTTATGGCAATAGCTTATTCCCTTCATGACAAATTTTCTAAAATGGAATTGATAAATTAAACAATAATATTGTTATACTCTATAATATGTTTTCTTTCTGTAATAGCGTTACAAAAATTATACTAAAGGCAAAAATAAGTAGATGACCCAAACGAGATAACATCTTGCGCATTAACCCAATTCAAATATTGGATGCGGTTGCGATGTAAAATTTTCATTGGCATTAGGATAACGTTTTTAAGGTTTGTAGGTAATTATGTAATGTTTCCCATGTGCATGGTAATTTAGATTTGAACTTTATTTCAAAACTTTCCTTCGAATTTATATTTATTTAAGTTATATTTTTGTCGGAAGTACATTGTTAAGTTTTAATGGTAAAACTCAAATCAGAGGGTAAACCTTTTAGTTTATAATAGTAATTAAAAATAATGGTGTTTCAATCAATAACCCTAATAATTTAATTGGATTTAGGAAACAATTAATATACGGCTAAAATTCACAATAGCTTAAGATTTTCACTTGTGTATTCAGTTTGTCAATGTTGAATTTTCTTTATATATAGTAGCCCTATTATTTAGTTTTTCGTATATATATATATATATATAGTCCATTAGCACGAGAACTCGATAAAAAATATGGTCTGATTTTGATTAAATTTGGTATAAACGTGTAAACCTACATTTATTCGAATGAGTTCGCGAACCAGCATGATCGGACTATGGGAACGGGGGTTATTGGGGGGTTAATACAAAAATGTATTTATGTTAAATGATAATTCAAAATTTGCATTGTCATAGGAGACCGAATTGAGAAACCTTCATTTTATAGCCCTCATGACACAAAAAAGTATGATTTAATAAAATACCCTAGGGCCTGGGGGTGGTTTTCCACCTCGGTTTTGCGTCAATGTGTTTATGTTGACATAACCATAAAAATGAGGGGTCACTCAATAGGGTTTGCCAAAAAAAAAAAATAAGTCGACACCTACCTTTCGATCGTACCTTGTTGGGGGGGGGGGGGGGGGTGTTTGAAGAGTGCTTTTGAGGAGAAAGATTGCAAAACCTTTATTGACGGTCAGTGCCACGGTCGGAATATTTCCATTTATTTCGGTTTGAAGAACACAGATTTGTTTCCATACTTAATTTACTCACTGTATACGGAATAAGCTATCACCGTAGGTCTCATGGTAAGACCTGGTCCTGGAATTGATTTACCATTTCGTTTTGATGTCCCCAGAGTCCAAAAACACCATCCGTTTCGATTTAAAAATATATAAATATTATCAAATTTATATATTATATATAATATACATATATAGATAAGGACCATGTCGGCCTTAGTCACTAACAAGACTACAAGATGTCGCCACTCATCCTTCACTCATGTTTGAGTTAAAATACGCACTTAGTGGCGCATCCCCTCTTGATATTGAATTTAATTGATTAGTGCTTCCCTTCTTCGTAATCTCTCCTGTTATCAAGACAAACGGCCCCCCCCTGACAGCTTTTTACGTTTTTGTTTACCCTTTTCTTACATATTGTTTTTCCGGTTGGGGTAACGCAAACTTCAAACCGGGAAAATATTCAAACAGCCAAAATAGACGTTGGATTAATCTTCAAACATAAATATAGACAATCTTGTAGATCATACAAATTATATGCTTACCTTCTCAATACTTTTTATTTTTAGTCTTTGCACTTCTTCATAGATAGGCTATATATTAGCAATGTTTCATATTTCTCAGTCACCTCATAACAGCTTTAATCTCAAGACGAAAGTTGACTTACCCATTTCAAGATCTCGTATCAATTGTCATTAAAAAACCAGCCATTGGTTTGTGACTTTAAATGTATAAGAATAAGATCGGCTGGGCACGTTTTGAGAAGAGAGGAGGTAAGTAACATGAAACAAATCTTAATTAGAAATCCCGAAGGAAGGTAACCAAGAGGAAGGCCAACGGAAAAGTGGTTGAGCCAAGTAAAGGGAGACCTGGAGCGATTAGAAGCAACCGAGGAAGAGAAAGATTTAAGGGGGCGCTGTTGGTGCGGCCAAATATCTCCTTAGATATGCGTGGCCATGGAAGTAAGTAATTAAGGAATTATACGGTGTTTCTTTGTTTTTAAAATGTAAATAGTATGAACCGATTTTGTATGTGTATCTTTATTTTAACCGGTCAGATTAAACTCATCATGTTTAAGTTTAGTGAATTTGCCCTGCACTTTTGTGTATATTTATGGTAATAGAAAATTCAGAATCTGATTCTGAACCGGTTTTCAATTTAGATCCCATTGTTTTTCTTAAATTGTAAAAACAATACTCTTATGTTTAAAAAAACGCTTTGTACTTTATTTAATTTGAATCGTTGAGTAGTTTTTGTGAATACAATACATTAATGGCAATTGAAGAGAAACTTCGGAAGTATGCAGAACATTCATGCATATATGGCGCTGTTGCAGTAGTTGCAGAAGCTATTACATTGCAAATTCATTCATTAAGCACACAATAGACACCTAATGCTTACAATCTTGAGCACATAATAATAATTATAACATATACAGACTGTGCAATTGCCATATTCTTTGTTTAAAGTAGTTCCTATTGAACGATTAGAATTGGTTACCCTATTTTAGCCATAAATACTTGTATTTAAAGGACTTATATGAAAGAAAAGTAAGGTGTGCGATGATGTGAGACTTTAGATGACTGAAGTTGTACTCTAGAATTTAAGGGTATTTGGTCGTAAATTTTCATGTCTGATTTTTTGTTATTGTTTAATTTTACTAAAAATTAGAGATACAAACATATAAGAAATGTAGCTTAAAATAATTACTTGAAATTTTAATTATAAAAAGCTAGTGATTATTATCTTATTTTTCCACACCAATTTTGGTGAGAATCGCATTACCCATTCTCCCTATGAATTGGTACCAAATATGAAAAATTTACTACTTTCAAGCTCCATATTTCGCTTAGTATTCAAAATAAAATAAAATTCCTTATATATTTGTATCTCAAATTGTTAGTACAATTGAACAATAACAAAAAATAAGACCTCAAATTATTGACAAAATACCCTTAATATATAGATAAACCGTAAATAAATATGGTAATACATTCTAACAACACTTAAAATTATCAATGATTAAATTAAGTTATTAATACTAAATGTATATTGAAAACTTTTTTTTTTAACTAAAGGGGTATTATAAATGTTGGACAAAGGTATCATGCAGAGGATAAAAAAGAAAGTTTCCCTTTTATGTGTTCCAGGTAAGACAAGTGTTTGTAGTGTTTCTGAAATAATAAATAACAGTTGTCTTTCAAGACCTTTGCAGTAAAAGCTTCTATTTTTATACTCCACATCAGGTATGAATCAAACAAGTCCTTTTTTTATGGATTTCGATAACAATACAGCATTAATAACTCTTTTTATATCCACAATAATGTGTCTTACACTCTACATATTAAGTTATAAGGGGGGGATTGTATGTGGTTTTTTATGCTATTAAACTATTTAATATCTATTAACATTATTAAATTGTATTGTTACCATACACTACCGTTTAAATATCAATCACTAGCCCACTCAATAATCTTACTATTTGGTAATAGTAGAGTCTATGCAATATTTTATATTTAAAGTTCTCTGTAATGCATTATTTCATTACGTTACAAAATGCATCTTTCATTAGTTTTTTGGAAATTTAATCTTTAAATTTAGGCAGTCAAAAAATGTTCAATGCTTTTGAATTGGTTTTTAATACAGTTTAGTAAGTTTACTTTAAATTGTCATAAGTATATTTTTAGTTATTTTAAACCATACGAGTAGTTTGACTAGATATATTTTCCCATATACGTAATTGTTTTTCCTAATAAATCTTTTAAATAATTATTTTTTAAAGGTGTTTTAAAAAATAGTTTTACTGTGTCACCTTTTAAAATCTAAGATTAGTCTTTTTTTGTGTCACCTTAACATCACATAAGATTGGCTGAAATCCACTGTAAAGTTATGATAGCCCAAGTTAGTCTAAACTGTCAGCCAAGATTACTTATGAGCTTGCCAAATGGGTTGGTATGATACCAAGTTATTAGTTTCCAAGTATAATTCACTTACTTATAGTTTCCCTAAGGGCTAATCACACTTAGTTAAGGTTTTAGGTTGAATTACTAGGTTTTACACCATCAAAATGTATTTTACATATTGTATTACAAATTAAGTCATGTTTATTTCAATAGGTACCAAGTAGGAGCAAGAGTAAACCGAAACAAAAATAAATTTTGTGTCAGACTCTACAAACAGATAACAAATATAATGAATTTGTAAATGTGGTTCCGTGTTAAGTAAGTGATTGTATTAAGAATACAAGTAAAAATTACAAAATACTTTGTGAAAAGCACAGTAAGAACTGTTTTATGTAACCGAGACAAGAATCATTTCATTTTGAGATGGCTTATATTTTCTTCAATATATTTACATGAAATAGAACATAGTTTTTTGTAAAAAAAGAAAACTAATACTTCAGTGAACCTTTTTCTAAATTTCTACTATATATTCATGTAGTTATTTGTTGTAATTGTAGCTTCAATGTACATGATTGTAAGAAGTTGTGCCCATTATTATGATTTCACAAACTTTTTTATGAGAACTTTGTTCACATTAAAACGTAAAGTTTGCTCAGTTTAATAGACCCCATTACAACGTTAAACGCATTACAGAAGTAAATCATTCTAACTCTGCGTTAAAAGGCCCGAGGGAACCATCCAACGCATAGAGCCAGTGTATAATAAACGTTCACTGGTCGCTGATCATCAAAATTACTTTTTTCATTCTACGATCTAAATACTTATAGTGAAATTGTTGATATGTTATACTAGTTTCTTTTTTACAATTAAATGGTGTAATTGCAATATGTTCCAATATCTTAAGCTAATTATTAATAAAAAGTACAGTATAGTAAAATATAAAGAGATATTCTGTTTAGCCTTGCTATACAACTAGCATTAGCAACTTCTTATAAATTTGTAATTATTTTACAAACAACAAAATTACAGCCTAGCCCAATAACAATCAAATATTAAGTTAATATTTTGGCTCATACAATTGACTCATCACGTATTGATTGATTCAAGTAATTTAGAACATGGTTTATTTATGGTGCCTCATGAATTGCAAATACGCATGGAGTGTTGCTGTGGGTAATTAGAATTAATTAGAGCTAGAGTAAATTTTTACTTTAAGGGGAGCGTAAATAAGGAGTAAATTTTTACTGCGGGGTCCCTATCCCGCACAAATTAAATTCGCCAACTTCAGGTTTTTTTTTTTTTTTCAAAAAATGAAAGAGCTACAACCATAATTTTTATTTTGTTTTAAAGAGTATATTGTTGTTAACGTACCCTACCACTTTTACAAAGATATCTCTACAAAAAATATTTTTTGACATTTAATTAAAAATAGTCCAAATATATTTAATTTTTGTACATATAATATGTTTTTTATGTAACTTCCCATCGAATTAGAATATTAAAAGTGGTAACACTATCATATAACATACTAAACTCTACACACACAAAATTTCAGGGCTCTACCATTTATAGTTTTTGAAATAAATGTACCTTTATATGTAAAATAACAAGTTTCCGGGGAAACCAGATTAAAACTAGGCTAGCCACACCACCACCTCAGACAGACAAGTTGCACTCACCATTTGGTGTTAAAACATCCCAGCTTCATATGCAGGGTCATCTGCATCCTCAAACCTCTCTTCAAAAGCTAGTTGTCTTTTCTTTCTTGCTAATCTAGCCTCTATAGTCATCTCTAATGCAGCTTTTTCAGCCTTGCTCAATCGGGTGCCATTGAAACTTCTCAGCGCAGCTACAGACTTATCACTCAGTTTTATACCTAACTTGTCATAAACATCCAGTTTGCTGCTGAATCCATTATTAAAACTCAAAACCGCTTCAAATGTGCCCAATTTCAAAGTATTTAGCCTGACAAAAACAGTTTTGGGTATTTTTTTACCAGACCGAGTTGTTAAAACTTTCATTTTGGTTCTGGGTCTTTTGGTCGAGGCATTTTTTTAAAGTTCTGGGTTGGCTAAATCTTCGTAAATCTTCTTTATCTCTAACATAACATCATGGGGAAAATTATGAGATTTATGGCTGCATGTTTCATTTAGAACTTGAGCTTTTTTTATATTCGCATCAAGAATCGGGTCCCTTTGGACAAAGCCCATGCTGCGGGTTTTCATCATCTGACATTTTGTGAAAATATGTAGCCCATACATTTTTTCCCATTTCTGAAGATTTGATCCTCCTCGTCTGATTGCCAGCCCATAATATTCTTAAAACTTATCTATTTCCTTATTGGTAAGTCGGTTCTTCCCTCCAATACCTTTACCGTCATTTCGTTTTGTTTTTTTAAACCTTTCTTCAAATCCCCATTTCTAGTCCCCATTTTTTTTTACATGGTTTACACATTCTAGCTTTACTACATCTACTTCATCATCATATGGTTTATCATCTATTACCTTTTTGAAGCAATTGCTGTCCCCATCTCCAAAGTATCTCACATAACGTACATTGTGGTCCCGCGACTTTCTGAATACATCTAGAGCTCCGGCAACCTCCATCCCTCCGCTTGATCCTTCATAGTTTTGGACACAGTTATGCTGTGGAGGGTTTTATTTTTTATTATGAAATATTGTACAGGTCTGACAATATTTTGGCATAACTGAAACATCTAATACCTTGCCAGTATCTAAGGAGGTGACGCTGAAGAACCCATTTAGCGACGTGTGTCCTCGCTTTTGCCAAGACCCATCCAAACACACGGTCAAATCTGTTTTTGGAGTTTCCTCATTGACAGATACAGCTTCCTCAATTGCTTCTTTCATACTTTGATGGTCACAATCTTCAACAGCTCGATAAAGCACTTTGTTACACGATTCAAATTTTTATGGTGGTAAAGGTAAATCTAACAGTGCACACAGTACCTTACCTGAGCTGACACCCTTACCGATCGCTTTCATTCCATACACAAATTTCAGATTTACATCATATTTTCCACTTTCATTTACTGTAGAATTGTAGAAGTTAGTTGCTTCATGACAAAAATTACATTTCATTTCAATGTTTACAGCTAATCCATATCTTTTTTTCCCTGATATATCGAGTTCGATACAGTTTTCACCTTCGCAAAATGTATACTTGACAAACCTTTTGATGTTTTCACATAGTAAACTAAGATCAAAAATAACACTGCCTTTACCTAATCCTTGATAACTATCAAACTTATCAAAAGAAAGTTTCTTAGAAGCTGTTTTATTTTTATTTTCAACTTTTTTATTTTAAATCGAAATATGATGTGTTAATGCTAAATACTAAGTGATTATGAACAAGAAATGTTATATTATTTTATCATAAAATACCACCATTATGATTATATAAAGTTTAAAGATAATATAAGTCATGGTTGTACATCATTTTAACGCATTTAATTTATTGATATAAGTAATACCACAAGTTGTAAATCCTTACACACGTATAGCTTCACTAACTTGGGGAAAATAACCATTTATTTTAAGTAAAGTAGTTTATGCTAACATGTAGTTATTTATTGAAACCAAATTCATCCGAAAGGGCTTAAAAATATGTAAAATTAACTTGTACAGCAAACCTTTTAATATTTTAGGGTGGAGGAAAGGACGACGAGGTAAAAGAACAATGACTTCCATATGTTCTTTAAAAATTAAACGCCAGATGTTCGGTAAGATATATTTATGGATAGTTGCATACTTACAAACTATCATGTGTAAAGGTTATGTTTGTTAAGAGCGGCCATCTTCGGTAACTTCAAAAGCTGTTGAAATGTTCATTATCATCCAGCAGTATGTTTTCAAACACCAAAGTGATTGTAATTAAAATATCTAGGACACTATGGGATTAAACATTTTCTTTGTAGTTTTGAATTGTTTTCCAAGGGAGTCCATTGCAGCCAACGGTCATCATGGATTTGCCCGCCATAACAGCAATGTTAATTTTGTCAATTTCAAACAGCCATCGAAAATTTATTTCCAACATCAAAATATTTTTCTAAATACCACAGTAAGTGTAATTGATTTAAATTATACTTTTTTATATCCAGTGCACTGCGAATTCAGAAATTTCCTATGTAATTTTTTTAACCGTTTTATGAGTTTTATGAGAAGGTCTATACTCCGAGGGCTCTAAATTTAATATATGTATTAATATGATCCAGAAACCATTTTCATTTCCATATACAAGTTTGGCAAATAAACAAAAACCAAATACTGTATAGCTTATAGACCGAACGTTAAAACCCATCGACTGTTCGAAAACATTTGCATCGCCAAATAACATGACTTTCAGAGAGTGTTTGAACAACAACTTTTATTTGGCCATTACAGCAACCAATTAACATTCTACTCGTAAATAACAAATGTTTAAGCTTACTTCGAGTAGTTTATTAATTCAGCTTTTGATATGGTCATGTACTGTCTAACGTGGACCATACATTAAAAAAAAATCTACTCATTCAGATAATTTTAAACCATTAGTGTTTAAATTTAATAGTATAAATAAATTAATAATCACGTATAATACTATGCTGAAAGACTGCTACTATGTAATACATAAATAAACATAAGGATTCAAAAGTACTCATGATATAATCTTACAGGAATCGAGTCAATGATTCATGAATAGTTTACTAAAAATAAAATATACCAATAAATATTGTTATATGTCTTAACTGTTTTGACTGTCATTGGACTTTTAAATTGAATAACCACAAACTCGCTTGAAAAATAGCCGTCCAAGCCAATCAATGGAGGGGCATTAAGGAGGGGTTTACATTTAAAATCTTAAACAAATATCCCTATACCGAAGTGACAAGACAATTACGTAGTTTAATGACTTTAAAATGTATACTAATATTTCACTCTGCCATTAAATCTTACTGTAATGGTCCTTATAAATGCGTTTTGAGTTCAAGCTCTTTTATCTTACAAATATATGAAAAAGGTGTATTCATCAACAATTGACAGTGCACGGATTTGTTTCACTACGTGATGGTTGATAATGTGAATAAGTATTTTGTCAATGGTAAATCAGCTCAAATTGGACCACTCTCTATTTATGACGCTAAGGCCAAGATTTTATCAAAAATGTATGAAAGAATCTGATGGGTTTTTTACAGAGATGGATTAATCACATTTTGTCAGAAAGTTTTAAAGCATTATACGATTTTGATATTAAAATGTAATTAACACAGACAAAAAAGATCTAGGAACAAATACTAGAACAATTGACTAGGGTATTTACGTTTAAAATACCTTATCACAAGTGGTGGTTTTATTTGAATGTATATTACTCGTTGAATAATGTTTACCCATAAAATCTACAGATGATAAATTAATTTATAATATATGAATAATCTTAAATTGTTTAGAAGAGACTGTTTTGTTAAATTAAATTAAGTAAATGATTAGTTTTGTTATAAGGACATCTTAAAGATTATTTAGAGCCAACGCAACGCAACAAGAGATGGAAATGATTAATCTTCTTATCTCCACATTACAATGACTTGTGGCAACTCAAGTACAAGAAAATCCCATCACACGTTTCTCTCTCAAGAAACCTGCTTGAGTTCTAATAAAGGAATACCAAGATGTAACAATCCGATGAGCTGTATTGAATCTGTGTGATAAATATTGGTTAGTTTTTAAGGTCAAGTTATCGTTGTTCAAATCGTGTTTTTTTTTTATTATGTCTGTACCAAATTATTCTGGTGTTCAGTCAAACAACAGCTTACAGCAATTTTTTTATTAAGCCTTAATCTAAGCCTCAAGTAAAACAACATTAAATACTAATAATATACATAATAATAACATTTATACTAAAAATACCATAGGAAATAGTATCATGCTATTTTAAAATTTTGCAATCGAAGCGTTAATCTTTTTAATCAAAATAACAAAATCACCCCTAGTATTCTCACAGAGTCAATCATTGCTACCATCAGGAACCGTAAGGTTTTTAAAAAAAGTTCGTGTACTAGTGGAAATTAGTTTTAGGTGTTTTAAAGACAGTGCTGTTTTATTCCCGTTATAAATGGGACTGGTACTAAGAATAGCTGATAAAATCATGGGTTGAATTATTTTTTAAGTTGAATGTATTTTTAAACTCCCATATAATATATATATACTGTACTTTATATAATCTATTTTGTTTTGTAAAAACACCACGGAATAATGTTTTGCATCATAATATAAAAAAGCTGTCTATGGTTAAACTGTCCAGATCGGCAATGCGTCACATCTGCATAAAATCAAAATATCCCATTGTTTATAACAACCTTATTAATATCATTTGCTATGTGAATATTATTGTAAGTTTAAAATATTGTTATTATTATTAAAAATACTTAAATTTGTAAAAGTAGGGTTATTTCTTCCAACTGATTTTAATGTTCTATCTTTAGTCTATAGTGATTTATTATGATATTTCTAAAATTCGAAACGGTTTCATTGATTGTAGGAAATAATCGCGAATTTTAAAATGCGGTACAAAAAACAATTGAATCTCTCTTTTGATGTACTCTAAAATAAGGAACTCTTTGATAATTTGGGAATGTTACATAACTCCTTTGTAAAGAGATCAAAGTAAACATATATAAATATCTGTTAAATAAATAAATAAACACAACGTAAAATATAGTATTAATTAAATATGGGTGTCCTAGAGAAGAAAAACTATCGGTAACAATAAAAATAAAAGTAAATATTTAAAATAATATATACATTTCTCTTTACTTGTATACATAATTTGGTACTTACTTAATTCCCTGTTCAATAACATAGTTTCAACCAAACGTGCTTTTGCATCAAAATATTAAAATAAAATCTTATGAAAAAGATTTGCTTGGTAAATCATTTAACAAATTAAGATTAAATTATCATATTGTATACACCCTAACATTCTAACAAATAAATTGATATTTAATTTTCATAACCTAATAAATTGAAAGATACATGTATCGAAATAATAGAAATAAGGATGATAGAAGCATTATTTTTGAAAAATATATATTACAAATTTTCCATGTATAGATTCTTCTTACACTAGAGGAAAAGATTAATTTAAAAATCTGTAAACTCTCCATTAAAAATCCTTGTCACTTCCATTACTATGAAGCTAAATTACGTAAACCAATTTAAGTACTGTAATACTTAATTAAATGGTATGTTTAATCATTTATATATTTAGTAATAAAATTACCAACACCACTAAGCCTTAATTACAATGTATGACTTAAATTACTCGTAGTATGTTAATGACCCCAAAATGTCGCATTGGAGCATAAACCTTGGCCGTAGTCCAGGGACCCTTGTTAGGTAAATGTTTCAACCCCCAAGTTTAGCGAGCAGACAGAGTACACACAAAAATCATTTCCTTATTTATCTCTCAGTGTTGTACAGCTTTCAAGTACAACAAGTATTACAAGTATTGTTGTATTTGTAACAAGTCACTTTATTTTATATTCTTGCTAAATGAACGTGATATTCATTAATTATAATATTTTGTTGTAGTATAATTTCCAACCAGATTAGTTAAAACATTATATTAAATTCAAATTTTAAATAATGGGGAAATTATTTGTAAATTAGGTTCACGTATTTTGGATTTAAATATTAATTATGCCAGTCCTTCAAGAAATTTACAAAATAACAATAACTATACAATAGTTTGACCACTGATTAAATTTTTATTCTTTAAAGATTTATTACTGCACACACTTGATGAGTTAATGATTTTAACAAAATTCGTATTTAAATAAAACTATTTATTATTTAAGAGGGGTAAAATATCTGTAAAATTACTTTCCCAATTAACCAAGAACTGCTTATCAGTTTTTAGTATTAGCAAATGTTACAGAAGAACATATAGCAAAAATATATAGTATTAATTTCTTAATAAGACGTTGGATTAATATGTCACCTTAAATACTAACTCTCCAAAACAGAATTGCCTTATTAATAAAGCTGGTAAAAGATAGGCCTACAATATCTAAGGGTCGTTTGTTTCTTTATACTGTATTTTAGCCATTAGCTTACAGATAAAAATAAGTTAAACAGGATTATATGATGTCAAGAACCGATAATTTGGGAACTATTTGACCTGATAAATATTGAATTCAACGTATAGTTTAGTGATAGTTTTGCTTATAAAATGCGATATTTACATAACTGTATCAATTTTACCACATACGTAATCTTAGTAACTTTTTAATTTATAACAAGGTTTAATTAACTACTAAGGTAGGTGAAATAAATAATATTTGAGTTAAGTTATCCTATTGATAGAGAAGCTCATCGACAATATACTACTAATCGCAACACTTTTGTTCTGTTATTATATTATATTCCGGTATCGGTTTGAAAACAAACAGTTTTAACTACCCCTATTTTTTTCCACCAGCGTCAATTACAATTTATCAATGAGTTACATCGATTGTGTTACGGAACCACGATGCATTATTAAATGTATGAATTGTTTTTCAACTCATAATATCATTAATATGCGTTGTATTCATCTATAATTAATAACATGTATAAATACTGCTTGCAAGCAATGTACTAGTAACCTATATACTAATCACTTTTTATCGTCCTCAAGTAACAAATGATTTGATCTAAGCACATAACAAAGAGATACAGGGTAGAATCTTCTGAATATGAGCATGTGTTTTGCATAACGCGCTCAAAATTGCATCATATTTCATTAAGTGCAATTTGTTCTCCGAACTTAAAATAGTCTCACATTATTTCCCCCACTAGTAACTATGAGTATAATAAAACAAACAATTTAAAAGTATTGTATGCATTGAACTTCCCTCGTCGTATAATACGTTGATTTCAAACATAAATAAAAAATGTTCCTTTGATGATGAAAAGATTGGCTTTCCACGTTTAAAGAAATTACAAAGTTTACTGTAAAGTGGAGTATACATAACACCCCAGCTTAGTGAAAATATGTTGTATATTACTTATAACAAATACTGGTACCTTCTAAATATGTATAATATATGTAATGAATTACTTGTTTGTAATTAAATATCACCGAAATCTTTATTTAGTTTATTCGAATAGTTGGAACAACAACTATTACTTTATCAATACCAACACGAATTTGAAAGTGATAACAGGACTTTTCAACCAAACAAATGAGCACCTATGGCCACAATAGTAGACGAATATAACTTTCGTATGTTTTGTCTAAATGTTCATTGAAGATTAATATTCTTGACAAGGATCTGGAGAAGGCGACTTAGTTTCCGAAATGGTCGTCTTCATCAACCCTTAGACATAAATATCACACGACTAAATCAAGGTAAATAAACCATTTACTACAAATTTTAAAAACTATCCGAGTTAAAATCAAATAGTCAATAGAATTGCTGCTTAGCAATCGATATTAATCTTCATAAAAATATATTTCTTCTAGAGCTCATATACACCTGGCTGTGGTATCATTTTAGGTGTAATTGTATAATTAATTCGTATATATTAGATTATCGTCTGGTAGTTCTGGTATACTGTAATTAGTTTTATATCGTTGGTGTTCGGCACGAGTTGGTTGTGGTAGTGGATGTCAATCAGGATTAGGCTGTGGTTAGAGATTACTGATAATGGACACTAACAGGAGTCCATTACACCCAGTGCTTAGTGAAATTATCTATTACTAGCTAACCAAAGACATTTAGAAATATTTTCTTTTTTTATTATTTTGGTCACTACAACATACATATTTGTTCATTTTAATAAAAACAAATCACCTGGAACATGTAAGTTATTCCATAAGAACCATGACGGAAAATACTGTTCTCATAGTCATTTACAGGGATGTATGTCATTATAACCAGTTTTACCTAAGTGTATTGCAGATTAGGCTTTTATAAGCTAAATCAAGCTGTACATAGTATACTCTTTTTGCTTATTTATCATACTTTGGTTGTGTAAACAATTTTATTTCACAATCATGAGTTTTTCTCAATTTTCTTTAAATCAATCGATAATTTTAAAACTGCAGATTTTATATTTATGTTGTAAACATGACAAACAAAGTTTATTTCAGTTGTAAATAGACATTTAATTATTTATGACTGACGTAGGCAGTGTAAACTTATATTTAGCAGTAAAAATACTCGATAAAAATATATTTTACCCAAATCAAATGATAATAATTTATTTTCAAGGAATTCTCAAAATAAATCCAATTACCTTGTCAAAGACGTTGAAAAGTAAATATCTCTGTCAAGCCGATCAAATAAGTTAGCTTATTACTTTTTATTACTTTTAATGCACATAAGAGTGTGTCATTCAAAATGTATCTCTGCAAACAAATTATTTTTTTATTATTATTGAAGCATCCTATCTTTTTATTGTTAAATACACGTGGAAAATGTTTCATCACAATAAAACTAATTTGCCACCTGAAGAAACATAGATTCAAAGCCTTATATCGTAAAATTTCCATAATTTACAATCTTTTTTTTAAACGTTGTTATGCCATAAAGATATACCATAACCACATCTTCTAACGTTATCAAAACATCATTTACCGGTGTATTGAGGTTTCTCAAGTAACACAAAGTAATTAAGTAAAGTTTGTTTTTAGTTTTCACTAAGGATTTTACAACACTTATTACCCAACAACATTACTATTGTTCAGTATTTCGTATAAGTATTTGATGTGATATTATTTGTCAGGCAACTCAGCACTGTTTTATTTCAATTTTCTATCGTTATCCCTTCCACAGAGATAGAGAGAGGTCCCGTTATTCTACAACATTACTTGCTTAGAGGGGTTTAAGTATTCCCTCATTGGTGAACTAAAATATAGCAATAAATTTATTGGTCGAGACGGTCATGTGACCACTGGACGCGTCCATTCCCGATGCCCACAAGCGTCAGTCTTTCGGAAAAGCTCCTTGATGTAACACTCCCGTTCATCAAGTCTCTATTTTTTGCTCGGTTGATTTTGGACTGTTCCCTATTAACAGTGTTTGTAGCCTACTTAGGCCCCCATATTAGTGTGTTTTTTTATGAAATTTTGATTTTATTTTATGTTTTAAAATAATTTTAAATCTGCTTTTAAAAATTGTTCTTTAGTGCTTCCTAACTTTTTAGAAGCATGAATACACTTTTAAAACGCTTTTAAATACAAAATAAAAAAGTTAAAAAAGAGTTTTTGCAGTCATTTGATCGAAATAAACTCAAGAATTCAACAATCTAAGCTACTTATCCCATAAATATTATTATTTTAAAGGTCAGCTTAAAGACCATCTAGTTTTGTAATTACTCACAATTAACGTTTACCACTAGGGGGTTTTTTATAGGAAAATATTCATTATCATCAAAATAGTTGTAATGAGCTGAAAATCATTATGACATGGTATTTTTACCAATTTCATTATATTAACAACTACTGAATTAAAAAACGTTTTTGAAACATCGATTTTTAAAGATTTCTTAACAGTGAAAGTGGTTCGTATGTTACATGGTGTTAAATGTTGTCTGTGAACAACATTCACAACAACATAACACACAACTTAACCATAACATAACATACACAAACAACTTATAAGCTCCTAAATCCAACGTACGAGAATGAGACCATACTTCACACTACTTATATCATAAGAATTTGAACTTTTTCCAGTTTCCATGTGTCGACAACTTGTACTAAGGATTCTTTCGTCGCTTTATAATTCAACCTTCATACCTTCTAGTTTAGATGAAATTCAATTGCGTTGTATGAACACAGTTTTATTTTTTTACAAAGTTTGAATTATTCTTTATTTGTTAGATAGGGCTTGGAATCAAAATGACACAAGCGAAGACCAAATAATATCTAGGATTATGTAGTATCATAAGATACTATGGTCATTCTGTGAAATTCAACGACTATTTAGGCAATTGTAAATGTATTACATGGACAAACCCAAAACAACAAGTAAAAAAATATGGCATGAAACTACCAAAATCCATACATTATGCTTGTCACCTGCGTAAATTATATTTTTTTATTATTCTTTTTATACTTTAAACCATCAAACTATAATAAATTCTAGATTAATTAATTTCTACGAAAATTATATTTGAAAATCCAATTACCTTGTCAAAGCTGTAAAAAAAATACTTCTGACGAGCCGATCAAATCAGATTGCTTATCACAGTTTTATTAGGCCTACTTTTGATCCACAAGATAGTTTGACGTTTACATCATGAAAAGTAAATCTCTTTTGACTTGTTTAATAAAGCTACTAAGCTATTTCGTTTTATATCAGAGTTTTCAAATATTTCATTGTATTAATAAAAACAGTTACGGGTAGCATAAGGGAGCATATATTTAAAACTTCAAACGACAGAATTTACGTAGTTTATAATCTAATTTTTTTATTTAAATTTAATGACAGTGTTTTAATGCTATACTGATCACTCTATCTTATAACATTATCATAAGAAATTATAATACACATACTAATATCCATCAGAAGTAACACAAAACAATTTATCTTTTTCGAAGATTTCATTAGGTCTTAGAGGATAATTACCTAATGACTATTAAATGAAAGTTTTAAAAAATGCGTATTTCATGAGGTTTAATCAATAAAAATAGGTAAGTAAAGTTCTTAAAAAGAGATGGTTAATTATCTTTAACGTTAAGTTAACAGCTTTGTTGTTTTTCAAGCTTATTACATTTCATAACGTATAAAATGCGAAAGCTCACTTGTAGTATAATATAGTCATAACAATTATAAGTCGTACCTATTTATATTACTAATTAGTATAATATTAATAACATTATATTTAAAATAACTCAAGATATTTTGTTAATCAGTTTTATTATAGATTGATAAGGGATTGAGTTGTATAATTTATACAGTAAATATAAAAGTACTGTTGACCAAACAACCACACTGTACGCATTACGATCTTAACTTAGTGGGTGCTATAAAAATTGGTTTTAGGACATTTGTTTAGGTGATGACATAGAAATCATTTAGCATTACGCCTTCATATATTAGCAATAAATAATTTGGATGTTAAGTTTGTGAAATAGTTTAAAATAATTGGAAATCTTTTCAATCAGATCCAATCGTCGTCCTTTGTGTTCTTCACATAATAAGTATGTCTGTCGTAAAAACGATTAAGTTAAAATATCATGGCATGCTGGTTATTTGTAATCAGAAAGATTAGGCCTACCTTCTAACCTAATATTAGTTGGTTGAATTGACAAAGAACTACTGCTCTCTCCTCAGAATCGTTAACGAAAAATTGATATTTTACATCTCCTCAGTAAGATTATAATTATAAGGATTATTTTTATCACATTGTAGCACTGAATGGCTAAGGAATAGTGCGAACTCTTCTAGTGTAAATAGTTACATAAAATATGCAACAACCTTCCCACAATTATTGTTGACTACATAACAACCTTGGTAAAAAGACAACGTTTATCGCAATGTTTCAAACTTACTGCAATAAAATGACCACTATTTATAAATTTCCAAGTGTATACAACAAATAAAATAATTGCATATAATTATCTCATATAATTTAACAGATAGTTAATTTATTTAATTCAATATGCATCTGAAAATAAAGTAATGAACAATTAGTTAATTAATCAACAGAACAACTAGAAGCTAATGCCATTTAATATTCTCTTTGTGATGTGTCGGCTTTACAGTCAAACATTTGTATGACGGACTGTAATTGAAGTCTGATTGACCTTAAAGTCAGCTGTAACCAATGCAGTTGACGTTTAGACTTTTACAAAGCAATTATTTTTAAATATAATGCCAAAAAAACATGTATTTCTTCATAACAGTGTATAGTAGAATATAATATTGTTTTCTGCCTATATCTCATCTCTCAGTACTTTATTTATGTAAAAATCCGCATTAAAATGTAGCTGAAGGTTTTTTAAAGGTTCAGGTGTAAGAGTAAGATAAACCAATAAAAAATCAGTCTGATAGGTTTAAT
Organism: Macrosteles quadrilineatus; assembly: GCF_028750875.1. NCBI lineage: Eukaryota > Metazoa > Arthropoda > Insecta > Hemiptera > Cicadellidae > Macrosteles > Macrosteles quadrilineatus. The sequence goes on from NW_026542597.1 coordinate 65,161,137, forward strand.
CAAAACGGCAGTTGCTATTTGACATTATCATTATGGCCACTGTATTGTGCTTGTTGGAAGAACAGTCCGGAAGTGAAATTTTCGAACACACTCTTAACTTCCGGGTGCTGATTCCAGCATAAGACCACAAATTTGTATTTTCAAGTGGTGCCTACTCAGAGGATCGATGTCTTGGTAGAGTTTTTTCAGCGTATACTCCCTACGGAATGTTGTTCGTTAAGTTCACATTGTATGACCATAGCGATCAAATAACTGTAAATCCATGCTAGGTAATGAATGTATAAAACGTTTCATTCAAAAGTTTAATATGTCACCCTGTGTGGCATGTTTCGTGATCTTACAAAAAAAAACCTAGATTAAAATACCATTTGGTTTATAAAGAAAGAAGAAAGAAAGAAAGAAAGGTTGCATCATTGCTTGAGAGCTTTATCTATTTATCATACGTCAAGGTATTGGCATAATAAAAAAAATATTTATATTTAGTTACGATATAAAAAAAAAACTAAAAATAATGTTAACGAGAACCAGTGGTGTGAGGCAGACACCTAAAAAGGATATTTTTCAAAGAAAACGCTGTATAACGATAAAACATGAATCTCAAGCACATTCCTTTTTACTTCCAATTTTAAATTATAGTCTATAATATAAAACTTATATACGGTCTAACAATTCGTTGACCGTAATTAAATTCATCTGAAAAATGTTTACATATTCTATTTGAAAACATCATTAACATTAATAATGGACGTCAAACTATTTGTGGTATGCGGAATATTCGTGTATGCGGTGCAGTATTGCAGTAGTTGCAGGAACTATGACAATGCAACGTAATACAGCGAGCCCTGAATAGACACTTAACGCATTATAATACTAAGCAATCCGCATACCACTAGTATTATGCAGTTAGACCTCTTTATTTGCTTGATGGTAGCTCTTAAACAGCATTTAATGTAGAAGATAATTTTAATAAAACTTAATTGCAGACTCTTATGCAAAATTGTATTGTCTTGTGCACACACAGTGGTTTCATTGAAGGTGTACAACAATACTTAATTCAAAATGTGGATGCTAAAAACATATTTTTCTGTGTAAACTAGTAAAAACATGTGTAAAACTTTGTAAAAATATTTGTAAAACTTTGTAAAAACAACACTGCTTGAATAAAATGTAAAGCCAGGAAGTTTTTGCAGTCTTCCACGTGTTTAAAGGAACAGCACGATGTTTAGAAAGAAAGTTTATAAACTTTGGTAGTTTTTCTTTTTTGCCCGGAACGGTACAAAATAAAATAGTAATTTTCGCTTTAAATATACGTAAATTTAACTTACTGTAGAATGAAACTAGCTTATTAAGGCGTTGTGTTTATCCGATTTATGAAGTAAACCGAAAAGTTATGCCTATAAGTTTATCCCTTTTAATTACTGATTTGCGAAGAGAACTAGATTTGTTATCTGACGTTATAAAGCAACGATTAAATAAAATCTCTTGGCTTTAATTTTCAAATGTTATTCATAATGACGATGAAGAACCAAGGAGTATAGATATAGATGGATTTAAGTGAAGGAAAAAAGTAAATAAACGTAATTTAAACGCTTACTGTCAAAGAAGAAGATCTGATTTTTCATCTTTCAAAATCACTAGAGTAGAATATTGTAATACCACCAATTATTATTGTTACACCACTAAAGCATACGTGGGGTAGCAAGCTGGTCTAGTGGTTAGAGCGCGGGACTTTGGTTCCAGAGATCCCGCCAAATCACCGATGGACTTTTTCCTCTTGATAATGCCGCAACCCCTAGGTCTAGCATGAACTAATGTGAAAAAATGTCAAGCTCGTGCCTAGTATCCTAGGACAAAAAAAACTAAAGCTGATCGTATTCACCCCTAATAAGCTACATACTGAAACCCCAATCCTAAATATATATTGTGTCTTTATATTAGTGCAGTTTCAAAGTATGTTATAATTCTATATAACTGCAAGTTTTGACCAATATCTATTTTCATAGGAAACGTATATCGTTAAGTATACAAACTACATTTCTACAGCCACATAATCTGCAATTCCCAATGGAAGATTTTTTAATTTTACACGGAATCTAGAACTTACTAATTACTTTTTAGCAGCGAATTTCCCCGTAAGGAATAAGCTATTAATGTAGGTCCCATGGTAATACCTTGGCCCGGGACTAATTTACTTTTAACATTTTTATATCCCCGAGAGGTATGTCTGTGTGTATGTGTGTTTGTGTATGTGTCTGCATGATATTATATCCTGTACATACAATCAGCTGATAATATTAAATTAAATGTTCTTTATTTATTATGAATGAAAAACAAACAAAATAAGACTTCAGTTAGAGTTACTACATCTTTACATTATGAACCTTGTTAAACTTGTTAATAAATAACTGTTCTTAAAGTTGGTGTTTAATATACAATAATGGCGACGACTCAAAGAGAAATAAATCAAGCATTACTGTTATATCTACAAGAGAAGTTTAGTGAAGAAAAGGAACAAAAGATTCGTCCCCCACTTCAAAAGTTGGAACCTTATGATGAAGGTAATGAAACATTTACAACCTACTTACTTAGGCTCACTAACTATCTTGAATTGAATGGATTAGGGGGGGAGGATGATGACAAAACACGCGTGCAGGTGTTAATTAGCTGCCTCAGTCCAAAGAATTTTCAACTTCATAATGGCAGTTTCCTAATATTTTGACCACCTTACCAAATTTCCATTTAGGATGATTACTTCTGTAGTCTCGAACTTGAACGTTATCGCCAGTTTTAAAACATCTTAAGGTACCAACGCCTTCTGTGTCAGAGATCCTTTTCGCCTTTAGCAGATCAATTCTCGTACGTATACTCCGTTTGAACATCATCTCCGCAGGGCTTCTTCCTGTGCTTATGTTCATAACTTTACGGGTTTGTAGAAGGAATCTACATAGGTTTGTATGGATGTCTCCAGATTCTTCAGCCATTGCACTTAGTTTCCTTTTTAGAGTTTGTACATAACGTTCCCCTTGTCCATTTGAAGCTGGGTGATATGGTGCCATCAGTTTATGTTGAATACCATTGGATTCCATAAAATTTTTAAATTCATGTGAAATGAACGCAGGACCATTATCACTAACAATTGTACTTGGAATGCCGAATCTTGCAAATATTTCTCTTAAGATTCTTATAGTGGAGAAACTAGATATACTTTTTGTTTCCTTTACCTCCAACCACTTTGTATATGAATCTACTGCTATGAAAAAGTATGTACCTCTGAATGGTCCTGCATGATCTATGTGCACCCTTTCCCAAGGAATATTGGAGTTTGGCCATGGTTCATGGTACTTTGGAGGATCGTTTTTATTCAATGCACATGGTTTACATGAATTTACATAGTTTTCTATGTCAGAATTCACTGTAGGCCACCAACAATACTGCCTGGCTAGTTCTTTCATTTTTGTTATGCCTGTGTGAGCTTCATGTAGTTCTTTCAGAATAGTTTTTCGTAAAGTACATGGAATTACAACTCGAACTCCTCTAAATAAACATCCGTTTTCAATTGACAGTTCTCCCTCTAAACCTTTGTATTGTTCAGGCTTCGTAATGTAAGAGGATGTCATTAGGGCATTGTATACCAACTTTAATTCTGGATCGTTCATAGTTTCTCTTCTTACTTCATTACTTGTGACAGGAAGGGAATTCAGTTGTACTTGTAAAAGGTATTTGTCTGATACTGTTTCATCTAAGGTTTCTTGATGATCACATGTATTGTTAACAGGAAACCTTGATAGGAAATCTGCGTTGACATGATTCGATGCTTTACGATACTGTATTTCGTAGTCAAAACCTGACAGAAATACAGCGTAGTGTAACATTCGAGTGGCGGTTAAGGGTGGTAGGCATTTTGAGGGATGGAAAATAGAAGACAATGGTTTGTTGTCGGTTATAAGTGTAAATTTTCGACCATAGCAGTAATGGAAAAACTTATGAACACCCCAGTAGATCGCAGTCGCTTCCTTAATAATGTGGCTGTAATTTTGTTCTGCTTTACTTAATGTCCTTGAAGCAAAAGCTATAGGTCGTTCGGTTCCATCCGGCATCTTGTGAGATAAAACAGCAGATAGTCCATGAGGCGAAGCATCCGTTGCCAGTATCAGTGGTAGGTTTGGTGAAAATGTTGTAAGAACCCTCTCTGTTGTGATTTCCTTCTTAATGCCCTCAAAAGCATCATTACATCGTTTTGTCCATGTATAGGTTTTCTTCTTATGTAGCAGTTCATATAATGGATGTATCTTAGTTGCGAGGTTGGGTAGAAACCTGTGATAATAGTTTACAAGCCCAAGAAACTGCTTCAATTCAGTAACGTTAGTGGGTATGGGACATTTCAAAACAGCTTCTATCTTATCATGGCTCTTATGCAATCCTTTCCCATCAATTTTGTATCCTAAGTAGTTCACAGACTCTTGAAAAAATTTACTTTTATTCTTGTTTATGTGCAAGTTGTTTTATATTATTTTCCTTTAGGGTGTTTTGCTTGTAAGAACTAGGACTCGCCATTTGATTTACGTCATGAATAGATATGTCAAAGTTACGAATCCATTCGCGCCCAAATATATTATCAACATTATTTTGTACAACAAAAATTCTACCTACCATTGTTTTTGAACCTAACTGAACTTTAACTTCACTTGTTCCAGTTAACTTAATCATCTCCGCAGGGCTTCTTCCTGTGCTTATGTTCATAACTTTACGGGTTTGTAGAAGGAATCTACATAGGTTTGTATGGATGTCTCCAGATTCTTCAGCCATTGCACTTAGTTTCCTTTTTAGAGTTTGTACATAACGTTCCCCTTGTCCATTTGAAGCTGGGTGATATGGTGCAATCAGTTTATGTTGAATACCATTGGATTCCATAAAATGTTTAAATTCATGTGAAATGAACGCAGGACCATTATCACTAACAATTGTACTTGGAATGCCGAATCTTGCAAACATTTCTCTTAAGATTCTTATAGTGGAGAAACTAGATATACTTTTTGTTTCCTTTACCTCCAACACTCCATTGAGCATTGTACTTATAACGTTCAAGTTCGAGACTACAGAAGTAATCATCCTAAATGGAAATTTGGTAAGGTGGTCAAAATATTAGGAAACTGCCATTATGAAGTTGAAGTTGAAGGTTTAATGGTTAAATGCCATGTTGATCAAATGCGCTCTACACTAGTATCTTTAAATGAACAGTCCGATGAAGCCTCAGAGTCTGAGTCACAGAAACATGCACAAGTGGTAAACAAACCAAATTACTCTCCACAAGCATCACACAGGACGAAGAATCTTTATCCATCATCTGTAATAAGAAGATCTCAGAGAATACTGAAGAGGCAATAAGCTGATTCTTTTCCAGGGAAGATTATTATATCCTGTACATACAATCAGCTGATAATATTAAATTAAATGTTCTTTATTTATTCTGAATGAAAAACAAACAAAATAAGACTTCAGTTAGAGTTACTACATCTTTACATTATGAACCTTGTTAAACTTGTTAATAAATAACTGTTCTTAAAGTTGGTGTTTAATATACAATACATGATAGTACAATAACTTCAGTAAATACCCCAGCCACAGCAAACCCACTGACTAAGCGAATTTCCATTTATTTGCTGCTACAAGGAAACTAATAAAGTGTGTTTTTAGTAAAACATTAATGGCTTAGAATGAATAAATAAGTTTGCCAAGTTTATCAATAGTTGTACCCTGTTAGGGTGGGGTTAAAAAATATTTTTGACGTAAAATATTGCGCTTCCTTTGTTAAAAAACAATGCTACAAACATAATATTATTATATATTTCGTTTTAACAAATACAGCTTTGTTTCAATACTTAATTTACACACTGTATACTATAGAATGAAATTATCAAAATCAATTCCAATAGATGATATGTGTCGATTTATTCTACAAAGTAAAAATATGAAAACATTTTAATATAGGCTATACAATTTATATATATTTAATAATAGTGCCAATTAAAACTATTCTATTTTCCTATATTTTAATATTAGCTGGTTGGTGAATTATTTATTGTTTTCTCTTGTAAGTCAGCTGTACAATTTAATGTTTTGTTTATTGTTTGTACTTTTTACAATGTTCAAATATTTCTCTTACGTGTAAAGTTTATTGAATTTCGACACATCGACCATTATATATTATGCTATTTTATGTATAGTTATACATTATTAAAGTTTTTTTTCACTAAGATGAAACATATTTGATGTATAGGATAGAGGTTTACAAGGAGATAGTGTTTTACATTTTGTCAGAAAAATTCCAAACCAAAACACAAAACATATTTTAGTTTTATAAATTATTTACGTTAGTACATAATTAAAATTCATATACACACAACGTAAAAGAAGCAGTATGGATTCTTAAGGAAAATGGCTGGTATTTATAATTTAAAATTAGTGACGATCTACTTGAGTTTAAATTTTAAAAAAAACTGCCAACATAAAAATTTGTGTATCTTCTTAACAATTTTATTCCAGCTGTACCAAGCAAAATTAATTTATCATTTAGATATAAATACATCTCAGAGATTATTTAGAGCTCCTGCGATGCAACGAGAGATGGCAATGATTAATCTTCTTATCTCCACATTACAATGACTTGTGACAACTCAAGTACAAGAAAATCCCATCACATGTTTCTCTTTTGAGAAACCTGCTTGAATTCTAATTTAGGAAAACCAATAATAATCTCATCTACCATGACATTGATAGATTTTGTTTGATTTATATTCAAGGTTTACTAGTACTATCGTTACCCAAATTAATTAAATAATATTGTTAGCGCTATGAATGAATTAAATAAATGAGACGTTAGCATTTTTACCTAAAAGACACCATAAAGATCCATAAAGATCGGTTGGAAAAATTCAAAGAAATATGGACAAAAACAAAATGACAGATATCACTGGTTAACTAATCGATCTTGATAAGAATCGCTACCTTATATTTTCTCATATAACCATTTCTTATTCAATAAATAAATTTTCGAAACTCTTACAGTTGTATTTTTGGATTGATTGAAGACATAAAATGATCTAAATGTAAGATCAAGTCTGATTAAATTAAACAATGTGGTTTCCTGTTTCCAAACAAAACAAAACACAGACTTTGAGGCTTTTCCAGACCCCGCCTCGGTTCCACCACATGCTGATTTATTCAACAGCGAGCGTCCAAGGAATGTTTATTAACTTATTGAAATGCCTTATAAAACATTTCACCATCATGAGGTTTACCATAGCAGGAAGCTAGATGTAGGTATAATATGTTTAATAGACTACCTTATACATTTTGATCAGTGTATTAGTAATAGATAAGATAATATTATGCAAGGTTTTGTTGTATTTTAATTGTTGAGCAATGAAAATAATCGCCTAGATAACTTCTTAGGACTATGAAACCCTCCACCCTCCTTGAAAGGTATTTTAACGGACATTTCTTTAATAAATAATGTTGCACAGATCTGTATTTCTTATCATTGAATCGCTGTTTGTTTGTATTGTATTTATACATTTAAATAGTATTTGTCAATAAATACATCTCAGATTTCTTGGGCTGGTTGCATTGAAAGACGAAAGATAAGACCAAACTAGATTCTGAATATAAAAAGGCTAGTCGTTTTCTATAATCGCACAGTTCTCTTGTGAAGACCCTTGGAAATAATTGGCACTTGTCAACTGCATGAGCATTGTGGGAGGCGTTCTAGACCATATTATGTTTAACTATTTTCGAGATGGTCCTTATATAGACGCACTAAAGGCTCAATATTAAATCTCAATTGGCAATGAAATATGTTTAAGAAATACCAACTTATCAGTTAATATGATGAATAATAAGATTATTGTTTAAGGAAAATGAGGCTTTCGTGTTTTCTGATATCATAAACGAACCTTACATTACCATTTTCTTTTTCAGACTCAACGTTATAAAAAACGCTGGGATACATTTATCTTGTTAATATTGTTGCTATATTGTCAAAATTGAATTCCATTTACCAGCTTTAATATAAGCTTCTATTTTGTAGACATTGAAGTTACAAATCAGTATTTATAAATTTTCACATTCCTAATGTTGCAGTCTTTAGTAAAATGCATTATTATTTGACTTATTCTGTTTCAAATTGAATCATAGTCATTGAGGTTAAGTGTACCCATTGCTTTCATATGGAGCTAAATTTGCATTTTATCAGAATCATATAGAAAAGTAAGAATACCCTTTTTAACCAAGACAGTTAAAGATGCTCCGTCACAATCGAGTTGACATTTTATATACATTTTCCAAGATACAGACTGAATGAGGTGTAGTTAAGCCTTTTGTCAAGTTTAAACATTTTTTACCGTATTAGGGTGTTTACTTAAAAGATTTTAATTTTATGTAAATATTTTGCCCAATGTAAAAGAATGTTAACTAAGTCAAAGTTTATTTGATTAAGAAATTCCTTGGTTCTTTCAATGGAGTTTTTCATTTTGAATCTGAATTGCTTAACTTTATCAATTACTAAGAATCAGATATCTCGTGAGTGTCTTCTATTTCTTTACTTGAAGATAATTGCGAAATGTTAACGTAAGCTAAAATTTGGTTAGCAATCTGTTAAAAAATAAAATTTGTTTTTAGAATTTTATCTTACGTGGAGCCAATATGGTTTTGTTGAGTTGTCATTGTTTACATAGTGGATTTATTAATAAGTAAACTCATAGACTAAAGATTATGCAATTCAAAAGTTCCATTAAGTATTTGTAGTTCTAAGATTGCATACTTCTTGTACCAAAATTAGAAGGGAAATCATAATTTACGTCAGAACTCTGTTTGCAGTGTGTCATAAAAAATACTGATAAAAATCTTCTTCTCAGAAATTAGAGAGAACATATGAAAAGATATTCAATATATAGTGACAGCATGTCAGCCGTCCTCCTGTAATGGATTTCCAAAATTTGTTTAAAACGGAAGATTTTTGAATATATGCTCCAATAATAATTCTTCAGAAACCCAATGATCTTGACACATCAAAAAAATGCACTGAGAGGCTAAATGTTAATTAGGTTTGCTAAGGCCTAAATTATGGTTAACCAATTTATAAAATATAAAAGTTACTTTTAAGGTTTTTCACATTCGATTGTAAGGGAATTTATTTATATTTTTCATATCTCTGTAGAGCTGAAGGAAATATATCACAGTTTGTCACTGCGCCAACACTTACACATGATTTATGGTTCAGTATGCATTCCATGATGAATCAGAGCTCTGTGGCTTTAAAATATTATATTGCATAGGCATTCTCCAGAACCAACGTGGAATAAACCCTCGCACTAGTTATTATTGGATGATTGTTAACTATTACTTGCATAGGTATATTTAAATTTGTTTACAATTGCACTCTTATTATCCTTGATAAAATATTACATTAAAAAAATTTTGTTCTACGTTTTGTATGTAAGTCTTATAATTTGCTTGTTTACCGTGTCCTATGAAACCAACACCGACTAACATTAGATTGCACGTGACATCTTTAAACTACCGGTACTTCTAGAAAATTAAAGGTAATTTAATACTTCATTGTTTGAGGGGGCATTTATGTTTTTTAGAATTTTAGGGCATGTCCCAAACATGAATAGGTACAATAAATTAAATCCTATAAATGTAAAGTTTATAACTTGTTTCAGGCTAAGTACTTAGCAGTATCAAGATATGGATACATATCATATAGAACATATCATATCGAACTTATCATATAGATACGGAAACAAACATAAATATACAGGGTGAACAACTTAACTGTGCCACCATTGGTATCTCAGAAACTATTTGATTTAGAGAAAACTTTAAATGGAGAACTTCAAATAGTTTTTTATGACATTGAAAAATATGAATTCCAATTTTTTTATGGCCGCCATTTTCCAATATGGCGGCTTACTTTGAAATTTCTTAAGAAACACCCTGTATTTTATCTTGTTTTCGGATAGAACATGCAATTTAATACTTTTTAATTGCTGACCTTTTTTCGATAAACCCACTCGTTTAGGAGTTACAGCCTATGGAAAAATGACTTCCGGTGTACATTTTACATCATGTAGCTCCAAAAAAAGTAGGTTTATAGCGAAAATGCGAAGAGAAAATAAGTCAAATAATTCTTAAAATTGCATCCACATTCCAAAAAGTCCATAAAACTCGTTAAAAATATTAATTATATTATTTAAAAATGGCGGCAAACTTGAAAAGTAAAAAACTGTGTATTTTATGGTCTTAATGGAATGTGGATGCAATTTTAAGACTTATATGACTTATTTTCTCTTCGCTTTTTCGCTATAAACCTACATAAACCCACATTCCATTAAGACCATAAAATACACAGTTTTCCACTTTTCAAGTTTGCCGCCATTTTTAAATAATATAATTAATATTTTTAACGAATTTTATGGACTTTTTGGAATGTGGATGCAATTTTAAGACTTATTTGACTTATTTTCTCTTCGCATTTTCGCTATAAACCTACTTTTTTTGGAGCTACATGATGTAAAATGTACACCGGAAGTCATTTTGCTATAGGCTGTAACTCCTAAACAAGTGGGTTTATCGAAAAAATGTGAAGAATTAAAAAGTTTTTAAATTGCATGTTCTATCCGAAAACAAGATAAAATACAGGGTGTTCCATAAGAAATTTCAAAGTTAGCCACCATATTGAAAAATGGCGGCCATAAAAAAATTAGAATTCATATTTTTCAATGTCATAAAAAACTAGTTGAAGTTCTCCATTTAAAGTTTTCTCTAAAACTAATAGTTTCTGAGATACCAATGGTGGCACAGTTAAGTTGTTCACCCTGTATATACTACACCACTGTTTTGCCATAAATCGTTTTATTTTAAATAAACATTTTAAGGAATGATGTTTTAGAAATAATGTTGGGCTTAATGTAATAGAAGTGGCACGATTACTTTATACACTTCATATTTCTAAAAGCCATATAAAATATCAGGATCAAATTAGAAACTACTGCATCATTTATTTATTCGTCTATTTGAATATTCATGGAGGACTCCCAATTGTACATCCTAATACTTGACATCAAATAGCAATGTTAAGGTTTTAAGCGCAAATCAGTGATGTGATTTTCGTTGATTAATTATTGCATATTTTACATCCTGAATTTATATTTAAGGTAGTATTTTACTTGTTTAGGTACTTATTGACACACCTAGCCTCATATGAACACAAAGTAGGGGTTGTAAGTTGAATCCATTCAATAAACTACGTTAAGTTTGTCTTTAAATTGTTTGGGTCATTACCTAAAGTATATATAATAGGTTACTTTAGGTAACATATACTTGTCAAATTAGGACATGTTTCTGTGGAAAACACCATCATTCTCTTCAGGTACATGTAGAGTTGATTAGTTGTAAACAAAGTGTACCTAAAGTTGACATTTTACACACACGACAGAATAAAAAATATATTAGCCTCTAAAACAACCGCTCAGGACATTCATTGTAAAACTGGTATTAAATTGAAATGCACTGAGTGTCCTAGTACTATGTTGGCCAAACAGGACGAAGCTTTAAAACAAGGTTTAAAGAGCACAGACCAGTTTCAAGCCTAACCAAACAATAATCAACCTTTGAATACCACTTATTAGAGTACAACCATTATATGGTAAATATTGACTGATGACAGCTTGGAAACTGTACATGCTTGCAGAAAAAGAAAAAAGGTTAACAATCTGAAAGAATATGAAATATACAAACGTTTTTACAACATTAGCACCTCTAAAACCACTAAAAAACCACTGTTAAGTTCAGACTCCATTTTTAAATCCTTCAATAATAACTCCATCCATTCTACAACAGCTGATCCATGCTCAATATATATATCGGGCCTGTTGTTTCTTTTTGTAATTTTTCTAAATTTTGTTCGTGGCCTATTGTTTTTACCTTTTCACTATGTTTACAACTGATTAACTGTACAAGTACCTGAAGCTGAAGATGCTGTTTTATCTCTAAAACATGTCTTAATTTGACTAAATTTGTTGAGCTCTGACGGGATTACGAAAGTAATTTAGTCTTACGTTAACAAACCTAATAGTTCAACACAATTTACTGGAATAGTTCACCTAGTCAAAAGCTGGTTGCTTTTTTGTGACAAATTGTATCTGTATTATCACATATTTTACACGTTAAATGCTCACTGCACAATGTTGAAAAACGTGTTTTAGTTACAGAGGTATCTCCATTAGATTAGGCATCTTGTTTGTATGGGAAGCATGTGGTGTGCATATGTATTACGTAAACTATTTTAAACACTTATATTTGGTACGAGATCTATGGGATATACATTTAGTTAAAATATAGCAAGCAATATAGTAGTTAAAGTTTATCTGTAAGTTTGAAGAAATTAAAAACATATTACACATAAAAATATGTTAGTATAGAGTGATTTTTTTGCAAAACGCGGACATTGTAAATTTACATTGCTGTTTATGTTTGTTTATTTATTTATTTTGTTTGTCAAAGAATTAATATTAAGAAAGTTTATAGGGAAGAGAATAAGTATTACAAGCTATTATTTTTTTAATTCCCTAATTCGTATGGACTAATTTACTTATAAATTATTAATTATATAATAGACTTTAGTGGTAAAAGTAGGTAATTTTTTTCAATAATGCTGCTCTTAGAAATGCTTTTAGAATTAATTGGCTCTTGCAAAGTGCAGTGGGCTTCCGTAGAGTGGCAAAGTCAATTTGAGATGGATAGTCAATGATAGTTTATTGAAGCATACAGAACCAGGTCGAACAGATAAAAAAACCTTTGGCCAAGTAATACGGTTATAAGCTAAGAAAATAACACTTGTACAAAGTATAAGAAATGTCAACTATAAACAATTGTTACAGAATTACGTAAATAATCTAGATTAAGTTACACATTACTTCTTTTTCTTCAGATTTGTATTATAGTAAGTGTGGTACGAATCATAACTATAATTAAATCTCAAAATAACAATTTCTCAGTCTTATATTCTTAAGGGTCGATAAAACATTCCTATCCATCAGTATGAATCATTATGACCTAACCAAAGAAATTAAGTACCAATATTGGCAGGAAATAAATGAAGGATCCGGTCCTATTATAATCATAGATGAACGAAACAGTGTTTTATTAAGTTATTCAGGCACTGGTTTAGCCCCATCTAAATTACTGGGGAGTAAACTCTGAAAATGTGAAAACAACTACATACTATTCATAGCTTTTAAGTATTACGAACTTTTATTCTAAAAATATAAATGGATTGTATTTTCAGTACAGAATTAAAAATTGTCCTTCTTGTCTCGCTCTTACTTGTACACATAATGTTCATAGTACTAACTCTCACCTTCACATGTTGATGTACTATTAGGAATATTTAATTTAAATCTCTTTTGATGGACATTTTTTTCAAACATCTTATCATTAATTATATTAAATTTGATTTGTACTTCTTACGAGTCTTATTTTTAATTAAATATATCGACAGTTAAGTAATTATTGAAAACAGTTTTTATAAGTATTCATGTACTAAAAATATGACAGCTTCTGTTTGGATTATATCAGTATAAATAAAGTTAAACCAGAATAAACTTAATCTAAAAGGTAAACTTATTCTGGCATCGTTTACCCGTTGTAACAGGGTCCAACTAACGCCTAGTGACAGCCCAACTTTGGTAATTACCGAAATGGTATATTGGCCTAGAGCCAACCTCTGACAGTTACGGTCGGTAAAATTAGGAAGTGAATAATAATAAAGTTTGATTATTTAATACTACCGAACACCAAAATCTCTATCTTTGTCCTATCCTACACTTTATTTTTCATACTTGTAATATAAATTTATGAAAAAGTGACTAAGAGTAACTAGTGAAGATTAAAGAGTACTAAAGAGTAAGATATTTAAATTGTTTTAAGGTTTTAGGTTGAAAGAAAGTCATTTGCTAGTAAAATCAAATAGATTTATCTATTAGAGCTATTCTGAAATAATATTTCGTCTCCTATTTCTTGCCATTTCAATAGTGTTCACGATTCACTCTGTAAAAGAAATTGTGATAACCTCCAGTAAATATAGTATTACGATTACTACAAGTATTGGAGAATTTTTTTAATTACGATTGTCAGACATTTTCTTACAAAAGCAAAAAATTTACAGGTCTTAGGAATCATAACAACATTTTTCATTAAAACTGATAAGATAAATTAATAATTAATATGTAAAACATAAAAAATAAGGGTGAGCAAAATATGTTTGTAGCACCCCAAACGTTTTGAAAAGTATAAAAAAATACGCAGAGAAAGATTTACTGACTTTGATTCTTCCTGATTTTATAAATCAATTTACTTCCAGCTACAGATCAAACCCGTTTTAATCTCGTTGGCTCGTGAAGTATCGCTTCTGCATTGGTTTTATTTCCCTTTGTTATCGATATAACATCACATGTTACATTTTGTTTTAAGGAAAGCTAAAATACCTTGGGCTGCGCGTTAAAACATACAAAATAAACTAACAAATCAATTTTACACTGATAGTTAAGTTTGAAATGATAACTCCATGCTTATAACTTAATTTAGCAAGATACTTTAGCCACAATTTTAAGGCAGCTCATTGTTCTACAAATAATAATGACGAGAATTTCTGTAGAAAGATGAGATATTCAATCCCAGATTATTGCAATTCTCACTTTGAAAAGAATGATTGGATAAAAATTCATCAATTGAAACATCACTTATTTCGATAAAAGCAGCGTAAATATGTATTAAATCCTAATACCTTTGTCAAGTACAAGATAATATTTTTTACAATTATAATATATTCCTTAACTCGTTTTAAATTTAGGCCCTTTTAGGTATAGGTATGTGGTATTAAGAACTTACCATAGCAATTCCATCAATTAAGTGCAGATATCTTTGTAAAGATGCATACAATTGTAAAGATTATTCAATGGCGACTTTTTACTTTTGTATACAAGAATAACAATGTTACACTCCAGATTGCACATTTGCCTAACGTGGGTCTTTGGAGAACGTCCAAAGTTTCTGCTACAATGCGACATTTTAAGATGTTGTAACTGTTCCATTACCAAGCGTCCAGCATAAACATGTAAATATTCTGTGATGTCATTTGAAGCATGATTCATGCTGGATATGTGCACTTGTGTCGATTACATGTGTGTATCAGCATAACAAATCAGATTTATCTACAATAAATGGGGCTTATAACAAAAGTTATAACGACTGCCTTTTTTGACTCGGTTGTTCGTTTGAGTTAAAATTTGCGGAATTGTATTTTACTAGTAAAGATCTTTTATTTTATGTTCATAACAACCTATGCTTACGTTAAAGCTTTTCTTCTTACTCCTTGTGGGCCGACCCCTGGAGGAGAGGAAAATTAACAAATGCTTAAAAAGGTAGGTTTTTATGATACATTTCTAGATACAAAATTGTACCACCATATCTATGTTGGTAAAAAAAATTAACCCGTTCCGGGACTTTTTTAACACACTGTATCCACATACAGTGGTAAGAATTTAACTAATGTGTTCTAATGTTTCTAGAATTTGACCGTATTTAAGATGTTGAATGTTGTAAAGAAATTTGCACAAGAGATTAAATTAAACGGTGCGGTTTTTCGTTTTCAAACAAAACGCAACACAGAGTTTGAGATTCCGCCTTAGTTCAACTGCTATTTCGTTTGATATTAAATTTAATTTTAAGGAGTTATTTAAAATAAAAATAAAATTGTAAAAGTACACTGAATGAATAATCTCATCTAATTGCAGAATGGAATATTGAACCGGAATACTATCTACTTCAACCTGTCTTCATGCGCAAATTACAATGTTATTTATATCTTAGATTTTACATCCTGATACATTAGATTAAATATTTCATTTACAGTAAGAAGCTCATAACGGTGCACATTTATACACAATATAGAATATATGTTTTTGTATAAATACTTTATAATCAGTAACTATTACTGTAATATTTGTATAACGGTGAGAAAATAAAAATTCTTGTTCTATAGTATTTTACTTATTTTCATCCTTAGCTGACAAATATCCATTGAAAGAAGATAATTATACTCAAAACTGAGTGCTATTATGCTATGACATTGTTCTTTTAATACTCATAAATTTTAATATAAGATTTAGTTTTGAAATTAAAATTTAAACTTTAGTTCAGCATCGTTTCCCCGGTGTTAAAGAGCCTAACTAACACCTACTGACATCCCAACTTCTGTAATTACTGAGATTGTATATTGGAAAAAGCCAGCCCCTTATGATGGTGGTTTCTCCTATATGATGGTGTTAACATTACAATAATGTGTTTAATATGAAAACATCATAAATTACAGTGGGCCTATGTTTCTGGTAAATTTTGAACTAACTGTAGTTCTCGTTTGCTATTAATTACTATAGTGAAAATGTTCATAACAAGATTAAACATAATCAGATTTTAAATGTACACGACAAATCCTTAATCAATATGCAATGAAATTAATTACTGTTAACTTATGTTATTAATTCAATTCTTTCACATAAAAGTAGAGCTCAATGATTTTGCCTTTTGATTCTAATATAATTCAACGGGTATATTGTTGTAGTACACATATACTTAATTTTAATTTTTGAGAATCTATAATATTAAAACGAAACAGGGTTTTTTTATTTCACTATTCTGAACCAACCACTCGACTGATTTTCATGATTTTTGTGTTGAAAGAAAGATAATTTTGAGAACTAGGGAATGTCGAAGCCATAATTTTAGTTTAGGGTCCCAGTTATTTAGAAATTAACTTTTAATTTTTGAAAAGTCTAGCAGCCGACGCTAAGATTCTAAA
This sequence comes from Macrosteles quadrilineatus, assembly GCF_028750875.1. Taxonomy (NCBI): domain Eukaryota; kingdom Metazoa; phylum Arthropoda; class Insecta; order Hemiptera; family Cicadellidae; genus Macrosteles; species Macrosteles quadrilineatus. Next base: position 65,178,055 of record NW_026542597.1, read on the forward strand.
CTAGCTTTTGGTATAATATCATTAATTGCTTAACATAACAGCTGTAAACATTCAGCGTTTGTAGCACAAATTCAGCATTTGGATCAAATTAAAAGACATACTAAGGGTTGACTTATTTATACTTTATACTATGTGTAATGCTAATCATTGATACGTTCAATCCTTCGATAAGAGGATGACGGATTATTATACATAATAAAATACAAGGATGTTCAAATTATTTTTTATAAGTAATCTTTGTAATCTTCGGTTTGTTTTAGTGCAATAAAATTTGTTTTAACTAATAGCTGGTTAATTATGAAAATGCCCTATAGAACTATGAGGTTATTTACTCTGATTTTGTCATTGATTATAGGAAATAAGTAAGATTAGTAGACCACCGAGATAAGTAACACCATCGATATGTACAAGTCGAGGCTCTGTACACGAGTTTAAAAAAAAAGTAATATGCAAATTATTTTACTCCTCAACTTTTATGGAAAGGGTAGGAAAATCACAATTTTTACATGTTTTAATTCATCTTGGCAGCTTTTTGTTTACAATCAATATTTTGAATGCTTGAACTTTGTTTGGATTAGGCTGGAAAAATTGATGTCATAAAGATGGAGATCAAGAATCCTCAGGAATACAATTTTAAATTACCACCACAACCTCAGACGGGTTTTATACAAAGATATACAGATGAATGACATAGATTGAACACAACGTCATCATTGACCTAGGATACTGCAATTAGACTAACCATCCTTTTGTGAAATCTAAAAAGTAGTTTGGCGTGTGTTTAGTTGTGGTTACGTTTGTAGGCGCTGAATATTGTATAGTTTAAATAAATGAATATGGGGAATTACGATGTACATTGATTCAATGAGGGTGGTTTGATTATAAATAGACAATTAATTACGTCACTAGCTTTACTAGCGTTTTTTACTTTTTAAATTCCTTCAACATATGTGACCAGTTCTTTTGTTCAAATGAATATTATTTTATTTTTGACTCAGCTGTTTACAAAACAAACTAATATGTTGTTGTGTTTGTGGTATTTACTTTTCTTTGTTTACACATATTTATTTAGCAATTGATGCAGTGAAATTGACATAAAGGATGTGTGTGGACGATTCGTTTAATGATGTCAGGACACCAACGATATAATTATGTGTACTGTGGTAATTTTATTGGATGTTTTTGGTTTATTTTAGGGAATTTCAATTCAGACCTACTGGAAATTGTGTATAGTATGAGTTGTATTGTGGTGATATTGATTATGGAAGAGGCAGGTATGCGATGGAAGGTGATATCATTGACTAGGCCTATACACTTCTCAATTGATAATTACTCTTTCTACTGTAGGCTGCAATAAAATTTGTCTTTATACGTGTAAACTAGCTGTTCTGAATTATAGGCCTACACAGTTTTAACTGACTACTCGGACCGTACGTAGGACGGGCTAACACCTCGTATTATTTAAATTTTAATGGAGGTTTCTGCAATATAATTTCTTCTGCTTGAAAGAATGGTATACAGCTTTGACATGATGGATATTTTCTTCATGAAACTTTAACAAGGTGTTAACACGCTAAGATAGAACTTACGAGACAGCCAATTAGTTTCGAAGGGTTTCTTAGTCTCTCGTGACCAAGTAACTATACCACACCTTTTTATGTTTTCTTTATTGGTAAAGCCTTATGAAACCTAAAGTTATATTACTTACATGTTTGATTTGGATTTCTGACAAAGTTTGGTTTTAATACTCCTTTTATTATTTTTTGGGGTCAATATTATTAAAATTATTTAATCAACCAAAGTTCTGTAATCTTTAATAGTCATCGCAACTATTAATAATCGTACACATTTAGCGGTTCTGACTGAAACACATTGCTTATTTTCTTCATAACTATTGCATATTTTCTTTCATGAGCAAGTATAATTTATAATCTAACGTTTACTGACTATTTGGTTTTAAATAATAGCTCCGAAGTACGTTAGTTTTCTTGACACTCGTATTTTTAAAATAATCCACCTATGTTACATGTATTTAATGTATTACGCTATTTTTAGGATTACCGTTAGGTTTTGTACGCAAATGACTGTAAAATATATTTTGTTATAGTATATTAAGAAATAGATTAATTGTGCTAAAAACCTCTCCGACGTTGTGTTGTCAGAATGTTGTTTTCCAGAAGTATCTCGGAGCTAATTGGCAATATTTATGTTTAAATAGTTTTATTTTTGACTAAAATACTGCACATGTACAAACGCAAGAGAAGGCTAACTTAAAATCAGAATACATTATCTATTAAGACAAAGGCGTATGAAAAATGTATAAATGTATAACAAAATTCAAATGAAAAAGAGTATTTAGTTTGCATGAACTTAAAACCACCTAATTTGATTAACTTGTTCAGCTGAGCAGATTGCCTTGTTTATATGAACAGTTTCATATGTTTGCTACATCTATTGTTTCCTGCACAATGTTGATAAACATGGTCCTGTTTAGAAAACATCTCCATTAGATTATCTTCATTGTATGTGTAGAATTTATTACCCTGGTCATTTCGTGTTAAAATGTGTGACTAGCTTTTGTATTAGTTTAAAGGTATCTTAATTTACAATTTTGTAGTACGAAAATTAGTTAGTAACAAATTTTATAACAAAACTATATTGCTAATTTTATTTGTTTCTTCTATCTGAAAAACAAAAAGATATACGTATAATAACACTATTAAGTTGAATTTAACTATTTTTAATCTTATAAAGGAAGAATACACAAACATGGCCTATCTTCTGCGATTCACAGGCCAAACAGTTTCTGTAAATGCATTAATTGAATGTCACAATAGTTGATACATTATTTGTAAATATTACCTTTCAATTTCGTCAAAATATGTACAAAACTCGTGTTCCATGGTATTTGCGTATGTCAGAGTTTGACAGCATATATTAAATGTAGCAAACTAAAATTTATATTCTCAGAAGTAAAATTTTATATAGAAATTAAACAACGTTGCCTTCGTTTTTCTGGTCCTGCATGGCCTGAATAACGCCTGGTGAAAGCACAACTTTGCTTACTACTGAGAGGGTATACTGGCCGTGATCCAGCATCGGGAGTTACCAATAGTAGTTAGTCTTATGTTTTATAATGATGTGTAGAATATAAGTGTTACCGCTATGCCATTGGAGTTTAATGACATGGCTGTAACACTTGTGTGTTCTTAATGATATTATTGGTATTTTGAACTCACATGGCAATATAATAATAAATAGTAAGCAAATAATAATAAATAAATACTAATAAATTGAATAGTTATCTTTTACCAAAAATGCATTATTAATAAATTACCACTACTGCCTATTGTAATATCATATTCCAATCATCCTGGATAATATAAATCTTATAATAGTCCCATTATTAGCAATTTATTGTTAGGTACTTGTATACTGTAAACTGGGATAAAATGAAAAAAAATTTTATCACCAAAGAAGAGGGTTAAATTAACAAAAAAAAAATGACATAACAATTTTTATTTTACAGTTTTATTTACAGAAAAAAAAACATTAACTGGACTACATTTAATGGATTTTGGGTGTTTTAAGTGGATTTCTTTTTATTATATAACAAATACCCAAACTTGAGATGATAATCCTACCGTACTCGTTTTTCTCTCCCTGCATCAAACTTACATCAAATTATTACAAAAACGTAACTGATAATCGCTCCATAAAGCAAATAAAGTTTAAGAGCTGCTTGTTAATTTACTTAAAAAAAATGTTCGGCAAGGTTAAGCTAATAGTATGCATTTTTAGTGTTAACATTAACATTATTATATTAACATAGGCCTATATCATATACGGAAAGTAAATATTATTACTTTATTTACTATCCGTAAATCTAATAACACGTATAATGCTGATCAAAAAGTTATTTATATATTATATCAACATTAACATTAATCGGTTAGCGACTTTGTTTCGTAAGAATATTAAAAATCAATATTTTTATCTACAATTGTCAGTTATAGTATGTTAATAGCACTAACGAAAATAATGATGCCTGAGAAATATGTAAGGTCCTTTAATGTTGTATTTTCTTCTCATTTAAAAACAAGTTATTTTTTTCATTCAAAACAATGTTTCTTTATATATTATATTTGTTTGAAATGTAAAACGGGGATTGTTTACAACCACATTAAAACACTGTTGATTTTGAATTTCAAAGATTGTTTCTACATATTCTCACAAATTATTTTTGGAGATTAAAGAATAATGTTAAAATTTTTCATAAATCTATGAGTATAATAAACATATTTTAAACAAAATTAACGCACTGTAATATTTAGTGAAGACAAATATTTTGAAATGTTAAATAGCAACGTAAACAAAGTGATAAATATTTAAAATAACATAATATTGCATTTTAAAATACTTTATATACACGCTTCAATTAAAAGTTATGTTAGAAATACTTATTATTGCAAACAACAAGGTACATATATAAAAAATTACTTGTAATTTTTAATATTTCTGATTTGAAGTATCTCATAATCATCCTAATCTATCATGAAATTTTGGTTAAAATATGTACGGATAAACTTTACGAAACATTTTGATGCAGGAAATAAATATTACAAAATCTTTATTTTAAATTTAAGAATATCAAAAATTAAATAACTAACTATATTGTTTAAACATGATTTAACTGTTTAAATTATATGCATATCTTTAAAATGTTTTACCAAGCATTTTGATAAATATTTTACTATGCAGAGTTATGGGGTTATTTGATAAACAAGCAAAACTTGCGTCTCATTGCCTAAAGCACTCACGTTTCTGGGAATGTATGAAACATTGTATGTTCTGAGTTCTGCGTACACTATATACTTGATAGAAGTACATCCTGGGTAAACAAGCACCTCCTAGCAAAACTTGTATGTATACTGTATTTTCTATATGATTTAAAAATTATATAAAAAGTGACGTGTATTCGCCTGACTTGCATACGCCGTCATAAGATATGCAGATGTTATTTAGCAAAATTATTGTTTTGTTTTGTTATCATGTAGGAAAAAATTGTATAATTCATTTTAATATCCCCAGGATTGCGTTAATATGACAAATAATGGTTAAACATACCTCGTCAGACAATCCTTAACATGTAGTGTCGAAATTGATTGCTACATATGTTTCGGTAGCTATTTAAGCCTCTCCGCCATCGTCAGGCAAACAAAAGGATCCACTTCATGTGTCGTCAGAATAAATAAAACACACATTTTACACAAAACATAAAAAACTGTAGTGATAGGCCTATCAACTACACGCGATGACGTGGACATGGCAGGAAGCAGACTCACAGTGCGTGTAGTTGATAGGCCTATCACTATAGTTTTTTATGTTTTGTGTAAAATGTGTGTTTTATTTATTCTGACGACACATCAAGTGGATCCTTTTGTTTGCCTGACGATGGCGGAGATTCTTAAATAGCCACCGAAACATATGTAGCAATCCATTTCGACACTACATGTTAAGGATTGTCTGACGAGGTATGTTTAACCATTATTTGTCAAAATATGTTAACATAAATACTGCATTTAGTAATATATTTTAGCATTTATTAGCTTATATCAATAACTCCTACAATATTGACATTAAATTTGCTATTTGTTCTGTTTATATAAAATTTATTCAGGCAAAACGTATTCATAAAATGTATGAACATATTTTATGTTCTAAAAAACCACTTTTGATCCTTTTAAAGAAACAAATGTTTAAATAGTTTCAGAAGACAATTTGTATACACTAACTCTTTTATAAGGTTTTCTTACGATTTTAATATTAATTTTACTTTTCCTGCTAACTATTGCTTTTACAAATACATATTAGTTTGTTTAAACATAATTTTCTACTCAGGGAAGCATGACGAAAGCATAATATCCTCTCAACATAAAAAGGATGGTCGTTTTCCATAATCGTGTTGTGCTCTTAGAAAGGCTTTTAGATATAATTGACTCTTGTCACTTACAGGCACCATTCTTTAGTAGGACTTGAAATCAAATTACCCACATTTCGTAAATATCTTTAGAAGATACATATTATGTGACATCTAAATATATATAGCTCAATCACATGACACTTTAAGTATAAAATCGTAAATAGTACAAACAAATCTACGTTTTGTTTTTATTATTACTTCATTAATACATTACTAGTTTCAGATATGTTATTAAGTGCATGTCCATAATTTATAGATATTCCTTTACAAATCTATTACAACGATTTAGTTCCTAGGTAATTTCTATATTGGCATAGATAAGCCAATATTCGTAATTCTTATTTTCCAAATACCCTATTGATTTCCAAGCACACCAATTACTTTTTAAAAGCAGAGTAAATATTTGTTCAAATAGATTCGTTTACATTATGAAAAATGCGCATAATTTGTTTATTTGTTGTCTTTTTTTTAACAATTCTTCTTAATTAAAGCTACGAAGACTTTCGGCAAATACATGTTGTAACAGTGAAAAGGCTGTAATGTTAGAATCGTTCTTCGGATCCGTATTTTGTTAGATATACCGGTTTTCATCGTTCCAGATGTAAAGAAGAATGACATTATCCGTTAATTTAGAAACCCAAAATTGTCATTATATACCTACTTGTGTCTGTATATGTATAAAGTTTGATAGTACTGTATTTTGCAAACAACCAATAGGCCTACTTAGTTTTCTTTTTTTTACATAATATGTAGATTATATCCTCGAGGGTTGACACATTTGCCTAACATGGATTACTGGACAGTGTCCAAGGTTTTGTACCAATGCGACATTTGAAGATGTTATTACTGTGCTCTTACCATAAATATTCTACGATGTATAAACCTTAAACAGTATTAATGGATACGTACTACGACTTTTGTAGCATACTATAAAAAACAAATTTATATAAAAAAATGAGATCATAAGAGATTACTATTTAAATATAGTGTTTTATTTTTATATTCAATTTATACTTCTTGTCCAGCGCTATCCCAAAAACAGTAGTGTATTTTAAAATAAATTCCCAAATGTACTTATTTTGTTAGTACTAAAACAAGTGCTATATTTAGTAGAGCAAATCAATTTTATGTGTAACGAAGCATATTGCTAGGAATTGAACCAATAGTTGTTTAAAGTTATACAAAGCTTCCTTATCCTATTATAGTGCATAATTCTGAATGCTAACGGTGTCAATGGAAGTGCAACAATAGCAGAAATTCGTTAGTTATTAATCCATGAAATACTACATTAATACCATGTAATAGCCTTGTTCTACAATTTAATAACATATGGCCCATAGCTGAGAACCGTGCTTACCCCCAAGAAACATAAATCATTGGATCTTTGAGGTGATGAAAATTTCCTATCTTCTGTATAGTTTCTCCATCAAATTCCCTAAGACTGTTAAAACAGATTTAATTATGAATCTAAATAAGTATTTAATTAAGTGATTTATGTGTAATCTTACAAAATAAAAACTCAAGGTCAAACTATAACAAAATATATAGTGGCAAATACATTAATTAATTAATAAACAAAATTTAATTAAATTAAATTATTTAAATAAATTCATTTCATCGCAATTTTTTTAATACATTTTTCGTCTGATTTAAATCTTTTAGCATAAAATATCTCACGATCGGTTTTGGCATGAATCGTGAGTAGGGCGATGTAGCATATTTATTCGAAAATTGTATGAAGAATAAAAGTTTTATACTAGAACGGAACATGAATTTGCAATTCATATTTTGAACAAAAGTTGACCATAATGTCAGCCACACAACAAACCTATGTATTCCTTAAGGAGATGGGCCGGATGGAAAAGTCTTGTAGTCAGTTGCTTTTTATGTACGACACTTCATCTAGATTTAACTGCATTTCTGATTGCCTTATAACTTTCCTTATACTGTTTTTAGTTTTGAATCTACTAATTACGTCAGGTGTTTATTAAATATGAATTGGATTCAAATCCCGCCAAATCACCAATGGATTTTATCTAAGTGATAATGCCATACCCCCTAGCTAGGTTTTTTTTTTTTTTTTTTTTGAGGGAGAGGAGGGAAAATGCTTTTACGCACACAGGTAGCCAGCCTGTAGTGTGAGACTCCTGAAAATTGTCAGACTACTCACTGAAAAAAACCCCTCTACTCTGTTGGACACAGACCTGGAATTGTTTGTCACATTACTTCAAGTCAGGCCAACATGTGACCTAAGCCCTCAGGGCTCGCACCGTTTCTGGCATTTCGATTCTTAATGACCTACAACCGCATCCCGGTCCAGGTCGATCTTCTTGGCGCGGAGAATACCCTGGATATAATATGACACACAGGTCCAATTGTCCTCACCCTCCGTCATAATCGGTATGACCGTGTCCACCGACTGCAGTCCTATTAATTGTTGAGCCTCCAGGCGGGGCCTTTCCCAGCGCCGGCAGTGGAAAAATGTATGTTCCACGTCATCGAGAATGCCTGGGCAGTATATGCAGTCGGGTGACACGGCTTTGCCCATCCTGAACAGGTACGACCGGAAAAAGCCGTGTCCCGTCAGAAATTGAGTGAGGTAGAAGTTCACCTCTCCGTACCACCGATCAACCCAAGGTTGGACTTGCTGTATCAGTCGCCTGGTCCAGAGTCCCCGTGTCTCCTGTTCCCAGCCCTCCTGCCACAGCTGGTAGGTACGGGTGCGTTCCTCTGTTCGTGCCTCGTCCTCCCCACGGCGCCGGTAAATTGCCTTTCTCTCCGCCGCCAAAAGTTTGACGGGGATGACTCCAGCAATCACCAGGACGGCGGGCTCGGACACTGTTCGGTAGGCAGATGCTACCCTCAGTGCTGCCTGACGCTGCACTCGGGCGAGCCGCATCCTGTATGCCTCCTTATTTAGTGCGTCTGCCCACACCTCCGCACCGTACAAGAGTACGGACTGGACCGAAGACATTGACAGCCTTCTACGACTGGACCGAGGCCCTCCGACATTGGCCATCAACCGGCTAAGAGAAGAAACCACCCTAGCGGCCTTGTCCGCTGTACGGAAGATCTGATCCCGCCAGCTAAGCTTGCTGTCTACCATGACCCCAAGATACTTGGCAGAACGAACAGTTTGAACCTCGACGGCTCCCACCATCAACGGCACGATGGTGTCAATCCGTTTTTTTTGTCAAAATCACGATCTCGGTTTTGCTCAGAGCAAGCGAGAGACCGTGGTCTGCCATCCATGCGTTTACGGTACGCATAACTCGGTTTAGCTTTAGCTGAGCCAGCTCAACGCTACGTGCAGCTATCAAAGCTGCAACGTCGTCTGCGTACCCAACCAAGACTGTTTCCTCAGGCATTTCAGACCTCAGAAGGCTGTCATAAGCGACGTTCCAGAGGTCTGGGCCGAGTATGGAACCTTGGGCAGCACCAGAAGTGACACTCATCGTCCGCGGGCCCTCCGCAGTGTCATACGTTAGGAGGCGAAACCGGAGATAATCCTCTATGATGCGCATGAGGTATGCCGGCACGTGGAAGGTGTTCTCCAGAGCATCCAGCATATCGCACCACCTCGCCGAATTAAATGCATTTCGCAAATCGAGCGTTACGAGCAGCACAATTCTGCGAGAGTAGTGGGTAAAATCCTCAGCTCTCATCACGGCTTGCTTCACCTCCTCAATCGCATCAATCGTTGATCGCCCCATCCTGAATCCATACTGACGAGGGGAGAGGTCCCCCGCAGCGACAACGGCTGAATTTAGCCGGGAGCGGATCAATTTCTCGAGTACTTTGCCAGCCGTATCCAACATACACAGAGGTCTGTAAGAGGATGGCAGATCTGGGTCTCCCTTGTCCTTCCCAACAAGCACAAGCCTAGCTGTCTTCCAGCACAAGGGAAGACAGCACCCCTTCAACCAGGCAGGCGTTATACATGCTCAAAAGGATCAAGGGGTTGGCAGTCAAAACCTTCTTGAGGACTTCACCGGGCACCCCATCGGGACCAGGAGCCTTGTTGTTCTTCAGGGATATGACGGCCGCCACCAGCTCTTCAGGGCTGAAAAGTGGGACGTCGTCCACCCTTCCATAATCCCGCAGTGGGCGCAACGCGTGAGCCGGGAAAAGGGACTCGACTATCCTCTCCATAGTGACCCTGTCCATGACGGAAGGTGGAGAGCGGGTTCCAAGTTTCTTGGTTACAAGTTTGTAACCCAGGCCCCACGGGTTGGAATCAACATCGTCCCTTAATTTATCCCAGCAACTGCGTTTACTCCGATTGATGGCTCGACGAAGATACCTCCTAGCCACCCTATAAGCATCCGACTTACGCCGTCTGTCTAGGGGTTCTCTAGCCCTGGTAGCAAGTCTTCTGGCCCTCAATGCCACTCGACGCAATTCCGCAATCTCGGCAGTCCACCAGTACACAGGACGCTTATTGCACCGGTATCTCCTGCGAGGCATAGACTCATCGCAGGCCGAGACAATCCGTTTCATCGTGGATGCAACTAACGCCTCTGCGTGAGGCACGCCAGTTGCAGGATGAACCACCGGCGTTCTTCGTAGGATGGCTCCATCGAACGGGCACTTGACGAAACGCTGCCACTTGTCTCTGATGACCACCCAGGACGTCAAAAATTATGTACTGGTGGTCACTGGCCGTGTAATCCTCCAGGACTCTCCAGGCTCTGATCCTTGGCAAAAGAGACTCAGATGCAAGGGTAATGTCTGGGATCGTTCCCCGCATCCCAGGGCGCCGGAAAGTTGGCGTGTTGCCCTCGTTGACGACAACGAGTCCGGCTCTGGCAGCAAAGTCCAGAATGTACTTGCCCCGGGAATTTGTGAGGGTCATTTCCCACTCGACAGCCCTAGCATTAAAATCCCCACCCACGACGACGTGTCCTGTGGTATTGCGCACGCTCTCTTCCAGGCGGTCTATCTTCTCACGAAAGTCACGGATGGCCTCATTGGGAGTGAGGTAGACACTAAAGTAAGTGACATCCCGGCACCGAACCCAAACGAAACCTCGGCCCTTCGCGTGACCCCGTACTTGTACTGTAGCTGCATTACGCGCCCAGATTGCAGCAGTACCAAGACTATCAGGGAACCAAAAAGCTGGGTCCCTATCACGGTACTGGTACTGTTCGCTGACTAAAAGCGCGTCGACATCGTGTTCTAGGGCAAGCTGACATAGAAGTGCGTCAGCCGTCCTGGATCGCTAGGTATAGCCTGAAGTAATGTGAAAAACAATTCCGGACTCGTAACTAGCATCCTAGGACAAAAATATACGTTAGGTGATCAAGCTGGTCTAATGGTAGAACACTGGATTTTATGCTTTGACGCAAATTACCGATAGATTAGATTCATGCGATATTGCCGCAACCCTTTAGCACTTGCCTGAAGTAATGTGTATAACAGTTAAGGGCTTGAATTAGCGTTCCAGAATGTGAAGGTGGGAAATTAAAAAAAAAAACAAGTACGTCAAGCGTAGTAGTACTTAATCGTCGCACATTGGCTTTAAACTATTTTTGAACTAGTCTGTATTTGTTTATTTGACTAATATTGTTATTTAATCATTTACTGTAGTCCTTGGTTTAATGGAAGTACGAAACTGCAGCGTATGTTTTAAATCTGTACAAAATTACATAGTTTTAAACTAAGGTTGTAAATCTTTTTGTTGATACAATTTTAAAGAAGAATATATTTTAGTTTACACAACAAAAGACAGTCAAAACACCAATGTTGATCATAACTGAGTGTAGATAAGAGATATAACAGTTGAGTTTAATCAAGTTTGAAGAAACTTTCAACAATGGATAGTGATACACTGGCTTAATAGGTTAAACCAACAAAACAACTCAAGTTTGTCATGTACACAAACATTAACCCAGATTGTTCTGCATTTATAAAGGTAACACGTTATGAAATATGTCAAACATCACTCTGAACTGTTATAGGTACGTTTTGCTTAATTATTATTATAATACTATACGTAATGATTTATTCAAGTGTTACAAAAGTATATTCCTAGGCTATAAATATTTAATTTATCAATTTTCAGTTTTTACTCCATAGATGTAGACGATAAAAAAACATATGGAAAGACAACAGTTATTGACAGTGTTGAAGAAAAACATTTGGTACAAATAAATATCAAGGCAACATAAGATAGCTACTTTTCCGTGCTTTTATTTTTATATTGGCTGACGGAGCCATGCAGGAATTGCGCCATAAACTGGATACTTAGAGCCATACAATCTGAGGATTACTAGCTATTTATTTAATGTTTTATAAACAACATTTATAAATTTATGTTTTCCAAAAAGAAAGTTTTATAAGTAGATCTCTTGACGTTTGCGCATTGTTTAGTCATAATACAAATACAATGTATGTACAATGTAAAATACAATGCACTATGCATGTTTTATAGTTTTATTTTACAATCTAGTTTAAACAAAAGGGATTTTTTTTTTTTTTTTTTTTTTTGGTTGAATTAAACCACAATAGCTCGGATTCCAGTTTATAATCTAAAAAAAAACAACAATATTTCATAAACAGCGCGCATCTAAATCGGCTAATAGGCTAGTCCTTGACCTTGTGTCAACAAGTTTAAACTAATTTCTGTGTAAATAATCGAAGACATTATTTCATCACACAGAATATTTGTAAACATTTCCATATAATCATCGCTACTGGTTTTTTTTTACATTTCAACCCAAGCGAATGCGTATTTTAATTTAAATTATCTGGCATTTAAGTTATATGGTTTCATTTGGTATGTAATATATTTTTTTTTATTGAATCATATTGCCCTAGAGGAAAATAAAGGTTATTGTTATTTTAAGGAGAGTCCATGGATACGTGTTCTTTTTTACTGTAAACAAAAATCAAAATGTTGAATCAGATGTTAGATTTGTTTGTTGTTTCTTTTTGTTTCTTTTTTTATATTGATGTGAAACGAAAGGCAATTGTAGTACTATAATATTTTGTGGGTATTTGACTTACATACAAAAAATATACATTTAATTTTAAAAGATTGAACCAAAATCGTAATATCTCAACAAAACTTTAACATATAAGATGTTTGTTTATCCTTTAAGTAAAAAAATTAACGAATAGCTTGAGTATCAGAATCAGCAAAAGCAATCAGAAACTCAAAAAATATTATTGATATATTTACTGAATATAACGATAACCTAAAATTTAGGCGTGAACAAATTAGTGTCGTATTCAGCGGATCAGCCACCATCTAGCATATATTAGGTAAGATTTATTGGTGACGAGGCAAGTTGTAAAACAAAACACCTCCTAACCAGTGGCTTTGCCATGAAATTTCTTTGCGTCACTATCTTTACTACCTATAGAATAAATGTTGTTTTTTTTCAAAGGTTTAAGAAATTCATACGTTGGTTAAAATATTCAATATATTTATTTTCAGGTTTATGTAAAAACTCATTAACTGCATACAAATTTCTTCTAGAGTCCGAAATTGAAACTAGTTTAAAATTATTTTGATATATCACTGATCATTTCATAGTACATAGTAGTGCTTATTTCCCCTTCCGAAATAAGCACTAGTTAAAGTTGTATTTTGGATTTTATATTGCATTGTACCAATGTTTTGTCTAAACCCGCAGTAGTCCTTAAAGTTGGTTGGAACTACCAAAGTTACCTATGACAATGCATATGGCCTGGTAAGATACTCATTATTAGTGTCAAGTAATATATTTACTTGTAATTGCTGTAAGCAACATCTAAGCAATGTTTTTGCACATAAACAGTTAAGGATTTTGAGCCTTAGGTGTATTTATATCTACGTATTGCTAAGCGCAGTCCGTGACCACGCGGCTTAAATCAATTAGTAAATCGAGAATGATTCACATACGTCCCACATTTACGAATTTAAATTTACATCTCAGACCTAAGGGAACTTTTTTTCAAAACAATAATATAATAGTTGATTTACCATTTCTCTGATGACTGATTGTCTGAGATTGCCCTACAATTATACGACTGATCTAGGACAATTCCTTACGTTATGCAACAGCAGATTCACCTTTTTGAATCGGTGTAAATCCTGTTTGACAAATAGTCAAATCTAGATCTTCGAGTGATGACCGAGTCTTAAAAATTAGTGAAACTTAAGTCCGTAGTTTCGGATGCGTAGCAGCTATCCATCTTCAGGGCACCCTACGCTTCAACTGAGTGCAGCAGCTGCTATGCATCCGAAACCTATGCCTCTAGTTTCACTCTTTGAACGACGCTTTCATTGCCCGAAGACCAAAATTTTCGATAGGCCTATACAGTGACCGTGGAAGTCTATCATCTAGACTATGTTTAAAAAGTCCATTTCAAGGTATAACTGTCATATTGTGCATATGACTGTTATTATTGAACATGAGATTTATTTCTTGTTTTGAATAAATCATCCCTACACGTTGCCCAGGTCGTAGTGTATTGGTCGATAAAAGGCTCTCTATTAGCGATAGGTTTGTAAAAAATAAAAAATTTACATAACTTATTAATACTCATAAGTATTAACAAAAAATCGTTTGTTGTACAAAGGAAAATGATTTAATATATTTGGAAAAATAATCGAACTCCATCACTATATACAGATCCTTGCAAGTATTTTTTTGATTAATAAAAGAATAATTGTATTGTAAAACATATTATAGGTTGATAAATTATTATTGCTATTATTTCATGCTGTAATTATCATTATAATTATTCAAAGCTACTATTTTCAAACAGTTTACTTTTTATTCACACTATGATTCTGATTCGAATTTCTCGTTCAAATAAATACAATCATGAAAGACTCATTTTAAATATGATTTGATATATTACTTGATCATACCCGCAAGTTAAAAGCTGGACTCACCTGAAACAGAGGAAATAAATTAATCGTAGTAAATATATATTGTTGAGGAGGTTTGTCACACTAGGGATATCATAATAAAATAACTGATAATAACTAATACATGTATGTACTGTATCCAGATTTTTTGTGCTTCTAAAAATCCAATAAACGTTTGAACGAAAAATATAATCAATTTTGGACTTGACTCCGTCGACTTTGGAAAATAACCGTCTTAACGTTGATGACAAATAATATTTATCCTTAATTGATTAGCAATCTTCGTACATGATTGAGTACATGCGTATAAGAAATAATGAAAGCGAGATTTCCAGTTCAGTCATAAATGGTTATTATCAGTTATATTGCTTATTATAGTCAATGTATTTCACACAAATACTACAACCATAAAGCTGCTTTCTGCGTATTAATGAAGTCATTTTGAAAATACAAATCAAAGTTTAAAAGAAAATAAAAAATGACCTCTGTCTGAACCAGGATTGAAATACTTCCCTTCTGTCTTTAGATTAGGTCATAAATTCATCGGTAAGGGAGAGCAATGTTTCTTCTAACTTTTTCAGAGTTATAATCTTATAAGAAAAACTTGCCTGAGATCGCATTATCCATATTTATTTGCATCACAATGCCAGTGATTCCGTCTTTTACTTCTTTAATTTTCATTTTTGATGTTTTTGCCTCCTGATCACAATATATAAATTATTACTAGAGGTTAAAATACCTTATAATCCGTCAGTGTGATCAAAAAGTCGCCGATGAAAGGCAGGTTGCCTTTCATTTGGATATTTATATGTTGTTGCTATCAAGTAGCTTATTCATTAATAAAGGCAGGTTGCCTTTTATTTCATCGGTGACTTTTTGATCACACTGACGGATTATAAGGTATTTTAACCTCTAGTAATAATCTCTAATTTTTACTGTAGTTAAAATCCATATGAGTAAAATTTTAACTTATATGGTAACGTTCAGTTTTGTTACAAGATATTATGTTATAAATACGCAATGAATGGATGTATCGAAGTTAAACGTACTACGCTTACTTTGGTGCATAAACATACATATTGGTTTTATTAAAGGAATATTTCAAAAAGGCATGCAGATTTGCAGCGAAAGGTTGGATGTAATATCTTTGTAGAAACCCCTTCTATCTATAGTTTTAATAAGAAATATTTCCCTGTATTGTTTCATTTGCTATAAACAAGCAAAATACTGACAGTACTGATTATACTGATAGAACTGATTATACTGATAGTACTGATTATACTGATAGTACTGATTATACTGATAGTACTTATTATACTGATAATAAATACTGATTTACAGTAAATAATTTATTTTATATAACAACATTTAGTTTGAAGTTTTTCATCAAAATGTAATAGAAAATTTTCTATATCCCAAAATTGTAGATAGCAGACAATAGGTTTTTTGCTGATAAAACCTCTTTCCCCGAGCACGGGCTTGTAGTCCATCCGGGGAATAAAATTATTTGTATGTCTGATCTGTATCTCTTGTATACGCTTTTATGTTGAATCAAGTGATCTTGAATTAGAATTTGATTAGTGGTTTTTGGGAACAATTAAAAATCAAACTCAAAAATATGTTTAGTGTGTGTGTGTTATGTTACTCAAAATATATGTAAATATATTCTGGCTTTGCCTGAAAATCAATTATTATACGTTTTACAACTTTTTATAAACTGGGTTTTTGAGTATTTTATATATTTAGCATTACTAATAAAAGGGGAAAGAGTTCGTAAAAGAGTTAAAATCTATATATAGATGTATGTAGTGACGTTTTTGTATTTACAGTTTGTGCTCGCTAATCTCAGGGTTGAAACATTTAGCTTACAAGGGTCCCTGGACGAAGGCCAAGGTTTATACACTAATGCGACTGTACAATGCGATGAATCTGCGACTCACACAAACTACGCATCTATATATGTTAACGTTATTATATCATAGGAAATTTTGAATAACTTAAAAGTTTATTAAGGAAACGGGTAGCTAAGAGTATCTTATGATATTTGCCTTTGATATACTTTAATAGGTACCACACTGGATGAAATAAGTAGGAAATAACTGTTATCCATTAAATGAAAAAAGACGTGGACGCAGTACATGTTTTTAAATTATTAGTATCTTGAAAATGGGAAGAAGATATACAAATATCTACTCTAGTATTCTTAAAAATAAAATCTGGAATCAGCTGATGCATTGTAGTATTATTGGGTATACACTCAATGCTAGTAGTAAAACCTTTATTATGCTTGAACATAACCAATTCTAGATATCCGAGTGGGTTAACTGCATACCTTCTAATCTAAAGGTTGCTAGATCTAATCCAAATGAGATCATTACCAGGCTCAGATGCAATTTGTCATTGGTCGGTCAATGAAAGATGCTATACAACAAATGGTCAACTTTGGACGGCAACAAGATGAGGGTACTGACCCATTACAAAACCCGAACCCAATATTCAATAAATTCTCAAAAAAACTTTATAAACATGAGCATATCACAGGACAGACTATAAATTGCATATACATTAAGGCATCATATATAAACTAAATACCCCCGCCGCAGCAAACCTGCAGACTAAGCGAATTTCCATTAACCTGATTGGATTTACACTAAAATGCCTCCATAAAAATATCACGTTTATTTCCTATTTAAATAGAATTAGTTTAACGAGTACTTAGGTTTGCTGCAACAGGGAGGGTAAAAAAGTGCTTTATTTTTTTGTAAAATGTTAATAGTATAGTAAGAAATGAAAGTATTTTCCAAATTCGATCAAAATATGTTCATAAACAAGCAAACTACAACAGCTGACTTATTGTCCATAAGAATAACATGGGAATTTTAAATTTACAATTTTTTGGAATTTTCTCCGTAACCATTAGGCGCACAACAACGCTTCAATATACAAAATTATTTTTTTTTAAGCTCTACAAAATGGTTTGGAAAGAAATTGTAAAAACTTGTGTTTTTAGGGTTAAAAATGGGAAAACCTATTTTTACCCCATAAAACCCCATATAAAACCCTGTTCCCATAGTCCGATCATGCTGGTTCGCGAACTCGTTCGAATAAATGTAGGTTTACATGTTTATACCAAATTTCATCAAAATCTGATCATTTTTGCTCGAGTTATCGCGCTAACGGACACATATATATATAAATATATATATATATATATATAAATATATATATATATATAAATATATATATATATATAAATATATATATATATATGAATTTGAACGGATGGTGTTTTTGGCCTCTAGGGACCTTAAAACGAAAAAGTAAATCGGTCCCGGGTCCAGGTCTTATCATGAGTACTACGATAATAGCTTATTCCCTATATGGGAAATTCGCTAAAAAGCTTCTTTACCTCAATATACCATACTGTAGGTATGGAGCAAGAGGAATTTTGAGCTGGTCTAGTGGCAGAGAGCGGGGATTTAACCTTGAACGTCATAGGTTCAAATCCCGCAAGTCACAAAAGAATGTTATCCATGTCATAGTTTCACGACCCTCTAGGTCTAGCCTAGGATAAAGTGTAACGCAGCTCAAGGCTTGATCCTAGCATCCCAGTTGTAAATTTCGAACAGAAATATAAAAACGTTGGTTAAGGTAGTGGCATGACAACGACAAAGTCTGCAGATTCTGATTGTCATACAACATTGCACCTTGACAGGGCGTGAAAGATAAGACTAACGACTACACAGAACTCGGCACATTTCGTATTTTTGTGATCCTTTAAATCTAAAGAAAAAATATGCAATATAATTCGTATCAACACCTGTATTACGTGAAGAAATAAGCAATACAAAAAATTATGAAGCTTTACACTATTTATAGTCTAGTTATCTAATGCTTAGCTTAACTACTTCGGAATTTACGGCAAAGGTCTACAATAATAAACCTTAATAATCATGACCATATCGTTGTTACTATTTATGACGTTATTATGACAATTAAAAATCTAAACTGGTGTTTTATAGTATCGCATTTCTAAAGTAACTTTTAATACCGTTTACGTAGAATCATAGTTGGTAACAAGGTTTATGACAATTACTTTAATTCCTACGTATCAAGAAATTCAATGTAAGATTGATCAATTAAGTTTTCTACACTCAAAGAACAAATCCAGTTTTGTATTTATAAATGTATTATTTTAATCCTTAAAAAATATAGACATAAAAAGTAAAATAAGTAAGAAAATAAAGGACATTACCAGGTAAGACAAAGTAAAATCAAAAGTAAGTTATAATTTGACCTACACAATAAATATACGTCTTCCCCAGAGAGACAGTTGGATGGAAAACTGTTGTCGTCAGTTGGTTTAATGTAGAACTCTGTCTGTGCTGCTGAAACTACACGGCTCTTACAAAAAATTTTTCTTTTAACATTTTTGATGATTTATGTAATAACCACTAGTAATAACCGATATCTGAATATTTATAATTCGGTTAAGTGGGTGTTATAGTAGTAGGCCCACCAAAGTTGTGATTATGAGTTGGAGAATTTAAAATTAAAGTTGTTGCTTTAGCATTTACTTAAATAACAGGTGATTAGTAATAAACATAAATATATGCTCAAGATAATGAACTGTAAATAAATTTGTGTAGATTTTGAACTTAAAAGTTTATTTTTCCAACGTAAAGAGATTCGAACAGAATAATGATCAGGGATCATTAAAAATAAACAGTTTTTAAGCAAAATATTTAAAATAATGAAAACATTAATAATGGTTTGAATAAACTTGTAAAAAAGGGGTTACCTTTATAAGTTTAAATCAGCAAATGTAACATTCTTTTGTTATAGATACAAAGTTTACTAAACCGAAATTTCCAGCAGGCTTATCACAAGAATTGATTAGTTTCACTTGTTTAACTTTATCATATGTTGAAAGTCTTTTGGTTCTGAATTAATTATTTCCGAGGGTTATGTTCCAGGATATAAATATGATTTAAAATTGTCCCTGCCATATAATAAAAATACCCCCACCGCAGCAAACCTGCAGACTTAGCAAATTTCTATTTGCTTAATTGGATTTTCTATTATGTATATTGAAATAGCGTTAGGTTTAACAAGTACCAAGGTTTTCTGCTAAAGGTAGTCTTATAAAGTGTGTTTTTAGTAACATATAAATAGCTTAGTATAAAATAAATCAATTTGCCATGTTTCATCAAAATACATCCATAAACGAGCAAAGTACAACAGTTTACTTGTTCTCTATACGAATAACATAGACATTTTAAATTTAATTTTCTTCGTAACCAAAAACCGTAAAAAACACTTCAATATACTAAATTATTTCTTTTTTTACGCAAAATAGCTAAGAGAGCAATTGGAAAAATGTACGTTTTGAGGGTCAAAAATGAGAAAAGCCAATTTGTAACCCCCACCCCATAAAATCCCGTTCTCATGATCCAATCATGTTTCCCGTTGTCCTGGTCTTACCATGAGACCTATGGTAATAGCTTATTCCCTTTATAGGAAATTTACTAAAAAGGAATTGATAGATTAAACAATACTGTTGTTATACTCTATAATATGTTTTATTTCTATAACAGCATTTAAACAAAGTAAACCAAAGGCAAAAATAAGTATAAGGCCCAAACGAGATAACATCTTGCGCATTAACCCAATTCAAATATTGGATGCGGTTGCGATGTCAAATTTTCATTGGCTAGGATAATGTGTTTTAAGGTTTGTAGTTAATTTTGTAATGTTTTCCATGTGCATGGTAGTTTAGAATTGAACTTTATATCTAAACTTTCCTTCAAATTTATTTTGATTTAAAAAAAGGTATACATCTAATAAAACTAGTAATTACACTTATACTGTTGACTCTAAAGAGAGTAAATAGATATGAAATATGGTTAGTGGTGATCGATTTCAATTGGACACTCCAATCATTATCAGACCCAATTGCCCCAATGACCCAAGCTCCCAATTACCCAAACAGACCCAATGATTGTAGTGAGCTGAAACATGGAAATTGAATTAAAAGGAAGAGTTTAAATTAATAACTTTTGGAAAAAGAGACTCTAAGGAAGATGTGTGGCCCAATTTTTGAAGGAGAAGACATAATATGGAATTGAGAGAATTCTACCAGGATCTAGATGTTGTTTGTGACTTTAAATAAAGAAGAATAAGATTGGCTGGGCACGTTTTAAGAAGAGAGGAGGGTAGTAACATGAAACAAATCTTAATTAGAAATCCCGAAGGAAGATAACCAAGAGGAAGGCCGACGAATAAGTGGTTGAGCCAAGTAAATAGAGACCTTGAGTGATTAGACGCAACCGAGGAAGAGAAAGATGGAGAGGCGCTGTTGGTGCGGCCAAATATCTCCTTAGATATGCGTGGCCATGGAAGTAAGTAAGTAAGGAATCAGACGGTGTTTGTTTGTTTTTAAAAGGTAAATAGTATGAACCAATTTTCTATGTGTATCTTTATTTTAACCGGTCAGATTAAACTCATCATGTTTCATTTTAGTGAATTTGCCCTGCACTTTTGTGTATATTTATTAACTTAAGAAATTCAGAATCTGATTCTGAACCGGTTTTCAATTTGAATTTCAATGTTTTTCATAAAATGTAAAAACAAAATACTCTGTTGTTTGAAAACAAAACTTTGTACTTTTTAAATTTAATTGTTGAGTAGTTTTTGAAAATATAATACATTAATGGCAATTGAAGAGAAACTTCGGAGGTATGCAGAACATTCATAAATATATGGCGCTGTTGCAGTAGTTGCAGAAGCAGTTACATTGCAAATTCATTCAGTAAGCACACAATAGACACCTAATGCTTACAACCTTGAGCACATAATATTAATTATAACATATACAGACTGTGCAATTGCCATAATTCTTCGTTTAAAGTAGTTCCTATTGAACGATTAGAATTGGTTTCCCTATTTTATCCATAAATACCTGTATTTAAAGGACTTATCTGAATGGAAAGTAAGGTGTGCGATGATGTAAGACTTTAAATGACTGAAGTTGTACTCTAGAATGTAATGTATGGATAAACCGTAAATAAATATATTAATTCATTCTAACAACACTTAAAATTGTCAATGATTAACTTAAGTTATCAATAACAAATGTATGTTGAAAACGTTTTTTTTCAACGAATAGGGATATTGTAAATGTTGGACAAAGGTATCATGCAGAGAATAAAAAAGAAAGTTTTCCTTTATGTGTTCCAGGTAAGACAAGTGTTTGTAGTGTTTCTGAAATAATACATAACAGTTGTCTTTCAAGACCTTTGCAGTAAAAGCTTCTATTTTTATACTCCCCATCAGACATGAGTCAAACAAGTCCTTATTTTATGGATTTCGCTAACAATACAGCATTAATAATTCTTTTTATATCCACAATAATGTGTATTACACTCTACATATTAAGTTATAAGGGGGTAGATTGCATGTGTTTTTATGCTTTTAAACTATTTCATATCTATTAATATTATGAAATTGTATTATTACCATAAACTACCGTTTAAATATCGGTCGCTAGCCCACTTAATAATCTTACAATTTGGTAATAGTAGAGTATATGTAACATTTTTTATTCAAATTTCTCTGTAATGCATTATTTCATTATATTAGGAAATGCATCATGAATATATATATTTTTTATTTTTTATTTTACCTTTGAATTTAGGCAGTCAATAATTGTTCAATGATTTTGAATTGGTTTCGCAGTAAGTTTGCTATGCAGTTTTATAAATATATTTATTTAGAGTAATTTTTTACTATACGAATTGTTTCATCAGATATATTTTCCCATATAGGTAATTGACGTTATGGATAATTATTTTAATTTGTTATTTCTTATCGATGTTTTAAATTGTTTTTTTGTGTCACCTTAACAACACATAAGATTGGCTGAAATCCACTGTAAAGTTATGATAGCCCAAGTTAGTTTGAACTGTCAGCCAAGATTACTTATGAGCTTGCCAAATGGGTTGGTATGATACCAAGTTATTAGTTTCCAAGTATAATTCACTTACTTATAGTTTCCCTAAGGGCTAATCACACTTAGTTAAGGTTTTAGGTTGAATTACTAGGTTTTACGCCATCAAAATGTATTTTAAATATTGTATTACAAATTAAGTCATATTTATTTCAATACCAAGTAGGAGCAAGATTAAACCGAAACAAAAATAAATGTTGTGTCAGACTCTACAAAAAGATAACAAATATAATGAATTTGTAAATGTAGTTACGTGTTAAGTAAGTGATTGTATTAAGAATACAAGTAAAAATTACAAAATAATTTGTGAAAAACACAGTAAGAAATGTTTTATGTAACCGAGACGAAAATCATCTCATTTTGAGATGGCTTATATATATTTACATGAAATAGAACAAAGTTTTATTCGTAAAAAAAGAAAACTAATACTTCAGTGAACCTTTTTCTAAATTTCTACTATATATTCACGTAGTTATTTGTTGTAATTGTAGCTTCAATGTACATGATTGTAACAAGTTGTGCCCATTATGATGATTTCACAAACTTTTTTATGGGAACTTTGTTCACATTAAAACTTAAAGTTTGCTCAGTTTAATAGACCCCATTACAGCGTTAAACGCATTACACAATAAATCATTCTAACTCTGCGTTAAAAGGCCCGAGGGAACCATCCAACGCATAGAGCCAGTGTATAATAAAAACGTTCACTGGCCGCTGATCATCAAAATATCTTTTTTCATTCTACAATCAAAATACTGTATAGTCATATTATTGATATGTTATAGTAGTTTTTTTACTATTCAATCGTGTAAAACCTTCATTGCAATATGTTTCAATATTTTTTATAAAGCGAATTAAGAATAAAAGTACAGTATGGTAAAATATAAAGAGATATTCTGTATAGCCTTGCTATTCAACTGGCATCAGCAACTTCTTATACACTTGTAATTATTTTACAAGCAACAAAATTACAGATTAGCTCAGTAACAATCAAAAACTAAGTATATTTTTTGGCTCGTACAATTGACACATTGCGTATTGATACACGTAATTTAGACCATGGTTTCTTTATGGTGCATCATGAATAAAAAATACGCATGGAGTGTTGCTGTGGTTAATTCGAATTAATTATAGTTATAATAAACTTTTACTATAATTGCTTTTTTTTTTTTTTTTTTTTTTACTGTGAATATGAAATCTGATATGTTAATGTAAAATACTAGGTGATTATGATCAAGAAATGCTTTATTAGGTAATTAATTATAAAATACCAACATTATGATTATATAAAGTTTAATGACAATAAGTCATGGTTGTACATAATATAAACAGATTTAATTTATTGATATAAGTAATACCTCTAGGTTGTAAGCTTCACTCACTTTGGCCAAATAACCATTAAAGTAAATTTGTTTACGCTAACATGTATTAATTAAAACCAAATTCATACGAAAGGGTTTTAAAATATTTAAATTAACTTGTACATCCAACCTTTTAATATTTTAGAGTGGAGGAAAGGACAATGAGGTAAAAGAACAATGACTTCCATACGTTCTTTAAAAATTAAACGCCAGAAGTTCGGTAATGATATATTTATGGATAGTTGTATACTTACAAGCTATCATGTGTGAATTTTATGTTTGTTAAGAGTCCTTGGAGGCTAATGGCCATCTTGGATAGTTTCAAACAGCTGTTGAAGAGTTCATTATCATCCAACAGTATGTTTTCAAACATCAAAGTGATTATAATTTAAATATCTAGGACACTATGGGATTAAAAATTTTCTTTGTAGTTTTGAATTGCAGCCAACGGTCATCATGGATTTGCCCGCTATAACAGCAATGTTAATTTTTTCAATTTCAAACAGCCACCGAAGATTTATTTTCAATCTAAAAAATATTTTTCAAAATACCACAGTAAGTGTAATTGATTTATATTACACTTTTTTATATCCGGTGCACTGCGAGTTCAGAAATCTCCTTTGTAATTTTTTAACCGTTTTATGAGAAGGTCTAGACTACGAGGACTCTAAATTCAATATATGTATTCATATGATCCAGAAAACATAGCATATCATTTTCCTTGCCATACACAAGTTTGGCTAATAAACACAAAGCAAATATACCTTATAGACCGAACGTTAAAACCCATCGACTGTTCGAAAACATTTGCATCACCGAATAACATGACTTTCAGAGAGTGTTTGAACAACAACTTTTGTTTGGCCATTACAGCAACCAATTTACATTTTACTCGTAAATAACAAATGTTTAAACTTACTTCGAGTAGATTTTTATTCAGCTTTTGATATGGTCATGTACTGTCTAACGTGGACCATACAACACGAAAAAAAACAACTCATTCAGATAATTTTAAACCATTAGTGTTTTAAGTTTTAAGTATCAATGAATAAATAATCACGTACTATAATCACTATGCTGAAGGACTACTACTACGTAATACAGAAATAAACATAAGGATCCAAAAGTACTCATGATATAATCTTACGGAATCGAGTCAATGATTCATTAATAGTTTACTACAAATAAAATAAACCAATAAATATTGTTACATGTTTTAACTGTTTTGACTGTCATTGGACTTTTAAATTGAATAACCACAAACTCGCTTGAAAAATATCCGTCTAAGCCAATCAATGGAGGGGCATTAAGGGGGGGTTTACATTTAAAATCTTAAACAAATATTCCTATACCGAAGTGACAAGACGATTACATAGTCTAATGACTTCCAAATATATGCTAGTATTACTCTGTCATTAAATCCTACTGTAATGGTGTTTATAAATGCGTTTTGAGTTCAAGCTCTTTTATCTTACAAATATATGAAAAAGGTGTATTCATCAACAATTAACAGTGCACGGATGTGTTTCACTACGCGATGGTTGATTATGTGATTAAGTATTTTGTCAATGGTAAATCAGCTCAAATTGGACAACTCTCTATTTATGACGCTAAGGCCAAGATTTTATCAAAAATTTATTAAATAATCTGATGGGTTTTTTAGGGAGATGGATCAATCACATTTTGTCAGAAAGTTTTAAAGCATTATACGATTTTGATATTAAAATGTAAATCAACGCAGACAAAAAAGATCTAGGAACAAATACTAGAACAATTGACTAGGGTATTTACATTTAAAATACCTCATTTCAAGTGGTGACCTAATTTGAATGTAAATTACTCGTTGAATATTTTCTTTATTCAAATGTTTATCAGTCAAATCTTCTGATGATAAGTTATTTTATAAAATATCAGTAATCTTAAATTTTTTAGAAGAGGCTGTTTTGTTCAATTAAATCAAATAAATAATTAGTTTTAGTATAAATACATCTCAAAGATTACATTTTAGAGCTCTTAAGATGAAACAAGAGATGGCAATGATTAATCTTCTTATCTCCACATTACAATGACTTGTGGCAACTCAAGTACAAGAAAATCCCATCACACGTTTCTCTCTCGAGAAACCTGCTTGAATTCTAATAAAGGAATACCAAGATGTAACAATATGATGAGCTGTATTGAATATGTGTGATAAATATTGGTTAGTTTTTAAGCTAAGGTAATCGTTATAAAAATAGTGTTTTTTTTATATATTTAATCTTCACCAATACAATATATTACTATATAATATAATAGATATTATCTACTGTTGAGTCAAACAACAGTTTAAAGCAAAGTTTTCTAATAGGCCTAATTCTAAAACCAGAGTATATGCTTGCAACATCAGGACCCGTGAGATTTTATTAAATAATTGGGGTACTTGTGAAAAATTGTTTGAGGTGGTTTTAAGAGAGTGCTGTTTTATTCCTGTTACACGTTAGACTGGTTCTAAGATAGGTTCAAATCATGGGTGAATTCTAAATGCATATTCTTTACATAACTATTCTACACCACAGTTCAGTTTATTTCACAATTTCTAAACATAATTTATTTTTAAACTCCTGTAAGTTTTTGATTGGTTTATACTTTATAGACTAATCTTGTTATTTTTTTAGAAACATAGTAGATTAATATATTTTGCATCATTATATGATAAACCAGCTACTATGGTATATATAACGACATTGCGTCAGATCTGCATCCAACAAATATCAAATTGTCGATATCAATTTTATAAACATTATTCGTTACATTGGTGTAATTAATTATGAGTTCAACGTTGTGGACGTGTCTGCGAACACCATCTACAGGGTTATTACAAATGATGGACCCATTTCTAATGCTTTATAATTTTTATACTATTAAACTTACCGCTATAAAATACACATCAAACGAAAAAGCAACTCAAAGAGTTTATGCCTTCCAAAGACACATCATTTAACAAAATCGATCCAGCAGAACTTTAGATTTAATTGTACAAAGTTAAAAAGTAATCTCCAACTTTTTTTACCACTAGAAATTTGGAGGTTACTTGACGTTTTTGCAAATAACTTTTAAATGGTGAGGAAATCGACCAAAGTGGAAGGTAATATTCCGAAAGAGAATGAAATTTCCTACAATCTACTATCATGCATATCTTGAAAATACTCAATAAATGTAGCCTAAATTTGGCTTAAAATAAAAAGTGTGAAATTTAATGTTTGCTATGTTTATTTTCCACATTGAAGACGGGGATTTTAAATTTTTTTTTTCATTTTGAGGCAATTTTTGGTACATTTCTTGAGTATTTTCAAAAAATTATAAAACATTAAAAATGGGTCCATCATTTGTAATAACCCTGTAGTTATGATAATTTTTAAATTCAAAAAGATTTCATTGATCGTAAGAAATCACCAAAGAGAAACATTAAAACGTGAAAAAAAAATACTTACGCTCTCTTTTGACTTTAATATAATGCACTCTATGTGATTATTTGGATATGTTATATTGTTCCTTTCTAATAAAATGTTTGTTAAAAATCTTTTAAATTTACTAATAAAATTACCACCTAAACCTCAATTACAATGTAGGACTTAAATAACACGTAGTATGTTAATGACCCCAAAATGTCGCATTGGAGCATAAACCTTGGCCGTCGTCCAGGGACCCTTGTTAGGTAAATGTTTCAACCCCGAAGTTTAGCGAGCAGACAGAGTACACACAAAAATCTTTTCCTTTTCTCAGTGTTGTACAGCTTTCAAGGACAACAAGTATTACAAGTATTGTTGTATTTGTAACAAGTTACTCTATTTTATATTCTTGCTAAGTGAACGTGACATTCATTAATTATAATATTTTGTTGTAGTATAATTTCCAACCAGATTAGTTCAAACATTATATTAATTTCAAATTGTAAATAATGTGGAAATTATTAGTAAATTTGGTTCACGTATTTTGGATTTAATTTTTTTTTTAATGCCAGTCCTTCAAGAAATTAAAAAAATATCAATAACTATTCAATAATTTGATCACTTATTAAATTTTTATTCATCAAAGATTTATTCACTGCACACACTTGATGAGTTAATGATTTTAACAAAATTCGTATTTAAATAAAGCTATTTATTATTTAAGAGGGGTAAAGTATCTGTAAATTTACTTACCCGATGAACCGAGAACTGCCTAACAGTTTTTAGTATTAGCGAATGTTACAGAAGAACATATAGCCAAAATATATAGTATTCATTTCTTAATAAGACGTTGGATTAATATGTCACCTTAAATACTAACTCTCCAAAACAGAATTGCCTTATTAATAAAGCTGGTCAATGATAGACCTACAATATCTAAGGGCCATTTGTTTCTTTATACTGTATTTTAGCCCTTAGCTTACAGAAAAAGTTAAGTTAAAGAGGAACATATTATGTCAAGAACCCATAATTTGGGAAGTATTCGACCTGATAAATATTGAATTCAACGTATAGTTTAGCGATAGTTTTGCTTATAAAATGCGATATTTCCATAACTGTATCAATTTTACTGCATACATATAATCTTAGTAGTTTTTTCAGTTATAATAAGGTTTATTAACTACTAAGGTAGGTGAAATAAATAAGATTTGAGTTAAGTTATCCTATTGATAGAAGCTCATCGACAATAATCAACTTTTAATTGCAACACTTTTGTTCTGTTATTATGTATATTCCGGTATCGGTTCGAAAACATAAATAGTTTTAACTACCCCTAATTTTTTTCCAACAGCGTGAATTACAATTTATTAATGAGTTACATTGATTGTGCTACGGAACCACGATGCATTATTAAATGTATGAATTGTTTTTCAACTCATAATATCATTAATATGTGTTATATTCATCTATGATTAATAACATGTATAAATACAGCTTGCAAGCAATGCACTAGTAACCTATATACTAATCACTTTTTATCGTCCTCGAGTAACAAACGATTTGATCTAAGCACATAACAAAGAGATACAGGGTAGAATCTTCTGAATATGAGCATGTGTTTTGCATAACGCGCTCAAAATTACATCATATTTCATTCAGTGCAATTTGTTCTCCAAACTTAAAATAGTCTCACAATATTTCCCTCACTAGTAACTAATGGTATTAATCACACAAACAGTTTAAAGTTATTGAAAATATTGAACTTCCCTCGCTGTATGATACGTTGATTACAAACTATAAATAAAAAACTTCCTTTAATGATGAAACAATGGTTTTCCAAGATTAAAAAAATACAAAGCTTACTGTAAAGTGGAGTATACATAACACCACAGCTTAGTGAAAATGTGTTGTATGTTAATTATAACAAATACTTGTACCTTATAAATATGTATAATATATGTAATGAATTACTTGTTTGTTATAAAAATATCACCAAAATCTTTATTTAGTTTATACGTATAGTTGGAACAACGACTATTACTTTATCAATATCAAAACGAATCTGAAAGCTCTGTCCGGACTTGTTAACCAAACAGTGATCATCAATGGCCACAATAGTAGACGAATATAACTTTCGTATGTTTTGTCTAAATGTTCATTGAAGATTAATATTCTTGACAATGATCTGGAGAAGGTGACTTAGTTTCCGAAACGGTCGTCGTCATCAACCCTTAGACGTAAATATCACAAGACTAAATCAAGGTAAATAAACCATTTACTACAAATTTAAAAAAAAAAACTATCCGAGCCCAAATCAAATGGTCAATAAAATTGCTGTGTAGCAATCGATATTATACTTCATACCAATTTATTTCTTCTAGAGGTCAAATACACCTGGCTGTGGTATCATTTAAGGGTTAATTGTATTCATTTGTATATATTAAATTAGTGTCTGGTAGTTCTGGTAATCTGTAATTAGTTTTATATCGTTGGTGTTCGGTAAGAGTTGGTGGGGGTAGTGGATGTCAATCAGGATTAGGCTGTGGTTAGAGATTACTGATAATGGACACTAACAGGAGTCCATTACCCCCAGTGCTTGGTGAAATTATCTATTACTAGCAAAACAAACGCATTTAGGGATAGTTTCTTTTTTTTATTTTAGTAACTACAACTTATATTTTTGTTCATTTCAATAAAAACAAATCACCTGGAACATGTAAGTTATTCCATAAGTACTGTGACGGAAACACTATTCTCAAAGTCCTTTACATGAATTTGTGTCATTGTAATCTGTATTGCCTAAGTGTATTACATATTAAGCTTTTAAAGCTAAATCAAGCTGTATATATAGGTTTTGCTTACTTGTCAGACTTTGGTTGTGTAAAAATGTTATTTCACAATCCAGAGTTTTTCTAAATTTTCTTTTAATCAGTCGATAATTTTAAAACTGTATAGTTTATATTTATATTGTAAACATGAAATACAGAGTGCATCTCAGTTGTAAATAGACATTTAATTATTAATGATTGACACAGGCAGTTTCAACTTATATTAATCAGTAAAAATACTCGATGAAAATATACCTATTTTACCCAAATCAAATGAAAATAATTTATTTTCAAGGAATTCTCAACATAAATCCAATTAACTTGTCAAAGACGTTGAAAAGTAAATATCGCTGTCAAACTGATCAAATAAGTACGCTTATTACTTTTTATTACTTTTAATGCACATAAAGTGTGTCATTCAAAATGTATCTCTACAAAGAAATTAATATTTTTTTATTATTTTTGATTCATCCTATCTTTTTAATGTTAAATACACGTGGAAAATGTTTCATTGCAATAAAATTAATTTGACACCTGAAGAAACATAGATTCAAAGCCTTATATCGTAAAATTTCCATAATTTGCAATCTTATTTTTTCTAAAATGTTGTTATGACATATAGATTACCACAACACATCTTCTAACGTTATCAAAACATCATATACCGGTGTATTAAGGTTCCTTAAGTAACACAAAGTAATTAAGTAAAGTTTGTTTTTAGTTTTTGCTAAGGATTTCATAACCCTTATTACATGTTTACATTACTACTATTTAACTGTTATCATATTAAGTGTATTTAATGAATTTATTCTGACCAGACCCATGGGGTTTAAGTTAAAAAAGTAAATGAAGCTCTTAAGTAATTTTCTAAACTAGCAAGAGACGATAAATATCCGCTAATACCGCTTTTGTGGTGAACGCTCACTTTGTTTAGTTATATAGGTGCATTATTTTTTAAGCTTATTACATTCAAAAATATGTGAGAACTAGATTATATATTCAATCAAGCACCAGCTGGGCCAAAGATATTATTTTTGATAAAATAAAGGAAAATAATTAATAATGTTTTAGGATAAAAAATACTCCGAGATCATATTTTATGTATGGTTTTTAATCTGGATAAGAGATGTTAATAAACTAACTCATTCGGAAAGTATAGAAACGATTGGACTCACAGCTTTAGCATGCGCATACACTACTGGGTGAATAGTCGACCAATTTGTAATTAAGTAATTTTTTCATACCATATTTAACTGACCAAAAATAATCTAAATCTTTTACATGTTGGTAAACTAGCTATGATAATTGAATGGAAGTTAGTTTGTTACTTGACATTGACTTGTAAAGTTTAACAAACGCATCAAACTTTACAGTTTGCTTATTTTCACAATAATATTTGTTCTTCTTTTAAAAATGATTTGTAATAATTAAATTTAATTAACTTAAATAATTTTGGTTATTACTTTAAAATTTATTTACGTAAAGTATGTACTATTAAACCCTTATGTAAAACACGCGGATGATAAGAAAATGTAAATACAAGTTTATAAACTTTTTATGGTTTGTTTAATTAATCCTTAGCTATCGTTTTCTCCTACAGACTTCTAGCGAAGATATGTAATGAATTCCCACTTTATATTAAAAGCGTTGTTGCTACATATTTATATCACGTAGTTTATCTGTATTAAAGTGCATTGCTGAATACTAAGCTAAAGAAATATCAGATCTATGATAATGGCAAATTAAATATGCAACAATGTTTACGCAGTCATTATTGTCTGTATAAAAACCGTGCTGAATTCAGAGAGTTTATTAATTAATTGTAAATTTGCCAACTCACAGTACTTGAACACATAAAGTGCATGAGTGACATTAAAAAAATAACTCATTTATTCAATGTGTGTTGAGATAAAGAGTTAATTAGTCAGTTAATTTACGATCCAATGGGAAGCTAAATTTCATGTTCTATTGTCTTTGAATTGTGTCAGTTTTGGTGTTGACCAGTTAATATTTTTGTTAAAAAAGTTTAATTAAACCTGTATTTGAGTCAACTATAATAAAATATTTTGATATCTATGAATTTGTCTAAATTTACTATGATATAGGAATAGGTAAATTTGTTCATGTTTTCTTGGAATATTGAGCCATACATTTTGGGATTCTATATTTGACTTTACAAACGCCATTTATACTTTTGGACATTGGTTATTATCGGCGGGAAGGTAATAAATTAACTAATATTCCTTTTTATATTCAGTCTTATTATTTTTTGTATGTTGGTAATATATAAGAGTCAGCTAGTATAAGTAATTATTTGAAGATAATGATGTTTTTTACGAGATTTTGATTTTATTTTATGTTTTAAAATAATTTTAAATCTGCTTTTAAATATTGTTCTTTAGTGCTTCCTAACTTTTTAGAAGCATGAATACACTTTTAAAACGCTTTTAAATACAAAATAAAAAAGTTATAAAAGA
This sequence comes from Macrosteles quadrilineatus, assembly GCF_028750875.1. Taxonomy (NCBI): domain Eukaryota; kingdom Metazoa; phylum Arthropoda; class Insecta; order Hemiptera; family Cicadellidae; genus Macrosteles; species Macrosteles quadrilineatus. The sequence goes on from NW_026542597.1 coordinate 65,211,003, forward strand.
GCTTTTGCAGTCATTTGATCGAAATAAACTCAAGAATTCAACAATCTAAGCTACTTATCTCATAAATATTATTATTTTAAAGGTCAGCTTAAAGACCATCTAGTTTTTTAATTACTCACAATTAACGTTTGCCACAAGGGAGGTTTTTTAGAGGAAAATATTCATTTTAATCTAAATAGTTGTAATAAGCTGAAAATCATCATGACATGGTGTTTTTACCTATTTCATTATATTAAAAACTACTGAATTGAAAAACGCTAGCTCAATATAGTTTTAGAAACATCGATTTTAAAAAATTTCTTAACATTGAAATTGTTTCGTATGTTACACTGTTACAAAATTTTATTTGTAAACAACATTTAGAACAATCTAATATACAACATAAACATATCATAACATACACAAACAACTTATTAGCTCCTAAATCCAACGTACGAGTATGAGACCATACTTCTAAGGGCTCTTTCATAGCTTTAAAATTCAACCTTCATACCTTACTGTAGTTCAGGTGAAATTTAATTGCGTTGTATTTACACAATTTATTCTTCAGTGGTTGAATCATTCTTTATTAGTTAGTAAGGTCTTAGATGAATCGAGAAGACACAAGCGAAGGCCAAATAATATCTAGGATTATGTAGTATCATAAAATACTATGGTCATTCTGTGAAATTCAACGACTATTTAGGCAATTGTAAACGTATTACTTGGACAAACCCAGAACAACAAGTAAAAAAGATTATGGCATGAATCTACTAAAATCCATACACGATGTTTGTCACCTGCGTAATTCTAATTTTTAATTACTCTTTTCATACTTTAAACCATCAAACTATAATAAAATCTAGATTAATTCATTTCTACGAAAATTATATTTGAAAATCCAATTACCTTGTCAAAGCTGTAAAAAAATACTTCTGACGAGCCGATCAAATCAGATTGCTTATCACAGTTTTATTACTTTTGATCCACAAGATAGTTTGTCATTCATGAAAAGTAAATCTCTTTTGACTTGTTTAATAAAGCTACTAAGCTATTTAGTTTTATATCAGAGTTTTCAAATATTTCATTTTATTAATAAAAACAGTTACGGGTAGCATAAGGGAGCATAAATTTAAAACTTCATACGACAAAATTTACGTAGTTTATAATCTTATTTATTTATTTAAATTTAATGACGGTGTTTTAATGTTATACTGATCACTCTATCTTATAACATTACCATAAGAAATTATAATACACATACTAATATCTATCTAAGTAACACAAAACAATTTATCTTTTTCGAAGATTTCATTAGGTGTTATACGATTATTACCTAACTACTATTAAATGAAAGTTTTAAAAAAAATCGTATTTCATGAGGGTTAATCATTAAAAATAGATGAGTAAAGTTCTTAAAAAGAGATGGTTAATTATCCTAAAGGTTAACTTAACCACTTTGTTTTTTTTTTCAAGCTTATTACATTTCCTATCGTAAAAATGCGAAAGCTCACTTGTAGTATAATATAGTTATAAAAATAATAAGTCGTACCTATTTATATTACTAATTAGTCTAATATTAATAACATTAAATTTAAAATAACTCAAGATATTTTGTTAATCAGTTTTATTGTAGATTGATAAGGGATTGAGTTGTTATACAGTAAAGATAAAAGTACTGTTGACCAAACAACCACACTGTACGCATTACGATCTTAACTTAGTGGGTGCTATACAAATTGGTTTTAGGACATTTGTTTGGGTAATGGTTACATAGAAATCATATAGCATTATCCTTAGATAAATTAGCAATAGATAATTTGGAGGGTAGGTTTGTGAAATGGTATAAAACAATTGGTTCAAGCATCGTCCTTTGTGTTCTTCACATAATAAGTATGTTTGTCGTAAAAACGATTAAGTTAAAATATCATGGCATGCTGGTTATTTGGAATCAGAAAGATTAGGCCTACCAACATTATATTAGTTGGATGAATTGACAATGAACTACTGCTCTCTCTTTAGAAGCGTTAACGAAAAATTGATAATTTACAGTTTTTCAGTAAGATCATAATTATGAGGATTATTTTTATTACATTGTAGCACTAAATGTTAGGCTAAGGAATAATGCGAACTCTTCTAGTGTAAATAGTTACATGAAATATGCAACAACATGTCCACAATTATTTTTGACTACATAACAATCTTGGTGAAAAGACAATGTTTCAAACTTACTGCAATAAATTTCGACTATTTATTGTACAATTGTATGCAACAAATAAAATAATCGCATATAATTATCGCGTAGAATTTAACAGATAATTTATTTATTCAATTCAATACGCATTTGAAAATTAAGTAATGAACTAATTAATCAACATAACAACTGGAAGCTAAATGCCATTTAATATTCTCTTTGTATTGTGTCAGCTTTACAGTAAAACATTTGTATGACGCTCTGTAATTGAAGTCTGATTGACCTTAAAGTCAGCTGTAACCAATCCAGATGACTTCTAGGCTTTTACAAAGCAATGATTTATAAATATAATGCCAAAAAACATTTATTTCTTCATAACAGTGTAGTACAATATACTATTGTTTTCTGCCTATATCTCAGCACTTTATTCATGTAAAAATCCGCATTGAATTTTGGAGCTAAAGGTTTTTTGAAGGGTTCAGGTTTAAGAGTAAGATAAACCAATAACAAATCAGGCTGATAATAGGTTTAATCAAGACGGCAGTTGCTATTTGACATTATCATTATTACCACTGTATTGTGCTTGCTGGAAGAACAGTCCGGAAGTAAAATTTTCGAACACTCTTAACTTCCGGGTGCTGATTCCAGTATAAGGCCACACATTTTTTTATTTCCAAGTAGTGCCTACTCAGAGGGTTGGTGTCTAGGTAGAGTTTTTAGCTTAAAGCCTACTTGTGACCTACAACATCTCTACAGAACATTGTTCGTTAAGTTCACATTGTATGACCCTAGCGATCAAATAACTTTAAATCCATACGAGATAATAAATTTATAAAACGTTTCTTTTACAAGTTTAATTATGTCACCCTGTGTGGCATGTTTCGTGATCTTACTAAAACAAAAAAACCTAGAATATCATTTGGTTAATACTTCGGAAAGAAAAGTTGCATCGTTGCTCGAGAGCTTTCTCCATTTATCATACGTCAAGGTATTAGCATAATAAAAAAAATATTTATATTTAGTTACGATAAAAAAACTAAAATAATGTTAACGAGAACCAGTGGTGTGAGACAGTCACCTAAAAATGATATTTTTCAAAGAAAAAACTGTATAACCATACAACGTAAAACTCGAGCCATTCCTTTTTACTCCCAATTTTGAATTATAGGCTATGATATTAAACTTATATACGGTCTAACAATTCGTTGAAATTCATCATAAAAAATATAACAGTTTCTATTTGAAATTATCATTAACATAATGGACGTCAAACTTTAGTGGTATGTGGAATATTAGTGTATGCGATGCAGTATTGCAGTAGTTGCAGGAACTATAACAATGCAACTTAATACGGCAAGCCCTGAATAGCACTTTACGCATTATAATACTAAGCAATGTGCGCATACCACTAGTATTATGCAGTTAGAACGTTTTGCTTAAAAGTAGCTCTTAAACAGCATTTAATGTAGAAGATAATTTTAATAAAACTAAAATGCTGACTCTTATGCAAAATTTTATTGTCTTGTGCACACACAGTGGTTTAATTGAACGTGTATATCAATACTTAATTCAAAATGTGAATGTTGAAAAACGTATTCTTTAGTTTAAACTAGTAAAACATCTGTAAAACTTTATAAAAACAACTCCTTTAATAAAATGTAAAACCAGGAAGTTTCAGCAGTGTTCCACGTGTTTTAAAGAACTGCACGATGTTTAGAAAGAAAGTTTATAAACTTCGGTAGTTTAATTTTTTGCCCGGAACAGTACACAATAAAATAGTAATAATTGCTTTAAATACACGTAAAATTAACTTACTCTACAATGAAAATAGCTTATTAAGGCGTTGTGTTTATTCGATTTATGAAGTAAACCGAAAAGGTAGGCCTATATCCCTTTTAATTACTGATTTGCGAAGAAAACTATATTTGTTATCTGACGTTATAAAGCGACTATTGAATATAATCTCTTGGCTTTAATTTCCAAATGTTATTCATAATGACGCTAAAGAACCAAGGAGTATAGTTATAGATGGATTTAAGTGAAGGACAAAAGTAAATAAACGTAATTTAAACGCTTCCTGCCAAAGAAGAAGACCTGATTTTTCATCTTTCAAAATTACTAGGGTAGAATATTTTTACCACTAATTATTATTGTTACACCACTGAAGCTAATCATATTCACCATAAATAGGATGCATACTGAATCCCTAATTCTAAATATAAATTGTTTCTTCATATTAGTGTAGTTTCATAGTATCATAGTATGCTATAATTATATATCACTGCAAGTTTCAAACAATATGTATTTTCACAGGAAACGTAACTCGAGTGTACGAACTACATTTCTACAGCCACATATTATATATTGCCCAATGGAAGATATGTTAATTTTACAAGGAATCTAGAACTTTCAAAGTACTTTTAAGCAGCGAATTTCCCCTGTAGGGAATAAGCTATTAACGTGGGTCTCATGATAATACCTTGGCCCAGGACTAATTTACTGTTAACGTTTTTATGTCCCAGAGTGGTATGTCTGTAAGTGTGTTTGTGTATGTGTCTGTTTGTCTGTTAGTACGATAACTTGAGTAAATACCCCCGCCACAGCAAACCTACTGACTAAGCAAATTTCCATTTATTTGCTGCTACAAGGAAACTAATAAAGTGTGTTTTTAGTAAAATATTAATGGCTTAGCATAAATAAATAAGTTTACCAAGTATTTTCAAAATTATCCATAAACAAGCAAACATAAAAAAATATTCTCCATAAGAATATAATATTTAAAAAAAACTTTAGACTTTCTCCGTTACAAGTAAACATACAAAAACACTTTGACATAACACATTATTTGTTTTTTAAGCTCTTTAAAAAGGTCCAGAGAGAAATTAGAAATGTTGTAATTTTCGGGTCGAAAACTAGAAAAAAACCATTTTTCCACATAAAACCCTGTTCACATGTTCCGATCATGCTGGTTCGAGAACTCATTCGAGGTTATCTCGCTTTACACCTTAAGTTATCACGTTCACGGACATATATGTGTATAAATCTCTCTATATATATACATTTATAAAAATATTTAAGAATGGTATTTTGGTCTCTGAGGACATCAAAATTAAAAAGAAAATCGGTCCCGGACCTAGGTCTTACCATACCACCTAAAATAATAACTACTTCCCTATAGGGAAATTCGCTAAAATTATCCCATGTTCATAAAATTTGATACAAACGTGTTAACCTTCATTTATTCTAACAAGTTCATAAATCATCATAATCAAACTATAGAAACGGAGATTTGTTGGGAGTTTTATAATGGTAAAAATGGGATTTCCTCATGTTTGTAAAGTTAAATGAGTTTAATAAAACGTAGTTTTAACGCCTAATGGTTGCAAATAAAACTCCAAAAAACACTAAATTTGAAAATTATTTTGATTTTAAAAGAAAATAAATCCGACAATTTAAAGGGAGTATTTAAAAAAAAAATCCAACCAGGTAGCCTAAATGAAAATTCGCTTCGTCTGTGGGTCTGCTAAGGCGGTGGTACGTCTTTAATTTGTTCTAGAACTTTCTTTTTTTACGCCGTGGAGTCTATTATCGGATTAGAAAGATTTAAAGAAAATGCATATTAAAGCTTTCAAATTACCCTGTTTGATATTTTGACTAGGAAGGAATAGCGTAGGCGAACTCAAACCGAGGGCGTGGGACATGCAATATAAATTATGGGCAGGTTGATGGAGGTTTGATGTTCATAATGAAAAATAACAATAAATTTCCTTTCATTTGTGCTAGGTATGGACAAGTGTTTGGGCTGTTCTTGAAATAATAAATAAAAATTGTTCCCTAAGAATATTGTAGTAGAAGATTTTATTTTAATACGCCGTATGAAGCAAACAACAATTGGATCGAATGTACGTTCTATACACACACAGATTATATCGTTTTCTAAATACATTTTTGGTAATGCCTTTGCATAAAGGTCGTCAGGAGACGTTTGTTGGACTTACTGTGGTTTTAAATACGTCTTAAACCGTAAATAACTATTTATTATTAAAATGTTTTTGTAAAGTTTGCACTAGTATACTATTCAGTGGTTGTCGTTTTATTTAATCGTAGTTACACCATCATACTGTTGTTTGTACTTTTAGGTGGACTTTAAAGAACCTAATTAACAAATAGACACAAATAATCCAAAGAAATCTGGACTTTTATGACAAGTTTTATTAAACTATTACAGTAAAATTTTAGTAGGCCCTACTCTGTACAGTGCAAATCACGCAGAGCACTTATATTCTTCTAATATAACATGACATATAAATTATGACACCATAAGGAGGATTTTTTTCTGTATTTATGATGTACATCAAACAACATATTCAATATGGTCTAAATAAATTTAAAGTACTAAAACTTTTTGACTTCATAATGCATTTAATGTAACATACATTTGATGCATTTGTGTCTCTAAATCCATCGATTATGTTTTGATCCGTAAAAATGTTGGTACATAAAGGCAAACTCACTAATGCCGTTATAAAGCATTTTATCACATTACACTGTAAAGTTTGTGTGGTTAAATACAGTACAACTCCATTACGGTGTTAAACGCTTTACTGAAGTAAATTATTACAACTTTGAGTTATAAGGCTCAGGGGAAGCATTCAACGCATAGAGCCAGATCATAATAACCATTTTACAGCAGTTTTCATCAAAATCTAACCGAGTTTAAATATTTGAACCTGTTCATGGATAGTTTTTTTTTTATAGTTTTTCATATTTAATCTTTAAACAAACGAAATTTGAGTGTTATGGAACTAAAAGGTTATACAAAAGGTTTTGGCAAAACTGGTTACCCTGTTTTTATTTGTTTTGATTTATTTAATCGTTTTCGGATGAAAAGCAGATTAAGAATAAGTATTGAGGTAAATTTAATTATATATCATATGTTACTTATCCAATGTCTAAGCGATTTATTTTACATTAACGATAATAATTTTACAAATATCAGAATTAGAACTTGGCCATGTAAGAAACCAAAAGGCCTTTAGTCAACTTAATATTGCAGTCGATATGGCGAACGCAGTGTATTCTAATTAAATTAAGCATAATTTTTCATCGGGAATTACCTTTTGGTTATTTTGAATTTTTTTTAGATTGAAGGTCATAACTTAGTAAACAGCAAGGCACTTTTACGGGTGATTAAAATAAGAATATTGCTCCAATTAATAAAAACATCGCTTTGGTCATTTATTGCCCTGCTTAATCCAAGAGAAAAAAACCGTGGTTTTAAATACTTTAATAATTAAAGTTAATTAATTGACGAAAGTAATACCTTTAAGTTATGAATAATTACCCACAGACGGATGGCTGCACTTACCTGGAATAAAAGATAAAACAGATTAATACAACAAACTTATGATAAATTGTCTATAAACTTAAATTTAACAATAATGATTGGTACAACATGAGCCAAAATTTAGCCAAGCCTTAGTAATTCAGTTGTCCCTATAGTTAAAAGAGTTTTTTTTTTCGTATAGGCTTAGAACAAGACACCTTTTCTTACTTTAATTATAATAATTACTTAATTAACACACTGAATTGTATTTTTAGACTTTAAAATCATAATGTTTGTTTATAAGTAAAAATGAGTAACGTGCATTTTAATTATTTTGAATACTAATATTTACAAGTTTTATAATTTCAAAAATATTCTAAACACACTACTTTATACTTTACATTATTTATTTACTTTATTAGGAAGAACACGACCTTCTATGATTTTTGGAAGTGTGTAGTTTGTTATGTCAGTCCCATAGTTATAGCATACTATTTAGTACAACACTTCAAGAGGACCAACGACTCTAGATGTCAAGACATTAGAATGGTTTAATCAAGTATATATTTCGAGATATATTGCACCAATGAACTACAAATTCATTTTTTTATAATATATAACACACTATCCGATTCAGGTATTGAAAAACTTTGAAAAGAGATAACAGCTAACTAATGCAGTATTGATAATCCAATTATCCTGTCAAAGTTCTCGCTAAGAAAACTATTTTACAAACCGATCAAAGAAGCTTAATGTGATTTGATAACTTTTAATGAAATACAACTTTAAGTGAGCTAACTTTAAAAATACCTGACGTTCTATAAAGTTTGGATAATTTAACAGGTTTTCAAGGAATTTTTAAATAACACGCAAAAGAACTTTATCAATAAATAAAAAAGCAACTAGTATTATAAGTATAATTGGTATTGTACAAAAATCAATCTGAATCGAATATCTTTACTTTTATATGAATATTGTTGGTTATCTTTCGGATGGCCTATAAGAAAAGCAATTATTGATATACACATTTACTATACATAAACCAAATTTTTGCCAAAATGACAGGTATTTAACATTTTGAATAGGTGAGAAGCACCCATTTCACCAATTCAAAATTTGGAATACCAAGTTCATTTTGACTAGGAGTGACACATCGATTTCAGGTTTGCACCAATGCTTATGTTTTGACAAACCCTTCAAAATGACGGGTCACTCAATAGGGGTTGTTATTTGAAAAAAATAAGTCACTCCTACCCTCTTCCTTCTCAAGGGTATGAAAAATATTTGAAATTTAAAAGTTGTGGAACTTTTGTTAACAACCATTGCCACAAATAGAATATGTCTATATAGTTCGGTTTAAAAACTTGATTTGTTTCCATATTTGTTAAATTGGTGCCTATTCACATGAATCAAATTTTGAATAGCCTACCTGACATTTTGGCTAGGGGTGAGTTATCCACCTCGTGTTTGCGTCATTGCGTTTCTTTTGTCAAACCCTTCAAAATGAGTGTTCACTCAATAGGGCTTGTTATTTGAAAAAAGTCACCCCTACCCACTACCCTGTTAGGGGGGGGGGGGGTTAAACAATATGTTTGACGTAAAGAAATGCGAATACTTTATTTAAAAACAACGCTACAAACATAATATTATTATATATTTCGTAACAAATACAGCTTTGTTTCAATACTTAATTTACACACTGCATACACTAGAATGAAATATTTAAAATCAATTCTAGTGGCTGAAATATGTGGATTTATTCTAAAAAAGTAAAAAATTTTAACAAGTTTTTAATATATACCATGTATTTAATACAGTGTCAATTAATAATATTCTATTTTCCTATATTTTAATATCAGCTGGTAGGTTAATTATTTATTGTTTTTTCTGTTGTAAGTTGTACAATTTAATGTTTTATTTAATGTTTGTACTTTTTACAATGTTCCAATATATTTCTCTATCGTGTAAGGATTATTGAATTTAGACAAAACAACCATTGTGCATTAAGTGCTTTTATGTAGAATTATGGATTATTAAAGTTTTTTTTCAAATCACTAAGTAGAATCATATTTTATGTATAGAATAGAGTTTTACAAGGAGATAGTGTTCTACACTTTGTTAGAAAAATTCCAAACGCAAAACATATTTTAGTTTTATAAGCTTTCATTACGGTAATACATAATTCAAATTCATATACACACAACGTAAAAGAAGCAGTATGGATTCTTTAGGAAAATGGATAGTATTAAAAATTTAAAAGTAGTGACGATCCACTTAAATTTAATTAAAATAAAGATTTTTCTAATCAAAAATAGTTTTCTAATCATACTGTCTGGTCTTTATCCGTCAACATAAACATTTTTATATGTTCTTAACGGTTTTAGTTTAGCTGTACCAAGCAAAATTAATTTATCATTTTGATATAAATACATCTCAGAGATTATTTAGAGCTCCTGCGATGCAACAAGAGATGGCAATGATTAATCTTCTTATCTCCACATTACAATGACTTGTGGCAACTCAAGTACAAGAAAATCCCATCACACGTTTCTCTCTCAGTAAACCTGCTTGAGTTCTAATAAAGGAATACCAATAATAATCTCATCAACCATGAAATTGATTGATCTTGGTTGATTTGTATTCATGTACTATCGTTATCTAAATGAGTTAAATAATACCGTTAGCGCTATGATTGATTTAAATAAATGAGCTATAAGCACAGAGATTTTTACCTTATACACACTAAGTTTCATAGAGATCGGTTGGCAAAATTCAAAGAATTGTGTAATAAAACAAAATGACAGCTATCACTGGTTACCAAATCGATATTGATAAGAATCCCTACCTTATATTTTCTCATATAACACTTTCCCGAAGTTTGGCTGTTAAGTCGTGTAGCCTGTTTTTCCTAGCTTTACATGTAATAGGCTACCTCTATAAAAAAATACGATTGTTAAAATTAAGATAAGATAATAATAGATAAGATAATAATTGCGTAAAAAATCAAAATTCGATGGACTAACTAAATCGAATAATTAGTTTTAATAGCAATTTTGTAATAGACATAACGATATTTTCTATCTCAATCCTACGATTTACATTTACTTCAATAATTATAGACATATCCATAATATCGTATTTAATTGATTTAGCAATAAACTGTACATTAAACGTTGGTCTTAATCGTTCGTATGATGTTCAGAAAATGTGGAAAGAATAATTTTCTTCGATCACTGATAGATCTATAACCTAATCATGCGATAGAATGGACGTGCTTCAGTCCAAACTCTGACGCTGAAGGTGAGTGCCAATTTTCTTTTCAACGTTGCTGTAGTTTTATAACAATCTATAACGCAGCATGGCTTCAACGCGTGTATGCTTATAAATGGAAATTTTAATACCTATATGTATATTCTACGTAAATTCCTTAAAAATGTAAACTGACTACGCAATACATTCCTTCTCATATTTTCTTAAGTACACAACCAGGTTAGTAAGGTGAACAAAATTGCATACTGCTAACTTATAATTTCATGTGTTGTTGTCACAACAGCACGCTATCCATTTAATATTTTTATCCAATTTTTAGATTACTAATCTCTACTGATGGTGGAGCTGAAAGAATATTACATTAACCGGATGGTTGTGGCGTATTGGAATAAAGTTCATTAGGGCTAGGAGTAAACGTGTGTAACTGAATGCTGAGAAAAAAAAACTTGTTACTTATTTAATATTCTTTATAAAAATATTTTTGCTTAAACGTGCTTTATCAGATAGTATTATTATTTATCTAGGGTTCACCTTAGATATTAACTAAGCGGTTCTAGGAGGAACTCAATAATGTGGACGTTATGGCCAAATAGGTAACAAGAACGTTAACAATTCCGTTTATCATAAACCATTTTAATAAAGTGTAATTTGTATGGATTATTTAGTATATTATACCTCTTTTACTCCTACAACACATCGTTACAAAATTCAATCCAAGTATATTAGGTAAATCGAAAGATTCCTTACAAGCAACATACTAGTAAACTACTTTAAATTTGTTTTTGGATGGACAAAATATTGTAAATATTAAACGCATAAATCATACAATTTGCTTTATTACTTTTCATCATCCAACATTAACAACAGATTTGATGTAAGCATACAACAAAGAGCTGCAAGTTATCTCCTGAATATGAGAATGTGTTTTGCATAACACGCTCAAAATTGCATCATATTTCATTCGGTGCAATTTCTTCCTCTTGCTTTATTAAAACATTTTTACTAGGAATATAGATAAACTGTAACACGTAAACAAATTGCAAGCTTTATCGATACTATAAGAAATAACTTACAACATTTAATTAAATATAACCAAAGTCTACAACTATTTAAAATCAAAATATGATAGGATAAATACTAACAAAGCTTCTAAAACATTTTATCATGTTTTTAAATATTAATGAATTAAAAGTAAGCCATTAAAAAAGTCTTTGGAACTGTTAAAGTGTACTTAACAAGACAATACATTTTTAACAATGCTTGACATTCCCTAGCTGATATGCTTGATAAGTCAAGGATTTGTAAATAAATTGATTGAACGAAGTAATTAGTTTGATTTGCTTACTAGTTAGTAGTAACGGACACGGAACACTATAGATCAAACTTATACACATAAGACAAAGGATAAAAATGGGGATCCTTATAATAAGTATTACTGAAACGTTTGTCTAAAACATCTGTAATGCAAATACTGAACATAAATATAATTTCAATTAACCAAGTAAGAAAAATTGTGAAAGTAAGGAAAGAGTCAGAATAGTGTAACTAGCATTGTATGTGATTTGATCCTGCCAGTGTGAGGGATTTAACGATCAATCAAGAATAATAGGGCAGAAGTGTAATTTGTAAAGGTTTCACGATTTTAACGCTACAATCCGAAGTTTTATGAACTACTGATTCAATCATGATATATAGTAGAGAAGTAATTCAAAGAATCTGTAACAGAAAAATATGTGTATTTTTTCATTTAATGTTTGCAGTTAGTTGTCCTTTCAGTCATGCTTAGTAAAAAGTGTTCGTGTACGACATGTATCAGTAATCAAAACTTACGCAAAAGTCACTAGTTTGCCTTTATTCTTTACCTTTGGTTTTACATTTGAAATTTGATTTGAATAAATTTATATTTATCCATGGTGAAGGATATAAAACATTATAATGCAAAAGAAATATAGCATTTACTTATTCTATGGAAAATAAAAGAACCCTGTACAGACGACGACAACGACTTTTGTGACTGTTGGGTATTGGTCCCTAACTTCTAGAAGAGGGTCAACACCGGTGGTATGGCTCTTGCAACGATTTGGGCCTTCTGCCCTGGTATCTCAGCTACCATTAGAAAACTCTGTACAAACATCCAATATTTCTGTTTGTCTTAAAGGTTGTCTGCAAACGACGAACAAAACACTTTCCTTAGACTAAAGAAATAGTGTACTTCTATACAACCGATAAATCTTAAAAAGCATGTAATGAAATTTAATATAAAAATTATATTACTCTCTAATGTATGAAATATATATATAAGACGTATGTAAAATTGGTCTATATAAAGTATACTTTTTAAATCCATTTGAATAAAATATTTATTATTGCCACAATTTATTATTTTACAAAAGAACAGCCTACTAAAATGGTGGCCAACGCTTCGACTGAGTTTTAAATCTCAACACGACTCTAAGAGCTCCGGATTTACTTAAGACGAAAACGTGTCTGCAATAGAAAATGATTCTATCAAAAGTTGATTTCCAACACGAACTTAAATGTTATCAAGATAAATTACGTTTAGACTTTATTTTTATTTTTAAATATTCTTATAATTTGTTAAAGCATGAAGTTGATGTGATTTGATTTTTAACGGTACATTTGAATAGTTTGGAAGATAATTCCGAAACGTAAATAGTTTTTTTTTATTTAATTATTTATGGACTAATTATTACAAACTCTGCTACTGCTTTGTATGTACACATCTTAAGACTTTTGATGAATAATCACGAACGAAGGTTTGACCGGTCAATATCTCAATTAACTGGCTGAACAGTAAATACCTAATGTCCATCGATATTTTTTCGCTAGGTAAAATACACCTGGCTAAGGAATTTAAATATATTAGCATTTTATTTAACTGTGAAACGTATTTTAAAATCACTCTCATAGTTACATTTAATGTTAGTTTTGTTTATCAAATTACTGTTCAGCACAAGTTGCTTGTGGTAGTGGATGTCAATCAGGCTTAGGTTGTGGTTAGAGATTACTGATAATGGACACTAATAGGAGTTCATTACACCCAGTACTCATTGAAATAACCATTTAGAAGCAAACAAAATCATGTGGTGATGGTTATTTTATTATTTTTTTTTTTATTACCGTTGAACAAAATATCCTATGTGTTCCTCGTTTAAGTAACTGTAACTACTTACTGTGTGTAATTCTCTCCCTCTGGGGAATTTTTTTGTATATATGTGTTTAAATATTGTAATAAGGGGCATACACTGAGTATTGATTAAGCTTTAAATAGCTCAATAAATATGTGTACTATGATAACTTAGGCAATTAAATAAGCTTTTAGTTCAGGCAAATCTAGGTAAAAGTTAAAAATGCATAATTTTTTAGCTATAGATTTAATATTCAATGATTATCCAATTAAAATGATTTTTGATACTAATTTGGAAATGTCTGTGTGAAACAGTTAGTTTATTCTTAATATCTTGGAATATTGAATCCATACAAAACTAAATAAAATGAATATATGAATTACAAATATGCGATATAATTTATGTGTGCAAGATTCAAAGAATTTATTGACGGAAATTCCTAAATGAAAGCATAGTATAACATAGTATAACATTGTATTAAGATACAAAAAAATCACTAAATGTAACAGGAAACAAGAAACTTGATTCATGTGTGAATTATATTATGTATAATGCGTAGATAATAATTAATTATCTGTCATTTGTGTTAAACTTTAATCCACATGAGAAATAAACAGGTTGAATATTCTACACGACAAATAAAGTATTCAAAACCCCAATTCTCAAGTCAAATCCGATCAAAAGTTAATAATTCTGAAAACCGACAAATCATATTGCTTATTACTATTTTGTAGTCTTGAAATCTGTAAAAGATTAATTTTTTTGCCTTGTCTTTTAAAATGAATAAGCCCTTTGTATGTTTAAAAAAATATTCTATCACACTTGCTAGAACTTTATACCTAGATAAGATGGATTCAAATCTCCACATCGTTAAATTGAAGTGATATATAAATTACATCATATTTTTTAATTGTATTATGACATTTATGTTTTACGATGATGATCTTGTCTCATAAGATATTATGGGCGCATACAATAATTGCAAGATTCAACAAGCAACGCAAAGCAAACTTTAATATTACATTCAATTCCGTCTAATGTGTATATACTAAGACCAGTTATATTCAGAGATAATTTTTTTTTATTAATTTATAAAAGTTTAAGTATTCTTATTAAAGTGGCTCATTTGAAACCTGAACAAACAAATGAAATTTTTTACCTGGTGCTTAGCAATCCATACCAGATAGTCAGAAAACTTATTTATAAGGTCGTCAAATGACAAGAAAATGGTTCAGATTCAAGTTAGTAAACTAGCCAATAAGCTCAGGATAGTTCGTTTAAGACAACTAATTTTATAAGTAAACTGTTATAGAGTACTTTTATAGTAATAATTAACCAGACCTTCTCCTGCAATTATCCTCAAAAATTTTTAAATAACGTTTTAGTTAAAAAAATACCACCATTACTGTATTTTGTCCATAAAGTGTCGCTTAAAAAACTAAAGTGCCAAATTCAAAGCTAAAAAATATTGTGGCATCTGCTGCTGTAAAAATTAAATTAAAAATGCACAAATGTTTTCTCAACAATTGTTCACTGTATGAATCAGAATAGTTAATCATAATGTCACTAACCTATATTACTTCATTTCCCACTAACTATTAATTATGTTAGTGTGATATCACAAACAAAGTGCAAAACGTGTTGGTCTATAATTATTTTATTCGTTCGTCCAATTGTTAAATATTCGATGCAATATAAAGTTAGCTAGTCAATTAATTTAGGAACAACGGGAAGCTAATGTCATATTCTATTCTCTTTGTAGTGTGTCAGTTTTGGTGATTAACAGTCAACATTTTAATTACGGGCGTAAATTGGAGTTTTATTTGTCTTTGAATAAACTAAAACCAATTATAGTTAGCTACGGGCTATGCACATGTTTCATGCAATTATTTACAGATTTGAATACTTCAATTTGTTTTCAAACTGTTTTCAAGAATATATTTTTCATTTGGGCATCAAAGTTACTTGTGTTATGTGCAGTATTTTCTCAAGTATCAGGTTAAATGGAATCTTTTCTCGGGGACAAACCAGAATTAGAGTTTGCCACAATGAGATATTAAAGTGGACCAATATTTATCCAAATGCGGTGTTCATGAGCATTAGAGTACATTGTACATTTACAGGGGTTTTTGCTATGTACTGCTTTCTTTTCTGTCACATTAACTGAAAAAATGTATAAATCTACTTATTGTCCATCCTTGTTATTTTAGGGTTGGATAACATCGAAAATTGATACCGTTAGGAAATGTCTAAACAAAGAACACGTAGCTTTCGTCAGTTTTTATAAGTGGACCGTTTAGTAGTAAACACTAATTGTATGGATAGTCGAGTGGTTATATGGCTAACCTTCATATCCGAAGGACACTGTCTTGATTCCATGTGATCCCGTTATTTTAGCAGATGCCATTTTTGTCATTGGCCTATCAACTAACGATGTTATGTAACAAAAACGTCATAATTAGATAATAACAAGACCAAGAGTGAACAGTTTCCATATAATAAAGTAATAAATGCTAAATAGATACACAAAGATAAACAAATGCATTAAAATTATTACCTCTACAACATTAAAGAGGTAATTGTAATCTCATTTAGCGGTTTTATTTAACAGCCTTAGATCTAAAGTACAAATTACTAGTAAGTAATAAGACTGAATGCTACAAGAACTCTCTAGCTATGATTATTTCACCCATTGTGCTAGATAGAGAGTATTGCAAAAGATCCCTTCCGCAATCTTTGTATTTACTTGGACTACAGCTGCTTCATACTGAATATGAGTACATTATAAGGTCCTAACCCGTTTAATTTCTTTATATTTTAAACAGTCGAGGTCGTCTCGGTGCATTAAAACAACAATTTGAAAATTATGAGTTAAAGAAATTTTGGAATTTAACGGTATATTGGTACATGTCTAAAATGTTTTAGTTTTATAATGTTGATTGTATCATCTTCCTGTTTACGTTTTCGTTGTTTATTGTGAAGTGTGTCCAACCACCATGAAGTCCAAGACTTTATAGATAAGGAAATTAATTGTTTTCAGAACTCATGAGATACTTATATTGAGTGTGAAACCGCTTTGGTACCACTAATTTTAAAGGACTTTTTACTAGTGCCATAGGTAAACAATGTCTTTTTTAACTTAACGACCCAAAAAAGTCCCAAAATTAAATTTGAAAAATACTATGCATAGCATACTTATTTTAGTCTAGATACTAAACGTTTCTTTGTTTTACCTAGCTTTGGTGTTAAGAAAACTAGTTAAATAATGGTAAAAACTAAATGGTAAAAAGATTTATGTTAATATTAAATTTGTTAGTTGTAATCCAAATAAAATTACATAAAACATTTCTTGAAAGTTTACCATAAAACGCTTGATTTTTTATAAGAAGGTAAGTCTACTTTCCCTTGAATATAATAAAATACGCTAAATTTCAATTAACAAAAAAATCCTTAGAACCAAAAGGCATAATAAAATTGTAATGCGTTCTCTTATTTGATCAAAGAGGTGTTTATTTTTTCAAGTTTATTGTATTTGAAAGCATTGAAAATTATATTTTGAGACTTTCCTTAAGAATCATATGATAAAAGTGTTAGGTACAAAAATTTATTTCGATACTGAATAATATTTAGATCATTACTGCAAGATATTCTTAAATAATGGTACCATCGTTTCTTGTTTTAAACGTGTCATTCTATGTAGTAAGCCAGGGGATGTTGAAGATTTTACGAAAAAAAATTGGAAAAAGGCTGATAAAACTTACAACTTATGTATACACTGCAGTTAACTCACAAGACGGTAAATACTCGTAAAACGATAAGTTGTAATCGATTTTGATTAGACACTCTGAACACTCGACGAACAGCTGATTGGTCATATTTATTTTATGAGACGAAAAGCCAATTTATTTTATGTCTTTAGTTTAAAATCCTTGCAAAAAAGTTCAATCGTTTAAATATTTTTCAATTGTTGTCCATGGTTGTAAAATAAACACGTTTTGACCAATTACAATGTATTGCTCAAGTTAAAGCCAGATTTGCAAAATCCCGTTTATTTTGACAAAGCAAACAAGGCTTGCGTCCTCTGCGACTTTGCAAATTAGGACAATTCGATCTTCTGATTTGTCAATGAACATATTTTATTGATTGTTATTGACACATATTTATTTTATTTATTTTTATATTTTTATATATAATATCTAAACCCGTGTAATTCTCAGGACAATGCAACCCAATAATCTCTTGCCATAATAGCGAACCATTATAAAATAACAACCACAACCTATAATAGAACTATAATATCCATAATATAACTATCGACTTTATCATCCATGATATAGATAAGTTAGAAAAATATTTTATTACATTTATATTTTTTACCTTTATATAAATAAAATATGATTGTCCGATCAACGCTGCCAAAGCCAGGTGTTATAAGATAGATTAAGCTTTTTCTACTACTTCACTTGTTTACTATTACCGATAAGTCGTTCATCTTCCAGAAATCATTATAACGTATAAAACTAACATGTGCATTCTAATGTTAACATGTATGTAATGATTACATTGTAGATCACATAAATTTTTCAAATAAGGGTAAATTAAATGTAGTTTAATCAGAATGTCTTAATTTATTTGGCATTTTGTATATGCAGGGACTACAAATTGACTTTAAATGGAGCTTCAGTGAAAATTAAAGGCATTTTAAATTTGTTTAGTTGTTCAGTAATCAAATGTTTGTAAAATATTAATCAAATTATTTTACTCGTTTACTACTAAAATCAAGAAACAAACTATTCTTACGGCTGCCTAACAAAAATGGAAGTCTTGCGGAGAAGCCTAGTAAGACCAATATAATGTACAAAAACTTTATAAAATGTGATAAAACCATAATAAAAGCAATTTATATCAATACTCAAAGAACATTAAAATACTCATGGATAAAATATAAAAAAATAATGAAATAAACCGCTGTACAGCAATGCTGAAACCACGACGCAAGCAATCGTTCGGTTTTAATTAAACCATACATCGTCAGCTTTACACTAGACACTGTTACATTTGGCTTGACCAACGTTATCAACTGATTCTATAACAACATATACAGTAGAACCTTGATAACAAGACTCTCATGGGGATTGTAAAATAATACTTGTTATCAAGGTTGACTTCTTATTGAGGTTTGTAATAACATGTGATAAGGGGTAAAATTATTTTAAGGGGATTTGAAAATGACACTTGTTATCAAGGGTGACTTGTTATCGAGGGTCTTCTTATCAAGGTTCCAATGTAACTGCAATTGGTTAGTACAATTATTTCTGATAAGTTGACGAAAAATTGGGAAACCTTTCTGCTACAAATATTATAACTTCCCAAGATACTTTGTTCATTTGCAGCCTATATAATGTTCCGATCAATTTAAAATTTACAATTGTTGTTGAACCTAATAAAATGTTAGTTTCAAGTGAAACAGAGAAACAAAACTTATTATTTATAGTAAGCGTTAAGATTGCTAAGAAAAGTGTACCAGTCATGTTACCAAATTTAAGATTATTATATCACATTAAATTCTGTGATATTCCTTTCACATATTGGTTTATAACTTACATTCCTTAAAACAATATTATAAGGAATATATCGGCTTTAGCCCCTAAAAAGACTACAAGATTGTGCCACTCATCCTACACTCACCTTTCACTCATATTTGGGTTAAAATACACACATAGTGGAGTCCCTATCTTAAATAATTGATATAATTGAAATTTTTTGATAACATTTGTATGGATATGCACATACATTTTAAATGGCCCTGGACATTTTAGCTGTTTATGTAATAGCCGTACTTTACCCTAAATAATCAAATTCAGAGTTAAATTATTTTAAATACAAACTGACAGAGCTACATCTATAAATAAATTAACCGACAAATACAAAGTATAACATAGATTTAAATGAGCACATAGTGGACTGTAATAGCTTATACTTAATTAAGCGAAAATGGTACACAAAGCCATTTCCCAAGGTCATTGTAACCACTTTGTTGTCAGATATAACTAACTCGTTAACCGGAACCTAAATCATTTAAGCACTTTAGACACTTTAAACGACGTTTATTATTTATGTCTTTTGAGAGAGGCTATATACAAAAAATTATACATAGCCTCCTCAATATCATGTAAAAAAAATAAATATACAAATCAATTAAATATGTATCTAAACGCTTACTCTAGTGATATAACTTATAAGTAATCAATAGAGATAGACCATACTCCTGTTATAAGAAGTTTTCTCGTATAAAACAGTAGCTGTTAGTTTTAAGAAAACTGCAATTTATTATTTCAGGAACACAAGAAATGCTTGTCTCCTCGTGGGACAAACAAATGGAAAATTCTTGTTCTTAGTCGTTGCTTTAATATATGATGCCGCTGTCCTGCAGTTGTCTTCCAAAATTTAGCACTTTTCATCGTTGTAACTAAGTAAATGTAACTAGTAATATTTTTAATAATTTGTGTAAATCTGTTTACATTATTTTATCATATTATTTTGTCATATTTTATCATTTTACATTGTGTAAGCTTTAAGAATATGTTACTCACATTTATTGTCCTTTAATTCGATAAAGTTCATTAATACACAGTTGATTAATAATATTTTTACTCATCAGGGCCTATGTTTCAACATAGGCCCTGATGAGTAGAAATATTATTAATTTTCACAAGGAGTAGGATATTAAGTCTAAGAAAATCACAAATAATGGTTAAAACATACCTCGTCAGACAATCCTTAACATGTAGGTAGTGAAGTTGCTACATATGTTTCGGCGGCTATTTAAGCATCTCCGCCATCGTCAGGCAAACAAAAGGATCCACTTGATGTGTCGTCAGAATAAATAAAATACACATTTTACACAAAACATAAAAAACTATAGTGATAGGCATATCAACTACACGCACTGCCGTGGACATGGCAGGAAGCAGACAAAAAAAGTCTGAGTCTGCTTCCTGCCATGTCCACGGCAGTGCGTGTAGTTGATAGGCCTATCACTATAGTTTTTTATGTTTTGTGTAAAATGTGTATTTTATTTATTCTGACGACACATCAAGTGGATCCTTTTGTTTGCCTGACGATGGCGGAGATGCTTAAATAGCCGCCGAAACATATGTAGCAACTTCACTACCTACATGTTAAGGATTGTCTGACGAGGTATGTTTTAACCATTATTTGTCATATTTCGCAATCCTGGGGCTATAAAAATGAATTTTAAGAAAATCAACTTTGCGATAGTAATTAAATTTGGAAATCTTGTTAATCTGATATTTAAAAAAACTTACTTTAACTTATTTTATCTCATTAATTCTTCTGAACACATTAATGTATCAGTTTATCCATATACCAGTATCTATCAACTTATAATTGGTCCTTTATAAAGCAAAATGTTATTATTTCTTTAATTTATGAATAACATATTTTTTTCAGAATCAAATTTTAACCTTTATTCTTCGAGAAAGGCAGGAGTCTGTTATACAATTAATTAGTTTAGATATTAATATTGATATTGAATTGGGTTGATACTTTTATGAATACACAATATAAATAAACAAAAAAGTTCAGTTTTAACTGGACGACATAGATTCATTATTGCGTAAACACTTTTGAATGTTCTTAGTTCTGAAAATCTTATTTATACGGGTAAATAAAACTTTGTTTTAATCCACCTCTGATACTATTCATAATCAAAAACTGTATTTCTGTATTGTTAATGAAGAACGTTTTTTAACCAGTAAAAATACATTTTAAGGTTTGCAATACTAATTTATCTAGTTGAAAAACTAGCTTTATTTTTCGTATATTTTAAACAATAACTTATAATGCGTTTAAAAAAAATGTGAATGTCCGTGTGATTTATACAAGCCATTTGTTAAAAAAGAAAAAAAAAATCAGTTAGATTAAAAGCTTTTCGGTGACGTCAAGAAGAAGGTTCTGAGAAACATAGCCTTCTGATAGATTTATAACGTAATCAAAGGACACAATGGATGTATTTCAATCACAGCTTGGACATTGGAGATTTGTAGCAATATTCTTTCTAATATATTTTTGTACCCTCTATAACCTATCCTGAAACACTTTCATCACAAGCCAACTTTTGTTTTATTAATACCTTGTAATTTCAATATTATTAGAATTTTCTCGATTTACAAAAAATACTTTGTTGAATACATTAGTGGTTTTAAATGTAATAATTAAATGTGTTAAAATAGGTTAGATATTTTTAAATATTTATATTATACAGGGAGCGGCAAAATGATCTGACGGTTTTCTTTGCCGCCCTGTCGAGCGAATGAGTGGCGTAGGGTGGTGGGAATAGGGGCGTTACAAAGCCAACGTGTGAACATTTTTAGTAGCCATGGAGCCGTGGGATAGCTGAGAAACATGTATTTGTAGTAGAAGTGTTTTTAAAAGTGGAAATTCCTGTGTAGCTGTTCAGTACACTTTTCAATATGGGTCCAAGGGGAAAAGTCCCAACTCAAAAAACCATTTTGCTGTGAGTAGGTAACTTTAGAGCTACTAGTATAGCATTGAAAAAAGTCAACAGGCTGTCCAATGTCAGCTCGGACCCCAGAGAGCGCCGAGAGAGTGAGATACACTGTGGAAGTTAGTCCTCAGCAGCCTAAACGTAAATAAGCTGCAGCTCTGCAATTGTCTGGCCGCTCAGTAGAAGAGTATTACAATACCATCTGCATTTTCATTCATACAAAATGGCAATCGTGCAACTGCAACAGTTGAAGCCCAGTGGTTATGCAAAGCGCATCTCTTTATCAGAACAAGTAGTGATGACAAAGTTGTCATTATGAGTGACGAATCACACTTTCAATCACGCCACATAGTCTTTCTCACTCTCTTTAGTTTCACACCACGTAGTAAGATTTTAGTTTCAATGCTGAACTAGTAGCTCTAAAGTTACCCACCTACAGCAAAATGGTGTTTCGAGTTGGGACTTTTCTTCATTGACCCACATTGAAACGTGTACTGAACAGCTACACAGGAATTGCCACTTTTAAAAACACTTCTACTACAAAGTCATGGTGCTCAGCTGTCCCACGGCTCCGTGGCTACTAAAAATGTTCACACGTTGGCTTTGTAACGCCTCTATTCCCACCACCCTACGCCAATCACTCACTTGACAGGGCAGCAAAGAAAACCGTCAGATCATTTTGCCGCTCCCTGTATTTCTTTCTTGGTCTCATAGGAATTAGTAATTAAAACACTCTACCAAGACGAGTCGTACCCTTGATCCGGAAATAATACAAGCAAGCAGTGTTCTTTCTATTCTTATAGAATAAAATGTGATATACACGATGGCAAAACGTTTATTAGAAGCGTATAAAGTTTAATAGCTGGCCAAAGAATTATATGCTTGTATTACAAACATCACGTTGTTACCAATATAAATTAGATTTTTCAGTGAAAATAACCATCAAAACGTATGGTTTTTTTTTATTTTGTGCTGTATATAATTTTGTTGCAGCTAAATATTTAGATGGAATGTGATAATTAATCAGCTTTAAGACAAGCAGGGGAACGTGATCATCAAATTGATACATATATATATATATATTATAGCTTACAAGAAATTGTGGAAATTGTGTTTAAATAGTGAAATGACTGTATCTTTTTTTAAGATTTGAACATACATTTCCATGGTTTTCATACACAAAAATATAAATAAAAATTCCTCTGTTCTTGCTAACAATTTACTATGGACCCTGTTGTTTAAAATGTCATACCAGTAGTAAAATGTGTACCAGTTTCATCAATTCAAATTTGGTCTATAAACATTGCTCCTAGTATATATTTAGCATCAAAAAGCGTGTAAGCTTGAGATATAGAAGTAGTAAAGGTAACGTCTGCTGGATGTGTGATATTCAACGAGTAACATGAGTAATGCGGTGAACATGGAATCAGGGAACAGAGTGCTTTTACTTGTTTATCAGCCATCATACTCATTCAACATTGTATCAAAATAATTGAGTTGGTTAGCAATATAACAGTGAATGGCGTATCTGTTTATCTGTTATAATTGGTTCTAGCTTGTGATGTTGCAATCTAAATGAAGGATTTATATCACTGACCTATCGAACTATAATATTGAACACTTCTTACTGTTTATCAACACGAACATGTTCCATTTTAAAACGTTTACTTAGTTACAGCAATTTATTTGAAACATGTTTTTATAGTCCGAAATATTAAAACGAACTAACGAGGAATCTAATGTATAGTATGCATGATAATATTTTTAAAAACCCCGATCTTGTATTTAATACAGGTATTTGAACAAGAACCATATGGTTCGAAATCTGTTACGGGTTTTAAATATTTTTGACGGATCGTACTTTTTGATATAAACTGATTTTCTATTTATATTCTCAAATTTAACATAACGTATTCTTATTCAACATCAATTAAGATTATACATATCAGACTATGTCCAATACCGAGCAATTAACGCTAAATTAAATAATGCAAGGAATATACAGGGTGTCCCGTTTGTAAACAGCCAAACTCCGGGAAATGGTTCTATGGGTCAAAATAAAGATAAAATCAAGAATAAAATATTTCCAAAATCGCTTCGTTAACCAGATATTCGCCATTTTGTATTTTTTACATAAACATTTTGATTTTTGGATTTTTTAAACCGATATTTATAATACTAGGTATAGTACTTGGTAGGTTAAGGGACTCATGTTAGAAAAAAAGTTAATCTCGGAAAAAAATTTAAAATAGTGGTCGGTCAAAGTACCCTGAGGGGGACCAGCTACGTCAGTTTGGATTGTCATTATAATACAGGGTTAGGCAAAAGTCTGGAACCCACCAGTTAACTTTTTAACGCGTTGCAGTAGGAAATACAAACTCGGCACATGTTTACAACATAAAAAATACACTTTTTCAAAAAAGTTGGAACTTGTACCCGGCCCCCAAAACGGGGTATTTTGGGGGCAGCCCCAAATGTTCAAAATGTAACACCTATCATGTGACCCCTAATTTTAAGGGGTTATCAAGAGAAATTGATGGCGCTAACCAGAGGTCAATATCGCACCCCTAATCAAAATGACAGTCATTTTTAAATATCCCCTTTTAACATTTTAACAGGTTATAGCAGGAAAACCAAACTCAGCATACCTTTATAAAAAGGAGAACTCACCTTTTAGTCAGTATTAAAATATTAAATTTTTAAAGTTAACTGGGGGTGTCTAGACTTTATCTTGCTTGCTCATCTTAAATAATTAAAATGGCTGTCATTTTGATTAGGGGTACGATATTTACCTCTGGTTTGCGCCATTCAATTTCTCTTGATAAACCCTTTAAAATGAGGGGTCACATGATAAGGTTTACATTTGAAAACTGGGGCAAAGTTGTAACTTTGATGAAAAAGTGCAATTTCTTATGTTGTAAATATGTGCCAAGTTTGGTTTTCCTACTGCAACGCGATAAAAAGTTAACCGGGGGGTTCCATACTTTTGCCTAACCCTGTATGTCCAACCCTACAAAAATTAAATAAGCCAATAGTTTTCTAGGTATATAAGTTAATATTAGTTGTATCGGATTTTTCTTAATTCGCTAGGCAGGAGCCCGGAATAGCTTCTATACTTTACTGCAGGCTAGACCTAGGCGTTGTGGCATTATCGCTTAGATTTAATCAATCGGTAATTTGGTGGGATTTGAACCCGGAACCTCATGGACTGAAATCCCGCAGTGTACCTTTAGACCAGCTCATTCCACAGTTGTATAGGGTAATCGCAGTACAAAATATAGCATAGATATTTTCCTACCTAATATATACTCCATTAAACTAACACTCTAAATAAAATAAGGTTTCTTTTCTGTATTGCAATGTCATATTGAATCCTAAAAAAAAAAAAATTGAAAGATTTTATTTTTGTAAAATATAGAATTACGCCTTAATCATCTTAACATCTATTACTTTTAGCAGTAAGAATCATCAGGCGTTGTACTTCAGATCCCCTACAACTATTAAATATTCTCTAAAACAAATTGCGGCAATTTATTGTTTCAAATTAAGATATTTTATAGCCAAAATCATCAAAAGATCTTTTTGTAAAACTAATTAATTCTTTGTAAACAATTAATTATCAGCCTGATTAAATAAAAGTCAAACCCAAGTTTATTAGACACTTCAATAGTTTTCAGTTTAGAAGCTTAATCAAGTTCATCGTCTTAAGAAAAGCAATCAACACAAATAGCCAGTTCAAAAGAAACTTTTAATGAATCTAACTTCTTTTATTATCTTCATAACTACTACTCGTAAATAGTGTTAAGCTTACTTAAACCGCTGTTAAAACCCGTTTGGATATATTTTACGAAAAATAACTAAACCAGGACTAATATTTCCAAATAAAATTCCTACAATAAATGTTTATTTAAAGGATATAAATTATAAAACCTATTTTTTAATATATGTTGATATGGTGGTGTCTCAAAAATACCTACTCCCACTGCGACTCAGCTAATACTCACCTAAAACAAAAAAAACACTATAGTGAACCTTAAATAAACATTTTCCCTTGCAGAACCATTAGATTCTATCACAATATAATGGATAAAAAATTAAAAATTAATGATTTCATTGGGACTTTGCATATCTGTTTATTCTAAAATGTATAAATATACTCTTAGTTTTAATTTGTTTGTAATGATATTAGTAAATTTATTTGTTTATGTTTACGGAAACTACTTTTTTATGTATTTTTGGTTTCTAACAATTTTCTTACAAATAGATGCCTGCGATCTTTGGTATAGTATTGATATTGAGTAATAATTTGGTAACAATAACAATATATAATTAAGTTTTGACTTAAATAAAAATTAAATATATTTGTATATATATTTCATGAAAAATTTCTTATACCTATATTTATTGTAATTACCTTGTAAACTAAACATACACAAGTATTGATAAGTTATGTAAATGGCGTGGAAAATGTAGTTTAAAACTAATATTGTGGTAACCTATCAGTTTAGGTTACCACAATATTAGTTTAAAACTACATTTTAGTTTTTATTTACATTATACTCAAGGTTTTATCTTAGAGACCTTTAAAATACTAAAATGGAATTACGTAATGAAAATTTGAGATGACGTAATCGTTTTATCCTTCGCTAACAAGGCCCGCTTGAAAATAATCAAAACAGAGTTTTGGATTTCACCCTTATTTTTCTTTAGAAGTTTTTAAAGTAACGTAAATACTCGTTATACAAAGATATACTATTTTAGTATTGCATGTTTG
Organism: Macrosteles quadrilineatus; assembly: GCF_028750875.1. Classification (NCBI taxonomy): domain Eukaryota; kingdom Metazoa; phylum Arthropoda; class Insecta; order Hemiptera; family Cicadellidae; genus Macrosteles; species Macrosteles quadrilineatus. The sequence continues at coordinate 65,238,225 of NW_026542597.1, forward strand.
TAGATTTTAGCACATATTTGCATGTGTTAACAATATTAAATGACCAAGGACCCTTTACATAATTTTTTCCCTATAAGATACAGATAGGTTTACACAATTAAAATTGTCTTAAATTAATCATAAATAAATTTTTACCAAAATAATATTATAACGTGATCTGCTGCATTCCTGCTTGTTGAAATAACTTCACTCTCAGAACAAAACCATTTCTAACAGTATTATTTGTAAACAGGTGCACATTAAACCTGAAAAAACTGTTGACTACTGCATGGGCAAACGTAGGTTGCAAGATTTACTTACAATGGGGAAAAGTAGCATCATATTTAATAATAAATGCTAGACGACTGTGATATGTTGCTAGCTTAGTGATTAGAGTCTTGTACAAAGGACGAGTTAAGAAAGGAAGTGTTTAATCTATAGTATATCCATAAAGATTTTAAGGTCGTGGGCAAGTTTTCCGTTAGTTGCGTTTGTGATTTTTTGTCACAAAAGATCAATGCTTATGCTTACGAAGTACGAACATGCTCAGGTTAATACACTGAATGTTCAAACGTAAGAGTTCACCCCATTGAAGAGAGACACGACGATATTCATGTATATTGCTCTATTTAAACGAAAAGATTTGTCATTATTTTTATTTTTTTTTACATTATTAGTGTGTTTACTTTGTTAAAAGAATACAAGTAAGATTTAATTAGTTGAAAGATATAGTTTTAATATAATAAATAATCAGTCCATTTAAATATTGTACTAAATATTAAACTTATAAATATAATTATTTAAATAAGATCAATGCATAATGTGATAAGCGTAGAATGTAAGGTGGTGGATTGTTTTTGACAGAAATCACGTCACCGAAACTGGACGTAATTTAATTTAGAAGTGAAGAGGATAAATTTCATTATTCTAAGAAGGATTTTATCCAACAACAACTTCCTTCGAAATAATACCATTAGATTTTTGAAGTGACTTTCAGGTTTTATATTTTCTTGTCCAGTTTACAGTATTTATAGCCACCGACTTTGTTAATTTTGTTCAAGAGTTATGATGGGATTGAATTGTAATGTATGATATTTAATTTAATGGAAATAACCCAAGTAAAAACGAATATGTATTCAAGACCAAAGCTCTTCTATATGTATTCTTCAGCTGTACTGATTTGTTGGTTATTCATTTTAATTTATTTATATGTTTGTATTACTGTATTCTGTTTTGTTTATTTCAGCTTAACTTATGCAATCAATAGTGTTTTTAATACTTATGAAGTCAAACGGAGTGAGCCTGTGAGTAACAGCTAGTTATGATAACAGCTAATTTGAAGTAAGCAGCATCAAAAAGCTGTAATACACAATGAAAACTGTAAAGTAGGATTGTTTAAAGTTGTGTTTACATTTTTTATTTATTAAATAATTTGTGGTATTGTTCAAATGTTTGATAATATCCTTTTTTTGGTGCAGTGGTAGAACAGTATGGCTATGGTAAATGTGTAATACTATAGTATACCGTAAATGTAAAGAACCAAATGTCCTCAAACCTTATCCTCGCCCATTGCAAACTCAAAGTACAAGTATAACTGCAGTAAGCATGTTAAACTTATACGCCAACCCCTTACGAAGGACGGGCATTCTGCTAGTAAAATATAGATTATACTTTATATTCCTTATAATGTTGTTCTAATATAATAACTATTACTGTTATTATGTTAATATTATTATGTTATTATGTAATTATAATGTTTTTATGTTTATTTGTATTTCTTTATTACTGTTATTCACGAGTTAGTTTTGCTAAGGGTAGCCATTGTAAGTAATCTATTGCTAGATATCTCTGCTATTAGCTAATACTTTTGGTGTATAAGTTCGTTATTCAGATAAATTACTCATTAAATACCAATTAACACTATATCCCATATAACACTATATCATTGACACTACATCCCTGGCACTTGGCCTTCAGTCGCCGGAGGAACGTAGACTCATTGCTGACACGGTCCTGCTGCACAAGATTATCAATGGAAGAGTCGACTGTCCTGACATGCTCCGCCAAATCCATTTCAAGACTCCTTCCAACACAAGGTCGACTGATCTGTTTATCAAGCAACAGCACCGCACTAGCTACTCAGCAAACAGCACGATGGTTCGAGTCCAGGGAGCTGGCAACAAAGTGACAAGGCATGTCGACTTTTTTCAAGACAGCGTAACTACACTGAAAAAGAAGATCATCAGTCTCAGTCAGTCCTAATTAAAAATTGTTTTTCGTTGTACCATTCAAACTAATACTACTTGTCTGTTAAAAATTTCACTTTTGTCTTTGCATTTAACTTTAGGTTTGTCGTTGCTCTTTAATCATTTTAATTTTATATTAGTCAATCTATATATTTATCTTTCTCATTTGTCATTGTTTTTAGTGGGTTTGTTGTTATTGTTTCATATTTTTTATTTATTGCTGTTGTTTTAAATTATTTACTTATTAGTATACCTTTTGTTATTTTGTCAGTTTTTGTTTTGTTTGGCTAGGTTTGGCATTGTTACTGTTGTTTGTTATTAGATCATTATATATTGTTGATTTTATTTCTAATATATAAGCACAAAATTTTTTATTGTCAATTAAGTCATCCTGAGTTTAATGTTTTGTTTTGTATGCTGTAAAATGGAGATGTCCGTTGGAAATAAATAATAATAAAAAAAAATAGATACTTGAATAACGTTTAACAAACAGTCTCATCATTACTAATCGCTTGGTTTTACTCTACTTAAAAAGTCAGGAATGAAAGCTATTGATATGTATATCCAACCTGATTAAAAATAATTTACTATTGGTTTTTTTACAAATTTTATAAATAACGTTGCTTTAACTTCTTATTTAATTTTGATGGTTGTAAATGTAGTATTGGTTTTATACTAAATCTTAAAACTAGTTAAATTTACGCTTCAAAACCAAATTTGAACAACGGGAGACGTTCACTTTACAATGTCAACGGCAAAAACAACCACTTTACGGAATGAGCATTTCATTATGATGGAATGTTCAGAAAGCTTAGTTGCTTTATTAAAGAGGCAAAATACGTTTATTCTTTGATAATAGTCCTAAGCTTGGAAATATCTACTACTTCAATTTAAAACCCTAATTTGGTGTACATGATAACGATACTATATTATAGATATATGATGGTTAAATACAGTATTGCAAATCAAAGAGTGTGATGATTGGTAAACAATTGAGTAAGTGATTAATTAATTGGATTTAGGTTGATATTCCTTTATCAGTTCACAATTTTAAATTGAATTATATTACTGTTTATTAAGATAACATCCCCTAAAATTGAAAAAAAAAATGAATCAAATGAAGCTTCTACTTAAAGCTTCTAAGTATTGAATCGAACAGAAAAAGAGAGCTAACTTACAAACGAGCTTTTATCAACCTTATCACTTCCCCAGTTAAAGTTTGTGTCTTTAAATACGGCAAAATAAATTATGTATTTGAAGGCATGAATTTGGTTTCATTATTTAAATATTAGATACACCAACTTATTTTAGTCATCGTTGGACATAATTTTTAGTTTGATTTACCGAAATTAATCAACATTGCAAAATCAAGAAAAATTTCATGTTCCAAAAGTTGTGATTTATTAAATGCATAAAGTACAAAACATATCCATATATATATACTAACAAACTATATACTGGTTATAATTATTATTTAAAATGTATAGAAAAAGATTAAGTGCTTTATCATGGTTTCATAATTTATAACAGTCAATGTCATTTGAAAAAATGAATATCTGGCACTCAGTAAATCTGAGTTAAAATAATATATCTTCGGTTTTAACTAAATTCATAACATGCTCGATAACTTGGTCATGAAAACCTTTAGTATCTAAAAATTAATCTTTCTCAAAATAGAGTTATTTTTTCTTTCTAAAGTAAGATGTAATAAAAGCACTAGCAAGAAAGATATTGTTTGCTTGCATTTACTTGATAAATATTTGCATCACGTACTCTTACTGTATTAAACTGTAGCGCTGAATACTAACCCTAAGAAGTAGTATTTGCTTATGAGTACGAGTCTAGATTAAGTAATTAAACAACCAACATTGTATGTAAGGTAATGCAGAGATGACGGTACTTTTGAGACCGTTACTATTACTATGTAAATAAAACTTCTGCCCACTCTAATAGGGTTTGGCGTGTTTATTATGTCGGTACATCTAAGAAATTTGCTACAACTAACGGTTAAAAACTGGTTTCAATTGTGTAATTATTGGAGACATGCCTTTTGAAAAAAATATTATATGTGAAAGAGGGAATCCCTAATTAGTAAAAGCAAATAACCATGTTTCATTAACAAAATGTACTATTCAATTATTCTTTTGCTTTGTGAATTAAAAAAAAAAACTATAGTTGCGTCAAATATAATGTGGATAAAACAAGACACTTTGAGCAGTTCAGATAAACCTCAAAATCAGCTGTTCGAAATTTAGTAAAATTGTGTTACTGTAGAAAGATTTTTCAAAACTCATAAACAGTCTTGAAAGCTATGAAAATACTGTACTGTAGTTGTCCTATACTCATTCAGACAAAACAGTTTTTACCGTTTTTTTGAGCATCATCAAAGGTTTTGTTAAATCTGCTGAAACTTATCAGTAATGCCTTTGTTCTCAATGAACAAAAGAATGATATAACAATGACTCCATCAACATTTGCATAACATTCCTGCACAATAACAAAGTCGTGTTCTTTCTATCAGTGTTTCAGTTGATGAGTGTTCGTTTACGTTTGAAATTTTTTACTTAATAATCTATTGAGTATTAAAAGTTTGAATGCAAGTGACACATACATGTTGTAGTCAATTTTAGCATTAGCCTACCTTATATTTAAACTGTTTTATTACAATAAGTGTTTACGTTTTAAAATATTGTTTTTTAATTTTAACATAAAATCTGTTAATTATTTATTCTATAAGGATCTCAAACTCTAACTATAAACAAAATTCTGATGATTATTTTCTGTAAACATGAAGATGATACGTCTTATTAACGTTGCCCATTTTAAAGGTTATAAGTTGTATCAACGCATGTTACTTAACTTTAAAAGGAACTCGACGAATTAGAACAATCATCAGTACAATGAAGGAAATATTAATATGAAGGAATATAAATATTTCTGATACGTTTTGATGGTACAGTAATGACTTGTTATGCTAGTTACTCAACTTTAAATGCCAAAATAAAAGTAAGCAGTTTTAACAACAATAACTGTATAAAAAAGTTATTAGGTCTAAGTGTATCATACGTACTAAATATTACATAATTGACAAAGAAAATGGTACACTTTTCAATTTTTATTATTATTTATACTAGCTCTGTGTTCAATTAGATAACAGATTTTATTTTTAAACTAAAAAACTTGTTTATAAAGATACTAATACAATAACCTTAACTTATGCTGACGACATTGTATAAAACGTTAACGCCTATAGTTTTATCATCAGCTAAAAGCAGTCACTACCAGATGTTGTACGATTGATCAAACGATACGTTCTTCTGATAGTGAGTGCGCGTTATTACTAACTCACGGTTTTAGATCAGTTGTTTGCCCAGATTTTACAAGTTATAGCATAATGTAAATTAATGGTTCGCTTTTCTAATCTTTGCAACCATATGATTTCTACGTAATAGTTGTTGGAGACTGCTAGTTGTAAAGAGGCTGCTTCTAAATGCCTTTTAAGTTAAAATTATAACACGATTCAAAGAACTAAATGTATATGTTTTTTGGTCCATTTTTTTATAGTTTTTGGTCCATTTATAAGGCTTACGTGATGGTGTCAAATTTTGGGTTTTAGTTAATATAAAAAATATACTATCATATGCTCGAAATGTTTTACATTATATATTGTTATTAGTATTACGTTGTCGTTAATGTATGTTATGTATGTTTATCCTGATCTGCTGTTAACTACAAAATCAGCCCTTTTTATCTTTTAAAATGGTTTAAAAACGTATATACAAAATACATTATTTGTTTGCAAGTTAATCAATTCAAAAAAAGAACTCATAACGTAAAAAACTAATTTATATCACTGTATTTAAAAGAATAGCTATGATATGTAGTTACTTGGAGGATCCTGAATTTGTATTTCTAAAAAATGTATTACAACTCAAAATTAAGTAAACAGATCAATAGTTTTACCCACCTATATTAATTTCAATTGTTCATCGTTATGTGAAATAGGTATTAAATACAAACTGATTGAGCTCTAAAGACGGCGGTATTGATATAGTTAGTTTGAACTCATCGTGCGGATTATAAGTAAGTATATTATCCTTGGAAACTAATAACCTTCTATCATACAAAGCCATTTGGCAAGTTCATAAGTAACTTTGGCTGACAGTTCTAACTAACTTGATTATCAGTCCTTTACTAAGGCTATTAGCAAATGCCAAGTTATGAATTTTATTTTTACGAAAGCTGGGTCGGTTATTAAACAAATATTTTATAGCAATGCTGCTCTCAATTTGTTTTTACAAGTAATAAAAGTAGTAACTACTTCAACTGTAAATATAAAAAGTCTAGCCCTCTTTATCGTACTCAGCTAGTTATAAAGTACGCTTAAAACAGCTGGAATACAATAAATTATAAAGAATGAAAAAGGAATGCGATCACTCATTTTATGTGTATTGAAATTAGCGTATTTAATGTAAATGCAGGGTGTTTATGATGATCAATGAAGGCTTGAACACAAACAGTGTTCAAGCCTTCAAAGTATTTTCAAAAGTACTTCTTAGTAGCACACATAAGTTTTAAGATACTTGGGAGAGAACGGCCATTTATTATTCCTGGAGCACTACAAATGTTTGTCCTATGTCGGGGAATATAAATTTAAAATGTTTGTGATTAGTCATAATCTTAGTTTATGGGTTTACAGTTTAAAGATTTTATTTTTATTTTCCAGTGCCGTACAAAGTTCATGAATTAACAACAGATTATTTCTTGGTCATCAAAATTAAAGTACTAAAATTTATTCTTGATTTTCCCTATCGACTGGATACATTTATGGTAGCTATAATTGATTAAATGTAAACCATACAATGTTTTAATTACACTTTTCCTTGTAATTTTACTATTTCGTCGGTGTTATTTCTCAGGTTTTAAATATAATAGGTAAAATTATTCTTCCGTACTTAAAAAATCTAACCATTGTACATTCATTGTTTTCTCGTGTTTGTGTAATATACAATACACCCAGTTTCGTCTCAATTCTATTTCGTAATAACGATAAACATGTAAGTTAGAGTTTTAATGGTAATCAAACCTTAAACTAGACTTCTTGAACTCGAATTATAATTAATAAAACAAATTTAAAATTTGTTTTTTGGAGATTTTCTTAATATTTTTAACATGAATGAGAAATCTAAAGTTCATCTGCACATCTGGGCGCCTGTTTTGATGTATAATATTTTGGGATGGGTTGAAAAACGCTGATTGAGAATTTACATATTTGCATCTATAATCTTTTTTTCTAGATTTCAAAACAAATCAAGCATTTTTTTAAATCTATTCCCTTCGTAATTTTATTCAATCTGGAAAGTAAAAAAAATATATATAACTAACTAGTTTAACAATAAGTATGGCCAATGTAAAACATTAATTTACTTATTATTTTTTGGTTAGTGCTTTAGTTTATCTATCAATATGTTTGTTTCAATTCTTATAAAGTAAATTAGGCTGATACTACCATCTTGAGAAACGCTCCATCTTGAAAAAACAACAAGAGAAAGTTTGTGGCAGACAGTGTTGTTCTAGATCCTTTTCAGTGACTTTTGGTCTTTTATAGGTAATTAAAAACATTTCCTTTAAGTAATTTAATCTAGAAATCAAATTTCCTGACTTCAAATCAAATCTACTTTAATCTCGTTGGCTTTTCAAGTGGCGCTGATGCATTAACTTCTAATGTCATTTACACCTAACGAATGATCCTTATGCTTTTTGACGATTAATACGGTTAAATACTTATGATTTTTACGTTCTAAAGTTGAACAATCAAGTAGTTTTTTTTACCAATTTAATCATAAAATAAATTACATTGGGTCAGGATGATGCGATTGTAAGGATGTGTGAAAATGTTCAAGAAATATAAATGCATTAAAAGGAAGCGAATTTAACCCGTGCTAAGGAATCTTGGGGGATTCTCTCTCAATACTCTTTAATGCCACACTGGGTAAGACTGTAATCTGTTTTTTGTAACGTCTGATTGGATTGAAACCCCATCCAAAGCGACATTTGTTTCCTTACTCTGTTATTCAATTCAACCTCGGCTGACTGTAATGTTAAAAAGTTACATGTTACTAGTTCCTGTAATGTACTGTTTGTATGTAATGTAAAAGACTGTACATGTTATGCGATGTTGCGTTATAACGTGTGTTTATTAACACATTTATAGAGAGAAATTAACGTGGCAGTTTTATATTATTGTCATTTTGCGTTTATACATTTAATCGGTAGCCAACAAATTCCTTACTGATAAATAAGTGTCGATATATTTTTTACTGTTTAGACAGTTTACTATTGTGTATTAGTTAAGTTCGTATCTATGTAGTGGTATATGGTAATATTTATCCCTCGTTATTTAATAACCATTAACTAGAAAATAAGATAAATAATAAACTACTGTATATTTGTTGGATATTGCTATTTTATACTACCTGCGCTAACCTACGCTTAAAAGACATCCATAATAAAATAAATTAAATCTAAGTGCATTGGGTTAAACTTGTCAGTAAAGTGAAATTTTACAACTAATAAATTTAACAATAAACTTAATGTTCAAGAGAGAATTGCTAAAAATGTTAACGGAAACTTTGTTTGATTTTATTTGTCTTAATGAGAATAATTATAATCTCTAATTGTGGGGGGGGGGCTAAAACCAGAAAGTTACTTTCCAAAGCCTATCGATTCTATTCAGGTGTATTGATTACTTAAGTTACTATCACAAAAGAAGAGGGGCAGTGATGTTTGTTTTTATAAAGTGGTTTGATCAGTTCCTAAAACCAACAATGATTATTGAGGTAAAACAATTGTTGTTTTACCTCTCTTAAGATATAATCAGTGTTTTTTTTTTAAATTCTGGCAAAATATCTTAGTTGTGAAAAGTTTTAATAAATAAAATGCATATTTACTTTATCTAAAAATAATAATGTGGGAATGATTATATATCCTGCACGGTTCTTGTGTTTACGTTAAAAAACAAAACTAACATAAAGATGGTCGTTCAAAACAGTGTCATTCTCACTAATAGCGTTTATCAGCATGGTCCTTATCCTAAAGCTATTTAAGGTGCAATCTAAACATGAATTTATAAAATGAAAGAATTATACTTTTCCTCTTGTTTATATTAAATGCTAAATTTAGCTGCGTTTTTACTTTGAAATTTACACAGTATATAAATAAAACTACTAAGCTTTTTAAGCACAAAGATATAAATCAAGTCAATGATATAAAGTATATTTTAGAACTGTGTTTTATTTCTATACTAGATCTTTTGTTTAAATTATGAATTTAAAACGTTAAACCACTTGAGTTTGTAACATTTTGTTGCAAAATAGATCATAAATATAAAAGTAATATAATGGTTAAGTTTAAATAACAATATTAATAAAAGGTTTATTTAATAGATCCAAACAAAAACACAATTTCAATGTTATAAAAGCGCATTTGGTCCGAATTGGACAGAATTATGAGTTTGGGATGAGTGAGAATTCTTACTAAGCGTTCTAAGAAATGAACACCGGCGGTTGTTTAGTCGGAATTATTTATTTAAAGCCCAACACATTTTCGAGGTCAACTGGGTCTATTTAAGAGAGATTAAAAGGAAAATCTAGGTTTATAATACAATATAAAAACCCTCTATTTAAAAATACATCGATCCCTCTTATACAAATAAAAATTATTCTTGGTAGGACACTCCAAGGTCAGATATCTCATGGTCATTTTGTATGATGAACATCGAATCTTTGGTTTAATTTAGTGCTTGTTGAAAATAGAGTTAGATCTTGTTAACCACCGCGCGCCGCAGCAACTGCAGCCTAAGCGAATTTCCATTTGCCTGATTTAATTTTCTATTAAAACTATTACAATAACGTTGGGTTTAACTAGTACCTAAGTTAGCTGGCTACGTGGAGGGTAATAAGGTGTGTTTTTAGTAAAACATTAATAGCGTAGTATAAAATAAATATATTTGCCAGGTTTGAACAAAATATATCCATAAACAAGCAAACTACAACAAAACTCACAGATCAAAGATTCTGCATGAGTGGAGTGGAACTCAATATAAATATTGGCAATTAAACTTCATAAGCCCAGTTGAGGTAACTGTATAAATAAAGCTAATAAATTAAACATCATGCACGGTTTCACATTACACATAGATCAATCTTAGTTTTTCATTCCAATTACCAGAAGGACGTTTGATCGGTTACATAGCTTGACTAAAAACGTTTGCAAATATTTTACGTGAATTTGTTTGAGTTGTTTTTAATTTTCTAACGTTTCATAATTGTACCTATAGAACCATATATATGTATAATACTATTTATACACAGATTTATTTAGACTAAATATTTATTTATTTAGGTCCAAATATTTTTTTGGACTTTTTAAAATGTTATAGAATTGTAAAATGATTGATACACCGCAATATGCATCCCTTTTGCATATTTAAAGTAATATGATTAAAACAGTAAAAAAATCTAAAAGATAAAATGAAGTGAAGTCGTGTGGCCTTTGATGTAATTATTTTCCTACGTGTGACATATTAGTTTTACCCCATGTACTGATTTTTCAGGTTTCATTTAAGTGAAACTATTGCTAAGTAATCACAAATTATCACATGAGTACAGTGAAGGAAATTAAACCAGTGTATTCACGACAGAAAACACGTTCTGAAACAACGCCACAGTAAAAAATAGAAATATTCTGAAACTAGAAATATTCTGAAACTACGGAATTCTGCATAATAGATAATTTATATCCTTATCATAAGAGTAATAAACTAATAGATTAACCTTATCACTGAACCGCATAATTAATTGGTCAACATCTCTCACAGCTACTGACCTAAATGATTGGTTTGGCTAATGAAACCCGATCATAGTCAATACGTTGTCATAATCATACCCAGTCAATAATCATAGTCAATACACTGTACTAATATATTGAGTAATTTGTCAAATTCACGTACACGTTTTGCATTAGAAGTGGGAAAACACATTGATTTCAAAGAAGATGAAAATTCTTTTCTTAATACTCGAATTTTGATCAGATGAAAAAAAATTAAATGGACATATTTATTGATGAATTTTATATTTATGTATGTTATAACAAAGGATACTGATAACGCAATTAGTATGATACTTTCAGCCGTCCTAATGGTGACTAGATAAATAAATATAATATGTAAATATATATTTATTAAATATATATGTAAATATTGTAACAGTAAAATATGTATACAAAAGTTATGAATATATTATCCAAGATAAAAGCTCGTTACAACACTTAATGGTTGTAAGGTACATTGTGTTTGAATTTTTTATGTTTAAATGCAAGAAGGGATCTTAAAACTGTTTAACTGCAGTGCTTCAATTTTAAAGCAAGGTAAACGCCGTGTATTCAACTCGGACACTTAATATAAACTAAATGAAACTCCTTCAACTGAATATAAACCAGAGGACAGATGTAGCAGTTCAAGATAATATGTTTTACTGATTCATACGATTCATCTAAACCCAGTGAACCAAAACGTATCCCAGATGGGTTATTATTTGTATTGGAATTGAATGATGCGTTCATTTGGTAGAGGAAGTTATAAAATGACTACACCATATGTTAAAAATGTTTAAACGTAGCTTTTATCAATGTTTAACAACATGCTCTTAACACAAATTGCACTCTGACATACATTTCAGAATCATGCTTTTGGTAAGTGAATTTGGTTTTATTTTAATATTTACTTAAAAAAAGATTTACGGTAGCTTTTTTCACTTAAGGAATTCATTTTGATTTGTTCCATCACGGTTAGGAAAAAAATCTTAAAGTTTTGTATTGAACAATGTTTCAACAATCTTCATCATGAATTTTGTAATAATCTCTCAACATATATATTTTTAAATATGTTTACATTTAAAACGTATTTGCACAAAATATATGAAGATAAATCTTCTTTGATAAGCTTCTTAATTTCATAATTCCCGCTGAAATGACCGGCAATTTCACAAAGTTCAACTAGTTTATTTTCATTATTAATAACTAACAGTAGTATATGGTTCAATAATTTCACATAAAAGAAAGTTTGTCTAGTAATTTTAAATTTTTGGAGCCGTTATAACTTCAAAATATCTCTCGATACTGGGTACGATACAAATTAATTATAATATTGCTTTTAAATTGATATTCTTAATTTTGTTTCACAACTTTGGATTTTATGAATTTGTGGCTATATGCTTAAAAAGTAAAACAAAATATTTATTTAAAAACAAATTAAACCTGATTTTAAATTAATGTAATACTACCCGTTCTGCATTAATTTACATATGCTAAGCCTTATCATTACAGTTCATTTATTTTTACACAGAATAAATCAAATGTTTATTTAAATCAGGTTACATGCATTTTCATCTAACAGGATTATTTCAGATTGTGGGGCAAAACGTCACATGGTTCCCTGATCCCATTTCCGCCACATTACTCATGTTTAAACGTCGAATCTCACACAGGCGGGATGGCGTTACCTTTACTGCATCCATCGCTCACGTTTTATCAGCTGATTCATATCCAACACATCGTATTTATTACAGTATTTCTTTTCTTTTTGCCAATCATATTCATTATTTTATCTTGTTTTCCCCTTCCGTCTGTGTAATCATTATTTCTACAATGTATAAATGGGATGAATTATTTTATTTTTAAAACTACGCTTTTAGAAGATTTCACAGTTTAATCCGGTGTTGGAAAGGTTACTTATAGTTTTAGAGAATCATTGTAAATAAATAAAAACATTTGAAAATAAAATCTATGAAATAAGTTTCTTTGAGGAATGTATGTATTCGTCCCGTGAATACAGTCCATTTTAAACAGCATGTTATGAATTGCAAAAGTTAAAATTATCGAAATTGGTTGGGATTTAGATATTTAACAAAATAAAAAGTACATGGATACACTTGTTTTCTTTACAAATCCAGAAACATTGCGTTAGAGGCTTTATTTTTATCCATATCATGTTTCTAAACATTGATGTGCTACAAATATTTGACAAAATATTTTATTGTTGCTTGAGGTAGGCCCACTTCGTCTATGTCCAAGTAAATATTAAAATATGACGTTCTTGGGTCAAAAACGAAATTATAATAACAAGATCACCTCATAAAATCTTTATTTACAGTGTTTTGGCTGGAAATATGTCTTATATTATTTCGTTTGCATACCCCTATAGGAGAAGCCTAATCATGCTTATTAAAAGCATAACTTAACTTATTTTCGAAGATAATACAACCTGGTATTAATTTTAAGTGATTAGAATGAAGTAGCTTGCTTTAAAATCTGTAAACGTACGTTTTACTAATATTTTATTAACTATTGCAATTTTTCCAAAAACATCATATTGATTAATAGCCAATAGTCATAGTAAAATAATTATGGCAGTTAATAAATGTTAACTGTTTTGGACTTAGCAGAAATTTGTTCCGCTTTATAAAACAATAAACTAAAAGATAACTTGTCAAAAGGAGAGTTCTAGATCCTGTATTTGCCTTCCCTGGCCTTTTATTGTCTGGTAAAAAACGAGCACACTTCCTTGCAGATACATTTTACATATAGAATTTTTTTAATAAAACCTTTACTTCCAGCGATATTATCGAGTGTTTTTCTTTAACATACCAGATATTATTACCCTAAAACTCAAAGTGAGAATTTTACAATATTCATTTCGTTTTGGCTTAACTAAATTTTTCTAGTAACAACTTGTTCCTATTAAACCCCTAGTCAAAAGTTACAATTTAACGATTTAATCTAATGTATTCATAGGAATTAATTTAATTCGTATGAATCACAATATGTTGGTTCATTTAGAAAGAATAATCTCCAAAGTCAAGTTTACCCGTCTGCAATCAGCTTAGTAATTGCATCCAACAAATAGATTATTTAATTAACAATATGACAGCTTGCAAGAAATAAATTATATAAAAGTGTTGCGATATGATTACAACTGATTCGATCAGATGTGATAGCACAATTTACTTCCAGCCACAGATCTAACCAGTTTTAATCTCGCTGTCTCGTAAAGTATCACTGTAGTTACTCTTTATTTTTCAATGTTTTTTATCCATACTCAATTACACAGCATCTTTGTATTTGACCTGATTCGTTATTTAGGCCAACTCCACTTTGTTTTCTTATTGATCTAATTATAAAAATATTACTATATCTTTCATGCATGTCTTTGAGAATATGGCCTTCATTATTCTTATATGAGGCTTTGAATACATAATATTTTATGCATAATTTCCTTCATTATCCTTTTAGGAACTTGATTGCTTAAACGTTCTACTAAATTGTTTATTTGGTTTGTTCACTTAATTTTATTAAATTGCTTTATTGCCACATCTCACTGAGAGTGCCAAGAACACCTGTGTATATTTTGCAAATATTGCTCTTGTTTTCCGTTTGGGTGTTTGTAAAACAAAGTAAATAGGATGTAAGGGCCCTTTCACACGAGGCCACTGGTGGCCGCCACTGGTTGCCCGCCACAGCTTTAACATTATTTAAAATGGGACCTTTCACACGCAGCCACTGTAGTTGCCCGCCACTACACAGTGGCCGAGCAGTGTCTCCTCGCGCAACTGCTAGTCGGCAACCGCCGGCAACTGCAGTGGCGGCAACTCGTCGCGGGGCATTGAATTAAATGGGAGCTTTCACACGTAGCAACCAGTGGCCGCCACCGTGGATGAGCACGCAGCTACTATTTTGAATCAGTTCATGTGCATACTGCAACTACTATGGTAGTTGTTGAGTGTTTTCGTGTTGAATTATTTGTTTGTAAAAATGAGTGATCGGAAGAAAAATAAAGAGGACGTTGCTGAAAAAGAAAAAGACAAAGGAAAACAACAGAATAAGAGAATAAACAAAATAATATAAGACAAAGTGGATACTGAAGATCTAATTTGCGAAATTGAAAAGTAACCGGCAATTTGGTATAGTACGACTGTGTCTTTGCCTTATTTTCTTTATTATCAACGCGAGAAGGAGATGTTCATTGTTCGACAGCATTTTCACAACTGCCATTGTACAGTAGCTGTAGTGGAGTGGCTTGTAAGTTGCCTGTATCATCCACTGCAGTTTCCCGGCCGGTAACTGGTGGCGGACACCGGTGGCCGCCACCAGTGGCCTCGTGTGAAAGGGCCCTAAATCAGAGGAAGAACTTTAAAATTGTAAGTAGCAGAATAGTTAAAAGTACTTTATAAACAGTGTTTGATTTTATTAAAAACCATGACCGTAATAATATTTTACTCCCTAAAGTACTAGTTAATTAAGTGTAATCTGAACATAAGTTGTTAAACTTGGGAGTGTTAAATGCGACTTGGTCTGCGACAACTAATGAAGATTGTAATTACAAAGGCTTACGGTTCACCACTAAGTCAGTTCTGCACAACCCATTAACAATAATTATTTTGTTGGAAGAACTTAACATGGAAGTTAACCCCAGATATTTGAGTTCAGGAAAATACAAGCTGATGAAAACCATAGAGATGTTGTTCACATAACACTTAAAATGAAACTATTATTACTCTATTTCCCAAAATATCTTCAGTGTTGTATGACCTTCATTTTAAACGCTTCAGCAGCAAAAATTTAACTTACCTTAAAATCTTAATCTATAATTTTCTATTTCCATCTAATCTTAACAATGAGTTTTTGGTTTTACTCTAACTGAAAACTGGTTGTCTACCAATCAATATATGTATATTGTGATCGTGGTAAATAATCGTTTTCCAAATTACAACGATTTAAAAAATATTATTACAAAAAGAAAATGACATATGCTTTATACCCATTATCCAAATACACCTTAAAACGTATTTAAAAACAAAAAAATGTTAAAACGTATTTAAAAACCATGTTAAGTACACAAAATAAATTATGAATTTATAAGAAATTGCATTTAATTATTCGAATAGTGATTCCTAGTAGGTCAAAGTATTAATCTACTATCATTTGCAATTTTATATAGAAGTTTTATAGGAGTTGTCTGTTTTAGAGGTTTTTACCTAAAAAGAAATATATCACAAATACATAGAAGTTACTGCATATTTAGCTCACGTATTCTCACTCCATTCCAGAATAGCGCTGAATATAAAGCTAAGAAACATCCGAACTTAGTTTTTACCACACTCTTCAGCTCAAGGAATCTTAGTCAAGTTATGTAAAAGAATCATAACAAACACGAGGTAAACACTTTTCTTTTGCATAGTGTTCAAGAAAAGTACTCAAAAATAAAATTGATTATTACAATTATAAATATACCATATTTTTTATATTTTTAGACCTTAAACCGTTAGTGTTTTACTTTGGATACTAAACTAATAATTGATTTAAAAATGTCATGTAGCGAAATAAATTGTAGCATTTCTTATAGCAGTGAGATATTTTTGGAAATAAATCCAACTCTACCATTATGTTTTAGTTGGTTCAATTTACACAATGAAAATTAACAATAAAATATTATTGTTAATTAACATTATTAAGTAACACAAACGATGAAGTGAAATAAAGGAATTGAAGTAAATTAAAATCAAATAGCTTTGCTTTCCATCAAGAAACTAAATATAGGATTTGCACGAAAGCCATTTAAAATAAATTAAATGCACATAAACCCTTACGTTTGGTAAATATAGTGTTTGAAGTTTAAAGTAAACCTTGATTCAGGTACTCTACGTAGATTAACAGAGGAACCAAACGCAACAGATTAATGGATCTCAAACTGAATCACTAATTCTGCTAATGTTATAAATATGTTTTCGTGTTTATTTGTTTACTCCCTAATGGAACGACTCAATCAGTAAACAACCCTTCTATTTTTGCCATAATTATATTTAAGAAAGGAGTTATATGTAAATAGTGCCGAAGTGTAAAACAGTTTTAAGTTTTAAATAAACTTTACTCAAAAGATCACAACATAAGAATTGTCGATATATATTTTTTTTTTTGTTTATACATAAAATTAATTATTAGTGGCTTTAAACCCTTATAAAGCTTCAAATACTAATTGTATGGTGGTTCGCTTTGAAAATACTATACTACAGATCGTCATAGTTCATCAAAGCAATAGAAATTGCATTTTCAATAGTTATTTTAACAGCAACGTAAATTTACTTGTAACTGTCCTTATGTCTCATAATTCCACTTGGTTTGTAAATCTCTACCTAAACACTTTAGGCTTGTAAATTAATTGTTGTACGCTCAGGTGATTGGTGTAGAGCCGATTAATTAGTTAGACTGCTCTAGACATACCTTGCAAGGCATAAAGATTTGACTTGGTTTTAATCTTTGCCACCTTTATGATGACTGAAAATGTAATAATGTGATTTTTTCCTATGAATTTGTTCCTATAATTATTGTAATAATTCAATATTTGTTCCTATGACATAGGCTACATACTTTTTCCTAATTAATTGCACGTAATAATTCCTAAACAATATATATTTAACTAAATAGACTACAATTGCGTGCTTTTTGTACCTACTTCATATGATAAACAAAGTTTTGTATGGAACAAGAGTAGTGTATTCTATGAACATAGCATATTTATTTATGTTAGCTCCAAAGGGATTGAAAATGTGTTTAAGGGATTTACGGCCAGCAAACTTATGGAAATGGGAATACTGTCGTCCCAAATGTTTTACGTTAGATAACTCTATTGAGAGCTTTTCTACTTTGTGGTGTTTATAATCGGCTTCCAACCAACCAAAATTGTTTTTTTATTAATTTATTCATAGCTATGGTATGATGCAGTTACACAATAATGACGCAAATAACATTAATATCCATTTACTATACTATTAAATACAATATATTAATATATTAAAAGCATAATATTCTATTAATGACATTGCGATACTTTTTTACACGACGATAACTCCATTATCAGCACCATTCTTCTTCTAGTGCCTTTGTTATTACTTCATCTAAATCATGCTGTAAAATCATGTTGTATGAAAAATTACTTACCGAAGCCAAGATGTTCTCAATTAAAATGGGACAGTTAGTGCCTACCATACTTTAATAGTTGAATTATTGTTACATAACTTTCAATAATACTTAGCAAAAATACAGCTGATAGCTGAATGTTTGACTGAAAATGTTGCATTATATTTTAAATAGTCAAATATGTTAAAAAATATTTCAGTTGTTATCAGTCAATAAGTAGAGACATTAATTTAACACTTTTGTTTATATCTGATTCCAATATGAACAATGCAAAGTGGGTTCTCCCCTTTACACTGCAGAGTACCAAGTAGCGACAATGACAATGGAGGTAAAACAATAGCATCGAGCTGCTCGTTATTTATAATGGTGCATTTGTGTTTCTTTCCCAGCTTATAATAATCAGCAGGCTAGTTATAAGAACGAATTGTGAACTCAAATTGTGTAACTTAATTTTCTGTTTCTCATTACCTCCACAGTAGATATTATGTTCCTGTGACACAGCTACTCACCTGAAAGAAAACACAAATAATTTTAATTTAAAAAATATGTTTTCAGATTCGGCAAAAACACATAAAAGATTTTCAATACATCCAACATGTATAAAAAAGGTTGTATAGCCTAGTAATTCCATAATAACTGTTATCTAATATTTGAATAATATTGATTTTTAGTGGGTATTTTCATTATTCTATACTCAAGTTATCATTAAGTTGGTAAAATATTTAAGTTTTTGTATGCCACAATTTTCCTTCTAATGACATATTAACGCAATTGATTTCATTGTCGTGGTTAAGTAACAAATTTAGTAATAAAATAAACAAAGGCCCAATTATTAAACTAACTGAATATAATATGTGTTCCACTACATTGTTCATAGCTATGTATTAATTCATAAATTATTTGTGTGAATATACTTACTAATTAGTATAAAATGAAGGCGTTCATCTTGCAATAAAAAGGTTATGATATCGTTTTAATATCATGGAATTAAAACGATAATAATGTCATAGTTAATCATCATATATTATAGTTTAATATTATCGTTTTAAAATTGTTGTTTGTTTGACTGATTTTACTATTCAATTTTAAATTATTCAGCGTTTATCAGTTTTACTGTTTAAAATCTAAAGCTTTATAAAAGTGGTTTGATTAAACACATAACTCCCTACGTCATGGCATCAGCCTTAACCTTCTATGAACGGTGGTCTGTTTTATACCACGGGTGGTCTGATTAAATATGTTCTATATTTTTGACATTATTTCCTAATTATGATTACTTTCTAATTACTCTTTCTACGGAAATTATCTCAAACCTTACAACTATCAGACTTTTGACACTCTATTATGGGCCATTAAAGTAGCAAGGTATACAAATATTTATAAATATTTCTATGTCAATAAAATATTTCTATGTAAAAAGGCTATAATGTTTACGCTTCTCAATTTACTAATAATTATTAGAACAACTTGGCCTTCAAATTCCCACTATCTAGTTTTAAATGTATCTTGTAGCTAGTGTTTCCTTACTGACACGGAATTCAATTAAATCACTAGCCAGTAAGACAACGTTGGCATACAGGTAGTTGTTGCATATTTAGAACACGTAGCCTTACTGTATTACACTGAGTCGTTGAATACTAAACTAAAGAATTTGCAAGTGCTTCTGAACACGAGGTTGGAGTATAATTAAGCATGCAAAAATGATTTTAAGAATATGAAAACTTGTAGTTGTTTTGTTCTTACAAACAAATTTAAATCTTTCAACATTTAATTTAAAGACGTTTATTGTGTAAACGTTTGATGAAATTTGATTTTTGTGTTTTCTGTAACTAAAAAATAATTATTAGAAAATGAAACCACCTATATAATCTAAAATGCTCATACCGAGTTATTGTCATTCCTCATGTTTTCTGTAAATAAAGAATTATAAGAAAGGGAAGCTATCTCACACCAGAAAAAATCGGTGTTAGATAGCTTCCAATTTTTTATTTTTTTTATTTAATGACCTTGAACAAGATATACATTCAAACGTCATCACCAACATACGTCACACTTGTGACGACATACCGTACCTATAATTTTCTTAAAAAAACTTCACGAAACTAATGTTTTTGCATCTCATCAGCAAACATATGCTCAACTCCCATATCAGCTGATGTGATAGGACTCTTACAATGACACTACTTACGTACAATTTAGTAGCAACACTAGATATTTAAGGTGGGGCGATAGGAAGACTTAATCGTTACAACCTTTTTACAGCACAATACTCCAACAATGTAATTACCATGATTCTAGAAGTAAGATTCCGTCTCCTTAGCCATTAAAATTACCCATGTTGAATAATATTATTTACTTAAATTCTAACTAAAGGGCAGTTTCGGTTTCAAACATCACACCTTAAAGAAATAACATACTATACGACAGTGTGAAATGGTTTGATGAATAAAAAAACAATCTTATGCATAGTTTCATTATCTTATTTGCAGTTTACAGTTTTGCAGTTGAATTGCATTTTGAATTTGAATTTGCAGTTTTGTGAAAGATAATTAGCTTCAATTACAACTATACTTTGTAATAAGTTACCGTTAACGTTTGCCACAGAGAAGGTCCCAGTCAGCATAAAAATTGTTGAAAAGCCAAAAAAATTGTTGTACAACAATTTTAAAAGAGTTTGCAACAATTTCAAAATAAGTTTGGATATAACACAATTTTAATATAAGTTTTAAACAATTTCAAAATTGTTTTAATATAGATGGTTAGTAACTATATTAAAATTGTTTTGATATGAGTGTGCAACAATTTTAAAATTGTTTTAAAACAATTTTAATACTATTTCGAAAACACATATCAAAATTGTTTTGATATAAGTTTGCAACAGTTTTAAAATTGTTTAGAAACAATTTTAATACTATTTCGAAAACACATATCAAAATTGTTTTGATATAAGTTTGCAACAGTTTTAAAATTGTTTAGAAACAATTTTAATACTATTTCGAAAACACATATCAAAATTGTTTTGATATAAGTTTGCAACAGTTTTAAAATAGTTTTGAAACAATTTTAATAATGTTTCGAAAACACGTATCACAATTGTATTGATATAAGTTTACAACAGTCTTAAAATAGTTTTAAGCCAATTTAAATGCAACTTCTAAAAATCATTAAAATAATAATTAATGTTATAAAACCAAAATGTTCTGGATATTATATTTATGAAAGCGGCTTTCCTTTCAGTAATATAAGTTACAAAAATTACAATGGCCATCCATAATCTTGAAATGGTCTGTTTTGTAAAAAGATTTATAATGATTTTCGTGTTTTTTCGCCCAAATTTTAAGTCTTTCGCACATTTTTTCTATTTTTCCTTATGGGACACTTATACTTGTAGGATAATAGTCAGTGTGTTGTGCTGTGTGTATGTGGCAATGAATACACAAACTAGTTTGTGTATTCATTGTATGTGGCCAATGCGTCAGCAACGACAGCTCCCCGCGATTTTGATTAAAATACAGTACGATAGTGGTAAAATCAAGTGAAAGAGTCATGGAGGAGGGGCAGACTGCCAAACTCAAGTTAGACCTAGACCATCAATTGCGCGACCTGTATAAGTTTAATGGTTAATAACAACAGGTTAACAGTAGTGAAAATAAATTATTTATTATTTGTAATTGTATAAGTATACTGGATGAGTTTTAACATTCTTACAAGTATCATCTACTCTAGACTCTACCAGAGTTTCGCAGTTCACTGACTACAGCAGTCTCCAGTCTGTTGATGTTGATATTTGATCATGATCACGGGCTGATGGGCATCACGGCATTTTGTTTGTTTTAAAAGTTATTAGGTGCATTAAGTTTACTGTTTTTATCCTACATAGCTTCTTAAGCAGCAAACAAGGTGAGTTATAACTTACTTAGGCCTTTTCAGTCAGTGGTGATTCAGTTATTCTAAACTAACATATAGGCCTAACCTAAAATGAAATAGAGATACTCCAATAGTTCCTGGTCTAAGTTAACCAATAACTTTGATAGGTATTTGGTAGGTAACATGATTATGGCCCATCTCTAGAATTGGCCTAGCCTATGTGAGCAAACTCTTATGAATTTCCTTTTGTTTCTCATAAATATAACAGGCTATGTTACTGAAACTGTAAGTTACCGTTGGGTTTTTAGTAAATGGTCGTTGCTAAATGATACAGTTGGATTTACAGTAACCAAAACTAAAATAACTTAGACCTAACTTACACAAGACATCTAACATTAAGTTTATAAACTCATAATTGAATTGAATTACTCACTTAGGTGGCGTCCCCAACTCAAATAGAAAATGACATTGTAGGGCCTGTCGCCTAATGCGGTAACTGCTTAAAAGTAATATGACTAGGTATTTAGGCTTAGGCCTAGCTAAGTTACATCAGCTAGGGATTGATTTAAGTTAAGTTAGCCTATTTTTAAACTTGTTGTGTTAAGGGCTGCAGGGGTTTTTCAACTATAAGTTAAGTTTATAAATATGTTAACTTACTAGACCTTGAAACTTGGTTAACTCATAATTTAGCCCTCCGAGTGTTAAGCATCGCGTAATCGATGCACAACACATCCGCCGTGGTGTTATGCGTCGCTTTTGCGACACACAAACATCGTTTATGGCGAAGGCTCTGGGACTGACTTAATCAGATTGAACTGGATCAAGATTGGTATCGTTTTCGGCAGATTCTAAGCTTTCTCCTGATGTATGTTTCTAGACGCTTTTCATTTTAGTTCCAAAAATATTTTACCAGGCAGCTGACGTGCGTATTTGTAAACAACTTGGTTAACCACCGATGACTGATGTGTTTTATTAAACGTTTCCATTGTCTTAGTGTTAAAATTATAAGAATTTAATTATAAGAAGATTAAAGTGATTTTGAAGGGCTGGTTGATGATCCTGAAGAAGTAGGTAGTGATATTGATGTAAATTATCGGCCAGATTCCTAGCTATGATTAGGCTATGCATTCTTAACTAACGCTTAATGTACGAAATCTGTTTTTCACCCATAACTTATTTATTTTCAATTTTTCTTCCATATATTATTATATTTTTGTAGGCCTAATCCTTATAAAATTTAGAACAAAGTGGCTATTTTAAAATATGTGTAGACTTATAAATTATAAAAAAATATTGAGCGCAAACATACATGTTAGGCTATTCATTTATTATATAATTTTTAATAAATGTTAACTCCACAAAAATTGCAGAAATTTTTTTTGCAATGTTCTATTAAATGCATTTTGTTTTTTGAAGAAATGACGAAAAAGAGATGGGCCAACATTGAACAAAGCAAAATAGAGAAATCAGTTGCTTCATGGCTGCCACAGACACAATTAAAATCAAAGACTTAGAAAGGGTATGTATAGTGTGATAATTTGTATTACAAAATTCACTTAGTGAGGTTAAAAACATAGGCTAACAAAACAATATGCTACTAGCTTTCTCTCTTAATTCCGGATGCTTCAGTTTTGATAGTAGGCTATATTGTTATACTAAAGCTCAGGTGATTTTATTTATCTCAGACAAATACTGCAACAATCATTAATACTTGACAGGGTTTTTTTATTTCACGATTCTGAATCTACCACTTGATAGATTTTCACTATTTTTGTGTCGAAAGAAAGATAATTCTGAGAACTAGGGAATGTCAAAGGCACAATTTCAGTTTAGGGTTTCAGTTTTTTTGAAATTAAGTTTTCATTTTTTTTAAGTCAAGCTGCCGACGTCAACATTCTAGACTAGCTTTTGCTATAATGCCATTTGCTTAACGTAACAGCTGTAAACATTCAGGGGTCCCTAGTAACAAAATATAATATTAATCTGTGTGTTATAATTTTAGGGCAGGGTGTCAAAGAGCACCTGAAGAACAGGAAGATGAGGATCGTGAAGCCGCCGACGCTTGAATGATGTGTAAATAATGTATTGTCAGAGTGTCTACGAACCGGGAAATCTGGGAATGAACTTATTTTTTTACTGAAATGTACTGTTTTTAGTAAATATGGGTAATTTTTAGTGGTAATTGTCCTTAAATAATTGTGTGGGCCATTTTAAGTATGATATAAAAATTTTTTAGAAGAACATAAAAGGTTTTTTATAAAATGTTTGCTTACATTTTCATCATTTTAATAGTAATCTATATAGTCATCATATAGTAATCATAATAGTCATAGTAATCTATGGAGTAATTATGCAATAGAAACCACATTAGCAATCTCAAAGCCATAAATATTTTATCTCGACAATCACATCAAGTCAAGTACTTCAAAAAACTTATGACTCAGTAGCAAAGCTCATAAAAGTTGTATCACTGTCATTCCTTGACAACTTATTTATTTATTACTAGGGTAATTATCATTAGATCCCAAACCTTTTTGATCATGGGAATAATAGTTTTATATTAGCTGTTAAATTTAACTTCTTACTTGTACTTTCATCTTGAAGATTCAATTTGCCGCTGGCCGTTGCCTACTCCCTTCAAAACTGTTTACGGTTTCATATTAAACTTCGAATTAATATACAGTGTTATTTTATAAGTTAAATCCTCTTTTATGGACATTTTATCTTTCAATTGACAAAACCACGAGCATTGTTGTTTGCATTAATTTTTTATCATAACACAGTCCTACTTGGTCTCAAAAAATCATATCCTTGCATTTCATGTATCTTTGTCTTTTATTGTTGGCTGTTTGGGTTTCAATATTTTTTTGTTCCCCATATTTATTTATTGAGTTGTATGCGTTAAGCAATCTAAATCTTATAAACTAGAATGATGATAATTTGCTGCTATTATAACCTCATTGTTTGTTACTTAGTTTATACAAGCCCTCCTAAATAATTAGGTCTAGGCCTAGGCAAACTAATGATTGCTATATATGAATGTTAAATTTGCAATTGAAAAGATAATAATTTATTCTGTGCTGGCTGGTAGAGTACTTAAAGTTTGTCCATGAATATTTTATTTTTATATCCATGCACCCATTTCTATTTTCCAGAATGTAGTAGACTGTGTTTTTATTATTTCTCTACTTTTTTTAATTTGTTTACTTCAAATAGAAGAATTTCAGTATACTTATTTGTTTTTATTTATTCACCATTGTTTTTGATAGTAAACTAATCAATTAATGTTATATTCAATTAGTTGCTTATAAGGCGTACTTATTATTTATGAACTCAAATAGAAATTAACCCTAACAAAGTTCCAAATTTGTCTATTTTAAAACAATTTTCAAACAACTTCAAAATTGTTATACAACAACTTTAAAATTGTTATACAACAATTTTAAAACAATTTCAAAATTGTTTTAAAACAACTTCAAAAATATTTTATAACAATTTCAAAATTGTTGTACAACAATTTTGAAATTGTTGTACAACAATTTTAAACTCATTTTAATATAGACAAAGTTCCAAATTTGTCAATTTTAAAACAATTTTAAAACAATTTCGAAACAATTTTGAAACAATTTTGAAACAATTTATTTTCTTTTCCAACAATTTTTATGCTGACTGGGGTATTACAGATTACATTTAACCATGCCACTTTGGAATAGTGTTTTTTTAAGCTTCATTGAACCTTTAGTCTTAATCTAATCGAAGTTTTATGTTTAACTTTTTTCTCTGTCATCATTTGTAACTTCAGTACTTACTGAGTTACCAATGTGTTCGTTTATTCGTTGAAACCGAATTTTATAAAAAGAATAAACAGCATCTCCTTAGGCTATAGCTGTTTTAAGTGTGGAAATTAGTGAACCGTTTGGTTGAATATGTTGACAGAAGCAGATAAACTACAAACCGTATTTACTAACACTGTGTAAATAAACCCTATATTCACTCAACAAATATGGAACAGTGTATAAACATGATGTGACATCAAATCGGGTTGCTTTTGCAGTTAACTTATTAAAAAAAAGTTATTTTTATAAAGTTAAAGGGAAATGTGATTTAATATATATATATATATATATTATTTTTGATGTGGCTTAGCTTTAATGTCCAATCAATTGTTTCTATTACATTACTTTTTATTTGCTTTCCAAAAACACAATCAAATTTTTCTAATTTCCATTACGTTATCCCTTGGACATGCTACGAAAATAATGTTTCAAATTTGTTCAAGCAACAAAAAGGATTCACGACCTTTCTGATCATCATCTAAGCTTTTGTAAAATCTGCTGAAACTTATCAGTAATAACACGCCTTTGTTCTTAGTAAACAAAAGGATTATAAAACAATGACTCCATCAACATTTGCATTGCACAGTTACAAAAGTCGTGTTCTTTTCAATCAGTGTTTATGTTTAAGAGTGCATTTGTGTCCTTTTGATATGTTTTTTTTTATTTTTTTAAAGTCTTTTTTGTGATTTTTTCATTCCAAATAAACACAAAAGTACGTCTAAATTAACGAATAAACACACGCTATTATTCAGTAAAATACACTGTAATATCCCCAGAACTGTGAATATATGTTGTTAAGTTCCTGCGAACAGTTCTAAATGTTAACGTTGAAAGTGTTTCATGTTTCGGTGGTACCGGTATGTCATTGTCAAACAATTCAATCCAGGAAATACATTGATTCCGATCGAAACATGCATTGCTTTAAATGTGACCATTTATAGCTACTGTCAGTTAAAGCAAAGCCTATAATACAGATTTGTTTAATATCTCCAGAAAACCACTTTTAATTGTTTACAGTTACCACATATCAAGTATGTTAACAGGTATATCTGTATATAAGATTCCACTTCAAAATTTTCACGGTTAATTTTAACTACATTAACCGTGGCATTGACATTAAACTGGCTGAGTAGCTGTGTGGTATAGTGCTCACCTACTAATCAAAAGTTTGCCGGTTCGATCCTGAGAAAAGTCCGTAGCTTTTTGATGGTTCGAAACCGGACCCGGCTGTTCCTGATCATTGGGCTTTAAATAAATAATCCTGACTAATGAAACAGCTGATCAGTTGAGTGATTATCTTGAAAAGTTTAACTTACTTGATGATTACCAGCATGGTTTTAGGGCTGGAAGGTCGGTAGTCACTGCAGCAGTATCTTTTTTAGAGTCAGTTATTGAATCGGTTGATAGAGGTGAAACAACAATTGGCATATTCATGGATCTATCTAAAGCTTTTGATAGTGTAAAACATCCAATGTTATTGAATAAATTGAAATTGCTTGGAATAACTAAAAATGCATTGCAATGGTTTAATTCCTATCTGAGTAATAGAACACAATACGTTGAAATTACTCAATAAAAAAATAAAAAAAATATTCAAACTGCCTCAGAAATTAAAACAATAAAATATGGAGTGCCTCAAGGGTCTATTCTAGGACCATTGCTATTTTTGTGCTATTTAAAGGACATAAGCAGTGTCCTAGTATGTAGACCTAGAAGTGAATTGTGCCTGTATGCTGACGATGCTAATTTAATGATTTCCTCTCCTACTATGGAACAAACGGAAATTTCTGGTTTTCTAGAACTTGGAAATTTGGGCAGTTATCTGGTGTGCCAAAACCTAAAACTAAATAACAAAAAAACTAATGTTATCACATTTAAAACGCCACAAAATAAAAAATTCCAATCACCCAATAACAATGTATGACTCGCAACTTATTGAGCAAAAGACCAGCACAAACTTGTTGGGTCTAACAATAGATCAAAATTTGAATTTGAATGATTATACAAAAAAAAATAGTTTCAAAAATCAACTCTGGAATTTTTGCCCTTTCACAAATGTCTGTGTAATGTGATGTCAAAACTTTGAAAAACATTAACTTTGCATATATCCATTCACATATTTCCTTTGTTATCCGTCTATATGGAGCAACAGCTCAAATCAATCTAGATAAAATATTGAAACATCAAAAAAGAGCAGTGAGAGTATACTCAGACTAAATTCTGATGTCTCGACAAAAGAGCACTTTAAACTGCTAAACATACTAAATGTTTATGGGCAATATATTTATGATTCAATTTTAATTTTTTTAAATAAAACCTCATCCAATGTATCCAATCTACCGGTTCACCGATATGAAACGAAAAAAATAAGATTTTGCAAAATAGGCACAGATTAAAGTTTTATGAAAAAAAAACATAATTTGCTGGTAAACTTTTTTTAAACATATCCCCGAAGGAATTAGAAATGAAAAAGATCCCAAAAAGTTTAAAACAAAACAAAATTTTTTTTTAATAAACATGGCAATTTATTCTCAAGAAGATTTTTTCCACCTCCCTCAAGAGTACTAGATATTAAGAAGGCATCTGTATAGGGGGAGATGTATTTTTTTTAGATTTATTTTTAATCTGTATTTTATATTTAAATAATTGTAATCTTCGACACTATTCAAATGCTGTATTATGTATACTTCTCAATGAATAAAGAAATTGAAAATCAAAATTGAATTGAAATTGATCTTAGTCAGTAACAAACGGAAATGTCTGGTTTTCTAGAACTTGGAAATTTGGGCAGTTATCTGGTGTGCCAAAACCTAAAACTAAATAACAAAAAAACTATTGTTATCACATTTAAAACGCCACAAAATAAAAAATTCCAATCACCCAATAACAATGTATGACTCGCAACTTATTGAGAAAAAGACCAGCACAAACTTGTTGGGTCTAACAATAGATCAAAATTTGAATTGGAATGATTATACAAAAAAAAATAGTTTCAAAAATCAACTCTGGAATTTTTGCCCTTTCACAAATGTCTGTGTAATGTGATGTCAAAACTTTGAAAAACATTAACTTTGCATATATCCATTCACATATTTCCTTTGGTATCTGTCTATATGGAGCAACAGCTCAAATCAATCTAGATAAAATATTGAAACATCAAAAAAGAGCAGTGAGAGTATACTCAGACTAAATTCTGATGTCTCGACAAAAGAGCACTTTAAACTGCTAAACATACTAACTGTTTATGGGCAATATATTTATGATTCAATTTTAATTTTTTTAAATAAAACCTCATCCAATGTATTCATTTTACCGGTTCACCGATATGAAACGAAAAAAATAAGATTTTGCAAAATAGGCACAGATTAAAGTTTTATGAAAAAAAACATAATTTGCTGGTAAACTTTTTTTAAACATATCCCCGAAGGAATTAGAAATGAAAAAGATCCCAAAAAGTTTAAAACAAAACAAAAAATTTTTTTAATAAACATGGCAATTTATTCTCAAGAAGATTTTTTCCACCTCCCTCAAGAGTACTAGATATTAAGAAGGCATCAGTATAGGGGGAGATGTATTTTTTTTAGATTTATTTTTAATCTGTATTTTATATTTAAATAATTGTAATCTTCGACACTATTCAAATGCTGTATTATGTATACTTCTCAATGAATAAAGAAATTGAAAATCAAAATTGAATTTGAATTGATCTTAGTCAGTAACAAAGCTACACAGATCCACACACCATTCTACACTCATCCTTCACTCGTATTTGGGTTAAAATACGTCCCTATCTTAATAATTAATAATTGATAATTGATGATTAACAACCGTTTGATAACAATTAAATTATTGGACCTATCAACATTGTGACGTATTCATTTTCCTACAGTTACCTGACAAAGTGGGCTTCCTTGCACTGAATATCGCACGCAAAGTAGCTAATTACTACATTTACTTACTTTTGCCTCACTTATGTTTTTCAGTATTCCAACCAAAAATACAAACTATGTGTTTTTTGGCACGTAATACGAGTACGCTTGAAGAATTTTGGCAACACTTAAAGATAGTATGACTACTAGTTACACAAATAACTATTCTTTCTCCTATTTATCTAAATTGACTAGTTGCAATGGTTTTTTTCTACTGTCCTCAACAGAACAAAATCAGTAAGAACAGATACAAGAGGAAATATTAAATTAAATCAATTTTAGAAGGCCTTATTAGTAACTTAAATTAAAAACCAACTGTGTCTGTCTGGTTAGCAAAAAGTATCTACAATATCATAAATATTATGTTTCATGTAGTTAATTAACTTATATAAAGACCTAAATACACCAACAATATGACGAGCATTATTATCCGCTAAAAGCAGTCAAGACCAGATGTTGTATGATTGATCAAACGATTCGTTATTCTAAAGCTGAGTACGTAATATTGCATAAGCCTACTCACGTTTATAGATCGCCTTTTCTTCGTTCCTTTAAAATTTATAGCATACTGCAAATTAATTGTTTTCTTTTGTAATTTTCAACTTTACTGTTTGATGGAGACCATTAATTACCAATAGAATGATGGAAGTGTGTCTTTAAAGTATGGGCATTGAAATGTATCAGGACGAATGTGTAATAGAGCAAACTTGTATGATCCCTGTAAACCCGTGCAATTGAGTGCATACTTTTAGCGTTTGTAGTTAGTAACGCTTGTAGTTTGTAGTAGTAACGCCTGGAAATTGTGTTAAATTTTTACGTCATGTGGCATTTTTTACGTTTTGGAAGGGAACGGTCCAAACCCTAGTCTTGTCGCTATCTAGCGTCGACCTAATTTTTAGTTAGCATCTTTAATTTATGTTGTAATTGATAAAGCTTACTGACATGATGATGTTGTTTAGCCATCTAATTAGCCCGGCCAATTAAAACGAAAAAAATTCCAATGTGGTAAAAAATTCCTGGAGAGTTGGAAATTTGTTTTAAGATTTCGTAATTTTCATTATTTTTTAGCATTAGATTGAATAAAATAAAAAGTTCTGTTGAGTGAGGGTCAAGCTTAATTAAAGGAAGGGCTCTTAATGTGACTGCTAGTGTTTCGCTTATATATCGGAATCTGTATGACATATTGAAAAGTGTTAATACAAAAGTTAAAGCTAAAAGAAAATCCCTATAAAAACTAATTCATCAATTTCTTCCTTGGAATGTATATTATCCTTGGAAACTAATAACCTTCTATCATACGAAGCCATTAGGCAAGCTTATAAGTAACTTTGGCTGACAGTTTTAACCAACTTGATTATCCTTTACTAAGGCTATTAACTAATACAATTGAAAATGACAACCAAAAAGACTTAACATCGTTGATATCTTAAAAGACAACAGTAAAATTTGTTCTTATGACTAATAACACTATGTAGTTGTACATTTTTAGATAGAATCATTGGTTGGGCATTTTGGCATCAAAACTAAAACTATGATGTTTACATTCAAACGCTTAACATTTGATATTTCACTTACAGTAATTTCAATCTGTCACAATCAGGCAATTAGTTAAAAAAAGATTTTGTAGAACTATGTTGTAATGATAAGTTTTGTTTGCACAACTACTACTGATTTTGCATTATACAGTATTGAAAGGGTTTAATGAACCTCTTTTCACCCCCAGCCAAGTTAAGAAGTACGCCTAGAGCAGCTGGAATACAATAAATGATAAACAAAATTGCATCAGTTATAGCTACTATTAAATTTGTGTACACAAAACCTCATTATCGTAAGCTCTAGCTGATTGTGTCATCTAATCAAGATTTAACAAATGTTTAATTAAAATTTAAATAAAACATCTGTTACAAGGAATGAGTGATGATTTATACTGCTTCAAATACAAATATAGAACATCGTAGTAGACGTAGTAGACATAAGTTTTATGGAACTTTAGAGAAAATAGTAGGCTTAATTAATTATTTCAGGGACACGACAATAATGTTTGTTAACCGCTGGGACCAGCAAATGAAAAATGCTTGTACATTAGTCTTTGTCCTTACTTATGAGTCCACTGTTCTCAGTTGTCTTTAAAATGGTAACTTTTGTTATTGTTGTAGTTTCATTAACATTAGAACTCTTTAAACCTTGTCCACGTATATATTGTTTTCTTTTTCTTTTTTTAATTTAATTTTATGGATTTCTAAATTTCAATTTATAATACTTAACACCTTGAGTTGTAAGGATCTTCGACGGTAGGAAATAATTTTACTGTGGTATAATTTTGTCTTGAAAATCTTGCGAAAGCATTAAGTGTTATCATTACAGCAATTTAGGACTATAACAGATTTTTCAAATAATACTTCAAAATAATTAAATAATTCGCAATAAATAAAAATGTCGCCTGTGTTTTTTTTTTTAGACAGTTGAAAACATTGTGGTTACGAAATAAATTTAAACAACGAATTGACTAGGTTGATCGAAAAAAGACGATGGCTTAAAACGTAACTAGGGTAATTGAAACGGAAGCAATAACCCAACATTTAATGAATGTTTAACCATTATTACAAGTGTAACGGTTATATTACCATATTAAACGTATAATGAATGAATTGAGTTATACTGCTCGTTAACCTTGTAATCAAACAAATTTATCGCCCTCAGCGTTTGGTTTATTGTTGTTTCTTACGAAGACTGATAATTACATGTAATGCTCCACAGTCCAAATGAAAACCATAAACTACAAGAATAACGTATTATATAAGTTTTAAGCTCATTCAATACTATATAATATTGTTTGGTTCCTTTGTAATTTGCAAAACCCGACAGGAGACAAAAGTATTATTCAAAAAGAATTGTACATTTTAATAGGTATTAACAGCTTTTTATACTGGTGGATTGTCCATAATAAGCATATTGTTGAATTGTGTGATTAGTCGATTAGGGTACTGTACAACATTACATATTAAGTCACTTTATGTTTTGGTGAGATAAAACGTATTAGACGAACTGGCCTTTTGTAAAATACTCCATCTTACAAAACATAAAGAGACATAAAGATAATATTGCTGGCGGGCAGCACTGTCCAAGATTCTTTTCAGTTGTTCGTCGTATTTTCTTGTAAACTATCAAACATTGTCTTTCAGGTTTTCACTCTAAGAAAGCCATTTCTGGCCTACAAATAATATTGGCTGTTGTCTATCAGGATATTTTTAGATGGGCTAACACACCAATTGATTTCTTATTGACATAGTTACATTTTATTGGCAATAATGAGTATTTTATATGTTATTATAATGAATTGCATTGGACGTAAGGGCAATTTGCTTTATGACAACTGTAAAAGTTAGTAAAGTTGATAATTATCTATCCTATATCATTAAGAATTAAACCTACATAATATATATACATACATTTTCATTTTTTTCGTTTTATGTTAATAACAGGAACCTTTGTTATCGACACAGCAAATATTATCATACGCTAAAAGCAGTCAAGACCAGATGTTGTACGATTGATCAAACGATTCGTTATTTTGATACTGAGTGCATGGTATTACATAGGCTTACTAACGTTTTAGATACATTTTTCTTCATGAATTAGTACTTTATAACAAACTGCAAATTAATTGTTTTTACTCTTTATCTGATAGTGCATGTTTTAAATTAAAGGATATTTGCGTTAGGAAGGGATATGTTATGTTATAAAAGGAATACATTTGTGTGTTTCTTAAGAGAGAACGAACCTTAGTTAGTCCTGCTATCTTAATAAAAATTGTTATAGTGTCCATCAAGTAGACCTCTCCGCTTGGCTTTACTAATAGTTGGTATACGAAATAAATCAGTAGTTTACAACAGCACATTCTGGTGGTAGCTAAATTTTAATACGTTTGTTTTCTTTCTAAAGGTATCAGGCTCTTAAACAACATGCTGACAATAAATATATGTTTCCATGGAAACGATTTATTTTATTATTTTACCAACACTGTGAATGTATGCACTAAGAAATCTTTCCTCCTGAAAAATAATATTTTGGGAAAGAATACAGATTTTCCATTCCAGAGGGTAAATAGTAGCGCAGTTATGGAAGATTAAACAGTGAAACCATAGCAGAACTCCATCTTGTCGCAGTTGCTACATGAAAAATAGCAGATAGATACAGATAGCAACAAAGTAGTTACTGCTAGGGAAACTGGGAGGTTATAGAACTACACGGAGACCTGACATCTTATTGTTTCAGTAAAACAAAAACCATCCACATAATTGAAAGGATTGTTTATAGTAATGTGTCAAAGGGCTTGCCATGGAAAATGTTCGAGACACATGATGAAATGAAGGACATGAACGCATCTATGGATGAGGATAATAACTCTTGAGAAACTTAAAGAAGAAGAAACTGAATAGTTCTTCAACGACACTGTGAGCCGATTGAAGACATCTTTGGTCAGAATACAATGAAGAGGCCTGCAGAAAATGAAACCATCTGCATTAGAACCAAACAGTTAGTATTAGGTTAGCTATGTATCCTATTTAGCATCTTTTGTACCTAGTGTTTGTATTTTATGTTTGTAGTAATAAAGTATCCGTGCGCTTTCCTACTTCAGCGTATACGGAGCGTCCCCTGGGTGGCGGATAGGGGGAAGGTCGGTGGATCTGCTTGTCAGTCCTCCCGGCTAGGTCCGATGGACCCGCTGACCAGAAGTAGGTGAGGTCCTCCATTTATATGGGGGGTTGAGGCGATGGGCTAACCACCCTTCCTTGTAAAACAAGCCTGGCTACGTACCTAAGGAATACCTCGGATTAATTTATAGTTAGATAGGCTATATCACATCCCATGTAAAAGTGTGGTAGTAGATAATATTTCTGCAAATCGCTGTAGTATATGAGAATAAACCAATAAAATAACTATTTATTGCAACTTCTATTTCAACTTTAGTTATAAAACTCAATCAACCAACAGGATCTTTAACTCGTCATCCTGAAAGGATCAATGTCAAACAATCGTGAATGGTAATCTGACACCATACACCACAGATCCAGGATTTTGAATATCTTTAGTTTGGTTAAAATAAAACTATTATGCAAATAGAATTATAAAAATTCTAATTAGGTAAAAAACAAAATTGAAAGTCAAAATATTTTAACACTGTCCTTATGGTTTGCCAAGTAACCATGTTGGTTGAACGAAATAGCAAAGAAAAAAGAACAAAAGACTTGTAACATTTGTTTATAACTAGCCATCCACAAAATATACTAGCAAATTACAAAATACAGTACAAAGGGAAAAACATCAGTTGTTACTATTGATCAAAGATGCTACCGTAGATTACCAAAACCACCGTAGATAGGTAAAAATAGTTCTGATCAAGTAATGATTATTTTAATTGACTCTTTCCTACCATAACGTAATCCCTTAAGTACTGAGGCATATGTTAAGGAACTTTTGTTTAACAGTTAAATAAATATTTAATAGTATAATATTTATTTTATGTAAATTTGAATTATACTGCGATTTTCAATCAACTGATTGAATTTAAACAAAATGTCAAAACGGTATTAATAAAAACTTAGGCTATTATAAACGAGTGATTTTTACTATCATCTACTGTAAAATAAGTGTTTCCTTTGTATTGATTTTACAATCGAAATAAATAAAAATCAATCTAAGTATATTAGAAAAGAAGTATTGTCAAAGAAGTATATTATCCTTGGAAACTAATAAGGGTCGCCGGATTTCTACCCCCGGATATTTACCCCCATGAAAAAACGCCTACGTCATTTTGACGTCACGAGGGGCGGGGCCTATACACGGTCGAGAAACAGCCCGCGACTGGAAATCTACCCCCGGACATCTACCCCCGGACATCTACCCCCGGACATCTACCCCCAGACATCTACCCCCGGACATCTACCCCCGGACATCTACCCCCAGACATCTACCCCCGGAAATCCACCCCCGGACATCTACCCCCCGTGTGACGTATCGGCCAATATTCATTGTTGTAATTGATTTTATTGACTGTTTTATGTAAATCAACGGCTCTTCGGTTAGTAATTGCCCTCTAATATCTAGTATTACGCATGTGATATGTTATTATCTTGTTTAAGATTATCTATCTTCCTAACGAAATAGGCTGTAACAGCCCTTTTTCACCCGAACTACTTCACCGATTTTCATGATCGAGGTGTAATTTTAAATCTTAAGATCTAGCGCAACGCAAAATGGTAATTAAAACGATATTTTGATAAAAGGTTTCAAAAGTTTGACCCTTAAGCATTTGATTTATTTCTAGACAGTGATTTAAATGTTTGGCCAACTTTCACATTCAGTAACAGCTAACGGCGCATGCACGAGCACAGATCGTGAAATTTAGTACATGTCATTGAAAGAGGCTATTTTCTGATTACTAGAGGTAAGAATACAGTGCAATCAAATGTTGATAAAAATCCTGCCACTGGTTGATCGATAAATTAATTAATTATTTCATTATTAATTCCCCTCTAGTAATAGGAAGTAGCCTAATCGGTGAAGTAGTTCGGGTGAAAAAGGGCTGTTACAGCCTATTTCATTAGGAAGATAGATAATGTTAAACAAAACAATGACATATCACATTACTAACCGAAGAGCCGTTGATTTACATAAAACAGTCAATAAAATCAATTACAACAATGAATATTGGCCGATACGTGACAGAGCTGACCACGGGGGGTAGATGTCCGGGGGTAGATGTCCGGGGGTAGATTTCCAGTCGCGGGCTGTTTCTCGACCGGGTATAGGCCCCGCCCCTCGTGACGTCAAAATGACGTAGGCGTTTTTTCATGGGGGTAAATATCCGGGGGTAGAAATCCGCTACCCCATCATACAAAGCCATTAGGTAAGCTCATAAGTAACTTTGGCTGACAGTTCTAACTTACTTGATTACCAGTCCTTTACTAGGCTATTAACTAATACAATTTAAAATATCTTAACTAGTTGAAACAGTAGATTGCTTTCTTATTACTAATCAATAACACTGTACAGTATAATTTTATGGAGTCTTCTTTCTGAATTTTTAGTATGTTTGTTTGCCCTCTCAGAAAAAAGTATTAGACTGCTAAACATAAACTATATCCGAACATGGAATGTTATAAGCTCTTCGAACATATAACATTCTAGATAATCCTTAAACTACGCCACAATGTATCATGAAGATCCAATATTTCGTAGTTTTGTTTGGAAGAGAATCTTTGATTGGACCTTTTGGCAATAAAACGCAAAACCACGAGGTTTACATTCAAACTCTTTACATTTGTACTTTCTTTATATTTTCGTTAAGGTAAAAGTTCCATTCTGCTACAAGCTTTCTACTATATTAAGCCAGCTAATAATTTGTACAACTATGCTGCAATTACAACTTTGTTTCCATAACTGATAATGTAAATGGATATTGAAATTAATTTTGCATTATGTTTAAAGGGTTAATGAACCTCTTTGCAGCCCCAGCCAAGTTATGAAGCATGCATAAAGCAGCTGGAAAACAGTAAATTTTATAAAATGAAAAGGACAATGGATCAGTTATAGCTACTATCAAATGTGTGTTCACAAAACATAATTTTCGTTCGTTCTTGCTAATTGTGGCATCTATTCAAGAATAAACCATCTTTCATTGAAAATTGACAAATGTTTGTTACAAAGCATGAGTGATAATTCATACTGCTTCCAATACAAATTCGGAACATTGTAGTAGACCTAGCAGTCATAAGTTGTAACAAACTTAGGAGAAAAGAGTAATTAATTATTTTAGAAACACAGCAGTATGTTTGTTAACCGCTAGGGCCAGCAAATGAAAATGCTTGTACTTAATCTTTGTCCTAACTTATGAGTCCACTGTCCTCTGTTGTCTTTTAAATGATAATTTTTCTTAATGTTGTAGTTTTGATGACATTAAAACTCTTTAAACATTTTCACTGTTTTACGTACGTAGTTTCTTTTTCATTTTCTTTATGGATTTCTAAGTTTCCCTAAGAATACTTAATACTATGAGATATTAGCTCTTACAAATTAGAAAAAAAATCCACTGCAGTATATTATTGTCTTGAAAATCTTGCGAAAGCATTAAGTGTTATCATTTCAGCAAATTAGGAATATAACTGATTTTTTCAAACAAAACTTTACAAAAAATTAATTTATGGCAATGAAAAGCAATAACTAAAAATATAGCCTGGTTTTTAAGGCAGTGATGTTATAGCTCACAAACATTCTGTTTATGATCAATTCAAACAATGAATTTACTAGTTTGATTGACCGATGTCGATAGCTTAGAACATAACTAGAGTAATTCAAACACAAGCAATAACCCAACATGTAATGAATGTTTAACAATTATTACAAGTGTAACGGTTATATTACCATATTGAACGTATAATGAATGAATTGAGTTATACTGCTCGTTAACCGTGTAATCAAACCAATTTATCGTCTTTCAGCGTTTAGTTTTTATTGTTGTTTCTAACGAAGACTGATAACTACATTTAATGCTCCACAGTCCAAATGAAAACCATAAACTACAAGAATAACGTAATGGTATGTAGCTTTATCCTAGTATTATATTGCGCATGAGTTTAAGACCATTCAATATTAGTTCCTTGTTGTTCATTGTTGTTTCTAACGAAGGCTGATGACTGATTTAATGTTCCACAGTCCTGGAGCACTACTGTAAAGCAGTAGGCATAAACTGAATATTATGATGAGGTGAAACGCATTAGCCTTGCCTTTTTGCAAAGCACTTTATATTACAAAACAAAAATAGAACATTGCTGGAGGACAGCACTGTCCAAGATTCTTTTCAGTTGTTTGTTGTATTTTCCTGTAAAGTATAAAATATTTCCTTTTAGTTTTAACTCTTGGAAAGCCATTTCCTATCTTCAAATCAAACAGTTTTATATCTAGAGATTGCTTTTAGATTGGCTAAAGCATTAATTTCTAACACTCAGAGTTACATTTTGACGACAACAATGATTGCATTATACGTTATTATAATGCAACATAATCAACTTAAGTGATATTTGCCTTATGACCACTGATAAAGAAAATTTAATAATTAACTGTATGTTCACTGTTGAGTTAGAAACAACATATTCACTTACTAGTATTTTTTTTTTATTCAATCAATATTTAACTCGTATTAGGGGGAGATAAGAGCATCAAGTTAATTTACAAAGCACAACGTTTTGATTCAGATTCATTGATTAGTAAACGTGTAATACAAAAGGGAGGGATTTGTTTTCATAAACCAATTTCATAATTGTTTTACCATTGTTTCCCTGAGGTATAATCAGTGTTTTCACAAGTCAGAGCAAAATGTTGTTGGTGTGAATAGTTTCCAATGTTAAAACACACTACAGAATTAATTCCTATTCCTAAAATGACTACAATGTAATCAATTAAGCGTTCCAGTAAAAAAACATAACAATTCTCTTTGATGTCGTTGATGAACACCCACTTTTCTGCGAAGATAGTTTATTTACTGTGATATATTAAAATATAACTTGAAAGAAGTTTATTTTCATTATTCTTTCATTTAGTTAAATTAGGTTCTGTAGCAAAGTTTACTCGCTCAGTAATGAAAATTACTGAACTTATTAAGCAATATCCCATGTAATAAATTGGCTATGTTTTTTCCATAAGTTTATGTTATAACAAGAAGAATTAAGTATTTAATTATTTATTTATTATTTAATTCTTTTTGTCCATGATCACACTTAAGAAGACGAGAACATAACCCCATACGCCAACGCTGACCTATAGCTTGATCATTGTTTTCACGGAATTTGTATATATTTTTAATGGTTAATATCACATAGTTGCCAAAAAATTACAATTATTAATAATTGAGGTTTTAATGAACACGAAGAAATCGTACAAATGAATATTTAGCACCTTATCCATAAAACGTATCTATACCAAGTAAAGTGTATTTCTACTAGACTAAAATACACAACGTTTGAGCAAATTTAAGAATATTAATTAGTTTTCCTGTAATTACGCTGATCTATATCTTGATATTTGTTGTCACAGAACGTTTCATATTTTTAATTTTAATAACGCGTAGCTGCAACCGAAAATTATAATTGTGTTTTAATGGACATGAATTATAAAATTAATACAAAGGAATGCTAAGCACCTCACTAACAAGACGTGACCATAAAAAATTGTGTTGTAACTGGACTGAAGATACCTTGTGTAAAGCCTGAGCACATTTAAGAGTCCTTGGAGCCTAGCTGTGTCAACAAAAAAAATTTCAAAAACTAAAAAAGAAATACAAGTTCACAGTGCCTTAGGTATTTTAATTAATTTAAATCCATTTTTTTATATAAAAAATAATTTTAAATGGTAATGAACTCTTCAGCGACTGTTTGAAATTAATATAAGTTAGCTGCCAGCCTCCAAGGACTCTTGAGTTTATTAAGTGGATTTCCTGTAACTACTTCGTCAGTATATAGCATATGTTCAACTAATGATGATCAACTTAAATGCTTAAAAAATATTATCTCTATTACTAAATTTAATATTACATTAGTAAAGTTAAGTATTAGTAGTTTATTTTGTATGGTAAAAAATGGATTCCTTAAACATAAGCCTTAATCAAAATTATTCCACCTTCAAGATATTAGATGAATCAATTTCTTAGGAAGGACACTTTTTCTTGCTCTTTGCTTAATGGTCGATCCGTCATCCTGAACAGATCCTTCAAGCTAATGTTCCAAGTAATTTTGCTGAAGAGGTGATACTGTCAGTTCCTCAATTTTGTTTGGTAAATAATCATTATGTTTACGGTTTCTGCGTTATTATAATGTATTTAAATTCATCCTCACAATTATAGTGAGATAGGAATATTAAATAGTAATTCTTCCTATTTATGTAAAAAAAACTCCAACTGAATACAATGGAAACAATTTTTTTTTAACTTTCACTCATAAAAGCTATTCATTAAACATGTTTATTTCATCATTCTTCATGTTTTACTCTTCAAAGACATGTTTTCTCTAACATTACTAAATTCCATACACTCATAGCTCCATGCAGCCCTATACTGAACTTACTATGCCACATTAAAAAAGGTGTCATATCGTTCATGCCATTATCATATTTAGTGGTTTTAAGAATAGAATAAGCTCTACTTTGAAAATCAAATGAAAGTGAGCGACTCCGACTCTGAGGAAATAAAAGTTAACTGTGACAAATGTAGCTTTTACGTCCGCTCAGTAATGAAATGTAAACTTTCCGGATTTAATGGTTCTGCATGAGTAGAATGGAAGTCAACTTAGAGAGTGGCTTGTAAGATGTGACAAACCTAGTTCATGTATTTACAAATGAAATTGAACATCATACAGAGTTTTTCCTAATGCATTTATCAATATTCTGTTTCTATTCATACTTCAGTATCCTGTCAGTCATATACCAGGTAAACGTTTGTTTTTTGCAAAAATTTCCTCTTGCATGTTTTACGGAGTTATGACAAGAATCTATCCTACTATTATGGGGTAAGGGTTAATTTCAAAATACAACCAAAAAGTGTATCCAAGCTCGTTTGAATATATTTGCAGCCATTCAAAAATTAACCAGGGGGGAGTATTTTGGGACACTGTATATCTTGTCTTAATGTACTTCCTATTTAGTTTTATTTTTGTTTGCAAATTGAATGTTTGTTAACTTTTTGTTGTTTGAAAGAAAAAAACTCAATTTACACAATCATCTAGAATCATCGTAATTGGATTAATGAACATGTAAATACGATTATTTATTGGTAATTAGAGTTATCTTACCCTTTTGAAGGGTATCTGGTAGTAGACCATTTAACGTTTAAAAATATTATGAAGGTTTCCATTACCGCTTGAAATAATGAACCAACATGTCACCATCATAACCAATTACCAAACCGCATATTCAGGCAATAATTCTCTTAGCCACTGACCTCAATGTTTGTTGTGGCTAACGAAACCGGATTTTACTGAATATTGAGTTATTTTTTAGAATGTTTAATACTTTGTTTTGAAAGGGAAAATAACAGTTATATGGTTATAAATTTGAGATACATTTTATAAAGACTCGCACGAGTATATTGAACAGGTAACTTACGTAAAAAGTTGTAAACAAACTTCATCATTAAAAAAATATAAAACTTACTTTATAAAATAATGTTTATATTACTGTACGTTTTTGCAGAATTTATTGTACGCATGTCTTATTATAAGAACCCCTCCGTTGCTATAAACTCCCTTGAGAGTTTATTCTGGTTTTTCGCAGCGCTATAAAATATTTTTTTCAGCAAAGGTTTTGTGTAGAACTCGTACTTAACATGTTTATCAGTGCAGTATATACATTTTTTACTTAATTTTCATTTATTTATTATTGTTTTTATTAGTTTAGTCAATATGTTTTTAGTATTGAATTTAAATGTAAATGTATAACTTACAAAAATAAATTTACTAAAGTAAAGTGTAATGTATACTAAGTTAGTAATAAGTATGCTTAAATAAAATAACCCTATTCCTTTTTAATTTTTTAATAATATGTTCGTATTAGACGTTATTTTTATAAAGTTATTGATACGAGTAAATATGTGTCTGAAAACAAAATATTATTCCCAGTAGTAAATCCATTGTTATACACGATTGGTGATGAGTACAAAATGTTTAAAGTTTATTTTTGTGGATTCCAAGAGAGGAGTCGAGAAATGTACACATAAAATAAACAAATTTACTTAAAATTAAGTCTAACCATACTTTTATTTTGGGTCTACCCACACACCCTTAAAATAAAAGTTTCTTTTTAGCGTATCAAAAAATAGGTTTGGTAAATGCAGTGATAAAATATTCAACAAGGTAAATGGCAAATTCTTAATCAAGATAAATAAAGGAATGAATCAAATGAATCTTCTTTAGTGGAACCTAAAACGAAAAACAAACATTGCTTTAAATGTAAATGTTTTTAACAAGGCTATTCCCTCAATTAAAAAGCCAGAGTATTTAACAGATTTTTCTAACGGAATTGAATTTGTATTAAAAAAAATTATTTTGCATCTATGCTGTTAGGTTGTAAGTTAAAATAGCATTTTCTGGTATGTTGAAAGCATTTAATATCTATTTAAATACATGTGTTAACATTAAGGTTGTCCTAGCTTTTATTTGTATGTTTGTATCTTCAAACCAAAATTCACTTTGGATCTCTAAAATGTTTAAATTTTTTTGTTAAATTACAACACTTTAATTAAGCACTTTCATGAGTTTTACCTACAAATCTACTTTAAATAGATTTTCTATTAAGTTCAGTTTATTGATGTTAGAGTTTTTTTCTTATTTACGGTATTTTCTATCACGGTAAGTAACGAATACGATTTCGCCATTGTTTTTAAAATTAGGACTTTTTTATGCTTCAAGCTCAATTTTATGAAAATTAAGTTGTTCTCATTTAAATAAATAAATAAATAAATAAAAAGGCCTTTATTTACAAGCGAGTTTCATTTACATGATTTTCAAACTTACTCAAGTCAAACTAAAACTAAACTAACCTAATATATACAGAAATTTAATATACAGAAAAACTACAAAGAAAAAAACATTTACAATTTACATTTGTTTTTCTGCATTGCGGCCCTGAATGAGCCATACGATTTGGAGCTCTTTATGTCCTGAGGGAGGCCATTATACAACTGCGGGCCAAAATAAGAAAATGACTTTCTTCCAACCTCAAGCCTCACTTTAGGAAAGTGAAGCCTGCGGTCGGAACGAGTAC
The DNA here is from genome assembly GCF_028750875.1 of Macrosteles quadrilineatus. Lineage (NCBI taxonomy): Eukaryota > Metazoa > Arthropoda > Insecta > Hemiptera > Cicadellidae > Macrosteles > Macrosteles quadrilineatus. Next base: position 65,281,920 of record NW_026542597.1, read on the forward strand.
CACGCAGGCAGATCTCCCCCCTGTACTTAAGCCTCTCGCTGAGGTACCGAGGCTCTCCCAGCGTGAGCACTTTGTGGACCAGGCAGCAGGTCAGCCTCCTGCATATTTCATCCATTGGGATGAGGTTTGCAGCATCTCGGAAGGAGGACACGTGGTCAAAGCGGTTAAGGCCAAAAATGAACCTTACCGCAGAATTTTGAATTCTTTGAACTCGTGCCATATCCTCCTTAGAGATGCTGTTTCCATATGCAGGAAAGCAATATGTAAAGGCTGGGAGGACCAAGGACCGCATGAGTTGCATTTTGGCATATTCTGGCAGTAGAGTTTTAAATCTGCTAAGACCTCTCAGTCTACCCACTGCACGTTGAACTGCAGATGTGACATGGTCAGAAAAAGAGAGGTCTTTGTCAAGTACAACACCAAGTGTGTTGACAGTGTCGCAAACAGACAATCTCATGCCATCAAGGGTGACTTCTATAGCAGATTTACTCAATTCCTGCATCATAATGTTTGGTCCAGTATGCATGACTACACACTTGTCAACATTCAATCCAAGGCCATTCATGACAGACCATTGAAAAATGCTGTGCAAATCAGCATTGATGAGCCGGATTGCTTCTGATGTCTTGTCTGGCTTGTATGACAAGTGTAGTTGGCAGTCATCAGCATACAAGTGTGCCGTACAATATTCTACACTTCTGGACAAGTCAGACGTGTACAAATTGAACAGCACAGGTCCTAAACAACTACCTTGAGGAACACCACGCAATTTGCAAAGCGGATCTGATGTCTCACTCCCAATTTTGGTAACCTGCAGTCGGGACTCCAAATAGGACCGAAACCAACAAACAACTTTTTCACTACAGCCATAGCACTTCATTTTGGCCAATAACAATTCATGATCAATAGAGTCAAATGCTTGGGAATAATCTAGAATAGCTAATGTGCTGTATAAGCCTTTATCTTTGGCATCGAATAGATCCGCAAACATATTAGTCAGTGCAGTGCAGGTACTGTGGTTTTTTCTAAACCCTGACTGTAGCTTAGGCAATATATCAAAGTCATCTAGAAATGAAGCAATTTGTTTAGTTACTATCTTTTCCATTATTTTTGACATTGCAGGTAACACGGAGATAGGTCTTAAATGCTGGACGGTTTTTGGCGCAGCAACCTTAGGCAATGGTTTCACATGAGCAATCTTCCAACTTGTAGGGAAAACACCTGAGGCCAGACTCATGTTTATCAAATGTGTTATTGCTCCAATTGCATATGGGCTAACAGATCTTATCATTTGTATCGATATACTATCAACACCTACAGCTTTTGATTTTATTGAGTTCATTGCCTCTTTAACATCATTTTCTGTAATCATTTTAAATTCAAACTTATCGTTATCTCCATGTTTTTTATATTGTTGAAGTTTATTTAGCAATTCAATGTCTATATCATTACAAGATCCCATATTGACAAAATATTCATTTATCTTATTAATGTCTAAATCTGGGGGGAGCCTACTATTTCTCTTACTACTTACAATCTCACAATTGTTCTGTTCTACAGTAGTATTTGAATTTAATTGAATTTGACCCATATATGGCAGAAGTAAACGTAATTTAGTGTTTTATTTTATTTTCAAGAATTTCGCTTGGTCGGTTTTGGCTGAAAAGTTGTGTAAATTTATACTGTGTAAATTAATACTATCATAATCTTAGCAAAAGCAATCTTGATTAAAATATAGCCTAACATGTTTCTAAAGACTAATTCATCACCTGACCTTTCTAAGGAAAAAAAGCTTACCTAAGAACTTTCAACCTTAAATTCACTATTATTTGGTCCAATCGAGCACATCCCAGAGCCATATTGAAATGTAAAACATGAATGATGGTTTAACTCAGAAATCAGTTTTGTATTAGATGCAATTTGTTGTATGTTTTACATATCATTTCATCGTGAAACGTTTCGTTTTATAAAACAATAAACTAAAAGAGAACGTTGCCAGACAGTTCTCTGTCCCAGATTCTTTTGCAGTGACTTATGCTCTTTTATTGCGAAGTGAAATACATTTCCTCGCTGCTCTTTTTCAATTCAAAATATTTTCTTAGAATCCGTTTCCCCAATATAATAATTCACATTCACCACTCATAGCAGGAGCTTTTAAAAGTCAATCACGCCTTGCTTTAATATATTCACGTTGGAAACTACCTATGCTGTTCAAATTGTTTTACTATTGACTAAGTTAAAACCCCCTAGCCTTGTCTTTAATTTTGTCATGTATTTTTTTAAACATTGTATTATATTTTTTTACTGCTATCTTAAATATAGGTGTCAGCTATGACTCAATAATTTTTACACGGGGTTTTTTTTACTTTTAACATAACATTTTCATTTGTGAGGATTAAAATATGGATCTTGATAATTAAATGATCATCTCTGAAGTCAAGTCATAAAAAAACTATTAGTGCATACGTCAAAATTTAAGTTTTTGTTTTGCTATCATATGGTATTATACCAAACTAATAATACAAAATATTGGCAGGAAACCAATTACATAAAAGGATTGTAATATTAGGACAACTGATTCAATCAGATTCAATGGAACAATTTACTTCCAGCTACAGATCAAACCAGTTTTAATCTAACCGTCTCGTAAAGTATCAATACAGTTACGCTTTATTTTGCAATGTTATTTTTACTAGATTACATCATAGATTAGGTATGTTTAATCTATGATTACATGCAGGTTCTTCGTAATTAACTATGTAAAAGCAATTATGTAAATATACAAGTGCATTAAAAGGTATTTCCATATACATGATCTTTATTCACCATAGGATTTGTACGTTAAGATTTGGTATGATTTTGAGTTATGATTTCTGATAACGTGCTTAACAGTTTTAAATTAATAATCAGACTATCAATTTCAATTTAATCGTTATCTTCACAACTGGGAAGTGAGGGCTCGTTTTGGTCTATATTTTAACTGAATTTTAAAATTGTAATTATATTATTATATAATTCCCACCTTAATTTCCATAATTCATGTATTGATAAACCAAAGGTTAATATTGACATTTTTCACTTGTAATGATTAGCATCCATGATGTGTAATGTATCTTTTGATCTTTCCTATTTTTCCTTGTCGTGTCGTAGCCATTTAATCGTTTTGAAAAACAAACCTTTTAAATTTAGTTTGTTAATATGTTTTGTTGACATTTTTTACAGAGGTACACCACTGAAACCAGAATGTCCTTACATTATTAGTTTATGCTGATTTATTATCATTCGTTCTTAAACTATATGATACTAATATACTTGGGAAGTAAAATCGACTAAGCAGTTGACAGAGCTTAGAATAAAACTTTAATTGAAAAATTGAGGAAAACACTAATTAGGTCTTATTTAATTCCACTACAACAGGATCGTTAATTAATTCATATTTAACTCCTTAAAATACGATATAATTAAGTGTAATTTGAATAATAGATTATAAACTTGGCAACGTTAAATGTGACTTGGTCTACAACTGTTAAAGTTTGTAATAACAAAGGCTTACGGTTCACCACTAAGTCAGTACTGCACGACCCGTTTTAATTGTAGGAATAACTCGAAACTGGAAATTAGTGTAAATATCACATATAATACACGAATAATCCTAATACTATAGTCGATATAAGAAAATAAAAGTTATAATACGCGTTATAGCAAAGTTAAGTGTCCCTTAAACAAAATTAAGTTATGCCACAACCTATAGAATATGTAATTAGGTTAACTCCATAATCTGTAGTTTAGCTTTTCCGCTGAAACCTCATCGGCGTCGTAAATTTTTAGAATTAAGCTATTCAGTTGTGAAAAAAAGTATATTCAGCTGTTTCAGTAGACATGATGATTTTTTTTAAGCCAATGCCCAAGAACAGCTCAACAATGATCAGGAACAGCTGGGTCTATATGTTAACACGAATCTTTGAAAACACATTTTATTTTTTTATTGTTTTTCCCCTCTGGGTCATTGTTTACTAAGCAATCAATCACCTTGAACATATATGTTAAATAATGACAAATAGGATCCATTGGTAAAATACACAACCAAAGTTAGTTTTCACAGCAGTAAGGAGTGTGTGTAATACTGCATAAAATAAAGTTGGAAAACATCAAAATTTACGTTTGGTATGACAAGGTTGCAAAATGTAGTGACTGAAGTTTTAAGTAAAGCTCTTTGAGTATTTAACTTAGATAAATAGATAAACCAATCTAAATGAATTAATAGAATATTCCTTTATCAATGATTCTGTCAATAATGTAAATCTTTTTTATCGAGTTTATTTGTCAACTCCCAAATAGGTCCAGGAAATAGAAAAAACTTTCCTTTACTGAAATTGAAATATAACTCATTGGAGCTAAACATTTACTCAGCATATAACAGGCTGGTGGTAATGTTGTGTACATCTTCCTTTGGTTATATTTGTAGGTAAACAATCGAAATAAGTACGAGTATAATGATGTTAACCTAAATATCAACACATAGTAAAAAGTGTTTGAACGTGTCAGTATTATGATTTTTTCCATTGAATACGTGTTTCCTTGATTTGTTTAAGCTTAATTACTATGTCAAGTATAGCAACAAAACTGCATAGGTCTTTTTGAATTGTCACAAAAATAAATAATTGCTTTAAGTAAATGAAAAATACTAACACAAGCTATTTTATAGACTACGTTGTAATCTTCACAGTCCCATTACTCCAACTAATCTGTAACTCACTACTTAAACGCTTTAGGTTTATAGCATGATATACCCTAGGTGATTGCTATGTTAAGCTAATTGATTACTAAGACCCTGCTGTAGACATGCCAGACGAGACATAATATTGGAGCTTGATTAATATTGCTCGCCTGACAATCAAAACGTCGCCAGTAGGTCCTGAGAAAGGTTGGTAGCTATTTGATGGTTCGAAACTGGAGCCAGTTGTTCCTGATAATTGGTCTTTCATAAATTACCCTGACTGATAAACCAGCTAATCTTAGTCAATAACAAAGCTACATAGATCATCCAATGCCATTCAACACTCATCCTTCACTCATGTTTGGGTTAAAACATACGTGGATAGCGGGCGTCACCATCTCAATGATTGATAATTGTTATTGTAGTTATGCTTGTTTATTATATGATATATAAGAGATCTAATACTAAATCCATGTACTAACTTGGTGGTTGACTTAGAAACTAATACATAATGAAGAAATTATGCACCTACTGAAACACGAAGTTACATAGCCTACATACGTTTTAACACTATTTGTGCTGTCGACATGTTTGAACATAAAAGTTGCATTTATTTCAATGTTAAGCAATTGCGGGAATTCCCGTCATCAGCACCCAACGTGTTAAACTATGTCCCGATATTCGTAATTCCAAATATACTAAACTATAAACTTGTAAAATTTTAATCTTTACTAACACGATGGTGTGGTGGTTTTTGCAACCATTTCGTGTGATAAACTAGTTTACAATACTGAACAGCAGCCCCAAATCGATTAAAAACGTTTAAAATAGAAAGGGTTTATGGTCACCAAAACTTTTGGAATGCGGAAACTTATCTGGGTTCTCAAAACCTAAATGTTTCATTCTAGATAACTCTATTAAGAGCTTTTATACATGTGACGTTTGGAATCGGATTTCAAATATTCCCTTCACTTTGTCTGCAGTTTAGAATCAAGCATGAGTAGGGGTTATATTGATCCACAAATGATATAATTCATCCTTCGTTATTTAGTCATTCAATATTCAGATTATAAAACTAAATTTGAATGTAACAAAGTTATACCTTTACTGTCAATACTATTTTAGCAGTTCAAAGATTAGATTTAGCATAAGAATTACTTGGATGACTACTATATCCATGTGTAAGAAAGGGGTTAACACGATTTTAGGTTAAATTAAAGTAACTTACAGTTAAGTATATACACGACGAGTATATAGATCAAAGTCTTTTCACAATTTATAAACAAATTTTAATCAGGCAGTAGAAAAAGTATTTAAGTGTTACAAAACATCCAGGTTGTGATACGAGTACGTTGCGAAACGAGATTAAAAGTGGAGTGATCTGTAGCTGGAAGCTAATTGTTTCATTAAACCTGTTGGAATTGATTGTCAGTAAACGTGGTATCTCAGTTGCTATAAATTGTTAGAAAATCTCTAGTAGTAAATATTACCATTACAAATACGTATATTCCAAATAGATTTATACTGTTCATTGAAATAAATAGTACTCGATCCATACGGATTCAAAAACGAAACAATCTTATGATTCGATTTAAAATATTTCAAAATTACCTTGAAAGTACTTAGCAAAGGGCCATCTCACGATTTTTCTTTTAGAGAGAGAGCGCTATAACCCGTTTGGACTATTAACTTCTGAGATTTCATTAGCTCAACAAATTCTTCCAGTACTTAAATTACAGATATCACCTCCGTTATACAAATTATTTGTTATTTTAATGTCATTACTTTTGCCGTACAGCAAAGGCTATCATGAAATATTATATTTCCTATGGCCAATGTATGTATTGTATTGTATATTGTGTCTGTATTTATTGTAAAATAACTTTTGTGTTTTTTATTTCCATTATACTGAATTTAGGCTTTGTTGATTAATACTTTTACAAACAACGATATTTTACATAAGACAAATTCTAATTGGAAAATAAAAGGGACATATACTTTTACGTTTAACATTTAGAAAACTACCAATGCGTTACAGGATTTAGACGTTCATAACTTTATTACCTTTTATGAACAGATTTTCGATATTACAGTATTGTCTATTGCTCTAAATAATGTTATACATAATACGCTATATTCTTTAAAAATGACCTGTAACAACCATAAAATTGTATGGATATTTATCTACCAATTTCCATATTGTATTAGATACAAATCTAAATACTTGCAAACTTAGCGTCAAAAGTGGTTCCACACGAGTTTATCATAAAATGTTCTGCTCAGTAATAATGATAAGCATCAACGTAGTAATCATATTCGTTCTTCGTAAAGCTGTCAAATCCCAAACAGCAACATGATATCATTTTTATACATTCAAACAATTAATTTTAATTAAGTTACCTTTCCAAGGCTATGTAAACATTCAAGAGCTATGAAAACTAACCAACCATCTGTGTTAAATAATTTCATAAGTAGTGTAGTGGGTTTAAAAATCTTAAATCTATAATCTTTATTTTAAACCTGGTATATATTATAAAGTTGTATTTCTATTGACAAAGGGTAATTATTTTTAAGGGAGTATGTTTTATCTATGGTATTAGATAAAATAGTAAATACGGGGGATATGTTTCATTTCTTTGGCCGTTGTTTACTAGACGATCCGTCATCCCGCACATTCCTGTCAAGGCAATGTTCAAAGTAATTTTGTCCGGAAAAGAAAATCGTCTCAGCCTCTTAAACTCTGTAACATTATTATTTTACGTCGGGAATTCTACCACAACCTAAATTTTGATATTATTCATTTGCCCTCAATTGCAAAATGGTGAAAGACGAAGTACATAAATGTGTATAACTATCAATAACATGAAAGCTGGAATTTGTAAAAAAAAGCTTAAAAACATTTACTTTTTTGATCCACATGACTGATTACAAATTTACTAATTAATGTCGATTATGCTTCTGAAGCACTATTTTTTTTTTAGATTTGAACTCCACATAAATTGTATTGACACATTTATAATAGAGTTATTACGAGTGACAGTTAAACAATCTAGTTAAAGGGGTATGAATTGGTGCTTGCGAATTACGCACATGGTTCGTTATCTGAATAATACTAAAAATCAAATAATTTTTCATTGCATAATCCTATTGACTTAAAATGCTTATTTTTTTATATCTAGTAGTTTTGGAAATTATAGATGCTATAAGCTAATGAAAAGTGTTAAACGGCTTACCTACATTATGAATGTTTAATAAAAAAAGGGTAGTAGTTTAGGAACTAATTTTCGTTAAAATGCGTTTATTCAACACGTTTTCGTTTCTGAGAAGTTATTACTCTACGAGTAAGCAGATCTGAACAACAGTCAGCAATGTTCAGTGTTCAATCCTCTTATGTTATAATTACTTCTGACAGTCTCAGAACATAACACTTCCACCGTAGTTTTATTTTTCAGGTACTGGATGTTTTTAAGCTGTGTTTAAACTACTTGATGGAGATAGAGCCCATAACGTGTCAAGTTCAAATTTGGCTACTACTTTACGTTCTTTAATAAATATTCGAATATTATTTCTATAGTAGGTTTTTTTCTTATGGACATTGACTAAATAACTTTCTTATGTGTATGGTTATGTTTACTTAGTATTATTACTAGAACCCACGGTTTTTAGTCCTGATACAATAAAGGAATTTTCAAATGTAAGGAAACGGAATTTTCACATATAATGTGATTTATAATTTGCAAGGTAAATAATTTTATATATTTCAAACGTACATTTAGATAATTGTTGGTTTTGTGTAAATTATATCTATTAATAAGCTACAAAATTGATAGAAATAGAATAAAAATTGAGACATCTTTTATATAATAGAAGGTTTATAAATTTTATTTTATTTTACATTTGTTAGTGGTAATTGCTTTAACCATTTCCATTGAATTACAACATTCTCAAAATAATTTTAAAATATACTTACAGATTCAATTTCTTTCAAAGATAGGAGCTTTTAACATTCTTTTGATAAAAAATTATTCACGGAAATATGTCAAAACTGATTGTTTCACACTTAAGAAATGAATACCCGATTCAATATGTAGGCTTTATTATCCGCCAAGGTAGGCTCATTCCCAACCCCAAGGAGAAAATCTATAATGATGTGTCCACTCAAGGTCACATTCGTCTTACTAAAGCGAAAAAGATCGAACCTGATCGGCCTGAAATCTCTGATCACAACTACTAAGAAATCACTAGTGGTGTGACTCATCCAGAACAAAGTAATGTGCAACAAAGTTCCAGGCCAGTGTCTGGGGAGATGACTGGATTTTTTCGGATGCGAGTCCCACACTGCTTGCTCACGCAAATGTGTGTGGTGTTTTGACCTAATTCACACACAAATAGGACACCCGATATAAATAACGTAAAATAAATTATTTTTAATCATTTCTCAAATAAAAAAAAATCAATCAGCAGTTGTTTAAAAAGTAACAATTTTATATAGATTTTTAGTACGTCAAATTTATTTGTTACTATCATACCACGAAATTGAATTTAGTTTTCATATATAAGTAAAAATCTAAATGTTATCATCACTTTTTCCATCCGATTTCTCATCATATCTTTGATTTTACAAGCGAAACACAAAGCCAAGCCCTGCGGCAAAGTGGTAAACGATTATTGCTATGGGAGAGAAAATAATTTCCCTCTCGGGAAACACTCACATTTTCACTTGCTTCGTTAAATGGCCAAGCTTTTATTGTAAAGTGTATGAAAGGTTATTACACCAGAATAGTCTAAATAGTCTTCTTTCCTTTTTACTATAAAAGATGATTCTAGTACAAACACATTTTGTCAGCTAAATTAATAAACCTTTACTTTGGGAACACCCAAATTATAACCTTATGATTTATAAATTTATTCTGCAATGTTTTAAAAATAACTAATGGGGGAAAATCGTTCGGACAATTAATTAATTTATAATATAATTTTAAAGTAAAATTCTTAGCTGTCCGTCTCCAGCTGGGGACCATTAAACTGACATTAAAATTAGAAAGTCAATATTACATTTTTAACCACGTTATGTTTTTGATAAAAGAATATAAAATCCTTTCTTTGAGTCATGTTTTTTATTTTCATTGCAAAGTTTATATGTTACAATAAATCTTAAATAACATTTTAAAATATCTGTATTATTTTATTCATTGAATTAAAAATCATACATTGAATAAATTAATATATTAAATTAAAGTCTTAATCTTAAAATAATCTCTATATACTAGAGTAATTGTTTAACTAATTAAACAAAATAATCCGACAAATATTACATTAATATAGACAAGTTTTATTACTATCCTAATATTATGTACCTTAATAAAAGAGTATCATAAATCTGTAAAAGCTGTGTAGTTGTAAGCTTATTCCACCAACACTATATTCCAGAAACTATAGTTAAGCAATATAAAACTCTATGTTATGTAAATTCATTGGTTTTCGTCTGCAGCCAAGCTTGATTCAGATACTCAACTTGGATAAACAGAGAAACCAAACGAAACAGACTTAATGGAACCCAAACTGAATCACAAGTCCTGCTAATAATGTAAATCTGTTTTCCAGGTTTATTCGTTTCCTCTAGAGAACGACTCGGTTGGAAAACTCCTCCAACACTGTTTGATTGAGGAATATTTGTGATAAAGCTTAGGCTATTTATTTTTCATGAAAAGGTTGTTAATTTTAATGAAATATACGTTTGAGATATGATTTTTACTTCGTGGTTCACAAGTATAAATGTATTTTGTAAGTTATAACCTAAATGCGGTCGAATTGATACAATTTGAAGTATAATCGACATTTTTTACCCTAATGGTGTGCACATTTTTAATTTTGTAAAATATTTTTAGTAGTGATGGTCGAATCCAGGAATTTCGAATCTCAAATCCGAATCCGAATCTTAAAAAAATCGAATCTCGAGTCTCGAATCCTGAATTTCGAATCCTAACCTAATCCTCTCAAAAATCCTAATTTGAATAATAAAAATACTCCTCAAACTCAAACTACTGTTTCAGTTTCTAATAGGCTTATGTTTGGTATTATTTAAGTAAAACTATGTTTTGGTCAAAAAATAACATGGTTAGTAGGTACCTTTATTAGATAATTAACATAAGTAGGCTACCATGTTCCTAACTACAAACATGAAATGATCAAGATCCACAAATTGGAAGGAGACAGAAGAAATAAAACATATAATTCAACACAAATTAGTTAATTTATTTTTTAACCTTGCCCAAAACACAAACCAACCTTTTATAATAAAAAAAAACAAGAACCATTTAATTGAAATACAGTGCTTTAAATGTGTATGTAGAGAAACGTTAGATGCTAAAAAAGACTATGGACCAATTTAATTGTCAGATAGATTGTAGTCTGTGATGCTAACAGCACCCAAACCTATTGCAAGTTTTTATGCAAGAATACAAGCTGTTTCACTCTTTCAGGATCAAGCCGATTTCGTTTCTTGTCGCAAATTAGCCCAGCACTACTAAACAGTCTCTCACTGAATACGGTTGCAGGGGGAATGCACATATACTTAGTCGCAATTTTTTTTAACTTTAAAAAATGTGTACACTTCCAGTAGGTGTATACTGCATTTTTGTCCTCCGTATGCTCAACCAGTTTTTCACTCAAGTACATTTGCAGTTCATTTAAAGTTGAATTTTCAGAAGAAGGAACTGACACAGTTTGACTTGCTTTTGTGAATAATGAGTAATGACTCCAAAAGTTCTTCTGGTTTTCATTCCTGCTTTGCTCATCCTCGGCAGGAGGTTCTGACAAGACCTCCTCCAATCTCCCCATCTCATCCAGGATTTTTATTTTGGCCGCCTCCAGTGCCCTTTCATTTTGGAAAGGAGCTGATTTAAACCGTGGATCCAGTATGGTCGCAATGGCAAAGCTGGAATCTTCTTCTACGTTTGGATATCGGCGTTTTAATGACGATACCAAGTCATTTTTTAGTCACATTAATCCAGATCCAGCCACATTCAAATTTTCCAAGAAATGGGCAATTGTGTTTATTAATGGTATAATCTGAAACAATACAAATAAGCCTAAAATCAGGAAAGGAAAACATTAGGCCTACTTATGTGTCAGGCTTAGGCCACTGATTTTAGACTCTTTTTGTTTTGTTATAACCCAACCAAGACTAACCAAACTTTCCAAATGGTTGCTTTGCTTCAGTTGCTTGTGTATTATACGGAAATTAGTGGCCTATGCCTAACCCTAGTACAAAAAAAAAATGCTTGATCATGTGCATTGAGTAGACTAAGCCTATCTCAATTAAACATATTATTCCCTAGACAACTGCGAGTAAGATTGCATTTCCACTTAAATTGTTACGGTACTGTATTTATTCAAGTGGACAGTGAAACATAGGGCCTACAAACTTTATATCAGTAATTTGTTAAAATAAAAATTTAATATTACCTTGGTGAAAGTAAATAGCCTATTATTAACATTTAACAAATGTGGAGCTAAAGAGCTAAACAGTAGGCCTACGCTGGGCAGGTAGGTTTTGTATTTATTATTAATGTCACTAAGAAAAACCACAATTTTAGTGTAGCCTACAGTAAACAATGTACCGTACAGTGTTAATGTTTTTAATGTAACATTTTGTATTTAAAGTTGATCTAGTAAAAGGTTAGGTGAAGCTTAAAATTCTAGACTTCACTTGAAAAGTATTGATTTCTATATATGGTAAAAAAATGTGCCAAAATGTTTTTGAAGCAAGTGTTTTTTCTTTTGGCTATGTTTGAACTTATTTGTAGGCCCTAACTTAAATTTTTAAGTCAGTTGAATTGGGTACAGTTTCTTAACTGGACTATGATTACGCTAATATCGATTAAAACTATCGATTTGATTAGTAAACCTTCATTCGATTATTTTTACAGCAAGTTTGGTTAGTTAGGTTTGGTTTCATTTTTTAAATTTAGGCCTATAGTTAAAAATATCTATTATTAGGCCTACTCGATATTTTTAATCAATGATTACGTTCAATCTATATCTGCGTAGCCCAGTTAAGAAACTGTACCAGTTTAATTTTTTAGATAGGCCTACCTTATTAAGATCACCGATGCGCCTATTTCAAATAGGCTACCGGTACGGTATGTATTTTGCCAAACATTACCTACATCGAATTCTTTATTATTATTTGTACATTATAATATTACATTAATTAGCTTCTTAACCTAAAACTTACTTCAGAAATTGATGAAGATTCTTTACTGACTTGCCGTGTAGCGGTTTCAAAAATCTCAAGGATCTCAACTGCAGTTTGCATTGTTCTGAAGTCATCAGATGTCAGCTCGACAGGGAGACTCACTTCAGGCTTCCCTGACATAAGTGTAAGAGCATCCTTTTGCTCTACAAGCCGCTTTAGCATATAAAACGTTGTATTCCAGCGTGTAGGTCCATCTTGAATAAGACGATGCTCTGGAATATTTAGCTGTTTCTGAAGTCCTTTCAATAATTTTGTGTTCTTCGCTGACTTTTTGAAGCAACCTACTACTTTTTTTGCCTTTTTCACAAGATTTGCTATTTTCACGTTTTCCATAAATCCATCTTTTATTACAAGTTGAAGTGTATGTGCAACACATGGATAAGCGTCATACTTGCTCTTATTTAACGCAGCTGTTATGTCAGCACCATTATCTCGAACAATGCCAACAATTGAGTCCTGAATCCCCCAGTTTTCGAATACTTGGTTTAAAAAGTTTAGGATGTTGACAGCGGTATGACTGATGTCTGGAAATGGCACACATTCCAAGCATTTGTGGACCATAGTATTAGAGTCTGTACTAAAGTAGTGGGCAGTAACGGCCATGTAATCACAATTAGCAACTGACGTCCACATATCAGTTGTAATTGCAACGTGTTTGGCATGAAGAAGATTTACTTTCACTTCAGTTTGAATTTTATCAAACATTTTTGAAAGTATTTTGTTTGAAAATGTCTTTCTAGATGGGACATTGTATCTTGGCTCAAAGTGGTTAAGCAACCTCCGAAAACCTACATCTTCGACAACAGAAATTGGCTGCAGGTCTAGACATATCATTTCTGCAATTAACTTGTCTATTTGCGTTGCCCTTGGATCATTTGGTGTGAATTTAGTTTTTTTCTCAAACATCCCTTTGATAGTAGTCTGCTTTTGCGGAATTTTTATTGTTTTTGGATAGATTGGGACTGCTGGAGGACTCAGTTGAGAAAATGGAAGTGGAGTTGAACTATGGATAGAACTTTCAGAATCTGGAGTTAGTGAAATATTGGTTGTTGATTCAGGTGAAGTCAAGCAATCTCCCCCTGTCACATTGTCAATACTACTTGAACTAGTGTCAATGTCAATTGATAAAGGTTCATTCCATGGTGTTTGGGGTCCCATTGGATCGTCCACGGCTATCTCTTCTTCAGTAGGCCCAAACACAGGTTCTTTAACAGCTGATGTTGATGGTGAAGATAGAGGCAATGTCTTTGATTCTTGTTTCTTACCTTTAAAGAATGTTACTTTAGAGCTAGGTTTGGTGACTTTTGTTGCATGCATGGTTCGGAGATGTTTAGATAAACTTGATGTTGTTTTACTTGTACCACCTCGAGATATCACCTTTGAACACAAACTGCACTTAGCAAAATTAGTATTGTCTGAGCAAATTTTAAAATATTTCCAAACCTCCGAACTCATGGTTAGAAAAAGAAAATCCAGTATCCTAAGCCTAACCTATTAACTTACTCGAAATCAAACAGAGCAATAACTTGTAGGCCTATCCTAAGCCTGCACACAATATTCACTAAAACGCCTAACCTAAACAAAGTATTTGGTCATTGTCAGAAATAATATTAAAAGCCTTGATGTCCTAATATAATACACTACGATAATACACTTCGAGCAGAACAGCAGAAGACGAATAAATTTCAAAAGAAAATACAGTAGGCTCTAACCTAAGCCTAGCCTATTGCTCCAAATCAAATAGAAACAATAACTTGTAGCCTAAGCCTTCACACAATATTCACTCACTGGAAAAATACCTAACAAAGTAAGTTATTCGTTTATAGTCAGCAATAACATCATTAAAAGTCTTGATGTCCAATTACTACGGTAATAGGCTACAGTCGTGCAGAACAGCAGAAGACGAACGACGAACAAATTTAAAGTTCAGTTCAACTAACTTAACACTCACTAGCAAGAACGATTACGATTACGATTGTCATTTGGCAACAAAATATTGCCGATTGAAGTTGAAAAAGATTAACTGAACTGAACAGAATACGGAAAATAGTAACTTGCTTTATTTGACAAAGAGTTTGTTACATTACACAGTACTGTAAAATACGAAGCTTCTCAATCCAAACAACGACAAGACTAGGGTCAAGAAATTGGAATGATTATTGCTTGGTATTGGAAAATGCGTCTGCTGTCTGCTATTGATGCGATCTCAAACGTTTCGATTAATCGATTGTTTCATCCATTCGAAAAGTGATCGAAGGCTTATGCTGCATTCAAAATTACCGTTCGATAGTTCATTTTATCCGCACAAATTAATATTGCAATTTAAAGTCATTCAATTTGCCAATATAGCTGACTTAAACAGTTTGCAAAATATACACGGATTTTAATAACATAAGAAACTTATGCTATTAATTATCCTTATGTACTTGATAGCATTAGCAAAAACGAATGGATTTTTCCAATTAATCCATTCGAATTAATCATCCCAAACAATCGAAAACGAACATTTCAATAAAGGAATTCATTCCAACTGAAACCTCGCAGTTCGCAATCGCGCATCCCTCAACCCCCACTAAACTAGTCTAGTTAGTCAGTCTGCTCTCCTTACGCTCAATACGCTCTGATCAGCGTTAACCAATAACCAACAGAACTCTTCTAATATTGGAACGAATGCACCGTTTTCGTGTAGGAAACAAATGGTTGTGGCAACACTGGACTTTTAATAAGAAAAGAAGTAAAGTAAGAAGGCAATTTTGGGCTGTGTTACATTGCAGAATGCAGACGACTGCATGTTTATTGTTTACCGTTTAGGGTCTTTGTTTGAACCGGACCGGAAACCGTTCTCTCTCACTCAACTCAAACGTTTCGTTTTCGTTCTTGGCCTAGAATCTCGATCTCGTTAAGCTTGCTATCTTGGTAGATTCGAGATTCGATTCTCGAATCCTATCATTCAAATCTCGAATCCGAATCTTTTCTTGAGATTCGGCGGATTCGAGATTCGAGATTCGGATTCGACTCATCCCTAATTTTTAGTATAGTATCACTAATGGGTTTTAACACATTTTTGTATTCGATTCTACTATTGGTTCTCTAGTACTTCATACAAAATGAATTGTTAACGTAACTCCATTTCGAGTGTTTAGAATATAAATTTAATTGTACGATAAACGTGAAGCTGTTGTTTGTATTTTTGCGGAGCTTTCTATTAGTAATAATTTAAAACAATGCTAAACAATTTTTAACAATGTCAGCTGGTGTGATGTTTATTTCAGTCTACTTCAGTATCCATAGTAAATGATAACTAAAACTCAAAGCTAACTCTGCAACAGTGCATATCAGCTGATCGGCAATAAAATAAAGATATTGTGTTCCCAACGTATGAGGAAGTTTTGTCCTTATACAGTGTCTTACTGAACTTCTAGTTTATGTTGCATTTAAACACGCCCTGTATTTTGTTTATTTTATTAACCAGGTTAGTGGCCTCTTTTTAGTCTAAAATTATATTTTTATCCAAACAGATAATCAAACGATTGAATGGGTAAAACCCCTTTGCAAACATTTGATAGTTTCATCCTTTTCATTGTATTGGATTCAGGAGCTAATAGTACAATGCATTCTACCTATTATACTGTAGAGTACCGAGCTGCGACGGTGACAATGGAATTGCAACAATAGCATGAGTCGCCTGTTATTCATCATGAACTATAACAATAACTAGGAATGCGGCCTCAGGTCCGCCAATTGAGCGGAGTAAGCAAGCTTTGATAAAAACAAATAACTTTAATTTGTTTTCATGATTCAAATTGAATACATGATGACGTCACCATAGCAACAATCCAATTGAATTCTCGTGCTTGGGTGATTGAGTTAAAGGATATATGAATCCAGTCAGCTGTTTCTATTAGGTCATTGATTTTTACTTGTATATATGAGTACTTGTCGCTGATTTAGTTAGTTAGTTTTACAAGTACTATGAGTACTTGTAAAACTGTGTGTTTGTAATAGCATAAAGATAAGTATTATTTTGTCAATATCCTAATGTTTGTTTAGCTCCCATTTATGTAATAGGCTTATAGGCTTCCTTCTCATTTTATCTAACTAAAACATTTAGCCAATTAGTAAACTTTGCTCAGCGAACAGAATGACAGAAGAAGGTGACTATATATAGCAATACCATAGTCAATGGTAACCACAGGAAATAAGGCGTGGCTAATTTCACGAGCTGATGATGCCCTGAAAAAGATGGTGGTTGCCGCGACGCTAGTGGCATTGAATTGGTGATGTTTGTGCTAGCTCCACCCCGTTGCCAAAATAGGCCTACTGTACTCAATAAATAGATTAGATTTTAAAGACGGCACTGGATATAGAATTGATTAATTAAACAAGAATATATTTATTCCTCATGCTAAATTACAGCATGATTAAGTAAAATACTGTATATGCATAATAAACTACTGTACAACAAAATTATTAAAATCATATATAAAAGACGTTTTTATATTAGACTATGGCAATTTAATTTGAGAACCTGCACTGTGTTGATGTAAAGCCTATTTATTGGGTTGTACTAAATTTCCAACCTGACATAAAAATGCCAACATGCTGTTCTGTTAGCTGTAATAATTCATCTTATAGTATTACGGAAAAAATAGGAATATTATATCAAGCTGATTTTATAACTAAACTCCCGTACAGGCCAAGCAGTCTAGGCTCTACTTTTTGTAATTATTACCTTATTATCTTCATCTTTTACCCAAAAGGGATTGATGGCGTCAGACTTTCAAATAAAAAATATATACATTTAAACAAACAGGCATAAATTACTGAACATATATTTACAACATTGGCATGTGTAATTGTAACTGTGTCTGTATACCTGCACAGAGAAAATTACTTCCACACTTATAAGTTATAAATTGGACAACACAAGTTAACAAGTTTAGTTAAATATTTAATTATAATAAATAGCTATAACTGAACTTCTGTATAGGCCTAGCAGTCTAGGCATTAGGCCTAGGCCTACGCATCGTAATCGTAACTGTTCAAGCCTAACCAATTATTTACACGCCTTGGTTTAAGTGGACTTCTATAAAATCTTAGGTAATTATTTATTTATTGTAGTCGCAACTGGACTTTAGTGTGCAAGCCCAGCAAATCACTGTATTTATTTAGGATAGGCTACCGTTAATAATATTTGAAAATAATGAATTCCTGCTTCGGAAATACAGTTTCTATAGTTTTCAATTTGAATACTCTCTTTTACTGTTTATAAACTAAGCACCTGGAGACAAAATCATTCCCCATTCTGCGATGCCAGCCTTTACTACTTCCTTCACCATTTCCTACGTCATTGTTTCCTTCCCTTCTCATAGCATTTAAGTATTACGGATACATTAATCTAACTGCCACAAACGGTTCCCACACTCTGCGATGCTAAACATTACTACTTCCTACGTCGTGGACGTGTTGTCATCTCTTTCCATTGCATTTTAGTATTTTAAATACATTAATCTAATTGTTAACAATACTTCCCACACTCCGCACTGCTAGCATTTACTAATTCTTTAACCAGTTCCTATGTCTTGGACATCTTTCCATCCCATCTCATAGCATTTCAGAATTTCAATTTCAGATACAGAAATCGAACTGTTACAATTGGTTTCCAGTTCCCAGACTCCACAGTGCTCGCCTTTACTACTTCCTTCACCTCTTCCTACGTCGCGGACCTGTTTCCCTCCCTTCCCATTGCATTTTAAGATTGTAGATACCTTAATCTAATCGTCATAAACAGTTACCACACTCCGGACTAATATTTACCACAAAACTAATAACAACAATTAAAAGAAATAATCTGCTTGGAATAATTCGGTAAGGCCGCCAGAAATTATGGCAATCGGTGTATTGTTAATCAACGCTTAATGTTATTCATCGGACTCCTTTTCTTTTGTACTGTCTTTTGTAAATTGGCCATATGTGCATGTGCAAGCTGAGGTGCCCGTGGGTACAGAATGTCGAGTCACATACGCTACGATTCTTTGTTTACATCTACGTTGTTATCTCGTAACCATCATGGCAACTCATAAGACTCATGTTAAACATTGCAAATTTTATGTCGGTCTTAAATTGCACAGGTATCATCAATTTGAAATTTGTTTGTTTCGAAACATCAAAAATATTTGTCGTAATACCCCTGGTAAGTTTGGATTCAATATGTTCAGCCGTTATTGAGTTAATTGATTACATAGTTTGCATAAGGTCCGATCTCAAAGAGCTTCGCTCTTTGGAATTAAAGAGGAATTAAATTTAAATTTAATACGTTTTGTTTATTTTGTAACTATTAGGATATTTTAAATATGCTGTAATAGATTATTATAAAAAAACTATAATATAAAAAGAAATTTATCCATTGCATGCATAAGAACACAAACAACATAACGTACATTTTACTTGGTCTTGCAGTGCAATATGATGATCAGGTTGACTTTTCAAGTATTTTATTTGTGATTGTTTGAAAAATAAAGTAAGCTAGGTACTTCAGGTAAAATTTAAATTCAACTTTAAAAAATCCCAGAACAGTGACCAAATAAACAAAAGTTTATGTATAAATAAATAAGGAAATGTTTTTATTTGGTTCAATAAAATAAGTTCTATAACAAAACAACTCTGATCTAAATATAAATCGGATATTATTTTTTTTTTATTTTAAAGCTTTTTTATAACGTGTACAAATACTTGGGATAAAGTATCTTGATACAACAGCTGTACTCAGATTAATGAATCGTAGTCTAAAACACAAGTTGGTAAACTGAGCGGTGTTAAATGCTACTTGGTCTAAGACAACTGGTAAACTTTATAATTAACAAAGACTCGAGTTCCAACACAAAGCCAGTAAATTTATGTAGTATAATTTCTTGTTAAATTACTCAAATCTGAAAGTTATCTTTGAATAAAACAATAATTAACCCCGTTAATTAATTCTGGAGCAAATGTGTGTAGAATAAAGAACATAAATTCATAATTATGAAAAGTTACGTTTTCTTTCAAATATACAATATAGTTTTAAAGCAATTTTTCGGACTTTTTAGTTACTGTTTAATGCTGTCAATGACATGTGCAGATAATTGTGTTTTGTAAATGAAAAAAAAAATTTAAAAAGAAGAAGTATAGTATTTCTGTATACGAAATGATAATAATTTTAATAGTAGAGCTAATAGCATATAATGTTTTATGGTTTAGCATTCGTTTTAAGGAACTTCCCATTATAACACTATACAAAATACTATTTATAAATTATGAATACTGTCTTGTTGAGTTATTTCAAGGATTGATCCCAAGTAATCCAAGTAAAGCCCCAAACCCAGAGAAATAATGTTGCTGTTGCGTATTTAGTTCACGTAATCTCGCTCTTTTGCT
Organism: Macrosteles quadrilineatus; assembly: GCF_028750875.1. Lineage (NCBI taxonomy): Eukaryota > Metazoa > Arthropoda > Insecta > Hemiptera > Cicadellidae > Macrosteles > Macrosteles quadrilineatus. Next base: position 65,302,310 of record NW_026542597.1, read on the forward strand.
AGTGTGGTGCTGAATAAAATCCTTGCATGTGATATTATCAAATGAGACATGATTATAGATTACTTTTGTACTATGTTGAAACAAAGATCATTGAGACCTCTTGTTTTCACCAATATTTTTTTTAATAATGACCTTCAAAATGAGTTGTTACTTAATGGTAATTGCTTAAACATTTAGAGCTATTTCCAAAATATCCCATTTTGGGGTCCCTGGAAAAATTTTCTTACGGATCAAAAAGTTGTTTTTAGTTTCATGTTATGGTTATACTAAGTTTCATGGCCCCCACATTTAATTGTGGGCCCTGTTACCAGGATCTGGCTCGGGCCCCCCTACCAACCGGGGGGTCGGGGGGGTATGGAATACCCCCCAGCGTAAAGGGGGGGTCCGGGGGGAATTCTCCCCCGGGAAAATTTTGAAAATGTCATGTATTTGACTGAGTTTTTAAGACAATCTAGGTATTAAATTTGTGAGTGGTAAATGGCACTTTTGCAGCCTTTTTTAAGGAAGAAAAGAGTTCTTCAATGAGTTTTATAAGACTTAAAATTACAGGAATTCAGTAATTAAAACTATTACTGTATATCAATACACAAAAGCTCCATGCCTATTAATATTTTGTCCTTTTTATTTCCCTGTAAAAGGGTTTGGCTATCTTAACTGCTATAATTGTACTTTGTAATATGATGGAGTAGGAAAAAAACTTACGTAAATTGAGTTTAACAGCTTACACCAATGAAATCATATTTTATTCAGTGACAATTTTCATCAAGAATTTTAACAATACTACATTTTTTGGAAGTGGGTGCCTGAGCTGCCGAACTTGCGTGAGTTAGTACCATAGATAAAACATATTCCCTTGTGTTGGTTAGTCTATGGTAGTACTCGCGCCGAGTAGTCACGGAGAAAAACGAATGTCACGAGTAATGCCGAGAATGACCGATGCTGTCGATGCCGATGCTATCCAATCCATGCTTTAGTACAGTATTATACCGAGCGAATTTGGGAAGAAAACTTAGGTCAAAATTATTAGGCCTACAATCTTTCATATTTTTAAAACTCCAAAAGTAAAGAATTTTTAAGTTTGTGTCAAATAACCTAGATTGCAATTATTAATTGAAATATTCCATACATAAAAGTGCAACCGGGACCAAATGTTGATAAAACGGGACAAATAAGCGTCCCGAGAGGATTTGTCGGGATGGACCAGTCCCCCTAAAACGGGACGTCTGGTCACCTTAGCTATGGTACATAGTACATGTAAATTTTTCAATGCTTTACAATTTTTATTTTAACTTATAACTATAAGGATTCATTCTTAAAACTATCAGTTCAATTATAAAACCAAACTTTGTTTATTATGGGGGGAATGAGGTAGGAGTGGCTAGGCGCCTGGCGGGAGGAAGGGGTAGAGGGAGTTTGTGGAGCCGGCCACTGGGGCCCGAGCTGGCTGTTCTGCTGTTGTATAGTACATACGCTCCTACGCACCTATAGTATTTAAATATAAACTTCCTTACAATCAAGAATTAATACATTTTAAATTATTTAACATAGTTTTTTGTAAAATATATATATATATATATATATTTTTTATCTTCAATTTATGATCTGCTGTAAAGTGATCTTCAATGGGGAAAAAAAGAAAAAAAAGGGCAGGCCCGGGCCCCCTGAGGGCCCGGGCCCTGTGACCAGAGTTGCGCCAGCCCCACCCTTGTGGGGGCCATGCTAAGTTTAGTCATCATAGTACAACCAATAAAAAAGTGATTAGGGGATATTGATGTATATTTTTACATAAATAAATATGGTTGCCATTGTAATGAGTTCATAATGAGACCTCTAGTTTTTGCTAAAGTTATTTTAAGCTAATGGTCTTTAAAATGAGGTGTTACTTGCTGGGGTTATACTTTAAAAATGTTTCAGCTGCCTCCAAAGCAACCCATTTTGGACGAAATTGAGACACCGACAAAAAAATGAACTTTAATGCTATTAGAGGTGTACAGGGTATAATTTTCCTGGTGTAACCCATTCAAAGGTAATAGGTGATCTCCAGACCTTTTATTTACCCTGTATAATATATTTATTTTGTGTACCATATTTTTTTAATTATAGAAAAATAAGTAGGCTGGTTAAACTGGAACAACAACACGTAAAATAAATACACTTTTATATCCTTAAGATATCTCAAGGGGATTAAGAGTGTTCCAAACCAAAACTATATTAAGGTCGCAAACCTTATTGAAAAGGGAATGCTCGCAACCCAAAAGTAAACCTGTGATACCTCTTGGGTGAGCTCTTTAAATGGGACGCTTTGAATTGGATTCCAAACAATTAACCTTATATTTATTGCACTATAACTTAGATCTAAACTAGTTTAGATAACAATTGTTTTGAATCTCAATCACTTTGAATATTCCCTTGAGTTGTGGTCATTTGTTTGATCATGTCTAGCTATGTAAGGAGTTAAGTTACCTTCAACAGGAAATTAAGCGATAAAATTGTGTTTATTAGTTTTAAAGACAGTTTACAACATAAAGTATCTATTCATAAAATTTATAAAATATATTTACCTTGAGTCAAATATTACTTATGCACCTCGTTGTATTTAAGATTAGTGCTAGTTAACTTTGGGGTGGAGCATTAACAGTGCTAGGTCAAACATTTAAAGCCTTTTTTATTTTTATTATTTTTTATATTTTTGCTACAATTTTTTACATCTTTTCAACATATAGAGGACTTCATAATTATATTTATATGCATTGGATTGATGTAATACCTTAAGTGTACATTAAGTATTGATGCAAACAGTACAATCCGGGCTTAACACTTATACTGCACAGCACCACGCATTTATGTTAACAATGAAAGTACAACAATATGGTATCAATTCCCTTGTTATTCACCACGAAATATCACAAAAAAACAAAGAGCAGTGTTATGTCTTAATGTATTAAATGAGTTCTTAAGTGAACCATTAATAAAAATTGTTATCCACCCATCAAAAGACTTAAGCTGCAGGTACGCAAAGACGTAAGTACAAATAGTATATGCATTTTTTTTACTTTCATTGGTAAATTTTTAAACAATATAGTAGGATTGCAACCAAAAATCAGTATTACAAATTAAAATAACTTCCATGGTTTTTTTTCCTTTTTTGAGTCATTTTTAAATGATTATGAAAAATTCCTAGAAATCTATCTCCATATTTGTAGGCGTTGCTAATTTAATTGATGTAATTTTAATGCGTAATTATCATATTTATTTCCTATCTCTATTATAACGTCAATGTAATTAATAATTGGGATTGTTGCTACAGTGTGTGTTTTTTTTTTGGAAATAATTAAGTTAAAGCTTATTATGAAAAAAAATTTCCAACAAACAATCCTAAGCAACCAAACTATCACGGTTTTATGTATCTGTATTCATTAAGCGTACAACAACGCTTCAGTATACAAAATTATTTTTTTAATGCCCCCACAAAACTTTTCAGAAAAAAAAACTTCAAAAATAAATGTTTTGAGGGTAAAAAACCCCACTTGTTATCTACTAATCGCTGTTCCCATAGTCTGATCTTGCTGTTTCGCGTAATCGTTCAAATGAACGTAGGTTGTTTTTATGAGAACGAAAAATAAACTCGGTCCCTGGCCTAGGTCTTACCATGAAATCTACAGCAATAGCTTTATTCCCTTGATGAGGAATTCACCAAAAGTATATGATGAAAATAAAGTAATGGTATAATAACACTAATACTGTATAGTAAACTGATATTTATTAAGTGAGGTAATTTAGATAAATGATTTAATTTATTACTGTTGCTGCGGCAAACGGTGTTTTGGGAAACATTTAACTTGTAAATTGGCTCATTACAGATCATGCAGAGTTTATCTGGATAAATAACAGTTACCATACCATTACATTAATTTATCCACAATGTATCATAAATTTTTATAAATATATCGGCTGGGAATTTAACAAAATCTTGATATTATCTTCTGTATCAAACCACTTTTTTCAAGTTGCGATTTCTGTTTTACTACGTGGCATTTATAAGGTATTATTTTACTAAGTTTGGTAAATGATATGTTTTTGGAGGAAAAAAAACACGCCAAATTGAATTTAAGAGTTCTAGTGGTGACGGATATTTTCATTTCTCTTTCAAAGGATTATTTGTACATGAGCATAGTTTTCTTTGATCTAATTCACGCAAAACAGATCATTTTGTTAATGGTTTATAAGCTATTTTAGCTAAATATCTTTTATATAGCAATCTTCGTCATGTAATAACTAGCAAGATTTTACCCCGTAACTATATTCCCTTTATTTTTATGTTAAAACAACAAACTAACACGATAATAGTCGAATATGCCTTTTTCCTAATATATGTTATAAATATATATCTTTTAGTTTAACTGTTTTTTTGTAGTTTTTTTCATGGCAAATAACTAACAAATCTGCATACATACCTGTAGCAGGGATCAGAAGATTTTTTTCTGATCAGAAAAAAATATTTTATTGGGTTAATTGTTTTCTTATTATTGATACCCAGGCAAACAAATCACTATTTTCTGCTTGCATCGTGGTCTATATGGCTCACTTGGGTGAATTTCCTAAGGGTTTAAAATGTTACACATTTTAGTAAAATGCCAATCACGTTAAATTTTATCTAAATTAAAATTTATCTTTTTAGTAATTGTTAGTTTTTTTTTTAACGAGCTGTTTTGTTTATATTTTGATTTTATTTCCACACTTGAAGGTATTTATTTTTATTTCTATGATATAAGGATGTACAAGTTAAATGGTGGGTATTTTGTATCAATCTTACCAAAGCAATCGAACCATTGCATCTTTAATACTCTATTCTTAATATAAACAAATACTACTGATAAAATGTTAAATTCTGTGAATGATTAAATCGCCAGTTAAGGATAAGGTTATCGCTTCATGAGACGGAGATTACTACTGATACGCCTCAGGCTTTAGATCGGCGTGTTAAACCAATCAATTAATTATTACCTTGCTCCACGCAGGCTCTCTTGATGAACTATATGGTAGGGGGGAAAATATTATTAATAAGATAAATTATACGATTAATTAAATAATCCCAATAAGCTTTGAACAAGAACCTTTCGTGTTTATCGGTGTCCAATACTCGTGTTCTTACAGATTGCAACATAAACTGAGAACGCATTCACATTGAGTATCTTTGCAAATCAAAATGTTTATCATTAGATATAAAGAGAACGTATGAACTGGATTCAATACAATTGATATTCACTTTATCACATCATAGCGTCTATTGCAAGTTGAAATGACACTTAGTTATGTCTTATTTCATGCCGGATGGGCTATTTGCTTGCTTTTAAATCCTTAAGTATTTATTTATTATTCCCTGTATTCCTTGCTTTAAAATACTTGTGTAATTTAACAATATAATCATTTTTATTAGATCCTTTTGTTAGATGTGCAATTCTTCCATTCTACCTTACTTCTAGTAGGGTAGAAGTATTACTAATAACTATTACTTTAGATGTAAACAGGTCACTGCTATGACGATGTGACTTTATAGGTTTGTTACAACTCTACAATTGTAGTGGCGATTGTTCAGGCTCGATCTCTTAAGCTTAGCCTGGTAAGTTTTAAGCTTTAAGTCTCAGTAATAGTTTTAACAGACAATATTTCGTTTTATAAAACTTTAATAGATATCAGTTTTGATGGTTTAACGTCTATAGAAATACTCGTAAACACTTTAAGTAGTGTTTATTTTGTTCTTGTTCAAACATAAGAAATTAATAAACAATCTATATGATGATACAAAAAAAATAGCTGATTTTCCATTGTGTACAGTTATAATAAATAATAATTGTTATAATATATAATATATAATTGTTATAATATGTGTATAATAGTTGTAATAATAAATTTCAAAGCTCCTTAAAAACATATTATACTTTGAACATGAAGAACATAAAAATATGTATGGCGCTTTGAATATAATTTTGATGTAACTGTGTAAAGTAGGTTCAACCCATTATACTGTAGAGTGCCTGGCTCTGACGTTCACAATGGAAGTGCTACAATGGCATGGAGTCTCTTGTTATTCATCATGACGAACTATTACAATAACAAAGTGCATTGTGACCCCTTAACAGCTTATGATGAATTCTTACAGTAAACCATTGGTGATAGTAGTTAATTGATGATCAAAAAACTTGATTCAAAGCATAGGAGTGTTCAGGTAGCCTATTGTTAAAGTAGTTGGCTTCATTTAATATATTTTCGTTAGTAATTATATATTATTTAACGATTTAAATTTTCCTACTCAATGGCTGCGTGCTCAATAAGCAGATTTTATACTCTAATATGAATAAATGTTCTTTTTGCATGTATAAGTAATGTCCTAATGAAAGTCCAAATGTATATACCCCCTCCACCCTTTGTATATCTACCCCCCATCACTGGGACCGTTCGTATAGTGCTGTATTTGTGTTTTGTGTTTTACTATAAGTGGTTAAAGATACCTATATTATCGGTAATCCAATTAGTTGCTGGGGCAACTAGTGTCGGCTCACAATGGAGCCATCATCAGACATTACAAGGTCAGGATCGCTTCTTTCAAAGGTCATATGTCACATATATTTACATGAAGTATATAAGTAAACTCCCACCATTCCCATCGTAAAAATTCTATGCACTTTATGTTTTCGTTGTTTGAAAATTTCAGATGTTTTTTTAACTACATTTTTTCAAATTCACTAGGTTTAAACCCACTAGGTTAAATACTTTTATGGATACATTGTACTAAATTCTTATATCAGCTATAAATTTCTATAGCCAATATAATGTTTTCTCTAAATTTCATACAGGTGGCACAGTTGTTCACCATGTATATGTATATACAACAAAATTAACATTTTAAAACTTTTCTAATCTGGTGTATTTTTTATTTCCTGGTGGTTACATTTATGTCCTTCAATTTCCATAACGTTTACGGAAAAATACAGATAACTGGTCTTTTAATCTCATAGCTGAAAATAAAAGTACCATAAGGTATATTTTTACTTATTAAAATAATCTATTTATTTAATGGGATAAATGTCATTTGTTTGTTAATTGCTCGTCATGTGATCAGTCACTACTGCCAAGATCCGTTAAGTCATAAAAACGTAATTTTTCTAAGGGTGTTACATTTTCCAGACTATCCATTCTTTGGTTTTCTTAAATAAAATAATTTTATTTTACTTAGACTAAGTACCATCCAATATAAATAATTATATATAAGTATTTAATAAGGTAGAATATTTAAAAACTAATTTCAATATGAAATTTTACTCATCATTGTGAACAGTAATAAAAATATAATAACATAATCACATCCTCTGCAAATACTAAACTAAAGCATGGGTCTATCCAATGCACTCTTTACCATATAGATGTATAGTTATATTTGTTTAAAATCAAATTAAAAAGTAAGTGTTTAATCCAATAGAAACACTGTTTACTCGATAGGCTGGTTATTGATTTGAAACTTTAAATCTAAAAGTTTATAGTTGAAGAGTAAAGAGTTCTCAACAGTTAGCGGTGTGGAATCCTCTTAGGTTGTAATTACTTTTGGCTAATGAGAACACGACACATCCATTATAATTTCGTTTCACATAAACTTCCAATTAAGCTCCACATATTCATCTTTTTATGAGTAACAGTAAAACAAACTGTTGCACAATTTAAAAAACGAGTGGAACTAGTGTTACTTAATAACTTAGGTTCAACTCCCACTACTAACCAAGGTGTTTTAGATACGGTATGCACTAACGCCGCAACTCTTTGGGCCTAGCCTAAAGTTGTGTTAATTGGTCCGGGACCACAGCCTCGGAAACCCCGAAATTTTGGGAGGTCGGGAAACAGAGCCATAAACGTCAAGTGTGTCCTTATTTAGTAATATTACGAGAGCTCTTCCCGTGGTCGAAAACTTGACCAAAAGTATGTATTGTGCAAACTTCTCTATTTTCACACCCATGTTGTAAATTAAACATGTATTGGGCAGCATTTGATTGGATTTTTTTCATTTTCTTTGATTTTCTGTTCATATTTTGTTGTTATTTTGTCACCAGCATGGCAAACCATGAGACCCATTTAATTTTCTTTTAACTTCAAATACGTTTGTGTGCTTATTTTTTTACTGTTTTAATTTATAAAGGGATTCTGCAAATCTACAGGAAATTATCTTCAATTTGGTACCAACCGCGTGTAATTTGGTCCAGTAGTATGGTCAGGCTAGCTGTCATAATTTTTGCAAAAGTTTTTTAGTATATAAGATATCCCCAAAACCTTCAGAATAGTCGTCCTCTTGATGTGGTTTCATAAATGACGCTACTCATACAACCAATTTAATACTAATGCGATAAAAGAAACTACCACAATACGCTTACAGCATCACTTCAACATTAGTAAATTAAGACTGTATTAAAATATAAATACATCGTTTTTGCTCCACTTGGAGGATCCATTGAAGAAAAAAGCACCTTTGAGTAAATTAATCTACTTTAAGATATTTTCTAGAATCGTGTGCCAAATAGACTATTATCAATTCCAGACTCATTGGCACGGATATCGTTGGTATAAGGAAAGAGGACTCTTATCACTGAATGGCAGTAGGGCAAACTGCAGCCAACTGCAACTTTGAATGAGTTTCTGTACGACACACATCCGATTTCCTGTGTCATGTCTTCCTCTCTCACTGACACTTTACAAGTCAGGTCTTAATGATTCTAGCCGTTTTAATTAATGCAATATTTGTTTCAAAGCTATCAGTGTTCCTCAAAACCTATTTTCAACTGCAAAACTATGACCCGTCTTAAATAGTATGCTACTTTGACATTGTTAAGTCAATTGTTTGGTCATTTTAACGTTGTGTAGCAATATTCTATTAAAAATTATTCCCCATGTAAAGATGTAGAACAATTCATTTTCATTATTTTTCTTTAACATATACTGTAATTGTGAACTACATTTAAAAAGGCTTCCAAATTATATTACTCAGGTGTATGTGCGTTTTAGTTAAATGTATGACACAGCCAGTTAAATCTTAGCGGATGCAAAGTCCAAATTTTAACATCACAGTTATATTTAAACCCATAAGGGGTTTTTATAGACAATTAATAGCAAAATGTGGTTTATTAATGAGCATGTTTAGTATCGTGATATATAGCCAACACAAACTAAGCTATTCATCGAACTAAAATAATCAAAATTTTTCATATTTCCTTGATATATCCATTCAAACCATACATTTTGGATAATATTTCTTTACTACGAATTAGACATTTCAAAACAAGTTTTTAATTATTTTGCTGAATTAAATTATATACGCAATTTGCTCTTTATAGAATTTGATTATCAAATTATAAAATAAACATGAGTTTACAAGTGGTAACTTCAAATTTGTGTACTTGGTAAAGATAAAACTGTTAACTCCAGGTACTCAACTTAGATTAACAGAGATATCAAACGGAATGGACTCAATGGAGCCCAAACTGAATCACAAATCCTGCTAATAATGTAAATCTGTTTTTCACGTTCCCGGAGAAGAACAAGTCAGTCGAAAACCTTCCTTAATGCGATTTGATTGAGAAATGTTTGCGCCAGGAATTGAATTCGGAATTTTCATTGATGGAATAATGTAAAGAAAGTTATCAGTAAAATATGGTTTGTTAAATACCAATATGAAATCTCTTTAAATATTAAAAAAAAAATCTATTTGACCAGGATGATTAAATATTCAATGCAATGTTTTACCCTGGTGGTGCTGAAAACCCCCTATTTGTGCAAAATATTTGTTAAGCCATTGACTTAATAGGAATATTTATTAGTGTAACAATGTAAAACGAAATGTTACGGACATGATTCTTTAAACATCTATTACACTAATCAGCTTATTACTTTAAAAAAACCCTAACTTAATTTTACCCATATATATAAGATATTTTGAGGTGTTGAAAGAATACTAAATTGCCAATATTTTTTTGCAAATAATAGATATTCTAGATATCAATTTGTTATCTTTACACTTATTACAGATATTAATAAATATATAAATTAATTTAGTTACTGAATTTCACTTACTTGAAGTAGAAACTTATAATTAGTTTTAAATGCATTAATATATGGAAAGGGAGTGCTCACGGCTCTAATTTCTCATGTTAGGAATGTATCATGGAGAGCTTCTGCAAATGTGACGCTTAAAATTAAATTCCTAAAAAGCATCTGTTTGCTTAGTTCGAAAACATCACATGTTATATTTTTTCAAGCCTCATATGTCATTAGACTTGGATTGAGAGGTGATCGCATTAGAATCAGTTTTGATAATTATTTCATTGACACTATTGACGTAAGAGTTATATTTCGTATTCAAAACTCGTTTATCTAATATGAAATGGTTGCCCTATCAGAAACTAAACTGATACGCCGTGCATTATATTAGAATATTAAATGTAAATAACTTAATTTGACGGAAGAGGTTAATAGTTTAGAAGACGGAATAATGAGTTTTTTATAAAAATTATACAGTATATGAAGACATTTCATTCCAGTAAAAAAATGATTACTAAGACAGACTTTGGTTCCAGTAATATTGTTAATCCAGATACATACAAAGTTGCTAAATAATAAAAGATGTTATTGGGGTTCCCGTCTGTTAGTTTTACTTGGATTTACACAAAGTACGGATAAACTGTTTCTTGTCTCTGTTTTGTTAGATTTTCATTTTCAATGTTGCAAATTGATATTACATGGGTTATCGGTATACTGCATTTCGTAGGCTACTTCCTTTATCATTTACATACCATCAGATAAATCCCAACAAGAATATCAATTATATATCAATTTGTTATATATTAATTGTTTAAGATGGGATTATATATTAATTGTTATATATTAATTGTTGCATTATATTAACCCAAATATGATTGAAGGATGAGTGTAGGAGTTGTGCGATCTTGTTAGTGACTATTAAATGGTTGCACTATAATAAACTAAACTGATACGCCTTGCATTATATTAGGATATAATTGGTTCCAGTCATTTTTCTTTTAGTTGATCCGTTAAGTCAAAACAACGTAATTTTTCTAAGGTTGTTACATTTTCCAGACTATCCATTCTTTGGGTTTCTTAAATAAAATAATTTGAATTTAATTAGACTAATTACCATCCACTACAAATAATAATATATATTTAATAAGGCAAAATATTTAAATAATAATTGAAATATGAACTGTTACTCATCATCGTGAACAATGATAATAATATACTGTAATAAGATAATCACATCTAAGATAATCCATCACTCTGCAAATACAAAACTAAAGCATGGGTCTGTCCAATGCACTCTTTACCATATAGATGTAGAGTTATATTTATTTTAAATCAAATTCAAATGTAAGTCTTTAATCCAATAGAAACACTGCTTAACTAAATAGGCTGGTTGACGATTTGAAACTTTAAATCTAAAACTTATTACTTGAAGAGTAAAGAGATCTCAACAGTTAGCGGTGTGAAATCCTCTTAGGTCGTAATTACTTTTGGCTGCTGAGAACACGACACCTCCATTATAATTTGTTTTCCCATAAACTTCCAATTAAGCTCCACATATTCATATTTTTATGAGTAACAGTAAAAACATTTGTTGCACAATTTTAAAGAACTAGTGGAACTAGTGTTACTTAATAACTTAGGTTCAACTCCCACTACTAACCATGGTGATTTAGATACGGTATGTACTGACGCCGCAACTCTTTGGGCCTAGCCTGAAGTTGTGTTAATTGGTCCGGGACCACAGCCCCGGAAACACCGACATTTTGGGAGGTCGGGAAACAGAGCCATAAACGTCAAGTTTGTCCCTTATTTAGTAATATTACGAGAGCTCGCCCCGTGGTCGAAAACTTGACGAAAGTATGTATTGTTCAAACTTCTTTATTTTCACCCCCACGTTGTAAATAAAACCTGTATTGGACAGCATGTGATTGGAATTTTTCCATTTGCTTTGATTTTCTGTTCATATTTTGTTGTTATTTTGTCACCAGCATGGCAAACCATGAGACCAATGTAATTATTTTTACTTCAAATACATTTGTGTGCTTATTTTTTTACTGTTTTAATTCATAAAGGGATTCTGCAAATCTACAGGAAAATATCTTCAATTTGGTACCAACCGCGTGTAATTTGGTCCAGTAGTATGGTCAGATTAGCTGTCATAATTTTTGCAAAACTTTTTTAGTATATAAGATATCCCCAAAACCTTAACGATAGTCGTCCTTTTGATGTGGTTTCGTAAATTTAGCTACTCTTACAACCAATTTAATTACTAATACAATAAAAATAACTACCAAAATACGCTTACAGCATCACTTTAACATTATTAAATTATTAATACTAAAATATAAATACATATTATTTGCTCCGCTTAGAGGATCCATTGAAGGCACATTTAAATAAATTAATTTACTTTAAGATATTTTCTAGAATCGTGCGCCAGATAGACTAGTATCAATTCCAGACTCATTGGCACGGATAACGTTGGAATAAGGAAAGAGGTATCTTATCGTCGAATGGCAGTAGGGCAAACTGCAGCCAACTGCAACTTTGAATGAGTTTCTGTATGACACACATCCGATTTCCTGTGTCAAGTCTGCCTCTCTCACTGACACTTCACAAGTCAGGTCTTAATGATTCTAGCCGTTTTAATTAATTCAATATTTGTGTCAGAGCTATTAGTGTTCCTCAAAAACTATTTTCAACTGCTAAACTATGACCCGTCTTAAATAGTATGCTACTTTGACTTTGTTAAGTCATTTGTTTGGTCATTTTAACGTTGTGTGGCAATATACTAAAAAAAAATATTCCGCAAGTAAAGATGTAGAACAATTCATTTTCATTATTTTTCTTTAACTTATACTGTAATTGTGAACTATATTTAAAAAGGCTTCCAAATTATATTACTTAGGTGTATGTGCGTTTTAGTTAAATGTATGACACAGCCAGTTAAATCTTAGCGGATGCAAATTCCAAATTTTAACATCCCAGTTCTATTTTTAAACTCATAAGGGGTTTTTATAGACAATTAATAGCGAAATGTAGTTTATTTTTTATTCCGTTAACATGTCTATATGTTTTAGGATGAATATTTATTAAAGGCAAGAAGTAGGCATCGAGAAAATACTGAGACACGAAATTAGCAAAAGTATGAACAATATAAGTAAGAAGCAATACAAAATGATATAAGAGTTAAAGTGGTTTAAGTTTGCAATTGGTGAAAGAAATTGCAAATTTAGAGATGTTTATGATATTTTAAGCCCCCTTCAAGAACTGCAATCTATTTTGTATAACAAACTGTAGAAGACTGTTCTAAAATACGTCATGCTCGAATGAGCATGTTTAGTATCGTGATATATAGCCTACACAAATTAAGCTATTCATCGGACCAAATAATCAAAAATGTTCATATTTCCTTGATATATCGATCCAAACCATACATTATGTTTTGGTTAATATTTCTTTACTACGAATTAGACATTTGAAAACCAGTTTTGAATTATGTTGCTGAATTATTTCTATACGCAATTTGATATTTATCGTAGTTGATTGTCAAATTATAAAATAAACACGAGTTTACAAGTGTTAACTTCAAATTCGTGTACTTGGTAAAGATAAACTGTTAAACTCTAGGTACTCAACTTGGATAAACAGAGATATCAAACGGAATGGACCCAATGGAGCCCAAACTGAATCACAAATCCTGCTAATAATGTAAATCTGTTTTTCACGTCCTCGAAAAGAACAAGTCAGTCGAAAACCTTCCTTAATGCGATTTGATTGAGGAATGTTTGCGCCAGGAATTGAATTCGGAATTTTCATTGATGGAATAATGTAAAGAAAGTTATCAGTAAAATATGGTTCGTTAAATATCAATATGGAATCACTTTAAATATTAAACGAAAATCTATTTGACCGGTATGGTTAAATATTCAATCTGTTAAATTTTTTACCTCTGGTGGTGCTGAAAACACCCTATTTGTGCAAAATATGTTGTTAAACCATTGACTTAATAGGAATATTTAATAGTGTAAAAATGTAAAACGAAATGTTACAGATATGATTATTCAAACATCCTATTACACTAACCAAATTATTCCTTATTATAAAACGTATTACTAACTAAATTTACCCATATATATGATATATTTCAATGTGTCGAAATTTTATTTTTTATTTTAGCTGATATTTTGTGCAAATAATAGTTATGCTAGTTATCAATTTATCACTTATACACTTTTAATAGGTATTTAAATATATAAATTAATTTAGTGACTGAATTTCACTTACTTGAGGCAGAAACTTATATTTAGATTTAAGTACATTAATATGTGGAAAGGGAGTGCTCACGGCTCCAATTTCTCATGTTAGGAATGCATAATGCGAGCTTCTGTAAATGTGACGCTTAAAATTAAATTCTTAACAGCATCTGTTTGCTTAGTTCTAAAACGTCACATGTTATATAATTTTTGTCAAGGTTCATAATAATATGTCATTAGACTTTGATTGTAAGGAGTTCGCATTCGAATCTGAGAGATGCCCCAAATGCTGTGAAGGTTGTTCAGTGTTGATAATTCTTTCATTATCACTATTCACGAAAGAGTTATATTTCGTATTCAAAACACGTTTATCTAATATTAAATAGTTGCCCTATCATAAACTAAACTTATACGCTTTGCATTATATTAAGATATTAGATGTAGATAACTGGATTTGACGGTAAATTTTTATCAACTGATCAACTCTACACTATGTACCTGAAGCTGACGATGGTGTTTTAACACCGAAACATGTACTGAATCAACATATTCTATTGAGCTGTGACGGGAATTACGTAAGTAATTTAGTCTTACATTAAATGTTTATAGTTTACAAAATGAGGAGTTAGTTTTGTATAAAAGAAATATATAGTATATGAACACATCTCTTTCCTGTGTTAGATTTATTACGGAAAGTAAATAAAAGATACGTCTTATAACACTTAAAACATATATTTACGTTTATACTGATACTCACACACGGTAAATATACAAAAATGAATTTATTATTAAGACATAGTTAGGTTTCAGTATTATTGTTCAGTTAATCTAGATACATACAAATTTACTTAATAATAAAAGTGGTGATAGGGGTTTTGAAATAGTTTGACTTGGATGTACACACAAAACGGATAAACGCTTTCTTCTCTCTGTTTTGTTAAATTTTCATTTTCAATGTTGCAAATTTGTATTACATGGGTTATCGGTATACTGCATTTCGTAGACTACTTCCTGTATTTAACATACCATCAAATATATCCCGAAAGAAAAAAAAAATACTGTATAAATGATACGATTAAAAAATTATTTTTAAGATTAAAAATCTGTTTGCGAGTTGTTATGTATTATTAGAGGTAAAGTAATCGGGTAAAGTAGAGTGGTATATTAAACAAAATCAATCATAATGCTTAGTAACGAGAGGCTAACATGAAATTTATTATTTTAAACCAAATGATTTTTTATAGAATTAGATTTGTTTCCCTAACACACTTACTACTTTAGGATGAAACTTTTATGTGTTGTAAGTGCAAGCCCTTTAGATTCTAATGTTTTTAGAACCTTTAATATATATTTTTGTAATAACTAGATTTAAAATACTGACAATGATGTACTTTACATTTTTTACAAGCCTATTAGCTACCTAGATATTACAAGTTATAAAATTAAACTATGTCTTCTGTACTACCCTCATGAGTGAAAATTCATTTTATTCCATTGATGTCTACAAACTTTTTTAATTTTTTTTAGAATTGCATATTTATAAAGGAAAATTGTATTGTTTCTTGTAGCAGGCAATATATAATCTAAGTGTATATTAAATTTTAGTTTACACAAAACTATTTGATTTAAAAGTGTTCATTTGTTTATTTTGGTCATATATGTTTAATTAAATATCAAACTATTTTTATGACCTCTAAACTAATTGTTGTTTATGTGCAGTAGATGTAAAATTAAATGTTATGGGTCCGCCATATAATTAAATAAATTGTAAATGTTCTTTAATATGGAAAAATATGCGATTACAAATAAAATGTTCTATTGAATTTACAAATTTAAAAAGTACACAAATAGTTGATTTAACAACGAACTGAATTTTGAATCCAACTAAGCAAAATTTAAATCATTCCTCAACAAATACTAATATTTTGAAAATCTTAACATCCCCCCAGTAGTTTAGTGGTAACTAACGAATAAACGTAATTATACAAATATTGTAATATTTTGTAACATGTTATTATTACCAAATAGCAAAAAAAATAATAACTCGTAAATTTAAGTCAAATTTTTATTTATTTTATTGCATTGTCAAACAAAGACAATATTCAGCAAATAGATTTTGGTTATTTGGTAAACAGATAGTTAAATTTAAAAGAGTGTAATACTCTTGTATATATGTTATACTATACACAGCCTTCAAATTCAATTCAATTTGTAAATAAGAGGAAAACTTATTTTAAAGCTCTTTTCATTTTCCTATTCAAAGTCTATTAAAAGATTTATGAACATTTTTTATTGCAAAATATACATTTACAGGTATCAGTCATTTTTTATCCCTTAAACCGTATGTACAGTAATTGTAATATATTTGTTGTTTATGCACTACGAACATAGTGTATAGTTTAATTAACTAATTTTAAACTCACATAAATTATCAGCAGTAGAGAGGTAGATGTAGGCGGCTACAACTAGTAGTACAACAGACACCATCTCACAACACGTGTGTTCCACTAACACAATACACACACGGAACACACTTGATGGGACAGAACACACCGGGGCGCCGATCTCGGCACACTGACTGTAGGGAGGCTGAGTAGCCCTTCACCCCCACAGGGACAGACGCGGGGGAAACTCCCGCTTTGAGGGTAAACGAGAGGTGGAGGTAATGAGGTAAGAAAATAATTTGTAAAAGAGAAGCATTGATTTAAGAATGTATTATTGTAACATTGACTACTTCAACTAAATTTTAAAAACAAGATTTGTATCTTCTTTTACACGTACATGTGTTAAATCGTTAGGTACATACAATTTTTTTGTTACTAGAAAAGGCTACTTCGTGTTGACTCTGTTTACAAAACACAATTATGGTTATGTATTCTTGATATTTTACTACAAAACAAATAACAGAGAGCATGCAAAGTTTTGAGTTTATTTTAGATATTTAGTTATAAAAATATATAGTCAAGGTTGCCTATTACCACCTGAAAACTCCTATGATCAATGGTTATGATGATGACTAGTGTTATAGGTCAAGAAATGTATACATAAACATTGTCATCGACAGGAGGTTAAAAGTCAGGCAATGTGGAAACTCCCCTTATCTTGGTAACGGTAAAACAATACAACAAAGGTGTTTCTTCTTTATTTCCTAAAATAGCATGGAGAGTTTGTCATTTGCCCCTGTGGGAATAAGACATGTTTCATAGTGTTATCTTTTTATCTTCTCGTTCACGGCATGCTTTCAGTGAGTAAAATCTCTGTAGTGTTTGATGTAAAAATTAGCTTATATTCTAAGTATATATAGGCTAGTGTAAAATATTTTCGTTTGAAACAGATATTGAATGAAGTATGAAAATTTTAGGAACTGTTAAAGAAAAGGGAAATGGGTTATTTTACGCCACAGGAGGGAAATTTCTCGTTGTTAAGTGGTAACACTGAGGCACCCCCCACCAACTTCCTCAATCACGGTTACTCGGTACTCAGAGCTTCTCTGTTATTTATTGTTTTTATTTTATTTACCCGCCAACATGATTCGCCCTGTCCAACACAACCTCATTACTGTTTCAAAAAGGAAATGGAGAAGCTTTTTACTGTTGATGCTTCCAATTGTGGCTATTTCCACGTTGTTTGTAGTCCTGCTTTGCTTTATAACGAATAGCCTTTGACTTTTTAAATCAGATGTAATTATTTTCTACAGTTATTCGTTTGAGTTGATTTATACATTTTGAAACTTGTTCGTTACATATATTTAATTTATCTAATGAGAATGGACGCTTGTTGCTAAAACGTTTGGTAGGGATTTAACTTGTTGATGCCACAAATTAGTTTCATCGTGGGAGACCTTGCAAGACCAAAGTTACAAGTTTTTAAAAGAATGATGCAATACATTTTTTATTTACTTCAAGTTAGTGTTAATTTTTAAATCAGATGTAAGTGAAACAAACAAGATCGAAAAATGTGTCGCATTGAATAAAACATGTAAAAAAGTATGCGTTAAAATTACTTATGACGAATTGAATTAATTCGTAAACACTGGTGATTCATATTAATAGCTGTGACAGGAACGTTCACTTTTTAGGTAAAATTGTGTATGACAAGGCCATATTGCTTTCCCATTTCAACCCATTAAAGAGCTTCTTGGTCTTTGAACCCTTTATGGAGCCATTACAATGATGGTGAATGAAAAGAGCAATTCACTGCTCTTTAATATCTGAAGAAAAGAATTTCTTTCTTTGTTCTTTTCTAAACTTATTATGTGCTTTTATTGGACAGATATTAAAAAAGACATTATAGTTGACATTATATATTACTAAAACATTTTGGTAGTTAACAATATTTATAGTTTTTTGAACGAAATAAACTTAATACTCGAAAGACAAAGGTGATACGTTTACCAAACAATTCTTTTAATAAAGATATCACTTAATAATACCGTTCACTGTATGCGAAATTACAAATAACATAGTATGAATGGCTCATTAAAGGCAATTATTAGTCATTAAACCTCAATATTATCTTTTAAACGGTGACTAAATAACTAATTCTCTTTTTTTCCCGTTTTTTTTATTCTTTTATAATGCAGTACGTTGTGTAATATATCGTAATTTTGATTATACAATGAGTGCTATTACACATCATGTGAAATTCACCAATGAAATATGCAAATATGTAAATTATTCAACGGACCTCAACATTATTATTAACGCTTGATCATTATATCCCGTTTAACTCGAATAACTGTTTTCAAACAATGATTAAATTCAATCAACAACATAAATCCTTTCACTACTCATAAACAGTTTTAAGTGTATTTTGTTTAAGAAAAATGTTGCTTAAGAAATTGCTTTTTAAACTAATTTAAAATTCTACATTATTTAACCATTATGTTTAGCAAATTTCAAATAGGTTTTAGTAGAATTTTGTTTATGGAATTGTGATAACACGTTGTTGTTATCGTTATTGAAACTTTTATCCCAGTTGCATTGTCATGCGCTGTCACACAAGGAAAATATTAAGGTCTTGCTATTTTAAATTATAGACTACCATAAAAGTGGATCCTACTTCTCTTTCAGTTCTGTAGAAAAAACTTGTTTAAAACTATTTAAATCGCTGCTTAGAAATAAGGCCCTAAATTCAAAGCAGCTTATAAAACTAAATAGCTTAGTTTTAGCTTAGTTACGATCATTGTCCAAAACGTTTTTAATGCATAACCCATATTTGCTAATTATTAATTTAAAAATACAATATTTACTGTATTATAGAACAGAAATTTAAAATTTTTGTAAAATGTCTGTGGCGTTATTTTATTATCTCTTACTGTTTTAGAATGTTTGTTACTTCAGTAAACAGGTTTGAGAAAGTCTCATAAGGTTAAAAACTAATGTATGATTAAATGGCCTTAAACATACGGGTACATGTGATATACCGTAGTGATTTTAGTCAATTATATTTCCTCTTCCAAGTTAAGTTGTTCTATTTTCGAGGAATATGTCCTTGGGAAAAAGGACACATAGGACTTTTCTTACAGAAATGAAGTGTATGATTTATTACTTGTCACAGTCAAATACACCAAAATATGTGGTGGCCCATTTGTGCAGCCTTTTGGTAGTATATTTAGCTGTATTTTACCAAACTGAAACATGTACTAAATCTTTGCTTAGCCTAGTCGATTAAATAATTTTGTTAACTTGTGACTGTCTTTCATTTCAACTATTTCTATTTCAATTTATTAAATGATCGTTTAAAATCTCTTGTTGGACGTCAAAACGTCTTCTTTGGCTCTGGGCAGATAATTTTGTAGTGGGCTCAGACATTACTTTCACATGTATCTACCGAAACGCAAGTTTAGCATTCACCAACATGAACATCACACGTTTTTTTGGGATAGTTTCCCCTATTTTCCTGCTAATAATTTATACTAAATTAGATATATGGTCGAGACAAACAATAAACACTGGAGTTTGACATACTCAAACACAAACATTGCGTATATTGCAGGTATAGCTTGAGCTGGCTATATATCAATCATTGCATAGAGCTTTACGTAAATCTATCTAGGAAGATCAATACATTCTGATAATTATAATGAAATATACATTAAAACGCGCTGTGAGAAAATAAGTTACTACTTACAAAATTTGAGTATAGGATTGAAATAATCAAGTTTGAATTGTTTGTTTTAAAAGTTTACTAGCCTATTCTCTATACTGTATTAGACGATTAAGATGTGCATTGTATTGTTTAGACTTTATTCATGAATAAAATATGTCTCCCTGTGTTTCCTTTATTAACAGTATAACAAACCAATTGATTATAATGCTTCGACTGTTTTGATTAATGTACAAGTATACATCTTTTGATTTTATCTTTATATCTTTATATTTTATCTTTAGCTTTTATGACTCAAAATCTTGTGTTCACTGTTTTAAATTTTGTAAACTTAATTATTTAATTTTTGTACCATTACTTCTTACTAAACTAAGCTTTTGCATTGTCGCTTGGGTTCGATCTAATTTTTGAATGTAATTTTTTTTCTTTTGTGTTTAATGGGTTTGTTCACTTTTTAAATTCCAAATAACGATTGTTAATGCTTTGAATTTTAAAATGGTTTTCGTAACTTCGTATAATATATAACATTCGTATAAAACATATAATACAGTGAATATAACATCCATTTACTATTAATATTTGGTAGCATAATGAACATCAATCAAAAAAACAAAAAAAAACAGAGAAAACATTTTTCGGTTTTTTTGAAAAACTTGAATTTATATTCAAATGCATATCGAGAAACAATTTTACAGTACATAAAGCCAAAAGATATTATGTTTGACTTTAATTATTGAACTTTATTGCTCTTTATTCCAACCAAGCTCTATGTTGTACATTGAAATATTAAATTATAAAGGATTCTTTGGGGTTTATACAATGTTTCGTAGACACCATACAGATTTGCTCGTCATAAAACATAACAAAAAAAAACACCAAATATTCATTTCAGACAATAATAAAAAATTAGAGTTTGAGAATGATGATTATAATTCACTCTGGTGATAGCTTTCGTGGATTTTTAATTTAAACACCATAATTATATGGTATTTATACTAGCAATAACGAAAAAATTACAATTACAAAACATGTCCGTAAAAACATATTTTATGAGCATAACATTAGATATGAGCTAATTTAAAACAACAGATGCAACATTGGCTAACTCGAAATTAAAAATAAGAGAATCCTTCCATTTAATTATATATGATATGTACTTGATTTTACGTTTAATATTGGGTCCAAACTGAACTGTAATTACGTCCAAATCATAATTAAATATATTTGTTGTTGATGGCCTATTTTAAGCTATCAATTTTAGAATATCCTTTTTTTTACTATGTTTATATTTGTATCGGTATTGTTTATATAAAAGCTTGGTTGAAAGTTTTTATCGTATTATAAACGAGTGATTTTCCCATCGACTGTAAAATTGATTTAAGTATTGTGGATTGCCAGATTATAATTTCCATCGTAATAATTTGAAATTCACTGAAACGTAAATAATAAAAGCAAAAATTAGTTGTAAATAAAACGTGAGTTTCTTTGATACTGCGTTTGCAATCGAAATAAACTATACCGAGCCATTGCTCGGTACCCTGGTAGTGTGCCCGTAAATAAAAAGTATTTCATTGATGTATAGCATTAAATTAGTTTTATTTAAAATTACTGATGCAATGGCCTATGTTGAAATATATTCATAGCTAGACTGGGTAAAATAATGGTCTTGTAGCTTTTTATCTTTTAATGCTTTAGTTTATGAAGCGATGCTGATTAAAAACAGCCGTAAATACAAACAATCATTTCAACCATCGATATTAATATTGAAACAAATAAATATTGTGTTTTCACCAAATGTATTTTTGTTTAGCACTTTGCTGATGTGATTGATTCTGTGTGTGCAATTGGTCGGCTGATATTTACTGATAAACACAGTTATTTTCAGATTTCTATCGCACTTGTTGGGTTCAGAGTAATACATACGATTGGCATAAAACAAAGAGTTTGGCCTAAAGAATATTGCCATTTTAAACGCCATGTATTTTGTTGTATTGTTGCCCAACCATTATAAAATTATGGAGGCCCAAATAATTATTTGTATTAGGTAAGAATTAATTCTTTGTCACACATGTTTAAGGTTGCGGTATCGCTTTACATTGGATAAAAAATGCATGTGGTAAACGATGTCATACAAATGTTTAGTACTACATTTTATTCGTAAAATACACAAATAAGAGTAAACAAACAATTTGTTTGGCATACCACCACAGCTTTGTTTATTTATAGTAACCAACCAAACTTTGCTGTTAAAACAATAACTTTTAAAAACAATTACTCGAAAAACATGTTATGTTTGTTTTTTTGTAATTCACATAACAAACATTTAAAATTGTATTTATTTCTGCGTGAAAAGGTTATGTAAAATAGTTTTACCTACGACTGTTTGTTAACTAGCCGTTTCAATTCAGTTCTTAGAATTAAAAAAGATTTACTTAACAGCATTGTTTACTTACTTAACAGCATTGTTTTTCTTAACAACACGGGTAACGGAACAATGAGGTTCAAGGAATGAGAGAAAAAGGAGTACTGGTCAGCTTTTTCTCTTAAAACATTTTATTACAAAACAAATATTTATTATCAAACTTTCTAATTCTCAAATTTTGTAATGTTTTTGTTTTGTTAAGGTTTAGAAGCCCCCAGTGTTAAAATTAAGCTTTTCAAATTGTGATTTTATAGCTAAATATACATTTGTCTGAGACACTACATTTCACAAACAGATTATGGCTACTAAACCTCCAATTCTAAAGCTTTAAGCAATATCCCATACGTATATTCTGGTATATAAAATTTAGAAAGAAACAGTAATATCTCAAATTTTTACATTTTAAATAACTATAATAAACAAAAAATCGTAAAGCTTACTTTCAGTGACAGACTCAATAAAATAAAATAATAAACCTGCTTAAAAAAATAATACTTTCTTTATATACTTTCGTAATAGTATCACCCACGAACTAATAACTATCAAATGATGACTGAAGATCCCTCAAAGGTAAAACAAGTCAATGTGATTAAAAAAACCTGAAAATAATTTATAATAATGCGAATTAATATAAATAAACAATTCTACAGCAGGTAAAGCCAAATATTTTAAGTTTACCTTAATTGATTGAGGTTTAAAGTGTGTAATTTTATTCAAGCTTTATCTCTGATATTGAATACCATATAACAAAAGGTTTAACGAATTATTGTATATATTGCATATTCTTCTCCATTGATACTTAAAATACTTTTTAAACAGGGTCGTTTTTGTATGTAAATATCATACCTACTTATTATGCCCAAGCAAGAAATTAAATGATTAATAATTAAGGTAATATTTCTGTGAACAATTTTTTTTCAAATGTAAATAAAACATTAAACATAAAATATGAGCTGATTTAAAACCACTGATTTAATATTGACAAACTCGAAATCACAAACAAGAGAATGCTTCCAGCTAATTAATTTTGAAATGCACTCGATGTTACATTATAAATCGGCAACAACATTCAATTACAATATCTCCAGTATAATTAATATACATTGTTCATTGCCTCTTTTCGGCTCTTTATATTAAAAATCTATCTTTTTATGTATACGTTTATAGTTTTAAGTTTCTTTAAGGTTTTAATACATTGATATTAAAAATTAAGTGGTTACTTATTGATAGTTTTTTCTTATGTACCTTATCTTTCTCATGTAGTTTGTTCTTCAGGGTTTCTGTAAGTCGTGCCAAGCTTGTTAGCATTGTTTTATTTTCGTTTGAAGGTTTTGGATCTTAATTCATTTATTTCGCACGCATAATATGTTTACTTTCACCGAACCTAGATTAAACATACTCCCCTTTCACTTTGTGAGACATGGAATTCAAACATACACTCTTTACTATTTACTAATTGTATTTAGAATAAGTTGTTTCGTGTATAATCATTTTACGGTAGTACATTAATTAAAAAATATTTGTTTTGCAAAATACTTTTTCAAGATTTATAAAATTTATAAAGTTTTTTTTTATTATAGAATTACAAACATGAAGATATAACACGGCTAATATCAATATACCAATGAACACAAAATGTGGTGAATGTATAACTAGGCAATTTAATTAAACTTTATATCAGTAAAAATGAAATTCACCTCTAATTTCAATTCAAAACTAATAACCTAAAGGCATTTTGTATTTTATGATTTTGGTATTGACTGATATTGCATCCAGGAGTTATGAATAAATTGTTTGTTACGCAGTAGGCCTAATTAAATATGTAGCCTATATGTTTAAAGTGACTTGGTTGCCGATCAACTGATTTTCCATCAATAATTGAATGCGGTTAAAACACAAAAGGCTTCACATTTATATATTCTTTTAATTTTATTAACACATAAAATGCATTAGTTAAATAATAACAAACGGTAATTGTTATGAATATAATAGGACATTTGAGTTCATCAACAATTGTTGTAAAAATGTTATATAAAACGTGAAACAGTAATCTAATACTGTCTCGTGCCTTTATAATGACATAAAATAATTAAAGAGCATTTGTGTTAATAGGCTTACTGTATTGAATAAATAGTTCATAAAACATTTTTGATCTAACTGTTTATAACACCTGACACAATTCTCTTTTATGTTTCTATCATAAAATAAAAAAATTTCCCAAGTTTGTATTTTTTTTTTTGTTAAGTTGTAGTGTTTCAAATAACTTTTACGAAAGTAATACAAATACGAAATCGTAACACATTTTCATAACATCTTAATGACTTTTTTAATTTTATATCAGAAACTATAAAATATAATAACCAAAGACAAAGTTGATTCTACTATCCTCGTTAGTTGTGAGATTTTCTCTTTTCATGTCTATATTAAAATCACACACTTAAAGTACTGATGACAGTTGATACATAGCTGACTTAGGCTACCAGTTCAGCACACAATGTTTTGTTGGTATTTGGCAAACATCAATCTTTGGGAAGGTCTCAACTTTCTATCCAATCAAAGATATGTGTTGATGTGAGTTTATAAAGGTTCTGCTAACAGTATTTTAATATTTGAACGAACAATTAACCAGATTTAGTACATTTTGCAGAGTAATAAAATTTTACTTTTAGAAATAAACTATTCTGATTACCTATTTCGGGGTTAGCCTCGATGTTTTCATAATCAAACCAATGTTAGGTGGCATAGCGTACTTTTTTAATCGGACGAAATAAAAAGTCTTAGGAAAACATGAGTTTATAGTTTTCGAGATCAAATACTCATGTATTTCTTCAAATGTCATTTCACTTAAGTAGAGGTCGGGACACTCTGTATGATGTAAGTTTTTTTCAACTATAACTTTATATACGCACTTTCCGTTAGTGAATGATGTCTCTTTCTGTATCTACTACATACATACATATCCTACATATCGTAGGGCGTCGGAACCTCTCTTCCCATCCGCAAGCTCATCAAAAAGTTTCGTGGTCTAGGGTCTTTTCAAACACATCATATTCGACACGTCACAGTTCAGTCACATCAGTCATGTCACTGTTAATAAATGTATCCTTTAATGGATTTTCTTTTGTGCTATCTACACTCATCCGGCGCAGTCAGCACACTCCAAACGTGAGTCAGCAATTATTTGCTGTCGTAACGGTTTACTATCAGATTTTATGTTTACATAGTTAAATACATAAGTTTCACATACACGCTTCAATGCGCGCCGATTCGTACAACATTTAATCAACCGATAATAAGGGTTTATATACGACAACAGGTCCAATATCAAGATTTGGTTGCCAATAATACCCATGCATCTTGTTATTTCAAACATTTTTATTTTCGTAGCACGGTTAAAAAAATACGTATAACTTTAAAAAATATACAGATAAATAAATGGATGATTTAGTAATTTATTAAATGAAAATTACTTTTAAGTCACTAGTATCATATTAGGAAATACATTTTAGAATGTAAGGTGGAAAATTCGGATGTGGATTGACAAGGGTTAAGTGTAAACACACAGGAAGATGTCCAATGCTTGACACGATACCTTTGAAGTGGACTGCTTCACTTGACACAGATCGGTCGAGTACACTTGACATATCTACGTTAAAACCTTTTTTTAATGTTTTTGTCTAAACATAATTATTATAAAACAACAACCTACAGAATTCTAAAATATAATTTGCTAAGTGTATGGTCTATTAATAGTAAACAATTTATAATCAGTCGTCATTTATATTCTTGAGCAAACAAATATTCGACGTTTCTACCAAATACCCGTTCACAACTAATCTAATATACCATGCTGCTATAATTACAATTTGTTGTGGCAGCCGTTTGGTTACAGTGGTCACCTTCAAATCTCAAGGTTTGACAAAAATATAAAAGATCAAACCAGTTTTTTTTTTCTTTTTTTCT
Source organism: Macrosteles quadrilineatus (assembly GCF_028750875.1). Classification (NCBI taxonomy): domain Eukaryota; kingdom Metazoa; phylum Arthropoda; class Insecta; order Hemiptera; family Cicadellidae; genus Macrosteles; species Macrosteles quadrilineatus. Next base: position 65,329,136 of record NW_026542597.1, read on the forward strand.
AAAGTTGTTTGATAGGAAGCGGCGGACTCTAGGCCAAAACGTGTCGACGAGAGCTTATGGAACATAGCATTTTCAAAATATTAATTTCATAGCGTCGATTAAATGAATTTTTCCCATTTAACAAAAACCAAACAAACTGTCAATATTTGTTCAATACATTATTATACACCATTTCCACATTTGAATGCAATTTCAACTTGCTGTTTACAATAATTAAGATGCATAACTAAATAAAAATATTAAAAAATCTATGAACATTGAATTATCAAAGTTCGAAGTTTTCTCCCTACCCTAGGTTTTGGTTCTAGATTACACAACGGAAATATTTTGTGAAACAAATTTGTCTTGTTCAAAACTTTATAATGTAAACTAAGAAACATTTAACCAACCCAATATTGATTATGCACAATCAAGAATATATAGATCGTTGAATACATTTAACTCGTAAATAATTTTTAATAGATATACAATAATCCAAGACCAAATCTCTGAATCTGGGAATGTATCGTAATATTTTCTCTCGGAGGTTAACTGAAGCTTGAAGCTTGACATGATATTGGATGTTAGGCATCCAACACATATCCTATATTATCAAAACTACAATATCACAAAATTGAATATTAAAACTACCTTAAGTGTCTAAATAATTTAGTTTTCAAGCACGATATTGTTGTTGCCTGAGAAGCTTGATTTTGACTTCATTGGTTAAAATTAAATTTAATTCTACTCCTGGAATTAAATATATATGCTGGAAATATCCACTTCACAGCAAACAACAAAAATATAGTGTTTGTAGGCACATATTGAATTAACCTATAAGGTAAGTGCTAATTCTGTGATTCTGATGTAAAGGATTTCAATACAAAAACCATTGAACAATTTGAATTCTACAAAAGCCTGTTGAAAATGTGTTGTTAACATTATTGATGTTTTGTTCATGTACTGTATTGAATGCGATGATGAGTGTATTTATGTATTCGTCATAGCAGATGACCTAATAAATAAAGGAGCCGACATTGTTTATAATATTAAATGGGTTTTGGTTTCAACTTTCTAAAGACTCTTTTGAATACTAGAAATGTACTTAGTTCATAATGTGATTTGTTGTACTATGACATCGGATGTTATAAGGTTTTTTGTTACTATAATTGTAATAACTATTATTTTTCCTCTTTGATTTAATTTAAGATACGCGTTTAAACTGTATTTAGTGAAATAGAAATTACTTTTGTATTATCAATGGTATGATTAATTTTTAATCCCACTTTAGGCTACCTTGATACACCCTTGTTTATTGTTCGTTAAAATATTTTGTAGGTTATTGAAATTAATTGACTAACTTCCTTTTCTATCCTAAAATTGTTTTGTTTTTTTTTTCTTAATACAATATTAGATTCTAATTAGATAAAAAATACGCCAACTAGTACAGCCAAACGACGGAATTAAAGTCGAAGTTTTGTTTGAAGTCATAAAAAACCCCTAATTAAACAGACATCCGTCTCTACTAAGAGACCTATTTCTTAATTCCAATTATAAGTTTATCTTAACCTCAAGCAATGTATCTGCTAGGTCACACAGAGTAAGGTAATTAGATGTACTAGAACATCGGACAAGAGGTTGACCTTGTAAAGGGATAAGCAAACTGGAGTTAGATATAATTAAATATCCAACTCTTATGTAAACAATAACCTATAACTTACTTAATTTATTTTTAGAATTGTGTAAATACAAAAACAACGCTAAGGAATCGATATTTTCGTTTATTTTGTGATTCCTCTAGAATATTACCTTTTAAAGATGGAAACATGCGTAAGAATAAAGTAAACAATATATATTTTCATTCTTTTTAGCAATTGAGTGCCCTATTATACATGATAAATTAGTTTTAGTTAATTTTTATGAGAATAAATTTTGTTTTATACTAGAAAAGTGATATATCTGTTTTGTTCTCTGTTTCGTAGCAAGAAATCTATTATAATTAAATTTTAAATTTTAGTCAAAGTGTAGTTTTCATAAAAAGAAGATAGGATGTTTTTCAGATATTAAAAGGCTATAAACTGTCCTTTTCATTTCACGTCTATTGTAAAGTCTCCATACAAAAAGTTTAAAGACAAGACAAGTGATTTAAAAATTAAAAGAATGAATATTTCAACCTGCTAACATTTATATCATGAACGCCTGATCAATTTTATATATTTTTCTATCATATTTTATGATTAAAATTGAAATGAAAAAAGAATAACTTTTTATCATATTTCAAAAATCAATAACTAGTTTGGTAAAATGTAATATTATTTCCTTATAACTTCACCTATATGTAACATTTTGATAATTTGTAATAATATTATTAAATTACATTTTAAGTTAAATAATTTAATAATTTGTTGTACTGGTAAACTTTGGAAGCGATCAAGAATTGAAGAAAATAAAATACTAATTGTAACGCAGTATGTCCTTAGCAAGTTTATTTTTTTAATACGCTTGGTAAAGGTAAGTTAGTTTGTGGGAAAATATTACATAATAATTTTACAAAACAATGAAATTTTCCCTCTCTTTATCATACTACAACAGTTAATAGATTTTCTTAGTAATTAAAATACATTGCTGCAGTATTCTTAGCACTCCAATGGACAATTTCTATTGAGATGAAGGTATTAGCTGCAAAAGTTTTAACTTATTAATATTTATATTTTTAACAACAGTTCATGCAATCTTTAGCAAGTATACAGTGTACGTAGTGTTTCTAGATATTTGATTAGCTGGAAGGTCAAGTGGGCTTCTCATCCTAGTGGACCTACACAAACATTGATGTTTGTCATCTACAAACATAGCATACATCGTAGGGATAGCTTTAGCTATATTAATCATCTATATTTGGCTCGATGTCGTATATCCATTAATCAATAGGTTCAGTTGCCTTTATTTATTTTGATAGTTTTAGATTTATTCTTGTCGTGAGATGTAACTACCAAACTATTTTTTTACTACCAATCGCACAATTGTTTAGTCAGAGAAAAAAGTTAACTCATATGTTGGCAAATGATTTTGCAAACTCTGCACATATTGTCTTTATGATGTTTTTAAATACTCGTATAATCTTGCTTGAGAGAAAACCCTGCACAAGTTTTGACTTTTAATAGCATGTATAAATCAAAATGTATAAGAAATAACCTGCTAAATATTTTTGTTCAGTTTCAAGACCAATACATGCAAAGAGGTGTTTTAGGTTACGTTACTTTTTTGGCCTACATAGATGTATTAAATTAGATAAATAAATTCTTTAAATTTTTGGGTTTCATTATTAATCAAGGATTCATACCGTAGTTATTAAAGTTTTATATGACTTAAGTCACATTCTATTTCGTCATGGAATAATAATTTTCTAACTTATCGTTATTGAACTTAGAATGTAGAATTTTTTGAGTTTATTAATCACATTGTAGTTTAAGCTAATGCTAGGGAACGTAATTTAAAAATATTTAAGTTTACTCGATGTTAAATTTTAGCTTGCCAAACTTTAAATTAAACTTTAAATAATCGATGACCAAAAGTACAGTAATTATGCAATTAAATCATTGGTTTCTAATGAAATCCAAAAAGACTTTAACCACTGTATTAAATTTGCAATCATTATTATTTTCACTTAATAAGTATTATAGAAGCTTTATTTAATCTTAAAATGAGTATCGAAATGTTTCTACACCATATATTTATTAATTTTATTAGTAATAGGTACACGTTTAATTATTATAGTAATGGCAATAAGGACACTTACAATAGGTACACGGTGTTCCACGAAGAGTTTTAGACGTTTTATTTTATGTAACTAGCCTTTAATTACTACTTTAAAACTATACTCAATTCTTAAGGTAGGTTTTAAATACGTTTGGGTATTCCAACTTAGGTTGGGCGTTTGTGTATTGTTAGTTGTAATGTGTTAGTTAAGTTTTTTTCACCTGAGGACGGGATCAGATTCCAGATCCCAAAACGTTGTGTATTGTTTTTTACATTCGTGATGGAAAATGTCCGCAATGAACAACATTTTACCAATTAGCTTAGATTAACCGGTTTTTTACGATGTAACGTTACCGAAGCTATTTCACAATCGTTTTATAACACTACTATTGAATTTTGGTTGCTAAGAAGAAAAAAAATAAACAAAGGGACATTCTTCTAGGCTTTTCTAACAAAGTGGTTCATTTGTATTTGTTCTAGACAATTAATTAATTAATAATTTGTTAATTAATTTAAAAGTTTGATAAATTAAACAATAATATTTAGTGGAAACCTCTAAGCTTTTATTTAAAGTATTTCTATTATTTAAATGAGGTTCTTTTCACTAAAATTGAATAGATAAATAGATAAATTAATATACGTTTTTTCTAAAAATTAATTTCCAAATTCTTATAGTTGGATCATTATGGGATCCAAAAATTTTATAAAAAAGTGACTGCTTACATCACTATTTAAAATTTAATGAATGCAGATTTTTTTACCCAGTCCCAAAATGCTGAGCTTTACATTCATTTGTAATCTAGAGGTAAAAATATCAAACCATTATCAACAACAACAGGGATGAAATTTAGGGCTGCATAACAAATCCAGTAACGACGTGGACATAAATAGTGAGTAATTGATACAATCATCGCTTATGTGAATGACGGGTAATTCCAGTTTAAGGGAATTACTGAGCAGTTGAGTGACAGTAATTAACAGTAATTGTATCACGGCAATTGATTAGTCAAACAAACACGTCACTGTTTCACAAATTGAATTTTATTCACACTATCCTATTTGTGTATTATTTACTACCACAACTATGTTGGAAAATATTTTATACGAAAATATTACTAGTGATTACAGTGATACAATGAGACATGATATATATTTTTACACATCTGCAAAATGGGGGTCATTATTTGTTAATGATCATCAAAAAGTAAGTTAGACTGGACAGACAACTATGAATCTACCAAGTTCACTATCCTGTAGTGTACTAGTCTATTCAGAATGTAAGCTTACTGCTACTACAAAATTGATTAAAAATATTTTTTTATTATAAGGCTATTGCACAATACAGACTGCTATACATTACTACCACTATCTACAATATTTTCATATAACATGAAATCGTAGGCTATTGACTAGACGACTAGACCATAATGTACAAAGTACAGTACTTCATGCTCTTTATTCAACTCCAAACAATAAATGAACAGTAGTTATAGTGATCACCTAGTAATCAGTACGTTCAATCAAGAGAAAAGCCAGTAGTTTTTGACGGTCCTTGATCATTGAGCTTTCAATGGTAAGCTATAGAAGCAGCTGATCTTATTACAAAAATATGGTATCTAACTCATCCAAGAATATTTTTTGTCTTCTAGTACTAAAACTGACTTGGGCGTTCTATCAATCCAATCAAACCTAATACATCGGGAACAGGATTTGTCTAGTAATAAAGTCAAAATAATGTTTCCTCCTTTTTTCTTATGACACACTATTGTTAATTTAAGTCAAAGTGTTGGTTTTGTCTTAAGTCCTTCAGTATAAGGTGGTCCAAGCTCATTTAAGTTTTGTGGATGTGCCGGGATCGGAACTCGTCCCTCCTGCGACGAAGTCCGAGACGCTAACCACGAAACAAGCAATACACTCAATTCCCAAGCTTCTTGAATGTAGAAAACAAAAGTTACCCGTGGATAATAATGTAAAATACTGAAAATAAAATCAAACGCTATATCATTTTCTAATAGAATCCAGGAGTAATTACCAGTCTCATGTGTTATTGGGTCGCCAGTAATCGTAAGTCAAACACAGGGTCAGCAAATATGGATCATCCCAATCAACCAGAGTTAAGCGGATCATAGACTTTTACACCAAGCTAGCCGTCTGTGTGAAACCTGAATTTTTCTATCAACATTGTTCTCGTGTGTAAATAAAATGTTGTTTCTTCTACATGCAGTTGACAACTTTCATCATATATGTTAAAGGTATAATTACATTTTTGTACTTTCTAATCTTACACAGTTTCAACACGATGGTTAAATTAATACGACGGATCCTCACAATTAATTCTACTAGCACTTTTATATACAACATTTCAGGAGAGGGCTCTTTTGTAAAATTGTAAAATGCAAATGAGTATAGAAACAACATTGTTAACAGTAGAGGTAACAATATACAATCAACACAACAGGTTTGCCAATACTTACACCGCAGCAGGTGAGAATAAGTGTTGCCAACATTATTGCTGTCCTTGCTGTAATCGTCGCTTATACAGGGTAATATTCCAAATGATCAAACCGAATTCAATTATATTCAGTAAATATGTGTAGCAGCAATTCCTTAAGTGAAATTGTATTTAACTAAATACAATTAAAAATACAACTTACTTAAGTGTATAAAATCACTGCAGTTTGTTTGTGGTTATGATAATATATGTATATAACATTGTCTTAAAGAGGTACTATTTTTTCATTCAGGGATACCAAAGAATAAGTCTTCTTATTCTACATCCAAATTAACTTCAAGTACCAGAGAAGACAGTAATTATTGTTTAATTAAATTATTAGCTTGACCATGTTGTGTAAAATCCAAAATAAAATAGAAATAGAAAAATATATAAATAGAAATGTGCCTTTAATTCCCTTGTACTTAATATAATTATTTTTCAGAACTTCAAACACCAATGATCGTGTTCTAAATTTACGCTACAATATAACTAAGATATTCCTCCATATAGCCTCTCCTCTAGTAAAGATTTGATCAATAGTATAGTTTTTTTTTTTTTTTTTTTTTTTTTTTGAATGATGTAAAGACAAACGTACACCTCATTTGCAAAAGATTATAATCAAATAAACGACTTATAAAATAATAAATTTAAAACATTGACTTCAACAAATCTATTATTTGGCGAATCCCTGCATATGTTTCACAATAGCTAGAGTTTCTCCTTGTACCGTATTCTGAGTACAGAGTACGTAGTACTTTGTTTGCAGTAGGCTTCACTGTGTTTGAAGGGGACATCAGCTGTTTGGTTTGACCAATGTAAACAGGCTTGATAAACACCTGTGTTCAGATCCGTTTGGTTAAATTTGGCCCTACATGTTATTATGTACAAATACATCGCGAATTGTATATTTCACCCAGTAAATGTTTATTTAAATTTCCTTTGAAATAAACTAATTTTTAAAAGAATTTTCCTGTTTACAAATATGTATAATAATAAAACACGTTGTCCAAGCCCATACTTTATTGTCTAATAATATGTAACTAGAACATCTTTTGTGGTAGAATTGCAAATCAATTACTACACCTGGATTATTATTCTTTAATGAAACTGAAATATTTTGTATTTATTTCAATCTCAATGTGCGCTGATTTGAATAATATGTAAATTAGTGTCAAACTGCAACAGTTTTGTCAACGTTTGAAACAGTTATTAATATTTATGTGAAATTTAATTTATTGAAAACCATTTTATTGAAAACTACAAATACTTTATCATTGTGAATATTTTAATAACTGTATATTCAATACATTTCAAATGTCTGTTTTACCAAATTCGTTAACTATTTAAGATTTAAATTTGTTTCCAATTATATTAGTAATTGTTTTTGTTATGTACTTAGTGGTAATGTACTCTCTTAGGTTTGGGTTTTACAAATAAGTCCAAGAACTTTTTGTAACTTTGTCTTCGTTCAAAACTGTACCATTCTATTGCTTTAACATGACAATAACCGTTAATCTTGTTTCGTAAGTTATAACACATGAGAATAAGAGAATCAATACGCAAAAGACAAATAGTTCTCAATGTGGTCATACATAACAATATATTTTTTTACTGTTAGGCCACATGAGAGTATAACAACTATAACAAGAGTTTGTTTTTCTAACCCCGTTAGTTAAAATAGGTACAACATTAAGTAAACATTGATTAGTTTAAGTTTAAATGGAAAGCATAAACTCAGCTAATGAGCTTTGAGTAAACCAATAACACTTGTAATATATTTAACCTGTATTGAAGTATAATGTTTAAACCCTACCACAATAAACCTTGCATATCCTATAATTGATAGTGTATCTAGATTGTGACCAACGGCATCAACCAGCGCGTTGTCAAACACAGGAGGTAAAAACGTTGCGAGGATTGACATGTTATCATTGGAGTGGACCCTTCTCCTATGTGTGGTTTGTAACAACCAACAAATTTCAAAATAATAAATCTTGTTTTATAATATAAGAGGTTTTAAGTGGGTATAAGCTTTATGTTTTATCATAAAATGTTACCTTTAGGGATAAATTGATATTTTTCATCATTCGATCTGTTTCATCTCGTATTTTAGGTGCACTCCACGGGATAGTAAGATAGGCCACTCATTATTAAGGACTAGTCCAGTGGTCGAAAACTCGACCAAAAATATGTAAAGTACAGACATCTCTATGTTCACCCCACGCTGTAAATAAAAATGTGATTTTAATTTCTTTAATTTGATTTAATTTTCTGTTTATATTGCGTTGTTATTTCGTCATCAGCATGGCAACCCGTAATACCATGTTAAACGTTTTTAATTAATTTTGTGTGCCTATTTTTTGCCAATTTCAATTTATTAAGGGGTTATGCACATCTACAGGAAAATATATTTCTAACGGTATATAAAGATTTCCCCTGATATGTACACGAGCTGAGAAAACAGGTTTTAAACATATTATGCGGTATTACAGCTATAACCGACAAAACTGTATAATTGATTCGTTGTATATACGATTAAGAAGTGCAAAGCGTGTGACAAAATGTAGTAACGCACATGGTAGAGGAATGATTTACCTTAATGGGTTATTGCCAATGTAACTGTATTTTATTTTACTCTTTTATTTGTTTAATGCTGATACTGCCCTTAACTAAATATATTCCATGGAGATTGTTAGGGCTAATATTTCTTCTAGATTATCTGCAGACGGTTCTAAAGTTGTCTGTAGTCGTTTTATGTTAACAAATAAACAGTAGAGTACCACAATGACTTGACAAAATATCTATAGATTACATGTTAACATTGAACTTCGGAGTTATGAAAATCCCGTGTGGAGATATAACCATATAATATCAAATTTAATTATTTTATACTAAGAGTTTGTTTCATAACTTACGACAAAATAATACAATTTACAAATGTCACTGGTCGAATCATGCAGCGATAATAAACTGGTATGGCACAACTTTTTCAACATTGTTCAAAAGCTTAAAGATAATCTTTTAAGTTACGTACAGCCAATATGAACACAACTGCCGATTGCAATAAATGATGATTTTATGTCATCAATACAATGAAATCCTATTAATAAATGGCTAATAATGATGATTAATTGCTAGGTGTAACACTGGCGGTTATGACAGGTAATTCCTGTTTAACAGAATTATTGTGTGGTTGAGGGACTGTACAGTAATCGTATCACCATAATTCAATCAATTATGCTACGCAAATACGCCAATGTTATGTAGATGGTCCGTTGTAAATAGAGAATTAAGAAGTATTAGTACATTTGAATACCTACAAAAACATCTGTTAAGAATATTAACATGTTAATAGCAGTAAAATAAAACTAGACCGCTTATGAAACGTGATTTATCAATAAATATAAGAAGAATTTTAGTTTCTAATAGAATCCAGGAGTAATTACCAGTCTCATGTGTTATTGGGTCGCCAGTAATCGCAAGTCAAACACAGGGTCAGCAAATATGGATCAACCCAATCAACCAGAGCTAAGCGGATCATAGACTTTCACACCAAGCTTTGTAGCAAAAACAACCCTCCGTTGGTAAAAAAAAATGCTTATGCAGTATCTTCTATAAGTATAAAAGAGGATGTTTGTATATATATTTGGCAGTGATAAACTCAGACACCGCTGAACCGATTACCACGAAACTTGGTACATACATGTAGAATTTCATGGAATAGGTTTATACACCATCAATTTCGTGATCCGTCTAATCGGCTCCGCCCCAGTGGCTCTGAAGTTCCCCATGTTAACCTTATGAGAAATGGAATTAATGAATCTTAACAGCTGTTTCAATTAAACAAGTTGGTTCAGTTCTATGATGTTCAATAGCATTAAAGTTACAAGGATTACCAACAGGGTGCAGCACTATTATTTCTTTTATTTATGACAACAGCTAATTTGCAACCAAAAGGTGAGTGAGCATAGCGAACGAACTTCAACCTGGAGGCGAGTTAGCGTAGTGAACGAGCTAACCTGAAGGCAAGTGAGCGTAGCGAACGAGCTAACCTGAAGGCAATTGAGCGCAGCGAACGAGCTCCAACCTAAAGGTGAGTGAGCGTAGCGAACGAACTTCAACCAGGACGTGATTGAGCCATGCGAACGAGATCATCTTGAAAATTAAGAAGTTAAACAGGGCAAAGCCCGCGGGTTACAGCTAGTACTATTTATTTTTATCTTACTAATTGTTTGTTCAAATGTCTGACGATAGTTGTTACAACTAGCCATATTAACTTTACATTAATTTCATATTTGTTAGGGTTTGTGTTGGGGTGTGTGTTTGTCACATACATTTGTCCAGAGAGTTACGGGACACCCTGTATAGCTAAAATTATATCTACAAAAAATTTCTTAAGACCAAATATATTTAAATAGGCCTATATTTAAATATATTAAATGACTAATCAACCCACTTGTTAATTTAAAAAAACAAGGTCAAGAATGTTTTTTTTTTATATTAACCTAAAAAATCTGGCCTTTAAGTCTAAAATCAGAAATATATGTTTTTGATCTAATTCATCATAACACATCATATATTTACGACTAATGAAATTACTTTCAGAGGTCACCAAAAAAATCTTTGGGACAAAAAAATTTGCGAACGAAGGACAAAGCATGACGAAGCTATTGGTGAAACATACAGATGTCTGAGATGGACCGAACATTTAATAGGAAGAGAGATATGTGAAGTAAAGTTATGAGAAAACAAATGTAGCAGTGAAAATTGGATAGTGACCCTCTGTACGATCAAAAGAATGGCTGAAACCTGAACTGATAAAAGACGTGTGTCGTGAGAGCCACTTAAGAAGACGCAGAGGATCGAAGGAAGTGGAGGCCTTTATTTGGTAAACCATAATATACTATATAGATCCTCGCGTAAAATAACCATGGGGGCAAGTGAGTAACTCTTAAGATGCTTAATCATAAAACTCCCTGACATAAACTTGTTGTATGTGAATTTTGTATTTCGATCAAATGACTCTACCAAACAATTTTCTTTGTAAATAAGAATGTATCGATAATGAAAGCAGCTATCAAATCAGTAATGAAATATAATGAACAGGGTTGCCAACATAAACCGCAGCAGGTGGGTCTAAGTACTACCAACAATATTGCTGGCCTTTATAATTGTCACATATACTGGTTTTGGTTTCCCAAAATATAGTTTCAGTTTTTGATTGTTTAGTTTTGAATTTAGTTTTATGTCAATGATTATTATGTTGTGTTGCAAATAAATCATTATTAATAAATTATTACATTGTTGACGATTACTATTTTAAAACGTTTTTATTAGCTCGCTTTCTTGTCCGGTACAAATTTTGCGATCAATTTTATACTAACTTCCCGATGAGCTAGAGACTTGAAACTTGAAACATAGCTCACAAATGGAAGACAACGCAATATTATATTATTTAATTTCCATATTTCCCTTGGGCTACGCCCCATGGTCTTGTTTTTATTAACTCGCTTTCTTTCAAATTTTGATACTTCCCGATGAGCTAGAGATTTGAAATTTGAAACATAGTTCACAAATGGACGACAAATAGATGACAATGCAATACTATATCATTTAATTTTCATATTTCCCTTGGGCTACGCCCCATAAGCTTCTTTTTATTAGCTCGCTTTCCTACAAATTATGATATCAATTTCAAACGAAGTTCCTGATGAGCTAGAGACTTGAAATTTGAAACATTGCTCACAAATGGATGACAATGCAATATTATATCATTTAATTTCCATATTTCCCTTGGGCTACGCCCCATGGGCTTGTTTTTATTAACTCGCTTTCTTTCAAATTTTGATACTTCCCGATGAGCTAGAGATTTGAAATTTGAAACATAGCTCACAAATGGACGACAAATAGATGACAATGCAATACTATATCATTTAATTTTCATATTTCCCTTGGGCTACGCCCCATAAGCTTCTTTTTATTAGCTCGCTTTCCTACAAATTTTGATATCAATTTCAAACGAAGTTCCTGATGAGCTAGAGATTTGAAATTTGAAACATTGCTCACAAATGGATGACAATGCAATATTATATCGTTTAATTTTCATATTTCCCTTGGACTACGCCCCATGGGCTTCCAAATTTTTCATGTTTACATTTTGAAAGAATGTAAATATATCAATTAATTAAAGTCAGCTGTAAATACTTAAATTTGACAGTTCAAAAAGCAGAGGTTAAGAGGTACAGGTTCTGCTCCCAACAGATTCTTTATACAAACAAACATTTCAAAATAAAGATAAAAAATCTCATTGCAGATATAAAGGTGTTTGTTAATAATGTCAATTGTTATTTATTTAGTATTCTCCTAGATAAAACATACTCCCTAAGTAGATTTCTCATCCTAATGGACTCTTACCTTTCAAAGCGTTAAAAATCCTACGGTGTGAATAACACAAAGAAGATTATTATTTGTACGCCATAAAATTTGTTTTCGTTGAAGTTAATTTGAAAAAAATAGCATCATTCAGATTTGGACTCTTACCTTTCAAAGCGTTAAAAATCCTACGGTGTGAATAACGCAAAGAAGATTATTATTTGTACGCCATAAAATTTGTTTTCGTTGAAGTTAATTTGAAAAAATAGCATCATTCAGATTTTTGTTGAATATCTGTTTAATAGTTTTCTAAGTAAATCGGTGATGGTTTGTAAATTCAACAAAAGTGCAATTAGTAAAGTTTTATTTTGCTGATGTAAATTTACTAGGATTAATTAGTGAGGAGTTTATTTTCTCTTCTTTTAAAACAAAAATAATGTTAACAATTAGAATTTCTATTGTTCTATTACATATTATAGTAAAATCGACTTGTTTTAGTAAAATAATAATAACAACTCATTGTCTTCAATTACCTTTGAGCTTCAACTTAAAAACTAAACTACAGCTTACGGCTAAGGCTTACCTAAATTAAATGCGGTGGGTTAAATGACACCGGCCGCCCTGTCTATTATACAGGCCGCAGGTGTATGTATAAAGGTGGGGAGGGCAGCAATGTTGTCGTGTACCTACTATATTATGTTATAAACATGCTACCTCGCCCCAGAGTAGCACGGGGTCTATTACAAGGAAGATAGAACTTATATCGGTTTACATACTTGGTCAAAGTAGAAGTATCAATGCAATTCAGTAAACGAGTAAACAATGAAGGAAGTTTTGTTTAAGAAGGGTTGATGACCAATTGGGTTACAAAAACATGTACTTTTAACGTACAAAAAGCAAGGGATCGGCCTGAACAGCTCACTAATTAACTGATCTTATGTGATTTTCCGCTAGCTGGTTAAATGATATAGCTCGTTACTTGGTTCCAATAAGTCCCAAGTTCAAATCCCACTTCCCACGGAGAAGTGGACTCACAGAATCGCTGCCCTGAATTCGTAGTCAAGGCCACGGCCTAGGTAATTATATAGGTATACGTGATCAAAATGTGAGTATTTTATACTATATTTTATAATGTTGTTGCATTTTTTAGGAAAATAAGCAACCATTTTTGATCAAACGAACCAAAAATAACCATACTGGATACATTTCAGATAGTGACACCATGAGGCGAACGCATAATAGTTTAGTGCCGAAGTTCTCTCTCTCTTACTCACTATCGAACCAATTTGGTTGTTTATAAGTTTATACACTTCATTTTTTTTCGCAGCCAAAAGGCTTATGATGTGAGCATGATAAATTAAAATGATTCATGATCAGGCGGTTTCAAACAAGTTAGATATGAAGAGAACGATTAATTTTAGGAGTAATTCATGTTTCGTATTATATGAAAAGCTTTATGTGGTAACTGAGATGGTTTTGTGGCTTATAGATTTGGAATAATTTGTTATTCAATAAAGGGCTCATTAAAAATATAAACTAGGAATTTTAAACTCTTAATTTGTGTGTTAAGACCCTTAGTTAGCAAACCCATAATTTTGTTCAGTCATGGTCATGTTCAGTCTCTTAAATAACGATTTTTTTTACTTAGAATTTATGTTCCTGTGAATGTAAAGTTAATTACTGTATTTCAAACGTGAAAACAAAATGAAGTAAATCTTTATAATGAGAGACAGAATTACATAGATAGTCCCCCAGCTAAATAAAGAACCATCGATATACAATGCCACATATACTCTGCTGTAACACTTTGATATTTATTTTAAGTCACATACATGTTTATGGCAAACAAAAAAACTGCGAATGAAATTTTCCGTAGAATACTATGCTACATTTTCTATACTATGAAATAAATCAAGATATATTGAGATAGTTTTCATACAAATGCAAATTAAACATGATTCAAACGTTCTACTACACTTTTCCTCAATATTAATTCCAGGAAACGGAATTACTGACTGTGACGGATCCTTTGACGTTTCTCATATCAAATTAACATGTGACGTTTGAAATCCCCGTGCATCGATAATCATGTTTCCTGCAGCCAGTAATTATAATGGTTTGTTGGATATTCACTAGAGAATATTAATTGATTGTTTATTTTATTTGGACAGCCAACCATATTGTCCAATATTAATATCATGCAGATGAGATAGTTCCGAATTTGCGACCTGTGATTCAACAATTTCAATAACATCATATGTTTACTTAGTTATAAATATTTCATCACAGTAGAATATTATATTTTTATTGAGAGAGACAATAATTAACTATTTTCAAAAGTATTGAAATATTACTATTTGATCAAAATTAGTTTTTGATACCTAGATCTAAACTTGTTTACTTTACAAATCAAAACAGTTAAATTATTATACCACGGTATAGCTTTATGTTAATTGTTGTTATAATGCATTCACACAGTTATAAGACTATAAATATAATAATATTTATGATTTACGCCTGCAATTTTCTTCAACTATTTATTGTGTTTACTGTGGTAATGTTGGTCCTATCTTTTGGATCAAAATATTGAAATTTTTTAGATGATATTTTTCCATTAAAAAAACGTTACTTCTGATGAATTTTCTGAATCATCCTTTATTTGATTTATTTAAAAAAAAAGTACATTGGCAGTTTCAATTATAATTTTACTGTTGTTTAATTTTCTTGTTCATAATATTATTATTAATGTTCTATTCTGTAGTATCTTACAAGTAAAATACAAGCTTTAAAAATTATATTTTTTACGCCATACGTTGTGAACTAAAATTTGTATATTTTCTTCTAATCGATTATTGCTAATCGATTGATTAAATAAGTTGACAACGTCACTTAGGGATATACCATCATTAGCACGTAGGTACATATCAGTATGCCTAATCTTCATCACACACTAAGCGTTAACTAATAGCCGAGAGCCTTAACTACATCAATTATTGGTTGATTACTAAAGTTCTGGAACTAGCCTTCCCTCCGTGCCGTGCAGTATCAGAGTTTGGAAGATCACAAATCAAATAGTTGTTGGTATAGATTAAGTGATATTAGTACAGTACACACATCAAACAACTTAAGTTGCTTAGTTCATTGTTTGCTCGTGAGTGCGTAGTCCTTAAAAATGCTTTGTCATCCCTCTGTTCAGACATTCAATAATTTTCCTCAAAAGTTCTTTTGAGTGAACGTTTTTAGAAAGAAATTATATGATATAACCCTAACATTTAACATTTGACTTTAATTTTTGTAATACTAATTTTAAAAAAACGACAAAAAAATTCCAACATATATTTTCATGGCTGTAAAAATATTGAATATGCACAGATAGTATCCCTAAAATATAAGGTTTAGAAATGTATAAAAAAGATCAATCAAGTCTTAAAATTACATTTACAACATGGGGTTTTGGAAATCAATTTTAAAACTGGATCACTATATTAAAAATAGTATTATTAAAAAATAATTTATATCTTAAATGAAAATTTTAAAATAGGCGAAGTCCCCGGTTTATGGCATTTTCTAAATGTTATAGTTTCTGATATGCCAAAAGTGGCACAAATAAGTTGTTATACTCATTTCGGCATTTTCTAGCTAACAACATATAAAATTGCATTAAACAGGTTTCTGTACAGTACCATATTTACTGTACTCATCTCAATTTCATTTTAAAACCAATGTATTGTCAGAATTTATATAAATTGTTTAGCTATTATCTTGTAACTATAAAATTAGCTCTAAAATTTAGTTATGCTATTGAAGTTTAGTTCAAATTTTTACCCTCTATACGAAAATAATAACTATTAGGAACTAATTCAGGGTAAACCCAATAAAAAGGCCCATATAAGTTATTACTGTACAAAATGTTTTAGATAAACATAAATGTTTGTTGAAATAACAAGATCCTTTTCCAGCCAAGCTGCCCACTCAGCAAATGCGCGGTTGTTTTATTTATTCATTTTTGGGTTTTTCTTATTTTATGTGTTTTGGTAGAGTGGTTTTAGTTAGTGAAATAAATATTTAAAATCTATTTACATTTGGACCCAAGCCTTCAGTAAATTTGCTGCAGAAATTAATAACAGTATGTGGCTGTATTAGTAACATATCATGAAACTCTATAAAATAAAACAAGGAAATGTCTTAGAGCTAAGCAATAAATATACCATCTGAAACCCCTATTTTGTTCAAAATTAGAATAACATGTTTTATTTCTTTATGTTACATGGATTTAACTAGAACTTTTTAAGGAGATCTACCTCCTCTAGCCTTTTTTGATAATATTACAATCCAATATTTGTTTTTTACCCTTCTACACTATAAACAAGATGATTTATAGAAATAAAAATAAATAAATATGGGCAATTTTCCTGTTTTTTGTGCTATTTTTGTGATATATTACATTTAAAATAACTTTTTTTATTTTTCAAATAATTCAAATGATTTTGTTGTTATTTTATACGTGAAAAAAAAACAACTTTTGTCGCATGGAAACTATTCTAGCTCACATACAAAATTCACCTAATTATAAAAAAATTGTTTTTAAAAATTAAAAAAAATATCTAAACTAAAAAAATATTAGTTTTGCTTGTAGGGGGGTTTCCATGCGCTAAAAGTTTATAAATACTATCGAGATTAAGTGGTAAAAATTTTAAGACTACCTAGTCTGGTTCAAAAGTTAATCAAACGTGTATGTAGTAAAACATGGAAAAATTAGTTTGCGGAAAATATGCGTTTAAGTTATAGCGTTTAAGCTTATCGCGAAGCGCGTGGTTCTATGAAAACATCCAAAAATATTAGAAATAATGCTCGAAATGGCTTTATATTTTGCAGACACAATTCTTAGAACATGTACAATTTATTGGAATCAAAAACAAAAAATCGCCACAAATTTACAAAACTGACTTAAGCGGGAGGCGGATCCCCTTAATCATACATCGAATGCACATTAACGTATTTCATAGTAACCTTTTATCCATAGTAAGCATTTTAAATCCATAAAATTAAATGTTATTCCACCAATAAGTTACTCAACAGATAGGCAATCGTATGTTAAGTTCAGTGAACCCTGCTGTTTGGCTTACACAGATATCTACGAAGCACTGACTTTTACGTCATTGACAACACAGTACATCGCTTTACAGTCCTACTGACAGATAAGCGAGTTGATACGGTATAAGCATGCTGAATCATTGTTCAATTCCAATCTCATCTCTTGCTATCGCCATGCATTACATTCGATTGATTCACAAACCTGTGTATTGCCGCAACGCCCGCTCTGCTGGCAAATATTGATACCGAATGCACCAAACTCTTTTGTGTACACTTTTATTTGTTTGTTTTGTTTTGATTTTTTGTTTTGATTTGTTTTGAAATGATTTACTGTATTTTTTCAATTAAATTGTTCATATTAGTTAGGTACTATTAGCTGCTATTAGGCTGAATAAAACGTCAAGATGCACACATCTAAAATCACATCTAATATTGTTCTAAGTAAGTATACAGAGATATCCTTTTGGTGGTCGTGCAAAATTAGCGGTAAGTTTCATTGCATGATTTTGAATATAAGTATTCCCCAAAAAATGGGGGATTTTGGGGGCAACTCAAAATTTTAAATGTAAACCCCCTTAAGTGACACCTTATTTTGAAGTGTTTACAAAAGCTTAAATAATGGTGAAACCCACAGATCGCTAGGGTGTCTCTTCTCTATCCAAAATTTTAGCCAATATTACCATGGAGTTTTTCTTATCTTTTTAATCTGTAGACTTCAATACTTCAATGTGCACAATGTGTGTTGTACAATGTGTACAATGTGTTTAATGTGTAGATGGGCATTACATTTTTTTCAATACATTTCTGATAGAGAAGAGATAGCAAAGTGGTGTTCACTATTCATAGGTGACTCACATCAACTACGGTTTTGATTTAAAAACTGGCGACAACTAAACATGGGGAGAGACCGTTGACGTTTTCGATAAGCCTAACCAACAACTAGCTGGTCTGACCGTTGAACAGCTGTAGCTCTCAATTACTGGATGATCACGTGATCTTCCCACGTGACAAAACAGCTGTGGCATGTGTTATCCCCTCCATTGAAAATCCATGGACCGGTCTAGTCTAAGTGGCAGACGTCAAGTTGATCTCATCCCGAACACTCACTCAGGTATGTGTGGTTTTCTTCAGTTTCTATCATTTCCTGCCATTTTTCTACAAAAAGACGTAGCCAAACCTTTAAAAGCTTTTTAGTACGATTGTTAATTAAATTAAAAACTTTACTATTTTTGACACATTGCCGCAAACCCAAACTCAAACGGACAGCCGTGTAAAAATTGGCAGCCGTTTGAATATTTCTTGAATCTGCCATTTTGAATCTTTGAACCGCTGTCATTTTTTACTCAGTTTTTCAGTTTTTCTCTTGAGCTTAAATTTGGGGCGTTGTATTCTACTAATAAAAATCTTTAATTTTATGTGCATACCGGCCTATGCTTAATTTTATGATTTTATTCCGAATTCTAGCGGGTGCCCCCTGAGGATTGTATAATGACATTGTATTTCCAGTAAATCTTTGAACAGTTGTAATTTTTGACTCGTTTGTCCGTTTGAGTTATGGTTTGCGGCAACGTGACCTATGGGCTTAAATTTTATACGAAACTCGACCTATCCTGCTATGAATTTTGTCCGAATCCTCATGGACCGCCCCCTTAAGGGATAAAAAAGTGATAAAAGCTTAAAAGAGTAGACATTTATGACTATTATTTATACCAAGTCTCATTACTTTCTCTATAATAGTAAAAAAAAAATATTACACCGTTTCACGATTTTACAATCACACTGTATATTGTTTATTTTTGTTTGACTTTTTAAGATCTTTAAGTTTGTTATCATTATGACTCTTAGACTTAAAATGTACTGCTGGCTTTCCAGTCACTTCAAACTCTACTTTGTTTACAAACGCCCGGTGATTACATTTTAACCTTATCTTTAGCTAGCGTCATTGATTAAATTTTAATTAATCACCCAAACCTGTTTGCCGCATCGTTCGCACTTTGGTCAGATATTGCTACCGAATGTACCTACCACTTTTTTGTAATGTATAATTTCATTTGTTTATTTTTTTGTATAGGATTAAATAGCAATTGTCCGTTGTATACATCCATTAAATAAGCATGTGGGCCAAAAACCTGTCATTTAAAAAGAAGATGGATTGGCAAATCCAAACTTTCTTATGTAGTCTACAGCTTAACTCAAACGCGTTATTATAGGTTTATATGTGTTATTATATTTGACAATATAATAACACATAGTGGAGCATATCAGCCCTACTTTTTGGCACGAATAGCCTCTTCCAGTGCATCTTTTGTGAGAGCCGATAGAAATATAACTAACCTGGTCCTCCCAAAAAATCCAAAATGTGATGATATTTTATAAAGTTTTTTTTCTTCTTTGTGCACAGTACATGTTATATACATTTTATGTAACCTTATGATAAATAGGTAGATGTACTGAATAAAAATTCGTTTGTTTTAACATGACTTTGTATCCTTGCCAAATATAATAACACATAACACGTTTGAAATAGGCTATAGACTATAAAAAAAAGTCTTGATTTGCAATTTTTTTATCTTTAAATGGCAAGTTTTTTGCCTAAATTAACGATAAATAAATTCACCACGACATTATTTTTCATTACTGACGTTAGTGACGTTGTAGGATCTTAATCCAGTATTAAAGATGACATTTTGCTTATAATATAATTAACTCTAGACTCTAAGTTTTTTTTTTTTTTAATTTTCCAAAATGATAAATTCTCTATCTTGAAGTATATAATTATAAATGGATACATAACTTTAACTCATACAAATTTGAGGAAATTTAATTTATTTCAAAGCAGGTATATAAGAACGCTTCCTTTCGTTCAATTCACAGTTACAGTACACTTTTGGAGATTTAAAAAGTACAAGAAAATCATTATGATGTACTACATTTTTTTCTTATTACACTGAATTGTTTTGGATTGTATAAGCGAATATCCATAGAGAATAATTCCTATAGTCCGTTTGGCCTGATTTTTGTTTAGATTTTATACGTATGGTTGGTTCCAAACTGCCAAGTGACTTCATTGCATAGCTAAATGCTACTATAGTCCTCGCCACCCTAACTTCTTTGGCTGCCTCAAGTTAGGGTGGCGAGGACTAAAGTAATTTGTGGGATTAGAACCTAGAGCTTCCAGAGAGAAGTCCTGCACTCTTAACCACTACTTCAGTCGTCATTTTTTTATAATTTAGTGTCCAACATGGAATAAACAACGTTATTTGTGTTATGTCCCTAGAACAATGGTGGGATGGATCAGCCAAGTTCTTATCGCCGTAGTTGTCTTAGTTACTCTGCCATTCATTCTGAGAAAACTGCTAGCTCTTCACAGATACAAACAGATGATAGACAAGCTTCCAGGACCCAAGCCAAAGTATAAAATGAGCGCAGCGATGGAGTACAACGTTCCTAGAGAGTGTAAGTTGATTCAATTGTAATAATTAAAGTAAAGATTAGAACACGGAGGCTATGTTACAACTAGTTTTGATGTAGAAGTTCTACTTTGGGAAGTATTAGTCTGTACTTCAGTCAATTGAGTCACTAAAAGTACCATTGTGTAAATGTTCTTTTTTCAGCTTTACCGTGACTGCTAAATGACATTGTTATTTTATTTTTCTAAATGGTCGTTGGCCTCTTTTTACCCTTCATTTGTCCGTCCACTTAGGTACAATACCTTACTACTTATACTTTAGGTTCAATACTTTAAGTACAATAGTACCTTAACCTCGACAATCAAAGAGAAAGCTTACTTTTGCCTGCAAACTATTCGATATAGTCGCCATATTGTATGGTAAAAAGTTACACCATTTTGAGCGTTGGGTTTAGGGAGAGAGGGGGTTACAGTTGAAAAAATTGTAGGATTTGTGTTTTTATTTTTTAAAGCCATGAAAAGCTTAGTGCAAAATAGATTGTTTCAAAAATTATCTACGATAAATTTCAAACGAGAATGGTAAGTTACTCATAATAATCTTGAAAAAGTTAATGGTTAGTTACTAAAGCCATTGACTATACAGAGGGAAATGCTTGCGCTAAACCACATGGTTTTCGATATATTTAATAAAATAATTTTTTCTGCTTTACCCCCCCCCCCCCCCTCTAACCCGACACTTAAAATAGTATTACCTAAAATACGGGGACTGTTTTGAACAGTTTGGAGGCAAAAGTAAGCTTTCACTGTGGACGTTAAGGCTAGGCCGTTTTATTAGCTAACTGTACCGTACAATATGACCAATGCTAGGATATATCAAGCAAAGCAACGGGTAAGCCGGCAAAGTATAAGAATGGGTAAAAATAATAAATACTAAGTTAGATGAACCAGGATGCCAATCCATCAATCGCTGCCTCCAATTCGTAATCCGTCGCGTTACTATGAGCCATAATTGAGGATTAATCATCGTTTGAAATTAAAATGAGCAGCCATCAAATAGAGGTTTTCCACGTGCCTTTTTTAAGGGACTGCCTCGTAGCTTTATCTAGGATATGTGTTGTGCATTGAGAGATCGTCTAAATTTCAAGGATCAAACTATAAATGGGATAGCTAGCCACTTGAACGTCAATAGAAGGTGTGGTTTTGTAGGATAACAAGTCTGCTTTTGACATTGAGTTAAAGTTGAATTTTATTTTTAGTGGATTGAATCAAGTATTTAATGTTTTTGCTGCATAAATAGCAATCATTTGGAGAAAATTTGCCATGGATAAACGTGTGATATCCGTAGACAGGCAAAGCTACTCGTTCAAAGCTAAGAACTACAAGTCTTTATAGTCAGAGTAATTTTTTAAATGTAAATTTGAAAGAAAACTGATACCGTAACCAAAATTTACCAAGCTT
The DNA here is from genome assembly GCF_028750875.1 of Macrosteles quadrilineatus. Taxonomy (NCBI): domain Eukaryota; kingdom Metazoa; phylum Arthropoda; class Insecta; order Hemiptera; family Cicadellidae; genus Macrosteles; species Macrosteles quadrilineatus. Next base: position 65,351,698 of record NW_026542597.1, read on the forward strand.
TTGGAAATCACTATACTACCTTGCCGAGTTATGTATAAATAGCTATTTGTATATTGACTGTTTGTGCTCGTAATACAGACAAGTTTTTTCCTACCAACATAATTAACTCATCATAACACACAGATTAACTTTTTAGGTGTAAAGAAAATGTCATTTGTTTGCTTTTTTAGGTTATGTTATTTTGTTTACCAAAAGCTATTGTTTTTATAGATATACGCCAACAATAAAATCAGTTGATTTACTAGTTTAGCGAGCGGGAATGAGCTGTTTTGCGTACTATTTACAGGTGTGGCAATTTGATCATTTCCATACAGTGGTAGATTAATGATAGTTTGACCTTTAAATTGTTGGTGTTTTTTTTAACGCAAGTGGTTTATTTTATTTAATAGTTTTTAAGTTACTCATAATGTCTTTAGATTTCGATATCGTGTACATGCACATAGACAAGATCTTATTTTCTTTACCACTTCAAAATACCATATTGGATTCCTCTGTACACTTTAATTTAGCATTACTTTTTATTTGCAACACGAATTAAATAGCCGATTTGCAAACTATGGAAACGTAGGAAAGTCGATAGAACACCACCAAGCAGAAGAAATAGAAATTATTTTTTTTTAATCGTTATTATGGACAACCTAATGCGGCTATGAGTTGGAAATATTTGTAGAAAACACAAAAACAGGATCAGCTTTTGAAAAATGATAAGATGTTTACTAGAAATGTTGATTATATCGATCTGTTATGTACATCGTGAGTATTTCCATAATCTTTGAGTCTACTGTTCTAAAGTCATCGGAAATTAATTATTACTGTTATTCTTTTTAAAATAACGCATGTAATACTTCGCAATTGCTCGACCTCAAACAATAGGTACACCAGTAATAATTAATTTTTTATGATTTCAGACCTATTTCAAGTATTCGATAAGTTCTTCGGTACATACGGATCAATCGTCCAGGTGTGGAACTTGGTCTACTTTAGTGCAGATGTTTACATGTGTAAGCCGGAGGACGTGGAGGTAAGAACACATAAATAACCTTACTTGTTCTTAGTTATAACTGTTCAAAACCGTAATTATTGAAAGTAATTGATGTTAACGATAAGCTTACACATCTAGTCATCACTTTTAACATGAATCTAGAACAATAAAGCAGAGTATTAACCTAATGGTTAAAATTATACGTTTTAGAAAATTGTTGGTCATTAGATCGAAACTTTTATTGTAAATCTCTCTACGCACAAACTCATATAAAACGTTCCAACGTTGAGTAAATTACAGCTTATCATCTAGCTATGATGTAGTAAGCTTGTTATAGATGTTAACGCGTAATTACATAACAAGTTTGAAGGTCTAAAGTCATTTTACACCGGAGTTTGTGATATGTATTTCAACTTAAGTTTACAACGCAAACAATTTTTTTTCCTAAATGTTTTAACAGTTTTTCGGTGTCTACAGCCTAAATAAACTGTACTGTTCAATGGTAAAGTGAAGTCACTGTTTTATAATGACATCAATGACCCATTATAAACCTATGAATGTAAAAACCAAGCAAGATTAACCAAAATACGTTCTATAGTCCAATAAATCATGTGTAAATATGAAAATCTTAAATTGTGTTAGTATGATATGCAATTTGTAGTGCTCAGTGGTATTTTTGCAACACCTTTTATCGGGACGAAAAGTACTTGAATAAACCAACTTTAATTTTAGGTACTTCTCAACAGTATAAAGCACATAAAGAAGAGCACGGCCTACGAAAGGATGGAGTCTTGGCTGGGAACGGGATTATTGACTAGTTCAGGTAAAGATAATCCATAAAAGCCTTCCATTTATTCTAAGGGTTAAGTATTTCTTTTGCTATAATTGCCGTAAATTTGTGTAGAACAATTGTTATTCCTTTGAGTATATTTTGTTATAATTGTTTTTGTTTTTTAAGATAAATTCATATCTTACTTTTTTGGTTGCGTATATTTGTGTTAGTATTGAGCGCTAAAATACCCCACCTCTAATTGTTCTTTTGGCCCTATTTAGCTGAAAAGCAGAATAAACCGTTGACAATGCATAGGAAAAATGTGAGCTTACTTCTGATGATGGCAGTAAAATTATTCAACTTTTTGGCCTGGCTTCTAAAGACCTGGTAGTAATTTTTAGGTGAATTTAACAGTTTAACACAATGTGGTCTTTCCTGGATGAGCAGTTTCTCATTTTAAGCTCATAAACTACTATTTTAAATTTTAATTTTTTTGCATGAAACAATAGTTTTTGTCAAATATTATTTTAGGTCGTTTTTGTGCTATACCTGTCTCTTTAACTTCTTTGTACTAAGATTTAAGAACAATACCAGTCAGTACTAATATAATTAGTACTTTAGTTAAACACGTTTACACTTCGTCAACATGATTCAGCGACTTCACTGCTAGATGCTTGGCACTTGTACAGCAGAGGAGGTAGTGACTTACTGCATTTTAAGTGGGCTAACTTAATGCGCCGCGACAAAATCATGCGCTGTTTGCTAATTTGACTTTTGTTCATAGTTAACGCTAGTGACATTTTTAAGTTTGTGTAGGAATGGTCCACCCCCTAGTCTTACTGTTATGGTCAACCTTTTGCTAGACAACAACAGTCATGGATACGACAATGACAAATTAAATATTTAACTAAGATTGACAACACTTAATATCATAGCCAAGAAACCTTCAGATTAGACGAACAAACATATTAAAAAAACACAAAAAAATAAAAACAATAAAATAAAAAACAAACATTTAATAAAAACATAGCTATAGATTGTCTCACTGGGCTTAATTTACGAAAAAATATGCTTCCTTTTATTGCCCCCGTCCGTCTGTAGTCCATGTTTTCATCTCAGTAAAGCTGCAGACTACTCACAAGTACTACATTTTCAATTATTATAACATGTCAAAATGAAAAAAAAAATAATTTAACACAACACAAGACGTAAAAAGAACAAGTATATGTGAGGTCAGTAGTTTTTACACATAGTAATTAGTCATGGATACTCTTGTAGTGTCTTGTAATGTCTTACGAGAAAGAAACACAATTTTAAAAAAGTAAGATGAACTCTAATAATGTCACGGTTTTGCAATTCCAGCACATCATTTGGTTTACCTTATATCATTTCCTTTCTATATGCATTTTTATTGGCTGATAAGCTCGTGTGTAGATTATGGGTTGTATAAAGCCATGAAATAGATAACTAAACACAAATTTATTCATTCAGTCTATGAAGTTCATTTATTCCATGACCGATATTAAAAAGTAAATAACACAGAAATAAGCCGTATAGTTTTTTTTTGTGCTTGTAAACAGCTAAAATACACAAGTAAATTAAAATGGTAAACTGTGCATTTTTCCTAAATATATTTTTTTAACACAAAAATTCCTACTTAGAAATCCCAGTTCTGAAGATTTAAATTATGATTCAGTGGACTAATGAAACTTAGTTTAGACTTAATGAAAATTCCTGTGTTGTAGGAACAAAGTGGCATCTCCATCGAAAACTCATCACTCCAGCTTTTCACTTTAATATCCTTGAAGATTTTCTTCAAGTTTTTGTGGAGAGGTCGAAGATATTTGTGAAAAAATTGCACAAACTTTCTCAAGAGTCAGAAGTGGACTTGATGCCGTTAATATCTAGATGTACATTGGATATCGTGTGTGGTAAGTTAATTTGTTCACCATGGTTTAGTAACAAAACTATCATTAGGTAGATTTAAACAAAGTTAAATATTTTGTACATTTTAAGTAAAGTATTGATATCGTGCAATTTAATTATTTGTTCTGTTATGTTGGATGGATTACAACTTTAACCTATGGAAACATTTGCTAAATGTTCTCTTTTTAAATTTCTTTATTTATAATTGATTGAAATAGATTCAGGAGGTTCTTAATATTTAAACCTTTACCATTTTTACCAGCCCAGTGTTACTTTTTAGAAACCTGCTTTTAGGAATGTCTTATGGTCTTCAATTCGCCCATATGGAGAAAACTTGGAGGCAATCCTGTCGATAACGTGGGAACTAATAATTTTAAGTGGATGCCTGTGCGCGAACCCAAGATCCAAGACCTTTGGTTTCCCACATCGATGTATAATATCTCTGTTCAGTGTTCACATTAGCCAACACCACCAACCAGGTATCTACTCGCCTATTAGACTTTTTTTTCTTAAGACGCTAGGCACGAGCCTGGGATTGTTTTTCACATTACTTCAGGCTAGACCTAGGGGTAGCGGCATTATCACTTTGAAAAAATCCATTGGTGACTTGGCGGGGATCGAACCCGGGACCTCAGGGACTGACGTCCCGCGCTCTAACCACTACGCCAGCTCGCTCCCCGCCTATTAGACAATAGAAATATATGTATTTTTGTAAATATGTTAATGTATGTTTTAATTATGTGTGTGTAATTTTCATTTTCTATTATATTCCAGAAACTGCAATGGGAACTACGTTTAATATTCAAGAGAGTGCGGAACATGAAAACTATGTTTCTACAGTGTATGAGTAAGTCACTATGTTTAACTAATATAATTTATAGGATGGACATTATACTTCATTTAAACTATCAAAGTTCACTTGCTTGTGCAACTTGCACTTGCATGTTGAAGTTTGAACATTGAACACAGAGAAATAATTTAATCTGTTTTAAATAGTTCTATAAAGTATTTTCATACCTAAACAAGCTACACTTTAAAAGGTCATGCAATATAAATATCAGTTCAAGTCGATTTATATTTTACAAAACAATTGAATTATTGAGTTTTGGTATACTTTAATGTTCAACACAAGGAATGGTAGTAAGGGAGAGTGATGTTTTATTTTTTTTTTTATTAGAACCATTATTAAAGAGATATTTTATGTATGTGATTCATGGACCCTTAACATTTTTATGATACATCATTGAGTAGTAGCCACGGTAGGCACCTGGGAAAGGTCACTCTGCTTTAAAAAATCCTATTTCTTTAATAGGCAGCCATGTGTTTTTCCAAAACACTGGTAAGCATTCCCGCACTAGAATATTTACGACTACACCGACTATTCAACTGCTCAACAGGACCTCTGCTAAAGTAAATTCAGTATGTTATTGCTTGATTGTTTTGTCAGAGTGAACGAGTTGATAACATACAGAGAGTATCGTCCTTGGCTGTACCCAGACTCAGTCTACTACAGGACTGCTGCAGGAAAACGTTACATGCAGTGCTTGCAGAAACTGCACAGCTTTACTGAGAACGTAAGTTCAAAACTGAAATAATAAGCCCCTTCTTCTACAGGGTGAATAAAAAGTCATGAACCCCCCCACCCCGCATCTAATATTTTTCTAATGAAATATACAAAGATATCCTTTTGTTGGTCCTACAAAGTTTCATTTTATGATTTTGGGAATTTTGAGGTTTCCCAAAAAATTGAGGATTTTGGGGGTAACTAAAAATTGTTAAATGTTAAGCCCCTTCAAGTGACACCTCATTTTGAAGAGTTTACAAAATCTTAAAGAATGGTGAAACCAGAGTTTGATATATCTAAAATGGTAGCCCGTCAAATGTATGGAAGTCAACACATTAAAAAGATAATAAAAATCAATGTAATGGTAAAATTGTGTTACATAGTCAAGATTTTATGCACAAGCAAACTAATAAAGAATAATTTGTAATTCATCATTACATTGTTTACTACGGCAAAAGAATGTTAACTATGCGAAAGTAATGTTATATAACTATCTTTTATGGATTTTGCCGACGTAAACTAACCAAGACTTGTTATTGTTTTGTCAACTGTTTTAACTTTCAACAACCAAAACTGTACAACTAATGTAAATTTTAACTTTAAATTGAAGTTTTATCCTGAAAAATACTATGAGCTTTGTAATGTTCAGAAAATAATTAGTCTTTGTAGTGTAGCGAAAAGTAACGTTTATAACACGAGAGAAAAAGTGAGTCTTGAGTCTATAGAGTTTTTTTAGCAAAGCAGTTTTGAACGTTTAATTTTTGCTACACTACAAAGATACTAGTTAGGATTTGGGTTAGTTACCGGTACGTAATTTGCTTATGATTATGATCCACACTGTTTTCTATTATAATATTTGTGTGTAAAACCTGGTTTCTTCAGAGCCCGCTATGCATTATTGTGACACACTGTATATATATTTCTTTGTAGGTAATACGAGAAAGAAAAGAACACAGAAAAAATGGACAACAGAAGATTAAAGATGATAAAATGAATGAAGACATTCCAGGTGAGTTTAACAAAAAGTACATCTCTTAAACTTAAATTACTGCTGCAAACTGTTCTCAAATAAGTTTATGTTATAAGAGCTATTCTTTACAAGCACAGCATGTCATGCAGAATAATAGGGTTTAAGTTTTGACAAATAAACCTAACTCTGTCGCCAGGGTATAAGAGAAGACTGGCTCTTCTAGATCTGCTGTTGGAGACTTGTGAAACAATGACTCACCCTCTCACAGACTTGGAGATCAGAGAGGAAGTGGACACCTTCATGTTTGAGGTGAACATTTCAATAAATAACTTCCTGTAACTTAATCCAATTCTAAAATATTAACAGTTTGCAGCTTGCAAGGCTAATCTGTTCCCTCACAAATAACTTTTGACAAGTTGTTATAGCCCTATAACCATTGAAATCACTAGTTCATGCAGCAGAAAAAGTATTCAATTTCACCAATAACAACTTTTGCAATTTAAAAAAATCACGTTGTTTTATTGTTGATAGAAAAAATTTTGTGGTTTAACGATTTTAAAAAGAAATTAACTTAGACTGTAAAACCCACAGACGTTTGGTTCGTCATGAGAAGCCTGCAGAAAAATTGTTTTTTTTATATTGGATTTAAAAAATATATACTAATGAAAATCAAGCTTACTCATTAGGTTCGCTTGTAATCAAAGTGCACATGTGGGTGGATAAATTAAACCTATTGGAATTTGTAATCATTTCATTATATTATGACTGAACTCGGTTAACTTCTTTACCTTTTTATCATAGAGTCAAATAGTTTGTATTCAATAATTAAAGGCTTTGTAGCTTATACACAAACATACGAGTTTGTTATAAATATTAAACAACAACAAGAATCAACAACAACAACAACAAGAATCAAGAACAAAATTGAATAGTCTTAAGCTTCGTAAATGCAACACAGTTGTTTAAAATTGATATCAAGTAAGTTCATTTATCTAAAGTCATTTATCTATAAGTTTTTTTTTTTTTTATCTAAAGATACTTTTAAATACTAAAAAATATATTTTATTTATTTTTCAGGGTCATGATACAACAGCAATGGCTATAGTGTGGACCTTATACCTGCTGGGAAAACACCCTGACATCCAGGTATGGACATTAAAATTGAGAGAAAAATCTCTGACAAACAATAATATATTATTTTTCTAAACAAATATGGCTGATTCCAAAGGTTTTTCGGATTGGTTTTAGCTAGCCTACTTGAAAATTTAGATTACCTGAGGTAATACAAGTAAATACACTAGGACTTCTTCAGGGAGGATACAGATGCTAAGGTCTATCAGTCTACTTTCTGGAGAATTTCATTTTTTGTTGTGGTGTTTCCAGACCAGTTGTTTGACAATTAAAAAGGTTAAAATACTGTTGTTGCATCTTGATTCAAGTCTCAATGGAATGCACATCTGGGCTCTTCATGCTGATGCGTCTTCATTCAAGTTTCGTCCTCCATGGAATGCACATTTTGGCTCTTCAGCCATCATCAGATCGTCGTATTATAACTTATCTTGCCCAAAAGTGTGTTTTTTTTTTGTTTTTTTAACAAACCACATTAACACATAGTATGTGACATAAAACACTAACACCATTTAAAAACTTAATCTTAAACGGTTAGTCGTTGTTTTATGTGATGTTCATGAGTTTTGATTCAAAATTTTGACTCACTTCTTTAGCCAAGTAATTTCTTATTCAACAATCTGATAATAGCTGAAGAGCCGAAATACTCATAATCTCAGGACAAGGCTTTGGTCATAAGGTGACAACAGGTCTTTTAACCTTATTTGTCTCTGGATGATTATTTTCTTATACAGTATTAGGACGAGAAATCTGTAGTAAGTTTTGTGGCCTTTTTATTGAGTATTTATTAGCCCAAATCTCTCTCTTCCCCAAGCAAAAATGCTTAACAAAATATGCCTAAGCAAATAATTGCTAAATTTTACATTATTATTTTATTTTACTATCAAACAAGCACCGTTAAGGTTCCGCGTTTGTAAACTAATCTGAAACAATAAACATTTGTTTAAAAATTCCCCAGGAAAAGGTAGCTGAGGAGTTAGATCATGTCCTGGAAGGTACTGAGCGAAGCTTTACTTATGATGACTTGAGTAACATGAAGTATTTGGAAAGAGTTATCAAGGAGGCACAGAGGCTCTACCCCAGTGTACCGATGATAGCTCGCTGGCTAGATGAGGATCTAGAGTTGCGTGAGTTGTTCATATAGAGGTTAAGTAGTTGATATATAGAGTCTAGTAGTTGATATAGGGGGAGCGAGTTGGTCTAGTGGTTAGAGTGCGGGACTTCGGTTCCTGGGGTCCCAAGTTCAAATCCCGCCAAATCACCAATGGATTTTATAAGTGATGATTCCGTAACCCCCTGGGTCTTGCCTGAGGTAATGTGAAAAATAATTCCGCGCTCATGCCTAGTGTCCTAGGACAAAAAAAGTAGTTGGTATAGAGGTGAGTTGTTGATATAGAAGTGAGTAGTTGATATAGAGGTGAGTTGTTGATATAGAAGTGAGTAGTTGATATAGATGTGATTATTAGTTGATATAGATATTAGTTGATATGGATGTAATTAGTTGGTATAGAAGTGAGTTGTTAAAGTAGTCATGATAGCATGGATATGAGATGATGACATAAGTGTGATGGCTTGGTGGTAAGTATTTGACAAAGGCATTGTAGTAGATGTGTAGTTAACATGGATGTTGTTCAAATAAAGATGAGTTGTTTGTATAGAGCTAAGCAGTGGCGGTTCTAGGCTAAGGACTTTGTCAAGAGGGGGGCTACCAGGGTGCTCCACACCACAGAGTGGGGTTTGGGGGGTCCTACCCCGGAACATTTGCTATTTTTAAAGCCATTTTCAAGGTCTATAACTGTGTCCAAAAACCTCCGTAATGGTTTTATAACTTAATGTAGGTATGTTTAAATTTATACTAACAAAATGTATACAATTTTTTTTTGGGGGGGGGGGCTTTAACTTCTATAACCACTGACACTGATACATAACAAAAATGTGTTGTTGAAGGCATACTGAAGTTAACATAGGTGTTATTTTTGTCTGAGATGAGTTATTTTGTTCAGATATTGTTTCATTAAGATGAGTAGTTAACATAAATACAACTCTGGTTTTTGGTATGATGTTAGGAAAAAAAATAGGTGCCAGCACTAACAGCATAGAGGTTAAGTTAAAGGTAAGGTTTAGGGTAGGTTTAAGGTTAAGGGTAAGGTTGCTAAAATGGAGACAGATGTCCAATAGTCTATAATGACAAAAGTTTAAAGAGAAAAATAGATACGTTTACGTTATCTATTTTTCTTTTTTAGGTGATTATACGGTACCAGCTCTCACAAACTTAACTGTTAGCATCTTTCATTTGCATCGAGATCCCAACTGGTATCCAAATCCGGAGACATTCGATCCAGACAATTTCTTGCCTGAAAGAGTCAAGACAAGACATCCTTATGCTTTCATACCTTTCAGTGCTGGTCCTCGCAACTGTATTGGTGAGTTTTTAGTTTTTAAAAATATTCTATCTGCTTTTTTGCATGGTCAAAGTGAATAATGTACGAATCCTGATTCTTTCAGTTTCTATAGCTTATCGAGTCAATGAATATGATAGGAGGTTGGCACTACTGGTGCGATTCAAAGCAGACGTGCGTGATTGCAAGCTCCTAAATATTCTTAAATTTTCACAATTTAACGACATTTTATCAGTAAATCTGAGTGAAATCCGGTTATGTTGACTGATTTACACGGAGTGATAAGCTAAATTTACCGCAAACCGGCAGTAAACAGCAGTTATAAGCGATAAGTGGTGCGGCAACGTGGTCTCGGCTAAACCAGTGTGGACTCGATAGTGGACAGTGAGTGACTAGTGGATTTACCATCTAATTATTACAATTGTAGTGCGTGTTAAGTGGTCATATGACAGAATCAAAAATCGATAAATATTTTACACCAGTAAATAGGTCATTCAAACGGCAGAGATCTTATTCGTCGCCGGAGTGTGCAGACGACGTCGAGACGGTAACGGCCAACATGGGCAGTGAAGAAAAGGTAGGCGATATTACACGATCCCAACTTCTGAGGGACTTGGGCCAGTTGCTTGATAGTAAATTAGAAAATATGGCAACCAAAAAGGAGTTCTCTCAACTCACGGGGCAAGTGTCGGAGTTACAAAAGGAGAATATTGTACTAAGGAAACAAATAGAGGACTTGCAACAGAGAGAGAGTGTGGTTATGTCTAGGTTAGTCGATCTTGAAGGAAGATCTAGGCGTAACAACCTCATATTTAGGGGGTTGAAGTGGTCCAAGGAAACACGTAACTTCAATGAAATCGTGCGAAAGTTTTGCAACGATGTTTTCGGGAGTGCGGATACTATATTTGTAAATAGAGCCCACCCTCTAGGGGGAAGTAACAATGCAATCATTGCACACCTACCAAATGACGCCGACATCTACTATATTATGTCACGTGTAAGAGAGTTAAAAGGCACCGGTTATTCAGTGCATAGAGACTATCCTAAAGAAGTGCGTGAAAAACGAGCATGTCTGTCAAAGCTTAGAGACGAAATTGAAAGTGTGGCGGGGAAACAAAAGAATAAGATATCATTATATTTCGACCATATGACTTTCAAAGGACATCGGTTCACATGGGAGGGAGGTGAACTAAAGGCAGGCAACCAGGATGGTGCTCAATTGTTGCAGACACTCTTCAAACGTGATTTTTCAGACTTCTTACGTGATCTTAAAGTACCCAGATCAACAGTAGTGATGGACATATCAACAGAGAGGACAACAGCTCCAACAACGCAGGGGTCGGCGAGTGCTACGGGTACGTCGCAGAACGTGTCAGTTTCAACACCTACGCAGTCGCCTCGCGTTTCCAACCACGACAATGAGTGAGGAGGTGACGCCAATCCATCTACAGAGGGACTAACTTCAAACCACAACCCAACGACGACCGGGCTTACTCAATTCAAGGTTTTATCTTATAACGTTTGTGGATTAAAAAATAAGGTAAATGATTTGTTATTTTTAGAGTTCATAAAGGAGTTTGATTTAATTATATTTTTAGAGACATTTGTCGCGGAAAATGATCAAGATATTATTGTAAATAGGTTAAGTAACTTTGATTTAACTTTTACTTTCGCAGTGAGAACTGCTAATGTTGGTAGATATTCAGGTGGTCTAGTTTACGCATTAAATCGTAACTCTCATTTTATAAGCGATGTAACGTTTGTAAACTTTGAATATTTTAATGTGGTTAGGCTCGACAATATTGTTGTTGGCTGCGAGCAATTGTTTATAGTGCCTGTTTACCTAAATTTCAATTGTTGGCAAATAGATTATAATAGGCTTCAAAGTTTCTTTGATAATAGCTGTTTCCAGAATATAGTCCTTATAGGGGATTTAAATGGGCGTATTGGAATAGAACAGAGTTTTTCTGAAAATATAATTAGCATTTCGAATAATAGGATTGAGGACATTAGACATTCAAAAGACAACATTTTAAATTCAAATGGGCGTAAAATATTAGATTTGTGTGACAATTTAGGATTAGTAGTTTTAAACGGAAGGTCAATAGGGGACAAAGAGGGTGAATTTACTTTTGTTGGACATAGGGGTAACTCAGTCATAGATATAGCAGCGGTCACTTTTAATTGTTTACATTCGATTCACGACTTCAAAGTTGTTGGTTTTCCCGGATCAGATCATATGCCAATAGAAGTAAGTTTAAATGTTGAGACTCCTGGGCCTGTGGGAGGGGGTGCAGGAGAGGGGAAAATTATACCATTGTTGCCAAAGCTGAAATGGACGAATTTTGATTGTCTGAACTATACTAGCAAAGTTGAGGAAAGTATGAAATCTTTTTCGCCGCAAACTGTTAATGATGTATTAAATGTTATAACTAATTCTGCACATTATAAGCTAGGTTCAAAGAGTAATACACCTTTTGTTGGTAAACAACCTTGGTTTGACTATCACTGTTTAAACGCCAGAAAGAGAGTGTTTAAACTGTTACAGCTTTTTAGACAAACCAATTCAACTGAAATAAAGGCTAAGTATGTTGAGGAGCAGAGGAAATATAAACAGCTATGTACAGGAAAGAAGAACGAATACAACTATTCTTTAATCTCAACTCTTACTGTGTCTAAAGATTCCAAAACGCGTTGGCGAGCAATAAACTCGTTTAAGTGTAAAAATAACATAAACCGAGTAGGAAATATAAAACCTGAAGAATGGGTTACACACTTTACTAAATCCTCTGGTGGAGAGTACTATCTCGTTTGCAGAACCTTTTATTGCCGATGATTATCTTGATAAAGACTTTGATTTCCTAGAATTAAAAGTTGTTTTGTCCAGTTTGAAAAATAATAAAGCACCGGGCCTAGATAGAGTCCCATATGAGTTTTATAAGAATGCCCCAGACCTATTTTTGACTAAACTACTTAGTATTTATAATGACATTTTTCGGAATAAGGTCATACCTGAAAGCTTTAAGAAATCGATAGTTTTTCCATTGTTTAAAAAGGGTGATATTAATTCAGTTCAAAATTATAGAGGATTGTCTTTTATAAATTGTATTGGTAAAATATTTATAGGAATGCTAAATAATAGACTTACAAATTGGGTCAATGAAAACCACATCTTTCGGAGTTCCAGGCGGGTTTCAGACAAAACTATTCCACTATAGATAATATTTTTAATTTGGCTTCGATGATCAAACTACGTTTAGCGGAGAAAGGTGGCAAGTTGTATGCATTTTTTGTGGATTTTTCAAGTGCGTTTGACACTATTGATAGACGATCGCTTATGTTAAAACTTTCATCAATCGGCGTATCAACGCACGTTTTAGATGTTTTGAGGAGTTATTATTGTAACACATCTGCAGCGGTTTGGTGTAAGGGCGGCATTTCAGATGAGTTTGAGACAAAGACAGGTTTAAGACAAGGATGTATAGGAAGTCCTCTCCTGTTCAGCTTATTCGTAAATGATTTGCCAGAGGTGCTGGAAGGTGGCTGTAATTTCGGTGGAAAGAGAGTAAATGTTTTGATGTATGCAGACGACATCGTATTGTTGGCCCCCACAGCAACAGCATTACAAATGATGATTAAAAACTTGGAGTGTTACAGTTCAATTTGGAACCTTACAGTAAATATATCCAAATCCAAAATAATGGTTTTCAGGAAAGGTGGTAGATTATCGGGACATGATAGATGGTGGTATAAGGGCAAACAGGTTGAAGTGGTAGATAGTTATAAATATTTGGGAATCTTATTTACAACGACATTGTCATGGGAAAAACATTTCATAGAGAAGAGGAGGCTAACTAATTATGCAATTAATTCAGTATGGCAAAGGCTAGTAGACAACAACAAAGTCCCGCTGCAGATTAAAATATTATGCTTCGAATCTATTCTCAGAGCTATTTTGTGTTACGGCGCACAAGTTTGGGGGTTTTCAGAAATTTCTCAGTTAGAAAATGCTCAGAAAACGTTTATTAAAAGGATTTTTAGATTGCCACATAACACTCCCAACTATATTGTTTACTTAGAAACATGTTTTGAAAAGTTGTATTTCTTTAATCTACAAATTAACGCAACATACATTTTTAAGGTTTTTAATATGCCAGAATCACGCCTACCAAAAATTATTGCTAAATCTGTAATTGGAAAAGGTATTTTTTGGGCCAAAGAGTGGAAATGTCTAGGGCGAAAACACGGTTTGGATATTAATTTCGAGTCAGCAGATGTTTTTGAGGGATTAGTGAAGATAATTGAGGCGGAAAGAGATAGCTGGAGAATTGATATGGTTGGCAGAGCGCGTACATCGCAATATCACCAACAACTGCTTGCCGTTGACCTTGACCTAGGGCCCAGGAGTTTTCTCACTGATAGCATCAATATAAGTCTTATCTCATGGGTCATTAAGGCCTGAGCAGAGCTGGTTGATTTGAATCACAAACCATGGATAACGAATAAAAATCATTTCTGTAGTTTGTGCAATTTGCGTGAATTTGAAACAGTTTTTCATTTTGTTTCTATTTGCCCAATTTTAGGTGATATCAGGGAATATTGGTTTGGAAAACGAAGCATGCATTGGGAAGAACACATAGAATACATAAATGGTAGGGATTGGCGTAAATTAGCAAACTTTATGAGGGAGGCGTGGAGAAGGAGGTGGGAGTTAATTAGAGAATTTAATTACGAATAAATTAATTTTTTTTTTTTTTTCTAATTCAAAATTGTTTTTTATCTTTCTAATTTATAAATTAATTCAAAACAATAATTATGTCAAACAACTTGTCTTCTTAAATATTCATAGTAATTTTTATAGTTTTTATCATGCGTAAACCTTTTAAATTCTAATAATTTTAAAAATAAAATAATAAAAGTTATGTAAACAATATTATGAAAAAGGTATTTTTTTTAGTTTTGTTGAAAATGGATGTTAAATTGTATGTAAATTTGTGTACGTTAGTAAGTGTATTTTGTTTCAACTTAATTTTCATAAATGTGTTTTCCAGGTGTGCCAACCAAACAGACGGTCGTAGACCATTGTTTAATTAAGTGTATGCTTATGTTATGAGAGGAATGTTTATGTTAAAATAAAGCACTTTATTCATTCATTCATTCATTCATTCAATGAATATGATAGTAGAGATAGAATTACTATACTTTTGAAACAATCTAGACTCTCTATAATGTTTTTACATATCAGCACATAAACATACAAAATAGATAATTACTTTGATTAAGCACAATTATTATTTATACAATTTTACTGAACGATTTATAAATGCTTTTCTAGGCCAAAGGTTTGCCATGATGGAGTTGAAGATTGTGGTTGCCAATGTGATTAGAAACTTCAAAATTAAGGCTGTGAAGGATATTCAACTGAGGTTATACGAGTTGACTTTAAAACCTGTGAATGGACTCTTCGTGAACCTAGAACCACGAAAGAAATGAGATAACATTTTTTTGAATGACTGTTAACTCTTTATCGAAAAAAGACTGAACTTAGGTGAAACTTAATTTAGGAAACTGTAAACTAACCAGCAATGTAATGTTTCTTATTTAGCAATTAAATATTTTTTATTAAGCTGCTTTTTAAATAATATTGTGATTAGCGTTTTAGTTTATACCAGAGAATTTCCAAAAAACTGTACTAACACTTACATTATTTAAGGTATAACAATGTTTTGTGGCTAGAGTATTCAAATATTTACATCAGAATAAACTTCTCTATTCCAACCTAATCAGAACACTACCTTCTACAAATTTTGAATTTAAAAATGTTTAAAATTTGTGTGTGACTAAGATATTAAAAGGTTTTCTGTCAGAAATTAATTCTTGAAAGATTTTTTTTTCAAAATTAAAACTCAGTACAGTATATTGTTAAATCATAGTAACTTGATATCATTTAATCATTTATTTAAGATGGGGACGCCACTATGTGCGTATTTTAACCCAAATATGAGTGAAGGATGAGTGTACGATGAGTGGCGCGATCTTGTAGTCTTGTTAGTGACTAAGGCCGACATATTCCTTAGACACAGCTGTTAATTAATAGCCCATACAGCTAATGGCAACTAAGGGACCTACAGTTTATAGTGGAATCCGAACCACATTTTTCATTGTAATTTACGAATTGGTCTAATTATCAGGATAGTACTGCGGATAGTCGTAGTACTCACTAGTGCAGACGTTAATCCACACCAGGGAGCATCGCATCCATAGTGCATCCCTATAAATATCCACAATTCATGACCTCCTAGTAGCTGGATTACAGGACGACGCCACCCGTCCCAGTCTGATAGTAGGTACATTAATATTACATTTATGTACTTGTACTATATAATTATAAAACAAAACACAATAAGAGCCGGATAAATTTAGTTGACAAGTACAGTACTTCAATTCACTGCCATACTAAGAGGCGTATAACAAATTACCTCGAACAAATTCTAAATTTTTTTCACTTACCTATTTAATTTTATTGCAAAACTGCATAGTGCATATCCATGCAACAAAAATTACAATTTGTTATCAGTGACAAATGCACCCTATTGCACTAGTACTACTTGGGTGTGGTGCAAAAGGTAAAGGCACAAAAGTGTTATTAGATGTCAATAACCTTTGTATGAAAAGTTTAAGCCATTTACAAAAAATCATAAAAATAGAAAATAGTTTTGTGTTTAAACAAAAATCATGCCAGTGGCATAGAAAAGTCTGAAGCTTTCGGGGAATACTTTTCCAACGTATTCAAGCAAAATGTAGCTATGGTTAATAATGAAGAAGAAATATTAGAGTTCTTGGACTCTCCACTTCAACTTTCTCTGGAAAATTTCAAACCTTCAGAAATTAAGGACAAGTCCATGTAAGGTTGTTCATACGATTAGAAATATTTGGAAAACAAAAGATTTCGTACGCCTGCTTTCCTTGATGCCAGTCAGGCCTTTGACAAAGTATGGCATTCTGGCTTACTATTCAAAATTAAGAAGTTACTAACAAATTCAGTTTTTTCTATTTTAAAATCATATCTTACAAATAGAATTTTCCAAACTAAACATCAAAATTACTTAACTGATCTTTACCTCATAGAATCAGGAATTCCCAAGGTAGCGTACTTGGACCGTACTTGTATATTATCTATACATCGGGCCTACCAGAGAGTGTCAACACTATGGTGCCACATTTGCGGATGATGCGGACATTTTACCTGTGCACAATGATCCCGCTCAAGCTACAACAAATTTACAGTTAAACTTGGATGAAAAAATGGAGGTTCAAAATTAATTAAAATAAATCAGCACACATTACTTTTACCCTAAATATGGCTACATGTCCTCCAGTACCCATGAACAATATTCACCTCCCTAAAAAACAGAAATAAAATACTTGGGCATGCACTTAGATGCAAAGCTTAATTGGAAGGCACATATCTGGACTAAAAGACAACATCCAAATTTAAAAACAACTAAACTGAATTGGCTTCTTGGATCTAAATCAAAACTTAGTACACAAAATAAATTGTTGTTGTACAAAACAGTTCTAAAACCAATGGGACAGTTCTAAACAACTTATGGGATTCAGCTTTGAGGATCAGCAAGCAACTCAAACATTGAAACTATTTAACGTTACCAATCAAAATTTCTACGTAAAATTATCAACACACCTTGGTTTGTTACCAACCGAACACTTTATGATGATCTTAGAATTCAAACAGTCAAGGAAGCAGTTACAAAATCTTGTGAGGATTTCAATATCAAATTGAAAAATCAATCAAATCATCTTGCACTAAATCTATTGGACAATCACAACACCATTTACAGACTGAAGCGACATTCGATTTTGGACCTCCCATTCAGATTTGTCTAAGTGTTGTCGAAATTCTCTTTATTAGTTAGTGTTGAAAGTGGTCAATAACACACCATATGAATCTTGGATTCATATGGCTCATGTTCTTCAAGTTAATGTTTTATTGTTATTAATATTATTTGCTTATTGTTCAACTTTTGAACGGATTGTAAATTAGATAAAGTCAAAAAAATGATAATAATTTTTAAGAATTTATTTATTCAAGCGAGTAATTTGTTTAGCTCACAATTCTTCACACAATATGTGTATACATAAATACAAAAAACAATAAGCCGTTAAAGCCTTATGTTTGACACTTAATGAGGCATGAAAGTATTATTGTTCAGATGATTTCAACCGCCATTGCTATGCCCATTCCTCCTCCCACACATAAAGAGCAGACCCCACGTTTACCACCGGAGCGGCGAAGAGCATACAGCAGTGTTACCAGCACTCTGGTACCTGTGGAAGCCAAAAAAATATACCTAAGTTAGATATAAAATACCCCCGCCGCAGCAAACCTGCAGACTAAGCGAATTTCCATTTCCTTGAATGGATTTTCACTAAAATGTCTCCTTAAAAATATCACATTTATTCCCTATTTAAATAGAATCAGTTTAAAACATTGGTTTGCTGCAACAAGGAGGGTAAAAGGGTTTTTTTATGTAAAATCTTAATAGTTAGTAGTTAATAGTTAGTATCGTTGACATAAAAACATTTTCCAAATTTGGGCAAAATATGTTAATAAACAAGCAAACTACAACAGTTTACTTATTCTCCATAAGAATAACATGGGAATTTTAAATTTACAATTTTTTGGAATTTTCTCCGTAACCATTAGGCGCATTATAACGGCTTCAATATACTAAATTATTTGTTTTTTTAAGCTCTACAAAATAGTTTAGAAAGAAATTGCAAAATTTTATGTTTTTTGGGTCAAAAATGGGAAAAACCCATTTTTACCCCATAAAAGCCCCCATAAACCCCCGTTCCCGTGGTCCGATCATGCTGATTCGCGAACTCGTTAGAATAAACGTAGGTTTACACGTTTGTACCAAATTTCATCAAAATCGGATCATTTTTGCTCGAGTTATCGCGCTAACGGACACATATATATATATATAAATATATATATATACTGTACCTATATGAATTTGAACGGATGGTGTTTTTGGCCTCTAGGGACCTCAAAACGAAAAAAAAAATCGGTCCCGGGTCCAGGTCTTACCATGAGTACTACGGTAATAGCTTATTCCCTATATGGGAAATTCGCTAAAAGGAAATTTAACACTAACAGTGTTATAATCATATGTTCCTTTAGAAAGCGAAAATACCAATTATCAATTATCAATTATCAATTATCAATTATTTAAGATGGGGACGCCACTATGTGCGTATTTTAACCCAAATATGAGTGAAGGATGAGTGTAGGATGAGTGGCGCGATTCCTATCATGAATCCACAGGATATACACCTAATGAACTTCAGTTAGGAATCAAAGACCAACGGTTTTGGGACCACTATTTAGCTGAAAACACATTCAATAGTGATACTCCCATTGAACAAAAGTTACTCCTAGCAAAACGAAGACTTGAAGAAAAACGCCTGAAACGATCGTCCAAACTAAATGAAAATCGAAAACCTCAAACCCTCAAGATCAATGATAAAGTTTTAATCCGATCTCACCACCTCTCTAGAGCTATATACGGCGAGACAGCGAAATTATTCGAAATATACGAAGGACCTTTTATTATAAAGAAAATCTTAGGAAAATCCACATTCCACGTGACCAAAGAAGATGAAGATGTTTTATACGGCCCCTACCATATATCAGCCCTCAAGAAATATTTGGAACCAACCCGAGCAATAGAAGCTGTGATCGACGAGATAGATAATGATGACCCTACCCTCGAAGACATTCTATATCAATAAATTTCATAATGTGTTTCATCCATCAACAGACTTTTGTGCATCATCATCTCTAACCAAATTGTGCCATGGACCTTAATCGCGAGTGCGTGACCCCATAAATTGTGTTTTCCATAAACTGATACCCAGGTGATAAAGTTTATAAACAATACTCACTTACTAATAAACTGTGATCTCCTTAATAACAAAGAAACAATAAAGTTATTTGGTATTGAACAGTATGGAACAACAGCCATAATATCCCTTTCTTCCCATGCCAGGCCATGAACACTCTATTCTATTTTCCCCCTTTTAATGTTATTGTCCTACACATTTGTTAATTTATATTATAATTTTATTGTATTATCACCCAATGTTCTATCATCCAGAAAATCAATCATTTAATGTTATTCATACCTATCTGTAAGTATCATTCATATTAATGATTCATGATTCCATTTCATATTTTGTCGAAATCTGTATTTCATTTCATAGCATACAGATTTCTGTGGGGATAATTTGTAATATTATATGTCATTCATTCATCATTAACATTAATTTCTCTATTATTTTGTATATTTTCTCTCATAATGTCTGTTAATGCCCCTGATAATGTATTATCAGTTATTTAATATGTTTCTCCTTGTTAATGTGTTATTTTATCAAATTTTGTTCAATGTTATATAATATCCCATCACCCCACAGAAACATCATCCTATTTTATGTTACAATATAATATTTATGCAAATTCTCTCCATACCTATTAAGTACTCATCAAAAACCAACAATAATCATTTATTTAGAATAATATATAATTGTAAGAAAATTGCAATATAGTAATAACATCTTAAATATAGTATTATTTTTCAAAATTATCCAAAGAAAATCAAAATTACTGTGGCAAGTGTCATTCATGTAAATTTCACCAGCTGTGCATCATTGCAACAATGGACATGGACTTCCTGAGCTTCTACCATTGCCTCTCCCCAGATCCTGCCAACTCTTCACAGTGTGAACATCATTCTATTGGAAATTGTGTTTGATTTAAACTAAAATTTATAATCCCAAAGTAAAACCTATATTTTAAATTTCTCATCATCCAAAAGTATTGGACAAGTGCATTGAAGAGTACCAATTTAGGCTATAAGAAGACAGACACTCCAAATTTGGTAACCATCATCCATCTTATTTAACTAAGGACAAATTTAATCTTCATTGGACATTTAATCAGTACAGCCTACTAGGCCCAAAAACTCAACTCATCAAGATATACATATTTCAAATTGAACTTTTATTCAAAATTTAATCTTCAAATTCTATTTTATTTCATTAAATTCAGTGAAACCATTTGGAATCTTTCTTTGGACATTAACATTATTAGCCTATATTAATAGCATCATGAACCTAGCTTAACTTATTTCAGAACAATAACTAAATTAAATTATTTGCATTTTAAAGAAGCCTAATATATCATTCGAACCGGCACGACCACCCCTCCCTGGATTAAGAGCTCATAGCCTATTTAAATATTAATTAGTGTACTTTAGAAGAAACCAGCCCAATATAAGCCTAGAATCTTTTGATCCACCTTGGAACCCCCACCATTTTGAATATTACTTTATTACATAATTACAGAGCATACGACAGATGTACCAGCAGTCTCTTTAATATTCTCTGTAGGACATTCTATGGTGTAAGTTTGGGCTTGAATTACCTACTGAATATTTCAGTTTGGGAGGAAAAAGTTGTTTTTATTTTGGACCCACAAAATGTTTATAAATGAATACAAAATATGTAACAATAATGACTAAATATGGTATAAGAATAGTTGAAAATACTTGTTCTGGAAATATGAGACTTGCTAGCTTTCCGCCAAATGATGTGATCGCTCTCCCACTTACTGAATGGAGGGGAGGGGCTTATTGTTGGTATGCTCATAACTTTTAGGATGTTTTTGCCTAGTGAGTTCTACACTACCCTCAAGGACTGAGAGCATGTGTAATTTTACCTTGCTCTCAATAAAAAAAATAATATAAAAAAGAGACACGCTGAGTAAAATATAAAAAAAGGTATTTTTATTATCTCCACCTATACATAGTATATAAAAAAGTTGTGTATGGTTTTCGTCAAGATTTTGAGTTTGAGTTTTGGGTGGATATATTTGTTTTGGGTCTCCCTAAACCCAAAAAGTGGTTTTCAAAGTGATGTCTGTCTATGTGTGGATATGTACAGAGCTAAGGACCATGACGTCCGATTTAGATGAAATCAGGTCTCTCCAGATTTTGGATTCCATTTGGATTTTTAATTATGATTTTCCCATAAAAAAAACCCATCAAATAGTCGGGAAATTTAATTTTTACAAAATCTGATTGTACTTACTGCTGGTACTAAGATTGCTGATACTTTCTATTTTTTTCAGTACCCAAAAGTCAATAGTGTTATTCCAAGGTACAACATAAATGTATGTAGATGAGTTTGATTGTGTACATACCCGAAGCTCCGATGGGATGGCCCAGGGCTATGGCTCCTCCATTGATGTTTACCTTGGCCGGATCTACTCCTAGCTCTCTCACAACGGCCAGAGCTTGAGCTGCAAATGCTTCATTGAGTTCGTAAACATCCACATCGTCCTTTGTCCAACCTGCTTTCTCTAGCTAACAATTAACATGAAATATTACAATTTAAATCCATCATCAGTAACAAATTTGTTTTTGTATATGATAATCATTCTTAATTAAGTTTAAATTCTATTATTTTATCCTTTGACTTAGTGGCTTGAAAAATGTAGTTGACAATTGGGTGGTTTACTAGTTATAATAATAATTCAAAAATGTAATTTTGTTTTCTAATTTTATTTTACTGTATACAACCAAACAATATTATAATATTTAATCAAATATCCAACAGTTTCCTAAAAAAGTAAGAAACAGAGCATTTAGGTGATTTCAAAAGTTTATTTTTTACAGCTTATGGATAGCCTTACATAAAAACTTTCCCCTGGCACTAAGGAACACAACAAAAAAGAATCATCCAATTCGCACTTGTACTCGAGTTATGGAATATCAAAAAAAGGATTCATTTTTATTTATATAGATTTTGTTATACTTTTAACAATACAGTACCGGTACTTAAGTAATTTCAAATCAATATTTGATTTTATTATTTTTAGTCATAGACGTAACTAGAACATTCAAAGATTCAAACGGGGGAATATTACTATGGTGTTGAAGAGGAGGGAGAGATAGTGCTCTATATTAGGAAAAAAATTTATCTTTTAATTTTCTATAAAGGCCTACATGGAGAAACTAAAATAGTATGTTCATGCTTTTAAACCCACTGAAAAACAAAATTTTATAGTTAAAACCAAGAACAGACCCTACCAGCAACAAAAACGCAAAGGAAAAAGTCTACATAGGCCTTGTCTGTGGACTGAGTTAAGTAAAAATTCATGTTGAAGAAGTGTTTAATCAATCATATGTTTATAAATAGCTAGTAAATATAAAGTATCTCGCACATACCACCATTTTGACAGCAGGAACTACCCCGATGCCCATGATCTTAGGGTTGCAGCCAGCCTCACTGTATGCCACAACACGAGCCAGGGGTGCCAATCCTCGTACACCAGCTTCCTCAGCAGACATCAGAACCACAGCAGCTGCTGCATCGTTCATTCCCGACGCATTACCAGCTGTCACTGTCCCCCCCTGTACATCACAGTGACAGTCAGTATTTATATAGTGCTCAATGATCATGCATTGTATGATATCAAATGATTTGAAAAAATGGCTAAAAGTTTTTAGTGCATTTGCAAATTAATTTGCTTTATATCCTAAGAAACCTTTTTCATCAATTGATAATGTAAGCTCTTACCTTAGCAATCCTTATTGTGGTTATCCAATATTAATTTTGGACCCGTATGTCCATCTTCAGTCGAAAATCTAGGGAGACCAAATACTTATAATAGGATCCACCCAATGGGTTTTGTAGAAAGTATGTTGACACTTAAAACGATACAAATTACAGTCGACATGAATACTACACAAAGATTAGGGGTAAAAACCATGGTTTTCAAAAAATGGGATAGCCTCACTTTAGTCAGGAAACACGTGGATCCTATAAGTAGGATTTATAAGTAGATTATTAATTTGTTCTCCCTAGAATCCGACTGAAGATGGACCTACTGACCTACGGGTCCGAAATTAATATCGGATAACCACAGTAAGGATTGCTAAGGTAAGAGTTTACATTATCAATTGATTATATATAAGCAATCCAGAGGCTAAAATGATTGAAACCTTTTTAGTTATATTATAATATTGCAATGTATATGATTTCCCAAGACATAGTGTTTTTGCATCTTCTGAGACCATCCACAAAACAGTGAGCTTTTCATACTAAAGTTTTTGTAGGATTAAACGGATTAAACATTTGTATTGGGCATTTACTAAAATGTACTAAGCATTTTTAGGAAGCCATATGCGTGAAGTTATTTTGGAGGCCAAGAGAATACATGCAAACAAATGAATTTATCTTGTAAACTTTTTAGCTAGCTCGTGTTAAGTGAGCAGAGGTTACCTTGACAAAAACCGGTTCAAGTTTGGCCAATGACTCAAGAGTGGTATTGGGCTTTGGATACTCGTCCTCCAACAAAACTTGTTCCCCTTTTGATGTTTTAATTGTGACAGGAACAACTTCATCAGTGAAATGTCCTTCTTTCAAAGCTTTGGCAGCCCTCTGTTGGGATTCTAGAGCTTGCTTATCTTGTTCTTCTCTTGATATGTTGTACATGACTGCTAAATTCTCAGCTAGAACAAAGAATTCTAGAAGGCTCTGGTTTGTCATTGTGACTGTGTTAACTGATGTTGTGAATGTTACCATTGACTATGGATAGTAAAAGATGGATATAGTAAAAGACCTTTTCAGTTTGATTAAAAAGTTAACTTACGTTACGGACCGCCCCGTATTTGTCAGAAATCAGTAATAGTAATTTCAGTACACTCTGTTAATCAATGGCCGAGTTACAATTGCGCTCATTTTCATTCTAAAATTGGCTACGACACATGCAAATGAAATTTTTAGATTCATTTGATTCATAATCGTAGGTTATGAAAAGTCACATGATTTACTGTTATGTATTTTTAGTGAAATATTTGCTCAATTGGATCTCTAAAGCCATTTTTATTTTATGACAGTTAGCGGGCACTTTCAAGATTTTTAGGAAGTTTTTTTTTAAATTCAATGCAAGGTTATGATAGTAGACACAATCCATACATGATTCTAATTTGATTTTGGAAATAAATTGTCATTCATCAATTTAAACATGAAATAATAACTTGTACACTGCAACTAAACATATATTTCTCACCAGTCTCGCCCATGTGTATATTGTGGAAGGCATCAGTGAGTCCATCATTGAGGATATGATCAGTGAGAGTGGCCGCCCCCAACTTGACCCCCGCACGCAGGTGTGTAAAGTGTGGGGCCCCAGACATAGTCTCCATGCCCCCGCAGAGCACCACTTTGGCATCACCAGCCAATATATTACGACATCCCACGACAACCGACCTGTGTAGAACATTATCTAGAAATACTCCTTGTGTTATTCAAGATGTGTGGGGATTCCAGTCATGATCCTCCTCATACAGTAAAATATTTTTTATTTTGCTTTCTTTAGGCATTTATCATATTTATTGTAAGTGAACTGACTAATATCTTATTCTTAACCTATATGGCATTATTATGATAGCTCAATGACTAATTGCATGTGGTTCCAGAATCAAACCTCGCTAGATTGAACCAGCAATATTCAGATTTGAAGGTCAGCATTATAACCACTAAACCACTTAGCTAACCGTACAATATCATCAGACAGTATCTTTCTGGCTATACTTGCAGACCTTGTGGGGAATTTTCCTCTTCCTTGTATAAGTTAATAAGTTATAACAAAATTCTGTAAATTTTTTTAATCAATTTTGTTCTGAATCAAACTTATTTTCATCTAGTTCCTGATTTTAGAGCAACAGTGACGTGAAAATATAAGTATTTCAGATCACTAGAAATGTCCATTTCTGCATCTTAAGTATGATGATAGGTATCTAAATCTAATATATAAAATTCTCGTGTCACAGTGTTTGTCTGCAAACTCCTCCGGAACGACTTCACCGATCGTTATGAAATTTGGTGTGTAAATTCTGTAGGTATGCGAATCGGACGTAAACTATTTCCCGTTTCGAAATTCTTAAAAGGGCTCCGCCCCAGTGGCTCTGGAGTTTCCCATGTTAACCTTATGAGAAATGGAATTAATGAATTTTAACAGCTGTTTCATTTAAACAAGTTGGTTCTGTTCTATGATGTTCAATAGCATTAAAGTTACAAGGATTACCAACAGGGTGCAGCACTATTATTTCTTTTACATTTATGACAACAGCCAATTTGCAACCAAAAGGTGAGTGAGCGTAGCGAACGAACTTCAACCTGGAGGCGAGTGAGCGTAGCGAACGAGCTAACCTGAAGGCAAGTGAGCGCAGCGAACGAGCTCCAACCTAAAGGTGAGTGAGCGTAGCGAACGAGCTCCAACCCAAAGGTGAGTGAGCGTAGCGAACGAACTTCAACCCAAAGGTGAGTGAGCGTAGCGAACGAACTTCAACCAGGACGTGATTGAGCGATGCGAACGAGATCATCTTGAAAATTAAACGTAACGGTACTTTCTTTCCATCGGTCTGTCTTAGGGGAAACCTATAACTTAGGCGATACGAAGTTCGCCGGGTCAGCTAGTCACTATATAAATGTCTACTGGTTAGACGGTTACATTTGATTTCTAAATTATTTAAGCCATGTACATAAACTAGTAGTACGCTTATTCTGCGCGTAACGGGATGAGTGAACATGAGCGCAGTAATGAAAGAGTCCACCCACACCTAGCCTACTTACCGGTGTCACTGGTGACACAATGTTATTTGTATGGGCAAATCAACCAAATCTTAGTAAACAACAATCCTAACTTCTACCCATTAATTAACCAGTCATTGGTAATATACGTAATGGATTTCCAACACTTATCGACAGGAGGTAAATCCATCGTTCCTGTACAAAATGTCTTTTGATTAAATAAAGCCTATTTCCATATTAGTTATGAGGCCTATCATAAACAAAACTAAGCCAAACTGAACTAATCTAACTTAACCTAATTGCCAAGGCATGGTGTAAGGAATCTCATAAAAATATCGTATGGCTTACAATGATGATTTAAAACAACAACATCGTAATTATTTAATCTAAAAATGATTAAAAATCCAATATACTGTATGTTTATATAACTAATGAAGGGTTTCTACACTCCTGAATGTTCGCCTCAACTACTTCCTTCACCACTTCCTACGTCGTGGACCTGTTTCCCTCCATTCCTTTAGCATTTTATTATTTCAGATCCATTAATCTATCTGTCACAAAGGGTTCCCACCCTCCGGACTAATGGCCTTGACTACTTCCTTCACCACTTCCTACGTCGTGGACATGTTTCCCTCCCTTCCCTTAGCATTTTATTATTGCAGGTACATTAACCTAACTGTCACAAAGGGTTCCCACACTCCGAACTGCTCGCCTTGACTACTTCCTTCACCACTTCCTACGTCGTGGACCGGTTTCCCTCCCTTCCTTTAGCATTTTACTATTGCAGATCCATTAATCTATCTGTCACAAAGGGTTCCCACACTCCGGACTGCTCGCCTCAACTACGCCCATCACCACTTCCTACGTCGTGGACATGTTTCCCTCCCTTCCTATAGCATTTTAGTATTGCAGGTACATTAACCTAACTGTCACAAATGGTCCCCACACTCTGGACTGCTCGCCTTGACTACTTCCTTCACCACTTCCTACGTCGTGGACCTGTTTCCCTCCCTTCCTTTAGAATTTTATTATTGCAGATCCATTAATCTATCTGTCACAAAGGGTTCCCACACTCCGGACTGCTCGCCTCAACTACGCCCATCACCACTTCCTACGTCGTGGACATGTTTCCCTCCCTTCCTATAGCATTTTAGTATTGCAGGTACATTAACCTAACTGTCACAAATGGTCCCCACACTCTGGACTGCTCGCCTTGACTACTTCCTTCACCACTTCCTACGTCGTGGACCTGTTTCCCTCCCTTCCTTTAGAATTTTATTATTGCAGATCCATTAATCTATCTGTCACAAAGGGTTCCCACACTCCGGACTGCTCGCCTCAACTACGCCCATCACCACTTCCTACGTCGTGGACATGTTTCCCTCCCTTCCTTTAGCATTTTAGTATTGCAGGTACATTAACCTAACTGTCACAAATGGTCCCCACACTCTGGACTGCTCGCCTTGACTACTTCCTTCACCACTTCCTACGTCGTGGACCTGTTTCCCTCCCTTCCTTTAGCATTTTATTATTGCAGATACATTAATCTAACTGTCACAAAGGGTTCCCACACTCCGGACTACTCGCCTTGACTACTTCCTTCACCACTTCCTACGTCGTGGACCTGTTTCTCTCCCTTCCCATTGCGTTTTTAGAATTGTAGATACATTATTCTAACTGTCACATAGGCTTTCCACACTCCGGAGCGCTCGCCATGACTACTCCCTACATCGTAGACCTGTTTCCCTCTCTTTCCATAGCATTTAAGTACCTATTACAGATATATTAATTTAACAGTCACAAAGGATTTCCACACTCCGCACTGCTCACTTTTCCGCTTCCTTTACCACTATCTACGTCGTGGACCTGTTTCCCCCCCCCCCCCCTTCGCATAGCATTTTAGTATTACTAACATCTTTGAATATTTAATATTCAATGCCAACATTAAATTGAATAATGTAAAAAGCTGCTTTGTTCTAAATATAAACATACAGGGTGGCTGAAAAGTAACTACCACCCCCCCTTAACTTTTCAACCATTTGAGATATTTGAAATCCGTTTGCGGCAAACTTCTAAGATGTGAGGGGCTACAATAGTTATGGTAAATTTTGAAAATTTTACCCTTAGGGGTGCGGGGGTAGGGGGTAGCTCAAAATTTTCAAATGGCAAGTATAGTCGAGTTTGGTATCATTTTATAGGTCTTGACGAAACAATACAATCGACGTAAAGAAAACTAAAATCGGCCCACTAATAACAAAATGGCGCTCTAAAACAATTTAAATCTACAGAACCATGAGGAGGGCTGAAAAGTAACTTGCACCCCCCCCTTAACTTTTCAACCATTTGAGATATTTGAAATCTATTTGCGGCAAACTTCTAAGATGTGAGGGGCTACAATAGTTATGGTAAATTTTGAAAATTTTACCCTTAGGGGTAGCGGGGGTAGGGGGTAGCTCAAAATTTTCAAATAGCAAGTATAGTCGAGTTTGGTATCGTTTTATAGGTCTTGACATAACAAAACAATCGACGTAAAGAAAACTAAAATCGGCCAAATAATAACGAAATGGCAGCTAAAAAATACTTTTAATAAATTACATCCTTATCAGAAAATTGCAATTTGGTGGTAAAAAAGGCTAATTTTAATTTACTTTCAATTTGTATCCAGCCAAAGTTTTTTTCTATTTCGGATCATTGCTAATAAGATGCGTGGTCAGTAAACAGTGTCTGGAAAATCCCAAACTCCATAATTGCTGTTATCAGTTATTCCTGTCCATTTTCCTTTTTTGTTTGTTTGTCGAATTCTTTCTCTAGGTGAAAGTTCAGTAGTACAGTACTGAAAACTGCCCATATCGTACATAACCAAACTGCAGGCCTACACTATTGCTACTTTTTGATTGTTGTATGTTGGTTTGTTATTTGTCATGGTTTTTTCGTTAGAAGAAAGAGTGCAAATTGTTTTACTGTTTGGGCAAACTGGCACTTACAGTGGAGCAACTGACGCCTTTAACGAAAGGCATCCTGAACATCAAATCACTAGAAAAGCTGTGTCTATTCTAGTACAAAAGTTTCATCGTACAGGGAGTGTTGTGGATGAGCCCAGATCCGGTCGGCCCAGCACAGGTGAATTAACAGAAGCAGGAGTTTTAGCAGAGTTTTCTGTTAATCCTCACAAATCTGCAAGAAGAGTTGCGCAACAACATAATATAAGTAGGTGGGCAGTGAACAAAGTTTTAAAAAACCACAAATTCCATCCATATAAGATCACGTTAGTCCAGGAACTGTCTGAAGATGACTTTGATAGAAGAATTGAATTTTGTGAATTAATGACACAGAAGTTGGAGTC
This sequence comes from Macrosteles quadrilineatus, assembly GCF_028750875.1. Lineage (NCBI taxonomy): Eukaryota > Metazoa > Arthropoda > Insecta > Hemiptera > Cicadellidae > Macrosteles > Macrosteles quadrilineatus. The sequence continues at coordinate 65,381,462 of NW_026542597.1, forward strand.
TAGAGAAATCTCTACTTTCGAAATAGTTTTTAGTGACGAGGCTTCATTCCAACTTAACGGACACATTAACCGGCATAACTGTAGGTATTGGGCGCAAGAGAACCCCCACTGGTACCGAGAAAGTCACACTCAACACCCGCAGAGGCTAAACGTTTGGGCTGGAATCATTGGTAACTTCATCATAGGTCCTTTTATCATAAATGGTAATTTAAATGGCACAGCATACAATAACATGCTAATCACACAAATAATTCCAGCTATTAACAACTTAATAGAAACAACTGCAACACCAGATGGAAACCCAATTTTCAATAGAGATAACGTGTATTTTCAACAAGATGGAGCTCCTCCACATTATGCTAGGGATGCAAGGGATACACTGAACATTGAATTTCCTAATCATTGGATTGGTCGAAGAGGTAGTATTGAATGGCCAGCCCGATCACTGGACCTAAATCCATTAGATTTTTTTCTATGGGGCCATTTAAAGTCAACGGTTTATACCTCACAGCCAAGGTCCCTCGAAGAATTAAGACTACGGATAGAAACAGAATGCAGAAAAATAAACAATCAAACTTTCCAAAATGTAAGGAACATGTTTCAACAGAGATTGTACTACTGCATGGAGGTACAGGGAAAGCAATTCGAGCATCTCATCAAATAAAAGGTAATTTTTTCTACCATTTCTTAAAAGACTTTTTAACGAAAATTTTCATTATCATGGATGATTGGATTTGAATTGTTTTTGGGCGCCATTTTGTTATTAGTGGGCCGATTTTAGTTTTCTTTACGTCGTTTGTTTTGTTTTGTCAAGACCTATAAAACGATACCAAACTCGACTATACTTGCTATTTGAAAATTTTGAGCTACCCCCTACCTCCGCTACCCCTAAGGGTAAAATTTTCAAAATTTACCATAACTATTGTAGCCCCTCACATCTTAGAAGTTTGCCGCAAACAGATTTCAAATATCTCAAATGGTTGAAAAGTTAAGGGGGGGGGGGGTGCAAGTTACTTTAAGCCCTCCTCATGGTTCTGTAGATTTAAATTGTTTTAGAGTGCCATTTTGTTATTAGTGGGCCGATTTTAGTTTTCTTTACGTCGATTGTTTTGTTTCGTCAAGACCTATAAAATGATACCAAACTCGACTAACTATTGTAGCCCCTCACATCTTAGAAGTTTGCCGCAAACGGATTTCAAATATCTCAAATGGTTGAAAAGTTAAGGGGGGGTGGTAGTTACTTTTCAGCCACCCTGTATATATTTTTAATTTAAATGTGAATTTTAATACTGATTATAAACGGTATATAACTGCCGATTAATATTGTAAAGTTCAATTTATTATTCAGAAAGTTGTGAAATTTAATTAACTTAAATAACATTATTCTGAAAGCTGTGAAATTATAATGATATATATTCATAGACGCCAAACTGTTTACTCCATGAATGAAATAGCTTAGAGTAAAAGTCGTTCTCTCTGTCTTAAGTAGTCAACAAAATTTTTGGTCGCAAAACGTAAACAAATAAAAAGAAGAAGAAGGTAGCTCCTAATGTCATTCTTATGGGACGAATTTAAAAATGTTTTTTTAGGGTTTTATAATTACTACTGAACGGAATCGTCTAGAATTTTAATGGGTTCTTCCCACTGGTGTCATAGTTATGTGTGCAAAATTTGAACGCTATAAGTGCAACGGTTCTTGAGATTTGACGCGAACACACTCACGGACTCACGGACTCACAGACAAGCGGACAACTTTTCTCCGACTCCGCTATACACGATACATAGATTCGTTCACTTCGTTCACTCATCTATTAGTTATTCTTTTTAAGGACTTCCCCACCAACAAAAGGCGGAGGAGGTTTTCAATTTGTTTGTGTCAATGTTTTTTTTTTCAATGTATTTTCACCAAATTCTCTGTGATTATTGAGTAAATTGTGCTCAAGGTATTATAATCAGATTGTTTGCCCTTTTGTTCTGTATTTGTAATGCTACCTAGTTTAGATGATTTGTTAAAAAACATATGTTACGGATATTTTAATTGTTTGCCTTTTTATTGCTGGCCTATATTGAAAATAATGCCATGATGACCAAACACCTTGAGATTCTTATTAAATTTCTAAAAGTTTAAATTCACATTTAGAAAAGCCCTTTATTCCAATTTGTACTATTTTGGATTAATGCCTTACCCGCAAATAGTCTTTAGTTTTTGTCGCGTGTAGCCTTTTGGCTAGTTACTACGACTGTGTTAAATTTCCTGTTTGCTTTAGCCTCCGCAAGGATTATGTACAAAATAAAAAAGGGAGTATAATATATACAAGATTCAATGGCTTCGCTCAATAATTCTTTATTTTAAATAACAGTACGTGGAGGCAAAGCTTTTCTCAAAAACTCATTGCCTTCAGTTGTCTAATAGAATCCTGTTTATAGTCAAATGCTAATAGAATTAAAATATAATAGTAGTTTTAGGTGGCTAGTAAACGTGTGTGTACAACCAGCTGGTAATTCTTTTATGGAACACTAGCGCAACGATACAGCCGATCAGTGACCTGTGGTCGTGGTGTAGTGGTTACAGTACTCGGCTGTGAAACTGGAGGTATGGGTTCGAAACCCACTCGCAGCGCTAATTTTTTGACAGAATTTTAGCTTAGAATGTGATTTATTCTTTACTGTAGGCTATTTTTTTAATTTGTGGCATTTATAATTTTATTTTATGGACAGAATTATTTGTAATTAACTTTGTTTTTTAATCATTTCCCAAACAGACTGATGAAAGTAAGTTAAAATAGGTTTTCTTTATAAGCTAAGTTACTTAAGTTAATCGATTCGTCAAATTATATAGACTAATTTAACTTAAACCAGTGAAACCTAACAACTTACTTGTAGACTATACTAAGTTAAGGTTTAATGTTATTGCAATAGTGTGTAGTGTTACAGATTAGTAAGTACAGTATAGGCCTAAATAAATTGGTGGTAGGCTAGGCCTTGTATTTTTGTTAAACGACATCCCTACATCTAATACTTATTAATTAAATCACGAAGCATATAGGCCTAAGTTAATTTTAATTGGTTATTCATTTTGATCTAAGTGGACACAGATATGCTAAGTCCTTTCTTATTTTATGGTCTTTAATTGCTTAAAAACTTACCTCTAACTTAAACCAAAGCCACAAAGATGTAAGTTGCTGTTGTAAAATCAACATTGTACTTTCAGATCTAAAAAGGCCTAGGCCTAGTAAGTTACTTATTTAACAATAATTATTGTTTTCAACGTGTACGCAAAGATTAGCCTAATCCATCGGCAGGAATTTCACTAAGTAATGTAGTATGCCACAAAGGACAGATTGTTATTAATTTTGTAGTAACCTGTATTATTAAACAAACAGCTATAAAGAGTATTACTGTTATATTTATTATAAGATTATTAACTTACCTCTTGTATGAAGAATTTTTCTGTATTCTAGATAATAGAACTGTATTATGGATAATGGTTGAATTGTATTAAGTACTCTACAATTCAACATTCAAACAGCATCATTCAAACAAAAACCGATGTATGCACAACAGCTGTACCAGTAATTGTTGAAGCGGGTTAGCCACTGGGATCGTGGAAAGTTCTTCAACTGTTTGCCAGCATTGTTGCCGGGCTAGTTACTGGGATCTAGGAACAACACAACCGTATCGTCATCATTGATTTTAAAATTGTTCGTGGTGTAGTGGATAGCGTACTCGGTTGATAAACGTGAGGTGGCCACTTCGTATCCTGTATGCATCGTCAACTTTTTATCAATGATTTTGCTTAAATACTTAATGCGATTTATTCATAACTATACATCTTTTGTTAAAATTGGGAACATTTATAATTTTATAGGTGTATACAGCATGTTTTAGTATAGAATAGACACAGATTAAATTGGACAATGTAAACAGCTGCTTAATAGTAAATGTATTCATATTTGTGATGTCAAGCTGAGTTTTAATACTGCACATAAACTGTATACAAATGAATGCCAACTAATATATTAAAGTTCAATAATTTATTATTGAAAGCTGTGAAATTATAATGATATATAGACATAGACGCCAAACTGTTTACTCCATGAATAAAAGAGCTTAGAGTAAAGATCGTTCTCTCTGTCTTAAGTAGACAACAAAATTGTTGGTTGCAAAACGTAAACAAATAAAAAGAAGAAGAAGGTAGCTCCTAATGTTATTCTTATGGGACAAATTTAAAAATGTTTTTAAGGGTTTTATAATTACTACTGATCGGAATCGTCTAGAATTTTAATGAGGTCTTCCCACTGGTGTCATAATTATTTGTGCAAAATTTGAACGCTATAAGTGCAACGGTTCTTGAGTTTTAGGTGCGAACACACACACCCACACACACACACACATACTCCAGCGGACAACTTTTCTCCGACTCCGCTATACACGATACATAGATTCGTTCACTTCGTTCACTCATCTATTAAAGTCTCTTTACTTACTTAAGTCCAGAGCCGCATAGCACACTGACAAGATAGGCAGGCACAGAGAGAGGTACGTCTGCTCTGACCGCTGCCTGACGTGCTGGGTTCTGGCCTTGTCCACATGTTAGTGCCTGCCTCACAACACAAAAAGATTTAAATGCTATAGATAGCAAAGACTTTCAGGGGGAAGAGAGGTGACTGGTTGCAGTTACGATCCCTTCCCCACTCCTTGAAAAAGTTGGAGGCTGTATGTCATTTATTTGTTTGACCAGGAACTTTTGTTCATATTTTTGTAGCTTATTTACACAATTTTTTAACTAACCTGGATGTACTGATACACTGGGAAAACAGGAAGATCACTACTTGTGCTAAATTCAATTATCAGTTTTAACAGGATGATATAGATACAAGATATAAAAATCCCTCATTATATTCAAGGTTTCAAGGCTCTGAAGAATGTATGTAAAAGATAGATAAAGGTAGTAAAAACATAAAACCAACCTGGCCAAATATAACTTCAGATAGATCTGCAGGATCGACTGAAGCTCTCTTTAACGCTTCCTTGATGACTATTGAGCCTAGCTCGTGTGACTTTACGGTAGACAATGATCCACAGAATGATCCTGCAAATGATGACCAAATAAAAGATACTCGTTTGTAGATTTATGAATCAGCTATCAATAATTGATGGTTGAGTTTAGTTGATTTTTACTGATAAATTGTGGATTTTCTCTTTGACTTTTATAGACTTTTATAGATTTTCTTACTTAAGTCCAGAGCCGCATAGCACACTGACAAGATAGGCAGGCACAGAGAGAGGTACGTCTGCTCTGACCGCTGCCTGACGTGCTGGGTTCTGGCCTTGTCCACATGTTAGTGCCTGCCTCACAACACAAAAAGATTTAAATGCTATAGATAGCAAAGACTTTCAGGGGGAAGAGAGGTGACTGGTTGCAGTTACGATCCCTTCCCCACTCCTTGAAAAAGTTGGAGGCTGTATGTCATTTATTTGTTTGACCAGGAACTTTTGTTCATATTTTTGTAGCTTATTTACACAATTTTTTAACTAACCTGGATGTACTGATACACTGGGAAAACAGGAAGATCACTACTTGTGCTAAATTCAGTTATCAGTTTTAACAGGATGATATAGATACAAGATATAAAAATCCCTCATTATATTCAAGGTTTCAAGGCTGAAGAAATGACTACTTTTTAAGAGGTACTGTAAATTACTTTAAAATTTTATTCTATTTTTTTATATCACTTCCATCAAGCAAACATATTCAAACCATACTGATATACAGTACCTTTAAGAGGTACTGTAAAAACCTCTTATAAATAAGAGGTTTTTAAGAGGAAGAAAATACCTACTTTTTAAGAGGTTGGCGGCCTTTTTTAACCTTGCATTTGCCCGTCCACATAGACTAAGCGCTCGTGCGTGGATCATTTACAGCAAAGCAAGGAGTGAGCCGGTACAGTACAAAGGTGAACAACTGTACTGATAAAATGTTATTGGCAGTGACCAGGATCCGAACCCACGACATCGCTGCCTTGGGAAGTCCGCGACGCTACCGACTGAGCCACCGACTCACTAAACAATAGTTTAGTTGTTGTCTAGTTTGTTGTTGAGTAGTGTAAATTATTTTGTATGTTATATTAATGCCCAATAGAAATATAGTTGTAGGCAGCAGAAATTAATAAAAGAGCAGCACCATAATAATAATGATTTTTTATTTTATTTTGTAAATGTTGTAATATAACCACTATGGTTAATTGGTTATTTATTACCAACCTCAATTTTCAAGGTTAGTTCTACTCTTTCTAGTGATATGTAACATTTATAAATATAAATAAAACCCTCCCATTGGTTTTGTGGCCAAATGCCGCGGTTGAATTATAAACAAAGAATAGTTTTTCCACGTTATGTATTTTGTTAAAACTGTTTGATGGTGTATTTTACTATAGAAATTTAATACAATTTTTTTCCTCTTTTTTGGGAGTTAATTTAATTATGTACCTTGGCTGCCTTTAATGTACATACCTCTGTTAAAAAAAATTACAACAGTTCTAGTATTTTACATCTAAAAACTTGTATCTTATTCAACGGATTATTTGAAATTCTGTGATATCAGAAAATATAACATTTTTAATTCTAACTTACCAATTGGTGTACGAACAGCAGAAACAATAACAATATCTGTCTTCATATTGAAATTAATTAGTTTTCACAATTAGTAATCCACTTAAAAATTCTGTTACAGCATAAACATCCAACATTCAATGGATATCAGACATAAATGTCACTCACACTTTGTTATTAATATTACCTTGACGGCATATACTGTACTTGGAATATTTGACAATACTGTATGGTCTTGCAATTAAGTTATGAAAAAGAGACCTAACTTAACCACTCTTCCAGCACACTGACAAACGACTATGTACGTACAGGTTACATAAGACGACCTTGAACATATCCACGTTACCTGCGAGAGGTGACTACAATTTGCAACTTCATACTGAAGGTTTTATTTGTTGAAGTTTTTATAGTATTAATACAATATTTTAACCTTTTATGGGGCCTTTTGTGCTATAGTAATTGGACAATTACTACATTTATATCAGTATGGTTTGAATATGTTTGCTTGATGGAAGTGATATAAAAAAATAGAATAAAATTTTAATATTCCAGGAGGAACTTACCCAATAAGCAAAAAATTGTTAAAAATTGTCAAAACTTGTATTACAATTGTTGTATAACAATTTTAAAACATTTTGTTTATAGTTCTGTAGTTTACAATAGATGCATGTTGGATTTCATTTTTATTTAATTTGTGTTCACTTATGACAACAAGTTCAGGTTTGATTTCTTCTAAAACAAACAATTTCCAATTATAAAGTCCGAGAAGAGAAGTGCTGAATGTTTTGGTGTAGAATCTTAATTTTATGTGAACTTTTAACATTAGTGTATTTAATAGGTAAAGAGGAGGGATTGGTCAATTCTGAGCTCAAACTCCTCCCATGACTATCAGCCAGGATTAAAATATGATGTTTAATTGAAATTGCGGTCATTTTTTTGTTTAGACCTATTTGTTTTCCTCTTAGATATATTTTTTGTTGTTGCTTTAACATCCGTAATATCAGTCGAGTTCTCTTGTTCGGGCTTATCTTTGGCAATCTCGTCAGGTAAAGAGAGGACCTCAAATCGGTTAGCCAACTTAAGAGTGTTTAAAGGTTGTATAAATTTATCACAGTTGTTACACAATGCAATGTCTTTAGTTGTTTACTTCATAATTATTATTATTTATTTTTATTGTACTCATCTACGGTGTATTCAGTGTTAGACATAAACGAAGTATTACTTGTATTTTTTTTGTGGTATTTTTCTGAAAGTTGTGGGGAAAGGATGCGATCACACAGCTGGCAGAGGAGCCGCCGAGCAGTGACTAAAACATGTAGGTCACATTCAAAGTCATTCAACTGTTGTGCAACTACAGCCTTATCCAGAACAACACCTTCCTGACCGATGTTTTGTAGTAAGGTCCCAGCATGCTTCATGTTGATGTCTTGAGCTGAGTTGTAATGGAGTGCTGTTTTAGTCAATCTCAAACTCCAATGCGTTCCCCCATTCTCACAATTATCTAACCAGTTTATAGAAGTGCTATTATTTATACAAAAGAAAATATACTTCTCCTCATTGATAGACATATCATTTAGTGTTTTCTCAACATCTGATTTAGTTTGCAATTTAATTAATTGTGATACAGATGGTCCAACAAACATAACATCATTTTGATAAGTAAAAACTTTTCTATATACAACAGCTTTTCCGTCAGTTTAGTTGTCAATTCATTATTGGAAACTTCATACTTCTTTATTTGTTTTTGCAGCCTGCTGTTTTCCACAATATATTTACAGTTAGAGTCCTGTAAACGTTCATAGTCGTTGTGGAGCTTGTCATAGCTTTCTTGAATTATCTTAGGTAGTAGCACAACAGGATTCCCGAGCTTTGGTTAAGCTCTTGTTTGGATCCCAGGATCCAGTATTTTAGTTTCCAAAACAGCCTTTTCAGTAACAAAGGCCGTCTAGAAATTTTAAAGCATTTTCAATCTCAAAACGGTGAGAGCACCTTTCCCTTGACAGTTTGGAGTCAGCCAAATCGAGATCCTCTTTTATGTTGCTCAACTGTCCCTCCAGATCCTCCAACTTGCCACATATGGTATCAAATTTTGTCACAATTTGAGCTGCACTGTTAACTAAATCATGGCTTTCATCTGGGAAGCAATAACAAAAACTTGATATCAGAATCTCATTATCATCCTTTAAATTGGTTTTTTCAAATAAAAGTTCCTCAAAATGCTCCATTCTTTAATGATAACTAATAACTAAGATGATAGACTGTTTGTATATTCTTGTAATAATATTAATAATATACATTAAATAAATCTCTTGGTGTTTTTTTTTATAAAATTAAAAATTGTACAATATTTAAATTTTATATTTTTAGAGAAAGATTAAATTTGCTGAATATAAACAACAATCAGTTTGAATGACAGAAAGGCAACAATGGTTGTGAATGGTTAAAGATCTGCCACAAAGTCCAGATGAAGTTGACCCTCCTTATCTTATCTAATAAGAGACCACATTATACCTTGTCCCTTGCTGATTTTCAGGTAAATTTATACATTAATCTCACCTTTTGGGTTTAACGCTATGCCCTTTTAAAATAATAATCACTGAATTTAATTGACCGTTTAAATATAAACAATTACCCTATTGATAAAAAAATTTCTTAAAAAATCACTTTTTACTATTTAAAATCTTAAAAATCCAAGGAGCACATCTAGCACTTGACTTATACATGAGGGACTTCCCCCTCCAATCTATGTTTTTTTTTTTTATTGCAATGTTGATAGTCTAGTAGCAAATAGACAAAATTTTAAAATTTTGTTAAAATATATATACATAAACTAGCAAACTACAACAGTTATTTATTTATTGTCCATAAGAATTAAATGGGAATTTTGAATTTACAATTTTTTTAACCATCTTCCTAACTAAAATAGGCTTTACCTTCGTCACTGCAGCTCAAATTATTGTGGTGTAACTACGTTACGGCCGTTTCGGCATTACAATGCCATCGTCAGACTACAAAAACACAAACTCGGCTGAAGTAGCGTCGTTGAAGTTTAAACACGTAACACATAAGAACAATAACATACATTTAAAATATTTACAAAAATCTAACAGGCCTGTCGTACTAACGGGTGACATGTTCCCGTTCCAAGCATAAACCGACTGCAAAAGTAATAGTATCTTAGCTGAAATATTCTTGAACCATATAGAGAACAACAATCTCTTTACAGACGCTAACCGTTACAGAGATATGATTTTGTTCTATTACAGATATGTTGATGACACGATAATGCTATTTAACGGTAATAGCAGACAACTTTCTTTGTTAAACAGTTATTTGTGCAAAATGCACAGGAATATTGAGTTCACGTTAGAGGAGGAAAAAAACCATGTATTAAATTTTCTGGACCTTACAATTAAGAAACAAAACGATCATTTCGAATTTAAAATTTACAGGAAGCCTACTTGCACTGACCAGACCATAAATGCTGATTCACACCACCCACACTCTCAAAAAATCGCCGCCTACAACAGTTTTATCCATAGATTGTTATCAATACCGATGAATCAGAATGATTAAAATGAAGAAATAAACACGATCAAATACATAGCAGTCGCAAATGGCTTTCACTCCAGTCTAGTGGACAAACTGATTTTCAAACATTTAAATAAACCTCAAACTAAATCAACAGAAAAGAAAACTTATATTTCAGCAATTTATGGTTCACATATCAGTAGCACATTTAAAAATATCATGGACAAAAATAAATTCACCGTATCGTTCAAGACTAACAATAAACTTGGATCTCTATTGAAAGAAAAAACAGAAACTAATTCAACCATCTACGATAAGTCTGGAGTCTACAAAATAAATTGTAATGACTGCACGAAATATTACATTGGCCAGACTTCACGATCGTTTAAGAAGAGGTTTAAGGAACATATGCCCAGAAAGACAACAGCTCCCCAAACATCAAATTACGCAGAACATCTGGTATTACACAACCACAATTATTCAAACATCAATAGTAATATGGAAGTTTTACATTTTTCGCAGGACCGTTTAAACAGAAACACATTGGAGGAGTTTGAAATATACAGAGCAGTTAAAGCTGACCATCAAAACGTTTTGAACGATAAACTCTCCTTTCAATCCAACTATATTTACAATACAGCTATTAGGATACTGGAGGGGAACAATGAATGAAAGAACACGCACCGGTGATAAGAAGACAGAGACAACGTCATAGACCACTTTGACCGCTAGTCTAGACTTTACCTCAGCCCGGTCACGATCGATTGTCAATGTCCCTTCGTGTTTTTCGTGTTTTTTGTAATGTGTGTCCGTTCCGTGTATCGTGTTTTGTATATGTCTTATTTATTGAACTCTGTTATTAACGACCTTCGAATGAAGTGATTATTTGACACCTTGAGGCCTGAAGATGGTTCAATAATGAACCGAAACTAGTTGCCAAAATCAGCAACAAAGGATTACTATATGCATTTCATTTCATTTCATTATTTGTCATGAGAGCCGAAGCCCCCTGACTACATACCCGGTACCTGTCGTGAGACTTACCCGGGCCCCATGATGTAGGCCGAAGCTTACGCATCAACCTTTTGCACATCATGGGCGGATGACTTAAGGTTATCAGGCTCACCGGCTGCCGAAGCAGACCCTTCGGAAAGAGGGTTGCCCCTCAATCCTAACCAGGGTTCCCGGCTACTGGTTTAAGCGTCACTCCACCTGGGTTCCACTAGGTCGGGACCTAGAGGACCATGGTAGAGCGCCCCGACGCATTTAGTGCAAGTAACACTCGGGACCTATCTAATCCCTGACAGGCAAACCCGCCATCAATAGCCAGAAGGAAGGGGACCGTCAGCACGCTGACGGGGGGAACCCCAACCTCCCATTTACACCACTACCCGATCGAGGCCTTACCCAGTTGCTGGGAAACCAGAGATAACCAGAGCGATAGATCCCCAGATACCCCTGGCGGGCTCGGACCCAGCACCCGATCTACTTCGTTTGCCCGTCAGACCCAACATCACTGCCAGGCCATCAGGGTTTCCCAAAAGGAGGCAGGTATAGAAGTGGGACCCACCCGGATGAACCTATCCACCAGAGGTGGCGACACCCTTGACTCAATTGAGGTTCCGGGAAGAACCCCCCACACTCAAGATAACCATACCGTCCGTGCTCAGAGACAGGGATTGGTTTGCATAAGTGCCTACAAACCGTTGCCCTCACACTGCGGAAAGTTACGTTGCCCTTGAGTGTCCCCGTGAGCTACGGGTACTTGCTCGTTTTCACCTCCAGGAAAGGTTACTTCCAAAGTCGAGGATTTGCCACACTGAATGCTGGTCGCACACAACAAGCAGGCCTAAGCCCAAAGAACCACAGACACAGGTAGGTTAGAGAATATGATGCACTTCCATCTCTCCTAGAGCTAAACACCCCTCCATCCTGGATAAAGGAATGTCACTGGGACCCAATGCCCAGTCGTCCATGTCTGTGGCCTACTTGAAAATGCCGATACCAACACCGAGCATTTACCTCCCCTTTGGGGGCTAGGTATTTCACCTCCCAGGACGAGGCTACTTCCAAAGTCGAGGATATGCCTCACAAAATGTCAGTCGAACACAACAGGTAGGACGAGCCCGAAGAACTCAGTCACAACCACAAGCTACAGGCAGGTGAAAGATCTATGAACTTAATCAACACTAGCAGAGCTGAACACCCCACCACCCTGAATGGAGGGAATATCACTGGGTACTCTCACTTTGGGTACAACCCAAAGAGGCTGGCTTGTCCAGTCGTCCATAGCTTGTGGCCTACCTGAAGTGCCGGTTCCAACACCGGGCAATTACCTCCCCTCTGGGAGATTACCCACGTAATCTCTCGTTGTTAGAGATTACTATATGCAGGTATTGTAAACCATTTTAAGTATAATACAGTAATCCGGAGGCTAAACAACTATTTTTAAAATGTTTTTGCAAAAGTAACATATATGCCGGTTTTTGTAAATATTTTAAATGTATGTTATTGTTCGTATGTGTTACGTGTTTAAACTTCAACGACGGTACTTCAGCCGAGTTTGTGTTTTTGTAGTCTGACGATGGCATTGTAATACCGAAACGGCCGTAACGTAGTTACACCACAATAATTTGAGCTGCAGTGACGAAGGTAAAGCCTATTTTAGTTATTATACAGCTCAGGGGCTAAAACAAGGATTTTAATTCATCTTCCTAACTGTTGGGCATACAACACACTTCAATATACAAAATTATTTCTTTTTTAAGCTCTACAAAATGGTTTGGGGGGAAATTTTAAAATGTTGTGTTTTTAGGGTCAAAAATGGGAAAAATCTATTTTTACCCCGTAAACCCTCGTTCCCAAAGTCCGATTATGCTGGTTTGTGAACTTGTTCGAATAAAAGTAGGTTTACATGTATGTACCAAATTTCATCAAAATTGGATCATTTTTGCTTGAGTTATCGTGCTAAAGGACACACATACACACCCATATAAAAATAATCGGTCCCGGGTCTAGGTCTTACCATGAGACCTGTGGTAATAGCTTATCCCTATATGGGAAATTCGCTGAAACAGATGTCTACATGTGTAATTCTTTTAAGAGATAAATTCACAAAGTCCTCAATTTGTGTTTGTATCCCCGTTTTCACTAGTTTATAAAAAGGTAAACATTTTTAAATGTTACCGGTACTTTGTTTCCTATTATCATAAACTAAACTGATCTAAACTAAATTAATCTATTTGCCCCAGCACTGTAAAGGAGTGGCAGGCAGCTCTCTTCTTAGATAGACCCATAAAAATAACATAAAATTAATAGTTTTCTTAAAATATAATATTGTAAAAGAAAATTTCATCAGATATCACGGGTTCTCTGTGTAACTGTACCCAGGATTTTTTTGCAAATTGCCAAATACTCATAAATTTTCATAAGGGTAGGAATAATTCAAGATTATTGCAAACATCTTTAATCGTCATCAGTAAGTCAGTCTTTAATCAACAGTTGACACATGACAAATATGTTACGGATAACTGCTATACTCTAGGGAAAATTAATACATATTGTAATCATAAAATTCTATTCAGATAGAAGAATGTCGTATATCCTCAAAACATAACCATCACTTATTTAACTAGTCCACTCTGGTAAAACTTAAGGAATACAAGTCAAGTAAAACCGATATCTCTCTCAAAGTTAATTATTTACATTCTCAAACAGTTTTTCGTTTTCTTCATTGTAAGACTTCACCAATTAACAAATTTCAAAAGCAACAAATTTCAAAAATGATCCGAGCTAAAATCATTTCAGAGTTTGAGCCAAACTTCACTGTAATTTGTTCAAGTTATAATTTTGGTGGTTGAAATCACTCTTGGAGGTTAAAATTTGAATGTCATTCAAATATGGGTTGGTTTAGTTTTGTTAACAGGCTCTAAGCCAGGATGTTGAGTTGTAGAATAAAGGAGGATAGCTTCCCTTAAAGAAGTACAGGTAGTCAGTCCATAGAAGATACAAAAGATACATAGAACACACAATATATCGTCTCACTTCACAAGTCCCCCAGGTGATAAAATATTGAGTGTTCCATGTCTCTTCTGTATGTTCTTTGGCTGACCTGTCCTTCTTCAAGGTTAGCTAGTTGCTATCCTCCTTATTCTATTACAGTACACTCTCAATTATCCAAACCCCAGTTATCCGAGCCCCCTGAGTTAACCGAGGTCGTTTCAGGCCTAAATACATTAATTTTTTTTTTTGTCGGAAAACAATAATTACGTTTTTAGGAATGATTCTGTTCAAAGTAAAGTAAAATAAGCAAGTAATTTGTGATTTACTAAGACTAATACTTAAATTTAAATAATGATTAAAGGTATTATTTAAATGTACAAATGATCTGCAATAATCTAATAAGTTAAAATCACACGCAGTACTAGTTGGGCCGCTAACCATTGGTAAGCTGAACAAGTCGTCAACAAAAGGAGTAGCATTTCTGTTCGGGCATTGCCACCTTGCCGGCTCGTATTGCCTTTTGTCATGGTTTGTCATTACAATGTTTTAATATTGACATGATTGAGTGAATCAAGTTGAAATAAAACAAAAATTAATTTTATACTTAAAAACTGTAGGGGTCCATCTTGCTGTATTGTATTTTAATTTAATCCTGTAGAGTGTTAGCTTGGCATCAATCATACTGTATTTAAAGTTTTCCAAGACAATTTAAGAAGTGTTAAGCATGTTTGAGCTATTATTTTACATTGAACTATCAATTATTGATAATTTTTATTTACTATGCATTGTTATTAAATATGTTTACAAATTAATAACCTTCATTTCTTGAACAATAAGCAATGTCAAACTAACTTTGTAAACAATCTAATGTAGAAATAAGCTTATTAATTCCTCCATACAAAAACATTAAGCACTGTTGTATCCATACAATAACAAAATGAGTGAAAAAATGTAACATGTAATAGGCTACAAAATCATTAATTAAAATCAAGAGATGTTTTTGTTCTCTGGATATAATATATCCAATATGGATTTATTATATCCATAAATTATTTACACTTCTCGAGTACCTCAATAGTAGCCAAGTAATTTACTAAGTTAAAAATAACCCATATTTTGTCATTCTTATATACATAAATTACACATATACATTAGTTATCTATACTTATTTATTATATACATTAATTATGCATAAATTGTTGGCACAAAAGGCTAAATTGTCCAAGATTTCATACTTAATCAAAATGACCTTGGTATGTCTTGACATCATTGGGACATAAATTAAGATTTAACCATTTGAAAGAACTTTTAAACCAGTATTTTGTTAAAACACAATCACACATTTCACCTTTATGAGTAAACTGAATGTTTGAATTCATACTTAACCACAAAGATGATTATTCTCCAGTGTCCAATTTACTTTCAAAAGTAAAACATAAGTTAAATTCTTGGAGAGGCTAGAGAGATAAAACTTGTGCAATACTTGAGCTGAAAAAAATTTGCTCCCTCAAGGGTTGGATGTTCGAGAGATGTCATTGCATTAAGACTATTTACGTACTATTACGTAAAGTTTAAACAATTTGTAATATGTAATAGTTTGAGCTGGTATTTCTCTAAGTGGTTAAATACATTATCATTTTATCAAAATACAACTAAATGACAGATACTTGAAGGACCGGTGTCTCTTAGAGAGACAAAATATAATGTCTTCTTCTTTGACCTCCAATTGGTCCAAATTTGGAAAGAACCGAGGTCGGGACAGCTATCAATAAAAAATTGTAACAGACCAAATCTTAAGAAAGTGGACGAAAAAGTCAAGGAAGTGATAGACCAGTCAAATATGGGCATAACTTATACAACACCAAGGTGAGAATTTTAATTTTGAAAGGTTTAATAATTGTGCAAAATGTACAAAATAAAAAATACACTAATTTCTGTTGATTTGTCAGGATTAATTTTCATTCATCCATACTAAATTAGGACAGTATTCTTTAAACATATTATTATTATAAAACCAATTGCCTTATTCCAAAATAACTTTACTTTTTTATTTTCAGTTTGGGAAGGAGCCTTAAAAGCTTACCTTTATGACATTTAATTTGGGTACAGATTTCCATTTACATCAAACTCTAATTTATTCCATATAAAAATCATTTGCAAGATTATTCCAACGTTTGCAAACGTACATGATGGAAAATACTATGTCAGTGACATCGAGATATGAAAAGACTATTAGTAAAAGCTTGTCTGGCAAATACAACATAGATGCCATTTTCATAGGGAGCTAGACTGAGTTTAAATTATTGAAAATACAATTTTCTGTTTTAAAAATATTCCTTATGATTTTAAAGCTGCTTTATCCATTATACATAAGGTATTTACTCAATTTTATCATTTCTTTATTTACACCTACAACTTATCAACTTCCTCAATAGGCCTACTCACAATATACCAGTGATATGTAAAATAACAAAAGCATTCTTCCCTGCTTACGGTACATAAAACATCCTTCAATATCCTTGTTTTGTATCAAGTTTTATAGCTCCTTTAAAATTTATATTATGTACAACTAATGTCAAAATCTATTATGTAATCAAACAATAAGCCAATCGATTGATGGCAACCACAAAAATACACTATTAAATAACAAACAAATTGTAGAAACTTAATAAAGAACAGATACAAATTAAGACCTCAGTGCAGTACAGTATTCTCCTAGGATCCTTGTTTAACATATACTGGGACAGTCAAGAATATAACTGAGAACTTCTTTGGGTAAAATTAATGTCAAACACAATAATGATGAGTACAGTAGTTGTACAAAACTCACAGAAATACTTTGAACACAGGGGGCACTTTTTCACTGAGTTGTTTTATGTGTTGCACAGTCCTAGGTACTGGGTTTGTTCCTGAATGTATTCTTGATCGTTAAACACTGTGTTGTCAGGATTGCCACACCCTGAAATCAAAATAGAAGAACATCACATAAAAATGACACCTTAAAGAACAAAACATATCTTAAAAAACGCAGCAATCCGACACATACTTTCTCCCATTAGCTTGACAACAACCTTTGTGATGGACAAGCCGTGGGGGTAACTATAATAATATGTTATGGGGGAACTCACAAAAGTTTTACCAACAAATTAATATTGATTTTATTTTATGATCAGTTTTTTTTTTACGAGCTGAGTTTCAATAATACTTGTTATTTGAATATGTATTGTTGAGTAGGTACTTTATGTTACAGTTTTTAAATAATGTTCAGTCACAACTAACATGCCGAAAAAACAGACTGTTTAAATAAACCATTGTTTTTTTGTTATTGTATATATAACAGGGTGTAAATTAATTAATTGTGAAAAATAAAGCACTTTTTTCTTTCTTTCTTTCATAGCCAAAACAAGTCACTCCAATATCATTTTAAATATATCACATGACTGAAATTGTTACTTGATGTTTAAGACCGATAAATTTGGTATTTTTCAAAGTTTAACTCTATCCTAACTGATATCACCATGTTTCATAAGCATGAGAGTTTTTTGTTTTTAATAAGGTAGGCTTAATTAATATCATCTTTTTGTTTACTTATGTTTTTAATAAATAAGTTAAATGATTTTAAATATTCTTGCCTATTATTATTTTTGTATTTAAACAGTCATCTATGTCATAAATCAGTAGGTGTGTAGTAGGTGTTTTTAACAACGTTACAAAATCAGGTAAAAATGTCAAACATACATTTCCCGTTAAGTATGAGAAGGGAAATCCCGTCTCTATCTTGTCTCGAAATTTTATGAGAAATAGAAAATCCTGTATCGTCTCGTCTCCAACTAAAAATCCAATCGCATTCATCCCTTCTTAATTAACATACAAACAACCACAAAAAAGAGAATAAGAAACATTTATATACAGCTTATATATATGTGTAACATTTTAAAAACTTACCTAGAAGTAATGACAATATCATCTTGAGCATACTCTCTGATTCCTCCAAACTAAGCTCGAATGTTGTCAAAACTGGTTTAATTTGTAAAGTAATATAAGAGGAGTAGAGCTGAAACAAGGTATATTCATTTTTTTTTTTGTTTCAATAATGAGCAATTCCAAATCAACTTAATTCAATTAAAATAAGTGTTCAGTTTTATATACTAGTAAAATTATTTTACCAGTAAGCCTAGGCCTACCTCTACCTAGGGCAGGCTTTTTTGCCTGTCCACATCGGCCACAGAGGCCTGTGGGTGGAAAATATCCAGCAAAGCAAGTGGTGAGCCAGTACAGTACAAGGAAGAACTGTAGACCTACGAATGATAAGTAGTGGCGGATACCAGGATAAGAACCCATGACATAGCTGCCTTCATGGCGCTTCTGGCTGAGCCACCAACTCACCTGTAGGCCTATTTGCTATTGTGCTTACTATCATCTGTTGTTCCAACTAGTGATGTGTCAAAACCGAATCTCAAATCTCAAAACCATCAAAGCTTAGGAAAAGTTTCGGTTTCGAGATTCAAGAGATTCGAAATTGAAGATGTTGGCAGTTTTATTTTTGAAACTGCTGACATTTTTTTGTGCCATTGTTATTGTTTTTAACACTGTTTGTTTCCAAACAAGCTGGTAGCAACAGAGCAAACATCACCATTAACAGTAATGAAACAAGTAAATTTTATCCTGAACTTCAAAAGGTATCTTAAATACTATAACGTCTATAGCTGGTACAATCCAGTTTCACATCAATATTTTTACTAAACACAAAGAAATATTGACCACTAAATGTTCTAATTAATCTAATATTCATGTTTATGTTGGTGTTAGAAGTTTAATTTATTTTTGTTGTTGGTTGTTTATAAAAAATTGTTTTACAGTATCGAGTTTTAAGATTATCAGTCACATTCACATATTTATGTTATGTCACGGTCAGGAGTCGATCTCTTTCAGTTTTGATTGCATACTTAACATTTTATGATTATGTGTATTTTTTGTAACCATAACCTTTGTAACCAGCTTTTTAAAGATTCGGTTTCAGTTTTGAGATTCAAAATTTCTGATTTTGACCATCACTAGTTCCAACTTTCATTTTGTTTTGAACTCTGCTCTAATTTACAATCTTAGATGTCCCTTTTTAGGTATTGATTGCCTTATGATCCGCTGTTACTTACGATGATTTATTCTCATCAAGTTAGGCCTTACATTACTCCCGAGAAGTGATTTTTCTTTCACAGACTTTTTTTAATTTTAGCACCTTCTACTATTTTAGCACAGGCTACTAATTAAAGTACCTGAGCACTAGCACTGCAAAATCAGCCAATAATAAGCAAAATAAGCCTACTAATCATGAACACTGTGCTCCCCTCACTAACATTGCTTCGATGCGGATACAAGTTTGAGAGATGGCCATGAAAGAATTTTAAAAAGTTGTATATAAGGCCCGTGAGAATAGGCCACTACATTCTCTGGGGAGCTGACCGATGAACCACTCTTTCCATTTACAATCAAAATATCCGCCATACCACCAGTTGTAAATATTAGTTATAGTTATTCTAGTTCTAAAAGAATTAGGTGTTTTAATATACATAAAATCTGACAATCGTCAGTCAAGGATTAAGAATACAAGTATCAAATATCAAATATTTTAAGTATCATAATTATTATGTTATTATCTTATTTTGTTACTGAAACTGTACAAGTAGGCCTAGTGAAAAAATGATAAATAATTAATTAAAACCCCCACCGCAGCAAACCTGCAGACTATGGCTGCAGACTAAGCGAATTTCAACTTGTCTGATTAACTTTTGTTATGGTGTATCCTGGATTCGCCCCTGCTTTTCCTCTCCTGTTGGCTTTTTCCTTTTTCCAAACTGAGGGCCTGTTAGTTAACTTAGCACATTTGTTTAGTGCTAGTGCTGCTATCTGGTGCTATTGGTTGGTGGGAAGAAACTTAAAGTAAATATATTTTTTTCATACATAACTTAGGCCTAAACATTTTTAAGACTTTGTACTTGCAAAGAACAATTTTAGGTGGGTCTGTAGGGTTGTGCAGCCAAAAAACTGAGCGGCATAAGCAGCCCACATGGACTAGCACCTGCCGCGGCCTGCCCAAGTTTACTACAATTTACTTATCAGAATCGGAAATGAAGCCATAAAATCACTTACTTCCTTTATGGATGAGTATTCATCGCCAATCTACCTCCTTTTGGACATCTAGACATCAAGATACTGGTGAGCAGGCCTATACAGCCTATTAAAAAGAGTTCTTAAGCATTTTAGGTGCTACAACAAGGTCCCACAAAAAAATAGCCATGCTGAAGGATTCATGACGTCACACTTGTGGATAGATTCACTGCCATATCCCATGTGTTTTTGGCAAATAAGCTGGCTGTTAACATCTGGCAACTTTAGTACAACTAGACCTATCCACCACTGTGACGTAAATTCCTAATCCCGTGCTGCAGCATGGCCTTTTTACTATAGTTTGGCCGCTGAGATAGCGACCTGCGTGCTAATGCTAACCAATGCTAGAGGAGGTCGCTATCTAAGCGGCCGAACCATAGTGGGAGACTGGCTATGGCCTAATGCTAATTACCACAGTGAAAATGTTAAGGGACTGAAGCTGACAAAGATATGTTTTACTTTTCTTTCAGGCCCAGCCAATAAAATGTTTTCTGTCTGAAATATGGACTGTATAGGCTAGGTTGGTTTTGCTTGGACCTTAGACTAACTACATTTAATAAATAGTAACATACCTCATATTAAATTACGAAGATCTTCAATCTTATTTCTTCTTTAAACTAATTTGATATATTTACACTTATTTACAAATCCCTTTCATCTTGGACACTGGAACAATAAAATTAACATAAAAATTAGGCTATTTCAAATGAGGAAATATCTTTTGTATAGGCCTAGATTATCAAATTTTGTATAGGCCTAGTTGTTTCCCAGACAGCACGTGAGCTTGGACTAAACTTAGTTTTTACATATTTCTGAATTGGTATGACAAACCTGGAGTTTGGAACCCACTACAAATTGAAAACAGCTTTGGTTAAGTGAACTTGTGTGAATGAGCCAAAACTAAACTTGTTTCATTTACATATAACCTGGTTGGCCAAGTCTACAATTTAAACTCCTAAACAGACCCACGACAAGCTTGTTCATGTGAGTCTAAAGTGAGCAGTGCCATATGACAAAAGAATTTTCCCTCCACCCCTACCCACAACACGCTTCTAAAACCTGTTTCTTTGTGCTGAACCACCATTTTTGTTGGATTTAGACTTCCTCACTCTCCTCAGTTGTCAGTTCCCACTTATCTTGTTTTGGTGTTGTGAGTTGCTCGTTTTGTTTGTGGTTTTGATACCAAGACGAAGCAAAGAAGAATTAAGGGATTCCTAGCTGTAAAGGTAAGATTTACACTCCATTGATAAAAAATATACTTGTGTTGGTTAGTCTATGATGATATAAGTAAGCTAAGTTAAGCAAACAATTAATTTCATTGCATCAAGAACCCCAGAATTTTGTTTATAGCCTAAACCTTTTGCACTTTAACCTTTCAACTTCTACTGCTGAACTCTACAGAACAGTGCCAAAATTTGTGTTTAACCTTAACCATTATAGTAAATGCCTTAACCTAGTCTACAGATAAAAACAGGCCAAACCATTAGTTTATGTTGTTTGTATTCAGTAGCCTTGTTGATAAGTGTAAGTTCCTTTATCACATGCTGTAATCATTATAAAAGTAAAACAGTAAGAAATAAAAGTTTGATAACAATTTTAAAAACAAGAGTAAGTTAACATACCCTGTGTTTGCAACACCAACAAAAATGCCAAATAATCTAATAATTCTAATAACAAATAAAAATTATGAAAAATTATTTAAATAATAAATTTTAATAAACCAAATAATTCGTCTAATGCAATTGTATTTTTTTATAGATCTTCTGAAGCAGGCGGTGGAGTTGATGGATTCAGAAAAGAAGTTGAAGGTGAAGTGGAAGATAGTGGGCATTGTATTTATTATATTAATAAATTGTCTTGAAATGTGAATGTCTTGTTTTCTAAACCTAAAAGATCATATATAACCAATATTTTTTCCAAGATCACTTAAGACTCATAAAATAGGCTTCATTTATTGATCATAAATGTTTCTTGGTAAAAAATTAATTATATTTATGTTTAAGAAAAAAGGTGGGCTAACAAATGATGAATGGTGTGAAACAGCTTATATGTTAAATAGGTATAAATTATATTACTATTACTATAGCCTATTATAAAATTATTATTATTATCTCTGATCATGACAGTAAGTCATAAAACTTCGTACCAAGTCTGAGTGAGTCTATATGTGTGAGCTTGTTTGCCCAAGTCTAAAATGTGCTAAAACCAATTCCAATATGAGTCTAGGCCAAGTCCAATATGAGCCTACTAAAATTGGGCTTGGGTCTCCAAGTCCATAATGAGCCTGTTTAATTTATCAGTGTGAGCTTGTTTGCCCAAGTCTAAAATGTGCTAAAACCAATTCCAATATGAGTCTAAGCCAAGTCCAATATGAGCCTACTAAAATTGGGCTTGGGTCCCCAAGTCCCGAACAAGTCCATAATGAGCCTGCTTAATCTACCAGACCTGTTTTGTATCCATCATTCCAAGCTTAGAGTAGGTTTGTGACCATGAGTTCACTGTAGGTTTGGGGTTGGGACTTGGGTTGGACTTGGGGAGCCAAACCCATAACAAGTTGAACAACTGCCAACTTCGGTCTCTAAAACAAGTCAAAACCAAGCCTACAGACTTTGGTGCCTTAGTCTAAACCAGGCTTGGAAACTTGGGCCAATGGACTTGGAACAAGTTCCCAGCAAGCCCATTGTGCTGTTGGGGTTATTATGTTAGTATGTCACAAAAGCAAGGGTCCACGTTTAAATGTGTATGTGTACTGGTAGGCCTTTCTGTGAATATATCTGGGGTGTCTGTGTGTACGTGTTCAAATAATAACTTTTTTTTTCAGTAAAAATGGCACTAGCCTATCAGAACATAATAGGTACCGGTATGTGAAGTACAAGAACTTAAACTTAAAGAATAAAAATTAATGTGTCTGCTGTTGACTATGTCATTTAGGCTAATTACTTAATCATTGATTGTTAATTATTAGTACAATGACTAGCAGTTATCAGGCGCTTGTTGCTGCGCTAAGAACTAATATTTTAAATGGTAATTTATTATTTTACTAATATTATAAATCTGAAAGTTTGTGAGTTTGTGTGTGTGTTGCTCAATCACACATAAAATACTCGACGGATTGGGCTGAAATTTGGCATGATGATAGCTCACATTCCCGATTAACATTTAAGTTTAGGCATATTCTTATCTCGAAATTCCTTTCGAGCTCCGCCCCAGTGGCTCTGTAGTTCCCCATGATAACCTTATGAGTATTCATATTTAAAGGGAACTAAAGAATTTAGTCAGCTGTTTCAACTTTACAAGTTGGTTCTATAATATGCAATAGCATTAAAAAGTTATAAGGTTTCCCAACAGGGTGCAGCACTATTATTATTTTGTTTTTGCATATATGACAACAGCTAATTTGAACTAAGCAGCAACAAAAAGCTGTGATACACAATGAGAACTGTCAAAGTAGGATTGTTTACAGTTAGGTTTGAGTTTTTAATTTAATGAATAATTTGTGATACTGTGCGAATGTTTGATAGGCTAATTTATTTTTTTCTATTGTTTAGGTGCAGTGGTAGGTAGAACATTTTGGCAATCGGTAGATGTGTTATACTATATCATACCGTAAATTTATGAACAAAATTTTATCAAACTGTGTCCTCCACCCATTGCAAACGCAAAGCTTGAGTATAACTGCAATAAGCATTTTATACTTTTATGCCAACCCCGTATGAAGGACGGGTGCTCTGCTAGTTTACACTAAATATTAAAAATGTACACGGTACCAAAATCTAAAATAGAATATTTATTTTACTTAATTACCAGTGGATAAACAATGTTTTTGTTTGTTCATTAGGTGTATAAATATATATGTTTTAAGGCGTATATACCACCACGTGAGCACAGGACATAGCACAGGACCACGTGAAAAGCATGCATTTTCTAAATTTAAACCGGCGATAGTCATCAGGGATTGCCAAGTGTGTCTTATAATGGTGATTGCGAAAGCAAGACGCAAAGGAAATTGTAGTCGCTTGAATTCAAAGGGTTATTCGGATTAAATCATCGGTATTCTTGTGTAAGACTTCTCTTTTACACTGATAATTGTTGCTTTCATCAAGTTTGGTGGCATTTTTTGAATTGTCAGTCGGCGGCTCCAGAGGGCTGGCCAGGTAGGCCCGAGCCTACCCAAAATTTTGATAGATATTTCATAACGATAAATAAATTAAGAAAAACGATAAATAAATTCAGAAATTTAATTATATGTAAATAAAAATAAACATTCAAACTAATTATTTTGCATTTAAGTTTTAAAATTCCTCCTTTTAGCAGAGGAAATCCCTTCAAACCTCTTGTCTCCCGATCAAACTCAGGCCTACCCAAAAAATTATTCCTTACCCCTGGTTCCGTTTCACAGCTTGGGTGGATTTAAGTTTCACAATTGGAGTTTCTTCTTTTAATTACAGTAATTTTGTGGGGTAATGACAAATTGGGAGGCATTTGAATACCTGAGATAAGTTAGCACGCATGATTTTTATTCACTTAATAATTTATGTTAGACCTAGATTAGGTGGGTATGGTACAAAAAATAAAAATATTAAGGCATTTCCATCCATTTTATTGTTTATAATACTTTGATAAAGGTTTTTAGTTTTGATGTTTTAATAGTGGAGAATAAAAAGGTTGTTGAGTGCACAGGTATGCTGCAATTGGGGCTTAACTTAATATATTTGGACTTCCAAAGTAAAATAGTTTTCTGTGCTGCATTCTATGGGAAAAACAGTGTGGCACTATTTCAAATCATGACTAATACAGAATGTTGTAATTATATAAACCTACAAAATACTTGAAAAAGTGAACTTCTCTGCTTTTAAATTAGCCTATAATTTACTGTATTTGTAAACATTGTAGTTCCTAAAGTCTGACATTGGACTCCTTAAAACCCTCCGGCGCAGAGCTTCTTTTTGTCGGATCTGCACCAAACTTCACACAAACCATCCTTGAGTAATGCTTAATAATGCCTGAAAGTTTCATTACAGTCTGCCAAGCGGTTTCGGAGTCCATAGCGTACATACATACATACTTCCTCTTTTATGAATAGACTAGCTGTACCGTCCGCAGGCTTTGCCCCGTTTAACGTCATAAGTATTCGCATGGCTCAATCTCGTTCTGGTTGAAGTTTGTTCGTTCCGCTCACTCACCTTTTGGTTGCAAATTAGCTGTTGTCATAAATTTAAAACAAATAATAGTGCTGCACCCTGTTGGTAATCCTTGTAACTTTAATGCTATTGAACATCATAGAACAGAACCAACTTGTTTAATTGAAACAGCTGTTAAGATTCATTAATTCCTTTTAAATAAAAAATCATAAGGTTAACATGGGAAACTCCAGAGCCACTGGGGCGGAGCCCGAAAGCCCGATCAGAATAAAAACTACTTAGTTTTCCTATTTAATGCCCAAAGCCCAAAGTTATTTTATGGTGTACCGAATTTAAGCCTCCTAGGTAGCCTAAATGGGAAGTGGGAGAATTAGTGATGAGTGAGTGAGTGGGTCAGTGAGGGCTTTGCCAAATCAAATCTAATCAAAATTTCTTTTATTCCGTATAAAATAATTATTTTTACAGTTTTTACAAATAATGTATATTACAATAGAAGTATAACTGAATACCTTATAAGTATACAAAATTAAACCCACATGGGAGAACCCGTGCGTGGGAGTGAGTCGATTGCAGCTTAATAAGAAAGAAAAAGAAACTTTGATACTTATTAAAAAACAAAACAAAAAACTTCTAATTACTGGCATGATTACAAAACACTAGCGGAATTTTGGCTAATCGCATAGGAACATAGATAATGAAGTCAGGTAGACTCGTTGACTTCCCCCTACCATTAACTACCGAAAACCTCCCCCTCCCCCCCCCCCCACACACAAACGCACACACGCGCACTCACAATCACACACTGTACCAGCTGTCAGCTATTGTCTGTACCGGTATATGGAAACTAATAATCTATTAGCTCCATCCCTACCAATGAGATTGAGCCAGTGAACAATGTGTTTTTTGTACGTTGTAATTGAGTGTCTGTCGAAGTCTCGTAAGTCTAGTGGAAGGTTGGAGTAAATGATGTGTGCAACATAGTAGCAATTAGTTGTAGAAAATGTCTTTGTAGGTAAGCGTATGCCTTGGCCTAGTGCATGTCGAGTATTGTGGTCATGTTGTGGACGATCAAAGAGTGACTCATGTTGTTTTAAAATAAACATCGAAACTGTTCTGATGAATAGTTGCGTTAAATCAAGTACATTCATTTCAGTGAACAGAGCATCCGACGAGTATTGCCTACCCTTGCCAAGTGCCGCTTTTATAATTGCCTTTTGTGTTACAACAAGAGGTTGTCTCTCAGAATGTTGCTGTTTAAGCACCACCCCAGGCAATTTTCTTTTTATATATTTAGATTAAGTTACCAAATTATGAATCAATTAACCGTTAATTGATTATAGGTAACACTATAATTAATAATTAATACATACAATAATTAATTACTGTTTAAAGTTAAGGACTAATGATACTCATCGTAATATTAATCTTAGCCTACCTGATTAGTGACTTGTTGAAGGTTTAACCCTGAACCAATCAATGCTGTTAAAGCTATGTTCTGTGCTGCTCGTGTAGGCCAGGAAGTTGTCCTTACAGTTTTTTTCCTTTTTGTTTTTGGATGAAAAGAACCTCACATGAGGCTTGATTTTCATGTTTTTTGTGTTACTTCTGACTTGTAGGGCAATATTCCTCTGCTTGGTGGACGTTAACTTCGCCTCAAGGTTTTTCAAGCATTGATCAGCTACTTTTAAACTGTCCGGGTAGTCAATTTTATTTAAAATTGACTCAAAACGTTGCCTTAGAAGAAGTTTGTCAGTAGGTCTAACTTTTTTGGGCAGTACAGTTTTAGTTGACACTTCTGCCAATATTGATTTTCTTTCCTCCAAACTTCTGACTTCTCCCACGTCATCGCCGGGTTCATCGTGATTTTGGGCTTGATCTTCCGATATCAATTTCCGACATAGTAGGTGCACATGTTTACACATGTTAGATTTAATGCGTGCATCGATGCACGTGCATGTGAACTTGTGTATGCACGCTGCACACTGTGGGCAAATAATGCGACATGAGCAAACTTCTATTATCTGACGAATCATGTACGTATTGCCAGAATCCGACGATGTCACATTCCAAGAATTTTCAAAAGTTTCAGACTTAACAATTAAGTCTGGGTTCATGGACAAAGAACTTTTGTGACGGTTTCTGAGCAATTTTACTTTGGAAGTTAGTACTCCCTTTTCAATTATTACTGATCGATTAAAGAGTTTCTGCCTAATGAGTTGCATGATTGCACTTATGACTTTATCAAGTGGCTTCACATTTTTTCCTTCCAATATAAAATGTGTTATTGTTTTATGCAAACTTTCAAGATGCATGTTAGTGTTTATGCCAAAATTTACTTGAAAACAGTATGCCCATGAATGGTAGTTCGACCCGAAATGTTCCTTGAAGTAATCACCATATTCTTTGGTGGCTTGGTCACTACAAAGTTGGTCAGTAATTTGTTGCAGCATTGTCAAGAATGCATTTGGATCTGTTTCTTTCAGCAGAACTCTTAACTTCTTATTTACTGATTTTCTTTTATCACAATCTTTTATCTTGGACAAATTCTTTTGCCATGCACGGTCAACATGCCATATGCAAAAAAGTCTTTTATCAACTTGGCCCATTACTTCTTTCCATGCGTTATAGAATGATTCAGCCATGTCAGACATGAACACCTTAGGATTTATTATTCCAACTTTCTCTCGTATTGCCGAGAGAAATTCACTCACAGCAGATTTATCTGTTCTGTTTGAAATAAAAAACGCACACGGAAATCCTTGTCTCATTTCGTCAATTACTATGAGGGTTAACACTTCAAAATGATAAGCGCCCATTCCATGAGTACCGGAACTGTCAATACAAATATAGTCTGAACCAAACTTTTTCAAAAGGTCTCTTTGCGCCTCAGTCATTATGGCAAGAGCAAAATCGTTTTCGGCAAACGTGGAAGGTTCATTAAAGCCTTGAGCTTTATATAATAAAACACAGTCATTTTTTGCCTTTTGGCCTTGTACCCATGCTTCAACATTGATGGCATCGTCATTTTTAGCCTTTTGGCCTTGCACCGATGCTTCAACAATGATGGCATCGTCATTTTCTGCCTCTTGGCCTTGTACCCATGCTTCAACATTGATGGCATCGTCACTTTCTGCCTCTTGGCCTTGTACCCATGCTTCAACATTGATGGCATCATCATTTTTTGTCTTTTGGCCTTGTACCCATGCTTCAACACTGATGGCATCGTCATTTTTAGCCTTTTTGCCTTGTACCCATGCTTCAACATTGATGGCATCGCTCGAATGACGCACAGTCTCATTAAGACGGAATTCTTTAACAATATTATACAGATCTTGTTTTGTCAGTAAATGTATTCTTTTTGGCGAGTCGGGATCAAAAGATGACCGAACCTCTTCAAGTATCGTGTCATAAGGAATTTTATTTAATATTTTCCTGGCGATATCTTTACGATCATTAAGGGTCAATGGTTGATGGGCTAGGTCACAAGTGTGCCCTACATGAGTCTCGCAGTACTCTACTTGAACATTTCCATTTCCAAAAAAAGTTGCTTTTATACGGGAAGGACAGAAACCATTTATTTTACAGGAGCCCTTTATTTTTGATTCCCTTTTTCTTTTACCGGATATAGGCTTAGGTTCAAAGTTTCCCGATCTATTACACTGGTAATAAATTTTGATCTTGTTGCCAGACAGAATCTTTTTGCCAGATCTTTTTGTAAACAAAGCATTTTCTTTTACCTCAGTGTTGTTTTTCCAAGTGTAGAAATCTGACGTACTAGAAAAACTAAGAACTGATTTCTTAAGAGAAATATTATGCTGCTCTGAAAAGTGACTTTCTATATCTGTAAACTCATTTTTACAAACAGCGCAGGTAAACCTAGGTCCTCTTTTCGGGTTTGTACTCACATCGGGATAATACCCGTGCACTTCACGTAAGTGACGGGTCAGAGTCTCCCGTCTTGAGAAAGATTTGTTACAAAAGTTACATTCAAACATTTTTACACCTATTACACACGAGTCTGAAACGCGTACACATTAATCTCAACCACGAATACTAGAAAAATTCTAGTATTCATGATCTAAGCACAACCACAACATGAACTGAACTAACCTATGAGTTTTGGTGTTTGTTTTGTTTCTGTTTCTATTTTTTTTTTTTTTTTTTTTTTTTTTTTTTTTTTCGCACGCACTCCGCTGACTGAAACGGCACACGGAAGATTTCTCAGGTGCCGTTTGACGTCACTTTGAGGGAACACCAATACCGCAACGATACGGATGTAGCCACCGGCCTCGGTGGTGCATTGGATAGCGTTGCGGGCTGATAATCCGAATGTTCCGGGTTCGAATCCCGCCGGCGGTACTAACTTCTTATCAACATTTTTTTCATATCAGCAAGTTTGGTTGGTTTGGTTAGGTTATGACAGTTTAATTTTATAATTAAAAAATAATAAAATTGAATTTTAGGCAATTATAATTTTATTTTATTAACAAAGATATTTTTTAGATTAGTAAACCTTTATTCGATTTTTCCATTATCAGTACGTTTGGTTAGTTTGGTTAGGTTATGACAGTTTAATTTAATAATAGAAAATTATAAAATTGTTTCTTCAGACGCAGCAATTAGTGACGTCAGCAGTTAGTGACGTCAAACGGCACCTGAGAAATCTTCCGTGTGGCCCACCGACCAACTGACTACCAAAAAAAACTGTGAAAGTGACTGTAAGCATTGAGTATAAAACCTAACTTGTACCATAGACTAACCAACACAAGTAGACTTCTCATCCCATTGTAAATTTTGAAGCACGTTTTTCGTGTCTAGTACATGTACGTGACACATGGGCGCTAGTGTCGACGAAACTTTGTTTCTATTATTTTAGGGTTAAGGGAGTATGTTTTATGTATGCTTGTACTCTACTTATTGAAGTACTTGCTACTCTACAATGATCTGAGATGGTTCAAAGTTGATATCTTAAGAAATGTATAAAAAAGTAGGGGGGGGGAACTCATTTAAAACTCACCCTGTATAAAACAATTCACAATTATTTTCCTCATAATTTTTTTAGTTTTGAATGGCTGCCATTTTGAAATGACTTGATGAAACTTGACCATTTTCAACCCAGGCCGATATAATGTATTCAAGCACTTGTGTGCCAAATTTCATGAAAATCGGTTCAGACATTCGGTCGTTATAGCCAATTAATGGGGACCCAGCATCCTCTTACGGCCGCCATTTTGATGACGTCATTACGGACGACCGAGGTCCTTAAAAATTGGGGTCTGGGCGGTTTTAGGTTCAGAAACTTGTATACTATAACCACCTAAAATTGCAGCCTCTCTGCCAGAACTGAAATATTCTGCCACTATATGCAGCTATACGACCCCACTATTGGCAGATCTGACTTAAAAATATTTCAATGAAAAAATAAATAAGTAAATAAACAGGGGAAAATTAAATTGTTCAAACAAAACGTGAGCTTAGGTCCAAGACATGAATCCTTTTCAGCCTGTGTATACTGGTACTGTTGTCCAAAAGGTTTAGAGCCAGGTGATTGGGGTGATTTTCAAGCTTCTTTAGATATTTTGTACTAAATTTTGTTATTTCCTCTTCAACCGTCGGAATTCTACTGTCCTTGTGAAGGATATTGTTATTAACGTACCACGGGGCTTGCAGGATGAACCTTAGAACTTTTGACTGAAATCGTTGGATGATGTTTATGTTTGACATACTGGACGTTCCCCACAGTTGGATTCCATAAGTCCAAATTGGCTTCAGGATTACTTTGTATAGTAATAATTTATTTGCAATGGTCAATTTTGATTTACTATTTAGGAGCCAGGAAAGATTTTTAAATTTTAAATTTAGGTACATTCTTTTATTCCAGATATGGTTTTTCCATGTTAATCTTTTGTCAATCGTCATGCCGAGATATTTCACTTCGTGGGATTGCGGAATTTGGACATTATTTAAGGTTACAGGAGGACAAGTACCTAATCTGGTAGTGAAGGTCACATGAGTAGATTTGCTCTCATTCACTTTTATTTTCCATGTTTGCAACCATTCTTCTAAGTCATCTAGGGAATTTTGAAGATTAAGTGAAGCTACCACTGGATCAGGATGGGACGCTAAAATAGCTGTATCGTCAGCAAAAGTGGCCACAGAAGTATTCACATTTTCAGGTAGATCGGCTGAAAACAGCGTTTAAAGTACAGGTCCGAGAACACTTCCTTGGGGAATGCCAGCTTGAATTGGGTACAATTTTGTAATGTTATCTCCAAATTTAACTTTGAAATATCTGTCGGTTAGGTATGATTAAATTTTCATATAAAATATATGAGGAAGATTCAGTTTGAGTTTATAAAGTAGGCCTGTGTGCCAAACTTTGTCAAAGGCTTGACTTACATCGATAAAGACAGCTGTACAATAGTTCTTTTTCTTAAGGTCTTCTTTAATTGTATTAACCAATCTATGTACTTGTTCAACTGTGGAATGCTCCCATCGAAACCCAAACTGATGATTTGGAATCAAGTTTCTGTCCTCAGGGCCGGTTCTAGGAATTTTTCAGAGCTAAGCGAACACCCGAATCAGCGCCACTTAGAATTCCCCCACCACCCCACCCACAACCCATGAACATTACTTAACTCTATTTGTGAATTTTTCCCAAAGATTTTGGGAAGAACTTTTTTATTAGTTTAGGTTAGAAGTATACTTGCAATAAAAGACTGTTTATTATTCCCAGGAATTTAACATTTTTACACTTTTACTCATCGTATAAACTTTAGCAAAACCAAGGCCACACTAAAAAAACAGGCCGTAATGCTCGTCAAGCATGACGTCACGATAGAAGACGGCAATGACGTAATGTTTGCCGTTTGTGATCAGCTGCTTGTTTTAATCTTTCCTTGGAAAATAAATAAATAAATACCTACGTCATTGCCGTCTTCTATCGTGACGTCATGCTTGACGAGCATCACGACCTAAGTTAACAATTTATTTCTAAATGTGAGCCACAATACACTATTTTGACGTACTTCCCACACAAGGATTTAGTCCAGAAAACAGCTGTTTGCCGCTAGCTTAATCAAATGGGGTTTCATTGCGTACTACTGTACTGTAATGAGTTTTACCGGACACCAATCAGCTGATTACACTGTATTTTGGTGACAATGAGTGGTTATAAACAAAAACATAACCTCTCTTAAAGGTTATTACTAGTGATTTTTAGTCCTTTAGTTGGTGTTAATATGTAAGGGTTTGTGCAGATTTAGTAGTATGGCGTAAACTATCGTACGTAACTTATCCAAAATGTGTTAACCGGACTCGTATGGTAATCCCGTACTCGACCGTCTCGCACGGGAACGACCACACTCGTCCGGTAAACACTTATTTTCAGGACTAGTAGCGTAATATACTATTACAGGATAACTTGGATACGATATAAGTTAAAGCCTATTACAATGAAAAACAGGTGTAGATAGATGATAAGAGAGGAATTTTTAATTGAACACATTAAACATGAAGAAAACATGAAAAACCAAATTTATTACCTTGACAAAAAGAATACAAAATTATCAATTTAAACAGTTCAAAAGCTCTTAGCAATTAAAAATTAATTTTCCTAGCTTTGATCTTGGCAAGTTCTTTAATTGCAGAGTTGGTATCAATCTGGTTCAGAACATGAGTCATGAAATGAAACCCACAGGCGCCGCGCTGTAGTACGCTGCCGACTGCCGACTGCCGAGCGTCAGCTCACTACAAATCGAAACTACAAATGGCAGAACTACAATGGAGATTTTGTTAACGTCATATAGATGTTGGGACTTACCAATATGGTCTTTACCACCATGCAAAATTTGAAAACGATTGCTTCAGCCGTCTAGGAGGAGTTTTCGTATTACGAAAATTCATAAAAGTCGAAGTATAAGGGCTTAGCTCACTCCGCTCAGTAACAAAAACATGTATGTTGTTATTATAAATAAATATTTATGTGTTATTATAAATCTACGGTGTTGGCATACGTCTCACGGGTTGCTTCTGCATAGAAAACTATTTATTTTTCTAACCCTTTCTCTGATTTTGTTCCCGTTACTTTATTTATTATTATGTCTATTTATAGTTTTTTTATGACATGTTATTTATTATTATTTATTAGTTGTTATCTTGTGTTAGTTAATATCATGTAAATTATGATGTTGTGTGTGCCTACCAAGAGGACAGCATGGACTTAAAGCTTAAATGCTGCATTGTAATTGGGCTTTTTACCTGTAATTGAGTATTGTCATCTAAACAAATAAATAAAAAAAAACCCAGGACAAACACCCCAGTACATGACAAAAGTACTGTTTGTTTTGTTGTAAACTGATGTTCTTGAAATGATTATTGATAGAAAATGTAAATTAAATTAAAAATACTGTGATGTGAAAAAAAGAATGTGTACTGAAAACTGTTTACAAAAATTAATAATGAATATAACATATGTTAATAACATCTTTTAAACAAAGTACTAGAGCAAAATTTATTTACAGAACAAGGGATAAAATTAATTGCTTTTAACAAGTACTCTGCAGACAAATATTTTATTTAAATCACTTATTACTAGCCAAGGGCTGTGAAAAAGGTTTGCCGGGGGACAAAGTTCAGTTCCTGAACCAGTCGAGACTAGGCACCCACAGTCCAGTGTTTGTAGACCTACAGTTTTTATCCCCTTTTTTAACTGTTTTTAACGTTTTGTGAACTTTGATGCGACTAATTCAAGAATGGTTGGGTTTCTTCATAGATAAAACATAGTCCTATGTTATATCTATGGTTTCTTCAAGTTTTGTGACCTGGTGATGACGCTAATGCATTGAAACGCGCGTAGTCCAAGTCCAGTATAGGAGCAGAGGAATAACGAGGCAGTTAGGTATTATATAACCTTTTTACAATATTTTTGTCAACGTTATTCGGAATAAACAACACAGATCGATCGAGGAATATTCATTTTGTGTGTTGTATTAAATTTGGAAAATTGTACTGTTATAACATTTTGAACACAAGTTGGTATAGATGGGTAACATCGTTTTTGAGAGTAAGAGTTTAAATGATTGGAATAAGCCAAATATATCGTTTAACCACGATATAAGGAAAACGGAATGATTATAGGTGAATAAATATGCCTCGATTCAGCAAATTTATGAATGATTAATGATAATCAATGACTAGCTACATGTAGAGATTAAAGTACTACATGGCATTAAGAGAAGCCTGCTAGAAACTGAACTAGAAGGAACGCGCAGGTTATGACAAATTAAATGGATGGATGTTGGATGTCATGTCAGATTTGTTGTTTAGTGTTTGGTGACTTGTTTGTCGTTCAATTGTGAAAGTTTTTATCTATTATTTGAATAGATGGCTAAATCAAGGAGTGGAAAGATTGCTGCAGGTTTAGCTGGTGCTGCGTTCTTTTTTGTTTTATTAGCTTTTGCAACACCGAGTTGGGTCGTCAGTGATGGCTATTTACCTCATCCTAAAATGGAACAAATCGGTAAGAGGGCGTGTCTAGGCTATGTTTATGTACAAAGTAAATAAAGCCATCCATTTAAGTTAGGCCTACTATTAGATTTGGAAAGGAATTTTAGTAGTTTTTGACTCAAAGGTTGGCTGATTAGTTAGCCACAATTCACTAGATACCTTCAAGACAAACTTGCAAATGTTTTAACCCTCCGAGTGTCCCTAGTTTTGGTCTTAATGTTTGCCTATTTTTTGCGCATTTGCAAGGTTTTATTAAAACGGATCTGAGAAGCTTAAAAACAATGTTAATTATACTGTTCTATATACCATTTTGTTTGGAAAATCATGGGCTTCAATATTATACATAAAACATAAGGAACATTTGTTTCAAAAAAAATTTTTAGGTAAAAAAAATATTTTGGAAAATTTTCTAAAAAAAATAAGTTCGCGCTCAATGAAATGGTATAAATTATAGGCCTATAGATATTTGAAAATAGCCACTTTGTCCTAAATTTTATGAGGATTACAAATATATAATACCGTAAGGAAATAAGTTAGATTTGCAAATAAATAAGTTAGGCCTATGGGCAAAAACAGATTTCAGTACATAGCGTTTGAATGCATAGCCTAACCATAGCTAGGAATCTGGATGATAATTTACATCAATATCACTACCTACACAAGCTACCTACTTCTTCAGGATCATCAACCAGCCCTTCAAAATCACTTTAAAAATCTTCTTATAAATAATGCACCACGTATATCACTACTTTTGATTTTTAACACTAAAACTATGATAAACGTAATAAAACACATTAGTCCTTGGTGCGAGGTTAACCAAGCTGTTTACAAATACGCACGTCAGCTGTCTGCTAGCCTACAATTATAATCGGCTCGAGAAAAAAAAGCGCTTAGAGACAGACCTCGGGAGAAAGCTTAGAATCTGCCAAATTAAACGATACCTAACTCGATCCAGTTCAATCCGATTTTGTTAGTCGTAGAGCCTTCGCCGTAAACAGTGTTTGTGAATCGAAAAATCTACACAAAACACTACACAAAGTGTGTTATGTGTCGATTTTTCGACACATAACACTCGGAGGGTTGATAAAAAAGTTCAAGGCTGCCTTGAAGAGAGCATGTGCTGTTTTTAATGGACTGAGGCTTTCCAGTTTTAAGTTTAATTAACTTATACGCTTTCATTTATTATTTGGATTTTCTAATATGATTCTACTATCTTAAAACGTTCGCGAGGCCTACCACTAAATATAAGTTAGTACTAAATTTTTCATTCATGTGGATCAGTGACGCACATATGCAATGGCTGGTCACATTAAAATATACTGACGTCGCAGTGTTTCAATGTTTTTAACACTCCAACTGTCAGCGTGACTAAGTTATTTAATAGTCGCGTTTTGCAAGGTTTGGGTTTTAAATCCAAATAAATTGTTAAGCTTAGGAGGTCTAAGTTATCG
The DNA here is from genome assembly GCF_028750875.1 of Macrosteles quadrilineatus. NCBI lineage: Eukaryota > Metazoa > Arthropoda > Insecta > Hemiptera > Cicadellidae > Macrosteles > Macrosteles quadrilineatus. The sequence goes on from NW_026542597.1 coordinate 65,417,871, forward strand.
ATTGTAAAATGGAATGATTTTTAAACCTTTGGAAAGATAAGATTTTAAACTTGCACTTGTTAAGTAGATGAACTTCTGTTTATCTCACAATTAACTTAGACCACTGTAATTAGGCACTAAAGTGAATGGAAATTTCAGCTGCAAGTCAGTTCCACCATCAACTTAGGCCCTACGCGTAACAAAACTGCCAAAAATGTTTATTTTCAAAAAGTTATTTGTCTACAAGGGATATTTTTCGTCTACAAAGAAACGAGTGGTACCACTGCTATAAGGAAGAATGTTCCTTTAACACGTTCGCTGAGCGTCGCATATATGCGACACCACGGTCATTGCCACAGACCGAGGTTTAGCCTACATTTGAATCTTACACATAACTTAGACCGGCTGTCACTTGGTTAACAGTAGGCCTACACACAGACCATGGGCGAAAACCTGTAAAACAGTGATCATTTACATTGTAATGTGCTACAATTGTGTTTGTAAATAATTCTTGTTTTTTTGTATTTTTTACAACCTTTTGTAATGTCGCATATTTGCGACGCCCGGTCTACAGCAAAGACAATACCTAGTAAAAATTATCATAGTTTTCTTGAAATAGACTTATTTTTGACCAATTTTTCTTAGTTTTATCATAGCATTATAAATAATAAATAATAGACAAATTTAAAAAATAACTTTTTTGAAAAAAAATTCATTATTTCACTGCCATATCCCCTTAACCACATTTGACTCCCGGTCTATGTGTAATATTAACTTAAAATGTATTGGGCTCGACCGATGCTTCTAGGGTATTGAATGAGGCAACTGAAACCGTGAATTAATTCATGTACTCACCCCAAAATGTTGTTAATTAATTTATTATGATTCAAGTTATTAAAAATTTAAGTTAAGTTAAACCTTGGTTCGTCGCAATGACTAACATAAAAAAATCTTAGTTACATTGGCTTATCATTTAGCTACTACCAACTCAGAATGTGTGGTCCTCAAATAAAAAATGAAGACCTAAGTTTCCCCAACCAAATAGTTGAGTTGGTTGAAGGTTGAAGTAGGTATTAAGAATCAAGTAACCTCTCAGCTACTATCCAGATCTGCCCGACAAACACAACACAATAATGATTAGGTATAAGTTAGACCAACTTTATTGATTTAGCCTATGCCTAAACTTAATATTGTTTTTTTACCTAGTCCTATGTTTTATGCTAATTTTTTACTTTCTACCCTGTTTTTTGACTACAGGATTGTGGGTGGTCTGTTTCCATGATTTCGAGGACACAAGACATTGGTATGAAACAAAATTCACAGGCTGCTGGTGGGTCTTTGAAGAGGAATACTACATAATCCATGATATCCTGCTCCCAGGTTTGATTTTTTTTAGAAAAATTGACTTAGAATCTACTTTTAACTATAAAAAAGTGTTGTACTTTGTTTACTGAACCCCTTTAAGTTGCCCAATTTAACACAACCAAGTTACATTACATTAGGGCCTACGATTCCTTGTTAGTGCCAAGTTTTTTATTGTTTAACATTTTTTTTAAGCGTTAAACTTTTACAGGTATTCTATATAACAATTAAGTTGAATTATATTATTTTGGCCTTATGGTTAAAAGGCTATAACCAACTGTAATTTAGAGTACCCAGTTTTCAATTAGGGGGCAAGTTTTCACTTGTTGATAAAGCAAGCAAAATATTACACACTGCTCTGGTGTTTCAGGTTTCTTTTTAGCGACCCAGTTCTTCTTCACAGTGACAGTCATAGCCCTTCTGGCCGTTGTGTTAGGGGTGGCTCTGTACTTGGCCTGCAGTAGAGATCAAGAGAGATACGTCTTGTTGCTCATCGTGATTGGCACTGCGGAACTAGTTGGAGGTGAGTTTTCTTTCTTCTTGAAGCTCTTGTCACTTACTGCTTCCTCTTAGATTACTAACTTTATTTATATTAGTAGTGTTAGGCTCAATAACACGTTGAGTGCGGCCTAAATTATTTAACGAAGTGTGGGACTGGTGAGCGTGGCGGACTACGTTAAACTATGTACCATTCCTAACTCCAAAGAATTGATCCAGAGTGAGCTCAGCTTCGTACGAGGAACATTGTTTCGCTTGCTGCCAGTTTTATACTTTAAACTGGTATAATTTGTTTTCAGATCTGACAATTTCAATAGTGGTGGGGGCTGTTCCAAATTTAGTTTAGTGTGGGGTTTTGTCTTGGATTTAATGTAATTGAATAGAATAGCGTTAATTACTGTAGTTACTGTAGTAATTACTGTTAATTACTGTAGCATTGTGGAAGGAACCTTACCTCAAAATTGTGCTTGACACCTTTTTTGTGGTATTTTTTTATGGTGTATCCGTGTTTTTCGCCTCTGGTTTTTTCCTACATTTGGCAATACTGAGGGCCTACTAGCAGTTTTTAATAGAACTCTTTTGCAATTTGACTATTGATGCAACTTGATATTGTTGAACTGTGTTTGACAGAAGTTGTAGGTCCAAGTGTTAAGGATCACTCAAAAAACCTACACATAATATATATTACTGGTCAACCAAGTTAAGTTACGCTTATTTAGACACAATGTCTATGGGAAATGAGAGACTCTGCCTTGGATGAACCAGTTTGATATGCATGACTTGATCGGTAACTTAAACCTTTGGTTGATTCTTATTATTGTAGAGGGTAATGAGTAGCCAGAAAAGCTTGTGAGAGAACTCCTTTTGTGGGACCAGAACCAGGAGATCTGAGACAGTGGTAAGACCAGACAATAACTGTTTGTGCTAGCAGGATTTCTGACTGGACGTTGCAGATAAAGGAAAACCTCAAGAAAATGAGTGTTGTGTAATGGGGTGAATGTCAATTTTAACTATTAGGGGAATAATTTCCAAAGCATATGGAGTACTGCGATGCAGCCGGCTCCTAGAGGGCCCAAGACCTCTAGGGCTGTACCAGGTAGCGATTAGTGATATCCCCCCTATTTAAACCTCGCCAGATACTGGATTTTGTCAAGCGTTTGGGTCTAGAGGGGTGCTCTAGACACAATAGATGTTTTAGGTCACAGTGTATTCTATCCCTTATAAACATTACTATTTACTGCATAGAGACTAAATCCAATGTGTATTCTTCGTTTGTTTCAGCCGTTTCAGGGACGATCGCGTTGATCATTTTTGGATACAATGGAGATGGGAGAGTGTGGATGCCTAACTGGGAACACAATCATCTCGGCTACTCCTACGCAATGGCAGTGATAGGTGTGATCTGTTCGTACGTCAGCAGCTGGATGTTTCTGGTGGAGGGAAGACGTCACCATATCAAGCGACAGAAACTGGAGGAGAGACATCTAGGCGGAGGCAGCAGCGGATACCCCATGCATGCCACCAAGAGTTCACACACCACCATTTAAACAGATGCCTTAATCAGAAAATGCACACGAATGTCAGCTTAGAACTGTGGAGTTAACGTTAAAATCTGTGAAAATAACTTAAAAGCAATCTCACACTATATAAACAGCATTGATAAAGGTGGAAAGAACTATGAAGTCTTAGCTGGATATCTGTAAGTAACTTGATGAAGCAATCACACCCTATAAAAAAGCATATGCCATGCTTAGGAATAGCAGATAATGTTGTAAACTCAGTTTAGAATTATGAAGTATTATATTTCTGTCAATAAGTGGTAGGCCTAATGCAATCTAACACAGGTTAACTTCAAGCTGCAATTATTTACAAACCAATTGGATTGTACAGTATAACCTCCACAACCGTCAACGGTGGGACTTGAACTAGAACAGTTATCAGAATATACAGATAACAATACTGCACTTTAAATTTAAAAATTACAATAATTTTGGAAAAATAACTCAGTGTTCACATAGTATTTTTTGTGAGGATATCAGAGTTACATGAGTGGGATAGAGTCCAATCTGGCACAAGAAACATAAAATTATACACTAAAACCAAAACATTCTCTTCAACTCTCACCTTCCCCAGTTGAAAACGCTGTCAATGAGAATTCTGATGTTTTGTATATCGATTGAAGTGGTTTGTTTCTTGTGCCACATTGAAATCTTCCCCATCAAGGTAAGCCTGCTGTCCTTGGGGCCTTCACATTGTAGCGTATTATTTTACAATATATAGATGGTTTTATATACACCGGTACTCTGTGGTATATTCAAAATACCGCAGGCACGTACAGTAAAAGTAGCAAAAACCCATTAATAAATAAGGTTACAAATAACACAGATTGACGGTTAATCCAGGTTCTATTGTACAATAAAAGCAAGTTTACTTCTTGTTTTGCAATGAGATGGTGTGGTTAGACTAGACACTAGCTGGACATTCCATCCCCATGTTAAAGTTGTAGCCAGTTTTAAAATCAAAATCGCCGTAGTTGCGCTGATCTAAGTTACTAATTTCTGTCAATTAGTTTATTACCAAGTCAAACTGATAGAATGATGAGCTAGAATGATGATAGAATGATTTATTATGAGCTATAGCAACTGTTATGATCAATCAACTATGTCAGCAACAAATATTAAGGTAGAAAATGGAATTTTAGACACTAGTGCATTCTGTGACTGGCTCTCACAAATATGTTTTTTTAAATTATAAAATTGGCGACAGCTGGTCCAGATAGATGGGATGTCTTCTTTTGTATCCAATAGTCAATAACACTAGCCAGTTTTCTGCTTACTATTTTCTGTTGAAAAACATATGTAGATATTGAACAAGTCATTCGTATTGGGTTGTGGGTTTTCCCAATTTTCTAATACTTTTGTGTAGTGAAATGGTTCTGAGAAATTCTGTTCATTTAGCTTTTCACCTTTTAATAGCAAAGTTGACATAATTTTGCATTAAAGATTTTTAGGAATATTTATTAACAGCTATTTTTACGATTAATTATATCTCCTCTATCGTACCAACTTTGTTGAACAACTGCTAGTTTAGAGTAATTTAGTGTTACTGTATGCCTAACTTGAGTATTTGAATATTGTTACTCTTTTGGTATTGTTGCTACTTAAATTTGCCTTATTTTTGCACTGCCTTCTTTATAAAAAACACTTTTAGACAGAAAGTTGTCCGTCCACATAGTACTACACAATACTTCTTTCTAAGTGTAGTATAATTATATCAATGTGTATATTTATGAATACCTTAATACATTTTAATAGAAATATAATATATTTATTATAGCATATATTTTGTAAAATTTGTGTGCCGTCCAGTTTGTTATTTAGGCTATATAATAGTTTTTAGTTTTGTTTAAGATCTGATTGAATGTAAGTAACTATAAATTTGTATTTGTATGCTAGATATTTCATGTTTCCAATGAAAAGTTATTATACATTTTCCTAATATTATAAATTTCCACTATTAAAAATATTAATAGTGGAACATTTCCTTAGTCGTAAAATATTGACACGTACATATTATTATTTACATAATACATATTCATTGACATAATGTCTGAACAATACATAATATTCATATATATAAAATACATATATTTTTGTAGGCCTATTTATTTGCACAGTATAGAATGAAATCAGCGTTTGCTTGTTTTAAAATACCACAATTAAAGCATTATTAATGTATAAGAATAAGATTTTGAAATTGTAAATAAACATTTTTTTTATATAACAGTGTTCTGTTGTCTTTTTAAAATGTTGTCTCATTGAATATTTTAATATTTTGGTTTAATAATTGTTGTGACACATTTTAAATATTATTTTAAATAAAGTATTTTTTAATAAACTTATATGCTTTTTTTAGTTACCAGTGTTTTTAGAAAAAGGTATTCCTATAAACCAGTTTAAGTTGAATGAAACTGTGATATAAATAAATATTATACGTCTACTATAATTTAATATTACTAGTGCACCTTTTGCTCGAATTCGAGCAATTGCAAAGTATTCCAGGCGTTATTTCAAAACGAATAACACTCATAATTTCAGATTACTTAAAAGAGTCAATACAAAAATAATGTAATCAATCACTCCACTACATTTATCGAAACTAAAAACGAACTCATTCTTAAAACGAATGCTTTTGTGTGTATGTGTTTACTATGAACAGCTGTAATTAATACAAATTATTCGTCTGTTAAATAGACAAAATATTTTTTCTTCATAAGAAATACATTGGGATTTTGATGACCTGTGGAGAACTTTTATTACAGTAATTGGTGAAAGGGGGCGTGGTCCACACAAAAAATACTTAATTTTGACACATTGTTTGTAAAAATCCGTCCATTATTAAGAGAGGAGTAGTGTTTTGTAGAAATCGCCTTCACGTATTATATATAAGGATGCTTTGGCAATTGATTTGGCCACCCCAAAATAGTGTATGGCAAGACTACATTTATTTTGTGATCTTATGGGCCTGTCTTTATAAAAAAAGAGTATTTAATCCATTCTGATATCTTCTAATTTGAGTTTAGAGGGGTTCTACATCTTAATAAGCCATAGACGAGGTTAAAATATCAGTGTATAATGATTATGAATCCACCTCCTCTCTAAGGGTAGTTGTTTTGTCCACTAAGTTTCATTGTTTCATAGGTAAATATACAGTTTTATTACCTTGAGAGCATTGTTTATTCATTGTTTTCATTCTGTCACTAGAGTTAAAACTTAAGTTAAAAGGATATTTTTATCAAACCTCGGAGTTTAAAAAACTAAACAACTCTAAAATTACCTTAGACTGGCTAAGTCAGCGATCGCATAAGACCAATATATGGAGCACTGGGGCTGACTGCTGAAGCCAACTTTGGTGCGTGACATGAGTAGATTTCGGCAGCCGGGTAATGAGTCATACAAGTAGCGGGTAGCGATCTATCACAGTGTGTTCTAGTGTACACTACATCCGTTCCTGAAGTGAAAGATTAGAGAATGATGGTTAGCGCTTTACCACTAGGTACTGTAAAACCACCAGTGCTTCATTGCACAAAAGCTAAATTAGAAATCATTAACATTAACTATTACATTTCTGGCCCATTAAGAAATTTACACCATGTTAGCGTGACATTTTAATGTTGATACACCCCAAATCTTAGAAAAAGTGTTCAGTAATTTGGACGAGAACACTACTTTGTTCAAATGCCAATGGTGGATAGTTTGAAAACTTATGTGAGTTAATGCCATCAAAACTAAATATGTATTAAGAAAACGACTGGTCTTAAATAAAAAAGGATTTGATAATATAGTTAATTGTTTGTGTAACTAGTGTGAGAAGTGGCATTTAGCTGTACATGAGAAATGTTTACAGACCAAGTTTTTCATGTTAAAATTTTAAAATTCCTTAAAACTTTTGACTTTTTTTGCTAATAAAACTATGCATCTAACGAGAAATTGGCAATTTGAGCTATATAGTTAGAATCAAGGACTCATGAGGAAAATGTACACCGAATTTCGAAACTACATTCTAAGAGGGCTAGGCGATGTTATATTTGAAGTGCAAGCATTGCAAATTTCAGCTTCTCTAAACCGGAGCAGGTTGTCATTATGTTTCTAGTTTGAAAGTTCTTTAGGTTGTGAGTAGTTGCTTTTTGGTTGACCTGAGTTAATTCTACTAATTAAGTTCAGTAATCAAGGAACTGGTTAGAATAAAAATACCACAAGAAATAATTAATTGTTTTATTTTACCATTTGAACACAATTCAGTAGTTTCAAAGAATTTAAATTAACAAGATATAAGTGTTTCTCTCTAACACTGAAATATAATTTCCTTAAGCTTGTTAGATTAGTACAAATTCTATACCTAAGTCACAATTAAATCTTAGAAATAAGTATTTAACTTATGGTAATAAACCGGTGGGGCACACGGAAGATTTCTTAGGTGCCGTTTGACGTCACTAACTGCTGCGTCTGAAGAAAGAGACAATTTTATAATTTACTACCGGTATTATTAAAATAAACTGTCATAACCTAACCAAACGTGCTGATAATGAAAAAATCGAATGAAGGTTTACTAATCTAAAAAATAGTTTTGTTCATAAAATAAAATTATAAATGCCTAAAATTCAATTTTATTATTTTTTAATTATAAAATTAAACTGTCATAACCTAACCAAACCAACCAAACTTGCTGATATGAAAAAAAAATTGTTGACAAAAAGTTAGTGCAACCAGCGGGATTCGAACCCGGCACATTCAGATTATCAGCCCGACACGCTATCCGTAACACCACCGAGGCCGATGGCTCAAAACCGTATCGTTGCGGTAATGGTGTTCCCTCAAAGTGACGTCAAATGGCACCTGAGAAAACTTCCCTGTGCCGTTTTGGGTAACAAACTGGATGAAGTACAGAGTATTATGCCATCCAATTTAATATCCAGGGAGTAATTTTTGCAATAGTTTTATTACAATTTATTTGACCAAAAAGACATTGTAACTCGGATTGAAATTAATGTGACATAACTATAATAATTAAGGCCTACCAAGTAAATTGAACAGATTGTATTAGTAAATGTACATATATTTTTTATCAACTTTATCTTACTTAATCAATGATACTTTGTAACATTCTTATATTTTTTAATACATAAACCGTCCAGCTACCATTTTCACCGTTTTACTAAAATGCCACATGAAAAAACATTTATGTGACTATCAGGTAATTTTTTTTACTTGTTTATGTATTTTGGCAAGTAATGCAACCGTAGTTGACATTGAAGCCTGGTAAAAATGTTTTCACAGTTATTTGTGTTACGTAAAAAATGCTGTTTGTATTTGCAGCCAAAAAAATTATTTCAGTTTTTAAGAGACTTACAAAAGTAAAGATAACATCAGACGATTCTGTCAAAACTAGTTTGGTTAAATATGAGTCTATAGCATTGAAATATTTTATTGATTCAGTTTTTGATTGGACAAGAGTAAGTTGGTAAATCTTTGTGTTTGGAATTTACAGTAGATTACGTTTTACAGACCATAGACTGCAAAAAAAAAAAAAAAAAAAAAAACAGTTGAGATCTAAATTAAATAGTTAATCAGTAAAGATATACTGCAACTATTTGTGACTCTTATATTTTTCCTATCTTGAATATTTTTAACAACTAGCGATTAATGAGCTTTTAGCCATACAAATGTTAACATAATTATAGTTTTCTTAGAGTGAGTAATCAGGTCGTTAATAATTAGGGGTGTGCGAGTAGTAGGTTTATGAGTTGAACTATCAAACAAATCCTTCAAGCTTTTAAAGTCTAGTATTTTTATAGTGACGTGACTTGGGTGATTACTTCAAATATAAAAATAAAGCTTCCCAAAACGATTAAATAGGTACTTCATGGCATGTACAAAGCAGTTTAAAATTCAGTTACTAAACAGTAGTATTGATTCATTACACACCCATTGATTATTGTGTTATGTTTATATTTTACAATCAGTGATTCTTAATCATGTGTAAGTTGATTAACAGATTATTTCAATTAATTTTTAAATAGAGAGCTGTAATGTAATTTACCATGAGATTTTTACTATTTCACCTTTTTGTGTGACACTACAAGATAAATGAAGAAATTTGACTTTGCTTGATTCAAATCTCATACCCTAACCTAACTTGTAGATAAATACAACCATAGATAAAACATACTCCCCCAAGTAGATTTCTCATCCTTATGGAACAGCTGAAGACAATTTTATTGTTAGTTCATGTACGGTTTATGTAGAGGTCGTGTTTTGTTTACAATTTGTTTCCCGTTATTACAGCCATTTAAAACCTCGTTTAACCAAATAATACGATCTAATCATAAACAATAACTTGTCCCCTAGTTATATAACCAAACAGTAAAGCAGAAATCAAGAAATTAACCCTAAAATAATCGAAACAAAGTTTCATCGACACTAGCGCCTTTGTGTCACGTACATGAACTAGACACGAAAAACGTGCTTCAAAATTTACAATGGGATGAGAAGTCTACTTGTGTTGGTTAGTCTATGATACAACCCAAACGACGACTTTGTACGGTCTTCAATCAAATGTAGAATTTTTTAAGGAAAAGGAAATGCCATTTTTGTTCATCATAACTAACTTATTTGCCTTTGCTATAAAAGGAACTTTCTCATACCAGCTGTTTAAACTAATTATTGGCTGTATATAGTTTTTTGTTAGTTTTGGAAGTAAAACAGCAGAATAAGACTCTGTTTTATTCACTTTTTGTTTATGTGTTGTTGCCTTGTTTTACAATGGCAGTGGCAAATATATGGTGAATAACTTCTTGATCAGCATTGTACGTGTTATTAAATTTACGGAAAGTAAATAAAGATACGTCTTATAACACTTAAAACATATATTTACTCTTATACTGTTACTCACAAGATGGTAAATATACAAAAGATTGTAAGTGAAAAGATGATACTCCAATCATCATCAGACCCAATAGGCGAACATCTGCCTATTGGGTCTGATGATGATTGGAGTGTCCAATCGAAATCGATCACCACTTACAATCTTTTGTATATTTACCGTCTTTTGAGTAACAGTATAAGAGTAAATATATGTTTTAAGTGTTATAAGACGTATATTTATTTACTTTCCGTAAATATATGGTGCAAACCAAAAACCTGTTCTCCTTTTGTCCTAACCCTAACCATAAGTAATTAAATAAACAGTTTGTTTTTAATTTTGTAATTTATTTGCCAGAACTAGAAAACCGGTCATTTCATCTCGGTATCAAAACTAAGCAATCTAAACTGCCATTTTTCAGTTTTAGAACTTTGATTAAAAACTTTTCAAAGGCCAGTTGAAATTAAGAGTTACAAAATACTAGAGTAAATATTGTGCTTTTTGATTCTACTAAACAAGCACAACATTATTTAAAAAGCTCGACTCTTTGGGTTTCCTTTAAAAACTCAGATTGAGACAAATAGCCTACTGAAATACTCTGCCACTCGAGTACCTGCACACCCCTACTAATAATCCTAAAATACAACAAAGCAAGTAGGCTACCAAGTAAGTGTGTTAATTTATTGAAAACCTAAATTGAACAAAATGTGTTTTAATAAATCTTGTAAATCTATTATTTTATGACTGTACCTATTGCCTCACCCCTGTAAAAGTAACTAAAATGAAAACAACCTGTTTCTATTATAGCTAACTTAATATTATGTACAACAATATGGGCCTTTTATAACTCATCACATGTGAAATCACAATTACCTTTTTACGTGGGCAGTGTAAAAATATTTGTGGAACAAATCTATTATGTAAGTATTTAGTACATACAGTATTTACATCAATACAGCAGATCAGATAATAATTGCACACTAATGTTGAATTATCCTAACTTCTTATTTATTTACATAACTAGTTTATATTATGCTCAACTAATATGTGATTTAATAAAACTTCATTTGTTACTGATTGTTGTTTATTTTTTACTTTTAGATATTTTACATAAATGTATTCAAAGATATCAGAGTAAAACTATCATAGTTGCTTCAACTGTTCATATTAATGGACAGTAACTATTTTGAATCCAAACAAATTTAAAAAAGAAAATATAAATTTGGTAATTTTCTGTAGTATTTAATTTACTTTTTAAGTGTTGACTGATGTGTAGGACTACCAAAGTTTAAATTCTAAATCATTGAATAAGATCTCAAAAGTAACAAGTTTCGCTGCCAATAATCCTGAAATTTTTATGTTTCTATAGTGTAGACTACAATTTTACAAAGGTATCTCCAAATGTCAAGATTCACTTTTACTCAATTTTATTTTTATTTTTCTATTACATTTAAATAAACTTTAAAAGTATGATTTGATGGTTGTAGTCTTATAATATGCAATGTGTTTTATCAGTAACAAATATTACAAATAAATGAGTTCTTTATGTAAAACTACTTAAGATCATAAACCGTAGTACATTAACTAAACTATCATAAATTTAAATACAGTTAGTTCTAGAAATAATAACACAGTTAAAACAAAAACCATTGAAAACCAACAATTGAAACTGTATCTGACCAGCAAAAGGTTTATACCAAAAAAGTGACAATTACCTACATTAATTTTATGATCTTATGTGTACATATTTACAACAGAACAAACCAAAGTCCCTGATAACAAACCAAGGTGTAACAAATAAAACTACTCTAATTTTTTTTATTATTATTATGATAATGATCCACACTAATTAAATAGGCTTGAAATTGAATTAGTTCATCTATTAGACCCCAGTCAAATAAGAGAAAATAACAAAAATACCATTTTAATAACACCTAAATTCTAAACTTATAAAAAATAAAAACATGGATTTTCCCATGAGTTTTCTCCTTGTCTACAATTTAAGTAAAAAACGCTAACCAAATCAATTCTATATAATATAAAATGTATATTCCCTTATTACACAAAACAAACAACACAAATATATTTTGAATATTTATTATGGCTCAGTTAAATTTTACTTAAAAAGTATATTGTGAATTTAGTAACATAGTACATTACAATTTATTTTACAGAGTTTTTTTCCTCCTCATGTCCGAAAATGGCCCGTTCCTGACATATAAGGTGTCCCTGATGGGTTCCTGATATGAAAGGGTCTACTGTCATTTTTTAATCTTTGCAAAATGATCTTTTGACAAATTTACCAAAACTAAGATAACTTTTTGATAGGTTTGAAAAACCACTTTTATAGATAATTTATCACACCATCAAACAATATTTTTCATGTATTAAGTATTGTTAATAAAAAAATCTCATTTCCAGAATGAGAAGTCATTTTTTAAAAAAAACTAAATAAAACTAGTTTAAATATAAAGAACAATAATATTTATGTGTTCTAGATAAAATTAGGTCATCGTTATTGTGTTTTTCTCTCTTTTTTCATTAACATAACTTAATGAGCAACAGCTATTTTACCATCCTCAAATATCAAACCATTCTAACCTTCATTCAATGAATATAGAAAGAACACATCAATGAAGAAAGATTGTACCATAAAATAAAATCTGTTTATTGATCATGATGTTTAAACTTGATTATTTATCAATCAAGTGATATAAATAAACCATTAAATGGTATAATTATACGAGAACTTGTATAGAAATAGAAGTAATAGTAAATATAAAATATGATTTCTTCCAATAATAAAAGTAATATAAGTGCACACAATAACAGTACACCGAGTTTTGATATACCTAATCAGTAAAATAACAAGTAAACCTTGTAAAACAGTGCTGATCTGGAAATATTGTTTTTCGATTGGAAAAACTTAAATAGCCATATCAACAATGAATGGTTTCATAAGATGATCACAGTTGGAAGTCATTGTTTATTTGTATTAAGTCACCAGAAGCCCACAATCAGGATGCCACTGCAAGCACCGCTCTCTGTGGAGTTGTATGTGATGATTCGCTTGTCGTCACACCACAACTGACTACCATAGCCTGTCTCTGCTGTGATGGTGTAGAGACGAGTACCCAGACCCCAGTCCCACACCTCGATGTAACAACTGAAACACAAGATGAGTGTTGACTCAACTGTCGTCACACCACAACTGACTACCATAGCCTGTCTCTGCTGTGATGGTGTGAAGACGAGTACCCAGACCCCAGTCCCACACCTCGATGTAACAACTGAAACACAAGATGAGTGTTGACTCAACTGTCGTCACACCACAACTGACTACCATAGCCTGTCTCTGCTGTGATGGTGTGAAGACGAGTACCCAGACCCCAGTCCCACACCTCGATGTAACAACTGAAACACAAGATGAGTGTTGACTCAACTGTCATCACACCACAACTGACTACCATAGCCTGTCTCTGCTGTGATGGTGTACAGGCGAGTACCCAGACCCCAGTCCCACACCTCGATGTAACAACTGAAACACAAGATGAGTGTTTGAGTCACACCACAACTGACTACCATAGCCTGTCTCTGCTGTGATGGTGTAGAGACGAGTACCCAGACCCCAGTCCCACACCTCAATGTAACAACTGAAACACAAGATGAGTGTTTGAGTCACACCACAACTGACTACCATAGCCTGTCTCTGCTGTGATGGTGTACAGGCGAGTACCCAGACCCCAGTCCCACACCTCGATGTAACAACTGAAACACAAGATGAGTGTTGACTCAACTGTCATCACACCACAACTGACTACCATAGCCTGTCTCTGCTGTGATGGTGTAGAGACGAGTACCCAGACCCCAGTCCCACACCTCGATGTAACAACTGAAACACAAGATGAGTGTTGACTCAACTGTCATCACACCACAACTGACTACCATAGCCTGTCTCTGCTGTGATGGTGTACAGGCGAGTACCCAGACCCCAGTCCCACACCTCGATGTAACAACTGAAACACAAGATGAGTGTTGACTCAACTGTCATCACACCACAACTGACTACCATAGCCTGTCTCTGCTGTGATGGTGTACAGAGGTGACCCAGACCCCAGTCCCACACCTCGATGTAACAACTGAAACACAAGATGAGTGTTGACTCAACTGTCATCACACCACAACTGACTACCATAGCCTGTCTCTGCTGTGATGGTGTAGAGACGAGTACCCAGACCCCAGTCCCACACCTCGATGTAACAACTGAAACACAAGATGAGTGTTGACTCAACTGTCATCACACCACAACTGACTACCATAGCCTGTCTCTGCTGTGATGGTGTGAAGACGAGTACCCAGACCCCAGTCCCACACCTCGATGTAACAACTGAAACACAAGATGAGTGTTGACTCAACTGTCATCACACCACAACTGACTACCATAGCCTGTCTCTGTTGTGATGGTGTAGAGACGAGTACCCAGACCCCAGTCCCACACCTCGATGTAACAACTGAAACACAAGATGAGTGTTGACTCAACTGTCATACCAAAACTGACTACCATAGCCTGTCTCTGCTGTGATGGTGTGAAGACGAGTACCCAGACCCCAGTCCCACACCTCGATGTAACAACTGAAACACAAGATGAGTGTTGACTCAACTGTCATCACACCACAACTGACTACCATAGCCTGTCTCTGCTGTGATGGTGTAGAGACGAGTACCCAGACCCCAGTCCCACACCTCGATGTAACAACTGAAACACAAGATGAGTGTTGACTCAACTGTCATACCAAAACTGACTACCATAGCCTGTCTCTGCTGTGATGGTGTAGAGACGAGTACCCAGACCCCAGTCCCACACCTCGATGTAACAACTGAAACACAAGATGAGTGTTGACTCAACTGTCATCACACCACAACTGACTACCATAGCCTGTCTCTGCTGTGATGGTGATTACACACACTAATAGACAAATCTTGATTAATAGGAATATAAATAAACAATTAACAATTAAAATACTAAGATGGGGAGAAAGAAGGGAAGATGGAGAACTAATTAAAGAAGTGTGATGGCAAATCCCAGATGAAGACATAAGAATTGCTGGAAGGACCTGGTAAAGAAAGATTTTTTTGCGAGGCTAAATACCACTTAGGTTATCCATGGCCATGGCAGTAAAAGTAAGATTGAGAGTAATACATTATACCACAACATCTATGTTTGATGATCCTTTTCATATCAATTTACAATTGTTTACTCTTTCTTTTTTAAACACTGTAAACGGTATCAGAAATTTGACACACTTTCTCCCCTTACCTTGTCAACAACCAACATCATATTATATCACATGGAAAATCACAAAAGTTGCAATATTTTTCAAACAGTAATTTTTACAGCAATAAAAATTCAATCTTGCACAATTTTTTTTATAATTATAGGCTAAGTGCCATAACATACTAATTTTAATCAAAACAGCTTTTTACAAAATCTGATTTTCTGTTATTTTATGTGGGTTTTATTGCGAAAATAATATTAGTTATAACAACTTTTGTACCATAATTTTTACAGCAATGGGAGTTAAATCATTTTGTTCAGAAGTTAACGAGCTAGAACATACAAAATAAATACAACATTAGATTTTCCTGTTATTTTATGGCTTTTTATGGCAAAATTGCCTTTAAAAATCTAAATTTCAAAAAATAAAAATAAAACACCTGAAGATACTATAGTACAGACATCACTATCAGAAAACCACTTTTTTCCAGGGGGGGCCAAAACGGATATATCCACTCAAACTAAAAAAACAATACTTTCTCCATATACAATATAGAGGGAGAAAGTAAAAATGGATTGGTTATGTGATTTTAAAATCTTTTAACACTTCCAACATTATATTAACAAATTTTCAGAAAAAGAAAATAAAAAAATGGTTTATTCTACATTTCAATTGACATATTTACAAATTCTGAGAAAATCTCACCTGGTTTTGATTATGGCAATGATACTAGGATGTTTCGCTGCTTGAATTGAGGATATTGTTCCTGACACTTCAAACTCGCTGCACATGTCTGGAGCTTTTGGGTTGAGCACCGTCACCTTTGATGAATCGTAGTACATCAAGTAGTCATTGACAAACTGGAAACCTCTTCCTTGGGCTTCAAGGGTTTTAAACACATCCCCCGTCTGTCTGTCCCAAAGCCACAACTCTTTGCTCGGGGTCTCATGGCGAGAGAACACTTCCCTGAATGCCGCATTTGATGTCTTGGTCACCGCAAGGACATAACTGTCTCCAACCACCACTTCCTCCACTTCAAAATCCACACTGTGTGAGAATGCCTCCCACGCAGCCGACTTCAACCCAAACTGAACTACTTGGTAGGATTTCTTCTTTTTATTTGAGAGACTCAAGTAACAAGAGTCCTGGAACCAGACGGCGTTCGCTATTTGATAATACATAGAGTCAAAAGGCAACGTGTGTTTCAACTCTCCAGTTATTCTGTCCCAGAAAAAGATCGGAATAAAATCCACAGTGCTGTGCGAAAAGTTTGGAACGCAAATGATATAATCCTGTGTTACTTTTAAGTGAGGCGCCATTCTTTTGATGTCTTTCGGTAATCTCGATTTAGGCTCGAGATCAGCAAGATCTGTTTTTTCAAAAACCTTCTCAAAGGTTTTATCCTTGAGCCGGTAAACAATTATAATCCACGCTTGAGCGACCACTATTGTTCCAAAGTCAAAGGCGACAGACTCTACCGCATCCACTTTTCTCGGCAGATCCAGATCGCAGACCTTGGAAGGTTCGCCATTTAGCGACCACACCTGCAGCGTCACAGCTGTGCTGAACTTGGAGCCTTTGTCTTGGACAACCAGATAGCGGCCGTCACAAGTGACTGGCTCAAACAGCTGCAGGTAGGTCACTGGACCATTAGAGATCTTTTCAACCCTGTACTTGCCATGACGCCAGTGACGCTGCAGACAAGAATGTTTGTTGTACAGCATCCTCTTATGGCACATTGGTGTGAACGAGTCCAATGAGTGGACCCATCGCCTGAACTTGTTTTGTGCTAGGGAGAAATGTGAGAAATGTGGCTCGAACTCGTCCTTCCAATTATTCTTGTCACACAGTCTTCCCCAAACCTGAAAATATTCCAAGTAAAACTAAAATGTGTTTGGTAACAGCTTAGAAGTAGTTTTTCATCAACTTGACAGAAAGCAAACTATTACAGAGAGTATTACTTGGCTCAATTTTGTCAATTAATTAAAGGTTTTTTCTACCTAACCTTAAAGTGGTCATTAAACTGGTTTTACTACCTTTATCCATTGAAGAAATTGTTCTACTATCTATTAACTTATCAAATATTACAACAAGAATCACAACTACAAAAATATAAATGAATGAAGGAATTTTTTAGCCTATACCTCCGTACTTCGTGGGTATGCTGCAACGAGGCTCCTCCCCATTTATTGGCAACATTTGTGAACAGAATGACACCATATGCACCTCTGTAGCTGGTGTGCACACTTCATTGTGTGTTTTTTAGTTTTTGAATTATTGAATTATCTGTTGCCGTGAGCAATGTAAGGTCAGTTCCTCATTTTATCACAAGAAACAAATCCGATGCCAACATTCATTGCTAGATGACAGAAGTTTATGGGCCTAATGCAATGAGTGAGGGTAAAGTGCAGAAATGGGTAATATAAAGTAAAAATGGCTGTGAGAGCCTTCTTCCTTTGTGGTCTTCTGTGAGAAGTCTGGGTAACCACAAAAAAACGCGATTCCTTCCGGAATAAAATTTTTACATCCATTTTTAAGCACCATTGCCAATTTTCACACTATTCTCTCTATCATTGCAGTAGGGTCATAAACTTCAGTCATCTGTCGATTAATGTCAGCATCGGATAGGTTTCTTGTGGTAAACAAAAATGCATCACTGGTCTTACGTTGCACGGGCGGGAGATTCAATAATAAAAAAAAAAATTAAAATTTGCCGGTAAGTGGATAGGAGTCTTTTTGCGGCATACACGCAAAGTACGGAGCTAAACACTAAAACTGTACTCATAGTTTCATTACTGTGGAGTTTTAAACTTACACCAAAGCAGTCTTAAGATTATGATATTTTACATAAAAAATATTCATGACGAAACTGCAGCATTCTCTTAAATGGGCAATGTATTTATGTATTTATAAATGACTACATTGTTAGTGCACCAATAGTTCTTGATCACCTTGTTGCTGTTAACAGCGTCACGCCAGGCCGTGCTGACTGAAGTACACGCAGCCAAATCTCTTGGGCTCAGGTACAAGAATATCTCCTCAATAACCTCCATCGGCAGCACATGAACAAAATCCACTTTGGATTCATCTTTATCTGCACAAAAAACTGCCAAATTAATTTCGTACCTCAAAGAAAAAAAGCTGATTGAATTAGGTAGGTAAAATTTTATCTGATAAACAAGAGGGGTGCTACCCTACCCCCCTAAGTAAGGGTGGTTTTCTTTTATTTTATAGGTAGCTACACAATAACATTTCAATTTTGTTGTAATTTTACTCCATATTACATAAAGCCATATTATATATTATTATATAAAGTGTGTATTTTAACTGAATATGTATACACACACACTATATAGTAAAAAAAATTACATTATTGAGAGAAATCATCAACGTGAAGAATTTATGGAAAATTATTGTCAAAGGCATTTTCATGATGACAATGACCAGATGCCCTAAAAAGATTATATAATTGGCAATAACAAAATACTAAACTTTTATAATCAAGTATCATTCGATTTCACCATGATTAACTAAGCACATGCAATGAGGGATTATTACCTTATCAATATAATCTGATGGCAAAACAGATTAGGCCTATATTAGACATGCAATCATCATATGAGAGGACACATTCACGCACAACTATTTTGGTGTGTTCCCTAAGTGAAGTGCATTACTAGACTAAACTGATTCTGATGGCTTTCTGATTTGTATTCTGAAGCACATAACATTTCATGTCATCCAATCCATATAAACCATTTCCAAATTAAAGGTATTCCGAAAATATACAAAAAGTGAGCTAACACATGTTACAACACTATATGTTTACAGAAGATGTTGCGATACATGAAAACCAATTAGATTACAAACAGTTTCAAAAAGCATACAAATTAAATAGTTTACACTCATTTATAATTAAGCAGTATTGAAAGAAGTTGCCAAAAACAGATACCCTCTTCAAAGGTAACGCCCACATAGTCTTAGCAAAATGTGGAATACGATTATTATTATGGTAGAGTTGTGATGATTTAGCTTTCCGTGTAAAATGCCTTATTGAGTGGAAATTTTTACTTTTTCTGGAAACACAATGGGCAAACTTTAAGCAGTTTTATCTAGAAATGGTTCAGTTTAATAATAAATCTAGCTCAAACAAGTTATAATATGTAATTTTAAATAAGTAATACGACATTATCTAAACACTACAATTCTTTGTTATTTTTCATGTTGAAAGAAATTATTTTTTATGAGTAGCCTATTAAGTATGGTTTTTTTTTTAATGTAGGTCTATATTTTGAGAATTTTTAGTTTACCTGCAATATTTATGCCTGAGATGGTATTTAGAACCATTTTGGGAGTAGACCAGATAAAATTTGCTTAAAGATTGTTTGAGATGAAAATCGACTAGAACAAAGACACCAGAAACTTTCGAAGGAGAAGTAACACCACTATGTTAACACGAACATCGAAAAATGCAACAAAATGCACCATAGCTATGTCAAAATGTCATTTTAAATTAAACTGAAGAGGTGGGTAATTTCTAATAGTTAACTATTCTGATGCAACCCCCCCCCCTCTCC
The DNA here is from genome assembly GCF_028750875.1 of Macrosteles quadrilineatus. Lineage (NCBI taxonomy): Eukaryota > Metazoa > Arthropoda > Insecta > Hemiptera > Cicadellidae > Macrosteles > Macrosteles quadrilineatus. Next base: position 65,437,984 of record NW_026542597.1, read on the forward strand.
CCATATGTCAAACACAGAAGACCGATTATGATGCCAGAATGTTTGCCTCGGTGTCACATATTGACACAATGATGGAGGGGTTGTGACATTGGTGGGGGGGGGAGTTGGGGGTGAGAGTTAAAAGAGCGATAAACCGTTCTCACGCTACCCTTGTGCAACAAGGTAAGTCAGCTTAGTAAACAGTGTATTAATTATATGACACTTTTGAATATGATTAATAGTTTTGAAACACAAAATCTAAACAGCTTTGAAATTATTAGACCAAACATTGTGTGTAAAGAAATTTCTGAGGTGTTTGTTTAGGTTTATTTTTAGATTTTTGCAAACGATCATAATTAATTTTGAACATGTACGTGCACAGGTTGCGTACTGTAGTTGTATTCTTAAATAATACCAACTAAAATATATATATAGGCTACAATTTTATTAAACTGAGAAAAGACAATACTGCATACTTGTGCAGACCTATAAGTAATTTTTACAATAACCTTAACGCACTTCAAACTATTGCTCTTTTTAGAATTTTAAAAATTTTGTGCATTACACAATAGAATTAAGATAATATTAAAATGTCATATTTCGCTATCCATAAACAGCTTATAAAAGGTTTAAATACCTGCTATTAAGCAATCCAATTTTGTTGTTGACACAACTAGTTTCGGTGTCTGTGTGACACCATCATCAAGCTGCACAAGGACAGTTTTCTTTCTTCATACGAAGAGCGTCATATTTACACGAAAATAATAAATAAACATTTAAACACGACACAAACACGAATACGAGACATTTATGGTAACTGATCAGTTAAGAAAACAGATGACGCTAACCCGACGGAGTTTGAGTCCAGACTGCCACTCAAATTGATTGCAGTCTGGACTCAAACTCCGTCGGGTTAGCGTCGTCTGTTTTCTTAACTGATCAGTTACCATAAATGTCTCGTATTCGTGTTTGTGTCGTGTTTAAATGTTTATTTATTATTTTCGTGTAAATATGACGCTCTTCGTATGAAGAAAGAAAACTGTCCTTGTGCAGCCTGATGATGGTGTCACACAGACACCGAAACTAGTTGTGTCAACAACAAAATTGGATTGCTTAATAGCAGGTATTTAAACCTTTTATAATATTATTTGGCAATCCGGAGGCTAACAACTACAATGAACATAAACAGCTTTGTATGGTACGGGTAGGGGGTATTGTACAGCCCGGGATCATTTTTCACATTACTTCAGGCTAGACCTAGGTTGCGTCATTATCACTCAAATAAAGTCCAATAAGTGATTTGGAGAGATTTTAACCCAGAACCTCAGGCACCGAAGTCCCAAGCTCTACTACAAAACCAACAAGTCAATATTGAATTTACTGTACGAGAAAAGCACGGGGGCTCATACATCCAAAACTTTAATACAGTACCTCTAGTTCAAGAAATGGAACGGAAGAAAAAAAACCTCTTGCCAATATGACTTTACTGAAAATATGTTGTTGCGTTGCTCGATCGAGCAGACCACGATAGTAATGATGGCGATTGAAAATAGTTGTAAATATGAGTATATACACAATATTTTGTGTAAGTTTTAGTGTAATAATACAGGAAGATGCAACACAAGTTGTTGAAATGTAAGTAGGATACTATATATGTATCCTATACCTACATGTATTGTTTGTCACATTCAAAAGAAAACAAAACAAAAACAATTCTAATCCTAATATTAAAGTAAATAACCAACCAATTGAAATAACAGAAGCCGTAAGGTTCCTTGGCCTGACATTGGACAGTAACTTGTCTTGGGACCAACATTGTAAACTTGTTTTAAATCAAATAAATTCTAGTATTTTTGCGATTAGAAAAATATCAAAACTATTGAAGCAGTATTGAAGTTTTAAAAATGATTTATTTTTCCAATATTCAATCCTATATATCTTATGGCATATGTGTATATGGGGTCACCTCAAATTCTAATCTAGACCAAATTTTGACAATACAGAAGCAATCAATCAGAGCTATGTTAAAAATGGACAAAGATGATTTTGCAAAAGAACACTTTTAAAATTTAAGAATCCTCACTGTTTATGGTTTGTATGTTCTTGCCTGTACTGTATTATGTTTGTCAAAAATAGAAAACAATCATAGCTACAATACAGGTAACAAAAATAACTTTGTAATTGGAAAACAAAGATTTGAAAAAAGACTGTCAATGCAGGACATGAATTTTTAAATTTTATTCCTTTGAAAATTAAAACAGAACAAAAACCCAACATTAAAAAAAAAAACTTCTCCAGCTATATTTAATTGACCCGTCCATATACTCTTTGCATGAATTGAAAATGGCTTTATCATAGTTTTAAGCATTAGTTTAAATTTATTTGACACTATTCATGTACAACCATGTATACTATGAATAAAGATTCTTTAAGACTATACAACTAACACAAGAACAGAGGCTACAATAATACGGTAATAACTACTTAATTATAATTCAAGTTCTTGGACTTGGGATGGGGAAAAAAATCAAATCTAAATATATTTTGGGTAGCCTAGTAGGGCTGTAGATTTTAAAATTACAGTTGTTAAAATAACTAAAAAAAAGCTGTTGTAGATCCTTTGAACTGGAACAGCTTTTCAAATTCCAACCGAATTTCCAACCGTAGCACATAAAGCCTACAGATTAGATTTTTAAAACCCCAAAACTTCAAGGTAAAGTGAAGATGAGTTTTCAATGAGATGACAGTTTTTTTACTGACTAAGATCGGTAGTGTAGTGGTTGGTGACATATCTTTTTCTACTGTAAGAAAACAATAACAAATGAGAGGTGGGTTCGTGAGAATAAACAGGAAAATCACAAATCCATAAAGGTCAAATGATCTAATCTAAATTTATATCTAGATATGTACCTAATCTTTTCTGTTGCAACATTTAGTGAATATCAACAAGTGACTAATTCCATTATCAAACTATTTGCACAATGTTGTGTTGTTGATAAATACTTGAGATTTCAAACTATGCAACAAACATGTTACGGTTCTAGCTGATTGTCGTAGCGTAGCTACAAAAATTGTAGGGAAATTAAACTTTTACGGCAGTTTGCCTAATGGATACTACTCTGTCTCAACTTTTTTACCATTTTATCTTCACATGAACTACTTTTAAGTAGTTTCAGCTAACCTAAGCTTTAGACAGCATTGGCTGCTTAAAAAATGGGATTTTAAATTTCAGTTTTATCATAACTTAATTGCATCAACTATTTAAAACAGAGTGGGACTACCATAAGGTAAAGTGCATTTCCCTTATTTTCAATTAGTAGATGAATTAATGTGAGAGATAGTCCTATAACGGTTTAAAAGGGTATTTTAACCATCAGTTATTCATCACTTACTTTTATTTATGGATCAAATTAAACAAACGGTAAACTCTTGATAATTTGAAATTGGTGGGCCAAGCAACACATTTGAATTATCAATAGTTTTTAACTATCAAAGGGTTTGATTTATCAGGATGAAAATAAACTAACTCAGATTGCAAAGAGTTTATTATTTAATACTGCACAATTTAAGGTACATACCCTTACAATTTAACAGTTTATTTTAGTTAGGTAGTTTACAACAAACAACAACTTACTTTTCAATTAATTAAACACAGAAAAATTGTTAGTTTTGTATGCTTTTTGCTATTGATTCTTGGGCAGGGCCATCCGAAAGGGGGGGGACCACAAGCTGCCCCGGGCGCCTTGGCTGACGGGGCGCCGAGCAGCGGCTATTTGTATTAACGTAGTAGTCAAATATGCGAATGCGACTATTATTGCTAGGGGGGAGGGGGCGCCACAACCACGTTTGCTCCGGGCGCCACCAACCCTAAGGAGAGCTCTGTTCTTGGGTCATCAATAACATTATTTAAGCCGAACTACTTTGCTAACAGGGTGTATTGTTTCCTGTTATGACGCAAAGGAAGCCTTCCTTTTGAATTATAGAGTGTTGTCCAGACCAAACTTTGAATGACTGGCAAAATTAAAGACTGCACGTTCCAAATCGGCCTGCCCTCTGCTTAGACTTTAAAATACTGAGTGCATGAAAATGCATGGTAAAACTTTGAAATATTAAGATATTCTCTAAGGACTAAGCTTTTATTTTGAATTATCAAAAGATTTGGTATATCCAGTGTTGAAATTGAGACTGTATTGTGCTGCATTTAGAGGACATATGACAAATGGGTAACGTTTCATAACTACAAGAAGAAGAATTACAAAAATACCCAAATAAATGATAATTAACTCACTCAAAACTTTATGTTGCAGATTTAAATGGGGCCAAGTGAAAACACCCATTTTTCACTCTTTCAAGTGACTTAGTCAACAAGAACCAATTAAGAACCGCAGCCAAGGAGATAATTGACATGTTGTCAGTAAAATGGAAGTTAAAGAGTGCTTGAAAATGTACTAATTAGCGAAGAGAGGGCAACAAACATTCAAGATGTAAACACTTGAAGAGACATTGTAAACATTGGGACTTTATAGGCCTGGACCTGAGGTAGGGTAAAGGCGAAGATGCAGGACAACATGTTCTGGGGTCAAATGGACGGAGCCATCCGAGTATCAGATTTGTACAAAAGGTGAGCGAAAAGTTACAGATGATAGTTTTGAACTACATGCCACAGGTGGGAAAGTTAGTCCGAAAATCACGAGGAAGGATGAAAGCACTAACCTTTCCCAGAGGGCCTATAGTATGTATACAGACAGCAAAATTATTTTATTCAAATAAAAAAAAAACTAAAAAGTATATTTTTTACATTTATTATTTATACCATGTTGTAAATAGTTAACCTATGCTGCACTTTGTCCAAAATATTTTTTTTTTTTACTTATTTTCTAACTCTTTTCTTCTAGTTCAAAGCACTTGTACTAATTCAGTTAATTTAACACAAGAGATCACATTCTAAAGTTTATTGTAAGTTCCTATCTCTAAGTGCAAGCTTGGGAACCAACTTTTAAAAGTTGACCAAAGATTCACTGTAGAAGACATTTTGCAATCTTTATTAGCATTAAAAAGTCTGCTTGGGGCATGAATTAGAAGTAAACTTATTCTTATCCTTTGGGAGGGCTTACCCCAGATTGGCATATCTAGGTAGGTTATCTAAAATTATTGATCATAGGTAATAGACGTAGCTTATTTACTGACTACAATCAGCATTTTATTTTGACAGGACAATTGATCAAAAATCCAATTCAAAGAAAGCTAAGTCCAGTTTCAAACCACCATTATGATAATGGAGAGTTTAAGTTATTGAAACAATTTGTGTAAAAATCACAATTCATTGAAAAAAAAAAAAAAAACAATTATTTACAGTGTTTCTTATATTGCAAATGTTAAAGTATAAATCTTAACATACTTTAATCCATAACAAAACTATATTAATGAGGGGTTTCATTGCAAAACTCACTCAATGTAGTTTGGCACTTAACTTTATCTCTATATATAAATGTGAAACCTGAAATTGAGCTTCAAAACCCGTAAGGAGCAAGATTTGTCATGACACGCTTGTAAATAATGAGTTTTGACATGACATTCTCTGAGAGTAGTAGAGTAATTTGAAGCGTGACAATTGGAAGCAACGTTATTTGCCAGAGAGTTTTGGAAAGGCTACAAATTCCGGTGAACGTCATGAAGCGGAAAGTAAATAAAAGAAACGTCTTATAACACTTAAAAGATATATTTACGCTTATACTGTTACTCACAAGACGGTAAATATACAAAAAAGATGGTAAGTGGTGATCGATTTCGATTGGACACTCCAATCTTCATCAGACCCAATAGGCAAATGTTTGCCTATTGGGTCTGATGATGATTGGAGTATCATCTTTTCACTTACAATCTTTTGTATATTTACCGTCTTGTGAGTAACAGTATTAGCGTAAATATATCTTTTAAGTGTTATAAGACGTTTATCTTATTTACTTTCCGTAAATTTAATAACACGTACAATGTTGATCAAGAAGTTATTTAACGTCATGAAGATAAAGCATTTTGATTGGCTAGTTGTAATGAGTGAATTATATAACAACAAAAAGGGTTTTAAAATAAGTTAGTTTTGGAAAGGTTTATGTTAAAGTCAATACAGACTTTTCTAACAAATCCAGTGATAACAATATCTCAAAATAGCTTATTACCTATATAGGAATATCGCTAATAAAAAAATATATCAATAAGTGAGTTTTAGAATGGAAGGCCTCATATATAAGAACAGGTCAACAGTGTTATAAACCCTGCCAAAAGGGAGTGCTGTGTTTACCATTACGTTTGTATATGTCTGGGAAGTGGGTTGAATAAATAAAGTCCTTTGATTAGAGCAAATGAGAGGAGGTCCATAATTCAGATCCCAGGGGTCCAAACACTCACTAGATATCAACACTCTATGCCTTCATTTCATATTTGTTCTGTGTCTAGAACTTGTATTCAATCATTTTTTCAGTGTATGTATCAGGGTTGCCACCTAAGGAACCAAAATCGGGACTGTCCCGACAAAATTGTAACATGATGATTTAACAAACATTGTAAAGAACCATGACTATCCAAGACACAACAATACTTTAATATACAGTAGAATGGCGTATACATACTAAAGACCTGATAAGTATTAAAAAATTGTGAAAATTCAAAAACCCCTTAACACGTTTGCTGCGGGCCATCAAATGGCAGGCGTAGCCCCAGTGCGGCGCAGCCCGCAGCGTCGAACAAACCCGATTGCCTCCCATATTTCGGTATGACGAATAGCAAATAACGTGCGGTGATGTCCTGTTTTATAACAAGAGTCGACGTAGTTCGCTAAACACTCACATATAGCAGCACTGCTTGGAACGTAGCCGGTCCCATCGTATTGCCAATTGGAGGGAGAAAGACGGGACAACAAGTTGATTTTTAAGTTTGCCAGACGGGGATTTTATGGGGAAATTTTACTACCAACCTACAACACAACAAAAAGCAAGTCACCCACTACACGCTAACGTGGAGTAGGTCTGCCTTCGACCGACGCTAGAGCAAAAATGATGATATACGAAAGGCATTGCCGAGCGTATCCGATCGGTTACGGCAGCATCTGAACAGCGCTCGGCCCGTATCTGATCGGATACGACCGCAGTGAACGTGTTAACAGGGTTAGAAAAGAAAACATTTAGGTCTACTTAAAAAAAATTTTAAAGTACAATACAGGATACTAAAAAGCGCAATAATCAAAAAATCTTTCTCATTCACACTAAAAAACCGTAAACAATGGTCTCAATGGTTACAGTCTCTGACAGCCTGTAAACAGAAGTGATAGCAGACGACCAGCATGAATAACTCTTACCACGGATGCTTAGGCTGGTGGCTTGACGCAATTCAATGGAAAATTTGGTTTTTTTCTCGGACGTTAAGTTTCACTTTTCAAACTTACTAGGATGGTTGGCAACCTGCATGGTTAGTGTCTGGTTATATGTCCACTCTTTTTTTACTATGCTTATTGAATTTATTGAATTTTTATGGTTTAAAACTGGATCTTGATTGTTGATCAGTCCTGACTAGAGAAACAGCTGGTCTTAAGTCAGTCAAAGCTATATAAGGACGTTTAATTTTAGGGCAGAAAAACTCACTCCCTCCACTTTTCCTCCCAAACCACCAGATAAATCTTTTACACTGAATCGTTAAAACAATAGAACATTTTTTCCCAAACCACCAAAAATATTCACAAATATTACTATTGGATGGTAACATTTTCCTTGATCAATTTGTATCATTTTAATTAAAACACTGATATGTTATACAAGTTGCTTGTACTTCGCTGTATCTTTTTCACTTATTTCAATTATCTCTACACAGCAGAAAATTTCATTAATTGGAAACAGCGACCCAAATACAGATTTTTCTACCTTAATGCCATATTTTCTTTCTGGGGAAATTTGTTGGACAAAATTGTATTTGATTGCATAGCTTGCATATTACTAAACACTTTTTTAATGTTTTCAAGGAGTGGTCTTGCTGGCCAACCACAGGAGGCCAAGCCCAAATGGAGGATGTGGTTCAGTAAAGTCCGTGGTTACCCTCAACGTAGAGTCTCTCCGGCCAAGACCAAGATAGCCTGGTCTGGCCAAATATCTCCCAGGTATGGCAGCACCACAGCAGATTTAAACTCATTGATTTAACTAGATGAAATATATTTAGATTTAGTTTAAATTTTTAGCCAACCCACAAAAGAACTTTAAAGCGTATTCAATTCAATTCAATTCATACTTGGCTCAAAAACCCAACATTTGTATGGTTGCCATTTCAGATTAAAATAAAGTAAGGTAAAGCGGTCCAGGCCTATAGATACAATTATCATTAGGATTTTGGTTTGGTTTCTCCATCGCTGGTAGGGGTTTCCTGGCTTTGAGTGTTGTGGCAGACTTTGAGAGGCATTGTTCCTGTGTCTGGGTTAGTTATTTTCGAATTTTCCCCGTGTAAAAGAAACTTCCAAAGGAAAAAGTATTCAAGAAATATGCATTTAACACCTTTAAAAGCTTGAGAAAGATTGACCAATATAAATTTTTTGTCTGAAAGATTACAGAAACATTCACATATTTTGTGATTTATAACAAATATAGATAGTGTTTGAAAATATTTATAACATTTACAATTGTTAAGGAGTTAAAATAATCATTTGGGGTTTCTACAGAGGTAAACATATATTTAGAAGGAGATGGATTTTTCGTTCACACAATAATAAAATCATCAGACATAGTAGAGAAGAGACAAGACCAAGCCAGTTGCCTGAGGGTTTGAGCTGCTTTTAACCATTTTTTCTTTTCATGCATCAACACTTTTGCAAAAAAACCATCGAGATAAAGCAAAAACCAATTGATTTCAGAACGTCAGGTCTAGTCAAAGGACCCAACAAGGCAGGCATGCACTGCAGTGTTCGCTACATCCTAGGGTTGGCCGCAGTGCTTGGAACATTTCCTGTCACTAACATCACCAGCAGCAGCACCAGGCGATTGCGGTTCCGTTGGCTCAGCCCCGTAACTGTCTATACCATGGTACTGCTGTTAGGCTTCGTCACAGTTGAGCTCATTTCCATTGACTACACCATCCAGCATCTCAACCAGGCCAACCTCACAGTGGCCGGTCAGTACCACTCACAGAGTTTTGATGGTCATTCAATTTTTTTTTTAGAGACCTCTCAAAGTTCTTTGTAGTGGACATTTTGTATTTAAAAGTAGGGATGGTCAAGTCTCGAAACTTCGGGAAATTTTCGGGAAATTTTAAATCTCGTTACACGAGACGAGATTTCTTTTTGGCCGAGATTTTTATCAAGACAAGAATAAAAAAAAAAAAATTAAAAAAAAAAATTAAAAACGCCTGCAGAAAGTCAATGCAATACCCGCAATACAGGAGCGTGTTGTAGTTGCGTTTCCTTTGCGAAGGCGTTCTTATTTAATTAATTCTTCAAATGTAAATATTACTTTAATTATTTTAATAACATTTGAGAAGTTTTGTTTGTTTTGTTTTGAAGTGTTAGCAGTGTGAGGAATGTTTTATTACTACAAAAAAAGTCAAAACAAGTAACTATTTTATACAAATTAATATTTTATTTTATGATTTATTTTATTTTAGGATAAGTTGAACTCTATCCTAACTGATATCACTGTGTTTCCTAATCGTAGGCATTTTTAATAATTTAGGCGTGATTAATAAAAAAAATGTTATGCTGAGGTTTTTTAATAAAAGATTGTAAATATTCTTGCCTATTATCATTATTTTTGTATTTAAACAGTCATCTAACAATATTACAAAATCAGGTAAAAATTCCGAACGTGCATTTCCCGTTGTGTATGAGAAGGGAAATCCCGTCTCGATCTCATCTCGAAATTTTATGAGAAATAAAAAATCTCGTCTCGTCTCGTCTCGAACTAAAAATCCAATCTCGTCCATCCCTATTTAAAAGGTAGATTGGTTTGGGCATGGGATTATCACATAGTGAGCTGTCATTAGTAACTGGCAGGATTTGAACCTGGAACCTGATTATTTATCCATGACAGAACTTTAGTGTAGTAGAGACTTAAAGACGACATTTTAAGCTGTAGACCAGCATTTCTTCAGGTTTATTTTCAAATGAGCTTTTAGTTTCAGTAAATTCTAACAAAATCTCTCATTCCAGCAGTACCTTTTAGCCTACGTAAAAACTTCAGCATCACACACAGCAACTTTGAGAATATTATCTGTTAAGCCTGGGAAGGATTCCTACTAAAATATTTTTATTGTTAGTTTAAATTATAAACTAAACAAATTGTTATCCTATATGATTTTATTTTAAGACTGAGGGAAGGGAGGTATAGCTCGTCACATCTAAGCTGGCACTTGGCCGATCGCTACTAGTACCTATTTCAAAAACATTATGTCCCGTCATGCCGGTTGCATCAACTATCCTCGCGACCCATATGAAGGAGCTCAAGTACACAATACACCCCCGCCGGTAGCGGGGGAGCGGGGTAGTCAACCTCGTGAGGCAGCGGAAATGTTTGCAGTTCGGTCTTTTCCCTACCACCACCCTCCTCCCGCCAACACTGCCCGCGTTAGGCCAAGTGCCAGCTTAGATGTCACAAGCTGTATATGACTTAGGCAGAATTTTATAAAACATAAATCCTTTTTAGAAAATATTTGCTGAAATGGTACAATTAGGGTTACCAGTATGCTCGAGAAGCAATCTAAACTTTACTCACAGATGCAATACACCTCAATCCGTAGTGGGAGTTAATTGTTTTATAATAATAAAGAACCATAGCCTACAGTTCACTATACAAGATTTGCTATACAGTACAAATTACCTGTGTTGTTGCTGCCTTCAAGACTCATGCTTTCCAGTCCCTGTTTCAGCAAATCGATATCTGCAATAGCGCTTTTGTGGTTTTGATTTTCATTGATATCCCTGAAAAAAGTCATAATGCAGTTGTAAAAAAAACAGTGTTACAAGAGATCAACACTGTAAGCGTTTTTACTAGTTCTATTACGTTGGTAAAAAAATGATTAGTCTAATGGAAGTAATTTCATAAATACTGATATAGGCCTAATGGTTTTTACCTCGGCTAGTAAAAATTTAAAGTAGATTATCACAAATGATCCAGGGCAATAAAAAAAAATTCTATAAACTCAGTAGCTTAGTCACTCCGCCATCTTGAATCATAGCTCATGTACAGCCAGCAGTTGTAGATGAGACAATGGTCTGAGAGGATGACGTCGTGCGATCTGGGCGCATTTTGTCCCTCAAAAACAATAGATGTTCGTAAGCAAACTACTTTACTTTTGCCTCGGCTCCAGACCCACTTTTTGGCTTTTTGTTCTCTCATTGAAATTGTCCTATCACTTTTGTCATCTTGTTCAAAACTTCAACTTTTGCCATGCATAGTCTTTTAAGTTTCTGTCTTTATAATCAGCATTGGTTGGGTCCCACAACACAGGGCGCTTAAAATGTAGCACGATGCTGGGCGCGGGGGTTACGGGGAAGAGAGGGACCTGTTATTAACAAAAATTAACGCACTAAAAGAGATCATTAACTTTTGTTACAAACATTTGTTAAAAACATAACACATTTCCTTTGATCTTTACCGACTCTTGATGGATAACATAATTCTTGTTGATAACAAGGAATTATCTGTTAAAAACACGAGTCATTAACTTTTGTTTAGGGAAAGTTTTGGGCGATTCTGTCAAGTTAATTTTGTTATTAACTCCGGTGTAAACGCGACTTTAGCTAAGTTGATATAGTATCACAGTGGATGAAACTTCCAAAATGTTACTTTCTTAAGCAAGTTTTACAAGAAAAAACGAGGTGTGCAGCATTTGCGTCTAATCTGGCTTCTGACCAATTCAGTCACACGACAGTGACATTTACAACACGCTTGTAATTAGACTACAATGTATAAGAATAACACATTCTTAATTCCTAGAATATCACATGCTAGGAAAACTAATACGTTTGCGATGCATGAACACACATTTGTGTTAAAAGCGAATGAGTGACACTATTTGACAACGCTTTTCGTAAAACCGTCATGATGTTTAGAGAACACTTTTACTGTCCCCGTGCATAAACACTAATAACCAGGAAAGCCCCGTGACTGCCGTGCATAAAAACCGGCTTTAGCTATAAAAGTAGAGATAAAATTGACAATATTTGGATGAAATAAATAGGATAAAATACCCATGCTGCTGGTCTGATTGCCTAAATTTTCAAACAATGATATTGTATGCAGAGCCCTCCTTAAAGAATGCGAGGCCTGGGGCAATACATAGATGCGAGGCCTTGTTTAATAAATGCTTACTGGGAGTCTGGGGGGGGGATGGAATACACCCCAGCAGAAAGGGGGGGTCCGGATGAATTCACCCCCGGAAATTTTTGTAAAATTATACTTGCAAAGTCCTCATTTTAAGCACTGACAAAAAAAATGAATCTTATACACTCTGAAAATAGTTTTGTGAATATTATTGCTAATTGCACATATTATTGTTCCACTTCCAAAGTGGATATCATAAATATTGCCCACAAAGTTCTTTGCAATTGTTAATAAAAAAATTAACTCTTCTCTGTTCTGGGAAGTTGGTGTCAAAGATATCAAAAAAATATTAGGCCTACCTATATAATTGTCAATGAGCGTGACAGTAAGAGTTAGCGTAAAAGTACGACTCACTCAACGGGGGCGGCAACCGCGGGGCTCGGGTTCCCTCATCCCGCCGCCGTTGCTGTCGAACGATGTTTTGTATTCTTTTGTGTTTTAAATGTTGTTCATAGGTTTTTGTTTTTATTAAATCAATGCAATAATTGAAATAATTCATAGCAAATCAGACAGGCACGCATATCTGTCTGTCCTTTTATTTTATTATTTTCATTTAAAAACTTTTAACTTATTTTTAGAGAGGCAAGGCCTAACTAAAACCTTAAAGGCCTTGCTCGGTCGCTCCACCCTAAGGACGGCACTGATTGTAAACAATTACTGACATTGTTTAGCAATATAGAATCAGAGAATTTTAAAACCAATTGCTTTGTTTACAAATCCATTTTCTTAAACTACGGTAGTTTCATATTACTCGTAATATTCTTTAGGCTACTGATCATTTGAAAGAATATTTGAGCAGGAGATATATACGTACGTCAGATACTTATCGATATGTGTAAATGAGCTTTGTTGAAAGAGTGTAGTTGATTGCTATGGGGTTTTTGTGAAAATATTGATGTTTTAACTTGAATAAATTTTGACAGACATGAAAGGATATTCTTGAATCACATGATTGATGGATAAAAAGTTGTTTACTGAAACCATGGCAATGCAAAATGTTTTATTTTTCTTTTGAGGAAGTTACACCCAGTCTTACTTTTAACATGGTCAAAATTAGCTTTAAAGACTTCAAAAAAGAATTAGACACATAAACTAGGAGTATCAGTTGGGCCTAAATCTGTTATGAGTAAACGTAACAAGATAGAAGAACTAGGGAGAATCGGTGTTCAGTCGATATCACAGTGGGTTTTGAATTTGTGACATGAAAGTCATCTTGTGGGTTCACGTAAAATTTTATCAGTACACAGACCATCTGTACTATAGCCTGCCGACTCTCCTCTTGCTTTAATGGATACTATCCACACATGGGCCCGAGGCGTTTGTAGGTGGGCAAATGCAAAGTTAAAAAGGCCACCAACCTTTATAAAAAAATAAAATTGGATAAAAAGCTGCAGACTTAGAAATTTTCTAATAGACTGACTTTAATTCATAACCCTTAAAAGGACAACAACACCTTAACCTAGGCCTACTGTTATTTTTATTTTTACGCTTTAGAAAATAAGATTTCAAATTAAATTATTAACATTTATGTTTTGAGGGGCTAATTTCTACCCCCAAATAAAACATTATAAAATGCAAAAATATTATAGTATGTATGGGAGGTAAAATTACTCAGTCTCGATGGTTTTACAGGTGGTTTTAAGCGAGCAACATCGGGGACGATTTTCTACGGCAACGCTTGTATTGGAATATATCTGTTCCTCTCTTTAGCCAAGGCTTGGCCAGACTTGGCGAATAAATGGAGGACTGTTGAGTTGTCAATGAAAATTTATGGTCAACCTCGACTTTTTCTGCGCTTTATAACAATAGCAACAGTATTCATGTCATTGGCTTTCAGTAAGTATAAAATCCAATTTACTAATCAACAAATTAAGCAAAAACTTTTTAACACAACCAATTTGTAACACCCAGGAAATAATTTTAGTTCTTAACTCCATAAGGTTTGCTGTATAATAAAATGTCTTATGGAAAAGAAAATGGGCAAGGCCGTCCTATTTTTCAGGGGCTATAAAAAATGAAGTTTTAAAATTAGCAAACCAAAGGCCTTAAATAATCGGCAAAACTTGATAATCGACTCCATTGTGATTTACGAACACTGTCGATCTGATCTAAGGACTAATCCTACCTCACTCTCCTTTTTAAAAACGAATCCAACCCAACCCTTTCACATGCTTTCATTTAGCAATAATAAATTAGGCCTATAGGCCTATATATCATGTTCGTCATTATTTGTTAAGGAATTGAATCTAACCGATAACAGCCCAACTTTTCTGGTTAGCCTAGTGGTATAAGTTATCTTTATATTCAACCACTATCTAATTCAAAATAAATGTATAAATTGACTTTTTAGCCATCACAGTTATAAAAAACACGATGGACAGGTTCAATTCCCGGAACATCCACAACACATAAGGGTTTGGACCACTTTCCAGGAAAGCGTAAGCACTTTAACCTTTAACTCCTCAAGTAAAAAATGCCACCGGAGTAAAAGATTACAAAATAAAACACATAACACTAAACCAAAACATAACAAGAATCCAGACATGTATCTTAATCCTAGATGCGTATCACGACATCAGTTATTTTTATTTTTAGCATTAATATTTGTGTCCTTGCTAGCCGGTTTCTTGAAACGCATACAACAAACTTACGTGTCCGTACTGTTTGTGCATAGAAAAATAGCCGGCAGTACATCAAATTTACGTATTGGTACCCTTAGCGTCACACTGTATGACGATACGTTACTACACGTATGACAATTCCTATAAAACTATCAGTAACAAATTTATGTATTGATACCCTTAGCGTCATAATGTATTGACAATAACTTTCTAGGGGGAATGCGAATGGTAGGCCTGTTGTGTGAGGTAACGACTTACAATGTGGGTTTTAACTTGCGCAGTAGACAGGGCCGATTTACCGAATAGGCACAGTAGGCACGTGCCTAGGGCGCGAGGCAATTGGCTTTTTTGGGGGGCGCCAAAAAATTGGAAAATAAAAAAAAATGGAGGTTGTATTTGCATAGGATCGCGGTAAACTTCTGATAATCCCTCGCGGCCGTGTATACATCGTAATCATCTCCTGTGATTGCGGCAAAATTGTGACTTTTTTCCACGGTCTTGTAGACATAATTATCGTCTTCCATGATCATATATCACCACAATAATATATGAACATATTCCACGGTGGTAAGGAGATTATCATCTTCTACCGCGAATGAGCCAAAAAAACTATCTTTTCCCTTGATCGTATGGACATTATCATCGTTTTGCGTGATCGCGGGCAAATTCTGATCAACCCTAATGTGGCCGTGAAGTCATGAAGACATGTTTATATCGTCCCCCGTGGTCGTTTGGACATTGCATCCCACGATTGCGGCGAAATGGTACTGTAATCATCTCCCGCGGCCATGTGGAGATCATCGTCATCCGTGAATGGCAAAATTCTGGTCTTTTCCCGCGGTCATGTGGACATTATCATAGTCTTGCACGATTGTGACAAAATTCTGATCCCTCTCATATCATTATTTTATCTCCCGCAGTCAAAAATATATGCAGCCATCATAATCGTCTCCCGCGGTCGAAAAAACATTGTTATCGCCTCCCGTGATTACGGCAAAATGTTAATAATATCCCGCAGTCGTGTGGAGATAATCATCGTCTTCCGTGATCGCGGCCAAATTCTTGCTATTTCCCGTTGTCATGTGGACGCGTAAATATTACCATGGTCTTCAGTGATCGCGACAATATTCTGATCATCCCTCGTGACTCTGTAGATATCATCATCGTCTTCTGAGATGACGGAAAATTCTGATCATCCTTCGCGGCCATGTGCAGAAATATTATCGTCTCCCGTGGTAACGGAAACGTCTCTGTTGTCATGCACGATCGTGGTAAATTGAAAATTCCAGGTAGAAATTCAAATGTCATGCATAATTCCCGGTTTAAAAAAACTCACGCATAAATCAAGGATTTCCAAGTTTTCCCGGTTGGTATTGACACCCTGTTATATTTTGCAAAGGGGCGCAACTATTAGTTGTGCCTAGGGCGCTGACTTGGTAAAAAACGGGCCTGGCGGTAGATAGCGAGTAGAGATGGTGACTAACATCTCTTACATGACACACTTTCCTCCCTCTACATTCCACATACTTAGCCAGATATTAATGGATCACCTTGAAAAGGTGACACATATATATGAACTAACTTATAACTTATAACTTACTTATAAACTTATAACTAACTAGTTAACTAACTAGTTAGTTAACTTATAACTTATAACTTAGCCTATCAACAGTAAGTTAGCATACTGTATTGAAATTTGAGACTGCACTTTAGTAGGCTATCTGTCCTATACTCATGTGAATGAAAAATATGAGCATAGGTACTGTAGCCTATAATTTGATGTATCGATTATTTCATTCGGTTAGTTAGATTAGGTTAACCAAACTAACCACAGTTGTTGAATGAAACAATCGATATAGGCCTTTCGATCAATATATTCTTAATCAAATGAGTGTAGGACAGATACTAAAGTGCAGCCAAAATTGAAAATAGTTATTGGCCTTGGTTCGATATTGTTAACTTACTTAGTTTTATTTATTATATATAAATAAAAACTTAAAAAAATCATAAAACAATTTAATGTTTACATCGACAAAAAAGTCATTTTGTAACCTATGTTAATCGGAACTGTAGGCCTACCACCCTGACTGGTTTTATTAGTACGTGAACTGTAGCACAGAAAACATACTACTATAACCCAGAATGCCAACCGCATGGTAAAAAGCATTAAGTGTTTTGAGAGAGCTTTGCCTGTCAATCGCAGGCAGCGCCACCAGCGTTGCCATGCACTCAGCATAGCAACGCTGGTGGCGCTGCCTGCAATTGACAGGCAAAGCTCTCTCAAAACACTTAATGCTTTTTACCATGCGGTTGGCATTCTGGATTATAGTAGTATGTTTTCTGAGACTGTAGCCAAACTTATCAAATAGCCTATTTAAAAAAAAGGTTCAATAGAAGTAGGGTTGTCCCTAAGATCTCTTGCGTTTATTCTATAATTTGAAATATTTCGTTAATATCTACAACTGAAAAATCGATTAAAACTGTTTGGTAAAATGTAGAAAGGACAAGCCTAGGCCTAGGCAAGTATGATTGAGGATTATTCATCATAAACTTAACCTATAAATATTGAAAGTTGCAAATGTGTATTTCTGATTGAACAAATACAGTGTTTAGCCTACCTATAGGAGTTTGATTAGAAGAGGCTACGAAGGTACAAAGTTAGGCCAGATTTTCCCAGATTTAAAATAGGTTCGATTTTCACCCCGTTAATAGGTCATAGGCCTATAACGTAAGGTCAATCAATAACAGGGTGAAAGCAATTTGTTTATTTACAATAAAATTAGTATTTATATAGTAGAGAAATTTAGGTAGAACCAGTCATAGGGCCTAATGACAAAGTTGATTCTAGAACAAAGTTAAAATGTAAAATCTAGTTGGCTACTAACTTAGGGCCTAGCTGTTTATAAAAAAAATTAACAACCATCTTACTTGCTCACTAGGCCTATTACATCCTCATTGCCCATTGTTAGCGATATTTTGTGGTTATGCCTAATCAGAAATTCTTCCAAACTTGATGATTTTTTTACACTTTCAAATTCCTTAAATACAGTTTTTCTATGTCTTTTTCGTGTTCACTCACCAGAAGGTTCAGTGATTCAATCTCGTTCGTTGTCGTTGCACTGACTGACAGAGTGAGTGACAGTCGACAGACGAGACAAGCCAGCCAGCCAGACAGACTCCGATGACCGATACAGACAACACACAATGAATGGACACATCAGCTGTGCTATTAAAGGTTGCGCAAAGATGAAAAAATCAATGCAAATGAAAGCGATCACTGACTAAAGGCGGCCGTGGTCACTATACTGTACTGTAATAAAAGTGCCTAAGAGACATAAGCTGGAAGCTGGAAAATGTGAATGAAAGAAAAGTGAGAACAACAACAATAACGATAGCCTTTCTATGTCCGAATTTGCACAAGGCCCCACTGGAAAAAAAATGCCGCAATCCATTTTTTGTTATCAAGTTTTATTTATGAAATATTGCAATTCTTTAGTTAAAAAATGTCAATATTTCAAAATCAAAATATGAAAATGAAAAACGGATCATGGAATTGAGTTCAGCTTAAAAAAGTGATTCGAAATGACGGGTCACAACACCCCCTTCATATTAAATAGTTATTTGTGCAACTAGTGAGAAAAGTGAGCAATTGACTCACTCGAGAGAAATGGTTTCTCGAGTGAGGCAATTGTACTTTGAACTCGAGTTGCACATTATACTTTTCCTACAGTTACCATAAAACAAATAAATTGGTGAAGAAACATAACCTATTTTTACACAGAAGTGAACTTTTAATATAACATTTAATGTGAAGTGACAGTCTACAACAGCTGACCAGCTGATTTACAGCCAGTGCTGCCAACGTACTTCGCGCGCATACGACGTTGCCTGCATGTTACGCGCTCACTATTTCGTGCCTTCACGTTGCAAATCTGTAGTGAGACAAAGTAATTAGAGTGAGACAATGTTAACATTGTCTCACTAAAGAGCGAATTGGCCACTTTGCTTTCTCAAATCAGTGAGAGAACATGTACATTGTTCGGTAACTGTAGGAAAAATAATTTATCACATTCCAAAATGGCGGATCCAAGATGGCGGCCAAAAAAAATACATTTGTCATAACCAAGTGAAAATAGGTTGACAATGACTGGTACTGGTAGTGTATACTTATCTTTATCTAGCACTATTTTGAGATGATGGTCTTAGTTTGTAAATGCACAATGTTAAAATGGGCTAAAAATAAAGTTTTAAAAAGCCCTCATAACTTTGGGATGGATCAAGATTTTTTTAAACTGTTTATGGCATTGTAATCAGGGTAAAAATCTAGTTCGAAATAATGGGTCACAACCCCACCTTTACGTTTGAAACAAATATTTTGCTTCCAATATGGCGTATCCAAGATGGAGGCCGGAAATGAACACCTTTTAAAAATGAATTACTTACTACCCAACAATGATTGGAAGTGGTCTGGGATTGATATTTGAAAAAATGTAGAAAAAAGTTAGGGGGGGGGGCAATTAAAACTCACCCTGTATAAGGATGTAAAATTTTAATAAAAATTTGGCTTTTACAAAATATTACCATGATATATGCATGCCTCTATCTATTTATGTGTACCAAAATAAAATTATTTTATTTTGAATGAATGCATCTAACATTTCTTTATTTTTCAGTGGAAAATGGACTTCATAACTGGCTTAGTGTGCAAACAGTTTTCAGTGCTTATGATAATGAAACGGTAAGGACAGTGAATGCATGGGGCATGGATAAAATAGTAAAATGTATTTAAAATCAAATGTATCAATATGTTTTTACCTATATATTTTTCAAAATCAATTACTTGAGTTCATATTGCGATTACAAAACCTAAACATATCCTTCAGTGACCATTAGTCATACAACAGCGCTTCCATATAGGTACTAAATTATTTATTTTTTTTAAGCTCTACAAAACGGTTTAAAAAAAGTTGCAAAATGTTTTGTTTATGTTTTGTTTTCCAAAAATGGGAAAAATCCATTTTTACCCAATAAAACCACATTCCCATGGCCCGATTGTTCTGGTTCGCAAACTCGTTTGAATAAACGTATGTTTACACGTTTGTACCAAATTTCATCAAAATCGGATCATTTTAGCTCGAGTTATCACGCTAACGGACACACACACATATATATATGAATTTGAACGGATGGCGTTTTTGGCATCTAGGGACCTCAAAACGAGAAATTAAATCGGTCCCGGGTCCAGGTCTTATCATGAGTATTATGGTTATAGCTTATTCCCTGTATGGGAAATTATCGCTAATAAAATATCGCTAAAACAGCAATATTGCTCAAAAATGCTGAGTAATATATGGGTTTGTCAATCTATAAAAACTCCAAAAATTATTATTTGTAATGATTCATTGCTGTGCAACATTCAGAAATAAACAGTAGTTGTGTAAGAACATCTCCTACATGACCCATAAGAATTATTACAATCATCAAAATAAGAATTTAAACCTTGTGTGGTGTGGTGGGGGAGGAACTATTTTGAAAAAGCCGACTGCTGATTTTGTTGTATGAGTGATCAAACAAATGTTTAACATTTTTAAAACTTGATATATTTGGATTCATATATTTTAATACATAATCATAAGATAAAATGTAATATTACTAGGCAGGAGGGACGCGTTGCAGAAAGTCAACAGTCCCGGAAGGTCAAATAATTTATACCTGTACCGCTAGGTCAAAAACTACAATGTTTGCAGTGTCTGTAGATCAAAAATCTCAGTAAGTCAAATAGTACAGTCCGAGCCCGCTAAAAACGTGGTTTATGTTAAAGCAATTGACTTATTGGGAATTTGAGCTAATGCAACAGCAGTTTTAATATAACGAAATAAGATAAAATATAAGTTCAGTTTCGCTGAGTCAACAGTGCCGGAAGGTCAAAAGTATAATCGGTTAAAAACAACGTTAGTCCTCTCGACGCATGACTTCAATAATTTCCCGTTTTGGTGTACTTAAAGTTGTGCTAAAATTTTGAAAATTGGCACAGAGCATCTTGGTGAGTCCTACTCGATGACTATTTTGTTGGAACTTTTAACTATTTACCGATCTAATTAATAAAAATTGATATGTATGGTGAAATAGTTTTAAATCGTGATTTCTAACATAAAAAAGTTAGCATGCGAGATTTTTGTTTGTTTTTGGGTTAGAGAGGTTTTGTCTGTGGCAAAGTTGTAGCCAAAAGTGTGATGCGTAAAATATATTTTTTTTGAATTTTTTACAATCAGTGGTTCAATAGATAACTTGGGTTGAAGAGGACGGCAAATTTAGCATTTCGCAACGCATGGAAAGAACTACATCGTACGATGCGACTGCTGAGTGGACTTTTAATTTACAGTCCTAAGAACAAGAAAAAGATGAATATATAGATCACCAGTACATTCATATTATTTATAAAACATCTTTCTGTATTACCAGCTTACATTTTTCACTTATAAGAATACATCATAAACAGGGTGTTAAAAATAAGCGGGGAGATACTTTACCTAGTAATTCCTTGGGTCAAAATAAACAGAAAATCAAGGATAACATTTATTCCGAAATCGTTTCGTTAACCAGATATCCACCATTTTGTATTTTTTACATACAAATATTTATCTTTGCACTTTTCCAACCGATGTTTATGAAACTTGGTATGTATGTTAAGGTAGGAGATACCCATGTTATAAAAAAAGACTCATCTCGATTCACCCTAAAATTTCAAAATTTAACACTTAACTACAATATAATATACTTTACTACACCACAATATTTACGTATCACCATAAATCTTTACCAAAATAAAACGTTAACATTTTTAAAATCCAAAGTAAATCAATATAATCTTTCTTTTTTGAAAAATATAAAAAAAGGCGATGGTAAAATAACGACAGGCGGGTTTCGATCTGGGTGTTTCAGGTTTGAATCTAGGAGGATTTAACATTAATTAGGTAACATTAATGTTTAATAGACTCCTCATCCCATTGTAAATTTTGAAGCTTGTTTTTTGCATCTAGTTCATGTACACACACTGATCGCTAGTGTAGACAACATTTTGTTTCTATTATTTTAGGGTTATTTTCATGACTTTTGCTTTACTGTTTGGTTATATAACTAGGAGACCAGTTATTGTTTATGATTATATCGTTTTATTGGTTCAATACTCCTAGGTTTGAACTGATTGAGAGGAATACATGAAACCGAAGGGGGGAGGTAGCAACAAGTGCACTAGTATTTACTAGTGTCCAATTACAATTTGATGGATTTAACCAAAACCTTTTCTATTTCACTTATTTTCAGCTGCTAAATTTCAAACGATACGTTTTAGCGACATCAATAACGTTATTATCATCATCATCGTTTGAGTTTGGGTTTGCGGCAATGTATTTTTATGAATAAAACCTTTAATTTGATAACAAACTTGACCTCTGCTGCTATTAATTGACTGTATGCACTATTAATTAACAGCTGTGTCTAAGGATTATGTCGGCCTTAGTCACAAACAGGACAAAAAGATCGCTCCACTCATCCCACACTCATCTCCATTCATACTTGGCTTAAAATGCATACATTTGTATGGTCGCCATTTCAAAGCAACATGGCTACATTATCAATGACAAACGTGGAAAACCTTATACGAGTGTGAGTAAGTCCGAAAACAGAATCAGTCCGAAAACAACTCTAAAAAACAATAAGCAATAAATTGCAAGAACCGTTGCTTATATCATTGGGTATACACGTATGTACTGACGTGTATACTCAATGCTTATATCGAACGAATGTACATCGTGAGAATTTCCATTAGTTGTTCCATTTAGTTGTGTGTCCATTATTATAATAGTTTAGTTGACTCTTTTAAAGTCAGCGGAAATTGTGACTGTTATTACCCTTGAAATGATGTTTGTGTAGTACTTTGCAATCCTACCAATGCTTATAGAATCATACGATTACAATTTTCTGGTTAGAATATGTCGCATAGAGTGGTGACTACTGTATCTTTTTGGTTTGCTTGTAAAACAGGATCAACAGAGATTTTCATCGACTTAAACAATACGATACTCTCAAATTGTTCATTGCAATAACAAAATATCACACAGTTTGATGAATATTTGTGTGTAAACCACATACAGTACACCTGTATTCTATCTATTTTAACTTTTATTTTTCCAAGACTTTATAGAAAATCACGCATTACGTGATCAGTGAAGAAAGGCTGTATCCCATGTGTTTTATAGGTAAAGAAGACAAGGGCGGTCCTAGACATATATTTTGGGGGGGGGGGGTCACCGGGGGCCTGGGGGGTCCTGGGGTTCCCCCCGGGAAAAATATATAAATAAATAAATATAGGCTATACAGAGTGATCAACTCAAGGAGGCCACCATGGCCACAATGGGGGACATTCCTTTATTTTTTGTGACAGTTAAAAATATGATTTTAGTTTTTTTTTAACTCACCCACCATTTTCCAAAATGGCGGCCAAATTGAAAATTTCTCATGGAACACCCTATATTTTAGCATGTTTTCGGATAGAATAGGCAATTTAAAAACTTTTTTAGCCTTGACATTTTTTCGATAAACCCACTCGTTTAGGAGTACAGCCTATGAAAAAATGACTCCCGGTGTACATTTTACATCATGTAGCTCCTAAACAAGTAAGTTTATAGAAAAAATGCAAAAAGTAAATTAGTCTTAGAATTGCATCTACATTTCTTAAAGACTATAAAATAAAAAGTTTTCCACTTTTCAAGTTTGCCGCCAGTTTTTAAATAATATAATTCATATTTTTAATGAATATTATGGTCTTTTTTGGAATGTGGATGCAGTTGTAAGACTTTTTTACTCTTCGCATTTTTTCTATAAACTTACTTGTTTAGGAGCTACATGATGTAAAATGTACACCGGGAGTCATTTTTTCATAGGCTGTACTCCTAAACGAGTGGGTTTATCGAAAAAATGTCAAGGAGTTCTTAGTTCTTAGGACTGTAAATTAAAAGTCCACTCAGCAGTCGCATCGTACGATGTAGTTCTTTCCATGCGTTGCGAAATGCTAAATTTGCCGTCCTCTTCAACCCAAGTTATCTATTGAACCACTGATTGTAAAAAATTCAAAAAAAATATATTTTACGCATCACACTTTTGGCTACAACTTTGCCACAGACAAAACCTCTCTAACCCAAAAACAAAAAAAAACCTCGCATGCTAACTTTTTTATGTTAGAAATCACGATTTAAAACTATTTCACCATACATATCAATTTTTATTAATTAGATCGGTAAATAGTTAAAAGTTCCAACAAAATAGTCATCGAGTAGGACTCACCAAGATGCTCTGTGCCAATTTTCAAAATTTTAGCACAACTTTAAGTACACCAAAACGGGAAATTATTGAAGTCATGCGTCGAGAGGACTAACGTTGTTTTTAACCGATTATACTTTTGACCTTCCGGCACTGTTGACTCAGCGAAACTGAACCTAGACAAACACTGTGACACGAGAATTTTATATATTAGATATTTCATATCATAAGTTATGCAGTGTTAATTTCCCCATTATGTGTAATTTTAATATTCAATTCCTTTGTTACATGTTCCCTACAATTAATTAGTTTATCCTCACATCTATTACTTATTTAATACGCAAGCAGATTTTTTGTGACAATTACTCCTCCGAAACTACTTAACCGATTGCCATGTTTTTGGTGTCATTGAAAAGAGCGTAACGTGAAGTTGTGCAGGAAACTTTTTTTATAGGGAAATAATTAGAGAGTGAGACCCTGGGGCCCTTTAAAGTTTTGTATTTCTCCATAAGATTAACGTGGGAAACAAACATTGTTATGAAACTCCAGCTGTTGTCTGAAATGCTGTTCTGCTATTTTGTTAATTTAATTTGTTTACAAGGAGAATTGTTTTTTAGTGCCATGTGGTCAATAAGTTATACTTTTGCATATATTTTAAATGATATACACTATATAAAATGATGGTACTGTAATACATTAAGAGATATTCATTTAAATAATCAATAAGTACGATTGAGCCTTTGCCTATATGTTTCCTGGTAAGTGTGTTGTAACTTCCTTATAGTATATTATAGTATCTTAAAGTAAAACCAAATTATTCTTTTCTGCATTCTCACCTCGTAGCGAAGCACGGGCAGAGCAACTAGTATTTTCTTATTGTTGTTATTAGTAAATAAACCTAATGTTGACAAATATTCTGTTCAAGTCAGCACAACACCAACTCCCAAATATAAGAGCCCCCATAATTATTTTAGGAACTCCTGAACATCTTAGTAATACGCCTATACTGTATTAATTACTAGCATTGTACCCAAACTTCTTACGGGGTTGGCGTATAAGTATAAAATGCTTATTGCAGTTATACTTGTAAAAGGTATTTTCATCGATTCGGTAAATCCCGAATAGGTAAATATAATAACAGTAAAAGCAAAGTTGGACAGGGTAGATTAAGATTTATTGTTTACATTTTAAATTGACATGTTTGCTTTTTAACAGTTCAGTTAAAAGATCCACGAGGGCCACGCACAGTTCCTAATCATGTACTTTTTACTGCTTACGCTTCTTCAAAGCTTTTAATACCAAAATATCCATTTCATTATCTAAATCATCGTATAACATCATAGTAGCCACTACTTACCTCTCCCGTGAAACTTAAGTTACGCACCAACCGTGTGTATTGTACGCAGTCTAGGAAACCACTCACGGCAGCTGCGTTTTGGGACCTGGATAAAAGACGCAGCGCATCTATTACGCGTCTAGGAAACCACAGCCTCGAGAGTGTGCATTGTACACCAGTATGAGAATTCACTTCGTTCATTCAATTACCTTCCTTATAGCAAACATTTGGTTATAATAGTTACATAAGTGTAGTACTGGTGGAGGGGGGCAGGGAGGGAAATATGAAATATCGCTTCTTAATTACCATATAAAGTGATTTGGGTACCTATATTAAACATACAATGCCCCCCTGTGTTTGTTTGGGGTGAACCCCATTCTACCGCGCTAGCATTGAACTCCCTCCAAACAGTCACCTAACCATCGATGTTTAGGACCTCGTCCTCTAAAGAGTCGAACATCTGACAGTACTCTAGCGGCAATGGGTTGGTTGGTTGTGTGTGAAGTAGCAGAAGAAAAAAATACTCGATATTTACTCCTGCCGGGAATGTTGCTGAAAGTCAACAGTCCCGGAAGATCAAATAATTTATACCTGTGCCGCTAGGTCAAAAACTACAATGTTTGCAGTGTCTGTAGATCAAAAGTCCCAGTAAGTCAAATAGTACAGTCCGAGCTAAAAACGTGGTCTATGTTAAAGCAATTGACTTATTGGGAATTTGACCTAATGCAACAGCAGTTTTAATATAACGAAATACGGTAAAATGCAAGTTCAGTTTCGCTGAGTCAACAGTGCCGGAAGATCAAAAGCAATAAAAGTGAACGTCGATTCAGTGTAAAGTAGACCTCCTGCAACGCATACTACACCAACAAAACCTGCTTTTAGTTACTTCGTGTTTTGTCATAATTAGAATAGAGCTAAAATTATCATATTTGGTACATAGCTTATCTATTAATGCTTCTTGCCAACTGTTTGGTCAACACTGTAAATAGGTATAGTTTATGTAATGAAAAGCCTTTCGTCAAAATTTGTGGCATAAAATACACGCAAGGACGATCTGAAAATTTCTGGTAATTATATACGTTTGTAAAAGGAGATCCATTTAATTGTAGAACTATTTTATGAGTTATAATGTAGTCTACATATAAACTGTGTAAATGTATTACGCCTCGGAAGGGTTGAAACCTGTCCAAACTATCATATATATTATTAAAACGTAAATGGGGTTTTTCACGATTCTGAATCAACCAGACGATGGAGTATACACCATCGATGTATAATAACTACACGTCAGTACATACGTGTATACCCAATGATATAAGCAACGGTTCTTGCAATTTATTTCTTATTGTTTTTTACAGTTGTTTTCGTACTTACTCTGTTTTCGGACTTACTCACACTCGTATAAGGTTTTCCACGTTTGTCATTGATAATGTAGCCATGTTGCTTTGAAATGGCGACCATACAAATGTATGCATTTTAAGCCAAGTATGAATGGAGATGAATGTGGGATGAGTGGAGCGATCTTGTTGTCCTGTTTGTGACTAAGGCCGACATAATCCTTAGACACAGCTGTTAATTAATAGTGCATACAGTCAATTAATAGCAGCAGAGGTAAAGTTTGGTATAAAATTAAAGGTTTTATTCACGCCACCTGCATTTGGGATATAGAGAGCTAGCCTAGCCTGGCTGCCATCTCTACAACATAAACAACATAACACAGTACTATTCATTGTTTTAAGTGTATTGTTTTTATATAGGTAGATTAACGGTGACTTTAAATTAGTAATTTCTAATAAAATGTTAAATGACTAGATTATTAACAATGATATGGGATTTTTCATGGTACAAATTTTAAAGCAAATGAGTTTTATAATACAATGTCATTTAAAACATGTTTCTATCGTGTCTAGTTCACGAGATATGAGTGATGTTCTAGAACGTGCCTCAGCGCTACTTCCCCCCTCCCCCACAAGTTGTGCACCTGCTGGGAGGGCGACAACATCGGTTTTTGTCATTTCCAAGATGCCCCCAACAACAATCAAAAGTCAAAAATAGTTACACTTTCAGTATACCCAATTTTTACAAGTCTGCACCACACTTAGATTTCTGCCGCGAAGCGGAGTCACCATGCCGCTTCATCGGAAACTACTATATAAAGTATTTAAAACTATATAAACTATATTAACTATATACAGATTTAGAGCACCTACACCCCCCCCCCCCCCACCAAGTTGTGTTCACTTTTATATGCTTGATTTTGTATTTTATTGGAAAATCTTATTACAAAGCAAAGTTCAGGGTTTGCTTTAAAAGTTAGAAGGACAAGTATAAATAGCTAAGGGATGAGTTAATGATTATCACGCAAAAAATATATTATTTTAAACTCAACTAAGATCATTAGGAAATGGTAAATAATTAAAATGTCACAAATTTAAGTCACAAAGTGACACTAGCTGCTAGTGTTTATAAAGTGTATTTTTTAAATGTTTGTTTTGCCTAAAAATATTATCTGAGTTGTTAATACTTTTAGTACATTACTGATCAAGTCATTGACTTGGCTAGAAAGAACTAATATTAATAGATGTGGAAGTTTGGAGTATGCCAATAACTTGAAAACTTGACCAATTGAGCTCATTTTTTCCTTGAATAGAGCTAATATACCAGCACAGATTCAATGGACTTAGTCACTTCAGCAAATTTCCCATATAGGTCTAAAACTTTGAGCTACTCCCAAAATAGAGTCCAGAGCAAAAGTGTAATATACCGACCAAAAAGTAATCTTTCCACAACATGGAAATCGTGACATGGTCACATATCGCCACACATGTAAACAGTAAGCAAAATAGCTAATTTCCGCTTTATTCCATTCTCGCTTACCTTAGATGAAATTAAATTAGTTTAAGTAACACTAAGATTCCAATCAAACTTGCCATTTGATCCCTTTGATCAGGCTTTCAACACTAATTAATTGTGTTGCAGATATATTTTGTGGACTACTTGCGTATATTTGCCCTCAACTCGCACTGGTATCTGTTCGAGGACCACAGTTATACGACTTGGCGGGGCCTAGCTACAGTATGGATCAGTCTTTCAGGAACATTCATCTGGAACTTTATTGACTTATTTATCATGCTTGTCAGTTCTGCACTTGCAGCTCAGTTCAATGTGCTCAATAGAGCGCTCAGAGCAATACGAGGAAAGGTTAGACTTGTGGATGTGCTTTCTTTAGGCATAGATCAAACTTATTCCTCTATGGGTTTATCATCCTTATTGATCAATTGAAGATTTAAGCAATTTTTAAATAAAATACCCAGTGAGGCATGAGTAACTTGCCCTTATCATCAAGTATTTATTAAGTAAAACTTAGGTAAGAGATAAACAATAATTTAATATTTAGTTTAATATACACACTCATCGGAAACAACAAACAAGGTAATATGCTTGTTAAAAACAAAACTCACTACATTAGAACATTATGAACAGACAACTTGCAGTATTCTCTAAGTTTATCATTCATGCTTAATGCTATGCTCTAAAATAAATAGATGTTCAATTGCCAAACTTTAATTAGAGTTTAAAACTTCATTATAATTTTTCTTTAGTTCAAGTGAATAAAAAAGTACCACTCAAAATTATGAAGATTTCCATAAATCAGCAATATAAAAATTACCCATCACATTTAAAAGTACTAAATTAAATTACTAAAGTACAACATTTTAAAGTACCCTCTCACAGCATTCTGTGAATCAGCTTATATATTCCTTTAATATTGTTTTCCTCAATTTATTATGTATTCACGCAGATACTTACTCAGCTGGAGTGGAGAGAGTACCGTGAAATGTACGCTTCTCTCACTCATCTGGTGAAGCTCGTGGATCACCACATCAACCGTATCATCGTTCTGTCTGTCACCAACAACGTCTACTTCATCTGCGCTCAGCTCATAACTGAGATAGAGTAACGACTAATAACCTTTTCTGCACTCTTTGCGAATACCTACTGTATTTTGTTTATTTACACGCTTGCTTGCCATGTTCAATCGGTTGCTTAGCTGATTCCATTAAATTTGTTCTAGTTAAATATGAAAATGTGTAGCTAAGGAGTTTTGATTATCTTATCTTTGGTTGTTTTACATTCCCTACTGAACGACTACTGTCATATTGCAAGCTATTTTATTTTTATAAACACTGATTAAACACTGGATGCATTGAGACACAGCCTCGACACCATTTTGATTGTTCTCGTATGATGCACGCCAAGCTTTGGGCACCTGCACTAGACTAAACTTTCCCCTTGTTTTTGTTTAGATAAACACAATAGATAAAGGCACCACACTGTTCATTAACTACTTATAACTGCGTAATTCCCTGCTACACGTCAGGTCTTAGTGCGGACAACCTGCGGCTTAGCAGAAGTGAAGTATAATGTTATACTTCAAGAAAGCTACAGTTTCAGCAATATTCTTACTTGTGTAATTTAAAACTGTATTGATAACTTAAAAAAATGAGCTGAATGTGCTGATTATGTAATTATTAACAAGTATCTTGAATTTTACCCTTAACTTATAATGTTTTCATAATTTTTTACTCACCCTAACTTGCTGTGATAAGTTTAGCTCGAGTAATATGATTTATACCAACTAACAAATTACTTTAATATACTTTATAATCAAGCTGCTCACTGCTATTATTTATGTTTTTCTTGATTTTTATTGGTTATTCATCAATATCAGCAGTAGGACATTCAACTCTGATTTCAATTAGGTCAGGAATATTTTCACAAAAACAGATCTGAAAACGCATTGCATACCCTACATCTCAAAACAAAAAGATACTTCTCTATACTAAACATGTAGGCTACGGATGAGGTAAAATTGTAAAAACAAAGAAATAAATAAAATAGATATATTTGATAATTTACAAAAGTATAAAACTTTTATTAAGGCATAGTAAACCTGTTTATGCCGTTTTGTTGAACACCTCTATCATTCAGTCTCAAGCTTTTTCACAATAGAATTCAACTCTAATTTTCTAGCTTCTGCACTTATTTCCTCCATGTCGATGGTTTCTCTTATGACTAATTTTACTGATGGCGCTTCTAAACACTGTAACACAAATAAAATAAAATAAATTAATAACAGCATTTGAGGAAAAAATTTGTTTTTAATCAGCGCAAAATTATGTAGTTTATTTCAGAGTGTGATCTATTTTAGCATGTCAGTTGACTGATGCTATAATACAAATCTGATATTCTTGTTATAAATATCAAAACAAAACGATTAATGACTACATATTATGAAAATGTAGCATTTAGTAGGATCTTAAGGAAGCAAATCAAATTGTATTATTCTCATGTAACCAGCACTAGGTTGATATTAGAGACTTTAGTCTTAGTCATGTATCAAGACCAAATCTCAAAACCACAAAAGCTTTGGAAAAATATCGTTTTAGAGAGTCGATCGGCGAGTTTTGTGAAGTTTCGGTTCCGAGGTTCGATCAGTCACGTATTACAGTCAGTAGCATTTTTGGATTCTTAGTACAATTTTCAAGCAATTTTTGTAAGGTTTCGATTAAGAGGGTAGACTGTTAGCTTTGCCAGCAACTAAATAAACCACCACCACTAACTCCATTCAAACAAGTAAATAATACTAGGGGCCCATAGTAGCAATTGCTGGCCTTCAACACGTTGTAATTTGGCCTTAACCATTCCTTATGTTGTGCACCATTCCTATAAACTCTCCTTTGTAGTCGTGGTCTTCCCCTAACACACCATCTCCCAATCTTGTTCTAGTCTCTTTTTTTTGTTTGGCATACATACAAACTTTCCCCTTTCTTTCTCATCTGCTCCCAGTGCATTTGCCACTCATCTAATGTGTCCTCTCTTCTGGCAATCTTGCTTTCCAACCTAGTCCTACCCGCGGCCTTGTCTCCAAAATCCTTTCTTTAATGAGCAGGTTGAGTGGTATGGCTCTAGTAAAAACCTTAATCGTATGCGATATTATGTTGTATGATTTCCCTACTTTCAACAAAACTATTCTTAGCATCCTAAACATTTACTTTTCAATCTTATCTCCTTACCACCCTTACCCTAGAACTCGCATCTGTAAAGTATTTCTGGCTCAACCCCGAATGTATAGCGTCATCAAATACTTCCCAGTCATGCGTTTATTGGCTTTGGCCTGTCCTGCTAATTTTTTATTTCCAAGACTCTTTTTTTGCACATTTCCTCCACATGTTTTTCAAAAGTCATTCATTTACCTACAGTCACTCAATCAAGCATGACTATATATCAAGATTCCTGTTTAACACAACAATGGCTTTTTCCAGAATTTTTGGGACCCGTCCCAACAAACAAATCTAATAAATCCTTATAGCTCATGTTTCATTTAATTAAAATATTAGTATAGTTTCAAATATTAGTGTAAATTTAAAAAGTATTCATCTGTTCAAATGTAAACAATAATTTTTTCCCTGAGAATAACATGGGAAATTTGAAGGCCACTTGGGCAGAGCCCTGATGGAATTTCAAACATATTTTTTTTTGATGGCACATCTACATGCCACGACCTATCCAATGACACCTTAAACATGGTCATCGGATGTATAGTAGCTTCAAAACAATTACCACAAAATAACAGATGAGTCAAATTTACATTATAGTGTTGAACCTAACCCTTTCTAACGTGTCATTATTATTGCATGCATATATTTTCAAAGTCAACTAAACTATTCTCATTGTATTCTGTTTTTGGTGGCAGACATTAGTCTGTCTCAGTAAGGTTGCCGCATTGTTGCTCATCTAACGCACCCATTTATTACAACCTTGCACGATTTCAATATCAAACAATCTGTCACGCCAGTGGCATTTTGAACGAAAGTAATAACTTACTAATGCTTTTTTGGGAAAGTGCTCCAAAATTTCAGTTCCTGTTTCAATATGTTTTTATTGAAAGAAAGTATTTTAAAATTGTGTATAAACTTGAGATTAAAATAGAATATGAAAATAGAAGAAAATGCAACCAAACTCATGCTGTTTGCTACCCTTGCCCCAATCTCTAATGTACAACAAAACTATCAGTTTGACTTACGTAGGTGACATAGGGCTATGTCTCACACACCAGTCTGTTACCTATAAATCGACAAATAATTTTTATTTCTGGCCAACCCAAAGAGCACCATTTACCACGGTCACTGCCTAGCATTTTCTTCTGTTCCCAAGAGCGAGAAAAAATATAGGAAAAGGATAAAAAATCATTGATTCACTCACGTTGGCCACAAACTGAAGGGTTGGATGCAGTTCTGTAATTGTTGAACCACATCCCACTGGAACTGGAATCTTCTCTGCACAACTCAAAGGAGAAACAATAATTCTTTCTTTCATATCTTGTAGTAGAGATTGTAAAGTACTTAACAGTTTTGATAACTTTGATTCTTCATCTTGGTCATCTTCTAACTTCTTTGATTGAATCTGTTCATAAGATTACAGTTAGTGATAAAAACTTCTCATGATTACACATTTCAGCCTGTATAAGAATAGAGAATGAGTGTAGAATAGAGTGAGATATTTGCGTAGGTTTGGAACTGTTACTCACTGAGACCAGCCTTTTCTTTAACCAGGCTAATTTATTAAAAGATCAATTAACACTAACGACAATTATTTATTACTTAAATAACATAACCCTAACTTTCCGGTTGGTTTATGCTCCTCAAATTCTTAATAGTCAATTGCCAAAACTGACAAAAATAACAAGAAATTAACATTTTCTAATTTTGCTTTGTTCACCAAATTATTTACACTAAAAAAGTTTTTGTCTGAATTATTGATAGTAAATTGCCAAAACTAACAAAGATAACAAGAAATTAAAACTTTCTAATAGTGCTTCATTCCACTAAATTATTTACATTAAGCCTACAATTTTTTTGTCTGCAAAATTCGGTAAAAGTCATTGTGCTATCCAATTGTATAGTTGTTTTTATGCCCCATCCACGTTATGCCGAATGCCAGCTTTTGCCGATCGGCAATGCTGCATGCCGATTCCAAACCATCAGGTTGTCGGTCCAGATCAAAGGAAACTGAGCGGCCAAGACGTTCGATCGCTTTGCTGTACGGCCACCATTGGCAAAGTGAGGATGTGACTGTAGATTCATGCTTAATATCTCAACAAAGAAGTAAAGCAAAGATTTGTTGCAACGGAAATCATATGCAAAGGTTAACTAATTGAACTTATCTCTCATTAAACAAACAAATCTTCAACTGTATGAATCATTAGCAATTTACCTGGACTAAAGAAGTTCTTTTCTGTTTCATTAAATTTATGAGTTCCAAAGTATTTTTTGCCTTCTCCAACAGTTCATTGAGTTCTTTGGTATCAACATTTTTAGAAGCACGTTTTTTTAAAGTCTTTGAAAGTAGTTCCGAGCCCTGAAAAACACACACAAAATTAAATAATGGAGGACGGTGATCACTTAAAAGATTACAAAAGCTAAAGCTATGAAAAATAACATAATTTTTTGACAAAAAAGTACTGGGGAAGTAGTTTAAAAAATAAGTGTTTTGCTACAGCTACATGTTTGACCAACACTGTCTTGGAAGAATCCATGCTTTATGCAGTAAAAGTGCTTGATGTAATCTATATAATTAATACGGTACATCAAACTTTGTCGGTTGAACTCCTCCGCCATTTCTTAACTGATTTTATCCATTGACGTCTCATTGGGCAGAGCGTGTCGCGTAGATTTGCAAACTGGCCTTGCATTTTTGAAAAAGCCCCTTGGGCTCTGCCCCAATGGCTTTGAAAGTTCCCATGTTATCCTTATGAAGAGTATAATTGTTTACATATTGATCAGCTGTATGATTTAATTGCTGTTATTTATTTTTCAATTTAATGAAACGCATTGAGTACATTATTTACTATTTGAGTTTGTGTAAACATAACATCCAAGACGGATCGTGTTAGTATGGTTGTTTCTTAAATTTGTGCATTTATCGTTGTTTTGTGTTGCTATAATTAGTTTATTTGTTGTTTTTTTTCTTTTAAATGCCTCCGACGCGATGAAAACGAAACATAGACAGGAGGCGTAATCGTGATAACGCAGCTACAGAACAGTGGCGCGTAATAGGCTTAATTCATAACAGTCAGCACTTGACCCTGGACAATCTCAACTATTAGGTTACAAATGCGCCCTAACACTACCTCAAAACGACTTTCGTTCTCAATTGGCCCTCTATCAATGTAACAGCGAGGCATTTTGAGAAGGAGAAAACCGGCCGGAATGCTTTAGGTTTATCAATAACGAAGATAAACATGGTCTGAGTTACACACCGGTAATCTTTGAGTTGACTCTTTTAAACTCATTGTAAATATGACTGTTATTCGTTTTGAAATAACTCCTGTGATACTTTGCAATTGCTTGAGTTCGAGCAACATGTACACTAGTATGTACCTATTATTTATAATCAGAAATCCAAATTCTTTCTTCATTCAAACTTGATCGCCATATCACAGGTTAATAAGAAATCTAAAGTGAAGTTTTCATTGAATTTCAAGAATTTGGAAATACAATCTTTATGCCTGCCAAAGGAGAGTTAGTATTGCTGTAGAGCATATGATCAGTTAAAGAACAAAAAATGTTTATATATTTCAGTGCTTTGCTTAGAGTAGGTAACTGCTTGTCCTTTTTACTTTATGACATGAAATGAAATGAAAATTGTTTTTATTCTTGAGCGTTTTTCATATTAAAACATAATGTTTTTCAAAACAACTCACTTCAACATAAATAACATAAAACAATGGCAACTTTCAAATCTTAAGTTAGGCTAATTAAAAATTAAAATATTTTCTCTATTCCTTTTTATTTTACCATTCTTCAAGCCATTTGTCATATATTTTTTAAACGACTTTTCACTGTCCAACACCCCTGGCTCAGTTCTGGATGTCAATATATTCCAGATTTTAGGGGCAAAATAAGAAAACCCACAACGGTCGAACTCACAGCGCACACGGGGCATCTCCAGCATGTCATCCTGCCGTGTGCATTGGGATCGCATCTCAGAGCGAGCTCTCAGTCTTACCTTGGGGTGCACAGAAGGAGCCTCCCCGAAGATTGTGACCATTACACGCTATGAACGACATCACAATCGGGCGCACCCCGGGCAACGCTGACATGTCAGCGGCAAATCCATCTACAACCGGACGACTTCGAAAAATGAATCTGCTTAAACTGTCTTTTTCAAGGCCACTAGTAACGATCTCGATTAATATCAAGGGAATATCGAGAGACAAAGAAGTATTACTGTCTGATATGTGCAAGACGTACGAATGCGACTTCCTCCTTGTGCAAGAAACACACCGGGGCATTTTAAAACCTATACCCAACATAGAGGGAATGAGACTGATTCTAGAGAGACCTCATGATCAATATGGTAGTGCTGTTTTTGCCAGGCCATACATTGACATCACCTCAGCTTCGCTTACTGAGAGGAACAATACTGAGATACTAACGGTCAGGACACCACAGTACAGTGTCACCTCTTTGTATAAGCCTCCCGAATGTCAGTATGTATTTACAGAGCCTGATAATCTATGCTATGATGACATTAATTTTGTCTTGGGGGATTTTAATTGTCAGAGCATTGCTTGGGGATACAAAGAGACAAGTAAAAATGGGACAAAACTTGAAACCTGGGCTGAGGCAAATGACCTGCAGCTCATACACAATCCTAAGCTCCCTTGCGCATTAAACAGCGGTAGATGGAAGAGTAGTTATAACCCTTACAACATCTTTGTGAGCAGCAGGATTGCTTCCCAGTATGAAAAGTCTGTAGGTGATCCGATTTCCCAAACTCAACACAGACCTATAGTATGCACCGTTAGTGCTGTTGTTAAACCTGAAGTTGTTCCTCTAAGGAGCAGGTTTAATTTCAAAAAGGCCAACTGGACGGGTTTTAGGGAGATCATTGACAGAGAAATCGCCAATATCCCTCCACAACCTGATATGTATGACTCCTTTGTTAAAGCTTGTCCAGCAGGTCTCGAGAAAAATGATACCTAGAGGCTGTCAAACCCATTACATCGCAGGACTCTCTGAAGAGGCAAAGCCACTGCTAGAACGATACCAAGGTCTCTTTGACAATGATCCCTTTGCTGAGGACACACTTCTAGCAGGTGAAGAGCTTATGTCAGTCATTGCCGAAAATCGCAAAACTAAGTGGTGTGATCTTGTGGAGAGTTTAGATATGCAGGTGAACAGCAGACGGGCCTGGAAGTTCCTCAAGAACATAAATGGAGATGCGACAAAACCAAAAGACAACTTTACAACAGTTACTGTCGATCAAGTCGCTACCAACCTTCTTTTAAATGGCAAAACCTATGGAAGGAAATACCGGGAGCCTGTTGTGCGTGATGTGGCAAGTGAGAATCACTTCCTGGAAGAACCATTCACCATGTCCGAGCTAACTGCAGTCATTACCAGCTTAAAGACTAATAGAGCTCCAGGTATTGATGAGATCAGAGTCGAACAACTAAAGAACCTAAGTAATGGTTGTTGAGCCTCATGAACATGTGCGTAAGCCAAATGCATATACCAAAGGCATGGAGGAAAGCTCGTGTGGCTGCACTGCTCAAATCTGGGAAAGATCCAAACGATCCTAAGAACTTTTGACCCGTTTCTCTCTTATGCCACACATATAAAATATTAGAACGTCTGATACTCAATCGAATCGGTGATTTTCTGGAACAAAAGATCATTCCACAACAGGCAAGCTTTCGATCAGGCAAGTCTTGTTGTGGCCAAGTTTTGAACCTGACCCAGCACATTGAGGATGGGTTTGAGAGAAAACAGATCACGGGTGTCGCTTTTGTAGATATAACAGCTGCCTACGATACCGTAAACCATCGAAGACTCTTGGGAAAAGTGTATAGTATTACCAAAGACTGTCAGCTGACTTCAATGATAGGCACTTTTCTTCATAACAGGCGGTTTTTCGTGTCCCTTCAAGGCAAGAAAAGTAGATGGAGGAATCAAAGAAATGGATTGCCTCAGGGTAGCGTCTTAGCCCCAGCTCTTTATAACATTTACACTAACGACCAACCGTTGCCAAACGCTACACGTCAGTATATATATATGCCGATGATACGGCGGTGGCGGCACAAGGTAGGAGTTTTGAAGAGGTGGAACAGAAGCTGACTATGACTCTAAATGAACTTTCCCAGTACTATGACGCAAATCACCTCAAGCCGAACCCTGCTAAGACCCGGAAGTTTATGCCTTTCACCTAAACAATAGAGAAGCAGGCCGTGAGTTGAATGTGAGGTGGCGGGGAGACTGTCTTCAGCATTGTCCTACACCTAAATATCTTGGTGTCATACTGGACCGCACACTGAAATTTATGGCGCATTGTATTGCGACAAGAGGTAAAGTCTCAGCGAGGAATAATATCATCAGGAAGCTCACCAGCAGATGCTAGGGTGCTAACCCTTATGACCTCAGAACCTCAGCTTTAGCGCTCAGTGTGTCGGCTGCGGAGTACGCTGCAACAGTATGGAATGCATAGTCACATGCAAAAAAGGTTGACATAGCAGTCAATGACATGGCTCGGATTGTAACTGGGTGTTTGAAACCAACCCCAGTACACAAACTCTATCCTATCATAGGGATCGCCCCTCCATCAATCCGACATGATGTCGCTGCCGAAGCAGAAAGGACTAAGCAAGAGACAGACCCTCGTCACCCAATAAACGGCCACCAACCTGCAGAGCCACGGCTTCGGTCCAGAAAGAGCTTTTTATCACGGACACGAGTCCTGGATGGATCACTCTCAAGCAATCAGGTGGCAAGGTGGGAGGCCACGTTGACTAACCTTTCCATACCAGCCAGGGAGGAACTGGCTCCTGGTGAACTGGCCTTCATTACACGGTGTGGAAGACCCTAAATCGAATTAGGGTCGAGATACCAAAATGTAAGACAAACATGCAGAAATGGGGTCTCATACCAGACGAAGAAAACATCTTGTGCGCGTGTGGTGCTGTTCAGGATCCTGGCCATCTACTGATCTGCCCACGCCTAGACCAGTCTTGCACATTAGATGATCTTTTACATGCGAATGACAAAGCCATATCGGTAGCTAATTTTTGGAAAAGCGAAGTCTGATTTCAGGACACGGAAAATAAGTAAGTAGTCTTAACCTTCAGGTACTGAGGTCTCTCTTCTGACAGTACCCTCCGGATGATGCAGGATTGTGCGTAAAAGGCACAAGTCAGCCATAGGCAATAAGCCAAGAAATGTGAGGTCTGATGAAATTCGATCAAATTTTTTGCAGATCGCAGACGTACCTGACGCACATGTTTTGCACCCTCTGCATCCGACTCATGTCTCCCAGTGATATAACATTGCCATACACCGGAAGACAGTAATCAAACACAGACAGTACAAGTGCCTGCACAAGCCTAGAAATTATGTGGGTTTGGGGAACAAATCACGGTGCCTGTACAGCATTCTCAGACAACCTATTGCTATCTGGCATGCGTAACTCACATGATCAGAAAAAGAGAGCTCAGGATCGAAATGAAGTCCAAGAAGCTTGGGAGCTTTATCCCCCAATAACTTACATAGTATATTGAAAAAGTGTTGGTTTTTGTGAAAAATTTTGAATTTGAGTTTTATTGTACAATGTTTCAACCTTGGTCCTTGATTAGGTTAAAATGTAATTACAGGTTAGGTTCAAATAATGTTTAAGTAGCTTTTGCCTTGTTTCTTGTTTTTTAATTGAGACTTTCAGTAGTGTGAGAATTTATTGTTAAGAAAGGCTCTGTGCCACATGTCGTCTGTCCCAATAATTTACAAAATATACCAGGATTGCTTTCAGAGAGGTGAAAGCCAGTTGAGCGAAACAAACGTGATTTGATATTTGTATAAGTAACTAAATGTAAAAAAGTCAATATATGTACTAACTAATGCTTGTTTTGTTGATAAAAATTATAATAATTTAAATTTAGTTTTTATTTTACTACATCTTGTTATTCAGATACCTCTTCCAAAAGTGGATTATGGTAGTTTTGACCAGGAAAATATTACAGTAGTCTGAATCTGATATTAACATCCAAAAAGGGCATTAGTAT
The DNA here is from genome assembly GCF_028750875.1 of Macrosteles quadrilineatus. Lineage (NCBI taxonomy): Eukaryota > Metazoa > Arthropoda > Insecta > Hemiptera > Cicadellidae > Macrosteles > Macrosteles quadrilineatus. The sequence goes on from NW_026542597.1 coordinate 65,477,704, forward strand.
AAAAAAGAGAAAGGAAACTTAACATTCAAATTCAACTGTAGCCTACAACAAAAACATTGGACTTGATTTTTTACCCTTACAATTGGTTAAAGTATTTAAGTATAAAAAAAAACATTAACTATTAAAAAAACTAGTATTTAAGTATAAAAACAGGAGGGAAAATTTTGAAATTTGACATTAAAATTCAACTGTGCAACATCAAAATCTGTCATCATTTCAACCCTTGCAATCGGTTAAACTCAGCTTTCTTTGCTGGAAATAATTTATGATTGTTAATACCAAGTATTCTTGATGGAGGATATGATTGTAATGTAACTGGAATGTAGGTATTCTACCTACTTTAGGACGATTTACAGACGCCATTTTAATACCGGCCTTCATAAAACATAGACCTACAAAACATTTTGGGCTATTTTAATGTACGACTCAAATGTAAAACACCTTTAAAAGACTAAAATGAACTGAATTATCAATCATGTATTTCAATGTGTAAAAACTGCAAAAAGACTAACTTATTGAACAATAAAATAAGATGGCTGAAATGTAGGCCTAAACTTAAGTAATAAGTAAACATCGCATTCAGCTGATTTAAGTGAAAACAGAATAATAATAAGAAGGGAAGACACACCTTAAATACACAATGTAGATTTGGTCTCCAATTACGTCATCGTATTTTGTCACAAGAAAGGCCTAATCTAAACAACCCAAATTAATCAGCCTAATTCAGAACTTTCCTTACAATTTTTAGCGTATTTTGCGTTGTTTATTAGAGGTTTAAAGTATATTTTTTTTAACCACGCTGCAATAATAATTATGCGCCATAAACATATTATTTCTTCTATTGATTGTTACGTCAATCACATACAATCACTGCCTTCATTTGAAGCTTGGCAACATTCGGGAGGAGGGTGCATCTAGTGGCTAATGCTACTTAACCAATAGTAGCCTCAGCGACCGCCATCTTCTAATAATGTCTGGACCTTTATTAGAACCAAAAATTAATTTTAATGATATTATATAATTTTTTGTATATTAATTTTTAGTTTATTTTCATTTTATTTGAGTACAGCTACTCCCCCAATTGGCGAATGGAAACTACTGTAGTAAGCGACTAAGCGTTGGCCAGTCCATCTCTCGGCTGTTTGCCATTAGAACTGAATGAATTGCGGTAGTGAATGAATGAATTAAATATTACGTAAGTTAAATTTCTAATAATAAATAATAGCAAGAATAAATAAAATACATTCCTAATAAACTACAAACAATTTTTCAATAGGCTATATAATTAGAAATTAGTAGCTTACTTCTTGACAGGTCTAGACAAATATCCATACCGTGGTTAAAAGTGGACTTCTATAAGCCTAAGTAATTAATTATTTACTTATTATTATGGTTGTCCCGGGGCGAGCCACAGCCACCGTTCGGGTCGCAAGTTGGTGGATAGCAAACGGCTCTCAGATATGAGAGTTAGGTGCGAATAAGGGAAACAGAATAAGCAGTCCCGGACCGAGGCGGCAGGCTAAGAGGGTGTGACTTTTAGCATGGTCAAACCCATTAAAAACCACAGAACCCAATGAATAGTCTGTGTCATGGCGAGTATGTGTCGCCATCAAATAGGCACTGCCCCGTACGGTTGGAGGTTGGGTCCTTGAAGGCTAGGACAAGGTTACTCTGAAGTAAAACCAAGGTCAGGTAAAAAATTTAAGTTTGGAGACCTTGCAACAAGTCTCAGCATAGGCACAATGATGGTGATTCCTAATACTCAAATTGAATCTGGATTTAAAATAGTCTCCCATTCGGTTCTCCGAGGTGGGACGAGATTAGGAGGAGACATGATGTCAAGGAAAAGATCAAAAACTCAAATTTGCAACTTGGAAGGTTCAAACAATGTTTCAATTGGGAAAAATGATAGAAATAGCAAAGGAGATGGAGAAGCTTGAAATAGATCTTTTGGCAGTTCTAGAGGTTAGATGGCAAGGGCAAGGACTAATCAAGAAAAAATAATTCACATTCTTTTATAGTGGACCCAATGTAAGAACAGGTGTGTTTGGGACTGGATTTATGATGAACAAAAAGACAGGTAACCGACTTATTGAATATGATCCAATTTCAGATAAAATCTGCAAAGTTAGGATCAAAGGAAAGTTCAGAAATATGACTGTTTTCTCAGTGCATGCTCCTACAGAGGATAAAAGTGAAGAGGAAAAAGAAGAGTTTTATGATGCACTTGTAAGAGAATGTGGTAGAGTACCGAGGTATGACGTGATTGTAGTTTTGGGTGATTTTAATGCTAAAATTTGCAAGGAAGGCTTTGCTAACAGCGTTGCTGGAAAATATACATTGCACAAAGTCTCAAGTGATAATGGTAAATTGCTTGTGCAATTTGCTCAAACTTGTAACCTAATAATAAAGAGCACATGCTAAAGAGCTTTCAATCATAAGTCAATTAGGAACTTGGAAAATACCTGGCAGTGGTGTAACAGAAGGGCCCGCAATGCCCCTGGGCCCGGAGACTGAGGGGCCCGCGAAACGGCTAGTGAGAAGAGAGGCCCGTGAGACGAGTGGGGCCGAAAAATTGGAGTTCATTCTTATTGAAATGTACAGTAGACCCCTTAACCGACTTCGTATTAACCGATAATCGGATTATCCGCATTCGATCGTAAAATAATGCAGTTTGTTTTAACCGACCTTGCTTTGAGAGCAGCTCGGTTTAACCGCCGCTTTCTAGGAATCTCGGCATTTCCGCTCCCACGCTGGGCGATGAGAACTGAACCATACGCTTATCTCCACAGGATATGACTAGCAATAAGTTATTTTGTGTTGATCACAAAAAATATAGCATAGCCTATTGTCAGTTTGTCATCATCGTTCGTAGCTATATCTGTATTCGAGCACATCTGATCTGATTTGTTATCTGCGCGGCAAATTTATAACATCATAAAGTGCGTCACGATTTTGAGAACTGATTATCTTATCACCGGAGTAAACAAACAACACAACTTGTAGCAAGCAAAAGCACTACATGCCTTTGAAAATAAAGAATCAGCCTTCCTATCCCTATTAGATTTAACTAAGGCATTTGATTGTGTACCGCCTATCAATATCCTTACTAAACTTAACTTTTATGGTGTTTCTGGCGACTCCTTGAAATTAATTGAATCATACTTAATGAACCGTAAGCAATATGTAAATATTATGGGTGCTCACTCATCATTGTGTGATGTCTCCTTGGGAGTGCCGCAGGGCTCAGTTCTCGGACCATTTCTCTTTATTGTAATAATAAATGATCTTCCCAAAAATGTAGGTGTAAATTCTATTATCTATGCAGATGATTCCACGTTTTTTACTTGCTGTAAAAACCTTGACCTCTTGGAGGCCAGAATAACCTCAGCTCAAAACCAAGCACAAGAATGGTTCTCAGCTAACAAACTGCTGTGTAATGAGACTAAAACTCAGAATATTTTGCTCAGTCTTTCACAAAATCAAAACTATCAATCAAAATCAATCATCGATCTAAATCAATCTGTAAAACTGCTGGGAATTCACATAGACTCAAAGCTCGCATGGAATGAACATGTTGTAAATTTGTGTAAAAACTCTCAAGGGTCAATTGTTTGTTTTGGAAACTGAGCTCCATAATCTCTACTGACTATCTGAGGACTGCCTATTTCGGACTCTTTCAGTCTCATATTGCTTATGGTCTCATACTTTGGGGACACTCTGCAAATGTCTCAGATGCCCTGATTCTTAAAAAAAAATTAATTAGAACCATTTGTCAAGCCAGGCCTGGAGATCATAGTAGATGTCTTTTCAAACAATTGAAGATTCCTACAATTATTAACTTGTATATTTATCATGTATTAATATTAACAAAAACAAATCTAAATTCTTTTTTTGTTAGACGTGAGGTACACAATAACAATACCAGGAATAAAAACAAACTTGAAATCCCGCAACATAGGTTAACAAAATTTGGAAATTCTTACATGGTAAATTGTGTTAAATTTTTTAATAAGCTTCCCGATAATGCTCAGTCACACCACTCCTCTTAAAGGCTTCAAAATCAAGTTGAATCAATGGCTTCTAGACAATCCATTCTTTACTATTAATGAGTTTATGGCCACCAACATAGATAATATATTTTAAGTTTTCAAATTAATGATAAGCATTAACTTTTGTTTGTTTGGATGAGGTTTACCAATTTTATTAATTTAATGTTTATGAAGCTGTTGTTTGGGTACTAGGCTGGAGTTGCAACTTTAGTTTTAATTTAAATATATTTAGATATTATTGATGATTATTATCGATATTATTGACTGTATATATTTATGTTGACCATGCCCATCTCATGTAAAAATGATCAACGGCAATAAATATCTTATGTCTTATGTAGGGAAGGCAGGAATTAACAGGAAGGGGGGTTAACAATTCCAAGGTCAAGATAGTTTAAAAATGGTCGCTTGTATCTAATGTCAACAAAAGGTTCTGTACTGTATTATGGGTGCTCACTCATCATTGTGTGATGTCTCCTTGGGAGTGCCGCTATGGAATATTCATCTTTGCAAAATGGGTCTATACAAAAAGTCACTTACAGTTACAGTCAAGAACCTGGCCCTTCATCTACAAATGAATTTGCTGTAGTGATACCTCCTTCGCGTGATCCTAAGTACACAAGACCTTGTTTGAAATATTACGATGATAATGATAGTGACTCAGAGTCAGATTTTCACACGTCACTCAAACCTGTCAATGACTGGTAACCAGTCAACCAATTGACTGATAACCTTAAACATACAAATAATATAAATGGCGTGAAAAGCATTGAAAACTTTGCACAAAATACTGACATTGTTCCAAGTAAAAAGAAAAGTATAACATGCCCCCATTGTGGAAAATCGGTAAAAAGTCTAGTTATTCACATAAGCAGAGCCCATGCAACAGTACATAGAGATAAAATAATTGAAAAATACGTTGATGACTTACAAGAAAAGGTTACCCACAAAGTTGAAACCAAATCAAAAGACACTAACTTTCAAAAAATGTTGTGTGATTGGGAAGAAAAATTCGATAAAATAACAGATCTAGATAACATTGAACAGTTGAATAAAAAAATGAACGAGTTTACAACATTTTTAGCTTCAGCTGTAAACTATTTGCCTGGACCTAAACACCCTGCAATGAAGTATTACAACTTAAGAAAATCAAACCTAAGTTTGAATAATGGTAAAACCTATAAAACCTCAAGCAATCCAATGCGAGCTTCAAAAAGAGAAAAGTCTAAAAGAAAAGAAAAATATTTGTACGAAAAAGCACAATATCTGTATTATAATCAAAGGCGAAAAGCTTGCAGGATGGTTATGGGATCTGGCGATGTATCTTGTAAGATATCTACAAATGATTTGTACAAGGAGTTCCACAATCGTTTTGCTAAGCAAAATACATCAGTTAGAGATCACTACGAAAACACACATTCCACTACTTTTAATGAAGAAGAAGACTTTGAAGAAATAATTGTCACTGCTGAAGAAATGATGAATGCTATGAAATCAATTGCTGTTGACACTTCTCCTGGTGTAGACAAAGTGTTAATGAGAGTTATAAAATTGTAGAAAGTGTCGGTTATTTTGGCAAAGATATGTACAATCATGATGCTAAAAGGTTGGGTCCCTGATTGTTTTAAACTTGCAAGAACAGTTTTAATTTACAAAGGAGGTGACGTTAAAGATGCTAAAAACTGGAGACCTATATCTATTTGCTCTGTCTTACGAAGAAGTGTTGAAAGAGTTCTAGACAAAAGACTGAGAGGTCATATACGTTTTAACCCAAACCAAAGAGGTTTTACTAGTACACCAGGAACAACAATCAATGTAGAAATAGTGAACTCAATTTTAACAAAAGCTAAGACAGAGGAAAAAGAAGTTTCATTGGTTTTTCTAGATATTAACAAAGCTTATGATTGTGTTGGGCACGAACACCTAGTTAAAACGCTAGAATCACATAACATTCCTAGGAAGTTAAAAACTTTGATAGCAAATCTTCAGTTAGACAACCAAACTATTATTGAAACTGGTGGAAGTAAAACAAAAGCGATTCCCTTCAAACGAGGGTTACTACAAGGAGCACCTTTATCCCCTACGCTGTATAATTTGTGCACAGATTTCATTTTAAATGAACTAAGTGAAAAAGAAGTTCAAATGGCTTACGAATACGAACTTCTGCCGGATTTAGATAGACTAACCATAATGGGATTTGCTGATGATTTAGTTATTATTGGTAAAGACAAACAAAGTGCTGCAACCCTTACTTCAATGGCCATTAATTTACTTAATTCGATCGGACTAGAAATAAACCCCAACAAATGTCAGTCTATCGTGATTGAAAAAGGGCTTCTAGTTGAAAGTAATATCTGGTTAGATGAAAACTTATTCATAAAAAGTATTTCAGATAGTGAAAACATAAATTATTTAGGTGTTAACTTTTCCCAAGGGATCGTTTTTAATAAAGAGAAAATAATTAAACAATTCAAATCCCAATTAGAAAGACTAACATCGACTACATTACTTTTGTCAAGCCAAAAGTTTAATATAATTAATCAATGTATTTGGCCAACGTTAATATATCCATTTCAAAATGCTCCACTTCATAAATTACCAGTAGCATTTTTAACTGACTTAGACAAACTGGTTAAAAGTAGTGTTAAAGAAATATTAAGCTTACCAACTGACACTACAGATTTTATGTTATATAGCCCAAAAAAATATAAAGGACTTGGATTAATCAAGGCCCAATGGGAAGCATATATTCAACAACTTAATTCTATACAAATACTCAGACGGGTTAAAAATTGTTATACAATAAATGAAGACAAAATTAAACGGATAGAAACAATTTGTTTGAAAAAATTACACCTAGAAGAAATTGATCGTAATCAAACAATAAATACCCAAAAATTAAGAAATGACTTAAGAGAACAAAAGTTTGAAAATTGGAAAAGCTTAAAACAGAAGGGTAAAGGTGTTGAACTTTTCAAGGACTATACTCCGGGAAATAAAAGTATTATTAATAAAGAAGGCTTGTCAGAATCTGAGTGGAAAGACAGTATAAAAATGATTGCAAATGTGGTGCCAGTGCGTGTTCTCCACGGCAGAAGTCAGGGCAATAACCGCTGCAGGCATGCCTGTGGTGAGATTGAAACCCTTGCACATGCCCTTGGCTTCTGTCCGTTTAGTGAACTTCTAAGAAACACAAGGCACCACAAAATAAGAAGTATAATAGCAAATGCCTTCCGAAAAAGGTATAATACATGGGAAGTGCAAGAAGAAGTACACTGTCTTTCTTCTAACGGAAGCACCAGAAGAGTAGATATTTTATTGATTGAGAGAGATACTAACAAAGGCATAATTCTCGATCCTACAATTCGATTTGAAACAAACATAAATCAAGCTAACGAAGTAAATGAAGAAAAGAAAAAAAATTATGATTCTACCTTTGAATATTTCAAGCAAAATTTTAAAATTTCAAAAATTGAGGTGATTGGATTGTTTATTGGTTCTAGAGGAACATTATCAAAATTTTTTGTGAACTTTTGGAAACAATATGATTTGGACAGATCCTTTTTGAAAATTATTATTAATGAAACATTAAGAGGTTCATTGACCATAATGAGAAATCATCTATATGGCAAACATCAAAATTAATCAGTCTTATAGCTGTATAATCCTTAGATATTTTATGTGTACTATTTTTCTGTGTCATTAGCAACCTTATTTTTTAAGGCAGCGGTATTTATTTTTATAAATAAATTCTTTTCTCTTAATGTATTTGGAAAGCATCAATTAATACATTACAGTAGTACTAAAGTTATTAAAATAGGAATTTTATTGACTCTTACCTAGTATTATAATATATTCCACTGAAAGTAGGCCTATTTGACTCAACCGTGTTTTGTGTTTATTTGTGACTTTTCTATCAATATGAAAAAGGAGATAAGAGTAGTTTATTTTATAAATAATGCTAGTATGACTTCTAAATAATGATTATATAATTCCAAATTAATAGCACTTCATTATGTTATGATTTTAGGGATTGCCCGTTTTATCCGACCTTTTGCGTTATCCGACCTAGTTCCGGTCCTATTAGGGTCGGTTAAGAGGGGGTCTACTGTATTATAGACAATAGACAAAATCTTTATTGAAATATTCCTAGAGAACATTCATGCGTCAGGTACATAAAATGTACAGTATGTACGTAAACTATTACAGTAATTTGCAATTACAATTAGAATTTTTTCTTCTTCTTTTTCTTCTTTTTTTCATGGTAGCTTATTGTTTAAGAATTCATCCTCAGAGTAGAAAGGCCGGTCCATAAGCCATGTTGTCAGGTGCTTCTTGAGCAGATTGGGTTGTTCTCTCTTGAGGTGCTCTGGTAGGTTGTTAAAGTACAGAGCACCTTTGTAGGATGGTTTCTTCTCGTACAGACTCAGATGGTGTTGTGGGAGGGAAAAATTGGCGGCATGTCGTGTGTTGTGCTGGTGTATGTCTCTGTGTCTTGGCTGGGCTGTTTTAGTGGTGTGGATAATGACTTCTCTTATGTAGAGTGAAATTGATGTGAGAATTTTAAGGTTCTTGAAGGCTTCTCGGCAACTGTCTCTGTAGTTCAGGTCGGCAAGGCATCTAATTGCTCTTTTTTGCTTTAGGAGTACTCTTTCCAGGTTGCCTTTTGATGTTCCACCCCAAGTCGCAATGCCATATCTGAGGTGGGACTCAAATAGAGCAAAATATGCAACTTTGGCTACTTCTGGGCTGCAAGCTTGCTTGATCCTTCGTATAACGTAGAGACTTGAGCTTAGCTTTTTGCAGAGCTGGTCTATGTGGGGTTTCCATGATAGCTTGGATCATTTAGCTTATCAATCATTTAATAATTGTATTAAACAAAAGTAATAACATTAATGTTATAAATATTATGTTGTCGTCGATTCATTTTGTTAGGCCTATTTGATAAGGAACTAAGGTAACAAATTTAATGTTTTATAACATGGGTCATTGATTATTATGCAATCTTACTTTCGTCACAGAGAATTATTTTCACTTCTCAGTGCTTTTGTACACTGCTTATGTCTGCCAAAAATTTTAGTTGTACCCTAATATTAATTGTATTTAGGTTGAAATAAACCCCTAAATGTTATTCTAATCTTATCTTAGTTTAAACAACAATAATTATGAATTGTTTTGAATAATAATTTTGGATAAGCCAATGAATAAATTTTGATTATAAATTATATATATGTTGAGACAATATGGTTTTAATAATATTAACAATGAACATGAATAAATATTTAAAATATAACAAGATTGAGTTTGGAATTTAAAAAAGGACTATATTTATAAAAATTGAATTTTGAGTAATTACAGGTAATAGTATATTTCATAGCTAGGGCCAAAAAAGAGGTTTTGCGGGCTCGAGATATAGCCTATCATATTACCACTATTCACTACAATACTAATGCACACTGATAGTCAATACAACACAACTATACAACTTTAAGGTTATGAGAAGAAATAATTTGAGGAATCAGCAAAAAATAATAAATAGTTGCTAGGCACCGGAACAGAAAACATACAACTATAACCCAGAATGCCAACCGCATGGTAAAAAGCATTAAGTGTTTTGAGAGAGCTTTGCCTGTCAATCGTAGGCAGCGCCACCAGCGTTGCTATGCTGAGTGCATGGCAACGCTGGTGGCGCTGCCTACAATTGACAGGCAAAGCTCTCTCAAAACACTTAGGCCCGATTTCACCAAACTTTTAAACCGCCGTTAAGCCTTGCTCTAACTGCAGTTAGCTCTTAACTGACGAAATCGGATTTCACCACTCGCCGTTAGCGCTAGTTTAGACTAAACCGTCGTTAGATAATTAACTGCCCAATTTAGACCGGTTAACTTCTTTAATCTTTCGTTAAGTAAATATCAGCTGGTTTTAAGTTAAAAGTTTATATATGGAAAGGCGAAATGGTAGAAGAGAAAACGGTACGAATTAGCTTTTGAAAGTAAGTGATGTGATGGCAATGAAGAGTAGCCTATGTTGTTCGCCTAACTAGGTGGATAAGAGAAAGGGTTAATGATTTTAATAACAAAGATGAAATTGATTTTATTATTAGATATGAACTATCAAAACGTTTAGCCTTTTTCTTTAGGAAATGAATACAAACCACTGTAGTGGTTTGTGTTTAGGCTATCCCACATAGTGCATTGCTTTAGGTTATCCCACAAGGCTTTTAAGTTAAGGCGTATATCTGTGATCAGCGACCGCATTGGACTGATTGGCGATCAAGAGCCGTACTCTTTTATCCCGGCTAAAAAGAGTGTCCCGGCTCTTCTACCAACATTATCAAATTTATTATTTCATTGTTCGAAAAAATAGGCTCCCTTTTCCTTCTCCCGGCTTTGGGTAACCCTAACCCAACATTCAAACAATTGTTTTGCGTTCGGTCAGACGTAAGTAAACCAAAATCTAAACCTAAATTGTCATTATTCTGCTAGTATTTGATAGAAAATAATTATTTTGGTGTTATCTACATTGTGTCTCGTTCTTGTAATTCTTTTGACTCCAGTTTTTTTCACTACTTCAAATGTACCAAACTGGTTAGTGAACAATTAGAACATTGAACATCCCTGTAATAAGTTGGATTGGTGAGTCTTGACTCGACCGCAAAACTCAACCAATTTGTTCCTCGAATATGTTTGATCAACATTGATTTGCCTTTAATTACTTATGTTAATTGTTTTGGTATTTATTCTTGCTTTCTGTTGTTATTTTGCTCAGAATCTATTGTATTTTCCTGTAAGCTTGCTGTCTTCAGTTTTGTTTTCACTACCTCATAAACACTGATTTATTTTCTAGGTTATGTTTACTTGCTCCCGTAACAGCCCGGTATTATGACAGTTCACTGCCACTGCCACCTGGATTTTACTCTAAACTCTCGTTTATAAAACCAGCGTTAGTTTTGACGCGTTTTCGTTGGTGAAACCAGATTTCCTTAACTGTGGTTTAAATCATCGGTTAGTTTTAACCGAAGTTTAACTAAACCATCGTTAGCGAGAATTTGGTGAAATCGGGCCTTAATGGTTTTTACCATGCGGTTGGCAATCTGGGTTATAGTACAGTAGAACTCCAATTATCCGAACTCCAATTAACCGAATCTCCAATTATCCGAATCGCTTATTTCAACAATTTTAAAAACGTAAAGCTACAGTAATAAGTTTTGCAAAATATCAAAGAATTGTTATTAAACACATTTAGCCAATTTTGGACTTTGATGGAACACTATTGACTTAATAACATGTATAGAACACTTGTACTATGAGCATTGTAAACTGTAAAATTGTTCTGATTTAAATTATTAATAATTAAAAGTTCACTTAGTACCGAAAATGAGGATTTTTCTTTAAAATTCCCGGAATTCCGGTAAAACTCCGATTATCCGAATGGGGTCTGGTCCCTATTGATTCGGATAATCGGAGGTCTACTGTAGTATGTTTTCTGTGGCACCAGTGACAATAAAACACTTCTATTGCAATGCTATACAAGCGTCTAGGCAGCCAGTGCAACTCCGAGGATCGTGGATCAGAACACCCCCCACCACCGCACCATGTCGTACGCTTCCAAATCATACCGGCGCATCAGCTTCAGCATAGCCTAACTGTTCGCAGAAAATTGTTATATCTATCACTGTCGCTGTCAAAACGTATCGTTTGTAGGTTAAATTTAAATTACAAATAATTAAACTGTCATAACCTAACCAAACTTGCTGATAATGAAAAACTCGAATGAAGGTTTATAGTAATCGAAGAAAATAGTTTTGTTCTATAAATAAAATTATAAATGTTTCAAATTCAATTTTATAATTTTTTAATTATAAAATTAAACTGTCATAACCTAACCAAACCAACCAAACTTGCTGATATGAAAAAAATTGTTGACAAAAAGGTAAGTGCTACCAGCGGGATTCGAACCCGGCACCTTTCAATTATCAGCCCGACACGCTATCAATACAATATTCTTTATTGTTCATTCGTTAAGAATTACAATAGTGTCAATACAATAGTGAATTGTACGTGTTAATTTCTATAATTTTCATAAAATTTCTTTATTGAGTAGAAGGGTCTTGCGATTAGCCACTTCTTCAACTCCTGGTGTAGCTTGTTGCCAGTCAGGTCTCTCAGGTAGTCAGGTAGATGGTTCCTCAGTTTGCAGCTGGTGTAGGAAGGTTTTTTTTCCCCAAAGAGTTGTTCGGTAAACTGGTAGGGCAAATTTGGAGCCATGACAGGTGTTGTAGTGGTGCAGGTCTTGGTTTCTTGGGGGGTTTATTTAATCTACATACTTTATGGTTTCAAGTATGTAGAGAGACACCACTCTGAGGATTCCTAGGTTTGCGAATGCTAGTCTGCAAGTCTGTGGTGGGACAAGGTTGGCGAGGGCTTTCTTTTGAAGAACAAGGATTCGATTCATATTTTTTGTTGAAGTTTCTCCCCACACTGTCAAGCCATATCTAATATGCGACTCATGTGCACTGGTGGGGGGTTTTCCGATCTGATCCACGATCCTCGGAGTTGCACTGGCTGCCTAGATGCTTATCAATGCTATGGATACTGATTGTGTATTTAATATGCATTCATGTTTTAAGAAAGTAAGCGAGCAGCTGATTTTGCAACCCTAGGGATGTAAAAACCTGCTCCGTCCCCAAATGACGGTCACAGCTGGCATGGCTAGCAAAACGTAGCTTTCAGCCACCCATTTGTTAATGTATGTAAAACAGCTAAAAACGTCATAGTGTGGTGAAAAATAGAATTGCTACTCTACTGGCTTTGTTTGTTGGACTATATCCTATTTTATCTCACAATTAATCAATACTAAAGACATTGTAAGCTTATTTTGCTGATTCGTGCATTTAATTTAATTTGAATGAACTCGCTTGACATAAGTTTGAGGTAAAGGAACAGTAAAACACTGGCATTCTGTTACAAGAGGTATGTAATAAAGAAAATAAGAGCAAAATAACAAATTACAGGAACAATGAGTACATATTGAACTAACAAAAATTAGTAAATACAATAAAATATAAAAAATTGCATAAGACCAGCAAAGAAGGGGTACTATTTTAAAAGAAGGAACTTAACCCAAGATCAAAAGATTGAAGTCCTGGTGATTAGGGAGATGGAGTGCATGGAAAAATAGGATAATAAATGAAAAGTAGAAATTATAATTATAAAAGTAAAAGTTGTAAAAATGAAATTAAATTTAAAAGAAAAAAACAAAGTTTAATCTCAAAGAATTTCTTTTTTGGGAGAGGGAATCAAATGCTTAAAACATTTCCTTTTAATTATTTTGTAAGTGAGCAAGCAGATTTAGAATTATAACTAGCTGTGTGCCCGTTCTACGAACGGGGATCTTACCGTAGTCAGTTGAAACCTTCTTATATTAAGCACAGCAGTTGGTTTGCATACTGTCAGATATGCTGACAAAACTATTATAGGCCTATGTGAACTTTCGCGAATACAGTATCTGACAGTTTCAAACCAAAACTTAAATACTTGGCAATTAAATGTCACCCGGATCTTGTTGGTCCATATGTTAAATCCAATGATTAAACTAAAAAATGCTTTATAGATCTATAAGGCATAGCTCTAAGGTAGGCTTATAATTGAAAGTTACTTTCTACAATGGTTAAAAGTATTTAAGGTATACCTCAACCTCACAATTTAACACTTTATTCGGGTTGACATTTTCATTATCAAGGAGCTCTTGTCCTTTCCGTGAACCACTGTGAAATGACATTAACGCGTTACCAACAGACATGCACACAAAAATACAGAACTTAAGGCGGGGACACACTTGTCATACACCCTTCCGATCCGACTCCGATCATACTGCGGTACGACTGTCGGAGAGGGGAATGGTACATAACATTGAACGTGGTTGTTTACACCTCTCCGACACGCGTCACGTCATACTCCGATCCTACTCAGATTTTGACTCCGATCACGCACCGACACTGCAGTCTATTCGTTTGTCGGATGCAGGACGGGTAGTTTCTTAAAAATAACCTTTATTCTTAAGGTTTAGGAACAATGGTTTAAGATAAATATATGCCGATGCTTGATTTGAAATCTGTGCGTGCATACCTTCAATTCGAGACCTCAATCATGAAAATCGGACGGGTAGAAGAGCTGAACGAACTCGAGAGAGAAAAACCTATAATATATATAATGGGCACTTCTGCTTTCCTTCCATGCAAAATATGGACCCAAATTCTCCGTTTTCCACTGCCCTCCAGAGATGTCTGACTTTCTTCCTCTTCATCTAGACATAACGCCACCATGGCTAAATCCTGAATACCAAAGTTTTTGAACATACAGTATTTATCACCTTCTGCACGTAGTTTACGTTTACGAGACTAGCGAGTGTTGATCTACCCGGTGGAGGAAATCGGAGATGGGTCGCCGGTTCGGAAGCGTGTATGACATGTGTGTTCACCCCCTCCAATCCCGCACCGATCCTTCTGGAATCCCGCAAATCGGATCGTAGTAGGATCGGAAGGGTGTATGACAAGTGTGTCCCCGCCTTTAATTAGGGAATTTGCTACGCTTTAAGCATAATAAGCATAACAAAGTACATATAAAATTAGTATTTGAAATCTTTGTTAATGTCATAAAATGTTATCTTAACAATTTATATTTGCTTGGACCCAAGATGACCCGAAATCCTGTCGCAATGCTATATGAATCGGCTTGCTATATGAAATGAAGTACTATAGACGATTTAGATTGGTAATTAATAATAAAAATTACCAAAATAAGCCACGAACTATTGATACATAAACAACGTTTAAAGCGTTTGAACAATTCATGATGGTTTGCTGAATAAATGTTTTACTAAAATGCGTTATCGTTTCCTTAGCATAAACTAACATTTTGGAATCCAGACAGAAAAAGCAAAACTTATACAGTTAAGACATCAATGAAATGTGAGTTTTTCACGTAAAAATTATTCTTGCTGCTATAGGTACAAAATATATATTTTTAGCTATCGTGTAACAATGTGGTCACGTCTGTGGTACAATTTTAATCTTTGAACGTGTTCAATATCTCTAACTTACTGACCATTTTTAAACAGCTCGATCTCATATGAAACAGGTGTGAGCTTTCTCAAAACAGTAAATGGTCCCTTATATTTATAAGAAAATTTAGCTTTGTTATCTCTTAGATTCTTAGGATACCATACTAATACTAAGTCTCCTGTGAAAAATTCTAAATGCCTCCTGTTTTGATCGTAGTAATGTTTCTGTTTGCTTTGTTCTTTTGGTATTAGGCTAGGCACTCTTTTTTGTACATCCTCAAACTTAGACAGTTTCTATAGCAGTTCAAACACCAGAATCCATTTGCGGTCGCCCCAAGGCTCCTGCTCCTGTAAAGGATGTAGAGGGTAGTCTACCCACACCTCTAAAAGTCTGTGTGTTCTTTGAAGAGTGCTTCTCGAAACACGTCAGCAACCTCACTGCCTCCATCAAGGAACAAAGCACCCTTCAACTGAGTTAGGTCATGGCATAGGTCAGATCCATGAGCACTCTTCCAGATGTAGGATCTTAGCCAGAAGTGCGAGGTGTTGTTTTTGCAAAACGAACTGCGGAATTCGGCAACCAAAATATTTGTGATCACCATATATTTTGGTTGGCGAACTCCGCAGTACGTCTGATAACGTCTGTAAGAGGGGTGAGTCATGGCAAGCTGTAGACGATAACAGTTCTGAAACTTGTAGTGTAAACTCTCCTCTAAGACGTCCAAAGAGCGATGAAACCTAAGGTAGGAGACCAACACCGGGATCAACATTGCATGTTGAACAACATCACACATGATGCCTGTAAGACAAAAGTTCTCACTGCTAACTGTAACAGTGACGTTGCGTTTAAGCTCACTCTTCGTCCTCATGCTCTGCAATTTTATCTCCTTTAGTTCCAATTTTTCCTTGTCCTTATACGAGGGTTTAGGCATGAGGTGTCTGAATTTCACGTACTCCCTCCAGGCTTGGAGGGAGTACGTGAAATTCAGACACCTCATGGCGTCACACTTCTGATATTAAGGGTTGCCAGCATAGCTCAGCTGTGGAGGTCGGATACCGAAGTGGACGATTTCTGGAAACTTCAATATGGACTTGCTGTCTTCATCTCGATTGGTCTTGCTGGCGTGATCTCGATTGGACTTCCTGCACTGATCTCGATTGGACTTGCTGGCCTGATCTCACCAACAAGACCAATCGAGATTAGTACAGGAAGCTTATTTTTGTTTTTGTTGATAGGTAACAAATGTTGATAAATATAAATATATCTTAAACAACTAACTAATGTTTTAGACGAGACCACATTGTGCTTGCAAACTCACAAATAATTTTAATCACTCCATCAACCTTAGAATTTACGGAAAATAGCATATCGTGTGTTAAACAAAACGGCATGCCTCCACCAAGCTCCATGTACGCTTATTTTGTTGATTCGTGCATTTAATTTAATTTGACTGAACTTGCTTGACATAAGTTTGAGGTACAGGAACAGTGAAACACTGGCATTCTGTTACAAGAGGTATGTAATAAAGACATTAAGAGCAAAATAACAAATTACAAGAACAATGAGTACAGATTGAACCAACAAAATTAGTAAATACAATAAAATATAAAAAATTGCAAAAAACCAGCAAAGAAGGGGTATTTTAAAAGAAGGAACTTAACCCAAGATCAAAAGATTGAAGTCCTGGTGACGAGACCAATGGTCCTGGAGATGGAAAGCAATGGAAAAATAAGATAATAAATGAAAATTATAAATTAGAATTATAAAAGTATAAGTTGTAAAAATTAAATTAAATTTAAAAGAAAAAACAAAAAAAACAAAGTTTAATCTCAAAGATTTTCATTTTAGGAAGAGAGAATCAAATGCTTAAAACATTTCCTTTTATTATTTTGTGAGTGAGCAAGCAGATTTAGAATTATAACTAGCTGTGTGCCCGTTCTACGCACGGGGATCTTATCGTAGTCAGTTAAAACCTTCTTATATTAAGCACAGCAGTTGGTTTGTATACTTTCAGATATGCTGACAAAACTATTATATGTAAACCTTCGCAAATACAGTATCTGACAGTTTCAAGCCAAAACTTAAATACTGATGGTTGAATCAAAACATTCTTTTGCTAAATGTATCTAAGACCAAATTTATGCCAATTTCTATAAATAAAAGTACTGAATTTAATTTAACTGATTTAATTATTCATAATTGTAATAACTATCAAAGTACTACATGTTTATGCGAAAGCATTGAAAAAGTAGACTCGTACAAATACTTGGGTGTATTTTTTGACGAGCGTTTGAAATGGAATACGCATATTACTTATCTCAGAAACAAAATTCGGAAATATATTTTTGCTTTTAAACAGATGAATGAAATCCTATCTATAAAAGAACTAAAAATGGCATACTTTGCTTATGTCCAGTCGTTGCTTTCATTTGGTATCATTGCATGGGGTGGGTGTTATAAAAGTATTCTCGAACCTTTAAACATTGCTCAAAAAACAATTTTAAAAGTGGGGTTTGGCAAGTGCAAACGATACCCGACTGACGCTCTGTTTGAGGAATTGTCCATTCTCACTATTCGACAGTTGTTCATTAAGTGTTTATTAATAAACATCTTTAAAAATCATACTAATATATTTCAAGGAATAACTCACTCTCATAGTACCCGTTACTCCACACGAGTAGGCATATCTTCAATTCAAATAAATTATACTTTCTCTAAAACAAACTCTTTCTATATTTCTAATATACACTATCGAAATATATGTTCTCATTTTAGTAACGATAAGCTTTTTGAATCGCCTTCCCTTAATGTTTTCAAACTAAGAGTTAAGGAATTTCTCTTCAGGCTCGGTATAGATGAGGCCGACGTTATCATCACAGCTGATTACCGGCACGCTTGACCCGACCCTTGCCCCCCCCACCACCCTAAGCCAGCAGGAACCGTTGCCCCCACCTGATTAAAACTGCATTTCATTTTGTTATATATTTTTAATGCATTCTATTATTCGTATATCCCTAAACTAATATTTTTTAAGCAACAATTATTTTCAAATGTTTCCATTATGATTTCCTTACTAATTTTTTTTAATAGCAACCCAGCGGACGCACAGGCAGCTCTTACCTATGTCTGCTGATTTTCTAAAAAAAAAATCAATTATGTAAGTACAGAAATGTTTTATTTTATTTTAGTTTTAGTTTATATTTTGTAATTGTAACGTTAAGAAGTATGTATTTCGTATTCTGTATATTATGTGGAAAATAAACATATTATTTCATTTATTCATTCACTTCGCAATTACATGTCATCCGGATCTTGTTGGTCCATATGTTAAATCCAATGATTTAACTAAAAAAATGCTTTATAGATCTATCAGGGCTGTTTTTTTTTCAAGTTCAGATAGGCCATAAATAATAAACACATTGAGATAAAAAGATTATTTTATTACCAAAAGATTCGTAATTTCTTACTTATTTTTCTACGTAGTCACCAAAAATGTTGAGGCACTTGTCATAGCGAGAGACAAGTTTTCCTATACCCTCCTCGAAGAAGTCTCCCGCCAGTGAGCTCAGGTAGGCCCTTACAGTGGCTTGAAGCTCTTCATTGTCAGCGAAGCGTCGTCCACCTAACCACGCCTTCATTTCTCGAAAGAGGTGATAGTCACTGGGCGCTAAGTCAGGACTATACGGCGGATGGTCGAAAACTTCCCATTTGAACTTTTGCAGAAGTTGTTTTGTGACATTGGCACTATGCGGTCGTGCATTATCGTGGATCAGGACCACGCCGGATGACAGCATTCCTCTCCGTTTGTCTTGTATTGCTCTCCGGAGGCGATTTAGAGTCTCACAGTATGATTCCTTTGTTATCGTTGTTCCCTGTTGCATGAACTCAACCAGAAGCACACCTTTTTGGTCCCAAAACACTGTAGCCATTGTTTTCCTCTTGGTCAAAGTCTGCTTGAAGTTTTTGGGCTTGCTAGGGGAGTGTGAGTGTGCATCCATTGCTTTGATTGTTCCTTGGTTTCTGGATTTTCATACAGGACCCAAGTTTCATCCCCAGTAACAATAGACTTTAAAAAACTGTCTTTCTCGTCATATCGCGTCAGAAAAGTTAGGGCTGACGCCATTCGCTTCGTTTTGTGATCCCCACTCAACATTTTGGGTACCCAACGGGCACACAGTTTTTGGTACCCTAGCTCGGTGGTCACAATCATGTACAAGGAAGACCTTGAAATTGCTGGAAATTCGGTAGAAAGTTCATCAATTGTAAACCTCCGTTTCTCCCGGATCGCTTGGTCAACTCGTTCAACCAAACTTGCGACTTGCGTCCTTGACCGCCTTCGTCATGGACGTCTGTTCGACCTTCAGCAAATAGCCTACACCATTTTCTTATCGCGCTATCACTCATACAGTGTTCACCATACACAACACTCATTCTGCGATGGATTTCAGCAGCACTACATCCTTCAGCTTAAAGGAAACGAATCACACTTCGCAACTCACAACTGGCGGGAGAATTGATCGTAGCGGCCATCCTTACTCGCCCGTAGCTCGGCTACAACTGATGGATTGGAGCCGGCAACGGCGTTGGCTGTAGTAGGGGAGCGGCGCAATCGCACAACACGCAGCCCCGCCTCCCGCCACTACGCTGGTTATTTGGAGAAACAAACGGAACTTGAAAAAAAAACAGCCCTCGTATAAGGCATAGCCCTAAGGTAGGCCTATAATTGAAAGTTACATTCCACAATGGTTAAAACAAAAGTATTTAAGGTACTACCTCAACCTCACAATTTAACACTTTATTCGGGTTGACATTTTCATTATCAAGGTGCTCTTGTCCTTTCCGTGAAACACTGTGAAATAAGGACATTAACGCGTTACCAACAGACATACACACAAAAATACAGAAATTAATTAGGGAATTTGCTACGCTTTAAGCATAACAAAGTTCCTATAAAATTAGTATTTGAAATCTTTGTTAATGTCATAAAATGTTATCTTAACAATTTATATTTGCTTGGACCCAAGATGACCCGAAATTCTGTCGAAATGCTATATGAATCGGCTTGCTATATGAAATGAAGAACTATAGATGATTTAGATTGGTAATTTATAATAAAAATTACCAAAATAGGTCACGAACTATTGATACATAAACAACGGTTAAAGCGTTTGAACAATTCATGATGGTTTGCTGAATAAATGTTTTACTAAAAAAAATGCGTTATCGTTTTCTTAACATAAACTAACATTTTTGGGTTCCAGACAGAAAAAGCAAAACTTATACAGTTAAGACATCAATTAAATTAAATACGCCTGTAATAAATAAGGTGCAACATCAACAATAACTAATTTGTAAATTACAGTGATGTGTTGGTACGTAAAAATTATTCTTGCTGCTACAAAGCTCAAAGGAAAAGAACCAGTACCAAAAACCAACGATTACAGTTAAGAACTATAGTACATCCGACCAATTATATGCGTTAATCAAGGTTATTGATCTCTTGGTTTTGGATTTTCTCGTAAAAAGTTATCGGCATCAAAGTTGTATCCCATTAATTGCTTTATTTGTAATCAACTCTTAATGTAAACTTATTGGTGTCAGTTTGAAAAAAAAACAACCTTATACAATAACTTTCTGTTATTTAATAGATTACGTATTCCCTAAACAATGATTGGTATTATTAACATTAGAAGGAAATGTGACAAAAACCACACAACGTTGGGTTATTGGACATTTGTAATATTATTTCTTAAGTAGGTAGGCCGTGTAGCATCATCCGTAAACCTCTGTTACAATCACCCACTGCAGTTGTGATTTTTTACTTTACACTTTACACAACCACCATTGAAGCGCCGTCAATGAGTGGAAACTTGTTTCTAAGCTATTGGCGACGATCATTAATAAATTTAAGCTTCCCAGCCTTATACAACACTGATTCAATGTCTTCTTTCTGGTTATCAAATATCAAGAGCAATTTTATATACAAAGAATCTCTGGTTCCTGACCTGGATGATGCCTAGTTATTTAATTTACGGTTACACTATATTATTCCACTTGCGATTAATTAAATCTTTTATGTAAAAAAAAAAAAAACTATTTTAATCTCACTTCGATGGGATTTGCCTTCAAAACGTGATCAGAAATGGTTGCAGTATTTGTAAACAACATTTTGTAAACATATCAGTGACAGCTAGATAAAATAATCTTGATCCGAACAGCTGTTCGTTTTTTCATAGATGATTATGTGATAAAAATTGGACGAAAACTTGACAAAAATCACACACAACTGCATTTTTGAACGTCCGTAATTTTATTTACAAAGTAGTGAGGCCATATTTTAATGGCTAAAGACACTCTCGCCAATACAGTGAATACATTAAAATGACTTACATCTTTATAGGTACTTTTGATTTCCTGGAGAAGATAGCGTAAAATGCCGTCTTGAGTGTTACAGACGGACAGAAATTTAGATGAGACTTGTTTCGGCTTCTTTAATGTATAGAATAACCTAAAAATTTATGATTCTGAGCAATGTACAGACAAAACTCTAATTTTATTTATATAGATAATTATGGTTACAAATGAATTTAAATCGATACATACATAATTCACTTGATGTTTGCACAACCTAACTTCTGCCACTAAAGTGACAACTGGCCATGGGATATAAACTTCACATATACACAACATACGCGCGCGTCACTTCAACGAAACATTTAAACGATTTTGGAGACTGGTGACTAACTCACGCTAGAGCTTTCTCAAAACAGTAAATGGTCCCTTATATTTATAAGAAAATTTAGTTTTGTTATCTCTTAGATTCTTAGGATACCATACTAATACTAAGTCTCCTGTGAAAAATTTTAAAAGCCTCCAGTT
Source organism: Macrosteles quadrilineatus (assembly GCF_028750875.1). Lineage (NCBI taxonomy): Eukaryota > Metazoa > Arthropoda > Insecta > Hemiptera > Cicadellidae > Macrosteles > Macrosteles quadrilineatus. The sequence continues at coordinate 65,499,697 of NW_026542597.1, forward strand.
TTGATCGTAGTAATTTTTCTGTTTGCTTTGTTCTTTTTGTATTAGGCTAGGCACTGTTTTTCGTACATCCTCAAACTTAGACAGTTTCTATAGCAGTTCAAACACTGGAATCCATTTGCGGTTGCCCCAAGGCTCCTGCTCCTGTAAAGGATGTAGAGGGTAGTCTACCCACACCTCTTAAAGTCTGTGTGTTCTTTGAAGAGTGCTTCTCCAGACACGTTGTCAGCAACCTCAATGCCTTCATCAAGGAACAAAGCACCCATCAACCGAGGGTGCTTTGTTCCTTGATGAAGGCATTGAGGTCTTACAGCATGAATTCTTCCAGATGTAGGATCTTAGCCAGAAGTGCGAGGTGTTGTTTTTGCACAACGAACTGCGGAATTCGCCAACCAAAATATTTATGATCACCATATTTTGGTTGGCGAACTCCGCAGTTCATCAATGCATTTCTTGCATGGTCTGGGTTCGCCCCAAAGTTTTCTCTGTAAGAGTTTCAGAACCGTTATCGCCTACAGCTTGCCTTAACTCACCGGCGTAAACTCTCCTCTAAGACGTCCAAAGAGCGATGAAACCTCCAGGTGGGAGTTCTTAGTGAGCTGAAACGCAACGTCACTGTTACAGTTAGCAGTGGCTAACTGTAACGCTAACTGTAACAGTGACGTTGCGTTTCAGCTCACTCTTCGTCCTCATGCTCTGCAATTTGATCTCCTCTAATTCTAATTTTCCCTTGTCCTTATACAAGGGTTGAGGCATGTTCGACATGAGGTGTCTGGATTTCATGTACTCCCTCCAGGCTTTCTGATACTCAGGGTTGGCCAGAAATCGTCCACTTCGGTATCCGACCTCCACAGCTATAGCTCAGCTGTGGAGGTCGGATACCGAAGTGGACGATTTCTGGAAACTTCAATATGGACTTGCTGTCTTCATCTCGAGTGGACTTGCTGTCCTGATCTCGATTGATCTTGCTGGCGTGATCTCGATTGGTCTTGCTGGCGTGATCTCGATTGGTCTTGCTGGCGTGATCTCGATTGGACTTGCTGGCCTGATCTCGATTGGTCTTGCTGGCGTGATCTCGATTGGACTTCCTGTACTGATCTCGATTGGACTTGCTGGCCTGATCTCGATTGGTCTTGCTGGCGTGATCTCGATTGGACTTCCTGTACTGATCTCCATTGGACTTGATCTCGCCAGCAAGTCAAATCGAGATCAGTACAGGAAGCTTAGTTTTGTTTTTGTTGATAGGTAACAAATGTTGATAAATATAAATATATCTTACAACTAACTAATGTTTTAGACGAGACCACATTGTGCTTGCAAACTCACAAATAATTTTAATCACTCCATCAACCTTAGGATTTACGGAAAATATATTGTGTATTAAACAAAATGGCATGCCCACCATGTAAGCTTATTATGTTGATTCGTGCATTTAATTTAATTTGACTGAACTCTCTTGACATAAGTTTGAGGTACAGGAACAGTAAAACACTGGCATTCTGTTACAAGAGGTATGTTATAAAGAAATTAAGAGTGAAATAACAAATTACAGGAACAATGAGTACAGATTGAACTAACAAAAATTAGTAAATACAATAAACTATAAAAAATGGCAAAAGACCAGCAAAGAAGAGTATTTTAAAAAAAGGAACTTAACATTTCCTTTTAATTATTTTGTGAATGAGCAAGCAGATTTATAATTATAATAATTATGGTTACAAATGAATTTAAATCAATACATACATAATTCACTTGATGTTTGCACAACCTAACTTCTGCCACTAAAGTGACAACAGGCCATGGGATCTAAACTTCACATATTCACAACACACGCGCGTGACACTTCCAACGAAACATTTATACGATTTTGGGGACTGGAGACTAACTCACGCTAGTGTGTGTGTGATAACTATCTTGATTGTTGTGCTGTACTTCTGACAAGGAAATATTTTTGTTATTTAATTTAAAATAATGTTTAAGAACTAAGAATGTTGGAAGTTAACGTTTGTGCTTAAAATGGCTGCTTGAAAGAGAGAAAACAATTAAAGTGTGTTATAATTCTAGGAATAAAATATTCATTTCACTGAAATACAGTCTCGTCTAACATCAGCACTGTTAAACCATAAATTAACCAACACAAGTAGACTTCTCATCCCATTATAAATTTTGAAGCACTTTTTTCGTGTCTAGTTCATGTACGGTGACACTGGGCGCTAGTGTCGACGAAATTTTGTGTCTATTATTTTAGGGTTAATTGTTTAATTTGTGTTTTAATGTTTGCAGGGTGTCTACTACATTCTGGATAAAAAATTCATGGACAATTCCCGTACATTTAAGGACCTTTGACGGTGTGATTACAGAACAATATTCCTGATTTGTCAAACTGTATTAATCTTGTTCTTCATTGTAGTTGTTCCAGAGAGAAAAGTAAATAATAATAGACAAGAATTAAATTTCAAAATAGAAACTTATTGAAAGTAAATAAACATATACTTTAGGTACAGCTTTTATAGTGTATCAGAAAAACGTAATCATTGTCTCCTGCAATAGCGACAAAATCCTAAATATCTCCATCGGTCACGGAAACATCATAACATAGCTTATCCGATCCAGGCGGATTAATTTGGCATTATTCGCCCTGGCACAACGTTAGGTTCTCGACTACTTTTGAAAAAAAATCTTTAATGCATAATGAATATATTGTAACTCGGTTCTAGGTACAAAATCGGTATGGTAAGCGGCTACCAGTAAGCACAGAGTAAGATTATTGTCTTTTCATCTGTAAAGTTAATATCGACACATAGCAATCATTAGTTTATCTTAGGCTCAATTACATTTTCTTAGTATATTTTACAGCACTTTCAAAGAATCAAAATACCCAGGCCTAGGCCTAATTATTTAGGAGGGCCTATATAAACTGAGTAACAAACAATGAGGTTATAATATCAGCAAAGTCACTATAATATCATCATTCTAGTTCATAAGATTTAGATTGCTTAAAGCATACAACACAATTAATAAATATGGGAAATAAAAAAAAATGAAACCTGACCGCCAACAATGTACAAAGATACAGAAAATGCAATGACATAATTTGAAACCAAGTAGGCCTACATAGTGATAAAAATTTAATGCAAACAACAATGCTTTTGGTTTTGTCAATTGAAAGATGGAATATCCATAAAAAAAGGGTTTAACTTAGTTGTGTTTAAGATTAGTTACATGTTTTATAAGAATAAGAATAAGAATCGTTTATTGCCGTTAAACATGTACATGCAATGGGCAAAGTCACATTTTTAAAATATCTTAGCCTACTTAATAATAAACAGATGTATAGATAGGCCTAGACCTTAACACAGAATGGTAACATTGAATCGTTGAAAGTCATTTTCAAGAACTCGTTAACACTATACATGGGGTTTTCCACTAACCAATCTGACAAAACTCTCTCAAATTTACTATTACTAACTTCTTTTGCGCTATGAGGCAGTTTGTTAAACAAATTAATTAGGGATGGTCAAGTCTCGAAACTTCGGGAAATTTTCGGGAAATTTTAAATCTCGTTACACGAGACGAGATTTCTTTTTGGCCGAGATTTTTATCAAGACAAGAATAAAAAAAAAAAATTAAAAAAAAAAATTAAAAACGCCTGCAGAAAGTCAATGCAATACCCGCAATACAGGAGCGTGTTGTAGTTGCGTTTCCTTTGCGAAGGCGTTCTTATTTAATTAATTCTTCAAATGTAAATATTACTTTAATTATTTTAATAACATTTGAGAAGTTTTGTTTGTTTTGTTTTGAAGTGTTAGCAGTGTGAGGAATGTTTTATTACTACAAAAAAAGTCAAAACAAGTAACTATTTTATACAAATTAATATTTTATTTTATGATTTATTTTATTTTAGGATAAGTTGAACTCTATCCTAACTGATATCACTGTGTTTCCTAATCGTAGGCATTTTTAATAATTTAGGCGTGATTAATAAAAAAAATGTTATGCTGAGGTTTTTTAATAAAAGATTGTAAATATTCTTGCCTATTATCATTATTTTTGTATTTAAACAGTCATCTAACAATATTACAAAATCAGGTAAAAATTCCGAACGTGCATTTCCCGTTGTGTATGAGAAGGGAAATCCCGTCTCGATCTCATCTCGAAATTTTATGAGAAATAAAAAATCTCGTCTCGTCTCGTCTCGAACTAAAAATCCAATCTCGTCCATCCCTAAAATTAATACTAAGAACATTGAAAGACTTGAGGGTTTTACTTAACCTACAATGTTGCCTATAAATATGATGACTAGATCTTGTGAAATGGTTGTGTATTTGGTTTGACAAAGTGAGGTTATCTAAATTCTTCTTAACATAACATAAACACACAAAAATATATACATTTATCACAGTTAAAATCTTGGCTTGTTTGAACAAGGGCCTACAGTGCTCATCAGGGTCTACATTAAATAAAATCCTCACAGCCTTTTTCTGGATCACTAAAACTACAATATTTTTGGACTATTGCCCCAGTACAAAATAGCATAGAGCAAAACACTATGAAAAAAAGCAAAATAATAAGATCTTAAGTAATGACTAGGTAGGCTAAATCTAAGGCGACGCAACATGTGAACAACTTTGGACAGCTTTGAACAAACCTTAGTAACATGAGTATCCCAAACTAACTTAGGATCAAGATGGACACCTAAAAGTTTAACGCTACTGTCATCATCTGCCTCTTTCGGTGCTCTTACGTCTAGAGAGAAAGTTATATTCTGTGTCTTATTCAAGTTAAGGAGAAATTTGTTAGCTGCATACCATTCAGCTGCCTCTTTAAGAACTACTTCATTCATGGTGCAACAAAGGTCATTAAAATTTTTCTCGCTTCTAAAAAAGGTCGCATCATCAGCAAACATGACAGTACTAGCAGAGACATTATCAGGCAAGTCGTTAACCATAACCAAAAATAGGAATGGGCCCAGGACCGAGCCCTGCGGTATACCGTACTCAACCTGGGTAGCGACTGACATTGAACCCTTAACACTAACTTTTTGTCGCCTATTTGTTAGATAGGATTCAAAAATTTTGATTTGAGGACCGACTATCCCATAATACTCAAGTTTTTTTAATAGTATGTCCCGGTCAACGCAGTCTAAGGCCTTGCTCAGGTCACATAACGAAGCTCGAGTGGCTAAGCCTCGCTCAAAACCCTCAATTACTAAGGAAGCAAGGACCCCGACCGCGTCAGCCGTTGACATACTAGGCCTAAAGCCAAACTGATCAGAAGAAATTAAACCATTGGATTCAAAGTAGTCACTAACCTGAGTTTTCATTACCACTTCCACAACCTTAGCAATGACGGGAACCACAGATATCGGCCTGTAACTGGCTGCCTCCTTTACATCCCCAGATTTATAGATAGGTATGAGTTTGGATAACTTCAATTCGTCTGGAAAGATTCCTTCGCTCAAACAAGAATTAACAAGCAAAGTTAAGGGCAAAATTACAACATCTGCAACATATTTCAAGAGATCGTTGGACATATCATATATATCCTTGGTTTTGGATGACTTCAAGCTGGTTAACACTTTCAACACTGCACTAGGCTCAACATTTTGCCACACAAAGCTCTGCTTTACACTTAGCACTTTATTCCTCAGAAGATCTTCAGCCGTTGTGGTTACTGTAGGGATGGCATTACGTATCTGGGGGATGACCTCCATGAGAAACCTGCTGTAGACCTCTGCAGTAGGTTGACCTCTTTCCCTCGGAGCAGCATGAAGTTCATCTCTCACCACTTGCCATGCAGCCTTGGTCTTGTTCGCAGCAGACTCTATGAAGTTCTCGTTAGATGCCCTTTTGGCATTTTGAAAGGCTTGCTTGTACAAGTTTCTTGCTGCTACGTAAGCCCTTCGATCGGTAGCACTCTTGGTATTATTTGCTATTATGTACAGGGACATAACGTAGTTCTTCTGTGCTTCAAGCTGGGGGGTATACCAGATGCCTGATTTACCCTTAGGAGTAGATAAGTGATTTGTCGACCTTCTGGGGAAACACCAACTCATAATACCAATTAATACATTAAAAATTGTAGTACAAATTGTATTGGTATTTTTGTTATAGAGTAGGCTCTCCCAGTTAATAAGGGCTAACTGTTCTTTGAAAAGTTCCATTTTGTTATAGGTTATAGGTCTCACAATAACATTAGGGCGAGTTGTTTTTTTCTTGTCAACTTCACTGGGAAAGAGCATATCAGTAAGAATGACATGATGATCTGACAAAGGAAGTTTAACAACATTCGCCGAAATCATACACTGTTTCACATTCGTAACAACATTATCTAGGCAAGCAGGTCCTCGAGTAGGTTCCCAGACCGTGCATCGGCAACCGACTAACTGAAGCGCATTATGAAGAAGTGAACAATTTTACTATCGTTCTTAAGCACATCTACATTGAAGTCACCACACATAACAACTTTGGCTTCAAACTTAGTGAAATAACTCAGTGTAGCTTCAAGTTGTTGCAGGAAAATTGTCATGTCACCAGCAGGGGATCTGTATAGGGATAATACTATATCTTAAAGTTGATTAGCTTCACAGCACATATTTCAAAGAGAAGTTCAATACAGAAGGAGGACGTATCCAAAACTTCAAAGTCCGTAGCATTGGAGATATAAATTGCCACACCACCGTGGATAATGCTTGAGCGACAAAAGATGCTCCCCAGGCTATAACCTTCAAGGTTATAAATATCGTAGTTGCTGCTATTAAGCCAATTTTCACTAAAGCACAATACTGAAAAATGTTGCACCTTGAACAGCATGTCCAATTCGTCAATTTTGTTGATTAAACTTTGAATATTACTATAAAATATTGATATTTTGTTTAAATTAGCCTGCTGACCCTCTAGACTAGGGCTCGACTGTACTGCTAAAGCTGAAGCTAGGCCTACCCCTTCGGACTGGGAAACCCTAAAAAAACCGACTGGTCCTTGTTTTCAGTACTAACATTATGAAAACTTTCACTATGTTCAGCTTTACCAGCTGGAGTCTTGTATCTGAAGTCTTGTATCTGTGGTATACTAGGTGCACGCTCATTCTTCCCGTGTGTGGACGAAACGAAGGCAGTCAATTTAGGCTGAGCTGGTTAGTTAGGTGACTAGACTACACCGAAGTAGTCTGTCTATAACAGGCAGGCGCACAATGGATCGAGCAGGCATGGATGCTCAGTGTGTTGCAGAGCAGATAATTTCGAGCTTGCCTGAGGCCTCGGTGCAGATGTGGTGAATGTGTGGTCCTAACTTAATTGACAAGTCAACAAAACACCATGGCCTCTGTTGGTTAGACTTCCAGAACTATAAGAAATATTCAGTATTTCTATCTACGCCATCTAAGAAATATTCAATGTCCAGAGAATTTTGTTTATGCTAAAATTTATCAACTTATTCTTGGTGGGATTAACATCATATTATCTTTGGACTTCAGAAAAAAAAACTTAGCTGAGAACATCATTAACAACCTCCTGCCTGGAGGGATGAAAGTTCCACAACAAGTTTTCAGTAAAACAAAAGAAAACTGGGTTTGATAACTCTCTTTATGTCATTGATGAAAATGGAGATCAGAAAATATCTGTAATTCGTTAGATATTTTCAAGTTAAATTAGAAAGAAATCCATATTCACCCCCAACCCCTATAAAACCAGTATGAAAGCCAGTCCACATGGTCTAATCAAGAGAGTTAGTAAAACCATGTAAAACTCAACCTGATGAGGGAGTGTTTATTGTATTCAACAAAATTACATTAATGGGGAAGCTTTATCCTTAGTCGCATTAGAACTACATCTCGTAATCTGTATTGTAATTTTCTCCGTATGGTAACCCTAACCAAAAACCACCTTTTGGTTTATCAAACAATAATAGATTACAAATAGTATTTGTTTTTAGCTTTTTTTAACTTTAGTTAGTATATGGAATCTGGAAGTTTTCAGACTAAAATATACAACAAAACTCATATTTACCCCATAACCCTCGATCTATGAAAGCCTGTCCTCATCCTTTGACCAGGATGCTTCCACTTTTCATTCTAGAAACGTCTTCACTCTCTTACATCCAGTCTTATAAAAAGTGGAGTTTCATCATCAGTTTAATTGCTTTTGATTTCATCCCGGGATACCTTGTTTATTTTTAAAGCCCTTTTTAACACATCCACTAAACCCATGTGATTTTGAGGTAAAAACTCATACAATCACCTGTGAAAGCATGTTCTCATGGTCCAGCTAGGATGCTTTGTGTTACTAAATTATATTGGATGTGTGTTCACTACATACAATCATATTAAAAGTGGAATTTATCAACAGTAGTCACTATAAATTTTATGGGATACAATTTTTTCCTATAGACTACCACCATAACCCTTCATCAGAGAATAAAAGACACAATATACTACTTTGTTTTTAAAGTTCTTTTGAACACATACACCAAAACCAAGGGGTTTTTAGGTTCAGAGTATATAGGCTAATTGCAAACACTCATATTTACCCTATATACGAATTTGGTATAAACATGTAAACCTACATTTATTCTAACAAGTTCGCGAACCAGCATGATTGGACTATGGGAAGGGGGGTTTTTTGGGGTAAAAATAGGTTTTTCCCATTTTTGACCCTAAAAACAAATAATTTAGTATAATGAAGCGTTATTGTGCAAGTAATGGTTACAAAGAAAATTCCAAAAAATTGTATGTTTTAAAAATTCTCATGTTATTCATATGGAGAATAAGTCAACTGTTGTAGTTTGCTTGTTTATGAACACATTTTGATCAAATTTGGAAAATACATTCATTTCTTACTTACTATTAACATTTTTCTACAAAAAACACTATTTTACCCTTCCTGTTCCAGGAAACTTAAGTACTTGTTAAACTTATTCTATTTAGATAGGGAATAAATGTGATATTTTAATTGAGGCATTTTAGTGTAAATCCAATCAGGCAAATGGAAATTCGCTTAGTCTGCAGGTTTGCTGCGATGGAGTTATTTACCATTTTCTCTGCATCCCTTCATTGGACAATAAATGCCATGAAATACAAATTTGTATTTTAAGCTCTTTTTATATCATTCACATAATCCTATGGAATTTTGATTATTTTACAGTCAAAAAGCAAAAAACCAATATTCACCCCATACAACCCCTTATGAAACGTGATCAGAAACACACATTACAAGGTCACGTGAACATGGTGGCAGGTGAACAAGACGGTAAAACTATTAAGAATATACGTTATAAAGCGGAAACCTAATAGCACATAGTGTTAGCTACAGCACTAACACTGCCTACGAGTGCGGCCCTAACTATGTGACGGCAATACAACTGCCACTTATTAACCTATAATTTCTATATGATTCCCTCATTCCACAGAACTGAAGCTGAGCAAAAAACCTGATACCTAAAAATTCATTGTATTCTTATGGATTCAAGTGTCTTAAGGAATTGATATAATTTGGGGCATAGACAATATAGACTGTCAAATAAAGCTTCCTGCGCCCACCGCTAGGAGTATCGTGTAGTTACGGCGCACACCGCTGCAGTGTCTGCAGGTAGCATACGGCTCCTGCGCTCCTTGCCTGCAGCGGTGTGTGCAGTAACTACACGGCACTCCTAGCGGTGGGCGCCGGAACATATGCTATAGTGATGCGCAATTGCGAGATGTTTGAACAATCGAAATGTTCCCTCTTGAGATGTTCCGCTGACATATGAATTAGCACTTAAGTCACTCCGTCATGGCAACAGAAACATAAAATTATTTCAAAGTAGCCTAATGGGTAAAGGTAAATAATACTGTTAACATTACATTTATGAGAACCTTCTGTCTCGTTATAAACATTTTGATTTCAATACAAACATTTTATTTGTAAAATATATCGTCTTGTCAATAGTTTTTATTGAGTGGTACAGTCCAACCTCAGTATAACGAATCTGAAGGGACCGAACCGAATATTCGTTATATCAAGGATTTCGTTAAAATGAGGTTCGTTATATAGAGGTTAGGTTTGCAGGAATTTCGCTAAGTCGAGGTTCAGAACCAGCATCAGTCTATATAGGTCGGGATTGGACCTGATTAAAACACAATTAAAGTAGTCTAGGCTACAATACTTTACAGTGTACAGTGTTTACATTGTAAAGTAGAACCTCGATTATCCGGGATACTAAAGGGAAGGGATCTTTAATATTGCGCAATCATGACATTTATAGTCATTGACCTTGGTACAGGTTACAAACTTTAAGTTTAAAATCACAGCTTACTGCTTACTCCAACCCACCTAAAACCTAGCCAAACACTGTATTGCATAGCAATAAACCACGTAAAGAACAAAACAAAACATTAGAGTTTTGTAAGCTACTGCTCGCGATAGGCCGGTAGGCTACATTACTGCTTTAAATCACAATGGAGGAATGTACTGTAATAATCATGAACTTAGTACAAATCATATTGAAAATAATGAAAATATTAGATCGGCTAATCGTTATAAAAGTGTATAATCATAGCCAACTTAAAGATAATAAAACACACGTTAATGAGATGTTAATATAACGATGTTGCTATTCTTTTTCTTTGCCTTGATCTCCTATTCTTTTTCTTTCTAAGGGTTCTCTTCATCCAAAAAATTGTACAATTCACCATATTTACTTATCACCCAATCACAGCTTACTACACATTACGTCGTCATCAGTCCTCAGTGAATGAAATCAGTTCTCTTAGTTGTAAACATAGCGCGCAACGACGACAGCAGACAGGGATAAAACGGAGCAGACGAATGTTAGCGCAAGCATTGACGTCACCTTTCCATTTCATTTGATGAAGAAACAGATTTTTCAAAAGCAATAATGGTGGTGGGGGGTTCGTTGTATCGAGGGAGAGACGCAGACAATTCGTTAAGTAGAGGTTAAATTCGCTATGTAGAGGTTCTGACAATGATAAATTCGTTATATTGAGGTGTCTTATTTTAGTCAGGAACATGACAAATTCGTTAAATCAAGGTCGTTGATATGGATTGTTCGTTATGTAGAGGTCAAATATACATTGTGTCTTATGGAGAGTTCTGGGGGATTTAAAAAAGTTCGTTATATCAAGGAATTTGTTATATCGAGGTTCGTTATATCAAGGTTAGACTGTATTAAGTTCGGTAGATAAAGAAAGTAATATATCCATGAACCTTCCTTGGTTTTGAAGTAAGATATACCTCTTATTGCGGGTCAATCCCTGGCAGATACAATAAAAATTAGATGATAATAAATGACGATGCCGCACTTAACAAAACAATCGCCATGAATATCTCGTTAAAAAGAATCTCGCTAAGGACTTCTTGCCTCTCGGTTCTCTTAGACGAATGCGAGATACGAGAGAAGCCGTGCTGAAACGAAACAATCGTGACGAAAATCTCGATAAAACCTCTTGGTAAGAACCTCTCGCTAAACAAAAATACCATCAAAATGTCTCGAGAGGTTGAAACAATCAAAACATTTTGATTGTAATATCTCGCAATCACGCATCACTAATAAGCTTTGAAGTACAAGTAAGAAGAGAAATTTAACAGCCATTATAAAACTATTATTTCCATGATAAAATATGTTTGGGATCTAATAATGATTACCCTAGTAATAAATAAATGTTGTAAAGGAATAAAAGTGATACAACTTTTATGAGCTAAACTACTACTGAGTCAACAGTTCTTGGAAGTACTTGACTTGACACTTGATTGTCGTGATAAAATAATAATGGGTTTGAGACTGCTAATGGGGTTTTTATTGCATAATTACTCTAGTAATAAATTATGAAAATGTAAACAAACATCTGATAAACCTTTTATGTGCTCCTAACCAACTAGCTATCGATAAAATTATGGCCCATTAAAAATTTAAGGACATAATCTGGCATTTAAGGACAATTCCACATTTCATGGCCAGTAAACAATTAAGTACAATTCCCGGTTTCCCGGATTTATCGGGGTTGGTAGACAACCTGTGTTTGGTTATACAACTGGGGAAAAGTTGTTGTTTATGATTAGATTGTATTATTTGGTTAAACCATGTTTTAAATGAGTGTAATAACGGGAAAGAAATTGTAAACAAAACACGACCTCTACATAAACCGTACAAAACTAACGATAAAATTGTCTTCAGCTGTTCCATAACGATGAGAAATCTACTAAGGGAGTATGTTTTATGTATGGTTACTTAGGTCCGTAACTTACTTACGTTACATAAACATTATGGAAAATATATATTTTTAGCTATTGTGTAACAATGTGGTCACGTCTGTGGTACAATTTTAATCTTTGAACGTGTTCAATATCTCTAACTTACTGACCATTTTTAAACAGCTCGATCTCATATGAAACAGGTGTGAGCTTTCTCAAAACAGTAAATGGTCCCTTATATTTATAAGAAAATTTAGCTTTGTTATCTCTTAGATTCTTAGGATACCATACTAATACTAAGTCTCCTGTGAAAAATTCTAAATGCCTCCTGTTTTGATCGTAGTAATGTTTCTGTTTGCTTTGTTCTTTTTGTGTTAGGCTAGGCACTGTTTTTCGTACATTCTCAGTTTCTGTAGCAGTTCAAACACCGGAATCCATTTGCGGTCGCCCAAAGGTTGGTAGACTACCCTCCACATCCTTTACAGGAGCAGGAGCTCCTGTAAAGGATCTGGAGGATACTCTACCCACACCTCTAACAAGTCCGTGTATTCTTTGAAGAGTGCTTCTCCAAACACTTTGTCAGCAACCTCAATGCTTCATCAAGTAACAAAGCACCCATCAGTGCTTCAAAACAATTTGCCATGGCATGCCTCAACTCCAGGTCATGGCATAGGTCAGATCCATGAGCATACAGCATGAACTCTTCCAAATGTAGGATCTTAGCCAGAAGTGGGAGGTGTTGGTTTTGCACAATTGCTGCTCTGTAGGTAGCCAGCCTCCCCTCCTCTAGTTCACAAAACATGTGGAACAGATGAACAGATGACACAAACTCTACGACAGCATCTCCTTCTTGCAGATGACGGAGGTGATAGAGTCTCAGATCACCCACAATATATAATATTAACTTTGTGTCTTTCAGTATTTTTTTAGTCTGTAGTTTTTATGGGTCTAAATGGACCCAGGCATTATTGTTTGATAAAATATTTTGATAATGGTGGCCATAGCTAAAATGACAGCTGATCTTATCCAAAAACAAAGCTATAAGACATATTCATTCTCTACTGTAGAAAATTAGCAACTACTATCAAGACTATTCATATTCATTTTGAAAGTTATAAAACACCCTGAGAACACCCTACGCATCAAATTTCCTAGACCACCCTGGAAAACTTTGAAATAAGAGTACAAAATATTGAATATTTTCACACAAATCTCTACGTCATATTCAGAACGATCTTGAACTTTCATTTCGTACCTACCGTCAATGAACATTTAACCCTACGGCTATAAATATATAAGACATGATATTTAAACATTAATATCTGCAGACCAAAACATATATATTTTACCGAGCAAATGGTAGGGTCAATGAACATTTAACCCTACGGCTATAAATATATAAGACATGATATTTAAACATTAATAGCTGCAGACCAAAACATATATATTTTACCGAGCAAATGGTACGGTATTATTTGATTTTGTTTTGGTTTCTACTGACAGCCATTTGGACTTTAACAATGTTATAGAGACCAATATGTCTAAGCAAGACAAGTAGACTTCTCGTCCCTTGTCAATTAAATGAAGAATTTGTCAATTTGTTTGTCAACAGTCCTATTGTAAATTTTGAAGCTTGTTATTCTTTATCTATGTTAATACCTACCTTCTGTAGTACCGGTGGACATTTTCATAACTAACCAAAATATTGGTATGTCGACAGCATGGGTGTAGGCTATAGTTTAACTAGTTGATCTTAACTATAGTTAAGACTATGTCGATGGTCGACAAAATCTTAAAAACTGTTTTGTTAAAACATGTAACATTACTAAAAAATTCAACAAATTTTGGGATTAGGCTACTTGCTTTGACTAGTAGGCCTAGGTTTACAATGCTTTGGTTTTAACTATTATGCCTATATTGACAGCTATTCTATCAATTAATAAAACGTATGTCATATTTTTACACGTAAGCTGGACGATTCAACGACGAGCTTTTAATTTTAAGTATATGAATTAATTATGAAAGTCACGATGGTTAATGACTGAATTTTTTAATGGTTTTGGTTTATTACGACATCCATTAATTTGTCCATTAAATTTGTCATCCAAACGTGTATTTTAGCTTAATTTCATAGTGGTTCAATTGGTACTACTGGATTTTCAATATGTTTCATATTCTGTTATTTTCCTATAATACTGGCATTTATATTTAAGTTCAAAATCATAAACATTTAATTGGACGTTGTACAGTTAAATACAAAAAGAAACACTTTTTGATGATTTTTGAATTGCCTTGTAAAAGTGTTGAACAAGTGGAATTGGTAACAAAAACCATAACAATTACTGTATCTTTATTGACACTGACATTTTTAAATACGTCTGTGTACGATTATTTTGTTGTACAAGGTTGGCAATGCTCCGTGCAGTGGGCGTGGCCGGGTTAGCGACTTCCAGAGTTAGCGAATTCCGACGCGGGACAAAATCGAGTTAGCGGGTTCCGGAGTTAGCCAATTCCTTAATGGGACGGTTAGCCAGTTCCGACACACGACCGAGTTCCAGAGTTAGCCAATTCCTACGTCTCGGCAGAAGTACAATTGACCATATATTCATAATGAGGCAAACCTTAGAAAAATGTTCCGAGTTTGACATTGACTTGCACACTTTATTTATTGATTAGGCCTATAGTCAGGCCTTTGATAGCATAAACAGAGAAAGACTCAAACTGATGCTATTAAAGATGGGTGTCCCAAAGAAAATCGTAAGCCTTGCTCAAATCAGCATGGAAAACTCAAAAGGAAAAGTTTTAGTCGGGGGAGTGAAAAGCAATGTAATGAGTTTGAGATAACAACAGGAGTTAGGCAAGGAAATGCCCTGTCCGCTGTTTTTCGGCAGAAGTACAATTGACCATATATTCATAATGAGGCAAACCTTAGAAAAATGTTCCGAGTTTGACATTGACTTGCACACTTTATTTATTGATTAGGCCTATAGTCAGGCCTTTGATAGCATAAACAGAGAAAGACTCAAACTGATGCTATTAAAGATGGGTGTCCCAAAGAAAATCGTAAGCCTTGCTCAAATCAGCATGGAAAACTCAAAAGGAAAAGTTTTAGTCGGGGGAGTGAAAAGCAATGTAATGAGTTTGAGATAACAACAGGAGTTAGGCAAGGAAATGCCCTGTCCGCTGTTTTGTTTAACCTGACTTTGCATTCAGCTATTTGTGAAGTAGGTATTGAAGGAAGTGTTTTTCATAGGATGAGACTATTTGGAGCATATGCGGATGACATTGTCATCTCAGCTAGAAAAATAAATGTGCTGAAGGAGACATTTGTGAAACTAAATGAAGATACCTAAAAGGTGGGACTGTGCATAAACGAAGGTAGGCCTAAAACAAAATATTTAAAAATATCACGGTCAGAAGAGAGGCGAAGAGCATGCCCATTGGAAATATGAAATTTCAAAATGTAACAGAGTTGACATATCTTGGGTCATCCATAAATAATGAAAACAAAATAAGCAGTGAAATCCAAAACCGGATAATGAGTGGTACCAGGGTCTATTTTGCTCACCAGAAATTTCTAAAATCTAGGTTGTTAAGCAGACAAAATAAATGAAATTTGTATAAAACCTTAATTAGACCTGTTGTAACCTATGCGGCAGAAACATGGACATTGCTAAGCTCCGATGCTAATGCCCTAAGAGTTTTTGAAAGAAGAATATTAAGACAAATCTTTGGTGCGGTAAAAGAAGGGGAGCAAAAGAGAATAAGAAATAATAAGGAGCTGGATGATCTAATCCATGGAGAGGATGATGATAAAATCAATGAGGCTAAGATGGTTAGGTCATGTAGTGAGAATGGGTAATGAAAGAATGCCTCTAAAATTACTGGATGGTCAAATCTACAGAACAGGAAAGAGAGGCCGTCCAAGGAGAAGATGGCTGCAGGATGTTGAGAATTCCGAGAATTGGGAATTGGAGACAGAGAGCAAGAAATAGATAAGATTGGAGACAAATTGTGATGGAGGCCAAGGCTCATCGTGGGCTGTAGGGCCAGAGGGTAAGGTAAGGTATCTACAATATTAAAACGAAACAGGGTTTTTTTATTTCACGGCTCTGAATCAACCACATGACGGATTTTAATGATTTTTGTGTTGAAAGAAAAATAATTTTGAGAACTAGGGAATGTCAAAGCCATAATTTTAGTTTAGGGTTTCAGTTTTTTAGAAATTAAGTTTTAATTTTTAAAAAGTCTAGCAGCCGACGCTAGCAATTTAAAGTATTTTCAATGCTGGTTTAACTAACAGCTGGTTTATAACTGTCATTGAAATGTTTACGAGTTGTTTGTTTACAAAAATATTGTTCGTTGGTGTTTGCTTACATACTATTTCACTTTAAAATGTAGGTCGTTTTCCTTACCGTGAAGGATCTGCGTTATCAGGAAATGTGTTATATTGAACTAAACATCTCAAACACTTGCGTTAAATCAAGTTTTGTCGTAAATTCAATCTGTGTAAGTATTTAGTTTATGCATTGCAAATTTCAACTCATATTTGGGAAATATTTTTTCAGCAGTTTATCGCTTAATTGTTTAAGATATAAGTGGTTTACGTGTTGATACTTCTTTTTCTGTATGTTTGAATGTGAGTATGTAGGCATACTAAAATTTTGGTTAGTAATGAAAGCGTCAATCGGTGTAGTAGGTCTCTATAAAACTGTTAAATAAACTGCAGGGTGCAGCAGAAACCAAAGTCGACTCATACCATACCAACCATCCCCGTAGTACTGATGATTCAGAAACTTGGGCACTGACCAAATAACCGAAAAACCTTAATGATGGGTTAGATAATAAAGTGCAGAGAAAATATACAGACCAGTTCAAGGTAACGGCCCGGAGGTCGAAATAAAAAAGAACAGAGAGCTAAGAGAAATGTGTTAACACCCAAATACAGGGGTGCTTTACAGAAGTAATAGGCTTGGATGGGCAGGCTGTGCATAAACTTTTAAAAAGTATATTCCAAGGAGTAACACACGATAGACGGGAAATATCAAGTTATGAAATGCATCCTCAGACTGGGATCTAAATTTTGAAGAGGCAGGTGATAGAAGAGAATCCTCATAAAAGTTTCAGTGGTCACGGAGGTAAGATAAGGTACGGTAAGTACATAAATAGTACAGTATGCAATTGGAGGTGGCATGTAGCTACTCTACTCAAAACCAGTGTGAATCGGTCGCCAATCTCACTTCAAGATTTTTCAAATCGACACAAATGCTGTTTTATGGTAAAATTATCGGATTTAAAATACAAATCGCCATATTTTAGGTCTATATTCGAATGGAATAAATAGGTGGTCACGTTACATTTGTTTATAAGGTGATCTTCCCCATTAGAACTGCCAGAATTTGTGTCTATGCGTGTAAACTAGTTGTTCTGAAATTATTCTGTTTTAGTTGACAACTTGATTACCGTACGTAGGACGGGCTACCAGCTCGTTATTATTTATTATGGTTGTAACTAGACGTCTGTATAGTCCGTGGCTTGGTAATCAAATAACAGTATTTATATAGGATAGGCTACTGTTATCAACATTTGAAATTACCGAATTATTTCCAAATTACTGTTTCACAAAATGCAGATTCCATTTTCAGCCGAACCATTAAAATGAGGATTTGCCGAACAATTATTAATATTACAGAATAGTGTTTAATGATATACAACTTTTCCCATTTCATAAATTATATGTTAGTTTTGCTATGGTCAAAGGTCCAAATCCAAATGTTCTTTTCTTTTGGTCTGTACTGTATATAGTAATTTGCTAGAATCATTGTCTTTATATAAAGTCAATGCTAGAATACTCTAGATGGTTTGTTAAGACCATAAGCAAGCATTTTTTAAATCGTTTCCCTGTTTAACCAACTATTCCAAAAAGTAAAAAATAACATGGTGCAACACAAATAAACAACCGATTACCTACCTATAACCTACACTTTACTTTCCTAATTTAACCTTACTTCAAAACACTTAGCCTAATGTAGTCACGAATACTCATAAACCCCGACCTACCTTCCCCACATGCCTAAATTGGATCAGTGTTCAATCTGCGTTTTATTAATAAGTGTAATAACTTACTGTACCGTCGATGTAGTTCAACTTATAACCTGTGAGGTATTATCGGATTAAATATCGATTTCGATGCAGTTCGATATATCGCTTACTAAATCCTTATTTCTAATCAGCTGGCAACACAAATAGGTGCCCAAGAAAGTAGTCACCGGTCCATATAACTCCGCTCCTTGTTTCCTGACGTGCGATATGCTCCGCGCATTAAGCAAGTAGTTCCGTATATTTTCGCAATTTGCAGTGAATTCCGCGCCTTAAAAAATGTTTTAACGGTATTTTCATGTTTATTAAGATTGTAGGAATGGTTTCAAAGTTTAAAAGAAAAGTCTAGAAAGTTCAGAAATACCTTATGATTCTCTTTTTTTACATTTTTCTTCTTAATTCATAAAACTGTCATGGCTACTTTAGTCCCATAAGCCTAATGTAAAAAATTGGAAATTTTAAGTTGGTTTTAAATTGCATTAGCATTATCTAATTTAAATTTGTTTGTTTACCAACGATCTCACTATTAGTCTAAGTAATCTTGTTAAGTTTGGCAGAAATGTGTTCAGCTGTTATTGAGTGATGGTGTTATATTGTTTTCAATTAAGTTGATCCCAAAGAGCTTCGCTCAATAAGCCTAGGCCTACGTAGCTTCTTCCCAATGGATGAAAATGTAATAAAAAATTATGCTGAATTCTGATGAGAAAGAAACATGAAAGAAGTCATATATAAACTATTTTAGTCAGACTAATCCATACCTGTTCAGGCAGGTCTTCAGTGAAACAGTCCGAAGAAAAGTTGTCTTGATCATGTTCTTGAGCAGTCAATGATAGATGCAAATATTTGAATAGCTTTTCATAAATCTTTTTTTGCTCCTCTAATGTACACTTTCCCTGTGAAAATTTTATTTCCAAATCCATCAAATGTTAAAATTTCCAACAACAAATTTTAATTACTCGTAGCTTAAAATAATAGAAAAAATTCTACTCACAACAACTAACTTAACACGTTGACCGCGCGTGCCGACTTTAGTCGGCGTCGCCAGCGCTCCCAGGTGGCGCGCGCCGACTAAAGTCGGCACCAGACCAACAGAAATATATTGAGTCAGTGTGAGCTTAGCCTCAGACGGAGACGTTATAATTGTTGCTAGCCTACGAGCTTAGAATGCGAGCTTTACTTTGGTGTAGGTTGGTACTAAAATTTCCCGTAAAGTCCTGTCTGGCAATGCTTTTGTCCCGGTTTCGGGGATTTTTTCTCTTCAACCCACATTACAAAGACACTGGATACGGATCCGTGCAGTGCTGCTACCTTTGGGTGTTTCAGTGAACTACATCCACTCTCGGGGTAACGCAGCACAGTCACCACTGCTCTTTTGAGATTCGTCAGACTGAAATATTTGAATGCCAATTGCGTTCGCTGATTCGGTTGCGCGCCGGGGCTCCGCCCGCCACTGGGGAGCGCCTGTAAAGTCGGCGCGCGCAGTCAACGTGTTAACAATATTAAATATTTAAAGAATGATAATAGTTTGTATAGGCTACCAATTTCAAGGCGCTGCCAGAAAATTTTACAGGGGGCGGGAGCAACTGGACTTACTCCTGGGGTCTGCAGATCTACAGAATTCTTTAGTCGGGCTGGGCCAACAGAAAGTCCAGGAAATCTTTTGGATGATACAAAATTTCCGGACCAAGCTCAGGTCGGGTCATTTCTAATTGTTGCATGCGTGCGGCACTATTTTCAAGCCGAGCTTTAAGTCTCCTGATCACAGAAAGCTTCCAAGAAGGTTGTGTGATATTTGGCTGCGAGCCCAGTTAATTTTCACAATTTTAGCCTACTGCGAACGAATGTGAAAATAAACTTTTGAATGGTAGAGGGGGAGGCAACGGCATCCTCCTGCCCCTCTGTGGTGGTGTCCATTACTAGTTTATAAATTATGTTTTTAGGAAAAAGCATTTAGCTTGGATTAAATAAATATATAGGATGGAGAGGACACAGCTAACTCACCTGATGTGTAACTAAATAATTATGTGTTCTTTGACTCGTCTGCAACCTTTCATTAGGTGAGTTAGCTGTGTCCTCTCCATCCTATATATTTATTTAATCCTAGTTTATAAATTAGTAATAATTTTACTAATTGTATTTAAACCTTTCTATTTTCTATCACATATGGTGTCTATAGGAAACATGAAATAATAAAATGTTAATCACAATATCAGATGATAATACAGTATGTATAGGCCTATATCAAGTTATTTATTTAGTTAAAACGAGGTAGGCCTATCACTTTCATAACTCTGGTGATAATCAGAAACAGTAATTAGCCTGGGTAAAACCCTATTAGAAACATAAGTTTTATAGAACTTAGTAACTCAGCATATTTTATGGGCTCAATGCCTTGAGCCAAAACTACCATTGGTAGAACAGCTCCATGTTGGCTCTTATCACTGGCTGGGCGCGATTTTCTGCACATGTCTTGCAATTTTCTACTAGTTCTTTGATTTGTTGAGAAAGACGAGGCCACCACACAGTCAATTTTGCAAAAGATCTACATTTTGTTATGCCTTGATGTCCTTCATGAATACTTCTTAGTACATTAGCTCTTAGAGAATTTGGTATTATAATACGACTTCCAAAGAGAAGTATACCATTTTGCTCACTTATATCTTCTCTATGATACCAGTAGGGCAATACATCCTCTGGAATCTTAGATTTTTCTGGCCAACCTTTCACACAATACTGTGACACATGTTTTAGAGTTTCATCTTTCATAGTTTTTTTGATTTATTTCTCGCAACCTTTCATCCGAAACTGATGGTAGAGTAGTGTCAATGTTTTGTATATAAGCAAGGATTTCCTCTGTAAGTTCCCATTCCTCTTCAGAGTTCTCTGTGTCTCGAGACAGTGAATCAGCCAAAATCAACTGTTTACCGGGCGTGTAAGTAATGTCATACGTATATCTCATCAGTCGGAGTCGTATTCTCTGAAGCCTGGGAGTAATATTGTCCAAGTCTTTTATCTTGAATATGGAGAGCAAGGGCTTATGGTCTGTCTCAATATGCAAATCCAACCCTAAAATGAGGTGTTCAAACCGTTCACACCCCTAAGCAATCGCTAGAGCTTCTTTTTCTATTTGAGCCCAATTGCGTTCGGCTGATGACAAACTTCTCGAAGCATAGGCCACCGGACGTTTAGTTCCATCTTCTTGAAGTTGAAGTAGTGCAACTCCAATACCGTATGACGAGGAATCCGCTGAGAGGAAGGTTTCTTTAGAAATGCTGTATAAAGCGAGACACGGTTCGGACATCAATGACAGTTTAATCTTTTCCTAAGCTTGGTCTTGATCAGGCCCCCAAACAAATTCTGTATTTCTTTGCAGTAAAGCATGTAGTGGATGAACTATGGTCGACAAACTACGAATAAACTTGGCTACGTAATTGACAACACCTAGAATTCTCCTTAGTTCTTTAACATTAGTTGGCGTCTTTTTTGGATAGCCTCAACACGAGAGGGATCTGGCTTAATACCATTTTTAGTTACAAGGTGGCCTAGTAAACTGATACTGTCATGCCTGAACACACATTTTGATCTATTAAGTGTCCAGCCCTTTTCCTGGAGCCTACACAAAACACGATGTAAATTTTTGTCATGTTCTTCCATATCTTTCCCGTATATAGTTATGTCATCGAAATGGCAAACAACACCTTGAAGGCCTTCAAGTGATTCAGACATTTGACGCTGGAATACTTCTGAACCAGTGGAAATCCCGAAAGGAAGTCATAAAAATCTGAACCTTCCAAAAGGTGTGATGAAAGTAGTCAAATATGAAGCTTCTTCTGTTATGGGTATTTGCCAATAACCCGAGCTAGCATCTAGTTTCGAGAACACCTTAGCACCATCTAATTGTCCCAGAGTGTAGTCTACAGAGGGCACAGGATATAGTTCTCGTTTAACACTCTCATTAAGTTTAGTGAAATCTACGCAAAGTCTTATTGAATTGTCCTTTTTAGGGACAATGACAAGAGGTGAACACCACTAACACCAGTCAGTCGGAGTGTCTACTCTCACGATAACACCTTTATCCAACATTTTGCGAATTGTTGATAATTTATTTTTCTCTATTGTTTAGGTGAAGTGGTAGAACATTATGGCTATGGTGGATGTGTAATACAGTAGACCCCCTCTTAACCGACTCTAATGGGCCGGACCTAGGTCGGATAACGCAAAAGGTCGGATAAAACGGGCAATCCCTAAAATCATAACATGATGAAGTGCTATTCATTTGGAATTATATAATCATTATTTTGAAGTCATACTAGCATTATTTATAAAATAAACTACTCTTATCTCCTTTTTCATATTGGTAGAAAAGTCACAAATAAACACAAAACACGGTTAAGTCAAATAGGCCTACTTTCAGTGGAATATATTATAATACTAGGCAAGAGTCAATAAAATTCCTATTTTAATAACTTTAGTACTGCAATGTATTAATTGATGTTTTCCAAATACATTGTAATACAGTACAGAACCTTTTGTTGACATTAGATACAAGCGACCATTTTGTTACAAGACAGGACGTTTATTTATAGAAAGCTCACTGGAGTCTCGAGGCACAAAAACTATCTTGACCTTGGATTGGTTAACCCCCCATCCCTACAAGTTGCGTTGTTTGTTTACTCCGGCGATAAGATAATCAGTTCTCAAAATCGTGACGCACTTTATGATGTTATAAATTTGCCGCGCAGATAAGTTTAACAAATCAGATCAGATGTGCTCGAATACAGATATAGCTACGAACGATGATGACAAACTGACAATAGGCTATGCTATATTTTTTGTGATCAACAAAAAATAACTTATTGTTAGTCATATCCTGTGGAGATAAGCGTATGGTTCAGTTCTCATCGCCCAGCGTGGAAGCGGAAATGCCGAGATTCCTAGAAAGCGGCGGTTAAACCGAGTTGCTCTCAAAGCAAGGTCGGTTAAAACAAACTGCATTATTTTACGATCGAAGACGGATAATCCGAGTATCGGTTAATACGAGGTCTGTTAAGAGGGGGTCTACTGTACTATTATAGAATACTGTAAATGTAAAAAAACAAATTTGATCGCAAAGCTTGAGTATAACTACAATAAGCTTTTTATACTTATATTCCAACCCTGTACGAAGGACGGGTACTCTGCTAGTAAATAGAATATAATCAATAAACAAACAACAATATATATAAATAATCCTTTTTTTATTAAATTCATTTGAATTCTCAAAATTTTGTTTTAAGTTTTAAGCAATAAATACCTCAAAGGTACATAGAGTAGGCCTACCGTGGTATCAACTTGGTTAGGTAACTTACAATATTTAATATTTTGATGAAGTTTATTAATAAATAAATATAGGCTAATATATTATTATTTAGTTACCTTTCTGTGTTACAAAAATGCTTTAAACTGATTAATTTTAGTTTTTAACAAAGTGAACATACTTGAAATCTTATGTTTTAGTATATCTTTTAATAAGCTAAAGAAAAATATATAAAAATAATTTTATAAAATGAAGCAATAAAAAAGCCACAAGTTTTATTGGTTATTCAGATAGAACATTTTGTGTAGATTAAATTAAAAGAATATATATATTTGATTATCATTCTGCCTTTTGGAGATATAATTTTTTTCGAAAAACCATTTTCGCCCCCCAAAAAAATAATTGCAAAAATTCATTTTATTTTTTTATTTAATAATTGAATGTAGCTAGAGTAATGCCATATTTTTCCCTATATGCAGCATAGTTAACTTGATAATACTGATTTTTTTCATAAGATTTAAACGATAAATGCCTAAGTTACAGCTTTTTAAAATTTTACATTATTCGCCGTTCTAAGTCTCGGAGGGAGCGAAAACGTCCATTTTTCCAAAAGTTTAAAATGCTATAAATCATAAACCGTTTGAGATAAAGAGTTGAAATTTGGAATATTTTAATATCTTAGTAGGAAGATCATAACCTCCAAGTTTCATCAAAATCTGAGAAGGTGGGTGACATGGCCTGGATGATTTGAAGTGGAATGACCCACGGCTGACCAATGTACCAGTTAGTCATGTCCTCCAGCCAGAAAACTGATTTTAAAACTAAAAAAAAAATCATGTATAGACGGTCTCAAATTTTTAAATTAAAATAGACAGTAGGCTAAATAACTTTAAAAAGTGTTGTTGCAATATTACAAAATAAACTAATGATTTCCTTGTAGACTATGAGAAAAACTTACCTGAACAAAATCGTAACGATTTCCATCTGTAAGGCCAAGTTCTGCAAGTCTGTGAGCAAGGTCTGAAACAGCAATAAAAGTTTCAGTTCCAGTTCTCTAATTAAGGAAATAGCACATTTCCATTCAACTGAGCTTGACAAAAATCATTGATTTTTAATCTATTAAAAGCTGATCCAAAAAAAGAAGCTGTTTAGCTCAATAGGAGCACATAATGTAGCCTAAGTATTGTATTGGTAAGGTATCATTTTATTGTTCAACCATTGAATTTCAAATAAAATTGTAAAACCATGCTAGGCCTATAGGCTAAAAACTTTATAAAGAGGGTTAACCCTAGATGGGTATCGCACATAAGTTCGATGTAGGATGAGTTCTTTTTAGCGTCTCACCCCCCCAACAGATGCTACCCTCCTTCCAGCAGTCATTTACCTTGTGAATGCTGCCTTGGTTGGGTCGTAGTGTGTTTCTTTATGCCCTTGCTAGTATGTTTCTAGGAACGCATAAGTAATACTTACGTATCAATACCCTGTGTGTGTAGTAAAATGGCCGGCTTTTGTATAGTAAAATGGTCAGCTTGTGTAAAGTAAAATGGCCGGCTTGTCATAATAAAACGTTCGGCAGGACATCAAATTTACGTAATGAAGCGTCACACTGTATGACGATACCTTACTATACAATCCCTATGCACGTCAAATTTACGAATTGATACCATTAGCATCATGCTGTATGACGATGTCTTTCTAGGGTTAATATACTATAATGATGTAAGATTATTTTCAGTGTGGTGAAAAGTATAGTAGTATAGTTCACTAGTCATCACAACTCACAGACCTATTCCATTTATTGATTGTCATTTCTGTACTTGTCTTCATGTCACTCGTAAACCACTATCTTGCACAAAAAGGGTTACATTCAGGCACCAATAGTGAAATGTAGGCTACTTACTTATAGCTTACAGTAGGCATAGGCTACTTACAATCACCTGTTATTTCGGCTGCACTTTACTTTAGGTCCTACACTCATTCCATTGAAAATATCGATTGATTATTTCATTCGATATAGGCCTATCATTTGGTTAGTTAGGTTAAGGTTCTTAACCTAACAATATATTGAATGAAACAATCGAACAATCAATATTTTCATTCGAATCAGTGTAGGACCTTAAGTAAAGTGCAGCCTGATTAAATGTAGACCTTTAGGCCTACTTTTATTGATTAGGCCTACATTATAAATTAATTTACTTCCAAACAAACAAGTGATCTTAATATGTTCACTATAGTTTGGAAAAATATTATGAATCCTATGAAAGGGTTTTAACTTATTTCCAGTAGACCTTAAATGGGTCATTCCTTGTATTTATGGTGTTTAGTTAAGTTAGACAAGTAAAGTAAGTTAGCCAAAGCGGAATCAAAACTTTGACTCAGGAATAGATTTTTGAAAAAAGTTTCCTCAGAAATACCTAAAAAAGCAGCTTATCTATTGAGAGACTACAATACTTTACATTTCCTTTGAACTTTAGGCCTAAGTTAATTATAGGCTAAGTTAGCCAAGAATAAATAACTTTTACCGTAGTCTAGAGTAAGTCCAATTTGATTAAGAAAATGAGATTTGTAATCTTCTGAAAATAATGATACCAGAACTATAAGAATTCTTTTCCGTTCATCAGGGTTTGAACTTAATCCTTCCATTAGTTCATCTTCTGTTCTTGGAAAATCATCAGTTAACATGCCCCTCTCTTCTAAATGCAAAAGAATCTGGTTGAATAATATCTCCTTCTTCATATTATCTAAAACAAATTATGCTACAACAGAAAGAAATCAGGGAACCCTAGAATGGTGTCTGCAAGAGGCACATCGTGTTTGATCCCTGTCACATAATTAACTTAGCTGATAAAAGTTTAAACATTTGAGTGATTTATACTGCTTCCCTTAGAAGTGTTTGTGATTCTTTTATTCGAATTGCTACTAACATACCAAAGCATACAATAAAACTGATTACAAAAATGAGAGGAACGCTTAAATGTTACCAAGTTAAGAGGAAAAATTCAACAGCTTAGGATTGGATGAAGACTTTTAGCAAAACTTGAACATTTTCTTAACTGGGCGGGCTACCCTACTAGATCTAACCTAATAACTTACTTATTCTCTCGGTGGTTAGAGCACAGTCTAACAATAAATAATTTATAATAATTTAAACCACAATTAATTATTGTGGTTAGGGCCTGATTGATTAACAAATCAACACCTCGGCACCTCGGTTGGTGGGTGGAATAAAGTATTTTGTATTTTAAAAGAATAAAAGTTTTGTTTAGGTTTCATTAATTACAAACAACTTTAATCTAAAAAAAGGCGCGCGAGCCACGATTATCAGTGCTACCACTGCCACTGCCAGTCCAAATCAAGAATAAGTTACTCTTGTGAAATTAACATAGCTTAAATATGTGAACATACTGTATATAGCCATAGATTAAAGGAGTGGACTCACCTCCTCCTTTGGATCACTCCTTTAGATGGCCGTGGTAGACTAATCCTTAAATCTAAAATATAATAGTGCAGTAAAAATAAGCGAAAAATTCCATAAACCTAAAAAAATTTGCACAAGCGGGGAATTCGGTACAGATGTTGATGTTGTGTGTGCCTTCCTTAAGCCGGGTTTACACTATGTAGCAAAAACTGCTATATAACTTTTGCTATATAACATTGCTATATAACTTTTAAGATACAAAAAAGTTACAGACAATTTTGTGATTCAGGTGCCCGTGCTATATGTTATATGTAGCACAACCTCATTTACATTATGTATCGAAAATGTCGAGCCGAAGAGACATTGTTCGAGGCAGCTATCACGGTGATCGGAAGTCAGAAGCGGAAGCGATCCATAATTAAAACGCGAAATAAGACGATAGATAAGAAGATGGTAGATTCATTCAAAAATGTTTTACGTATGACCACAACGCCGGTTGTCCACGGAACAGTTCAATTAAAGTTTATATGTAATAGCATCCCGATCCCACGCACTGTCGCTTTACAGTCTTTCCATTGTAAACAAAGATCCCCGAGCAAAAACGTCCGTACACAGGAGGCTACAACTGTGAACTTTTGTTAACTGTTGACACTAAATGCTACATATAGCAGATGCTAGACGAAAAATATTTGTATAACATTGCTACATATAGCAATGTTAGATGTAGCATGCATTTCTTTTGATCTTTACCGACTCCCGATGGATAGCACAATTTTTGCTATATATAGCAGAATCTGCTACATATAGCAGTGTTATATAGCACTTTTGAAAAGTGACTTTTTCTACTTCTAGCAAATGTTATATAACATTGCTAGATGTTACACAAATCTGCTATATAGCAGGTTTTGCTACATAGTGTAAACCCGGCTTTATGAACATACTAAAAGTTCCCTAAAATTGAAGCTGTGCTACGGCCGCCATATTGGAAAATGGCGGCATATTTCTGTATTTTTGGCTACAGTGACTTTATTGTTATAGATACGGGAATAATCTAAGCTAGTGGTCGTCCAGTGGTCGAAAACTTGACCAAGAACATGTATCGTAGGCTACACGTATTGAGTATTGGATACTGAGGTAGACTTCCCATCTATATGAACCAGCTGTCACAATTTTTTATTATTTAAAAACATGTAGTTGTTTGATCCATTCACCAAAAGTGTCTTAAATTTTGTTTTCTACATTATTTTTTGTTGCTGACATGGTATTGGGTCATAACCGTTGCTATATCTCATTCAAACGGATTGACTTGGTAAAAATCATCGTGTATTCGACAGAAATTTAGATCAGCGCAGTCCGTTGGTGGCTCACATCAACTACGACGAATTTAATTTTTAAAAAACTGGTGACAACTTTAACATGGGGATGGAATGAAAAGGTATAGGCATAGATAAAACCATAGACTAACCAACACAAGTAGACTTCTCATCCCATTGTAAATTTTGAAGCTCGTTTTTCATGTCTAGTTCATGTACGCCACACTAAGCGCTAGTGTCGACGAAATTTTGTTTCCATTATTTTAGGGGTAATTTCTTGATTTGTGCTTTACTGTTTGGTTAAATAACTAGGGGACAATTTATTGTTTATGATTAGATCGTATTATTTGGTAAAACGAGGTTTTAAATTACTGTATTGACGGGAAACAAATTGTAAACAAAACACGACCTCTACATAAACCGTACAGAACTAACAATAAAATTGTCTTCTAAACATACTCCCTTAGTAGATTTCTCATCCTAATGGAACAGCTGAAGACAATTTTATTGTTAGTTCTGTACGGTTTATGTAGAGGTCGTGTTTTGTTTACAATTTTTTTCCCGTCAATACAGTCATTTAAAACCTCGTTTTACCAAATAATACGATCTAATCATGAACAATAACTTGTCCCCTAGTTAAACAGTAAAGCACAAATCAAGAAATTAACCCTAAAATAATAGAAACAAAGTTTCGTCGACACTAGCGCCTTTGTGTCACGTACATGAACTAGACACGAAAGACGTGCTTCAAAATTTACAATGGGATGAGAAGTCTACTTGTGTTGGTTAGTCTATGGTATAGGATTCTCTATTTTCACCCCACCCTGTAAATAAAACATGTGATTGGAATTTCTTCCATTTATTTTGATTTTCTGTTTATATTTCGTTGTTATTTCGTCACCAGCATGGCAACCCATAAAGCCAAAGTAAAATTTTTTAAATTTCAAATTAATTTTTTGTGCTTATATTTGAGCCTTTTAAAGAGATTCTGCACTTCTACAGGAAAATATCTTTCTAAAGGTATGCGTAGATTTTCCCTGCGGGGCACACGAGCTGAGAAAAAAGTTTTAAAGAAACATGCTTGCCTATTAATATATAGATATACAAAATGTAGTCCATATAAAAATACACATTTTTTGTATTTATCATTTTTTTCTCTAAGCCCAAAGCTGTTACCCACGGGCTTCACCCTGTTTGACATCATAAGTAAGTATTAATAAAACCA
Source organism: Macrosteles quadrilineatus (assembly GCF_028750875.1). NCBI lineage: Eukaryota > Metazoa > Arthropoda > Insecta > Hemiptera > Cicadellidae > Macrosteles > Macrosteles quadrilineatus. The sequence continues at coordinate 65,529,229 of NW_026542597.1, forward strand.
TAGACTAACCAACACAAGTAAAAAGACTAACCAACACAAGTAAAAAGACTAACCAACACAAGTAAAAAGACTAACTAAGGGAGTATGTTTGATCTATTATAAAACCATATTGATTGGTTAAGTTAATAATAACCTGAAATACACAAAATACAGTAAAAGAAACAAATAATCACACCTGATTTTAATAAGGTAATAAATAGAAAGAATAACAAAGAGATAAGTACAGCTGAGGTATTTTTAACATTATGAAAAGTTCCCTTTAGAAAGGAATTACGACCTTAAAGGACAATTTATGAAATAATGGATAATTTGGCGCAAGGTTTCTCGTCATGACGAACATTTTAAGTATATGGTTTATGGGGGTGTGACTTGTAGTTTTCGCAAAAGTTCATGGGTACTTTTGGCTTTATATATAGATTTAGTTTTTTTTATTTATCAAAAATAGGTGAAATCCATGGAAATTGACGGTTACTTTTAGGTTTACGACAATTCATCCCATTTATTTAAATATTGTGAAACTATAAAATCTTAAAATTTAACTTTAGGCTATTTTTAATGAGTAAAACAACTCCGCCACAGCCAACCTGTAGACTCAGCAAATTTCCATTTGTCTTATTGGATGTTTTATCAAATGTATATAAATAAAAATTAGGTTAAACATGTATACCTAGGTTTGCTGCTACAAGGTAGTGTGCTTTTTTAGTAAAATATCAATAACTTAGTATAAAATATTAATAAACAAATTTTACAAGTTTGATCATAATCCTATACTCTAATACGAGCAATGTTTGCTTTATGTATGTATGTATGCTTGCACCAAGAGATCTCGAAAACGGCTCCGACGATTTTCTTCAAATGTTGTAAAAAGTTTATTCCTGGCCTAAAAACGAGTTTACTGCAGTTAGAACTGCCAACAAAAATCTAATTACGTAGAAAAATTAAACTGAAAGTCAAATTTTTTTAACATTAGTCTTATGGGTTGCTAAGTAACCATCTTGGTTGAATGAAATAATAAGGAAAAAAACAAAAGACTACATACTTAATCACAAATAACTAAACCATTGGGCTTAAAGAAAGATTATAAATACAAAAGAAAATGTGTACTGTACTTTTAGATGGACTACATTTTGTATATTTATATTTTATTCCCGTATCTCTAACAAAAGTCACATAGCAAAAAATTCAGAAATAGGCCCTATGCCGCCATTTTCCAATATGGCGGACGTAGCACAGCTTCAATTTTAGGGAACTTTTAGTATGTTCAAAAGGAAGGTACACCCAACAACACACTGTACCAAATTCCCCGCTTGTGCTAATTTTTGTTGGGATCAAAACATATTTTTATTGTAGGCCTACTATAACTCAAACTCAGGTTGCTTTACCCCAAATTACCACCATGGTTATAATACAGTACCACTATCCACTTAGTTCTTTTTTTTTATTGTTTTGGACTTCGCAAGGTCGGTAACTGATTTCAAGTTTTATTCATTATTCTGCCTCCTGAAATGTTATTCAAAGTATTACCTAGGTTACGTACAGTTAAACAGTCAAACAGTTCTGAATCCAGTCACTAAAGGACGATGCGCATTTCAGAGCTTTAAAGCCCTATCTTCAGGTCCGTGGATACATTTATTAATTCATCTTGCAGTTTCGTCAAAATTTTTAAACAATAAAAACACATTGAGTCGGGATCTATAGCCGACCGGCACATGTACCTGTATAAATGTTGAATTATGTGTTAGTGTTATGTGTTTTTATTGTTTAAAAATTTTGACGAATCTGCAAGATGAATTAATAAATGTATCCACGGACCTGAAGATAGGGCTATAAAGCTCTGAAATGCGCATCGGCCTTTAGTGACTGGATTCAGAACTGTTTGACTGTATAAGGTACGTAGCCTAGATAATACTTCAAGTTTAAATTGTAAATTGATTTTGAATTTTGTAACTAATTAATTTAATCTATTATATAAGAGGTATTGTCTCCAACCTTTAACAATATGCTATGCTATAATAACAACATATGCATATATACACTAAAGTACAATTATTCCCGATAACGTTTTGTTAGCTAATCCTAAGTGATCACGAACCTTGTGACTTAAACGATGGATTAATCTTTTGCAAGCACTGTAGTTTTTAATTATTGTAATTGAAATAAAATCATTATATCATTATATTTCCGTACAAGTTACATGAACCATGCCAAATGGTGTAGTCTAGAATAAAAACATATTTAATTTTTATTTAAAGCCTCATGTTAAAAGAGAGTTGAATACAGTTTCAAATTACACACATTAAAAAGACTATACAACTTTTCTTATGATTGGACCGGCATCCTTCTGAACTTAGGCAAACACAATCTTCAATAGCTACCTTGTTAGTCATTATGACTCACTTTAACACAAGTACAGTGTACCTAAATACAGTGGCGTAAATAACACCCCACAATCCTCGCATTCTGTGGGAGAGGGGGGCGCCGAGGTCCAACTGTCACCACTCACCGTAATCGTGAAAAAGTTGACGTTGTTTTTGTGACCGTGGGAGACAACGATGTCTTCAATTTCAAGACCGAAGAATATTTAATGATTTTGACGCAATCGCAAAAAAGGTGGCGTCGTTTCCGTGACCACTTGAGACGAAGATGATGCATGCATGACCGAAAAAGATATTCTGGATGTTGGCACAATCACGGAAAAGGGGGTTGTTTCTGTGACTCCGGGAAACGATGATATCTTCAAGACCGCGGATGCTGTAAAAGTGGTGATATTTTCGTGGGGGGGGGGGGGTCGCGAGTGCCATCCACATGTACTGTGGTGGGGTGCCGCTCAATTTAGACCTACTTGCACCACTGAGTAAATTATCATAATGGATTTAGCATGTTGTTTTGCTGATTTTAGCACATTCATTTGCAGTTCTGGACAGAGTGATTACAAGTCCCAGCTGTTCTATGTATACTCTGTGTTGTTCCTGGTGGGGCGGACGACGGCTGTGGTGATCCTTGCTGCTGCTATCCATGATGAGAGTAGACTTGTGGCTCCAGAGCTGTTCCTATGTCCTCCAGAAAGCTACTGCACCGAGGTACCAAAAATAATGATGTAAAAGCAATAATGCCAAAACCATGTTGTACACTTGTAATATATATTTACCTAACCCGCCATGTTAAAATTCCCTATCCCAAGCGTGATGTATAAAACTTCTTTAATTCTCGAGTGATGTAAAGTTGAAAAAAACTCCCTCGGTGAGGTAACGAAACCCCCATTTAAATAGTATTGAGTGCTTAACTTATAAAATATACCTCTATGGAGCCAACGACGTTCAACGCTAGAAATCAGCTGTGCGCTTGAATTTTATTTTTTTATGTTTTCGTTTTGAAGAATTTTCCTAACCTAGTTTTTGTTTGTAAATGAACGTTACTGTTAGAAGATGAGTGAAATGGATAATGAAAAATATTGTTCGTAACCTCATGTATATTGTCGGGTCAGGTAAAATAAAAAAAATAAGGGGAGATATGCACTTTTTCGACAAAAAATTTAATTTTTTTTTATTTGCTAAAAATATTCTGCATTTATTGTGATTCAGAAAATATATACATGTTTATAGTTTCCACTTCGGAAAATAAAATTATATTAAAATATATAAAATGTTGCAAGCCGTCTGCGCCCACCGTGAGGGAGGCTCACAGATGTACTTTGTTACATAACACCATTTGTTTGTTGCTATGTTAGCGAATTTCCCTATAGGGAAGTAGCTATTACCGTAGGTGGCACGGTAAGACCTAGACCCGGGACCGATTTACTTTTTCATTATTATGTCCCCAGAAGCCAAAAACACTATTCGTTCAAATTTTTATATATGTATATATATATATAGACTTATATATATATATATATAAGTAGATATATTCATGTCACTTCTGGGCCAAAAAAGGAGCCACTCAAAAATTAAATGAATTTTCCTATTTTTTTATACAATATGCTATATTTTTTACCCTTTTAGGTCAATTTCTAACATTTTCATATTTTTCTAGAAAAAGTATACAATTTTGATGAAATTTTCATGAATATGTCTATATTTTACATAAAATTGACTACAAACTGAAATGTTTTTAAAAACAAGTAAAATTTTAAAATTTAGTTTTTATACAAATTTAACTAAAACAGTTTCTTTATCTTTGAATGTTTTAATTTCAGTAATAATTAAGTTTAAATCTTTTTTATTTAATTCTTTAATTGTTTTTTCATCAAATATATTAATAAATCTATGAGGTAAATGAACTTTACATTTTTCTAATTCAACAATAATTGTTGGTCCATATTTATCTTTAACTTTTTCAAATTTTTCTATTTTATATTTTGTATTCAATTCTAAACTTTTTATTGGTTTATATTCTTTGAATTTACATTCTCCAATATTATTAATCTCTTCTAATAGATCCATTTATTACAAAAAATAATTATAGAAATTTTAATAATTGAAATATATGAAAAGAATTTTAAATATCACACAACAGTTTGTTAGAACTGTTGTGTGATATTTAAAATTCTTTTTTTTTAAATAATATCTGATGTATCACTTATGTTATCAGAAAAACCATTATGTTAATTTATTATGCATGGATCATTTAAAGTTGATAGATGTTTTAAGAATTTTAAAAAAATATCATCAAATTCTGGTTTTATATAAAAATTCAATTCTAAAAGTTTAAAAATCATTGGTAATAGTTTTTTAAATGATATATTTCTTTTTGTAAAACTGAAATATGCATTAAAAATTACTGTAATATTTCTTTTATCTTCAAAATTTAATTCAAAATCAATATTGAATATTTTGTTTAAGAATTGATAGTAAAATATCCAGTTTGTATAATTTCTTTGTTTTAAGAATAATTTTATATTTTTAGGTGTTATTTCAAAACTATTGTCTAAAATACATAATGTATAGATTTCATTGATTAATTGTTGTGTGCGATATGGTTGAAAATGATTAAATTCTCTTAAAATATTTATAAGATGTTTGTTCTTATTCTTTCGTTTATTAATCTTTTTTTCAGAACTAGTTTTTTTACATATATTACATCCTATATAATTTTTAATAATTGTAAAGTTATTAAAATTACGACATCTATAACATATATCCATTTATATATAAAATGTTTATATCTAAATGGAAGAACTTATTCAGTGTCATAAATGTAAGAAGAAAACTAAAAATATTAATCCAGAAATTGTTGAAATGAAGAATGGTTTGTTTAGAATTGCTACTAAATGTTCAATTTGTAAAACAAATAAAAGTAAAATAATTAAAAAGGAAATTAAACCAATAATAAAAAAAGAATTAAATAAAAAAGATCAAATAATTGAAGCTAAAGAAATTCATGCTCTAATAAGAAAAAAATTTCGAAAAAGAAAAATAGTTACATTAGGTATTGATGATTTATGGGCAGCTGATTTAATCATTATGAAAAATTATGAAAAAGAAAATGATGGTTATAAATACATGTTGAATGTTATTGATACATTTTCTAAATATGTTTGGTCAAAACCATTGAAGAAAAAAGATGGAAAACATGTATCTATAGCATTTGAACAAATAATTAAAGATTCAATAAAAATTGGCCATAAACCACCAAACTTATTACATACAGACAAAGGATTAGAATTTGTAAATAAAGAATTTAATGGAATTTTAAAGAAATATAATATTAAAATGTATCATACAGAAAATGAAGAAAAATCAAGTATTATTGAAAGATATAATAGGACTCAAAATGAAAAAATGAAAGTTTTATTTGAAATTAATAAAAATTTTAGATGGATTGATATTCTTAAAGAAATAGTTAAAGAATATAATCATTCATATCATTCAACAATTAAAATGAAACCAATTGAGGTAAATAAAGAAAATGAAAATGATTTATTAAATACAGTTTTTAAATATATCCCACCAAAAATAATTACAAAATCTAAATTTAAAATAAATGATAGAGTTAGAATAGGAAACAAAAAATCAACTTTTTCAAATAAATATAAAAACAATTGGTCAAGAGAAATATTTGTTGTTTCCAGAATTAATAATACAAATCCTGTTACATATAGTATTAAAGACTTGAATGATGAAGATATACTTGGTAGTTTTTATGATTACGAATTGAAGAAAACTAATTTGTAAAATTTTATACTATATAAATGGAGAAGGAATGTTCAAAGTGTAAACAATTAAAAAATATTAATAATTTTTATAAAAATAAAAAATATAAAGATGGATTACTTTCATATTGTAAAGAATGTGATTTAATTTATAGAAAAAAGTTATATGATAATATTATAGTAGAAGAAAAAAGTGAAAAAGTATGTTTGAATTGTAAGGAAACAAAAGATATGGAAAATTTTCATAAACATTATTATAGTAAAGATAAAAAATTTGCAATTTGTATTGAATGTGTTAGAAAAATGATGAGAGTCACAACCCATTGTGAATGTGGTAGAGATTTAAAATGGCTTAGTTATCTTCAAAAACATTTACAAACTAAAATTCATAATAAAAACATAAATAAATTAGAAAATTCATAAAAATAATATTAATTTTTGAAAGTATTATTTAAAAAAATTACTGGTTTTAAAAAAGTTTAAGTTTTATTTAAAATGTTTTATAATTTTTAAATTAACACATAAATATTTATCTTAATATTTATATTTTACAACAATAATTTTTTCAAATAAAATTATTCTTAATAAATCGTGCACATTTTTCTTCTAATAAATGGAGCGTACAAATAAAAATATATTATGCCCTTATTGTAATAAGAATATATTATCTAAAAATTATAATAGACATTATAATTCAAAGAAACATTTTGAAAATAAAACTAAATATGAAACTGAAGTTAATAACTTAAAACTTTGGTGTAAACAAAATAAAATAGTTGATTATCAAAACGAAAATTTAGATCAATTAAAAGAATTAAAGAAGTCATATGATCCAACAAATTATTCACTATTTAACAGTGAAAAATTAAAAGAAATTGCTAACAAATTATCTGTTAGAAATGTTGACAATTTAAATAGAGATGAACTAATTAAAAGATTAAATAATATCAAACAAAATCCTAATAATCTAAAATATAGATCATTACAATTTATTCAAAATCTATCAATTAAAAATGGTATTAAAATAAAAGATAAAACTAGAAAAGAATTGATTGGATTATTAACTGATCATTTAAAAAATAAACCAATTCCAAAGGAAAATGTAATAAATATTCAGGAAGTGTCATCATTAAAAGGTTATTTTCAAGAGTATTATTTAACAAATTCAAATGATGATTTAGATATATCTGAATATTTAGAATCACAAAGAAATGAAATTAAAAAATTGATTGAAAAACAAGAATTTAAAAATAAAAGAGGTCAGTTATCATTATCTTGTGAATATGAAAGACAATTAGTAAATGGTGATAGTCAAAAAACCCAAATGTATTATCCTTTAAGAAGTTCAGATATATTAAACACTGATGAATTTATTGATGATCAATTTAAAAAATTAATATTAAGAGAAAATTTAAATCAACCATCAAAAGGATCTGGTTGGTCATTAAAAAGATGTTTAGATTTAAATTTAAAACTAAGTAAACATAATTCATTAAATGGTGGTTCATATGTTGAATTACCAATTGAAATAAAAAATAAAAAGTGTTGTATAAATTTCAAAAATAAAGATGAATATTGTTTTATTTATGCAATTAGATGTGCTATTGATAAATATGAAGATAAAAAGTTTGATCATCCACATAGAGTAAAACAATATAAAAATTACTTGAATGATGAAATTTTTAAAGAATTTGATTATCCAATGAGTTTAAAAGATATAAAATTATTTGAAAAAAGATCATTTGATTCTAAATATAATTATCCATCCATGTCAATTAATGGATACAGATTTGATGAAGATAAAAAGATTGTTCCATTACAAATATCTGAAAATTACAATGCGAGATTAGATATTGATCTATTGTATATAAAAAATGATAATAATTCACATTATGTTTTGATAACAGATTTAAGTAAATTTGTTTCTACTCAATTAACAAAAAGTAACAGACATAAGAAATTCATTTGTAGAAGATGTTTAACACATTTTTACAAAAACAAAGATTTAAGTGAACATTTAATAATTTGTAAATCTCTTGAACCTTGTCGACCAATTTTGCCATTTCCTGGTGAAACTGTTAAATTTGAAAATTATTGTAAAAAACTTGAACATCCTTTTGTAATTTATATGGATTTTGAAAGCATTCTGAAAAAGATTAATACTTGTGAAAATAATCCAAACCACTCATATACAAATAAAATTCAGAAACATATACCTTATGGATTCACAATTTATTTAGTTTCTAGAGTGACTAATAAAATATATAAACCAATTTGTTATAGAGCAAAAACAGATGAAGAAATGAAAAATGTACCAAATAAATTATTTGAATACTTAGATGAGATTTCAAAGTATATAGCTAAAAAATATAATTCGAAAAACAAAAAGCCTACGAGTTTAACTAAAAATGAAGAAATTGAATATCATAAAGCAAGTGTTTGTCATATTTGTGAAACTAGTGGTTTTGATAATGACACAAGACGAAAGGTAAGAGATCACTGTCATTTAACAGGAAAATTTAGAGGTGCAGCACATTCAAGTTGTAATTTAAATCTAAAATTTCCACAAAATATACCTGTGTTTTGTCATAATAGTTCAAACTATGATACACATTTGTTTATCAAAGAATTTGCTAAAAAATATGGTAAAATTGATTTAATAGCAAATACTGATGAAAAATATATAAATTATTCAGTAAATTCAGGATATGGTTATGAATTTGAAGATGATAAACCTAGAAAATTTGTAAAATTCTCATTTGTAGATACGTTTAGATATGGCCTCATCAATTGATAAGTTAGCTAAAAATCTGAAAGAATTTAAACACTTGACTAAATTTATAAAAAACATTGATATAATTGAAAAAGATGATGAAACATTTGAAATATTATCTTCTAAAGGTATATTTCCTTATGAGTTTATAGATGATATTGAAAAATTAAATTATGATAAAATATTAGATAAAGCACAGTTTTATAGTTCTTTAACTGATGAAAATATTAGTGATGATGATTATAAATACTATCTAAAAGTTTGGAATAAATTAAAAGTTAAAACATTAGGAAATTATTCTGATTTATACAATATTCAAGATGTGATGCTATTAGCTGATATATTTGAAAATTTTAGATCAGTTTGTTTAAAGAACTATCAATTAGATCCTGCACATTATTTAACATCACCATCATTAGCATGGGACTCTATGTTAAAATTAACAAAAATAGAATTAGAATTAATAAGTGATTATGATATGTATTTGATGATTGAAAAAGGTATAAGAGGTGGAATTTCTCAATGTGTTACAAGGTATTGTAAAGCAAATAACAAATATACCAAAAATTATGATCCTAATAAACCTGAAAATTACATGTTATATGTAGATGCAAACAATTTATATGGATGGGCCTTAAGTCAAAAACTACCATATAAAGATATTAAATGGATGAATCCAAATGTATATACAACTGATGAATGGAAAGAAACTATATTAGAATTAGATGAAAATGCTGATTATGGTTATATTTTAGATGTTGATTTAGAATATCCAAAGGAATTACATGATAATCACAAGGATTTACCATTAGCTCCTGAACATTATAATAATAAGCTTTGTACTACATTATTTAATAAAAAAGACTATGTGGTTCATTCAAGAAACTTAAAATATTACTTAAAAAAAGGATTAAAATTAAAAAGAGTCAATAGAGTGATTGCATTTGATCAAGACAATTATATGAAAAAATATATTCAATTGAATACAAAATTAAGAGCTCAATCAAAGTCAGATTTTGAAAAAGACTTCTTCAAATTAATGAATAATTCCGTATTTGGTAAGACAATGGAAAATGTTAGAAATAGATGTGATATAAAATTAGGTAATGAAGAATATTCATTAAAACTAGCTAAAAAACCAAACTTTAAAACATTTAAGATATTTGATACCGATTGTATTGCTTCTCACATGATTAAAGAAAAAGTAAAATTTGATAAACCAATTTATATAGGATTTTCAGTTTTAGAATTATCAAAGCTATTGATGTATGAATTTTATTATGAAAAATTGAAGAAATTTGATCCAAATATAAAACTATTATATATGGACACTGATAGTTACTTTGTGGAATTAAAGAAAGATCCTTATAAAATTATTAAAGAAAATATAAATGATTTCGATACAAGTGATTATAAGAAAGATCATGAATGTTTTAATGAAAAGAATAAAAAAGTAATTGGAAAATTTAAAGATGAATTAAATGGTGAAATTTTAGAAGAATATTGTGGATTAAGATCAAAGCTATACAGTTATGAGTTTGATAAGAAAAATCCAGTTAAATGTAAAGGAATCAAGAAAAGTGTTGTAAATAAGTCAATTAATATGAATGATTTTAAGAAATGTTTGTTTGATGATGTGGAACAATATAGAGAGATGACATGTATTAGAAGTTTTAAACATGAATTATACACAGTGAGAATTAACAAATTAGCTTTAAGTAATAAAGATAATAAAAGATTTGTATGTGAAAATAGAGTAGATACATTACCTTGGGGACATAAAAATATTACTAAATGAGCGATCAACCACAAGCATTAATTATACCAAAAGAAGTTTTAAATATAAATGATAACCAAATAATATATTTATATCCAAATATGACTTATGGTAAAATATTTTTATTTAGATATAAAAATTATAATATATATCAGAATAAAGAAGATAAAAATTTAAAACCATATAGAACTAAAATTAAAGAATTTATTAAAAAATATTTTTAATAAATGGAAATAATAATTATACCAAAAGAATTAATAAATAGTAAAAATGATCAAAAATTATATATATATAAAACAAAAATATCAAATAAACATTTAGTTTATCTTTTTAAGTACAACCAATATTATGTTTATCACTTAACATTTAATTTTTGTATTATGCCATTTTTACATATAGTTTTAAAATATGTTAAAGATAGTTTTAAAGAAAATGATCAAAATATAATTAATATGTAATATTTATAGTTGAATTATTACAATTTATAGGTATATTACTTTTTTCCAATTTATTAAATTCTTTCTCTTTTATTAAGTTGTTTTATATCATTTTTAATAGAACTATATAATTTACATTTATCATTTTTATAATTTATTTTTTCAAACTCTATATTATTTAGTTTTAAAACTTTCATAAACTTATATTTTTAATTATTTAAACAAGTCACAATATTAGTGACTTGATTATTTCTTAATAAATTCTATAAAATCTATTAGTTTATTTAATAATTAAACCTTAAATAAACCATTACAAACTTGTTTTTTTAATCAATTAATCTACTTCAAGATTTTTATGATATAAAAAACTTTAATAATTCTAATAAATTTCATATTTTTTAATAGTTTATTTAATAATTAAACCTTTATAAACTCATTTTTAATCAATCGCGACGCGTCAAATATTTAATAAATTCCATAAATTTAATAATTTATTTGATAATTAAACCTTAAATAAACCTTTACAAACTTGTTTTTTTAATCAATTAATCTACTTCAAGATTTTTATGATATAAAAAACTTTAATAATTTTGATAAATTTCATATTTTTTAATAGTTTATTTAATAATTAAACCTTTATAAACTCATTTTTAATCATTTATTAACGCGTCGCGATTTTTGCGACGCGTCAAATATTTAATAAATTCCATAAATTTAATAATTTATTTGATAATTAAACCTTAAATAAACCTTTACAAATTTGTTTTTTTAATCAATTAAACTGGTTGCAATTTTAGTGACTTACATCTTAATAAATTCCATAAATTCAATAGTTTATTTGATAATTAAACCTTTATAAACTTATATTTTTAATCATTTAAATCTAATTTTATATATAAGATTCTTTTTTTAATTTTAAATACACAATCGATCTTACATTTTCATTATTCAATAAATTTCCTTCATTATCTTGAATAGTAATTTTAATATTTTGAATTTTATTTATATTTTTTAAAGGAACATAATTAATTTCATTTGGCTTTTCACTAATCTTTAAACCATATTCAATATTTGGAAAGAAAGAATATAAAATTTCAGATTCTCTATGTAAATGTAAATGATCTTTATGATTTTCAATGCTAGGTTCAACTAAATTACAATGGATTTCAATAACATCAAAAGGTCTTAATTTTGGTAATTTTATTCCTTTTATTAATACATTTGGTTCAATCATTTCATCTTTTAACCCTAATAGATCAATTATGAAAGCTGTGACTATAATTTTAACAGGTGATTTTATTACAATAAAAGGACCATTGTTTTCTAATAAAAATTCATTTTCATTAAATTTATCATATTTATTTTTAAATTCTGTTAAACTTTTTGTAAATAATTTTTTTATGTCTTCTAAGGTGTAATATCCTTTCTTTATATTAAAATATTGATCAATTGTTTTGTTTTGATCAATAATACTAAAACCATATATATTTTTATAATCATTTGGTACATTTAATATAAAATTATCTGAATAAAATCCACAAAAACCAATACAATAATTTCCATCTAAATGAATTGGATGTTCTAATCTTAGTTCAATCTTTGAAGAATTGCCTATAATTTTAAATAATTTCATCTTATTTAAATGGAAAAATTTTTAAAGGAAAAAAATAAGATAAAATTTGATACATATGATGAAAAAATCAAGAATAATCAACCAATTAGATTGTTAATAATAGGATCAAGTGGTTCTGGTAAAACAACATTACTATTAAATTTTATCTATAAAAGATTGATACCATACACAAATTTATATATTTTTAGTAAATCATTAGAGCAGCCTGCATATATAAAACTACAACATAGATTTAAAAATATTGAAATGAACATTAACAAAAAAGTTGCAAATTTTTTTGGTTCATGTAAAGATATAATTTCATTAAATGATTGTAAACCAAATTCATTAATTGTTTTTGATGATTGTATTTTAGAAAATCAAGATAAAATAAAAGAGTATTTTGTAATGGGTAGACATAAAAACATATCATGTATTTATCTTTCACAATGTTATTCAAAAGTTGACATTAAATTAATAAGGAATAATTTAAATATGTTATGTATTTTTAAGCAAAATAATCATTATGTAAAACAAATTTTTGATCATTTTGTAGGTTCTGATATGTCATTTAATGAATTTAAGGATATTTGTAATGATTGTTGGAAAGAAAATTATGGATTTTTAACTATGAATTTGATATTAAAAACAAATGAAGGAAAATATATGAATAAGTTTTCTAATATAAAATTTTCTTCTAAATAAATGTGGTGTATGCTTGATTTAATTGTTGATAAAATATTTGTTATAATAATATTTGCCTTATCTTTAGTGTTTCTTTTTTATTAAATTTACAGAAAATAAAAAATGATGTGTTTGTGTTTAATTTTAGATTTACTTATTATTTTTGTTTTATTTATATTAATCATTAGTCAATCGACATAGTTTATGTTTATGTTAACATGGTTTATGTTTATGTTAACATCATTTATATTTATGTTAACATATTTTTTCTTTTAATAAATGGATAACATAACTGTTGAAAAAGCTAAAAAGTTAGATGAAATTGAAAAAAAAATTAATAAAAGAATTTAAAAATCAGATTAAAATTGATGAAAATTATGAACAAATTAAACAAAAAGCATATGAACCAATAACATCTGCAATTGGTAAAGTAGAAAATAAAATTGGTGATGTTTTAAATGAAAATAAAAATTTAATGGATTTAGTACCTATTGTTAATCAATTTGCAAACATATCAATACCACAATCTGAAGAAGAATTTATGTTACCTTCAAGTACTCCATTTAGACCAATAAGAGAACAAATTATTGAAGAAGAATCAACATTTATAGATCCAAATATTGTTTCACCTCAAATATTAAATAAAATCATTGGTCCAATTGCACAAAAATATTTACCTAGAGCAAAAGATGATAAATTTGGTTTGTATTGGGATAAACATAAAAAATCATTTATGATTGGTGATAAAATAACAGTAATTGATAATGATGATTTACTTGTTAATGGTAAAACATATACTGGCACTCAAGGTTTATGGAGATTATTGACATATAAAGACAAACCAGATGATAATTTATATAGTCAAGATGATTTAAATAATTACTCAAAAATTTTATGGGAAACAGATTCAATTTATAAAAATAATGATCCAAGTACTAGAAAACCAAAATCAAGTAAAGGTAATAAATATATGAATTTGATTAAATTTATTTGGGATTCTAAAGGAAATATTGAAGGATCTGGTATAAGAAAATATTCAGAAAATAAAATTGAATACAGATATATTGATGATTTAAACAAATTAGAAAGTATAATCAATTATATATATGCTCAAGAAAAAGCTGGAAATAATAACTTTATCAATGAAAAAAGGGCTATTAAAGATTTTATTTCAAACAAATTAGATGAATTAATTGAAAAACCTGATGGTATAAAATATTTAAAAAGAATATTACCAACTATAACATCACCAATTATAGGTTCAGGATTATTAAATGATTTTATAAATAATTTACCATTTGAATTGCATGTACCTGGTTTTCAATATCTAGGACCTGGAACTAAGCTACAAAAAAGATTAAAAAGAGGTGATCCTGGAATAAATGATTTAGATAAAGCTGCTAAAGAACATGATATATTTTATAGAGATCATAAAGATACAGAATCTAGAAATGATATTGCTGATAAAATATTACAAGATAAAGCATGGGATATAGCAACATCTAGTGATCATGATATAGGTGAAAGATTAGTTGCTTTACCAACATCAGGTGCTATGTGGTTAAAAAGAAAATTTGGAATGGGATTAGAAATAGGATTAAAATTTTAACCTATATAAATGGAGAAAGTTAAGGTAAATTTAACTGATTATCAAAAATCTAAAATTAAATCTGCTTTTAAGAAAAATAAAAATTTGACTATACAATTTGAAATAGATCAATTTAAAAATGGTAATGATGTATTATTATTAACTAAAAGACAATTGAATAAATTAGAAAAACATAAAAAATTAAATACTGGATTAAGACTTGAATTTTCTTATAATCAACTTAAACAAATAAAAGATCGTGGTTTATTAAATGAAATATTAAATGTTGCTGATTATATTCCTGGCATAAATAGTTTAACACCAAAAGTTAGAAGAGGAGCTAAAGTAGTAAAAGACAATGTTATTCCAAAATTTAGAGAATTTATAAATTGGTTAGATCAAGAATTAGCTAATGTAAAAGGATCTGGATTAGATGAAAAAACATTAAAATATGTTAAGAAAAAAATTTCAACCCATTGACTTTAGCTGATTTAGAAAAATTATGTCAAAATATTAAGAATTTTAGAGGTGTTTTTATGAGAGATATGCTTCCAAAAACTGTTAATAAATTTGAATGTGGTGTAGTCAATTTAGATTCTTTTTCTGGTAATGGAACTCATTGGATATGTTATTATAAAAAAGATAAAATTAAATATTACTTTGATTCTTATGGAAAAATTGTTAATAAACCTTTTAAGGAAATTGTTAAATATTTAGGAAAAGACAATATATTTTTTAATGATTCACAAATTCAAAATTATAATGATCCACCTATATGTGGTCATTTGTGTGTTTTTGTATTAAATGAGTTGAATAAAAATATAAGATTTGATAACATAATCAATAAATTAATTCTTAATAAATATGGATTCATTAAATATATTTGATCTATTTGGTAGACAGAAAAAAGATTTAATTGAAGTAAAAAATGATTATATTAATTCAAAATTAAATTCCATTTTTAATGATATTAATAAGGATTTAAAAAACCATATTAAGAAAACTAATAATTTGGTTAATGCTATTAGTCTATCCAAAAATTATTTAAGTATTAATTCTAGAAGGATTGTTAATGTAAAACCAAGCATTAACGACTATGATGTTGTCATAAAATCTGAGTTAAATGAAGTTTTAAATTCTATTATTAAGGTTGGTAATGATCATTCAAAAACTAAACAGGATTTAAATGAATTGGTTAATTCATTATTTAATCTAAAAATGTATGTTGAAGATTTAGAAAAACAACTTGAAGATAAACTTGCTGAAAAAATAAGATTAGTAACTGCTGGATTAGCACAAATATTAGAAGATAAACTTAATACAGAAAACCAAGAAGATCAATAATTTTTACTATATAAATGGAGTTTATTTACTGTCTTAAATGTAAACAAAAAACCAATTCTAAAGACATTCAAGCAATAAAATTAAAAAATAAAAATATGATTAAAGCAAAATGTTGTATATGTAATTCAAAGAAAAGTTGTTTTGCAAAAATTTCTTCCTAATAAATGGCAAACTATAACTCATTTGATCTTTTTATTATCAGAAACCAATTTATGCTGACCAATGAAGATTGGAATATTATTTCAGAAAAATATGAATTGAATGAAGATATGATCAGATTGTTTCAAAATAAACTAAATTGGGAAAAAATTGCACAATATCAAACATTAAGTATACAATTTATTGATGAGTTTATTAATTATCAACTTAATGCTTATATTAATTTGGTTTGTAAGTATCAAAATTTAGATGAAGATTTTATTGATAAATATAAAAATGATTTGGATTGGGAAATAGTGTTACAATATCAAAATATATCAGCAAAATTCATCATAGATCATGCACTGAATATTGAACAGTTTAAAGAAAAAATGGATTATGACGAGATTGATTAAATTATTCCAAAAAGATTTATAAAACTATTCTTTATTACAAAAATTTTACTGGTTTTAAAAAACCTTTTTCTTTCCATATTTTTTTCATAAATTTCTCCTTAATAAATGGCTAATACTTATGAAATTGAAAGAGCTGAATATAAAAATTTTTATCCTTTATCCAAACTACATTTGAATGAACCAAACAAAAAAACTGAATTTAATATTGATTTTGGAGATGGTTTTTGTACATCTAAATTTCAATTTTATATTTCAGGATCATTAAAAAAATCTGATGATAGAGACTATGGTGCTACGGATAATGTAAAGTTGATTAATAATTTTGTACCATTCTTATTTTCAAAAATTGAAATTAGAAAACATAATAAATTAATTGAGGAAATCGAATATCCTGGACAATTAAGTACAATAAAAGGTACTGTTACTTATTCAAAAACAGAAGCAGTATCTAACATCTGTAATGGATTTCAAGCAGATTTCAAAAAAACATTTGAAGCTGTGGGTAATCTATCACATTTTGGATTAGGTTTCTTTGAAAATGTTAATGTTCCAATATACAAAGGAGGATTCAATATATGTTTTGTTAGATCTGAAGATAATGATGCCATTTTTAGATGGAAAACTAAAAAAGTTGATGGAACTTTTGATGATACTACATTACCAAGTGCTGGAAAAATAATTATTGATGACTTTTTTATTAGAGTTCCAATAATTGAGTATAAAACTACAAGTAAAATTCAATATATTAATGAAATAACTAAAAAAGAAAAAATACTATTTCACTTTAATCATTGGCAATGTATTGAACAAAAGACAATAACTGGAAAAACAGTTAGTTTTGATATAACAAATATTTATCGAAACATCTATAATCCAAAATTTATAATAATTAGTTTTCAAAAAGGTAGAACTAATGATCAATTATATGACACTTCAAAATTTGATAGTATGTATATTAAAAATATTAGAGTAAAATTAAATGGTCACTATTATCCTGATGAATTAATGAATCTAGATATAAATAATGGAAAATTTAGAATTGTATATCAAATGTATCAAGATTATAAAAAGGTTTATTATAACAATAGTGAAATGTATTATGATCCAACAGAATTCATTGAAAATAGACCATTGTATGTGATTGATACAACAAAAACTCCTGTTAATATTTCTGGTTCAAAGAATGATATTATTATAAATATGGATTTTGATTATGATATAACTGTTGCTAGTAAAACTAATTGCTATGTAGTTGTTGTGTCTGAAAGATTATTAGAGTATAATGTAATTAAAAATGATATAACTGAAATCAAATAAAATTGTTATAAAACCACCATTTGTTTACTACTTTTTGACATATTTTTCAAAATATTATTATATTTTATGAATAATGAGACTACTATTGTTAATTTAAAATTTGTTTCATAAAAAAAATATTAATAAATAAAAAATTTTTATTTTCAAGGTCACAAGAAATGAATATTTTAAATTTTATTATTTAATAAATTTGTACTTACCTTATAGATATATCATACCAAATTTCATGTAAATATCTTAACAAACAAAAAAGTTATTAAGGTTTTTAGTTTAAGGGTAGTTCACCCTAAATTGGAAAATTTTAGTAAAAACATTGATTTTAAACATAATTATTCATAATTTTTAAGTTTCAGAATTTTTTGATAATTTTTTCAGTAAAATAGTTTAATAAAAACATACATTAGTTCACTTTTCTTTGATTTAGTTCAGTAAAAGTGCACATTTTCCAACTAATCAGTAAAACACTTGAACAAAATATGATTCCGATAAAACCACTTTAGATAAAATAGTTCACTTTTAGAGAACATTTTCTTTAAAAGATAAAAAATAGTCCACTTTTAGTGAACTGTTTCTTTAAAAACATTTTGTTTTGTAGTCAATTTTATGTAAAATATAGACATATTCATGAAAATTTCATCAAAATTATATACTTTTTCTAGAAAAATATGAATATGTTAGAAATTGACCTAAAAGGGTAAAAAATATAGCATATTGTATAAAAAAATAGGAAAATTCATTTAATTTTTGAGTGGCTCCTTTTTTGGCCCAGAAGTGACATGAATATATCTACTCTTATATATATATATATACGTCCGTGAACGCGATAACTTGAGTAATTTTTGTCCGATTTTGATGAAATTTGGTTTAAAGGTGTAAAGCGGGATAAACTTGAATGAGTTCGCGAACCAGCACGATCGGACCATGGGAACGGGGCTTTACGGGGGGTTTTATGGGGTAAAAATTGGTTTTTCTCACTTTTGCCCCTTAAAACACAAAATTTCCCAATTTCTGTTTAGACCTTTTTAAAGAGCTTAAAAAAACAAATAATTTAGTATATAAAAGTATTTTTGTTCAATTATTAGTGACGGAGAAAATTTTAAAAATTGTAAATTTAAAATTCCCATGTTATTCTTATGGAGAATATTGTCAAATGTTGTAGTTTGCTTGTTTATGAATATATTTTGATCAAACTTGTCAAATTTATTTATTTTGTACTAAGCTATCAATATTTTACTCAAAAACACACTTTATTTGTTTCCTTGTAGCAGCAAACCTAGGTACTCGTTAAACCTAATGTTATTAAAATATAATTTAACTGAAAATCAATTCAGACAAATGGAAATT
This sequence comes from Macrosteles quadrilineatus, assembly GCF_028750875.1. Lineage (NCBI taxonomy): Eukaryota > Metazoa > Arthropoda > Insecta > Hemiptera > Cicadellidae > Macrosteles > Macrosteles quadrilineatus. Next base: position 65,548,807 of record NW_026542597.1, read on the forward strand.
CGCTTAGTCGGCAGGTTTGCTGCGGCGGGGGTGTTTTATTCTTAGTTGGCAACCCTGTTTTTAGCTTGTAGTCTGTCTCTAAGACTTCAAAATATTATGCTGTTTTGGTCTGCTTTGTTGTTGTTTACTATTGTCTGCTACGGCTACAACTAACTGCTACAGAAAAGTTTACTAACATTTTCAATTTTTTACAAAGTTTGTATAAGAGTTTTAGTCTGTTTTATATTGTGAATTAGTGAGTTACTGTTTGTGAATGTGTGAATGTATGTGTAAGACTAAAAATGCCTAGAATCACAAGGTTTAACCGTAAAAGGTTTCAAGGTAACCAACACAGTCTCAGTCTACTAACTCCAGGTAATGATGTAGGCCTAGGTGAACCAACCAGTGAACCTAAGAAAAGTTCCAGCTCTAAAAAGCTTCATGGATCAAAGCTGCCAAAACTGTATGAGTATGACAACAATGATGTCAATATAATAATCAACATGGACATTTTATCTGCTATTTATCTGCTAAGAAGCTTTTCTAAGTGTAAAGAATGTAGCTCAGATGACTGCATGATTTTGCGACTCGATGATACCTACACTAACTTAATGGCTTGGCCCATAAGTTGATATTTGAATGTGATTCATGTGGCTACTGTAATTCTTCTATGTCATCAAATATATTTAGGAATAAGCATGAAGTCAACCTGCGATTTTCTTATGCAATGCGCTCAATAGGCAAGGGGCTTGAGGCTGGTAAAACCTTTTCTGCCGTAATGAACCTAGCTCCTCCTAACTCAAGGATGCAGACTTTGTACAAACAAATCCTCCGAAGTCTAACAGATGTGTGTAATGCCTCTTTGAGAAATGCAGCCTCTGAAGCTGTGCAAGAAAATGAAGGAAGTCCAGATATTGCTGCGGCTTTTGACGGCACCTGGCAAAAACGCGGGTTCATGTCACTAAACGGCGTCATAACTGTAACATCCTTTGACACTGGAAAGGTATTAGATTATCATTGCATGTCAAAATTCTGCATTAGTTGTGCCAGAGGTCTGTAAAAGGATTATCCAGTTAAGTTAGAACGGCATAGGAAAGAGTGCAAGTCAAATTATACCGGAACGAGTGGCAGTATGGAAGTAGAAGGCGCTAAAGCCGTTTGCCTTAGATCCGAAGACAAACTTGGAGTGCGCTATGTCAAATACCTTGGGGATGGCGACTCAAAAGGCTTCCAGTCTGTCTTAGAAGCCAGGCCTTATGGTGAGGATGTAGAAATATCTAAATTAGAATGCATTGGTCATGTGCAGAAGCGACTTGGAAGTTGATTACGCACATTGAAAAAGAAAATGAAAGGAGTTGAGCTCGCTGATGGCAAAACTCTTGCAGGCAAAGGTAGACTGACAGATCCTGAGATAGACAACCTACAAAGGTACTATGGTATGGCCATAAGAAGTAGCCTAACTGATGCAACAGGTATGAAAAATGCTGTGTGGGCAACTTACTACCACAAGCTGTCTACGGATCTAAACCCGCAACATCACTTATGTCCGAAAGGAGAGAACACATGGTGCAAGTTTAATAAATCATTGTTAACAAAAACAACGTTTACACATAGGCCTAACAAATCTCTTCCTGAAGCAGTTATGAAAACAATAAAACCGACATATGAAGATTTGTCTGCAGAAGGACTTTAAGGGCGATGTTTGCATGGCAAAACGCAAAACCCAAATGAAAGTGTAAATAGTTATAGGCCTATATGGAAAAGATTTTGGTGTGGCTGATGCAGTCTTATGTTTCAATGAGGGTTCAATTGCAAAAGCTAATGTGCTGAAACACATGGGTCTTAAGCCCGGTAAATTTATGGTGGAAGGCTTGAAAACCATCGATCAACGACGGATCATAAAAGCCGATAAAGAATATCAAGAACAAAACAAAACGAAAAGAGTAAGAAGGAGACTTGTAAAGAAGGCAACAGAAGAAAATGAGAAAGGAGATGATACTACTTTCCTGGTGGATTTTAAAAATAAAGTAAGTTTTAACTAAAATCTTGGCATTTATTTGGTTTCTGGAGCGTTTCCGTAACTATGGTTTTTTAACAATTAGGTACACTTTACTCAACAACCATTTGAGATAGCTACATGAAAATTTGTGTGCTTGTACAAAACAACTGTACTATCATGCTATAGGCTACCTATTACTTATTAAAATTTCAATCTAGGTTTTGTACAAAAAAATAACAATAATAAAAAAAATATTTAAAATATATTTTTTATTTGTGAATATTTTTTTTTACACAAAAATTAGCTTCTTTGAGGTATAAATAACTTCTAATGTACTTCCTAGTGCAGTGTAAAAGTTTCATGTCAATATGTCAAAAGGTTTTTGAAAAAAATGTACCTAATGGGTTTCATTACTTCACCGAGTGAGTTTTTGTAACTTTTACTTCACTCGTGATGTAAAAATATTAAAAATACAATATTACAGCATATTTTCTTTCTCTAACCCAGGAACCAGAGGGGGCAAATGCCCCCTGCCACTTCAAAAATGACGCCCTTGGTACGATCTAGATCATTGTAAACATCATGCTTGGGATAGGGAAGTTTAACATGGTGGGTTATGTAAAAAAATTACATCACTCACACCGGTGACTTTGTTATTGTCTATGCCAGTCACAGTTTATGTTCTATAGGCAAGCAGTGTATGAGCACTCAACTAGCCAGCCATTCGATTTTCACGATGCCCCACTCGAAGCCTCTTCTAATACTGTATAAGAGGCCATGTCGGGGGGAATGTGGCAATGCTGCAATCGCTCGCGGCCTACCAAGACACCTTAACACTAATTTATAATGCATATGGAGCGTCTGCGTAATGCTTTGAAGGGTTTGTTCACTAATGTGAGTAATATATCTATAAGGAACATAATTGGAATAGATCAAATGGCTGATCGTGTACTTTTGTGGTCTTCAAGCTTCAAGTGACTGTGGATTAGGCTGACAAGGGGATATGAGGGGATTGTGACGTTGCCACATTGTTGGGCATGGTTTTGGTTTTGACGAGACAATGCCGACAGACCAGGGTGCATATTTTGAATATTTTGCATCATGCATGCATCAATACCTTATACGTAATCTCTATCTGTTTTTTGTGGTTACTATTTACTGTAGTTCTATTGTGGAGTTAGCCTATAAATCGTAGGTATGGTGTCTGTTAACACTATAGTTTATTGATTAGGCTACTTTCTAGGTTTGATAGGCTACGATCAGTGATTCATTACACCAAACCCGAGGGGGCAAACACCGTGGGGTATAGGGGGTATGGTATGGAATATTCCCCACCAAAGATGAAGGTCCGGGAAAATTTAGCAATTTTGAAACCATAAAGAGGGTTTTAAGCTTATTTTAAATGTAAAAAATATTAAAAATACAATATTACAGCATATTTTCTTTCTCTAACCCAGGAACCAGAGGGGGCAAATGCCCCCTGCCACTTCAAATGACGCCCTTGGTACGATCTAGATCATTGCAAGTTTTACAAAAATAATACATTTATCTTAAAATCTAGCTCTGGGATTATTTTATAATTTACTGTATATTGCAATTCCATAAGATCTCTTATCTCTCTTTTACGCCTGTTTTATAAGTATTGACTATTCAGACGATATAACATTTTACCAGTTGATAAATCCTCATAACTGACATGTGCAAGAGAAGAGGTGACAGTTGGACAGTTTTGAAACGATAGCAGAAAGAATTCACGTAAAACTGTTTCTGATTTTACCCAGAGTTACTAAAATAAATTGAGAAATGTAGCAGTGTTGGATTGGACATAAAAATATAATGTATACATAGAATCTAGAAAAATTTGCTGCATGTTATATATATATATAAAAAACTAACACACTTAAATATGATTGGCATCCAGGTTCAGAGGTTTCTACAAGAGGTGACGTCAGATTATGTTGCACTGACAGGCTTGAACATGTTTGCCATCACAAGGAACTTCTTACTTGGAGTAAGTTTTGTTTTAGTCAAAACTAATTAAATTTCAATTTTTAGTAGGTATAAAACCAGAGCTACGAAAAGATACGCTGGATAAAGTTTCAAATACTCGATGCTAAATAGTTTTGTACTTTTTAGCAACATGTATTTAGCCTAGTATTAAAACAAAGCGTTTCAAAAAATGTTAATGCTACTGTAACAAAACAGTATCTTCCTTTTGAATTCAGGCTTTAAGAATAACATTTTGATAATACAGTAAAATCTTGCATAATTACTAACAACTAGATTAGCAGAGTATAGGCTACAGGTTTTCTATAACAAAGACTTTTACCATTTCTCTGCAGTTGGAACTTTACTAATGGTCTCGTGTTATGATTGAAACAAAATGTATCTATGTATGTTTTAATAAGATGATTAGAAAAAAATTGTACTTTCCAGATTGCTGGCGCCATTCTCACTTATGAGATAGTTTTAATTCAACTACAGAATTCCAACCGGTCCGTACCAGGTGGATAAGTCAACTATAAATTGTTGTCACAAAATAAATACATGTTTAAACATAATATGTTTAATTTTTCCCCATTATTTTTTTTTTTAATAAAGCTAGGTATACACTTGTATTGCGTATACATAATCTCACTCCATTCCGCACTCATCCTTCTCTCATATTTGGGGGATAAATTACGTACCTAGGTGGCGTCCATCTTAATAACTGATTATTGATAGTGTGTGTAAAACAGTCAAAGGCAAAACTTATAGGATGGCTCAACAAAAAGAGTCTTAAAAAAATATATAAGAGATCTTCAAGAAAATATCAAATAGGCCTACAAAATAAGTAGCCTAAGTAATTCTAGGGTAAGGAAATTCCAGGCAGACTTGCCCCTCTAGCAGGCCTGGAATTGTAAAGTTACAGTACAGAGTTATTGAATTAAGAAATATTAAGATTTTTAGTACATCAGTCACTAAACAGTTTGTCTAATATAAGTTTAAAAAAGAGGGTGAATGAATTAAGTTCAGTGACACCTAACTAATTATTCAATAATAAATATTAGCAAAAGTTTAGTTCCCCATGTTTAAAAATAGTTTAATATTACAGAACATTAAAAGAGAATCAATAAAAGAACGATTAGGAAAACACATTCCACCCTTGCAATAGCAGAGTGTGATTATTGTGTGTGGAATGTGCAAAACTGATCCGGGATCACTTTTTTCAATTTGTATAATCCTAGAATTGAAAAAGATTGTCGCCAGGAATAAAATTCCCAAACCCAGCTGTACCCTACAGCGTTATAGTTTAGCTTTAACTCTTGACATATGTAGACTTTAACACTTACAAGTACACATCGGTCAATCTGACCGATGGGAATTTTTACGCTCTGATATTGGCAACACTGAATAGTTTTGGCGCCTACCGCTCACAATACCTTCCTCCCACCCCCTCACTGACATCCCGGCAAAATATCGATTAGTTTGGCCTTAAGCAGTGCCTAGTGTGGATGGTTTTTGTTTCGTCGGCCGGTCAGAATTACCGCGTGTGTTCTATACCGTTATCCTGCTGTCGGTCAAAGTGACCGTATGTGTCCTATAACGTAGACTGTACTGACTCGCTATACTTATTTTATAGTGATTTAGTGACATTTTTCGAGGTGTCTAATCAGCATATGGACACTTTATTCTTTGTACATAATTGGTGATAGTTTGTTTTTATTTTTATATATTTCTCACGTAAAATGGACCGACCTGGGACAAGTAAGTCTTGTGGTACATCCTGGACAGTGGGTGATCCAGATTTTGGTGACCGAGTACGGAGGTTGTTAGAGGAAGATGAAGACAATCCGGACGATCCAGATGAAGTGGATGATGTTGGCTCCGTGGTCGATGACTCAGACGCCGACCCTGACTACGTGATGTGTCAAAGTGAGGCAGACGAATCGAGTAGTTCGGACGAAGATGCAATGCTAGTGGACGACGTGGACGTGGGTGAGTCAAGTGTCATAATAAATGCTGTTGCTCCAGATGTTCCGCTTCCTAAATATTTCCTTGAAAGGATGAGGAAAAAGGAACAGGGCCCTCCAAATGGTTGGACCAGCAAACATCCTCCCCGAAATGTAAGGACTCCCGCCAGAAATATTCTTAGAGGAGGATTGCCTGGGATCACAGGGCCTGCACGAGCGTTAGGAGAGGCGTCCAATAAAACAGAGGTATGGCAACTGTTTTTTGATGCTGAGATTATTTCTAAAATCGTTACCAATACCAACATAAAGTTATTATCAGTTCGAGACAAAATCCCCCCTGGGCAAAGTAAAGCCAATTTTAGAAACACTAACAATGAAGAGGTGACTGCTCTAATTGGATTACTACTACTGTCTTCAATTATAAAATCAAATGACGAAACTATGGAATCAATGTTTACGAGAGACGAGTTTAGTCGGCCAATCTTTCGAGCTACCATGTCCCTAAATCGCTACAAAGCTCTTGTGGGTTCTTTACGGTTTGACGATGCTCAAACCAGAGAGCAAAGAAAAACAATCGATAAAGCGGCAGCCATTTCAGAGATTTTTTATAAAATCATTAGCAATAGTCAGGCTGTGTATCGCCCTTCAGCATAGCCTATGTTACAATTGACGAAATGCTAATTCCTTTTCGAGGTCGATGCAGTTTTCGGATGTACATGCCAAAAAAACCAAAAAAGTACGGTATCAAGGTAATGTGCTTAGCCGATGCCAAAACCTCCTACCTGTGCAATGCATATATTTACACAGGAAAAGGAAGTGATGGAGTTGGATTGACAGAAGCAGAAAAGAATCTTAGTATTCCAACTCAGTCAGTGGTTCGTTTGTGTAAAGTAATCGAGGGAACGAACAGAAATGTAACAGCAGACAATTGGTTTTCTTCTGTGGAGGGTGTAGACGAACTTAGCAAAAGGAAGCTTACATACGTCGGTACACTGAAAAAGAATAAACTCTGCATACCAGTTGAGTTCCTTCCAAATAATGATCGTCCTGTCATATCTACCCTGTATGGTTTCAGGAATGAATTAACACTTCTATCTTTTGTACCGAAAAAGAACAGAGCAGTTTGTCTGTTGTCGAGCATGCATCACACAATCGACACTAATGAAGAAAAAAATAAACCGGAGATAATCTGCTTCTACAACAGCACTAAAGCCGGTGTCGACCTCATCGACATGAAATGTGCCGTATACTCTTCAAGTAGAAAAACCAGAAGATGGCCACTAGCTGTTTTTTACAGACTCATAAACATTGCCAGTGTAAATTCCTTCATTGTGTACATGTCTTACACCCGAAAAACAAATGTAACACGCTTTGGTTTTATAAAGAGCCTTGCAAAAGAGTTGATCGTCCCTCATCTTCAAAAGAGGCTCACTGAAGTGGCTAATCTTCCAAGGGAATTGAAACAGGAAATCCAGAAGATACTAGGAAATGATGCTGCTCCCCAGATAGAAGGTGTTCCTGACGATCGTCTGGAGAAACGCAAAACTTGCCAGAAGTGTCCCGCTGGAAGTGACCGCAAAACACAACACAAGTGTATCAAGTGCAACCTCGCCATATGCGGACAATGTCAAAGAAGAGTGTGTACAGGGTGTGCTGAAGAATGTGTGTAGGTAACAGCCATGAGACTTTGGACATTTGCCAAATTTACAAGTGATATAGAGAAATTTGTAAATTTTTACAACAAACAATATTTGTTCTTAGGTAAAATGTTCAAAAATGTAATACGTATTTCACAAGTCATTTCTAATAAACTTTTATTTGTTAAATTAAATGTTTGTTTTACTTTGTATCACCTTACTATACATTTAAAAAAAAAATAAGGCAAAAAAAACACAAAAATGCACAAAACGGTCAAAATGACCGGATGTGTTCTTTAACGTTATGAAAGATATGTGGTCTTGTAAGTGTTAATTTGACACATTTTAGAACGATACTTAATCGAAATTTGACCTATATGTTATGGCACTTGCTAGTATCCACAATCCTGTGTAGTCCTTTGATAAGTTAATTACCTTTCCATTGTGAACTTCTAACTGATTGACTTATTGTTGCGCACACACAACATAAACTTGATATCAATCAAGATAGGCTACCATTTCAAGTCTAGTTTCATAGTTTAACACAACAACTTTAAAGCATTTCTAAAGCCAATATTAGAACTACTCCACGTGCTAAAGCTTTCTCTTGTTTTAGAATATCACAATTGAACTGTCAGTGTAAAGTGAGCTGATTAAAGTCTGAGTAAATTACTGGTTTCTGTCGAATACACAATATTTTTAACCAAGTAAAACTTATAGGACGAGATTTAGCATCTTTTATTACATATTAACTACCTCAGTTACAAAACTAAAAAAAAAGAAAAACTAAAATATTTGGACAGTAGCACTAAACGAGTGGTTTATTCAACGATATTATTTTCAAGAAAATAAAATAAGCGACAGGTGGTCCATGTAGATAAGCTATCTATTTCAGAATCCAAAAGCCAATGGTATCATATGTGGCAACCTTTGAGGACTAGCTGTGCATATTCTCATGGTGATAAAATGCAAATTTAAAATGCAAGTTTGTGCCTTATCTTACAAAAGTATATTAGACTAAGGGAAGGCTGTACCCTTGTTTTGGCAGTCCTTTTTTACAACAGAACGTATAAAAAACTCAAAATAAAAAAAAATATTAAAATTTAGAAAGCGTTTTCGGAAAAAACAAAAAAAATAAAACACAGATACCGGTATGGCTATGTTAAAAAATAGAATCAAATGAAAAGTAAAATCTGTGCCAATAAAAATATTATTAAATTAATAAAAATAACAAATTTTATAAAATCTACTCGGTAGACAAGTTTTTGGGTGCAAAATTTAAAATGGTGAATTATAATAAAATTATGGTAATCACAGTTTTATCTCAACAGAGATCAATTTTGCCAAACTGTACTCTGATAATTTGTAATTCAATGAGGAAGTTTTAAAGTAGAGAAAGGCCAGATTCAATGATGCTATTATTCTAAGCGCCAGTAAAATAACTGCTCTCAGCATTATGTAAATTTGAATCCTCCTTTTACAATTAATTATTCTTCTTTTCAGATAGTTTCTTTTGTAATGACTCAGTCAATCGCTAACTCCGACCGTTAATTTAACAAACTCTCGAATCTTAGATTGCAAATTTCAAACCAAGAAGTTGAGGTTTATTATTTCATCAGGACAATTGCTTTAGCCTACTTCTTTGTTGAAATGCATTCAAATAAACGGCATCACAATTTTAATAGTTTTAAACCAATGCAGGAACATCAAATTACTGTTCCTATAAATTTAAGTATACAACTTAATACTTAAATACAACACTTTTAATACTTTTAACCGTACGAAGTTAAGGTGTTTTAAGCCAAGTATGAATGGAGATGAGTGTTGGATGAGTGTTAGTGAGATCTTGTAGTCTTAATAGTGACTAAGGCTGACATGTTCATTAGAAAGGACTATTAGTTAAATCATCATTATTGTGGATTTAAATCCTGGCATTCACTTTGGTAATATAGCTCATATAGCTCACTTCACCAAGTAATTAGATTTATGTAAACACAAATTCAAATTGAATCAATGCTACCTACCATTAACTGCTTGTTGTGTTAGAACAAACGTGGGTTGTATACAAACTCAATAAAGCTTATGAATGAAATTGTTATGATTAAAAAAAATCTGATTTTATGAATGTGCATGAGTATTTGTGTCCCTGAAAGTTTATGAGTGTGTGTGTTTGTGTGTCGTAGGGCAGTTTCATTTGACCCATCCTCAATAAACACTCTTACCGGTACTGTTACTTACGTGTAAACAAATTTTGGTTAATAACCAAACATATTTTTATATTAGCAAAAATAATGTAGGTAATATGATTCTTAATTAAACTATAAAATAAAATATTATTAGGCCTAGAAAAAAACAGAATAGTAATATCTAAAAAATTGAAAATAATAAGCTTACACTTCCGAGTAGAGGTGATATGAAAATACTAAAATTACTGCGTTCGTCTAATATATAGTTTTTTGTCATTTGGAACAATGTAATTAGATAAAAGCAATAATGTACAATTTTTATTTTTAACTAGCTGTAACCCGCGGGCTTTGCCCCGTTTAACTTCTTAATTTTCAAGATGATCTCGTTCGCATGGCACAATCACGTCCTGGTTGAAGTTTGTTCGCTACGCTCACTACCTTTAGGTTGGAGCTCGTTCGCTGCGCTCACTTGCCTTCAGGTTAGCTCGTTCGCTACGCTAACTCGCCTCCAGGTTGAAGTTCGTTCGCTACGCTCACTCGCCTTTTGGTTGCAAATTAGCTGTTGTCATAAATGTAAAAGAAATAATAGTGCTGCACCCTGTTGGTAATCCTTGTAACTTTAATGCTATTGAACATCATAGAACAGAACCAACTTGTTTAATTGAAACAGCTGTTAAGATTCATTAATTCCATTTCTCATAAGGTTAACATGGGAAACTCCAGAGCCACTGGGGCGGAGCCGATTGGACGGATCACGAAATTGATGGTGTATAAACCTATTCCATGAAATTCTACACGTATGTACCAAGTTTCGTGGCAATCGGTTCAGCGGTGTCTGAGTTTATCACTGCCAAACAAATATATATACAAACATCCTCTTTTATACTTATAGATTATGCACAGTTCAAAGACTTGGTAATATTTTATAAAACTTTGCATAGGTACTTTTTTTGAAGTTTGTGATCAAGTTTTAAAAAAATATTTTGATTAAACTTAATGATTTTCAAAATAAGGACTTAAGAAAACAAAGTGAAATTTAATAATAACTAACCACTCAATCAAAATCAAACACGATTTTTAGATTTAAAGAACTTATAGAGCCAAAAATAGGCTACACTTTGATTGTAAATACCAGTTGATAAATAGTCTAATTTGGCAATTTTTAATAATATATAAATGTCAGCCAATAAAATTTTAGATTAGAAAAATATCAAAAACATTTTTGAGGAGTAACTTAGTTAATCCCGCTTTTTATAATGGAAATAGCTTTAAACTCTCGACAAAGTTTCTAAGCGTATTTTCACAACTATGCCGTTGAATATGCAAAACAGACAAACAGTTAAGTTGTTAAGTTGTTCTAGTGGAAAGCTGTTGTCAGGCGGGACATGTTCTGAATAAGAAACACCTGTTGAAAGAGAGGAGCGTTTAGCTTCTCAAACATTTGGGACTTTTGGAGTTTCAGATATCAAAATATCAGTCCAAGTCTTGTGTCAGGAGATTTATTATTTTCCTTGCAATATTTTTGGGGGCAATTGAAATTCACGTATATTAATTTACACAATTGGTGTAACAGTGCGCTTTATTTCTTTGAATTAATTATTGACTAGTGCCTTCTCATAGTCAATCACACCAGTTACATATTCAATTTATTAATTTTACCTTAACTTAGGCTAGTAGAGCCTTTCTCTTATCTCAGGTTAATCGTGTGAGTGGGGCTTTCATTTTAATAAACAAAAAATTCTCAGAACATAAAAGATTGTTTTATTAATTTACACTAAACCAGACATTTTTAAATTTACATTTTTTAAATAAGACTAGGCCTATACAAAAGAAAATCTGTCCTTATAAATTTTTTGGTTGAAAGTGAAGTTAATTTAAGTTACCCTAGGCCTATATTGTTTGTAAGAAACCAAATTTACTTTAGCCTATAGATTATTTAAATAGCCATAACCACTAAGTTATGACACAGACAAGGGAAACTTTTGTTTCCTTAGTCAATGGTTATGAACACTTAGCTTAGGTTTAGAGGTGAGATGAGATGTTCACCGCCTCCAGTGTAGATGGTCAGGTCACCCACCGACTACCGAGTCCACCTCCACCTCCACCAGTGGCGTCCCCATGTCCTAATGCTCCTATGCCGGTGTGGGTGTCATGGCGTCGTGTCGTCCGGCCTAGCCGAGCTTCTCCTCGAGTGTTAAGTAATTTTAGAAAGAGGGATGCACCGTCACGAACATTTTCCGATAACTTAATATAAACCGGACTAAACTGTAGGTATTAAACTCCCGGTAGATGGTAATTATATAAAAATTGGTATCGTAACGGTGTTAATTTAAGTAAAAACTGGCGTAGATGCGAACGGTATCAAGATCAGTGAAGAAGTGAGAAAGAAGAAGAAGCCTTGCCTTGCTTGGTTATAGATCTTGCGCGTCGGTTCCTCAACCCTGGAACTGCCAACACCATGAAAACGGAAAATTTCCGTTTTATAGACCAAAAGCGTTTCACCAGTTCTCAACCCAATCCAACTGGATGCGCAGAATACCGATTTGTGTCTAATCCCCGCCCCTCGTCTTCGTCAAAGACAAACAGGGCTCTCATCTAGCCATCTTGGAATATTTACGATTAATCCTTTTATTAAAACCATTTGACTCCAATTTAACCACCATATTATCTAATTGAGCGTCCATTATTGAACTGAATATTGATAATTTGTTTGATTACCGTACCGTTCCGATAATTAATCATTTGTTTATATTCGATTATTACTATTTATTATTATTTATTTAATTATTTATTGGGCCCGTTACATTGGGGTATGTTGAAGCCCAATAAAATATTTTATTTAGATTATCGCATGACTTTTATATCAAAAGTAATCTAGTGAAAAGAAATCAAAAGTCGCTATAATCAAAAATATTTATTTCTGAGTGTATAATTTTTCACTATTTTATATACATCAGAAGTTAGAAGTTTATTGGATTTTAAAACTATGTTATTGGCGTTTCCAACATTTCCATATTTGACATTAGGAAAAAAATAAAAGAAGTTAAAGACTCTATAATAACATAGGGACACCCCTCAGTGGATTATTCTTTGTGAGGAAACACGAAGCAAATATTCCCTTGGATGGAGATTAATGATGCATTGTCACTGGAAGCTTTCGTCATTTTACTAACAAGAGAAAATATCTATTACGGTATTGTCCTCTTTTGTGCGATTTTTAATGTAAGATCACAATATAAGCCTAGGTTGGTGACCAATGTGCATGAACTATACTCCAGGAATATTTTAAGCTATTGTTGGCAGATCTTTGGGTAAAAAGGATCGATTATATTTTATATAACAACTCAGAATAAATCGAACTTTTGATATGTTATTTTTTCCAACGAGACTAAATTTTGATCGAAAAAACAAATTTTTAATATGTCACTCACGTAAATAAATTAAAATTGATAATTCATGTATCATTAAAAATTTACTAGTAGATATTCTTGGCTGTATATTAAAGTTTAAACACACATACACACGCGCGCGTATTCGGAGGAATGCACGCGTATGGGAGGACATGCTATACATTTGATCACTCAAACAATACGATCACTGCAATCGGAAAGGCCAACGCTTATTATGGCTAACTCTACGTAAATTTAACAGAGAATACTGACTCCATCACTATGAGTCATGATATAAGGGAGAATACTTTTTTTCTAGTATATTTCTGTACAGGCACTGACAAGATTCTTTATTTACCGTACACAGACTACAATGCTGTTTTTATCCCACCTCCCATTCTAACTTTTTCACAGCTTGGACATTTGTGTGAAAAAATATTATTGAAAATTATTATTAGGGCTAATAAGTTTTGTTCCTATGAGACAAAAGTATTTCATAACTGAAATAAACAGCGTAAGTTTCTTTTTACGCTACATAAAACACTTACAGTACTTTATCAACTTAAAAACTATAACTTCAGCAAAAATATCACCTAAGGGGTTTTTACACATAAATGGAAATGCTTTTTAAAAATTCAAAACTCTCACTCACAGATGGAATATGACGAAGTTAAACAAACCGGTGAATGATAAATAAAACATCTGGCAGTAATGTTTTAAAAGCTTCCTCTCCACCGGATGTCACCAACACAGATGGGACGCTGTTTAATTTACAGTTTATGTTTTAAAATCTTTCAGCATGGAGTGGGATTTATTGTTTGTAATACTTTGAATATGAACTACTTCGTGGGTATTTTCTTACAAGAGTCGTTCGGGTTTAAACAGATCAATACATGCATAAGGGTTTTTGAGCGGATGGATATTTTTAAAAAGGTAATAACCCCAATAAAGTTCCTTATATGCGAGAAAAATTGCATTCCTAATGTGGAACTACAAATCATCAAGCTATTTCGAATAGTGACTATTTTCAAGGAGTTTAGCTTAAAATAATTTATTTTTAGTAAGAGATAGATAAAAGATCAAAGTTCCTTAAGAAGAAAAAACTAGCAAATAATCTTATATTGTATTTCAAAATATAAAATGTAAGAGTATAAGTAACACACATACATAATGTAATATAGTCTAAAAGAAATTTTAAATTATTTTTACAACTAAACTACTTGGATATTCCATTCTAACTAGTACCAAAAAAGGAAAGAATTGCGTAAATTGCTTTTCGAAATGCCATCAAAATATATCAATAAATAACATAACTATCTAATATCTCAAGGACTCGTTAACCAGAATATTTTGTTATATATTTCAATTGCCAGTGAAAAAGGGGAAGAATGATGAAAGGACTGGTATGACACATTAAAAGCTGACTTGATCAATAATATTGAAAATCAGAAAAAAATAGTAAAAGAAGTTTTCTGTAAGGCTTAATCTTATCCTAAAAAAAAAAAATATACCACATGAGAATCATTAGTTTTTTATATGGATAAATTATCGTTTCCGGGTTTGATTCGGAATAACTTTATAAAATGTATAAGAAGTTTTGCTAGTTTTTCTTTTACTCTAGTCTAAAGAAACCACAGTTAGACATTGGGGAAATCAACTGAAATGTGGCTTTATTTGTAGATACCCAACCATCCGGCAAACCCCCCGAGGAAACTTGGATTTTCATTGCTTTAGTTGATTTAAATTAAATTGTGTTTTATAGCTGAATCTTAAGAGACTTTGGATTTCATTTACATAAACACGAATTGATTTAAAATTTCTATTAATTTTTTTGTATTTCATGAAGAGACATACATATCTAAGGGTGTGGAACACCCCCTTATAAGGAATATACCTAAGTTTTCAGTATCCAGTATGAGTTCTATGAGCTTAGTAATGAAACGTATTAAAATTTATGTTTTTTAAAAGATAATGCTACACAGTAAGGCACTTTGGTATCATACCAAACCACACCTAATAATTAGAACCTAAGCTAACCTAAGGGTGGACTATGATTTAGGTTAGGTTAGGTCAGGATAGGATAGGTTATGAAGATTTTGTTATTTAAACTAATTAAAATCTTATTTGGAAGTCGATTCATCGGTGTGGTCGGTATAATACCAAAGTACATCAATGTACTGTCCTAGTATCATCAGCATTTATTTAAGTTTGTAATGATTATTATGTTTTTAAATTATTAAATAACTTCTTAAATAACTTCTTCTTACTTGTACGGGTTATTAAATTTACGGAAAGTAAATAAAAGAAACGTCTTATAACACTTAAAACATATATTTACGCTTATAGTGTTACTCACAAGACGGTAAATATACAACAAAGATGGTAAGTGGTTTTAAGTGGTGATTTAAATTATTTTAAAAATAATGTAAATATCACCATCGCTGGTTAAATAAACGAAATTAAAACACAATTGACATGACTGCGCAATATGGAGTCAACGAGACTGAGGTCGGGCGTCCGGACGGAAAATGGTGACGATGGTGACGGGAATTGGAAATGACGTCGACCGGAAGACAAGAAACAAACAACATGGCTAGATGACCTAGAAAAAGCGAAAAAGGTTTGATCGTGATCACAATGTGTGAATTTGCAATACAGTGTTGTCCCAATTTATTGCATCAATTTTTGTAGGCTTCCCAGCAAATTAAATAAAGACAGATTCCTAAATTCACCAGTAAAAACTATAAAAATATTAATAGGAAGAATATTTACATTTAAAAATGTTTAAGCCCTGCTTCTCCGTTTTGTTTAAATCACGATCAAAAAGGGTTGTTTTATCGTATGAAGAAAATAATAAAGGTTTTGTAAACAGAATTTTTCACAAATCTAATCCTTATTGAGGATTCTAATCATGACGAGTCATTAGCTTTTGTGATTATTTTCACATATTATGTATGCTCCCCAAAGGACCTATAGGCCTACATTTAATATAAAAATTAATATTTATTTAATATGAGGATGTGGGATGGAAAACCAGTGAGAAAAACTATTTTACGCAAACGTATTTTTATTTTGTCCCATATTTAAATGTATAACAAAATTTGTTACGAGAGAAATAGTTTGAGATGTAAAAATGTGCGAAGTTTAGATTTCTTCAATAAAACTGAACTGGCTGACAAATTGGAGATGTAAACTTGGGCTTGTAACTTTGGAAGGGTCGTAAACAACATAACAAGCTTGGACAAACCCCTTACGTAAAGCCGAGCTGGGCAACTTGAAATGAAAATTGTGTCTGACAAAACATGGCTTAAGCTGGCTCACAGCTAACTTTGTATAAATACTTTAATTCACTTTACATCTAGACCTTTACAGTGTTAAACATATTTGTAACTTTTTTGTCTCCAGTCTTTTCATTTGACTGAATTTGATGTAAATTTATCTGGTTTTACATGTTTATTACATTGACTTTAAAATCAAAGATAAACGCAAATCCCGTAAATATTTTGCAATTTTGATATCTTAACAAAGTTATTTCGACTGGTATAAGAACTAGAGTGGTGTTTAAATTCTGTATGCTAATGAAAAAACTTGATCAAAAAGTTATCTAGTAAATCTTTGAATAAACAATGGATGAAATACGAGATACAGTTATTACCCAACGTAGCGAATATTTTAGATTTGGTTATTTATATTCTCAACCTTATACTCCCCAATCGAGCTTTGTTAGTTATGACTCGAATCAAGTATAAATCTGTATGTATTTGTTATATTATCGTTTATTAATATGTTATACAGTATTATTATACAGGGTGTTCAAAAAAGGTGGGGATATAACTAATTAACCTAGCGATTCCTTTGACCAAAATAAAGAGAAAATCAAGAATACAACATTTTCTAAAATCGCTTCGTTAGCTAAACTAGCAACCAATTTGTATTTTTTACATAAACATTTTTACCTTTTGATTGTTTCCACTAATCTGGTTGAAAATAGATAAGTATGTTAGGATAGAAAAAACACATAAGAAAAAAAGCTACCTTAATCAAATAAAAAATGTAAAAAACTTTAAACACAGATCCCTAGTGGATTTGTGATAAGCGAATGGAAATACTTTTAAGGAACTCAAATTTCTGTATACAGATACTGGAAAAACCTGGCGTCACGTTTTTAATTTCAAGAAAATACTTAATTGCAACCCAAATTGATTCTTTATAACACAACTTATAAAGAAAATTATTCAATTCTATGTGGTTACCCTTTTTTTCAGAATGTTATAAGTAAATTAAGAAAATTTTATGCTAACACATACAAAGGGCGCATTTTATAAGTCTTTGTACAATCGGACACATGTTCACGATAGTTAAGTTGATCTATTTTTCAGCCCAAGTTTTCTACATGTATGCAAAGGGTGTGGGGAATGACTAGCACAACTATAACACATTATATACAAATGTAGATAAGAGGAACATTGAAAAATCTTTAAGTAAAGAGTAGGTTAATAAAAAAGTTATAATAATATACAAATCTGTATGTGTTAATATGTTATCCTGTAAGAGTTCGTTACATACCTGTTCAAATGTATGGGTGGTTAATTTTGAATCACTATGTTGAAAAATGTATTTATTGTTAAATTCTCGATATACTAAATTTAAGATTATTAAAAAGTAGCCTATTGATTTTAATCGCCTTTATTTACAGATCTTGTATTTAGTATATGGTTTATATTGTAATTTATACCATAAAATCGTGTTAACATATGAATGTAAAAATAACTGACCCAGAAACTCCTAACAGTTTGTAACTAATTAGTAAAAGCTTTTCTATATTAATTTGGAAAGTAGACTAAAATAGCAAACAGTCCTTCCAACAACTCTGAAAGAGATGGAAACTAATTTAACTAGCGTAATGTGTTGCTGAAGTATATCCACAAAAGCAGAAATTAATTAAAAGTTATATCCGGGAAAGTTGGCATGTTGCTGTTTACCTACTTAAGTTCTGTAATTAAATTACTGTTTCTGCTGGGAGTTAACGATAAAAACTTACTTAAATTTGTTTACGAGTTTAAGTTTTGGATATTAAACCGTTTGGTAGTTATTATTTTGGAAATCCTTGAACATACTGAAACAAGGTTAGTTTGTAGGACAATAGTCTTTAAATATATACAAATTCTTCATAGTAACACATTATGTGTAGTTAAATAATTTTTTAACGATGGTGGTAGTGTACTTTGAGCTCACTTGAATAAATAAGGAGGTTGGCTCGACCGAGATTTGTTTATTAGGGGCCTTTATTATAAATAGTTCAACACGCAATATCCACCCCTAGGTGTTTGAACACTGAGGTGGAAGTATAAATTTATGAAAGTAATAAATAAACAAAGCAAAAAACTTATATATACATATAATATCCTACCTAAGTATATATACTACCTTAAATATGTATACATACTTAAGGTAGGTAATAAACTACCTAGTGAAATACGTACAAATGTAGTAACAACATAAATGTGAAAATGAGAGTTTAATTAAATACGCTAGAATTACGGCAGCTGTATGTAAAAGCATCGAGGTCAGATAGTTAGCTTACTCATTTCATAATGTCTGCTTAAACTTTAACCTTTGATAAATGAAAGCGTTGGCTGCTAGGACGAGTATCATGTGCAAACAACACCCTTGAGGGCAGTAATGTGAACTGGGCTGTGTCCTACATGGAGCTCTGTGAACAGGCCTGCGCTACAGTCTGCTTATAAATTGGCATTGTTTAAACAAACTGCAGGTAAAAAGAGCTTGATATGAAAAACGTAAAAGATTTATATAACAACTATCTGATGAACTTTTTTTGTAAACAAATATACCATATAGGAACCAGGATAAATTGAAAACATGATTATCAATTTCAAATCATGGCTAAAGGCTAAGTTAATGTACTAAGTAGTACACAAAATACAAAATTTACTTATCACCCTGAAAATTAACATTATCAACAAAATACTTAAGTTAAATGAAAATAAAAAATTAAAGAGGGGAGAAAATTGAATTTCTATTAAATATCAGTTTTTAACGGAATCGCAGATATATACACATCTATTACACTACCAAAACATTGACACATTGTAATGGTAAGGTTAAGTTTGGGAGGAAGATTAACATTGATTAATTGATTATTTTTATGTTTAAATTTGCATAACTCTGGTATAGGTTTTATTTTTGTATTTAATACAACATTCTTATCTTTCACATGTATTTACAGAAATTTTAATTAAATTATAAATACGAGTACAAATTGCATAATTTATGGCATAGATGTTGAAACTAGTTGTCAAATTAAAGGTAGAACAGTGAAGGTACAAATGTACTAATTACGTGTTAAAATATTTGTAATCCATCATCCTAAAGATTCGGAAGTATACAGAGTTATCTATGCATGTTTTATTTGGCAAATGCTGATGTATCAACATGTGGAAACTAATTTTGAAAGTTCTTGTGCTTTATTTATGATCAAAGCATGAAAAAAAAACATCAGTAGCATGTTCCAGGTCCGTGAAGTTGGCGTACCCATATTAGCGTATCCACTTTTGATCATACCAATCGTTAGTTCATCGTTAGTTCTCGATAGTTCCCAAATTTTTTCGTTAGTTCTCAAAAAATAAAAAAGTTATAGCCGATTATAAGTGGGTACGCTAACTTCACACTTCCGGGTTCTAGCACGCGCCGTTTTCTGAGGAGAAATGTTTACATCTATATACCAATCGTTAGTTCTTCGTTAGTCCTCGATAGTTCCCAAATTTTTTCGTTAGTTCTCAAAAAATAAAAAAGTTATGAGGCATACAAAGTGGGTACGCTAACTTCACAATTGTACAATTTCCAGCGGGAACAGTTTTTTTACTATAAATGCCTATATCTATATACCAATCGTTAGTTCTTCGTTAGTTCTCGATAGTTCTCCAAAATTAACGTTAGTTCTCAAAAAATAAAAAAGTTACGAAGCATAAAAAGTGGGTACGCCAACTTCACAGTTATAGAATTTCCAGCGGGCACAGTTTTTTTTACTATAAATGACTATATCTATATACCAATCGTTAGTTCTTCGTTAGTTCTCGATAGTTCTCCAATATTTACGTTAGTTCTCAAAAAATAAAAAAGTTAAGAGGCATACAAAGTGGGTACGCCAACTTCACAATTATAGAATTTCCAGCGGGCACAGTTTTTTTACTATAAATACCTATATCTATATACCAATCGTTAGTTCTTCGTTAGTTCTCGATAGTTCTCCAATATTAACGTTAGTTCTCAAAAAATAAAAAAGTTAAGAGGCATACAAAGTGGGTACGCTAACTTCACAATTGTACAATTTCCAGCGGGAACAGTTTTTTTACTATAAATGCCTATATCTATATACCAATCGTTAGTTCTTCGTTAGTTCTCGATAGTTCTGTAATATTTACATTAGTTCTCAAAAAAATAAAAAAGTTACGAGGCGTACAAAGTGAGTACGCTGACTTCAAATTTATAAAATTTCCTGCGGGCACCGTTTTCTGACTAAAAACGCTTATATCTATTTACCAATCTTTAGTTCTTCGTTATGTCGTGTTAGTTCCCCAATATTATTACTAGTTCTTAAAAAATAAAAAGGCAATAAGGTCTTAAACGTGGTTATGCCAACCTCAAACCCAAATCATTCCTAGCGTGCACCCTTGTCTGACTAAAAGTGCCTATATCTTAATATTAATCGTAAGATGGGCTCACTCATTTATTTTGTTAGTTCTAAAAAAATTCAATAAATATACGTATAGCCAATAATCAATAGATTAACTTATTTAATGCTTCTGATTTCCAGCGCGCACCTTCATTCAACGAAAAATGCTTACAGTATACTACTATACAACTAAATAAATATTGTCTCGACCCCGCCATACCCAATACGCCATGCTAGTAATGTGTTGTACACATTTATTCCATCCACTACTCCAGTCTCCAGTTTGTTCAAGTCCGTATGACCTTCCAGTCTCGATCCGTGCAACTGTCACTCGTAACGTGTTACGTTTAATGATGTAATTTTATAATACTAATACCGAACACAAACAAATACAAACAATACAAACGATTAGTTTAATTAACCAAACAGAAGTTCTTTGATCGTACATATTTTATCTGCTTAATCCAATTCAAATAATCACTGCTTATAAATTACTTTATACCATTTTACTTAGCAGACTCTGGTTTTCATTTTGATGGATAGTTTATTTTGTTTCCATGATGGACTTTTTATAAAATGCACTTTTTCACACAACTAAGTAGGTATAAATATGATTTCATTGCTTATCTAAAACCAATTTTTGGAAGCGTTGTCTTTTTTGGATGTTCTAATTAACTGAACATATTCAACTGTTAATCATTTTGATAACTTAATCAAAATTATCACTCCTAAAAAATAATCTAACCGAGTGACACCTGCAACTACTATTGCGAATATCACAGATAAGCGCTATCCTGGAACTGATAAGCAATCCTTTCTCTTCGAGAGAATCATAATGTGATAGTTATTCTAATGTCAGTGTTACTTTGATTTTCATTGTGTGAAGATGAATCAAATTACAATGCATGGAACTAAAAATTGGTATATAGATTTAAGCGTTTTTAGTCGGAAAACGGTGCCCGCTGGAAATTTTATAATTTTGAAGTCAGCGTACTCACTTTGTATGCCTCGTAACTTTTTTATTTTTTTTTTAGAACTAACGTAAATATTGGAGAAATATCGAGAACTAACAACGAACTAACGATTGGTATATAGATGTAAGCATTTTTATTTAAAAAAAACTGTGCCCGCTGGAAATTCTATAATTGTGAAGTTGGCGTACCCAATTTTTATGCTTCGTAACTTTTTCATTTTTTGAGAACTAACGCAAATATTGGAGAACTATCGAGAACTAACGAAGAACTAACGATTGGTATATAAATATAAGCATTTTTATTTAGAAAACTGTGCCCGGTGGAAATTCTATAATTGTGAAGTTGGCGTACCCACTTTTTATGCTTCGTAACTTTTTTATTTTTTGAGAACTAACGTAAATATTGGAGAACTATCGAGAACTAACGATTGGTATATAGATATAGGCATTTATAGTAAAAAAAACTGTTCCCGCTGGAAATTGTACAATTGTGAAGTTAGCGTACCCACTTTGTATGCCTCATAACTTTTTTATTTTTTGAGAACTAACGAAAAAATTGGAGAACTATCGAGAACTAACGACAAACTAACGATTGGTATATAGATATAGGTATTTATAGTACAAAAACTGTGCCCGCTGGAAATTCTATAATTGTGAAGTTGGCGTACCTACTTTGTATGCCTCTTAACTTTTTTATTTTTTGAGAACTAACGTAAATATTGGAGAACTATCGAGAACTAACGAAGAACTAACGATTGGTATATAGACATAGGCATTTATAGTAAAATAACTGTGCCCGCTGGAAATTCTATAACTGGGAAGTTGGCGTACCCACTTTTTATGCTTCGTAACTTTTTTATTTTTTGAGAACTAACGTTAATTTTGGAGAACTATCGAGAACTAACGAAGAACTAACGATTGGTATATAGATATAGGCATTTATAGTAAAAAAACTGTTCCCGCTGGAAATTGTACAATTGTGAAGTTAGCGTACCCACTTTGTATGCCTCTTAACTTTTTTATTTTTTGAGAACTAACGTAAATATTAGAGAACTATCGAGAACTAACGAAGAACTAACGATTGGTATATAGATATAGGTATTTATAGTAAAAAAACTGTGCCCGCTGGAAATTCTATAATTGTGAAGTTGGCGTACCCACTTTGTATGCCTCTTAACTTTTTTATTTTTTGAGAACTAACGTAAATATTGGAGAACTATCGAGAACTAACGAAGAACTAACGATTGGTATATAGACATAGGCATTTATAGTAAAAAAACTGTGCCCGCTGGAAATTCTATAACTGTGAAGTTGGCGTACCCACTTTTTATGCTTCGTAACTTTTTTATTTTTTGAGAACTAACGTTAATTTTGGAGAACTATCGAGAACTAACGAAGAACTAACGATTGGTATATAGATATAGGCATTTATAGTAAAAAAACTGTTCCCGCTGGAAATTGTACAATTGTGAAGTTAGCGTACCCACTTTGTATGCCTCTTAACTTTTTTATTTTTTGAGAACTAACGTAAATATTAGAGAACTATCGAGAACTAACGAAGAACTAACGATTGGTATATAGATATAGGTATTTATAGTAAAAAAACTGTGCCCGCTGGAAATTCTATAATTGTGAAGTTGGCGTACCCACTTTGTATGCCTCTTAACTTTTTTATTTTTTGAGAACTAACGTAAATATTGGAGAACTATCGAGAACTAACGAAGAACTAACGATTGGTATATAGATATAGGCATTTATAGTAAAAAAACTGTGCCCGCTGGAAATTCTATAACTGTGAAGTTGGCGTACTCACTTTTTATGCTTCGTAACTTTTTTATTTTTTGAGAACTAACGTTAATTTTGGAGAACTATCGAGAACTAACGAAGAACTAACGATTGGTATATAGATATAGGCATTTATAGTAAAAAAACTGTTCCCGCTGGAAATTTTACAATTGTGAAGTTAGCGTACCCACTTTGTATGCCTCATAACTTTATTATTTTTTGAGAACTAACGAAAAAATTTGGGAACTATCGAGGACTAACGAAGAACTAACGATTGGTATATAGATGTAAACATTTCTCCTCAGAAAACGGCGCGTGCTAGAACCCGGAAGTGTGAAGTTAGCGTACCCACTTATAATCGGCTATAACTTTTTTATTTTTTGAGAACTAACGAAAAAATTTGGGAACTATCGAGAACTAACGATGAACTAACGATTGGTATGATCAAAAGTGGATACGCTAATATGGGTACGCCAACTTCACGGACCTGCATGTTCCTCCACTATTTACAATTTTCCACAGCAATACACCCCTAATTTTATTTTCAACTTTTTTCAGAAAGCTTAAAACCCCCAATAAACCGTCAAAGTTTTAAACGTAGGTCAGGTGCTTGCGTGAGCATCCGGTATTTAAATATTCCGAGAAAGAAACAAAATGCCAGCCTGCCACATAAATCAGACGGTAATTAATGTCGGCATGCATACAAGGGAGAAGAAGGGAAATTTATATCGGCGGGGAGAAGGGTTGGCACGCCTGACGAGGAGGGTGGCACGGGTCAGTCGGCTTTGTGACGTAGTGGGATGAGGTTGTGTGACGCGTTACGTGGACCATGATATAGGTACCACCCTGCTGTTATCATGGCGCTACGGTGACCGGGGATTGATAAGGTCAGTGATACAAACAGAGAATTACACATATATTGAGGAAATTGTGGTACGAATTGACATAAGATACATAATTATCATAAACATAAGATTTTGAACAGGGTTTGACGTCAACGCTTTCAAGCTGATAAAATACCAGATTGTGAACTCCCGAGAGTGGATAATTTGGTTAAAAATAATATTTATGTATGCTTTGAACTCAAAATATACCTTTTGATTTTTTTATGAATTGAGTTTGTACACGAAACGACATGACGTGTGTGAACCTCTTCGGGTACTTCTTTATTTAAATTTACGATTTGAAACACATGAAAATATAATAAAAACAAGTTCCTAATACATTTATTTTATATAATAGGTGTATTAATTAATTTTTCCCCTTTTATAAATATATTTTAATGCAACAGTCATGTTCATATTATATAACATTTTATTTATTCAATATAAATCCAATTTAACTTCTTAGTTCTTAGTTGAATGTGGAAATATGTTGTATACAAAATTATAAAAAATAGTGCTTAAGGTTAACACGTCTATTGATTAACACTATGAGACTAATAATAAGGTAACCTTTAAACCCTGTTAAACTATACTACCTCCACCATGACACTAATCAATGTATATGTCATTAGTGGTTATATAAACATAATAATTCATACTACATTAATATTTTAAAGTAAAAAAAAAAAACAAAATAATAAAGACAAAATAATAAAGACAAAATAATATTACACTTAAATTTCTCGAAATAATCCATTATCTTAAATACCACATGAGGGTGACAGGGTCTTGGACAACAAAAATTAGTTTTAATTTTGTAACAAATTAACCAATATGAAAATATAATTTACAAAGAAGTAAAAAAAATATGTTGAACATCAAAACACACGACTTCTTCCACCTTAAACACCAAAGCATAATCAATTTCACTTGGATTCTGGAGAATGGACTTTGTAATGTAAAATACAAGTGATGAAGGTTATTTCATTTTGGCATGTAACCCACAAATTCAGCTTTACTTTTTACAATAAAGAATAAAAGTCTCTGATCTTTTACATATTACAATATTGATTTAAAAATATCATTTTTAAGTAGTGAATAAAGCACAACTGAGCACCCTGAAAAAAATATTATATTTTGTTCAAGTGGCATTTTTCAATAATAAATAATAATTAATAAATAATAAGCAATAATAATTTGGCTAATCAAGATATGATTTCGATTTTTTAGATGTTCTTCATATATGAATATTTAAATAAAGTTTATAGACAAATAAAAAATAAATATTGAACTAGAAAGCTTATATACATTAGTTATATTTAGTAATGAAATTAACACACTATTTTTCAACTTTTAGTTTTTCGACAGAATATATTTTTAAGTTACCCAATTTGAAAATTCGTACACGTTTTTGTGAACTTGTTTTCTGATTCTACGTCCGGTTTAGAGGGGTTTGAAAATGCAAGGGTGAATAGGTGAATTTGCTAGCCTAATTGAACCTTTAGCCTGCTGAATTGTTTAGTCGTGATGATGACGTCACCAACCCAATTTCCGCGCAGCTTCCAACGAGGTAATGGAATTGAAATTTGTACTCTCTGTAACGTTCGGGATGCGCTTCTCCTGAATCATTGACAAAACCGTCTAAAATAGCGGCTTTTCATTCGCAAAACTCCCATTTTATGTAACCGATTTTATAAAAACACTCTTGTGAACGTTATTTATTTATTTATTTTTTTTTTATTTTGTTACGTTTAGAAAAATGATGATACTGAATACGCAGAGATTTGTATATACGATAAAAAGATTGAGTGTATGTTAGAAATAAAATATAAATGTATTAGGCCTATTAATACAACCTTATTAATACATAATTTTTCGGGGGACGTTATTTGTTTTACCTAAGACATTTTCTAAACTAGCCTTTTTCAATTCAGTTTTGGAATTGAGTAACAATCACTAAAAGTATTGTTTACTTACTTAACAGTATTGTTTTGTTTATTTTGCAGTAAAAGTTTGTACCAATGAGGGTCAAGTGTTAAGAGAATATAAATAAAATTGCAGTACTTTTAAAGTCACCCTATAATCTGTTAAGGCCAATTAGGTGATTAAAAATGAGTGAGTTGTGGGAAAATAAGTCGTTGCATCACAATCAGTGGCAATGAGAGGTTATTAACGAAATCATAACCTCTTTTATGTTATGAAGGAAGTTATGGTTAGTGATTTTTATAAATTAAGTAATGGTCGTAAGTAAAGTACGCAACTCTTGTAATTAGCCTTTACGACACTCGTAGAAGTTTTAAGATACTCGCCAAGCCTCTACCTTAAATTATCTACTCGCGTCATTAAGACTATCCTTATGCGGGCGTTGCGTAAACTAATTTTACTAACTTACTACTCGTTAGTAAAATTATTATGACACACGCTATGATGTAAATATATGAGAAAGAGCATGAACACCACACGGGTGATTTAAAATGTCCTTTATAAGTAAAATCACAAAACCTAAAACGTTTGATGATTTACAGTATGTACAAATATTTTAATAATTTAATTTACGTCACCTGATTGAGTGATGTCATACAACAACCACTGCATATTCACGCATATAAAACTTACACTAAACACTACTTTTAATTGTTCCTACAACCTTTGTCATGTATGTGGAGTGGATTTGTATGTCCAAACATCTTGTCAAACGAGTTTTTAATCGCAAAACAGTAAAATGGCATTTAAATTCTAAAAAAAATCCTTTTGTGCATACAAACAAATAAATATACACTCATGGAAATATTCCCTGCGAGAAATGATTCAATAGGCCTGTGGCGTTAGAAATGAACGATATTGTTTGCGGATATTACAGCCTGTTAACACGACCTGCCCAAGGGACTACGTTGTGAGTGTTTATCCCCCTCAATATTAAATGATGAGAGTATTTGTTTTTAGTTTATAATTTTTTTAATTGTAAGCTAAGGTATCATAGTTTACATTAATTAGTTGGAAGTTAGAAAATATTGGTATACATTTAGACTAAGAAAATTTTGTAACGTAATTGTAGTAGATTTAATTTTTCCCAAACAGCTTTTAAAAAGTTGCTCAAACTAAGATTATGGGACTTGAGCTACAAATAAAGTGTGCTAAAGTATTTTAGACGTTTTGGTGACATTTTTTACCAAAAATATATTCTTTGTTTTTTTCATTATAAACACCAACGTATGGTATAGTAACAAATAGACCCCTAGATAACAAACATATTGACAATACTTTTGTATGAATCCTAAATCTTCTGTTTTTTAGTTACATGTTTTTTACTAGAAACATTTCAAAGCCGTAGAAATTATATTGAATTAACAATAAAAATACGGCTAACTTGTAGGTAACGAACGCAAGTTATTAAACAATCTAATCATCCTAGATATAACACGAAAGTTATTAAAGACAAATCTAAGAAGCAATTTTCTCAGAAATTCATGACACAGAATTTCCTTTGTTCAAGTTTCCCTTTGTTTCAATAAGCCCAGGCTATTCAAACTAGTGAGTTTTTCCCAAGTAAATTTGGAATTTGGTAGGAAAAATCCTCTATTGGGACAAAATTGATCACACAATTGAGATTCACTGTAATCGCATAATTAAAATTCATATTTTAATTCGTATTTTATAAATCCACTATTTTCCTACTAGCAATGTAGCTTTGATCCTTAAACGTATTTTTTACAAAAATGAAATAGAAAAAAATATAGTTTTCTAAACTGTAACTATGAAGACAAACTCTCTTAGGTGTTTTGAATAATCTTAGTAAGTTATTTTTGTCATTGATAAGTGTTTGTTGTAGTTGTAACTGTAAGAAAACAATACGAGGTTTAAAGGATTGTGTAACTCAAAATCTTTAACTTCAAAAATAGTTTTCTTGTTATTTAATTTTAGTTTTTATGAGCCTTAATGATTCACAAGCATCACTTAACACAAGTCCATTTCAGAATGATAAACAAACTGGTACGTCTCAAGTAGACATTGACGTATGAAACCATCTTCACTAATACATACTATCAATATTAAATTCTTCAAGCAAATAATCAGGCTAAGAGCGAAAATAGATCGATAAAACTACCATATTAAATGTTTGTTTTTCACGAGCAGGCGTCGCTGCAGTTTTAACTTACTCGATAAGCTACTTTCCAATTATCTCGAAAGTTTTACCGTCTAATGTCAAGCTTTATGTTGATCGCTGTGGTGTAATTTTTCTTTTATTATCTGTTAATCACCAGGTGAGTTACACAAACGTCTAAACCTACTTTTATCTCCGCATTAAGTAATTACTTGGGCACACCCTACATTTAACTGAATTGGATCAGTTTGACAATCATTAGGTGTTAATCTTTTTCACGTGTTGCTTAAAAAATAAACGAGTTCTATACGTGTTCAATGGTGACCTAAGATATCGAGTGTGTTTTACACGTAGTTTCAATTATGTTTGAAAAGTCCTCTTTTTGACCTGCATTGGATTGGCATCGTCAAATGGAAACGGAATGGAGTAATAATATGCTTAAAGGAGTTAAAACCGTGTAGGAAAAAAGGTAGCTGAAAGAGTTTGGACCAATGAGGTTCAAGAATTAAGAGATAAGATAAGTAAAATTGTAATACGTTAAAAGTCACCCTATCATCTGTTAAGACCAATTTAATTGATTAAAAATGAGTGAGTGGTTGGGACAATAAGTAGTTGCATCACAATCAGAAGCAATGAGAGGCTGTTTACAGTTTTGTAATGTGGTAAAATAACCACAGTATCAAAAACCCCACAACCTGCTAATGCTACTGCTACTCAACAAAATGCACTCAGTAAGTAACAAGTAGTATACAAGTGGTTTTTTCACATATAACTTAGAAGGAAATTCCCTTGTTATTCTCATTGGTTTAAACTCTGTGGAAGTTTGGCATTTTGAAAAACATATTGCATCATGGGTTGGTCTTTGAATTTATTGTATCAAGTGTTTACATAGCTTGGTTGCTATCAAAAAGATTCGTTGGAATTAAATCGACATTGTTCTATGTTTATTATCTATACATGCAGAAACTATTAATCTGACGTCAGCC
Organism: Macrosteles quadrilineatus; assembly: GCF_028750875.1. Lineage (NCBI taxonomy): Eukaryota > Metazoa > Arthropoda > Insecta > Hemiptera > Cicadellidae > Macrosteles > Macrosteles quadrilineatus. The sequence continues at coordinate 65,578,373 of NW_026542597.1, forward strand.
TGAAATTGGCAGTATGTTTTTTGCTAAAGCTACATTCTATGGAAACGATGTATTAAACTTAAGAAGAAAGTTTCATAGATTCCATTACTACCGGTATATAAAATTTCAAAATCGAAATACTCAACATAAATGATACAATAGAGTTTACTTAATACATCAAATCTCTTGCTATCCAAACACCCTAAAATCTTGTATTTTATTCAACCAATTCCATGTATGGATTGCATTTTAAACGTTGGTATTATTGAAAAGCGTTATGTAGAAGCAGGCAAATGACAGATGGATATTTTTGGACGCCTCACATGTGCGACAAACCTACACAAACAGAATATAATTAGCTTTGTTCATAACAATATTGTTACGTGAGGTTACGTAATTGTATTTTTGAACAAAACGTGATTGAATGAATTTGAATGTATTTAATAATATGGTTCCTGCCCTATACAACTAAAACTTTCACTCTGTACACCATAAAATGTAATGCACGTTTGAGTTTTAAATATTAATAATGTTTATTAAATATATACTGTACTCGCGTTTTACAACAACATATAATTTTAGTATGTTATACATCAGGTCGTACTTATATTTTAGTGTTTTAAATCACCAGAAAATTGCCGTTTCCCCAGAATACACAAGTAGTTGGTACATTATGTGAACACATACGTAGTTAATAAAATGAGTGCTACAAGCCCCCTATGCAAGGAGACAAAAGAAATAACATTATTATGATAGACTTTTTTGCTCACTTTTTTATTAGTTGTATAGTTTGAAAGGGATTATAACTACACTAAGGGATGTGCTTAACATTTATTTCTTGTACCTCCGAAATTAATGAAACCATAAAATGAATTATTGTGACTGCTCATTTTTGAGTTTGAAAAATAGGTGGATTGTTATGTTTAGGCTCAACAGTATGAACTATCTTGCTTCGTCAAAGGTTGCTTGAGCAGTATCCTACTATAGATATAGACTACTAGATTTATAGACTTCGTCCAAGACTTTTAATGGTGCAATAATAACCCAATCAATTGATCAATTAACGGAGCAAGGTTATACATGCGTTTTTGGTATTTAAATAATTTTTAACATATGTATAGTTTAATTTTGGTGTTTTTTTAAAGTGATGCCTTTCTGTGATTGTGTAAAGTTTCGATAATACTCCCTTCAAACACGAGAATAAATTCATGCGCTTAAACAGCGAGAACTGGTCAAACAAAGCGTGCGATTTGTACGTTTGGGGAAGACTGACAAACAAAAACTTTGTTATGTAATGTCTTTTGTAATGATGCATTGTTACCAAAATGTGTCAGAAACACAATATTTAGTTGAGTAATTTATTTCAAAAGTAATTAAATAATCGTTTTGTATTTTTAATATGATATCGTGTTTAGTTTCCTAGCTTCTTCATGCTACTGTATATACTCCAGGCCCGTTTTTTTGGTTTGGAGTTTTTTGAAAATATCTTTGGAGAAAATCTGTTACTGATTAATTTTTTACTCAGTATATTAATAAAATAATAAGAAGGTAGTAAAATACCATCCACTGTTGTCTAATGCCACTGAAGTGTTTTTGATACAGAAATATAGGGGGGGGGGGGTGGTTTTGGTTCGGGGGTGGAAATGTTATACATCTTTAAATCATCCCTTGGTTTTAAAACGAATACTAGTAACTGTGAAAGCTCTTATTACGATGAAAGAGTGGTTCAAGAACTGTTTGGAGGTGTTCAATTATTTTTTTAGGGGGAGTAAATATTTAAAAGTGCTAAATTCCCCTAATATATTGGGTTTTAGTACCTCAGTCTAGCCATCCTGTCAGATGACAAGTATCTAGCACGTTTGTGAATGAGTGACAGTTGACCTTTAAACATGTAGTGCCCAGAAAAAAAATTAGATTTTCTTCAAAATTCGCCATTTTAATTTTTTTTATGAGTATAAAAAAGTCTTCTTTGGGGATTTTTCGAAGTTGGGAGCATTACTCCCAACGTACCTGGGGACCGAGCCATGGCTCGGTGTAGTTTGTTTCGATTGTATAAGCAATATAAAGGAAACTCACGTTTTATTTACAACTCATTTTGGCTTTTAGACTATTATTTAAGTATCAGTGGAGTTTCAATTTATTATGATGGAAATTTTAACCTGGCATATCCTCACTTCATGCTACAGTATAATTTGAATTTAAAACGACTAAATTTGTTGTTGTTTTGTTCTTTGTTTTCTTGTTCGATTTTTGTCTGAGCTCCATCAACTCAACTTCTCAAAGTGGAGATTTATATAAAATTAACCAAGATAATATTTATATTGGCTGCAACATGAAAATCAAGCTAAGCGTTGGGTCCAAGTGAAAAACAAAATGAAACTATTAAAACATACAACGACTGTAAACTTGAATTACACATCCAGCAAAACTATAATGTATTTTTTTGTAGTAAGTAGAAAATTATATCGAAATTAGTTTTTAACTTTAAAGTGGAAAAATTGAGCTATGACGTAATTGGAATTATTTATCAGGAAACTAATTCGTTGCACGCAGTATTTGTCCGATTGGATAACGCCAGTAATTAAAGCGATAGTCCTTTAATGCAAAACTGCAATGTTTTTGCTTGTAATCCCACCGGTATTGTATCGACGAGGATTAAATACTAACGAATGGTGCAATATATTGTAAACTGCGCGAGAGATACCATGTGTAATACATTTTATTTCAATTTACATTGTTCTAAAGGTAAAACGAGTTTACTACTTACATTCTTATAACAATGGTATATACAGGACAAAATTAAATTAAATACACTTTAATTTTCCACAATATGATACTGTACATTATAATATATAGAATTTTTATCCTTTCTCCTTAGTAAAACAAATATGTGCTTCTCTTACTTACTCCAAATACGATGAATGTAATTTAACACCAAAAGGATAAGAAAATAATAGTCCCAATATTACAAAACTCAAAGGAAAAGTCCACATGGCCAGAGCCTGAAAATATTTAGTGGACTGAGTACCTGAAATATTTAAGATTGTGTGAAATATTGGATGAAAACAGCTTTTTTAGAGTCATTGTTGTATATTTTAAAGTGCTCAATACTTAACTAAATATTACTTTTAGTTAACTATAAGTTACTATTAGACTATTATGAATAACTAAATTTAGTAATAAGAAAACAATCTTTCGTAAAAAAAATAATAATAACCACATACAAAAAATTAAAATAACGAATCTAGTTGTAATTTGAAGGTAAGTATTGTGAGAAAAGTACCCAGTGTGTGTGCAGTGAGAGATAATAATACCCCCGCCGCAGCAAACCTGCCGTCTAAGCGAATTTCCATTTGGCTGAATTGACTTTCAATCGATCTATTTAAATGACATTAGGTTTAACGAGTACCTAGGTTTGCTGCTACAAGGAAACTAATAAAGTGTGTGTTTTAAGTAAAATAATTATTGCTTAGTAGAAAATGAATATATTTGCCAAGTTTGATCAAAAGATATCCATAAACAAGCAAACTACAACATTTTACAATATTCTCCATAAGAATAACATGGGAATTTTAAATTTACAATTTTTTAGTCTTCTCCGTAACCAATAACCGTACAAAAACACTTTAATATACTGAATTGTTTGTTTTTTTAAGCTCTTTAAGAAGGTTTAGAGAAAAAATGGGAAATTTTGTGTTTTGAGGGTCAAAAGTGAGAAAAACCAATTTTTACCCCATAAAACCCCCCATAAAAACCTGTTCCCATGGTCCGATCATGCTGGATCGCGAACTCATTCAAGTTTATCCCGCCTTACACCTTCAAACCAAATTTCATCAAAATCGGATAAAAATTACTCAAGTTATCGTGTTCACGGACACATATATATATATATATAAATCTATATATATATATATATACATATATAAAAAGTTTAACGAATGGTGTTTTTGGCCTCTGGGGACATCATAATGAAAAAGTAAATCGGTCCCGGGCCTAAGTCTTACCATGAGACCTACGGTAATAGCTACTTCCCTATAGGGAAATTCGCTAAAATTAAGATAAAATTGATACAATAAAATAGAGCTTGACTAAACCAAGAGTCCGTTTGTTTGAAATAGTTCTGAAACAATAAAATCCAGAGGTTATCTATATAATTGGTCATAATTCGTAGACTTTGAAGAGCTTTCGGTTATTATACTTCATCCTTAAACCTTAAGTAGTACTTTAGATCGTTATGTAGTAACAAGAGCAGGGTTTGGACCCTTCCCTTTTAAAACGTTAAAAATGCCTTTTTCGTAGAATACACACAAAACAGTAGGCTACAGTAGTTTGAATATTTCATGTAAAGATTTTTACGCCACACTGTTTTAACGAACTTCATACGCAAGGATTAAGTCCAGAAAACAGCTGTTTGTACTACTGTACTGTAATGAGTTTTTACTGGCCACCAACCAGCTGGTAATACAGGGTGTTTATAAAAAAACTTTACAACTTTAACATTCTCCCATTCATGATCCATGGGACATAAACGTTTCCTATTGACACCACATGAAAGGGCTGCTCAAAAAGTTTTAATCAGCTGGCAGTTCAATCAGCTGATGACCTTACATTGTTGTTTGGTAAACAAAAACAAATAATTGAAAAGTCTCATTAGCATCGCAATGGAAGCACGAATCAAAGCGCAGTGTGTGGAGTGGTTCATTGAAACGAAATCTGATGTTGTTGTTCAACGGAGATTTCGGACAAGATATAATAGGAATCCTCCTTCAAGACCCACAAGATCAGGAGAGCGTTTGATGAAATAGATCATTCAATTTTGCGTCGTGTTTGGTCAGAACTGGAATGTCGACTTGATTTTTTGCGAGCGAACAACGGGAAACACATTGAAGTTAGGTAAACTTTTTATCATGTAAATAAAACTTGAGAAAATTTCCTAAATTTTAATTTTTGTTTCATAGCTGTAAGTGAAAAAATAAAGGTTTTATGATTGTTTAAAGTTGTAAAGTTTTTTTATAAACACCCTTATTTGTCAATGAGTGGTTAAATAATCAATAACATAACCTCTCTTAGAGGTTAGTAGTGATTTTGAGTCATAGTCAGTAGTAATATAAGGATATGTACGGATTTTTTATTGTTAATTTAGCATTATGGCGTAAAATATCGAACGCGAATCGTCCAAGACTCGTACGGTGATCTCTCACTCGACTTCGTCTAGCACGGGAACGTCCACATTCGTCCGGTAAACACCTATTTTCAGGACTAGTAACGTAATGTATTATAACATACAATGTACTAACTTAATCATACTGTTTATAGTTTTCATACTGGTACACTGTTTTGGTGATTCAGTTAACACAGTGTAAGGTGGAGAGAAAGGGATAAAATCGGGTTTAACCATTAAATAAACCTGCAGTCGTACATTATAACTGATTCACTCCTTTCTAAAAATCAAACTTGAAATTACAAAAACTAAGTTTCTGATTTGAATATAAATAAATATCCAAGATTTCATTTGATGCATTTACAAAATACATACAAAATACATAGTAATTACATTATCACATATAAGTATTTATGTTGTTTTCCGAGTCTTGTTTGATCTAAACCTTAACAAAGCAATTTGTGTTTCGAATATGTTTAGAGTATTCCTCTCTCTGTAGTTTCCTAGAGTTATGAGTCTTCTAATTTTAACTTCCCTCAAGTTTATAATCAAAGCAAGTAATGCAATATGCATTCTAAACTTGTGCAGTTATATGCCACGAGAATTCGTCGAAATTCAGTAGCTGACATAACTTAGTTAACCAATAAAGAAGTTCTGATAACCCTGACAGATATAATATACAGTAATTCGGTTTAGATTTTTGAGATGCCTAAGGGACTTGCAATTCCCTCTTGACTAGAATTGTCTGTTTTAACACAAAATGGCTACCTTTTTGCTTCTACAAAAAGTTATCATTTTGTTTAGACGATTTTAAAAGTTAGATACTCAAAATAGTTAACACAAGTATTCTTCCTAATTATTTTGTATGACCATAGACACAAGACAGTTGTACCGTTCATTTGTATTGTAGCGACTGGAGTGCAGAAGTTACAAATACAAGTATTAAATGCTAAGCTCACACTATTATTTATATCTGCAATATTTGTACTGTCTTATACACTGATTTTTGTAGTTATATCGTGAGTTTAAATTTTCGCAAACCCCTTTTCAATTACATTCGTAAAAAAATAGATCACATAGGATGTACATATTTGAAAATTATATTTTTCTAACTACAGTACTAATTTTATAGGACAAACAATAGATGAATTATTTAAAACATTTGATAATCTTGATGTAAAACTTGTAACTAATAAAACAATAATTATTAAGGGTATCATTTCAAACAATGAAAAAATATTTACCTGATCTTGGCAAATTCATGTTCGAATATTGGGTAGATTGTTCCCTAGCTTTAACATAGATTTGAAAGGAACCTTTGTAGAAATATGGTAGCATGGTGTTGTTCGGGAGTTCGTTGTTTGTATTCTTAGCTATACGCACACACGCACACAAACGCACACGCACACTTAAACAACGACGTATAATTAGACATCATGTTTACCAAACAGTTACGGTTCTCTTTACTACCAAACAAAGTTAAATATTTACCAATCGTGAACAATGACCATTGCCTAAACGACCATTTCATCTTGAAGACTAAAACTAAAGTAAAACTTTTGTTCCTCCAATTTAAGTGAACGTTTGTTGTTAGTAGCAAGAACTACAGTGTGACACACACAAGATATCAAATGGTTTGAATGGGATAATTCTTTTCTAAGGGGTACGAGATCAAATATCGCAGATCACCAACGGCTTTATCGATATGATATTTCGTGACTGGTGGCTCAAATCCACTGAAAATGTAAGTCCACCATGAAACGATATGGATCTCAACTAGTATTTTCACAGAATCTGAGAACTCTTTTTTTAATTAGTTAACAATTAATAATGACTAAAACACACTTTAAATTACTGTAAATAATAAACATCAACATTTCACCTCGAGAAAAACTTACATCCTGACACTAATAGGTCGTTTTAGTATTTCATTCACGAAATAATTTTTCGTTGGAACTAACATAAATTTATTATAATTACAGTATTGACATTCAATACTGTTCAAACAGTTCATACAATATTTCATATCGTAAATGTGACGTTGGAGAGTCAAATTTAATTAGGATCTCGCCTTCACAGCACCGCTTGGGAGTTATCCGTTCTGACGTCATTGAAGCGGCTTAATTAGTTAATTCACTCATGGCTCAGTAAAAATACTCTCAATTCCCCGTGGTAAAAGCCTACGTGATAAAGTAATCCAGAATTTTAAAGGATCGTATTTGCCTTTACGATGCAAAATTAAATGGAAATGCCTAAATTCTGTCAAATTTTGTCAAAACGATTCTATAGTTTACATGCTGTTTATTTATAGTGATATATTTGTAGTTTGTCAAACAATATGTACACTACCATAGGGTTAACAACTATATACTTAAAATATGTTAAAGATTTTGAAGACATAAATTAAATGTAGCCTATCATATAAATTGAAGTGGATTTTCGTTAACATGCTCACATGTTATCAGGGTTCATCGAAGCAATCAACAAATGCACATCAGAAATTGGGTGACTATGCGTGAAAACTCATTTTACAATTTCATTTCAAACTTTTAACAAGATCATACGTTATTAAATTATATGCATGTTTTTATTTTACATTTAAATTCAAGTTGAGCAATACTTTAAGTGTGTAAAGTTTACGGCATTTGGCATTGTATGTCAAAATGATTTTGTATCTGCACTTAATGATATAAATACATGTCATTGATATTTAGTACCGTATTATGCACAAGCTTTTTTTCACATAAATCCGTAAAAGGTTCATAATTATTAATTTACTTTAATCAATATAACAATGTGTTTAAGACATTTTTCATTTTCATTGGTTGACATGTTAAGATGTTGATTAAAACAAACTCGGTAAAGCCCAAATCTGCGTAATAGAATTGTGGCCTTATTAAATCCAATCACTCAAGAAGGCACACATAAAAAAATACTCAGATTACCAATATTAAAGTGATTCAAACTTTTATTTTAGTTACATTCTACTTAAACCTCCAACAGAAATAAAGAAACGTTTTATGAATAAATATTTATGATAATATATTAAATTGGTTTGCAACGAAACTACTTTGTGTGGATCATTAAAATGTATAACGCCACTAAAATATATGATACCCAGTATGAATTTAAAACAAGAATTGCAACAACAGAGCTGCATAACTAGATGCTGCAATCTTTATTTTCATCTTTTTTTTTTTAGGTAATGGTCTCATAACAATTTTGACCTCACAACACTAAAATTCATCGTCGGGAAAATGAAATGATGTCTTTGTTTTTGAAATACGAGTTCTGAAATGTGATATTCCCTTGAATCGTATAACTGTATCTCATTTAACAAGTTAAATCTTATAAAACTTACAAACCCTTAAAATACTCTTGGCGGATTTGAATGTGTATTTTGTTTAATCAGAACGACTGCCAAATTTATGCTTGAATAAAAAAGTTGCTTATATTGACAGGAGTATTTGTCGAAATCAAACGTTGAGCTCTGAGAAACTCTCTTGAACTAAAAATATAATTAACTTAATTTGTTGTAATCCTAACATTCCTCATATTGAGTATAATTATTGATATTCACACTTGACAGAAGCGTCAATTTTATTACATGTTTGGCAATACTTTAACGAGACCTATCGCCCAATGGAGAAAGAAACCGATTACAATAGTAGGTGGTGAAGTAAGGATCACGACGTTGGTCTTCGATTTTCACCAGCTAGCTTCATCATGGGCACTACCAATACCTTACCTTAACAATACTTGTCATTTAACAAAACTAACAATATTTATATAAAATATTGCTCATTGTGTTGTTTTTGACTAGTAAAGCATAGTAAAGCATACCTAAGACATACCCTAATATTGGAGGTAAACATGAAATCACCATAATTACGCTCTGTGTTTACAGGAAAAACTAATATTAAAATAAACGGTATCAGCATTCTGACACATACTTTCTCCCATTAGTTTGTCAACAACCTTTATCATGTGTAAGCGGTGAGATACGGAAATGGGATTAGTACAATTTTGATCAGAATTTAAAGGACTATAACATACTAAATTTTTATCAAAATCGTTCAGGCCGTTTTAATGAAAATCCGATTTTCCGTTATTTTATGGGGTTTTTATGGGAAAATAACATAATTTACAATAACTTTTGAAACGTAATTTTTACAGAAATGGGATTTGTACAATTTTTTTCGGAATATAAAGGACTATAACATACTAAATTTTTATCAATATCGTTCGGGCCGTCTTTTTGGAAAAGCCTATTTTCCCGTTATTTTATGGGGTTTTATGGGAAAATCCCCATTAAAAGTCAAAATTTCTAAAAAATTTTAAAAACCAACAAAATTGTAAGGACTATAGCATACTATGTTGAATAAAAACCAAATTTATTACTCAAATCCAATTTTTTGTTATTTTATGGGGTTTTTATGGGGAAATGACATAATTTACCATAACTTTTGAACCGTAATTTTTGGAGAAATGGGATTGGTACCATTTTGTTCAAAATGTAAAGGGCTACAACATACTAAATTTTTATCAAAATCGTTCGGGCTATTTTTGAGAAAATTCGATTTTTCCAGTTTTTTATGGGTTTTTATGGGAAAATCCCCATTAAAAATCAAAATTTCAAAAAAATGAAAAAAACGCCTTGAGATACCATGGATTAGAACCTACATACCAAATTTCATCAAGATCGGACCACAGGTGTAGTCTCTAGCTCTGTACACATCCAGACACAGACACACACACAGACATCACTTCGAAAACCACTTTTTTTGGGTCCATGGGGACCCAAAACGAATATATCCACTCAAAACTCAAACTCGAAAATTTTGACGAAAACAATACTTTCTCCATATAGGCTACTATGGTATAGGGGGAGAAAGTAAAAGGTTCTGATTTAGATTTTAAAGTAAGATAAGTAGTCCAATACCCAAAGTTAATGCAAACTTACCAAACTTGTGAGATTAAATTAAACAAAATTGTCTGTTTAGTAAAAACTTGATCCTGTGAGACTATCACACCCAACCAAGAGATTAAGCCATAAGATATAGACCAAAGTGTATTTTACTGTCGAATAAAATTGAAAAGCTACAACAACCTTAAAAGCTTTTCTATAAGCCAGTTTAAATTGCAGATTCAATCCAAGAACCCAAATTTTGCATCATAAAATAAAACATAATGTTAGAGCGTACTGAAGGGTGCAGTTATATCGAAGTGTTGGAAGCCATCCAAGCCTACTCTCGTATTCATAGAGTTTTTCTTCACCGATTTTACATTTGGCTGTCAAACCAGTAGTGACGATATAAAGTAATATCCTTTCGAGATGTAAAAGACCCTGTTTATGTGAATGTATATTTTTATTCAACGCCATTGAATTATCATTGACTATTAGATACTGAAGTTAATAGGCAAAGGTATTATTTTAGATAACTGTACAAAACTATAAGTTTTTTTGTGTCAAATTATGGTAAAATGTATGGATTTATTTCGAAAAATAGGATACTAATTGGACAGAAATAGGTGCAATTAAGTTGCAGATAAAAAATTGTGTTGTATAATTTAAACCTACTTAAGTAATCAGATAACTTTACCAATCCTTCAGAATTTTCCGTTCTGTTAGGTTGCCAATGAATTTCATTCAAAAAGTTCATGTACGTAGGGTGATAAAATTAAAATGAAAAATGTAATACTAACATATTGTAAAGAAAAAAAATACTCTTAGTCTACACTTTTTTTGATAAATCCAATCATTGTAAAAGATAAAAATATAAGATACCTTTCGTACATAATTTAAAAAAACATGGTTCGAATATATTTTCATGTAACCCACTATCGCCTTTGAAATTTATTAAGTAAACACTGTTACAAAACATCTCAAGGACAAAATCGGTAATATTTTATTCAAAGAGAATCCAATCTTCGAAGATCCTTCTCGGAAGATAAATCGTCAGCAAGAAAGAGAACAATTCATCTCTGTCAATGGCAGGTAGCCTGTACCCTTGGCCATACGTCAATACATATTTCGTTTAACCGATTTTTTCTGTTATTTGAAAGCCAAGTAAATAGTGTAGGAAGGATAGTACCATTTCGGTTAATAAACAGATAACTAAGATAAGTATAAGTTCTATGATCAATTACATGTAAAGTGAATTTGTGCTAGAGATTTTTGAAATAATGTCGCGCACAAGCATCATTAAATCATTATTGTTTAGGCCTTTACTGTAACAATTGTTCAAGATTTAGGTTAGAAAATAGGTTTAGTTTAAATGAGATCATAGGCATTATTGTAACTTTATTTAAATGACATGCATGTAGTTAGAGGTTTTATTTTCATACCATTAGTCAATAAAAAAAATAGTTAGTTATTTAATTAAAAAGGTATAATTTGTTTCTTATAATTACACCTTGAATAATACGATCATTAATATGATAGTATTATTATAATACACAATGATCATAAAAAAGGAGAAGCATCAACAACAATTTTGCAACTTTCATCGTTCCTTTTATCCTTCTTAAAAGTGTGCATTTATTCTACTGGAGTTCTAACATGTTTCATAGATTATGTAAGTCTTTTAGGCTAATTTTTCAAAATTTTCTTAGTGAAGTCAACAACAAATAACTGTAATTTTGTACTTTACTTATGACAGAGTTAAAGCCCTTATACAGCCCAAAATTATATTATCCATCCAAATATGGAGATATGCCTAATTATATCAGTAAGATACCTTTTAGCTACTTCTTGACTACAAAGTACTTCTTTTTTGAAAAAAATTATATACAGGTATTCAATTTTATGGTTACTAATCAAATTTAAATTGAAAGCTAGGTAATTTTTATGGGAATAGAAACAATCCATAAACACAAGTGATTAAGCTTTATGGACCGGCAACGAATTGAGAGAAGACTTAGAATAACAAATTGAAGTGATTTGTTTGAAAGCAGCTGAATTCATTTGTCAGTCGAGATACTGACTGTTTCTTGGATTTGATTTACAAACGATACTAAGTACATTAAAGCAATTGGTTGCTCTTATATGTTTACCCAATATCTTGTTATTCATGAACACAATAATCCTTCATTCCTTGAACTCAAAAATAAAGTACTTATTTAATCAAAAGTTGAATGATGCACTTTTTGTTTAAATAGTACTCTTAATTTTTGGAAAACTAGATTATATACAAATTTTAATTTAATAGTTCTTAAATAAAATAAATTTCTGCAATTTAAAGAAAGAATTAAAACACCAATCGCCTATAAAATAATAGGTCGATTTTCTATTGTTGTTTGTTTAAACCACGTCCATCAAGTCTAGTCAAAGACTTAGCATAAATGTATATTTTTTATTTCATATAAATTTGAAATTCCAATATTTATTTAGGGATGAGTGAATTGGTCCTGAGTTCTCGAGTTCAAATCCCGCCAATTTCCAATGGATTTTAGATGAGTAATAATGCCACGACCTCGTTTAGGTATAGTGTGACCTAGTGTAATGTAATAAACACTTCAGGGAAAAATATCAATCCTGAAAAATCGTACTTAGAATACAGTTTCTGCGGTAAAAAATACTATGCCAAAGCTGTTGACATAAAACGAGTAACGGATTATTTTGTATAATATTCCAAGGTACTTACTTAAGATGATATAATTTATAATACATCTTATTAGATTAAATTTTATTTTCAACAAAACTGATGGAACTGATCGTCTTTCACGTGTTATTAATAAACGCAATCTTTGTTTCGTTGAATAAAATATTTGACGAACAACAGTGTCTTTAACTCAAAAGAATTGATAAATTTAATAAAGATAAACAGTTTTTTAAGAATGTGAATGATCAAAGAGTTATAAAACTTTTTTAAGTACATTGCCCAATTCACATCTTTGTTTAAAATGATTGTTATCATTGGTAGTTGAAACCACCAAGAAAACAAGATAACTCACTTCAATCTTAGGGGTTTTTTTTTTAAACATCAAACAACACAATGTCAATATTTTAAACAAGTTTTTTGTGAAAAATGACCTTTACATTATTCTAAGAAGTTCGTTTGACCTAGAACTTACTGAAAAACTGCAGTGGGCAATTTATTTCATTTTCTAGACTTCACTAAAAGCTGAACTTAAAACCTATTTGGCACACAAGTAATACCTTTGGCAACAACTGCAATGGGCCACTTCCTTTCCACATATATATCGTGTGTCAACTATAAGTGAAATATACTGCATTGTAGATTTATCAACATTGTGGACCAGAAGTATATAATTATTATATATCTAATATTATATAACCTTTCAGTCTGGAATATCTAGAGTGCACTTAAATGTTTACAATATAACTAATGTCATTTCATATGGCTGTTTCGCTACCTTTTTTTTATCAGAATTGATTTAATAACTTCTTGATCAGCATTGTACGTGTTATTAAATTTATGGAAAGTAAATAGCAGATAGTATAGTAACAATTAAAACATCTGTTAACTCACAAGACGGTAACGAAACTCACAACTCACACCACATGTGAGATTTACAATTTAATTAATTTTCAAGAGTTATACCTAAATATTTCACACTGTCTGCCTCCGTCAAAGCTACATTATTAATGGATACTGGAGGATTGTATTGTTTTCTCTACCTCTCAAGGGCTCAATAATTAAACTATGCTCTTCTTCTAGTGTTATGATAGAAAAGACACTCACTGTAAATTCCACGACATAACCAGACAAATCTTTTGCTAAGATCAGCGTTTTAAGCTGTAGCGGATATAAAAAAGGTGAGAACGCTACTTGAAGTATCCAAAACAATAAGAAATGTAAAATGTACTATATGTGTTTAACTAAACGATTTGCCCATATTGCTGGACAACTGCTAATCAATTAGTTTGAACACTTTAAAATGTGACTCGGAAGGTTGTAGTAACAATATCAAATAAATAGTGAGTAGGAATAAAAATGAATTAAATATGCTCCATCATGGTTTTCAAGACCCACTGCTAAACACCGAATGGTTTTTACGTATAGTTTATTAGAATTAACGGTAAATAATTAAAATTCGCTGAGAGTAAGTGCCAAGACATACTTTGCAACAAACTCATTGAAAATAACTTCAGACATTACTGTACAACCACAGTACAACAACAATTAAATTTAGAATGCAACCTAATTAGTTTATCACTTCAAATATAAAATCTCTTAAGCCGTTATAGATGGAGATACACATACTTTAATACTTTTCAACTAAATGGCGACCATACAAAGTAGGTATTTTAAGCCAAGTATGAATGGAGATGAGTGTAGGATGAGTAGCACGATCTTTGGGTTTCTTTAGGATACGGCCTGAATAGGTTGGAATAAATAACAAGATACCTAGGCATTTTTCTACAAAAGAAAGGGATTATTGATTGAAAACAGTGTCATGTTGAGAGACAATATTTATTTTGTGTGTTTGATTTTTCTTCGTCTCTATGCTAGCATTTTTTGGTGTTTTATTGGATCGGCCAAACCCCCAGTCTTGTCACTATATGATGTCGAAATTTTGTTGGATAACATAATTAATTTATAACCCGTTTTCGATGGAAACTGGGCCCAGAAACGATATCGCATGGAATCGAACCAGCGACCTTAAAACGAAGAATACTACTCAGTTCCCCTGAAATTTTTTTAGAGAATACATTTTATAATAAAATTCATGCATTTTTCAAATTGGACGTTTCTTAATAAAAACAACTCCAAACACTTCAATTAGTAAAACCAATATCACCGAAGGCGAACGAGGTGCTTTATTAGTGTGGCCCGCTTCAGTACAACACAATCAATTATTGTAGCTGGTTTTTTCCATCTCTCAACAACCCATACAACGTGATTTCGTTGAATAACAATGTCAATTTCTGTGATATAAATTGAAATGGAACAATATCTTTGGTTTAAATTCAGTCAGATGCTGCTAATGTTTGAGCGAATTTTCCATGTAGGGAATACGCTATAGCCGTAGGTCTCGTGGTCAGACCTGGGCCTGGCACCGATTTACTTTTTTGTTTAGAGATCCTCTGATGCCATAAATATAATTAATTGCTGTACAATCTTTCTGGCTCAAAAATATAATTGCATTGCATTTCAATGTCAGAATATGTGATATAAATAGCAATGGAAAAATCCCTTTAGCGCGAGTATATATTTTAAACCAGAAATTGTTGGTTATTATAATTCGTATGCATTGCCAACTGTCTTGGTCCCTTCGATACACCGTTGTCGCTATGGGTTACATTCACTTAGCAATGTCTAGGGTCTAGTTAGTGGTTAAGTTAAGTTGCAAATTCACTTAACCACTTGCGACTCCGGGTGGTTAGGGTACATCAGCATGGGTTGTGATCTAATTGTGAAAACTTTCCATCTGTAGTATTTTGTGTTTTCCCCTATCTTTTTATGATGCCATCCAATTCCCATTATAAATACAAAGCGCTTTAACTGATTACGAGTGATATTTCGTGTTAAAATAAATATAATTTAATACGTTTTACTTCAAATTGTGTATTTGGTTTACAGTAACCACCTTATAAAGAGTCTAAAAGGATTGAAAACCAACCAAAGACAGTTCATAAGAATTGAAAATGGTAATTAAATTTTAAAAGAGTAGCATATTTGTGAACAATTCAATTTACTTACATTATAACGATTTTAATTCCACCTGCATCAAAAATAGATTTGAATCTATTGTTGGTACATGTAATATTGTTAGCAATGTATTGAAAGTCAATAAGGGTTAGAGAGAATTCCATGATTAGTACAACGGTGTTTTAAAATTTAATGATTTACATTATTTCAATGAAAAATTGCAATATTTCAAAAGGTAGTCAGCTTAAATTGCACGCAGATATGAGATATGTTTTTTTCACATAGTTAAATTTAAACATAAGAAGATGGTTCAATTAATGATTCGACAGGATATATACACCTCGTTTTAATAAACAATTATTAGTTGATACTGTTGTTTTCATACAGCAAACATATGTATATATTTCCAATGCCATAATTTTGAAATTTTCAATAAGATCAAACACAATGTGTCGATGTCATCAATCATTATAAACTCAAAACTCCTACGCTTTAGGCATTTACATCCCAAATATAAAACAAAAGTAGCATATAGTTCTTATGTTTAATTTTCTAATACATATATATTTAGTTGATTCGTAGTTATTTAACTATTCAGGTTTATTTATCAACATCACTTATCACTCATTCCTCAATCTAAAACTGGTAAAAATATTCTAAATAATTCAGCTCGCAATACTAATCATTGAACTTCAAAACATTCCGACGGTTCGAAGTGTATGATGTAGTATTATCATATAAATGTGTATAACATATCACATATTAGGAAAGTTTCATGAATGCTACTTGCAGATGCAATTTATGCGCTCTAGTTGCTTTGTTATGAAGCTATTCTCATGTTGAACTTAGATGTGATGTTGGTTCTGATATTGCTCCTCAAGATTGGCTTATCGCAATCACCAAAACTTTATTGACTTCCAAGACAAATTTTCCGTGTAACGGTTAGTTGGCGTTTTAAGACTTGTTAATTAGATCGCACGATTCCCTGAGCTTAAGCCGTTGATTATTTGATTCTTAAATCTTTTCACAGATTAATTTGGAGCATGAAGGTGTTAAACAAAATAACACCTTCTGACATTGCACACCTTAACATAACACCTTATTAATGTATGCATAACGTTTTAAATGTTTACCAAACTATTGGTTTTTCACTTAAACGATTCCTTAAATATCTCAGAATCATTCCCTATTTAAGTAACATTAGGTTTAACGAGTGCTTAGTTCGTTGCTACTGTACGGGGAAAGTAATAAGGTTATTTTAGTAAAATGTCAAGTAGTTGTAAAGTTGGATTAGGATGAAATGAATACCTTTTGCCAAATTTCACATTAATGAATTTTGTTATACTTGCATTAATTGTTATTGAACAAATATTAATGATGCTATCTAAAAGGCCAATGTAAATTAGTATAGAGACCAGGATTTGTAAAGTTTTCTAAAAAACCTAAAACCCAAGATTAGCATGAAAACCCAAGGCTGTTGTAATTCGGAAATGAATACATAGGGATATTGGGCATACCTTTCGTCGAAATCTACACAACAAAACTCCGGAAATAGATAATTTACAAGAATTCACCACTTTGTTAGACTCTAGATACAAACTCACCCTATATTCAGAACAGGTTGCATATAACTCAACTGTTGCTGTTCGGTGAATTCATAGAACTGTCCGCGCCATACATTGTATACTGTGTTGACATGCATATAACAGCCATGCCTTTCTTTGTTAACTAACCAATGGGTGTATTTGCATAACAATGCTATACAGTAATAGTAATTGGATATTTGGTTATCAGTAATTATGTTAGGGGCCTATAATGATTGGAAACATTAAGTAATTTTTGCGCATCACTGTTATTGTCTTCAATGTAAAACTTGAGATCATTATTTTTCGTTTTAGGCTACCCAGGAAAAAAACTGTAAGTAAATTTGTATAATAGGTATACAGCACTTTTTCAAATAATATCCACTAAATAAATATTGTAATTAGACTGATTAAGTAAAACAGGCCACCTCGACCATAATAAAGAAATTTCGTACAGAAAAATTGAATTTATAAGCATTACCTTAAACTTTAAAATATTTCAAGGATATCTGGATATGTTTTCATTAAAATCCGCTTAAATAAATTGACAATCAAGCAATTTCGAATACCTTGATTAAGTTATTCGCATAAACATTGATATCCTTATCAACATTGTCTTTTTAAGTTCAAATTTCAATAGAATATTTCAAATAACCTGACCTGATAAAACCTTTCGTATTTTTGTAGTTGGATCTTCTATACCTTATAGTTTGGTTGGTATAGTAATCACTCAGCATAGTTTTACAACGAGTCATCCATTCCGATGGCTGTGAGATGATTGTGCGAGATTGTTAAAAGGACAACTACTATGAACTTCACAACAAAGTTCATAACAAAGTTCAGCAACAATGAACAACAGTTTTGTGTCTACAAGACATAATGTCGCAAACAACACACAACTCACATAAATAGTTTTAAAATCCTATTCCCTGAAAACGATTGTAAGAAATTCTTATTACTGAAGTGTAATAATGTAAATCTAATATAAACGCTTTAGTGATAATCAAGGCCAAGGTAATCATAAAGTTAAGCTCATGTAATACAGAAGGCACTGAACGCTGACTGCAGTTGATGCCAAACGAATAGTTTCAGACCAAAAGCGATTCATTCCACAGCTGACACCAACACTTGTTTGCAACCTCAACATCATCGTTTTGATTTTGCTTGTTCCCAGTTGATAGATCGAAACGAACTATCGTGCAACATTTTAGTGAAATAAATTGTAAATTTCACGAGGAAAATATATTTACTAGCCCCTTTGTATATTATCTGCTCCTGGCTATAGGTAGAGTAGTTTTAGGCACATTTTGGTCGAAACTCTGCACTAGGAAATGTTTATAAGCTCAAACAGTTTGGCCAACGTGAAAGAAAAAATATCACTCACCTTTTGATGTGACCTGCGAAAAATATTATAAACTGTAAGATAAAAAAGATACTAGTGGACCGGTTATTAAAAATCGTAAAATAAAAAAAAAACGTGAATTACACCAGATACAAAAATATTACTGTATACGTTATTAAGAGAGGCTGTAATACTCAGTATGAAAACGTAAAACTATTTTTAGCTAGTAGCTATAGCTAAAACCAGACAGCTACCTTAATTCGCTTAAAAAGGTAAAATCCAAACATCGCAAACGTCAGAATAGTAAAGTACATACACTTTCCTAAGGTTTATCAGGCGAGTAAAACGCAGATATTTCAGCCCACAAGTATACAGTGCCTTATATGTGGTTTTAAAAACACACAACGAAAGGTACATAAAAAATCGTGCTTTATATGTTTTTATTTTTTTATTTGTGACGGGACGGGTTTTCCCTCAAATTACGAGTAATTGATGTACTAAACCATTAGATTTAATTCTGAGTATTTAGTTTGCGTCTTTTAAACTGTATATAAAGCCTTTAGTGTTCAGGCCCATAGGTGAAGTTTACAAATATATTCAAACTAAATACGTAGTAAAATTTTATCGTTGATAAATAATTTCAAATATTGATCACACAATTTCTTAAGTAAACTGCAGCTCAAACTAAATCTTATGTTAAATAGTCTTCTTGTTAAATTATGAATATTTAAATGAAAAAGAATATTGTGAAAGCTATTCTTTTTTGTATAGAAATTTTTTTTCCGATTATTGTTAACAATTCATAGATTAACATTTTTTGAAACTTTTTTACTCGCAGAGTAAACAAGAGTAAGACAAGTTCAGTGACGTAAGACTGAAAGATAAGCTGGTTTAGTATGATCCCGATGTTTCACTCCCTCAGGAAGCACAAAAATATATATTCTCACCAAACTAGAAACATTAAATTTGCAAATAAATAATGTCATACAATAATCATAACACATCAGAATGCAATATATTATAAAAACAGTGTTTTGATAGCCAGAGATGGGAAATGTTCCGAATAATTTCCTAAACAACATGGACATTATCTACGATAAATTTTCAGCAACAATGTTTAACTATCTTTTTCGCTGCACTTTGGCTAAACATGAACTTCATCAATATTCATCTATATATATATATATATATATATATATATATATATATATATATATATATATATATATATATATATATATATACTTTTGTGCCCACCCGGTTTGGCAGTCAGTGCGCTGGTAATTTACTCGGTGTGGCAGTCACCCGCCCGAAAGCCAGTCAGCTCTCCCATAAGCCAGTCAGGTATGGCTTCCCGTGCACTTTATACGTATGAAAACAGCAAACCGGTGCTGCTGCCTGTGTCGATAAGCGTAACTGCAATACCAATGCGGAGACTGTCTCATCGTGTGTTCTATCGTGGAGTAGTGTAGCCAGTACGGCACCCTACCCTACTTTGTAGCGGTAAAACCCAGCGGTCTGTAACCTTCGTTTACTCCTTGTTACTATTTGTGTTGGGATAGTGATTAACTACGTGTTAATGTTTAAACATTTTCATACTCCAAATAAATATGATGCACCTCTAATAAGGATCGTCGAATATTAATTAATTATAATTGGTTGAATCTTGATCCTACCCGTTCATCATCTCATATTTTAAGTTATTTTGATTTTTTTTACCTTCAGTTGAAATTTTAGTCAACTTCTCCTTTATACAATATTTTTTATCCTAGTATTTACAGTGTTTCCACGGACCGGGAACTATACGGATTTTCTTTATCTCAAGAAATATACGTGAATCTTGTCCGAGATACTGGAACTGTTTTTTACGCAATTGCGTAACGCGAAGGAGTAATTATTACATATGACAACGATATTATTCTATCTGATAAGAATAACCATGAAACTACACTCGAAAGATAAACTATTTTTATAATAATTTCAATTTTACAAACAAACTATTACAGGAATTATATTTTGGGACGGATGAATGATAAGGAAGCAACAAAAAGTGGTCACGAGTGCAAATACGGGGGGGGGGGAGGGGGGTACAATATAACGAACGCCAGAAACGATTATTTGTTTACTTTTCAGATTCCTTATCAAATCTCTCTCTCTCTCTCGCTCTCTAACAATGTACAGATTGTGGACTTTACGATTTAAGTTTTCCTGCAATTATTTCAGTTCAATCCCATACCTATCCTTATGGTTTCCTATCTATTATTTTTCAAAATAAATAGTAAAGCAGGTTAAACTATTTTTTATTTTATTTTCTTGAAACCAAACACTCTTTACCATCCCGTATTCTGCAGAGCCAAATGTTTAACACTGTGTTTATAAAAATTGAATGGCCACACCATTTTGTGTTTTATTTTTTTTTACTAATAGTAACTGGGATATTTATATATGCCAATAAGTGCTGCAAGCTGTAATAAATGCTGCAGATTAATATCAAAATAAGTTATAATTTATTTTGTATAATACATCGGTCATTGAATACAAACCATAATGGGTTTTCTATTTGTAACTTTAACTTGCAAATACAGTAGAACCTCGCTTAACTGGAGTCGCATCATCATGATGCCTATATATTATATAACCTCACAAATCCCAAGAAAATGTTTTATTAACTGTGTTTTTCAGTCTAATATTTCGATACGAACGATATATTAAACTATTTACGGTAATTTTTATGTGCAGTAGGTTCCCAATTATTGAAATATTACAGATCATTTAACAAAAATAAGATGGAAGCAAAACGGAGAAATACCGATCAGTATCGTCAAGGTCAACCTATACGCTCGCACCTACACACTGACAATCTTGCACTGACACTGACATACTGACAATCGTCTGCTTCTGTCTGCTGTCACAACACTACAATATTTTGTGGTTGGGTCGTTGGGTAATTAGTAACCATGACAACTTGTGGATGTAGAGAAACCAAAGAAAGAATAGAACAAAGAGAAATAATAAGAGGTGTCATTTTTATCTTTATCTTATTTTTATCATTGTTATTATTACCAGAAAGACTTAAGTACAGTACTATGATTTTATGGTGTTTTATGAGTTATTTAATATTTTTATCCCCATACTTCTGTTCTGAAACATCATGTAGTAGTAGCCTAGGATGACTACGGTATCAGTAGTCTTCTAGTCTACATTTTCATTTTGTTTTGTTCTTTACGTGATTTATTGCTGTACAGTAAGCAAGTTTTGTTTTGTTTGAGTAAGCATTTGAGTAAAAACGGTGTAGTTTTTATTAGTAAACCAAGGTTAATGACTTCACATATCACGGTTGCGCAATACCTATTGTATTTTGACTATGTAAAATGCAAATTTATAATCACGTTAACGTCCATTTATATAGTGTCCCGGAACGGCATTGTTCCTGAGTAAGAAACATATAAATATCATATTTAAATTATCCAGTCCTTAGTTACTCACACGGGGAAAAAAGTTTTAGGCCTAAATCATTTGAAACCTGTACATTACATATTTTTGGTCGAGTTTTCGACCACTGGACGACCACTAGTTAAAGTTAATTGTATTACAACAATCTTTATAGTAAGCAATATAAGCTTGAATCGGACTTATCTGCCTTCAGCTAATCCATCATATGATAGTACGTTAGAGAGTATGCTTATGCTGAAGTTTTACTTATACTTGAAGAATGACTTAATTTAGTACCAAGAAATAAATCACACCCCTTACATACACTGTGCTGTTTTAATGCTGTGTAGTTGATTGCTACTGTATTAACCTGTGATCGCATATTAATTCATTCATTAAGAACGTATTTAAAAAAATACTACTTTTATTTTTTTTTAATTTCTATGATTTATTTACAATAACAGAAATGTGTAAGATTAAAATAAAGTAATGTGTTGTATTGTCCATTTAAAGTTACATCATAGTAAATTGAAATTCCACTGAAACTTAAACAATAAAAGCCGAAATTAGTTATAAAGAAAACACGAGTTTCCTTTATATTGCTTTTACAATCGAAATATACATACTGAGCCACGGCTCGGTCCCCCGGTACTTTTCATTTTAAATATTCAAATAAAGTCGATTATTTTTAATGTTTTATGAAACGTGACATAGCAAATTTCCACGGAACTTTTTTTGTCGGCTACTACTTTATTTTATTTTTTGGTCAGGTTAGTTTAAAAACAGTGGATTCTGTATACAAAAAGTGAAATGTTCTAAATCATATTTTTTTTATTTTTGGCTTATGTACGTAATTTAAATTGTACGAGAGGGGCTTCCCACCGTGCCGGATTGCGCCGTGCGGGCATATTTTGATCCAGTGGCGGGTGTTTGGTGTTTTGAATAAGAATACTGAATTGCTCGTTTTAAGATCGTATCATTACAAATCCTATCATTTTAAGATTTGCTTACACTTACGAGAAATGCATTTTCCATTTTTACATTTCTCAGGTACAAATTTTATGAAATAACGTACATTATTGCGTTGTTTGACAAGTAGCTGGGGACCGAGCTTTGTTCGGGAAACTTTACACTTTGAGAGTATTCCTTGGTCAATGTAATGCTATCCCAAAAATAATAATTTGCGGTATTTTTTTTCTTGACATTTAACTTCTATTCAAATAATAATATCATAGTTTACTGAAATGATGAGATAGAAGAGTTTTTTAAAATTTGTTTGGTTCCCCTAAATGGCCGAAACTATAGAAATTACCCAGTATTTTTCACGCTGAATTCAAAGAAGGCTATTAGTAGTATGAAAATCTTCCCACCTTCCTTCCTTTGAAGTATTAGTCACTGCAAGAACTTGGACTCGCTCCAAAACCAGAACCGAAACGTTTAATTTACCCTCAATTTTTAAAATGTAATAAGTTACAATTTTCTGGAAACTCAGGACACTTTCTGACTGAAAATAATTACGGTTGATCCTTGTTGGTGAGTACCAAAAAGGAACCTTAGGTATAAACATGGTTGTATATCCAAGTTTGGTTGTCCTTGATATTGCACTATTTCATTGACACTGACAAATTAGGGCTAGGCTGCACTATAAGTTAATTGGGAGTTTATTTGATATCTAGTCCTAAGCTTATAGCCATCTTAAGGCAAACATAACCAAAACCTAACCACAGACATATAAATATAAGTGATATAAATATAAACACTCATCCTCTGTAGGCCTAAAGCTACCTAGGCCTATCTATATTTTTTTGGGTTAGGATTAGTACTTTTTTGAGAGAGTGTCATTATGTACTGAGCACACTTAGATGATATAGGGTATCAGTGATTTATGAAATTATTTATTTATAAAAAGCAACCTAACGGAGTTACCTTAATGATGCACCCAGTATTTAATACAAAAATTAAAGCTTATGCCTATGTATATTAGTTTTAAAACAGAGTAGAATAAGGCACCTATAATCTAGATTAGGCATTGATTAGTGTTTATAAACTAAACATGGATGAACCACTAAGTCAAGCTACTAATCCAGTTGTTCAGGCTAGGCTAAACTGAACTCTGAAAGCATCCATCTCAAAACGGCCACAACTTAAGAACAGATCCTAGAATTTGATTTATTTTAAACTTTATTTTTCTGAAATAGATAGCTAAACTGTCCAGTGCAATCATCCCACACTGCAAATAGCAACACTCAAACTTAGTTAGGTAAGCTAGTGGTAGGTTACAACTAATTATTATCCCTGTGACCGATTCAGTGTAACATCTGACATCAGTCAGAATCAGACGACATTATTGACAACGACACTCGTCGTGTCGTTTCTTTAATTTACGGTATAATATAGTATAAAACATCTACCATATCCATAACAATGTTCTACCACTGCACCTAAACAGCAGAAAAAAGCAAATCACCAAATTCAAATCACCAAGATTCGCACAATATGACAAATTATTTATAAATTAAAAACAGTATATCTTCTGTGCCAGTAGTTAATGCGTGATTGAACTTCAAACAAACAAACAAACACACAAACTTTCATATTTATAATATTAGTAAGATAAGATGTATTAATTAAATATTAATTACTAGCTGTGTGCCCGTTCTACGCACGGGGATCCTCTAGTGGTCAGTTGAAACCTTCCTAAATAAAGAAAAACTATTGGTTTGCATATTTTCAGATATGCTAGCCAAACTATTATATACAAACAAATACAGTATCTGACAGTTTCAAGTAAAAAAAAAATGCGTAATAGATCTATGAGGGGTACACTTCCATATCTGTTGGCACAAACAACTAAATTAGTAATATTGATTATTCGATTGTTTAATTCCATATATCGTTTGGTTAGTTAGGTTAGGTTAACCTTACCTAACTAACCAAACGATATATAGTTAAAATACTATACCTCAACCTCGCCATTAAACATTCAGGTTGGAAATTTCACTATCAAAGGTGCTCTTGGCCTGTCCGTACGGAACACTGAGTTATATGCGCTACCAACTTATGAATAATTGTTTAAGCCTACGAACCCAAGAGATGGATAATTGGTCTGTTGGACGTATGGTCCAGCGTGCAGCACATAGCGTTGAGAAGACACATTAGAAATACGATTTGAGCATAATCCGTAAACCTCTGTTACAATCACCCACTGCAGTTGTCTCTAAACACTTTACACAACCACCATTGAAGTGCCGTCAACGAGTTGAAACCTTATATGTAAGCTATTGGTAACGCTTATGTAAAAAATGTAAGTTTCCCAGGCATATAGAACACTGAGTCAAAGTCTTTTACCCTGTTATAAACCCAAAACTCGATAGAAATTCTATACACAAAGAAGCTCTATTTTCATTTACGGTTACCCTACACATTATTGCACTTGCGATTAATTAAATCCGTTATGTAAGGAAAAACGGTTTTAATCCAACTTGGTTTGGATTTGCTTTTGAAACTTGATCTGAAATGATTGCGGTATTTGTAAACAATATTCAATTTAAACATATCAGTGACAGCTAGAGAAAAATAATCTTGATCCGAACAGCTGTTCGCTATTTCATATGATGATTATGTGATAAACATTGTGAGAAAACTTGACAAAAATCGCACAAAATTGGGTTTTAAACGTCCGTAAGTTTTTTTTACAAAGTAGCGAGGCCATATTTTAATAGCTAAAGACACTTTCGCCAATCCAGTGAATACATTAAAATGATTCGAGGATCTTGATAGGTACTCTCGTTTTCAGGAGAAGGCCGCGTAAAATGGCCTTTGGACCGTGACAGACGGAAGATAGACAACAACGGAATTGAGATAATAATTGATGATTCAGATAATAACGGAATTGAGATGAAACTTTTTTCGGATTCTTGAATGTTTAAAACGTAAAAATAATCTAAAAGTTGATGATTCTGAGCAATGTACAGACAAAACTCTAATTTTATTTATATAGATTAGTACCTGTGGTGATTTTTATTAGAAATTTATTGAAGTAAATAAACAGCAAAGTTAAAAACCATCTGACCAGTGTTTTTATTTCAAAAGTACGTAGGCCTATTTGATTGGCTTTGTTTTCTGAACTAAAATATCTATTTCCTGATCTATTTTTAGTTCCTGTTTTCGAAACATAATTTGGCAAAACAATTATTTATTCATTAAACAACTTGATCGAAAAATAATTTCTAAACATTGGAGGACAATTAAAAAACTTTTGAATTCTAATAAACCTAGCTGCCGTACCTGTGTTTTACATCGGAGAGGATTTTGAAGAGAAAAAGTTTGATACACGTCACATATTTCAAATCCCACTCCAAACACGTCATGTTAATACGTTTACTTCCTTAAATTAAGAATGTCACAATCTCCAATTAACAGGCCCGTAGCAAAAGTTAAAAGTTTCACAAATCGAATCGTTTCTACCTTTTGGACCGCAAAATCAAAGAACTTTATTGACAGCATTTAAAGCTGACTTCGTTAAACATTCTGTTATCTACATTCTTCAAAAATGTAAACATTGTGAAACTTTGGAATCCCATGGGGCGTAACTCAAAGAAAACACGTTAAATGTAATCGGTATATTTGTTAACCAGGTACAGGGCTACCTCTTGAATTGATATAGATAATAAATCGAAAAATAAAGAAATATAAGTTGATTGATTATTGGCTCTTACAAAAGGGTAAACAATCAAGGAACATGATTTAATTAAGTAACCACACATCACTGAGTCTATATCTTCATTCTTTCTTGTAAAAATCGCTTTTATTGTGGCTATATAAAATAGGGAAGTAATATTTCACTGTACAACGAGCTCAAAAAGCTCGAGAACCAGCAATAAGATGGAAATAACCGGCAGAACCTTTAACCATCCACTGGCTCGCTAGTCGCTACCCCAGGTCGGTCGGTAGCCGGGTAGCCCATCAATGGAACCCGTTAGGCTCGCCCCTACCTCTCGCCACAAAAGAGACAAGAATTTTGCCTTGTTCCACACGCCTTTGATTGCGTTTGAGGCGGGAAAACTATTTGTGTGCTACGGCCCGCGCAACACAGGATATTGTTTTCGTATTAGTTGGCCTTTTTCCAAGATGACCGTGACCGTTAACTTATTTTATGGACTCCCTTGGAGAATAATTCAAAACTACAAAGAACATTTCTAATCCCACAGTATACTAGCTATTTAAATTATAAACACTTTGGTGTTTGAAAAATATTTTTGGACGATAAATTTTGCAGCTTTTTGAAATCATCCAAGATGGCCGCTTGCCTCCAAGGACTCAACAATAGGCCTAATTGTGCGACTATAAAGCAATAACTTCCCACCTTACGCTTGCGAATTAGTACGGTACATATTTGTATCCACAGTTGCCAGGACGACTATTAAGACGACCAAAGATTACATTGACATTTAGGTATTTAATCTGTAGAATAGTAATTGTTAAGTAATCTGGAAGACAACTAATTAAAATGAAGTGCGAAAGATGGGTTATGAGAGTGCTCAATGCCTGAAGCATAATCCATTTGTTTGAGGTGCGGATTTTCAAGCTTGTAGAACAAATGAATATCACAAAGTAGAAGGGCAGGGGTGAAAGTGACTGAAGTGACGGGATACCCGGGTGGATTTTCAGTGACTGGATTCCAGTGGTATGCGGTAAAATATATAGTGACTGGCTTAGCAGCACAAATTTTACGTGACTGGCTTTCCCATGCAAATGCGGTGGTGACTGCATTAGCATAGCATTTTTTACATAATTATATTTTAGTATTTTTAAGAAAAAAAGAGATATATACGTTCAGATATGTCTAGGCTTAAGATATTTACCAACATATATTATATATATATCATAGTCTTGAAATATATTGGGGGGTGCAACTGACTGACTTCCAGTGTATATTTTATGTGACTGGCTTCCCGGGCGCGGCCGTGTATATATATATATATATATATCCACAACTCTCTTTGGTGGATCTTACATTTTTGTGTTTAACTCTTTAAATTTGCCATAGGTCGCAGCACAACACCGAAGCGCTTTAATGAACTATTCCACTCCGTCAGGACAACTGTTACACCAAATTAAAGTTAAAATTAATATGTATAGATAATTCTTTTCAAATTGAATTGCAATGATTATAATTTAATGCCAATACAAGAACGCAAACAATACTCATATCCAAAGATCATGAGATACTTAACTTGAGTATATACTGGCTTATTGCCAACAACAAGATAATGTTAACAAACTTGTGTTAACTCCACTGTAATTGGCTCAGAGTATATTTGGCCAGTGGTTGTGAACAAGTAATTTCTGAAACTTGATAAGATGCTTATTACAAATGCATATTATAATTTTGTAAGTATATGAATGTTTCATGACAATAGATTATTTATGCATGATCACTGATCATATCATAGACATTTTTCAACGTTGAATACCCAAATATGATAAAAGAAGACCTAGTAATTCCTAAAATCTTTGAATACTATATCAGAGACCATATTTATGTTTAAGAATAACAACTAATTGCTATAACACAAATCACACATATGTTTTTGGGTATCTTATGAAAACTCTCAACGAATAATTGTCAATTTCCTTGAACTCTAATAGGATAATAAATAAACTTCAATAAGTAGAAAAGGACAAAGGAATAGATAGCTCTAAAATATGAATAAAGTAAGAATCTTATATTACAAATATTTAAAACATATTGACACCCTTTAATACATTATAGAGTTATGTAGTTACAGTGGATGTTTTATTGGATATAATAACATGATATGAGAAAAAAATACTTGGTTTAGTGCGGTAAAGAAAAGTTTGGACACTGTTTACGACAGAGGCAAGGCTGTGCAATTCAGAAAGTTAAATTGAGTTCCAAAACAATTGTGTTAATTGATCTTGCTTTAGCTGGAAAAATTTTTAACGTCCCTTCACACTGTATTTTCAAGTTTGCAATAATTGTCTACCATTCAACTGTGGCAATAGGTTCATTTATGTACGGCATGCAACGATAAACGAGTTTCATTAGTATGCTTTTATATGGTACAACAACGTAAAACCACCAGAATACGTATTTTATGAGTGTATTTTATGGTAGTAACAACGTATCTCAATAATCTATTTATTTATTTCCCCCATCCACAAATATTTTCCTAGCGGTTCCCGGGAGCTATTTGTAATGAACGAGTTGAACTAAAGAGCTACACATTATAATCCACGAATTTTATCAGAATTTTAAGTCAGTGACCACAGAATTTAAAATGCTCGTCCACAAAATACAATTTAAAACAACGTATTCATTTAGTTCCATTAAATTTAACCTGTTATTTATATACTGTTACTGTATATTGTATTCAGGGCAACACGAAAAAAACAACTACGAACTGTCTTGTAATAGCTGTAGTTATTGAATTTGTTTGTTAAAATTTTTTCGTAAAGGCAAAAAGGTAAATATTTTTATAACGTTTATATAATTTCAAAGTAAGCTTTTTGATACCTAAGACTTGGATCAGGTTTGTAGCACCTAGCCCAAAATTGTTAAAATCAATTATTTCCCTCATAATATAAAAATACAAAACTGAGACATAAATCCAAACACAAAAATTTCATTTTAAAACCTCTTTAAGGCTAAGACAAATTCAAAGCTGTAAAGACCAAACAAGTGGGGCGGAACCCAATATCCTATGTATATGTTATACCTTCCTGTGATCGGAAGCTGTTTGTTTGACTTTCCAACTTATCCTGGTGTTTGTGACTTCTTAAAGGATGTAATCTGAACCTGAGAACAAACTGTCAGTCGACTATACATAACCCTGTAAAGAGAAACATAGTCAAGTATTATTTTTTTTCAAGTGTAAAATGAAAAAAGAATATTGTTATCAAGGATTTTGAATATTTCGTAATATTGCTTTTCTTGTAATACTGATCAAAAAAAAAACCGTATGCATGATTGTAAGTAACACTGTCTGTGAAAAGCCTACTTAAACAATTCTGAAGAAAATTCATGATTGAACATAATTGAGCTAAAATAAAATCTATTTTTCCCCTCTCAAATTCAGATATTTAAGAATATCTATGCCCAAATTAATTAGTAGTTAATTATTATCCACAACATTATCGTAGGATTGTTAATTTACATTTTGTCGGAAGGAACTCACTCAGGCGAGGATATTGATTTGCAGCGGAATCTCAAATTAGTTTACCGTCCTTGTCACTACAGGTTCCTC
Source organism: Macrosteles quadrilineatus (assembly GCF_028750875.1). NCBI lineage: Eukaryota > Metazoa > Arthropoda > Insecta > Hemiptera > Cicadellidae > Macrosteles > Macrosteles quadrilineatus. The sequence continues at coordinate 65,608,759 of NW_026542597.1, forward strand.
ATTTGGCGCCTGGGGTAAATATATTTTTACATACTTTAAACGAATAATTAGAGGTTACCTATTGAATGTCAGTCCCTTACTAGTGTTTTACCAATACTTTGTAACGGAGTTTGACCACAATGAGTTTAAACTACTTTAAACAAAAAGATCTGGCGTCACCAGTCACCACTGAGGATAAAAAAACGTAGTTGCTATTATAAATGGTATTTCCCGTAAATGTATTAGAGTAATTACTTTTACAAACTGCATGATTTAGCTATTTTACTTGAACTGTTTGGTATTGAAATTGGAATCATTCATAAAAGGTAATCAAATCATGTGAAAACTGGAAATTTCAATTTATTTTGATGTATTCATTTTTGCTGTGGAGGCTATGGGTTATTTGTTTTTTCCCAAGCCCTAACTAATTCGAGAACTATGAGGTTATCATCACAGCGGGAATAGACATAGGTTATTTTCGGGCTCGTAAATTATCTTTTAACACAATTTTCATATAATATAGTTGTTTGAAAGATGGAAAATAGTCTGACAAAAATGTTAGGATAATGTGAATGATAAGCGCAAAAATGTAACATATTATAAAATAAAATAGTGTATTTCACTCAATTCGTTTCATAGTTGTAGGTCTTCGTGAAATAAGATTTATAGCTAATGGCTTAGTACCTAAGATATCTGATTATGTTAAAGAAAAAACCATTACACAAATTGAAATGTTTATATTTGGTGATTAAAGCTATTGACCTAGATAATATTTAGGATCAAAACCATAAGAAGTAGATATTCAATATTCTTTTTTGCCATGCAATTATAAATTATTGTTTTTATTAAGATTGTGCACCTAAAACTCAATCGGCAAATAACCACAATCAAAAGAGCTTTAACAATAAATGTTTTAGAACGTTCACTTTAGTTATAGTTGAAAGGTAAAAATTACACAAAGAGTAATTACATAAAAAACCCTACGTAAAAGAGATTGTACGTAAAAACCTGTGTCAAACTGGCCAAATATAAGAGAAAAATGTAGGTTATTGATCCAACCATAAAATAATATTTACAATTATATTATAAGTTATATTCGGAGTTCTATAAAAAACCTATAGAAAAGTAGAATTTAAATTGATCATTAAAAGCAGTATTAGATTTTTGGATACATTTCAGCTATAGGAAAGTGAAGAAAGTTAGTTAGGTATTGGCGGAAAACAACGATTGGACGAATCGTCACTAGAGCACGTGACTTGAATGCTGCATTTTGATTGGTTCTCAGCAAGACAGTCTCAAACTAACCGCGAATCTCCAGTATAAGCTAGCAGCTATGTTAAGTGAATCTCGACCAATTAAATAAGATGGAATATTCTATTTAGTACTGGCCTACAAAATGTCTTATGAAAACCCATAAAATGACATATTTAGTATGATTTTAATAAAAAAAAAAATCACTCTTAAGTGAAATTGATAGAGACACCACTTATCTTGGGTACAGTTTCTTTACTGGGCTACGCTAATATCGATTGAAACTATCGAATTGAAAATATTGATTTATAATCGATATTTTAAAATATATCTATTATAAAACTAAGCTATCATAACCTAACCTAACCAACCAAACTTGCTGATGGTGAAATGATTGCATGAAGGTTTACAAATCGAATCGATAGTTTCAATCGATATTAGCATAGCCCAGTTAAGAAACTGTACCCCTCATCTTTAAACAAGCAGCTATGTTAAGTGCATCTCGACCAATTAAATAAGATGGAACATTCTATTTAGTACTGGCCTACAAAATTATGAAAAACCATAAAATGTCATATTTATTATGATTTTAATTTTAAAAGATCACTCTTAATTGTAATTGATAGAAACACCACTTATCTTTAAAAAAGTCTTGAAAGTAATTGCAAACTCTATCTGCCAATAAAGAATTGGAACAAACTTTGTGGGATTTAGTTGAAGTAAGCTTTAGAAACTTTGATGGAGATTGATTGGCTATTTTGATTGTATAGAGTCCAGAACTATTTAATTAAAATCTCAAAGAATTTCTTTTCAGAAGGGATTTTAATTAAAATTATCAGTTTTTATGAGCCAATAAAAAGTGCATAGAGTAGTACTGAGTATTGGAGTAAATTACCGAATAATTGGTACTCTGTGTCGTGTTTTATTTCAGTGTAGTTTAGTTATGGTCAGTATTACTAAAAAGTAAAACAGCATTAAATATTGTTCCCGTGTATTTGTAGCGAATTTCCCTATAGGGAAGTAGCTATTACCGTAGGTCTCATAGTGAACGTGATAACTTGAGCAATTTTTGTCCGATTTTGGATGAAATTTGGTTTGAAGGTGTAAGGCGGGATAAACTCGCGAACCAGTACGATCGGACCATGGGAACAGGGTTTTACGGGGGCTTTTATGGGGTAAAAAATGGCTTTTCTCATTTTTGACCCTCAAAACACAACATTTTCCAATTTTTCTTTAGATCTGTTTAAAGGGCTTAAAAAACAAATAATTTAGTATATCAAAGTGTTTTTGTAAGGTTATCGGTAACGGAGAAAATTCCAAAAATCGTAAATTTAAAATTTCCATGTTATTTCAATGGAGAATATTGTAAAATGATGTAGTTTGCTTGTTTATTGATATCTTTGGATCAAATTTGTCCAATTTATTATTTTATACTAAGCTATTAATATTTTACTAAAAAACACGCTTTATTAGTTTCCTTGTAGTAGCAAACCTAGGTACTCGTTTACCTAATGTTATTTAAATAGATTTTAATGAAAATCAGTTCAGACAAATGGAAATTCGCTTAGTCGGCAGGATTGCTGCGGCGGGTGTATTTTTATTAGTTTTGGTATTGGTTTTCAGTATTTACAAGCACCTATATTTTTTAATGTTCCTTAGGTGCTAACTGATTAGGTATTCTAAGAATAGAATGTACGAGTTTACTAACGTTAAATAGAAAAAATACAAACAGATAAGTTTATTTTTGAAATAAAGTTAATTTTGTTCGTGACTTTCCACCGGTCCACATCTGTTTACTTTCACATAAGGTTTTTTTCAAATACTTAAAATTAAATCATTTTAGAAACTATCACTCTCTGGTGTAAAACCAAGAGTTTTATTTCACGATAGTTCTGTGGTAAAACCTCATTATCGAAGTTTACTGCTGGAGCGGAAATAGTGGAGCAATGAAAGCAAAGCTATAATGGATTGGGAACTCTGGAAATAACGAGACCTTGTCAAACCGACGTCATAACTACGTCGAGTTTTGTAAGTTTTATTTTCAAAGAAAAAACCCAGTTTACAATAATCCAACGTAAAAAAATTAATAAACTTTGCTAGAACAAACCAGAGTAAATTAAAAAAAATTAAAATAAATTTATCGAAATATATTCGTCAAGAAAAAATACCTCCGCCGCAACTCACCTGCAGGCTAGGCGAATTTCTATTTGCCTGAATTGATTTTAAATGAAATCTATTTAAATAATATTAGGTTTAACGGATAACTAGGTTTGCTGCAACAGGGTGGCTAATAAAGTGTGTTTTTTAGAAAAAATATTAGTAAAATATATAAGTTTGCCAAGTTTGATCAAAATATTTCCATAAACAAGCAAACTATACATTTTACATTATTCTCCATAATAATATGGGAATTTTAAATTGCAATTTTATGAATTTTCGACGTAACCAATAACCGAACAAAAAAACATTATTTAATAATTTAAGCTCTTTAAAATGGTGTAGAAAAAAATTTTGAGTTTTGAGGGTCAAAAATGAGAAAAACAAATTTTTACCCCAAAAAACATACCAAAAACCCTTTTCTCATGGTCCGATCATGCTGGTTCGCAAACATACACTTAATTAAACAATGGTCTACGACCGTCTGTTTGGTTGGCACACCTGGAAAACACATTTATGAAAATTAAGTTGAAACAAAATACACTTACTAACATACACAAATTTACATACAATTTTACATCCATTTTCAACAAAAATACCTTTTTCATAATATTGTTTACATAACTTTTATTATTTTATTTTTAAAATTATTAGAATTTAAAAGGTTCACGCATAATGAAAACTATAAAAATTACTATGAATATTTAAGAAGACAGGCTGACAAGTTGTTTGACATAATTATTGTTTTGATTTAATTTATAAATTAGAAAGATAATAAAACAATTTTGAATTTGAAAAAAAATCATTTAATTTATTCGTAATTAAATTCTCTAATTGGTTCGCAAACTCATTTAGGTTTATCCCGCCTTACACCTCCAAACCAAATTTCATCAAAATCGGACGAAAATTTCTCAAGTTATCGCGTTCAGGAACTGTGTTTCTATAGTTTTATTAATATTTAACTTGTTTCGTCTTGCATTTTATTAAGTATACTTTAAAAAACTTTAAAATATTTTTTTCATTACAAACCGTCAAAGAAAATATAAATAAAGTGATTCAACTTATTTACAAAAAATATTAAATTGAAAATAATCATAGTATTTAATTAATTTCACTAGAGTTTACCACATCAAAAAGATCCGACAAGATGTGACGAAGTGTAGCCAAAGTTTATTACGTTGTCTATATGTTATAAACAGTTCTTACTAAGTTGTGGTGGAGCGGGACATTGAGAATAAAAGACAATCCAATTATAACCAAATAAATGGGTTTCTTTAATAATTACCATATTTTTTTAGTAGCTCATACTTCTTTATACTAATCAAATACGATTGGCAATTGGTGCAATCTGTAAAGACAAGTGACATCATTATACAAATTTATAGAACTAGTATTTTTTATGCTATTAGTAAAATAATACTATGCATAAGCTTACGAAGAACATTCCAAGCTGTTCAAGGAGGAGCTTGAAGGTGTATAAATATTCAACTTGTTTAATCCACCAGAATAATCGATTATTGGAAAAGCAGCGCTAGCGGTAGTTGGGGGTTTACACCCCTAGGGGGGAAACTGGAGGTGTACAAATACAAAGTAAACTCACCACTACAGCTGTTCATTTTAAATTATTTTAAACGCCACTACACGTTTGGAAGCAAATATTCACAAGTTTTACATTTTACCTTTGACTACCAATAGTCAATGATTTTACTTTAAACATGAATCTGTATCCACAATTAGTACCATTTTATGAACAATGTCAAGTATTCATTAAAGTCACTTCAAAGTAATTTATAGTGTTAATATTAGTAGTCTAGATGTATGGTTTTCCGAAAACAATGTTATTTAATTAATTAATTAAAACTACAAACTTGTGTAATTGTTGTAGCCTGTTTATTATGTCATCCAATTTGTTTTATATTAATTACTTAGCATAATTAATCAGACCCTTAGCAAATGTGTTATACTCTGTAATGTAACGTTTTAATTATATTAGAGTTCAACGGTGAACTCAGAGATTTTAAAGTTTTATATTTGATTAAGACACCAACGAAATATATGTATGTTGAGAGAACCAGTGGGCAAATAGCACATTTCAATAATTTTGTTCAAAACCCTTTCCAAGAAAAATACTAATAATGCAATAACCCTCTACCCATTAACAATTATGTTGATTTAAGACAGTTATCAAGTGAAAATAATTCTAATAAACAAATTTATGATAGTAGATCTCTAGAGATATAGAATGATTTATAAAACATGGTTAGTATTATATAAAACGTTCAAAATATAATTTTTTCGTATATTCAAGCTGTTTAAAATGATGCCATTGTGTCAGTAAAAATATATATTTAATAAATGCCTACATAAACTTTAGCCTGTAACATTCAGTTTTTTTCATGCAATATAAAAATTCATTAGAATTACTGAAACAATTATGGGCAAATTTGTAATTAGGTAATATTCCAAAAAGTTTCATGGTCAATTATAAAATTATTTTTAATGACTTACACAAAATGGAACACAAATATAATTAATCTAGAGATTTGAAGATTCATATTTAATTAATTTGTAAACTATGGCAATAAAGCTTTAAAGTGTCTCATGGTTGTTGTTTGATGGTGTTGATGTTTTAACGGACTTGTTTATAGCCTTGCCTTTGTCACTTTTATAATCTAATAACTCCCGTTGGTCGAAAACTCACTTCATTATTGTAATATTCGCCACTTAATAAGAACACTTTATCCATGTTGAAGTCATCAGCATTGCAAAGATATTTTCTCTCATTGAATATAGGTCTTTAGGAGTTTAAGTTCAGGATTATGCTACATGATGTAAAGATAATGTAATAAATAAATCGAATAGTAACTGAACCCTTTTTATACCGAAGAGAAAATTGTTACAATTAAATATAGTCACTTTTGAAATATTAAAATTTTGGTTCTAATTCATCTGGAAAATCTGTTTGTCACATCTGTATAAAAATAATCCGTAAACATTAAATATTACAAGTGCCTTCATATATCTACCAGTTTTATGAAGCCCGTCAGTATTATATGATGCTATATTTTAAGATCATGGTATTACCATTGGGACTGAATTATTTTATTGAGATCATCATTGCACATATTAACCTCTATTAACATTGTATATTAATCTCTGCAGACATGAAAAATACGTCTTTATTAAGCACAGCTTTTAAACAACAGCCATCTTAAATTGGATAAATGATAAGCTCTAGACTATATTAAGTAATTCTAAATGATTATTGAGAAATTCAGAGGTATGGTATCGGTCTATTTATTTGTAAACTTCTAGTAAATACACAAATAGTAGGAACATTTGTCTAGTGGGAGGAGTTTGTGGCGGTTTTATTATGAAATAAAATACGTAGCTTAGGGATTGAAAATAAATTTAATATACATTTAAAAAATATCTAATATAATACCACTACCATTAAAAGATCAAATGTTTTAATTGAATAATCTATGGACACATACAAAAATCTAAATATTAACACGATGTCATGGAACATCAAACGGTGTCAAAATACATAGTAAAAATAGTTGTAAACATTATTTATAAAAGTCTGTTTTCGCTAGCTTGATGGATAGGAAGCGTCAAGTGCAGAGTTGATTATCAAAGACCTCTAATGAGGGTCATTGTTGAGAGCTTTTCGTTGTCTTTGTCTCAGTGATTTCCTGCGAGTCTTTGTTTAGCCAAATGATTTACTCTGTTTGTCTACTGACGTATTGTTTAACGAAAAATTCAAAAATTTCAAATACACAATTTCATCCTGAGGTTCCGACAGAACAAATATAGCTGTTTAGTAGTTATATGATGGAATTATCGTTTTTTAATTTTTAATCTAATAATATAAAATAAAATAAAATATTTGAACCTATAGTAAATTTATGGCTGCAATTAAAACAATTAACATTTGGAACGATTTGATCGTGTAAAAATTGTCTTAAGGTATTTTTCACATATTTTCAATCTGGTAACAATCAAAGTTTAAACAGGATTGTAAGGTAATTACTACGTAATAAGATTTAAGTACGGGTAGTTTTTTTATCAACCCCGTCATGCAGTGAATAGTGTATGAATCGTATATACTCACTATCTTGTATGCGATGAATAAAAAAAAACTGTTTATCCCTTTACTATTTTTTTTCGTATCTCGAATTTATGAAAAAAATTGTGGAGTAAATAGGTTTACTCTTTAAATTTAATAGTTATTCAATTACATTTTTCACACTTTTAAAACTTTGACGTTAACTAGTTCATTTTACGTATAGCTTAGTGTATCATACCATTTATGCATATTTGCATATTCACTTTTCATATTTATGTTTTGATCTTAATTTTGTATCCCCTTTCATGCAACTGGTGTTACAGTATTTACTATTATCAAAGTCAACCTGAATTTATACAACTATTGATAGGGGTTCGTCACCATTATAAGTTTATACTCTTGGTGTATAGATTTACTTGGCAATTCACTGGCATTTTGACGACCTTCCGCAAAATTGAAGAGTTTATCTTTATGATGTAAATTTAATTTAATATTTATGTTTAAAGTTGTAAGAATACTCATGGTACAAGAATAAACATGGTTTTTTAACATTGCTGTATTCGCTAATATAGTACAACACCAGGAGAGTCAATGATGCAAACTGATTCTGTTTCCTCAACTCAAAGCCATGTTTAGGCAAGGATTATCCAATATATCGTCAAGAGAGCTTAATTGTAATCAAACCTTCAGTGCGCTCAATTAAACACATCTCGTTCTACTCTATAATTCTACAATGTCTGTTGCTGACTAGAATACCTATTCAGTTTGGAATCTATCTTAATTAAAGGGGATAAATACTCACTCATTCAAACAACTTGATATACGGCATGACTTATTAAAGACCAATCAATATATTATATTGAAAAGTACAAAAGTACACACACTACCAACGAACGTTAAGAACACTCACAAAAAATATGCTAACAAATCAAATTAATTAAGTTTTTCCAGTCCTACAAAATTATGCCAAACTTGATCAATATAAGACAAAAATCCCTCTAAGTTATCTAGCTCAAGGCCACGTATATTGATGCCTCTGGAAACATAAAAATGAATAGGTAAATCGTTCTTGATTGGGTATACCATATCATCTACGTTAGTAACTACCTACCTATAACAAGAATTTCCCAAAAGACCGTTTTGAGTAAATAATTTAATTGGGTAACGTTTAAAAAAGTTACAATAAACCTTTTTTTTAGAACTCAAAGATTAAATAATATTTAACTAATTATAGTGGTTGTGTAACAAATATTGGACTTATAGCTCACCAATAATTGTTACGATACAAACAGTTTTTGCTTACGAAGTGATATTTTACAATAGTTTTATGTTGACATGAAATACGTGAAGGAATTACCTGTCTTGATCAATTACGTTGGCAATATTTTTTTTAAATAAAAGGTTACCATATTTCACAAGGTACAATACAACTGATTTAGCCTTATTAATTTTTTGGGGGTTGTAATTAATCATTTCGTAACAGCGCATTTCACTGTACGTTTATTGCGCAAAGCACAAAGTATTTCAATTTCTTGGTAAACTAAGCAGATATTCTCTACGGCATTGACAAATTTCATCCATCTCTTGTGTCGCGCGTCATTAATTCTCAGACACGATGTACATGGAACATCAGCTTTGGATATTAATCCTCTTCAGAATCTACTTTGATTAAAATCAGTTCTTTGGTCCCATTTAAGTGACATGTTACGAATGATTTACTATCCTAAGTTTATCAACTGAATGGTTTATCTAGAGTATGATGTTAGTATAAACGTATAAAAGAAATAAGACGGATAATGATACATCAAAGATAAAGACGCCTCAGCTTTTGTTAGCACAAAAACAATTATTGTCATCAAAAATTGAAAAAAAATATTGAAATAAACTACAAACCTCTATCCTTAGGTCTTAATTAGACTTATTTCGCTATGGAAATATCACTCAAAAATCAAACAACTAAATTAAATTAAATTGATAATTTTGTATTTTGAAAGGGTTCAGTGAACTTTTAAGAGGAGCTAAATTTATCTGTCATTAATAATACATGTTCTAAAAAGCTCTCAGGCGAGTTTAGAAAAGCACAAAGCCAACGTGAGTGTACTTGAAATGTTGAATGACCCATGACCACATCTCTTCGCCCCAATAAAGATAGGATAACCAAAGTGAACAAAAGAAAATCACTATTTGTGTCTAATATTTATCATATTTTCAAAGCAAAAGTGAATCTTTACATTTGTTATGTTTCTGAGTTGTTACTGATATAAAATAGTTTTATATACCTTTGAATGCCTATTCTGAACTAAACTCCTAAATCCCCTTAGCTTGTTAGTGTATTTGTCTTAGTACCAGGGGTTTAAGCACTTGATTTGTTGTGAGATTAAAATATATAAAACCATACTGTATGTATGATTCCCAAAAGTTTTTTGTATTCACAACGGAAAATTATATTACTAAATGGTGTCTAATTTGCGAAACAAAAAAATTATACTGGATGCACATATTTGACTCACCTAGGCATTGGTGTTATTTGTAAAAAGAATTACTTATATCTTTTCATCTTTAATCAATAAAAACCATTGTAAAACACGTTAGCTGGATAGTATAGTTTTAAATTCCAATTTTGAGGGTTTCGAGCCTAGCTTGAATGTTAGAAATCTCTAGACAAAAATTGATAAATAGAAGAAATTAGGAGATTGTTGGAGCCATTTTCAAAATTATTGGGCTTGTTCCTGTTATAGTAAAGGATATTTATGAAACATATTTTTAGTTTCTATAGAATGTTAATTTAAATACAATGTTTGAAGATATTCTCCATCATTATTATTGTATTATTATGCATTGTTATGTATTATTATTATTATTGTATTCACAGGTGCTTATTTGTTTGCAATATCATAAATTCTGCATCTCATAACTTCGCCGAGCTCAAAGTTTAAATGTATTCACAAACTACGTTTTGAGTGTAGCTGACTCGAATTTTCTCAGAAGAGGGGATTATGGAAAATAAGCGAGCAACAGTTTCAATATCCTGAATAAATTTACTTTTTAATAAAAGTTTGCTTAAGGCGGTAAACATTGTTCGGTTTAAAAATTGCTCAGTTTATTTTAATCCACGTTACTTTTACTGGAGGAATTTTCATTCGAGACACAAGTTATTTCCTACCACAAGTTATGCCTACTGATAATAACAGTCCAATATTGTTGTTCAACTAATTCTATCGATAAGCCTATTCGTGCTTATTAGAGTATTTACTCGAAGTTTCTAATCTGTAGGAATATTATTTATTGTACTACCAGAAAATAGTAAAACAGCGTACTGCATTTATTACGTATAAAACCGGTAAGCTTAGATTTTTACAAGCTTGTTTAAAAAGATAAGATGGTGAATTTTGCGTTTATATTTTCCAATAATCTTTCTCTTATGTTAATATACTACGCTAACTATTGTTGGACGAAAATAACCACGTTTGTGCGCTACACGTCCAAACTGTTTATCAATATGTCAGGCTTAAGGGCTAATCAGGTTTGCAACAAACAATGTAAGCTTGTAACGATTAATCACCAGGTTTGAGGAGGATATATGAGATTCTGTCTGACATCTTCAGCTGCTGATGACGTCATACTAGCTGAGAAGTCTACTGACCTGGTTTTACAGTCTGCTATTCATGCAGTTTCAGATGAGTGTGTTGCTGCTTTAAAATCCCATTTTACGTTTCGGAGGATTATGTAAAAAGTGTTAGCCTAGTTTTCTATGTAGATAAACGTATGCTTGACCTCGATGGTTGATAATTTATTTTACTGGAGAGGTGAGAAAGCAACTTTTACGTGAGTAAATTCCGCTTAAGGAAAACACCATAGACACTGTAGTAGACCTGCAACTGTTAGGGCCTTTGAGGGTTATAAGAACCACAATAAAACATCGTGCAAGGTTTTTTGTTACTTAGTATTACTTTATGATACATACAATTTTCCAAAAAAGTTATGGGAGATCTAACAATACTATTGGAAAATTAGGTTTAAGCACGATAACCTATGTGAGAGTAGACACAGCGGGAGTTATTTTCTGGCAAAAAATATAATGTAGGCGGCTTCAGTTTTGTAAATGAAGAAGTTCTATCTTAGTTTAGCTTAAGTGGTCACATGTATAACTTAAATTTTAGAGACCAAAGCCTCGACGGGGTTAGTAGTTAAGATAGTTTATAATTTAAACTAATAATTAACGAACTGGTAAAACTATATTAATCAACAATTACCATGTACTTTAAAATCCACATACATGTGGAATGGATCCATTTAGTAGATGAGGTCAGAATGGGAGTTAGATAATGGTTGTTTGAAAAGAAGTGGTAAGAGAGAAATGAGGCATTGCACTCTGTTTTCTCTTCCTTTTCTTTATTGACTTCTGAGACTTAATGTTTACCATTATTTGTTTTTTAACATTCTCGCTCATCTTCTTGGGATTAAAACCAACAACTAAGAATACTTTATTATTCTACCTAAAAATAGAATTACTATTACAAACAAGTTATTGGACAGACTGTATGGAAGATGTGAATTGCGTTAAAATATACATAAAGTAGAAGAGTTTTTTTTAACTCGGAAAAAGTCATAAGCAACCGACGATAATGAGGAGACGACCGTCTAAAAATTATACGATGAAATATGTAACGGGAAAATTTGCTTGTTTTAAAAAGGAATGATGTTGAAACTTAAATAGTTTGTTACTCTTCATAAGCTGTATCTAATGAAGTGTACTTTTTGAAATCTACTATGGATAATATATTTATGTATTTATTCGTAGCATAACAATGTAAATCCAACGTATGTATTGCATTGTGTAAGAGTAATTTTTTTTTTACATCGCATCAAGGGATGCGACGATTTAAGACAAGGTTAAAAAGGAAGTTTTTATATAAATACTGTCTAGAAGGCTTCCTAGATGGAAGCCCGTGTTTTATCTATCATCTGGTAAAGCAGACGGCTAGGTCAAGAGTTGTCGGTATAAAACCACCTTTCATGCTAAACTTTAGTCTGACCTTGCTACACTCTTCATCAACTTACCATGCTGTTTTCATGGACTTATGTCGTGCATACCCGTTTTATAATCAGTCAAACTTCTAAATATTAAATAGGGAGATTAATATTTTATAAATCTCGGCATTATGAAATAGGAAAAATCAAATCAAACAAACCGAATTTAAGTGCTATAAAAGATGATCTATTGTCAGTTTTCCATTTTAAACTAAAGACAAAACACGACCCATTCTACATTTGCCAGCAAAACTTTGGTAGCAAAATCACTACTATTTTCTATAACCGATATAAAGCTATACCAGGTAAATTTCCACCTCTAAACCTCCTACAACGATTGATTCTCTTAGGGGTCTTCATACAGTTTAAGTTGTACTAATAGTTTTGAATGCTTTTTAATTTTTTTTAGGAATTATTTGGTCTGTAACTTGGTGATGCTTATTTCAGTTGTTCCCACAATGTCTCTCGTATACGCCGTGAGGGCTTTTATTGTTCCATATACAGAAATTCTTTTGATTAATTTATCCAAAAATATCGAAATTTGTTTCACCGGAGAAATAGTTACTTCGAAAAGTCTTCATTAACTTCCTGCCAATCTAACAACCATTCTGAATCAACTATTTTTCTGTCCACGATATATACAGTTCTTCGGTTACTGAGTTTTGTAGGGACGTAAGTCCGAAACCTCATAACAAATTTGCCTAAGAGAACCATACTGGAGTCCAAAAGTCTTCAAACGATATCAAATTTATAATTGTGGTTGTTAGATAACACCATCACTTATAACACCAATATTCTCCGCTGAACTTACTCTATTAAAAAAGGTTGTGATAAAAGGGCCTCTATCTCAAATGTTTCCAGCTGTCCAAATGTTCTTCTTTCTGTTGCGAAATTTTTGTTCCTTGAAGAAAAATCGTTAATATCTTTAAAATTCCACCTGATGATTGTATCACGTTACAAACACGTGAGTTGCCTGTAACATAGTAAACCCAAGCTTACTACACGCCATATGCCCAATATCCATAGGCCTACTCTTTTTCGAGAATAGCTTACAACTGCCTAGCTCTTGCATTTAACAACACTACCAAATAATTTCGTTGTATAACTTTGTATAGGCTAAACGATAAAAGAGAATGAGAACGGCGATGCACTGCACGACCAGTAAAATCAATTTTCATTCCAACCACCCTCCTCTCTCACCACTTCCCTACACCCACATCACTTGTCACATGATATTAGATTATTTGATCCTCGCCCTCAACACTAAACACTGGACGGCCAGTAAAAAATGCCATGAAACCTCAAATACGTTTTTCGTTCATAAAAATATACGTATACCTACATATGCAATTAGTTTCCTTAACCAAAGTTCCATAAACAGTATCGTAACCTTGATGATACACTACTATGCACATTTCATAGAGTTTTTACTAAAATTCTTATTACGTTTCACTTTTGAGATCCCGTAAATGTTTCAACATATACATACGCGTGCAATAAGTTGACATATGATGATACATTAGGTATAGTTTATACATAGTATGGTAATAATTTATTCGCTTCATTCATGTTTAAGTCGTAATAATAAAAATAACTAGGTCTGTTGAATATTCAAGCTAAAATCACCGTAAGTGAAAACATGAAAAGTATGTTTTAATTATTTTCACAATACTAAATACTATTTTACTCACTAAAACTATACCACTTTACTTAAAACCCTTTTTGCCACAACGATCTGTTTTAATGGACTTTTCAGGAATGGATTTAATCCTGAAAACGGTTAGGTTTGTCACCTGCAATGGCATTTCATTAAGTGTTATGGTAATAAACATTGCCGGACATAAGCTGATTATAATAATTTTTGATTTTAACAAAAAATATTTAACTTTTTCTATGTTTGCCAAAATTAGCCAGCTTTCTAGGTATAAACAATCCATTCATAAATATAAATAATCAACACCAAAAAAAATGTAAGCCACACATATTAACTATTTAACTATTTTATCTAAAGATAAAATCATAAACAAAAGTTGATAAAAATAATATATTTTAATGTTCTAATGGCAGTGAGTGGTTACAAACAAAAACATAGCCTCTCAGAAATGTTATGAAGTAGAGGTTCTCCTTAACGTGGTAGGGATATACACTATAACGAATCGAAACAAACACGTATTTTCCAGGTTAGAAACTATTAGATAAAAACTATACCGAAGAGTGAAACCAAGGACATTTACATGCTGAAGCAGTTGCATGTTCTGCCCTAGTTTCGTGAGGCCTTGATAGAGATAACAGAACGTGATATATCCTGGTAAAATATCGCCCTGGCAATCTGTGTCAGAAATCGTTCATCAATAATTTTAATAGTTTGTATTGAAAGGCTAAACAGCATTTGCTTTAATTAATAGGAAGCTTTCTCGTTCAACAGTGTAAAAATTATTAGGTTATAGCAATCAATTCTACTTACAATGTATATTTTGCTAGTATTTAGTAAGAGTCTTTTTTTAGTCCCTAAAAAACAAATATGGAGAGAAATTTATTTGTTGTAATTATATATTCTCTCCAATATATATCCTATATATACATCGAATCGATAGCCTGATTTTTTTGTAAATTCCGTCTGTGGTATAGCGACTCTTCTGTACGTACCCATATTTTCTTGTTTACTGAATCATAGGTTTTTACACTCTGGCTAATATTCTACCTGTTAGTAGCTACTGCAGACATATTTTGTAGAGTGTTAGAATACTTCACCAGCCCTGAGTTAAGGCAATGTTTGTTGTGAGCGTGCCTTTGGGTCGTAAGCCTTTGACCTGATTTTGTAGGGCGTCAACCATTGCCATATAAATATCTTTATCTAAACACATAGAAACTCGTCGGTATCTCTTGCCAAATAAAAAAAGGTTTTGCTTGGCTACAGGGGATAACTTAGGATGATTCTCAATGTAACCTCTGCCCTTTCTAAGTTCATCCGACTCTATTTTCAGCAGTTTTCACTTGATATAGATTGGGGGTTTTGGAAGTTCACTTAAGTTCCGAGATATTTGAGTTTACAATTATTATATCATTTGAATATTATTTAAAATGGGATTTTGGGTTAAAATGTAATTTTTTTTGTACCTCAAGATACCACAATGAGAACCTTAAAGATGTGGAGGCCTATTACCTAAAATTTGTTCGTTGCATTGCCATCTGAGTTATAAAGATATCAAAGTAAACACATAAAATATTTTCAACCAGTACCATGCTTTTGACAGAACTGAAGGCCTTTTTTGTATAATCTAAAAAGGCAAATTCAAATGACTTTTTAAAACCTGAATACAGGGAATGAAAGATGTTTAAAAGATTTTAAATAACAACAAGATGGAAAGCGGCGTTTGAAGAAAGCTTACGTTACTTATAAAACCAAGAATGTATTCATTTGTTTCTTCAGAAGAATTCTTCCCGCTCTTTATTCAAAGTAACATTTACTTTGTTAGCTTTGTCATTCCAAAACGTCTTCGGTCTCACTAACGATACAATTTCCGTATATTTTAAGTAAATTTTAAGTTTTGACAAATAGTGATTTCTCTAAAGGTTTCTTGGTGTAATTGTGATATTTCTTAGAATGCTTGTGTTATTGTCATATTTCTTAGAATGCTAACTATTACAATTCTACGTTTGGGAAATTTAGAAATATACATTAATTACCATAATTCTAATTATACAACTAACAAACACATTTCAAACTAAAACATTTTCTATAATCTATTTTCTATTTCTATATTCAAACAAATTTCTATAATGTTCAAACCCTTAAAGTTTAACGTTTACCACGTTTCATTTGACTATAGTCGGATTGTACGCAAGATAAAAAAATGAATGTACATAACTGTTCTTGACATTGACCATAAAATAAGAGTAAACTACCACTTTGACCTATATGTCTATTAATGTGTATGGATAGTAATACTACTGATGGACAGTTTGAGAGCAGATCGCATTATATGCAAAATGAAAGACACTCTTGCAATCGTTAATTCAGTAATTTCATCCAACCAATTTGTTGGATATCCACGAATGGATGTTAATGGACATGTGGTGTATAAGAGCAGATATACTCTTGTTGACTCAATTAATGTTAGCCCTGCTGTTAATTACCCTTGTATGTACTGACGATTATGGTAAATATATACTGGAATAAAGACCTTATATATTTTAATGGCCATTCAATGTACTAAAGCTGCAGTCCGAAAAATTTTTTTAAATATCACACACTGGTCTAATTTGTTTAAAACTAAAAACTTCAAACACTTGTTTTGTAATAGTTCTCAATTATTCTTAGCAATATTGTTCATTACAAAAACGGGTAATAAGTTCTACATTAAACCATATCAGGG
The DNA here is from genome assembly GCF_028750875.1 of Macrosteles quadrilineatus. Taxonomy (NCBI): domain Eukaryota; kingdom Metazoa; phylum Arthropoda; class Insecta; order Hemiptera; family Cicadellidae; genus Macrosteles; species Macrosteles quadrilineatus. The sequence goes on from NW_026542597.1 coordinate 65,625,625, forward strand.
CAATGTTTGATTTACTAGTTCAAATATCTTGATAATTGAAATTACTTTTTGTTATGAAGTCCATTTTTCAAGGTAGTTAGAAAATTACGTAAATAATATTACTTATTATATCCTAAGACTGCCTCAGGCTATTGGTTTCGTTGCCGCATTTGTACCATCTTTAGTCTGTTACCGTTGTACAATTGTTATAATGTTGTACTTAAGTTTCATGATAAAAAAAACAGTACAGTAGGCCTACAATATATTAAAAACTTAACGATTTCACTGTACAAATCTCAATTACTTAATAACTCATTTATCAAACCAATGAGAGTCATATTTGCATGCATTGCTTACGTCAAAATAATACACAATAAAATTCAAAATACAACAATAAAACTAAATAAAAATATTAGCTTTACAACAATTTTCAGGGATTATTTACTGAATTTGATTTATAACATTTATACGAGCAATTTATTCTTACTATAAATTATATTCCGATAACAGAAAACTTTTAAACTATTAAAGCGAACCTATAATAGAAAATCTCCTCGGTTAATCTTCTGGAAATTGGATATTAAAACAACTTTTAAATATGAAAAATATGTGCTTGTCAAGTAATCACTGGTAGTTGGTTTACAAGTATAAATATGAATCTCATAAAATAAAATAAAAATTTTGATATTACATTTACATAGGCCTACTGATTTTTAACGTACCAAACTCTTGACATTAAACCACATACAGTTGGTTGTATAAGTACCGAATCATGTAAATTAAAAGCTTTGGTAACCATTATCATAAATAAATCAATAGCTTTTTAAAATTAACTACAATATTAGTAAAAATGTCATAATGTATTTTACGTTTCACAAATGGTAAAATTTTTAGTTTTTCTCTCAACTTCAATATCTTTTGATGTGATTAACATCTGTAAAATAATGTTTACTAACTGATCAGGGTTAAAAGGGTTTGTATAGCTAAGTGCATCAATGGGAGAGACATTGATCTAATTATAGTTGACATTATCCGATTTTCCCCCTCTTTCAAGGTTAGTCACCTCCCTACCCGCCCCACGAAGTAACCTTATCCTTAACATGGCTTTACTTTGATTAATTATGTTCATTAAAAAACACAGTTTTATCCATACTCAGTGCGCTCATAATGAAGAAAGTAGCTTTTAAAAATAAAACTCCAAATTGAATCTTCCATGTTTAGTAAATATAAATCGTAATGTTTAAAATAAAAACATCAAGTTTGTTTTTACGGTAACATTGATTTAACTTTGTTTGATTTCAATAAACAACTAGTTTTAATGGCAGTTTTGAATTTACTTATGAAATTATACAATAGTCATATACAAAATATAACTCTGGAATCGTTGTTATTGCTACATAACAAACAGCAGATTAATGCAACTGTTGAATTACTAATGAACAACACCAATTAACAGGTGCTTGACAATATCGAACTCTCGTAAGCGTTAATTGTATCAGAATACGTTTTTAAAGAACAATTTTAAACGCTTAGTTACTAAACTTAATAAAACAACGCCATCATTTTGTCAAAAGGAACAAAAGACTTTTATAACTAATGTTAATAATTCATTTTTGAAATCAGTCAAATATAAGTTTTTAAAGTCTACTTTAAATTTTATCTAATATATGACAAATAATGTTTTAAGTTATTAAAAGCATCAGAAACAGATTTATTTCATATATAAGGGTATATTACCATTTAATTATTGACCATGCTGTTTTGTATCTTACATTACAACACGATTTTGCGATTAAAATCAACTAATGTGTCCTAAAGACTTGTTGGTTTACATCATGGTTAACATCACAGATGTTAAGTTTATTTTACAGATGTTACAGTTTTAAAGACTTGAAATCATAATACTTATTTAAAAACTACGAGGTAGTAAAGATTATTTAGCGTAAAATGTTTCAAATAAGCTAAATGAAGCCCTCAGACACAAACCACTATGAAATACATATTCTCGATTTGTCGTGTGAGTAAAAATAATTTCAGGAGGCTTACAACAGTGTCAAATCAGTCATAACAGGATCTAAAATTCGGACATCTCTTTGTCTACAGGAGAAAGCAAAGCTTAAGAAAAAACTTTTAAATTGTTAATCTTTTTAATAAAGAACATTGTTGGTCATTGTCAAATTATAAGACCATGAAAAAACCATGAATTTCGGGTTGAGTTCAAAATAAACACTTTTTTCACCTGTTCAAGGTAGAAAATCCATCAAACGGGTTAAATGAAATTAACCCGTTATGGTCCCAGCATAAAAACAATCCTTTAGCAATTAATTTTCCAATCACTGATAGGTAAAAGAAAAATAGTCCTGTATCAATATGAATGTACATATTAGTTTATCTGACACTGCCTTTACAAAGGACTGCATTAACCTAGTTGAGATATGAGAACATGCTAATGTAGTCATAATTAACCAATCCGATATGATCAAACGCTTTGCAGCATTACACTACCCAGTTGTTATTTATGCAACGAGTTTTAAATGATATTGCTAATATAGTTTTTTTTTATGTTTAAAATATAACGAACAGAAAATTGCATATTGTACAACTATTACATTTTTGTATAAATAATAAATGTCTATTACTATTAGAATCTATATATTACCTATATATTATCTATATATTATCTATCTTATTATTTTATCTATATATACGCAAGCAGGTTTCTTTTCACAGTCATAACTCGATAACGGTTTGACGGATTTTAACGTTTGAGGTGTCAAATTAAAGGTATTTTCACGTAGATGTGCAAATACGTCTCAGAAAATTAAGAAAGGGCACCACTTAAGTACACTTAGGGCTAAAGTTTGGAAGGCGGCGCTATCTGTTGACATTAGATCAAACTCATTTACTTTTGTTTACAAATAACATATGGACGTACTGTAGTTAGAAATAGTTTTTAAGGTTAACCACAGACTGCAGGACGTAAAACTTCCAGAGCAACGCTAGAACTTATATTTTGTTTCAATATGTTAACTAAGTCTGGTTCATAAATAAAGAGTTTCCTGGCAAGACCTGACAACAAATTGTTTGTAATAGTTTAATTTATTTACCTTATATCATATTTTACATAATTATCATGTATTTAAAAAAAGTTTACAACTGGACGGATTAAGATTATAGCTTTTTATTTACTATAAACCACACTTTTCTTCAATAAATTTAATTTACAGATATTTTTTTCATTCTGTTCTTATTCAGTTTTTCACATACATTAAAATTTTTCTTACTACCAGTATTTTAACGTTTGTGAAACCAGACCAATATTTATCTTTATAAATATTCTATTCATCCTAATTTAGAAATATTTTTTGGACCCCTGACGCTAGGCACAAGCCTGGAATTGATTTTCAAATTACTTCACGACTACTTCACTAGACTTACTTCACTAGACCTAGGGTTTGAGGCATTATCACTTAGATAAAATCCATTGTTGACTGGCGAGATTTGAACCTCGGACCTCAAGGACTGAAATCCCGCGCTCTAACCACCAGACCAGTTCGCTCTCCCAATATTTATTAGGAGGATATTTATTAGGAACTGACCCAATAAGTTATTAGTATAGCTTCCATTTCTTTGGTTGTTAAACTAATTCTAAATAAACACAAACCGCGTACAAAACGTCATCATTGTTTTATGTTCTCAATCGTTTTGTGCTACAGTATCACAAACAGTAATTAAGTTGTAGGATGTAACGTTAATAAATTGAATTAAAGGGGTGCGGATAGGTTAATAATACAAGGTCTATTTATTTACTATGGTTGTATTAAGTCGTACCATCTCATAAAAAAATTGATTTGCTCACGAGATGACGAAATTTGTGCATTTCTGCAGTAAGAAGTTTTTATAAGTTATAGTTGTAGTTCCCAAGAAGAGTTGTAGTTTTTTTAAACTTAAACATTTATCTAATGACACAACATAGAGTGGTGAAGTCCAGCTACTGTATAGCTGGTAGGTGTTAGTGCACAAATCATTGATTCGAAGTTCATTCATCAAATAACACCTGGTTTAGTTTATAAACAGCAAAGCGTGTTTAAAACTGTCCTTAGGCATGTTACTAAACTGGTATTGAGATTATATACCCCGAAAATATTCGTAAATCGAGTTGTCAATACTGTTTAATAATTAAAATAAATTTAAAACAAAAGAAATATTTGAAACAAAATATTGTGTAAGGTGTTTTTTTATTTCAAAATCTATCAGACATTTAACATGAATTTAGTGAAAAATTTATAAACCAAGGTAGAAAATCTCATCATTTCGTCAAGAAATAAATTTGTTAGTATTCTTGTGAAAAAAAAACTAATTAAATAACTCTTTGGTGTCAACCTCTCCTTAGCTTATTACTCTATCTTTCTATTTTAATTAAACAAAAACAACTGAGATTATTAAGATATCAAATTTCGACATGCTAAGTATTTGTTTACGCTCTTAATTTCTTGAAAATGCTTGTAATATATTATAAAAGTATAACACCCGCCTTATATGTGTATTGTAAAAACACATACAGATAGATGGAATGATATGGGACACACACATATTATATAGCATTTTCTCGAGATAAATCTTCACATGAAAAGGCATCAAAGGACCTAAGAGACAACATTTAGAAAGAAGAGACACGAGTTGAGACAGAACAAAACAACAAATAGCGGCGATTTGTAAAAGGGTTGCTGCATTCATCTGTTCTTGTTGTTACTTAACTGTTTCGTAGTTTAGATAAAATAGTAATTGCTTCTGCAATTAGTACTAACATCAACTAATGTATATGTCATGAAATACGTTAATCCCTGTTAACTGAAGGTTATTATGAAATTTTAACTTTATAAAAAGTTATACAAATATTTACCAACCACTTTATAAATATTTGTTTTGAGTTAATTTTTTCTATTTAAAATAAACCTTCAAATTTAAAAAAGAGCTACATTTTCAAATCAAATTAATAAGGTTGATTGTAGAAACTAGATATTAGGTAGGGATTTATTGGATATTCTACTACTGAGTATTTATTTAGGTTCCAATACAGCTATAAATAGTTAAGGGTTCATTTCAAACGTTCATTAGAACTCGTGCCATTGTTTACTTTAAACGCAACCTACACATTTAAAGCCAAAATCTTTTAGGTATGATATAAATTGCGCAAAATCATACAAATTGTAAATAAGTAGTGTCAAATCGGTGATTTATCTAACAAATCCATGAAACAATGGTCTAGTTAAAAATAATGATCACACAGCATCTGGTCTAGACACAAAACGAAACCCGTAACCATGTTCACACAATAACGACCATATATCAAACCTGACTTGTCGTTTGCGGTTGATTTCACGTTGTGTCATTTTCCAGCAAAAATGTCACGTTCGTGTTTGAGGAACGACATTCTGGATGGTTTTGATTAAACGTGTTTTGAATGTATTTAATGTTTAACTATCGTAAAATGATCTCATCCTTGTTCTACATAACCACATTTTGAATTTAAAACAGCTGGGTTGTTGTAAATCTAGTTCTCTCTTAGTAGTCGGGAAGCAACCGATTCAACCCTGAGAAAAGTCAAAAGCCTTTCGGTCAGACCTAGGTTTCCTTGATCAGGCTTTTATAAATGGCCAGCTGAAGAGACAACTAGTCATAGTCCGTAACAAAGCTATTGTTTAATTCATTCACTCATTATAACCCCAAAATACATATTATACCATGTCAGCGTCGTGAAAATGTAATTTGATCCACAATTACCAAGGCATCAAATACTTTACATAATGGCATGTAAATATATGCAATTTTGTAACCTATACAACGATACATATTAGCTTATTCGTGATAACTTTGAATAATTTTATTACTGCGCAATATTGACTGCATCTGTATTGGTAAGCGAGCTGATCTAGTGGGAAAAATTATTTAAGTTTAGCAAGTTGTTAAAAAAGTTATAATTTTAGGATTTTTACCAAGGGGGAATGCAATAGACTTATCCTAAAGGTGTGAATTGCATTAGTTCATTTATGTGTTATGTCTAACATTAATCACTCAAGATGGGGTTAAATAGCCGATCCTATCATCAACAAAGATATGTACTGTACCAAGTCCATGACATGCTCCAATTAGTTCAAGAATATTGTAAACACCTCATATAATTAAAATAATCATTTTTAGGTAAAATAGCATTTAAAATCCCACTTAATGTGATGAATGCGTAGCATAGGTTTGACGTTTTGACCATTGCTTGGTTATTTATTATTTTTGTGCATTATAATTTTTGTATATGATGTGTCTAATATCTTCAATACTTAATAATTCTTGGTAAATAATGACTTGAAGGTTTTCTTACATTACAGATTCGTCTGTCTCTAGATCCCAATGAGTTTGAAAATATCAGAAAAAGATTAATATCAATATGTTGAAAATTCATAGAAATATTTATACCGGGTGTCCCACGAAGGGGTTTAAACGTTTGATTTTATATTACGTGCCCATTCATGCACCGAACCTTTTTAAACTTTACACAGTTTACAAAGTAGGTTCTAAAAATATTCTGGAAAAATTTAAACTCCCTAACCTTAGTAGAAACAAAATGGCGGCTTATTGACAAATTTACCAATGTGCTTTCTATAAAAACTACTTTCATGATTTATTATTAGTTATTTATTTATTATTATTATTTATTAGTTATTTGATTAATTTTTAGTTTTCCATTTGGCTATGTTCAAATTTTTTCTCGTTTTAAAGTCATATTGCCCTGGAAAGTAACAATAAAAATATTTTATAAAACCAAAAATACCTTTTTTAATGTTTTAAAGTAACTTTTTCAATATGCCGCCATTTTGTTTCTACTAAGGTTAGGGAGTTGAAATTTTTCCAGAATATTTTTAAAACCTACCTTGTAAACTGTGTAAAGTTTCAAAAAGTTCGGTGCATGAATGGGCGCGTAATATAAAATCAAATGTTTAAACCCCTTCGTGGGACACCCTATACAATTGCATGTATTGCTGAGGATGGTTGAGCGTCACACAATGCACAAATACGTTGCAGATATCTTGTAGACTGATTGAACAGAAGGGTCCACAACAAATGGAATATATTCAATACCTCCCTGTCGACTCCAGATGCATCATATGTTTGTTCCATCCTTTCCAGAAATGTAAAGTAAAGTTGTACCTTCATAATCTTGGTTTAAGAATCGAATGTTTATCTCATATCTTTCTAAAATTTACTCCCGAAAAAATCAGAAATTTTTGAGCAAGTTAATTGGTTTCAAGGCATGAAATAAACTAGCTTAGCTAAAACAAAGACGGACAAAGTTACAGAAACTAAAAGTCCTAATATTATTTGTGTGCAAATATTTGGTCATAAAAGTTAAACTATTGTGATCAAAATTGATTTTAAAAATGGTAAATTAAAGTCACCATTATCAAATATCAAAACCAATGACAATCTCAATTTAAACCTTATGCTCAAACAATTTTCACTGCATTTGACACCAATCCAAAACTAGTATTGGAAAAGGATTTTGATGATTGCGTTGAACTGACTGTCCCGATGATGGCACAGAACGTTGAGCTTTACAAAAAAAGATTCTCCGACGTCATAAGCTTAAACAAACCATATACGAAAGCGATTGTGGCTTTAGCTGAAATTCGTATTACAAAATAACCGCACTTATAAGATTTTGTAGCTAGGTCACATATCTTTGATACATGTTATGAGTTAGTAAGTAAAAAAAACACCCACAATAATCAACAATTAAATAGTTTGTACACTACTTGAATAATTAAATCATGCATTTTAAATAAGACTTAAAAAATACACACTTTTACACATTGTAGCATTTCTTTAAAAGCTGAGAGTGCCATGAAAGGCAGGCAAGATATTTTATGCAGCAGTTGCAAGCAATGTAACAGTGACCAGACTACCACAACACTGGACGAATGTTAAACTGACCCATGTAAATATGGCCTCTCCCTAACTTCTGTTGTATAATGTGTTCTTATTGCTTAGTAAATATCCTACTGCGGGTTGGTAACCGTTATATACTCTTTGTTTAGTACTCGTTTGTTTTTACTAGGAGAATGTACATTTCCCGTATACCTGTATTTACAGTGTTTCGTTACGTAAGTTTAAATGCCGTACATATTACTCACACAAAAAATGGATTGACGAACACCAAAACGTAAAGTTTAAAGAGAGAAAGTAGAAGCTCTGCTATAGATATAAAACATGTTACAAAATAATCAACTGTAGTAAATCCAGTTGTAATAGTAATAGTGGTTGTTGATAGTTAATCGACAAACTTTGCTCTTAAAGAGAACATCTGACATAATTGGATTGACAAGGACGAATAAAATTTCCATTTACTGTGAGCGGCACACACTCATTTCAGCATATGATGTGTGAATGGCATCTGTAATATAACTGAGCTGAATAAAGATAAGTGAAGATACATTTTAGAAAAAGTGTCAATTATTTAACGCACGTTTCAACCCAACAAAATATTTTCGTAAGAAAAATAACATTGAGGATAAACAGCAATCGATAAATATTAATTACACTCAAATACAAAATAATGAGTTTGTGAATAAATAAATTAAAATGACATAAATTGATACTTATAACAAAAATTATACCTATTTCAACACTTACATCGACCATACAAAGATAATTTAAAGTTAAAAATATAATGCTGCCTGAGAGCATTTTTAGCACCACAGCAAAAATTTAAACCAAAACAAATAGGTAAAAACTAATGATACTCTAGGGGATGTAAAAACACTTAATCAGCCGTGAGAGAAATTACAGAGATGTTTTTAGAACACAAGTCTTCACTGATGATGCTGAACACGCAACACGAGACGTGTTCCTTATCTTGGTGTGTTGAGAAACTGATCTTTTTCGTAATTGTAATTCTAATATTTATTTGAAGTATTTAATGTAATTGGCTATTCAATAAACAAATTGAATTTTAGTCCACAAAGGCTTAGCATTTTTTATTTGTTTAAAGTAATTTTCAAAGCTAAGAGGTGTTGTATGGTTCAATTTAATGACCATAACTGCATGGCCATGATCTTGTTGCTGAAAATCTTTTAATAAACATATTATCTTAGAAAAAATAATCATACATTGATGCAAGCAACTTCTTGAATACATCAAAAACTTGAAAAAGAGTTCAGAGATTTACAGCAGTAATAATTCAGCAAAAGCGCTACGAGAACACTTCATTTACGCACTGTTTTCCGATTCAAGACTTCCCAGCAACGAGCTACTTTTACATTTGTTTCTCTTTTGTGATTTATTACTCTTTGCTCACTTTTCCTGGGGTTTTAGCATATTTAGTAAATACGTATTCTTTATAAGAGTGATCGTGGTAAGGGACAGCTGGGGAGAACACCAAAAAACATGGTCAATAAGGAGTAACGACTTTTTCTGTTGATATACAGGTTTAGGAGGAAAATGTTTTGAACTAAACTTTCAAAATAATGTGTTGCCAATTACGATTACACTTTAATGTCAACTCATTGGGTTATTTTCATAGTGACTTTAATAATGTGAATCTTTACTCCAGCATTTTGTCAGATAGACATTGAAAACAATTTGGTATCTAGTAGTAGTTATATATCGATGGTTCCAGCATAGAACTGGTTTACTGTACTCCAGGCTAGTCCTCGGGGGGTGCGGCATAGATTAAATCTATTGGTGATTGGTGGGAATTGAACCCGAGACCACACTCCACACTGCCCCAAAGCCCCGCACTCTACCACTTGACCAGCTCGCTACCGGAAAAACCCTTTATAAACCACAATCAATTAAGAAACTAGAAAAATACATAATACAAAAATATTTCACACCTGTACAATTCCAATGGTTTCAGTTAATTATTTGATTGTCTGACGAGGGCCAATCGATGGAAAATAATAAATATAAACATAGATTTATACATACATTTTTAAGTATAGATATTTCATAACACAACTTAAATAAATATAAATACTATCATTGTTCATGGTCTATGTGTATTGTGTAAGTTTGACAAACCCTCTGTATATTCTTTCAAAGCGTTTTCTGACATACTTTTGTTTGTTTTAGGTGGTAGAGGGACTTCGAGCATAGCCCCCCACGGTAAGTAGGTCTACTAACCAAACAATTGAACGTAAATACTCGTACATGTATCACATACAAAACACAATTCTTGGTCAGATAACCTAAGTGACACTCAACGTATTTGTACGTTAATTAATCTTCTATAGCTACAGCAACCTAATTAGCTTTGCTAAACAGTTGCATCGCCCAGTTGGGAATACCCCACTTTGCATGTAGGTCACCTAAACCTCAGATACAGCGTACACTGTCATAGTGGGGAGTGTTACGTGACTACATGTTAGAATCCAAAAATAAAATACACGGTCAAGTTATCATAGTGAAATATCTTGAAAGTCTTTGCTCTATTATAATGGCACAGAATGTGTTAAGCGGTTTAATTTTGGCTAAAATATGTACACGTTGTGTGGAAAACCTAAATAAATTAGATAGAAGGCATGTTACTAGTGGTGTATATTTAGCCTCGGTGCCCCCAGATTGCAGCTGTAAAAGCAAGTGACCTTTACACCTCAGATCGATACCTCCTCGCTGCCACAAACTGTCTGACTCGACGGCAACCTATAGGATAAACGATTTGAGGGATATTTATATAACAATCTTTTCGGAACACATAGTGATTTATTCAATACATTATTTTTTTAAAGCAAGATTTTATTTATAGACCTAACATTCCCTACTCCCCTAACATTTCCTTGAAAGAAAAGCGAAAAATGAAGAACTAATTTTACTAGTATTCAAGCAAGGATTCAATCCAGACTTGCTTGCTATCTTTTTAGGAGCATCCCAACCCTTAGTAAGGGTGATTGGGGGTCTTCTTCCAGAAAACTTGGTATATTTAATATATTTTGGTCCTAGACTGTTCACTGTTGTGTTTCATACAGCACTCGACTATGACTGTGATGCTGCTAGACAGACACGTGACCACTCAGTATCACCAGCAGTCTCAGCAGCTAGTCATAGATATTATTCACTGTTGTGTTTCAGATAGTACCCGACTATGACTGTGATGCTGCTAGACAGACACGTGACCACGCAGTATCACCAGCAGTCTCAGCAGCCATGTTGTGTTTCAGATAGTACCCGACTATGACTGTGATGCTGCTAGACGGACACGTGACCACGCAGTATCACCAGCATCTCAGCAGCTTGTCTTAGATACTATTCACTGTTGTGTTTCAGATAGTACCCGACTATGACTGTGATGCTGCTAGACAGACACGTGACCACGCAGTATCACCAGCAGTCTCAGCAGCCAGTCAGCGCGCTCAAAGCCCCTCTCCGCCTCTCCTACTCGCCCTCCAAGGCTATGCGCTATTACAGATTGTGGATCTACACATGCAATGCCGTCCTGTTCATTTCTGTGCTGGGATTCTCAATCGTCGCAACAAAGGTAACGTCTTTAACTACCAACAAAAGAACCACTAGTATTTTATTTTAATTATTTTTTTATGTAACATTTCTTACTATTTATATTAAATGAACCTTTTGAAACAAAATAGCTTTAGACAACATCATTATGGCTGCCTCTGAATTTCCATTTATATTTTAAACTATCCATATATAAATAAACTCATTTAAGTTAATCAGCTTTTGAGTACGGTATCATTAGATTCCACAATGTGTTTGGATGTAATTTTCGTGCTCCTACCAGAGAATGAGCCCTCTTGACCATCCTATAGTCTCGACCTAAAGACTGAGGATGACAAATAAATTGTGTGTTAGAAATCTACATCTGATGACTCGGTTGAAGCCAAACACAACTTTATATCCACATTTTATCCATAGTTTAAATTTTATACAAGATAAACGTGTTCGTAAGTTAGATGAAAGATGAAACCAACTACTTTAAATATGGTGTCTTCTATACATCTAGATTCTTGATGTTCAAAAGAAAAGCACTATTTTCTAAAACATGATTCTAACGTCTACTGTTACAAAAAATAGATCATAACAATGTATTAATTGAGTATTTATTTCTTGTTGAAGGTTCTTGTGGTGGAGCCAAAGCGAGCGCTCGTCCCAGGTCTGTCCCTGACCCAGCCCAGTTTCCTCTACGCCTACCTCGCGTTGGCCACCCAGTCCGGAGTGCTGCAGTGTATAGGCTGCCTGGGAGCGCGTAAACTCAACGAGCGCCTCCTCAACATCTACTGGCTGCTGATCCTGGTGCTGCTGGTAGGCGACGCCATCCTCGGCATCGTGTGGGTCTACCGCTTCGACCGCATCACCGAGGAGCTCAGGCCGGTGCTGAAGCAGAGACTCGCGCTGGAGTACGGCGTGGATCCGGTGTTCACCGAGCTGTGGGACAATGTGCAGAGACAATACAAGTGTTGTGGTGTAGACAGCAGCTACGACTATCAGCGCAACGTCACGCTGCACTGGGGTACGTTGTTCTTTATGACTTGAGTTATTCTGTACACCAGTTTCAACTGAATAGTGGTTACTTATGAAATTGACTAATTGATTTAATTGGTTAACAATAGCATTTTAAAGGGCCAACTCGATCCGGATCTCCCTTAAACCACTATAAAAACGTTAAACAATTTCGATTACGCAATAAACATACACTTAAGTAAAATAATGACTATAAATTATTTTAACTAAGAATGACACATACATTTTTAAGTCTTATTCTTACACTTCTTCTTATCTTACACCATGCATGCTACCAGTCCATAACGATCCTTTAACATGTTCTTTTTAATGTCCTTTTTTATAGCATGATCCGTAAAAGTTATATTATTTTACTATACAGTATTGAAAATAAAGTGTCCAATTTCTAAGTAGGACTCAATTTAGACGATTTGTTATACAGAGTACTTTGCTATGAAATTATGGATTTTGACGTAAGAAAATTTCATTGTTTGCGAATTATCACAAATACTATAATTTGTACGTCCATTTAAAGCATATAAAACAATATTGCACTAATTACATTGAAAATGTTTTACGTGTTATATGTGCATGGTTAAAACTAAAAATAAAAAGAAAGCCCCCTGTACTTTGTATAAATATTTATAATTCCCTATAAAATTATTTTACAGGCAAAAACTACTTAAATGTTCAGATGGGGAAACGATTCTGAAATCTGAGATTTCTGAGAAAAATAAACAGGAGTGAACAAACATGGGCATTATACGAGCCTTCTCAAACAAATCCTCTCGCAATTTAATCAAGCTGGTCTCAAGTTTCCGCCTCTGATTCTATTTGATCTGGACTCAGTGTTAGTGACCCCTTGCTAACTTAATGTATTTATATATACATTCATATTGAATTTTAGGGGAATATGCCTAATATTTATATTAGTATAAAAATATGTTAAATCTATAATATCACACTTAGTAATTTGAACAGAGTGAAAGGCTAATTCAGAAACATTGGCTTTTTAGGTAAAATCTTAAACTTGTATTCCTCGTTAGCGGTTTTGTATAAATTTAGTAGGTGTTTTAAAATATTTCACTTCAAAATTGTTATAATAGACTACAATTCGCCTTCAAACTTCACGAATTGGTGTTTGGAAATGCTTCTACTGTAAAATATTTAAAAAATTTTAACTAGTAAGATAATTAAGTAAACATAATTATTGACTAACTTGAACTAAAGTCATCTCAAACGTACACTGGTGTACCTACTTCTAAGGCCGCAAGATTGAAGAGTTTTATTTTTGCCACTACTTTACTCGGTCGTAAGCTGCTTTCAGATCCTTGTCTAAGTTTCCTCGAGTCCTACTTAAAATTTCCAACTCATTCAAAGTAAGAAAAAGGATTGTGTGGGCATACAGAATGGCTATTTCGTAAGGACCACTTCAGATCCACACTCAATATGCTACTTTATCTTACTTTAAAACTGTACATTAAATTTTAGTAAACAGTTAGTTGTCTTTGAGCATAAGTGTTCAATAATTGTCTATTCACTGTATGGGCCATAATTTTCAAAGTTTGTTTTTATAATAGTTGCATGGTAAAACATTGCATATCTCCATTATGATAATCGAAATTGAAATTAAACAGAAAACGCTGTCAATTATGTATTCCGCGTTTGTTTTGGAGGCTGGCTCTTCAAGGCAACAATTCATCTACACCATTATGATGCTTTTCACTAGGTTTAAATATATGTACCGGGATTTACCAATCAGTTGGTTTTTATTTTTTACTTACTTTGTCACTGAGGCAAATAATAGCTTGGTTGGTATGTACGTTAGATGTTTGGTGAATTGTTTTTTTTTCGGTCGGTTGGCTCACAAGATTTATCAGTTCACACCTCCAGCAAAAAATTGGGGTTGTTTGGCTTGTTTTCCTAATAAATCGAATAAATATCCACATTCTTAAAGGAGTAAAGAAAATTCTAGGTACCCTAGAAGTGGTCTTCGGGAAAGAACCTGGAGCCCAGGAGAGCTATCGAAGGTATCTAAGACTGTAGACTGTAGGCTTAATGTTTCTTTATATTGGATGGGTATCCTGTATAGATGGACGTAGGCCTATAGTAAAAAATATTATTTATGGATGAAAATTTAGAGGTGTATTAAGTCAAAAGCACTATATTACATCTATCTTAAAAAAAATTAATGTTACATATGTTTTTTTAAATATATATAACATGTTACAGGTATGGCAGGGTCGTCGTCTCCGTCGCCGGACGGTGTGACGATGACGCCTCCAGTGACGTATCTCCCTGACAGCTGTTGTATAGAGTCACCCCCAGTGGCCGCCGCCCTCAGGCACTTTGTGTTTACCACAACCACCGCCAGCAGCACACTGGTGCCAACTTCCACGCTGCAACCCACCACACTGGCGCAGGTTGGTACCACTGACAAAATAAAGTAATAAACAAGCACGATGTACATTCACCAAACAGTGCACATTTCTATCTACTTGTAAAGCGTTTCTATAGCTATTGACTGGAGGCTTTTGAAATACCATCATGTAACCATTGATTATTACATAGTTATATCAACACATGATTCAAGAATTTCAGGATTTATATCTTATAACTAAACATAGTGCTGATATACTTAAATATCAAAGCAAACTTATTTAACCAATGAAAATATCTATGATATTTGAGTCATGAATACAAATAAATCAATTATTTTGTAAATACAGTAGATCCATACAATAAATTAATAGCCTAATTCTGTTTATTCTGTTGTCGGTAGTCACATTTTTTAGTCTTTTAACAAATAACTACATAAATAGAAATAGCAGTCAGTCAAACAGTTCAAAGAGCTTTGATGATTGATGCTGGAACATTTAGTTAATGAACCGGCTGGAAAAATGAACAAAATATATCACGCTTTGTTTTTGACAACTGAAAGATACTTTTCCCTTTCATTGCAACAAAGAATGGCAACTGAGTAGTGTTGTTCGGAGTTATATAAAGGAAAAAAAACTTACAGTACCACAATAACTGAAATATTGTAGCGAATAAACCTAAAATATTTTAAAAGGTAAAATCTTACTTTCTTGTTTTGAATCAGCTGAATGAAGGTTTATTCTTGAAAACGTGTAGTATCATAAACGTTGATGAAGGCTATAAATAATCATCATATTATAATTTTGTTATTAGGAAAAGCAATTAATATCCCAATGTCCTACTTTAAACATTTGATGGTCTAGACTATGTTATAAGTAAAAGAATCAAAATTGTAATACGTTTATGACTTTCCTCAGTATCTTTTCATTAGACGTCAAATAATCTTTGACTAGGGGTTTTGACATCATTAAAACACAAGACAGACGTACATCCCTAGTTTTCAACAATATTATGTAATCTGTATATAGAAACACTTTTAATGCCTCAAATTTCATTTGAAATACCAAGATAATGTGGCATAGTTGTTGTGCCTGCAGCCAGGCGTTGGCAGTGTCAAATGCATGAACGCCAGTAGCTTCTACAGAGACGGGTGCGAGGAGAGACTGCTCATGTGGCTGCGGCAAACAGCTGACATCCTCTTCGTCCTGGGATACTGTGTTATTGCCTTCCTCAAATTGTGCTTCCTCGGAATTCTAAGGTATGGTTTGAAGTAACGATAGCAAGGAGTAGAATTAACTTTCAACGTGTGGAAAAATACAATACACTTTTGTATGTAGTTACAGCCCCAGACTATGAGTGGAAGCATGTAACTACTCAACTAATCGGATCCATGATATAGTAATATGCAAAATTCCAAACGAAGGATAAATTAAAATAAAGAACTTTCTAGTTGTAAAATACACACCCATCTCATTAAACTGTCGTGGAATATTGTTTGACACAGTAGTATCGATAACCTTAACAAAACGTGTTGTTCAATAGATGCATACCACAACATACCTTAATCGTAATTTCTTGCGACATATACGTTTTATTCACTGTTAACATTAAATATATATATAGTTAACTTAAACTGTATGATACATACTTGAATAGGCTTCAGTCATGATTACAGCCCGAGTTCCTTAAAAGAAATATAATCCCCTATGATAAAGGGTTTAAGGCCACTGTCTAATCGGTGTGCATTAATTGCGCCAAAAAGGCAAGCCCCGAAATGGTCCCAAAAATGTTCCTTAGTTGCGCCAAGCCCAAGCAAGGTAGGGGTGAGTTGCCGGCAGAAGGAATTGCCTTGTTTAAGTGTCGTCCTAACCTAACCTAATCTAACCTTACCAGCCTAACCTAACCCACCCAATCATATATTCAAAGAGGTCCACCACTTGGCACAGTTTATGAACGTATGGGGTGCCTCCCTGGAGTAGCTGGCGCAATTCAGGAATACCCAACTACCTGACTTAAGATGAGTTGGCGCAATTAATGTCCGTCCTAATTGATACGATACAGACTTGAATAAGGATTCCTTTTAGTCTAAGTTCCTTTTTAGAAATATAATCACATATGATCAAGGTTTTGAGGCCAATGTCTAATCACTAATTAACTAAATTCACAAACACAACTTGGTATTTAACATTTATGGTTACCATTCCTTTTAACTTTGAATATCTATTTTCCTGACAAGAACTAGGTGGACGCGTTTATTGAATACAATTTTCTTATTTTAATTTTCTTATTGAAGGTACGAGATCCGTGAAATGATACAAAAAATCAAAATACTCCAAGGTGAGCTACGAGCTGGATTGTATCTTCAAGAGGCTTCCAACAAGTCCCCAAACATTTCCCGCCATGAGCACAACAATGGCAGAGTGATGTCAGACTCTTCTCAAGGTAGAGTATGCAGTCTGTGTCGTGATAAAGTAGTAAACACGGGATGTAATGAACTTTAAGTACCGGTAGCTACTCACGGGCTGAACATAGAATCCAACATTTTAATGCAAACACTTGAGAAAGTGTTACAAGTTGTATTTTTTTGTTTTCTTTCTTTAAAATTTGTGTTTTTAGTAAAAATACTACGGGTGTCAAACTTAAAGAATATATTAATACAGCTGTGTGATAGTATAACGTGAAAAACTTTCAACTATATTCAAACAGTGTATATTCATACACAATTTTATATTATAACAAATTCATAAAATTTTTCAAAACTTTACATGGTAATAAAATAGCCCAGGAATAGTGCTCCCAATGGTATGAAGATTCATGCACAGAACGATTTTCTAAAGCTGTATGACTCTTAATGTATTGGATCGATTTTTTTGGTAACGCATGCTTGATAGACATTCGCATATACGGATGTTCCTATCATTATAAAGTATAATAATCATATTTAACCCTAATCACACATTGCATTTATACATGACATTTTCCACTTTCAAACAGTTTTAAAATACTCGGATACAACCCAGGTTCTTGTTGCTCAGGTCAAGTAGATTTAATGAGGATTTTAACAAATGGGGATTTTAACAGGATTTTAACTACCGATTATATGAAACGTCCACTGCAGAACCTCTAACACGGATTCTATCAGTAACTCCCATTTGTCTGAAAAATAGTTATAAGGCTATTCATCAATTTCCATCATGACTAAATGAAAATGAGAAATGTAATATTGCTTTTTAATTTAGGAGCAACCATCCAGGCTAACCGGCGGTTAGTGCCAAACGAGGTGTCCACAATACAAGCACAAAACAGCCTTCAAAACACCCCACTACACCACGCCAACCCCTCAGCACATCATCGTCACCTGTCTGCTGTCATGAGCACAGATATTGACAGTGACACTAATAGTCATTGTGCTCTACTTATACCGGAGGACGCAATCAAACAAGGTGGGTTGGTGTCTAGTGATATTGTTAGTGAATGGAGGAGAAAATTGTGTAATGGTACTAATCGTACATTGAAATTCTTTTTGCTGGTTTGAGGTGAAAACTTAGGTTACGATCAGTTTGAACGATTTGGGTACGAGGAAACACCAGTTACCCTTACACAGTACTGCTGTATGTTTTTTACCAATTATAAGAATGTTTAGAGAAGAGCCAGTTTTAAACGGCATTTTGATATTTTCAAAAATGATACTCATTGGCCTAGTTAGTAGGTAAAATTATCTACTACGTCTTCGACTTTTTAAAGTTTTTATCGTAACGAAATGGTCCTCCAAACCCTGGTTTTGTTACATCCTAAAATCAGTCTTTTGTTAGGTAGCATCATTAAATGATCGCCCAACGAAAGTTTAAGCTCTCTGAGCATCATCTTATATAGTTTATAAGGAACGATCTTACAGTATTTGGCGTTTTATGTCATTACTAAAGCAGTCAGGATTTAGCAATGTCTGCTAATCACCAAAGGCGCTTCTGAATTTGACACCTTACTCTCTAGAGTACTTAGAACTTTGTATTAGGTTGTAATGTATAATCAAGATTTCTTTACTTTGAAAATAATTTTGATATATGCCAGAGAATAGATCATTTCATTCAAACCAAACTATTGACACAAGGTTCGTGTAGTTTCGAAGGGGAATTGTCCAAGCTTGAGTTCGTAAAGCATTTACAGTAAATATTGTGTAAAAACTGTTTAATTTGGTTACAAATAGCTTCTAGCCTTGCCATTAAAAGAACATACAGGCTTTACAGGTGTTATTTTCTTCACTATATTTATCTTAAGTAGCTAAAACTCTTCTTCATTTCCTTATTCTAAGAGACACTAGGCTGAAATTGTACCGTCCACTGGATGGACGATTGTGTGTTGACAGCATCTGTACGTCAATGGTCAGATGGATGATCAGGTTTGCGTTGGACCGGAAGGATTTTTAACTAGATTTACTTCTATCTTTACACTAACTCGTGTTGCAGGGCACAACAACAACTACGCTCTACAAGAGTATCTGCTCAAGAGGCATCACAACCAAATGTGACTACGTAGACTCGTGTCAGCGTGGTTCTCGCAAGACGCCACCCCCTTCCCGTTCTCCGTCAGCGTGACTGCACGAAAGGACAAGGAAGAAGAGAAGTAACTACCCTGTAGCAGTGGAACCAACTGCTGACAGTCATTCTGCTTCTGGTCATATGGTTGACGGAGCGGTCGCGGGTTGGCAGCACTGGCCGCGACTGGCACGAGAACATGTGCTGCATGTGGAAATCTGCTTTCGGAAATGTAAAAGTGGAAAGGAAAATTGTAGTAATGATAATGTCTGAGTAAGCATGATTCATCGCTGTGTAATAAGACATAGAATTACCGAGTTGCATAAATAATAATGACCCTTTGGGGAAATTATTGGCAATCGTTTAGGTTTTGGGGTTCAAACGACGTTTATAATTGTCATATATCACTAGAAGGAAATAAACTTTGAACTTGGTTATGTTTAGAATATATCATAGTCCACCCCAGGTGCGAATGATTTTATGTTACAGTACTATTTTATCCTACCTTATTTCTGTCAAAATCCATCATTTAAACCAAACCTTATCAAGGACAATGCTATACAACCCATTGCGTTATATGTCTAAACTCAGAACACCGCTGTTTCATTACAGTGATGGGTTTTTCCATCAACGGAAAGTAATTGAAATTCAGTTTGTGAAGCAGCTATAAAAATTATATTCTTGGGACCATACTTCCACCCTCCACTACAACTGTAAACCATATTCAAGCTATGACTCAAACTAGTGGGACCACACACAAAAACCAGCCTTACTAAAAATGTCAAATAAACTCAATATTTAACCGTTACAAAAGTAAACACGACTCATATTATAAGATTAACAAACTTTATATTTTTTCACTATCTTCAAACGTTTATCGTTTGTTGCAAGGTAAAACGTTTTGAAATGAAAAAAAAAACTTTATTTCTCATTAAACCGAATAAACTTAACTGCCAAAAGCAACCCTAAAAACATGACTAAACTATCGAAAGTAATATTTTTATATCTTTTAGGCATATTTACTATGCACATTATAAAAACATGAAATAATAAATGTGTAATCAGTAAAAATCCATTAATGATCGTGTGTTTGAAAAATATACGATCCCTAACATATTTTCAAGGTCAATAAACTGTACACATAAACATTAAGATATACAAGTTGGATAATGAGGGTACATAAAAACTGAAAGATAAAACCACATGACTGAAGCAGATTGGTGTTACTAAAATGTTCAGCGTCACTAGTAGAACTTTGACGTGATATAGTTAAGTGAGAATTATTAGCATTTAAAGGTGCTGTGTAAAGGAGGAATGAAGATAAAAAATATCAATAACACCAACAATAACAACAGAGAAAATCCATATGATGTATATGTTAACTTATAGGTTTGGTTGACTATTTTAATCATGTTATGACAAAAATTTCAATTTAATAGATTATCTTAAGACGTATTGTTTCATACTTATATATGTTCTATAAACAAGCAAACATAAGTTTACAACATAAAGGTTTAAACTGGTTAAAAAAAATTGTTTTCATGACAATATTTAATGTTTAACAATGACCTCATTCAAAATAATTAATTATGGCCAATATTATGTTTTAAAAGGGTATTACACCAAAGTTAATTATAATTAAAATATAATACACACACAATGGGTGTTGAAAATAATCTTTCCTAACTTTCTTCATTTCTCCTTGTTTCAAAGAAAAGAATAGTGAATGTTCCTAAGTAAGATACTTTAACATAATGTAAACTGTATATTAGTTAATTTATCTTTCAATGAGTTATAAAGAAAAGATTGGTCGAGGTTGAATTTCTCAAAGTCCCGTTTACTGTTTTCTTAATTTAATTACCTTGATCTAATGAAGAAAATGTTAAACTTATAGCAGCTTTTTACTGATATTTAGCTTTTAATCGTAAGACTTTTAATAGTTTCCAAGAAATTTTAGGTTTTTGCTTGATATTTCAAGAAGGAAATTCTTAGTAAAAAGCGACAAAAACTGTATTTTTTAGTTTATAGAAAATAACTACCAAAAACTCTACATTCCGAAACAGTGTACGAATAAATTTGTTGGATCATAATAATTAGTTAACAGCTATATTTTACATGATGTTTAACAGCTTCGATATTGATTACTCAAAGCGGTTGGAAAATATCAACCGCTGTACTCTATGAATGTGTCGCCATATTGAAATCGTTGGCTTTATCACTGTTCCCATTTTATTTTGTTTCTTAAAGTACAGTAAAATACCGTTTCATTCAATACATACAGGCAGGGCTAGAGATACTGGACATACAGGACAATTTCCTAAAGTTGCCACTGATGTTTTCCCTAACGAATTCCTTTTATCAGATGAGATTGACTACATTATAGCTCAATCTTTTATCCATAGCTTATCATTGGACCAATTAAACACGAAACGGTTTTTCGCAATTTATTTGTTATAAAATCTAGAAGCTAATTGAGGCGTCGAGAGGCCAAGGGAGATATGTGACTTTTTAAAAAATGTCATTGTATTTTTTCATGGTCCTAGAAAAAAAATAATAAAATAAAATAAATTCACTTATACCCCTTGGCTTCCAACTCTTAGGTGTTTAGTTTGGAGGCCAAGGGATATAAGTGAATTATTTGTTGAAATTCCACCCTTTTTTAACAAAACCCGTTACCATGACAACATTTTTTTTAAAGTCACATATCTCCCTTGGCCTCTCGACGCCTCAATTATTATTTCACCAAGTTCCAAAAATACTATTATGATGTATGAATGTACTTATTTTATTTCAACAATCTTCAAAATATAATTATAGACAATTAATTATTCATATTTCGTGTTTTAATTTAAGAACTGACTACCGCTAAAAGAAAAGAAGATGACATTGAAAAATACGCTGTTATGAACTTGTGTTTAAACTAATATAGCGCATATGAATCTACGACAGTTGTCGATTCATTTATTAGAGCTTAAAAGACGGGATTTTATTACATAGGCTAATACTATTTTTTTGAATATTCACATAGGCTTAAGGTATTTTTAGTACTGCTTGTTACATAAATAGGCTCATTTTCATATTTGTGTAAATTGTTGCAATTAGAACTCGCATGTTCATAGAGGTTTATATTTTTTACGTTAAATGAAAGTTGACACCATAAGAAAGGACTTTGAACTAAACTACTGCTGTGAACTCGTTAGGAACTAGATTAATTAAATATTTTAGTTGTATATAAGATGGTTCTAATGTTTAGTAATTATTCATTAATAACAAAGATTGTTTACGTGTATTACATAGTGTGATCTTGTTGAATATTTTTACATAGACTTTGTTAAATGTATAAAGGACATTTGGTTAACTTTATATCTTTCTGATATTTCCTAAAATGAATTTGTTTTTAAAATAATGTAATTCAAGTTAATTGGATCAGCTATGGACTATTATTGTACTCATAGTTTTTATATTTTAATTTAACCTGTAAGTATTCAAATAAAAATTATAAATTAATGTTTATCCAATTAATTATTGCCATATTCTACCTTTATGTGCAAAAGTGCAAGTTTTTTGATCTCCTAATTTGAAAAGTACGTAAAGATTTTATGTTAAAATTAACGATTGTCACGATTACTTGTAAAAAAAAAACAAAGTCATAAATTGTCGTATTGTGGACGTCATAAGGTTTAATTTCATTACATGAAAGTAATTTATAAAAAAACTGTAAATTACTGGTGATTTTGTTTTATTCTTACAGTTATTCCATTTAGTGTTTTTCATACTACATTTTACTGTAATGTGTTAACTCTTCCAATATATTTTATTGAGTAATAAAATTAAATTGGTTTAATAATTGAGTGTTTTCCTTTTGCACAACCTGCTGATTATTGAAAAACAAGACACAAATTATCAATGTATTAAAATCATAATGATGCTAAAAACTCTTGCACGTATACAATTCGCAGAAGCAATAATTATTAAGGAATTTTTATTTTAGCGAGGAGTAGTTATTTTTAATATGGATCATTATGTTTCCGGATTGTGTGCAGTAATAAAAAGAATACCGTGGCTTAAGCTTGAACATAACACAAACTAGAAAAACAAAAATATAAGAATTTAAAATATATTGTGTTAAATTAAACTTAACCCGACTACTTTGAATACTGATCTATATTGCGATATCCGCAGCTAGTAAACTGAATTCAAATAATATATTAAACTCTTCAAAAGCCTTGACTAACTTTATATAGCTTGAGTTGTTTGTTCAAAGCTCTTGGTTGTCTAGTAATCAACCTAATAGCAAAAACACTTCAATAAAAATATATCAAATTGTCTTAGTTTTCACGAGTTTCTGTAGTATAAAAACCAATTTGTGAAGTCACTTTCCAATTAACCTGAACGTTTTAACCGTCTAATATCAAACTTTATGTTGATCGCTGTGAAGTAATTTCTCTTCTATTATCTTTTAATCACCAGGTGAGTTACACAAAAGTATAAACCTACTTTTATCGCTGCATTAAGTGATTACTTGGTCAGTAAAGACACGCTCTATATTTAACTGCAATAGGTTAGTTTAACAGTCATTTGTAGTTAAGTAGAACCTAATCACATTACCTAAAATAACCTTAACCTTAAATATTTTGTTACATCTAGTTGGTGACTTGGTTAGCAAAACTCAAATGATTAAACGATCTAATCTTTGTCAAGTATTAGTTTTATTGGAACTATAAACATCGTGGGTAAAAAAGTAGAGTCTTCGACGTACAGGAACAGAGGTTCTTGGTGGGCTTCACATTGTCAAAGTTTAACCAAATTCAGGGCTGTGTGCAAACATCACATACACCAAATAAATTCACAAACAGAACACAACACTCAAATTATTTCAAATGCTGTTTCATGATTACAGTGGTGGGTTTTTATTCCGGTAATGTAAATCTACAGAAATAAAACCACATAAAACTGCAGTGGTAATCATACACATGTCCTATCTGAAAAAATCCAGACTCTTTAATGAAACATATGGGACTGAACGCTGACTGATATTGATGACAAATTGATAATGTCAGTCCAATCGCGCTTTGCTTCATTCCACAGCCAACATTGTATTACTTGTTTTACACCAACCTCGACTCCATTGTGATGATTGATTTTGTTTCCCCATTTGATGAATACAAACTGAATAGTCCCTACTGCTCCATTTAGGTGAAATGAATATCAAATGTTTCAAGCAAATAGTATATTTCATAACTGGGGCCTAAAGTGACTCTATTTGACACGAGGCGAAGCCGAGGTCGGAAAATGAGTGAGGGTTAAAAAGTCACTTTTTGCCCGTTTGTTGAACTATATTTTTCGTCATATTGCACCAATAATTAACAAACAAAGCTAAAAAACTAAATAATTTGTATGTAAAGATACAAATGCTAAGATACAATTGGTGCTATCTGATAATCTCTCAAAACGACTTTCAGCTTGTTTTCAATTCTGCTAATGCAAATAAGCAGCTTTTTAAGTGATTCAATCATTTCGTCTATCACGATTGTGCTAAAGTACATTATACCATCGATATGTCGAGCAATCGATATCAATAGGCTAAACCTTGCGTAATAAATTAATCGATAAACAATTTCGATCGATAAGATTGCCACAATCGAAATTTAGGCCTACAACTGTTTACAACAGCTGATTTTTACTCCCAAGAGACAAAAAATGATTTTTACTCCCTAGAGAGTAAAAATTATACTTTAGACCCGGAACTCATGCGTTAAAAACGGCTGTTTTTGCTGCAGTATGACGACAAATATTTTATAGCGGTAATTTAAAGAAAACGAAACATAGACAGGAGGCGTAATCGTGATAACGATCGCAGCTACAGAACAGTGGCGCGTAATAGGCTTAACTCATCACAGTCAGCACCTGGCCCTGGACAATCTCAACTATTAGGTTACAAATGCGCCCTAACACTACCCCAAAACGACTTTTCGTTCTCAATTGGCCCTCTATCGATGACCTGTGTTGCCTGTAGAGAAGAAGAAAACCGGCCGGAATGCTTTAGGTTTATCAATAACGAAGATAAACATGGTCTGAGTTACACAACGGTTATCTTTGAGTTGACTCTTTTAAACTCATTGTAAATATGACTGTTATTCGTTTTGAAATAACTCCTGTAATACATTGCAATTGCTCGAATTCGAGCAACATGTACGCTAGTTATTATTAAATCATTACTGATAACCACTTAACAGTTTATAAACATTTACTTCTTTTATGTATGTTTATGATTCACAAATATATTAAAGATGTTTCTAAGATATGTACGTAAATCTATCTATCGCAAATCTAGTTATAATACGTAGTTCTGTCTGCTACAGCCACAATCGTTTAGTATACAGGCTATACCACAATGATGTTGAAAATGTTTTTTTTTATTAAAGCACAACGCTGTGTGGCAGCCTTTGGACATTCAGTTCAATATAACCATTGAAATCAGATATACAAAAAGATTCTCGTTTAATACCTGATGGTGGGTTCGTATCAAATTCAAATTCAGATTTCCTGCCCGTCTAGTTTGAATGGAAACTATTTGTTTTATAGTGGTATTTTTAATGTAAGCATCATGATCCATGAATGTATCACCAAACGTAATCTCGGATAAGCAATTAAAATGTAAGATAATATGATAGCACATACTTAGGAGAAAAGGATAGGTTTTTGCGATTTCGATTCTCACATTTTAAATGTAGAATTTATACTATAAAGTTAAAAACACACGTTTTTCTGTGATGTTTCCAGAGGTCGTTTGGAGCACTAGTGCGTATTTTAAAACTCAAAGTTCGAATAGTTTTCAAATTATTAAATACGACTATAGCTGTAAAGTTTTTTTTTAAAACCAATCTTCTGGGATAGTATAGAACTAGAGTTATTACATTTAACATTATTTCAAATATGAAATAAATCAAAAACACGTTTAATCAAAATTAACATCATGAGCATCGTAACTCACACGTGAACGTGAGTTTTCACATTTCTGCTGAAAAATGACACAATGTGAAATCAACCGCAAACGACAAGTCAGGCTTGATATATGAACGTTACTGTGTGAACATGGTTACGGGTTGATTTTTGTGTCTAGACCAGAAGCTGTGTGTGTGATCATTATTTTTCACTAGACCATTGTTATACGAATGCGAATAACTTATGAATTTATGAATTGCCACTATTTAACTACAGTTTGTATGATTTGCGTAGCTAATATCATGATTGCAGATAAGTTTAACTAGATATTCGTAGTAATTGGAAGCTCAAGCAATACTTAGAGTAGTAGCCTTAATTAATACATACAGGTACATTATTTCTTGTTTCTACATGCAACCTTATTAGTGTAATTTTAAAATGCAGCTCTTTGTTCTAAACTTAAAGGTTTATTCTTTCAAGAAAAAATTAACTTGAAACAGGTACGGGTATTTATAAAGTGGTAAGTTATACTGTATAAATACTTATTGTAAATTAAAAGTTAACTAGTGTACCTTTTGCTTGAATTCGAGCAATTTCCAAGTATTAAAGGCATTGTTTTAAAACGAATAACAGTCATAATTACTGATGACTTTAAAAGGTTCGACTCAAAGATTATGGAAATACTCAAGATGTACATAACAGATCGATATAATCAACATTTCTTGTAAATTTCTTATTTTTCAAAAGCTGATCTTGTTTTTTAGTGTTTCTACGAATAGTCTTACTCATAGCCGCATTAGGTTGTCCATAATAACGTTAAAAAAATATATTTCTATTTCTACATCTTGGTGGTGTTCTATGATTCTCCTATGTTTCCATAGTTTGCAAATCGGCTATTTCAATGATTACTAAAAAATGCAGCACAGTGTTAATTCAGTTTTATTTTTATTATATCAATTTATCCAGGCTCTCTCGCTTTTTTCCAGTGTAATATTTACGCCAACACAAATTCAAATAGTAAATATTTTATTTCAACCAAGTCAGTAAATGTTTGTTGCAAACTGTTAAATTAGCAAACATATTGACTGTTTACAATTAACATATGTTTTTCTTCTCACTTTTAATTTCTGACAATAGCTGGAGTGTCATAAACATTTTTGTTTCACATGTTAATCTTATGGAGAAATACAATATTTAAAGGGCCCCAAGGCCTCACTCTCTAATTATTTCCCTAAAAAGAAAGTATCCTGCACAACTTCACGTCACGCTCTTTTCAATGACACCAAAAACATGTCAAACGGTTCAGTAGTTTCGGAGAAGTAATTGTCACAAAAAACCTGCTTGCGTATTAAATAACTATAGAATAGATATATATATTAACCTTTAGTAAAACTGGTTTCAGTGAAGTTTATGGCATAATTTTACCATCCAAAATTACCTTTTTTTACTGTTATTTTTAAATGGTAGGAAATAAAAACAAGTTTTCATAAAGACTATACGATAAGCTAGGGAAAATACTGTTATCAGCCTTGTAATAGGCCTACTGTTAAAGATAAACCTATTTTGCACCAAAACGATAAGAGTGATTATACCTTTGAAATAGTGTATCACAAAACTAATGTTTACATTTGAAAATCCCTCAAAAAATCACCTGGGTTGGGCCAAATTGGGCCCTTTTTCAAACATTGAAAATAATATTATTGGATTCGGGAAGGCCAAATTAGGGGGATATGAGAATGAACAAGTGTTAAAAGCCTTCTATTTGTACACAACAATACGGAAAATTTTCAAATGAATACCCTGTATATAATAGTTGAAGTTAGGGCTGATTGCGGAAGTATACCTATACGGTATTATAAACATACAACTTATTAAATAATTTTAAATACTTAAATTATAAGTTCGATTTTAATCATAAGTAAATGTAAAAGGGGGTTTAATTCAATGATTGATTAATCTCTATAAATGTATTAATGATTGCAGAAGCAATTACCATTGCTATTTTTATCAAAACCATATGGAACAGTTAAGTAACGAATTGAGACAAATGAATGCAACAACTCTTAGACAAATCACCTCTATTTGTTGTTTTGTTCTGTCTCAACGCGCGTCACTTCTTACCAAATGTTGTCTTTTAGGTTCCTTTATGTCTCTTCATTTTAAGATTTATCTCAAAAAGTTCTTTATGTAATAATTACCACAACACTACAACAAAAACTCTTTGGCCAAGAAATAGGTTAATGGAACAGAGGTTATAGAGTCTGGCTAAATAACCTTAAATAGAAAACACTGTTCCGACCAACACTTGGTAAACAAAGAATTTAGAAAAGAAAAAACAATATTGATAGTATATTTAATCTACAGGGTTAGGCAAAAGTCTGGATCCCCAAGTTAACTTTTTAACGCGTTGCAGTAGGGAAACCAAACTCCGCACATATTTACAACATAAAAATTGCACTTTTTCATCAAAGTTACAACTTTGACCCAGCCCCCAAAATGTGGTATTTAGGGGCCAGCCCCAAATTTTCAAAAGTAATCACCTATCATGTGACCCCTCATTTTAAAGAGATTATCAAGAGAAATTGAATGGCGCAAACCAGAGGTCAATATCGCACCTAATCAAAATGGCAGCCATTTTAATTATTTAAGTTGAGCAAGGAAGATAAAGTCTGGCCACCCCCAGTTAACTTAAAAATTAATATTTTAATACTGACCAAAAGGCGAATTATCTTTTTTATAAAGGTATGCTGAATTTAGTTTTTCTGCTATAACCTATTAAAAAGTTAATAGGGGATATTTCAAAATGACTGCCATTTTGATTAGGGGTGCGATATTGACCTCTAGTTTGCGCCATTTAATTTGTCTTGAGAACCCCTTTAAAATGAAGGGTCACATGATATGTGTTTACGTTTGACAATTTGGGGCTGTCCTTCTAACTTCAATGAAAAAAATACATTTTTTAATGTTGTAAACATGTGCCGAGTTTGGTTTTCCCACTGCCACATGTATAAAGTTAACTGGGGGTGTCCAGACTTTATCTTGCTTGCTCATCTTAAATTAAAATGGCTGCCATTTTGATTAGGGGGGCGATATTGACCCCTGGTTTGCACCATTCAATTTCTCTTGATAAACCCTATAAAATGAGGGGTCATATGATAGGTGTTTAAATTTGACAATTTAGGGCTGATGCCAAAATACCCCAAAATTTTGGGGGCCGAATACCAGTTCTAACTTTAATGAAAAAGTGCATTTTTTATGTTGTAAACATGTGCCGAGTTTGGTTTCCCTACCGCACCGCGTTAAAAAGTTAACTGGGGGGTTAGTAGTTCATAGATAAATTATTTTAATTAAAATGAAAATGTAGCTTTAAATATGCTTGTCATAATTGAATTATCTTAATAGCCGTAACTTACGTATTTTTGTATAACTTAACTGGAGCCTGGTACGAAGTATTTTTTCAATCACATGAATTGAGATCTTTTGAAAGAAGCTAATCTCATGGTCCATTTAACCCCAGGATAAAGTATTATTGAATTAGTTTTTTTTTATCATACTCTACAACTTTGCAAATTTGTTTTATGAGAAAATAATGAGGTTTGCCACAATTTGTAGCTGCTTATTTTATAACTTTTTCAATTAAATCCTATTAAATTTAGGAAATTTTAGTAATCACCTTTATCAATCTGTAGATCAATCTGTCAGACGACTTGTCATATTGATCATTTTCTTTTGATAATTTGACAAAAAGCTTAAAGGTATAAACTTGGCTTTAAATAATATTAATGATGGATTTACAAACATGTATATTTCACATATATATTTATATATTTATAAGGATATAAACTTAAATTATAAGCCCGCTCCGATCCCAAACAATAATTAATTTGATTGCCAGTTCGTAAGGACAGGTTTAAAAAATTTTAACGGTGGATAATCTAAACCAGGTGTTATTTGATTAATGAACGTCGAATCGATGATTTATGCATAAACTATTTATACTGTATCAAATCCTCATTAAGGTATAATTTGTCAAAAATTAATTGCTAATTACTGATTATATACTATTAACAATTACGATACTCCCTTATAAAATAACAAAGTTTAAACTATAGATATACAAAATGTTCTTGTTCTTGTGAACTAAAAAATCATTAAATATGGTACAGGTGAATACATCCGTGGTTATAAATAAACCACGTTTTGTCTTCACCTCTCTGCTTCACTTTTGGTTCATTTTCATATCACGTTCTACAATTGAATAATTGTTTTCAAAACTCTAAAAAAAATGAGGTTATCATCGATTAATAACTTAAAACAAAAATAAATTACTGTACTTAGTTCCTTTTTATTTAGAATCCAATAAATTCAATATATAGTTAGTTATATAGTAATTAAATGACCATAGATATTATAAAGTACTCTCCCAATTGGCGTTGCTTACTAAACCAATCGTCGAGAACATAAGAATTAACAAATGACTACAAAAGGTCAACTTCATATAGTTGATATAATCATGATTGGGATACAATTCATAAAAAATGTAAAAAATACTGATGGTGCAAAAAATTACGTGCAATAAAGGTTATTTACTGAATATTAAGCAGACAATTATAAAAAAAATTATTTAAAAAAATTTTGAAACCAAAAGAAAATTTAAATACGATCATAAGTAAAAATTAGCTCTATCTGTTTATAAGTGTAAACATTTCACTATGAATCCAGAAGTAATACACAATTTTCATTAAATTTAAATGGACCTATAGTGTTTTTTGCATATAACATAACTATATCAGCGAAATCATTAAAAACTGGGTGCATAAATTAATAAAAAACTGGGTAATGTAATACTCCTTTGTAAAGGCAGCGCCAGATGAACTACATAATATTTATAATAATGCAGTACAGTTTTTATTTGACCTATAAGTTATTTTAAAATTAATTTACATAGGAATTGTTAATATTAGAGTCACATGTTACTTCATTTATTAGGTTTGGCAATTGACTTTTTACTTCCAGTTTTTCTGTTTAGCATATTTTATTATTTAGCTAGGTTGCTATATGATGTAAATTTACTTTTGTTATTTGTACTGTTTAAAAGAAAGCAAATTCTTTTAGGTGCTTTTAGTGATCCTGAATTTCGTAAAATTTCGAAAAAAATACAGTATATTTTTTATGTATGTCTTTAACAACATTTTTATTCTAGAATCGTAAATATGTACCTTACAGAATATTATTTATGATTTACAACTTTATAAATGCACACTATTAAAACATGAATGTCGTTGAATGTATGAATAACCAAGTGGTTTTAGTGCTCCCCTTCAAATCTGAAGGTCGCTTGGTTTGATTACGTTATCATTGGGCTTAATGATGTACTTTATCAACAAATCGAGTTTACATGGTATCAAGACCAGGGTTTGGACCGTTCCCTTATAGAATACGTTCATTAATGCCACTGGCATTAATTGAGACAATTCTAATAAAGAATGGTTGATGCATTAATAAAATATATCTATGTTAGTAATAACATAAATAATTCAAAAAGGTCTTTCAGCCAAAAGTCAATTTAACTTTGGTTATAAAATGTTTACATTTTGAAAATGATAAGTAAAAAAACTACTTAATAAATTAAAATAATATTATATAAAAACAATAACAGAACACCGAAACATAACAATTTGTTGTTCCCTTCGCTAAAAACAATCATAACATTATAAAAAAAAAAAAAATTGTGTGTGTCCTTATCGGTAAAACCTTCTATTAAAATGACCATCAAGGCTGTACGAAATGTTTTGTACACTTGCATAATATTGTTATTAAAAATTTCAACTGAAAATAAATAAACTGCAAGAAATCAATAAAATGGTCTTAAAACCAATGCCGATACAATTAACGCTTATGTGACTCCAATATTGTAAAGTAGCTGTTAATTGGTGTTGGTCATTTGGAATTCAACAGTTTCATTAAACTGCTGTTTATTATGTTACTGTAACGAAAACTCTATCAGAGTTATAAAGTAAATTTAACTATTACATTTTTTAAGTTAATAATAAATTTCTGTAAACTTAGCTGATGATTAGAATGAAAACTAAAAAAACTTTATATGTTAACGTAAACAAAATCATATTTTGTTGTTCTAAACATTTAGCTATGTAATTACTGCCTTTGAGCATACTGAGTTTGAAATACTTCATATACACGTCGATGAGGTGAAAACATTAATCAAAGTAAAACCATGTTGATCAGGTTACTTCGTGGGGCGGGTAGGGAGGTGACTAGCCAGCCTTGAAAGAGGGGGTAAATCGGATAATGTCAACTATAATTAGATCAATGTCTCTCCCATTTGATGTACTTAGCTATACAAACCCTTTTAACCCTGATAAATTTACCATTCTTTAAAAATTATCTATTATTGAAGTAACATTTCTTGATAGATCAAATTGGAAATATATCCTCATTTTACTAATCAACAGTTTTTTGGACTGTTTAACAATGGTTTGTCGTGTTCAATAAGACAAACGCATACTTCTTTTCTTCAATTGACAGTATATTGTAGAAGATACTAACAATAGTATCATGTTTACGTACCTTCAGAAAAAGTATCAATTCTTCAACGAAACAAGTCGCTAGATAGAGTTTTAGGATACAAAATGTTGTATTTGTAGATTAGTATTTGTAACTATTTGGTAAAATAAATATTATTCTTTATCTTATATTAATAGTCGGGATTTGTGGACTGTTGGAATTGTGAAGGACAACTATACATTGCCCTTAGGATAGCTTAGTGTGGAATTTACTTTATGTCACTGTTATGAAGAAAAGATTTAGGCTGCTACGAATGACTTGAAACTGGTTTAAAATAAAAACAATATTTTAGTTTTAAACATTTAAAATTGTTTTCCAACTTTATAAACAAAACTTATTTAACATAAGCATTGGAGTACAAAGTAAAATTAAAATTTGCATTAGAACTTACAGCAGAGATAAACATTAGCATTAGAGATATATTAGAGATTAAAATTAGCATTTGATGATACAGTGGGGTCAAACCAGCAGGGATAGCATTAATTGATACGGGGAGAGTATATCTGCTCTCATACACCACATGTGCATTAACATCCATTTGTGGATATCCAGCAAATCGGTTGGATAAATGTTTGCATGGTGTCTTTCATGTTTCATATAATGTGATCTGTTTTCAAATGGTCCATCAATTTTATTACCAATAACTCTTAATGGTAGTCCTACACATGTACCCTCGACAAAGTATCAATTAAATCTAACTTAATTTAATTGATAATAAATGTTATGTACATTTAGTTTTCTCTTAAAAACGCCAAGACAGTTGTCAAATGAAAAATTTAAAAATATTTCATCATATGTTATTAAACTGAATAGGTGTAAGTTCCAACCTTTCGAATGGTTTGTTACTAGATTTTTAACGAGACGTTATGTAATAAAATGGTAGTAAGGCAAGTTAGTAACCTTTTTGTGAATCTCTATTTGTAAATCTCATAACTTTTCTTCTTAAATTTATGTTGATTAATAGTCAGAAACCCAAGATGTTTAGGAGTCACAAAGCTAAAAAAGAAATTTTAAGAATTCCTTTTAACAGTTTATACACTAATGAATACATTCTTGGTTTAATAATTAACGTTGGTGTTTTAAAAAACCGCCTTTCATCTTATAGCTTTTAAATTTCTTTTGAATATCTCTCATCCTTTTTATTCACCCTTAAAAGAAATTCTGAAGTTCTCAAACGGGTGGACTAAGAAACTAATAATGAAAGTAAAACTGGTGTGTAAAAAGGTTAGCGTTCATAATCTCAGTCTGCAGGGAAACGAGTCTTCAATGTCTTGGATTGGAGCTATTGTCTCCGCTTGAAAATGTATGAATCCATTTCATTCTTGTACCACACCGGATCAGTACGGGAATTGCTTCACAACCTCCATGCAAAGACACTTAAGATCTATTTGAACGGACAAATTCAAGGTTAAAATAAGCCATTCGCCTTAAAAAAATATTCCTCTTTTTGGTTAAAAAAGGTTGAATATCCAAACCTTTGGTCCGTAACAAATTTGTTGTAGAACTAAGATCGTCAAATAAGTATGATACTGTACCTTCGGACACATCATATTTATTTTAAATAAATAGGTTATGATGATAGTTTGAAAAACACCAAAAAACTATGAAAATCTAATTACGTGCTACATTTCACCCGATACAAAATGTTTGCCTTCCTAATTGCTCTATCATTAACTCTCAAACGGTCGTACAACTCAAATATAAGCAATACATACCACAATATTAAAGATTCATTATGGTTAAGAGCAGGTTTGTGTTAAACCAGGAAAAATTGACACTTGTACACAAAAGTATACAGTATTCAATAAAAAATTCACGCTGTTGCTTTAGAGATTAGTTAACAATAATTACTCTTCTAGAGGTTACATACCTTGTTGCCAACGTAATCCTTGGAAGTCTCATTGTCTACCGGATTCGCACAGACCTACGTGGGGTCTAGACATACATCATAAACTCGCAAACGAGCCCTGATCATTAGTTGTATGGCCATTCGGTATTATTTATTCGTAAAATATTTGTGTTTGTGTCCTATTTATGTGTCGAAACTGGTAGTTATTAAGACCACGAAGGATTACGTTGGCAACAAGGTATTTAACATTTAGAATAATAGTGCTTAGACCTAACTAGCTCATTTGAAGTGAAAACAGTGAATGAAGATGCGGATGTAATGTAAGTAAGTGCAGAGGTAACATTAAGAACGAGCCAGTCATCTCTTGGGGTAAAGTGAAATTTCTTTTATCATAGATTAAAGGAGTAGACACTTCTGTAATCTATGGTTTGATACAGGAAACCGGCGAGTTTCTATGTGTTTAGATAAGGATATTTATATGGCAATGGTTGACGCCCTACAAAATCAGGTCAAAGGTTTACGACCCAGTGGCACGCTCACAACAAACATTGGCTTAACTCAGGGCTGGTGAAGCATCGCAACACTCTCTACAAAACAAACTAGGATAATGAGCAAACCAATGATACTATCAAACATGCCACACTAGAAGGCAGCAAATCTATGATTTTTTCAGAATATATTGAGTCAGGAATATCATAATACTCTCAGCCAGGACTTTCGAGCACAGTAATGTTTGCAAATTGATTACTGTGCCTAGTAAGTAGATAGAGAAGAAAGAGGAAAAGAGAGAAGAGATCATCAACCAGAAAATACAAATTAAACAGTAACTTAAGCAATATCACTATAAGCCAGAACATACCAATAAAGAAAAAATCACGTTGTTTCCATGGATAGTTTTTCATGTACTAAAATATGGTGATTTTAAAATATTATATCAGAATATGGTATTCTTTATTTATTTATTGTTTTAAACTCTGTATTATTCCAGTATGCTTGTTTGTACAATGCAAAGTCAGGATGACAACATAGGTAAGTGACCAGGTAAGAAGACCGACAATTAAAAATCAAATAGCCTACAATAAACAAATAACTAGTTCAAATTAACTTTACAAGAAGAATAAGAAGTATTACTGTTTTTAGTTTAGTAATTTTTGTAACTCAAGTTATGCTTTCAAATTTAACTCACATTTTAAATCCAAGAATTTCATATTCAGTAGGTACTTTTTTTAAAACTTATTTTGTGAAGGTGGGATTTTAATTCCGTTATATAGTGTCTTCTAAATGATAGTACCTTTTTCCATTGATAAAAATAATAACGGAAACCCCCCAAAAATTGTAATTTTTATATTGAAACAACCTTTAACCTGTATGAAATTCAATAAACAAATATGATAAATTAAATAAAGTAAAAAATTGCAATAATTCTACATACAAGAAAGCTTTACAAAACTATACCTCCAAAGCAAGATGTGATATTTCCCGGCATCCGATTACAGGCACAAATAATTATCTAGTCTTGCCTAACTACAAAATCCCTGAAAACTTTGACCTCATTATCTTTTATTAATAATTAATTGTTTGTGGTTTTCTGATTTCTCATTGGTTATTGCTTGCACTGCATTACTTATATAATGACTGTATGTATTACAGTTATTTCCACTATAAAATAGTTTTACTGTTATAAATTTGAAAATTCATCGTTAAAAAAATATTAGCAACACAATATTAGTCATAAGTCAAATCAATTTCTATAACCTAATAATTCACACGGTTAACCGAAGAAGCTACCTATTAAGGTAAACCAAATGCTGTTTAACCTTTCAATACAAATGATTGGAATTATTGATGAACGATTTCTGACACAGATTACCAGGGTGATATTTTACCAGGATATATCACGTTCTTTTATCTCTATCAAGGTCTCACGAAACTAGGCCAGAACATGCAACTGCTTCAGCACGTAAATGTTCTTGGTTTCACTCTTCGTCCTTTTTATAGTAGTAAGCTGGTTTACAGCAAGTACTATAGTACTTCGTATTATGATAAAAATACTTTAATTTTATACATATTTTTAACAAACCTAGTTAATTGTTATCATGGGCACTACGACTTAAAAAAATGAAGCAAATAAAACACTTCCATACGACGGATATACTATACTTTTGTTATATTTGTATACAGTACTATTATTGGTACTACCTAATGGATCTAAAGAATTTTAACAGTAAAGATGTAACGTGAACTTGTAAAAGGAACCCAATTTACTTGGTAACGTATTACCTCATCAAAGAAGCTATTTTATAGGGAATTTAAGGTTAAGAAAATACGAGTATTTTGCAAATATTTAAATTTACATTTTTGAGTCCAAATATTCAAAATATAATAGCTTTTGGAAAAACACTACAAAGTAAAGTGAAGATAATAAGTGAAGCATCGAAGAGCTGATTTCAATGATTAAAATATATAAATAAAGCATAATTTAAACATCAACATGTTCTTTTGTACTGGAAGAAAAGGTCAATTTTCTAAGGTATGTTTCTTAAGTTTACATATTTATGTGGTCATAATTGACGTACATAAAAATGCCTAAACACATAGGCCTAATTTAAACTATCATAAGGCAGCAAAAGCTAAAAATATAAATTTAAAGTAATTCATCAATTTAAAGATATATATATAAAAGGATATTTTGGAAATGTAACGGGGTAAAAGTAAAAGCAAAAAACAGGTCGTAGAAGGGTTGAGTGAACAAGGTGCAATGTTTAGTGTTGAGGGTGAGGATCAAATAATCTAATATCATGTGACAAGTGGTGTGGGTGCGGGGAAGTGGTGAGAGAGGAGGGTGGTTGGAATGAGAATTGATTTTACTGGTCGTGTAATGTCCCCGTTCTCATTCTCTTTTATCCTTCAGCCAGGAAAAAAACAATACAAGTTTAAATGCAAGAACTTAGTCAGTTCCCACCAAAGAGGATTAATATTGGGTACATAGGGTTTTACTCCAAGTTATGTTTGTGTTTTACTCCATAGAAAACCCAAACATTTATAACGCACTTGAAACACCATAATTAAATGACATTTACAGACCTCCATGATGTTTTATGAAACAATTTAACCGTTCTGCACTGAGCGAACCTTTCGCAACATAATGCAAAGAGACAGTTTAAGACAGTTAGAACCATTACATATAGAGTAGGGCCTGTTTATCACTGTGGTGTGCTATCAGATGGGAATATTGCCACTATAAGTGAAAGTGTCAACGCAGAGCCACAATTAATTATCAATTTGCTAACTTAACTAATTTCGCGTAAATATTAGCATTTACTAAAACCCACAGATCATGGACAGCAAAAAATCTAAAGATTTTGCCAACCATACTTGATCAAATATAAAATGGCTTGTGTTATTCCCCTGATTAAAAATGAAAAATATTTCATTGGATCAAGATAGTAAGTTGGTCAAGACTGTAGCACGGTCAGACCAAAGTTAAGCATGAAAGTTGGTTTTATACAGACAACTATTGACCTAGCCGTCTGCTTTACCAGATGATAGATATAACACGAGCTTCCACCCACGTCTGAGGAAGTCTTTCAGAAATTATTTATATAAAAATCTCCATATAAGTGTGTCTTAACCAGTTTTAACCTCTTGTGTGGTTAAGGAAACGTATTTATTTTAGTTGTTTAAATGACAAATATTTGAAGAATTATAAAAATAAAGATTAAATTCTATATTTTATGTATATATAAACATAAAATATTGAAATTTATTTTTATTTTTATAATTCTTCAAATATTTGTCCCACAATATGTTTATAATTTTGTTTTATGGGCAAAATCATATTTATTATATCTGTTGTAACTGACGGTGTAGACTTCAACACCTTACATTGTAAGGTGTATTTTAGAGTTTGAAATGTTAATACCAATTTATAAACAATACACACGTATCTACATAACAATTTTGAAACATTCCAACTTAACTGTTACCTATAAAATACGACGCGTGTTTTGTCGTTACCTATATATTCCCGTTAATCGAACGTTATATACTTCCTTACATAGCTTTCCGACATTCTACTCCTCAATCTTACCGTAAAATTATGTTTCTTTTATAAAGTTCAAAATTATTCATCCTCTCCATGTGTTTTGACGTCAACTATATTTCCCATATCATTTGTCATGACGACCTATATCTTTATTAATTTAATTAACACTAGCTGTTGGCCCGTCCTACGTACGAGAATCAAGTTGTCGATTAAAATTTAATATAATTCAGAACAGCTAGTTTACACGCATGTCTTGACTGTCTGTAGTATAAGGGCTCAGCCTCTTGATCAGTTGCATGATGACAGTTAAGTGAATTAATATTTCCATAGAAACCATTAATTTTATTCGTTTCTCAGTTCAAATAATCAATGCAAGACAAAATGTTTCCTTATGCCAAAACTGTGATGAGGAAGAGTACAGACTCAAGAAAGTTAAGTGTCTTGACTCCATTCCTGAGGGTACTACAGTAAGTAGATCAGTTCTGGAAGATCAGTGAAATCTTGTCATGATTCGTATATTCTTGACATTACTGCTTCATATGACCTAGCTTGCAGGATCACTAATAGGAAACAACCAAAATAGAGACTCTTCTGAAGAAAATGGAAGTTTATAAAGCAATAAGGATCCTCATACTTGAAAGGATTGCTCAGGGTAAAGTGCCAAAGGATCTGCTATAGGAAAATGATTGAAGAACATGATGGAATATGGGAGATTAATGCAGAGGGGATGAGGAGCTGGACTATCTGGGAAACTTCAAGAGGAAGAAATCAAAAAGTTCTGCAGCAACACTGTGAGCCGATTGAAGAGAACTTGGGATAGAAAAGAAGAATAAAGCCTGAAGAAGATGAAAATAATAGTTATAACTAGCTTTTTAGTATTAAGCATGGTATGTATCTAGTATTAAGTATATTTTGTAGTTAGAGTTAGTATTTTATGTATCTTTTAATAAAGTATCCGTGCGCTTTCCTACTTCAGCGTATACGGAGCGTCCCCTGGGTGGCGGATAGGGGGAAGGTGGTGGATCTGCTTGTCAGTCCTCCCGGCTAGGTCCGATGGACCCGCTGACCAGAAGTAGGCCCTCCATTCATATTGGGGGTTGAGGTGATGGGATAACCTCCCATAAAAAAACCCATTAAGCATGTTGTGTATCTAAGGTTAAGTAGGCCTATGTCACATTTATCTGGTTGTATTCTTTGTACGTAGTGTTAAGTATCTTGTGGATATAGTATTAAAGAATTTCATGAACTAACTATTATAGTGCTTAGAATTTATTTCACTCTTACTTATTAAGAAATATAGTCGTCAATATTCACAACTTCATTTATAACAGGTACCCTTCTCAATTAAAACACACTAGTTGCATGTAGGGACAGAAGTCCCTACAAATAACAAATTATTGTAATACTACCAGAGTATCCGTCCTTGTACGGGGTTGGCGAATAAGCATACAATTATTATTGCAGTTATACTCGTTCTTTGCTTTTGCAATGGGAGAGGACAGGGTTTAAGAAAATTTGGTTCTTTTAATTTAACAAAAGAATCGAAAGTTACAGTAAAAGTAACCTAGGTACTTGTTTAACCTTATGTTTTTTTTATAGATTTAATTGTATCGATTCAGGCAAATAAAATTTGCTTAGTCTGTAGGTTTGCTGCGGCGGGGGTATTTAGTCTGCTGTGACACAACCAATTTATTGTAGGGAAATTTCCCCGACATTTTTAAAAGTATCTCTAGGACGGGGAGGAGTATAAGATCAGATATCAAGTCACCGTCGCTACACTACCGCGATGTCGGTTTGTATCAACCTAATCTTTGATCTCATCTTGTAAATGTCCAATTGACTTTCTGCTGGAGGCAATATATGTCTCCCTACAATCTACGGAATTGACAAACCGGAAGAGCTTGCAGAGTATTGTTGTATTAATTTGCATGGGTTTTATATTCCCTAAAGGCAGCATATGATTTACAGAAATACTGAATTGTTTGTATCTTTGTCTATTTCAACGACAAGTTAATTGTTAAGATAATTATTATAGTGTAATATACTATAATAATATTATATTAATACCTTTTTAGTAAGTAATTTTTAACTTTCAGCTATTAGGAGATAAAATACAGAACAATTTTTGTTTTTTTTTACGTACGTATCCTTTTTTTAGTGGACGTGAACACATGAAGGAAATCGTAATAAATAAAAGGGGATAAGGCGGAATAGTCCGAAGGGAAATATATTTCAACGCCAGATGCATTTCAAAAGCATTATTTATATTCATATGTTGCACCGAGTCTTCTTCTGATATATCCGTTTTCATTTTTTTAAGAACTTAAACCCAATATCTGGAACAATTGATTTAGTATCTTGTTGAGAAGGGAATATGACTAATACATA
The DNA here is from genome assembly GCF_028750875.1 of Macrosteles quadrilineatus. Taxonomy (NCBI): domain Eukaryota; kingdom Metazoa; phylum Arthropoda; class Insecta; order Hemiptera; family Cicadellidae; genus Macrosteles; species Macrosteles quadrilineatus. Next base: position 65,666,834 of record NW_026542597.1, read on the forward strand.
TACCCTACTTGTAAGCAATATTTTATTTATGTTTATTGTTATACATTTTCAGTTTGTACCTCATGTCGTATTTATAACCACTAGAGGGTTATTCAGATTAATCGTATTGCTGTATAGCTGATGTAAACTATCAGGTGTTATCAACATTTTAACATAAAAAGAATCAAAAGTAATCCTTTTAAAACCCACGAATTTTCAGTTGATTTTAAGTTCAGCCATTTAAGCGGTTCGCATGTTATTAATGTCATAGTTTTGACATCATAAGATGTGGAATTGCCCCTGAACTGGTTTATAACTAATACAATGGCTTAATTACCTCCAGTCTCCAGTTCAAAGTAAGTCGATTAATGCGATCTAGGTTTCTGCACGACGTTGTGCTATCATCAGGATTCCAGTCGAAAATGTTCAGTCCATTACTAAACGACGTCCAATGGACTGAACATTTTCAACTGGAAGCCTGATGATAGCACAACGTCGTGATAAAACCTAGGTCGCTTTAATCGACTTACTTTAAACTGGAGACTGAAGGTAATTAAACCATTATATTAGTATTAATTTCACCCATTGCAAACCATTTTCAATAGATTTTTTTAGACACAAGATACTGTATATTGCAATAAATTATTTTCAACAAACAATTTGTTTTTTTATGTTGGATAACATCCCCAAGATTATGCACGATAACTTAAATTTACAAAGAAGGGTAAACATTTAGTCTTAGAAGCCAATAAAACACATAAAGATAAAGCAGAATGCCCCATTTCTCTCTGACTACCGTTCTTCTCCAACAACCATTTGTAAACAGCTATCCAAACCTCATCCAATAATGATTGGATAAATTCCACACATCTTTGCCTTATCAAACAACGGGTTATGTCAGTAATAATTGTTGCATCCAAATTAAAATTGTGGTTTACATTTTTAATCATATTTAACTGGGTTTACTTGTTCTATTATAAATTTATTTGATTTATTGTTTAACATTATTCAGTACTTACACCAGAAAAAATTAGATTCCAAAACACAATACCTTCAATATTAAGGATATTTTTCATTCTTTCAATGTGATTCTTTTTGTGTGATTATCATATCACTTATTTAAAACGTAGGTTCCCAATCAATAAAAATTATAGTAAAACAACATAATGTCAGGCGTAAGGTATTTTAGCTTTTTAAAGTTCGCGAGAAGGTTTTTCATAATGGCGTTGTTCAGGGGCTTAACCATAAAGTTAAATTAATAACTATTGTACATGGTTGTTCACTGCATGCAAAGCAGCTGTCGCCCTAGTGTACATTACTACTGTAACCAGGTCAGTAGAATTCTCAGATAGTATGTTTTCTTTAGCATCTGAAGATGTCAGACAATATCCTTCTCAAACATCATGATTAATCGTTACAAGCTTACATTGTTTGTTGCAGCCTGATTAGCCCTTAAGCCTGACATATTGATAAACAGTTTGGACATGTAGTGCACAAACGTGGCTGTTTTTGTCCAACAATAGTCTCCTAAATCATTGATATGAAAGAAAATAACTCTACAAAGGATAAGGCAAATTTTAAGACGGAGCTGTACTAACTTTGTGAAAATATGAACCTAACCTGGTTTGTAATTTATATATCGTTTACAGTTCGACTACTTTATGTTGATGTGTTCCCAACTGATTGACAACAACAACCAATTCTGTTACATACCAGGATAAGCACAAAATGGCGTATAAATGAAACTATTTGAACGGTTGTATTGAAATACAATTCCATCTGTATTATTAATGTAAAGTAAGCCTAAGCTGCTCATAAGAAGCTCCATAGGATAGTTCCGTTAGTTTTTGGTATTAGAACTAAAAATTGACAGAAAAATACCGTGATACACTTTATGTTAGATTTACGAGTAACGTGACAAAATTATCATTTTCACGTTAATTATTGTTTTCATACAATCAGACGTTCGTCGTTATTGTTGAATCGTTGGTACTTAAATCGTTGTTGAGGTAAATATACTTAAAAGTGATGAACATTTAAGTAGAAACCTTACTAAACCATTAGTGTATATAAAATTTAGTTTGTGGTGACTAATAATGCTATTTAATGTTTACATAATACCCTAATAGAATTTAGGGAGCCCCTGTTTTGAATTTTGTTATTGAAACTCAAATAACCAAATTATAAACAATAGCGTCCTTCTGTACAAACTCTATTAAATTGATTAATTTATACATAACTTATTATTGACATTCTAGCACAAATGTAATATATTATATTTTCCGCTAAGTAATTTATTTTAAACTGATATAAAATCCGCTCAACAAAAGTGATATTGGCTCAAATGAACTTCGCAACTTTCCCACTAACTAGTGACCCTAAACTCTTTAAGGAAACTTTTATTAAAAGTAAACTAATTCAAGAAATTGAAACTGTTGCTCGCTTATTTTCCATAATCCACTTTTCGAAGAATATTCAGTCAGCTACGCTCAAAACGTAGTTTGTGAACACATTTAAACTTGAAGCTTTGATATGCAGAATTTATAACACTGCAAACAAACCAATATATCAAATATGTGTTTAACAGAATAATAATGCATAATATAATCGATATGTAAATACCGATTTGGTGGTTAACCAATTTTTAACAAATATTTAACCCATTGCTGGTGGATTTTGGTGTTTTGGTACAAAATTGAGGTTTGCAAATATACAAAACAATTAGGCATAAGCAACAGGGTAAAAAGCATGAAAAACTTGGTTTTGCTTGGTTCATTTGAGAGCATTATAAATTTTAAACAATGAGTCCATTCTCTTTGTTCTCTTTATTTATTCGGCCTCTCTTGTGGAGAAGAGATGTGGCCATGGGTCAGTCAACATTTCAAGTACACTCGTGTTGGCTTTTGTGCTTTTCTAAACTCGTCTGAGGATTTCTTAGTACATGCATCATTAATAAAGTCAGAAGAATCCAGCCTCTTTAAAATATCAGGACTCAAAATTGTCATGACTATGCAGTTGCGAAAGAATATACAAGACCCATAGAATTAATTAACACACACAGTAAATTAATTACACTGAATTAATTAACAATTTAGTTATAAGGGACGTTCACAATAAAAATGCAATTAGTAGCAATAATTAAGATTTAAAAGAGTAAGTCAATACTTTAATAACGTTTACAAAAACCACAAAGTTTGCGAAAACTAATATTTTCCAGGTCTCAAACAAACATTAGTAACAAAAGGCAATTAGTGAACATTTTTAGTGTTAATTTATAAAGCCCAATGATGACGTGATACCTGTACTTACATTTTAGACATTGTTTGTTAATATTGTGAGCAAGTTACCGATAAATAGGTCTACCAATAAAAAGTTGAGCTTTTTAAGCTGAATTAGGGGATTCATGCAGTAATAGCGTTAATGTATAAACTGTTTTATCAAAATATTTGACTATACACGCCATTCAGTGATAATTTGACAAAACGTGGAACAATATAAATTTTGACATCTTTACTCACAATCAATAGCATTATTATATCGTGTTACCTTTCCATTAAACAAAGTAAATAAAGGAAAAAGTTTATTTTACGCACAAATAAATTAAATTGAAAATAACTTTGAGTTATATTGAAAGTAGCCAACTAATTTGAAATTTATTCATCTTATAAAACGCAAAATTAAAACAGTGGAAATATTTGAAAAGTAAATCATGTTTTTTTAAACGTTAAAATATTTTGATACTTTCAGAGCTTGTCATTAATAATAAAAATTGCTTGTTTTAGATAACAGTGTTCGTCTTCCAAAAACATAGTTTTTTATGTCTTTTAAAGCAGGCTGAGTCTTGTATTTTGATCTCATTCAGTGAACAATAAAACACGCTTAAACGTTCGTAGTTTATTTCGTATCCAAGCAGTTGTTAAAATGACAAATCAGTACATAACACAATATATTTAATATTGTCCTATATTATAAGGCAAATAATGTGTTGCTGACCTTATAAATTAGTGTGGCTACCTACTAGGCCATTGGTACGAGATCAAAGAATTAATTTTAAGGGCTTCAACTTTTTTACATTCAAAGGGTTTGGATGAAACTGTAAAACTCGACTAGTGTAGATAGTATTACTGACGTAAACTTATAGGAGAATGCCTATAGGTTAGTCTGCAAGCCAACGATAAATTGAGCCAACAGACTGATGGCAAGTGGATCATATCAATCATATCATCATTTATAACGTGCAAACAGGGATAATCTATACTGATACCTTGCATAGTATCAAATTCAATGCTATTTCAAATTTCAAATACTTATCAATATTTCTGATATTACGGTTCCAAAGCACCAATCTACAGTTTTATCAATTATAACAGCAGTTCCGTTGGTAATCGGTGTACTCAAGAACCTCCTTGCCCTAGATCTTTTGTATCCCAAGTTCAGCGCCACATACCACACTTCAAAAATCACCTATTTACTTACCAGTACTATAGTTGTTTGAGACTTATTTTATCTGAAAAAATCTAAACTTACTCGTAATGCAAAATACAAACTGTAAAATATTTTAAAGAGTGGTTGGCTTTAGTATTTTCACATGTAATTTTCCATTTTCTTTATTGTGTTTGTGGGAATGAACAATTCGGACATATTTAATTTTGTTGCAGATCTATCCTTTATATACAGTATATTTTACAATTTTAAGTTATAAGCATATATGCACCGGTCAATTTATCACGTTTTTTCTTAATGTAGCTCATAATACCATAGTTCTTAAATAAAACCAAAGAATTGGGTTTAATCAAAGTAGATTCTGAAGAGGATTAATATCCAAAGCTGATGTTCCATGTACATCGTGTCGGAGAATTAATGACGCGTGACACAAGAGATGGGTGACATTTGTCAATGCCATAGAGAATATCTGCTTGATTTGCAAAAATAAATTTTAATATATTTTTTTTTACAAAATGTGTTCAGTAAAATACTTTCTTATAAAATAAAAAATCGCAATAGAAATGGGTAAAAAGTAATCGTCGTATTGTAACTGATGTAATAGTCTAGCCTGGTATTTTAAAACTATGTAAATTAACGTTATTGACACTATAAGTGATTCTAGCTCATATACATACTCACATAGGCTATTTACTGGAAACTTTTGAAAAATGTCATAAGCTTCAAAAAAACCCGTTTTTTAACACAATTTAATATGTCTATTTTTCAACAATAAAATGGTAGATGATATAGATTAAATTTAGTTGTTGAATCAAGGACTCTTTTAAAATGCAATGTATTATTATATATTTTGATTTATATATATTGAATAAACCGAAGTGCTCTGTTAAAACATCTCATTTACGGCCTCAAAAATCAAATTAGGTATACAGTAGACATATTCACAGCGGACTAATACCACATAAATATATATAAAACCCCATAAATATATACACAACCCCATAAATATATGAAAAACACCATAACTATACCATCCCTTATAACTATATATAAAACACCATTAATATATATACAAAACCCCATAAATATATGTAAAACACCATAAATATACCTTCCCTTATAAGTAGATATGAAACCCCATAAATATATTCACAACCCTATAAATATATACACAATATATGTAAAACGCCATAACTATACCATCCCTTATAAGTATATATGAAACACCATTAATTAAAAAAAGTTAGTTAAGTAAAATTCCATAATAACCAAAAAACCATTAAAACAAAATTTTAAATGGCCACCATTTTGATATCTGATTAGCCTGATCAAAGATATTTTCGGAGAATGTTAATACTAGTAGCTTTAAAGTTTATACCAAGTTTCATAAAAATATCTTTACAAGTTTTTGAGTTATTAATTATAAAAAAAAATACAAAATGGCGGATTACGGCTAAACTAAGCCGAAATAGAAAAAAAGTTATTCTTTATTTTCGACTCATTTTTGCATGTAGAATCTGAATCTGCATAGCCCTATACGCTTTACTGAAACACCCTGAATATTCGGTATTACAGTAATTTAGGACCCAGACCCCAGCTTAAAAACACTTTCTGAAGTGTGAAATTGTGTAAAACGTGTATAAAAGTTTTGTAGGATAATAATTGGGGGAAAAGTAATTCCAGTCCCAAATATTGACTGGAATGTTATATACCGACCCTAACAACAGTTCCTCAAAAACCTCAATATACACCAATTTTACACAATTTCACACTTCAAGAATGTTGGATTCACTATTTATCGACGTGAAAAAATCACAAGGAATAGGCCTATGCACTCGAAATATAATTTACTGCTGTCTCACCCAAAGATGACCAAAACCGGCACGCACGGAGAGCACCATGTCTTTGGTTTGTCAATAGCCAACCAGCAACTAGCCTACAACGAAAATTAAAATCACTTCTTCCAACAAATACATATTGATACATCCACATATTTCACCAGGAATCACCCCGTTTTCTACATAATGTCCGAACGCGATTTTTCGACACAATCAGAATGAAAATCAATCACAAATTTGAGCTACGTCCTCCTTCGTCACTACTTCAATTTGAACTAACAACATGGAGTCATGGAGAGAGTTCTAAATAGTCAACTAACGAAGAAACCACCAGCCAATCAGAGAACTGCACGATTACATATCACCACTCATCAGCTGTTTCACTACGGATACTGAATTAAAGTAAATATTAAATTTATGCTACCGGTATGGTGGCAATTTTCACTGTACCACAATTACCCCTAGAATTCCCTCATTTCAACCTGAATTCCCTCTGTATTCCCCGTAAAATCCTGGTTTCAATAATATAATAGTCAATAGTCAATGGTACTATGCAGTTAAGATTTCATGATATAGATATCGTATGAACTCATTTGAAGAGGAAAAAAATAATTTCTGTTTATGAAATGACACTGTTCTAAACTAACCAAACCAACCAAACTTGCTGTATGATTTCACGAGGAAATAATAATGGTTCATTATGAAATGAAACTGTTCTAAACCAACCAAACTTGCTGTATGATTTTACGAGGAAAAAATAATGATTCATTATGAAATGAAACTGTTCTAAACTAACCAAACCAACCAAACTTGCTGTATAATTTTACGAGGAAAAAATAATGGTTCATTATGAAATGAAACTGTTCTAAACTAACCAAACCAACTTTGGTCCTTGCTGTATAATTTTATAAGAGCAATCGTTACCCAGATATACAACAAAACAGGAAAGTACCAACCTTGAAACCAAATAACCCTATAAATCAGATTTTGTTGACACCAGCGCACTCAGTAAATAAATTCAAGTACATTATTCGGTTATGTAACTATTATGTAGTTTAATATTTCCTTTCAGTATCCTAAGATGCAATAGTGGAACATACTATTGTAGTGGTAAACAGCCCTTATGTTAATTGCCCTGGTGTCAGTAAACAACCAGAGTAAATAATTTGGTGAAAATTAAATCCCGCAGGAAATCACTAAGCCAAAGACAACGAAAAGCTCTCAACAATGGCCCTCATTAGAGGTCTTCGATAAACAACTCTGCCCTTGACGCTTCCTCTCCATCATATTATAGGAAACAAACTTTTATAAATTGTACTTACAGCGATTTTCCCTTTGTTTTCTTACACAGATCTTTTGCACTTTAACAAACTATTTATGATATAATATTTTACCTATTTTTGTAGTTTTCGATAACTCTAGAAAAACATTTTATATCTTCAATGGTAGTGGAATTTATAATTTTATTGTTAATCATTACAGTGATTAAAACCTAATCGTCAAACGTGCAGAAAATCACTCCTGCAAAACTTATAGGAATACTAGACTCTGACTACGAACTATACCGATACCTTCAATTTTCTAAATCAGTCACACTTCAATTAACCTTATGTAATAGTGAATTTAAAAACTAATCGAACAACATTAATAGGCAAATGCAATTCTTAAACATATGTAATTAACGGGCTACGGGCCTTGTTGATGCCAGTTAGTTACTAATGCATTTACTCGAACAATAAAGGTGACAGCAATATGTGTCAGACGTACTAGAACAATAATGTGAAACAGTTATTTTTAACTAATGCATATTTAGTAAAAAACCTATTTGTACCCAGTAAATGTTTTCCTCATGGCATGGAATGGTTACAACCACTAGTTTGTTTACGTATACAAAACTCTAACAGAGCAATATTAAACAATAAAACTTATGTTGAGCACAAAAATAACTTGATTATGCTGAGGAATTTTATTGGGAAAAAAATCCTTATGAGGTTTTGAAAATTTGACCATAACTAAGTCAGTGTGAGTTTGTAGACCAACAGGAGTTATTAGGTGATAAAAGTGACTAGAACGGGGCAATAAACAAGTTTGATAAAACATCAACGCCATCAAACAACATCCTGTCATGCTTCAGTTTACAGTGTTATTGCCATAATTTACAAAGTAATAAAATAAGAATCCTAAAACTCATATAGTTTATTTTTAAGTGTTTTCTTTTTAAAACATTTTCAATCTGACTATATGAAAAAGGGGTTTATAGGGGAAAAAAAGGTTTTACCACATGGGAAAATCACATGGTTTCTTACGTTCTCATAAACATACACATAAACTCGTATTTTAGATATGACAACACAGATAGATACCAAAAAGAAGTTGGTAACAGCAATAATTGCCTATTTTTATAGTATCTTGAATTAATTGACAAATTCTATACCTGGATCACCTGACCGGATAGAGCTTGAAGGAGAAAAAATACATTGGGGCCTATAAATACGCGAATCAAAAACAAAATAAAAAAATATTACCTGTAAATGATTTGTGATTTTGGCTTTTCTTCTTGATACTGATTTACTAACACTGGCTATTACTATACTACATCGAATATAAAACACAAAACAGATCATGAAATACAATTTTGTATATCAAAAACAGTTTTTCAATTCAGTACATATTTCAACACAAAACAAAAACTACCATTATTTTCTTACGAAAATTTAAAATCAATCTTGATAAGAAACTCTTCAAAATATTAATAAAATATTTGTCGACAATATACAATAGCCAATCAATCTCCAACAAAGTTTCTTGACCTTAGTTCAACTAAACCTCTCAAAGATCGTCCCAATTCTTTATTGAGAGATGGAGTTCGTAATTACTTTTAAGGCTATTTAAGACGAAGTTGTATTTGTAACGATTGCACTCAAGAACAATGTTTTAAAGGCAAAATGTTAATGGGTTCACTTAGAAGAATTGTAAGTCAGGACTACATAAGTTGATTCGTTGTTTTGAGCAAATATTCAGCTTCTAATACAAAACGATACATACTGTATTGAGTAAAATACAGAAATACGTATTTATATATAGAGGGTATCTTACAAAGGGGTTTGCACGTTTGATTTCATACTGTGTGGCCATTTATGAGACGAGAGTTTTGAAAACTAACACAATTTATCCCTTAGGGTTCCACAGCATTGTGGGAAGTTGTCTTTTCCAAAAGTTTGTAGAAACAGTATTGTGACGTTTTGAAAGTTTTTAACTCTTTGTATCGTATACAAATTACTTAATATGTTTTTGAATGATATTATGCGTTACAATTTTGAAACTTATTTAACATTTGCTTGACTGAAGAATATTGCTTGAACCATAACAACGTAAAAAAAAATTTGGAAAGCAGTTTTACTATAGCAATATCCCATGCACAAACATTTTTTTAAACAAAACTACTCCTAGGAAAACAGTAAAACTGCACTTGAGAAGATATGGTATTTATTATGACTAAAGCAAACCGTAAAAATCATACAGCTGTCCAAAAATAAGGGTCTAAAATGAAACGTAGTAGCCTACACAAATCAAGTGATAACTTAAAAAGTAATTTGTATTGGAATCAAATCGGTAAAATGTTAAATAAATCAAAAAAGTGTTGGGAAGCTGACAGTGTCACAAAATACAGAACAAAATAATTGACCAGTGAATGTTAAAGGGGGTTTGAAGAACTTTACATAATTTAGCGTGTCCTTCGAACCACTCTGTCTTTGTATATAATTAATTAGTTTGCTTTGGTAGAAACACCTACCTTCTTTGTTCTAAATCTAAGTGGTTTACTTTACCAGATTATAACTCCACTAATATTTAACATGTTAATCTTTTTTGAGCATTCTTAGCTAATATTTTTATAGAAGGTTTGGTGATAAATATGCATATTTTAGGTATATTATAAGACAAGGTTTAGTAAAAAATTTACTTATTACCTATTTATTTAATTAAAATATTATCTCATCTACGTCTAGTGTTATGCTCATAATCCACCCATTTACAATTCATCGTTGATCTAAAGCTGTTATTATATAATTATTATCAACATTTATTTATATTGTAAACTGTTTAGGAAATGAAACATTAAGAATTCAAAATAAATATGTTTTCTTATATTAGGTTATCCTCAACCACCAAACTAATTACTCTGTTAAAAAAAAATACATTCATTGTGTTATTCTTGTGGAAGAAACTCAAATACTGAATTATTATGTTCATTTTTATGTGGTATACGTACACGTACCAACCGAATGTACCTTGACTAGAAAGGGTTGTACTACCAAATTATTTCATTATCATGAATCTTAATTTGTCAGTATTAATTTAACATAATTGCTAACTTGCACTTGTCGCAGATGCTTACCTAGTTTGATACAATCCTGCTGAGAACCAATCAGAATGCAGCATTCAAGTCACGTGCTCTAGTGACGATCCATCCAATCGTTGGTTTCCGTCGATATGTAACTATGCAACTTTCCTCACGTTTCCTTTATACTTAAAATAGTCAAACGAATCCAATATAGATTTTCAACTTCAATTTAAAACTTGTTTTCAACACGTTCTTGTATGGCCTAGTTAAGATATTTTGTATAATATAATTTCAAAACGTATTTCAGGTATTGTATTTACAAACTACGTATTGAGTCTCCTATTTTCGGACGGCTTAAGTGGCGTTGAAGTAAGACTACTTAGATTTTTGCCTTTGATGTAAATTTAAACACGAACTTAGGGATTTCATAATTGTAGTGGTATGTCAATTTAAGTGTGGTTTTAAGCTGAATAAATTTTAGACGTGAAGTTTCGATGGAAATGTTATTATTATACTACCACACTTAGGATTTAGTGTGTAAGTCATTTAATAAAACAACATGTGCAATGAACCTTAAAGGTTTGATTATTCCCTAAATATTAACTCCATAAATTAAAAAAAAAAATAGCTGATACATTTTAAAACAGTATTTTTGAAAATATTAGTAAGTAATCATCGGTATTAAGGCATCAACTTACACATTTTATAATGACTATTACTTACAGTTGAGGAATGAAGTTGGCAAAGTGACCTATCACGTTTTACGATATGTTACATGGGTAGTACATTTATCCACAATATCATAATAATAAAACATGACACACTATCTTTCTATCACGAAAAACAATAACTGAAATGGTGCTTAATTTATGGACACAAAAATACAATAGGCTTATTGGTGTGATGCTGAAATGGAGCTCAGCATCACAGCTGTCCTCCAGGCTTTCAAAAAATATACAATTTTTACTTAGCAAAAGAAATTCCAAAAAAATGTGCCTCAAAACTACTCTTACTTTAAAACAACTTAACCAAATTATATAGGTATATTGTTATACTGGGTGTCCCAGAAAGAAATGCACTTTTATTTTGGGGAAAACCAAATGTCCAAGAGAGATATGATAAGGAGCTTATCAGGTCTTTGTAGCTATGCCTATGGACAATCATTTGCCATGGATCGCTTTTCCGGTGAGCAGAGTGCTTTCGGTTTACGCAACTATTACCAAATGCTTTCTTTTGTGACAATTCAACGACACTTCAGCGCTTAATACAGACTTCATTATCTCAAACAAACGCCATCAGTGAACATATTTAAATGCTGAGTGCCCAAATTTAAATAGGATCAATTATGAACCCTCGTCCCATTGGTCGCCATGGAGAAGTGCGTTCAGAACCAAAAAATTGGGGAACATTGGGCCGTATTTCTTTGAGGATGATTGTGAATTCCCAGCGATACAAAACAATGATTGATGATCATTTACAGCCGTTCTTGCAGAAGTTACCTCGGGCTAACAGGCAGATTGTGGTTCCAACAGGATACGTTTCATACACAGCAGGAGACTCCATGACTGCAATAAGGCAGCTGTTTCGTGGAGAAGTAATTTCCAGATTTTGTGACATCAACTTTCCTCCGAGGAGCCCGGACATAATTTCATTAGACTTTTTTATAGACTTTTATTAGGGTATCTAGAAAGTCGGGTGTACAAACACGCTCTTGCTACCCAATCGTCTAAAGCAAAATATTCGTGAAGAAATTGAAGCCATCCCAACAAAACTCTGCCATCGAGTCTTCGCAAAATTTAAGGTTTCGTTTGGCGTAGTGCTGGCGCCGGAGGGGTATACATCTGGATGATGTAATCTTTCACAAGTAATTTCCCTGAAGTGTACAAACAGGTATTCTTGCAAAAATTGCTCTGAATAAAGCCATTTTTCTGTTTCATTCGTTTTAAAAGTGCATTCCTTTCTGGGACACCCAGTATATTTTGTAAAATAAGTTCTTTGTATTATTTTTTGGGTAAAACTATTATTGGTACACGTAGTTTATTTTCAAAATTACCTTTTGAGAACTAACTAACTTGTTCTTACTATAGGCTAATGACACTATGGTTCCAAACTGGTAAATATACTATTAATGGATAGAAAAATAATGAGTAATATCTTGGTAAACTCTATTTATTCGTTCAAAATAGAATAGAAGATATGTATACATATATTTATATAAAGAAACAAATAAGGAACCTGTAGTGAAATGGACGGTAAACTATTTTGAGATTCTACTGCAAATCAATATCCGTTGCTGAGCGAGTTCCTTCTGATAACATGTAAATTAAGATCTATATAACCATGTGGTGGATAAAAATGAACTTATAAAAAGTTAGGTAAACGAATTAGGTACAGAAGAAGAGTAAGCAAGCGTGTTCGAAGTTATATTCATTTTCAAAAAGTGCGGGCCGAATAACATAACTAATATATGTTGTTCGTTTGTTTAATACTGTTTTGTTAGATCAAATATTTACTATTGTTATTGCTGTTTCATATTCTATTTCGACTTCATAGTTATATTATAGCTTTTCTGGCCAAGATTAACCTTGCTTTTGCTGATCGATTGTTTATAACTGTATTGCAAGACCAAATTCTTACCTTTGTTATTGGTTTTTCATCATTTATTTTGTACTACATTGTTAAATTGTTGCTTTCCTAGTCAAGATTATATTTCCTGTTACCGATGTTGCTCTGCTCCTGCCATGGATTTAAGTTAGTTATGTTTTCTGTTAAAATTGTATGTTGTTACCACTTAGGCTTCTTGAATCCACATTGTAAATTGGCGATCTTGCTGTTGGAATAAATACATAAATAAATATACTTGTATGCTTAAATTATCAAATTTAATCCAAATAGTGATTGAAAAAGAGTACCGTGTTTTTTTTTTTTTACTGTGCAATCATTGACGTTCTTCAAAACTATGTAAGTAAAGGCTCTACAAAGTCAGTATTACACCAATCATTACTTTTGGTCTCGGGTCTGTTGGTATAAGAAAAGTAATATTGCAAAATATTCAAAATGCTTGATAATAATATTATTTTTCCTTTCACACTTTCACCAAGTAGATACTTGACTATGTTTATCTGTACAGTTAGTCAACTGACAGTCTGTGGACAAGTTCAGATTACATCCTTTAAGAAGTCACAAACACCAGGGTAAGTTGGAAAGTCAAACAAGCAGCTTCCTATCACAGGAAGGTATAACATTTACTTGGGATATTGGGTTCCGTCAGACTCTTTGTGTTTGCATACCTTAACAACTGTGTCGGTCTTGAAGAAATTTATGGGTTTTGTTAAATATTTGCTTATTGTTTTAACATATAGACTAACCATCATATTAAGCAAAGCTATTTCCCAAACACAATGTCGACTTATAGGTTTGAAAAAGAATGTTCAATTTTTTTCCTTCAAGGTAAAATACTAAACTCATTAACTATAACTATTGGAAGATAATTTGTTTGTGTTCTTATTTTAATTCAATACTACAGAATATATTGAAGGGGAATTTTTAATACATTGTTTTAAATTGTATTTTTTCAATGGAACGAAATCTGTAAATGTTTCACTGTTTTTATGTAGAAAGATTTGAGAAATATGAGTAAAATATGAGAAAAATGCATTATCATGTTAGGTATTAAGCCATTAAGAGTTTTGATTCGAATAAACATTGTTACTGTATATTGTTACTTAATGTACAGTGCCTTTCCACTGCTCGAATTTTAGACCTTGAAATGACACTTGCTCTTAATGATTATAAACTGCTTTGTCTCTCAGAACATTGGCAGTCCGATGAACTTATAAAGTGTACAAACATAAGTGGCTTCTGCCTTATTTCAGCCTATTGCAGAACTTCTCTGAAACACGATGGGGTTGCTCTTTTTGGGACACCTAATATAATGAGCTCAATCACTGCATCATGAATATGTTTGGTTCATTTGCATAGTTGCAGTATTATTTTCATTGGCATTTATAGGTCGCCTGACGGTGATCCCGACAGGTTTTTAGATAGCCTTGAAAGGTTAGTCCTCTCTTTAAGTAAGAGAAGATCTGCGAACAGTGTCGTCATAGGTGGCGACTTCAATGTGAACATCTTGGTAAGAAACAGACTTTCCGAAGATTTTTTAAACCTTTTAAGGTCCCTTGACCTCTATTGTTCTGTGTGGGAGCCTACTCGGGGCACTTCCTGCCTGGACAATGTAGCAACCGATTTATCTAATGACTGTTTTAATGCAGAGGTCCTTAGCTATGCCATTGCAGACCATGAAGCAATTAAGTTTAGCATAAGGGATAAGCAGGCAGATGGAAACGTCTCGAAGCATGGTACTATATCTAAGTTGTATAGGCCCTTTCCTGTACAATACATAGCTTTGTGGGTGATCTGTTTAACATAGACTTTTATGTTCTACTTCAAGGTGGTAATGCTAACCAAAAATTTAACCAGTTTTTAAATACTTTTCTAATGTTGGTTAACGAGTGGTTTCCCAATAAACCCCTCCGGCCCCGTACGAATCTAAAAAACTCCATCCAGCCCTATACAGACAATCCCACTTTACTAACCTTAAGAAAGTGGAAACTTTTAACCTATGATATGTACAAGGTATCCAAAACTCCTGAAGCTAAAGCAAGATATCTGCGAGTCAAAAATGAATACCAAGAAAGCCTTAAGCTTGCCAGATTTGAGAGTAATGTTAAATTCATTGAATCTGCACAAAATCCTTGTTCTGCAGCTTGGACGGTTATAAAGAGAGAAGTGGTTCCAACAAAACCTTTACAGTTGACCAGCCTAACACCCAGTGAGTTCAAAGATTTTTTTGTGAACTCGGTCCAACAGACCCGTGACGCTATTGGAATTCCCCCTACCTCTGGCCTAGAACTACTAGGAAAACATCCTCCACCTACTAGTACCTTTCACATGTCCCCAGTTTCATGTGATAAAGTCATATCTGTAGTGGAAGGGTTAAAGAATTCTTCTAGCAGAGACATAGATATGATATCTCTACTAGTTTTGTGAAACAGATCATTTTCTCTATAGTTAGCCCATTAACTTACTGTATCAATTGTTGTATTTTAGAAGGTATTTTCCCTGATGTTTTAAAAATTGCTAGGGTTTTGCCTATTCACAAGAAAGGCCAGTTTCTTGCCACCTGCCAGAGAATTTTAGACCAATTTCTATTCTGCCATCTTTCTCTAAGATCCTTGAATTTATTATTAAAGAACAGCTCTCTCTGTATTTTGAAGCAAACAATTTGTTCTCAGCTGCCCAGTTTGGTTTCAGGCCTCACCGCAGCACTACTGATGCGGTTGACAAGTTAATAAAAGCAGCTTTTCAGTCTTTTGAGGATGGGGGCTTTGCTGGGGCCACTCTTTGTGACCTCAGCAAGGCCTTTGACATGGTGGATCATGACACCCACCTGGGAAAGTTAAATTTCTATGGGGTTAAGGGGAAACTTTTGAACTGTTTGAGTCATACCTGACTGGGCGTGGGCAGCTGGTTTGTATAAATGGCAGACAATCCAGTGTACAGCAATTGACCCATGGTGTACCTCAGGGCTCAATTCTTGGTCCCTTACTTTTCAATGTCATGCTTAATGATCTCGCTTTGTGTTTGGGGCAAGGTGTCATCTGTTACACAGATGATACTACACTCTTTGAAACTAGTAATGAACTGGGAGATCTTGAGGAAGCCATGAAACGATCTCTTGAGGGGGCATCGACCTGGTTCCGAGCAAATCACTTTTTTTCTAAATGAGACAAAGACTAAGTCAATAATCTTTAGCCTAAGAAACTTAGAACATAGTGTGAAATCTGTCAAACTTCTAGGCTTACATCTTGACAATAAAGTAAACTGGAATGACCAGATTAGCCATGTTTGTGCTAGACTTTCCAGAGCTCTGTGTCTACTCAGAAGACTGAGATATTTTGTACCAAAGGACTGGCTGAAAACTGCTTATATTGCTTTCTTTCAGAGTATTTTATTGTATGGCCTAAGGCTCTGGGGTGCCGCCTCTGGGGTCAAGAGAGTTCTGCGCTATCAAAAGAAAGCAGTTAGAGTAGTAGCTGGTGCTGATTACTTGGACCATTGTAAACCCATATTTGTAGCTGAGAGCCTAATGACAGTTTGTAACCTCTATATTTTTCAGTCCTTGATCAAAATCAAGAAGGAATGGGATTCTCCTGAGCTGAGAGGCGACATATATCCCTATAATACACGTAGGAAAAATGATCTCAATTTACCACATGTTAGATTAAGTAAAGTTCAGATGTCGAATGAGATTCTAAGTTATAAGTTTTTTAATAAACTTCCTTTTGCAGCTCGGAACCTGGCGGACCCAAAATTTAGAAAAGGTGTTGAGGGACTCCTTTTGGCAAACCCTTTGTACAAAAATAAAGAATTTTTTGATCTGAAAGAAGAATTTGTAAGTAACTTAGTTTTTTTTTGTTTTTCAACCGAGTGCTGTGTGCTGTTTTTTTTCTCTCTCTCTGCATGGAGAGTTTCAGGAATGTAATTCTTTATATTGGTAAGAAACCTTGTACCATTGTCTTATTTTAGTTTTTATTTTAGCTATAGTTGACTGACGTTTTCCAGCAATATAACCGCATTTTATGGAAATAAAAATTCTTGATTCTTGATTCTTGAAACAAATTATATAATATTACTCGTTGAATTAAAATTTGTTAATCAATTTTACTCTCTTCAACCCATCATAGTGCCTAAACACTCCCTCGTTATTTTTTTAAATATTAACTGACAGTGTCTGATTATGACGCATCATGCTTTAAATACTTGAGATAAATCATTTAAGCATAAAGACCACATTCAAGAAAGCTTTCTAACATTAGTACGGAAATAAAACAATTGCATATTAAAAAACAGTGTAAATGAATGTAAAAAATGTTTCCAGTAAAAGCAAGAGCAATTAATGCAATTGTTTTTGGACTCAATTAAACTTTCTAAACTGCGCAGCCTTGCCTCTGACGTAAACAGAGTCCAAACTTGTCTTTACTGCGTCCAACTGTATGTTCTCTTTTAACATATTATATTAAATAAAAATACTTTAAAACAACGCTGCAGTAGAATGTATCGTGTAATCTATTTTTTAATCGTGTCAATGTAGGCCAACGTTAAATAATTAGTTCGTTTGATATGTTATCGTATTTTAGAGCTCTCAAGTGGAAAGAGGAATCTTGAGTTCGCGAGCTCTTATCTACGGTTTCATCATCGTTGGTAGGCCTACAATCAGAAACTTTTTCTTTGTGCACGTGTGTGTATTCAACTTTTGTTTGGTTCTGGAGTGCTTAAGTGGATTTACCCAAAATGTTGGTTATGTAGTTTAGGCTTAAAGCTGAAAAATTTTAAAAACGTATATTATAACATCGAATTTTCATTACTAGGGCCACATAAGAAATTTTAAGAGGGTTTTACCAGGTCAATTTAAGATGGCAGCTGAACATGCAAATGTTTCTAAACATGCCTCTACCGTGCTCTCAACACTCTAAAACTAATCTTTTTTCTATGATAGTGTGTTTTTTGTGCTCTTGACATTTCAGAGCTTACAACGGATGGAGTTAAATTAATGTTTAACTATTTAATTGTTTTACTTTTTTGTTTAATTGTTTTATTTGTTCATTGTTTAATTATTTAGAAGCTGAAATCACATGTGAACAAGACTAATTTACGGATTTTCAAATTATTTTAAAAATACTTAAAGAAACAATTACCAAGATTCATTTCAGCCAGTGCATAGTTTGGATCTTTGTAAATATTTTACAGTTTATTTTAACTCCGTAAACACTCAAATAATGCCACGACGTTCTTTTTTAGGACCATGTTTAGGTGGTAACAGACAGCGGGTGGAACCCTCTTAATAGCAGTAAGCTAAACTGTATAGAATATAGATTTACTTAAAAACAACGTGTTTAATATTATTTAACCTGAAAGCAGGTTGTTTTGCGGTGCAAGCCAATAATAGTATCTTTTGCTTAAAGCAGAATTGAGGTAGCGCTCACGTAACCAAGATTAATATTTGGCTTGGAAAGTTTCAGCAATATTGTAAGAAAGCTCTATTAGGCGAAAACGATGTATTATAGTTATAAATTACTTTTTAACGTGCTTTGGATCGTGATTTACTTAATATGCTTCGGAAAATGGTATATTTTATATTAAATAAAAATTTTAGTTGCAGAAATGCAGTTACTACATTGAGCTACTTTGTAGAATACATTGATACATTATTAAAAAATTATGGATACACTTAATTGAATACATCTAATTGATGTTTTTAGGGCACTATAGTTATAAAAACAAATTAAAACAATTTGCTACTTTCCTAAGTTACTTAATGTGTTAATAAAAATCAATTTGTATAAAATTATAGATAAACTTAATTGAATGCATCTTATTGTCGTATTTAGGGCAATATAGTTATAAAAACAAATTTAAACAATATTACTACTTTCCTAAGCTACTTAATCTATTAAGAGAACCAAAATGTATATAACCGATTTTTTTACTTTGTACAAGATTGTAATTTATTGGTCGGTAAATTTAAGAGTCCTTAAAAGTGTTCAAATTTAGATCATGGAGGTAGAGAACTCTTTTTTTGTGGGATTGATTTTGAACTTTTGAATTAGTTTTGGGAATAACAACTAACTATAATAATTCAACCCGTCCCTTTAGAGGCTACGAACCTGAAACCATTTGGGTCTATAACTCCGGGCTATAAGGGGTCAATCGAGTTTATTCTTCTTCATCTTGAAAAATTGTTTATACAAAAACGTTTACTTCCCAGTTATACTCCAGTATTAGCTTATCTTAGTACCTTCTAATTATTAGAAATACATAAATGACATCTAATAAAATGCATATAACTACTGTAATTACATTTTATAGTCATATGACTCGCCATCTGCCAGAAACACTACGAATCAGTAATTTGTATTCATATTTAGCCAATTTTTTGTTAAATATCAAAGTTTTGGGTGCATTAGAGTATTATGCTTTTTTACTACTATGGCGTCGATAAAGGTAGTTGTCTGATATGCATAGCATGATATTCAGCTTGATGACGATTCTCTTGCTTCTAAATCAGTGTCGAACACTCATCAGTATCACTCGACGTTCCAACTAGTATTTTTACATTTGTATTTATAAAATAAACAACTCTTTGGGAATGTTGTATTTTGATGAAATGGACCATAAGAGCGCAGGAGGAAAACCCCAACAAATACAATTTGTGTGGTAGTGGAATCATGATGTTACTATATTAGTTATGTTATGAACATATAAAAATGTATGAAAACTAATAGTTGGCAGGACTTGAATTATACGAAGATACATTGGAAATATAACCAAATTACACACACTAAACACTAAAGAAGCATGTTGCAGCAGTAGTGCAGCATATTGTTAACCCATCATGAAAGGCAGACAATATATTTTATGCAGCAGTTGCAAGCAATGTAACAGTGACCAGGCTACCACAACACTGGACGAATGTTTAACTGACCGACCCATGTAACACTAACTTATGTTGTATAATGTGTTCTTATTGCTTAGTAAATAACCTACTATGGTGAAACTCGTTTATCTGCTGTTTTGTCTATAATACATTTTATGTTAGAGAATGGTATGTGTATACCATGTTTGGTATATGTGCTATGGGGAGTGGGATTTTTTGACAGGGATTTTCCTCTTTTTAACTGACTTCCCCACTACCAACAAAAGGAGGAGGTTCTCAATTTGTTTGTGGCGATGTTTTTTTTTTTTCTATGTATGTTCACCAATTTCTCTGTGATTCTTTTACCGATCAGTGTGGTTCCACCACCAAAATAACCAGGAGAGTTTCTATTTGGTACCTTATATATTATGTTTAAGTATAATATTTGTTTCGGTGAAAAATTCTGAAAACCTTAAATATTCAACATTTATTTTGTTTACATTTGTGCAGATTGTTTACATTTGTCCAGAGAAGGCATCAAATAATAATAACATTCCTACAGCTGTTAGTTGAAACCATTTAAATGAAGCTACAGACAATTCTTCATGAAACAGTTGCTTCATATTGATCAATAAACTATTTCTTGCCATGGAGCCTAAATGAATTACATTGAGAAAAATGCATTTTGTTTTGGTTACTATAAAAAATGTATTTTAACGTTTGACCTGATTTGTGTATACAGTAATTCTGTTTTTAGTATTGAATATTCTGACTTACAAAAACATGTATGTTTCAGTGAATAGCTGTGATATTGACAAATAAAGGTGTATTGTGAAAACCAAAGCATTGGTAAAACAGGTATAAATATAAATTAAATGCAATTATTCCTTACACGACCATGAAGTGACAGTGCATAATCGCCAATTGTCTTAAAACTAATAAATATTTTAATTACTAAACATGCATTTGCAAATGTGGAATGTTTATTGATATTCTCTACCCAGTTACTATATCATATCAATACTATTATGCCTGCTTCGGAAAGTCCTAGAGGAAGATGATTTGCAATTTCGACTAGGCTATATCTTGATCAAACAAAACCCCCTACATGACTTACACCACTTTTAGCTGAACCAATGTTTCATATAATATTTTCCAAAGGTACTATACGTGTTAACGACCAATTTTCCACTTTTGAGAGATTTTTTAGTCCTGGTAGCTGAGGAATAACTTTCATATTGTTCCAAAAGGCTTGAGACGTTACTGTATTTCTTTTTATAATGTAGAAATACACCGATTGCAGGAAACGATGATGTCTGACATTTCAATGTATCTAAAAAAGACAATTAGTTTTTCATTAAGCCTAATGTAATGGACAACTCTTTCTTTCTTAAGGAATATCTAAATATGTGTATCTTCATACCCATTGATTATGTAACCTGAACAGGTGACTCAAGCAGTTTTAAAATAATGATTGTTCTGTGGAACTTTTGATTGTTTCAAACAGTTTTGCTTATCAAAAAACCTCAAGTACATAAAAAGATTATACAGTCACTAAAAATCATGAAATAATTTATTTTTGTAAAAAAATACAACCGACTTCAAACGCTCTAAAAAGAATGAAATAATTTCAATAAAGTAAACTTTTGTATTAGGCAAGCTCACGTATTTCAAGTCGGCGCGGCTCAAACTGCAAATCACAAATGTTCTATATGAATAGGGAAAATAATTTAGTTTGATATTATGATAGGGAAAAGAAGCTAGTTTAGTATTAAAACATTACTTTTCCAAGTTAGAAACATTTAAATGCGTTATAATCTTTTTAAAGATACTCGTTAATACCACTATAATGCCGATCTCTGATTACGGTAATAAAATAACACTTAACGCATAACTATGAAAAATACATGCAGATTAACACCTTTAGTTATAGATAGTCACCTGCAATATGGACACCCTCTTTAAATTTTGTATCAAAAATCATCATAGAGCCGCGCCGACTTAAAATACGTGAGCTTGAAAGCCTAATACAAAAGTTTACTTTATTGAAATTATTTCATTCTTTTTAGAGCGTTTGAAGTCGGTTGTATTTTTTTACAAAAATAAATTATCCAGGTATTTATCCTATTTTGTTGGCGAGGTAGTACAAACTCATATGTATGAATACTAAAAAGACCAACGTTATAATTATTCAATTTACCAATTTATGGGGGAACGAATGCTTACCCGAAAGCATTTTTTATGACAGAAACTAACGGTTAAACTAGAAACATTGGGAAAACTAACGACTCTCTGGGTAGATGTGGGAATACATAATCAGACGTGAGAGAAATTACAGAGACGCTTGTAAAACACGATCCTACACTGATGATATACAACACGCAGCACGCTACGTGTTTCAACAGACTTATCTGGTTTGTGGTTAATATTCTACTGTTTGAACCACATATCCTATGTTGGTTTAAACTCCTATTCCGTCAAAAAAGTTGAAGCTGTCTAGCAAATAAGCAAAGTGTATGCGAGATGGTACCACTTAAATTGTGCATTACAACATTCCTTGCCCTATGTAGGTAAATTGAATGTAGAAAAATACCAATTATAAGTTCGTCTACGTGATGTACCTGATTCTCTTCCAACATACCAATTCAAACAAAAATAAATCCTACAAAATTGAAAAATTAGATTACACGGATAAAAGTTAAATATATTTTGAAAAACTGTTTTTTGTTCTAAAATGTGTGTACATTGATTCAAGAAAGTTCTTGAATACATCAAAAACTTGAAGAAGAGTTTAGAGATTTACAGCAGTAATAATTCAGCAAAGTGCTACGAGAACACTTCATTTACGCGCTGTTTTCCGATTCAAGACTTCCCAGCAACGAGATACTTTTACATTTGTTTCTTTTTTTGATGTATTACCCTTTTCCCCACTTTAGTTCCAGGTAAAACATCTTTATTTTGTTGGTAGTATTAATTTTTATATTTTAAGGTCTATCAACCTGTTGGGAACACCCCAATATGCATGTAGGATTATGCGGTTGCTTAGTAACCTATTATGTTACTAAGCAACACGTAGGTTTTATCTATGATGTAGGTGACCCAAGCCTCTTTGTGAAGTGTTGAATGAGAGAGTGAAACATGAATATGTGAGAAACTAAGCATTACACAGCAATTTAAAACTGTTGGTACATTAACATCTCAGCCTAGCTATAAACTTATCTGATGTTACATCAGTAAATGATTCAGCTACTGCAGCTGTCCACATTGATTTCGGATAATCTTTTCATCCTTTCACAAACCCTCATGACTAACTGTATCCAGCTGTATAGTTATAAGCTCTTATTTTACTAATATTAACAAACAGCTATATGAATAAAGGTCCTATTTGAAAATGATTAAGGCAAGGGCTTATAGTACATTATGTATGGAAAGAGGTCGTTAGTGAGTTACACTTAATAACCTCAGTCTGAAAAAGAAAGATAAATAAACTTCTATGTCTCAAACAGACACTGACATATGAAACCCTCTTGACTGGATACTATCAATTTTAACAAGCAAATAATCAGGATAAGAGCAAAAACAGATCAATAAAACTAAGTTAAATTTTGTTTGTTTTCCAGCAACGCTACAGTTATAAAAACCGACTCGATTACGACTTTCCAATTACCATGATAGTTTTACCTTGTAATTTCAAGCTTTATGTTGATCGCTGTGGAGTAATTTCTCTTCTATTATCTTTTAATCACCAGGTGAGTTACACAAACGTCTAAACCTACTTTTATCTCTGCATTAAGTAATTACTTGGTCAGTCATGGCACACCCTACGTTTAACAGAATTGGTTTAGTTTAACAGTAATCGTAAATAACATAAAGAATAAGCACACCTAAGAATATTACACCTAGCCTTAGCTTGAATATATGGTTTAAGGCTATGTCTACACACCTTAGATCATGAAAAGATCATATTCTTTATTCAGTTTTATTTTTATCAAACCCATACAAACTTTGTGTTAAAAACATACCCGATCCTACAAAATTGTTTAACATATCGTGGAAACATTATATGCGTTTAAGCTTTGTTCACTACATACCGTGTAAATGCATGATATGTGAACGTATATACATTAGTTTAAAATTCCAATTATAATTATTATTACTATTATATAGATGCGAATTATAAACTGTTGTCAATTTTTTAGTATAATATAAGATATACTTTCAAAACATTTATAGTTTAATGATACTATATACTTATTTATTTATTTATGGCAAAATCACCACTTTTACAATCAATTACATGCATAACAAATTGTGGATGAATTAATACTATTAACATGCTGTAAGTTTTACATCTTGCTTTTTGGTTATGCTTTATAAATACATGCTAATTGCTAACACTAACGATTCGCAACTGAGTAATGAAATGTGAAAAACAAATATATATATATATATATATATATATATATATATACTATGAACATACAACATCGGAAAACAAGAAAAAAATCATGCAGTATATGGTCTTGAAATTGAACTAACATTAACAGTCTGCTTCGCTAAATACACGATCGAAAAGGAAAGTATCAAAAATTTGAAGATTTAACAGTGCAATAAAATATAAAAACTTACCAATAACAAGTAAGTAAGTTTGTTGAGAGTGTGACAATAATTGATTGTGACTTAAGTGCTATAATGGTGAATGTAACAACATTGGGAGGAACATGAACCGAGATGAAAGGTTGTCAAGTATGAATTTGAAAATTTAACAGTACAAATATAAATTATAAAAGGAAACTTAACAATAACAAAAGGGCAAGAAGGATGATGGTTTGACAATTATTGGACTAGAATAAAATGAGGGCTTAAATAATGAAACTAGGAGATCATGTGGTAATGGAGGAAAACAAGTGGTTAAAGAACACGACACTATCCCCAATACTCTGCTTTCACCCCACCACAACCAATCCAATTATACTGAACCAATCCATGCAATTTTCCTCAATCAGCGTAGATATTTAGGTTCAACGTGACAACATTGAAGGCTTGCATTTAGTCCGACAAGCTCAATATTTACTCATCATCGAATTGACAGACTCAAATAGTGTAACTACAGTTGAAATGAAATGAAATGAAAAATTCTTTATTTAACCACGGAAAGTTAGGGCCACATGACCCTCTCTTATACTTAACTTGACAAACTTTAATCTATCTATATATTAATAGGCAAGGATGTTTATTTAAAGCCTTTTTTCTCAGCTCATGTCCATCCAAGAAAAAATCTACGCATACTGTTGGAGAGATATTTTCCTGTAGATGTGCAGAATCCCTTTATAAATTAAAAAAGGGTTAAAAATACGCACACAAATTAATTTGAAAACTCTAAAAAAATAACATGGGTTATGGGTTGCCATGATGGTGACGAAATAACAACAAAATATAAACAGAAAATCAAAACAAATTCCAATTACGTGTTTGATTTACAGTGTGGGGTTTACACTGTACATTACATAGTGTAAGAAACGGCCATGTGACCCTAACTTTGCCTGAATAAATAATGAATTTTTCATTTAATTTATTATTTTTTCATTTAATTTCATTTACATATTTTCGGTCGAGTTTTCGACCACTGAACGACCTCAAGTATAAATAAATACAAATACAGTGAAATGTCTTAATCTAATATAAATCTATATATTTAACACGTCAAGAACAGAATAAACAAAATGCAATTTTACAAAATAATTAGTATTATAAATAGAAAAGACAAAAGAAAACACGTTCACACTCTCACACGCACCAGCATTCGCGCAAATACACAGAAGCCCTAGGACACGCCAGCCGAGACCATTTGCTCGAAGTAATGTTTTTTTAGTGACAGTTGGGCCATATGTAAACCAAAGGTTAGGGTTAATGCATAGCACTAAATTTAACAGAAGAAAACACATTTTATATAATAATTTATTATTTAATTTTGCGATGCCCGAATGCTCTGTCTTAAACAAATTCTCTGTGAGAGTACTAATTTTATATAGCGATTACACGACAGATTATTACTGATATTACTGCTAATTCTCAGATGTGCATGTATTACTCAATACTTACACATAATAAAGTTTTTTATGCATATTTACAATACTATTCATGCAGTTGATCTGAGTTGGGAATGTTTGAACGCAATAACGTTAAAGTTTATCAACATCGATTTCAATTGTTAATTTTTAATTTTTATAGGTGTAATAGTGTTCTAGCTAAAGATAAAATGGAAGTAGACTGTGTAGAGGGTAAATGCTTCTTGGAAAATTTATTTAATTACTAGGGGTTGGTAATATGTGTTAATTGCACATTTTAGTGGTTTAAAATAGTCGCATTTATAGCATTATTGTTTAAAAATTATAAATATTGAAGGAAAATAAAATTGCTAAGATATTTGAATGTCAAAACAATCTCGGCAGGAGTTACGCTTTTGCAACGAGAAAATAATCATAACATCCATTAATCGTAGTAAACGGCTAGATTCATGCCTTAATTTTCTAAGCAATGCCTTCTGTAATCATTAAACACTTTTATGATATTCTCTAAAGGGGAACATATTCCATGTGCATTTGCAGTTTCAACAGCGAGAACTGGGCAAACAACAAACGTGGCTTGTTTGCTTAATGCGGATAAATTACAAACAAACACTATGTTATCTAATGTGCAGGGTAGTATTGTTATGTGTGGAGTCTATGAAATAGTCATTTTTACAGTTGTTCTATACCATGATAAAAAAAACTCTTATTAATTACTTTTGGTGACATTTTCTACAAGCGGTTATTTTAAAACATTGCAGTACCAGTACCTAGGCCCAAGCATTTCATCACATCAAAAACGTTATTTGATAAATGTAATCAAAGTGATAGCCCTTTAATGCAAAACTGCAATTTTTGTGTCCGTATTCCCTCCGGTATTTTATCAATGTGGATTGTCCAAACGAATAAAGCAATATTTGTATACATGCCGTGAGCATATCATGACTATATTTTTATCCTCAGCCAAAGGATTCATTTTAGTTTTTTGGGTACAAACTGTAAAATTTTTTTACACAGCATTGTATGTGTTACTGACAAGACTTCACAATTTTGAAATCATACCATTTTCCAAATGTAAAATCAACCTCAAAAATTGTTTTAAACATATCATTTGGTTCCATATACATTCTACATTGTAGTAAGCAAATGCTGTATTGTTTGATTTATGATTACTTTGAAACTATTAAATAAATTTGTTAGAGTTCAAATTATGCTAAAAATAATGCTTACAATGTATCTTGAGTGGTGACTGGTGAGTCGGTGACTCAGTCGGTAGTGTCACGGACTTCAGCCCTAGGCAGCGATGTCGTGGCTTCGGATCCTGGTACCTGCCGCTACTTTTACCTTTGTATTGTACCGGATAAACCCCTTCCTTTGCTGTATATGTTCCATGCACAGAACTCTGTGGCTCATTAGGACGGGCAAATGCGTAAAAGACTGTGAAAAACTCTTACTCAATTACATTAATCACAATACTTCGTTTTTGAACAAACAAATAGTAAATAAAAATTTAAAATATAAAACATCAAAGGTTCTTTGACCAGGAGAATTTGTAGGTGGGAAACAATCGTTGGTTAAGGATGGCCGCCTTGCGTTCCCCTACAACATAGCCTTGTTATTGGGCCTATGTGTTCATGTATTAATACTGGAGAAACAGTTAGTGAACATTATAACATGTAACCTATGTAATATTCTGTTTTCTTAAAGGTAGGTAGTTCACTGTAAAGGATTCGTTGCTAGTATTCTTATTCTTTATGGGCAAACATACACTCACGCGTGTGCACAGTGACTTGTAACCACTGACATCAATGGTGATTATGAGTACATGTTTTCCTTATCTTTTTAGTTATGTTCACCAAACAGTTATCAATAAACTAACGGAAATATTAAGATGTCTACATATATTTAATACTCTATAGGATTTTGTACTTTACTCAGATTTTTTGTGAGAAGACAAATTAGTGAAAACTAGCTCATGCATTACTCTCGACAAACAATTTCGTGAAAAATCCAATTTTATAAACTTTGTACAACTATTGGTGTTTAGAACTTTATTCTGATTGGACATTTCTCAGTAAAAGCTACCTCAAAACTCTTCAATTAGTAAAACCAATATCACTGTTGGCGAACAAATAATGTTGTTCACTAAATTACACACAATAAAAAACTGCAACAGTTTTCCTTGCTTGTTAAAACAGAAGCTCAAATATAATTTTAAATATACATCCTGAATACATTTAGATATGCAATCATTTAGATTTATGTAATGTACTAATTATTATTGAATATTTTTGGTCTAGTCCTAATTTGTTAAAAATTGTATTTGAATATTAAATGAACAAATATACTAGCTTACGCAACCGTTTTGTGCTTTGCGGAAGTGTTGGGTCTGATTAGTGGTTAGGTTTGAAATTATCCCAACCCTTGGGACTTGGTGAGGTGAAGGTCCTGTAAATTAGCACATTAGCATGCTACGACGGGGATATGATCGTTAAATAGTCCAATTTCTTGTGGAATAGACATCCTAATCTTCCTCCTTTTATATTTAATAAATTATGATATGTTGCCATTACATTATTAAAATTGAAAGTTAAACAGTCTTAGTTAAATGTCTTAAATATCTAGTGAACTAAAATTATTCTGTAGAAGAAGATAGGTGTTCAAGTTGTAAAGAGCAAATAAATTAATCATCAACTTTGGAAAGCATTGGAAATCAACATTAATCAACTTTAAAATCAAACTGAAGCAATATTATGTGTACATTGAATCTAGTTGAGAACATTTGTAAAATTTATAAGAACTATAGGATTTTCTTTTGATTTTTACAAAAGCTTAAATAATGTTAATGATAAAGAGAAAAAATGTATCCCCCTAATATAATAATAAATCTATGTCAGTTCCTTAAGATATTATTTAGATATTTGAAACTCCAATATTTACTCTTAAATATTTTAATATCCATAGGCCTACATCATATTTTAAATAAATCAAATTTCATGATGCAATTTTTTAATAAGAAATGTAATATACACCTGATTAATTGGAATATCAATGAATCTAGTCATTAAGAATATTCTAGTGTAGGTCTATACCATGCTTGAGATATTCTCAAAATATTATTGTTGTCAATAAACAAAACTCAAAAGAAATAAGTATCATTCCCCAGGTAAAGGCATCACTTAAAGAAACACTATTAATGAATTATTATACTTTATACTTTTTATACTTTATTATGATCATACAAATGTAGGTATTTTAAGCCAAGTATGAATGGAGATCAGTATGATTGGTCTTGTAGTCTTGTTGGTGACTAATTCCAACATGTTCCTAGACACAGCTGTTAATTAATAACCCATATAGCCAATGACAACTAGTTTTATAGTGGCACCTACAGTTTATAGTGGAATCCGAACCACATTTTTGCCTTGTAATTAATAGGATAGTACTCAATAGTGCGGACGTTAACCCACACCAGGGAGTAGCTGGATTACAGGACGACGTCATTAGAATTATAATTATTAGTAAGCTACTTTAGGTAAGGCATGTTATTTAGCTCAATTTCAGAATCTACTCATTCCCAATAAATCTAAATCTACTAGATTCACATAAAATGTTACCGTCCAGTAGTAATCCACAAGAACTCAGTAGGTGGAAGTAGCAGTATTATAAAGATAGTTTTATTTTTTTATGTACTAATTTAAATATTTTATTTTTATTTTTAAATAATGATGAATAGGACTTTGCTCCCCAATTGATATTGGTAATAAAAGGTTGAAGAGCTTCTAGCATTTGGTAAAATATAAAAGTATACGTAGATACCTAAACCAATATTTAATATGTTGATATTAAAAAAAAAATACTTTTCTCACGTTACATAGTGTTTTTCAATTGCATATTTGAGGCTTTGGTTTCAAGTTTTAAGAATTTGTTTCCTTAACACCTATGTTTCTTTATGAGTGGTGAACGTCAAACTTCGGTATACAATTAAATTTACTCTTTATTGCAGTAAAGAAGTTAACAATGATATTTGTTACCGACTGAAACAACAATAAATGTATACTTAAGAACATTACCGAAATTGTTACTTCTGCTTGGAGACATCTAAAAATTGTTCAACTGCTTATGATATACGATACAGTTTCTTTATAATTAATCACAATGCATTAAGAGTTTGAACATACTAGATTAAATATTGTAAATAATATTAGCCATAGAGCCTAGGAATGCTTATCTGATCCACACTCAGCTCCTAGGGTTTCAGATGTTATCAGACTTGCAATCAATGTCACTTAAAGTCAGATCTTGGTATACTCAGCTTCTCTCAAATCTCATTTAGTTTTACTAAAAACTATTACATGAAAAAATTAATATAAAAATACTCCAACTATCATCAGACCAAATTGTATATAAGGGACGACATTTTGATTCTTGTCATTCACCTATTAGGTCTAATGATGATTACATAAACGTTATAAATATTAAGAATTTTGATTTTGATTATCTTCACCTAATGTTTAGATAATAATTTTTACATGTAGAAACCAAGTAGTTGTGTGTATGCAAACGTTTATTAATTATAAGTTATTTAGTTAAAACTAACCTTTGTCATATATTCCAAAACTTTTAACATAATTGTTTTTATTATTTGTAGGCTATGAATCACAAGACTGTTCCTCTAAAATTTTAACATTGTAAGGCATGGCGATAAAACATTAAGTTATTATTTTGTT
This sequence comes from Macrosteles quadrilineatus, assembly GCF_028750875.1. Classification (NCBI taxonomy): domain Eukaryota; kingdom Metazoa; phylum Arthropoda; class Insecta; order Hemiptera; family Cicadellidae; genus Macrosteles; species Macrosteles quadrilineatus. The sequence continues at coordinate 65,697,709 of NW_026542597.1, forward strand.
ATTGGAATTTGTTATACATAAGACACCAAACGTTGCCTGCAGTTGATGATAAATGAATTATTTCAGTCACAACGTGCTTCGTCTGAATCCACAACAATGACCGACAACACTTGTTTTCTATAAACCTCAACTTCATCTTTCCTTCCGATCTTGTTTTCTGAACTTCTGTCCAGTTGAATTGACAGCTTAATCCCAAACCTTTCATAGAAATACGAGATATATTGTATGGCAATTCTTTTATTTATAAAATATTGAACTCTATATTCATGTCAATATTGATTTTATCAGGTAAAAAGAAGTTATTGGGTACTGAGAGTTACGCGTAAAAAGTTCCTAAGCTTGTATCAACGATTTAGTCAGCTATTTGACATACTTGATGAGGAGCCAAGTAAGGTTTTCAAATATGTTTCACTAATATAATTGTTTTGTTTTAATTTTGACTTTAGCCTGACTCCATACGTAATTTGTTTTAATTTTACATGCCAACGGAAAACTCAATTTTTACATTCTTACAACAACACAAGATGAAAAAATATTTAATAACAATAATATAGCCGTTCGCTCTGGCATCAGTGAAAATACATGCATTTAGATAATACAGAATGTACATAATGATTCAAATGTAAATAAATAACATAAAATAAACTACATATACAATAAATAACATATACAAATAACATAAATAATAAAAAGATATTAAAATATACCAAAATAAACAGTACAAATAGACTACTATTTACAGAACAACAGCCTTGCCAAGAAAGTCCCTGCATTTAGATAATAAATAGTGTACATAAATATTTAAATATAATAAATATTGATAGTAAATTTTCCAAATTAAGGACTACGTTGAAGCTTCCTCTTCATCGAAGCTACAATGTCCAGGAACAAGTCGACAGGCTCTGGCACGCTGTTGCCCGCCCTTTGCATGCGGACGAGTGCGGCATTCATCTCGTAGTTTGTGTAATGGTGCTGTCTAACAAAAAGGTCTCTTGAACGGGTGCGTTGAGGAGTCCGAAATTGAATCTGCTGAAGCATATCAGGGTAGTCAAGTGAACCATTAAGGAGCTTGTGCAAGACAACGAGATCAGCGATGTGCCTCCTGGTTTCCAGATGCTGAAGACCCAGCTACGATAGATTTCATCAATCAGGACTTGGCGGAACAGGTAGCCATTCCTCACACCAACCATCCTGCGCTGCACCCCCTCCAGCTCGTCACAGAGATACCGCTGATGAGGGCTCCACACTGATGAACCACATTCTAGTAGTAGCATTTGTAGCAATATAGAGCAATTTAGCTGTTAAGTCTTCCGCAAAGACAAATGTTCCATTAGATCAGCTTATAATATTTTGCTTGTAGCTATTCTAATTAGTGAAATCAGTCAAACTTTAGTAATTTAGGCCAGCAAATTTGGATGATCAAATAGCCTACAGATTATGCTTGTAAGAGTCAGCACTGTACATTTGAAAAAATTACATTAGTTGAGTATGCCAAAATGTCATTGAATGTGGATATTTTAGATCATTATCACAAAGGTATTAATTGTATCTGTGAAGTTCTGGGCCATTTTGTTATAATCGTCTATACCAAAATTATTATCAATGTTTTTTATTTGAAATAAGCTTTAGGCTTATTAACTTCTAATTAGTTTATAATCAATAATAAAAAATAGTCAATTTCAATGGCTGGAATCATATAAACTTAAAAAGAAACAAATTCGTTACGATTTTGTAACAAGTTTACTGTAAAATAGTGTACCATTTCGTCACGACTGATTGTGTATATTTTAGGTGAAAAATGAAATAAAAATCATGCATAAATCTGCAGTTATTGTTAGTATGTATTCCACTAACTGCACTTTTCCTAGAAAGGTAATATAACTGAGTAACAATGGAAGCATGCATTGGTAGTAACTAATATAGAATCGATTATAAACATAAATATTTCTTTATATTTAAACATAAATTTATAGGCAAATTTTGTTTATAGGCAGAAAGAAATTGAATATACTCAAATACTCAAACCCTAGTTATTACAAGGATAATACCCAGTACTAAAAAAACCTTCCCTGTTTAGGAAGTTCTTCACAGCTATTATTGTATTTAAACGTAAAAAGCGATTATAAAGAAGATATATTTACCTTCTATTTACATATGAATTATAGAAAATATCTATTTTATGTAGCTTAACAGTTATTTGTATTATATCGTGAATGGAAATTTATTTGGGAGAGAAAAGGTAGCATGAAATAATTGAAATATGCAGGACATAATGGAAACAATGAAATACTGCTCTTACATTGTCATTGTGATGACTTCGTCGTGTAAAAAGGCAATGAATATGAAAGATAGTAAAGAGGCACTTCAAAGCACAACACTCTGGAATTGGATGCATAGTTTCATGAGACGCTATTCAATTGCAAAGTCTTTTCACTGATAGATTAATTTCCTAGCATTTAAAATCTAAACAGCACCTCAATACCTTATGCTTCTCTCTTGTGTTTTAATTGTTGGTATTTATTAAATTTGCTTACACTCATTCAAGAAAGTTTGGTACCTACACAGTAGTGTTTAATTTGTTGGCATAGTTTGTTTCACTTTCTCATGATTATTTTAAATTAATAATTTGCCTTATTTAGGTCTTTGTAATAATTAGAAACCAAAAATATCAGAGTTAAGTTAAATATTTATATATCGTGATTTGAAACGTCTATTACTTTATGACATGTTTAATTCCTAATCAATACGAACATATGCTACTGTATCAACTTAAGCTTGGTCGTTGCCTAAACATTGAACATTCTAACTTATCGAGCAATATTGTCTACGCATGGTACAAAATACTTTCACTTCCTTGCGTATTTTTAATCTAAAGCGATTCAGGCAGACAATCGTTATTATTCAAACGAAGACTAGTAGGCCTAATCCAAGCAGTTATAATACTCACAAACATAATCGAGTGCTAGCTCTGTCTTCTGTGATTCTTTCTAAAACCGTTCATGGTATCCTACTATTTTTAATTTGTGGTTTTATTTAGCCACAATAATATAGAGGGATGTTCTCACTGAAACACAATGCAGTGTGGCAACAACTGGAGCTGGACAGTCTATCGAAATCGAATAAATGGACAATTCTCGTTCAGCACTACATTGTACGTCCGTATCAAATAAAAGTGCATGTACTCTCGCATACTTTTTTAGTTGAGACTGCTATTGATTTTGCTATTTGATTGTGTAAACTTGTATAACTATATTATAGTTTAGTAATTTCATTACTAAATATTTAGTTTCTATTCGCATTTCAAAGTTTCTGCTTTTTCATTATTCTTTAGTGTTCAATTTTTGTAAACCTACTTTTAACTAAGTGTCTTTTTTATAAAAAATAGTCACGTGCAGAATAGAAAGCAATTTTTTTTAGATAACGACACTTGATCTGATAGGATAAACGAATTACTTAACTTCATGTTGCTAGCAGTAGCGTAACTAGAACATGGCTTTGGGAGGGGGGGGATGGAGGAGTTTAACGTCTGCACTCATGCGGGTGGTCTGGGGGGTATGCAATACACTCTAGTAAAAAAGAGTGGTCCGGGGGTCATCTCACGGGAAATTTTGAAAAATTAGATTCCACAGGTATATCACGTTTATAAGAACTAAAAAATCAAGTCCGGTCGGATTCAGGTCATAGAATTTCTTGATTAAGAAGTAAACACAAGTGTATCGGTAAACACAAGTGATTGTTTTTACCGGCCGCCTGCGTGATTCATAACTTATTACAGTTTCTCCATGTTTTAGAACTGGCTGACATTTTTAGGTAGTCACATGTCCTTAACAATCTAATTTGGTCAATTATCTAGCAAACGGTAGGTCTATACACAATTTGTGTAGTCAGCTTTTAATGTTAGTTATTTTGATTATGTTAAATGAAACTTCTATTTCCAACTCATCATCATTTTTCATTTATTTTTTCTCTTTGAATCATAAATAATCATCTGATATTAAACGAATTTGCATCAGTTTTACACGTTATAGAAGGGTTAAATAGTCTAAGTAAAGACTTCTTAATTTGTTGCTGAATTGACAAATTAAATATCCAAAATACACATTTTACTGTTAACAGTGAAATGGAAATTATAGTACATTCCTGTTAAAGGGAACATTCATTATTATCGATGATTTCTTTTCGATATATCGATATTTTGGTTCTCCATCCCATATATTGATAATCACACATTGAAACATATCAGCTGACAATTACGATAAGGATACAGTAAATAAATATTGTTAAGTATCAACAAACAATTAAAAAAATAAATATATTGAAATAAAACTGTTCTAAAGTAACCTAACCAACCAAACTTGCTGTAACATTTCAAAATTCCGTTAGATAGCCTATTCCCCATAGGCCTTTTCTGTTATGAACCAGAATTTTTAAACGGTAACTTAGCCTACAGCTAGTTGGTTAGTTATGTTAGGTTAGTTTAGAATAGTTCAATTTCATAATCCAATACATAGGCTATTTTTTGGCATACACAAGGTAAGTTCTTAATTTGTAAGTTAAATGCGTTTGAAGATATTAAAACAGATGGAATACCGATCGTGAAGTAAAACAAAAAAATCTATACATCGAAAAGAAAACATCGATAGTAATGAATGTACCTTTGACAGAAAGTACCCAATTTTCTTCACTAGAGCAGAAAAAACCATTTCCGTACTAAAGCCGAAAACACACGATTCCTCACTAGTGCAGGAAAAACACTTTGCCTAACTAGTGCAGAAAATATAATTTTCTTCACTAGTGCAGAAAAAACAATTTTCCTCACTAGTGCAGAAAAAACAATTTTCCTCACTAGTGCAGAAAAAACAATTTTCCTCACTAGTGCAGAAAAAACAATTTTCCTCACTAGTGCAGAAAAGTACCTTTTCCTCACTAGTGCAGAAAAGTACCTTTTCCTCACTAGTGCAGAAAAACCACTTTTCCTCACTTGTGCAGAAAAGACACTTTTCCTCACTAGTGCAGAAAAGTAATTTTTTCTCACTAGTGCAGAAAAGTAACTTTCCCTCACTAGTGCAGAAAAAACACTTTTCCACACTAGTGCAGAAAAGTAAATTTTCCTTACTAGTGCAGAAAAGTAAATTTTCCTCACTAGTACAGAAAAGTAACTTTTCCTCACTAGTGCAGAAAAGATCATTTTCCACACTAGTGCAGAAAAGTAACCTTTCCTCACTAGAACAGAAAAGATCATTTTCTACACTAGTGCAGAAAAGTAACCTTTCCTCACTAGAACAGAAAAGATCATTTTCCACACTAGTGCAGAAAAGTAACCTTTCCTCACTAGTGCAGAAAAGACACTTTGCCTAACTTGTGCATAAAAATAATTTTCCACACTAGTGCAGAAAATAAACTTTTCCACACTAGTGCAGAAAAGTAACCTTTCCTCACTAGTGCAGAAAAGATCATTTTCCACACTAGTGCAGAAAAGTAACCTTTCCTCACTAGTGCAGAAAAGACACTTTGCCTAACTTGTGCAGAAAAATAATTTTTCCACACTAGTGCAGAAAAGTAACTTGTCCACACTAGTGCAGAAAAGTAACTTTTCCTCACTAGAGCAGAAAAACACTTTTCCACACTAGTGCAGAAAAGACTTTTCCTCACTAGTGCAGAAAAAACAATTTTCCTCATTAGTGCAGAAAAGAACCTTTTCCTCACTAGTGCAGAAAAGAACCTTTTCCTCACAAGTGCAGAAAAGTACCTTTTCCTCACTAGTGCAGAAAAACCACTTTTCCACACTAGTGCAGAAAAGACACTTTTCCTCACTAGGGCAGAAAAGTAACTTTTCCTCACTAGTGCAGAAAAGACTTTTACTCACTAGTGCAGAAAAGTAACTTTCCCTCACTAGTGCAGAAAAGTAACTTTCCCTCACTAGTGCAGAAAAGTAACTTTTCCACACTAGTGCAGAAAAGTAACTTTCCCTCACTAGTGCAGAAAAGAAACTTTTCCTCACTAGAGCAGAAAAAACACTTTTCCACACTAGTGCAGAAAAGACACTTTTCCTCACTAGTGCAGAAAAGTAAATTTTCCTTACTAGTGCAGAAAAGTAACTTTTCCTCACTAGTGCAGAAAAGACACTTTTCCTCACTTGTGCAGAAAAGTAATTTTTTTATTACTAGTGCAGAAAAGACACTTTTCCTCACTAGTGCAGAAAAGTAAATTTTCCTTACTAGTGAAGAAAAGTAAATTTTCCTCACTAGTACAGAAAAGATCATTTTCCACACTAGTGCAGAAAAGTAACCTTTCCTCACTAGTGCAGAAAAGACACTTTGCCTAACTTGTGCAGAAAAGTAACCTTTCCTCACTAGTGCAGAAAAGACACTTTGCCTAACTTGTGCAGAAAAATAATTTTTCCACACTAGTGCAGAAAAGTAACTTGTCCATACTACTGCAGAAAAGTAACTTTTCCTCACTAGAGCAGAAAAAACACTTTTCCACACTAGTGCAGAAAAGACCATTTCCTCACTAGTGCAGAAAAGACCATTTTACTTACTAGTGCAGAAAAGTAAATTTTCCTCACTAGTGCAGAAAAGACACTTTTCCTCACTAGTGCAGAAAAGATCATTCTCCTCACTAGTGCAGAAAAGACCATTTTCCTCACTTGTGCAGAAAAGTAACTTTTCCACACTAGTGCAGAAAAGACCATTTTCCTCACTAGTGCAGAAAAAACAATTTTCCTCACAAAAGCAGAAAAGAAACACTTCTCACTAGAACAGAAAAGACCATTTTCCTCACTAGTGCAGAAATGACACTTTTCCTCACAAGAGAAGAAAGGACACTTTACATTACCAGAGCAGAAAAGACTACTATCCTCACTAGTGCAGAAAAAACACTTTTCCCCACAAGAGCAGAAAAGACCATTTTCCTCACTAGTGCAGAAAAGTCGGTACTTTCCTGTTAAAGAAAACATTCATTATTAACGATGATATTCAATCGATATATCGATATTAACGAATTGAAACTTATCAGCTGACAACTACGATTAATAAATATTGTTCAGTATCAATAAACAATTTAAATTAAACTGTTCCAAACCAACCTAACAAAACTAACCAAACTTGGTACCGTAAGTTTGGTTGGTTATGTTGGGTTAGCTTAGAACAGTTTTAATCCATAATAGACTAGATTTTAGCCTGAACAAGATCAGTTGTCTATTTGTAATGGATCGTAAAGGGAAACAAAAATATTGATATATCGATTAAAAATCATCGATAATAATGAATGTTCCCTTTAACAGGAAAGTACCGGAAATTATTGCTAAGCTAAGGAAAGCTAAGGATGTTTTACGGAACATCTGGTTGCATGGTATACAAAAGTCAATAATACAAAATCTTTTCCTCGTCTTAGTGAAGTCAAAGAAAATTATTTAAATCTTCCATAAATGTTCAAGCTTTGTGGTAAGACAGAATTTCATTTAAACACGAGATCTAGAAAACATCCCTTTGAGATGATGCTATAAGTGAATACATCTGTGGTTTTAAATGACTGCCTCTTTGTCTTAACACCCTAACAACCCTCTTTCTCTCCCATTTAAATCTCACGTTTATAAAAATATTCCTTCCAAGGCCTAAACTGGATTTTTCTATATTTTTATACAATTATTTTTCTAGAAAGCCTTTGCAACTTTTACCATATAATGTGTTACATTAACGAGTAAGTGTGTGCATATGGTAATTTATTGCAGCTTGTGTTCTCTCTTTAAAACTTTATTGACCAGCACAGTAAAGCCTGACAAAATTGATATTCTAGAAAAAGTAATGTTTCCAGTAAATATGCCCCTTTTACTTTAATATTTAAATATATAATTAATTATTTAACTTGTGATTAGTTTGTATCTAGGCATTTATTTTAAATTGTTAGTATTAATTATTATATTATTGTTTAACGAATTATGTAGTTTTTATGGTTGCGTGGATTAGTATTAAATATAACCAAATAGCCCACGTCAGGTAGTTTTAAATATAACCACTACAAAATTTGAATAGTAAATAAACATTAATCCTATTTCTTTGATATTAAAATTTGTATTCCGGGTTTTATATTTTAGATAAGTATTATTTTACTAAGAGATAAACACCGTATAATAACGCAAGATACACAATTAACTATAACAAGTATTATATTAAGAAAATAATAGAAATTAGAAACATATTGCCACCTTATTAATATTGTATTAATTAATAAAGTGTATTAACTTTAGTTCAGATAATAAGCTACCTATTGAAAATTGATAGGAGGCAACAATGTATTTGTTTTAGTTTAAAAAGGTATATGAGGAGAAGGTCATGTTCAAAGTAAAAGGTCATGGTTGTAACCTTTTCACTGAGAAAGTAGAATAAATATAACAATATTACATAAATAAAAATTGACGAAATGTTTTTTTCTGATAATGAAATTGTTTAACATTAAACAAACTACAACAGCAATATGATAAAAAAACTCGTTGCATAAATAACAAGTCGGCTGTGTAATGCTACAAAGTGTTTGATCATATCGGATTGGTTAATTATGACTACATTAGCATGGTCTCATATCTCAACTAGGTTAATGCAGTCCTTTGTAAAGGCAGTGTCAGATAAACTAATTTACATTGATATTGATACAGGATTGTTTTATGTTAATAATTTATTAATAAAAGGTTAAATATGTGTTGTAAGTATTAACAATGTGAGTTACTATAGTATATGGTGAAACGTATGCTTATGGCGCACGTGTAACACCGTCTAAATAAAATATTTTTGTGAATCAGGATCCTTGGTAAAATTGAACTTTCAGAGAAAGGCAATAATCTCATCACAAGATTAAAAGCTAAAATATATCATCATAGTAGTTTTGATATACTAAGTTTCATATACTAGTTTAACACGGTTTGCGTTCTCTTTTAACCTGCATTTCCCCGCCCACAAGGACTACAGATCCCTGTGATTGAGTGGGACGTATCCAGCAAAGTAAGGGGTGAGCCGGTAGAGTACAAGGGTGAACTGTACTGTTTACATGTAGTGACATGTAGCTGGATATAAGCTTCAACATCACTGTATTGGGTACGTCTGTGGCACTACAGACCCACTGAGACTGACACTGAGGACGTCATATTGAAGGATGGGCGAAACGTCTGTAATGTAAGAAGTGTCATCATTACTTTGACGAGGTTCTCCCCAGAAAACCAAGAATGTAAAGACGAACCTGCAGTTAAATATTATGAATAAGAATTCACCGTAATTTATCCTAATATATTATTTATTTTCTTTGATACGATGGTATATATAGTCAACGGATTTACTTAATTTTTCTATCTTAACTTCTCTTTATATTTTATGAATACATAGTTTGAATAGTTCTTGTGATTTGTATAAAAAACACCTTCTAAAATCCTTACCTTGAGGTTACCATTTGTCTCTCAGCAGTATTATCGTGGGCATTGTCTTGTAATACTGGTCTCCTTCTCCACGCCTCTCACTATCATCTAGTGCCTCACTCAAAGCTAAAGGTTTTATGCATAGATTACCTATAATATGTATCCTGAAGAAACCTGAGCGATAAGAAACAAGAACCAGACATTAAGCTATATAAAGGGTTCTAGACTCTTCCCTTCGTCCCGTAGGGATTTAGTTTTTCGTGAGATTCAGACTAGCCTCTTCTAAGCTGATGCATAATGCATTATCTGACAAAAATTTGGTGATAATTAGAATTGATAAAAAAGTGTACGGTTTTGTCCGTAAAATAAAAATAACACATATAATACCGCATGTCTCTAAACCACTAAGGCTAATATTTTTACTGTCCTACAAAGAGAGGAACGCGTCAAACCGAACCGCTTGTAATGTAACAATATTTAACGACCAGCAAATTAACTGTGGTCAATATTTAATTAAAGTTGGTATTAAACATAGATGTCGATACAATAAGCGCTAACAAGACATCAATATTGTTGACTCGCTTATAATTGGTATTGGTCATTACCAATTCAACAGTTACATTAAACTGATGTTTATACAGGGTGTCCCGGAACTCTCTACCAATATTTTAGGGCATTGTTCCTGGGTAAGAAACATATCTAAATATCATATTTAAATTGTCCGGAAGTCCTTATTTACTCAGATAGCCGCCATTTTGTTTTTCACTTATTAATTTTTTTCTGAAGATTGGTTAAACATACGAAGTTGAAACTTTGCACAAACATTTATGACAACTAGACAAAGCTACAAAAAAATTATGACGATTTTTCAAATTCATAAAACAAAATGGCGGCCGTTTAAAATTTTGTTTCTTAAATTACTCGAAAACCGTTGATGTTACAAAAACTTTACAAGAATAACTTTTTTTAAGGCAATCTTATTAAAAATCGATCGACACCTTAATCTTTAAGATCGGACGAGTATTAACTGAGATATGGCAGTTTTAGTGATACGTGACCGCTTTCAGCATGCGCTGCAACTAATATCCGGCGGTCACGTATCACTAAAACTGCCATATCTCAGGTAATACTCGTCCGATCTTAAAGATTAAGGTGTCGATCGATTTGTAATAAAATTGCCTTAAAAAAGTTATTCTTGTAAAGTTTTTGTAACATCAACGGCTTTCGAGTAATTTAAGAAACAAAATTTTAAACAGCCGCCATTTTGTTTTATGAATTTGAAAAATCGTCATAATTTTTTTGTAGTTTTGTCTAGTTGTCATAAATGTTTGTGCAAAGTTTCAACTTCGTATTTTTAACCAAATTTCAGAACAAAATTAATAAGTGAAAAAAACAAAATGGCGGCTATCTGAGTAACTAAGGACTTCCGGACAATTTAAATATGATATTTAGTTATGTTTCTTACCCAGGAACAATGCCCTAAAATATTGGTAGAGAGTTCCGGGACACCCTGTATGTTGCTAATATTTTACTGAAAACAAATCTGAGTTATTATTGTAAATTAATTTTACCATATCGTTAGGGGTTATTTTAAACTCGTTTGTCAAAGTTAATCTTTAATTATTTTGAAGCAAGTTTAAATTTCAATTATTTCGTTTTACCAAACATTTTTACTAAAAGATAGTAAGAGTCGGTTTTTAGTTTGGCAAGAAAATTACTCCGGTAAAAAGTAACTTAAGTACGAAATGCTGATTACAATTTTGTTAAGGTGGAACTGATCAGTGAACGGAAGTACACGAGATTACGTGTTAGGGTAAAGAGAGGGAGAGAGAGAGAGAGTGAGAGTGAGAGTGAGTGATAACTGGTTGTAAAAATAGGAAGTAAAACGGATAATGCCACCTATAATTAGATCAATGCCACCTGCTGACGTACGTCTAACCATAGACACTTTTTTAACCCCAATGTTACCTTGAGTATACTGTTTCTGTGCAGTCTAATGCAAAATTAATGTTTAAGAAATATTAAAGTTTATATTTTAATAGATAAAAATGAATAACCACAAAAGCTACAATTTCAATCTCAAGTCAATTTATTCAGTACAAGGCAAGCAATATTTTGTAATTAGAATTCGTTATAATTAAAATCATGTTTCAGGTTGTTCTAATGCCAAGACATGTTCCAAGTAAATGTGTGTGGTAAATCATGCTTTGGGATTCAAATATTTAACTGAAGGAATGCTCTTTTTGACTTTGTTTATTTATCTATTCTCACTATAATTAATTACTCTTCCCATATAAACAAAAAATAGTTATGTTATATGCATACGTGTTATTATAGGTCACTTTAAACATGCCGGATAAATTAGCGGAGCTCTGACACATTTAAAATCCATAATATTACTTTAAATACATAACTGTTCTCAGGGAAAAATAATGATATTTTTCTGTTGAAATCTATCATATTATTAAAGTAATACAATCACATTTTATGTAAACGGTTAAGGCCATTTACCAAATAAAAATATAGGCATACGTCACATCAAAATGAAGCTTAGAGTGTGTAGATTTGCCGAAAAGTATTGATATGGACGAATTTCCTAAAGGCTCTGCCCCACAGGCCGATTCAAAGGGCTACGCCTGGCATGCTTCCAAAGTTTACATGATTTAATTTAATTTAGTTAATGAAACAGCTGGTCAGTACAATGAACTGGTGTTTGTTTATTTACTCGAAAAAGATGTTTGTGATGCTTTATGTAGATTTAGGAGGGTTATGTTTGGTTTTAAAGAAAGGTTATATACGTTTTGTAAAGTATTGCTCAAAGTTTCATTTTGTAATTTATATAGTAAGCTACATGTAAAGAGGCTTGACTAAAGTTGAAGAATTATGGTAAAACATGTCATTTGCGAAGCATCAATATGAAGCAATTGATGCTGTTGCTACACTAAGGTATGTTGTCATATACTTTTGGATCTATTAACATAAAAAGTAGGAGTTTGAAAGTAAGTAGGTTTACACTTTTAAATCAGTTTATATTTTCAAACTACATCATAGAGTTGCAGTATTAACACACATCAGAATTACTTTAATAGCTCTCTAGGTCACATTTTCTTCCCATTGCAAAGCATGGGTATAGCAGCTTGTAATGTTTACATTCCTACGTATACCAAAACATCAAAACTGACATCAAACATCAAACATCAAAATATCAAAACTGGAATATAAGTGAGTGATCAATAGAGGTGGTAGCATTAATTGATACGAGAGTATATCTGCTCCTATTCAGCACATGTGCATTAACATCCATTTGTGGATGTCCAACAAATCGGTTGGACGCAATTACTGAATGAAGGACTAAAAGTTTAATATAATGCGATCGCAACTCAAAGTGGCTTCTAGTTTTTATCATAATGCATTAAAACTACCAAAATAATTTTTAGTATACCACGTGGCAAGGTGTTATACATGTAATGGTAATCTAAATGGTTATAAGCGAAAAAATATTGTATGTAAATTTATTTTCCACACACGTCTTAACAGTAGTTATGAGGATAATTTGAATTGAAAATCATAAACTCTGTAATATTTTTAAAATTACGAATTAACAGGGTTTTGAATGTATTAAACAATTTTAAGATTGTTGAATGTGTTTTAATTAAACGTAGAAGAATTGCTATATTCATAAAAAAGGAATCGCATTTTCCATACATCTAACAAGTAAAGTTTATTTCTTTAAAACTAGATAGTTAACTATTGTGAACGTTATGTAAGACCCAAGAGGTTTTTGAATGGTAAAGCTAAGATAGTAAATGCTCTTAACATGAAAGAGCGGGTAGAATCTTCGTAAATAGAAAAGAAACAAATGAATACATTCTTGGCTTAACAGGTAACGTAGGCTTTCCTTAAACTCCACCGTCCTTTTTCATTTCTTTTGAATACCTTTTTTGTGTTTACTATTAAAAACGCTTAGGCTTTTTCTACAATCATATTTTCTTATATATTTAAGTACTTGAATGCCAGTAATTGCACTTTTAACTAGTTAAATAAACATTTTTGATTAAAGAACTAAATAAATTCTATATACTTAATACTGTAGTTGAAAAATAGTATTATTTTCAAACAACATATTATTTTTTTATATTAATAAAAAAATATCCTTTTAAAATAAAGATTAGTTGAATATTCCATAAAGGCTTGGGAAACTTTTGAAACAAACCACGTTCCACAGTTTACCTTTTATACAAAACGGCCAGAAATGTTTTTCTACTCCAACTGTCATTTTATTCAAATTAATTCCATTGAAAAAATATTTCTATCCATCAAACCAATGTTTACGGTTAGTTTGTAGACTATGGAAATACCTTAAGTGAAACGGCCAATCTTTAATAAATGACTATTGAATATAAGAATGCACTTTCAAAAATCAAAATAAATAAATGGTCAACATAATAGACTACAGTTATTAGGAACAGATAGGAACGTCAATGAACAGTTGACACCATCGTTTCAGATCCAAAGTTTGTTTTAATTGCAGATGTACTGTAATGAATATGCATAAGTTTCATTACACATAGTCAAGTATATTATCCTATACTCGCACTTTTTATCATTCATTATTATGCTTATGTGGTTCATGTGTATAGATAAGGATTTTATGTGACAATGTTTTACACTTTACAAAATCTGGTCGAAGGTTTACGACCCAGTGGCACGCCCATAACAAACATCGCCTTAACTCAGGGCTGCAGTGACGTAGCCAGGGGGGGTCCTGGGGGTCCGGACCCCCCCCCCCCCCCTTCCGGTCTTAAATATAATATTTCTTTGTTAAATTAAATGTAAATTATATAATCATACTGTATTGACGTTGGGGTTGATTATTTTCAATGCCAAGAGAGCTAAAAAACCGTTTTAGCGCCTATATTTTTTAATTTTTCCCAGACCCCCTTTTACCCGGACCCCCCGGTCGGTCGACCCCCCCTATTTTGAAATCCTGGCTACGTTACTAAGGGCTGGTGAATTATCACAATACTCCCTACAAAATGTACAAGGATAGGCACACAACCAGTGATACTATTAGACATAGGATACGAGAAGTATCCCATGTAGCACAGATGGTTGGGCCAACGTTGGTAAATTGTGGAGCCACACAGTTGGCCAACGGTAGAAATGTCACCTCTTTAAACTGTTTTCCAGCCAACCATTGTCCAACCGTTTTATTTCACACAAAATAATAAAGATTTAGTACGAAAAGCATAATTATTAGTTAAGTAAATTGATTAAATAGTTCATAAAAACAAATTTTGAAAAAAAACTAGAACACAATTTTTTTGGCCCAGACGGGTCTCGAACCCGGGTCCTTCGACTTATGAGCCTCTTACTTTACCACTGAGCTATTTGTGATTGCTGATATAGAGAGTTTTCAAGTGGTGAAAGAGTAGCCGACAGTTGCAATGGTCGCAATATACTTCAAACATTTTTGATACTACACAGTATAATATGATTCTGTTAATCTGTTAAGGCATCATCAGTAGTTTTTTTTTTTTTTTTTTTTTTGGAGTTAGAGAGGATACTGGTATTTGAATGATTAATTAATTACCGTTAGATTATTAATGCTATTATAATTGCCTGTTATATGATTAATTACTCTTTCCCCTTAAATTGTTGCAAATAAGTTAAAGAATATTAATTTAAAAAATATTTGCATTATTAAAATTATTAAAATTCATTGTTGTAGCGCCGGAACTGTAATATATAAAATATCTGGTTTTACAATACCTTTAACCAATCTCCAATCTCAGTTCCAAAAACTTTTGGAAACTTTTGGAACTGATAAAGGTATTGTAAAACCAGATATTTAATTATAATTATGTTGTGAAAGCTAGACCCAGAGAATGAAAGTCGTGTAAACTCAACTATGGACCATTGTTGGTCCAACAAAAGTATCTTTTGTTGGTCCAACGGAGTGAAAAACGGTTGGACAACGGTTGGCTTGATGTATGATACCCAGCAATGCATATTAATGTATTTCATTAACAATGAACCAATGTTGGTCCACAGTTGTAAATATTGGTTGGCCCAACTACGAGATATACAGTTGGACAACGGTTGGTTGGTTGTGGAAGCTCCAACCAACCATCGACCAACTGTCCCACAGTTGGCCAACGTTGGCCCAACCATCTGTGCTACATGGGATTAGTAGATACTACTATCCCAAATAAGTTAGGAGGACAAATTGATGATATAATCAGCTAGGCTAGAGCGTACAAGAATAGCAAGCGAATCAAATATACAATAGGTCAGAACAGTAGGATCATAAAAGTAACAATACTATGAATATAAGAAACAGTCAGCAAAAAACTGATAGTATTACCCAAAAATCGTAGGGTCAGCAAATCAATGATACTGTTAGTTATTGTTGTACAAACAGAATCAGCATCTCAGTTGTATGTCTATTGTACTGTTATTAGTTTGCTTCGACAAAATTTTTCGTTATTTAATGTTTCTTCAGTTTCTTTGTATAGGTAGCATAGCTCAAATGTACATGTAGAAAATGAGCTATTTAATTACAGAATCCTTTTGGTATATAATCTGTCTGCTCTTACTAGTGTTAAGCAATTTCTTTTTGCTATGTTTTTCCATTATATGTTCATTTTCTTGTCCCTTTTGAGAAAAGTTCAATTAAATGTGAGTAAATGTTTTTTTAATATCATCAGAAAATATGTATACATTCACACAATATATGTATGTATGTATTCTATTGCTTAATACAGTATAATATAAGACCAGCTTTTTGATATCGCTTAGGAAAATTTGCATGTCACCGCCTACCTTACCACAGTCGTTGAATTGTCTTTCGTTTTTGTCATAAAATCTGCACGAATCATCGTTATCGCTGTTCATAAATATTTACTGTAATATAATACACTGAGTGAATCCATCCAAACATATCAGCCTCATAACACTAGGTTAGCTCAGGTCTGGTCAATACATTGGCTAAAAAATATCTCAAAACCACACCTTCTGGTCACAAATACAAGCATTTTCCTGATGTAAAAGTGTAGTTAAAAATAATTTTTGAACTAAACACCATGCAAATCTTTATTTAGTGATAATTATAACAAATAGTTATAAAAATTAATTTAAGATATAATATTAATTTGTATTTATATTTTTTACGTTAATTAAATTTTAAAGCAAGAATTTTTAGTATTGAGGTTGAAGATATCAATTGATTTCTTACTTTCAAGAGCAATTTACAAAATACTTACGTAACAAACAATTTATATTAAATAAAACATAACATTTGGTAAAACATGTCTTCAAAGAGGATATTATTCACTATAATTAAAGAAAAGAATTTATGAAACATTTCTTCCTACAGTCACCCAACAAAGTGGGCTTCCTTGCACAGATTTTAGTACGGAAAGACTTACATTCGCGCACAGTTTTTACTTTGGAGCACACCAGTATACCAACCAAACAACACAAAACTGCGTGCTTTTGTGCTTTTGCACGTATCCGTGAAAAGTTGGCAACACTTATATTACTACTACGATCAGCTGGTGCAGCGTTTCCAATTTCGTTCAAAGTTTGGATTCAACCTAACCTAAAACGTGTTGTACAGTGCTTGAAAGAATCATTATTTATATAAGTTTTAGTGACTGCAGGAAAAATATAATGAGTAACACGACTGCAAAATGCCTTTGCGTCACTCGAGAACCTTTCCACACTCGCCTACGGCTCGTGCGCAAACATTCCTCTTGTGTACAGCAATGTGCCACTTCACCCACTAGTTACACAAATAACTATTTATTGGCTGGTCCATCAATTGAAGCGGAACCAAAAACCATTTAACCTCCCGTTTAAAATGTTAGATTTGTTGGTGATCGATTTCTGACACGTATTGCCAGGGTGATATTTTACCAGCATATATCACGTTCTGTTATCTCTATCAAGGCCTCACGAAACTAGAACAGAACATGCAACTGCTTCAGCACGTAGATTTTCACTCTTGTACATACGAAAAAATATGATTTGATAAATACTAGATTCTTAGTTAGAATGTGTCGTATAAATAGCAGTTTTACTTTTTTCATTTCGCGTATATGATCAAAAACAAAGAAACAAACTAGGCCTATGTATATACTTTTAAAATCACTCTTCAATTTAAACATTGTATACACCAATGGGCTAAAAGCAGTACATGAGGACGTTGAAGGGCTGGGTGAACAATCTGCAATATTTAGTGTTGAGGGTGAGGATCAAATAATCTCATGTCATCTGACAAGTGAGTGGGTGGTTGGAATGAGAATTGATTTTACTGGTCGGGCGATGCATCGATGCTCTCATTCTATTTTATACTAAGGACGAGACAAACCAATATACAACATTAAATCTATTGTAAACTTATTAAATACGCTAGCAAAATCTAAGTAGTTTTCATACATTAAACACACCTCAATGTAGATTTTTTTATTGAATTAAAAAAAAATCCAAAACAACACATTTTTACTCTGTCTAGCATAACTTCCTAGCTTAGTTGGTACACAACATCAAATTTACTCCAAACTGATGACCGCAGTCCTTATGCAAAAGCATGGTCAATTAATTGATCCATGGTGTAATATGATGTAAGTTTGGTCAGACCAAAGTTAAGCATGAAAGGTGGTTTTAGACAGACAACTCCTGACCTAGTCGTCTGCTTTAACAGATGATAGATAAAACACGAGCTTCCACCCATGTCTGAGGTAGTCTTTCAGACAGTTTATGAGAAAACCTGTATAACCTTGCTTTTTTACTAACCATCAATGTGATAAAAAAAAACTTAAACCACAAAACGTTTTCAAGTGCACATGACCCGAGTAAAACATTGAATTTAATTACATATCGTGATGCGAGCTTGTACTTGTGCACGTTATAATTCTCTTTCGTGTGCTATCTAATACACTACGATTTAAAGATAATCAAAAATTGTTATTTCGAAAACTAAATTTTGGAACTTTAATTTGGAATAATTCTCATACCAACTTATGCAACAGTATACAAGATGTTAAGACTACCCAGTAATAACATTTTTCGTATTTCATATTTACTTGATAAGTTTGTAATATCCAACCTTTATAAACAATACAAATCCCGAAAGGTATGAGAAAACAGGGATATATTCCACAGTGTCAACCCTACGTAAGAGTCTAATGAACTCTAACAATACTTCTTTATAAAAAAAAAAGATTAATATTTATACTAATTTAAATGTTCTTACACACTGTTCAATACAATTGGACATTAAAAGTTGATTAAATTGTGTCAAAGATACAAGTATCAGAATTAAAACAGCACTCTCTGGATATAAAATAAGTTTTAAGGTAAAAATTTGAATAATTCCTCGAAAGTAAGACACAATAAACTAATTTCCTAAGAGTTGCATGACTCTTCCTTTCCTCCTCATTAACGCCACTGAGCTCTTCTCCGTGATTTGAAATGGACAATCGCATTTGCGTATGCTACTACACGTTTTGTTTTGAGACTGTTAGAAAAATTGAAGTCCAGGTTAATTAAAAACATAGCTAAGTACTGTATGACATTAGAAATCACAGTTCAACATAATCGATCCAAAAGTGACACTTAGGCCTATCGACAATCCGTTATTTTCGTCCTTACACATATCTCTTTTTCATACGTTTTATTTACTTCAATACACTAATTGCTGTGCACCATCCAATTTCTTCTTACAATATTTCATTACTGATTTGGTGTTTAACTTAGTGTTTGACTTAAAATGAATTAAATGGTCCAAATATTAACATAGGCCACATATAAGACTCGAATTTATAAGCTTTTTTACAGTAGAGGAACTGTAGTATGATTGTAAATGTTTAAAGTAATCTGGTACTTTTAAAGGTTGAAGAGCACAGGTACTGTATCTCATTAATATTCTACCACAATTAAAAGTTATCGTTCAACCAAATACTTTTATACTGAAAAGAGGTTATTTTTTCAAATAAGTTGTCTTAGTAAAAAAATAACAAAAAAACTTAAGTGGTACTTAATATGAATAATAGTAGAAAACATCTAATTATTAGTTAGCATAAGCTCTAAATATGAAGGGTATAGTGGTATAAATTTGTAATCTAAGAGAATATGAGTGAGAACAATTTTGGATAAGTACACCACACTACTCCGATTTCTCTTGCTCACTGCCTCGCTCTGATAAAGCTGCCAGATCAGCACAAAAGGAGGCTCAGAGAGACTACGACAATATTGACTTGGATATCTTACAATGAATCTTTGTTGTGTTGGTCTCTAGTTATATCCTGCTTTTTTCTTTACGCAGTCAATTTATACTTTAAATATTCTCATTGAAAGATATCATTACACCAGCTTATTTTGTTGGATGTTGAAGTAAAGTTAGGTATTGGTATTGAAGCCTTGGTAGTCATAGGGTCAGCAGTTTAGCTCCCGTTCTAAATAAATTGCCTAGAACCTCATGTCTACCTTATTAATAGAATGATCAAAAGGTAAATTGAAGAAATGTGTTTAGTGACCGTTTAGCTATTACGTTTAAAAGGTGTATAATACTTAAATACTTCCCTTTGTTTAAGAAAAGTCCCATTATGATCTTATGTAGGATGACCATATTTTTCGCCTTTTGCATTATGCAAGCGCCAAATCACCAGTTTCTGGCAACACTACATAATAAATAATTTCCTTTGGTTTGAATCCAATTGTTGGGACCCCAACTTAGATCTAATGGACAGTCCAAGCCACTAGGCCTTACCTAAAACTTTCCCCAGAATAAATAATCAGACTAAAGCAGAACCATTATTTTACCCACAATAGATTTTCTAGTTACTTTTGTTTCGTTTTTTATAAATAAATTGTATAAAACTCATAGTTAGTCTTGCTGACTTTTATTATAAGGTATGAAAAGGAAATTGAGTTATCATGCAACCTTATATCCATTATATGACCGCAATAAATAAACAGATAATACAGCTTATTCTGAAGGAGATAAATTTCAACGTCAGATGAATTTCAAAGGCTTTATTTGTATTCAGATGTTGCACGGACTCCCATTTTTCAATACCTTCGTTCGTTCATCAATTTTCATTGTACAGAAACCTTTGGCAAAATTTTAACAAAAGAATAATTATGTATATATTTAATTACATGATAATTTTCGTAATTAATTAGTTAAAAAGGAACTTTGGTTACATTGAACTTGATACCTTTAAATCAGTATCAGGGCGATGGCATTTATTTAAATAGGTTATAAATTGGTTAATACGACAACTTTACAATGTTTATGTATATTTATTGAATCGAATCGCGTAAAAGTGAATCTCTAGAATATTAAATAATAATAATATAATATAAAATGGACAAATTATTGAACCTGTTGGCTTCATAGCAAAGTAAAAATATCTAAGTTTAATCACGAGTGTTAAGATTTAGAAGGGTGTGGAAATAAATTATTTGAAAAAATAATTATTAGAGTAGTACTTTGTGTTAAACAACCGTACAAACCTAAATGGATTCTAAATAAATTTTCTTCCTCGTGATAACATTAGATTAACGATGATAATTACTTTGATGCAGTCACCCTTGGAAATAAGTTTCAATGTCACAACCTAAACAAAGACAACTCGTATTATATAAAAATTAAGTAAAAGTTGCATATTTCCATTTTGTATTCTAAATACTTAATGAAAAACACATCTATTTACCAATTGGTTTTATCTCTAGTAGTTTCTAAGATACTTATACATATGTGTTTATCCATGTTGATGCACACTGAAAATAGTGTATATAACAACACCCCCGTTATAGTACCTCATTGGCGAATAAAAGGTAGTTGGACTAAAACTTTGAGAAACAGATTATGCACAGATTACGCATTTTAGTAGTGTCATATGATGCACTATATCTTCATATTTGGTTTTCATTCCAAGATATGAGCGCAAGTTATAAATGACCAAATGAAGGTAAACATTCAGTCTCAGAAGTCAATAAAGAAAAGGAAGAGAACGCAGAGTGCAATGCCTCATTTCTCTCTTACTATCTCTCGCCCTTTCTTCTCAAACAACCGTTAGCAAACTCCTATCCCGACCTCATCTAATAAATGGTCGGATCTATTCCACATGTCTGTGACTTTTCAAAGAACATGATTCGTTTATCTTTTAGGCTGGAGAACTTACGAGAAGCGGAGTTTATATAGATAAATCAGTAAAACTTAAGTATTCGAAAAATAGAAAAAAGCTAATTAATAGATATGTTTGAAGTATAAACTATACCAATAATTAAATTAACTGTAATTTATTAATTTAACTAATTTAATTAGTTAGGTTTAATTTTGACAGTATTACACTAGTTTTATTTCATACTTTTAATAATAGGCAATGTGCAAAAATATTCAGTATTTAATAGTGATTTGAATCATACTCATGCTAAAACGTAAACTGAAATGGAGAAAAAAATGTTTATGTTGGATGGCTCATTTGCGAGAATTTCAAATGTTAAACAATGGGTCTATTCTCTTATTTTTCATTGTTTACCCAGTCTCTCTTGGGTAGAAGTAGAAGAGATGTGGCCATGGGTCAGTCAACATTTCAAGTACACTTGTGTTGGCTTTTGTGCTTTTCGAAACTCGTCTGAGCTTTAATTTATGTAAAAACTTTTATTTTTAATGACGTTGTAAGAATCCTAGTATACTATATGACTTGCTTAAGACAACCGCCACAATACGCACTGATTAGAGAAACGCCTATCGTTTTTTTCGTGCTTGTACATTCACAGTGTTACTGAGAAGAGTATGCAGCAAAGCGATGTTCATTTAAAGGTAAACATAATATACTTTGACAATATAGCAACAATTCTCATCATCACTGGAAAATGATCATAATTTAGCTACGGTACGTATGCCAGTTAAATTTAAGCTACAAATAGTATGACTCGTGAATGATAAAACAAAGAGTAGGAAAACTTTGATGAGCTTAAGGTGTAATTTCTATGAGTCTCTTGTTAACGTGATCAATTTCATAACTTTAATTAATTCAACCTGCAACGAATATTTGTGATTAGATTAATGGAAAGTTTCATTTAGTAATACAGTAATTTCTTTCCTTAAAAATTAAAGAAAGATCTGGTGTAAATTAATACTTAATTTATTAATATTAATTAATAGATTATGTTAAATTTAGTAAATTTTTGCGCTACTTGTGACATTACACGCATGAAATAACCAGAAAAAACTTGTGTTTCGTGTGCAATCGAAAACATTTTATAAGAAATAAAAACTTCTAGAATAAAAGTTGAAATGTTAAAACGTATATTAAAATGCATAAATACTTTCATTAAAATTAATAAGATCACTATCAGAAATCCTGCAAAAGTACAAAGCCTTTGTTACATTCAGAGATGTTGAATGGTAATAAAGCGCGCATATTTCATCTGACAAGGGATTGATCTCACAAAGATTCTCTTTGCGCTGTAGGTTATTGTTAAAATTTTGCAGAGCATATTAGGAGCTGAACGTTCAGTTTTAAAACTATTTACTTTTCGAGTATGTATTGTTGGTACAATATAAATGGTTTAACAAACAATGGATCATACGAAAGTTAGATCTAGCCTGTTTATTTTGCCTAGTACAACAACTACTTTTTATATATACCGAATTGCATAGCTCCGGGTGTGGTAAGCGTTTTGTACTTTAATAATAGAAGGACGGGTTCGATTTTGGTATACCTGCACGGTAGTCAGGGTTTTACTGTGTTAAAAAAATTATATAATTGTCCGTTATACAAAATGCCAGATGGTGTATGTAGAAAAAACCAGGACGTCACACCAAAGAAGAATGCCTATAGATAAGAATGGTTAATGGCTTACCACAAGCCAATGATCCATAAACTGATGGCAAGTCAAGACGTCTCATCGTTTATATTGCTCAGGCTGAGATAATCTGTACGTACAATATACACGATAGCGCATGTAGTATCCATATCTAAAGTGTATATACATATTCAATGGGAAAATTTATTGATATTAAAACAATTGTATACAATTTGAATTGTAAAGAAAAATACTAATAGTAAAATACTAATTTGAGTTAGTTTTGCATTTTAAAATAAAGTCAGATCTTATCTCTTGGGCATAGTCAAAATTCTTTTGCAATTACTTTAGTGTTAATCCAATCTTTCGTGAAGTACTTTTAGGCACCTCGTCACCCTAGATTTACGTTCTTGGCTGAGTTGGTCTTGTAGCAACTGCGCCAGCTATTAATATATTCACACACATTTTCACACGCACATACAGACATTGATAACATTAAGTACATATTTTGTGCGTATAAGCGGGCATAGGAGTATTTCTAGATTGCTCGTAAAGCTGAATCTAATTACTGGAACAAATTAAATTGTTAGCTTAAGTAAATAAAACACTTTACAATTAAATCCGTGATACGAATCGTACACCATTTAGATATTTTTATTGGTAGGCTTGCAGTCGACGGTTGGTTTCTAAGCATGGAATCACGCCATAATCATATACCAAGTCCTCATTTGTTGTGATACTTTGAAGTAAGAGATCGCGGTATCGTCTTTTTAGTTGTTGATTTGAGCTTAAAATACAAAAGGACTTATTATACTTTAATACTTTATTACTTTATTCTGAAATGGTGACCATACGAATGTAGGTATTTTAAGCCAAGTATGAACAGAGATTGGGTCTTCTAGTCTTGTTAGTGACTAAGGCGGACATGTTCCTTAGACACAGCTGGTAATTAATATCCCATACAGTCAGTGGCAAGGGACCTATTATGCACACCAAGCCCTACAAAATAATAACTTTTACTTTTACATTTGATGTTCTTCGGATTATTTGATTATAAGATGAGGACACAACCACTCAGCATTTGATAGCAACATTTGATTGCAACCACATATAATCATATGTGGTTATAATCAAATGTCGTTTCTTTAATGAGAGCACACTAAATAGAAAATCATATGACCTTCTTCCAATCTTTTTATAGCATACACATAATGAGTGTAGTTAGTTAAACAGTCACAGCCATAAAATAAACCCGAGGAACCGGTTTTTAAAGGAAGTAGATGGTTATGAAGCAGATTAATGTCCAAAGGTGATGGTCTATGTACATTACATCATGTGTGGCTATCAATGACACGTGACACTAAAGATGGATCAGATTCGTCAATGTCAGTAAAGCTTTCCTGCTTAGTAGTAAGAAGAAGTAGTAGAAATAAACTAGTGCAGTATTCTTTTATTATTAATATTAAATATTTACATTATAATGAGTTTATATACGATTATATTAGTACATAATATCAACAATATTTAAAACATATTTAATATGCACGCTGGAATAATCAACTGGTACAACATTATATTGATTTGCGACTATAATGTACAAAAGTAAAATCCCACCTTTTTTCAATTTTTTTATGTTTTTCTCAAAAAATTAATACATGTCTTAAAATAATTTAATTTAGTTGAAACTACTACTTTTTAAAGTGCTTAATTGGTTTAAATATAACTGATTTATAGCCTTTATTATAGAAACGGCATGTTTAACTTAACCTAATTAGAATTGTTCCTATTTATGAAACTGTAATTAGCCTTTCTTTTACATTAAAGCTTCTTGATCTTTGTCGAAAGCTGCAGAACACGTTGATTACAAACCATAAATCAAATATTTGTAGAAGTCCTTCAGAAAAGAGAGTTCAACGTATAGCTTCATTACCAACCATCTCTTATGGTTATGTTAAAAGTACTATATCTGGCCTTTAAGAAAAGACTAAATCGTAAAATATTTTCTTTAACTAAATAACATATTATTTAGATAAATTCTACTGCAAACTGAGTGTAAAGTTTAGTCATAACTCATATAAATAGTAGTAAATCACACAGCAACACTATTTGCTTACTTATTGCGAAATATTGTTAAACTGTTAATAATAATTAACTGTTATAAGGGGTTTTGTATATCAAGTAACTATCGAAAACCGGTTTACAAAAAAAATCTAAAAAATTAAAAAAAGTACCTTAGTTATTGTTGTGTATTGTAAGTTTATATTTGAAATAAATAGTTAAATAAATGTAGGATGAAAACTGAGCCTTATTTTGTCACTTGTTTATTTACTAGTGGCTTGTAGGGGCAATAGCCCCTATATTATAGCTCAGAGTAAATAAAACAAAATTTGTTTTATTTACTCTGAGATTATAGTAATTATTTTGTACAAATTATTGGTCTCATGGGTTACCCTACCTTGAATTATCATTTAACTTTTTTATTATGATATGTATAATAGTTATTACATACCTGCATAATGTGTTTTGATGTCTGCTCTATTTAAAATACAAATTCCAAAGGATATGCGGTGTGTTTATAATATAAACTTTCAAATCATAATACAACTAAGGAACATTTTCCAATAACAATCTTCATGACTATTAATTAAATATATATAGATTTCTTTAAATATAGACAAATTCACTTAGAAAAACACATATAGAGATAATGTCATCATCCAAATTGTAAAATGCTAATTAATTCTATAACAAAATCTCTCTGAAACAACATTTGTTGTATAGTATCCATTTTGGTCTATTCCTTGGCCTTTATTTGGTTCTAGTACTATTAACACCATCTACCCTCTTTACCCATCTAAAAGCAATATAAAGTTGACCATGGGTAAACACTGGGATTTTCAAATAAATGCCATCTTTTGTGAAGGTTCGGCCTTGCGCCACAATTTCACCAAATCAAATTGTGCAATGCACCACAATGAATGCATCCATCGTTCATTGGCCCTATGCTGTGTAATGCAATCTCATTTAAAATTGGTAATCTATACACAGGAATAACTTCATGTTCATCCGATGCTCATTTATTCTTCTTCCATTAATATCGTGCCAAATCTGGCGCCTGTAGTTCTCATTTCGAGGAACAATACCTCTGAGTGGTAGTCTTCCGACATTATACATTATTACTGTGCAAGCCATTGTAAAGTATTAAGTGTAAAAGTATCAAATTGTTTGTTCAAAAGATTTGATATAATTTTCACTTTGTGTTGTTTACTACTTCACTAACAACTTAACAATAACAAAATAATGCACATTCAGGTGTGGTTATATTTTTCAATTTATATAATCACAGCTGTGTTTGCACTAAATAAAAAGACATAAAATTAGATTCCCATGCTATTTAAATGTGAATTGTTTTATTCCGTAATAACCTTTTGGTGCATAATTAAGAAAAATGAATAATTTTCCCCAAAATTTCATGCCCAGACCTTTAAAATGAGACCTCTCCCAGCTTTCTACGGCCTGCCGTTCACTCACAATTTCATTGTAAAATTTTGGGCTTACGGAATTAGATATATAGATATCAATTGAATCACATTTTTGAAAATAACATATGATTAAATTATTAAATGCATAGCATTTGAAACATAGAGATACAACAGTTTCTTCCCCACTAAATTTGATTCATAAGTCCAGTCTTTTCCGTTGCTTTCTCGTTCTGGCTGATTTGCGAGGAACATCTGTTGAAACATTGTCATCTGTTTGAGGATTATTATGTTCACTGTGTTGAAGCCTGATTTCTGCATTTTCAAGTTGATCATTGTTATCTTCTCTGCGTTGAAGCCTGATTTCTATATTTTCCAGATCATTGTCCTTGAATGTCACGTTCTGTTGTTGCGAACTGGTATTTTCTTTAGGAGATGAGCTGGAGTGTGTTTTGTCTTTTGTTTCTGGCACTGATGTTCTCTTCAACTGTTCGATGTGTCTCTTGCCAATGTAACCGTTGTCCAGTTTGACTTTGTAGTGCAGAACTTCCAGCCGTCTAAGGAACGTACTAATATTCTCTCCCCCACTTTAAATGAGCGGCTTACTTGTTGAAAACCTGGATGTAATGATGTGTTTTTCTTAGGGGGTTTGAGAGCATCTAGTTTTGTTCTGATCTTTCGATTTAAATACAGTTCAGCCGGTGATTGTCCGCATTGTAGAGGTACAGCTTGGTAGCGAAACAGTATGTCTTGAATTTGTGATTTAATATTCTTTCGAGGATCTTCAGCACAATTTTTCAAAGATGTCTTTAACGTTTGCACATAGCGTTCCGCTAACCCATTGGTTGCTGGGTGTCCTGGGGCGATACATTTTTGAAATATGCCTCTTTGTCGGCAAAGTCTGTAAATTATTGGCCAGTAAAAATGGTGGCATTATCAGAAACTAGTACAGCAGGATATCCATGTGTAGAGAATATATCATTTAGAAATTCTATTGTCGTAGCCGTGGATGGTGCGTTTTTGGTTATTCGAACCTCAGGCCATTTAGATTTTGCATCAATCACTACTAGGAAATGGTGTCCATCAAATGGTCCTGCGTAGTCCATGTGAACTCTTTCAAAGTTTTTCCTTAGGGATTTCCCAAGGGTGAAAAACTTTTGTTGGCTGTTTTGACTGTAAAGCGCAAGCTGCACATGATCGAACTTTATTTTCAATGTCTTTGTCAATTCCGGGCCAATAACAGTGGAGTCTTGCGAGTCGCTTCATTCTTACCATTCCTATGTGTGTTGCATGAAGCTCTTCTAAAACATGAGAGCGTAGTGATCTTGGAATGTATACACATTCTCCTCTGAATACAATTCCTTGATTGGTTGAGTAGATTGGATCATTTGCACCTTCTTTTATTTGTTTCATAAGATCTTTCATTCCTGGATCGTACGCAGTTTCTTTTGAAATTGAATCACTCGTGATGTTGATTGATGAGATTTGAAGGATTGAATTCTGTTCTATTTCATCTTCTTCTTTATTCAGTGCTGTGTCGATACCACGATGTTCCGTTGTTTGAAAAGTCCTGGATAGAAAGTCTACATTTTAGTGTTGTTCTGCTTTCCGATGTTTGATGTTGTATTCAAATCCTCTGAGGAAAACTGCATAGCGTAAAAGTCGACCAGCTGTCATTGGAGGAACATTCTTTGGGTGAAATGTTCGTGTGAGTGGTTGGTTATCTGTGATCAATTCAAACTTTCTTCCATAGAGGTAGTTGAAAAATTTCCAATAGAAAATACAATAGCGAGTGCTTCATGATCAAGTTGGCTGTATTGGGACTCTGATTTTGAAAGTGAGCGGGAGACGAATGCAATGGGCCTTTCTTCTCCATTGATAATGTGTGATAGTACTCCTGAGATCCCATGTGGGCTTGCATCGCATGCTACGGATACTGGGAGGTCTGGGTCAAAAGGAACTACCACTCTATCCGAGGCTATTTCCTTCTTGATGTTGATGAACGCTTTCTCACAATCTTTTGTCCAGTTGAATGGTTTATTCTTGATGAGTAACTGGCGTAGAGGGTATGTTATGGTAGAAGCTGCTGGAATGAATTTTGAATAATAACTTACAAGTCCTAGAAACTTTCTCACTTTCTCTACTGAATTTGGTCTTTGAATATTGAGGATATTTGACACTTTTGCTGGAGACTTGGATATCTTGTTATTTTCAATAACATATCCTAAGTATGTGATGCTTTCTTGGAAGAATGTGCATTTATTTCTGTTGAGGTGAAGATTGTTGGTTTGAAGTCGCTCCAGACAAGCTACAAGGTTGTTGAATCATTCATCCAAAGTTGACCCGTAGACAATTATGTCGTCAAAGTAAGAGCTGATACCTGGAAGGTCTTGTAGAACTTGTTCCATTACTTTTTGAAATATGGTGGGTGCAGTCTTGATTCCAAAAGACAATCTGTTGACTTTGTAAGTACCTTTATAGGTTGATATTGTTTGAACACAAGCACTTTCTTCATCGACACCTATGTGTAGGTAAGCTTTAAATAGGTCGAGAGCACAGAAAAACTTGGCGTTTCTCAGTTTGTGGAGTGTTTCGTCGATTCTAGGAATCGGATAGTGTGAATCGTAGAGTTGAGGGTTGACTGTGACTTTATAGTCTGCGCATAGCCTAAGTGTACCATCAGGCTTTGGCACTACAACTAAGGGTGAACCCCAGTCGCATGATACGATTTTAGTGATGATTTTGTCTGGTTCGAGTTTGTCAAGATCATGTCCCACTCTATCCCGGAGTGCATACGGTAAAGGTCTAGGTTTGAAAAATACTGGTTTGGATTGAGGTCTTAACTTTAGAGAGCAGGTGACATTAGGAATATGTCCTATTTCTGGTGAAAATATTTCTGGACATTTTGATTCTACTGCAGTAACTAGTTTGTCTGTGTCACTGGAAACTAAGTTTACATAAGTACCGGTATCTTTCGGTCTCTGGGTGTCAAGATCGTTCAAGTGGACTCCAAGTTGTCTTATCCAAGTCCTACCTAGTAGAGGGCTGTACATGTCAGGAACTACAAACAACTGCTGTGTAGATGAGCGTCCATTGTATTCAACCTGAACATTAACTAAGCCTAAGGGTTGGAAAACCTCATTTGTGTAAGAACGAAACCTTATATTTGTACTCTGGATTGTGTTTTGAGGAAGATTAAGTCTATCAAATTGAGCCTTTGGTAGAAGGGTATGAGCTGCGCCTGAATCTACCTCAAACTTTTGTGGTTTCTCATTGATTAGAATAGTTGTGAAAAGTTGTTCTATGTCTGATGAATTGTAGTCAGTTACATTGAGAATTTGAAGTTGCCCTATTCCATAAAGTGAGTTTAAGTCCTGTGAATCATTTGGAGTAGTACTTATTGTATTAACTGTAGGCCTGGATTTCTTAGAGAGTAGAGTTGATATACAGACCTTGGCTATGTGTCCATCCTTGTCACAGCTTTGGCAGTGAAGGCGTGATTTGTTGGTTTTACATTCCCTGGACATGTGATTTGCTTTACCACATCTTAAACACAGGTTTCCAATTCCAAGTGTTGCCAAATCAACCTTATTTCGTCTTGTGGAAGGGTGATTTAGTCTGTTGTTAGATCTGTTGTTGAGGTAGGCTGTCCTTCTTGGTGTATAATTCTGGTGTGTTGGTCTTGTCAATAATTTGTTGACTTCTGCCTGTGACGATGTTTGAGGACTAGAAAAGTTGTTCAGAGTTGCACTGTCTATTTTTGAAGCTTCAATTGCTATTGCCTTTTCTACGGCAATGTCAAATGTTAAGTCCTTGGTCTGGATTAATTGTTCTCTAATTGAAGAGTCATGAATTCCCCTGATAAACTGTGATCTTAAGAATAAGTCAGATACAGATGCTTCACAAGATGTACAGGTAAGTTTGCAAGTTGCAATTTGTTTCCTAAGAGCTGTTACATAGTCTGTTATTGATTCATTTTGTGCCTGGATTCTGGATAAAAACTTATGCTGTTCTACAATTTCATTGGTTTTTGGAAAGTAATTGTCTAATAATTTTGTAATTTCATCATAGGTTTGCTCATTAATACTTTTTGGAGCTGAGAGTGAAGACAAAAGGTCATATGTTTTAGAACCTACACTATTGAGAAAAAGCTGGGCACAAATAGTTTTATCATCAAAAGCATTCTTTATCTTTAGGTAATTTTCAAATCTTTCTTTGTATAGTTGAAAAGTTTCTTTGTTTGAGTCAAATTGTTCAAAATTGGAAATCAAAGTGATGTTGGATTGTTGAGCCTTTGACATACCTTGAATAGCTGAAGACAAGGTCTTGATTAATATTTCAAACTGTTCTTGGTTCATTTTGGAAAAAATATATAAAATAAACTTTAAAACAAATAGAAAACACTTTAGGCTCTCCTCGTCGCCATTTCTGTTGTGTATTGTAAGTTAATATTTGAAATAAATAATTAAATAAATGTAGGATGAAAAATGATCCTTATTTTGTCACTTGTTTATTTATATCAATTGAATCACATTTTTGAAAATAACATATGATTAAATTATTAAATGCATAGCATTTGAAACATAGAGATACAACAGTTATACATACTTACACGTACACGTAGAGAATATACTGTATACAAATGTATCAAGACGCAAGGTAATGTGACTAGTCTTATATACTGTCATGATGATCATAAATGTGATTAATTCATGTGGTAAATACAGGACTAAGTTGTAGTTTCCCCTATAATTAAGTCAGGTTCTAAAGCGATTGGATATTCCAGTCAGCGACAGATATTGCAGAATTATAGAGTAGAACGAGATGTGTCTAATTGAGCGCACTGAAGGTTTGATTACAATTAAGCTCTCTTGACGATATATTGGATAATCCTTGCCTAAACATGGCTTTCAGTTATGGAAACAGAATCAGTTTGCTCTATTATCTTCGCTTGTGTAGCATTTACAAATAATCGTTTAAACAAGTATTCCATTATTTCTGAAAATGTTCAATAGGTTATTACATTTTTGAAATAATACAAAAGTTTGAACAGTATTGTCTAGAGTTAGTATGATATAAGTTTAATTTAAACTGATATTATCCATGACAAGTTAATACACGAAATATAATATGATAAATAAAAAATAATTCTGTACATAACGAGCGTCACATAATAATTATGGGAACTTTTATGTGACAAACTTAATGTTTATAATAGTCTAGGAATAGTAACCACTTTTTAGATCACACTTTAAAAGTTAAGTTGTGGCTACAACAGGGTGAAATATAAAATTAATATTTACAGTAAGTGGTGCAGCATATTTTTATAGATAGTCCGTGGAATTGTTTACCCTTAGTTAACCAGTTTTTATTACTTTGATGGGAGAATTATTTGTTTACATCATCTCTTTAACACCATTTTCTCAATAAGCTTATGCGTTATGACTACATAAATTACTATACAAAATAATTCCTATGTAATTAATTTTAAATTTTGTCATATACACGTATTAAACCTATTACAATATCCATGCAGAAAAGTTGCTTTATAGTATAAACAATGTGTTGTTTAAGTTTTATTCATATAGCTATAATAGTTCAAAAGTTATAAGAACTTATATGTAATAAAAAAAAGTTTTAAGTTGTTGCGGGAACAGGGGTTGAAGCTTTAACCAGCAGCCTGGCTATATTTTTTTCACAATAGTAAAAATATATACAGTATTATACCATATGCTGTGTTTTTTTGAAAGCTTATACACCATAGAACAATAGAAATAAAAGAATAATAATATTCCTTACAAAATTGGTCATTTTCAGTAGTGACTCCCTTTAAGTTTAAAAAGGAGTATAGTTTAGTGTACCACTACGCACCTGAAGATTGAGTTATATCCGAAACGGTCGTAGTGAAGTATCACCCCTGATAGCGTAGACGGTGTGAACTAAATATATTATTATATTTTCATGCAATCCGCCATACTCAATATTGAAAAACAATTTTGCTAATAAATTTTAATTGTATAGGATGTTATTACCTTAGGCTAGAAACTTACGAATTTTAACATAGTTATTGTAAATAATAGTGTTTTGTGTTGTTAGCAATTTTATATCGTTTTGCCGTAATATGAAGTGTTCTAACTAATTTATTTCATACAAATTACCAAGGTAAATGACACAGCAGCAAACATAGAACAGATAATATGGCTAAAACCAATCTCACAGGAAATCACCGAGACAAAGACAACGAAAAGCTCTCAACAATGACCCTCATTAGAGGTCTTTGATAAACAACTCCGCACTTGACGCTTCCTATCCATCACACTAGAGGAAACAAATAAAAAAATTGTGTTTTTATTTATTATGGTTTTATTCTCACGCTGTGTTATCAACTATTATTTAAAGCTACTTTAATACTAGATAAAAAAAACCGATGATAATAATAGGAATATAATATTCTATTATATTCCTACTTCAATAATTGTTTCCATTTTTTTTCAGAAAACCTCCATTGTACTATTCATGGAATAAATATAGTAAATAAAAATTGAAGCAATTTACTGTTTATGCACAAGAAGGAAATAAAGTATTAATTTCTAGCTTAGTTATTAGTGCAGTGTTGACTGATAGGGAATAGCAGAGTATTTTGCCTTATATTGTGGTACCACTGATAATTTAAAAATTAGCCGTTACATAGGTCAGTGGAAGGTCAGCACTGGGCTAAGTTTGTTGAGAACTCGTCGACAAGGTACGAAATTATTTTAATTAATTTTAGATTTAAGTATTATTGAAAATTATGTTTTGTGATTATGTTTTACAGGTCCCATATGTTCTGTCAAAGAAAGATTTTAGTTTTAGTTATTAATGAACGGCTTACAACGTAATAACCAGTTGAGTCCTCATGTGATTTTACTCTAAATTTTGCTTATTTTATCCTTTTGAGAAATATTTAAATAAGTGGCTATATTAATACCTGAATCACTGTAATTATTTGATGTCTTAATGTATTACAAACTAACAATGTTTTACTAATGTTTAATAATGTTTAAAGGGTCAATATTTAAACAGTCATGTGTTATTTTCAGGTTAGACCATGTTTAGAATACATTTTATTTGTATATTGGGTAATGTTTCAGACGAGATTCAAGGTGTATTAATTGCATTATGTACTGCCATGGGGAGGTGTTAACTAGTATGAGTAGCAGTAAGAACAGCCCAAGTCTGCCTAACCACTGATTGAATTGGAATTCTGTAAAAGTAAGATCCACCCATTTATTTTGTTTTGGAATAGAATATAGCCAACTGTTATTTAAAGTATTTTATCCATGAAGAGAGAAATTATTTTGTTAAAAGATGTTTTGAATTTGAGTTCAAGTGAATAAATAACAATATCATTAAAATGATTGGGATTTATGCACACTACCTGACTACCACTAAAAGATAATGAATTTAAGATTTGTAGCAAGAAACTATGATTTATTATTAACACCAATTACAAATCTGAAGTGTCATCAAAGAAAAACTTTTTTTTCTTAAGTTTGGTTTTGAGTGCATGTAGGCTACATAAATGACCTCAGCATAAGGTTGTCTCCGACCTAGTTAATAAATTTCCAAACTATTAAAACCCACGGACTATTGGTGTAATGTCTTAGGGAGTATAAAGTGCGCAACTCTGCTTTTATTAATTTTGCTGGAGATCCTAGTAGCCTACTTATTACAAATAAAGACATTTGTAATCTGAAACTAATTTGAACATTTTTAAATTCAGTGTGGTCAAATTTAAAGCTGTGTAATTTTGTTGTATATATAAAGGAGGTGAATGAAACCAGTAGCAAGCAATGAACCTTTTGTAAAAGTATATGTGGTGTAACGGTATTGAATCAATCACTGGTACAGGACGAGCTACTACTTGAAAAAATTGAATCTCACAGAAACCCGCAAAATATTTTAACTTCAACTCCGGTAAAATCAGGTTCTGCGGAAGTTGACCCCAATAAAGTCGAAGCGGCAGATGTAGTAGGCCTTACATGTAATCAGCGCACATCACTACCAGAACGTCCCATAGAGCAAAGGTCCGATAACGCAACTTCTTATCTTACTCCACAGCTGTTTGGTAAATGAACTAACCCGTGGGAAGCTTACCTGAATCGCATTCCAGTATGTAGTGGATTAGAAATTAATCCTCTATTAAGTTTTTTAAGGAGTGTTTTTGAAATTAGAATTGAGACAAATTTATCGGAGGAAATATTATTTGACATCTTACCTAACTACACTACAGCTCCGTTGCACGGTAAAATCATCGAAGCGAAGGCACGAAAGTTATCTCTAGATGCGCTGCATAGTGAAATTCTGCATGATTTCATACCCATCACACTGCGGGAACGACTACGGCATTATCTTATATACAGACCCCAAACCTCCCAAGAACCCTTATCAATTTACATACATGAGATAAAAACTCAGAACTCTGTTTTAAAAGCCAATCTGAGTGAGACAGAGATAGTAGATTTAATTAAAAATGGAATCAGACCTGAAATTAGAGTAAGGTTAGCGTTTGAAAACCCACCAAGCACGTACTCGGATTTAGACAAATTATGCGTACAATTGAATAATGTTCAGTTCACTGACTTCTTAAGAGCTGGATACGAACCAGTAAGCCCACATCAGAGCCTAGGTCCGATAAATCGTACACATGGACGTCAGACCCCGGGAGTTATGCACGGTCAACAATACTCTCACCAAGGAGGCGGTTATCACGGTCGAAGCCACGGTGCAGTACACAACACTCATGTGCCCGTGCGACCTAACAATAGCCGTCATGCCAATACTGCACCCTCACCTCCGGTGTGTTATAATTGCAATCGAACTGGACACATCGCCCGTAATTGTTTTAGGAGACCAAAAAACTAGTAGTCCGGGTAAAATACACTATGAGGTGGGCAAAATTAAAATTTTAATAGTTAAATAAATTAATATTATTTAATAGCAAATAGTTAAAAAGGGGGTGGGCCAATTAAATTACACCTCGGAACAAACCCCCGTTGAACAACCTTCAACTGATCACTGTCTAGATCTAGACCATTCACCCGACTTTAAAAAGGAGTATAGGCAGCTCATCAAACAATGGCATCGAAATAAAAGGGATAGGTTTAGTAAGCCTAAAGGGAAGATTAACTGCAAAATACCATGCGTAAAAATCAACTTTAAACACGGTTTTAGTGTAGAAGGTCTGTTGGACACCGGAGCCAGCTTAAACTTTATGTCACTGGAATTATTCACTAAGTTACAGAAGATTAAATGTATCAGACACACCAATCACTGGACCGGGAAAGTTTTCGCAGCTAATAATGCCGAGATAAAAGTTTTGAAGGAATGTACAGTACAAATCAAATTGGATAGATTTTCGTGGTATGAGAAATATTTAATTATCACTGAATGCACTTATCCAGTTGTATTAGGAGCGCCCTTCATTTATAATAGAGGGATTATAATAGACTTAAGGCGTGAAATATGCTATCTTAGAAGTAAGCCGAGCAGTCCTATAATGTTGAATATTCGCCAATCTAACCCTGATAGTAATATAAATGGCTTACACATAGGATCACGAAACATGGCGGACGAGGTCAATAAAATAGTTAATGATTACCCCCAAGTATTCACTAATAAAATTGGGGAAGCATTAGACTATAAAATCCAGCTATCAGTACATGACGATTCCATAGTTAGAATTAAGCCGTACTATATGAGTCCAATAGCCACCGTTAAGGTTAAGAAAATAATCGACGATTGGCTCGAGCAAGGGGTCATTCAGAGGTCAACATCGCAATACAGCAGCCCTGGTTTTCTCACTAAAGGAGACAGATTAGTAATTAACTACGCTCAACTTAATGAAAAATTAAATAAATGGGATTTTCTGGCTGGTGATTTGAACTCTATTTATCAGCATTTACAAGGGGCCGAATATTACACCGTTATCGACCTAAACAAAGCATTTCTCCAGTGTCCACTTACAGAAGATTCTAGGCATTTAACTGCATTCAGTGTTGGTGGTATGGGCAAATATGAGTTTTTACGACTACCATTTGGTATTCAGATAGGCACAAACGCCTTGTCACAGTACTTAGACCAATTATTTCACGCAATTAAATTTAAGAACCTGATATGTTACTGCGATGATATTATTGTTTACAGTAAGGACGCAACGTCACATCTGAGACACGTCAGAGAAGTAATCAAAATTTTAGCAGATAACAAACTCACTGTAAATATTGATAAAGTGAAATTTTGTTGTAAAGAAATCTGTTTTCTTGGTCACAAAATATCGCAAAACCAAGTTACTATAGATCCAAGCAGGGTAGAAAACCTACTTAAATTTCCAGTTCCCAAAAACATCAGAGGTGTGAAGTCATTCGTCTCTATGTGTTCATATTGGTCGCGGTATATACCGAACCTTGCCGACATATGCCTACCTCTAAACCAGCTTAGGAGGAAACATGTTCGCTTTAAATGGACCGAAGATTGCCAAAAAGCTTTTGATAAGCTTAAAGAGTGTATCACACATCCACCCGTTCTCTCGTTAATAGACTGCAACAAAGAGTTTGTGTTACAGTGCGATGCCAGTAACACAGGAGCCGGAGGTACCTTGCTACAACGTGATGTAAACAATGAGTTGAGACCCGTGGCTTATTATTCCCGTAAATTTACAGACGCAGAGAGGAAGTATACAACATACGAGAAAGAGTGTCTAGCTGTAATTTGCTGTATGGAAAAATGGGCGGAATATTTGAAGATAAGAAAATTTGAATTACACACAGACAACCAAGCATTGAGTTTTGTACTAAATACTAAAAGTAAGCTAGGAAGACTGTCCAGATGGGTAGAGAAACTATTAAGCTTAGACTACAAGGTTGTTCATATTCCCGGAAAAGCTAACCAAGTTGCGGATTGTCTCTCCCGATTATTCCAGGAAGAAGATAATAATTCCCGAACAGTGAATATTTTAGCCGAATATGAGGCAGCAGACGAGCGTTCGACGGAGGCCAAGGTCACTTCAGATAATCACCACAGCAGATCCTTCGAGGGACAGAGACAGAGTGTTCCTGATAACAGGGCGATAACTTCTGAGCTGCGCTTTAACAATATTATATCTGAAATCCCGGTTGCTTTCACTGATCTCATTGAACACCAAGCAAATGATGAAGAATGTCAAAACATCAAGCGTAGTATTTTGGATAATACTAACAATAAGAGTTATTTTTTGAAGAAAAATCTAATCATGTTTAACAATGGGCGCACTATTACTTTTTTATAGAAAGAATATATTTACCTGCTAAATTATTTCCGGTAATATATTTTCCCACATTTAATAATAAATAAATAAATGAATAAATAAATAAATAAATTATTTATTGGTAATATATTTTCAATGTATTTTCACACTTGGCTAAGTACAGGTGGCCATCAAGGAGAATGGCGCACTAAAATGAAAGCTAATGAGTATTTTTACAACCCTAAGCTCAATGAGTACATCAGACAAAGAGTCAAAGCATGCACAGTGTGTATGAGCGCCAAACCTGCGCATCGCAAATACGAAGGTGAACTATTATCACACCCTATTTCACGACCTATGGATACATTATTTACTGATGTTTACGGGCCTATAACTAGATCTAAACGGAGTAACAAATACATTTTGTTAGTGGTGGATTCCTTCACAGGCTTTATTTGGCTATTTCCGATGAGAGAGTGTACCTCGACTGTAATTATAGACAAACTGAAAATAATCTATGGCAACTATTCTGTGCCACGTGTTATATTGACTGATAACGCAAAGTACTACACTTCCAGGATTTTTAAAGCTCATCTATTTAAAAACTACATTACTCACAAGACCATAAGCCCGTACCACGCTGCCACGAATACATCTGAGAGATATATAAAAAACGTTGGGACTCTATTAAGGTGCTATTACGATAAAGAACAAGCTAATTGGGATGAAAATCTGGGAGAAATTCAATTATGCCTAAACAGTGCCAGAAACTCAAGCACGAATTTCACCGCATTCGAACTTATGCACAATTTCCGTCCTAACAGCGCACTTGCCAACATTTGGAATCTACACGACCTCCTCAACGACCAGATGACCGCAGAAGAAAGGCGTGAAAATCTTTACAAGGCTGTAACCAACATCCGGAGAAGCCAGATGCAAAATAGCAACAGGGAGAAATACCGCCATCCAAGGAACAAGCACCCGTTTCGTCTTCAAGACCTAGTATTCATCAAGACCCATTATTTAAGTGATAAAGCAAAGGGGTACTCTAAGAAATTAGCAGGCAGATATCGCGGCATTTACAGGATTTTATTTTTTATCAGTTCAGTAACGGTTTTAGTACAGAATGTCAAAGATGTCACGGATTTGAGAAGAGTACACATAGTTGATTTGAAATTGTATAAACATGAAGTAAAGTAAAAGGTTTGATGTAAGGTTAGTTAATCAGTAGACCGTACTCTTTGTAAATATTTGCGAGTCTATTTGAAAAACTATTTGATGCGTTATAAACCTTGATCATTTTGTAAATAATTTAATATTCCAATAAGAAATAGGTATGAGAAGGGTAGACAATTTTTAAATATAACTAATTCGAACTATAGGCTTATCTAGAGTAATATAATATTGGATTACTATTATTGTATGGGAAAATGGTTCGTCGTTTGTAAATAAGAGTGACTGGCTGTTTGTATGGGGAATACATGAGTGAGTGAAAGTGGAGCTCCAAGTTGAATGTTGAATGAATGTAGTATGCATGATGGATGATTCAGTACACTAACCCACCCACACACAAATTTGAATGAATGATTATTTAGAAACAGCGAACGGATATGCAAAATTATGGTTTAAAAAAATGGGTGTTAGGAAACTAAATTAGAGTAAATTTTCAACTAGAAAAGCAAAGGTTCGAATTAAGTATATTTTGTTATGTAAATATTTTGTATAGAATTTGTATTCAAATGTCTTAGAGATGCTAGCACATAGTTGTCTTATCAAATGTTCGATTACAGGGTCCTGTAGTGGTTGTAGCGATAACTAGCATGGGCAGGGAAACTTGAAACAGATAATTATCTGTATACTTGAGTTTGATTGAAACGTTTATATTCTGAAATTTAAACTGTTTTGAGATGTAAGAAGTTGCAATTTTAGTAGCTTATTTATGAAAGATTGATTGCCCCAATTTTTAGTTTGGCGGAGGGTGTGTGTACTATTCATGGAATAAATATAGTAAATAAAAATTGAAGCAATTTACTGTTTATGCACAAGAAGGAAATAAAGTATTAATTTCTAGCTTAGTTATTAGTGCAGTGTTGACTGATAGGGAATAGCAGAGTATTTTGCCTTATATTGTGGTACCACTGATAATTTAAAAATTAGCCGTTACATAGGTCAGTGGAAGGTCAGCACTGGGCTAAGTTTGTTGAGAACTCGTCGACAAGGTACGAAATTATTTTAATTAATTTTAGATTTAAGTATTATTGAAAATTATGTTTTGTGATTATGTTTTACAGGTCCCATATGTTCTGTCAAAGAAAGATTTTAGTTTTAGTTATTAATGAACGGCTTATAACGTAATAACCAGTTGAGTCCTCATGTGATTTTACTCTAAATTTTGCTTATTTTATCCTTTTGAGAAATATTTAAATAAGTGGCTATATTAATACCTGAATCACTGTAATTATTTGATGTCTTAATGTATTACAAACTAACAATGTTTTACTAATGTTTAATAATGTTTAAAGGGTCAATATTTAAACAGTCATGTGTTATTTTCAGGTTAGACCATGTTTAGAATACATTTTATTTGTATATTGGGTAATGATTCAGACGAGATTCAAGGTGTATTAATTGCATTATGTACTGCCATGGGGAGGTGTTAACTAGTATGAGTAGCAGTAAGAACAGCCCAAGTCTGCCTAACCACTGATTGAATTGGAATTCTGTAAAAGTAAGATCCACCCATTTATTTTGTTTTGGAATAGAATATAGCCAACTGTTATTTAAAGTATTTTATCCATGAAGAGAGAAATTATTTTGTTAAAAGATGTTTTGAATTTGAGTTCAAGTGAATAAATAACAATATCATTAAAATGATTGGGATTTATGCACACTACCTGACTACCACTAAAAGATAATGAATTTAAGATTTGTAGCAAGAAACTATGATTTATTATTAACACCAATTACAAATCTGAAGTGTCATCAAAGAAAAACTTTTTTTTCTTAAGTTTGGTTTTGAGTGCATGTAGGCTACATAAATGACCTCAGCATAAGGTTGTCTCCGACCTAGTTAATAAATTTCCAAACTATTAAAACCCACGGACTATTGGTGTAATGTCTTAGGGAGTATACCATCTAGACCACCATACTACTGACAGAGGGGTTGTTGACTTTTATGATTCCAACAAACATAGAATTTGATAAACGTTGT
Source organism: Macrosteles quadrilineatus (assembly GCF_028750875.1). Taxonomy (NCBI): domain Eukaryota; kingdom Metazoa; phylum Arthropoda; class Insecta; order Hemiptera; family Cicadellidae; genus Macrosteles; species Macrosteles quadrilineatus. The sequence goes on from NW_026542597.1 coordinate 65,738,889, forward strand.
CAACTTTATTGAATAAATAAAAATAACTCATTTCCATTGGTTTTTAATATTTTTGTTTATTCAATTCAATTTAAGATTAGCTTAAATGGCAAAATTCTTTATAGAAGGATCCAAGTACACCAGCTTTTCCTTTTAAAGTACATAACCATTGTTTTGGACTTTTTATTTTTATTTTAATCGTAATAATATTTTCTATGTTCTGTTGTACTTAACAAAAATAAGATTTTCACTAGCTATATTCTATCAACATTTTTATTTTAAGTAAAAAAACTTATAATTAAAAATAATACTTCCGAAATTTTGAATAGCATTTGCTTTACAGCAAATTGTAAAGATAGACTTTTAGGTTTACAATTGTACGCATCTAGCTTATCTTTTTGGTGCAAACCCACATCTAATGTTGGCTTATCTTTTCCAATAATCGATCATACTGGTGAATACGATAGTATTCATACATTCTCAACCTCTTTCAGGAACATGTGTACTCAAAACGCTGCTTACGAAACTGTATATACATTTTTCTAAGGATAATAAAAGCTCATCACAGTCTACATAAGTGTTACACAGGATACCTGCGTTAGTGTAAAAAATATATATCAGTTAAAAGTTTAAAAGTTATGCGCAATGATAACGGGCATTATGATTATATGGAATATATAAAAAATATATCAAAAATAAATTTAGAATGCAGAGTAATTAAACCAGTAGAAGCTTCTTTAGTATAATCTCACTTTCAGGGTAGAGCTGTCACTTCTCTTTAGCTGTAGAAGTATGGTGTTTTCATAAATAACTTTCATTTCTAATGGGTTTATTCACAAGCTGACAACTAAATCGTTTTTAAATGGTGGCTATTACCAATTAGTTAAATTATACTGTTGATAATAATTGTCGATTTAGATGACAATGGACAATGTGTTACACATTTTATTGAAAGATTATATATGGTATGCCCTCAAAGAGTAGAGGTTGTTAGAAAAAACCTATTCGTGATTTAGAAGCAAATCAAATTATTGGCTATCTCACTTGCATTACAGACGACATTGGCCATTTAGTTAAGCCTGATGACACAAAAATATGTAATACTATCTCAAATCACCAAAATTATAAATATCGTGCTGATAAACTATGACTTAAACCCTTTTTACGTGAATAGTGCGCAAACACTCTTTCGACACATGCGAAACATCTTATCTATTTATGCACCTTAGGAACTTTAAGCAAAATAAAATACTTACAAGTATTTTTTGTGAGCTAGAAATTGAAAAAGTTATAACAGGAATTTAAGGGATCAACAATACTTTTCTTTGTATCGTATCTTAAACCTTTACTATAATTTATCTATCGAACATTATTGCGTTCATGTAAAGTCAACTTTACTGGAACAGGCAGAGAATACTCGGGTAGTCCAAAAATGCTTGCTGAGAACCAATCATATTTCAGCATTCATGTCACGTGCCCCAGTGACGATCCAATAGTTACTTCTCATACACGTCGATAGCTTTCTGCACGTTCACTTTGTATTTAAAATACAGCAAATGACCATCACTGCTGTAACGCCTTCATATCACAATCAAAAGGGTTCACGGATTGCTAAGCTAAGTATTTAAATTTTATATAAAAAGTATACATTATTATGGAAATTGTTTATGGGCTATGAGGATAAAAAGTCTAAACTATGTACGTTATGAACGTCGACCACTAATGATGATTTTACCATTTTTTTAAGTAGCTTTAAGAAATAACTTCTCTCTGTACTATGCGTCATAGTATAGTGTTATCTTACGTCACCGAACACAGGTAGTATTTGGTTTGTTGTTACATAATGCATAATACCAGAGTACTCTATACCGATTTTACTAAAGTAAATGCAATATATATTTACCCCAGGCGCCAAATTATGAACCTGTAGTGACAAGGACGGTAAACTAATTTGAGATTCCGCTGCAAATCGATATCCTCGCCTGAGTGAGTGCCTTCCGATAGAATGTAAATTTAATACAGGGTGTATACTAATTCCATAGAAAATGTCGTATTTTATTCCTCTGGTTGATTCAACAACAATAGATCTTAAGCATAGGTCTAAAATGCCTGGTTTTCAATATGTCTGTATCTATGTGTATTTTAGAATTGTCATAACTTTTGTATCCCGTAACTTCAACCTGTGTCAATTATTTGAGGACGAAAATAACCTATATGCACACAAAATATTAGAATTAGAATGAATTTGTGCTAATTAGAATTGGTGGCCATTTAAGATATCCTTTTTAATATATCTAAAAGAATATTTTACAAATGAAGTGTGTTTGTTTAGATCCTAACGACTAACCTAGTAATATTTTTGCTATAGGTTAGTAAGCAATTAAGATATTCCAATTTTTTTGAAATTTACATTGACCGGATAAACTAATTAATTCTGCAAACATTATACAATTCATAAACATGTTCCTACAAAAATCTTATCCATCTTGTTGTTTATGTATCGGTCACTTTTTTAATGGTCGCCATTTTGAATTGGAAGGCTAATAAGTAAAAATGAGTACTCAATCGTTCAGTTAAAATAACCAAACCTAAGAAAGTTGCTCCTTCTGCGTAAATGAGTTATTGAGTTGAATATGTCTTATCTGTCACCATGCATGTAAAAAGATTTTTAAGACAACCATTCATGACTCTCATGACTTCATGACAACAGTTAATCAGGTCTTTACACTTATTTGTAAGCAACTAATTTAAATACGCGTTAATGATATTATTATATTTGTTTTAATTGTGCTTCCGGAACTACAAGAATCACTCCAGCAGTTCCCTACAGGTGACTAAGAGGATATTTAAATGCAATTTAGTGGTTTGAATAAGATTTTTTAAGGAAGAGAGATATGCAGTTAAAATTGTATTGAATGGAATTAGCATGGTTCAATTTTTGTACATCTTTAAAATTTGAGGCTGTGTCCAGTTTCCAAGTTCCGACGCCTAGTTTAAAAGTAGTTAAACGTGTTTTTTCCGGATCTAGGAACTTCATATATTTATTGTTTTCTTATATTTGTAAAAAGGTGTGAAAATATTCAATTCTTTCAAAAATGTTATCTAATGATGTGTCTAAAAAGTACTACATAAATAAGTTTCAAAAAATTTACAATACATCCATCACGTATACATGACATTTGTAGCTAAGAATAGATACATAACATTTAAATATCTTAAGACATCAGTAATTAATATGAGCTAAATGCTAAATCTAAAATAAATTTGTGTGACGTTATGTTAAATGATTCCAGTCAGAACAAGCAAAAACTAATATAATGAAATTGTTATGATTATTTGTTATTCTTTACTGCATGACTAAGACTCAATTTAACTTGATAATTGTTCAGCCATGCCTCCGTCGTAAAAAGTTTGTCCGAAGTTAGGTTGTATCTGCTCAACCAAGTTTGTTCCCCACGAAAAGTATTATTTATTCGATTCAACTAATCTTTATTACTAAGTTACCATAACACATAATTGCATTTTTATTAATTTTTATTCATGTATATTTATATCCAAAGGAGTTGAAGGTTAAAGATTTGTTTGGTATTGTAAAGTTTAACCAGAATTCAAATTTACTTTATTTGAATTTAGGTCTTTGACATTTAAAGTTTCTTTGTGTTGAAAAATATTATATTTAGAGTCCAGAGTAGGCTACTTTTTTACACACAAAATAAATAAATTATACTTCTAAGGAATTTTGAAGAGAGTTACAAAATAATTAAACTGTTCTGACAACCAATGTGATTATATATTTTCTTTATTCTGAAACGTCTTTCTACGTTATAAGTTTACACCCTACATTGTCCAATTAATTGCCTTATTTTATCTTGTTGTATATTATCCTTAACATAATTTATTACAATTCATACTGTAAAAACAGCAGTACTAACTTAACAAATCCATGCCAAATATTCTCCGAGCACTTTAAATGAAGTGCTAATTGTTTTGCAAGTCGGCTTACATTATCTTGTTCTTGGCACAAAACCAGCTTAACATTCCTCTTAATTATTGTTTAGGCTATTATTTCAATGTAATTAACAATCATGGAAATTACACTTATTCTTTGTCATTAGTTGTCCCAGATTTATCTATTTCAGTAAAACATGCTATTTTGCCACAAACTCAACAATTGTATCTTTTGATTAAAAGTTAATTTGCTAGTGGTAGCATAACCAAGATAACTAATAGACTTGGAAAGATCAAGTGATATTATAAGAAAAGTATATTTGACAATAATTAAGCATGGGTTGAATAATATTTTTAAAAAGGTAGCACTTTACAATTATATACAATTTTAGTACTTACTATAGTGCATGGTAACCATGTATGATACTACAGAAGGCCCGCGGACGATGAGTGTCACTTCTGGTGCTGCCCAAGGTTCCATACTCGGCCCGGACCTCTGGAACGTTGCCTACGACAGCCTCCTTAGGTCTGAAATGCCTGAAGAAACCGTTTTAGTTGGGTACGCAGATGAAATTGCAGCTTTAATAGCTGCTCGTAGTGTTGAGCTGGCCCAGCTAAAATTAAACCGAGTCATGCGAACTATAAACGCATGGATGGCAGATCACGGTCTCTCACTCGCGCTGAACAAAACTGAGATCGTGATTCTGACCAAAAAGCGGATTAACACCATTGTGCCGTTGAGGGTGGGGGACGTCGAAGTCCAGTCCGTTCGTGCCGCCAAGTATCTTGGTGTCATGGTGGACTCTAAGCTTAGCTGGCGGGACCAGATATTACGAACGGCGGACAAGGCCGCTAAGGTGATCTCTTCTCTTAGCCGGTTAATGGCCAATGTCGGAGGTCCTCGTTCCAGTCGCAGAAGGCTGTTGATGTCTACAGTTCAGTCTGTGCTCCTGTATGGTGCGGAGGTGTCGGCGGACGCGCTCAATAAGGAGGTGTATAGGATGCGGCTTGCCAGAGTGCAGCGTCAGGCAGCACTCAGGGTAGCATCCGCCTACCGAACAGTGTCTGAACCTGCCATCTTGGTGGTTGCTGGAGTAATCCCCGTCAAACTTTTGGCGGCGGAGAGGAAAGCGATTTATCAGCGGCGTGGAGAGGACCATGCAAAAATGGAGGAGCGCAACCGCACCTACCAGCTCTGGCAGGAGAGCTGGGAACAGGAGTCGTGGGGACGCTGGACCAGGAGACTGATTCAGCAAGTCCAACCATGGGTTGACCGACGGTATGGTGAGGTGGACTATTACCTTACCCAGTTTCTGACAGGTCACGGGTTTTTTTGGTCGTACCTTACCTGTTCAGGATGGGCAAAGCCGTGTCACCCGATTGCATCTACTGCCCAGGAACTCCCGACGACGCGGAGCACACCTTCTTCCGCTGCCAGCGTTGGGAAGGTTCCCGCCTGGAGGCTGAACAACATGTAGGGCAGTTGTTGGTGGACACGTTCATTCCGATGATGACGGAGGGTGAGGACAATTGGACATGTATGTCACATTTCGTCCAGGATATTCTCCGCACAAAGAAGCTAGAGCTTGACCGAGATGCGGTCTAGGTCATAAAGAAATTGAATGCCAGAAACGGCGCGAGCCCTGAGGGCTTAGGTCACACGTTGACCTGACCTGAAGTAATGTGACAAACAATCCCAGGTCTGTGTCCAACAGAGTAGAGGGGGTTTTTTAGTGAGTAGTCTGACAAGCTCGGGAGTCTCACACTACAGGCTGGCTACCTGTGTGCGTAAAAGCATTTTTACCTCCTCTCCCTAAAAAAATATAAAAAAAATATAAAAAAATAGTGCATGGTAACCAATATGACGCCAGTTTGACTCAGAGAAAAATTTAGAATCAAGTAGTTTAGACCAAGTAGAAAAGCTTTTTGGTGGTTCGAAACTGGACCCAGCTGTCTTTGGTCATAGAGCACTCAATCCTACACTCTTTTTTCACTCACATTTAGGGTGAAATAGACAAATAAGTTGCTTAGCTACATTGCAAAACAGGAAAATTAGTTGATACGATGAGTTGATAAGGTACTAAAAGCTTTTAAAATAAACCATTTCTATACAAAATCTTTATTTTTATTGTAAGCTATAGTAATTTAACAAGTATAAGAGCTCTTAATTTTTATCAAATCTTGTAGTGTTTCTATGTATTTTAATTCATTGAATAATGTATAAATTTACCCTCACAAGGTCAAAACAATGTACAGGATTTAATAAAAAATTTTTTTAGCACCGGTCAAGGAATAAACAGAGAAGGGTATATTTTCAGTAAGATCATTACTTTTAAAAGGTATGGTATTTTACATGTGTTTTTACACACAAACAAAAATGTAAAACACGCAGGTATCAATCATTTTCGTCTCACAGGCTGCTAACTTGGATCTCTTACAAAACTAACTCATCTGACTGTGTGAAAAATGTGTTATATTGGCATTCAACATTGAAAATTAATAAAACAACGGGTAAAATAGCAGGGTCAGGCACTGTATGTGAATTGATGGGCTAGCTGGTCTAGTGGTAGAGCGCGGGGCTTCGGAGCCCGAGGTTGTGCGTTCAAATCCTGTCAATCTCCTATCCTATCATGTGCCATCATTATCCATGTGATAATGCCACTACACTCTATGACTAGCCTGAAGTAATGCGTAAAACAGTCCCGTGATAGCACCTAGCGCCCTATGATATAAACACTTAATCTCTAAAAGGTGTGGGATGAAAAAAACGTGAATATTCTACAAACCATTAAATATTTGAGGTTCTTAGACCATAATACTCCTTAACTCCTGCAAAACGGGTTTATTAAAACAATTAGAATATCTAATCAGATATTAACTAGCAAACTGAGCTGTTAACCCAAACACGAAGAACATGGCTTCTGCAAAGCACTGTAGCCTATATTATAAAACACTTCAACATGAAAGGCAGACAAGATCATTTATGCAGCAGTTGTAAGCAATGTAACAGTGGCCAGACTAACACAACACTGGACGAATGTTTAACTGACCCATGTAAATATGGCCTCTCCCTAACTTCTGTTGTATAATGTGTTTGCAATGCTTCAACAGTGGAAATAGCTAAATCTGCTGGTTTTTCAAGAAAATATGTTTTGTTAGTGATAGAGTTATAAAATGCTTAGTGATGATTGGTGTAGATAAAGAGGAAAAGGTATAAGCTATTACTAATAAGGTTGTTTCACTTTTGTATAAATACGGGTGAAGGGATTTGCCACTAATCACCCTCATACTCTCAACAAAACTTAACTCTCATATATTACTATTTTTCTAGTACAGGGCTTTATCCAGAGACATTCTTCTAAAGGAAATTTTAAAAATCGTTAATTCACTCACAAAGAACATAAGAATAAATCACAATAATCAAAACTTTAACTTTAATATGCCAACGTGTTAAGGAAGTCAATGAATCAAGTTCTTTGACATTTGTACTAATCAAATTTTATTATTCTAAGTGAATAAGCATTTAATATAGTGTGTAAGGTACAACACTTTTCTGCTAAAAATATAAAAATTGCTACAATAAACAATTTTTTTACAGATTTATTGTTTTAAAGCCTGCATATGTAACGAAGCTGTGATTGAAACCAGATTTGATGTATGTGTAAGATCAAATAAAATAGTTTGGATTTCGGTGGGTTTTTGTCATTTCCCATTATTTCCACGGATTCTGAGTAAATTCGTATTTAATTAGAATAGTAAAATAATACTTAGTATTATAATAAAATAAATTTTGAATGACAATACAATGTTTTAAAAGTACTTTAACCCCAATACACAACACAAATACAGAAATTCAAATTTAAAGAAGTAATAAGTGACAATTCATTTAATTTGCCAAATAATCCAAATACAATCAGCGTTAGCCACGTTAAAATAAGCTAAAATACACAACTTCTTAGGTAGTAACGTTTGTAAAACTATTGACAGGTTTTGACTCCCAGCCAAAACAGTTATTAACTTTGGCTAAAAGTGGATACTAGTGGATGAAAATGAACAATACTGTGTCATAATCACTACCATGCAAACTTTCCTCAAACACTTTCCAAAACATGTTTTAGCTTTTTTTAAGCTGATCTTTAAAATGTTTACTGGAGAATTTTGTAACTGAAGGTTAAACAAGAACAAATGGGTAAAACTAACGAGGCTCTAAGGGGATGTGGAAACACTTAATCAACCGGGGTAGAAAATACAGAGACCTTTGTAAAACACGATCCTGCACTGATGATGCCCAACACGCAACACTAGGCGTAATTTTAATAAACGTATCTTGTTTTTACTTGACAGATTACTGCTTATTTAAAAGTTAGGTCCCTTGAGAGCATTTTATCAGAAAGTCATTGGGCTTGTTTGTTACTGAATAAAAATTAAGGTAATTGAATGGCCTAACTATATTTAAAAGCTAAGTGTAAGTGAGAAAAGGATTTAAATAGGTAAGATGGCTGTTGTGGATCTACCTTATCAGCTGAACTCAAAACCAAGGATAAAAATAAAAGCCAAACGTTCAACGTCATCTGCAAGGCACGTGGAAAAGCTAATATACGCGTTATAAATAAGCAGTTTTTAAATACATCAATCTGATGGTTTCGGTAAGCTAGGGGTAAAGTGTTGTGATGATAAGCTGGACAATACAGGTTCAAATCTGACGGAATGCTATCAGTTAAGATAGTATGATGATATGATTACGAGTAAGCCAGGCAAGCAACGATTTATTACTATTCGATCGCCCCACAGATTAGTTGTTCCCCATAGTGACAGGTAGTTTTTGTTGAAAGAAAAACGTTTGTTGTAATCAACAAATAAGCACAATCAAGCTCAACATTTTGTTTTTAGGCATTTAGATTTAATGTGATGCTTCAAAATGTCTTTTTGGGTCGGCAATTTTATACTTAAGAACATTTTAACTTTACAACTATAAAATTGGGTCTACGTGTATATGATTTTATTCGTCATGCACATTTTTATAAGAAATCTAAATTATATTGAGCAGAAACCTAAGATTAAAACAGATGGAATCTGAAGTAAAATTTCAAATTTCACATCAGCTTGGTATACATAAAGATATAAGTATCACTTTAGTCCACTTTCTGCAATGAATAAAATTGGATACGCCTGGTGAATAAGCATTTTGTACGCGGGACTGAAATACATAAATACCCACGCCTTCCTTGCATTATGTAGGTAAATATGATAAAAAGGAAAATCAACATACTTTACTAATCTAGATACATATTATTTTTCAATCTTGTTCGTACGCAACACAAAGATGAGAGTATTAGAGGGAATAAAATCACAATTTTTTACATAAGTTATTTTAAGGATCAACGTGTTTAAAGAGTCAGACAAATCTGCAGCCAAAATAAACGGTGCCATTTGTAGACATGTGTACCTTGACAACTTTAAAATTTTGTTTTAAGAATCAACATATTTAAAGAGCCAGACCAATCTACAGCACAAATAAACGGTGCCATTTGTAGACGTGTTTACCTTAACAACTTTGATCTTAGCCAACCACGTTCAGTACATTCGAGAGCCAAACCATGGCCAACCATTGCGCATTTTTTTCAATTTCAGAACCCAAAATAGAGAATGCCTGGTCAGATTTAAGCGACACCTTACTTACAGTAATTATACGCTAACTAATCTTCCATACCTACCCAAACGTATTAGCTTTGTGAAAAAGTGAAATAAGTTGGGAATACCCCTCTTTGCATCCATCTAGTTAAGCCATCTAGTTAAGGCATCTAGTTAAGCCATCTAGTTAAGCCATCTAGTTAAGCCATCTAGTTAAGCCATCTAGTTAAGCCATCTAGTTAAGCCATCTAGTTAAGCTGTCTAGCTAATCCATCTAGTTAAGCCATCTAGTTAAGCTGTCTAGTTAAGCCATCTAGTTAAGCTGTCTAGTTAAGCCATCTAGTTAAGCCATCTAGTTAAGCTGTCTTGTTAAGCCGTGGTGTGTGAAACGGCTAGTTAGAATATAGAAAACAAGTTACTAGTGGTGTATTTTTAGCCTCGGTGCCCCCAGATTGCAGCTGTAAAAGCAACTGACCTTTACACCTCTGATCAATACCTCCTCGCTCCACAAACTGTCTGACTCGACAGCAACCTATAGGAGGAACGGGCATTTATATAGCAATCTGTTCAAATCATAAAGTCATTTTGTTGACTACCCTGTTCTAATAATAGCTACTAAAATGACTTTGGCAAAAGTTGGTGCAGTAATATAATCCGTATAGACTTCAAGCGAATTTCTCATAGAAGGGGGGAGCTACTACAGCAGGTCTCATGGAAAGACTTAGCCCCGGGAACGATTTAATTATCAGTTTTGATGTACCTGGGGACCAGAAACACAATGCGCTCCATTCAAATACATTAAAAATTCATATAACTGCGCATATTCTTTCCAAATTATTTTGTATAACTAAAAAAGAACTTTGTCGGTTATATTGAACTGTTGTACGAGAGATAATAGTTACTACCCAACATAATACTTACTAGGTACTAAGTAGGTCTTGGGACATACTACTCATTTGGACCTACGTTAATAAATCCCCCTTATCCAGAAAAGAAAAAATCACTATTTTTAGAATAAATTTAGAATAAAAGTATCAAAAATATTTTTTGGACGATTATTATAAGTTTGGTAGCTGAGTTGGAAGTTGTCCATTTAAAACGTTAACGTGTGTCTTTTAGTAAAATGTCTTCTTATCAAGATTTCTATTTTATTTTCAAAAACTTTACTTGTGTCCCAAAAATGCATTTCATATTTCCTGGATTTTCTAAGACAATTACATTTAAATATTCAAGAACCCTAACATTTTTACTTAAATATATTTTTATCGGTAAAATTTAGCAGAAACTGTAATCTAAACTGTAATTTAATTACATAAACTTAAGTAGGTAAACAGAGCATGCCAGATATTCAGGATATAAGTTTTAATTGATTTCTGCTTTGGTGGAAGTTGTGTGGTGTATATTTCAATAACAAACAACGTTAGTTAAATTACTTTTCATATCTCTTGGACTGTTAGAGGACTGTTTAGTGTTTACTGTCCTAACAAAAACAGACGAACTTTTAATTATTCTACCGCTCGGGATATTCTGAAAATATTATCATCGTACTATTTTGTATCATTGCATGATACTCATTACCAGAATAATATTAGCCTACAATATGTGATTTTATGTACGCTTTATACTATAGCATCCAATTTAACATATATAAAGTCTTATAACGTCACAGACCCTGGAACTTTAACCAGCCATTGTAGACTGAGTAATCCTCAGCAAACGTATTTCTCAGCTATCCTGCACTTTTAATATTTTTTCCAGTGTGAGAAAAGTGTGTCGCTTCAACCTTATATCAATCTAATGTTTATTATTTTTGGGAAATAACTCTTTCAGCACTAATAAGCTCGAAACAGTTTTGAAAATCTAAGGAACATTGTGGTAACTTTAAGTAACCTATTCATTTACTTTACATTATGACTGCTTTCTACAATTTTATGTTGCGCATTTATAAGCTACAATCATTGAAGGCTTATGTTCAGATTAAACAAGTCTAAAATGAGTTAGTTGCATAAAAATAAATTTTCTGTGTAATATTCACTTAGTACATCATTTTAACCAAGAAGTAAAAAAGAGGATTTAATTTCAAAAACTTTTAGAGCTATAATTTAGAGTAGATGTAAATTATATTGAAGTTTTCAACTGAAGTTAGCTGTGAGTGAGCTTGTAAGCTATGTTTTGTCAGACACAATTTTCATTTCGAGTTGCCCAGCTCGGCTTTACGTAAGGGGTTTGTCCAGGCTTGTTATGTTGTTTACGACCCTTCCAAAGTTACAAGCCCAACTTTACATCTCCAATTTGGCAGCCAGTTTATTTTTATTGAAGAAATCCACACTTTCACTTTGCTCAATTTCACAACTGAAAACTTGACCTCTCGTCAGTATTATATTTTTAATTTAATAATTAAAAGTTGATAAATAGATTGGTGTTTGCAGTGTTGAGTTTTCATTTAATGCTCTTAAGGCTGCGCTTTACCTCAGCTCGGAAATCTCAGCTCGGGCTTCAGTAGCTATGTTTCACCATTGGACAGCGCTGCGAGAAGCGCTTGCACACGTTTCCAAGATTACTGTTTTAGAATTAACAAATAATGATATCTACGCACTTTAAACGGCTTATAGTAGTACAAAGGCCAATCTATAGTTCTGCGTTTTTCAAATGTTCAAAAAACCTTTTTTAAATAAGTTAAGGCTAGTTGAAAAGACCCTTTTTTCTTGTACTACAACTCAAGTTTATAAGGTGTGTATTTAAAATAGTTTAAATATAGAAACAAAGAACTATAGAAAATTTCATCCTCTTTAATATGAGACCTTAACTTTGATTCTACATTCAATTTAGTAGGTGAAAACAGAAATCTTGCAAACCCTTGCATTCGGTGGCGCGTCAGGGGTAAAGCGCGCCTTTAAGCCAAAAATGTGTTTTTAGTTTCATAATACAATAATTAGTAAGATATAATACAATTTTTTAATCCTAAAGATATTACAATTCATACATGAACGAATGTAAATAAATGTAAATTTATAAAAAAACCTCTACCTCGCGATTCAGTTTTGTTTTTCCCTTTAGTAAAGCAAATGTAGGTAACTACTCTAAGTCACTATGTGTACTCGATTACAAAATCATCCATGAAGAAAAAGCATTTTATATTTTATAAAAGATATAAAGTTATGTTTTGTCTTGTAATTTTAATACAAACCCATTTTTTGCTTATATGCCTACTTATCAGCTCTATGTCTCAAACCCACAAGTTAAATCAGCTGATATGACGTCAGCTGCTGTTACCCTGAGATCCGATAATCTCGTCGTCTCTTCACAAACCCTCGTGACTAATTGTATTATTACTCAGCCTATAATACAAGCTCTAGATTTAGAAACAGCTGTTCACAAAATATTATGCTGAAACAATAAGGAATTATTCAAATTGAGATCCCTATCAATACACACATTCTGTCAATTCAACGGGTCTGCGAACTAATCAAGTTTTGCACAGATTAAAAACAGCCAGTATCAATATACTGTCAACAATGGAATTATACAATTTGTAGATCCTTCAGTGTACGATGAAAGAGTAATCTAGTAAAATAAAACAAAAATATTATGTTCCTAGGAAGCTAAATTGCTTTGAACTAAATTCAAGTTACAATTTTAAACCTTACAATGAGAAAAAAAATACATGAGCGTATTTTATAATATACTGTGAGATATTTTGTCTACTCTTAGTGTGTGTTTCAGGAGTTATTTTTAAATTTGTTAAATGATATCTTAAGCTTATAATTATGAAAGTTGCTTATAATAGGCTGCTGATATAAACAGTGATTGCATATTTTTTTTAGAAAACATTGACACACAATACCTTTAAAAATTGGAATAACATGAAATATAATGTTGCATTTTAAAACATTATAAGTCCGCATTTATAGTTTTATCTCAAATCTGATTTTTACTCATGACTGGTTCCGCAATTCCTATTATATTATTTCAATATTGATATGGAAATGTTTCCGTATGAATTGAAATAATAACTTTATCAATAATTCAATACTCTTTGGATATGTATTTAGGGTGAACAAAATACGTTATTGGTTAAACTCCATACTTATTCCCAAAGTAATCCTTAAATCTACGTTTAAAAATTTTTGAATAACGACTAATATCATACAGAACCTAATGGCAGAGTACGTTGTGGATTAATGGGTAACAATCAGTTGATGTCCGGTACACTTGCTGCTGAATAATTGTCACAAATTACAGTGGATCGTTTGTTCATTTGGACAAATGTGAAATCGTAATCCAAAGCAAAAACAAGGTCCAAACGTGTTAATTCGATTAAAAGGTTTTTAATGTAATGATAACAATGATAAGTAAGTTTGTTCAGTGATTAAAAAATGATTGCCTAGTTATTATTATGGAGACGTAGTGGTTTTTAGTGGCATGCAAGTAAAAGTACATTCAAAAGTAAGTCCCCGGACTTAACTTAAATACATTCTAAGGTGTGCGACGAATTTGAGTCTTTCCTAAACACATGCTGTGCATTTAAATGGGGTAATATTGAGCACCTGTAAATGGTATAAAAAAAAACTTTATTAGCTATTCTTTAAATTAAACTTACCCCATATCTACATAGTCGTAAGATTTTAAATTAAAAACCTATAAAACGGGATTATTGTTTTTTAACACCCTGTATATCTGTAATTCATAATACATTTGTTTATGAACTCGGAAATTTTCCAAATAAAATAATGAAGAATTGTTAATAACGTCTAGTGAGTGTAACGTGGCGAAAGAATGGCTTCATATTAGTGTTGACGGAAGTACTGAACATGCTTCTTGAGGCGTTCTTTTGTTGAACATCTTACCATTATTTTTTACTGCCTTTTCCAGAGATTCATTGAACTGCTTTGTTTGAAATAGTATTTCTTGAACTAAAATTTTTTTACAAAATTATTAGATTTAGAGATTGATGTTACAAAATAAAATGAAGCTGTGCTTACAAATATTTATATGTAAACTAGTCAAAGAGTGTTTCATAACAGTTTTCGGAAAACATCAAAAAAATTACGAAATTAAAATTAAAATTAAAATTTAAAAAAATAAATTAGGCTATCTTATCGTCGTTTAAGACTAATTAAATAACAAACTATTAAATGAACCAAAATTTTATTTCTGAAATCCTTATTACCGTACCTGATTATTTTGAAAATAGAATAATATAAAACTACATCTTTTAAAAACGATATTTATATTGGGATAAGTATTTTTTCACGTAACATAAAGATACACGTTTCTTATGATTTAATATCAAATAAATAACAAAAGTATGTTCATGTTTTTAAGAGACAACAAAATGTTTCAATCCTGTCAAAACCTAGTTTCCATTTAACTTTTGAGTTTAATCTTTGCAATTCAGTTATTAACTAGAATACGTCTCTACTCGAAAAAAAATAGTTAACTAATTTTAAGTTGGATTTTTAAATAACATTGAACCTAGACCACCTAATTACATCGTATTGTAATGAAACACTTAAATACAAAACCAAACAATAAATAACGGTTATAACAGGTTCCAAAATTTAATATTTAATGCATTAGGCCTGTAGATGCTCATTTAGGATTTATAAATACAACAAACAGCAATTCTATAAAGTTTGCAAAATAGCTGAGCGTTTTAGAGAATTGCAAAGTGAATTGCTCCCTGGCATGCGGGACAATACAATTAAAGAAACAACTTCTCTTTAATTACTCTTGCTCTGGGTGAGGACATTTAAACGAAGTCTGGTTCTTCGCACTTTATACTCTCAGACATTTACATAGTCGTCGTGTCGGTTTTATAATATTATAATGTAAACAATCAATGTTAAATAGAAATTTAAAACAAGACTATCATTTGAATGTTATTAAAACATTTGACAATCTATTGTATATTATAATGTAAAATTTTCAAAGTGTATATGATAAAATGGCAACACTCTACGAGAGCAATACAGGATTTAATTTAGAGTTTATTTAATAATTTATGTGTTACAGAAAATACATTTCTTTTTTTAATTATTAATTTTTAAGTGGTGTGATGATCCATTTTAGTGATTAAACTATGTATTTTTTAGGTTTTTAACAATGTATAAACACTAAATCAACTCAAACAGTTCTAAGATTGATAGTATTAAACTTTAACTCTATTTTATGCTATTTAATGAACATAAGTCAGAAACTTGATTTGATATTAAACGAATGCACTATTTTTACTCGGGGACCACTCTGCTTATAGGTGATGGCTATCCAATTCCAAGAGTAATTTTATTTCGAACAAGATAAGATGGCTGATGTAATTTTGTAATGTCTGATACTGAAGCTATTATCTGGAATGACAAATAGGATTTCACTGAGTAACATTGTTACGAAAACCGATACAAGAACAGCTTAGTTACAGTGGAGAACATAACCTAGTAAGGGTTGAAGAGCATTTGTTGGAACTTGGTCACAGTGAGATTAAGATACTTTGTAGTTTACAAGCTATCACTTTTATTAGCTAGTTTTCTGGCTATTATCATGATAATAATCCGCATTAACAACAAGTTAAAGTATAAATTTACGGAAAGTAAATAAAAGAAACGTCTTATAACACTTAAAACATATATTTACGCTTATACAGTTACTCACAAGACGGTAAATATACAAAAAATATGGTCGAAGTGGTGATCGATTTCGATTGAAATGTCCAGTATAAGCGTAAATATATGTTATAAGTGTTATAAGACGTTTCTTTTATTTACTTTCCGTAAATTTAATAGCACGTACAATGCTGATCAAGAAGTCATTTAAAGTATAAATTTCAAAGGAAAATGTGCAGTCTCCATGAATAAAATATGTAAAATTGAAATGTCATAGCTTATTTACAAGACGTTTATAACTAAAGAGTCAAGAGTAATGGTTAGATTTTATACGTATTTGTAAATTATTTTATACTCTCAATTTTTCATTTACTTATATATTATATGAGAACAATAATTATGATACCCATACAATCCATCAATCACTAAAAATTTAATATTTTATTTCCCATTTTTATCACATGTACAATACACCATTTAACTAGGATTTGCATTTAACCTAGTAGGTCTACATCTTCGTTAGTTTATTTTGCCTAAATAACCCTTTCATGCTTTTGATTCTAACGAGTAATAAGTTTAGATAAATCATAACATTTTATTGTTTTTCCAAAATTGGTAGTACTGGCATAATTTTTCATATGCTTCCATACTCCTTTGATTGGCCCAAACGAGTCAAAAAGACGGTTAAGCTTCCGCATTTATTTTATTCATAAAGTCTAATGTACCTAAATTAGCACTTACTTTCCCATGTTTATTAGTTGATTATTAACTGTATTGCATTCTGAAAAATCGTATTCTGGTTGAGTATAGCTCAGGTTTATCTTCATATTTCTGAAACCTCATTACCCAAGTTTATAGCGAGGGCAGAAATAGTGGAGCGATAAAAGCAGACTAATGGATTGGAACCTTGGAAATAAGAAGACCTTCACTCTATAATTGTGAACTATAATCAGAGAGTTTTACACTTATTTAAATATAAAAGTAATTAAAATTCACTTAGTATAAATCGGATAAGCAAATTAAGCTATGTGGTTTTAGTTATTAATTAATGATTATTTATTGGTTATTAATTATTATAGTAATTTGAAATTCAAATAGTGTATTGAATTAAACGGTTCATCCATTGTTTATTTCATCAACTATTTAATATATTATATTAAGTTACCATACAATCTATGACTCTAAACATTTTACCCTTTTTATACCGATATAGCTTATTATTAATACGTATTGCGAATTGATAATTTACTATACAAATTGCAAAACTAATTAAATGATAATTCACACAGATAAATGAAAATATTTTAATGACAGTTAAAGCACACAAGCAATGCAAAAGATATTCATCCACGTTTAACTAAAACTTTAGCTTGACGAAGGTATTTGATATCCCAAGCAAGTACAACTGCATTGTTTTCATAACCTTTAAAAATAATCATTAAGGTTTTCTACATGAAGGATTAGAAAGTATAATTACATTTTATGACAAGGCATTTGGGAATGGCATTTGAAATCCACTTTCACGAGAGCGGATCCTAGCGGCGCCAGTTGATTGATAACTCCATTAATCTGGATCTGGCTTTCTAAGAGCAGCGGTTTGTATTGGATTTGACTTCTAAGGAAATGGTCAGAATATTTTCTCTTTGAACTATATCCTTTAATCCTTTATAGGATTATAAAAAATAGTTGTACTAAAACGCTATTTCAATCTGGACAAACTTAATTAGTAGAAATTTATTTTAGGCTTTTTTCCCCGATTAACTAAGGTCTGATTGAACTATTTATTTTAAATGAAATATGACGTATTACTATCATTAAAAGGGTCTCCTACATTTCTGCGAGCTGCATATTTCTAGAGATTTTGGCTTAAATAAACAATACCGGTACATTAGCAAATATTTCAACTACGTTGTAATACAAAGTAATTGACGTATTCAGCGTTCAGTGTATCGGCGTTTCTATCAACGAAGTTGTGAAGGAGTTTGGAGGAGTTTGGAGTTGATGGTGTACATTTAGACATATAATACTGTACCGGCCTCAAAGGCAAAAAAAGTATTAAACTATGTTACTTTGATTATATTATAATATCTCTCATAGTATCCATCGTGTTTTGATTTAGTGTGTTTGAACGATTTTTACTTTTTAATTTATGATACTATATAGACGTTTATTTAGAGTAGACAAATTCTTAAAGGTTATAAACTGTGGGTGTTGCACTGTAGTCCTTTATAACTGACTAAATCCACACAAAGCATACAGACAGAGTACTATGTGGATTAATGTGTAATAATCATTATAATGTTAAGGATTAACCCATTTTAAAATAATTAGTTATTTGATTCAAACTTTACTAAACTAACACCTTTTATTTCACTTGATATTTTCTTAAACTTAAAGAAATACAATTTTAGAAAAGGTTTAACTATGAGAAATGTATTTAAGACTTAAAAGTATTGACATTCTAGTAAGTAGCAATTATATTTCAAATTTACTCTGAAAAAATAAATTTAGCTTTCTTTGAGGAAATTAAGCAAATTGTAAATAAGGAAATATCTACAGTCTGCACTTTTGTATGGTACCATAATATGTTAGTAGATATGCTACGTAAAATGATACAAAATATTTATGAATATCTAGAAAACTCAAACAGTATTCGTTGTTTCAATTACAAGCAATAGTGGGATGTGTTAAGTATAAACAAACGCACAATATGTAGACTATCTAGACCAAGTCGTCACCTGAAAATAGTTTATGGAAGATGATTCAACAACATGTGGGTTAGTTTATAACTTAATCTTCTCGAGACACAAATGAGCTCAAGTTTACTACAACACCAACAACAAAGGAACGTCTTGCAGCAATAGATTCTCATAACTTCCTTCTCCTTCTCCCAGGAATGCTCATACTGCGATCTCATTCCTCCTGAACCTTCCATTTGTTACTTCCGAGCAACAGCATGAAGAATATTTGTTTTACTTATGTGAACCATGGGAATGATTTAGTTCTAATAACTGTTTGAAACGAAATCATCCATTAAAAATTACTTATGGTTTTGTCTAATTGTATATTTTTCCCAAATGCTGAAAACATGTGTAATGCGAGCTTTTAAATAATGATATTTAATGTCAATAATAACGGATTGTATAACAACTTTTTTTCACAACGGTCTGAAACATTTCATACTTATATTAGTATTAGTTTTAGTAGACATGTGTTGTAAATGGCTGAGTTTTAAACAGCCTTAATATAACCTATAATATTCCGAACTAACTGCTCTTTTAAATTTAACTCTTAAATATAAAATATTGACACTCTACTTTCTATGACATTTATACCCATCAAATATTGACATTTTACACAAAAATAATTAATTGTACTTTTATTTATAAGGAATGCTAATTATTCAGTGTAATCAATGTGGTTACAAGCCCCAAACACACCATTCTAAAATTCAGTTAAAACATTTCGCAAACATTACTAACTTAACTACATAACTTTTCACTTACTAAACTTAACAAGTTTTGTTGAATCAAGCGATAACACATCCTAAACCACTTTTTTACTTACGATCATAGTATTTTTTCTTTTTACTTTGATTAATTTGAATTTGTTTGAAAACGGGCTAAAAACCTTTACTATATATATAAACTATTTAGTATTGAAATGTCAAAAACCATTTGACAATTGCAGAGATAAGACTGATAAGCATCTAATAAAAGACAGTTATTACTTGCACATTAAAAAAATATTTAGTATTTTTTATATTGTGGTATTTCTTTTGCATAACTGGCTTTTAGTTACTATTTTTTGGACAAAATTACAAGTCAGCACATAGAGTCTATGATAGAGACTTTAAGTAAGTTGACTTGTTACATTTGGCTTTATTTTGGTGCCTTATTGTAACATTATTTAAATGTACTTTTTATGGTAACATGTTGAAATAAAGTATTTTTTTACCAAAAATAATTTATTTTAATCGTTTACATCACTTAACCCATTCTTCCACTAGGAAACAATTTTTTATGATGGATAAAGGAGGTAAGTAATAGAAAAGTTAAAATTTTAATAGTAAGGAACATTTCAATTTTTATTAAGTATTGTGCAAAATATTTTACTTCTCGGCCCTTCCTAATAATAGCGTTTTAAGAATGAAAAAAATTTAAAAAATTGAAAAGTTATAACCTGCAAACTTTAAGTCCATTTATCTCAAAAGTAACAAAATGTTACTTACCCCCTTCATCCACTCACTCCTTCAATTATAAATTAATTAATTATAATACATAGCTTCCATGAAAATCTTGTAGACAGACTTTTTGGATTCACCCTTAGACGAATAAAACTAAATAGTTTCAACTCCTGCACTAAAGGTATTAGATAATCAACACACAAAAGAGGGATAATTAATTGTATCCACTAAGGCTACAATGCAGAGTCGTGAACACACACTTCACTTAAATAAAGATCCTTTTTTAACTAAGTTTACTTAGTGTCAGATAAATATTTTTTTTGTTTTACTATTTTGTTATACTTGTGAACATTTTTTATAATTTTTTTTATCGTTCAACCATGACTAATACCACACAGAAACTAATGACAGGGTACGTTGAGTATTGTTGAGTAACAATCAGCCGATGTCCGGTACACTCGCTGCAGCTTGCTGAATAATTGTTTTGGTTTACAGTTCATGTCTAGGAGTATTAACATTAAGAATTAACAATGTTTAATCCTCCTAGGTGCTTGTGGACAAATGCAAAATTATCATTCATATAAAACATTTCTTTAAAATATAAACCGGGATTTAAGCATTTTCATTTACAACAAGTTGATTGCTATATACCAGAGTAAATTTAACTACAATAAGTTAGTGCGTACGACATTTTAATTATGTAGGCCTAACTGTAACTGTGATAATAATGTTGCAGGTATGAATACTATAAGAAGTAAGTTGCAACCACAATCGTTAAGAAGCAAAACATTTGAGGTCGGGTAGAGAACCTTATTGTTTATAGGTTGGATTTCGTTTGCCAAAAATTCAGCAAAATATTTTCTTAAAAGCATCAATTCCCTTGGAAGGTTGATCTAGATCGACTTAAGCCTGCGGAAAATAATAAGAAGGAAAGTCCTTATGACATAGTTAAAAAGGCCTAGTCCAAAGTAATGTGCGAAACATTTTCAAGCTAGTTTCTAAGGTGATGTGGGGTTTTCTAGCTAGTAGTCCCGACACATTGAGCCCGTGGGAGTCTAGCACTAATGAAGACATTCAGCTTCTCAGTATGCGTAAACGCTTTTTAATCTCTTCCCCACAGCAAATTGTCTGTACTCTATATGAAGATGTTACAGAAAGAAGTTCATACGGGGGTTTGTTGTTTAATAAAGTTTGTGTACAATGGTAAAACATTTATGAACCCTTCAATGAAACTATCATAGCTCAAATAGATAGTATAATTTAGTAAAATCACAATGAATGAATGAATGAACGAAATGATATTTTATTTCCCTTAAATTATATACATATAATTACATTGTATTTTTTTTACTTAAATATAATACAGCAAACATTACTAACTAGATAACAAAACAAAATTTATATTCTGTAGAAATAAAGCGAAAAAAAGTGCAAAAAAAATACCTTCTATAACAAAGGAAAAAGTCTACATAGGCAGGGCCTGTGCGTAGACTCGAGTTGCGAAAAGGTTAATTTAGAAGGGAGGTAAAAAAATGAAAAGGAAAACAAAAAATAATTCGTATAGTTTTGAATTTTAAAAAAAATCAGTTTTTTCATTTTTTTTTCACAGAGTACCGTAATGCATTTTGTACTAACCAGAATTTCTTTATTTTTCATTTTAATAAACGCAACTCTCAAGATTGTCGTTACTAGCTCTAGAGTGAAGGTATTGTCATTTCCAGAGGTCCCCATCAAATAGAGTCTGCTTTTTTATTGCTCTACTATTTCTGTCCTCGCAATAAACTTGGGTAATGGGGTTTCACAAGTAGGACGATAAACCTTAGACCCAACTAGATGATGATTTTGCAGATTGAAATAATTATTTTCTAATTAATACCTAGAAATATCTGTGGTAAAATAGCGAATTTTCATAGTTAATAAACTAAATTGAGACGTTAACTGACACTTTTTGAGCAGAGCAAGTCAATCAAAGACGAGTTAAATCAAGTAAAAAGTTTTCTTGACAAATACATGTCTAGATTTTTCATCAAAATAAATTTGTATAGTTAATAAATAACATTCATGGCATGAAATAACTCTTTTGAAAAGGTAAATTAACTAATAGATACTAGCCTAGTTGAAAATTTCAAGTGATGTTATATGTTCTATAGTGTATATTATTCAACCAAAGAAGCGCAAATTTTAATTTACTATTGTACAGTTAATAAGGTTTTTAATTGTTGTATGAATATCGGTTTGCTTTTCTTCATACAAATGAAAAATATCCCTTTTTCAGTGAAATCCAACAGGAACTTTAGGGAATTATCCATTATTTCTTCGGAAGTGAGTTAACAGTAAAATGTGAACAACAAAATTCTTCAACAAACAAACACTTAATATTACGTTTCAATTGTATGGTGTTGATTATTCAGTACTAGCAGAGAACCCGTCTTTCGTACGGGGTTGGCATCAAGTATAAAATGCTTATTGCAGTTATACTCAAGTTTTGCGTTTGTAATGGGGGAGGACACAGTTTGATAAAATTTGCTTCTTTTAATTTGCGGTAGGCTATATATAGTATTACACATCTAATATTTGATTTTTAATTTTCAGTGTTTTATTTAAGAAAATTGGCCATTTTATATAGAATTACGAGACCAGAAAAACATGGAGTTTATAAAAGTAGCTAGTGAACAACGAAGTTTCTTAAGCTCACTTCGACCAGGTTCCTTCAAGTTTGTTTCAATCCCTTATTGGGATACAAGTTTCTACTCTCTCGGGTCATTTAGTGAAGGAAAAAGAAAGTCCTTACAAAAAAGTGTAAAGTTCATAAACATTTTTGTTGACTCTCCTACTAAGGACATGAAATTTGCAGTTTTACCATTTTACCTACCCATGTATGTATTAGGCTATGTGAATTTTCAGTAAACATGAAAAATTAATGATAGTTTGGACAAAACAAAATTGTGTACACGTAACAGGGTAAAATAGCTTAACATGGTGATTTAAAATTTATTCGTACACGCATTGCCAGTCATACCGGTTTCTAATATTCAAAGAAAAATAAATTCATAAATATAGATTAATACCTATGTATACAATGAGGGAATTATTATCTGGTCCTGGTTATATAAAATAAAGTAAGTACCTTTTTAAATTAAATAACATAAAATGTCAGGCTAACCATATTTTTTCTTACGGGTTTGCAAATGCTGCAACACTAAACGAACCTACCAAGCAGGACTCATCTATGATAGAATAGAATATTAGGATAGAATAGTTTCTTTTACTTTTAATATCAATTGATTATAGTAATTTCCATCTTATAATGGTAGTTTTGGCCTTTTTCCAAAGAAAATCACAATGATTATGACAAAATTACCTTGATAATCTGGACATGAATTAATCTTTTAATATATTTTTTATTTAATCAAACAAAGCACGGTGACGTGCAGCAATAAAAACGTTTAAGTTTTTTTTACTACTTAATACCTCGACATTTCCAAAAAATTCAGAGGTTTTAATTTTTTAAACAAATCCGCTTAAATTATATATTTTTACATTATTTTAATGTATTCAAATTCATGATTATCACACGATTAAGTAATTATTACCTTCCACACAATTAATATAATTATAATTAGATGTTTTAAATTGTATACGCTCAAATAAGAAACATACAATAATTTAAATCAATTGAGAACAAACAAGTATTTATTCTTATTAAAACAGTTAGTGTAGCCCAATAAAAATTTTAATTATTTTAAGAATAAAGATAGTTTTTTCTTAAATGTAAAGAACATGAGTTCTCACCAATGTAAATAACTTGTTCTTGTATCGGTTTTCGTAACAATGTAGCTCAGTGAAATCCTATTTGTCATTCCAGATAATAGCTTCAACATCTGGTGGTACAAGAGGTACATCAGACGTCTTTCTTGTTTGATATAAAATGAATCACGACATTGAAAACCCATAGACTAAGACTTTTGCCAAATATAACTTTTAAGCCTATGATTATAAATGTAAGTTTCTATTTTAATATAAATGGTTAATTTATTGCAATTAAAGTATAGGATATTGCTATTTGTTTTTATAAAAAAAGTTTACAATTTTTAATATTATTAGGGTAAAATGTTATAGCATAATCATTCCTGGAACTATTTGAATTTATCGCTTTATTGTTTTAACAATGTCCTATATTTAAGCCTTCACTATGAGGTTTAAAATGAGCAATGTAAATACTTTATACCATTTCCCCAATTTAGTTTATCTGATGTTTTACAGACTTATTAAGTGGAATACTACGCAAATTGTCGAAATATTTATTACAAACAATAGTTTAAAAAACCATAACAAATCATAAATTCTTATAAAATTAAATATTTTAAAATTATTTTATAGACTAGTGTAAAGTTCTTTGTGTAAAGAAATAAACATAAAAAAAACTAAAAATTTAGAAGCTGTATTTTTCTTGTACATCGTGATCTTTGATATAAATGTAATTATGAAACGTACAGGCAATATATATAATCTATATTTATAAAAGAGGAAGTTTGTATATATGAATCTGAATGCAAGTGAGCGCAGCGAACGAGCTCCAACCTAAAGGTGAGTAAGCGTAGCAAACGAACTTCAACCAGGACGTGATTGAGCGATGCGAACGAGTTCATTTTGAAAATGAACGAGCGTTTGACATAAAACCACATTAGGACAGGACGACGTCTGTCGGGCCAGCTAGTAACTTATAAAAGGTAGTAATGTCATTCAAATGTGTCATTAATCGTCTGATTAAGGAATCTTATTATGCAAATACTGACTACTATTTCAATCTCTGATAGTATAATGCACGAACAATGTTAAAACCTCATTAAAATGTCCTCACCCTGAGCAAGAGCAATTAAAGTTAAGTTGTTTCTTTAATTGTACTATTCCGCATGCCAGGGAGTTAATTTTACTTTCTAATTTTGTAAGGCAGTCACGACTTTGTAAACTTTAAATGTACGTTGTTTATGTCTTTATAAAAAATACTTTACCGGTTGTAAATACTATTATAAACTATAACAATAAAGTTGTGGTTTTTTTGTGTAATTGATATGTAATTTTAGTTAGTATTAATTGAGATATTTATTCAATTAATTAAGTTACACGCCGGCCATTCATTAATTCATTTTAATTTCCTCAAATACCTTACGCGCAATCAATATTTTACAGTACAAAGAATTCGAATTTGATAATCATTTAAATCGGGTTAGGTTTTTTTTTAAAAAAAAAACTAGGTTTTGACAGGATTAAAAAGTTATTGTCTCGGTATAACATACTATACTCAAGATTTTTTTATAAGACTTCAACATATCATTACAAATATTTTGAACAAGATCAACGCAACAGAGTAGATACTTTCGTTGGGGGTTCTTGGCGATTCAACTCTTGAAATTACACATTATTAAGGTTTGACAAAAAAGTAATTGTCTACAGTTTTGAAAATATCTGATAGTGAAGATTTTAGAAAAAACTTACGGTCACTGTATTTAAAATCGTGACCTCTCGAATTTAATAATATCGAAAATTCCCAACACTTTTGTTACAACCAGTAAAATTTAATCCGTTGCTTTATAACATTATAATCAACAGTTTTCTTCTTTCAAGGGCATAACTCACTATGTTTGTAAACTAAATAGTTTCTTCTCGGTAAAATATTAGTTATCCTTTCTGCAACAACTAAAACTTCCACTTTTACAGTAGGAAGCACTTTCCATTTTACCCGGGTAAACATTCTCAAAGGATTCCCTAAAGAAACTCATTTGTGAAGTTCAATGCTTAGAGGCATTTACTAATATATAAACAATGTTTAGATCCAGTCCCAAAATAAAATATCAAATCACTATTAAGACGACTTTATGGATGATATATCATATTATTATAATGTTTTTAATTCGATTACAAATTTTCTAAAATACAAATACGATAATTTATTTTAACCGAGCAGAATTAAGTAACGGAAGAATAGAAATGTTTTTAGGTCCTCAGATCTACGTGTCATCCAAGTGTCTGAAAAATATATGTATTAAATTATTTGTCTTGCTATGATATCGTATTTATATTCCAAATGAGCGTGTTTAAATTAAAATAACTAAAACATATTTGGACCACAGTATGTCATTCTCCACATTCGGAATTATTTGAATATAAATTAAAAATCAATCGAAATTATTTGATCTATCATATTATGACAATACCTGTGTTCAAAATTTAAAACATTTTAAAAAAGCAATACACAATAAATACATTCTAATAATATTTTGTCTAGAATTTTATCTGTAAGGCATTCCGCTTCTTATAGACCAACAGTGCCGGTGCCTTAACCAAAAATCTCATACAGATTATTCAAAAGTATACTGAATTTATCTGGCAAGACATTTTTAAATGGAGTTTGAAAGCCTTTGACGAGAGCGGATCCTAGCGGCGCCAGTTGATTGATAACTCCATTAATCTGGATCTGGCTTTCTCTGATCAGCGGTTTTATTTGTATTGAATCTGACTTGTAAGCAAGTAAAGTGGTTTGATATGTTTGTCTTTTAACTCGTTCGTTTATAATACGTTAACATTTCCCTTCATAAGAGAATAGTAGCAATTATTCATGCATGGTCATTAATTCTATCATCTATCCTTTTGACACAAGTAATACATTTATGCCTTTTTACTCCAACTTTTTATTATAAAATTTAACGAATTACCAACAGTTTTAACGGATAATAAAATTGTAGTGCTAATAATATTGCGTTTTATGCAGTGATAATGCACCCATATATTATTAAAACGTATTACTAGTGTTTAATAGATATAGTCAGACAAGTTAAGTTTTGAACTGAGTGTCATAACTAGATGTTAACTCAACCCACAAAAAAAGTGAGCAAAACACAGTGCTGTTACATTTTAATCCACTTTTTCACCATTCTATGTTGGATTTTCGAACAATTCGTACATTTAATTTTGTAAAGAGAAACGTTATATTTCAAATGTACTTTTTTGGGCTGAAAACAAGTTTTATGGAAATAAATTAGTTCTGCAAAATATAACTTACGCAGTTTCATTGTCCTCTTTATACAATAAACTTCTCAACAGTTATTCCCAGTGGAGCAGGTGGTTGAAGCGTCCTCTTTATCCCTCCAATGACTATTTCACGGTATTTTTCTTTCCTTGCTGTGGCTTTGTATTGTGTTCCAAAATCAAGCCCATTTATGAGCTAATATTTGAAATGTAAATATAGATTTAAATCCAAGAGAAATTTACAATTCAGGAGGTATCTAATCCGTGCAGGAAACTTTATTACCAAAAGGAACGTTGCAAAAAGTTCAGATGGCATGTTTGTTCGTTGCCATGACTACAACATAAATATCTTAATTTGGGAACTATATCCCAAGACTGCTTGCTGAATAAAATAGTCTTTGCTATTTTTAAAACCTGATCGACTTCCCTCACATGCGTTCAATATACTGTTCTGTTTTAATATCTTATGAAAACAAATTTGTAATAAGTTTCTTAAAAACTTATTGTATTAAGTTAATACTGTTAGATGTACACATCTCTAGAAAATGGTTCTTTATAACGATTAACATAATCTCTTTTTTAAATGGGATGCATACATCATAATTGATACAACTTTACTAATTAAGTTCCAATTAATTTAAATTCGTGATTATAACAACTAGTACAATATGTCTTTTTTATTTAACTGAGGGAATGATGTGAGACCCGATATGTTACGTTTCAGAATAATGGTTATGGAATGAGAAAATTACTCATTATTAATACGTTTTTATATGGGTTAATTTCTCTCATGTTGGAACTCCAAAATGTTGTAAATATTTACTCTTACAAAAACCTTTAAAGGATTCGTTCATGATAGTTTATCCATACATTAAAATGAGCTCAGATTTAAAATAGATATTAATTATTCAATCTCTTATAGCATACCCTAAGACCATTATCATCGTTGATTGATGCATTACTTCTATACATTGCTTATCGGCGGAACCTATTAAAGATCTGATATTATTTGAAGTGTAAAATACCAATAAAGATTTTAGCCTGAAGTCAATTAGAAATGCAATTACATTTTACGACATTGACCACAGCATAACATAGGTACATAAAACCACCCGAATTTGACAATTCGTGAGCCCATAGGTGGTAAAGTTATCAAGAACATTAAAATGTTTAATGGATTTTAATACGTGAACACATAACAGAGAGATCTGTCTACATATAAATGTATTACTTACATGATAGTTTTACATATTGATCAAACAATTTTCAAAGAAAAGTCAAATGTTCAAAGATTTAAACTAAAAAAAAATCTAACACAATAGTAAGACAAAGCCATCTAGACGTGCGCCCTTATCAGCTGTTGGCTTTCGAGTTACCGGGTGTAAAGTCTGAGGTTTTAACTTCTTCATATTCAATCTATTCATTCGACCATAAATCTAGATTATGATATTGCTGGTTGGGCAGATGCCAAAGAAATGTCTTTTTGGAAGAGAACCCCAAAGATTTTGGTTTCTTAAGTTACAGTTACAGATATAAGTACCTTTTATAATACTTTATATCTGCGTTCAAGAGCTTTACACCTTTTGCAGGCTTAAGATTGCAAGTGGCCGCATTAAAAGTATTGCTCTCAAAGCCCCAGTGAGAATTTAGGTTAGTATGTTGGATTATCGTACAGAAGATTAGGGGCATATAGAACAAACGCTTGGAGGCCAGTATGTGTAAGGGTAACTATGTATGTGGAGATTAATACAAGAATAATGCAGAATAATGTACAAGAGATTATATGAGGCGAATAGGGTTGGTGACTTGTCGTCCTAAAAGAACAACCAAAATAATTTTGAACGTGGTAGAATTTTTGAAGGAAAGATTTTTAAAAGCAAGTTTTGGGAAGATGCAGACTTTAAAGGCAAGTTAGGCAACAGATCCTTAGAGAAAATATGGATAGCTGGAGTCTTTTGTTGAGAAGCATAAGGAATTTGTGTGGGGAGAACAATGCCAGGCTGATGTAAATACATAGAAGATACCAATGGAGACATTGTGGAAGTCCACTATGATATAGAGGGATCTGGGGCCGAGAGTCTGATATTTCAAATTTGAGATAAGGTTTTATCCTGCTTCAACAAAATAACACCTTATCCCCCATTTGAAATACTTATAATGAAATATTGTTACTAGGTTACAAAAACTACAATTGGCTGAAAAAGGTCAAAATATTATGGTATGCATAGGACCAGTAAATAACACTTAGAAAAAAAGGTAGCCGGTATCATAATACGTCTATACGTATAACATACAAGGGTTTAAGCTGTGGTAGCATTTTTAGAATTTTGCTATACACAACTTAAAAATGCTACATTGTTTTTGCAGACGATAGCAAATTTGCTACAAATAAAATTGAAGATGTAATGGTCAAACATGTAATATTACTGGCAATTGTTAAAAAAATGCTTAAAGAATAATACTTATGCTACAGTTGTCTGAGAGTTTTTAGCATTTTCACTAAAACATATTTCATTCTACCCTATACCCTGATGACATATTACATACGTTCTCAAGGGAGAAAAGGACTTATTATTTAAATAGTATATATAAATAGTTTTGAATCAATCTTTTCGTAATAGTTTATCTCATGTGATTTATTCATAGTGGTCTTGAAGAAAACGCACGACTAAAATACTCCCTTTAGAAAATGGGTTTGCTGCAATAAAGAACAAACACACGTTTTATTTAATTAATACCTTTTACATATCCCCATGTATATATCCATTAGCTTAAAGATTGGTGCACAAGCCTTTTTTTACGAGTAAAACGTAACATATTTATATGTATTTTATAACGTATATTTGCAAGTACAATGAAACTTTAGGAACGTCAAGCACAACCTTACTCTAAGACAATCTAAATCGTTGTGTCAATGTAAATTGTAAGTCATTATTCAACAACATGTGTGTTAGTTTATAACTTAATCTTCCCGAGACACAAATGAGCTCAAGTTTACTACAACACCAACAACAAAGAAACGTCTTGCAGCAATAGATTCTCATAACTTCCTTCTCCTTCTACCAGGAATGCTCATACTGCGATCTCATTCCTCCTGAACCTTCCATTTGTTACTTACGAGCTTCAAGAATATTTGTTTTTACTTATAAAAATAATAAGATATATGCAGTTGAAAGAGTAGTTGAGTTTCTTTCAGTTGAGATAATGCGACGCATTATTCGTTTTAATTTTTTTTTATAGTTGCCATATTATTATGTTCTAATATATGATTTATGGTTTCACAGTGGTCCACTAAATCACATTTAATAGTTTTAAAAAAATGCTGTGCTGTGAAGTAGTGGATTTTTAATAGCGGATATCTTAGTCGTTTATGCTTTAATTACCAAAATGTCATAAAAATTCTTGAGCATGCAAACTAATTAAATATTAACAGTAATCGTAATTCAAGTAATAAGTTAGTTATAGTATAAAAGATATTATAAAGAATTGTGAATATTATAAATATTTTATTATTAGTAATCTTACACGAGCCCCAAAAATCATAACTAACCTTTTAGTTTGGTATTATTTAATACCGTTCTACACAATTTTAGGACACGACCATTTTTTTATTTTTCAATAAAAACAAACTGTTAAAGATTTTTGAATTAAGTGATTTCAAATTATTTTTACAGTAGATTGAATATATATTTTCCATCCTTAGTAGCCTATTGCAACACTAAGGGTTTTTTTAAATGTCTAATTGAGATATGGTACATTAGTCAGGTGAAATCTTACACAAAGACTTTTAGGAAATCACACAGGTTAAGTCCTTGAGGTAAATACAACGAAACCCTTTTAACTTATTCATTAGAGTTAGTTTATAATCAACAGTGAAAGGGGTAATTAATTGCACAAAATGAGTTCACAATGTAGTTTCAAATCACAAATACTTAGCTTAGTTAATTACTAAAGCAAATTTGGCCGAACCACCACTTTAGCCAGCATGCTTGGTATAATATGACAATTCATCAGAGCGTTTTTGTATTCAAACAATGTACAGTATTCGGCCCAAAAGAGTTTTTGATTGAAATACCGTACTCCAATATGATTGATTAAATTAATACATCAAAAGCTAGATTCGTGATAACATGGCTAAATGTTTTGAATTTATTAAAAGCAGACATAGCTTTTAATTTGTTTAGTGAAAGGTATTAGCTGGAATACATGGCTTTGTATTTACTATAAATGAGTGTAACAAAATATATTAAATCCTATTGAAAAATTATAATTTCATTTATTTATTATAAAT
Source organism: Macrosteles quadrilineatus (assembly GCF_028750875.1). Taxonomy (NCBI): domain Eukaryota; kingdom Metazoa; phylum Arthropoda; class Insecta; order Hemiptera; family Cicadellidae; genus Macrosteles; species Macrosteles quadrilineatus. The sequence continues at coordinate 65,770,549 of NW_026542597.1, forward strand.
TACTTTTCATTAATCACAATATTTTAATATCTGTAGTATAAGTTTTGTACAGGGAATATTGAACTGTAAATGTCATTGTAGTATACATAACAATGTCACATTATTCATCAACCATAAATTGTATTCTTCATTTATTTTACGTTTCAGAGTGAGAGAGAGGGGACTAGAACACAATTATGAAAACAGAAAAACAAGAAGTTTTAAAAAGTAGCAGCTATTGAACAACAAAGTTTCTTAGACTCCCTTTCCAACCAGGTCCATAAAGTTTGTTTCAATCCATTACAGGGCTAGGACTTTTTAATTACTCTGTGGACATTTATTGCAGGAAAGAGAAAGTCTTTTCAAAACAAGTTTCAAAGTTTGTTTAAGCCTCGTGTCACCTTTCCTGACAACAAATCTATAAAGTTTGTTTTTATAAATTTAGCTTGGCCCTGAATTTAATTAAAATCAATCATAAAACCCCATAAGAGTAAAAGTAAATTGCTGTCAATAATATGTGAGTAGTGTGATGTAAAAAAATTGAAGATGGGACCATAGACTAACCAACATGTACGCCACACTGGGCGCTAGTGTCTACGAAATGTTGTTTCTATTATTTTAGGGTTAATTTCTTGATTTGTGCTTTACTGTTTGGTTAAATAACTAGGGGACAATTTATTGTTTATTATTAGATCGTATTATTTGGTTAAACGAGGTTTTAAATGACTGTATTAACGGGAAACAAATTGTAAACAAAACACGACCTCTACATAGACCGTACAGAACTAACAATAAAATTGTCTTCAGCTGTTCCATTAGGATGAGAAATCTACTAAGGGAGTATGTTTTATCTATGATGGGACCTTGCGTTTACATATAATATAGGCAATCGGTCAGCATTATTAACTGACCACAAAGTATTCATGATGTATCTATACCATATCACTTATCTGAGTTCAATTTCAGTTGACACAGTTAAAAGTCAAGATCAAGAATTAGTTGTTAATAACTCGATAGTCTAGTTTTACTACCTAGTGCATGAATATAACTGATTTGAATCTATTATTATCTATTATTAACATAAAAAGCTATTAAAGGACCAAACATAGGTTAGGTTTCCCATTGTTCTCCCTCAAGCGTTTGACATCTTTTGGAACAATTAATGGTCCAAGGCTCAAAATTACTCAAGGTTTTTTTTTTTTTTTTTTTTTTTTTATTAGCTATAGTGACTTATATTCTTTCTTCGTGGCATAAAATGTTATACATATAAGGATATAAAAAACTAAGTGCCCATTCCGTTGTAGTCTTCAAATATTACTCCGCAACTTCAGCTTGCAGCATAATTATTAGGCATTACTCTGCTAGAAGTTTTTTTAAGGCTCAACACCAATATATCTAAAACAAATGTGTTTTATGGTTACGTAAAAAAAAAACGATTTCTCAGATTTTGTTATCGTAAATAAACAACGAGTAATTTCAATTTTAATAATCATGAGTAAGTTTTATTCATAGTGGTATAAAAACAGCAAAATTCGTTATACGATGTTTCTGGTTTAATTTGGAATACAATTTCTCTTGAAATATTAAAACGTGACTTGTAAATTGTTTGCTTTATGAGTATTATACAGGGTGTCCTGGAACTCTCTACCAATATTTTAGGGCATTGCTCCTGGGTAAGAAACATACCTAAATATCATATTTAAATTGTCCGGAAGTCCTTAGTTACTCACACAGCCGCCATTTTGTTTTTTCCAGTTATTAATTTTTTCTGAAGAATGGTAAAACATACGAAATGGAAACTTTGCACAAACATTAATGACAACTAGACAAAGCTACAAAAAAGTCATGAAGTTTTTTTCAAATTCATAAAACAAAATGGCGACCATTTAAAATGTTGTTTCTTAAATAGCTCAAAAACCGTTTATTTTATAAAGATTTTAAATGGCCGCCATTTTGTTTTATGAATTTGAAAAAAACTTCATAATTTTTTTGTAGCTTTGTCTAGTTTTTAACTGTGTCAACTGAAATTGAACTCATTAATGTTTGTGCAAAGTTTCCATTTCGTATGTTAAACCATTCTTTAGAAAAAAATTAATAACTGGAAAAAACTAAATGGCGGCTGTGTGAGTAACTAAGGACTTCCGGACAATTTAAATATGATATTTAGGTATGTTTCTTATCCAGGAGCAATGCCCTAAAATATTGGTAGAGAGTTCCGGGACACCCTGTAGAATATCAAGGTAATGCTCATAATGCTCACATATTTCACAATTGATCAAAATTTTTTTTATTAAATAAAGTCATAAAGACTCAACTTATCAAGTCTTTTATAGTTAACAATATTCGATTATAATCTATGCACAGCACATTTTAGTAAACTAGATTAAAAAACATTCATATATCGATTCAATTTCAATGTTTTACCATGCAATAGAAATCGTGTGTCCTATTTTCTTATAGGGAATACGAGAAATACCCAGAGAATGAATTTAAAGTTTTATTTTTACCCTCATTGTAAGCAACATCTATTGTTAAAACTTTACAAACACTTTTACAAAAATCAAACTTTTAAAAGTTATAAAAACAACTGTTATCAACAATTACATACCTCATTCGAAGGTTAGATTACAGTGCTAAGGTCCCCATCCCGGTGGATATTTATGTTGTGTTATTGTAAAAATAAGTGATTTAACAAAGCCAAACACCAAAACTTGTATTATTAAAATGAAAAATAGCTCTTTATTTTTATAGAACCTAATGCACCACCTTAACAAAAGACAATGTATAATCACAATCCTAAAATTACTTAGGATGGAATGATTATGGTCATCAAACTATTTTATTTGGAATTAAATTATAAAAAGGAACAGCAGGAGAAGTGTGTCAAGGCCAATCATGAAGTATATGAAACTTTGACAAATTGTAACTTTCCTTTGAGACTTTCAGAGAGCAAAAGTTTCTTAGACACCAACCATGTCTGCTATTCTTCCACGGTTATCATCAAAACCACTGTCATATTTATATTTCGGATAAATAAAGTTTGTTCCTTTAAACATATTATTCAAATAATATATGCCTAATTGTGATCTTAATAAAACATAATTTTCCTAAGTATCATCTCAATCTTCCAGTTTCTTCGCACTTGGATCATTTATTTATTTATTTATTTATACCAACGGTCAAACCAATACATAAATATGACAAAACTTATATAAGACTAAAAAAAAAAAATAGACATTTTTGATGAAATGTTAGCCAACTTGAAGTCATAGAGATTATGTTTACATTGAATCCATATCAAAAATAGCCAACAGAAAAACCATGCACATTAATTCACTTATTATTGTTATCAAGAACTTAAAAATGATTAAATGCTGAAATTATCATCGCTCAAAATTATCTATGGATGCAGTTTTCTTCTAAATTTTTTATCGTCAGATTCTTTATAAAATAGCATTGTTTATCTTATTATTAACTATTTAGAAGAGAATTGCATCTTCGTGTTAGGTTCGTTTTAACATTCAAATGGTTGGACCTAAACTTGAAAACATCCCCCTGATCTGTGCTACGTGAGATCACTGTCAACTTGCGTCCCTTCAGCTTTGTATCTGAGTTGATTTTAAATTGTCTGCAGCACTAGACAGCTTAATGATAACTATTAATATTAATAATTGGTGTACCAAAGCTGATGCGTTACTTTGGAGTAAGTTGTTTCTCAAAATAGCGAATTGCAGTGGTTTTTATTTCACAAATATAATTTTATAATTGTTTGACCTTATGCGTTTGAATTATTGCGAAAGGTTGTAAGTCTCAAGTATGTTTTTTACTACCGTATTGCATTTATTTGTATTTTGTACATCCTTAAAACGTGTTACTAAATGGCTCACAAAGAGTCAATAGAAGTCAACACTCAGCAATTGCTGTTGAATCTTGTGTGCATAGTAGTAATTCATGGGATAATATCAAAATACAGTATATGTTTTCAAATAACAGTCGTATCATTTGACATGGTATGATTAATATAATCTCGATTCAATATATTTTTTATTGACTGGGTCATTAACTTTGTTAGTATAATTTAATTTTTTTTAGAAAAGAAACAACAACTACAACTCCAGAATAACGCTCTAGAACATTATTTTCTCAGAAGGTGAGATTTTTTTAGTTATTATTTGGTGGAGAACACACTAATTGTTTAAGCTGTGCAGTAAAAAAAGGACAGCGAAGTAATGCTATTTATATCTTTAGTTTGAATCATATTTTATCCATATTGTACAAATGTTAGGCAGTTTATGCTAATGTTATTTTAGGGGTTTTAAAATTGTACTAACAACATTAATTTTGAAGGACTTAACAGCCTATTTTTATTGAGTTTGTATTAGTTAGGTAAAAACTACTCTTAGGGGAATAAATATTTCAAAGTTAAAGATACAAATAAACAAACAATTTATTGAAAGAATGATCAACAATCAAAGCCAAAATAAACTTATAATGACTCACCGAACCAATCATATTGCAGCATTCAAGTCACGTGCTCCAGGGATCTGTCCAATAGTTGCTTCCGAACGACGCCGCTAACCTTCCGCACGTATTCTTTTAATGAGAAACATTACAGTTATATTCAAGGATCAACCACACCGTTCCTTACTCCGATTTGGAAGTTATCTAATGTGTTTTAACAATAATATATGACAAATGGATAACTTATGCTTTCATTACTCCAGTTTCTTAATATTGTAGATATGCATTCGAATTAATACAAGTACACCCGGATATTGGGGGACTTAAACTGTTTTAACTGTTAAATGTCTGTTGAACGTTTGATTTTTAAATATTTTCTAGGTTATATAAAAAGTTTACTGAAGATATGTGATTGAAATACGTTTTATAATCCGTTAATTGTTACTTCGAAAAAAAGATTAACTCTATATAAACTCTCAGCTGAAAGTGAATGCGATTTTTTCACCTACTTGATAGTTTCGTAAATAAATGTTTACGGTCAGAAAACTTTTAAAATATTATATACAATTTGAGAAACGCTAAATCTTCTCTGAATGTCCTCGTCAAGAGCAACAGCAATTAAAGGAAAGCCGTTGCTTTCATTGTGTTAGGCCACACGCTGGGGAGTAAATTTAATTATCAAATTCTGTTAAGTAATATTACTGTAGTAAACCAGAGAAATTATTTACGTATTTAATTTATCTTCCTTTATTAAACAAATGTGAATTTAATGTATGTATGTGTGTATCTCATATTTAAACACAGAAAATGCACCCATGAATAATTACTTGAATACTCCAGGGAAATAGCTTATAGCCTCTGCTTGTTAAAAACATAACAAGTATTTTCTTTAGAAGCATATTAAAGATTGTTTTAATGTAAACGCTGGATTTTCCAAGTAATCTCAGCTTTTGTGTTGAACTATGTCAAAAGCAAACAATGAACTCGTTCTGCAATAGCTGGAAGGCACATTTATAGTAAACAACACTTTTCATTTTCATTTTCTTCAGTTTGGAATAAACTTGGCTTGGTAATGAATTGCCAAAATATCTGTATAACAATCCATCCAGGAAAGGGTTTGGTAAATCAACAATTACATTTTTTTAATGGTTAGGTTTATTGTACTTTAACTTTCTACTTTGTACTGTTACGAAATTCAACACTATTATATACAGGCTGTGACAGTCCATCACTGAAGTCTATATTTCTTTTTATGTCTAAAACGTACCCTAAGTGCCTACGTGAAGAATAAATAGCTATCTGATACTCCAAAATTCAAAATAAGTCTGACTTCGACTACAAACTGGAATTACCCATCCATCCATCAAATCCCTTTAAATTGTACATTTTAAATTTACCACAGGATTTCCGATCCCAATGATGACCTGAATTTAAAAATATTTTTCCTAAGATTGCTTGGACCATTTCTAATAAAAATACTTTCAAAATGTTCAGAATTAAATTTTATGACTAGGTTTATTTAAAAGAATTTTGATACACTTTGACGAGATAAGATCCTAGTGGTGCTGGTAGATTGATAACTCCATTAATCTGAATCTGGATTTAACCTTAGCTTTCTCCGATAAACAGTTATTTTTTAATTGGCCTCTAAGTAAGTAAGCCAGTTTTCCTCAATATGTTTAATTCATAATATTGAAAAATGGTAAATTTATGTACTTTTATCATAAGAAAAAATATGTTGGTCAACTCTTTAATACTTCATTCTATAATCTCAACATGATTATAGATTGGACAACTAAAAAGTCGTGTAAACATAAACGTTTACTATAATTTTCTTACACATAATTATAGAATGTGATTGCTTAAATTGATGTTTAACGTTAATATTAATATTACTAATTCCCTACATTTTTACATTATAATATTATTTAGTGATTTTATATTTATTTGCTTCATTGAGTGGACCGGGCGAAGCTCTTATACTACACTCCTGCTTTTGTTTTCCAAATGCACTTCCTGAACGGTTGAAGCGACCCACGCGAATTTAAGCGCAATCTTAGTAACTAAATGTGGGAACGTATAAATCTGAAATGGTACACTTCGTATAAAAAAGGTATCCCTGAGTGAATTCTAACTTCTGGAAATTTTACATAGGCCTTATGGAGTCGATTGGTCGCTAGGAAAATACAAACAATAAAAAGGTAATCAAAATAGTCATAACACATGTTTATTAGACACAATTTATACAAACACTTTACAAATACAGAACCAAAGGAAAAAAACTATCGGATCTATACCATTGAGCATAATTAAAACAGACAAGTCGACCTTATGCAATATTGACTTTAGAAACTGCAAATAGACATCCCATTTACGTAAACCAGAAGCAGCAATGACTTAAGAAACTGCAAGTGGACACCCTATTTATGTGAACCCAAGCCAGTTCGGCACAATCAATTCGTGGTTACCGTTCTTAAAAGTATCTCAATTATATGCTTGCTCCGCTCAGTACTGTAGCCAGACAATTTTACAACCCAGGTTTAAACACAGCTCAGACAACTTAGTTTTAATTAAACTAAAGTATACCTGAACAGCAATGTTTAAAAGATTTAATTTGATGACAGTAAAAGATTATCTAGTGTGGCCAGACCACCTGGTTGCTAGAAGAGAACGTATGAGAGAGCTCGCCTGCTTGCCAAGACAACTTAACTAACTTATACTGTGTATTACTAAGGAAATGTCCACACCAGTACTATTGTTCAACAAAATATGGCTCTTTGTTCTTTTAAAAAGCTCTTTTTATCTTCAGGTTTCCCTCATATACACTTCCGGGCACTAGTTTGTCTACACTAAACATATTTTAAACGTCAAATAGTTAGTTCTATACCAATATTAGCTATAATAAATGTTCTTTCAAACGTATAAAAATGGGTAATTTATAAAACTGAATCAAGTTTTCGTTCGTGCTCAGTGGTAAGAAATCCCGTAAGCATATTCTCATACATAGAGACGATATTGCATACAAGAAAAATCTATTACTTAAAGTTTTCTAGGTGGGTGTGATAAAGCCAACATTCACAGCCAATGTAAGTTCTGGACAATCAGAACAAACCATTACTGCAGTCACTGGTGATTGATGGATTCGAACCCGGTACTTCTGAATATAAGGTCCGCGTAAATCAGCCGCAGAAGATATGCATATAATGATAAACATGTTTTTTATGGTTATGTAAATAAATTCGCTTCCCTTAGGGGTTAATGTGATGACATATTAAAAAACTTATATGTTAAATGAAGTTTGTGCATGATAAAATACTCTAGAAGTCTTGTTCCAGAACTGTAATGGACCAGTAAATTGATCACTGAAGAAGCTTGCGTTTTATTTGGGTCAAGTTGTCTCATATATCGGTGTCGGACGTTTGGAAATATTTACTTTGTTGCGATAGACTTTATTTTTCACTTGGAATTAGGTTTGCTCATTTAACAAAACTAACTTAAATTAGTTTACAACAGTTTAAATGCTAAGGGGGTTTATGCAACTGAAAATTTCAGTTAATTAATATAACACTCCAGAGTATTTCCATGGATTCCATGGTTTTACCATTAATGAATTGGTCATCCTTTAAGAAAAGTTGAAGAAGATTATAAGGGTAGATCCCTCCAGGGAAGGTAAATTGTTCAATATTCGTTTCCTTCCATACATTAAATTTTAACATAAAACATTTTAACTAAAACTAAATATCAAGTTATAAACAATAGCCCTTTTTATTGTGACTCGAGTTCCCGACGCAGGTTAGGTAAGGCGATCATCTCACCAATTATAAACATTATTATAATATAACTGATTATAATTATGATTTTTTACCCTATTCATTAAATTGAATTAAATCTGTAGAAAATATTGGCACAAAATTAGCATCAGTTTAAGACAAAAGCTATATTTTTTATATTTTCCACTCATAACATTAACTTGCGTGGTCCAAAATTATCACACGTTTAATTAAATATGAAAAACATACTTTTATATTACATTGAATTAGTGACCAGCTTATTGACATGCATGAATTCCAAATCAGCTGATGGACAGAATTGTTGGGTTAAAGCTATGACGTCACCGATATAAGCTACATCATCGAGGCATTGTTGGAATATCACTTCTCATTTACGTCAATGTATTCAGCCCATACCACCCCACTTTGTGCCTAAACGTTCGTGATATACCAAATCGAGTATAGATTTGGTTTATCGCACATATCATATATTTGTAGTATTTTCTGACGAATATTGAGTTTTAGCTTGATAGTATGCTCATCTTAGCATGATGATTTAGGAATGTTTTTATTAAAATTTAAACCACTTTTTTAGTGAGAAAGAAATTAAAATACGTGGTTGAATGTATAATAACTATGCAACATTACTGATATATTTAATCTACATTAGTATTAACTGCATTGCGGTGAATTGCACAATATCCTATAATCTATAAAAGTGGCTATTTCAGGTAACCATACTTATCACGATGTTTCAAATAGATTATCTACAATAGTGTATGAACTTTCATCCCAAATTATGTTGGTGATTTGATGATAAAACTTTGTGAATTCGTAACGTTTGCTAAGTCATTACATATTATGATTTTAAAAGTTAAAAGATTTATTCTAATAAAAGAAAATTTTTCACATATTTCAAGTAAATGTCCGTTTTTTATTGTTAATTACTGTTAATTCATATTTATCGAAAATTCTGGTCATGTTAAAGTAATGTTTGTCGAAAATCGTTTTTAGAAATTGTGTTAATAGATTGTTAATTGGATTGTTTTTACGTAGTTTTCATAGATTATTTATATAGATTGTTTTATAGTGTGTTTTATATGTATAGTTTAATAGGATTAAGGACAAGTGTTGTTTTGAAAAACTGAATTTAATCAATTGTTAACAATTCTTTCTGAAAAACGCTTAATAATAATGACCTTTTTATTTATTTATTTCCTCGGAATTTCGTCCTACGGATCAGAAATAATGTGATATTGAAAACAGATATGAGTAAAGGGAATAATTATGTTCCTGAAATATGCTAGGTTAGTTATGAAAGATAAACTTGTATAGCATTTCAGCCCGGTATTTCCTTCAAGAATTCCACTGGACATTCTACTTGATACAATCCTGAAATTCCTCATAGAAATATATTTCTGGAATTAAGCAATTGTATGTGTTTTTAAAATACAAAAGTGAACTTTAATATATATAACACAGATAGGATAAGATAAGGTTATTTATATTTTGCCATGTGTTTATATCTATAAATAGTACTATAAATTATTTATAAACTACTAGTTTCAGCTATTGCAATGTTTATGGTGTGGTTAACTAAATCGTCAGGTATTATCAATCAATTGGTCAACTTTTAATTAGTAAAAGTAAATGAAACATTTTTAAACATTATTAACCGATTTGAAAAATTGTTATGTATGAATTGGCATAAAATACGGCTAAATATATAAGCAAAGAATTACCCAGATGTAAAAGCCTAGCCCTTCCCAAAAAAATAATAATCAGGGGTACATGAAATGTAACAGGAGGATAACTTTTTAAGTTTAATTTTACTCAATTCATAATCTCGCACATTTAGATTAAAACCTAAAAATACGTCCATCATTTAAATAAATATATAAATAAAGTAATATTCCATGAGAAATACAGTTGAAACGTGTTTAAGCCTGCTGATGGAAATAGCCGTGCAATCAAAATCTTCAAGCTCATGCGGTCTGTGGGCTTGAAGCAGGTGGAACAAACCACACAATCTAGTTAGAGTACTTATGACACACGACGCTGCAATCTGGGTGTTGGAGAACCAATGAAACATGAAATTGCGGTCTAGGCTAAAATTAACTAATGATATATAATACTATAATCCGTTGGTTAAAGAGCTTATAATACACGACGCTACAATCTGGGTGTTGGAGAACCAATGAAACATGAAATTGCGGTCTAGGCTAAAATTAACTAATGATATATAATACTATAATCCGTTGGTTAAAGAGCTTATAATACACGACGCTACAATCTGGGTGTTGGAGAACCAATGAAACATGAAATTGCGGTCTAGGCTAAAATTAACTAATGATATATAATACTATAATCCGTTGGTTAAAGAGCTTATAATACACGACGCTACAATCTGGGTGTTGGAGAACCAATGAAACATGAAATTGCGGTCTAGGCTAAAATTAACTAATGATATATAATACTATAATCCGTTGGTTAAAGAGCTTATAATACACGACGCTACAATCTGGGTGTTGGAGAACCAATGAAACATGAAATTGCGGTCTAGGCTAAAATTAACTAATGATATATAATACTATAATCCGTTGGTTAAAGAGCTTATAATACACGACGCTACAATCTGGGTGTTGGAGAACCAATGAAACATGAAATTGCGGTCTAGGCTAAAATTAACTAATGATATATAATACTATAATCCGTTGGTTAAAGAGCTTATAATACACGACGCTACAATCTGGGTGTTGGAGAACCAATGAAACATGAAATTGCGGTCTAGGCTAAAATTAACTAATGATATATAATACTATAATCCGTTGGTTAAAGAGCTTATAATACACGACGCTACAATCTGGGTGTTGGAGAACCAATGAAACATGAAATTGCGGTCTAGGCTATAGCGAAACTTATGATATATGACACTATAATTAGTTAGATAGAGAACTTATGATATATGACACTATAATTAGTTAGATAGAGAACTTGTGATATATGACACTATAATTAGTTAGATAGAGAACTTATGATGTATGACACTATAATTAGTTAGATAGAGAACTTATGATGTATGAACGACGATCTGTTTGTCCAAGAACGTAGCCTATGATGCAAGGAAAACTATAATCTTTAATCTTTATGCTCGAGGACTTGAAGAACGAGAACTTTTGCAAATGCCATCTCATATTGTAAACACATATTTTGTAAAATGGTGCAATCCGTTGGGAAATAAATAAATAAACTGTTAACTGAAGCTACGCTATTAATATATTTTCGGGAACTCCTACTAATATTATAAATGATAAATTTTGGATGTTTGTATGTTTGTTACAAGTAAACGCGAAAAATACTGGTTGGGTTGGGCTGAAATTTGGTTAACATATAGACGCTTTCTTATCTCAAAAGTCCTTTCGGGCTCCGCCCCAGTGGCTCTGGAGTTTCTCATGTTAACCTTATGAGTAATCATATTTAAAAGGAATAAAACAATTTCGTCAGCTGTTTCAAATACACAAATTGGTTCTATGATATTAAATGGCATTAACAAGTTATAAGGTTTACCAACAGGGCGCAGTACTATTAGTTTTAATATAAAACTTCATTATAGAATTTTTTTCTAATCACTAAAGTACAGCCGAATTTTGTTTCTAAAAGCATTGGTGGATGTGCAACTTTTTTATACATCAAATGTAAAGATCAAAGTGTTTCTATTTTGGGTCCTCTTCCCGTTGCAAAGCACGGGTACAGCAGCTAGTAATACATAAAAATACGATGAGAGTGATAGATAACATATGATAGAAACAACTCGATGATACAATACTACAAACTGTTTTAATGAGGAACTCTAACATCCATCACTATGGCAACGTAGTTCAACAATGGTTTTAGCTACCAGTGCGGTAAAGGCTATTAGAATAACGCGCTTTGTTGTTATTCTTAATATTAAAGGACTCAATGAGTTTGTATATTTTTTTTATGATAACTTATTGAGACACTTGCATGTTTTAGTTTACTATTGAAACTAAATAAAATTGGTTGATGTTGGAAAATAACAAAATATACATTAGAATAGTTTTAGGAATAAAAAGCTTAAGCTAGAACCGTCTGCCTCATAGCATTATTTAATGTAAATATGTAATATTTTACTTGAAGCCTTAACTCAGCTGAAGCCTAATTTCTTAAAATATAAGTCACCTTTATGTCATGATGAGAGTAACGAAATAACAGAGCTGATGTAAGATCTTGTTAGCTCTCCTCGTTAGAAGGTTCATTCGCTTTTCCCTCGCCTTTCTATGTGATATATTCATAAAAAACCGGCGTCAAAACACAATAAAATAGGCATTTTTTGTTTAGGAGATTGCACCATTCTTAAGGAAAACTCAATTTATCAAATATATTTTTTTAGGGTTTCATTCTAATAAATTTTATAAATACTTTTTTGCATGTACCTACATGGTTTCACACCTTGCAATTCTTTGAGGTAAATGTCATTATTTAAGATAGTTGTAAGTATTGATAAACGTATGGTATTGTTATACAAGTTTTTTTATACATTAGATTGTAAGTGTGGATCTTTTTGTAAACAATTGAGTTACGAAAATATTTTTAAGATGGCAATTTTAAAAAATGTGCTTTTAAATGTAACGGGATTTTTTAATTGACGATTTTGATTTATTTATGCATCTAATTTAACGTTTTAAATTCAATATTTTATAAAAATAACTTTGGCATGTGAGCCAATTGTATTAAAAGTCAAAGATATTAGTTATCTTTGAGTTTTAGTGTAATTGGAAATTTACTGTAAATAAGACACAACATGGTGTTTCCCTGAGCTCGAAGAGTTATAAATATACGTGTAAAGTAAAATATTGGTTTTATACCATGAAAGGTTTGAGATCAAGTTTCCAAGTGTTATTACAGTAACTAGTAAACCAACTATCATTTACGTGTACAAACGTGATGAAACAAGATCCGCAGTAAAAGCTGTCTGTTGTATTGCATCTATTTATTTTATTTATTTATTTATTATCATTCCAACGGCAGAGCCATTTGAAAAAAAAAGGCAACAAACAGTTTCCATCTTAGCACAAACAATGTAACAATCGAAAGAACAATAGAAAAATCAACAATAAATAACAATAAAGTTAATAACAATATAAATAAATGACAACAATATAAATAAATAACAATACTCGTTACAATAAATATGTAAATGAATGCCAAAAAATTTTAAAAATAGCGTAAGGCTGAATAACAACAAAAACATTTGAAGGTGAGACAATCATCGACAAAAAGTTCAACTAAGCAATTTCATTCCGTTGCTCGCCAAGGACAGTGAGGAACTTTCTTCGAGCTAGTTTGAAGCCGTCGAAGAAGAAGTCCACTGCACCTGACACCGTGTTTCCCAGGCGAAGAATCCTAGCGAGTGGACTGTTGGCGTCATAGGATGTTGACCTGAAGCGCCGGCCAAAAAATGCTCTGAGACGAGTTCTGCCTGATACCCTGATGTCAATCTCCAGAAGAAGTTCGGAGCAACTGAGAATGCCATTCATGATCTTGTATATGAGACACAGGTCAGCAACATCTCTTCGAAGGTCTAAAGGATGCAATCCCAGCATCTGTGCACAGTCGTCCACGGGAGCGTCTCTATAGGAGTAGCCATTTCTAACACAGACCAGACGAAGAAATCTTTTCTGGATGGCGTCCAAGCGTTGCCTGTCGAATTCCGTGTAGGGCGTAGGGCGACCAGACCACAGAAGCATATTCAAGACCCTGTCTGACTAATGCGCAGTACAGAGACTTCAAAGCATGGGGACAACGGATACCTCGTGTAAATCGTATGATGAATCCTAGCATTACTACACACATATAAAATACCCCCGCCGCAGCAAACCTGCAGACTAAGCGAATTTCCATTTGCCTGATTGGATTTACACTAAAATGTCTACTTATAAAAATATAAAATTTATTTCCTATTTAAATAGATTAGTTTAACAAGTACTTAGATTTGCTGCATCAGGGAGGGCAAAACTGTTTTTTTTTGTAAAATGTTAATAGTTAGTAAGAAATAAAAACATTTTCCAAATTTGATCAAAATATGTTCATAAACAAGCAAACTACAACAGTTTACTTGTTCTCCATAAGAATAACATGGAAATTTAAAATTTACATTTTTTTGGAATTTTCTCCGTAACCATTAGGCGCATAATAACACTTCAATCTACTAAATTATTTGTTTTTTAAGCTCTACAAAATGGTTTGGAAAGAAATTGCAAAATTTTATGTTTTTTGGTCAAAAATGGGAAAAACCTATTTTTACCCCATAAAACCCCCCGTAAACCCCCGTTGCCATAGTCCGATCATGCTGGTTCGCGAACTCGTTCAAGTTTATCCCGCCTTACACCTTCAAACCAAATTTTATCAAAATCGGACAAAAATTACTCAAGTTATCGTGCGGATGGACACATATATATATATATATAGATATAGATATATAAAATTTTGAACGAATGGTGTTTTTGGCCTCTGGGGACATCAAAATGAAAAAGTAAATCGGTCCCGGGACTAGGTCTTACCATGAGACCTACGGTAATAGCTACTTCCCTATAGGGAAATTCGCTAACAAGCAAACTACAACAGTTTACTTATTCTCCATAAGAATAACATGGGAATTTTTAATTTAAAATTTTTTTGAATTTTCTCCGTAACCATTTGGCGCATTATAACGCTTCAATATACTAAATTATTTGTTTTTTTAAGCTCTATAAAATAGTTTGGAAAGAAATTGCAAACTTTTATGTTTTTTGGGTCAAAAATGGGGAAAACCCATTTTTACCCCATAAAAGCCCCCATAAACCCTCGTTCCCATGGTCCGATCATGCTGGTTCGCGAACTCGTTCGAATAAACGTAGGTTTACACGTTTGTACCAAATTTCATCGAAATTGGATCATTTTTGCTCGAGTTATCGCGCTAACGGACACACACATATATATATATATACAGGGTGAGTTTTAATTGTCCCCCCCCCCAACTTTTTTCTACATTTTTTCAAATATCAATCCCAGACCACTTCCAAACATTGTTGGGTAGTAAGTACTTCATTTTGACAAGGTGGCCATTTCCGGCCGCCATCTTGGATCCGCCATATTGGATGCAAAATTTTTTTTTCAAATGTAAAGGTGGGGTTGTGACCCATTATTTCGAACTACATTTTTACCCTGATTACAATGCCGCAAACCGTTTAAAAAAATCTTGATTCATTCTAAAGTTATGCGGGCTTTTTAAAACTTTATTTTTAGCCCATTTTAACATTGTGCATTTACAAACTAAGACCATAATCTCAAAATAGTGCTAGATAAAGATAAGTATACACTACCAGTAATTGTCGACCTATTTTCACTTGGTTATGACTGATGTATTTTTTTCGGCCGCCATCTTGGATCCGCCATTTTGAAATGTGATAAATTATTTTAAATATGAAGGGGGTGTTGTGACCCATCATTTCGAACTACTTTTTTAAGCTGAAGACAATGCCGCAATCCATTTTTTGTTATCAAGTTTTATTTATGAAATATTGAAATTTTTTTGTTAAAAATGTCAATATTTCAAAATCAAAAAATGAAAATGAAAAACGGATCATGGAATTAAGTTCAGCTTAAAAAAGTAGTTCGAAATGATGGGTCACAACGCCCCCTTCATATTTAATATAATTTATCACATTTCAAAATGGCGGATCCAAGATGGCGGCCGAAAAAAATACATCAGTCATAACCAAGTGAAAATAGGTCGACAATTACTGGTAGTGTATACTTATCTTTATCTAGCACTATTTTGAGATTATGGTCTTAGTTTGTAAATGCACAATGTTAAAATGGGCTAAAAATAAAGTTTTAAAAAGCCCGCATAACTTTAGAATGAATCAAGATTTTTTTAAACGGTTTGCGGCATTGTAATCAGGGTAAAAATGTAGTTCGAAATAATGGGTCACAACCCCACCTTTACATTTGAAAAAAAAATTTTGCATCCAATATGGCGGATCCAAGATGGCGGCCGGAAATGGCCACCTTGTCAAAATGAAGTACTTACTACCCAACAATGTTTGGAAGTGGTCTGGGATTGATATTTGAAAAAATGTAGAAAAAAGTTGGGGGGGGGGACAATTAAAACTCACCCTGTATATATATATATATATATATATATATATATTAATTTGAACGGATGGTATTTTTGGCCTCTAGGGACCTCAAAACGAAAAAAAAATTGGTCCCTGGTCCAGGTCTTACCATGAGTACCACGGTAATAGCTTATTCCCTATATGGGAAATTCGCTAAAAATAAATAATAATCACGAATTTCTATTGCAGTCAGCCTAGTATCGTTTCTATTCTGATTGGTTGTTATGATTGGTTCTGTAAACCAATAATATTACAGCATTCTAGTCACGTGCTCTGGGAATTGTCCAATAGCTACTTCCTGTCAACGCGCTAACCTTCCGCACGTTTTGCTTTTATGAGAAACAACATTACGGTTAACCTTAAGTTCAATACACAAACATAAAGGTTGCGTGTATTTATCTGAAGTGCTTACAAGTATTATCGAAAATGTCAACATCTTTGTTCGTAATATTTATCCAACTAATTCTAGTTTTTTATTTTTTTTTTTTTTTTTTTGTAAGATTGAAATATTATTAATGGAAAACGATAGTAACTATTATCAAACACTTCCTACTGTTCGACTTCGAAAATACTATGAACCTTAAAATCCTTAAAGATGGTAATTGCCACTACTTGTTAAAATTAGCCATGAGAAAGAAATGTTATACAAGGATATTCGATATTTTTATATTATCTGTTTATAAGGATTTTAAACGTGTACGTGCAAGTGTCCAAATAACTAGTTATATTTATTGCTTTTAATAATAATTAGCTATTTAGTATGTCCACTTCATTCAAACTAAGGTAAGCAATGCAAATTTTTTCACATTTGAGTAATACAGTAAAAGTTAACAGCCTGCTACATCGACTATAACAATATTTGTCTGTGAGGGTATTAAAGGCAAAGAACCTTAAAGACTCGTTACATTTCCTAACAAGACAATTAGAGAGACGTTGTTTCTTTGATTGCATTGACCGGAATGCCAGGGAGTTAATTTATCTTTATAATTCTGTGGGATTAACTCTGAGTTAAAGTAAAAACTAAAGACTTAAAGCAATTATTGCACTTAAAATATTTAGACTAATTTTATTTGTAAAGTTTAATGAGAAAGGTTTCAACATATCTTGACGGATTGTTGTTTGGTAACTTTAAATTAGCACCCTTCCTATCTTAGATCAGCAGTTTATGTTGGAAATTAAAGTGATATGATTAGGTTTAAATTATTACATAGATGGTCAACTGTAATATCTAAATACCTTCATTTATTTGATTTATGTTAATTCTCAGATTCGTGATTTCGTATTTTAATGGTTTAACCTATTAATTAACGAGTTAAAAACTTTAAGTTAAGCTTATTTTGACACGTTTCTCCACCGTGTGCCATAGGCTGTCCACAAATTTAATTTAGATCACAAGTAAATATGTCAACTAAACCCCAAAGACTTCAAACAATACGAAAAATTGCTTATAAAAATAACTAAATATAAATGAAAATATGTCTAATTTAAATCTAATTTACACTTATAGTAACGAAATAGTATATTAATCATGCTAATAAAACCGCGTACCCCCGTGGTACACGTCGACCTGTCGTCTCTATATAGCACCTGGTCAATGTGCGTCACCCGTGACCGCGCTCAGTATTGCGTTAAACAACCATTCACGAAGTTCTAATGTACCTGAATCTTCTGCTTCAGTATCAACTACTAGACTCCCTGGCAAACGACTTAGCTAGTTGATGATTGGGCCTTAGAGCCTAAGACGTTGTTTCAGACAGGTGATCTAATAAATAAATCACATTATTAGATGACTTAGTAAAGTGTTATAGTATCGAAACCGAAATATAGTTCATGTACGAACAGTGGAAATGGATCATGTTGCTTCTAAAACACGACTCCATAATACAAAACCATCGTCAGGAACTCCGAAATGCCGTGTTGTAGTGTACAATCGTCACATCAACATTTCCAAAATAACCACCGGTGTTACATGTCGGTGTTTTAATTACAAAATATTTTTTTAACTTTGATTTACTCTGCACAATAAGCTACTCAGCAACCATAAGAAGAGAGCAGACGATTGTATTATAAAGGCAATGTCATTAACATCCGCTATATCCCGTCTACGGCCATTAACTCTTTACCTTTCATTGTCACATTTCCTTTCTTTTGTAGTTTTTAGAAATAAATTACACGTTTAAGTTAATTGTTTGCATAAGCGGTATAGTATATCTTAATCGTTACTTTATCATATATTTACTGTATGATTTATTTAAGTATGATTTGGCCAAACTGTCTCATATATGCATGCCAGAACTTCGCAAGGAGGGACTTTCTTTATGTCTACTGGAATTATGGCTAACTGGAGTACACAAAGTTGGAAAAGATAAAGTTTTAGAACGAGAATTGCAAAAATTGATGATCACGAAGAAAGATTTTAATGCTAGAAATGTACCTCTTGTGAGGTTATGACGTTTGATCCAAGTACCCTAAAGTACTTAAAATAATATTCATGCAACATAATATCAAATCCTAAAAAACTTTAAACTTCATTGATCAACTTAAAAATTAAGGGCCACGAAAATAATAACACTGTCAATAAAATATGTGTATGCCTACAACAAAATCAAAGTATTTCCCTAGGGTATATTTCTATATAGTTGCAAAAGATATTGACACTTAGTTTATAAGATTATTTATGTTTACGTCAATGATGAAATATATAATGTACATTTGACATCTATTGGAAAGGATGTAAAACTGCACACAAACCGCACCAATAAACCCCCGAATAGGCGGTCAAAGTTTTTACACTGATTTCGCAAAACAAACGGATGTTTTGTCTCAATCTCCCCAAAATATCTCCAGGATCAAAGGGTCCAGCCGTGTCGTCGTGAATTTGAATCCTTTTGTCAACGGAAGACCTTGTCATTAGGGGTCCTCACTAGCAAAACATGTTGAATAAGGAACTGAGACATTTACTTATTTGGGTTGATGTTTTCGTTCCATGACAAATCTTTTGCCATCTTTGGTTTCATAGTAATCATGATAGTACTAAAACATTCTTGCTTCGTCACCATTTCTTTTCAATTGATTAAAAGCCACGACCATGACGTCACTCTTAAACCGGGCGATGTGTGTAACTGATGACTACGTCAGCAATATATGCTACGTCAGCGAAGCATTGTTATTCTATCGCTTCTCGTTGACGCCAATCTAAACAACCCACAACGCCTCATTTTATGATCAATCCCTTTGTGCCATCACTACTCAAGTAGAAACATAAATGTGTGTTGTACATGTTTATGACTGTTGGCAATACATATCTCCCCAAAAGTTACGACAACTTGTTTCCGAAATAAATTCATATTTTACTATACACTGTCCGTAATCAATATGTTTTATTGTTAGGAATTGTTTCTTTTCAATTTTCATAACTTTAAATAATTGCATTATAACATTAAACTTTAAATAATATAGATGACAGTGACCCCGGTTTTCCTTGATAAGTCTCGCATTAGGAAACAGCTGATCTTAGCATTTGTAATTGATGATCGTGATCAGTTACTTAGTCAAAAATAGTAAAAGTTACACAAATAATCCTCCCATTTGATGTATTAATTCTGCATCTAAAATCAGCTTTCAATACGTGCACAAAACCTCTCTAGCTTGGAGTTTCCTTTTATCGTTTTATTTGAAACACAACATCGGCCAAAGTAGAGGATATATTATTGACAAAACAATGAAGACGAAATCGCTGAGAGACAAACACGGTCGAGCGCTGGTCAAATAGTTTAAGGGCAATTTCTCCATAATTCCATGAGGGTTTCTTTTAACGGAGAATAACACGAGAAGATTTTCTGTGTTTTCACAAGAGTATCTTCAATCCTACTGGGTTGTTAGTTTATGGCGACCCTGAATTGATCGGACTTCGATAGCCCGTTAATAAAACATTTTATTCATTTGGATTATATTTATTTAATATAATAGTTTATTAAATTTAAAGCTGCCGTACTCACTCATTTAGGAACCTACACTCAATGCTACTGGCATCACCGTTACGAGCTACAGTAATGCAATAGTAACCAAACTTGATATTTTGGGGAAATTTATCTTTAAACCTGGTTTTATGAAATATAGTTTCAAAGATCAAAAGTAAATCTGCAAAATAAATTTAAAAAAATCAGGCTATAGTTTTTTTTTTCAATTGTTTTATTTTTTATTGAATAAATGACAATTCCTTTCATACTTTACAAGTAATGATACTTCCAGGTAACAATACAAAAACTTATATCGCCACCAAACCTCTAAGCATTTTCCCTCCTCTCCCTAAAAAAAACAAAAAAGAAAAGAAAAAAAAACTCTAAGTTAATGATAATAGTTGAAAACGTGTTAACTTTTTATTTTAGCTTCTGACGTCCTCATATAGTTAAAACTAGTTTCATAGCAGGTGTTCATACTGGATCATGATTTAGTGATATACAAAATAATACAATCTTTTAAAAAGAACAGAAAAAGCAGAATAAACCAAGGCATACTCAAAACAAAAGTCAAGAAATTTACAGTCTTTTTTATCTCTTCAGAAATTGTGTGGTGTGTTTATCTTCTGTTAGCATTTAATATAATTTACGATCACCAGAATCACCGTGGAGAGCGTTTATCATTTTATCAAGGTAGCCAGTTAACTCAACCAACTCACCATTATACTAAATTAAACACAACCTAGCATGTCTATATGGCATGTTTAAGATACATAATACACAGCTTATGGACTGTGTGGGTTGTCATAGAAATTAGTTAGACGAACCCTAATTCCCATAATATGTTTTTGTTATGATCTCCAGTTGTAACTACTGTACTAGGCCTACTTACTTATGTAGATGAGCGATTGGTCTGGTAGTAATGAAGGCCCGAGTTCGAATACCGCAATTCACCAAATGATTTAGATAGATGATATTGCTGTGACTTTATGATTAAGGGCCTATCTTAATATTCAGATCCACCTAGTTGTAAAACAAAAATAGTTAGTCCTTATAGGTGAGTAGAACCTTTTATAAATTGCGAAATCCCTTCCATTAAAATCATTAGATAAAGAAAGTAAACATATTCTACTGTGTTTGGAGGGGTGTTTTGATTAGTCCGTTTGTTGTTTATTAGAAAATTGAAGGAACCATCAAGCTACGTTAACAGGAAATAAAACAATTTTGAAAATGCTGTAACACATTACTTTTATCATTAGTTTTCATATTTTCACAGTTTATCTCTGTAAAATTCAATAATGAAACTTTAGTACAGTTAATGAAAAGGAAGACTTTATTTAACAGTTATTAATTGAGTTTCCTTACTTGTGATAGTAAGCCTACTCATGTAACTATTCCCAGTAGAGCAGGTGATAGGAGCAGAAGTTAATGTCCTGAACAGCCTCTTCAACCCTTAAAACGACCATTTCTTGAAATAGTTTTCTTTCCTTTGTCGCTGGTATTTACTGTGTTAAAAAAAAACAGTAATACGTATGTAACTAATTTATGTAATGTATGTAACCCTCGCGCATGATGGTGTTGGTTTTAAAAAACTGACAACATTAAAATAAATTTTATGGAAACAGTCAATTTAGTAGTTCTATTGTTTGCTGGTAAATGTTTGGTTGGAAACGTTTTCAAAGTCAAATAATCGGGGTAGTGTACATTTTTAAGTAAGATAGTTCCATATACCAGAGGCAGAAGTTTATATTTAATATAAACATTTAAATAATAAATAAAAAACATTATAAATATATAATATTTACTTTGCAAGGAAGGACTTTTTTTATAATATTGAACATTATTATTTTTAAATTGAATTATAAGATTAACTCAAAATGTCTTTGTTTTATTTATGCATATTGAAGTTTATTTCTACTTGTCAAAATATGACAATATTGCCTTAAAAAAAGCTCAGTAAATCATTACAAAGGTTAAACTGCTTCTTACTTTTGTATTTGAGTTCATCAGTTCGCATATAAAAACATTTCTTTACATTGCGTTACTTGGGAAGAATTATAAAACATGTACATTCATCAAGCACTTCCTAATTCATTTCCAAATTAAAATTGAATAAAAATCAAAAATTGTAGGTTATATCTAAACTAAATCTAATGCGACATCATAAGGTGGATTTTCACAGCTTCTGTAACTAATGAACCTCACCTTGTTTATCTAAGAAGAGGATTTAGATGTTTGACAAGGTAATTATCTCGTTTGCCAGAGTGTTTGTACTTCAAACAAATTAATATAATCGTAGGAAGTTTAACCTGGGGTGTATTCAAAATCTTCATCTAACGGTAAGCTGTCTGTAAGGGTAAGTTCTATACATATTGTTTGATATATTGGTCTCGGACTTTTTATAGGAATGCGCTATACTATCTCCACTTTGTGTAGTGGACCATAAGTTTAAGCTATACATATTGTATTAGATTAATATCGTTGTTATAAAGTTGCAGTTTGTTTTTTTAAACACAAATATTTATAAAGCTTATCATTGTTAACTAATTACAAGACAGTTATCCATGGTTCATATAAATTTATAAATGTGAACTTATCATACAATTGAGATATAAACAATATGTACACGATGTCTTTGTTATATATCTGATATAATTTAGATAGTGATGTGTTGGAGACATGAGTGTTGTACTGCATTGCGGTGTATTGTTAATATATTCTGTACTCTGCTGGTAGCGAATAGTCTATATTACCATGCATATCGCAGCGATGTTGTAAATTGCTGTATATCTACCGTAATAAAACGTCTCATAACATAGAATGTCTATTGGAATCGACCAACCACATAAGAAATTGTTTAGACAATGTTAAGTGTACTAATATAGTAGTTGTCTAAGAATAAATCTCTTTTCATTCAATATAATATTTTAAGACATATTTGGAAATGAAACCTTTCAAACATGACTACAAAAATTAATCTTTATAGAAATTATTTAATTTAATGTCAACAACCAAAGCAGTGTTGTTCTTATGCTAAACTCGAGTATTTCATACACTCTACAAGTTTACGCTGGACATTCCATTTGAAACAATTTTGGAATACCTTCCCACATAACTTTGCTAGATCTTACCTTTGATGAAATTCTTGTATACAAAAATAAAGTAGGCTGTTAGATGTAAAAAAAAGGTTACTTGTAAGTAATAAAAGAATTTGTAACTATTTAAATTTTGAAATACCAAACAACTGTTTTCAAAATAGTTAGCAGATAATTTTAATTAATCAAGTAAAAATCTAACACAACTTAATTAATTTAGGTAGTTACAGTTTTTTTAGTTACAACTGATTCAACTTGTGCTTATTCAAAATATTTTAGGAAACCTAACGAAATAATCTAAATCGTATCTTTATTCTTTACCCTGACCTTTCCCATGTTATACAATATTTCTCTCTTGGGACAAGTCCCATAAGATACATCTTGAATATATTCACTTGCTGCACTCTTTGTTGTATTGCTACATTTTTTCGTAGTTTATCCATAGTCTACGGACACCTTTTCCGAGTGCTTTTGCAATCAAAGAATTGTTGTCAATATGTTTTTTGTAAAAAGTAAAGCCCTTACAAATGTAGTAAGATTTAGAGTTATGAGTTTTGAGTTATTCAGTTATGAATGGATTTCTTAAATAAAAAGTTAGACATTTGTTAGAGGCTGTAACTAAATTATTTGTTGGTTAAGGATTAAATTTAATTAATTATGCAGCTTCCCTACTTGTGAGTTGACCAAGTTTTGAGGATACTATTTTGAAGGTTTTATTAGAATTTGGTTATAACTTTAAATCAAAACGTTTAGTTACTAATTGAGTCCAAAATTTGTATCAAGTCAATGAATATGGTTTCATTATAAATTTTAATTACTGAAAAACTATTGTATGAAATAATAAAAATATTAGGACTTTTTGTACATGTCTGTAAGTTACAATATAAACAACAATGCCCATAAAATTGGAACTGTAATGTAATGGAAATTGGAACTGTATTGGTAATGGAATTTTGTCAATTAGATTGCATGTTTGAACAAAACTAAGTGGAAACACAAGAAAACATTAACTGAAAATACCAACAATTGCAAGTTGGTTTACATGCGTGCTTCTAACTGCCGAAGTGCAAACCACTGAACATTGTGAGTAATAATCTTACTTTATGTAGCATTTTTGTTCAAATGGCTCAGTCATGTCTCAGTAGTGTTTTAGATAAAAATAATTAGAAAAATGCTAGTTTTTTTTTAATATATGTAAATTACCAAACAATTTCACACGTTTTTTTAGACAAAATATTACACGAATATCTAAGTTGGTAGGACAAATGTTCCAGCATGTTGGGTTTGGTAAATTAAATACAAACAACTGGTTGGTTGCACGAATAGTAATGGGATTTTTATATTTAAGAACTAAAAGCAACAAACATATATAAAAATCAAATATTAACATACATTTTGTTCATCCAAAACATTATAGTTCATCACCACAGATTTTCTTACCGTCCTTTGGTCCATCATACATTTGTTTTATTGTCATTCCAGTATCGATACACCATTACATTTTTAGATCCTAAATAAGACATTATATAATTTAATAGAGTACCAAGGTAATTTAACATTTTACCAATTACTTACATTTAAAAACAGACAGAAACTAATAATAGTAAATACAAATTTGTAAATAAATATTGTAGCATTTATTTAAATGCCAAAGTAAATGTGTATATCGTCAGCGAAGCAATATCGATCCGAAGTTAAAATGTCATTTGGTCTCACTGCCTCAATCTGAGGGAACCAAGGCTAAAAATACACTATGTTTTTCCGACTGATGATGATGCTGATGCTCGGACACTGTTGTTGATGCTCGGACACTGTTGTTTATGCTCGGACACTGTTGTTGATGGTACGAAAATTATTACTTTGCACTTCAATGCAACTGAATTTGAGGAGACCATTTAAAAGCATTCAGTCCAAGATACATTACTGATTCACATTTATTGTTGTTTCAAGGTTGTAATTCTGTTCAAATACACTTATCCATAACAAATTATCAGAACTATTAATCGCCAGCGAACAAATATTTGACAGCAGTTAATATATTATTTAAATGGAATAACCTTTTTCGTTTTTCGATTCAGGAAGTGTATATTGAAACGTTCGTAGACATTTTTCGTGTCCTATTGTATGATTTTAGGACAATAAAAGTGGAATTTTTTACAAAATTCATATGGGATTTTTCATAATGGGTAGATTATGTAGGTAGGTATTGCAAATAACTATTTCTTTAATAGTGTTACCTAAAATCAGTGACCCTAAAATATATCAAAATTAAGAGTTCTTATTTCTAAAGCTTTTTATTAAACAAAATTCTTCATAAAAATAAAGCTACGAAACCATTCCATTACTTCCTTCCGTACACGATAAGTTTCACTCTCTTGG
Organism: Macrosteles quadrilineatus; assembly: GCF_028750875.1. Taxonomy (NCBI): domain Eukaryota; kingdom Metazoa; phylum Arthropoda; class Insecta; order Hemiptera; family Cicadellidae; genus Macrosteles; species Macrosteles quadrilineatus. Next base: position 65,796,372 of record NW_026542597.1, read on the forward strand.
GCTCTTGGCTTTATAAAAAACATTGCCGCAAGATTTTATTTACGTGCTCTTAAACACCAATTTTAATAAATTACCACGGTTATTCAAAATGAGACGTTTCAACATCAAGCTAATTTTCTGAGTATTTCTTCCTATCTCAAAAAGTCAAATTGTTTAATGCAGTTTTCTTCTTAAGTGCTATTAGTTTAAATGCTGATCATTAATTTGGTAACTTCATTCAAGCAAAGCAAAGGTCCATGGCTAACTTTTCATTCCTCGCTAACTTTTAGAGTGCAGTTTATGATGCTAATGAGGTAAGATATCTCTTTGAACAGACCTTTTGTTAATTTTAAAATATACAAACACTATTTAGCTATCGTATAATTGTATATATTTAAATTAAGATTAATTGGAATGTAAGCTTACTCACATTTACTACCTTTTATCCGTGCACACATTTTTATTTATAGACCAAAACCTTCACAAAAGTCTTTTATAAAAAATGTTTTGGGTGAAACTCAAAGTCATATTACTTTTATATTTTATTATGAATTAAACTGCATCTTTAAGCCTGTAAATGTCATACTATATGCATTTTAAATTATTAGGAATCAAGTTTTATGCTTTAAAATATACACGATTTGTATTTAAATAATTATTTTATAATCATTTGTATGTGGTGATAAGGTAATAAAATGCCAACCAAATATGCCGGTTGGAACTTTACCCTAAATACTTTGTAATGCATATTGTTCGTTTTTAGAATTTGTCTAATAAAGTATAATAAGTGTAGTGTAATTATACCCATAACATATAGGCAACAATAAAACAATCGATACATATGTTTGTTACATGCAATTGTTTACAATCAAATTTTTAAAATGAGCTGACATCACCTGGTTTTTACTCCCTAGGGGCTAAAAACGATTTTACTCCCTAGAGAGTAAAAATGCCACTTTAGACCCGCAATGGGTGCATTAAAATCGGAAGTTTTTTTCTGCATTATTACGAAAAATAATTTTATGGGTATAGTAATAGAAATAGTTTTTCATTCTTAACATTGCAAATGACCATTACATTGACTTGATTTTTTTTAGTGAGTTATGTTTGCTCGTAATCATTGCCTTTTTCGCTCTACTTTACCGAAGGGTACCTCCGCTTTCTTGCGTTAAATATTATTGTAAATCAGGTGAGTTTAAAACTCATAAAAAGTATTTATAAAAACATGCAAATATATTGAATTATCATATAAAGCATCATTGACCAAACATTTATGCTAGTTCTAAATATTCAAAAGCCTTATGTTTTGAATTGTCAAAAACACCAATTACCTAACCTGTAATGTGTAGGCCTAATTAAATGGCATACTAACCCACAAAAACATATTCAAGTAAGAGTTATTTAGAAAAAAAAAGACACGAAACTAAAATAATTAACAAGAAGAATCTCAGGTCATATGTGCAAGGACTTGGTTGTCTCACTAACTAAGTACGTCGTTTGTTGTTAGTGGTCTTTTGTATTTACAACTCTACATTGTACGATGAGATTTCTACTGGGTATCCACAGTATGAAGTATTTCGAAAAATTATTTATTATATATTGTTTTTTAAACAATATTTATTTGTTGGAGCATTCAGATTCCAGAAAAGCCATTTAAAAACGTATTAGATTTTTTAACTTATTGAAAATTAGTTGTTTTATGTTTGCCTTATAAATATCTAAAACATACATTATTTTGAAAGTTAAAATGGTATTTTACTATTCGTTTCGCTTCGGAAACAAGTTTTAAACTAAAAATGAGCAATTTACGCACGGGCTCGCATATACTTTGCTTGATATTTAATTTTTATTATCGTTAGCAAAAAAAAGTATTATTATTTTTTTATATTGTGAAAGTTATTTATGCTACGGTGTAAATAGCCAATGCAGTCAGTATAACAGTTAACAGAATTACTTTAAAATACAAATCTTGAGATTCATTCGGGGCATAAAGTTTTGTGGTTTACAAACTTTGTTCAATTAGAACTTTACCAAACAACATTACTCAAAGGAAAACTTGAAGCCTCCAGCTTCTGTGAACCGTGTGATTCCTATTGTGGTTGATTCGATAATATGATCGAAACACCATTTCATAATGGCGATGACAATTATGATATTTTCACTTTGTTAGTTAATTAAGATTTGGGGAAGAGATTGAAGTAACTCAAGACATAACATAGGTAGAATAATGGCCCACAAATAATATTATTAGATCAGATCAAATCTCCATAGTTTATTTTAACTTCTACCAATTTTATAAGAAGGAACTTCTATTACAATTTATATCAGAAACATTTTTTGCTTTCTGTAATATCATTACTAAAGTATTATTTTCAGTGTTGAAATGGGTGTATTCTATGGTCCAACAGGTGTGCATTTACAAATTTGTACGATTAAAAATAGTCTGATGGGATATTTGCAAGACTTAATTTCTTACAAATCACCGAAGACTTTAGGTGCTTTTAAAAGTCGTGCACTGTTTAATAATCTTTTTATATGAATATTGACTATAGAAGATCAAGTGCTTGTTCAACGTTAGTAACCGACATTGTCTTTGAATAGTAGAATGCTTAAACTATTAATTTTCAATTTTATAAAAGTTTTAGTCATTGGGATTTTTTTAAAGCTATTAATAGATTTATAAAAAAACTAACTAAGCTTTTATCTTTCTTTTGATACTTAATTGGAAAGTTACTTGCCTGTTAAGTAAAAACACATTCTTAGCGCTATGTTTTTAATTTGATAAATTATTTAATAAAAACATTAAAATCGTGAAACTACTATTAATTTCTAGCCCGTTGTATTTATTACAAGCGAAAATTATCAACTTTATACACTCTGTTGCAGTAGTATTTATGAAAGCCATGCATTCAAGTGAATGAAAAGTGAAGACGCCCAAAGAATAGGCAATTTGTATGCGGGATGGAACCCTTAAATATTACAACAAAAGTCTTTTGACAACCGCTGTCCTAAGCAATGGGGGTGTATTGAATTCCAGCTTGAAATAAAACTAAACTATTCGACATTCATTATCAAATTATCTCCGACTGGTTTGTTGATTTTACATGCTAATTAGTAGAGGTAATATTGTGTGTTAATAATATGTTTAGCCATCCAACACAGTAAGCAGCTAGTTGCTTTACTCTTTGTAGAGCAGAAAGTAGCTGTTTAAATAAACATCGGTAAAATCAGCGGAGGAGTGTGGAAAAATAATACAAATATTTGGACAGGCATATTTAACGTTTACAATTAAAATTAGAAAGGTTTAAAACAATTAACTTTACTATGTTTTTATTTACTTACCTTGTATATTTGTTGCTGGTAGTTACATGACTCTTCAGGAAGGGTGTTTAGGGGTTTTTGCATAAAATCCCGTTGTCGAATCATAATCACCTACAAAAATTCCCCGGACTTGTGATGTACTACACTAAACTCTTAGGAGTACGAGCAGAATGTACACTAGGCAGAATTTAAGTTAATTTTGAAGCTTGTAAATCCCTAAATTTAAAAATCCCAAATTAGGAGACTGTGTGTATAAAAGTAAACCTCATTGGTTAATACAAAGTTTAACCAAGCTTATGCTAAATTTAAAGTATTACGCATATTCTAAGTATGATGGTTTTGGAGGTTAAAATATAATTAAAGTATGGAACGACTTATCAGCCTTAATTTTACTTTAGTATAACAATATAACCGAATTAAGTGAATGGCTGATACTGATTGAATTGTACTTTGTTGGGGTAAAATATGTACAAAATTAGCATGTTATTAAAAACTTGTACAAGTTAATACAAATTTACAGAGTTTTTATCCACTTTTTTCTCTTTTGTTATTTAAGTTCCTACGAAGTTAAACTTGTGGTTGGGGAATTCTTAGCAAGCCAAGAGCCCTTTAGATCAACATTTGCCATTTTACAACCTTTCTCCTGTAGCTACCGTCAACAGTGCAAAGGGTCATAAAAGATTCGAAGTACTATTACAGGCATTTAACCATGTAATCTAGTATTAATCATGTTGCCGTAACGGCATTAGTAAATATAATGCTGGCGTAGTAATCAGCAGGTGAAACCAATCACAATGAAATCAATCTCTCAACGTAATTTAATGTCTGATTCAACACAAATAGCCAAAAGAAATTTTTTTACGATTGTAATGTCAATCAACTGGACCTTTAGAACATTTCAATGAATGCTCAAAAGGGGGGTGTAGAGAACATGGAGAGGGGGAAATTTTTTTTCTGCGGGAATGTGTTCGGGGTAGTTAGAAGATAAAAATACCAAAAGTCCTCGCCCCTGGCCCTGCTGCTTCAGCGGGGGGAGGGGGGAAAGACCCCATTTTTTAGTTTTTTACTTCTACACTGAATACCGTGCATCGTACGGACAAAATGTAAATTATAAAAAGAAAGATGATGAAATTCTCTACAAGAATGGTCATATTCATTTCTTCCGTATATGCATTGGTTTAAAAGATATTCTCAAAATAATATAAAAATTCTTAAATAAATTGATTTTTCATGCGTTTTTTGTCAAATAAGTTTATATAATCCATTAGCCTGTTGTTGTTTCACATCAATCAGGATAGAAAACAGGTTTTTTAACATTAACCTATATAATATAATATATCAATCGTATATATTGTGTTAAAAATTGTGTATATAAATTTAAATAAGTTATGTATATTTGTCATGGAAACAAGTAATTTTGGCATAATTATTACACTAAAAATTAAAAAGATTATTTTTCTCCATGTCCTCTACAACCCCTTTATTGACTGGACTATAAGTAAAAGTGGATTGATTTAGCTTGTTGAAAACAGTTGCTGATACATTGATTGATTTTGCAGATCTCAATGTTTTAAATTCCACAATACGAGTTGGTTGATTAAGTGATTTTTTTAGATCTCAATGTTTTGATTGCACAATACAACAGGTAGTGTTAACGGGAAGGATGTAGAAACGTTAAAATATTCAGAATTCTTACAATCATTGTTTTGTAATATAATTAAGTTTGAATAGAGAACTTTCTTTATTACCCTAAATATATATGTTTAATATTTTTATATTTTTTTGTATTTTGAGTTAGTTGAAAGCAATTAAACAATTTAAAAGGTTTTTATCATTTTACTATGTCTTATTTTAACTGGATGTTTTTCTACATAAAAAAATCTTCTCTTCTGTAGCTTAATCAGAGAAAATGAAAGTGGAAAGTGCTGAGAGTCAAAAGCGTGCCTTCCAGCTATTGTAGACTAAAATATTTCCTTTGTTTGCTTTTGAAATATTTAGGACAAAAATTTAATTAATTGTAAAGCAACTAATGGGTTTCTAAATAATATGGGGATAGCTATTTTACCAATGTATATCTGATCTATAAGAGACCAAATACTTTTTATATCATATATCATTGAGGGACAGATATAAACGTATAAAAGCAAGAACATGAAGAATTGCGTCGGAAGTTAGTTTTTTTGACGCATAGAAACAAACCTACTTTTGTAGAGTACTTTTGTTCTACTTTTAAAGGGTTCTTTTAAGGTCTATGGATGTTTTAACGGGTATCTCAACGGAACTTTGCAAGCTCTAAACTCATTATCGTCGACCTGTTATAATTAATAGTCGTAAACTATAAAATAGCTCTAAGAGTTAATTTAAATTTACTGCATAGCATTTAGGTAAAACTGTTTATCATACAATATTTAATAACAAACTCTTTAATTATATTATGATAATGCAACTTTGACTTGTTTTATCGTGGCATACTTACCTAGTATAGAGTCATTAGTTAAATTAAGTTAAAGGAGTTCAACTTAAAATACGTAACAAATAAACTTTATCTTATTTAAACTTTATCTTTTAATTCATCTAGTTAATTGTTTCCTTGTCTTATATATTCTCACCACGAAATCATGGTAACCAAATTAGTATAGTACTTGCCTTCAAATCTGAAGACTGGCTTGATCCTTCGCAGATTAGCATTTCAATACATTAAACGCAATCGTCACATTTAAAAATAATATTTAATGGTTTAGCTATTTTATGTTCTAAACACATTAGGTTGAATTTGTGTCACCACTTATTGAAATAACTGTGATGTCACCCAAAATAGTAAATGGGTGATATTGATAAGTCAATGTTATTACGTCACTAAGCTACGTCAGCGAGTCATTGTTGGAATATCACTTCTCGTTGACGTCAATGTATTCATCTCACGCCGCCTCATTTTGTGCTTAAATCAACGTTGTATTCCTTATCTAGTGGAAATTTGATATGTTTTAGAGATACAAGGTTGGTCACACTGAAACAGCTATAACAGGATAATTTAGAATGGAGGATTTTATAACCAATAAAATATAAACCCGGTAAATTTAAAACCAACCTGTGAGATTGAATGTTCCTTTAAACAAGTTAAGCAAATAGAGTACCTTGATAGTATATTTAATCAAAATATATTAATGTACAGTCTACGATTGTGAATTAATTGTGCCCAATTCCACCATTTATTTATTTAACATTTGCACTTATAAATTGAAAATTTTCAGTGAAATAAAAAAATATGAAAAAAACATGCTATATTGTAAGATTACCCTGACCACTTAACTACTGGGACTTAGAGGAGTGACTTGATATTAGTTTTCATATTAACTGTAAATCTTTCCCCCGACATACTGTGTTGGAGACCAGTACTTCTTGTATACTGATTTTATTTGTCTTGCTACCCCAAACATGATCGCATGGATGTCATACTTTTCTGTTTCCTAACAGTTTGTTTATACAATTTACATGCATAGTGAAATTCATAATGATTTTAACTTAACTATTGATCAACGCGCAAATCTATCATGTATCTTTCTTTGTGTACGTATAGGGAGGTTTTAAGCAATGCTCTAAATGCGAACCTACGTTTTCTAACTGAGATCAAGAATTTTCAGATGGCATAAATTTACTTAGTTTGACCGTGTGTAGTGTTGAACCAAACTCTAATTCCAGACCATATTCTCATGTGTTTGGCACTGTTCCAAATTGTGTCAGAGACCAAAACTAATATCGTGGTCTAACCCCTTTGACACTGAACATAATTTACACATCGATTGAAAATACATAGGACGGTTTTGTGCCTTTGTGGCATCAATGCAATAGTTTCCCGTAATTATTTATACGGTTAGACCTATATTACTCTTATAAGTTAAAGTAGTTTGGTGGCTATTAAAAAAGAGATTGTTGGATGAAGATTTTTTAGTAAAATACACTTACTGTAAATTATACAAGACTTGTCATAAAGATTACATGAGATAGTTTTCCATTTTCATAATCTTGAAAAAAATATAAAATATAGTTTTCTTAAGACTCTCGGTTATGGAAATAAAAATAAAAATTAAAGTTGCTCCAAAGATGAATAGGAAAAAACTGCTATAAACATAGTAAAAATGAATATTTTGGTGTTATATAACTTATTCATAATTCATATTTCTAATGAAACTAAAACTCTTAAGAATGCAGTAAAAAGTAATATCAAACATACAAAGTCAGTTCAATATCTTAAACGCTTTTAGAAAAGTGCTTTTTAGATACATCAAAATATAAAAGGTAAGCGGGAGAGGTCTGTCAAGGCCAATCATAAAGTATTTGAAACTTTGACAAATTGTTACTTTTCTCTAAGACTTCCAGAGATGGCAAGTTTCTTACACTTCAAATATGTTTGGTCTTATCTCGCTGGTTCAAAACAAACTATATGTATAGTAGATGGATGAACATTGGTAAACATTTTCTAAATAGTGCTCTTGCTATTACCATAACTGAGGTAAAAATAGACTGTAAATATTTTTATTTGGTAATTAAGAAAGTTACAAGCACTAGCTATAGTAATTCTTTACCATATCCTTATAGGGCCGATACGTCGCTGGGGATTGCTGGACAGAGAAAACAGAAAATTGTATATAATACGTGAATGCGATTTCTACGAAACACTACTCCTCCGTTAATAATGGACGGATTTTTACAAACGATGTGTCGAAATAACGTCTGCAACATTTTGCAATTGCTTGAATGTGAGCAACAGGTCCACTAGTTTATTTTAATATTGTTTTGTGACATTTGTCTTCGTTGATTATTAAGTCCTAGAGTCAGTTTTTGTCCTCTTTAAACTTTTTTGATATCATGCGTTTTTATAATGTCTCTCGTACTACACCTTAGCCAGAAGGCTCTAAAGAAAGACGTATTAGGTCAGACTTTTCAAAATAAACATTTAAAGGTTAATAATTTATAGCTTTATTAAATAAAAAAAACTAATATAATAAAATTTTGCGTTTCTGTTTCATAAAGTTCCCTAAACAACAAACTCTTACTTACTATAAAAAATAGAGGAATATAAATGTTTTCTCGTGAATAAAATCCATTTAGCTTATCAATTGAAATATGCTGGAGAAACACAAATAAATACATTATATTTATAAACTTACTAGCTGACCCGGCGAACTTCGTATCGCCTAAGTTATAGGTTTCCCCTAAGACAGACCGATGGAAAGAAAGTACCGTTACGTTTAATTTTCAATATGATCTCGTTCGCATCACGTCCTGGTTGAAGTTCGTTCGCTACGCTCACTCACCTTTGGGTTGGAGCTCGTTCGCTACGCTCACTCACCTTTAGGTTGGAGCTCGTTCGCTGCGCTCACTTGCCTTCAGGTTAGCTCGTTCGCTACGCTCACTCGCCTCCAGGTTGAAGTTCGTTCGCTAGGCTCACTCACCTTTTGGTTGCAAATTAGCTGTTGTCATAAATGTAAAAGAAATAATAGTGCTGCACCCTGTTGGTAATCCTTGTAACTTTAATGCTATTGAACATCATAGAACAGAGCCAACTTGTTTAATTGAAACAGCTGTTAAGATTCATTAATTCCATTTCTCATAAGGTTAACATGGGAAACTCCAGAGCCACTGGGGTGGAGCCCTTTTAAGAATTTCGAAACGGGAAATAGTTTACGTCCGATTCGCATACCTACAGAATTTACACACCAAATTTCATAACGATTTGTGAAGTCGTTCCGGAGGAGTTTGCAGACAAACACTGTGACACGAGAATTTTATATATTAGATTAGATATATTTATTGTACAAGATTTATACGTTACAAGCTATCACGTTGAAGGTTTGCAACCGAAACTTGAAAACACCCCGTGATCTGTGATACGTGAGGGCAATGTCAACTGTTGTCCCTTCGGCTTGGCATCTGAATTGTTTATACATTGTCTGCAGAATTGACGATGTCATTGCTATTTAAATGCATTTATAAACTATGCGTACATTTTCTATAGGGAAAAGCTACGTTATAAGTGATCATTTAATTTTATATGATTTAGAAAACTTAATACCAAATTTAGTTAAGTATGATTTAATATTTTTGTCAGGTTTAGGAGTGGATTTTAGAGAAATGTGATACCAGTAACAATAACCATAATATTTGGGTTCAAAATTGAACAAGTTACATATTAAGAAACATTTTTCTGGTTCATATTAGTTTTGTAGGAGGTAAGACATGTGCGGTGTAGGTATGCTTTAAATAGTAGGCTACTATTAAATGTGAACTTTAGGTAAGGAAAAGATTGAATTGATTTAGGGTTTGAATTACTGTGAGGAACTATAACCATGTCAATAATAATAACTATCTCTAGAGTTATACTTTAGTCATTGTGTGATATATTTCAAGCTATCAACTTTATAATTACAATCTGATAGGTTTATTCCATTTTTATTTGTGCGTTAAGGATAACATGTTTATTGAAATGTTTACAAACAAATTAGTATTCATACAGCATTGCTATATTTCACATTGAATAAAATAACAAATAATCCATAGAGTTCAAAATTGTAGGCATATATTTCGTTTTCGTTACGAACTGGTTTTTTTTTTAGTTTTAAATCATACATCTAGAGCCTGTTAATCGATCGTAGCCTAATTAAAAAGTTAAATGTTTGCGTAACCAAGTTAGATACTGTGTGGTTTTGACTGGTTCCTCAAGTAGGCATAAACAACGAACTGTGTTAGTAAAAGTAAATTTGAATCATTTAGACAAAGTGCTGCCGTTCTAGATTCACAGACCTCAATAATTGCAGCTTTAGCTATGACACTAAAAAATGTTCAGAATCAGTACACTGTTAGCAAATTTAAATTTCTCCTAAAGGGAAAGCTACTACCGTAAGTCTCTTGGTATGACCTAGACCCGGGATTAGTTTAATTTTTTTTTCATCTCCCTGAAGGCCCAAAAATACAAACTGTTTACATCATTTCAATTTGTTTATTTCTCGCATGCGAAAATTTGTTGTACACTGCAGCGCCTTGTATAAATCTCTAGCTGCAAGCTAGTTGAGAGGAAAACTCATATGTATTACCTTATTATACTATCTTTTACAGGTACATCGTATAAATCCATTTATTTTTTTTTCAAATTAAATAATATTTAATAAACAACGATAACTTGAACAAAAATAGTTTGTTTCCTTTTTTCTTTTATGTTTTTTTTTTATAATATTTGACTATGAGTTCGTATGTTTTTTATATATGTGTGTGTGTGTGCATCATAATAGTATTATGGAAATAGTTAATTATGGGCCGGGCTGGTAGCCCCGTGTTAAAACCCGGGGCCGTCAATGTCTCTGTCACCCAATTTCACCATTCCATATCATGTGTAAGTGTATTACATTGGGTTGGAATTCATGCAAAATATTGATTGAGAATACTCATAAAACAACGAGTGATTAGCATTATAACTACCAAAAGACTTTTTAAACAAGTTTGTGCATATATATTTTAAACAACACATAGGTATGAAAATGTATCTTTTATGAATAAAAACTAACAATATTTCCCCTATCCTGTCTCCTCACTTAATAATAATAATAATAATAATAATAATAATAATAATAATAATAATAATAATAATAATAATAATAATTTGTTTATAGTAGTCGACAAAATTCATTGCATTACAAACGTCAGATAATATTTGTAAAAAAACAATACAAGTTATTATTTACATTTGGTCAGTGTTTTTTTTTAACACCAGTGCCTGAACATGCATTATCTTTGTGTTTGTGTGACCATTAGCATGATAAACCAAGTCAAAGTCATCCGATAAAAAAAAAAAAAAACAATGTTAAATACTAAGTTCGAGAACCAGCATGAATACGGTTATTGATAAAATTACAAAGAAATAACATTTTTGAATTTTCTATTCCTATAATATATTAAAATTCATTAACTTTTGAAGTGACTTGTTTGTGAATAGTTAAATTGTGTACATTTTTTTATTTCATGCTAAATGATTAACACTCAAACAACACACTTTGTTACCTTCACTGTATTAGCTAAGTACTAATTAAAAATCATGTTTTTAAAATAGGAAATAAATCTGAAAATTGTAAGGGAATACCTTAGTGAAAGCCCAAAGAGAAAATGAAAATTCACTTAGTCTGCAGGTTTGCTTTGGCGAATTGAATAATTTTAATTTAAACATAACATTAGTTAAAGTTGGAAAGACTATTGACAAAATAATGAAGAGAAAATCTGTGCGGGACAAATGCAGTTGAGCGTCTCAAACAGTTGAAGTACAATTTCACCCTCAGTTCACAAGTGATTCTAGTAACAGAGAATAACACTCAAAGTTGTTTTATTTTTTCACAACCGTATTTCTGGATTGTTGGTAAATGGTGACTCTGAATCTATCTAACAGGATTACAATTAAATAAGATAAAATTATGTCAATTATAATTAGTCAATAATTCGTGCATTAAGTATTGAACACCACACTTTGCATAACAGTTTAGGACCAGTGTCCCTATTTTGTTTTAAAATTCTTGGTAAGGACCGGATACATTTGGGGGGGGGGTCTATCTCATAGGGGCATTTCCCCTGAAACATTGTTAAAAATTCATTTGTAAACTATACAAATCTGGAAACAAATAAGATGATTGACAAAAAGTCTTACCTATGGATCAATCTTTAGCAAAGGTTATGAAAAACGCCAAAACGAAATGAATATCGATATATAAAACTAGGTAATAACATACAAAATAATTAATTAAAAGAAGGTCATATAAAAACTCCGTAAGGAAATCTGAAACCGTGTATAATTTAAGACCAAACATCTTTGGCCATAGGATATTGTGTTTTTGAAATAATATTACAGAATGCAAAAAGACTCTCTAATAGAAGCTTACAGTATACTAGAATCATGAATGTTACTTACACAAACAAAGTAAACTACGATATTTAACAGATAATAAATAGACTGAAAAGAATATTTGGATAAATGACATTAACCGAAGAATACGCTCATAGTATACTCATAATCATCACCAATTATCAACAATGGAATTTACACGTTACACAGGAGCTGGAGGCTTCAAGTTTTCCTTTGAGTAATGTTGTTTGGTAAAGTTATATAATTGGACAAAGTTTGTAAACCACAAAACTTTATCCCCCAAATGAATCTTAAGATTTAAATTTTAAAATAATTCTGTAAACCGTTACAGAAACTTCTGTGATTACTTACAACCTATCAATTAAGTTTTTTTAACATAGTTTATTAACTTATTCAACTCTTTTGTTACTATTGGTTATCTAACTAAAATAGAGGATAAAAATTATTACCAGTTAAAAAAACTAATAACGTTTAAGTGTTTTTGTTTTGATCTGAGTGTTTTTTTTCAAGCTAATTTCATATTTCATAGCTTTTTACGAAAATATAGTTCTACCCTTTTTTTAAATAAGGACACTGATATCATCGTTGCTTTGTAGTAAATATAAAAGACCACCAACAACAAACTACGTACTTAGTTAGTGAGACAACCAAGTCCTTGCACATATGACCTGAGATTCTTCTTGTTAATTATTTAGTTTCGTGTCTTTCTTTTGTTTAAACCCCTTGAGGGCTGTAAATATTTTTCATTTATTTCTGAGGAAAATTAGAGCTGATTAAGCTTCAAAACCATATTAAATTAGTTCCACGAAATAATTGATCTTATATGTCAAACCAAAAGTCCCTTAAATATTTAGAATAATTTGCAGAAATACTGATTATGTTTTCTTTATGAAAGGTAAGAGGACCTTTTTATGAGGGTTTTCTCAGTTTGACCTCTCTCAAATTCGTTTCAAAAGTTCTAGCTGAATCTGATAGATTTTTCAACCAATTAGGGAATACAAGGTATTGACGTTGAGAAAATGTAGCTTCTTCAACATATTTGCTTATTTGTTTATTCCAAACGGAAAATCTCCAATACAGACAAGATAGTACAAGAAGTAACATGTAATGTAACAATGCAACTATCAGTATATTCAATTATTCATATACAGTATGCGTATGCATTATATTCAAGTGATTGTGATGGAAATTCACCACGTTCCAAATGGTAAATTTAATTGGTTATTATTTTTTAATATTTTTATTTCACTAACATTTCTAATACCAAGACAATAAACGCATTAGAGTCTAAATAATAACACTCTTAAAATTGTACTACGTTTGAAGTAAAAATTTGGCTATTTAGTAGACGAAATCTAAAATAGGACGGAGTACGTGTTACATAAGCAAAGTTTTGTTTAAATATATAGCTGACTTATTTAGTAAGCATATTATTTATTTTATCACTAAATACAAATTATTAACATGGCAAATATTTTAGTACAAATCGTGTCTATTCAAATACAATAGTCACTACTCCAAATGTAAATGAATGTGAATTCACATTTCCATTTGCTTTAACTTTAAATTTTACAAATTGCGTGACAGATTAAAAATTTTAAAAGTTTAAATGTTATTTTTTAGTTTTAAAAGAAAATAAACACGTAACTGTTCGACAGAATCTCTTGCCCCATTAGCTTTCAGTAAACGGCACTCTAAAAGTTAGTGAGCATGCAGAAGTTAGCTTTGGACCCCTTTTAATTCGATGCTTGAATGCGTTATTTAAATTAATGTCCAAAACAACCAATAGAAGGTTAGAGTAAACTTAGGTTATTTACCATTGGTAATAGGCAGAAATACTCAGAAACTTAGCATGTTTCTGAAACTTTTGGTTATGAATAACTGAGGTAATTTTGTAAAATTTTTGTTTTAGTGTGCATTAACAAAATATTAAGGGTTGTAAAATACCCTTTCGTGCTACCTTTTCCTTCGATAAACTTCCGTTAAACCTCGTGTATGAAAGTAATAATGGTGACGTAGCTATACTTATATGAAGAATATTGTGTAAAACAATGTTTTAGATTTTAGAACTCTGAGTTTTGATATCGTTTAAGATGTATAAATTTCCTTATACAGTCCATTTGTATTATTCGAGAATCATTCAGTGCCTAGCCTACAAATATCTCTATACACCATTTCTGAATCTAAAAACTAAAAACGTGGAATTTATTCACAACATTGTCCTTTGATAATAAATAGTTCTGCTAATTTGTCGTGAATCAATTTATAAAAAAAATACAACTGTATTACATCGACATTTTTAATCAGTATCTTGGAGTGTATACTTAATGGTGTCCTCAGTTCAGTCACGTTGAAGTGCAAGGTGATAATGTTGGTACCATGAGCTTTGCTGTCTTCTCTGCGATAGCATGGATAATACATGTGGTGTATTTTTAGCCTTGGTGCCCTCAGATTGAGGCAATGAGACCGAGTGACCTTTAACATCAGATCAATATTGCCTCGCTGTCTCTATACTTTTTTACTTAAGAATTTATAGAAATTCTACGACACAATATAGAAAAATAGCTAATATAAATATAGAAATATATATATACGATAGAAATAGCCATACTATATTTCTTGCTTTATGAGAGATTTTTTATTTTATGTATTTCTTAAAATATTACATTGTCTCGATACTCTATTCAGAGAGTAGAGGTTTTATATCTATGATTCATTTTATAAGTATGCTGTTTGATTTTAGTTATAAACCATAAAAATATAGGTGTCCAGGAACTGTTGGTGGTTTATCCAATTTTGTATACAAACAAACTGGAACATTGGTCCCACGAACGTAGATACTCATTTAACATTTAAATCCAATAAACATTGTAAATTGGTTTGGTAACTTACAAACACGAAACTAAAAAAAAAAATAGTTATAAAATCCAATTGAACCATTACAATTCAAACAAAAAGGTATATTGGTAATCCGGAGGCTATCCAGATTGAAAATAAAAAAAGTATATTGGTAATCCGGAGGCTATCGATATTTAAAAAAATTACAAAAAGGTATATTGGTAATGCGGAGGCTATCCATATTAAAAAATTTAACAAAAAGGTATATTGGTAATGCGGAGGCTATCCATATTAAAACTTTTAACAAAAAGGTATATTGGTAATGCGGAGGCTATCCATATTAAAAAAATTTACAAAAAGGTATATTGGTAATGCGGAGGCTATCCATATTAAACAAATTTACAAAAAGGTATATTGGTAATGCGGAGGCTATCCATATTAAAAAATATAACAAAAAGGTATATATTGGTAATCAGGAGGCTATCCATATTACAAATTTTAACAAAAAGGTATATTGGTAATGTGGAGGCTATCCATATTGAAAAATTAAACAAAAAGGTATATTGTTTAAATTATACTAACTTGCAATGGTTTGAATTAATAGTTAATGTTTTTTTGTTTTTTTTTTTAAGTCTTGTCGGAATTGCGATTTAATCCCTGTATTTTGATGTTATCTATTATTTCATATAAGTAAGAGAAATGTATTATTATAACATCATATCTATCAACAAGATGCAAATATTTTACTCAATTTGTTAGTAAAATCAATAGTTTAAAGTTTTAACTGAATCTGGTTTGAATGCATCAAAATATTACCCCTAAAACTTGAACGACTGCAAGTACCGAAGTTCCTTAATTAAGTCGAGATCATCAACTACTTCAACTAACAAATTATTTACTTACAGCCTTCTACGAATATTTTACCTAATATTTTGAGATTTATTCTAATATACTTTTAGTGAATTCGTAATGCATTACATTTTACGAAAGCATTATTATATAAAACTACCTTTGGTGGAATAAACCCTCGAAAATAGCGTATACTATGGATAAAATACTTTAGAAAACAACAACACGATTGGGTAAGCTGCAAGTGAATATCATCAAATGTATCTTATGGACCTTGTCCTGAGGGAGTAATATTGTATAACATGGGTAAGGTCAGAGTAAAGTATAAAGATGCAATTGAATCCCCAGTTTCTGGGGAGACATCTAAAAGCCCAGTTTAGTTAGTGTATAAAGGAATTCATCAAAGGTAAGCTGCAGCAAAGTTATGTAAGAAGGTATTCCAGAATTGTTTCAAATGGAATGTCCAGCTTAAACTTGTAGAGTGAGGGAAATGCCATACTCGCTCGAGTCTGTGAGAATAACAACGAATTTGCTTCCGACTTTGAATTGAGTAATTTCAATATAAATTTATACAGTATTGATAAAAAAAAAATCAAATACTGTATCCCCAATACGGCGGTTACAATGTTAGACCTAAGAAAACTGCACAACTTTTAAATGCGAAATTTAATTAAAATATTATTTATTTTTCGAAAATACTAAATTAGTATATTTAACATTGTGTAAGCAATTTGTTGCAAGTTTGTTTTCATTTCAATACACGTTGAGTGATATTACACGTGTTATTGCCATAGATATACAACAATTTACAACATCGCTGCGATATGCATGGTAATATAGACTATTCCAGCAGAGTACAGAATATATTAACAATACACCGCAATGCAGTACAACACTCACGTTTTCAACACATCACTACCTGTCTAAATTTGATCAGATATATTGCATTCGCACCTTTTCTTTTTTTTATAAAAAAGTTAGAGAAATTACATTTGTCACACTAATAGATTAAAAGAGAGTTAATCAACTTTCGCCAATTACTTCAACAGTTTCTGGTTTACTGCATTGAAATGAGAAAAGAAACTTAAATTTTCAGAACAATAATAACTTTTTAGAAAATTGTAGCTTTATAAAATTATCTGATTGACTTTTCATAAGCGAAGACCTTAGTGTATATACCTATTAAGGACGTTGACCGACATAACAAACAACAAAAACTTATAAGCCAACTTACCGTTAAAAGAAGATTTTGAATAAACCCCAATTCCAAACTTACTTCGATTTGATAGTGTGATTGTATAAGGTAAGGAGATAATTTAATCATTTGTTGGAAGTACAAACACCTTGACAATAGACATACTTACCTTGTCTGACATCTAAATCTTCTCCTTGAATAAACAATGCTAAAGTCATTAGTTATAGAAGCTGCTCATTTACCTTATGATGTCACAGCACAATAAAGTTATGTTTCAGTTATGCAACAGATATTTATTACAACCATTGACTATGTCAAAGGAACAAAACAACCAAGAAGTGCTTGGAAAGAGTTACAACAGATTTATTTTATTGGTATTTGAAAATTCAGTAGGTAGTCAAAGTTTTATGAATGTTCCGGTTTCGCTATACAAAAAAAAACAATACGTAATTTCAAACGTTAAACAAAATGCATTTATATTTGTAAATTCATAAAATCATTCTCAACAATTAAACCTTTACAATTTGAATTATTGACTGGTTAAGACAACATCATTAAAACTGGTAATACCAAGTAAAATATGAACGTTCAAACACAACAACAAAGTAAATATATTTAGTTACGCTCTATGTTACTGTAAATTGTCAGATACATATAACTATCCTCATGTATCATTATTATAGATTATACCTAGAAAGCCCATTCTTGCAAAGTAAATATTCCGAAACACCTCCTGTCGATATACGAACCTGCTTTACTGGAGAATAAAACCAAGACTTAATCACGATTGGTTCACAGATCTCTCATTATTATGCAAAATATCCGTGGTTAGCATTTGCCACTGGTAAATTTAATCATTTTATTCATATACATACTATCAAACATTCTTATATGAATGTAAGTTTCCTCAATGAAATGTATTTTTGTAATTTTAAAAATGTATTTGACCCTGATCAATTAAATGTGGCCTTTCCAAAAGTTTGACTGGTAATGTTCCTATATTTTTTAATTTTTTTACTAGCGTTATGTAAAACCATGCCGTCACAAACGTGGAACAAAATAACTTTGTTAGAACAACTTTACGTAATCTTGCTTGAAACGTGTTACAGTTGTAAAACGCAATAAAAGCAAGGGACAAAGGAAGGAAAACGATAGCATAATGGTCATTGGAGGGTTAAAGAGCCTTTTAAAGATATTACCTTCTGTTCCTACCTTCTGCTCTGCTGGGAATAGTCACTTTGAGATAAGCTTACTATAGCAAGTAAGGAAATAAAACTAATACCTCTGCAGTTAAATTTAAGTGATTCCTGAAGAAATGCTGGAGGAGTATTTGATGGAGTTTTCAAATGCCTAATGTCAAGTAGGACAAGGACGTCACTTGCAGGATTTCGTTCTCAAGAAATGGAAAAATGACTTTGTTAAGTTAAAATGGCAAAAGATAAGCTGTGTTTTGATGTGCTATTTATATCCATAGGGTGAATATTATTGAATTTGTACTGCTTATAAATTGGGGCGCTTTCATTGCCCCACCCTGTAGTTCTTAAACTATTTAAAATTTTTTTTAGATGTGTTTAGTAAAACTATTCATTGAAACAAAATACAAATAAAAGACTCATCGACTTTTATTTTTTGTGTGTGTTTTGAAATCAATATTCTTTATGCAAGTAAAACGTAGAATTTTATATCCTTTTAAGTTCAATGCATAAGTAGTAAAACAAGTTTCAACTTTATATTGTTACCGGAAAAACTAGCAATAAAATTTCTACTGAACATAAAAAATAATAAAGAATAACTTACGATTGTAAGGCTCGCCGATAAAAGCAATCATCAGTAGAAACCAGAGTTCCCAGTAACATTCAACCAACTTATTAAAATACAACCTGAACAACCCCTATTGTATGTTGTTTAATACACAATACTCAATTTAAGATCAGTGTGAATTGTCGTAGAAATTAAATGTTTACGACAACCGATCAATGCATCATTACTCCTAGTTACGATGAATTAAATTTAGCAATGAGCCGAAATATGGCCACTTTTTCCGTAGACGTCTTATGATACTCACGTACTAAACTAAACCAAATTCAATTTATAAACCATGATGTATTCGAAGCAATACTGGAGGTAGCTAAACCGGAGTAATGAATGAATGAATGAAATGTGTTTATTTCCACATAATATACAGAAAACAAAACATTCCTTTTTTACAAAATATACTTACAAAATAAAACTAAAACTAAGAATAAAAAAAAACATTTCTGTATAAATTAATTCAATAGTTTAATGAAATACAGCAGACATAGGCAAGTGCTGCCTGTGCGTCTGCTGGGTTGCTATTAATATTTATAGTAACCAAGTAATATGGAATTATGTCTAAAAACAGTTAATAATGGAATGTAAACTTGCTTAAAAAATTATTAGTTTAGAAAGGAGATTTAAATGAATTCAGTAAAAATTGAATAAGATCTAAAATGAATACAGTTTTGAACAGGTGGGGACCAGACTACTAGTATCAATGCTGGATCAGGATAGAGGGGGCAAGGTTCGGGTCAAACGCGCCGGTAATCAGCTGTGATTATAACGTCGGCCTCATCTATACCAAGCCTGAAGAGAAATTGTTTGGTTCTTAATTTAAAACATTAATTGATGGTAATTCAAAAAGATTATCATTGGTAAAATATTTACAGATATTTCGATAGAGAACATTAGAAATATAGAAAGAGTTTGTTTTAGAAAAAGTATAGTTTATCTGAAGTGATGAGATACCTACTCGTGAGGAGTAACGGGTACTGTGGGAGTGAGTTATTCCTTGAAATATATTAGTGTGATTTCCCCAGTAATAGATCCCTTTCCAACGATACCATGTTCAAAAAGATCGAATAAGAAATAGCTGGAATATTATGATTTTTAGTTGTAAAATGGGGCAAATCAGACTAGCTTAATCTTATTCTACCCCAAATAAAATTGCTAAATAAAAGTGTTCCTGGCATTTTTCATAAATTCAGCTATTTTTCAGAAATTATTCAAGTTTTAAAATTTAAAGTGGCCGCAATTAAAAAAAAAAACTTCGAAGGAAATTGTTATTTTTTGGATTTAGACATTTATCCTGTTAATCTCCATTCCAAATTTTAACTTGAAACATCGATCCTTTACGTAACTAGAAATGTTTAAGTGAAAAAACCAAATGGTGGATTGCGGCTAAACGAATTGAAATTAAACATTTGCTAAACATTTTTGATTTATTTTTGTATGTAGGATATGGTTATGTATAGCCACTTCCAGATTTTTCTGACACTCTGTATATAAACAAAACTTATCCATTCTAAAAGTAACAAAATACTCTTGTGAAGACATAGAAAATATACTTCGCGTGTCTTTCTCTTCGAATTACTTGTGAAATGAGGGAGAAATCGTCCTTCAGCTATTTGACCACGCTCAACTGGGTTCCTCTCTCATCGATCTAGTCCTTATTATTTTGTAAATAATATATCTCCCCACAATTGTCAAGGTTATTCTCCTAGGTTAAGGACGTTCTCGTCAAACCCTTGTCTTTTTTACATGGAATCCTCCGTGTGTACTGGATAGTCGGCAGTTCAATGGACATAAAGAAACTCTCCTTCTCACAAAGTAAATATCCCCCTAAGTCTGACGACGATATATGAGACAGCTTATGTACAATCAAACTCAAACCTTTACCATTCGATTCATTTTCTTATCCTTATTTGTTAAATAGCTCGTAATCCTGGAAGCCTAAAAAGTGTTCTTTTTTACCCTCTCTAAATATAATTTTGTAAGAAACTGATAATATTTCATGTATTACATTTCCTTTTGTGTCATTCAATGTAATGACATATAATAATAAGTTATGATATAAAGGAAATGCCAGCATGGAAAAAATTGATCCTGAACAATTTATTACTTTAAAACTGTTACTAGTTAGAGTTTTTAAGAATTTATTAACAGAAGCCTTTTTAGCGTCAACTATGAATGACTTTGCCCTACGAGGTGTGAGCATACATTTATTCTATGGTATGAGCTATGTAAATAAGAGGTACACTATACAGCTAATACTAACTTAAACTTGTTATTGTTTTTTTAAGAACGAAACAAACAATATGAAATTTAAAATGCGTCTGTATATTTTAAATGTTATGATTCATTAACAGAATTAGTATTTTATATGAAACGGATTAAAATTGCGAATTCAATTTGATTGCGAAATTTATATGTTTTGCTTGTTAACCATCTACTTCTATTCATTTGTTTTATTACTAAATTACGGTACTAATTGTTTTCAAGTCAAGTAAACAATTATCAGTTAAAACCCAACTACACGAACAGTCAACTGGTGATCCGTTTCGTTTACATAATGTTGTCAATGATATGAAACAATGACTGAATTGAATAAAGCTCAATGTAAAGTTTAATTCATTATTTTACTTCAATAGTATAGATTTAGTTTCACAGAATCAGAAATATAAACAATTAACTCCCTAGCACGCGGGCCGATGCAATTAAAGAAACAACTTCTCTCTAATTGTCCTGACTCCAGACGAGGACGTTTAAATGAGGTTTAAAGGTTCTTTGCTGTTAATACTCTCCGAGACAAACTTATTTACAGCCTAATTTTGCTGGAGGCTATAGGGTGTTGAAAATGTCTGGAACCAACATTATATCTGGTGAGTGGTTAAAGAAAATCAACTGACATTTTGTGTATGGATATACTATGGTTTTACCTTTCTTTTGGTGCCTTATGACATTTTTTACCACTTATAGGGAACGTCCTGTGGAGGATGCAGTAAAACGTTTTAATAGAAGCCTATGGTAAATGATACATGGCGACTGTTTGAAATTTAAAAACCCACTTATAGGGAACGTCCTGTGGAGGATGCAGTAACAAGTTTTAATGGAAGCCTATGGTAAATGATACATCATTTTAAAGGCCATTTTTTTCTGAGTAAGGAGCCACAAGTTTCATCTCAAAAGGACCACTCTAGCGAAAATGGCGACTGTTTGAAGTTTTTGAAAATAATTGAAAGCTTAATTGGTATTTCTGTTAAAAATAAGTTTAGTAAAACAACACAAACAATTTAGTTAAATGTTTTTTTTGATCATTTTTCAGTTCACCACGTGATAAACTACTGTACTTCGTAACTGGCTTGTAATAGCATTTAAAGGAAACAAATACGGACCATTTAAATAGCGATGTTTTTAAATTTCAAACAGTCGCCATTTTTGCTAGGGTGGTCCTTTTGAGATGAAACTTGTGGCTCCTTACTCAGAAAAAAATGACCTTTAAAGTGATGTATCATTTACCATAGGCTTCCTTTAAAACTTTTTACTGCATCCTCCACAGGACGTTCGCTATAAGTGGTAAAAAATTTCATAAGGCACCAAAAGATAGGTAAAACCATAGTATATCCGTACACAAAATATCAGTTGTTTATCTTTAACCACTCACCAGATATAATGTTGGTTCCAGACATTTTCAACACCCTGTATATTTCTTAAATACAAACTATATACAGGGAGTATCTGGTACGAGTTTTTATATTTTTCCTTAAGTCGAAACGATGAAAACCATCATAACCAAAAACCATCATGGGTATCAAGTGTTTGGTATTCTCTCTGTCTCCATGTAATTTTCTCAAATGACTCCATAACTTTTGAAGGCCTCAAGCCTTCAAACTTGGTGCATAAGTAGTGACAGATGGGAGTAACTTTTATACGAAAAGTAGAAATCTAATGGGGTTGTACATCTCGAAAAAACCCTTCGTCCGATAACCTTCCTTGGTCTAACGCACTAGCGAAAAATTCCATTGATACATTTTGAATCCGTTGTTGACCACAAGCGATCAGTTTAGGTACAGGTGAAAAATAAAACTATTTCTGATTGCCAGTTAAAACAGGTTTTCAGTTGCATTATCGACAAACTCTCTATCTTCTACTATTCCGCCTTGAATAAGACTTCCTCACCGAAATAGTGATCGAAAACAAACTTGGGACAAACTTTGTAGAGGTAAGTCAAAGTTGAAGTAAAACTTTGTTCTTTATTAGCAACTACTTTCACACCTCCTAGTTCCACTGGACTTTTGTATTTGTAAGACTTGCTTTCTTCCTAAAATAAGTTAATCGAAAAAAAGAATTCGGTTGTTTTTAACTTTATCAAAAGTCAACGACTTTGTAAAAGTTGTATGTACTCATAATGTGTTAAAAAAAACCCTTGATTTAATATGTTAAAATGTTAATAGCAACAATATAATTGTATCTATGGGCGTAAGACTGTTTGTAAAATAAAGGCACACTGCAGGCATTAAAAGTAACACAATTATTGACATTTATATATAAACTGTGCGTAATTTACTATTTCGTTGTTCAATTTTTTACACCATGAATTATCATAGAGGAAATTTGTACCATTTTCGAAATTTACTATGGCTAAGCTACTAAGCTATACCAGAATACCGAACAAGTTTTTAAAAAAAATATTTTTTCGCAATTACTGTTTTTTTAACAAATGTTTTGTTGGGATCAAATTGTAAGGTGTTTTAATTTATAAGTTAAATCTCTGTGTTACACACTTGATTAAAATACATCAATATCCTTTTTAACTAACTCGTATAATGTGTTAGACACAACAAATGTGTTAACATGTCTTATTACCATATAAACGTGTGTTTTGTTGGGGGTTAGGACGTTTTTCTCTTCCAAATGGACACTAAATGTGCATATACTTTTATTTTAATAGGCAAGTGTTAACTTATTGTTACATTTCTGTCAGAAAACCTTGTGATTTAATTGCGGGTCAGAAATAATGGAACCATAAAAGAAGAAACCTAATGGATTAGTTCCTCTTGAAGTATCAAGAACCCTTCGCCATATAACCATTTGATTATACATAACATTGTATACAGTGCAGTAGCCAATAATATGTTAATATACTGTATATAAAGTTACTTCTGAAAGCGATATTTAAGATGACAGTACCATCAAGAAGGAATTAAATGAAGTCAATAACAAACTTAAAAACAGCTTTTAAATTATAGATTTTACCTTAGTATGCATTGTAATTTTAACATTAATTTGATGTTTTAGGTTACAAAATATTTTTTTTTTGAACCAGCATCCAAACAACAAATCTCCATTATTTTTCACTAGTCTCAGCCAAGGTCAGAACAACTCATGCGATGCCTTTGGGAAATAGGAGGGAAACATTGGTTTGTACATAGAGCACGTGGAATACTTTATGAGGTCGATGGTAGCTTTCAATATTATTTTTGTTTCGTCACAAGCTACACCGTGTTATACAATGTATACAAATTTAACTTATAAGGTTAGAAAATATCAAACTAAATCATCGACAAAATAATAACGTAAGAACACTACATATCTAATATACTTACTTTTAACTTAATTAATAGTAATCATCTCAAACAGCAGTGTACTGCCTAGGAAACGTAAGTGTTTTCGTTGGATTTAAACTCCTACTATAAAAAATATATACCGAATGACAAATGTTATAAAGATGCTCATGTCTATAAGTAAAGTTTATCTTCCATGTTGAAAAATTAATACGGGTACGAGCTTATTTTGAACAAAAAGTAAAATACAACTCATAAACTTGTTTGATTGTGTTTTGAGGCTGGTTTTTGATAAAGATATAACATAGAAAGGCGAGGAGAAAGCGAATGAGCCTTCTAACGAGGAGAGCTAACAAGGTCTTACATCAGCTCTGTTATTTCGTTACTCTCATCATGATATAAAGTCGACTTGTATTTTAGGATATTAGGTTTCGGTGCGGCCTTGCTTCAGCTGAGTAAAGGTCTGAAGTTTACTCTAACATATGTTTTAGTTAAATAATGTCAAGAGGTAAAAGATTCAAAATACATGTAAAATACCAACAATATTGTTATTAGTATGTATAATTGGAATTTTTACCTTATGTAGTAAATATACCACTATAAAAGCCAAATTTAAACGTAAGTTAATAAATTAGGTCTGATTTAAATTTCATATTCAAACATTTAAGTTTCAATATTATTAACTATAACAATGACATATAAACTAAAAGAGCCTTAATATTTTAAGAGTGACAACATAACATACTATGTTCTATTGCTCAATACCACACTGGTAGGTAAAATGCATAGTTAAAAAGTTTTGTTATAATGACGTGTTTCCAGATTTCATTGTTAAACAGATTCTAGCTTTATATGTACCACAAGCTCTGGAACATAGACAGTGATTTCATGTATCTCAAGTTCATGAACGTGTACGGATCGGAGTTTCACTTATCATAAGTTCTCAAATAGCATATACAAACCGTAGTTTTATGTATCATAGGTTCATCATAGGACATAAATGGATCGTATTTTCTTGTATAAAAATATATCGAACATATATACATACCGTAGTTTCATTCTTAGTTCTCAGACACATGCAAACCGTAGTTTCATAATCATCAGTTCTTAGACACATACAGACCATAGTTTTATGTATCAAAGGTTCATGAACATATATGGATCGTATTTCCGTGTATCAAAAGATATCGAACATACAGACCTTAGTTTCATAATCTCAGACCTACGGTTCTCAGACCGTAGTTTTATGTATCATAGGTTTATGAACATATATGGATCGTATTTTCGTGTATCAAAAGATCTCGAACATACAGGCCGTAGTTTCATAATCATAAGTTCTCAGACATATAGACCATAGTTTCACGTATCATACGTTCTTTAATCAACATACAGACCATCGTGCCATGTAGCCTATCATGGGTCCTCTATCGAACCGATTGTAGTATCATGTATTATAAGTTTTCTAAGCAACATACCGTATTATAGTGTCATATATCATAAGTTTGCTATAGCCTAGACCGCAATTTCATGTATCAGTAGTTCTCTCTCCAACACGCAGATTGTAGCGTCGTGTATCATAAGTACTCTAACTAGATTGTGTGGTTTGTTCCATGTGTTTCAAGCCCACAAACCACATGAGCTTGTAGATTTTGATTACACGGCTATTCTCAATTTCTACGGATTCCGGGTTTTATTCGTCGTGTAATATTGCGATATTTATATATTAAAAACATAAATCTATTTAATTGTATAAGTTTATTCGTCTGAGATTATACTTATGAGCAAATAAACTTAAACAGATAAACTCTTTTTCATATTTCATGTATTTCTGATTCCTGATGTATTCATGAAGTTTCGTCGTATTATTTGTTTTGTGATTTTGTTTTGAGGAGGTGTTCTGTGTTATATTGGATGGGCTTTAATTCATTCAGTAAACGTCCCTGGCTTATGCCATAAGTAATGGCTTAGGATATCCGATATATATTTCCTTCGATGATATGCCTTTGAAACCATTTCATACAATTTACGTCAAATATGGACGAAAGTTTACAAAAGGGCAAACAGTCAGCGTAATTGCTCATTATTATTATTATTAAAATTAAAATTATGATAGGTCACGAGCTGTAATTTTGTTCTCCATTTAACCAATATTAGGTCGTTTAAATCCAAATTACTCACTTCAGTTATCTAATCTACAATATGGTCTAATCTTCCACAAATCCAGCAATAGATCATAAGAGTCTTTATTGATCATATTGACTATTAACATTGAGTGTAACATTAACATTAAGAGTAATAAAACCACTATTTCAGTTTCTGGAGGGTTCATATATAATAGTTAGCATCAATGGGGAAAACTAACAGATTAGGTTTGGTAACAGACCAAAGTTGGAACACAGCCAGACACAAGAGAAAGTGGTTTGGAATTAACATTTGATTCACACCCTTGAGTTTATCTCGGCTGTAACCGAATAAATTTTGTTATGAATTATGTTGATACTCATAAAGTATTTAAGTTCAAGAAACGGTATGGTAATATAACATTTTCATTTTGAGATTGAAAGTTAGCTTATGCGCCCTGAATATAAATAAGTTTGTAGCTACTGGTGACTACTTTTAGAGCTTCGTTGATTCGGCAACCGTTTTATAGGGATTTGTCATAATTATCATTATTATTATTTATTTCAAACGTATTAAAGGAAAACCATTTGGGCTGTCTATTTCCTATCGTGGATATTTTACTCTTACAATCGTCTTTAAAAACCCCTTGACATAATAGGCAATTGTGAAATGGTACAAACTAACTGATAATTACCCAAATAACATGATCAACATCATAAGTATTGGTAATTTTTTGATCCTAGTTCATTAAAAACTGCAGAAAAAGTATGTAGTTACAAATATAAATAACTCGGAAAGAACTATAATAGTTAAAATGGTTTGCATTAATTGTGACCTAGACGCAAACTCCGAATAACCCATTTGTTGAGAAATATACGAAATTAGGCAAAATACAACTATAAAGATTAAAAAATTCTAGCGAAGTAACAGAAATGGGATAGGAATCCTGTAGATCTTAAAGGAACATGTCCTTTATTTTAGTAAATATAAAAAGCCACCATTATGATTCAGATCGAAATACAATTGATATACAGTATACAATTCGTTACCATACCCTCTGATAAGATATATCAGTGGTATAATTGGAAACAACTTACTAACATGTTTTGAAAAGTTTAAAGTCAATTCCATATAAATTGTTCGTTTTATTGCTAGCAGAATTCCAACTAATATGAACTTTTTTTATAGGTGGTAAGTGTCAAAAAATCGTGACTGATAAACAGACAACATTTATACGAGTTATAAATGCAGTACCTAATTGTGAACCTCAGCCAGATGAAATAACGACCGCTGTTTTATTTTTTGCCACAAGAAGCGTTGCAAACTATAAATCAAGTAAAAGAGGTATTATAGAGAAAAAAATACATCCTCCTTTAATATCGAATGTTTAGTTTTATTGTTTAAAGAAATTGTACGCAAAGTGGTTCATTTACTTACGAATCAATTTTGTTAGTTCTTATATATAAGGAATGCTCATTAACCAGTTGAGATGTGAAAAGTAATTTAATTTTTAGCCAATTATCATATGTTCCTAGCGTAACGTGTAAATGTACCACTCGCAGAAATAATTTAAGTCATATAAATAAAAGCAATTGATATAAATTACATTTATTTAAAAACAGAAAATTAATTTTTAACCTTTTTAGAAAGAAAAGCTGCACCCGCTTCGTAAAACGACTGCCCTTTATCCTTTGGTCGTCCATGCTCTGAAGTACAACTTGCGGTCTGGAACTTGTTAGGAAGCCAAGAGCCCTTACGCTGTTTGCCCTTTTGCAAACTTTTGTCCATATTTGACGTAAATTGTATGAAATGGTTTCAAAGGCATATCATCGAAGGAAATATATATCGGATATCATAATCCATTACTTATGGCATAAGTCAGGGCATTCACCCTATGAGCTTGTAATGACATAAATATTAAAATCATAGAAAACTGTAATTTTTCCACCAAAGTGCCACCCATCAATCAAAGTATACAGACTAAACCTCTTAACGTTTAACTTGGATAAGAAGGGTTATCCTTAAGGACCTTACTTATTTGCTTTCATTTGTTTGTTCATGTTTGATTATAAACAGCAATTTATTTAAGACCAGAGCCATGCAAGGTGTTTAATCCATATTAGGGAATTCACTTAAACACTATAATTGAGGCTTATTCACTCCTTAGAAACCCATCTAAACTATTTATCTCTTGGGGGGAAGAAGTATAATATTTAAGCTATTTTAAAGATGCTTAATGTCAAATATGTGCGAGAATACCTTAATTTTAAGACCTAAATTATGAAAAGTGGTCTGGTAGAAGAGCCAAACCGACTCAGTAAAGAAAACCCAATATGTTTTTATAATATACAAATATTTGTATTACATTTATCACCCCTACCAAAAATATAGATGTTTTATTTCCAAACAGCTATGTTTTTTTTATTACCTATTTAAAGCTACGGAAAACCCATTTTTCCAATACTTTTACACTTTTTAGTCTATTTTAAGTACAACAATAGGCCTACAATTTATTTTAGTTTGCTAAATTTCTTCCAGACATACCATTACGGAAACCTATAAAGGGTGGACTAGCTCGTTGTTTATTCAGATAGAAATATTTGTAGCTAATTACAAATTCTAAAATTCAATACAAATATAAACATTACCATGATTACTAGCATTAGTTTGTTGTAAAACAGCAAGTGGTATCTTAATTATCTCAATGACGTGGCTTGCACTTCATACAACAAAGCAAAGACACAAAGCTACAGACTTAGTGAGGATCTTAAGGTCTATGTATGAAGGATCGTTTGTCATACTAAGAACGTCCTTGTTGTAACTGATCTTGTACTACTTCTTCGACTCTAACAAAATACTAAGTCAGTGTACAAACTACACTGAATTGTAAACATTGATAAGGTAAATTTGTAAATTAAAGACTGAGTTCAAATATGTTTTTTTCTTAAGAACTTCCGATTGGATTTTATATATGAGCTGAAATTGTTTGAATCGCCAATTAAAATGAGTTATTGTGCTGTATTATGACGATGAACAAGTTCTTATAAGCTTATACTAGACCTTTATTTAAACAAATTTAAATTGCGAAATTTGTTTATAATGTAGTACAATTACTCGTAATTCTTTGAGAAGAAAATAACTTGTATTTTCAATTTTGTTCGGACAAGGTTTTAAGTGGATGGAATTAGAGAATGCAATTGTTATACATACGTTTTATACATGTTTGTCAAGTTTTCGATACTTCGATAAAGGATTTTAGACCAAAAATAAATTAAACGTCGTATGTTAACCCAATTAAAAGGAATAAATATGTACTCTTTTCTTCTATCGGACATATAACTGAGGCGAAGGTCCAGAAGTAGTTTCATGACTTTGTCAATATTTTTAAATTTAAAATAAATACTCGTATAATCCTATCTATTGAAAATTTTTAAAACTGTATAGTAAATAAATAATATATTTAGATTGGATAATAGATAGATAGACAATTATATGTCCACCAATCGTCATTTTCTATAGGTAAATGTGTTTGTATTCTTTATTCATTTTGAATAACAGCACTACTGTTTAAATCTTAATAGTTAAAATCTGAATTCACCTTAAATTGGCTGGCATAGTGGTTGTTAAAAGGCCCTTGCTGTAATATTTCAACTGCACCATCCTGCATACAAATTGCCTATTCTCAAGGCATCTTCACTTTCCATTCAATATTACACACTTCTTATAAATACACTACTAGTACAGCATGGATAATAAGATAAAAATAATATATAGTAAGTAACTTATTAAGCTTATGAAACAATGTATAAATACTAAATATTAAGCAATATTATTTGGCAAGATAATTGATTAGTTAAGGTATATCTTTTGGTAATTGTTAGTACTGTATTTATCATGAGGTTGAGCTGCTAGTTATTATTTTTATAATTGTTTTTGTTTGACAAATTTTTTTCTAAGTGGTGGAGCTTTCAAATTACATAAAGTATTATAGAATAAAGTTTATAATAAAGTATAATAAGTATTATATAATAAAATGTTTTGGGGTTATTTATTATTAAGTCTGATGGACCTAAAATGTCGCAATCAAGATCAGCCTTCATTATTTTATGGAATCAATAAGTGTTAATCTTAATTTATTAGTTTGTAGTATTTTAGGTATAACCTGAACATGTACTGAGTGAGCACACATGCAACAATATTTGGATATACGGTACAATATTTTGATAAGCGTTTAAAACGTATAACTGCTTTCTATACGCTTACATTCCTGTTTTGCAAAATATTATGATGTCCACTTTGCTCTTCCGAATGAAATTTTACTAATTTCAACTTATAAAATAAAATGAAGATAGAAATGGCTAAGCGGAAAGATAACAAGCCTTCTAACAAGTGAAAGCTAACAAGGTCTTATCTGCTCTGTTATTTCGTTACTGTTACTATTACGGTATTTTGAGTTGTGCATTTAATAAATCAGGCTTTATGCCAAACACACATCACAAATATACCTAA
This sequence comes from Macrosteles quadrilineatus, assembly GCF_028750875.1. Classification (NCBI taxonomy): domain Eukaryota; kingdom Metazoa; phylum Arthropoda; class Insecta; order Hemiptera; family Cicadellidae; genus Macrosteles; species Macrosteles quadrilineatus. The sequence continues at coordinate 65,827,447 of NW_026542597.1, forward strand.
CAGATGTAGAATAATTATTATTCTTCAGAACTGACAGTATTATTTAAAATATCTTTTATGTATTCAGACTTTGTAAAAGAACATTGTTTAGGTCCTACAAGAATTTAGGTAATTAATTTTTCTTGTATTTTTAAGGTAATTGTGCATTAAATTTTCACAACTATTTTTGTAGGAAATTCCGTTTACAACAGAAATTTATATTTATTGCAGAAAAATATATCAAGCGTAAAACTTTGACTGGTTTTTTTTTCTTTTAGAATCCATAGAAGTCCTATTATAATTGTTTTTTCCTAGAAAATTTCAACTATATATTTTATCACAAATTTATTTGGACTCAACACTAAACAAATCGTACCGTCATAGTTTGCAGTTTCATGCATTATAAGTACACAAGCACACAGATGGCAGTGCCATGTATCATAACTTCTCTAACTTACAGATTGTACAATCTTGTATCATAAATTATCCAGCTTACAGATTGTAGCGCCATACATTGTATGTTCTCTACAACACATTATTGTGGAACAGCAATTCTTTATAAATAAATAATTCATTTTTAGCAATATTTACTGCAGTTTTCATAAATTATATTTTAAAACAACTATTGGCTACAATGTTATATTGTTACAATGTTTTGCTGGGTATAACTGATTTTAAGCTTTCGGGTAACCTTGATTTATTGTGGGGTTCTAGGTAAGAGTATTTTCTCACCCCATCCTCGAAGAAAATTTTCAGGAATTGAGCACTCCACCACAGACAGCATGTCCTACGCTAAGAAAACTAATCCCAATAATTAAAGAGTATTTTAGTAAAGGTGGTCAACGCCTTACAGACAGTTGGTACTCTTTGAGTCATAACTCGTTAACATGGTTTACAATTATTAACTGTTAACTTATGTCATTGGCTTTCATGGGAAGCAAAGTAGGACCTTCTTAACTTAAGTTTTATGTCCAATTTCTTAAAAAAAGTGGATTACAAAATGTTTAATGCCATCCATGATTTCGGTCTATGTTTTCTCTAGTAACATCGGATGCAGGCAGGCAGTAATACAATTTGTACATTTTTAGTATTTTTTGTTCTTTTTTCCCGTAGAATATTATGGTCAAGTTTAATAGACGGAAGGTATAAAATAGTAATAGTATAGTATGTTATCTATTCGATCTCTGTTATCATACTTACGCCACCATTATAATATGGATATAAAAGTAGTAGACAGATTTTTAAAACTTTTTTTGCTATCAGGAATATTACAAGGATCTAGTTGAAATATTGTACGACTTAAACACACAAGGACATGCAGAAGCAGCTTAACTCTGGCAATATAAGGGAGTATTGTTAGTTATATATACAGGTGCTGCATAGCTGGTAGGGATTCATTAGGCCAGAAGCTACAGTTTTTGTGTAGTTCGTTTCAACTGTATGTGTTAACAACTCAAAGAGCTTGTTTCACACATTCTTCCTAAAATGGGATGGTCATGATTCCAATTTTCCACATCGCATAGTGATGCTTTCTATGACTAATGAGTCCTCAACACGACATTTTTTCTGGAGTCATCACCATAAACAAATTTTACTAAAAATATTGTTAATTGCCAATATTCACAATAGTTTTGTTTTTTTTTTCTCAAGGGAAAGTGTCATACAAAATTATTGTCTTACAATAATTTGTCAATTAACCATAACAGGGAGAGAAGTAATATTTAAAAAGTTATATGCATTTTAGAGCTTTTCCTGAATCATGATTTTAATTTACAATCATATTTACTGGCCGATGTGTTCTATTATTTGGTTAACACACTTATCGTTTATCTAATTTTGAAACATTGGTAACAATAAGGGAATCTAACCAACCTATATATTCTGCTGATACGTAAATTATGTTGAGCGTCAAGGGGGGAAACCACCAGATTAGTTTTGGTCACAGACCAACGTTGGAACCTAGCCAAACACGAGGGAAAGTGGTTACAAATTACAATTTTATTCAAACTCCTAAGTTTATTATGGCCAAATCCGAGTTTGTTTTGGTATTTTTTGTAGACACGGCAGTAAAATGTAGCTAACGCTTGCAAATCTCAATAAACGATGAAAGTGAACTTTAAATGTAACTATACGTATGTTCTATTTCGTTGAGTACCTTACGTAGTAACATGATGCATAAATAATTGTCCTATTTTAATAATTAAATACATTTATCGTATATATTCCTTATTACTCTTATTTAAAATAAAAGCTCTTTTTTCCTAATCAGTGTTAGGAATACATTTTTAAATTAATAGATGGATTTATGTTCTTATGGAACTTAAATGATTGTCTGAGATAAACTGAAACTACAATTCACAATAACTAGTCTGTTGAAAAGTTGGTTCATAGTAACTTAATAATTTATTTAAAAAAATATGCTATGCACTTAAACACTGAAATGTTCATCTAGTCATGATGGAATGAGGGGGTAGCATTAAGTTGGTCGGACAAATTTCTTACAATATCTTAGAACACCCAAGTAGTCTATGGTAACATGATTTAAGAGGTTTTTTGGCCATTTTCCTTCACCATTAGTGAAAATGAATTTTTTTAATGAAAAACGTTGCTGTTTTATTGGACATGAGGGAAAATGTACTGATTAATATCATAAACAGATTAAACTCACCATCACCAACTATTTCCTTTACCAAAGTACTCAATATCGACTTTTCCATAATGCTCAGATTTCTATTTACTCTGATAATATCACAATGCATACTTAAAAATGATTGTTTCATGATTTCTGCTTCAACAGTTAGACACGCGGTAACCAACTTGGAATGGGAGATTTGTATCATAATTTTGGTCTCATTATTTACCATTCCAGACCCCTATTTCGACGCACGGCACGAACAATACATTCATAATTTAGTTTTCTTGATTTAAGTTATTTTGGTGTTCATGTATTAGCTTATAATATCTTGAATTTTTATTAGGAATGTATTTTGTGTTAAATTTTTAGGTAACTGTTTGCATAAATTCAAGTTTTAATTTGATTAAAATTATTTAGTAATGATATAAATAAGTGTGAAGTAATAATTAAAGAAAGTTTTTTTTTGGCCGTATAGCCCCGTCAATCAAACGGATCTCGAATGGTAAGCTACAGTTTCCAGCAAATTGGCAAAACTGTTAACTGCTCCGATGGATATTAGCAATGTCTAAATAATGTTCTAAAATTACTTATTTGTCACACATTGGCCATTTTTAATACATCTTTTATATCATAGTTCAAAATAAACTAGCGTATTTTTTACCAAAATTCTCATAAATGGGTTTTTCGTGGTAAGTACGTTCATTAAATGTGTATTTGTTTACTTCTATCATTTTTTTAAATCCTTCATTCTTGTCATTGTTCTGTTCACACATTGTTATTATCTTAAATAAAGCAGTAAATATACAAGACATCTTACAAAAAAAGGTGTACTTAGTTAGTGAGACGACGAAGTCCTCACACACGACCTGAGATGTTTCTTATTAAGAATTTAGTTCTCTTGTTAAAACAGCCTCAAACATATTTTGAGGGAGGATTTCATTTTTGTCTTTTTTTCAAATCAACTTTGTTCTTGTTTATTTTGAAATATTTTATGGCATAGTAAAACCATACAATAAACTCCTAAAGCCAAACAACGTGTTTCACGTGTTAGTAAAGTAAGAAATAAATCTAAAATTGTGTTGTTAGAAACTTTAATGTTGAAATTAATTTTGCAAAATGGTTGTCAACTATTTCATTTTTGTAGGCCAATTCCTTTCGAAGGGAAACGTGCGGTCAGGGACTTGATGAAGTTAAGAGCCCTTACGCTGCCTTTTAACCCTTCTGCAAACTTTTCAACAAAGCTTTCCCAAAACGAGTGTAATATAAAGGACCTGAAGTCATACTATTGTTATGATATGGATGGGAGAGTTAGGATTATAGTTCCGAATTAAGATTGATTCAAGTAACTATGTTTAGCCTTTAAGCCCTGTCTATTTATTAAAGAGGAGGTGTTTCAAAAAATAATTGTACATTCCCTAAAAACCACCATTTAGGCAATCTGCACCAAAATAAGAATTTCTTAAATTTCAAATTTCAATTCGCTTTTATTAGTAATTCCAAACTCTGAATAAAGTCTTAACGAGTTTAGGCTATTAATGTTTCCGGACTTATCAAAATTCGGGTTACAGTAATGGTCAATTCCATTAAAATCAAATAGTAATTGGAAATTCGTACACATTTGTACACTAAAGACTGTTTTCCGCTTATTTTTATAACTGCAGTTATTTTTATAAAATTGTAATGAAATTGTTGTGATTCACGGATAGTGTATTTTCAGCCTCGGTGCCCTCAGATTGCAGATAAAATACCGACTGACCTTTAACCCTTTGATCAATAGCCCCTCGCTGTCTCTAAATGTCTTACTCCAGTATATTTCATACAATGAGTTCAGTGAACAGTTGATATAAACATATAGAATATACTTACTGACTTTATATTGCTTTTATGGTTTGTAATTGGTGACATCTAAGACTTCCTTGCCAGACGACTCAGGCAGTTTTATTTTTTGGCATCATCTAAATCTTTTGAGTACTGGTAAAGTCCCTATTATTTAATTGATAAAATAGTTTTTAGGAATTTCTAAATTTAATTTGCTAAAAGGCAAAAACAAGAACTTAATTTTTATTAAGAACACTGTAGTTAGACTCGTGTCACGAAAAACTGTCGGATTAAAAACTTGTGCAAAACAATGTTAAAAGTTGTTTCTTCGTTTAAAGCTATTTTCCTCTTTTAGTTTTTATTGTTGAAACGTTGTTATTAAGTTGAAAAGGAACAATTGGTCATCAAGATAGTTGGTGACATTTCTTCTTTGTGCCTAAAGGCAACCAGATATTAGCATAAACATTAATATTCAATATTTTTAATTTTTGCTGTTTCACACCAAAAAATTAAAAAGTAAAAATCTTTTCTTTCGTACTATCAGAAAAATCTTTTTTATTTATAATTCCAAAACAACACGCTATTTCTACAATGTAATATATCTTTATATTAATTGTACAAGAAGCAGCATTTGATTTTATAATGTTGGTTGCATTCCAGATGTTAAAGACTTTTGTTTTGTTCTGATTGTTAATTTGGTAAATAACAATAATAATTGAGTTGTGATTGAAATGGAGAATAAATTGAATACACTAGATTTTATCTTGTTCTTATAAAATATTACATACAAAAACTTACACAATCTAAGATTACGACTTAATGTAATCATAAAAACAAGCTGTTGCGTGATTGTGACTTAAACTGTTAAGGAGCACGCTCGCAACAGGCTTGTAATATCAGATGTGTATCATGATTATTTTCATGTTTTCCTCAATTAAAACCATGTACACACGACATAAGGATTGTATATATTTCAGTAATTGTAAAAGCGTATTTGATATCGTACGCAATTTTATAGAAGTCTTAATTTTTACGCAGGTTTAGTTTTTTACCAATGGGGACATAAGGTCATAATACAACCATGTGGATATTGCGGTATACTTATTGGTTTAAGTTCCTTTGAGTCAAGTTATTCATCAAAGTTATGATTGAACTAAGTTTGTAAGCTTAATAACTTTACCCTTGAAACTCGAGCTAATCTCAAAGTTTAGATTTCGCAAGTAAATCGGCTAAATATTTTACGATAAAATTGTTTACAATATTCGAATAAAACTCAGAAGCTCAAAAATATACTAGCTCTACGTATTTTATTATTCCTATTACAGTTCTATCCTTGTCTACGCCTGTGGTATGTTTTAGAGGAGAAAATAGGAGAGAATTTGTGTTGTTCGAACGTTTTTTGGGGAAGTTTTACAAAAATATTATGATTATTGAGTGTGTCACGATTCGACTCCACCAATCTCCCCCCTAGACTACTAGGCTAGAAACTCAAACTTTTTTTGAAGTAGTAGTTTATGGGAATTATTAGTAAAGGTAAATTGCATGGCAAATATTAAGATGGAAATGTGTATTAAAGTTTTCCTTTTAATGGAGTATGAATAAATTACTAAAAACTTATGGTTTTCCCAATTTAAAACTAACCAAATTATTCTTTGCGCTGTGTTTGAATTGTATAAATGTGTGTTTTCACCTAAAATATTGTAGTTATTAACTTAAAATAATATACTTCCGTTTAGCATAAAACCTAAACAACCTTTTCTTCAAACAGAACTGTTAATATTGGAATTAATATAAATTCGAAATGAAAACTTCACCAATATTTATGAATTTTATCGTTTTGAATTTTATCGTTACCAGCATAGCTGGCGAAAGGCCTTTTTTATGCTGGCATCATCAGACACATCACAAAACTCACAAAACAAAGTTGTGTGATGTGTCTGATGATGCCAGCATAGCTGGCGAAAGGCCTCATAAAATTAAAAATTCATAAATATTGGTGAAGTTTTTATTTCAAAATTATACTAAACAACTTTGTTTATTTTACTGATATTTTTTTAATGTAGCACCCTATGAAATGCTGTATACATGAATGAATACGTAGCAATGAGCAGATGATACTGCAAGAAACTACACATGTGTAAGAAGTGTATAGTTAGTCCCTTCCCTAAGGACCAATTTCATATAACAAGGGAAAGGTCAGGGTAATATAGAAAGATAAAGATGAAATCTGACTTGTTTGTTTCTTTCCCTAATCTTATTCAATCGTCCGGGATCATTTCAGTACGAATCAAACCTTACATAAGGTCGGGTAGTTGCGTGAGGTTTTTTCGTTTTATTCGTAAACTACGTAACGTGTGTTTACCGAGAGTTTTTTGCAAAATTTTTGAATTTGTAAAAGTATATAAAAGTGAATTGTAGCCATATAGTCTTAGACAAGTTGTTTACAGTAGGTAAGTATGATTATGCCAATGGTTGATATAAGGCTAAGTTAGCCATTTTGCACTTTATTTTGCATTGTTTTTTTTATAAATTTTAATATTTCAGCTTTCCTATTCGATCTTTTCAAGCTTGTTGTCGTGTATCAGGGATTTCTAAATTACAAATTAAAGCTTTCTTAAGGTGTTTTCATAATTATTAATGGACCACTTCATATATTTTTGACCAACTTATCTTATCTATTAAAATTGAAAAATATATTTATTGACTGGTGAACTTTTGACTTTGGTATGCCTTAAAAAAAAACCCCTAAATCTGTTTTCCTACAATTAATTGGATTTCTAATCTAGTTAGAATGACATGACGAGCCGGGCACTAAATGCAGATTTGTGAGATGAAAACATTGACGTTAACGAGAAGCGATATTCTAACAATGCCTCGCTGACGAAGCTTATATTTATAACATAATAGATTTAATAGATAATAGATAGAAATTTACATTATCAATTTAGTTATCCGTGTAAATGACGTATTTTGAACCTCTTCGAGTGACATAATTTGGCACGCTGAAAACCTACGTATTCTTGACAATAAGTGAATCGAGGCTGAAGTGTTATATAATAACACTGCTTTATAATTTAGTAAGGGAATATTATCACATAAATGAGTTACAAACCTTATCTTTATCATGTGTATGGAGTATGGCTATGAAGTAGTTAAGATCCTAAGGTGGCAGATGAACATTCCTAACAGCCAAATTTCCAACTTAGAAGGCTGTAGATACTATAAAAAACTGGATTTCACTATATATTCGAACAGCTATTGTCTTTGCCCTAACACCCAAAGCTTCTTTTACCAATAAATGAAATAGTATAACCCAATTTTAACCTGTTACTTGATGATAATAGAAACATTATTCCTTTTCTTATTTAAAAGGTCAATTGGAAAATATATAACCCATTAGGAAAAATTACTTTGCAAATACATCCCAAATATCGATTAAAATTATACTTAATAATCCTTTGTGAATAATATTTTCTCTGATAAAACGATACTGATTTTTTACTTTAAACTTATTTTAGTATTTTAGTAGGGTGGCTAATAGCCACCCTATTAATATGTTTTTACAGATAAAACATATAAATAAAACATTCCAAACAAAATCGTTATGTTTGCTAATATTTATCCACTAAAAATATGGTAGGCTATATTTCTTTCACAAAAATAATATATTTTTCACACCTATAAAATTTACAAAACACTAATTATGCAGTCTTATTTTTATAACAATTATCCTAAATGTATTTGCCGTTCTTGAAACACAATAAAAAGCAACAACAGGGGAGGGAAAACAATGCCAAGAAATGGTCGTAGAAGGGATAAAGGCACCGTTAAAGACATTACCTTTCTACCTTTACCATCTGCTCTGCTGTTATGGAGCTTATTGTATAAAGCAAGCAAAGAAATTAAACCTGAACGCAATAGTGTATTACATTGTATGCTTGTATATGCTGTGTTACAAGCTCTGAATACTTTAGGGCTATATGTCCCATTTTAGCATAACATGGCTGAAAACATGTAGAGCAGATAGACTATAAAGTACTTAATTTAGAATAGAAAATACACACGATGAATACAATATTAGTTTGCAGTATTAATTCTAGAACATATATTGACATAAACGTACAGTTATGTGAACTTAATATTAATAAAATAAAAAATTATGTTCACTTATTTTTATCATAGATCTTAAATTCACATAACATGTATTACACTGTAAAAAGCCTCTAAAACTGAAGTATTTTAATTCCACACAATTTTACTCGTTGAAAAAATACATAAATTAGTAATGGTACATCTTAAAATTAGTAATTATAGGTGATTGTTTCTTTAAATATTACATTAAGAATTAGTAATATTAGTTCCAGTTTGGTTGGTATGTGGTTTGTATAGTTTTCCGAACCAAAAATAATAATTATTAGGAAAAGTAATAACTATTATTGTTTAAGTAATTTTTATCACATGCAAGAATGATTAATCACGCCATAGTTGGCCTAAAAATTTACTTTGCTTTATCTTTTTCAACCATATCGAATTTAAAAAAATACAACGAACTCATTGAGTAAATGTTTTGGTATAAGACTGATCCTATATCGTTCGTTTTATTTTCCATTGCGATTAGCATTTTTACGAAGGTTAAGTTATTGAAAGATTTTGAGCTACAGAATTATATAAAAAATAGTTGAAAATTTATATTAGTTTGTAATGAGTTGAAGCATGTCTCTTACGTATATCTGCAAGAAAAGTACGAGTAATATTTTTGTTGTTGTAGTTGTAAAAATTTGGAAAATGTTAATAATTTTAAATATTTAGGTGTGCATGTTGATCACAAATTTAAATGGGACATACATATAGATTATGTTTGCAAAAAGATAAGATCATGTACTTTTAAGCTGTTTCATTTAAAATGTGTCTTGCCATACGATGTCTTATTGTTAATATACAGGCCCTTGTGTGAATCTGTGATACGTTATGGTTTACAAGCTTGGGGTAATGCCTCAATGACCCATAAAAAAAATTAAAATATTCAGGACCAAACAATCAGGAGTATTGTACCTTTAAATGCAAGTCAACTGCCACCATTGGAAATTTTTCGATACACCGAAACTTTGCCTGTAAGTAAACTGATCATGATCTTAATTTATACAGATTATTTATTTCAAAACGAACTAAAACAGGTAAATAATCATAATTAAAGGGTGAAAAGAAACTATTACAACGTTCCCAGATTTAAAAATAAATATGGTTGTAGGTCTCTAGAAGTCCTTGTACCAAAATACCAAAAATGTTCAACAACTTGCCAAATTATTTTTTTAAATTTGACCACTTATCGAGCTTTTAAAACTAATATGAAAGAAATAATTTGGAGTGGTTCAATATAGATACTGGTCTTTCTGTTAGTGAATGTTATCTGAATTTTAAATCATTATCTATTATGCTTGTTTCAGGTGTTGGCTAAATTTGTTTCTGTATTGTTATTTATATTTGTAAATTTTATAAGATATTGTTATTTATTTGTTATAGTCTATTGTGCTGTTGTTCATTGTTTGTTAGTAATACTATTTATATATTGTTATTTGCATGAGATTTGGATTGAAATATCAGTGGTTTCTTATAATTTAATTATGCATGATAACTCAATGGAACGTTAGGACAGTCATAGAACTGTGTTGATTGCTGATTGAACTTGACTTATATATTAATTAACTAAAAATATTTTTTATAATATGTTGGTGCAGACAAGCCTTGTATGGTTTTTGCACCTATTGTCTAATATGCATGTATTTAATATTATTGTTCAATAAATTGATTGATTGATTGATTGCAAATTTTTTTTTATTGAAAATGGCTCCGTACCTATACTAATTATACAAAATATCCTTGTCGTTTAAAATTAAAGTTATATTATCCTCGTTAAAACTTTTACTTCAAAGCAAAATGTATGCACAATAACAAACAAACAAATAAATGCTCTTTTAAAAGCATACCAAACCGTATTCCCTGTAAATAGAATCGCTTGTGAACGGCGGAGGAAATTGTCCGTCTTCAAATATTTGACTTCGCTCACCTGTGTTTGTTTCTCATCGATTTTGACCTTTCTCTTTTGTCAATAATACATCGTTCCACGTGTGTTAGGAGAAAATATTGTTAAGTGACACTGCTTCTATTTTAATAATATTTTACAATGAAGATTGTTACCATGTTCTTACTTGTATAACTGTATAAAATTTAGGACGACCCATTAATATTAAAAATATTGTAATGAATACCGTTTTTATAACAAATTGAACTTTTATTAAGTTAGAGGTGTTGGTTTTGGTGATGATTAGTAACTTTGTTTATCATATCCCTTTTAGTCCCCTGTCAAATGTACATATACAGGCTCCCGTGTGCTCCTTAATGAGGCAGGTGTGGGAGTAGTCTTAATCTCTTCGTTTGACCTTGGAGAAATACAATTTTGATGGTGGCACTCTTGAAAATGGTGCGTTTGAACGCTGTGGGTAAAAAACAAAATGGCCGCCGTCCCAAACTTGTTTTTTTACTTATATCAGTAACCGTTAGGGCTATGAAAGAATTGTTGATACCAAAATGTAGCTATTTCAAATCTGCACAAAAAAGATGCTTAAAGTTTTTATGTAGGTGGTTGATCCTACTTTCCTTCTTTCATAAAACAAAATTTTATATTTTTCATAAATAAAATTAATCAGAGTAGATGTAATGTCCCAGGACGGTTAAATATTTTAAAAAGTAATAAAGGGTGTCTCAGTAAAGCGTAACGGGCTATGCAGATTCAAATTCTATGTGCAAAAATAAGTCGAAAATGTAGTATAACATTTTTTCGATTTCGGCTTAGTTTGGCCGTAATCCGCCATTTTGTATTTTTTGAAAATAATTTATAACTCAAAAGCTCTTGGAGATATTTTTATGAAACTTGGTATAAACTTTAAGTCTACAACTATAAACATTCTCCGAAAAAATATTTGATCAGGCTCATCGAATTTCAAAATGGCGGCCATTAATTTTTTTAAAAGTCAAATTCCATAAAAACCAGCAATTAAAACAAAACTTTGAAACACAATATGTAAAGTCCTTTTTATTACAAATCGAACGACACTTTATTTGCGAAAATTGGATAGTAAATAAAAAAGTTATGTAACTTTTATTACTTTTTTGTCACTAGTTTCCATGGAATTTTTAACTTTGTCATTTCAAAATGACTGCCATTTTGATAATTACTATTAATAATGAAAGTAACATAACTTTTTTATTTATTATCCAATTTTTGCAAATAAAGTGTCATTCGATTTGTAATAAAAAGGACTTTAAATAATAAGTTGCAAAATTTTGTTTTAATAGCTGGTTTTCATGTAATTTGACTTTAAACATTTTAAATGGCGGCCATTTTGTTTTTTACCCACAGCGTTCAAACGCACAATTTTCAAGAGTGCCACCATCGAAATTGTATTTCTCAAAGGTCAAACGAAGAGATTAAGACTACTCCCACACCTGTCTCATCAAGGAGCACACGGGTGTACATTTGACAGTGGACTATTTATTAAGATCAATATTTCGAAATAATTACCCATATATATTGTATTTTTCCATTGTATGTGCTATATTAACCGGTATGTATATCTTTAACTCTATAAATCTCTATGTTGAATTTTCAGTGGTCGTTTACCGTCGTTAACTTTCATTGTACATTTTTTTCCTAACAAAGCTGTTAAGAAAAACACCCAAAGAGTGTCCAGTATGTTAAATATCTAAGGGAAATACAGTCAAAATGCATATAGTTTCCCAATCCATTTTTTAATCCATTAAGATAATTAATTATCTTATGTTCGATTAATGATGTAATTATAAAAAATTAACCATGTTGCTGAAAAATTACTATTGGCTCCATTTGAAATGACTGAAATGTATCCCTTTTCTCACAATCTATTCACCAGCTTTAGTTCACAAAACTACGCTAAAAACTGTGTTATTCTCCGTGAACTGTCTGATTTCATTATACAAAAGGGGTGATTATGAAGCTCTTCTAGCTGTTTCTTAAAAATCACAATTTCTTACTTATAAGTCCTCTATAGGATTTCATAGAAGATACTCTACAAATTTACATTGGGTGTCTAACTGAACAAAAGGGTAAGCTTAAAATATTGACAAGCTTGAGATTTACAAAAAAAATTCCACAATCACATCAGTCCAGTCTGCGTATTTATGTACATTAGTTTTCATTTTATTTGAAAAACTTTCCATTTCTATATAACATTTTAAATCTATACTTATTTAATACGCAAGCAGGTTTTTTGTGACAATTACTACTCCTAAACTACTGAACCGATTGATATGTTTTTGGTGTCATTGGAAAGAGCGTAACGTGAAGTTGTGCAGGAAACTTTCTTTTTAGGGAAATAATTAGAGAGTAAGGCCCTGGGGCCCTTTAAAGTTTTGTATTTAACCATAAGATTAACATGGGAAACAAAAATTGTTATGAAACTCCAGCTGTTGTCAGAAATTAAAAGTGAGAAGAACATAAGTTAATTATAAACGGTCAACAAGTGTTCTAATTTAACAACTTGCTACAAACATTTACTGACTTGGTTGAAAGGAAATATTTACTATTTAAATTGGGGTTGGCGTAAATATTACAATGAAAAAAGCGAGAGAGCCTGAATAATTTGATATACTAAAAAGAAAAATGAATTTCTTAAGAACACTGTGCTTTATTTCTTAGTAATCATTGAAAGAGCCGATTTGCAAACTATGGAAACATAGAAAATTCATAGAACACCACCAAGGAAAATAAAAATTTAAATAGAAATAATGTTTTTTTTTTATTTGTAATCGTTATTATGGACAACCGAATGTGGCTATGACTAAGGCTATTTGTAGAAAACACAAAAAAACAAGATAAGCTTTTTTAAAAATGATAAGATATTTTCAAGAAATGTTCGATCTGTTATGTACATCTTGAGTATTTCCATAATCTTTGAGTTGAGTCGAATCTTTTAAAGTCATCAGAAATTATGACTGTTATCTATCTATACTGTTATAAAAAAGAGGTGGTTGCTGTATGTGTGTATGTGTGTATGGGAAAAGTAAACTCGAAAAATACTGGTCGGATTGGGCTGAAATTTGGCATGATGATAGCTCACATTCCCGATTAACATATAGGCATATTCTTATTTCAAAAATCCTTTCGGGCTCCGCCCCAGTGGCTCTGGAGTTTCCCATGTTAACCTTATGAGAAATGGAATTATTGAATCTTAACAGCTGTTTCAATTAAACAAGTTTGGTTCTGTTCTATGATGTTCAATAGCATTAAAGTTACAAGGATTACCAACAGGGTGCAGCACTATTATTTCTTTTACATTTATGACAACAGCTAATTTGCAACCAAAAGGTGAGTGAGCGTAGCGAACGAACTTCAACCTGGAGGCGAGTTAGCGTAGCGAACGAGCTAACCTGAAGGCAAGTGAGCGCAGCGAACGAGCTCCAACCTAAAGGTGAGTGAGCGTAGCGAACGAGCTCCAACCTAAAGGTGAGTGAGCGTAGCGAACGAGCTCCAACCTAAAGGTGAGTGAGCGTAGCGAACAAACTTCAACCAGGACGTGATTGAGCCATGCGAACGAGATAATCTTGAAAATTAAGAAGTTAAACGGGGCAAAGCCCGCGGGTTACAGCTAGTTTGTTTTAAAATAACGCCTGTAATACTTAGTACCGGTAATTGCTCGAATTCGAGCAACAGGGACACTAGTATAAATATTAATATAAAAGTCATATTATAGAAGATGTCTGCGCTATGTGGTGATAGATCGATCACTAGAAGTCGATATCATCATATGATAAACGATGTGGTGCAGTGAAGGGAATGGGAAATCTTTGAGAATATTTGCCTTCGTCACGTAAAACGTTTCTGTGTAAGAAAGCATAGAATGTTGAAAGGTTTTATGTTAAAATATCATGTAACATAGGTAAATTCGAAGAGTTTTATCCACTTTCTTACCTAAATACTAGCACATTTTATGGTTTGGTGCAAAATTGGGAAATTATATGTTTGGAGAGTCAAAAGTGAGAAAACTCGATTTGTACAAAGTGAAACCCCGTTCTAATATTCATGCTGGTTCACAAACTCGTCCGAATAAACAAATTCCATTAGGATCGGATGATTTTTACACAATTTATCGAGCTATTGGACACAAACAATTTTTTTTTGACAAGCAGTTTTATATATAATTTAATTGTAACTAATCACCGGTAATTTACTTAAAATTCAAAATTAAATTTCATTTTATCATACATTAGAAAGTACATTGCAAGGAAATTATTATTTACTAAAATATTATATTGATAATAAATAAAATAATATACAAATATAAGGTTGACCTCAGTTTCTAACCAGGAGTGTTTTTATTATCGTCAACGAACATTTTTGACGGGTTAATCCCAATATTTGACAGCCCAGTGTGCACAACCGTTCAACGAATGGACTCGAATTTGTTCGAAATTTTACCTGAGGCAAGATTCAATGTTTGCCAGATTCTGTTGTATGTACAAACAACGAAACGTTGTTGTATTTCAACGTAGATTTTTTATTGCATTTTGTGTATATTTTTCCAAATTTTATTTAAGTTGCAACTGCCCAGATTATATTTGAAGGAATTTTTGTTGAAACTACGTGTAGCAAAACACTTGGTACTTAATTAAGTTGTAAGGAGGTTTATAACATTAAATTTTTTTATATTTATAACATGATATTCTCATACCTAATTTAAAAATATCACGATTGCATAAGATATTAAATAATGTATTTAAGATTATTCAGTAGCGTATACCTACGTTTAGTTTTATAAACAGTGGAACTATTACGTGTTAGTAAAAATGATCTCATTACACCAATTACCTGTGCAAATAAGGACATTGGTCTAAAGATGAGCAAAATACAATCATCTGTATAGTACAAAAATAGTAGTATACAAAATGGCCACTAAAATAATATACGTTAATTATATTGTTTTCAATTGTATCACACACTTTATTACTCTTTATTATAAGTCACAAGCACAGTGAAAGAATAAATCCTAAAAGCAAGGATTTACCTTAAGTACCAAATATATTGTGAACTCAGACATCTACGAAATTATGTAATAATTTTAACTCTGTAAAAGTGTCTTATTAGAATGTCATTATTATTGTTTATGTTTTTAGATAAAATATACATGCACATATTGTTTTATTTTTTTTATTTTAAATTGCAATATACGAATTTTTTACTCACAAGATTTTTTTGCCTCACAAAAATGACTCTACAAGATCAACTGCAATATTCGACCAATGCGTCATCAGTTTATTGAACAAATAGTATGAAAACACTGAATAAAACTAAACCGATTCGAAGAGTTCGTCTTGGGTTTATGACAAGAAGTAAAACGTCTTGGCAACATTTATTATGGGAGGCATTATACGAGTTTGCAGCTTTACAACTATCCTAAAACACAGACCAATAAAATGTCAAACAAACTGCTAATACAGTACTTAAAACAAAACTACATAATTTTATTGAATTCCCTTTTATTACGCTGACCTAACTACATTCATGTATTAGATTAATAAAAATATGAGAATGAATTTTTACAATGACAAATTAATCAGACATTAAACAAGTAAGGTCCTCTAGCATACATTTTCACATACATTTTAAAAGTCCTTAGATGACTGATCAAAATAAATGTGCGTAACAGAACTTGAAGAAGATACCCTACTTACGTATTGGATATTTTAAATATTCAACTATAGAATATTTCCATTTAGAAAATGCGACGATGATAATTAATAACACCACAATTCTGTAATAAATTAGTCTCAGGCCGCTCTAGTACACATCATAAGGGAGTTTCATTATCAGCAACCTAAATAATGCTTTACACACAATACCTTCCCTGCACTACCTCGCCATTGTTCTGCTGTTGGCCGTAAGTGGGTCATTTGGCAAAATGTGAAATGACACATCGGACTACCATAGGTTAGAGCTATTTATGTACTAATATTTTGTAATTTTTTCGAGAGTGTACATATTATAATACTTACATATCTATAAAGAAAAATAACTTTTTCGGTAACATTCGTCACTCCGATAGATGATAATCATTAACAACACACCAATCGTAACAATCGGTCAGGTAGGACTGGTAAAAAGAGGACGTTGTAGAGAAAATCCATACTGTATGAATATATTCTCAAAATAAAAGCATAAACAGTTAACCTTGCAAACAAATTGAGGATGTGCCATGCTTTTTAACGGGTTGTATATTTTTTTATCTCAAATTGAGCTATTGTTAACATAAGGTTAAACTGAATATAGTATCATTGACTTTGTAGATATAAAGTCAATGATAGTATATTGAAGCTAAAACCAAACAATAATGTTTAGTGTAGGATTCCAATCCAAGATATGAATTAAACTTGTTTTATAAATAAACTATCGATTCTTTGGTAGCTTAATTATTTTTTTGTTTAGCAATATTCCTTTTGTTTTGCTTTTCTTTGTGTGTTTATATTATAATGAGATAAACCTTTTGATTCATTATTTATGCGTTCATTGTTTATGCTTATGCGGTTATGCTGTGTGAAATACAGGCTACAGTAAAAATCACTGGTTAAAAGGAAAAGTAGATAAGTTACAAGGTAAATAAAAAAAACATAAATACAAACATCAGTGACATTATTTTAACCTCGAGTTGCTTCATAAATCGTGATACCTTGTTCATATGCTACGTGAATATGCAAATATCCTTATACAGTATAAAGACAAACTCCTGTCCCCCTAATCACCCCCCCCTCCCCCCGGAAATGTGATATCCCTGCCTAAGGCAAGAAAGTGATATAGAATGTAAAATCAATGTGGTTTCCTCAAGTGGGCCACTGCTTTGTGAATTATGCGTGATAATAAAAGGAGAAATGCTCCTCTGAATTTCAGATCTGGGTTTCCAGAAGACCGTTATCTCAACTATTGGCTCCAAGTTTTACTGTCCTGATATACATCAAAAGCTGACGTCTGAATGTATTGCTCATTTATTGGCTTTGGCTGGATTCCATCCAACATATTTTATATTAGTTTGCTATTTTGCGTTCTGTCTGAGAAGGCTGTGTTAAGGCTCTGACACATGGCTATAAACTATGATTTAAATTACCATACTATCAATTAATAATTTTGTTCTAGTCTATGTTAAAAGCTTAAATTATTATTTTTGTTTTATTTTTAAATGGTATTTTTACAACTTCAACATTTTTGATTGGAATTACATATTGTCATCCATTACGTAAAAACTTCAATTATGGTAATATTATTATATTAAAAGTTATTATTAGCATTACACAAAGATGAGTCCACCTGCGTATAAATTCAGAATATTCTTTCCAACCGATAAACACGCAGAAAACAGAGATGACCAATCACTTTTTTACATATGCGACGTGTGTGTGCCATCGAGGTAGACTTCCTTTAGATCTATCTAAAAACCCCAAAAAATTACGAAAAATCAAATTTTCTCAAAAATGATCGGAATGATTTTGATACAAATTTAGTATGTTATAGCTCTTTAAATTCTGAAAAAATTGTATAACTCCCATTAGATAAGTACGGTGCACAGTTATTTTAATTTATGACTTTCCATAAACTACATAAAATTACAGAAAATAGGATTTGCTAAAAAATGCAGGTTATGATTAAAACTACAGTAGTGCGATGTTATGGTCATTACAACTCTAAACAACATAGTGCAAACTACCATCGCTGTAAAAAAATACGGTTCAAAAGTGATTGCATCTTCTGTGATTTTCCCTATAAAATATCATAAGTAAACTCCCACTGCTTACCCATGATATTTTTTTTTACAAGCTAATGGAATAAATTATGTGTCAGATTGCTAATACGGTTTATTTTATTGAACATTATTCTCAAACAATTCAGTAGTTTGTTGATGGATTGAAACTGGGCCTAGCTGTTTACGTGTGATCCTGGTTAATTAAACAGCTGATCTTACTCGGGAACAAAGCTACACAGATCATCTCATACCATTGTACACTCATTCTTCACTCATATTTGGGTTACAATAATCTGTTAGGTGACGGCCCCATCTCAAATGATAATGATAATGATAAATAAAATATTTCTAAAACTAATCCAATCAACCTAGAGGGTAGACTTGACACAAGCCACTAAACTGAGCAGCACGATCTAGGTTAATGGAGTTTTAAACCAACTGATAGGCTTCACTGGATACCTTTCTAGTCAAATTTGGATTCAACTTTAACGTTTAGAAGTCTGTGTTAAAGAGTAATTAGTTCTTAGAGGAAATATTGATAGAAGGTAGTTGCATTATTAAATATACAAACATATTTTAATGTTATTGCGTTGGCTACTTTAAATTATACTAAACCACGAAGTGAGATGAAAGTGATAATTTCTGTATTCTATGACGTACACTCTACATGAATTTGACAAGCGGCTTTTAGTTTTAATAACTCCTCCGGATGTCATTTTGTAGTTCAAATTATATACATCCGTTCTAATAGTCTAGAGTATATGTGCTCCAAATATGTGCTAGAGAAGATGAAAACTAAAGTGTCATTTCATAAAGTGTGCCTTCTGGTTATTTCTGAAAGTTTGTATTGTTTGCTTTTGACATTTTAGAACAAAAGCTGTGATTACTTGGAACAACATCAATGGGGTCTCTAGAAGCGCTTACTGTGCTTTTACATGAATCCACTCGTCGTACGATTAGTTCCAAAATAAAATAAAATAACAACATTTTATTTAAAAAAATATATTTTTTTACTTAAAAGATTTAATTTAAATCCATGTGTAATTTAAAATATTTAGTGTATATCCTCGATGATGAAGTCAGTTATATTTGAATACATTTATTTTGACATTTAGACATTTAAAAAATACATGAATATATGTGTACCTTTGGCGTTTTAATTGCAGATTTAAAATAGAATAGAATAGAATAGAATTATTTATTATTGGTATAACGAAAAGATAGTGTAAGATGATGTAGAAAATTTTAAGTGCATGAAAACTTGAAAAACCCCGAAAATGTCTTTTGATAATCATTTAAGATCCATTCATTGCAGAAACTTTCATTGTATTATGTAGTTTAGAATAAACGCTATGTATTCTTGGAACAGCTACAATTGGGGTTTTGAAATGTCACTAGAAAACACTAGCTCTATAATGAATTATTAATTTAAGCCAATAAAGTTACGTTGTTTTTACAGATTAATGAATTTATCATTAAACAATATTGTACTTATTGTACTTATTTTGAAAGAATCGTCTCTTTAAATCTCACAACTGAGTGTTTTACAGGATTAAAAGGACAAATTGACTCCCTGGCGTGAGAGCCAAAGCAATTAAACAAACAACTTCTCTTTAATTGCGTACGCTCGAAGTGAGGACTTTGAGATGGGATTTTAAGGTCCTTTGCACTTTCCACTCTCACATGGCGTTGTTTGGGTAGTTTAAGTTATATTATGTTTTTTAAGTAAAAACTAAATTATTGTCAGAAATACAATTCCAATTTTGGTTACTACATGCCTAATTGTACTCGTTTAAGTCTTCATTATTCATATAATAATAACAGGGTCGTAGACTTAAAAATAAATGTAAAGGTTCTGTGTTAAATCTAATTAAACTAAATAAATCTGTTTATCAAGCTATTTGAACATAAAAATACACTTACCAGGCAATAATGACCAACAATATTTCTGGTTTTAATTCGTAGATTCCTTCTTGACATAATTATAACAGATATTTAATTATACCTGATTAAGTCAATACAACTTTAATGTAGGTTGAGATTAAGTTCAAAATCTGATGTGTTTATATTATGCATTTAAACATAGCAAATCAGCGCATTTTAAAGACGATGGATTTTGCTTGGACATCAGGTTTACCGTAATGTTGTTTCCCATAAAACTAAAACGTGCGGAAGGTTAGCGCGTTGACGAGAATAAACTATTGGACAGATCCGTCATACATAGAGCACGTGGCATGGATGATGGGTTGTTATTGGTTTGCGATACCATCCATAACTTCTAATCACAAGTTTTGTCCTATAAATCTCAGTATGTTTAGAATGGACAAAGATAAAAATATTAAGTGGTAGTACTTATAGGGCAAACTAGAAGACGTGAAAAATACTTGAATATTCAATTTAAGGTTATATAAACTGATTTACTATACATTAAAAATTGAACGAAGCAAAACATTGGAACAATGTATAATTTGTATCTTGTAAGATAAGCCATGCAAACAGTTTTCAACTAGCAAATCACTACACTTTCTCTTTCCTCCAACAATTGTCCAGAGTGAAAACTTCTTCCAATAAGGGATTGCAACAAACTTTAACCCCCCTTAGTCAAAGTGGGCTAAAGACAGGGTGAAGTTTGTTATTTATTGGCTTGTTTGTTTGCTGGTTGTTTATTTGTTTTTAACTTTCCTGAATTTCTGGTCATATCATTTTTTTTATTTTCAAACCAAACTATTTTCTTCGACCAATCTTAAATAATAAGAATAATGAAAATGGGATTTGATAACATGGAATTGAATTTATATGAAACCACATTTTCATTTTTCAGTTAGTTGTTCTAATGAAAGTTAAATGGTCATACGATCGTTGAAAGCTAACAAATCTTATTCATACATAGCTTATACAAACAAACCCACTTAAAAGTAACAAAGCAAATACTGTACTTGATACTTTTATTTGTTAATTAATTTGTTTTTATAAAATAGATATCCATTTATTAAACTGGAATATTTCTGTTGACGACGAAGTTATCTTTTATTCTAAATGTATTTCAAATTTAGGCTTATTTTCGATCAACTATTCTGAAAATTAAGAAATATGTCTGGAAATTGTCTATAAAAACTAACAAGCCTTGAAATTGGTTTGCATTATCAAATTTGTTTTACTAGGCTAACACCATGTAGAAATACTAAATCATCATCGCATAAACTATTACGATGTGCTAAAACCTATTTTTGGGGGTTTTTAATCAAAATTTTCTTCAGCAGTTCAATTAACAATACCTTTAACAGCCGGGTTTAGACCAAAGTTATCGTCATATTTCTGTCAGACAACCTCATTACCAGAGTTTACTGCGAGGCCAGATATAGTGGAGCAATAAAAGCAGAACTCTAATGGTGCCGTACCTGTGGAAATGATGAGAAACCTTCACCTTTAAACGTTCTTTTATATATTATTATTAATATTATATTAAACGAGCTGTTGGCCCGTCCTACGTACGGGAATCGAGTAGTCAATTAAAACTGAATATGATTCAGAACAGCTAGTTTACAACTTGGTGGCCGATTCACACACACTGGCTTTGAGTACAGTAGCTACATACCACCTTCCACTGCATAGGCCTACTATCACTTACCGTACCTTATTTTACCACCTTGGCCACTGAATGTCATTTCTGGATGACAGGAAGATACCAGTCTGAAGATGTCTTTCATTACTTGGTCATCCAAGTGGTCGTCTACCTTGTAGTACTCCTTGAAATACACTTTTAAAAGTTGAAGTATCTTCTCTCCGCCATGCAAAGCCTGCCCAGCCCATCCGAGATCCGAGCCTTTTGGTCTATTTTTGGAATGTACCCCTTTATACAGTTTCTGAATCATACAGTACTGCTGGGATGGTTATGATATGGGATGACTCGATTTTGGTTTCTACTGACACCCTGCAGCTAACTGGTCAGTTTTCTGGAGACCTACTACACCGGTTGAAATTTTCATTACGAATAAAATGTGTACTGTATGCAGTCATACTTATATTCAAACATCTAGAAAAAGATGTATCAACACGTAAACCACTTATATCTTAAAGGATTAAGCACTTATACTTAGACGGATTGCATTTATGACAAAACTTGATTATACGTTTAAAATGTTTAGTTCAAAATTACACAATCTCCTGATAACATAGATCTTTTACGGTAGAAAATAAAATGCATTTTAAAGTAAAATAGTGTGTAGGCAAACTCTGACGATCAATATTTTTGTATACAAACACAACTTGTAACATAAACATTTCAATGACAGTTAGAAACCAGCTGTTAGTTAAACCACCACTAAAACGACTCTAACTCGTCCGTCGGCTGCTAGACTTTTTGAAAATTAAAACTTAATTTCTAAAAAACTGAAATCCTAAACTAAAATTATGGCTTCGACATTCCCTAGTTCTCAAAATTATCTTTCTTTCAACACAAAAATCATAAAAATCCGTCAAGTGGTTGATTCAGAATCGTGAAATAAAAAAACCCAGTTTCGTTTTAATATATAGGATTGTTTAGATAAAAAAATGAAATATTGATATGTTTTTGTAACATATGGTTCATTAACATGTTTAAACCTGCATTACAAATTTACTATTTTGTAGTTCAAAGTCTGCAAAACTCAGATGATTCCTTTGGGAAATAAGAGTGAAACAATTCTTTGAAGAACGTGGAATAATCTATGAAGGTGATTCCACAGTTCTGTATTGTTTCACTTCACGTTTTAATGTCCAGCTTACTGATGTATGTAAATAAAAATAAATTACCTCTCTAATAGAATTGCCATGGAACAAAAAAAAATACTATGGAAGTCAACAGTTGTATTTTATTGTCAGGAAATGTCATAAAATATGGAGTGGCTTTTTAAGTCGATCAACATTGTTTGCCACAAAAAAAGAAATTCAATATTCCTGTGATTATTCCATGTAATTTATCAAGCTATTACGGCCATTCCCCAACACGATAAAAAATGAAACTACTTTTTAAAATTCACCCACCTTTTAAGACAAGTGAAAGGCATCAAGAAAATGGTAACTGTTAGTATTTTCATCTGTGACTTTATTGTTTTAGATTAGAGTATTATTATGCTTCCTCGGATTATCCTCCGCGTAACAGTATGGTATAAAATGTTATCTTTTAGTAATTGTAATTTTAAAAGTCCACAATCGCTCATAATAACAAGAAATTCACTCTGATACATTACATGCCTAGTGTAAGAAAATCAATGAGCTCAATTTTATGGTAGGCCCAACGTATATTATTACAATAGACAGTTGTATTTTCTCATATTTCGATTATGAGAATTGGTACATTGGAATTGGATTGTATTTGGTTCATATTGCTGAACCATGAGAAGTACGTACAGACTTGTAATAATGCTTACTAAAAGAAGAATGCTTACATTTATTTGAATTAGTTATTTATTATTAGCCAACATGGTTGTCTTGTGACAGAGCCTACCTTGATAAAAAAAAATTTACTGGGCTCTAAATTTTGGTAAACTAAAATCAAGGAGGGACCGAACCTTCTTACGAGTGCGGCTAACAAGGTCTTATGTCAGCTCTGTTATTTTGTAACTTTTGTCATTACATAAATTTTATTTTATATTAGAAAGCAGCCCTTCAGCATGAACATATTTTAGAGCCAACCTTTTGGACATTTTAATTATTATAAACTATTGAATAAATTCCAATGTCTTAATATCCTGTATTATAATTCAAAGTTTGTATATTAGATTATTTCAGAAAATAAAATACCCCATTTAATCAAAAGATTTATGTCAAATAGCACCCGTGAATGATTTGCATTTCATTACTGGTACCGAAAGTGGCATTTCTCGTACGTAAGATTGAATTTCACCTACGAGACGAAGCCGAAGATTTCAATCATTGGAGCAAAGGGCAGGAAAATTACATTCTTAACGACACTTTTGATTACGACGATAAAGTTCTTACAGAAAGAAACTTAACCGTGGGTTCATAATTTCAAAACTATTTTATTTTCTAATTAATACGTTTTAATATAAAAATAGAAGCAAATAGGTTTTAACAAACCTACATAACAACGAACAAATTCTATTTTAATGTTATGTTATTGTACATTTAATACGCACTATGCTAAAAACACAACTAACAACTGTAAACACCCATAATTTTTTTTAATTTTTCATTGCAAACAGTAAAAACAGCTAGTGCATTTGGAGCAAGGAAAAATTAGCTGATTGTTTTCCCTCGCTCTAAATAAGAGCCTAGGAAACAATTATTATTTTCTTCTATAAAACTGTCATCAAAAGTACCTACTTTTTACGAAGTGATGAATAAGATTTTTTTTCTTTTATTTCAATATTTTTATAAATGAAATCGCTATATTCCGTTGTTTTTGTTAGGTCAACTGTTAGGTCAAAGCCGTAAAAGAATAATGTAACAATACAATTTGGAGTTTTGTGTGCTCCTTACTAAATAGAGCGTAGCCTCATGTATTATAAATTTGCTAACTAACATATTGTAGCACATAGCCTTCTCTAGAAGGCTATCTTTAGCGTCATGCATCATAACCAACAGATGGTAGTGATATATGTTAAATGTATTTTCAACCCAAGGACCATTTTACCTAGTAGATTCTGGTGTTTAGTTAGTCGAATGGTTGTGCTTATAAGTGTTTCATGGCCATCTGCACTCAACGTTGCGTAAACATTTAAACTGAAAAACATGAATGAATTGTACGATTTTAGAAGTTAAGGGGCATTCGAATTTTATTTTTCTAAAAAGTTCAAAATCTGCTTTAAAACACATTACTGTGTAACAGAGTACGTTATAGTTAGTTGCAGAATTTTCCATTTATGGCAGAAATTCACTTTATCTGCAGGTTGACTGCAGCAGGGTAATTTTTCTTTGTACTGTAATTCTTAGTATGCTAGAGTTGGTTTTAACATTATAGTCCAGGCAAATTAGATCAAATATAGGGAGTGCTCCCCAAAAAATCGTCTAAAGCTGGAAAGTGTTTTAATACCTTTTGGGGGTCCCAAATAAGAGTCCTGTGAGTTTGCGACGGATTCTGACGTCTGCTTAAGTTTTGGGAGTCGAAAAACTATGAAGATTTTGCACTTTCTTCAGTTTTTCACTTATAACTCCTAAATAACGAATCCTACGGAAAATGTTGTTCGAAGGTCTCTTTTAGTGCATTAAATTCTGCGTCGATTGGTGTTAAATACGTTAAAATCGGCCGAGCCGTTTAGCCGCTGAGCTTTTTAAAGTTGGATCATTTACATCAACATGGCCAAAAAGTTGATTATTTTACCAGTTTTCGGCTTACAACTCCTAATCGACGCTTGCTATACAAAAATGCACCTGTAGTTAATTTGGAAAACACAAAATTCTGTGTAATATGTTTTTTTACAAATCAATAATGGTAATTGATCGCTACCTACTTTGGTAATGTTTTATGGTCGCTATTTCATTGAAAAAAATATTAAAGTTAAAGTTGGAAAATTTTACTAAAATTAATATTTAATATTAAAATTTCTTTCAATGAAATGGCGACCATACAAAGTAGGTATAAAGCTACAGCGGCTAAACGGCTCGGCCGATTTTGACGTATTTAACACCAATCGACGCAGAATTTAATGCACTAAAAGAGACCTTCGAACAACATTTTCCGTAGGATTCGTTATTTAGGAGTTATAAGCAAAAAACTGAAAAAAGTGCAAGATTTTCATAGTTTTTCGACTTCCAAAACTTAAGCAGACGTCAGAATCCGTCGCAAACTCACAGGACTCTTATTTGGGACGCCCAAAAGGTATTACAACACTTTCCAGCTTTAGACGATTTTTTGGGGAGCATATGTCTAATTTGCCTGGGCTATTAGCATATGTTATATTCTTTAGTCTAACTATTTGTTATTTATAACCATAATTAATTCAATCCATGAGTTTAATTATTTAACTTTTTATCTGAATTAATTGTTGATTTAGTTATTTAATTAAAATATTGGATTGTAGTTTCAATTTATGTTTTATTTTGTTAGAAAAAAATATTCATCAAACACGTGAGTTATCTACACTAGATTAAAATAACTCCCGATTAAAACCTCAGTGATTTTTTATCGCAAAATTGTACGATTTGGATGACGAGGAGGGTTAGGCAGAAAATGTGGCGGCGTGAGATGAATACATTGACGTCACGAGAAGTGATATTCCAACAATGGCTCGCTGACGTAGCTTAGATTGGTGACGTAATAACTTTAACCTATCAATGCCTTCAATCTGCCGTTTCAGAATGACGCCATGTACAAAATAAGGTTATACAATAATTAAACAAAGTAAAAGTAGGAATAATATTTTACAACGCCTGAAATTTCGATGGATCATAAGGATCACAAAATTGTAAATGTTACCAAACAATCGTATAAAAAATCTGTTGAACTTTCAGGTTTCGAATCAAAGCTGATAGCTAAGAATAATTTAGGTTTGTAAGTTGCGAGGAGTATTAACGTTGAAAACACTCACAAGAATAACTTTAGTCAGGCCCCTTTATTGTTCTTTATGACCTTGATAGGTCGTTTATACACAATTAAATAACACGCCTTGAACGTACAAAATATATTAGATTCATAATACTTAAAATAATTTGTAATAACAACAGTATACAGGTGCTAAAACAATTTAATGTGTTTTAGTTGATGAAATTGTAAGGAGAGAAAATGTTACCTCCTTTTTCAATCAACATTTCATTTGTTGATAAATACAATTCCAGCAGATCGAGAAAGTCTCTCCTTACAAAGTAAATATTTCCAGACGTCTGACGCCGATATATGAGACAGCTTGGCCCAAATAAAACCGAAGCTTCAATAGTAAACAATTTACTGGTCACTTACTGTTCTGGAACCATTGGGTGGTAAATCATGTGCCTGATTTAACAAAACATATATATATTGTTGCTTTCATTTTTATGTTATGGTTATGGTTAGACCTAGGTTAGTTGGCCAACCTTTAAATCTACGTTAGGGATTCTAGGTTAGCTAGTCAACCTTTTAAATCTACGTTAGGGATTCTAGGTTAGCTAGTCGACCTTAAAATCTACGTTAGGGATTCTAGGTTATCTAGCCAAGCTTTAAATCTACGTTAGGGATTCTAGGTTAGTTAGTTGACCTTTAAATCTACGTTAGGGGTTCTTCGTTAGCTAGTCAACCTTTAAATCTACGTTAGGGATTCTAGGTTATCTAGCCAAGCTTTTTTAAATCTACGTTAGGGATTCTGCGTTAGCTAGCCTAGCTTTAAATCTACGTTAGGGGTTCTAGGTTAGCTAGTCAACCTTTAAATCTACGTTAGGGATTCTAGGTTATCTAGCCAAGCTTTAAATCTACGTTAGGGATTCTGCGTTAAGCTAGCCAAGCTTTAAATTTACGTTAGGGGTTCTAGGTTAGCTAGTCAACCTTTAAAGCTACTAGCTAGGAGGATTCTAAGTTATCTAGCCAAGCTTTAAATCTACGTTAAGGGAAAATATAAGATTAAATAGGCCTAGTGCACTTCAATTAAAGTATTGAGCTACAGCATCATTAACGAAGGAAAGAAAACGAAGTAAATGGCCATAAAAAGTATACCGAATATCGAAAGTACTGTAATTGGATGTAATAACAGTTATAACAAAGTTATATTAGATGTTAGATGTTAGATGGTTTTATTAGATGTTAGCCACTTTTAGAACAACAAAGAAACTGGTCGTCAACTGGTTTCAATACCTCTACCATTTAACCCCAATACTATATCATGGAATATTTACCTTAAATAAAATTGAGTTCATTCAATGTAATAAACTTTTCAATGTTAAGATTGAATAGGGAAAAAGTAAACCAAGCTTACAATTCAGACATAAATCAATCCGAATCAAACTGAGAAAGATTGATTTCTCAAACTTATCTTGAATCCTGGAAAATTTTGCAACTTTTTCGGTTTAGTAGGATTTTACTCTCTTGATGAAATCTCATTTCGATATATTCATGGTGATTAGGTTTTGGAATGTAAAAACCCGTTTTGGTTGGTAAACAATCTTACATTTAGTTAGTTGGGTAGTATGTTGGGTTTGTGATAACAAAAAACGTTTGCCTAAAACAAAATAGCTTAAGACTAATTGGTCATCTGAAATCCGAGGTTGACATCCTTTGAAAAGTTAGCTACACTCATCAAGGCATAGTCTAAGAAAATGCACAACTACTGTAGTTAGCAGATAAACCATATCAAATACAAAATCATCTACCTTTATTATTATTTTTATATAGAGTGATCGCAAATAAAATTGGGCTGACAAACCTACTGGTATTGTTTGAATACAACGTTCGAAGTGGTTCTAAAGTGAACTAAACAATTAGTTTATTATTTTAGTTTTTCCAAGTATATCAATTTTTTTAGTGCAATTTATGATTTAGCAATGTGATTAATTTTGATAGCATTAATCTGCTTAACATCATTAGGGATTTTATTTCATAGATAAACACTAGGCTAAGAATTAAAACACCGTTATAATCAAGGGTATAGAAATATTTCCCAAAATTTACCCCTTTTTACTACCATAAAGGGTCAACTACTATGAATTTTCATAAACTTAAAGAATTTTACACTTGCATGTTGCATGTATGATAAACTTTGTCAACGTCTCCAAGAAAAATAATCTTAGATCTTTTCCTTTTCTCTACTCCAACATTTTTATTTATCATGTTCATCATACGATGATATCGACTTCTAGTGATCAATCTCCACATTACAGTACATAGATGTCTCTTACGATGAAACTTTTATATTCGTACTCAAACTTTAAGGTTTATGATACCAACAAAAATGTTTTCATAATATTTAAATAGAACATTAAAATATGAACTCGTATTACTAGTATTATTGATTAAATCATCAAAATAAGAGTTTTCTCTGAGCTAAATAACCTCCTTGCTCTATGTGACACGATTTTAGTATTTTTATATGTTTATACATAATGTTTAAAGCCCATCCCACAAGGATAAAGAATATTTTACAGTTTACGAGAAGGTACTGCCCTAACACTGAATCAAATCCTACAATATTCGTAGGAGTTGCACTCGACATATTGAGATAGATAATGCTTATGACATAAACAGTTTAAATTTAATTCTAATAGTTGGAGTTTTTTAATTTACAAAAATCCCACAAATAACAATATGTTGAAAATGGACCTTTTATTCTACCCAAACTATTTGATCAGTCTTTGGGCCTAATATTTGTTATTTATTGCAAATAACAAATATTACAATGCCTAGTTTAAAATAAAGAGTGTACAGAGAAACAAATGCAAACAATAAGAAAATCAAACACTGGTTTCAGAACAAAAAGGTGAATGTTAAAACCAAATCAGAAAACTTTCAGTTAAACTTTTATAATGTGTTAAGAAAATGTTTGACTTTTGTAGACTGACTCTTAAATGCTACTTCATTAAAAATTAAGTAGATTTTATTGATTATTACCAAATCAAAATTTTTAAAAAATGTATTACCACCAATAAATAAAAACAACATAAATAATTGGATGGCAAACATTCTACCAAATATAAATTAAAACCTTAAAGGAACTTACATTTTAACGTTTGAACAAATAGTACCATAAATCGTTCCAAAAGGAATCAAAACTAATTCAGGACTATCAGATTTGCTGTGAAACTCTATTAAATTTCCTCACGGGAGACCAAAACAGTCAGCAACACTCGCCTTGCCATTATACTTAATTAAACACAACCTGGCCAACTGGCCAGTCCCTGTGGTGCGCATAAGTTACATAATACACAGCTCGGCGTCTGTGTGTGTAGGCTGTCACAGATGGCCAACGCATATTGTATAACTCACAGTAACATTAATTGATTATGAAAACCCCGAATGTGAATGAATGACGCACGTCAATTAAATTTCTGTGCATTTTCAAACGACTACAATGTTGTACTGGGTTGATATATTTATTTCATTTTGTCCTTAATTTATGCGTCACTAGATTGGACTATTCATTGAAAGTGTTTAGCTGCGTCTAACGATATTAGTATATCAACCAAAAGGTGCACTTATGTGTTATGTTAAGGTTTGCAGTTTAGTTATGTTACAGTAACGCTAGGTTACCAGTCTTAGATAGTTTTTACCAAACTTGTATATAAAACTTGTAAAAATCATCAAAACTTGGATCCAATTAGGGCCAGGTTGTCTTATAAACCAACTTTATATTTTTGAGATAGATATTATAGACCCTTTTCTCAGAACTCACAAGACCTGATCTCAAATCAAACTTGTATACGTAAAAATAAATGATTGCGAGTTTTTATGAGAATAAGGTTGTAATATTCATTAATTCAATTGAAAATTAGTATTTGGTTATATTGTAAGTAACGAGAACAACGAAATGACAGTCAATGTGGTAAAATGTAAATCTGGAAGAATTCATAGAGATAGATACATTTATTTTAGGTTAAAATAATTATCTGTCCTACAGTTGTATTAGATAAGGCCCAAAACCACAAATAAAAAATAATTATAACAACATGTCTCTAGGATTTATTGAATGAAAACTAAATACATTTTTAAACATCTTTAGTTCACAACAAAGACATAATGTATATAAAGCTCATGTAAAACGCAACATTAATTTGCTGCGACATCATTAGGTAAATGAACACAATATCTGTGACTAATGAGCTTCGCCTTGTTTATCCAAGAAGAAGATTTAGATGTCTGGAAAGGTAAGTATCTTCCTTGTCAGAGTGTTTTTACTTGTAACAAATTATTAAATTAGGTCCTTACCTTTCACTTGCACTAGCATGTCAGATAAAGTTTTGAACCAGGGTGTTTTTAATGTTTTATTCAAATTGAAGCCCACTAACAAGTGTCGTAATAAGTTTAACTATGAAGGTGCATTCCACCTTACCTTCCACCGGCACCGCATCTCATGATCAATTCAGCGTCGACCAGGTATTTAAGTGTTTTGTAGTGTGTGTGTTGAATTTATTGAGTGTGTGAAGTGTTATTTATATTTTTTGACAAAATCCACATGAGGGAAAATTAGCTAGACGTTCTCAACCTGAAGGTAAAGCTTTAAAAGCTCGAAACAGCTGGCTTGGGAGTCGTACTATCAAGAATCGTTTTGACTGGAAATAGGTAATCTAAACATATACCTAACTAGATTGGAGTAACAATGTAATGGAAACTGTTGGCAGTAATAATTAAACAGCTCAAGTTTGAACCCTATAATTACTTGAACTCAGTTAATGGAAATTATCAATCAACCATCTTTTGATGATAGTAATTCAACAATGTATTCCAAGCTTACCGTGGTGTATTAAAACTTTCAACTACGCGTTTTGGCACAATTTGTCGTTTTATTTACGAAATCCACGAAAATGGGTGATTTAACATGTAGTATTAATGAACACGCTTTAAAAAATATCTGCGATTGAAAAACGTGTTCTATTGAATTATAGCTATATAAAACAATCAAGGCAAGTATCCATTATCTTTGTTACTATCGAAAACGTATGAGCTGTTTGTAAGGATATTACAATAACTATTGAATACCTGTGTGTGTTTGAGTAACTTTTGTGGTATCCTGTGAAACTAAAGAGTTCTGAGCCAGTAAATCGACAATTTAATACAACCACAATAATAATTTAACAGCTAAACATATCAATATTATTTTCTGATTATTTGGTAGATTTCAAATAGTTGTGACTCAATTTCAGCCATACATTTTTGAACGAATAGCAACAAAAACGTCGATGGGTTTCGTCGAATATTTGAAAGCCAACGAACGGTGTTTGGTTTGCACAACTGATCAACGAATGGACTCGTATTTTTTTATTTTAACATGCACTGGGTTGGGGTTTCAAGTAAATATAATTTTAGTAAAACTGATAGAAATCGTTGCTGAACAAATTAAACGTTTATTTAAAAAGAGAAACACATTTATCAACCAAAAGGATGATGATATTATCTAGTTTATGATTCAATCTAGAGTAGTAGTTTAGGTTATCGAATATAAGGATTTTACTTTTCCTCAAATATCTTTCGTTTATTTATATGTCGTAATAATTTACGTATAAGTAAAGTAGAATTTATTGAAAAATTTCTAGTAAACCGGTAAAATTCATAAGAACTAACCATTTTAAAAATAAGAAACGATTAAATGTAGAGATTCGTTTTTCAAATATGTGTATATTTATTTATTACTAGCTGTACCCGCGGGCTTTGCCCCGTTTAACTTCATAAGTATTCGCATGGCTCATTCACGTCCTGGTTGAAGTTCGTTCGCTACGCTAACTAGCCACCAGGTTGAAGTTCGTTCGCTACGCTCACTCACTTTTCGGTTGGAAATTAGCCGTTGTCATAAATTAAAAAAAAAATAATAGCACTGCACCCTGTTGGTAATCCTTGTAACTTTTATGCTATTGAACATCATAGAACAGAACCAACTTGTTTAATTGAAACAGCTGTTAAGATTCATTAATTCCTTTTAAATATGCAAAATCATAAGGTTAACATGAGGAACTACAGAGCCACTGGGGCGGAGCCCGAAAGGATTTTTGAGATAAGAATATGCTTTAATGTTAATCGGGAATGTGAGCTATCATCATGCCAAATTTCAGCCCAATCCGTCCAGTAGTTTATGCGAGATTGAGCAACACACACACAAACATACACACAAACTCACAAACTTTCAGATTTATAATATTAGTAAGATTATAATTATATCATGTCCTATAACACACAAAACGTAATATGATTACTCGTTTTGAAAATTTGTGCCAAAAGCTTAGTAAAATCAAAACCAGAAGGCAATGAGTCAATTATTATCAAATACTTATTTTTAAAATTTAGAACCGAACCTGTAAAAGGATTATGTGTAGCTTACTCATCGTAGAAAAAGGACGTCTGACAAGGAATAATTGGATAGCTCTAATTATTGGATTTACTAGGTTAAATATCAGTTTAAGGGATCAAACTATGACAGTATAATATTTAAGCAGCACTTAATTGTTAGTCTCATGTATACATTAGCTGTTCTAGTACACGTCATAAGGGAGTTTCATTATCAGCAACACTAAACAATGCTTTGCACACAATACCTTCCCTGCACTACCTCGCCATTGTTCTGCTGTGGCCTGCAAGTGGATCATTTGACAAATAAGGTAAAATGGTCGTGGCTTAATTCATCAAAATATTATTACATGTTAACCAGTTTTTTTTTTTTTTTTTTGTTTTTTTTTTACATTAATCTATCAATTGAGTTGAATGTTCTTTTAGACTAAACGTTTCAATCACAAAATGAAGAAGGCTTAACTATCATTTAACTATCATTTAAATAAATTAGATTCATAAGAATGTGTTGTTATTTACTCATATAACATTAACAGTCATCAATGTTACATGAGAGTAAGCTTTCAGAGTAACATTATTGCAACAATGATTCGATTTGCAATCTTAATTTTTTTTTGTCAATAAGTAGTAACGTTTGCTTGAATAAAATCCCAATGGAAAAAGATTTAGATAGAAAAGGGGTAACCATGAATACAAAATCAAACCAGTTTCTTCAAGTCGTCCAATGGTTTATGAATAAGAGATGATAATGAGTTGAAATATTTCTCCTTCAGATCTATCTTTTCCGAAGAACATTATCACAGGGTTTGGCTTCAACTTTTACTGTTCTGACAAACATCAAAGGCTGACGATTGAATGTATTGCTGACTGTTTTTGATTCATCTGGACTCCGTCCAACAGACATTGTTACCTATTTATTTTTCATCGAACTACACAATAGTATGTTTGAGAATTAATCGTTAAAATCTAAGGCTTACCTTACGATCAAATTCATATTATGGTACAGACTTAGGTTTTTACGTCAAAACGTTATCGTCATTCCTTTTTCACTTAGGTTACCTAACTTTTAGTTTTCCATCTCTTACTTGACATATTGCTGATTTTGTTTAGTCTGCACAAACTTTGAACACATATAAATATTACAAAGACATAGATGAAACAACTTAGATACACGGCCATGATTTTCTTCATCAATCTTAACCTCCAAAATAAATTGCATCGTAGGAAGCCTTAGATTTGAACAATGTTCGATAACGAACCAGAGGCTATACAGTATCTCCAAATTTTGAGAATGTTAATAACATAAATTGTAGACATACTGGATGTTTATAATGTATATTACAACAAACCTATGAAGTATTACAATGTATAACTATAGTATATTACCAGGCCCGTTTTTGACCATGTCAGCGCCCTAGGCACAACTAATAGTAGCGCCCCTTTGCAATATATAACAGGGTGACCACCAACCGGGAAATCCGGGAATTAAGCGTGAATTTTTTTGAACCAGGAATTATGTGTGAATTTTCTATTTCTACCTGGAATTGTCAAATTTACAACAGTGACGTTTCCGTGACCACGGGAGACGGGAGGCGATAATTAATATGTCTCCACAAGGCCTCGAGGGATGATCAGAACTTTGCCGCGATCGCATGAGATGATAATAATATCTAAACGACCGCGGGATATGATCATGATTTTACCGCGATCGCGCAATACGATAATGAGATCCACAGAACCGTGAAGGATAATCAGAATATTGCCGCGATCGCATGAGACGATGATAATGTTTAAACGACCATGGGATATTATCGATTTTACCGCGATCGCGAGAGACTATGATAATGACTAAACGACCGCGGTATATGATCATGGTCCACACAACCACGGAAAACAGTCAGAAATTTGCCACGATCGCGGAAGACGATAATGATATCCACATAACTGCGGGATATTATTAACATTTTGCCGTAATCGCGGGAGACAATTACGATGTCTTCACGACCGCGGGAGACGATTACGATGTCTTCACGATCTAGGGAGACGATTATACGATGTCTTCACGACAGCGGGGGACGATTGCGATGTCTACAGGATCGCGGGAGTTACAATAATGATGTCTACTCTACACGGCTGCGAGGGATGATCAGAATTTTACCGCAATCGCGTAAGACGATGAAAATGTCCACTCAACCACGGGAAAGATCAGAATTTTGCCTCATTCGTGAAAGACGATGATGATCTCCAAACAACCGCGGGAGATGATTACCATTTGCCGCAATGGCGGGAGAGGATGACAATGCCTCACGACCACGGGAGGCGATGATGTCTTATCAGGGGGCTGAGGGATTATCAGAATTTTATCGTGATCACGCAAGAAGATGATAATGTCCACACGACCCCGGGAAAAGATTACAATTTTGCCTCATTCGCGGTAGACGGTGATAATCTCATCACGACCGCGGGATGTGTTCATATATTGCCGCGATCAAGGAAGACGATAATTATGTCCACACATCCGCTGGAAACAGTCAGAACTTTGCCACGATCGTGGGAGACGGACAATGATGACGTATATACAACCGCGGGAAATAATTAACATCTTGCCGCAATTGTGGGAGACTGTTTAAGTGTGTTCACGGCCGCAAGGGATTATCAGTTTACCGCGATCGCATGCAAAAACGGCCACAATTTTTTTATTTTTTCCAATTTTTTGGCGCCCCCCCAAAAAAGCCAATTGCCTCGCGCCCTAGGCACGTGCCTACCTTGCCTATTCCGTAAATCGGCCCTGTATATTACGTTACTAGTCCTGAAAATAAGTGTTTACCGGACGAGTGTGGTCGTTCCCGTGCGAGACGAAGTCGAGTACGGGATTACCACACGAGTCCGGTACACACATTTTGGACGAGTTACGTACGATAGTTTACGCCATACTACTTAATCCGTACAAATCCTTATATATTTCCACCAACTAAAGGACTAAAAATCACTAGTCATAACCTCCAAGAGAGGTTATGTTTTTGTTTATAACCACTCATTGTCACGCAAATACAAGTATAATCAGCTGATTGGTGTCCGGTAAAACTCATTGCAGAACAGTAGTACGCAATGAAACCCCATTTGAATAAGCTCTGGCGGCAAACAGCTGTTTTCTGGACTAAATCCTTCGTGGAAAGTTCGTCAAAATAGTGTAGTGTGGCGTAAAAAATATTCCGTTTACTAACAAGAGGATTTTTTTCAAGCGGCCAAAATTAATATTGAAATAGGCTAGCAAATGGATATAGACATTAGTCAAAGCAGTTTACGGTTATTAATTAATATAAATTGAAAGTGCTATACTATTTTAATACAATAACTAAATTATCAAACTATCATAATACTCTCCAGATCCCATAAAAAAAAATATTTTGTGGTAAACACAGTAAAAATAAGTTGTGAAGTTGCTGATGAACTGGTGCAGCAATTTGACGTCAGTCAAACTCCAATTGCTGACGTAACAAACATGTTCAACATCGCTGCCAACATGCATAGTCTGACGTATTTGGAGTAATTCAACATCGCCTGTAGTTAAATGTATTGATGTTGCATAGTGGAGATACTGTTAAGTTGTTCCTGGCACATTAATTAATTCTACATGAAACCTTCCATTACATGTCTTGACGATTGGTTGAGAATACTTCTACTTTATATTCGGCAAAGTACCATGGATATTAAATTTATGAATCTTACTTCATAAATTAAAATTAACTAAAACTGGGAAAATACTTTAGCACTTCAAGGATATACATTTTTCTCCGGTGGGCAGCAGTAATAAGCATAATATGACACTGGAGGCGTGTTTTCTTTTAATGTCAGTTATAAGTCAGACATATAATGAGGTCATGTTTATATAATTTCTTTTGCAGGTCTGGGAATTAATTGCTTCAATCAATGTAAACACAATTTATTATTATAGTATGTTGTCATTTAGTTTTAAAATATTCCAAACATCTTTTAGTTGTATCAAATAACATATTCGTTATGGAAAATACAACTTTCAAGGAAAGCAATTCGAAATACACATCTTACTTGATTTTGTGTTTTACTTTAAAATTTATTATAGAAGAGAAATGGTGATATCGTAACCAAAACTTAGTTGTAGTTATGTAATTAAAATAACAGCGATACAGAAACCTGATGTTTCAAAATTTTAGGTTTTTCAAAGGACTAAAAAACTAAAAACTTTAAAATAGTTTAAAATATTTGAATTTAATTGTTTTTTTTTGTTGTTGTTTTTTTTTAGCTAAAATATGAATTGCAGTTAATTACACAAGGGGAGGTTAAAAGATAGCAAATAATAATAAGTAAAAATAATAAGTCGTTGGATAATAAAATATCTGGTTTTACAATACCTTTATCAGTTCCAAAAGTAACTTTCGTCAACGTGTGTTACATGTTTCGGCGAGCTGCCATTGTCGCTGGATAATGTGTTTTTCATGTTAAAAAATCTAATAAGAGAGCCTAGCAGTTGTGTGATTACACAAGATTAGTTTTTTGTAGAGATTGACTTATGTATGTAGGGCGTGTGCTTGTGCGTGTGTGTATGTATGCAATATGGCTGAGTGCAGCTTTACCTAATGTATTGCCAAGCCGGTATGTGCATAGGATTGAGCTCGATGGTTTCACTTGTTCAAACATGAATGGAAGAACGATTGGTAATGTTTGGTACAATCATCTGAGTATCTCAGGGTATCTTCATCCTCCAACTGATTCTGTTAAAATAGAAAACTACACGATTTTAACAGATTTATTTCATATTTTAAAAGTTTTCCTCAAATTCGTACGTGTATTTACTATCACTAGACCATTTTCTCCCTGAAAAAAGACATTGACATTGTATGGTTTAAATAGAGCTAAATTATTTGGTTTTTCAAATGAGCTAAAAACAGAGAGCAAGTCAAACAAAAAACTTGATTAAGTTTTATTTAAAAAAAAAACTACAAGGTTATAAGTACCTGGTAGTTAATTATTCATGCATTATAACAAAGAGTATGAATTAAACCTTGTATCCAAACTGTTAAAATTTGAAATATCTTCTTATACGTATTTTACAAACATTAAAATATATTTTTATCATACTAGTTATCAAACACCTTTTTTTATCAATTTAAATCAGTGCTTTTCCACGCTTAATGATATTTCATCTTCCTAAAGTTCCTTACTACGAGTATTGTAATTCAGTTAGCAGATGAGTACGGATTCAATTAGTACTTATTTCGATACAAATTTAACAAGTCAAAAATATTATTGAAAATGTGATCTTATTTTATTATCGTTATTGGAAATTTACCCCCATTTCACCACTCTGTTCTAGTAAATTTGGCTAAGATAGAATTAGAGATATTATATTGTACGTGTATAGCCAAGAACAGTCAATATCACTAATCCATGTATGAAGTGGTTGCTTGCATCCAAGTAGAGTCTCATGTAGAGAGATATTATATTGTGTTTAGCCTGGAGTGGACAGCATCACTCATCCTTGTATCCAATTAAATAGCTGCCGTGTTAGACCATATGATAGAAGCGGCGGCTCTGTACATCCCCCTATGAATAGGGAGAACGCAATAGATATTAGATAATAATTTATTCAGTATTACAAAACAATACGAAAATAATTGTTTCGTAATTACTTCCTCAAAACCATTTATTAAATGCATGTGATTCATACACAGAATTTATCACATAAGAGTACCAAAACTTTACCGTATGTCTTGTTCGATTTGTTCAACACTTGACTACTTCACTTCAAGCATTGTATTCTAGAATTATACTACGTAGATTCAATTACTGATTATTGTTCCATAGGAAAAAGGTTTAACTCCAAGCTATAAAAGTAATTGTTCCATTTTTGTTACGTCTGGTTCACGATCAGTTTTGTATGATCAACTGAATTATTTACACATTAGCAAAGTGAAATGTAAACCTAAGTTTTCATGAAAGGTATTATCTAAAAGAGTAGCTTTCCTAGGATATTTTCATACAAAAGTAGTCCTATTATTCTCTTTATTCCTTTGCTTTGTAAGACTACTACAATTTTGCATTGCAATAAATAATAACGACAAATCCCAACATGTAAACTGATTCTACTACTATTATGTCGAGTACCATTATCTAAAACAGATACTCGTAGTCAGGAGTACCTGGGATTGTAAGCTGTAACTTTCCTAGTGTTTGCTATAAACCCTAACAGTCAATCAATAGTCATCATTTTTTATGGAGAGATACATTAATGTTCAGATGTGTACGTGGATAGTGTTTGTATAATCTAATATATTAATTCAATATTATTTGGCACGACCATGAATTATAAATTGTAGATAAGTTTGCTACGAAAATTGGTTGATACGGCAAGGCTCTAATAGTATAAATTACACATCCATTTTTTTAGGAATAAATATTTCAGAAGTTAATTTAGTTGTATAAAATAAAATGGAACAGCCGTTAGAGAGACCACGACACTAGTTATTACCCTCATACAAGATGGATTGCCGGGTTATTGCTTCGTCATAACCGATCATGTCCAATTCAAGCCATCCTTTATTTTAAATTCCACTATTTTTCTTTATGGGGTTATTGCTACCAAATAACAAACATAGAACATAAGATAACTAAATAGTTTTAAAAATATCAGAGTTAAAACATTTGTCTCAAATTGGGCAAACAAATGCTTATTTTTAAGCGTCAAAATACGTTATAAATCATAAATAAAGTTTTTAGATAAATATATCAACTTAAAAGGTACTATTTTTTTCATTTTTAATAGTTATAAATCATATTAATTAATAAGGAAGCATTTTTCTTAAAAAATCAGTTTTCTCTACTCGTGTCTGCATCGTTGGGAAAATCTACACAAACTGTTAGAAAGAATATTTGCCTGTATATGTGCAGAATCCCTTTATAAATTTTAATAGGCTAAAAACACAAAAATAAATTTAAAATGTGATTGGATGAAATTCACATTTTCACATAAATCACATGTTTTATTTACAGCGTAGGGTGAGAATAGAGAAGTTTGCACAAAACATATTTTGGTCGAGTTTTTGACCAAGGGGCAACCTCTAGTATAACATAAAATTCCAATTGCTCAATATTTATAACTAGGGTTTTGGGAGGGACTGGTAACAATGGATGCTTATATAATTTAACTTGGTCTCATAATTTCTCAATATTTATAACTTTGGTTTTGTTAGGCATTATGGTGACCATAGAGCTTAGTTAAGTTAACTTGGTCTCGTAATTTCTCAATATTTATAACTTTGGTTTTGGGAGGCATTATGGTGACCATAGAGCTTAGTTAAGTTAACTTGGTCTCGTAATTTCTCAATATTTATAACTTTGGTTTTGGGAGGCATTATGGTGACCATAGAGCTTAGTTAAGTTAACTTGGTATCGTAATTTCTCAATATTTATAACTTTGGTTATGGGAGGCATTACGGTGACCATAGAGCTTAGTTAAGTTAACTTGGTATCGTAATTTCTCAATATTTATAACTTGGGTTTTGTTAGGCATTATGGTGACCATAGAGCTTAGTTAAGTTAACTTGGTCTCATAATTTCTCAATATTTTTACTTTGGTTTTGCTAGGCATTATGGTGACCATAGAGCTTAGTTAAGTTAACTTGGTCTCGTAATTTCTCAATATTTATAACTTTGGTTTTGGGAGGCATTATGGTGACCATAGAGCTTAGTTAAGTTAACTTGGTCGCGTAATTTCTCAATATTTATAACTTTGGTTTTGGGAGGCATTATGGTGACCATAGAGCTTAGTTAAGTTAACTTGGTCTCGTAATTTCTCAATATTTATAACTTTGGTTTTGTTAGGCATTATGGTGACCATAGAGCTTAGTTAAGTTAACTTGGTCTCATAATTTCTCAATATTTATAACTTTGGTTTTGGAAGGCATTATGGTGACCATAGAGCTTAGTTAAGTTAACTTGGTCTCGTAATTTCTCAATATTTATAACTTTGGTTTTGTTAGGCATTATGGTGACCATAGAGCATAGTTAAGTTAACTTGGTCTCGTAATTTCTCAATATTTATAACTTTGGTTTTGGGAGGCATTATGGTGACCATAGAGCTTAGTTAAGTTAACTTGGTCTCGTAATTTCTCAATATTTATAACTTTGGTTTTGTTAGGCATTATGGTGACCATAGAGCTTAGTTAAGTTAACTTGGTCTCGTAATTTCTCAATATTTATAACTTTGGTTTTGGGAGGCATTATGGTGACCATAGAGCTTAGTTAAGTTAACTTGGTCTCGTAATTTCTTAATATTTATAACTTTGGTTTTGGGAGGCATTATGGTGACCATAGAGCTTAGTTAAGTTAACTTGGTATCGTAATTTCTCAATATTTATAACTTTGGTTTTGGGAGGCATTATGGTGACTATAGAGCTTAGTTAAGTTAACTTGGTATCGTTATTTCTCAATATTTATAACTTGGGTTTTGTTAGGCATTATGGTGACCATAGAGCTTAGTTAAGTTAACTTGGTCTCATAATTTCTCAATATTTATAACTTTGGTTTTGTTAGGCATTATGGTGACCATAGAGCTTAGTTAAGTTAACTTGGTCTCGTAATTTCTCAATATTTATAACTTTGGTTTTGGGAGGCATTATGGTGACCATAGAGCTTAGTTAAGTTAACTTGGTCTCGTAATTTCTCAATATTTATAACTTTGGTTTTGGGAGGCATTATGGTGACCATAGAGCTTAGTTAAGTTAACTTGGTCTCGTAATTTCTCAATATTTATAACTTTGGTTTTGTTAGGCATTATGGTGACCATAGAGCTTAGTTAAGTTAACTTGGTCTCATAATTTCTCAATATTTATAACTTTGGTTTTGGAAGGCATTATGGTGACCATAGAGCTTATTTAAGTTAACTTGGTCTCGTAATTTCTCAATATTTATAACTTTGGTTTTGTTAGGCATTATGGTGACCATAGAGCTTAGTTAAGTTAACTTGGTCTCGTAATTTCTCAATATTTATAACTTTGGTTTTGGGAGGCATTATGGTGACCATAGAGCTTAGTTAAGTTAACTTGGTCTCGTAATTTCTCAATATTTATAACTTTGGTTTTGGAAGGCACTATGGTGACCATAGAGCTTAGTTAAGTTAACTTGGTCTCGTAATTTCTCAATATTTATAACTTTGGTTTTGGAAGGCATTATGGTGACCATAGAGCTTAGTTAAGTTAACTTGGTCTCGTAATTTCTCAATATTTATAACTTTGGTTTTGGGAGGCATTATGGTGACCATAGAGCTTAGTTAAGTTAAC
Organism: Macrosteles quadrilineatus; assembly: GCF_028750875.1. NCBI lineage: Eukaryota > Metazoa > Arthropoda > Insecta > Hemiptera > Cicadellidae > Macrosteles > Macrosteles quadrilineatus. The sequence continues at coordinate 65,869,909 of NW_026542597.1, forward strand.
TTGGTCTCGTAATTTCTCAATATTTATAACTTTGGTTTTGGAAGGCATTATGGTGACCATAGAGCTTAGTTATGTTAACTTGGTCTCGTAATTTCTCAATATTTATAACTTTGGTTTTGTTAGGCATTATGGTGACCATAGAGCTTAGTTAAGTTAACTTGGTCTCGTAATTTCTCAATATTTATAACTTTGGTTTTGGGAGGCATTATGGTGACCATAGAGCTTAGTTAAGTTAACTTGGTCTCGTAATTTCTCAATATTTATAACTTTGGTTTTGGAAGGCATTATGGTGACCATAGAGCTTAGTTAAGTTAACTTGGTCTCGTAATTTCTCAATATTTATAACTTTGGTTTTGGAAGGCATTATGGTGACCATAGAGCTTAGTTAAGTTAACTTGGTCTCGTAATTTCTCAATATTTATAACTTTGGTTTTGTTAGGCATTATGGTGACCATAGAGCTTAGTTAAGTTAACTTGGTCTCATTATTTCTCAATATTTATAACTTTGGTTTTGGAAGGCATTATGGTGACCATAGAGCTTAGTTAAGTTAACTTGGTCTCGTAATTTCTCAATATTTATAACTTTGTTTTTGGAAGGCATTATGGTGACCATAGAGCTTAGTTAAGTTAACTTGGTCTCGTAATTTCTCAATATTTATAACTTTGGTTTTGGGAGGCATTATGGTGACCATAGAGCTTAGTTAAGTTAACTTGGTCTCGTAATTTTTTTTGTAAAAGTGTAAACAACCATGTTTTAAGTATACTGAAAATATATATGTGAAATATTAAAATATATAATATGTGAAAATATATACTATTAGTAAACCATCTTAAACTAAACAACATGAAATATTAGAATTGTTGGGAAGTTTTTCAAACCATATCTAATAAATCTAAAAATACAGTGATTTTTTTATTGCAACCAAAAATTATACCTAACATAAATATAACATTTATAAACCTTCTATTCATTTTGTTAAGCTCTGCATTAGGTTATATATGTGTTTATTATTTTACATAAGTAGGCGTTTACTTGAGTAGCAGGAAGACCGTCATAACGTAGATGGTTTATCATTACCTCAACCAAAGTGAACTTTTTATTTACTTCTATACTTGGACCTAAATATATTTTTGTTCGATTTTTTCATGCTGCTCGTACTAAAAAGTTGATGTTTACGTAACAAACACGTGACGTCACCGCTGATTTCTCTAATGATACTATCAATCACTCGTCCATCGGATTGACAAACTCCGGTGAACGTCAAACTGGATGTAATCTTGTGAAACATCTGTTCTGCATCTTATATCAGACTTTTGGGATTGCATTATCACAAGCCCGTTATTTTTATATTGTATGAAATATATTTTTGAAGCAGAATTTAACGCTGAAATATTGCCGTGTAAAACATGGAGACTTGGAAGCTTGTCAAGTCATAAACAAGACATAATTATGTGGCGCGATGTGCTAACAGCTTTCCCAGCTAACTCGTTATTACGGGTTTAACGTTCTCCGTTCCCAATCCGGTTTAAATGAATTCCAATCAACCATGTACTAATGAGTATTTCATGGAAAGTATAATAAGTGTAGAGGATAAGGCAGCAATTAAAATGAAATCAACTAATAAATGCTACGGATCTATTTGTATACAGTTTTTGTGTACTTAAATAAATTTAAGAATTTACAAGATGTTGCCAAATGTTTTTATTGCAAAAATTGTTCGTTAGGCCTATATTAATTCTAATACTTTTATTGTTACCTTATTTAGGATATGAACGTCATTGAAACATATTTTACTTTCCACTGTCTTCAAATTAGTAACAATATAAAATTGGAAGCGCCTAGAGGTAACAAGTGATGATAAAAAATTAATTTATATACAGCAATTTATGAAGCGGTGAATATTTTTTTCCTGCATACCCTGAAAATTGATAGTCCAACACTACTTATATTGCATATAGTCACGTAACTGAAATAATTCAATATTACTCCTGTTACTGTGCTGGATGTAATTGAGCAAACAATCTTATATACTAAAAATCTTTTGCGAAATTGATGACGGCTAGCCTGACTATTCTACTGGAGCGAATTACATGCGGTTGGTACCAAATAAAAGATATTTCCCTGTAGATGTGCTTTATAAATTAAAATATGCTCAAAAATAAGCACAAAAATGAATTTAATTTTTTTTTATTAACATGGGCCTTATTGGTTGCCATATTGGTGACAAAATAACAACAAAATATAAACAGAAAAAAATTAAGAAATTCCAATCACATGTTTTATTTACAGCGTGGGGTGAAAATAGAGAAGTTTGCACAGTATATACTTTTGGTCGAGTTTTCAACCACGGGGTGAGCTCTCGTCATCACCTAAAAGTAAACTTATATAAACTGTAGTTGTGGTTTATGTTCATCAACAACTGTAACAATAAAAATGTTTTTACTCTACAGAACTCAAATATACAATAAAACAGGCTGGACGTGTTTTCTTTTGATGTCAGTTACACGTGATGTTGTCAGACCCGTACCTTACCATCTCTTGCAGGTCTACATCTTTGCCACAATTTAAACTATACAGAATATATTAAAGTTTATTTAATCATTATTATAGTTAGGTATATTATTTGGTTTTAATGTATAGTATTTTGTATTTTCTGTACCACCTCCAAACCTAGTTTATCACTGAATGATGTAGCTGCTAAAAGAGAAATGAAAAGTGGAATCAAAGATAAGTATTGTATGTATTCTATCTTACTTCTCTGTGATGAACTAATCTTAGATGAATAGTATCACTGATCAACGTGTGATTCGAGTATAATGGGTTAGAGGTTTACGAAGCAGTCACGCCACAGTGTGAATAAGGCGAATGTGAGGGAAAATATTAATATGACGGGTTTGTTATCTTTAGCCAGAATCATTTTGAAAGTCCAATGATCAAGGATAGGGTCCAGTTTCAAGCTAACAAAAAATTTGACTTTTCCGATGATCGAACCGGCAACCTTCTGATAAGAAAGCGAGCACTGTAACCGAGTTACTAAGCTATTACTCAAAACCCCTTTCTATAGCCTACTTAGAGATATATACAAATTCGCCACAGGTCTATACAAATTCGCCACAGGCCTATACAAATTCGCCACAGTACTATACAAATTCGCCACATGTCTATACAAATTCGCCACAGGTCTATACAAATTCGCCACAGGCCTATACAAATTCGCCACAGGCCTATACAAATTCGCTACAGGCCTATACAAATTCGCCACAGGTCTATACAAATTCGCCACAGGCCTAGATGATTGTGTACATTCAATGCATTCGACATTCAAGTGTGCAAGGGTCAACAAAAAAGTAGCTAATTAAGTTATTCTATCTAACTGTTACGGTTAATTTTCTCGGTGGTGATTTGGCGAGCTGAGTCAAATGATCCACTTGCAAGCAAATGGGGAATAATTATAAGGTAATGGAAGGAAGAGACATTTAGTGTTAAGCGTTGTTAGTGAAGCTGAAAATGTAACTTTCCTTGCAACCCGCACTATATAGGTAAATTATAAAGGACATCTTGTACAACTGTTATTACTCTTTGGTTGTTATAAAACAATATGATTAAACATTTTTTCATAGTTGGTGGTTTGTATTAAATTTACCATTTTTAAGAAAATCAGTTCAAGTCATAAAACATTAAACACTAACATATACAAGTATTGCTGCATATTTTGAACAAATTACCATATATGTATATGATAGTTTTTCTTTGTTGAAGCACATAAAAACCTACCTTTCTATATCAAATATTATTTTATGGCTTAGGTCTTATAGAATTCAAGCTTTGAGGTCACAGTATAGCTATGTTTTACCAGTCAAATCCATGCTTCGAAAAGACTTTTTTCCTTGTCAGTAATCGTGATTTGGTATAATTTAATATGACTCAATATAATATAATTCAAATTTAACTTTTAAAATTGAAAATCTACTTACCAACAGCTCTACTTTATTTTAATGTTGAAGATAAAACAATTTGCCACTACACGTATTGTCGTATCATATGTATTATGTTATGCTTGACTGTAGGATTTTCACTGAGTATTTTAATCCGTGTATTTTGTAACACAGAAAATGAAAAGTGGCCTAGTTGGACAAGATGTGACATGATGAAGCAATAACCACCCCATCCATCTTAAAGGTGTGAAATAGCTCATGTTATGATGCTTTTTGCAATACATTCCATTTGCCTTCTTTGACTACCTTGAAATATTAATAAATGTTACCTGTAAATTATATACTTATATGACCAATAAGTTTTCCTTAAGGTTGTACAAGCTTTTTTGGATTGCATGTATTCAGAAAGAGATAGTTTCTGGCATAGTGCAAGACTATTATGACACAACCCAATTATCGGGTTTTCTAGGTTTATTAGTTATTTTACAAAAGTGTAAAACATTTATCTAGTGTAAACACACAAAAAATAAAATAAAAATGTTAGACGGAAGACATGAGATAAGACATATGGATATTTATTTGTCACTTTTACATGTATACATGCATAGACAGGTAAATTTTTCGTTACTACATCTTGAATTCTTTTTGTCTATGATCTTGTATTCAGTCTTGAGGTAAATATTTATAATCCTAAGGAATAAATAACAGGCATTATAAATACAAAATTAAAATTGAGCGACGAGCAAATAAATACAAATTAACATATATAAACAAGTTACAGACCAATGCGAGAGATATGCAAACTTGGCAGTAACTAAGCAAAATTTATGTTTCATGTGTGTAAATCACTTTTGGCATCTTATTTTCAAATAGTTTTTACTAACTTATCTGACATGCTAAAAAGATCATCGATGTATTGGGTTCTTTACTAAAAATGTAGACAGTTTTTTCTTAAATGCTTTAAGTCTAAATTTGTCACAGCCAAAGGTAATTTATTAAATGCCTGATGCCCACAACAACATGCTCTGATCTTGTTTTTACCAACCGGACCTTAGGCAGATCAATTTTTTGCAGTTCCTAGTACCATAGTTTGTTCAAATTACGAAGGCGGTCGGGAATGGAACCTAACCTTCGGCCAATGAATGAATAGAAACAATATTCATTGGCCACAGACAGGCCTCATCCCCAATCGCCTTCATTATTTGGACAAACTATATCTATATATATAATACGTGAAGCCCTATTTTGTTAACGCAACTCCTCCCTTATTTGTGGACCAATTTCAACGTTTAAGGTGTCAAAATATTTGTCTCAATATGTAGTTTAGCAATAAGGTTTTAGAACTTTAAAATGTCTACTCTTAAGGGCGCGAGACCCTCTCAAAGGTCGGGTTTTCCCCATAAGAAATACATAGAACAAATTTAAAAACAAAAAACAGCTGTTTATAAAAAGAAACCTTTTAGCTTTTTGGGAGTAAATATGGATGTTTTAATATTCAGTAGGTTAAGACCAAGTTAACCAGTTTTGTTGGAAGAACGGAAAATGCCTGAAGTTCAAAGAAGAAATATTGAAAACGGGAGGAGGACACAATTAATAATAAGGTATCTTATGCGTAAAGGAGAGTAGAGAAAGAGAGGCCTGGTCTAACAGATACCCATCCAGATACACATTCACTTGGTGAGATGAATCAAGAACACGGCTTACAAAGAGTATATTAATAGTATTTGCCAGTTCTGCTATGCAACTTACTTTGGAAGTGAAAAAATGTACGAAGCAGATAGTGTTGTTACGATGGTAAAATAAACTTGCCTATGTCAGATCAAATGAATGCATGCGAGAAATGTTTTGACAGATCTCAAAAAAATTTGTACAAACAATAATAATGCCTTGACTATGATAAGTTCAAGTAGTAAGATTATACCAAATCTTGGCGGACCTTATGTTTTTATTGTAAACTTTTGTATTACTCGCTCTACTTTAATTTAGTAAAAACACAAATGGATTGTTTACTTCTAGGTTATGTTGCCAGTTCCTCGGACAAACGTATACAAAGTTTTTGACTGAATTTTAGTGGCAATATTAGACATAAGTGAAGGATTTATGTATTAAACGATCTATTAGTTAAAGTCAAGTTTATTTTTATGATTCAGGAGAGGAAAATAATATACGCTGTTCAAAAAGAGAAAATGAAAATTGCTATCCAAATCTTATAGCTACAAGAGTTATCCAACCTATTCCATGGTGTTGCTGCTTTAGCCTATTCAAAGCAGATTATGGCTTTCCAGTTGATAACCCAGAGTTTGTGGGTAAAAAATGGAGCACATTAAATGTTTGATCGCTCCACTTTTCAGGATTCTCTACGGAGAAAATTCGTTTGATTAGGGGAATGTTAAGGCAACAGTTTTCTTAAATTCTCAATGCTGGAAAAACTTTGTTTCAACATGTTAGCTCGAATTGAAGCAGATCGTTTAGCATTCATTAGAAGTTATTAGTTAAAACTGAGAGCAGAAATAATGTAGGTGAACCTTGGCGACACAAATAGAGATATTTAAATTTAGTTTCTAACAAGTGTTTAAACAACTCTTAGATGTAACTAGAATTACTCTAATTTAAGCATAACGTTTTCCTCGGCGTTATGTTTCATACTATGCGGCTCATTGAGCCGCACGGGTTCTCTAGTCTATATATATAATACGTGAAGCCGTTTTTTGTTAACGCAACTCCTCCCTTATTTGTAGACCAATTTTAACGTTTAGATTGTCAAAAGATTCGTCTCAATATGTAGTTTTGCAATAAGGTTTTAGAATTTTAAAATTCCTACTCTTAAGGGCGCGATACCTTCTCAAAGGTCGGGTTTTCCCCATAAGAAATACATAGAACAAATTTAAAAACAAAAAACAGCTGTTGATAAAAAGAAACGCTTTTAGGGAGTAAATATTGATGTTTGTAATATTCAGTAGGTTAAGACCAAGTTAAACAGTTAATCAGTTAAGAACAGAAAATACCTCAAGTTCAAAGAAGAAATAATACGGAAGGAAGAGACAATTAATAATAAGATATCTTATGCGTAGGAAGAGAGTAGAAAAAGAGAGGTCTGGTCTAACAGATACCCACCCAGATACAAATTCACTTGGTGAGATGAATAATATTTGCCAGTTCTACAGTCAACTTACTTAGTAAGTGAAAAAATGTACGTAGCACATAGTGTTGTCACGGTGGTAAAGTAAACTTCCCTAATGTCAGATCAAATGAAAGGTAAATAATATACGCTGTTCAAAAAGAGAAAATGAAAACTTCTATTCAAATGTTATAGCTACAAGAGTTATCCAACCTATTTCGACAAATGAATCCATACTTTCAAAACTTTGGGACATATATTAAGAGAAACTCCACTGAACAACGTGAGAACGTTCTGATGCGGGGCATATACTGTGACTGACAGACAACACGTTAAAATACGCTAACTAACTTTCAATGGTGTTGCTGCTTTAGCATATTCAAAGCAATTTTTAACCCAGAGTTTGTGGGTAAAAAATGGAGCACATTAAATGGGTTGATATCACCCCAATTTTTAGGATTTTCTACGGAGAAAATTTGTTTGATTAGGGGGATGTCTCAAATCAAATAAATAAAATGACCCAACTTAAATTACTTAACACAGGTTATCAGGAAGGCAACAGTTTTCTTCAATTCTCAATGCTGGAAAAACGTTGTTGCAACATGTTAACTCCAATTGAAACATATCATTTACCATTCATTAGAAGTTATCAGTTAAAATGAGAGCAGAAATAATGTCGGTGAGCCTTGACGACGCAAATAGAAATATTTAAAATTAGTTTCTAACAAGTGTTTAAACAATTCTAAGATGTAACTAGAATTACTCGAATTTAAGCATAACGTTTTTCTCGACGTTATGTTTCATACTATGCGGCTCATTAAGCCGCACGGGTTCTCTAGTCTATCTATATATATAATACGTGAAGCCGTTTTTTGTTAACGCAACTCCTCCCTTATTTGTGGACCAATTTCAACGTTTGAGGTGTCAAAAGATTCGTCTCAAAATGTAGTTTTGCAATAAGGTTTTAGACTTCTAAAATTCCTGCCCTTAAGAGCGTGAGGCCCACTCAAAGGTCGGGTTTCCCCCATAAGAAATACATTGAACAAATTTAAAACAAAAAAACAGCTGTTTATAAGAAGCTGTAGCTTTTTGGGAGTAAATGTTGATGTTTGTAATATTTAGTAGGTTAAGACCAAGTTAAGCAGTTCAAATCAGTTTTGTTGGAAGAACAGAAAATGCCTCAAGTTCAAAGAAGAAATATTGAACACGGTAGAAGGACACAATTAATAATAAGATATTTTGTGCGTATGAGGAAAGTAGAAAAGAGAGACCTGGTCTAACAGATACCCATCCAGATACACATTCACTTTGTGAGATGAATAATATTTGCCAGTTCTGCTATGCAACTTACTTTGGAAGTGAAAAAATATACGAAGCTCATAGTGTTGTCACGGTGGGAAAGTAAACTTGCCTAAAATTACTTAAATAACGCAAAATATGCAGCTTTTACATAGTGCAATAATCTAGAGAACAAGAAAACAATTCTTGAAAGCCTATTTGTTAGCTGATCAATTTAATTTAGACACATTTAATGTTTAAAGCAATATAATGGTATTACGCCCGTTGATCGACAGCTGGAGTTTATAGCGAAGCTAACGCTGTTTATTGCCTATAAACACAGGTCTGTTACTACTAACAGCTGTCTAACAGCGAGCAGCTGATATATTCTGTGTTACTACTGTTACGTATGTATGTAGGCACTGTTGGTTTTACTGTCAAGACTGTCAATTGCCTGTACAATCTGTGCGAAAATCTATCTAAACATATGTTTACTGATGTGAAACATCTGTACAGGATTTTTTAGACTGTTATATTTACATTATTTAAGCATTTAAGTGTACATTTGGACAAATTCCACCTACTGATTGTGTAAAGTAAATTTGAGCATGTTTCCGTTTTCCCCGGGCTTAAAGAGTTTTAATTTATTCATATCCAAAAATCATTTAACTTAAGAAATACTTTTTCCTACAGTTACCTGACAAAGTGGCATTCCTTGCACTGATTATTGTACGCCAAGTAGCTGATTGCTTCATTTACTTACTTTTTCCACACACATTTTTTTCCACACTTCAGTATTCCAACCAAACAATACAAAACCGTGTGCTTTTATTAGGCACGAAATGTTTGTACGCTTGAAAATAAGTTGGCAACACTTAAAGATACTACGACTACGATCAGCTGGTGCAAAGTTTCCCATTTCGATCAACGCTTGGTTTTAACCTTAACCTAAAAACGTGTTGTATAGTGTTTGAAAGACTTTACAAACCACACTTTACCCCACTTATTTAACCCACTTTGGTGGCTGTATTATTAATTGATGTTGTACTAACGTATATGCTTTATAGTGACTGTAGGGAAAATGTAATTGTAACTAGAGTGCATGGTGCCTTTGCTGCACTCGAGAAACTTTCCACACTCACCTATGGCTCGTTGCGTTAACATTTCTTTCATGAGCCGCAATGTGCCACTTTGCACACAAGTTATACAAATAACTATTGGGTTATATACACTATCAAACGATGGTAAATAGTAAGTAAGGAACGAAACACTAATGATAAATAACATTTATCAGCTAGACATATCAATGCTTCACGGTTGTGTAATAAATCGGCCATTGACCGACAAATGGAGTTAATTACAAACACTAGGCTTGTTTACTACCTGTAGTAAACCTAGGTTCCCCAGCAACTACTGCATTTTTAAGTCCAAATACTGGAGTATTCCTGTTTGATTATGTAGTTTATCGTTATGGAAGAAAATTCTGAATATAGGTAACAAAGGATGTCGATGTCCCATTAATATACGTTGATACGTTACCGATGCAGTTTGTTTTCGATTTCTACGAGATGATAACAAACCTCACTAATAGAAAAAGAAAAACATCATAAGTTTTGGGGATTCCCTATTGCGGATTTCGTAGATTTTTTCAATATTTATGTAAACTGCTAGGTTTCAGACTATGACTTTCTATCGTAAGAAAATTTGTTTTCAATTTTCAATTATGTAGGGAGTGTTGTATAGAAACAAAATTTTCACAATAGGCTGTTCCTTTATAACAACCATTACTCTATTAAACGTGTTCCGTGTTCTGTGTTCTGTACATAACAGCTATCACGATTACGTTGACAAACGTGAAATATGACTTACATTAATCGTACTTTTGGTCTGTATCAAATTGCATCCTTACGATCTGGTTATTGAGTAAGATATTAAGAATAAGTATCGGGTAAAAATTTGCCTGCTTTCCGATTGAAAGAACGTCCTGTATTCCTCCCAAAGAGTTTGTGTCACTATAGCTAGTTACAACATTATCAGCAACGTTACTACGCATGACGCATTTTTGGAATGGTTTAGTGGATCGAATAAAAGTCCGATTCCATTTATGCTATCAAATGATCATCAAACAATTAAAATCATAGGTGACAGTGGAAAAAGGTTTGAATACCTACTCATTTTTTATTAATATTGAGTTTGCGATTTTACAAATTGAGACTTGATAAGGGTGCCACAACAATGCACAATTTAACCGAAATATGAGTGAAGGATTATTGTAGAATATAGTGAGATGCCATGTGTAGCTTTATTACTGGCCGATTCAATCAGCTGTTTCATTAGCCAGTAACTTTATTAAAAGCCAAGTTTAGTTTCGAACCAAGCTACTAACTTTTTTAGTATGAACCGGTGACCTTTTAAATGCCAGGCAAGCACTATAACCACTCAGCTACCCAACTATAGTTGTGTACCAATGTATGCGAATTGTGTGATCATATGGAATATTACACAATGTACGATTATTTTAGTTGAATAAATAGCATACCTTCTTTTAGGCGTACTATAAGTAATACCATTGCAACAACCACGCACAGGTAATTAGCTATGCCGCATAGCAAAGCGATTGTCACAGTAAATCACGCGGAAGGCTTATGTGACGTCACTGCTGATGGCTGATTTGCTAATGAGAATGAGACTGTCAATCTATCGTCCAACAGACTGACAAACTCTGTTGAACATCCATCTGATCATCTATTTTGTAAAACTTCTACTACATTTGCTGTATAATTTTAAGGCAGTGGCTATTCGCACGTCAGGCGTGCGCCGCTACCACGCACGTCTGCTCCAAATGACGTCACATTACGTTCCTAATCTAATAACTGTTATAGCTGTTTGGGAACAGGTTGGACACAAATATATCCTAGTATTAGGAACGGTAACGGTAATACCTCATATTAGCCGAAATCGAAATGGATGGGATTGGGATAAACTTCGTAAAGAGAAAGGTAAAAGAGTTGAACAGAGCCAAAGAGGTTATAAGCAGTCGAAAATATAGGTGCTGGCCAATAATAAAATGTGTATTAGAAATACACATTAGAAGATTCAATATAGGAATCGTAAAAAACCTAAGCCTAGGCCAGGCCTGATGTTAGCCTACTTTACCTTTACCACATCAAAGGCTAGGCCTATAAAAGGTAGGGCCTAATATTGGTAGGCCTATGTTGGCCTAGATAGCCCAGAAGTAGGCTAGGCATTAGGATAAAAAAGCTTAACATTTTCAGTGTTAGATGTAAGAGCTTACAAGTAAAATCTTAATTGGCCTACTTAAAATCTTATTATTTTGTATTTGGCCGCTTTCCCGAGCTTGTACTTTCCTTGTACCACTGTGTATGCATCTGTAAGTCAATTAATAATATTTCAAATTATCATTTGTGTGTGTGTTTTTTTTTACTTGTAACACCTTTCTTTCTGGCTCCATCGATTGTTCTTGAACGTCTCAATTCAAGGCTTCTTAAAACTTAGAATAGAAGTACAGTAACTGAAACTGAACGTTCTGAAAGTTCCCGTTGCATTATTTTGTAATACTGGAACTGTAACAGAGTAACAGAAAACTGGAACGGGAACGGGCTATGGAGCATTTTGAGGTGCGAATAGTCACTTCGTAATTTTAATGCCAACTCTATATTAATTTGTGTACAATGTCATTTAAAACTTATTAGGCTTAATTCATGGTTACAGTGTGTTTCTGTAAAAAAAATATCCAAATAATTTTTGACATAAAACACTTGAAGACTTGGGAAGTACTTAGGTAATTAAAAGGACGTAACTAAGGAGCTCGAGCTAACAGCCTTCCGAGCCAACTCATTATTCCAATGACATTTTCACATTCAATTCAGAAAGTAATTTCCTAATCACACTTATTTTTGTTAATATTTAGCGCTATTTATATTAACTAGTAAAATGGCCTAAACTTCAACAGATAGTTTGTTTTAATGAATATTAAGTGTTTTATTTTTATTTATAAAGTAATACTCAATAATTTTATTATTAACAAGGACGTTTATATTTATTTTTATTTTTAGAATGTGCATACAGTTTTAAATTGTGTAATATGTTTTAAATTAAAATATAAAAATTATCATGTAAAAATCTAGATTAAATTAGGCTATCCCTTTTATAATATAATGTTAAAAAGTTGGCTTGAAGCAATTTTAATTGAATTATTTACAATAATTATTACAAAAGACAGTATCAAAAATATTGACTTATCAGTGGAATTTTTATTTTTATTTCTACATCTTCTGTATTTAACGTTTTGTTGTTTTTTTATTGGTAATAGTTCCCAACACTGGTTTTGTGACTATGCTACCTACGTTAATATAGCTTATTCCCTAAAAGGTAAATTCGCTAAAACAGAAGCATATAAAAAAGAATAGTGACCACTTCATGTAGTGTGTATAAAGTTCTTCTGTTGCAAAAGCGAGCGCTGAGGGTGCTGTGTGGATCTCGCTGCAGGCCTCTATTTAAGGGTTGTCAGATTTTGACTGTGTACAATGTATTTATATTTCAGTGTCTTGTAGCGATTATATCAAATGAGCATGTATATATATTCAACGCAGATGTGCACAACTAGTCCACTAGAACTTGTGGCAATTTGCATGTATCTAGATATGGCTTGGCAACGTACTGAAATGTTTTCCTGTTGCAGGTGTTAGATTTTATAGTACAATTCCAATTCAGGTAAGACCGCTGCCGAGTCAAAAATTTGCCAAAATAGTTTTAAAAAATAGCTTCTACAGAACCTTTTCTATGGCACAAGTGAGTACATCGAGGCAGATTTCTCACCAATGAAGACTGGACTTAAATCAAGTGTAGGCCTAATATGGCAGCCAGATTTTGCATTTCGTGTTTGGTATCAATCTTTTTTTACATATCTTTATAATATTTTAGTGTTTTCTGCATGATGTTGTTTGTGCATGTTTTTATTTTTTATTAACTTGGACAGACTACGAGTATTGTGGGTCAATAGGACCCAAGAGGATCGATTTTTGTTAATTTTGTGACTTTGCCTATGACTTAAATGATGAATGGCCCAATAAAATTTTGATTTTGATTTTTAGTGACCAAATTACTAAATATATAATTGTTAATTTTTGATAGCTAGTCTTTTTAAAATGTTTTCATTACTTGTACACAGTATTATTAATTACTTGTATTACGGTGTGCATGTTTACAAAATTATATGATTGATATGAATAAATTTATTTGATCAGCTATCTTCCAATCTAGGGTTTACATAAATTAGGGAAATGTATGCAGCTTCTATTCTGAAAGTCCTAATTTGAGCGCAAATTATCATCCAAGAAATTCGCCTCCACCTGAATAGCAATTAGATCGTTACCTTCTGAGACTGTAATCACTACGTTCCAGCTGTCGATTTGCATTGTTAATTTTAAGCCATTAAATGCCTTTAAGACTCTGTAATTAAATGCACTAAGTCACACAAGGTTCATTACCTATATTGTAGATTTGTATTTATGTGCTTCACAGTAAATTTGCTTACCAGTAATTACTTTACTTTTTTAGAGCGAAGTCGCAATTTTTTATATTTAATAGAATAATGTTTTTACTTTGGAATTGTGTTTCATTTTGTTTTCACATATTTTAAAATATACAGCGCATGTAATTTTTTTTAGATAATTTTTTTAAGGTTATAATGTATTCTACTGTATCAAGGAGACAAGGACTTACACAAATTTCAGTTTTTAAATATATTTCATTTAATTATAAAACAATACGGTATTTCCAATAAAACTCTTGAACTGCATGATAAAATTTTTACATTTATAACTAGTGGATAAAAATTACCATGCAACAGTTTGTCCACACACATGTGCTCTACAAAATAAAATTTAAAAATCAAGATATCTCATACCTATTTTCAGTTACCATCTGTTCCTGTAAACATATTTTTTTCAGTAATATCAACCTGAGGTGGTAAAAAGGTGGTAACCCCATACTTTATTTTTATTTTGATAGTTAAAGCTACTGTATGTGTAAAAAATCAAATGTTTCATATATAAACAAATATTTTGTTATTTTGGGTGGAGTGTCCCCTTTTGAGATGGGTCGTCACCTAGGTGCTTATTTTAACCATTGGTCTCTATTACTACAGCTGAATTGAACCCAAATATGAGTGAAGGATGAGTGTGGAATGGAGTGAGATGATCTGTGTAGCTTTGTTTCTGACGACTAGCTTTGAGTCAGAAACAAAGCTACACAGATCATCTCACTCCATTCCACACTCATCCTTCACTCATATTTGGGTTCAATTCAGCTGTAGTAATAGAGACCAATGGTTAAAATAAGCACCTAGGTGACGACCCATCTCAAAAGGGGACACTCCACCCAAAATAACAAAATATTTGTTTATATATGAAACATTTGATTTTTTACACATACAGTAGCTTTAACTATCAAAATAAAAATAAAGTATGGGGTTACCACCTTTTTACCACCTCAGGTTGATATTACTGAAAAAAATATGTTTACAGGAACAGATGGTAACTGAAAATAGGTATGAGATATCTTGATTTTTAAATTTTATTTTGTAGAGCACATGTGTGTGGACAAACTGTTGCATGGTAATTTTTATCCACTAGTTATAAATGTAAAAATTTTATCATGCAGTTCAAGAGTTTTATTGGAAATACCGTATTGTTTTATAATTAAATGAAATATATTTAAAAACTGAAATTTGTGTAAGTCCTTGTCTCCTTGATACAGTAGAATACATTATAACCTTAAAAAAATTATCTAAAAAAAATTACATGCGCTGTATATTTTAAAATATGTGAAAACAAAATGAAACACAATTCCAAAGTAAAAACATTATTCTATTAAATATAAAAAATTGCGACTTCGCTCTAAAAAAGTAAAGTAATTACTGGTAAGCAAATTTACTGTGAAGCACATAAATACAAATCTACAATATAGGTAATGAACCTTGTGTGACTTAGTGCATTTAATTACAGAGTCTTAAAGGCATTTAATGGCTTAAAATTAACAATGCAAATCGACAGCTGGAACGTAGTGATTACAGTCTCAGAAGGTAACGATCTAATTGCTATTCAGGTGGAGGCGAATTTCTTGGATGATAATTTGCGCTCAAATTAGGACTTTCAGAATAGAAGCTGCATACATTTCCCTAATTTATGTAAACCCTAGATTGGAAGATAGCTGATCAAATAAATTTATTCATATCAATCATATAATTTTGTAAACATGCACACCGTAATACAAGTAATTAATAATACTGTGTACAAGTAATGAAAACATTTTAAAAAGACTAGCTATCAAAAATTAACAATTATATATTTAGTAATTTGGTCACTAAAAATCAAAATCAAAATTTTATTGGGCCATTCATCATTTAAGTCATAGGCAAAGTCACAAAATTAACAAAAATCGATCCTCTTGGGTCCTATTGACCCACAATACTCGTAGTCTGTCCAAGTTAATAAAAAATAAAAACATGCACAAACAACATCATGCAGAAAACACTAAAATATTATAAAGATATGTAAAAAAAGATTGATACCAAACACGAAATGCAAAATCTGGCTGCCATATTAGGCCTACACTTGATTTAAGTCCAGTCTTCATTGGTGAGAAATCTGCCTCGATGTACTCACTTGTGCCATAGAAAAGGTTCTGTAGAAGCTATTTTTTAAAACTATTTTGGCAAATTTTTGACTCGGCAGCGGTCTTACCTGAATTGGAATTGTACTATAAAATCTAACACCTGCAACAGGAAAACATTTCAGTACGTTGCCAAGCCATATCTAGATACATGCAAATTGCCACAAGTTCTAGTGGACTAGTTGTGCACATCTGCGTTGAATATATATACATGCTCATTTGATATAATCGCTACAAGACACTGAAATATAAATACATTGTACACAGTCAAAATCTGACAACCCTTAAATAGAGGCCTGCAGCGAGATCCACACAGCACCCTCAGCGCTCGCTTTTGCAACAGAAGAACTTTATACACACTACATGAAGTGGTCACTATTCTTTTTTATATGCTTCTGTTTTAGCGAATTTACCTTTTAGGGAATAAGCTATATTAACGTAGGTAGCATAGTCACAAAACCAGTGTTGGGAACTATTACCAATAAAAAAACAACAAAACGTTAAATACAGAAGATGTAGAAATAAAAATAAAAATTCCACTGATAAGTCAATATTTTTGATACTGTCTTTTGTAATAATTATTGTAAATAATTCAATTAAAATTGCTTCAAGCCAACTTTTTAACATTATATTATAAAAGGGATAGCCTAATTTAATCTAGATTTTTACATGATAATTTTTATATTTTAATTTAAAACATATTACACAATTTAAAACTGTATGCACATTCTAAAAATAAAAATAAATATAAACGTCCTTGTTAATAATAAAATTATTGAGTATTACTTTATAAATAAAAATAAAACACTTAATATTCATTAAAACAAACTATCTGTTGAAGTTTAGGCCATTTTACTAGTTAATATAAATAGCGCTAAATATTAACAAAAATAAGTGTGATTAGGAAATTACTTTCTGAATTGAATGTGAAAATGTCATTGGAATAATGAGTTGGCTCGGAAGGCTGTTAGCTCGAGCTCCTTAGTTACGTCCTTTTAATTACCTAAGTACTTCCCAAGTCTTCAAGTGTTTTATGTCAAAAATTATTTGGATATTTTTTTTACAGAAACACACTGTAACCATGAATTAAGCCTAATAAGTTTTAAATGACATTGTACACAAATTAATATAGAGTTGGCATTAAAATTACGAAGTGACTATTCGCACCTCAAAATGCTCCATAGCCCGTTCCCGTTCCAGTTTTCTGTTACTCTGTTACAGTTCCAGTATTACAAAATAATGCAACGGGAACTTTCAGAACGTTCAGTTTCAGTTACTGTACTTCTATTCTAAGTTTTAAGAAGCCTTGAATTGAGACGTTCAAGAACAATCGATGGAGCCAGAAAGAAAGGTGTTACAAGTAAAAAAAAAACACACACACACAAATGATAATTTGAAATATTATTAATTGACTTACAGATGCATACACAGTGGTACAAGGAAAGTACAAGCTCGGGAAAGCGGCCAAATACAAAATAATAAGATTTTAAGTAGGCCAATTAAGATTTTACTTGTAAGCTCTTACATCTAACACTGAAAATGTTAAGCTTTTTTATCCTAATGCCTAGCCTACTTCTGGGCTATCTAGGCCAACATAGGCCTACCAATATTAGGCCCTACCTTTTATAGGCGTAGCCTTTGATGTGGTAAAGGTAAAGTAGGCTAACATCAGGCCTGGCCTAGGCTTAGGTTTTTTACGATTCCTATATTGAATCTTCTAATGTGTATTTCTAATACACATTTTATTATTGGCCAGCACCTATATTTTCGACTGCTTATAACCTCTTTGGCTCTGTTCAACTCTTTTACCTTTCTCTTTACGAAGTTTATCCCAATCCCATCCATTTCGATTTCGGCTAATATGAGGTATTACCGTTACCGTTCCTAATACTAGGATATATTTGTGTCCAACCTGTTCCCAAACAGCTATAACAGTTATTAGATTAGGAACGTAATGTGACGTCATTTGGAGCAGACGTGCGTGGTAGCGGCGCACGCCTGACGTGCGAATAGCCACTGCCTTAAAATTATACAGCAAATGTAGTAGAAGTTTTACAAAATAGATGATCAGATGGATGTTCAACAGAGTTTGTCAGTCTGTTGGACGATAGATTGACAGTCTCATTCTCATTAGCAAATCAGCCATCAGCAGTGACGTCACATAAGCCTTCCGCGTGATTTACTGTGACAATCGCTTTGCTATGCGGCATAGCTAATTACCTGTGCGTGGTTGTTGCAATGGTATTACTTATAGTACGCCTAAAAGAAGGTATGCTATTTATTCAACTAAAATAATCGTACATTGTGTAATATTCCATATGATCACACAATTCGCATACATTGGTACACAACTATAGTTGGGTAGCTGAGTGGTTATAGTGCTTGCCTGGCATTTAAAAGGTCACCGGTTCATACTAAAAAAGTTAGTAGCTTGGTTCGAAACTAAACTTGGCTTTTAATAAAGTTACTGGCTAATGAAACAGCTGATTGAATCGGCCAGTAATAAAGCTACACATGGCATCTCACTATATTCTACAATAATCCTTCACTCATATTTCGGTTAAATTGTGCATTGTTGTGGCACCCTTATCAAGTCTCAATTTGTAAAATCGCAAACTCAATATTAATAAAAAATGAGTAGGTATTCAAACCTTTTTCCACTGTCACCTATGATTTTAATTGTTTGATGATCATTTGATAGCATAAATGGAATCGGACTTTTATTCGATCCACTAAACCATTCCAAAAATGCGTCATGCGTAGTAACGTTGTTGATAATGTTGTAACTAGCTATAGTGACACAAACTCTTTGGGAGGAATACAGGACGTTCTTTCAATCGGAAAGCAGGCAAATTTTTACCCGATACTTATTCTTAATATCTTACTCAATAACCAGATCGTAAGGATGCAATTTGATACAGACCAAAAGTACGATTAATGTAAGTCATATTTCACGTTTGTCAACGTAATCGTGATAGCTGTTATGTACAGAACACAGAACACGGAACACGTTTAATAGAGTAATGGTTGTTATAAAGGAACAGCCTATTGTGAAAATTTTGTTTTTATACAACACTCCCTACATAATTGAAAATTGAAAACAAATTTTCTTACGATAGAAAGTCATAGTCTGAAACCTAGCAGTTTACATAAATATTGAAAAAATCTACGAAATCCGCAATAGGGAATCCCCAAAACTTATGATGTTTTTCTTTTTCTATTAGTGAGGTTTGTTATCATCTCGTAGAAATCGAAAACAAACTGCATCGGTAACGTATCAACGTATATTAATGGGACATCGACATCCTTTGTTACCTATATTCAGAATTTTCTTCCATAACGATAAACTACATAATCAAACAGGAATACTCCAGTATTTGGACTTAAAAATGCAGTAGTTGCTGGGGAACCTAGGTTTACTACAGGTAGTAAACAAGCCTAGTGTTTGTAATTAACTCCATTTGTCGGTCAATGGCCGATTTATTACACAACCGTGAAGCATTGATATGTCTAGCTGATAAATGTTATTTATCATTAGTGTTTCGTTCCTTACTTACTATTTACCATCGTTTGATAGTGTATATAACCCAATAGTTATTTGTATAACTTGTGTGCAAAGTGGCACATTGCGGCTCATGAAAGAAATGTTAACGCAACGAGCCATAGGTGAGTGTGGAAAGTTTCTCGAGTGCAGCAAAGGCACCATGCACTCTAGTTACAATTACATTTTCCCTACAGTCACTATAAAGCATATACGTTAGTACAACATCAATTAATAATACAGCCACCAAAGTGGGTTAAATAAGTGGGGTAAAGTGTGGTTTGTAAAGTCTTTCAAACACTATACAACACGTTTTTAGGTTAAGGTTAAAACCAAGCGTTGATCGAAATGGGAAACTTTGCACCAGCTGATCGTAGTCGTAGTATCTTTAAGTGTTGCCAACTTATTTTCAAGCGTACAAACATTTCGTGCCTAATAAAAGCACACGGTTTTGTATTGTTTGGTTGGAATACTGAAGTGTGGAAAAAAATGTGTGTGGAAAAAGTAAGTAAATGAAGCAATTAGCTACTTGGCGTACAATAATCAGTGCAAGGAATGCCACTTTGTCAGGTAACTGTAGGAAAAAGTATTTCTTAAGTTAAATGATTTTTGGATATGAATAAATTAAAACTCTTTAAGCCCGGGGAAAACGGAAACATGCTCAAATTTACTTTACACAATCAGTAGGTGGAATTTGTCCAAATGTACACTTAAATGCTTAAATAATGTAAATATAACAGTCTAAAAAATCCTGTACAGATGTTTCACATCAGTAAACATATGTTTAGATAGATTTTCGCACAGATTGTACAGGCAATTGACAGTCTTGACAGTAAAACCAACAGTGCCTACATACATACGTAACAGTAGTAACACAGAATATATCAGCTGCTCGCTGTTAGACAGCTGTTAGTAGTAACAGACCTGTGTTTATAGGCAATAAACAGCGTTAGCTTCGCTATAAACTCCAGCTGTCGATCAACGGGCGTAATACCATTATATTGCTTTAAACATTAAATGTGTCTAAATTAAATTGATCAGCTAACAAATAGGCTTTCAAGAATTGTTTTCTTGTTCTCTAGATTATTGCACTATGTAAAAGCTGCATATTTTGCGTTATTTAAGTCAATCGCTCCATATGATTTAATTTGCTATGATGAAAGTTCTCCTAAAATACATGAGGTCCTTCTGTTGCAGAAAAACATTATTCGAAAAATGTGTTAATAATAATTATTCGAGTAGCTCACTGTAATCCCCTTTTTGTTGATTTGAAAATTTTGACCATTATTAACTTATATATTTAACAATTATTATTGTTTACTTTTAGGAAAAGCTATAGATACAAAGTCAGAAATTAAATGCATACTAGGGAACCCGTGCGGCTCAATTAGCCGCCTAGTATGAAACATAATGCCGAGGAAAACCTTATGCTTAAATTCTAGTAACTTTAGTTACATCTTAGAGTTATTTGAAAACTTGTTAGAAACTAATTTTAAATATCTCTAATGGCGTCACCAAGGTTCATCTACATCATTTCTGCTCTCGATTTTAACTGATAACTTCTAATGAATGCTAAACGATCTGCCTCAATTCGAGTTTATGTTGCAACAAAGTGTTTCCAGCATTGAGAAATTGTTTCAATTAAACAAGTTGGTTCTGTTCTATGATGTTCAATATCATTCAAGTTACAAGGATTACCAACAGGGTGCAGCACTATTATTTCTTTTACATATGACAACAGCTAATTTGCAACCAAAAGGTGAGAGAGCGTAGCGAACGAACTTCAACCTAGAGGCGAGTTAGCGTAGCGAACGAGCTAACCTGAAGGCAAGTGAGCGCAGCGAACGAGCTCCAACCTAAAGGTGAGTGAGCGTAGCGAACGAACTTCAACCTGGAGGCGAGTTAGCGTAGCGAACGAGCTAACCTGAAGGCAAGTGAGCGCAGCGAACGAGCTCCAACCTAAAGGTGAGTGAGCGTAGCGAACGAGCTCCAACCCAAAGGTGAGTGAGCGTAGCGAACGAACTTCAACCAGGACGTGATTGAGCAATGCGAACGAGATCATCTTGAAAATTAAACGTAACGGTACTTTCTTTCCATCGGTCTGTCTTAGGGGAAACCTATAACTTAGGCGATACGAAGTTCGCCGGGTCAGCTAGTAGTACTATATAAATATGTAAACTTGATAAGTTACTATAAAAAAATAAATAAAATGAAAACATTAATTATGGTAGTAAACTTGGTTAAATTAAAATGTACATTATGACCTTAAAAGAATCTGGTGTAGAACAGTGAAATAGAATCTTAGGAGGCTTATGCTAATATGACTGTGTAATGAAGGCGTTAATTGAAAGGAAACTCCCGGGACAAGGGTAACAAATGTGGCACTTGTATAACAAAGGAGAATATTGCAAAGGGGGAAAAGCATGTGGCTGCCCTTTAAAGTTATTATTCTCTTGCTTGGAAATACTGTGCATTGTAATTACAGTAGAGTAGGTCTAAACATTATGCACTACTAAAACTATTGCATTAACAATTGTACTGTTATTGGCCTAAATAATTGCCTAAGAATAAGTAAACTTTTACTTATAAAATTTGGCTTGCATGTTTAGTTTTTTAAGTCAATTATCATATTTAACCATTGATATAAGTTTATATCCTATTCTCATGATAAAGCTGTTGTTATTTTACATTATTTAAATATTTAAGTTTACCTTTGAACAAATGCTACCTTCTGTTTGTGTAATGTAAATTTGAACATGTTTCCGTTTTCCCCGGGCTTAAAGAGTTTCAATTTATTCATATCCAAAAATCAATTAACATAAAAAATACTTGTTCCTACAGTTACCTGACAAAGTGGCATTACTTGCACTGATTGTAGTACGCCAAGTAGTTAAGTGTTTCATTTACTTACTTTTGCCACACTCATTTTTTCCACACTTCAGTATTCCAACCAAACGATACAAAACATAAGGCACATAATGTGTATAAAAATAAGTCGGCAACACTTAAAGATACTACTACTACGATCAGCTGAAGCAGTGTTTCCCATTTCATTCAACACTTGGTTTTAACCTAACCAAAGACGAGTTGTATAGTTGTTGAAAGACTTTACCAACCGCACTTTACACTGTAGGGAAAAAATAATTGTAACGCGAGTGCAAGGTGCCTTTGCTGCACTCGAGAAACTTTCCACACTCACCTGCGACTCGCGCGTCAACATTTTTCTCATGAGCCGCAATGTGCCACTTTGCACACTAGTTATACAAATAACTATTGGGTTGTTATATACCTTATCAAACGATGGTAACTAGTCAGTATGGAACGAAATACTACTGATAAAACACAATGATCACATTTACTAGCTAGACACATCAATGCTTCACGGTTAATTAATAAATCGACTATTGACCGACAAATAGAGTTTATTACAAACACTAGGCTTGTTTACTACCTGTAATCGCAGGTTCCCCAGCAACTACTAAAATTTCAAGTACAAATACTGGAGTATTCCTGTTTGATTATGAAGTTTATCATTATGAAAGAAAATTCTGAATATAGGTAACAAAGGATGTCCCATTATAGCCATGATATGTTTCTGATTTCTACGAGATGGTAAAAGACCTCAATAATAGAAAACGAAGAACATCATAAGTATTGTGGATCACCTATTGCAGATTATATATAGTTGTGTAAACTGCTAGGTTTCAGACTATGACTTTGAATCACAAGAACATTTGTTTTTAATTTTTAATTATATAGTTAGTGTTATATGAAAACAAAATTTTCAAAAATAGGTTGTTCCTTTATTATATAACAACCATTACTATATTAAATGTGTTCCGTGTTCTCTACATGACAGCCATCGCGATTACGTTGACAAACGTAAAAAAATTACACATTAAATGGCAACATTTTTGGAATGGTTTAGTGGACCGAATAAAAGTCTGATTCCATCATGCTATCAAAAAGATCATCAAACAATTAAAATCATAATTAGGAGACGGTGGAAAAAGGTTTGAATACCTACTCATTTTTTAATATTGAGTTTGCGATTTGACAAATTGAGACTAGATAAGTTTGCCACTACAGTGCTAATTTTAACCGAAATATGAGTGAAGGATTAGGTTAGTATAATCCGATAATGATTATTACATGTTTAGACATGTGATCACATGGTCTCTAATATTTCCTATGAGAATTGTCGTTTTAGTACCACCAGATCGTTTCCTGCCGATCTAGTCCGGTTAAACCGACTTGCTGATAAAAATTGTCCGGGTAAAGAGATGTCATTTTCGCCGAGTGTAGTCCAGTTGAACCGATGTCCGGTTAAAAGGTGTCCAGATAAGAGGGAGTCTACTGTAGCATCGACTTATACTTTTCTCCTCTATACATAGTATATGGACAAAAGTATTGTTATCGTCAAAATTTTTGAGTTTGAGGTTTTGAGTGGATATATATCCATTTTGGGTCCGCCTGAACCCAAAAAAGTGGTATTCAAAGTGATGTATGTGTGTGTGTGAAATGTGTACAGAGCTACAGACCACATGTGTGGTCCGACTTTGACGAAATTCGGTATGCAGGTACTGATCCACGGTATCTCCAGGCGTTTTTTTTATCATTTTTTTGAAATTTAAATTTTTAATGGGGATTTTCCCATGAAAACCCAAAAAAACAAAAGAAAACCCGGATTTTCTCGAAAATGGCCCGAACAATTTTCATAAAAGATTAGTTTTTTAGTATGATATAGTCCTTTAAATTCTGAACAAAATGGTACAAATCTAATTTCTGT
Source organism: Macrosteles quadrilineatus (assembly GCF_028750875.1). NCBI lineage: Eukaryota > Metazoa > Arthropoda > Insecta > Hemiptera > Cicadellidae > Macrosteles > Macrosteles quadrilineatus. The sequence continues at coordinate 65,894,266 of NW_026542597.1, forward strand.
AAACATTACGGTTCAAAAGTTATTGTAACTTATGTTGATTTTTAACTATAAAATATCATATTTACTCCCACCGCTTACCCATGATAACAAGGTTGTTGATAAGCTTATGGGAGTAAGTATGTGTCAGAATGCTGATACCGTTTATTAAAACGTTTTTATTAGCTCACAAGTTTTGTACATTGCTCAGAATTATATATAGTAAATGGCTCCCTGGCATAGGTCTTACCATGAGACCTACGGTAATAGCTACTTCCCTATAGGGAAATTTGCTAATATATATATATATATATATGTATTTAACAATTTGAACGATCAATGGTGTTTTTGGACTCTGGGGACATGAAAAGTAAATCGGTCCCGGGCCTAGGTCATGCCACCTACGGTAATAGCTACTTCCCTATAGGGAAATTTGCTAAAAACCAATAAATAATACCACTAGCTTGAGCATAATTTAGAGCTCAAATCCACCCCTTGGTGGTCATCATCCCCCAAAATGAAATCCTGGGACCGCCACTGTCTTATCTAAAAATCCTTTTGGGCTGCTCCAGTGGCTCTGGAGTTTCCCATATTAACCTTATGAGTATTCATATGTAACAAGAATTATAGCATTTTGTCAGCTGTTTCAACCACGCAAGTTGGTTCTATGATATTCATCGTTAAATAGTTATAAGATTTACTAATTTTTAATATTGTGCGAATATTTGATAATTTACTTTTTTCTTGTTTAGGTGTAGTGGTGGAACATTATGGGTATGGTATATAAGTTATAATATAGCATACCGTAAAATAAAAGAACAAAATTCACACAAACAACAAATTTATCAAACCGCGTCCTCTCCCATTGCAAACTCAAACCATGATTATAACTGCAATAGGCATTTTATACTTACACAAGAACCCTGTATGTAGGATGGAGTTTCTTCTGCTAGTTCTCCATTAGGAAATAACATGGGAATTTGATCTGTAACCATTAGGTGCCAACACTTCAACATACTAAATTATTTGTTTTTTTAGGATTACAAACTTGTTTCTAAAAGAACTTTAGAACAACATTTCCAAGCAACATTTTATGTTTTTGAGGTCAAAAATGGGAAAAACCAATTTTTACCTCTTACAACCCAATATGAACCCCCCAATCCCATAGTCCGATCATTCTGGTTCGGGAACTCGTTCAAATAATTGTAAGTGTATATTTTATACCAAATTAAATAAAATTAAAACTGTACCATTGTGCTAACGAACACACACATATGTACAACAATAAAATTGCTAGTACTGTATATTGTTCTTGTTTGTTCTCGTATCCATCCTATGTTCATATTTATTGTACCATTTCACAATATATTTTTTTCATCTCATGTACTTCATACTTAATTGTTGCCATCTATGACTTTTTATTTATAATTGTAAATATGTATTTGTTACTGATGTTTACTATTAATTTTGTTACTATTGTAATTGTACTAGTATTGTACTATTGTATTGTATTGTGTTGTAATTTACTATTTATTTCTGTTCCTTTATTTTTTAGTGTTATTTAAGTGTGTTATACAATACCACAATTGTATTACTAACATGAAGGCCATTAATGTTCCCGTTGTTTCATTTAAGTGTTGTACTAATAAAACAACATATCCAAGTAGACGAGATGTTACAAGCCTCTTCTCCAAATCTGAAGGTCGCTGGTTCGATTCCAAGTCGAATGATTCTGAATCCACATACCATTATTATGTGTTTTTTTTTCTTAACCTAGCATTTGCCCATCTAAATAGGTCTCAGCCCTGTGTGTGGAACGTATCCAGCAAAGCAAGATTAAAGCCGTTACAGTACCACCATCGATTATTAATACTAATAGGTTCTAGAGAATAGAGAGCTGATACCTATGTAGTACGGTACTTGAGTTGAACAGTACTATAGAGTGGCAGTCTAGAATACAAACCTACAACATCGCTGTTGAAAGATTTAGGCATGAAAGAAGCCGGAAACTGTCACGCTACCGACTGAGCCACCGATTCACCAAAGATTTGATGTGTAATATAGCTATTAATTAATGATGCTATCTAAAAAATCCAAAGTTAGTAACATGACCATAGACCTGCAAAAATCCAAAATATACCTACGGTACTTTTATACACAAAAAAATTAAACTGTAGACGAGAAACGTAACACCGGACAACTGACACAAACCTGATCATGTTTACTAGGCCAGACACATAAATGATCAGCTGTTTCCTTGGCCAGGATCATTTATTTAAAGCCCAACTATTGGTGACAGCTGAATCCAGTTTCGAACAATCAAAAAGCTACCTACTGACTTTTCCTAGGATCCGGCAACCTTTTAACTGTTAAGACACAATAATGGTATTTTTATCTCAAGGAAATATTAAAAAAAAAAGGGTAACCGTGGGATTTTTTACATATGAACACATGCCACTGATTGTAGGTTTACACTTTTTTATTTGAACCATTTCCTAACGTGATAGCAAACTGTAAAAGTATTTTATATTAATATTTTGTATTAATGTACACTATTATTAGCATTTTTAGGGTTTTTTTAGGAAAAATTAAAAACTCTTGACTTTTTACTATCTAACGTCGACCTTTTTAATACAGCTACATTAATTTAAAGAAAAATAACACACATCATCTGAGCCCAGAATCAATAGCACATGGACTAGAACCAGCATCCTAAATCTTAGTTAAAGCACAGAAAACATATAATGTTTTCTGTGGTTAAAGAGACAACTTACATTCCACCAAAATTTTACAAGCATTTAATTGTTTGCAGTATAAATATGTATATGTAACTTATTCAAAGGTCATGCTTTCATTGTTAAGTTGGCTACTGTATAAAATTTGGTACGGTTGTTCTAATTAGTTAGTTGTTCACAAATTAGTTTAATTGAATTTATACTTAAGTTTTGTTCAAGAATTGGATTATTATATTACATTTCAGTTGAAAACTAGTGTATAAAGAGTTATTAAAATACACTGAAGTGTTTGCATCTGGCCAGTGGCCGAGATCACGATTTCCCTCTTTAAGCGAATTTCCCTTATAGGGAATAAGCTATTACCGTAGTAATCATGGTAAGACCTGGACGCGGGACCGATTTTTTTTGTTTTGAGGTCCCTAGAGGCCAAAAACACCATCTGTTCAAATTCATATATATATATATGTGTGTGTCTGTGTGTGTGTGTCCGTTAGAGAAAATTAAAAAAAAAATGTAAATTTAAAATTCCCATGTTATTCTTATGGAGAACAAGCAAACTGTTGTAGTTTGCTTGTTTAAGGACATATTTGATCAAATTTGGAAAATGCTTTTATTTCTTACTAACTATTAAAGTTTTACGAAAAAAAAAACAGTTTTACCCTCCCTGATGCAGCAAACCTAAGTACCTACTTGTTAAACTAATTCTAGTTAAATAGGACATAAATGTTATATTTCTAAGTAGACATTTGAGTGTAAATCCAATCAGGCTAATGGAAATTCGCTTAGTCTGCAGGTTTGCTGCGGCGGGGGGTATTTTTGCATTGTAGCATGTTAGCTAAATTAAACCAACACAGACTTAAAGCACACAAGTTGTTAATAGTAACCAACAAACCTGAGTTTATTGGTCGTAAACGGACCTAGTGTTCGCCATAAACCCTAGCAGTCGATCAATGGTCGATTTATTATTCGATCGTGAGAGACATTTATGTGTCTGGCCTAGTAAACATGATCAGGTTTGTGTCAGTTGTCCGGTGTTACGTTTCTCGTCTACAGTTTAATTTTTTTGTGTATAAAAGTACCGTAGGTATATTTTGGATTTTTGCAGGTCTATGGTCATGTTACTAACTTTGGATTTTTTAGATAGCATCATTAATTAATAGCTATATTACACATCAAATCTTTGGTGAATCGGTGGCTCAGTCGGTAGCGTGACAGTTTCCGGCTTCTTTCATGCCTAAATCTTTCAACAGCGATGTTGTAGGTTTGTATTCTAGACTGCCACTCTATAGTACTGTTCAACTCAAGTACCGTACTACATAGGTATCAGCTCTCTATTCTCTAGAACCTATTAGTATTAATAATCGATGGTGGTACTGTAACGGCTTTAATCTTGCTTTGCTGGATACGTTCCACACACAGGGCTGAGACCTATTTAGATGGGCAAATGCTAGGTTAAGAAAAAAAACACATAATAATGGTATGTGGATTCAGAATCATTCGACTTGGAATCGAACCAGCGACCTTCAGATTTGGAGAAGAGGCTTGTAACATCTCGTCTACTTGGATATGTTGTTTTATTAGTACAACACTTAAATGAAACAACGGGAACATTAATGGCCTTCATGTTAGTAATACAATTGTGGTATTGTATAACACACTTAAATAACACTAAAAAATAAAGGAACAGAAATAAATAGTAAATTACAACACAATACAATACAATAGTACAATACTAGTACAATTACAATAGTAACAAAATTAATAGTAAACATCAGTAACAAATACATATTTACAATTATAAATAAAAAGTCATAGATGGCAACAATTAAGTATGAAGTACATGAGATGAAAAAAATATATTGTGAAATGGTACAATAAATATGAACATAGGATGGATACGAGAACAAACAAGAACAATATACAGTACTAGCAATTTTATTGTTGTACATATGTGTGTGTTCGTTAGCACAATGGTACAGTTTTAATTTTATTTAATTTGGTATAAAATATACACTTACAATTATTTGAACGAGTTCCCGAACCAGAATGATCGGACTATGGGATTGGGGGGTTCATACCCATGTAGCACAGATGGTTGGGCCAACGTTGGCCAACTGTGGGACAGTTGGTCGATGGTTGGTTGGAGCTTCCACAACCAACCAACCGTTGTCCAACTGTATATCTCGTAGTTGGGCCAACCAATATTTACAACTGTGGACCAACATTGGTTCATTGTTAATGAAATACATTAATATGCATTGCTGGGTATCATACATCAAGCCAACCGTTGTCCAACCGTTTTTCACTCCGTTGGACCAACAAAAGATACTTTTGTTGGACCAACAATGGTCCATAGTTGAGTTTACACGACTTTCATTCTCTGGGTCTAGCTTTCACAACATAATTATAATAAAATATCTGGTTTTACAATACCTTTATCAGTTCCAAAAGTTTCCAAAAGTTTTTGGAACTGATAAAGGTATTGTAAAACCAGATATTTTATATATTACAGTTCCGGCGCTACAACAATGAATTTTAATAATTTTAATAATGCAAATATTTTTTAAATTAATATTCTTTAACTTATTTGCAACAATTTAAGGGGAAAGAGTAATTAATCATATAACAGGCAATTATAATAGCATTAACAATCTAACGGTAATTAATTAATCATTCAAATACCAGTATCCTCTCTAACTCAAAAAAAAAAACTACTTATGATGCCTTAACAGATTAACAGAATCATATTATACTGTGTAGTATCAAAAATGTTTGAAGTATTGCGACCATTGCAACTGTCGGCTACTCTTTCACCACTTGAAAACTCTCTACATCAGCAATCACAGATAGCTCAGTGGTAAAGTAAGAGGCTCATAAGTCGATGGACCCGGGTTCGAGACCCGTCTGGGCCAAAAAAATTTTGTTCTAGTTTTTTTCAAAATTTGTTTTTATGAACTATTTAATCAATTTACTCAACTAATAATTATGCTTTTCGTACTAAATCTTTATTATTTTGTGTGAAATAAAACGGTTGGACAATGGTTGGCTGGAAAACAGTTTAAAGAGGTGACATTTCTACCGTTGGCCAACTGTGTGGCTCCACAATTTACCAACGTTGGCCCAACCATCTGTGCTACATGGGTATTGGGTTGTAAGAGGTAAAAATTGGTTTTTCCCATTTTTGACCTCAAAAACATAAAATGTTGCTTGGAAATGTTGTTCTAAAGTTCTTTTAGAAACAAGTTTGTAATCCTAAAAAAACAAATAATTTAGTATGTTGAAGTGTTGGCACCTAATGGTTACAGATCAAATTCCCATGTTATTTCCTAATGGAGAACTAGCAGAAGAAACTCCATCCTACATACAGGGTTCTTGTGTAAGTATAAAATGCCTATTGCAGTTATAATCATGGTTTGAGTTTGCAATGGGAGAGGACGCGGTTTGATAAATTTGTTGTTTGTGTGAATTTTGTTCTTTTATTTTACGGTATGCTATATTATAACTTATATACCATACCCATAATGTTCCACCACTACACCTAAACAAGAAAAAAGTAAATTATCAAATATTCGCACAATATTAAAAATTAGTAAATCTTATAACTATTTAACGATGAATATCATAGAACCAACTTGCGTGGTTGAAACAGCTGACAAAATGCTATAATTCTTGTTACATATGAATACTCATAAGGTTAATATGGGAAACTCCAGAGCCACTGGAGCAGCCCAAAAGGATTTTTAGATAAGACAGTGGCGGTCCCAGGATTTCATTTTGGGGGATGATGACCACCAAGGGGTGGATTTGAGCTCTAAATTATGCTCAAGCTAGTGGTATTATTTATTGGTTTTTAGCAAATTTCCCTATAGGGAAGTAGCTATTACCGTAGGTGGCATGACCTAGGCCCGGGACCGATTTACTTTTCATGTCCCCAGAGTCCAAAAACACCATTGATCGTTCAAATTGTTAAATACATATATATATATATATATATTAGCAAATTTCCCTATAGGGAAGTAGCTATTACCGTAGGTCTCATGGTAAGACCTATGCCAGGGAGCCATTTACTATATATAATTCTGAGCAATGTACAAAACTTGTGAGCTAATAAAAACGTTTTAATAAACGGTATCAGCATTCTGACACATACTTACTCCCATAAGCTTATCAACAACCTTGTTATCATGGGTAAGCGGTGGGAGTAAATATGATATTTTATAGTTAAAAATCAACATAAGTTACAATAACTTTTGAACCGTAATGTTTACAGAAATTAGATTTGTACCATTTTGTTCAGAATTTAAAGGACTATATCATACTAAAAAACTAATCTTTTATGAAAATTGTTCGGGCCATTTTCGAGAAAATCCGGGTTTTCTTTTGTTTTTTTGGGTTTTCATGGGAAAATCCCCATTAAAAATTTAAATTTCAAAAAAATGATAAAAAAAACGCCTGGAGATACCGTGGATCAGTACCTGCATACCGAATTTCGTCAAAGTCGGACCACACATGTGGTCTGTAGCTCTGTACACATTTCACACACACACATACATCACTTTGAATACCACTTTTTTGGGTTCAGGCGGACCCAAAATGGATATATATCCACTCAAAACCTCAAACTCAAAAATTTTGACGATAACAATACTTTTGTCCATATACTATGTATAGAGGAGAAAAGTATAAGTCGATGCTACAGTAGACTCCCTCTTATCTGGACACCTTTTAACCGGACATCGGTTCAACTGGACTACACTCGGCGAAAATGACATCTCTTTACCCGGACAATTTTTATCAGCAAGTCGGTTTAACCGGACTAGATCGGCAGGAAACGATCTGGTGGTACTAAAACGACAATTCTCATAGGAAATATTAGAGACCATGTGATCACATGTCTAAACATGTAATAATCATTATCGGATTATACTAACCTAATCCTTCACTCATATTTCGGTTAAAATTAGCACTGTAGTGGCAAACTTATCTAGTCTCAATTTGTCAAATCGCAAACTCAATATTAAAAAATGAGTAGGTATTCAAACCTTTTTCCACCGTCTCCTAATTATGATTTTAATTGTTTGATGATCTTTTTGATAGCATGATGGAATCAGACTTTTATTCGGTCCACTAAACCATTCCAAAAATGTTGCCATTTAATGTGTAATTTTTTTACGTTTGTCAACGTAATCGCGATGGCTGTCATGTAGAGAACACGGAACACATTTAATATAGTAATGGTTGTTATATAATAAAGGAACAACCTATTTTTGAAAATTTTGTTTTCATATAACACTAACTATATAATTAAAAATTAAAAACAAATGTTCTTGTGATTCAAAGTCATAGTCTGAAACCTAGCAGTTTACACAACTATATATAATCTGCAATAGGTGATCCACAATACTTATGATGTTCTTCGTTTTCTATTATTGAGGTCTTTTACCATCTCGTAGAAATCAGAAACATATCATGGCTATAATGGGACATCCTTTGTTACCTATATTCAGAATTTTCTTTCATAATGATAAACTTCATAATCAAACAGGAATACTCCAGTATTTGTACTTGAAATTTTAGTAGTTGCTGGGGAACCTGCGATTACAGGTAGTAAACAAGCCTAGTGTTTGTAATAAACTCTATTTGTCGGTCAATAGTCGATTTATTAATTAACCGTGAAGCATTGATGTGTCTAGCTAGTAAATGTGATCATTGTGTTTTATCAGTAGTATTTCGTTCCATACTGACTAGTTACCATCGTTTGATAAGGTATATAACAACCCAATAGTTATTTGTATAACTAGTGTGCAAAGTGGCACATTGCGGCTCATGAGAAAAATGTTGATGCGCGAGTCGCAGGTGAGTGTGGAAAGTTTCTCGAGTGCAGCAAAGGCACCTTGCACTCGCGTTACAATTATTTTTTCCCTACAGTGTAAAGTGCGGTTGGTAAAGTCTTTCAACAACTATACAACTCGTCTTTGGTTAGGTTAAAACCAAGTGTTGAATGAAATGGGAAACACTGCTTCAGCTGATCGTAGTAGTAGTATCTTTAAGTGTTGCCGACTTATTTTTATACACATTATGTGCCTTATGTTTTGTATCGTTTGGTTGGAATACTGAAGTGTGGAAAAAATGAGTGTGGCAAAAGTAAGTAAATGAAACACTTAACTACTTGGCGTACTACAATCAGTGCAAGTAATGCCACTTTGTCAGGTAACTGTAGGAACAAGTATTTTTTATGTTAGTTGATTTTTGGATATGAATAAATTGAAACTCTTTAAGCCCGGGGAAAACGGAAACATGTTCAAATTTACATTACACAAACAGAAGGTAGCATTTGTTCAAAGGTAAACTTAAATATTTAAATAATGTAAAATAACAACAGCTTTATCATGAGAATAGGATATAAACTTATATCAATGAGAAATATGATAATTGACTTAAAAAACTAAACATGCAAGCCAAATTTTATAAGTAAAAGTTTACTTATTCTTAGGCAATTATTTAGGCCAATAACAGTACAATTGTTAATGCAATAGTTTTAGTAGTGCATAATGTTTAGACCTACTCTACTGTAATTACAATGCACAGTATTTCCAAGCAAGAGAATAATAACTTTAAAGGGCAGCCACATGCTTTTCCCCCTTTGCAATATTCTCCTTTGTTATACAAGTGCCACATTTGTTACCCTTGTCCCGGGAGTTTCCTTTCAATTAACGCCTTCATTACACAGTCATATTAGCATAAGCCTCCTAAGATTCTATTTCACTGTTCTACACCAGATTCTTTTAAGGTCATAATGTACATTTTAATTTAACCAAGTTTACTACCATAATTAATGTTTTCATTTTATTTATTTTTTTATAGTAACTTATCAAGTTTACATATTTATATAGTACTACTAGCTGACCCGGCGAACTTCGTATCGCCTAAGTTATAGGTTTCCCCTAAGACAGACCGATGGAAAGAAAGTACCGTTACGTTTAATTTTCAAGATGATCTCGTTCGCATTGCTCAATCACGTCCTGGTTGAAGTTCGTTCGCTACGCTCACTCACCTTTGGGTTGGAGCTCGTTCGCTACGCTCACTCACCTTTAGGTTGGAGCTCGTTCGCTGCGCTCACTTGCCTTCAGGTTAGCTCGTTCGCTACGCTAACTCGCCTCCAGGTTGAAGTTCGTTCGCTACGCTCACTCACCTTTAGGTTGGAGCTCGTTCGCTGCGCTCACTTGCCTTCAGGTTAGCTCGTTCGCTACGCTAACTCGCCTCTAGGTTGAAGTTCGTTCGCTACGCTCTCTCACCTTTTGGTTGCAAATTAGCTGTTGTCATATGTAAAAGAAATAATAGTGCTGCACCCTGTTGGTAATCCTTGTAACTTGAATGATATTGAACATCATAGAACAGAACCAACTTGTTTAATTGAAACAGCTGTTAAGATTCATTAATTCCATTTCTCATAAGATTAACATGGGAAACTCCAGAGCCACTGGGGCGGAGCCCTTTTAAGAATTTCGAAACGGGAAATAGTTTACGTCCGATTCGCATACCTACAGAATTTACACACCAAATTTCATAACGATCGGTGAAGTCGTTCCGGAGGAGTTTGCAGACAAACACTGTGACACGAGAATTTTATATATTAGATTAGTTATTTGAATAAGTATTTTAGTTCCTAGTTAGGAATAAAAGTACTAATTCAAATAACTTATAGTATACTCTAAATACATAAATTTGATTCTTGAATTAGTTAACTAAAGAGCCCATGGCAGCATAGTAAGTATAAAACGTACAGAAATGCAGATTCTGATTGGTTTTAAATTTCAGCCTGAAACAATATTGATCCTATATTATAGAGCAACCATTTTTGTTTCTAATGCAAATAATTGTTGTTTGGATGCACTTCACTTGTAACTCAAGATGTATTCTATTTAAGGGCATTATATCTGGGAAACTTCAGCTACTTTCAGAAGTGGCCTTGAAAAGGAATGTTGTGGAATAGCAACCCAATATTTATCTTTCTATAGAAGATATTTTGAAGTATTAGACCGTTTTAAGAAAATATCCAAATAAATACTTTGTTGCACATTAGAGTAATTTGTTTATTAAAAGGTTGTAAGCTCTTAGTATCATTGACTATTGTAGCAATGCTGTAGAAAAAGTATAAAGCTAAGGACCGTTTTGCGGGTCATGATTTTCACAACAGCTAGTGAATTAAACTCCTACTTGAAATATTTGGCTTATGGACGCTCCATGCTGAACAGCATGCTCCAGACTTGGAATCGTGTATTGAGGGGATAAGGACAGGGTTGATAGTGGATGGCGAATAGAGGTAATCACTCCCGGTAGGTAACAGTTCTTTATTTAACCATTCACTATTTCAAAATTATTAATAAAGTAAAAAAGTACAATAAAGTAAAAAATGCATCTGCTCTGTGAATCTTCACTCCACATAACTGACATCAAAACTTTAGTTCAAAGTCCGCACTGAGGTACGGTTCATAGTGTTTTGGCCATTATTGAGATAGGGTTCCTCCATATGATCTTGAGATCTAACAGATCAGGATTCTGTTCATAATCAATATGAGATCTGGCTAAAAAAGTGTTGATTATACTGCGACATACTTTCACTTTCATCAGCTTTTCATTGTTCCTTTGAATCTCCCTGAAAATTTAAAATAATTAACATCCGTTGGTTTCATCGAAATATTCAAAACATATCAGTTAAAATAAATTATTTAGGTATATTTCTTCTTTTGTTGAACAAACACAACATGTTCAGAAAATGAAATTCCACACAATGATCGGATAAGGATAGTCTTTAAGACTTAAGTATAAATTTAAGGTACGAGCCAAAGGTTGTCCCTTAAAAACTTCTACGAGAGTTGTAAAGGCTATTTTCGCAAGTTCCTTACACTACTTCACCTACAAAGGTTTCTTCAATATATATTTTTTTATTTTTATTTAATACCAATACTTTCTGTTACTTTTTTCATAGAATAGATGCCCTAGACCAATCTCAACAGATAACTGTATGATGAATCAATTAATAAAGGGATAGCCTACCCCTAATTCATCTAGTTATCTTGGGGCGATTTGCCTTGAGGTATGTATGGTGTGGACCGGTACCCTAAACTGAAATTGCTTAGCCTAATGACAAATTAACACAAATGGTACAACATTTTCTCTTCATTGTATAAAAATGTGCTAAAATACAGTGCACTCTGCACTCCCGATTAACAGATGAGAATTTAGAGGTCACTTTGATTTTTTATTAATAACATGGTTATCAACCGAAAATTTCAAAATATATTTTTAGGCCTAAAACAGCCTTGCATAGCCCGAGAGCTTGGATATCAGAATTTTCCTGTAGACTACAGGACAATCCTGAAATCCAAGCTCTCGGGATATCAACTTTCCAGTCATAGTTGGGAAAGTTAGTCAAAAATTCTAACTAGTTTGAAGTTATTAGTTATTCCCGTAAAAAGTAACTGATAGAAAATAAAGTTAGTTTTCGTAGTTCGTAAGTTGCTGTTTGTTGGGCAGTTGTTTCAAAGGATTTTTTTTATTGATTGAAGCTTATTGTAGACATTTTATAGATTGCTCGTCCACATGAAAAGGTTTGTAAGGTAAATTAAGGATGAGTAAATGTCTACCAAAAACGAATTTGCTTTACAACTTAATCAATCGTAGTAAGACTGAAAATATTTGTAGGCTTATAAGCTCTTTTTTACCTCTTAAACAAGTCCAACACTTTGAGCAGGCTCGGTCCCCTGGTACTACTTGTGTCATGTGTTTTAATCAAACATGTCACATTTTACATTACTACAATAGAAACAATTGACTTAAAACTTGTCAGATAATGAACATCAACTGAAGACAATGTTTTGACAATTGAGATGATATATTAATCACCAAACAGACATTACCCCTTCCTACCCCTCAGTGCTTGGGGTGTTGATAATGGCCTATTAAGTATAAATTCGTACAAAATATATGAACACAACTATTGAATCATGTTTATTTCTTTATAATGAAAAGTAAACATTGAATTATTTACAATATTGAAATTAATCCAGTCATATGATAAATATTAAAAATAAATGATAGTTTTAAATATATAACGATTCCTCCCCACTTATTTGAGAGAAAACTCATTTACAAATCCTTCCTTTTGGTGGGTTTTGGTGGTACTCGGCTCCTGGGCCTCTTGTTGGCTGCTTGTACTCGGCTCATGGGCCTCTTGCTGGCTAATTGTACTTGATACTTCCTTGTTATGTATAGGACTTTTTGTCTCAGTATTAAGAAAAAAGTTCACTGTAGGACTCAATGTTGCAGAGACTGCAGTACCTTCCCCACTTAAAGTGCTACTTAAGAAATTTTCAGTAGGCCTATCATATGAACTTTCTGAATTGGCTATCAATTTACTTAACCCGTATCTTGCCGTATCTTGATTTTCCCATGAATGGCGGTTGTCTTGAGCAACTTTGATTGGTGTTTCGAAATATGAAAGTTCAATGTGTTTGCTTAGGAGGTACATTGGCTATTGGGTCACATCGGCTGTTTGGACTTCCTTGCCTTGTTTGGGGCGATAAGCTAAGTAGAGGGCTTTTGTAAGAAATAGAATCTTTTGGCACTTCACATTGATCATGTTGGTGCTAAGGTCTTTTCTTTGGTGGTATTTCTTTGCTTAGTAGACTTTCAAACTATTTGAACTGTGAAAAACTAAGGTCGGTTTATTTTGGAGTGGTGTATCCATATCAGGCTTATGGGCTTGTCCTGTGGGGAGGTTCTTTTCACACATACACCAAAAGAATTTTTCTATCACAAAAAATAGCTGTGCGTTAGGTAGGAAAAGTTAGCCCAAGGACTCCTAGCAAAGTCATTTTTGTGTCACATAACATTATGACTTTGTATGCAATGTATGTATACCAGGTTACATGTTTGGTTAAATTTAGCTGCTGTTCTGATAATTTAATTTCTAATGTAGGACAAATACATGACCTTAACACTAGACAGTGTAATGATTTTTTCAGAGTGAGAAGACAGTTCAAAAGGACAGAGAATAGCCCTTATGTCAAGGGAACAATTTTCAATAAATACCGAAGTAGGCTACATAAAGAAACTAGAAGGTAAAAACTTCAAAATGGAACTAAAAAATTGGCTTATCTATCTATCTATATATTAATAGGCAAGCATGTTTCTTTAAAACCTTTTTTCTCAGCTCGTGTGTATCGTAGGGAAAATTTACGCATACCGTTAGAAAGCTATTTTCCTGTAGGTGTGCAGAATCCCTTTATAAATTTAAATAGGCTCAAAAATAAGCACAAAAAATGAATTTGAAATTTGAAAAAATTAACATGGGTCTTATGGGTTGCTATGGTGATGACGAAATAACAACGAAATATAAACAGAAAATCAAAACAAATGGAAGAAACTGCAATCACATGTTTTATTTACAGTGTGGGGTGAAAATAATAAATTTCCAGACAGTCTTAAAAATGTTAAATAAGTTGAAGGTATGCCTATTGCGTAAGTAGATGGTTGTTTGCCTCAACAGATTTTTTTCATTGTAGAGTAGCATGGTTTTGTTCTTTTTTAACTTAAGGGTGCGCTCTACCTCAGCTCAGAAATCTTAACTCTGGCCTCAACAGCTATGTTTTGCCTTTGAACAGCGCCGCGAGAAGCACATGCAAACGTTTCCTCTTAAATTACTCACTTAACTTTTAAAATATATTTCATCTGAAGATTGTACTCCTTATATTCAAATTTATGACACTACTTTTTAATTTTCTTCTAAAAATGTATTTGTATGTGTAAAATGCTTATAAAAACGCTTATTTAGAAGTATTTACCAGTCACTTCCCACTTAAAATTCTACTATTATCAAAAAATTAAAAAAGTACAAGCCTACAGATATAAGAAATGAATAAATTAACATAAATATATTTTAAATCAGTTAACTAAGCTGACAATGACAGAGATCCTAAACCCTTGCATTAGACAGGGAGAGTGCTTCCTTAAATCAGTGTTTTTGCATGGTTTGCACTAAATGATATATGCTACTTATTTTATATTTAAAGTTACTTTGACGGTTGCAATGCATGTTAATTTCCATGTTAAAAGCAATAAAGACATTTCATTTAATTTCATAGAGGTGTAAGATTCATGGACTGATAAGTAGACCTTACTGATAATTTACCTTGGATGAGTATTTGACTCTGCCTGCTCCAAATTGTCACCAACCTCAGCAGCCAGCTTTATCATTTCTCTTTGATTCTCCATCATTTTTATATCATATTGTTCTTTTTCCTCAGTCCCCTCCATTTCAACTATAAGAAAAGGTGTTATCTTTTCTCCTAATCCTAAGATTTTTCTGAAAACAAAATTCAGAATGATACATTTTATATTATATAAAGTATAAATTATAATTGAATTAGTAGTATAAAAAAAATTAGAAGAGTAGCTGAAAAATATTAAGTGAAAAGTGTGTTAGGGACACCTTACTACAGAATGAACAGTAATTATGCCAAGCCCTATTATGGGGAGTCAAAAAAATCAATATTAAAATAAAAGAACACATAAGTAAATTTAGAAGTCTAAAATTACCCCTCTGAAAACCAAGAAAACTCATTGAACAACAAGTAAGCAAACGGAAGTTATCAATAAATCATCAGTCAAAATCTGACAATTATGGCATCAAATCAAACTAACTTAGCCTTCTGTCGGGCGCGTTGATTTTAAAACACCAAAGAGCGCTCATGGAATTCACCTCCGGAAGTAAAAAAACTATACAATGATGAGTAAAAAACACTTAAATAGCGATAAAACTGAAAGAAAAACATTTTTTATGAGTTTTTACACTATTACTTAAGTTGTATATAAAATAGAAAATATTATACATAGTAGGCTACACAATAAAAATTTGTGAAGTGTTATGGATAAATACCCCCGCCGCAGCAAACCTGCAGACTAAACAAATTTCCATTTGCCTGATTGGATTTACACTAAAATAGTAAAATGCCTCCTTAAAAATATCACATTCATTCCCTATTTAAATAGAATTATGTTAACAAGTACTTAGGTTTGCTGCAACAGGGAGGTAAAAAAGTGTTTTTGTTGTAAAATGTTTATGTAGTAAGAAAACAAAAAAAGTAAATCGGTCCCGTGTCCAGGTCTTACCATAAGTACTACGGTAATAGCTTATTCCCTATATGGGAAATTCGCTAAAAGTATTTACTTTTTGTACATATACAGTAAAATCGTATAAAATTATAAACAAAATTGCAATAGTGTATGACATAAAAACACCTATGGTCTAATGAAAAAATCATTTATTAGAAGGACTACTCATTTTTTCTAAACTCTCTTTCTCACAAAAATTAAAAGTTCCCAAGCTAACGTGCCGGTAGGTCTTTCCACTAAATGCTGTTCCCTTTCCCCCCTTTCAACACTAGCCAACAATTGCGCAATTGGTTCTTCTTCATCAATTTTATAATATTGCAAAATAAGGTCAAACACAAGGGCGCACACGGAACTAGGCTCAGGGAAACCTGTATTAAAGGATGCACACAGAAGCTACCTTCAGTAGTGAAGCCAACCACTCCCCAAGGGTGACTGACAACTGGAAAAGGGGTAAAAGTAGCCGAAACCGATTTCATAAAAGAGCTGTGTAAGATACGGCAGGCGACAGCCTTGCCAAACGCACACTATGGTTTTTATAACAAAAAATTTAGAGACCTGGAGGTAACTTCCTTGATGCGACAGATGGAATGTTAAGAATAGGTGAAACCGATTTGGAAGATAAGAAATATAGAAAATATGGCAATTTCCCTTTTAATGATTGCCCTTTTCTACGGCTTTGTACATTTTACCTCCCAATGTATATTTTTCTAGCCATCCCAGATTCAAGAACTTGAATTATGTTAGTGTAATTATTACTTACTAGTGGTCGTCCAGTGGTTGAAAACTCGACCCAAAGACCAAAACATGCAATGTTCTTGTATTGACTTTTGGATACTGAAGTAGACATCCCATCTATATGGACCAGCTGTCGCAATTTGTTTTACACATAGTTTTGTGAGCCAGTCACCAGTCAGTTGAATGCATGTCTTAAATTCTAGGCCTATTTTCTGCCTCATTTTTTGTTGCTGACAAAGTTGATGGGTCATAACAGTTGCTATTGCTCATAATAAGTCATTCCATAAGTTTGACTTGGTAAGAAACATTGTGTATTCGACAGAAATAAGTCATTTAGATCAGCGCAATCTGTTGGTGGCTCACATCAACCACGACAAATTTAATAAAAAAAAAAAAACTGGTGACAGCTTTATCATAGGAATGGAATGTAAAGGTAGAGGCTTCTCTATTTTCACCCCACGTTGTAAATAAAACATGTGATTGTAATTTCTTCCATTTGTTTTGATTTTCTGTTTATATTTTGTTGTTATTTCGTCGCCAACATGGCAAAACATAAAGCCCATGTTAATTTTTTTGATTTTTATATCAAGTTTTGAGATTGTCAAACTTATGATCAGCATTACTGTAGTTAATGGTTACGTGTGTTAAAACGAAGTAAGATGAGTGCAAAACAAAAACGTGTTGTCCTATCGCTAAAGGACAAAGTGGAAATAATAAACCAATAAAAAAAGGAGTGGCCGGAAAGGTATTGGCAGAGAGATTTGGTGTCGGGGCGGCTACGATTACTGACATTAAAAATAACAGTGAAAAGATTTTAAGTTTTGTGACTACGTCGGAAAGTGATGATGGATGTTCGTTGCGAAAAGTGATGAAAAAGGCAAAAGATAAAGAAAGAGAAAGAGAGAGAGAGAGAGAGAGAGAGAGGAAAGAGCTTGAGAATGCAGTTTTTACCTGGTTTTTGCAACAAAGATCTATTGGACAAACGATTTCAGGACCTATATTGTGTAAAAGGGTGCGAATGTTCAGTGAAAAAATGGGTGTAGTGATTTTAAGGCAAGCACAGGATGCATACGCAATTTCAAGAATCAGCAAAGAATTCGGGAATTGGATATTGCCGGTGAAAAAATTTCTGCTGATAGTGAAGCTGCTAATAAATTTGTGGAGACATTTAAAACAGAAACAAAAATGTACAACCCTGATTTTGTGTATAATGCTGAAGAGACTGGTTTGAATTGGAAAGGGTTGCCAAGAAAAACCCTAGCATCTAAAAGAGAAGCTCCCGGACACAAAGTCAGTAAAGATGGCGTCACTATAATGGTCTGCGCTAACTCTACCGGTACCCATCGCCTTCCTTTATTATTCATCGGCAAAGCAAAGAAGCCGCGGGCTTTTAAGAACGTAGCCAACTTACCAGTGACCTACTAATCAGAAGAATGCTTGGATAAGGAGCACTATTTTTTTGAAGTGGTCGATAAAACCTTTATTCCTCAAGAAAAAACATTTAAACAGAAAAAAGGGAAAGGTTTTACTTATCATGGACAATGCGCCGACACATCCTTCACTGGAGCTTCTCGTGAGAGAAAAGGGGAGATTTAAGTGTCTCTTTTTACCTCCTAACGTGACAAGTCTGCTCCAGCCCATGGATCAGGGTGTAATTGAGTACACAAAAAGTCTTTACAGACAACAGATGCTTCGTAAATTTCTCCTAGCTGAAGAGAACATCGAAGAACAAGTTTTGGATTCTTAAAAAAAATCAACTTGAAAGACTGTTGCTACATGATTGCAAGACTCCTGGAACATGGTTAAGAGTGTTTCACTTAAATGGGCTTGAAACAAAATAAACGGTATGTCAACAAAAGAGCAACTCGAGTTAGAAAAGCAAGCTAAAGAACGAGAACTAACTGCTGAAGCTGCTGGGGTTAATAAAGACGAACTGGAATTGCCGTCAGTTGGGGAGTTAGTAAACATGGCTAAGGAAATTGCGGCTTATTCGGAGTGTGATGTCGATGATATGGAAGAGTGGTTGGAATGTGATAAGAACGATCAAGGATAGCAGATAATGACTGATGATGAAATCGCAGTGAGTATAATAGATGAACAGGAAAATGAAGATGAAAACAATGAGACCGTGGGAGACGAAGAGGCAGGAGAGGAAAGTGTACCATCATATAGTGAGGCGGTAATGTGCTTTGACAAAGCTCTCAAATGGATGGAGCGGCAACCAGAGTGCGACAGTGTACAGCTTCTTGCCGTCCGGTGCCTGCGTGATCTAGCTGCGCGGAAACAAGCTACAAGGTCACGGCAACTTACGCTGATAGAGATGTACAAGTAAGCGTTGTAAAAGAACTTTTTGAGAAGAACTTCACATTGTACTGTAGTTTTGTTTTTATAAATATCAGTATTTTTTCATCTACTATACTTCAATTCAATATAACAGCTCTATTATGTCTTAGTTGTACTCAATAAAGTTCATTCGTTGTATAACACTTTGTTTTTCTTTATTACCATTCTGTGTCCGATTTTCCAAATTTTTGATTATCCGAATCGACCCCGGTCCCAATTGATTCGGATAGTCGGCGTTTTACTGTACCTTGTCTCACCTTAGGACAAAATCAGATTCCAGATCCCAAAACATGTTAAAAACTTTATAATTTTTTTATCGTGGTGAAAAATTATTGCAATTGCCCCTTAAAAACATAAGATGTTTTACGAATGTTTAAGCATGTATATATTTAACTTACCTCCTGAAATTTTCTACTTCAGGATTGGCAGATGATTGACCCATTATTCCAGGGGACAAGGCATTGAATAACAAATTGGTTTGATTTTGAATCCTTATCTTGTAGTTGTGTACACTACTCCATAGCCTCAGCACCTGGTCGTAGAATGTCTGACTTATTTCCGTGCAATCACCAAGATCTGATTGATTTCTTCTCTTTGATCCCCTTGCTATACATAATCAAGCATATAAGTGGCTTAGTTTACTATTCATTTCCATTCTAGGTCCTAGGCTGTTATATTCAATGTGATAAGTAGGTTAATAATATATATAGGTTAATCTATATATATAATACGCTAAGTCAATATAAATAATAATACGCTAAGACGATTTTTATAAACAGAACTCCTCCCTCATTTTTGGACCGATTTTGATGATTAAAGTGTCAAAAGAATGATCCTGATCTGTAGTTTTGCAAAGTTTTTTTTTCATTTTTTGAAATCTTAATTAGTTTGGGGAGGATCTTCCATCAAAGTTGGGGTTTCTCCCTTAAGATTGACATGGGGGAATCTAAATATTTAATTGGAAACTTTGCCTCGACTAATTTTAGAGAACAGCTGGGCGTAGAAACTTGGTAGAGGTGTCCAAAGAAAGGTATTGGTCTGTACATAAGCCATCAAAAGAAAAACTAAGTAAATTCCCTTAGGGCTCTTCCCCCGAAGCCTTCAAAGTTCTCTTACCAGATTTGTTTACATAATCGTCATATGGATAATTTTTCACTACTTTTTAATGAAACAGCTGTTGATACTTAAATTGTTTTTTAACTAACACATTATTATAGGGAGTTGCTGAGTTTGTCAAAAAAAGTATTTGCAATGTAATTTTCAGATTTTAATAGTTATTTGTGCAACTAGTGAGCAAAGTGAGCAATTGCCTCACTCGAGAACTTATTGAATTACCTTATATCTATTGTACAGGTTGGTGTCTGCCTTTTTGACCACTTTTGCCGATATTTTGTCATATTATTCAAGACAGATACTCATAGGTTCATGAGATTATTTCCATACATGTTTTCAATTATTGGAAAAGAATTTGATTCTGTAATACATTACAAAATAATATAAGTGCAGAAGGGCACGTTGCCCATATGAGCCTTGTCCCTATATTGTTAGATTAATAGTGGTTTACACAACGACCACGGTTTACAGAAACTGGATTAATTTTAAAAAAATGTTTATAAAGAAATATGTGCATGATTTAGAAAGTCATTGATCGGCAAAATTGCAATTTATTGCAGACTTTATTTAGAGATGTTACATCGATGTATTCATTCAGCTTAGTTAACCCTCCGAGTGTCCCTAGTTTTGGCCTTAATGTTTGCCTATTTTTTGCGCATTTGCAAGGTTTTATTAAAACGGATCTGAGAAGCTTAAAACAATGTTAATTATACTGTTCTATATACCATTTTGTTTGGAAAATCATGGGCTTCAATATTATACATAAAACATAAGGAACATTTGTTTCAAACAATATTTTTAGGTAAAAAAAGTATAAATTATAGGCCTATAAATATTTGAAAATAGCCACTTTGTTCTAAATTTTATGAGGATTGCAAATATATAATAATATAAGGAAGTAGATTTGCAAATAAATAAGTTATGGACAAAAAAACAGATTTCAGTACATAGCGTTTAGCTAAGAACGCATAGCCTAACCATAGCTAGGAATCTGGCTGATAATTTACATCAATATCACTACCTACTTCTTCAGGATCATCAACCAACCTTTCAAAATCACTTAAATCTTCTTAGATTGCACCACGTATAACACTACTTTTGATTTTTAACACTAAAACAATGATACACGTAATAAAACACATCAGTCATCGGTCCGAGGTTAAGCAAGCTGTTTACAAATACGCACGTCAGCTGTCTGCTACAATAATTTTGGAACTAAAATGAATAGCGCTTAGAGACAGACCTCCGGAGAAAGCTCTGAATCTGCAAAATAAAACGATACCTAACTCGATCCAGTTCAATCCGATTTCGTCAGTCATAGAGCCTTCGCCGTAAACAGTGTTTGTGAGTCGAAAAATCAACACAAAACATTACACAAAGTGTGTTATGTGTCGATTTTTCGACACATAACACTCGGAGGGTTAAATACCTTTTTAATATCCTATCCTTAATTTCCAAGTAGGCTATTTAATGGAATTCGATATAGTTTAATATTTTTCTTGAATTTAAAAAGGTACCTATAAAAATGAAAAGTCTTGTTCTGTAGGAAGGTTAGCTTTAGTTTTCATTCTCTAATAAATTAATTATTCACTTGGGATGTCATTTATTTTAATTTCCTAAGTCTAAATTTGTACCGGTAGGGTGACAAAAAATTACGGTACACTCACCTTATTCTATATCTGGACTGGGGTTAAAAATCCGGGAATAATAATTCATTGGTAAAAATCTGGGCTGTACATTTTTAAAAGCCAAACTCATGAAGAGGGTAAAAGTCCGCGCAACTCTGCTCATTTATTTTCAATTAAAACTATATTCTCACTACCTAACTAATTATATTTTCTCATCCGGCACAATTTTTGTTTTAATTGAATCATAATTTACTTGGACCTTTTGTAATATAGCTTGTCTTAAAATTTTTCTTAAATCATCTTTTATTTCATCCTGACTTAATGTTACATCTAACAATTCATTAAACTTCCAAAGATTGCTTAAGCTATTATTTGACTTGTGGTTAAACATGAGTTCAAAAGCCGTGCATTTTGTAGTTTCACACAGTGAAGAATTCAAACTAACTTGAATATATTTTAGGTCCACACACCAACTGATTTGAGCTTCGTGAAGATATGCTCTTATCTGTTGTTTAACATTCCTTAAGAACCTTTTTGAAATATTTGGATTTGGTCTATAGGGTATTAACCTATGGTATTCTATGGAGTATTTAAACAAAGTTTTTTGAACAACAGACTTCAAAAACAAGAATCGTTATCTGATACAAGTTTCTTACAAGAACTTAAATTATTAAATATTACATTTTATAGCTTCTAGTCTAAATTTGTACCGGTAGGGGAACAAAAAATTACGGTACAAAAATGTGCCACTCTGCTATTTAAGTCAGCCATGTATCTTGTTTAAAATAATTGTCTTTTAAATTTTGTATTTAGCTTGTGTTCATTAATACAAATTTGCAAACATGACGATTAAAGTGAATTTATTGTTAACAGATGAACTTATCTTTGAGTTAAAGGTACGAAGTTTAAAATTAAGCGAAACAAGTAATGTTGTTGATTTAAGAAAAATGTTAAGACAAGATAGGGCCTATCACAAAAGGTCCAAGTAAATTATGATTCAATTAAAACAAAAATTGTGCCGGATGAGGAAATAGATTTAATTAGCCTAGTAAAAAATTGTTTAATTAGAGAATAAATGAGCAGAGTTGCGCGGACTTTTACCCCCTTTATGAGTTTGGCTCTTAAAAATGTAGGCCTACAGCCCAGATTTTTACCAATGTATTATTATTCCCGGATTTTTAACTCCAGTCCAGATATAGAATAAGGTGAGTGTAAGCCTACCGTAATTTTTTGTCACCCTACCGGTACAAATTTAGAATTAGGAAATTAAATTAAATTACATCCCAAGTGAATAGTTAATTTATTAGAGAATCAAAACTAAAGCTAACCTTCCTACAGAACAAGACTTCTCACTTCATTACCTTTTACAATTCAAGAAAAATATTAAACTATATCTAATCCCATTAAATACTTGGAAATTAAGGATAGGATATTAAAAAGGTATTGTCTTTCTTCATTCTACTTGGAAATATCAGCCCTTCATGTGAAGGGAAGAGTTTTGCTGACTGTTTAAACAGGGAGCCACCATAGGAATGAGAACTGGTCTCTCTGTCTCAGCAGTGGAGGGGTTTACCCCCACCACGTTACATTTCTGAATTATTATGTCAACAACTGACTCATCGCTCCTTAGCTTGTCCCTACAGGTTTCCTTCATATATGTAACATGGTCATTCGGGGTAATTGTTCGCTATAAAAGATTGGAAAATTATACAGACGAATAAAATAATATGGCACATGAGAATAAATCATTTTGTGGGCTACTTAATAGGTGTTTTTATAGAAATATGTTTAATCAGTGGGCTATTTAATAGACTATTTAATAGTTGACTATCAGTTGACTTAGTAGGAAATAAAGTAATTTCTGAATTTCAAGCTGGATTCAGGAAAGGTTATTCTACTACCGGTATCGATAATAGGGCCTATATAAGTTACTGACCTTTGGTGAGTTTTTCTTTTAGAAGAATCAAATGGGCTTGGGTCAGATTTAACCAAGAAGTTGCCAGGATTATTTTTTCCACGAGCTTATCTTGGTCTAGGAGGGTAGAGTCGGCAGTTCTATTTACAGCATAGCTCATAGCAGAAGACATTGTAGTGTTCCCGGCCATTATCAGCTACCAATGCTAAACTGGAAATTAGCAATATTTATTACCAACTAGGCTACCCCATATAGGTAACACAAGCCACATGAAGGACAATGTATTGCTTAAAATCATTAGTAGGCCTAATATTAACCAATTCCATTACCATACTTAAGACTAAGTTAAGGCCAAAGTTATTTATTTATTCAAGCCAATCATATCAAGATCTACAAAAAAACCTAACCAATCTGGTTTGCAGCCACGAAAACATGCTTGAAACTACTATTTTTTTGCACTAGTGTGTCAAACAGTCATTCAGTTTATTACTGAGAAAGTACGGTAGGGCCTATGATTTACTTAACTTTTAAGAATAGCTTTAAATACAAAATGAGAAATAAAGTGCACAGTATTAGTACCAGAAACTGCAAAAAGATTGATCTGCCTCAGGTACGGTTGGAAAAAACAAGATCTGGTCATGTTAATAATGATGGGTATTAGCATTGACTATAGTAGTGTTATATAGTCAATGGTATTAGGCTATTAAATAAATTACCTCTGGCTGTGACAGATTTAGACTTTAAGAATTTTAAGAAAAGGCTGTTTGTATTTTTAGTAAACAACCCGCTCTACCGTATCGAAGATTTTTTTAGCATGTCTGATAAGTTAATAAAAAATATTTGAAAAGGATGTAACTGTGATTTAGATATAAGTTGCATGATTTTTTAATTTATTACTGTCAAATTTGTAATCTCTTGCCATGGTTTGTAACTTTTGTATTTATTTGCTCGTCGCTCAATTTCAATTTTAACTCTTGTATTATATTGACTGTATTAACTGAATTCCTTGTTATTTATATATATTTATACATTTATTTACTCAAGACTGAATACGAGATGTATTTACCAACATTTTGACCTATCTATGCATTTCATATGTAAAAAATGATGAATAAATGTCTTATGTCTTAACTATCTAAGAGATGGATCATTAATCTAAATAGCCTATGAGAGCAAGGTGACTATTGCAAATGTAGTGGGGTGATCTGTATAGATATTGTTGTTATTACTGTCTGAGATCCGCTGTTTCATTAGGCATGATCATTCATAAATATCCCAATGATCAAGTAGAGCTAAAGCCCAGTTTTGAACAAACAAAGAGATAACTTAAACCTACAGAATTTTATTAGTATCGAACTGGGGACTTTCTAAGGCTGGCACTATAACATCTCAGCTATCGAGGATCAGATTAGTGGCTGACAAAAGGATCTTTTAGAATATCGTAAACAAAAACAATGGATGTTCTAAGCTATGCTAGGTAAAATACAACTTAGTTAGGCTAAGTTAACTTTGTGGCCAACAAGGCAAAAGATTGGTATTTATTGCGACAAACGTGACCATGGGAACCTGTATGGATTTATATATCACTAGAAACTAGATTTTTTGCTGAAAATAACGGTGCAAAAATTTTTCTGCGCTCTCAAATATTAACAGAGTTACGGCCGTTTTAAGTTTTATTTACCGGTACTTTGTTTTTTGACCTAACCTATTTGTAAGCCTATGAAATGTTCTCTCTCCAGATACTTGATATATTACGTTAATTATAAGTAATTAAAGTAGAAGACTCACTTTTTACCTGGAAATAGCAGTGCAAAAATGTCTCCGAGGCCACGAATATTAACTAAGGTAGCCTAACTTAAGATAATTTGTCGTTTTGATTTCTTTTATCTACCCTTCTATTCTAGTCTGCTACTGTTTGCCTCATTACGGAATTACGGAACGGACTAACTGTTACTTGTAGAACTATAGTGAACAACTGAACCTGAAATGAAAATATGAAATTGAAGAGAGGAGAATAAAAATTTAAGTCAATCAAGACATTCAAAGTAGACTACATGTGACACAAACATCTAAGAAACAACATGACACCGAATAACTTATTTCAGAATGATTTTATTTAGGCATGTGTGGAAGGCAAGTTGGGCTTATAAGGATTCGTGATTGTATTAAGTGTTTTGAAGTTCGGTTAGATTAGGAAGGTAAAGTGTAGGTTATAGTGGACCGAGTTGATAATTTATATTACACACAGGCAGTTGTTGTGCCATTAAAATACTTAGTGTGTCAACACACAACAAAACAACGATTTCAAAAATGCTGCAAGCTATTTTTTTTTTTTTTTTTCAACGACAGTGGCATTTCACGTGAGAGTTACGAGATAAATGTTTAGTGGATGTGCCGAGGATTAAACCCGTCCCTCCCGCACCGAAGCCCGAGACGCTAACCACTAGGCTACCTGGTAAATTAAGCTGAAATTAATAAGTTTGCGTTAATTAACCTATTGATTGTTAGTGTGAGTCTAATAACTTATTTACTTAAAATCACTTACAATTTAGCCTACATAAATTTGATATTTATATAAAGTTTCTGGTGAGGAAATATCAGAAATCAGAAATATTTAATTGTCATTGGACATTACAAAAATGCATTGACAATTGTCATGTGTAGGCCTATAGCATGGCTAGAGCCAGGCTAGACATTAGGCCTACAAATAACATGTCCAATATGTTAATTTTTTTGGTGTCAGCTCTGTGGAATGATTAATGGATCGTCAATTAAAATAGACTAGTCAGTAGACTTACAAAGGTAAATAAAACTTAAATCAGCCGTAACTCCGTTAATATTTGTGAGCACGGAAAAATTTGTGCACCATTATTTTCAGCTAAAAATCTAGTTTCTGGTGATATATAAATCTATTTATATAGGTTCCCATGGTTCACATTCGTCGCAATAATTACCACAAGATTTCACAAGTTTTGCCTAAGCTAATTTTAGTCAATAAAGGCTATGACCATGGCCTTGGTCTACATCGAAAACATAAGTTAAATTACTCGCCATTATCGTTGTCACTTGGCCTAACTGAAAGCCTTAGTTACAAATTCAAATTGTTTATTCAGCCATGGTACGTTCCATAACAAATTGAAACAACTTTCGATTTAAGCCTATAAACAGTAACACGAATTATAAAACATGAGACACAAGATGCAGAAGTTAGACCTTGATATTCCCCGATGTCACCTAAGCAGATCCATGATGCGATTCACGGTGAGCAATTGAAATATTCAACACACTTTTTAAGGGTACAGTTTCTCAACTGGGCTATGCTAATACTGATTAAAACTATCGATTCGATTAGTAAACCTTCATGCGATTTTTTCACCACCAGCAAGTTTGGTTGGTTAGGTTAGGTTAAATGATAGTTTAATTTTATAATAGTGTATTTTAAAATACCGATTATTAATCAATATTTTCAATTCAATAGTTTCAATCGATATTAGCATAGGGGCCCAGCCCAGTTAAGAAACTGTACCCCTTTTTAAAACTGTAGGAGATTTGGATATAAATCCTAACCAAAAGTAAAGTCACTTAGTACTGTAGGCCTACAGTGATTGAGATAAGACTATTGTGACTTTGATGTAGGGCCTATAAAGATTAAGGAATAGAGGTCCTAAATTGTAGCCCTATAGAGAAATAAAGAAATAAGCCAAAGTAAATAAAAAATTGAACTTACCAAACTGACAGTAGCCTACTTAGGCTAACTTATTTAAAAGGGCAGTTCAAAGGTTTACAGAATGAGAAGTAAATACACAAACCAAATAAAGATCGTTATGTTATGTTCCGGACTTCTTCGCCATGGAAATAAATTAATTAAATTGATTTATCTCAACTGCAGCACAGAAAACTGCAGGCACTACCACGGTATGGCAATTTTGGCAATGGCATCTCCTAATTGCCTTGCTGCTAGGTTTCTTTGTTAAGTATCTTAGGTAACAACTAACAACTAGAACTAGAGAGAGGCTTGTTTTTTATTTTGACACTGTTCACTGACATGAAACAAAATGCTTTACTTACTGGCTAATCAATCGAATTCGAATAAGACCAATCTCAAGTTCAGTGGCTTTGCACGTCGACGTGGGTCCACAAACAAAACAAATCACCAACAAGTAAACAAGCCTACAGAAAATTAATTGCCTACAGAAAACATTTAAAAGTGTACCAAACAATAAATATGCGGTTTTTCCATTTCCACATAGGCTAGGTAAGGAATACTAAATCAAAATCCAACACCAACACCTCCATTGACATTGACAGGACATTAAAAACTTAAAAAGGAAAAAAGGCGCGAAGAAAACCTTTTACTTTTACGCCACACTAGCGTAGCGTCTAGAGCAACGAGTCACGACCTTCTCACCGCAGTATTTCACCTCCCTTTTTTTAGAACCTTTGGAACAGTTACACGGAACTGTTTGGGATAATGTTCAATACAACTGTGACAAAAAGTATAGAATAGGTTAGGCGAAACCGTTATATTACAAATAGCTCCGTTCCTTTTCAACTTTATTATTTTTCCTGCATAAAAATTTAATTATTATGATATACCTTTTTTCCTCCTCCTCATAATAATAACAAGTCTTTTATGGACATGGACATAACCTGTAAGTTAGTTAACTGGTTTCGTTTATTTAATTATTCTTACATTACATCACGAAAACCGGCTTATTCTTAAAAGACAATGATATAATAGCATATTAAGGAAAACTATTCAAAGAAATTGCACAGTTTTGTTAAATTTGCTAACAATGAGAAAGGTTATAAGGTATAAGGTATTGTTGATGGAGCAGGAGTCACAATGAAAAAGCACATCCAAATTAAAATCAAAAGTTTTACTATTATATTTATAGTTATATTTTGGATACAGTATTGTGAAGTTCATAATCTATACTTATTTAACTTACCTTCTTCTGTTTCAAAATTCAGCTCCCTAACTATTATTTCAATGGCATGGGCTTCTTCCAGATGCTGGATCAAGTTTTCAAACCACGAAAATTGATGAGAGCAATCACCCTCTGGGCCTTTGGGCAAATAAGCCTTTTCGGGTTGTTTGAACAGTCAGATTGTTCACTACAACAACTATCATGCACATTACGTGTATGGCGCGTTAAATTAAATTTACTAGCAAAAGTGTTTGTCACAAAATGAACATTCAAACTTTTTTGTATTAATATCAGACATACTGATCCAGTAACTCTTTAACTTGAAATAACACCATCGATTTGAGATAAAGTTTCCAATCACTTGACAAAATGGAGGTTAAAGACAGAGATCCACGAAAAACAAAATGAACGCCTAAAAAGGAAATGGAATGGAACTCTTTGTTTGTAATGTAACGGTTTTAACAAATCTATTCCAAACAGTTCCGTGTAACTGTTCCAAAAGTTCAAAAAAAGGAAGGTGAAATACTGCGGTGAGAAGGTCGTCGCAGTAGTGGGGGAAGCGTCGCTCCGATTTCAAATTCCGCTGTCCCCTCTCTAGACAGACGAAAAAAGGGCGGTGACGGTCTGACGGCAAACGGGCAAACAGCAAGGGCAAGGTCGACTGAGTCAGAGCACTCAGCAGAGTCGAACAGTCGAGTCTCGACTCTCGAGTCTCTCTCTGAGTCTACTAGTCTAGTGTCAGTGTCTGTTATTTAATTTGTTTTGTTTTTAACGTGAATATAACGATATAACATAAGCCGATTTGTTATTTTTAGTTTAAAAACAACCTTTTTAGTAAACTGTCTAGGTTTACTGAGATCGGATATGTATAATTGAATTTTCATGTTTAAAATGTCGTTTTAAGTTAGGATGTTGGAATTGTGAAATTCGTGGTAAGTCATGTAACTTAGGCCTAGTCTAGCCTAATTTGTAGGTTATTTTAAACAGCTTTGTTGTGTCTTAGGTTTCTTTTTAGATTGATGTGGTTTTCTATAGTGAGTGTTAGTGTTTTAACAGCCGGCCTGGCTACACTTTACTTGACGTCCTACACTCATTCGATTGTTTTTTCGATTCGATATTTTCATTCGGTTGTTTCATTCGATATATCGTTTGGTTAGTTAGGTTAGGTTGACCTTACCTAACTAACCAAACGGTATCTCCGGAAAGTTCAGATTTACCTAAGTGACATAGCCTAGCACAGTTGAAACATTGATTTAGGATGCTTAAGTTTAGGCCTAAGGCTGCACTTTACTTGACGTCCTACACTCATTCGAATGAAAATATCGATCGATATATCGATTAATCGATTGCTTCATTCGATATATCGTTTGGTTAGTTAATCCTGCAGTTACTGAATCAGCTGTTGTTGTACTCATCTTCTTTACTTCCACAAATTTGGAATGATAGTCAATCACTAGCATGTGATTGGTATTGTTAATTTTGAAGAAATCAACTCCAATTTCTTCCCATGGGATTTCTGGCACTGGATATGGTTGAAGAGGTTCTTTTGGGTTTGATCTTTGGTATTCCTGGCATGTTGTACATTGGTCTACTGTGTTTTTTATGTCTCTCATCATTCCTGGCCAGTACCAAGCCATCTGTGCTCTGTTTTGGCACGAATTAATTCCTTGGTGTGAAGCGTGTAGTTGCCTCAGCATGTCGGGTCGCAGCTCACTCGGAATAACAAGTCGGTCTTCCATATATATCAGATCATCATATAAATGTAATTGATACCTTTTTTCCCAAAAAGGGTGAGCTTTGTCATCACAATTTTGTTTGTGTTCAGGCCATCCATGTTCTATGTAAAAACGTACTTGCTTTAGTGCGGCATCACTTTCTGTAGCATATTTATGTCTATTTACTACATCGTCATTAGCAAAAACTGCCAGGGAGTAAACTACCTCAGCTCCGTTGTCCAGATAACTTGTGTTTAAATGTTCATCAATGGGAGCTCTTGAAAGGGAGTCTGCAATGAACATTTTTTTCCCCGGTACATGAACTAACTTAAAATTGTATCTCATCAGTTCCATCATCATTCTCTGAAGCCGTGGTGATAGACTTGCTATAGGTTTGTTTAAAAGACCAAGTAGAGGTTTGTGATCTGTCTCTATTGTGAAGTCTGTTCCATATAGGTAATAGTGGAACTTTTTACAACCATTTACTACTGCCAGAAGCTCTTTTTCAATCTGGCTGTACCTTTGCTGAGTTGCTGTTAAAGCTGAAGAGCTGTAGCCGATAGGATGGTCATTTTGAAAAACAACGGCCCCGAGGCCAAATTTGCTAGCATCTACAGACAAAGTAGACTTCTTTCTTCCATCAAAATAGGCCAAAACAGGAACCTTTGTTATCTCCTCCTTTAATGCTTCAAAACATTTTTGTTCTATCCTTGTCCATATAAAAGACTTGTTTTTGCTCATCAGTAATCGTAGTGGTCCTGTTTTATCAGATAGATTATCAATGAACCTTCCTACATATGTAATCATTCCCAAAAATCTTTGGAGGTCATTTTTATCCCTAGGGCTCGGGTAGTCCTGAATATTTGTAATGTTACTCGAATTTGGTAAAGTAATGTTATGAATTTTAGATCCTTCGTCAAGTTGTGAATCAAGTTTCATTAGTTGCACTTGTTTTTTACTCTCCTCCCTAGCCGTGCAGTAGTGAATTGCTTTATCAAGTTTCAAATCACTCGTCATCAACAACCTTTCTTTACACGCTTCATCTTTAGTCCCTATTATCAATAGGTCTCTTACAAGGATTAACTAACCAAACGATATATCGAATGAAGCAATCGATTAATCGATATATCGATCGATATTTTCATTTAATTAGTTGGTTAGTTAACTAACCAAACGATATATCGAATGAAGCAATCGATTAATCGATATATCGATCGATATTTTCATTCGAATGAGTGTAGGACGTCAAGTAAAGTGCAGCCTTAGGCCTAAACTTAAGCATCCTAAATCAATGTTTCAACTGTGCTAGGCTATGTCACTTAGGTAAATCTGAACTTTCTGGACTTTTCTTTTAACACGTTCGCTGCCGACCGCTAGATGCCGGGACGGCGCCAGGAGCCGAACTAACGCTCGCCGCTGCGTAAACATTGCTTCTGATACACTGAATTACAGTAAAAACAACAGTAGCTATACTGGATGGCAATGTTCTGCAATAAAACTGGCTTTGGACATAGTACTAAGTGATTCTGATAGATAGCAGCACTACCCAGGTTGCAGTCGGTAATGTAGCCTAGTGTCGCTATCTAGCAGGAAAGAGGTGGGACAAAGCCCTGTTCTAAACGACCCTGGTGGTGATTTTGGGAAACAATATTTTTATTGTCAGAAAAGTACGTCCCCACGAGCTGCAAAGAAATAATAGGACGCTCGTGACGAGCTAGCTGATCCATGGTAATGTTAAACAACAATGAATGGCGACGTTCCGGAACGTTCCTAGCTCCTGGCGCCGTGGCCCGTTTGACGTTCCGGAACGTCCGTAGCAGCGAACGTGTTAAACGTTTTTAACCCTCTCTCTGTGTCACAGAAAAGCTCCTTAACTTAAGCGTCACACAGATTTTAGCAATTTTGCAGGGTTCATTTAAGTATACCTACAATTTTTTAAACTTATTAGGTACCTACTTAGGAATAAATATGAACTATTGTATACAGGGTGTCCCGGAACTCTCTACCAATATTTTAGGGCATTGTTCCTGGGTAAGAAACATATCTAAATATCATATTTAAATTGTCCGGAAGTCCTTAGTTACTCAGATAGCCGCCATTTTGTTTTTTTTTCACTTATTATTTTTTTCTGAAAATTGGTTTAAACATACAAAGTTGAAGCTTTGCACAAACATTTATGACAACTCGACAAAGCTACAAAAAAATTATGAAGATTTTTGAAATTCATAAAACAAAATGGCGGCTGTTTAAAATGTTGTTTCTTAAATTGGTACTCGAAAACCGTTGATTTTACAAAAATTTTACAAGAATAACTTTTTTAAGGCAATTTTATTACAAATCGATCGACACCTTAATCTTTAAGATCGGACGAGTATTAACTGAGATAAGACAGTTTTATGGATACGTGACCGCTTTAGCATGCGCTGCAACTAATATCCAGCCGCCATTTTCTTTTATGAATTTGAAAAATCGTCATAATTTTTTTGTAGCTTTGTCTAGTTGTCATAAATGTTTGTGCAAAGTTTCAACTTCGTATGTTTAATCAATTTTCAGAAAAAAAATAATAAGTGAAAAAACAAAATGGCGGCTATCTGAGTAACTAAGGACATCCGGACAATTTAAATATGATATTTAGATATGTTTCTTACCCAGGAACAATGCCCTAAAATATTGGTAGAGAGTTCCGGGACACCCTCATTTTGTTCACCAAATTTAGGAGTATACAGGGTGAATAAAAAGTCAAGACCCCCCCCCCCCTTTAATATTTTTCACATTAATAATACAGAGACATCCTTTTGGTGGTCGTGCAATCTTAGCAGGAAGTTTCATTTTATGATTTTGAATTTTTTGAGTGTCCCCCCAAAAGGGGGGATTTGGGGGGTAGGCTAACTCAAAATATTTTAAATGTAAACCCCCTTCAAGTGACACCTCATTTTGAAGTGTTTATAAAAACTTAAAGAGTGGTGAAAACTAGAGGTCGCTATCTCTTTTCTATCCAAAATGGCAGCCCGTCAAATGTTGTAGAAAATCAATGGTAAAATTGGTTCGTAATAGTAATATTGGCTACCATTTTGGTTAGAAAAGAGATAGCGACCTCTAGTTTTCACCATTCTTTACGTTTATGTAAACACTTTAAAACGAAGTATCAAAAATGGGGGGTTTACGTTTAAAATCTTTGAGTGTCCCCCCAAAAGGGGGGATTTGGGGGGCAACTTTAATTTGTTCATTGTAAACCCCAATCAAGTGACACCTCATTTTGAAGAGGTTACAAAAACTTAAAGAATGGTGAAAACCAGAGTTCGCTATCTCTTCTCTATCCAAAATGGTAGCCAATATTCCCATTACGAACCAATTTTACCATTGATTTTCTACAACATTTGACGGGCTACCATTTTGGATAGAAAAGAGATAGCGACCTCTAGTTTTCACCATTCTTTAAGTTTTTGTAAACACTTCAAAATGAGGTGTCACTTGAAGGGGGGTTTACATATAAAATATTTGAGTTACCCCCCAAATCCCCCCTTTTGGGGGGACACCCAAAAATTTCAAAATCATAAAATGAAACTTCCTGCTAAGCTTGCACGACCACGAAAAGGATATCTCTGTATATTTACATGGAAAAATATTAGAGCGGGGGTCTTGACTTTTTATTCACCCTGTACTAATATCCTACTTCCTACTAATATTATAAATGAGAAAGTTTAGATGTATGGATGTTTGGATGTATGTTTGTGACAAGTGAACGCGAAAAATACTGGTCGGATTGGGCTGAAATTTGGCATGATGGTAGCTCACATTCCCGATTAACATATAGGCATATTCTTATTTCAAAAATCCTTTCGGGCTCCGCCCCAGTGGCTCTGGAGTTTCCCATGTTAACCTTATGAGAAATTGAATTATTGAATCTTAACAGCTGTTTCAATTAAACAAGTTGGTTCTGTTCTATGATATTCAATAGCATTAATGTTACAAGGATTACCAACAGGGTGCAGCACTATTATTTCTTTTACATTTATGACAACAGCTAATTTGCAACCAAAAGGTGAGTGAGCGTAGCGAACGAGCTCCAACCAGGACGGGATTGAGCCATGCGAACGAGATAATCTTGAAAATTAAGAAGTTAAACGGGGCAAAGCCCGCGGGTTACAGCTAGTATAATAATAATGACACTAACCTGGTACCTACTAAAAAAAATTTCAGCATAGAAATCCTAAGTTGTTTATAAATAATTTTAATTTATGAAAGTTTTCATTTGTCACACCTTCAACCCACTTCACAAAGAAAAAGTTTCATTATAGCCAAATGTTAGGAAATAAAATATAGTTTTCAAAAACATACAATGTTTATGGTCTAACCCATTTAAAATTTAACACTACGTACAAATAACTTACGTTGATCACAGGCAACAACACAGAACTAACCTTACTAACCTACTTTGTTGGTCTTACAGCTGAATACATCGCATATTTACTGCTACCTAAATAATTAAAACATTTGTCGCCAAACATTCAAAGTGGTACCTACTCTAAGAAAGCTTATGATTTTTACTTAAAATAGTGAAAAATCATGTTGTAAATGTGTCGGAAAACTGACGTGTAACAGAGAGAGCCGTTAAACCATTCCTACGATCCTAATAAACAAGAAAATACCTTTAACATGTTCACTACCGAGCGTCGCATATATACGACGCCGCGATCATTGCCACGGACAACAATTTACTCTTAACACCTAGACCGGCTGTCACTTGGTTAACAGTACACGCAGACCACGGGCGAAAACCTGTTAAACAGTGATAATTTACTTTATAATAGGTATCCTGCAATCTTGTTTGTAAATAATATATTCTAGTTTTTTATATTCTTTATAACCTTTTGTAATGTTGCATATTTGCAACGCCCGGTCTACAGCGAAGACAATAGTGAAAATTATCATATTTTTCTTGAAATAGCCCAAATGCCGCATTTATTTGACAGTTCATTTTTTTGTGTTTTGAGGTGAAATAAGTAAAAAACAGATTTTATAACAGTTTATAACTGAACAAATAAGCTACATAGGATAATGCAGCACTGTATACATACATACAGTGATGCAGAAAAGTAAAGTTCAGTTTTTCCAACTACTATCATAACTTATGACGTCACCAATCGTCATATCCACAGACCAAGTGATGCAGTTGTGCGTCAGACATCCCTGTAGACTAGCCTACTGTAGAAAATGCAGTGCCTTCAAATAGACCGTTACAAAGACATAGCATTTTGCATTTTGGTAACATTGGAACACCGAAGCAAATATGCGTCATCAGTCTATTTCAATGTGATTAGCTGTGGCATATACTATAGAAGATAATATATTTCCCCTTTTTGTCGCATATGTGAGTCACTGGTCTATATGAATGACAAATTTTATACAATTGCTGTAGCGAACAAGTTAAAGATTTTTTTAAGGCACGAAAATCACTGCAAATTACGAAAATATACAGAAGTGTTTTCTCAAGTCGTGGAGCACATCGCTTCCCGAGGAACGAGGAGCGAGGAGCGGAGTGATACAGACTAGTGAATAGGTACTTACTCTTGGGCTCCTAGAATGGTTTGTGTTACCAGCTGACCATTGATTTAATATTGATTGTTTATTTTAATGATTAAAATAACAATGCATTTTAATGTCAATATTTACGTGTTGCCAATTGACAGTATTCTTTGCTTTTTGGAAATGCCACTTTGCTATGTGTAAGTTGTTTGAAGATAAAATAAAACCAAGATAAGATCAACCCTGTTTTAATACCAATTTCCAAAAACTCATCACATAAACAAAAACAAACAAAAAGTCAGCTGATAAATATTACAATTAAATATGGTATTTAAAGACAGTACAACACTTCCCCCTTAAAATTAACCTGAGCTCTATTAATTATTTTGTTGTATATCGTCCCTGTCATCGGTGTAGAACTCATGCAGCTCTCCCTTTCATTAACTCTAACTTGAGTCCTCGTAGCTCATCCAACAACCCATTACATTCTTCTAGGACTCGCTTCAATGAAATATCTACAGACCCATATTTATGTTGTAGGACACCTTCTAGTTCTTCTAGAGTTTTCTGCTCTTCACCTAGTTGTTCTTGAACTTTCTTCAGAGGTTTGGTATCCTTGTGTTCTTTCAACACTTGAAGATGTTTCTCAAAATCCTTGTATTTTTCCTTGGACATATCACTCTGGTACTCTACTCTAGCCTTCTTCACACTGTCCAGATGTGCTTTGGTTACCACAGCTTTGCGGAACTTCTCCTCACATTCCCTTGGATCAATACTGGCAACTTGCATGCTGTTGACCTCCTCCATAGAGTCCTCAGAAGTACAATTTGACGATTTATAGCTGTTCTTTGAGCACAGCTGAGATCTACTATTGGTGGCAGAGCTAGCTCTATTTGGAGTGGAGTATACATCGTGGTTTTTAAAGTTATATTTGCTGTAAAGCTGGCGACTTTCTAGTTCCTTCGTCCTGATTTCTCTAGCTTCATCTCTCGCCTGTCTCTTGGTGGCCAATCGAGTCTCAGGCTCTTTGGATATCTGGTCGAGTGCCGGGTGATTAAATCCCTTCCTATCATGGTACCGGCCTCCTGTCAATGACTTATTGTATTCCACTATGTTTCCATCCTTCTTAGTTCTGTGGTCATTCTCTTTCTGAAGCTCAATGTTGAATAGTTTCAACCATTCCCTTCCAAATACACTGTCTACATTTCCCCGAATAACGTATAGGTTGCCCACAGTCATCTGATCTTTATAACAAATTTTGACTGTTGCAAAACCTACGGGGCGAATCATTTCTCCTGTATATGTCCCTAACCGTATTCTTGTTCTATTTAGAATCTTTTCTGGAAATAATTTTCGAAACAGATGTAAAGGTATTGTACTGACCGCAGCACCAGTATCCAACTCAAAATAGTTACGCTTGTCATCAATGGTGCATTCTAACATAATTTTCCTCGGCCTGTTGACAGCTTCTGGTTGATAAATACTATCACACAGTTTAGATAGTTTACTACTTTTTTTCTGCCTATCTACAATGGATAACATAGACATGAATGGTACATTTTGACACTCACCCTCATCGTCATATTCATTATCTGGTGAAGCGTCGTCAGTTTGTAGCATGTTTTGCTTCTTTCTCCAACAAACTTTGCTGAGATGTCCCTTTCTGTCGCAATTCCAACAATTTATGTCTTTAGGAATTTCACAGATACTAACGTGATGGTTTCCTCCACACCTGAAACAAGCTGTAGTACCCTTTCTTCCTTGCGAATATCCAGTGTTCCTCCTTCCTTGAATCTGAAATTGTTCTTCCACTTTTGAATACAAATTTGATTCTTGGATTTTTGCAGTTTCACTTTTGATCTGTTCAAAGTTACTAGCTATTTCAATACACTGGTTAAAGTTTTTATTTTCATGAATTTCCATTAATCTTGACAACAACTTTTCATCATGAAGCCCCGAAATAAACTGCTGCCGCAAGTGGACGTCAGTTGTCGAAGATAAACATTATAGACATAGACATAGACATAGACTTTATTTGCACAAAACATTCCATACATGTCATAACATTTAGAATAGGTGCATTGTCAAAATTAAATCCATACATAAAATATTTAAAATTAAAACTTTTAACTTAAAACTAAACACTTAAAAAAAAAAAAATTCTAAATTGTAGTTCTGTAAAAATCTTCAATTAAGTAAAAAGCCTTGTCAATAAGAAAATTATCTATTGTATCTTTAAATTTGGTTTTGCTTAGTGACTTATAGCATGGCGGAAGCACATTGTACAATCTCAGCCCAGCGTACAATGGAGATTTTTCATATAGGGTCAAACGGTGTCTGGGGAGTCTAAATATATTTTCATTTCGGGTTTCATACCTGTGATTAAAATGTATTGTTTCTGGTAGCTCATTTTTAACTGAATGTATGTAATTTAATAATTCTAGTATATACAACCCCGTTAATGTATGAATTCTTAAATTTTGAAAATGTTTCTTACAAGAACTGCGTGGATGAGAGTTGGTAATAATACGAATAATACGTTTTTGTAACCTGAATAAAGTTTTAATACCAGTAGCTTGACCCCATAAAATTATGCCATATCTTAACACTGACTCCACATAAGCATGATAAACTACTTTAAGTGTCTCAATAGAAACACAGTCCCTTAAATGTATGAATAAAGATGATATCGACCTAATTTTGTTACGTAAATAATTCAAATGTGAATCCCATTTAACTGCGTCATCTACGTAAACCCCTAAGAATTTATGAGCTTCAACTAAATTAAAGGAACAGTTTTCCATATTTTTGTGTCTAGTAGAAAATTTAATAATATTTGTTTTTTCAACATTAAGTTTTAACCCATTTTCTAAAAACCATTGCTCCATGTCCTTAACCACACTTTGCAGAGAAGAAAACATTTCAGTTGTATTATTATTTTTGATCAAAGCAGTAGTGTCATCGGCAAAAAGAATTAGTTCTTTATTAATAGCTTTTGGAAGATCATTAATGTAAATAAGAAAAAAAAGTGGGCCCAATACTGAGCCTTGGGGAACACCTGTGGATATAATTTCCCATGGTGAATAATGTTTGTTGTTATCTTCTAAAATTAAAGTTCTTTGTTTTCTTTCAGAAAGGTAAGATTGTATTAAAGAAAAGCAACTTCCCCCAATCCCATAATCAATAAGTTTTAGCAACAGGAGTGAGTGATCCACACAATCAAAAGCCTTAGACAGGTCACAGAAAACACCTGCTGTGGCCTGAGACCTGTCCAAGGCCTCTGCAATCTCATTAACAAACTGAGTAAGAGCAGAAACTGTGCTTAAGTTTTTTCGGAAACCAAATTGTTTATTGTAAAATAAATTATTACTTTCAAAATAATTAACTAGTCTATAACTTATTACTTTTTCAAATATTTTAGAAAAATTACTTAATACTGATACTGGACGGTAGTTATTAATATCTGATTTTGAACCTTTCTTAAAAACGGGAGAAATTTGGGAGTACTTGAGTTGATCCGGAAAAATACCATTCTTTAAACACTGATTTATAATAAGAGATAAGGGTTCGGAGATAATGTCAGCAGCAGATTTGATCAATTTAATTGGGATTTCGTCCCAGCCTACCGAAATTTTGTTCTTTAGAGAAAGGATAATCTTTTTTATTTCATCTTTATTAGTGGGGCTAAGATTGCACAATGTAACCCCACCATCACTGCAGTATGATTTTACAGACGAATGAACACCATTGACAGAAGCCTTTTCTACATTCAGATTAATAACTGTATTACAGAAAAAACTGTTAAAAAGCTTAGCTACATCATCAGGATTATCAACAGTGGTTTGGTTTGTATCATCTTTTAAAACAATTTTGTATCTTTGAGTACGGTTTAAACCCAGTTCATTGTTAACAATTTGCCAAGCTGCCTTAGACTTGTTTTCAGATTTTCTAATTAGGTTATTATTTGAGAGAATTTTTGAGTTTTTTACAACTTTATTAAATATTTTTTTGTATTGCTTTACATAGGATAAAAACTCTTGGTTTCTACTAAACTTGGCTTCCAAGTGCAATTCTCGTTTCCTCTTACTGGAAATTCTTATACCTTGGGTCACCCAATTCAGAGTAGATTTATTAGTTTTAGCATTCTTTTTTAGCGATTTAACAGGAAATATATGATTGAAAGATAATAAAAAATTTCTCAAAAAACTATTGTAATTTTCATTGGGGTTTAAAGCGGGGTTAAATACAAAATTATTATTAGTGCTCTGTAGATATTTGCAAAATTCATCTGTATTTCTATCAGAGATGATTCTTTTCTTAAAAGAACTAGAAGTATTCTTAATGGTTTTACACTTGGCTAGCTTAGGAAGGTTTATAAATATAGCATTGTGATCAGAAAGACCTAACTCAGTGTTTAACCTGTAATGGCAACTAAACGTTTTGGGTGTGATAAAATTATCCAAACAAGTAAATGAAGTATTTGTTATTCTAGTTGGCTCCTCAAATTGAAAACAAAAACCATTACATTCAACAATTTCTTTAAATCTACTTGTGAATGTGTCATTCGTTAAAATGTCTATGTTAAAATCTCCAGTTACAAAAACAGTATTTTTTTTTAATTTTTTCTGTATTATCAAAAATAGAATTTCAAGTCTATCTAAAAACTGTTTACTTATGTTGAAATTTGGTACTGTATAAATAGAAATTAAAACTGAATTAAAATCCACAAGTTCAATAGCAGAACATTCAAAAATAAAGTCTTCATTTAAATTGGAAAACTGTGTTATTGTTACATATTTACAGTTCTTATCCACTAATATGCAAGATCCGCCCCTACAGCCACTTTCTCTTATATAAGAACTAGCCAATTTAAAATTATTGATTGTATTTAACAGAGAGGCTGAATTATGATCTAACCAATGTTCATTAAAAGATATAGCTTTAATATTCAAATTGGCCTCAGATAAAAATAAATTGAGAGCTGAAATTTTTGTTAAATTTAAACCTTGACAATTGTAATGCATTATTAAATCACAGTTAGTTGAATAAAAAGATTGATTACATAAACCTTTTAGTTTGTTATTTTGAGCCAGTGAATTTGTTTTGTGCAAAGAATTATCTAAGTTACTTAATTTAGCAGGTACAAGGTCATTGTCAGAATGAATCAGTTTAAAATTAAAGGAGAACTATCATCTAAAAAGGAATCTAACTCTAACACTGATGGATCACCCTCAACACTTGACACCACACATTTGCTCTGCTTTTTCACAACACTCGAT
The DNA here is from genome assembly GCF_028750875.1 of Macrosteles quadrilineatus. Classification (NCBI taxonomy): domain Eukaryota; kingdom Metazoa; phylum Arthropoda; class Insecta; order Hemiptera; family Cicadellidae; genus Macrosteles; species Macrosteles quadrilineatus. The sequence goes on from NW_026542597.1 coordinate 65,935,338, forward strand.
GGTTTTGACTTAACAACTTCGTTATAGCTGAGACCGCCTGGAACCAACCGGGGGCTGATAAGACCAACAGCAGGAAGTTGTGTTGAAGTTGGTTGTGAGTGATGCTGTGGAGAACTAGATAGTGGTTGTAGTTGCTGCGAAGACGGTTGAGATGAGCAGAGTGTCAGTGGTACAGTTGTTGGTTTGCTTGCCGGGCATAATGTCTGGATGTTCTGTCTCAGCTTAAGGACAAATTCTGAATGGGAGAGTCCATGGTGAAGTATTCTCTGAGCACCAGGTTGTTCATTGTGGACATTTGAAATCACATTTACTGGCTAAGTTTTTTAGGTCTTTGGCAAAACTACCCACAGATTCACAAGGTTTCTGGACTCGTTTAGTGAATTTGTGTTGCTCCGCGATAATACTACCTTTAGGCTCAAGTAATATTTGTAAAGTTTCACACAATTCATTGTAACTTTTATCTTCTGTGTTAGATGGGCTTAGGCTAATCCTTAGTTCATGGAATACTTTAGGTGTTAACAAATTTATCAGATACTGCTTTTTCTTTACTTCTGATGTGATTTCATTTAAGTCAAAAAAATTATCTATTCTCACCATGTAGGATGTCCATGTCTCATTGTCTTCATCGAATTTATCAAAATTAGAACAAAACATTGGTTTGTTCGGTATCGCTATGCGTTCCTCCTCTAGTTCCTGATGTTTTCTACCGTTCTTCCTCATCCTCGTCGCCATTGTAAGTTGTTTGAAGATAAAATAAAACCAAGATAAGATCAACCCTGTTTTAATACCAATTTCCAAAAACTCATCACATAAACAAAAACAAACAAAAAGTCAGCTGATAAATATTACAATTAAATATGGTATTTAAAGACAGTACACTATGTCATTTTCATTATTTGTTGCCAATGAAGCCGCACGCCCATATAAACGAAGTGGCCCCTAACCGTCGATTTTGACGGGTTTCTCCTAGTAAATAAGTCAACTACAACAGCTTTCATTTTCTCCATAAGACTAACATGGGAATTTTAAATTAATTTTTTAGCGAATTTCCCTATTGGGAAGTAGCTATTACCGTAGGTCTCATGGTAAGACTTAGGCCCGGGACCGATTTACTTTTTCATTTTGATGTCCCCAGATGCCAAAAACACCATTCGTTAAAACTTTTATATATGTATATATATATATATATATATATATGTATATGTGTGTGTGTGTGTGTGTGTGTGTGCGTACGTTTGCATATCATTGTCGGGACACACGCCTGCATACGGCCAGACAGTCGGGCTAACACACGGTTGTCGGGACTCACACACGTCCCGACAAGCAAAGATTGCCTGAAACGTTGTAATCGGGTCCCAGAAACACTTAGAAAATTTTGTTTTTAAATGTCCCGACAGTCAATGTACGCCCCCGGAGTCAGTGATGTCTATCTTAGTCGGGCCCCGTATCTCACACGTACGGTGGCGCGGCAGTGGTGATTTGCGGAACTAATGCAGTGTGTGGTTGTCCCGACATTCACTTCAAATGCAGGTTTCATGTTGAAGAGATGCAATGTTGCCAGTTCGAAGTTCTAACCGTTTTTTGCATCATCTAGTGCTGACTGCTGGTGGTCGTGTCGTGGAGTGGAGCGGACTTGACCTTGCATGTTGCAGTTGCTCCTCTGACTTAGACAGCGTTGTAGTTGGAGCTGTTGTCTGCCTTATGGCGATATATTTTCTTCTACTGTAGTAACTCTCAACTCACTGAAGTTAGTTGAGGTTATGTTATTAACTTTCAGTCAGTTATTCCGATTATTACCGTACATAAAGATCACAAAATACTGAAAAACTATCAGTGGAATAAAATAATCAAATCAATTCAGTTATTTACGTTTAGCGCAAATCATAGAATTGATAGGCTAAGTAATTTATAGAACCAATTTAGTTAAACTTAGGCCTTGCTAACTTGCAATTAATTTAATTAATTTGTAATTAATTCCAATTAGTTTTGTAATTAATTGTCCATAGTTAAAATATTTATTGTATCTTTCCATATATTTGTTATATGAAATATTGTGTACAGTTTCTTAACTTAACTGGGCTAGCTAATATATATTGAAACCATCAATTCGGTTAGTAAACCTTAAATCGATTTGTTCACTGTCGGTAAGTTTGGTTGGTTAGGTTAGATTATTACAGTTTCATTTTAAAACTTATATAAGTAGGTTAAATATATTCATTAATAAGAGATATTCTCAATTGATGATTTCAATTGATATTACCGTAGCCCAGTTAAGAAACTGTACCCAAAATATTAAATAGCCTATATTTATATTTAGGAGGGTTCTATTCAACTTAAATGTTGTTTTCTTTCTTTATTTTAATAGGTACAGGGATGTATTTAAAAAATATATATTAAGTTACAAAAAATCATGAAAAATAATTAATCTTATGCCAAGCTATTTACCTTTAATAAAATCTATACCTCATTGAAAGGCTGGTCACCCGCGATCGGGTGCCTCAGCGCAATACCCGACAAGACAAAAAGCTTCATTTCCCGAAGGTGAGGTTGGAAGTAGGAAAGAGAGGTTTTTCGTACTTTGGGCTTAAAATGTACAATGACCTCCCCTGTGACCTTCAGATGCTGGGTGTGCCAGCTTTTAGATCTAGACTAAAGAAAATGTATTTTTGTAAATAGCTAAAATCTTGTAAATAGGGGGATCAGTATTTTGTTTTGTCTTTAGTTTTAAGTTAGGATTAGTTTATTGACAAGAGTCATCCTGTAAAATAATTTGTACTGAGGAGCGCTTGCTAATAAAAGGCATTTTTATTTATTTATTTAATTAGGTAGCCCAAGTGAAACTATTGAAGTGTTTTACTTATTTATTTATTTTACATTCCAACGGACGGCTCCATTTTGATATTTGGTACAATTCAGTGTATTAACAAACAAGACTTACTTAAAGCTACATATACAATAAAGTTGAGTGAAAAAAACAATCAAAATAAACTAATAACAAACAAAAAAGAGAAACGGCAACAAGATGGAAAACAGACAGCGGTTGCAACAAAAAAATCTATAAATTTGATTTGAGTAGATAACAATAATAGGTAACAAAAAATCAAGTTCAAATTCGTTAACAATACAATAGCAAAGAAAAACAGTGTAGAGTTAACAAAAAAATTAAGGTTTTCAACAGGATAACAGTAGAAAGATAACAATGATAACTGAATTATTGAAACAATGTTAAATGTTACTAACTAAGTTAAATTACTTCTTGATCAGTATTGTACGTGTTATTAAATTTACAATAGGTAAATAAAAGAAACATCTTATAACACTTAAAACATACAGGATGAGTTTTAAATGAGTTCCCCCCTACTTTTTTCTACATTTCTCAAGATATCAACTCCGGACCACGTCAGATCATTGTGGAGCAGTAAGTACTTCATTTTTACTGGGTATAATAATTTTTTGCCGCCATCTTGGATCCGTCATATTGGATACAAAGTTTTGTTTTCAAATGTAAAGATAGGGTTGTGATCCATCATTTTAAATTAAATTTTACGCTGATTACAATGCCACAATTTGTTTAAAAAAATCTTGATCCATTCTAAAGTTATGAGGACTTTTATAACTTTATTTTTAGCCCATTTTAACATTGTGCATTTACAAACAAAGACCATTTAATAGAAAAATAGTGCTAGATAAAGATAAGTAACACCACCAGTCATTGTTGAAATAATTTTCACTTGGCTACGACGGATGTATATTTTTCAGCCGCCATCTTGGATCCACCATTTTGAAATGTGATAAACTATTTTAAATATGAAGGTGGTGTTATGACCCATCATTTTGAATTAATTTTTTATGTTGAACTCAATGCCGCAATCCGTTTTGCATTTTAATATTTAGTTTTTCAAATATTGACATTGTAAATAAAATAATTAGAAATAAAATAAAATAAATAAAATAATAAGAAAGCTTGATAACAAAAAATGGATTGTGGCATTGAGTTCAGCATAAAATAATTCAAAATGATGGGTCACAACACCACCTTCATTTTTAAAATAATTTATCACATTTCAAAATGGCGGATCCAAGATGGAGGCCGAAAAAAAATACATCCATCATAGCCAAGTGAAAATAGGTCGACAATGACCATCGATAACTTCCAAGATATTTTAATAACTTTTTATAATAACTTGCACTCGCAGTATAATTATACATCGATGACTGCTGAGAATGTACAACACATGCCTGTGCGAAGGGGTTTTCCCAACTCCTTGGAAAAGGGCTAGGCTTGTGCTAATCAGCAAGGGGAAAGGTGACCCGAATATGCCGTCGTCTTACAGACCCCTCTGTATGTTGGATGCGGCCGGAAAACTTTTCGAGAAACTGATCCGCTGCCGACTGACGTCTGCCGTGGAAGCTGCCGGAGATTTGTCTCCTCGTCAGTACGGCTTCAGAAAGGGTCGGTCAACAATCGACGCGATATCCGAGTTACGCAGGGCGGTAGAGCGTGCCGAGAGCTTCAATCATTACTCTCGCCGTGTCGTGCTTCTTGTTACGCTAGATGTCAAGAATGCTTTTAACTCGGCGAGATGGGTCGATATGTTGAGCGCGTTGAGGAACAGCTTCCGCGTACCAGCATATCTGTTGAGGCTGATCGAGGACTACCTGCGCTGTAGAACTCTTAATTACGAAACTAAAGATGGTTCGCGGACGATGGATGTTACTTCCGGTGCCGCGCAAGGTTCGATACTCGGCCCAGATTTGTGGAACGCTGCCTACGACAGCCTTCTGAGATCTGAGATGCCAGAGGAGACCGTTTTAGTTGGGTACGCCGATGACGTTGCAGCCCTCATTGCTGCACGCAACGTTGAGCTAGCCCAACTGAAACTGAACCAAGTAATGCGCGTTGTAAATGCCTGGATGACTGATCATGGTCTGACACTCGCTCTGAGCATGACAGAGATCGTCATCCTCATGAAAAAACGGATTGAAACCATCGTTCCACTACGCGTTGGGAACGTAGTTGTTCAAACCACGCGAACAGCCAAGTACCTCGGTGTCATGGTGGACAACAAGTTGAGCTGGAGGGACCAGATCTTCCGTACGGCGGACAAGGCTGCTAGGAGTGTCGCTGCTCTTAGTAGGCTTATGGCCAATGTCGGTGGTCCCCGATCCAGCCGTAGAAGACTATTGATGTCTGCAGTCCAGTCTGTGCTTCTCTACGGCTCTGAGGTGTGGGCAGACGCGCTTAACAAGGAGGCGTACAGGTCGAGGCTCGCACGAGTGCAGCGTCAGGCGGCACCTGGGTCGCTTCCGCGTACCGTACGGTGTCCGAACCGGCCGTTTTGGTGATTGCTGGAGTTATCCCTGTCAAACTCTTGGCAGCGGAGAGGAAGGCAATCTACCAGAGACAAGGCTACGTCGGAAAGGACGCTGCAAGAACGGAAGAGCGCTCCCGCACTTTTCAGATGTGGCAAGAAAGCTGGGAAAGGGAGACTCGAGGACGTTGGACTGCCAGACTCATCAGACAGGTCCAACCGTGGGTGGAACGGCGGCACGGTGAGGTTGACTATTACCTCACGCAGTTCTTGTCAGGTCACGGCTATTTTCAGTCGTACCTGCACTTGATGGCCAAAACGAATTCACCTGACTGCATTTACTGCCCATGCATTCCCGACGACGCGGAACACACTTTTTTCCGCTGTCCACGATGGGATATGCTTTGCCAGGAGGCCATTCAACATCTTGGGGTGCTGTCGATTGAATCGATTTGTGAGACCTTGCTGAAGGGTGAGGACAACTGGGACTGTTGGTCACACTTTGTCCGGAATGTTCTTCAAGCTAAAAAGAACGATCTAGATCGGATCAAAGTCTAGATTTGATAATAAATAAACGGCTAGACACGGCGTAAGCCCCTCGGGCGTAGGCAAACTCGGCCTAGTTCTGAAGTGTGACGAGTGTTCCCAGGCTAGTGTCCGAAGAGTAGAGGAGGTTTTTAGTGGGTAGTCTCTGGGCCTTAAGCTCGTTGGAGTCCCACACTACAGGCTAGCCACCTGTGTGCATAAATGCATTTTCCCACCTCTCCCTAAAAAAAAAAAAAAAAAAAATACATCGATGACAATGACTGGTGGTGTTACTTATCTTTATCTAGCACTATGGATCAAGAATTTTTTTAACGAATTGTGGTCACAACCCTATCTTTAAATTTGGAAAAAAACTTTGTATCTAATATGGCGGATCCAAGATGGCGGCCAAAAATTTATACCCAGCCAAAATGAAGTACTTACTACTCCATAATGATCTGACGTGTTCCGGAGTTGATATCTTAAGAAATGTAGAAAAAGTAGGGGGGAACTCATTTAAAACTCACCCTATTTACTAATTATTCCGTCTATTTTCTTGGCTATTCTATATACTGGTGCTGACGTAGTGACGTGTAGTTTACAAGGGTTCTGATGGGTATGTTTGGCTTGTGAACCTTTGGTAAGCCTTTGAATGTTGGTGCGTAGGGGGCTGTTACTTTGAGTTGTCTTTTTATTTTTTCACAAAGTAGGTGTTTCGATCTGTTAATGTTAGAATTTATTTCTTTAAGAAATTTGAAGGTAGGGGTATTTTTTACAATTTCAATATTGTTTTTGGCTATAATTTTCATATCATAATCACTTTCGTACATTATGACAGTTGTATTTCCCTTGTCAGCTTGGTTACTATTGCGTGGTTCTCAGTTAGTTTTTTTTATATTCTTAACTATTAGATGGTCTTGGTTTTCACTACATTTTACATTTTGTCTAATTATGGGGACTATGTATCTGGTTAATTTGTAATTTACTAAAACTCTATGTATTTATGACTTCGTTAACTAGGTTCTTCACGTTTGGGGGAGCTTAGCTATTAGATGGTCTTGGTTTTTATGACGTTTTGCATTTTGTCTAATTTTGGGGACATTTACTAAAACTATACATAATTGTATTTATGACTTCGTTAACTAGGTTCTTCACGTTTGGGGGAGGTGGCAGACAAAGTTTAAGACCTTTATTCAGAAGGTTAGTCTCTTTGTCTTCAAATAATATGTCAGTTTTGTTTAAAAGTTTTGGGAAAAACTCATGTTTGCATTCAGTATTGTTAGTGTTAAATGTGTTGTATTTGTCGATAAGCTTTGTTAATTTGTTCTTCTGACTTTGTTTTTTCTTGCCGATTATATTATTCAGTTTGTCATTATATTTTCTATTAGACCTATTGTGTTCTCAGGACCTAACATGTTGGCTAGATAAGTAGGTGTTCTATATAGTTCCTGATTAATCATGTCTTTTTTGCCATAAAGTGATCATATATTTCTCCTGTAATCCATAGTGTCTCTGCTTTTAATTTTAAAATATGTGCTGATTTTGAGTTATTGTTAATGGTCACTTTAACGCAGTTAGGCACAACTTTGTTCTTCAGGCATAGTTTGTTAAATTTGATGTTCTCGATAGTGGTCAGTAACTTTAACTTAAAGTTTTTGTGATTGTAGGAATACTTTATTTGCTCGCAAATTGACTAGAGTTCATTTCTCTACTACCAGGTATTGAAGCTTTAAATAATAATAAATAATAAAATAACGAGACAAAATAGCGATAGACAACACAAAACCCAGTATCAACAACAGTCAACAGCGACGTCAAAGCGACATTTTCTTCACGATTTTAAGGACAAACGCCGATACCATAACAGCTGTGGCGTTTCCTGCAGTTACGTACGAACGACATCAATATACACAAAGACCAATACCAAAATAACAGCAACGACGTTTTCATTAGTTTACACCGATATATATATTACAATAGAAAACACAAAAGCTGATGCCAATTACAGCGTCGGTGTTTCTTTACCGCGGTTACGTAGGATACGTAAAAGTTGTAAACTATTGCGATAGGCATAAAAGAAGATCAAAGATAAAAGAAGATAAGAACATAAAATATGTAACAATAGTGGTGAAATTTACTGCAGCTACGAGTTTGCTCAAGAACGGAATTTATGTGGCAAATCACGAATTTGAAATCTCCCTGTCGAAACACAAATTTGCGCATAATGTTTTTTTTCAACGTTTTCCGGTCAGTGGATGCCTTGTAGACAGAATGTCCCGTAAGTAAACAGCAAAACTCCGGGAAATGGTTCTATTGGTCAAAATACAGTAAGTCGAAAATAAGGAATAACATTTTTTCCAAAATCACTTCGTCAACCAGATAGGCCTATACGCTATTTTGTATTTTTTAAACATCTGTTTTCTTTGACGTTTTTTAACCGATCTTTATGAAACTTTTTATTTATTTTAAGGCAAACAAGACTAATGTTAGAAAAGCAAATCATCTTGATTCAACTCAAAATTCCAAAATGGTGGCAATTTTAATTTTTAAAACATAGATAATTCAAATCGGAAAATTTTATGAAAAATTCCAAGAATACTTTTATTGGTTTAAAAAGGCTAAAATATTCCTGTTTGTCCTATTTTACCACCAAGATGATTGTTTTTATCTCAAACTGGTCTTGTTTACCTTAACGTACATACCAAGTTTCATAAACATCGGTTAAAAACGCCAAAGCTACAAATGTTTGAAAACAAACACAAAATAGTAGATATCTGGCCAACAAAGCGATTTTGAAAAAAAAATATTCTTGATTTTCACCTTGTTTTGACACATAAAACAATTTACAGAAGTTTTGCTGTTTAATTACGGGACACTCTGTACATGTATAAAATGACACACACACAGAACGATTTTAAACATAAATTTTTCCCTAACATAATATAGACAGCAATCAAAGATGCTGCATGTCGATAAGCGTTAAGCAAAAAAACGTCTACGACGTAAGGACGTTGGGGTGGGGGGGGGGGGGGTGGGGTTGATCGTAAACGTTGCGAAATAGAATGCAACGTGAGGCCGGCAGTCCCGGCAGTCCACTCATGAAAGCGCGCAGGGGGTGCGTAGCCTTGGCGCTGAGAAACCAGGCGATGTGGCAACGTTGGAATGACTCATCTGCAGTTGGTTCACACAGAAAGTGTCAAGTTCTTGTTTTATATGTTTGTCGGGCAGACAAACACACTTTTACTATTGTCGGGGCTATTAACACACTTGTATGTTTGTCGGGACATCCCGACAGTCAGTTTTAAGGTTTTTTGACATTTAAATGGAGTGTAAAGAAAATCTACCTTTACGTAGTTAATGTACAAACAGCAGTGGGTACATAATGCTGTTTGGTTCAAAAGTCCCGACAACTGTGTTTTATACAGGTGTCCCGACAAAGATTTGTAACCGGGGATGTGTGTGTGTGTGTGTGTTAGCACGATAACTCGAACAAAAATGATCCGATTAAAATTGATGAAATTTGGTATATAGCCTAAACGTGTAAACCTATATTTATTCTAACCAGTTCGCGATCCAGTATGATCGAATATGGGAACAGGGGTTTATGAGATGTGTTAAAAATTTTTTGGAATTTCTTTCCCAACCATTAAAAAAGAAATAATTTAGTATATTGAAAGCATTGTTGTATGCCTAATAATGACGGAGAAAATTCAAAAAAATGTGAATTTAAAATTCCTATGTTATTCTTATGGAGAAAATGAAAACTGTTAAGTTTACTTGTTTATGGATAGGCCTATATGATGATAAAATTTGGCGTATTTATTTATTTCATCATATAGGTACTATTGAAGTTTGGTCAAAAAACACTTTTTACCTTCCCCGTAGCAGCAAACCTAAGCAATAAAAAATAGGTAGGCCTAATTTACCTTTGTCTACAGCTCGAAACTGTTGTAACTTAAGTTATGGTCGTTTTGGCATTATAATGCCTAAATAAACCTTATAAACCTAAGCACTTGTTAAATCTAATGTTATTTAAATTGGGAATAAATGTCTTATTTATAGACATATTTTAGTAAAAATACAATCAGCTTTTGATGAAATTTGGTATAAACGTCTAAACCTACACTTATTTGAACAAGTTCGCCAACCAGCATGATGGGACCATGGAAACGCGGGTTTATGGGGGGTGTTATAGGGTAAAAATGGGTTTACTAATTTTTGACCCTAAAAACATAAAGTCTTGGAATTTCCTTTAAAACCATTTTGTAGAGCTTAAAAAAAGAAATAATTTAGTATATTGAAGCATTGTTTTATATTTATTTATTTGTATTATTTTATTTGTTGATCGCCGCAGCAAACCTGCCGTCTAAGCGAATTTCCATTTGGCTGAATTGATTTTCAATCGATCTATTTAGATAACATTAGGTTTAACGAGTACCTAGGTTTGCTGCTACAAGGAAACTAATAAAGTGTGTATTTTAAGTAAAATAATTATTGCTTAGTAGAAAATGAATATATTTGCCAAGTTTGATCAAAAGATATCCATAAACAAGCAAACTACAACATTTTACAATATTCTCCACAAGAATAACATGGGAATTTTAAATTTACAATTTTTTTAGTTTTCTCCGTAACCCATAACCGTACAAAAACACTTTGATATACTGAATTGTTTGTTTTTTTAAGCTCTTTAAGAAGGTTTAGAGAAAAATTGGGAAATTTTGTGTTTTGAGGGTCAAAAGTGAGAAAAACCAATTTTTATCCCATAAAACCTCACATAAAACCCTGTTCCCATGGTCCGATCATGCTGGATCGCGAATTCATTTAAGTTAATCCCCCGCCTTACACCTTCAAACCAAATTTTATCAAAATCGGATAAAAATTACTCAAGTTATCGTGTTCACGGACACATATAAATATTTTATCTATATATATAAAAGGCAAAGCCCTCACTGACTGACTGACTCACTCACTCACTCATCACTAATTCTCCCACTTCCCATTTTGCCTAGGAGGCTGAAATTTGGTACACTGATTCTTTAGGCATTAAATAGGAAAACTAAGTAGTTTTTATTCTGATCGGACACTCGGGCTCCGCCCCAGTGGCTCTGGAGTTTCCCATGTTAACCTTATGAGTACTCATATTTAAATGGAATTAATGAATCTTAACAGCTGTTTCAATTAAACAAGTTGGTTCTGTTCTATGATGTGCAATAGCATTAAAGTTACGAGGATTACAAACAGGGTGCAGCACTATTATTTTTTTTAATTTATGACAGCTAATTTGCAACCAAAAGGTGAGTGAGCGTAGCGAACGAACTTCAACCTGGAGGCGAGTTAGCGTAGCGAACGAGCTAACCTGAAGGCAAGTGAGCGCAGCGAACGAGCTCCAACCTAAAAGTGAGTGAGAGTAGCGAACGAACTTCAACCAGGACGTGATTGAACCATGCGAACGAGCTTATCTTGAAAATTAAGAAGTTAAACGGGGCAAAGCCCGCGGGTACAGCTAGTATATATATAAAAGGCAAAGCCCTCACTGACTGACTCACTCACTCACTCACTCATCACTAATTCTCCCACTTCCCATTTACCTAGGAGGCTGAAATTTGGTACACTGATTCTTTAGGCATTAAATAGGAAAACTAAGTTGTTTTTATTCTGATTGGACTCTCGGGTTCTGCCCCAGTGGCTCTGGAGTTTCCCATGTTAACCTTATGAGTACTCATATTTAAATGGAATTAATGAATCTTAACAGCTGTTTCAATTAAACAAGTTGGTTCTGTTCTATGATGTTCAATAGCATTAAAGTTACAAGGATTACCAACAGGGTGCAGCACTATTATTTTTTTTTTATAATTTATGACAACAGCGAATTTGCAACCAAAAGGTGAGTGAGCGTAGCGAACGAACTTCAACCTGGAGGCGAGTTAGCTTAGCGAACGAGCTAACCTGAAGGCAAGTGAGCGCAGCGAAAGAGCTCCAACCTAAAGGTGAGTGAGCATAGCGAACGAACTTCAACCAGGACGTGGTTGAGCCATGCGAACGAGCTCACTTATGAAGTGAAACGGGGCAAAGCCCACGGGTACAGCTAGTCTATATATAAATATATATATATATATAATAAACTAGGTGAAACCCATCAATATCGACGGTTACTTTCAAGGCTTACGCTAATTAATCCACCTGCGCTAAATTGAGTGAAATTATACATGTTTTGAGCATTTAGCATTGTTTAAAGATTAATAAGTGTAAAAACAATAATGATATTAATTGCATTAGTACCTAACCAAATATGGTTGATCATTCAATGAATAAAATATTTTCCATACTGTACGTCATCGGAGTTGTTAGTATGCTATCTGGTATCTCTTCTTTTGGAAGAACCATAAATAGTATTAAAATCGTATTGGCGGATCTTTTGTAGTTAAACACTTCCATGCAGTGTAATGCAGATTAATCTATGATTTTATTTTTTTTTTTAATCTGTTGGGAAGACACGTTTTAACTTCAAAGGGAGGTATATGCGTTACAGTGTAAGTTTGAATTTTCCTTTGTCACGCCGCGTCAGTTCATATCGTACTTCTGTGCCAATGAATAACACTCTAGCACAGTGTTGAGAAATTGGTTGTGGGGTTACTGTTAAAGCTGGAACTCCTTGACATGGAGGATGTCAGTTAGTTGTCTCAGCCTTATCAGTTTCATAAAGTTGTCTATAATCTCTCTACGGAATGTTAGGTGTAGTGGAATATACTTGAAGTGAAGTTGGCTTTTATTCTTGAACTGTTAGGGGCCTCCACATTTATATGGTCGTGCAGCTTTATTGGCAACAAATAATGCGAATAACATAGTAATGGGTCAATCCATATGAAATCAACCAATGACTGTTGCTGACTATTTTTTTTTATTTTTTTACCCAAGATTGTACTATGTTCAGAGAGTTGAAAACTGTTAGTCATTAATTTTTTTTATGTTCAGTTTTTTTTTGGCAGCCATTTTGTTTGGTCGCAACAGCCGATTTTGCGTTTTGCAAAGGTTTGCGTTTAAGTCTGTATCTCATTCATTTTCAAAGATATTCAGTTATAACAAGAACCATCTTAAAGAGCATTAAATTTACTATATTTTAAGCTTAATTAATACAGTACTTACATCTACTTAATAGTGAATTTAAAAAAAATTATAAACGTTAACGTTTTGGGAAGATAAATTCTCATTTTTGAAGTTAAAAATTTTAAAGAAGAAATTAAAACTCACCTTTAAATATTTTTTCAGATGTAGTCCTTATATAGCAGTACTTCTCCAAACAGTTTTAGCTTTGAATGTCTCATCCTTTTTTTTATATGATTTTTCAAAAATTGCAATTTGTCGAAGGCAATGGAAGGCTATTCCATTCATTTCATGGTCTTTTGCGGTTTCTTCTTTGATTGTCTTTGAAGTTATTTCACAGTTGGATACCTGAAATAGTGATTGAGAATAAAGCTGGTTCACTTCTTCCCCGATTTGTTGATCTGTTGAACTACTGCATGTTTTGACTGGAGATCTTGATAAACAATCTACATTTTGATTGCTACTTCCCTTCTTGAATCGAACAATGTAATCAAATCCGGAGAGGAATGAAGCATATCGCAGTAGGTGAGCTGACGTCATCTGTGGTAGAGCTTTATTTTGGTGAAAAATCCTTGTCAATGGTTCGTTGTCTGTAACTAAAATGAACTTCTTGCCAAGTAGGTAGTTGTAGAAATGGTTCACACCAAAGATTATCGCCAATGCCTCTCAATCAAGTTGACTATAGTTCATTTCACTCGGATTCAAAGAACGAGACGCGTATGCTATCGGACGTTCTACTCCTTCGATTTCATGACTTAGTACAGCTGCGACACCTGTAGGACTAGCATCAGTTGTCAGGATGAGGTTTAGGTTAGAGTCGAATGGAATTATCACTCTGTCACTGCAGAGTTCCGATTTGAGTTTTAGAAATGCAGATTCACAAGTAGCTGTCCACATCCATGGTTCTGATTTCTTCAGTAGACATCTGAGTGGAAATGTCATTGTAGAAAAATCTGGTACAAATCTTGAGTAGTATGTAACCAAACCCAAAAATCTTTTGAGTTCCTCGACATTGTGTGGACGTGGCATATCTTGAATCGCTTGAACTTTGGATGGAGACTTGCTGATTTTGTTATGTTGAACAACATGACCAAGGTATTCCACTTTTTCAGTCATAAAAGTGCATTTATTTCTGTTTACATGCAAGTTGTAGTCGGACAGTCGTTGAAGACATGCTTGTAGGTTTTGAAGGCACTCATCGAATGTGTTTCCATGAACAATGATCGTCAAAATAGGCTTCTGTTTTCTTTAGTCCCATGAGGATTTGAGATATGATCCGATTGAATTCGGCTGGAGCAGTTTTTATTCCAAAACTGAGTCTGTGGATCCTGTATGTACCTCTGTGTGTTGAAATAGTTTCAATTTTGCTACTGTCTTCATCAACTTGCAGGTGTAAATAAGCTTTAAATAAATCAAGTTTACAAAAGTACTTAGAGTTTCTCAGGCTGTTGAGCACGTCATCGATGCGACATATTGGATGATTTGATTGTACTAATCTGCTGTTAACCCCACACTTGTAGTCAACGCATAGGCGGATTCCGCCGTTAGGTTTGGGTATTACAACAAGAGGTGATCCCATCCTCGTCGCCAAAAATTGTTGTGACCGTACTATTGAATACACGCACATTGTAAATTATATCTCTTTATTTTAACAACATATATGTTTGTAGTGTAATGTTTTTCAAAAAGTAACAATAAGAAGTGTTTTCTATTTAATATTTACCAACAGCTGACTATTTAGAATAGAGTAATAGAACAAGATTGTGACATAACGTATAAATGTTTTGTGGAGTGTATATTTATTTACTTATTTATATATTTGCCAACGGATTTACAACAATTTTATAGTTTGATTAGGCCTAAAAACAATTATCATAAAATTTGATGACACTATCAAAACTTTCAAATAATTATTTATTTGTAATTTGCTTTGGTTAAAGCGTAGCAAATCCCCTAATTCAATTCTGTATTTGGGCCGGTCAAAGTCAAAGTGGTGTAAGTCAATTTTTGGCAAAAATGAGTCAAGTCCATATTTTGATTCCTTGTTCACTGATTCATCTTTTGGCACAATGAGCTAAGTCATAGTTCATTTCTAGCGTCACTAGGAGGCAGCACTTTACTGTTCCACATTGTGTTGGTATGAAACTGTTTCAAAGCAAAGTGATCCAAGTCTGACTTACTCCACTATGCCTTACAACATTATGTCTCTTTTTTGGTATAAACACATGACTTATGTGAAGTAAGCAAAGTGGCCCAAGTCTGACTTACACCACTGTGTTTGGAACTAGTTACTTACAGCTGGTCTGGTCACACAACTTCCAAAAACAAACCAAAAACAAATTCCATGTAACTTCTATGACACGTGAGGAGTTTAAATCAGCAAAAGCTATGTAATGCAGTGACCCAGAGAACTAAAAATGAGGATAAAGGCAAATTTAGTTGGTTAAAAACTCAATGGATAAGGTTTTTAAGGGAAGAACCTTTCAAACTGTTCTATAAGGAAGCAATACAAGAAGATGTACCTTTTAACAGTGTTTCTCTTGTCTGGTCAAATCATAAAAAGAAAAAGCCTTATTTCTCTGAACAGGTATCTGGTCTAATTGGCCTTGCCTCTATGAAACACCTCTACCAGTGACAAAGGGAAAAAACAAAACATGACAGAGCTGTTGCCCTACATACCACCAATTTATCATGCTTATTACCAGTGTTTGATTACCAGTGATAGTGTCGAGGACATTGGTCCTCTAGAACAAGTGAACGACGAAGAGGACGATGGTATATAACATATCGAAAATAATTGAGGACATTTCTATGAAGCACTTTGAGGACAATTTTAAATTTTAGTAACAAATTGTGTTAATAAAAAAATCTTTGTAACAATATTGACTTTTATTGCTCATTAAACTCAATTACTATGATCCATTTTATTTTTTTAGCAAAATGGTGTAAGTCATATTTTTTCATCTATTTTTTTAAAATTCATAAGCACAAAGATTTAAAAGTAAAAGTGAACTAAGTCACCCTTTCAGGTAAAGTGGTGTAAGTCTGACTTAGACCATTGTTGTGAACATATACTTTAATGAGAATGAATATCAAAATGCACAAATTATTTAAGGCAAAGTGGTGTAAGTTTTTTTAAACACTAATAAATTTTAAATAAACAATTATTTTTGTACATTCTTAATTTAGGGAGGTAATAACATATGGTCTGTACCATGTGTCAAAAAATTTCCTCCAAAATCCAAACTACTTTGACGTACGACAATTTTGTAAATAAAACCGTTTATCTCAAAACTATGATTTTTGACTTACACCACTTTGACTTTGACCGGCCCATTTGTGTGTGTATGTCTGTTGGTAACCCATTAATGTCCTTATTCCTCAGTGTTTTGTGGAAAAGTTAAGAGTACCTTTGTTAATGAAAATTTCAACACGAATAAAGTGTGCAGTAGTGAGGTTGAAGTTGTATTTTAACTTTTAACCCGTGTGAAAAGTAACTTTCAATTACAGGCCTACCTTAGGGCTATGCCTCATAGATCTATAAAGCAATTCTTTTTATCATTAGATATAAAATATGGACTAACACGATCGGGGGACATTTAATTGTGAAGCATTCGTTTTGGCTTTGAATTTGTCAGATATTGTATTTGCGATGGT
Source organism: Macrosteles quadrilineatus (assembly GCF_028750875.1). NCBI lineage: Eukaryota > Metazoa > Arthropoda > Insecta > Hemiptera > Cicadellidae > Macrosteles > Macrosteles quadrilineatus. Next base: position 65,951,936 of record NW_026542597.1, read on the forward strand.
TTATATATATTCCTAAACAGTAATAGTTTTGCCAGCATATCTGGAAAAATGCACATTAAATATGCTAACCAACTCCACTTCTAAATATAAGGTTTCATCTTACTACAAGATTCCCGTACGTAGAACGGGCAAACAGCTAATCCTTAATAAATTTATAAAAATATGTTTAACAAAGTATAATCTTTTTCAGAACTTACAATAGATTATCCAGACGAGACGTAAGAAAGAAGAGCCTCAGTGTACTGCAAGAAAACAAATTAAGATAATCTCGGACAATGCTTTGAAAACAACTGATAAAAAGGAGAAATGATGCCTACACTGCGAACAACTGATGAAAGTATGTGATTCACTCTTTAAATCTAGACTTTAAAGTAAATATCAATTATATCTTAAGGCGTGATCACAATAAAAATCTGATTATTTTGTTTATGAATTATACATAGTATGATGGAACGTAAAAGGCAAGAGAAACCAAATTATAAAACCCCAAGTATGTTGCAAAATATGTAATACATATACAAGATCTGAGCAAGACTTGATTTTAAGTTTTATGAGGTTGAAATCCACTTGATTGTAAAATTTAACCATTCCTACAAACAAAGGATATATTTAAATAGACAACAAAGGCCAACTGATTAGTTGCTTGCTTGTCTGATAAGTTTTACAAAGACAGAAATTCCAAATGTTAAAGCATACTAAAGAGCTTCCTTGTAAGTGTCCAATATGTGGAAAACATTGTTCAAGAAAAGCAGTAATGAAGAATCACATATTGTTACACACGGGTGAGCGTCCCTTCAAATGTTTATTATGTGAGAAAACCTTTGTCACTCAAGGTAATGTAAAGATTCATTTGTTGGAACATTCTAGGAAGTATTCCTTTTACAATTGCACCACCTGTGGAAAATCCTTATCAAATAAATACACCCTAAGGACACATGCATTGATTCATACAGGAGAAAGGCCATATAAGTGCAACACATGTGGAAAATCCTTTGCACAAAAAGGGACTTTGAAACTACATGCATTGATACATACAGGAGAGAGGCCATATAAGTGTACCACATGTGGAAAATCCTTTGCACAAAAAGGGTATTTGAAACTACATGCATTGAGTCATACAGGAGAAAGACCTCATAAGTGCACTACCGGTACATGTGGAAAATTCTTTGCACACAAAGGGGATTTAAAACGACATGCATTGATTCATACAGAAGAGAAACCATATAAGTGCAACATGTGTGGAAAATCCTTTATACACAAAGGAATTTTGAATCGACATGCACTTTTTCATGCAGGAACCAAACCATATAAGTGTAACACGTGTGGAAAATTTTTTGCACTCAAAGAACAATTAAATCGACATGCATTGATTCATACAGGAGAGAGACATCAGTGCAACATGTGTGGAAAATCCTTTGCACAAAAAGGACATTTGAAACGACATGCATTGATTCATACAGGGGAGAAACCATATAATTGCACCAAATGTGGAAAATCCTTTGCACGCAAAGGATATTTGAAAGAACATGCACTTCTTCATACAGGAGAGAAATTATACAAGTGCACCACGTGTGGAAAATCATTTGCCACCAAAGGAAATTTGGCAAAACATGCATTGAATCATACAGGAGAGAGGCCATATAAGTGTACCACGTGTGGAAAATCCTTTGCACACAAAGGGGATTTGAAACGACATGCATTGATTCATACAGAAGAGAAACCATATAAGTGCACCAAATGTGGAAAATCCTTTGCACGCAAAGGATATTTAAAAGAACATGCACTTCTTCATACAGGAGAGAAATTATATAAGTGCACCACGTGTGGTAAATCATTTGCACACAAAGGAAATTTGAATCGACATGCTTTGATTCATACAGAAGAGAGATCACACAATTGCAATACATGTGGAAAGTCTTGTCAATCCAAAAGTAATTTGAAGGCACATTCAAGGGTTCATACAGATTAGACACTGTGTAAGTATTCAACATTGGATACACTAATGGGATTTTAAAAATTGACAGTTAGGTTTGGTTATGTTAGTTTAGATTAGCTTATCTTAATTTAATATAGAATGGATACAGTTATAACTGTCTTTCTGCAGTATGTCTTAAAAATATATTTTTTACCAAGCACCATTGATGAACAACTCTCTTCTGTGATTACTGGTAAAAGCTAAAAGCTGATTCCCGCAATCTACTATCATACAACTTCCAACAATCTGTAGAACTGTAGTTACAGGCAAAACCCAGCAATGTAGGCATAATTAAAAAAATGTAGTTATTTGTTTCTGATACATGAGTTTATGCACTAAGGTACATATTCAATTTTCGGCATTGTGAGGTTATGCACGAAGACATTATCCGAGGTTTTTAATCTAGAAATTCAACATGGGCCTGATATAGGATTAAATCTATCCACCTATATATTAATAGGCAAGCATTTTTCTTTAAAAATCTTTTTTCTCAGCTTGTGTGCATCTCAGGGGAAATCAACGCATACTGTTAGAAAGATATTTTCCTGTAGATGTGTAGAATCCCTTTATAAATTAAAATATATGCACGAAGACATTATCCAAGGTTTTTAATCTACAAATTCAACATGGGCCTGATATAGGGTTAAATCTATCTACCTATATATTAATAGGCAAGCATTTTTCTTTAAAAATCTTTTTTCTCAGCTTGTGTGCATCTCAGGGGAAATCAACGCATACTGTTAGAAAGATATTTTCCTGTAGATGTGTAGAATCCCTTTATAAATTAAAATAGGCTCAAAAATAAGCACAAGAAATTGTGATTATTAAATTAAAAATCTAATTTATCTAATTGTGCACCAGATAAATAGAAATTCGCTTATTCTGCTGGTTCGCTGCGACAGGGGTTTTTATAGAATTACTTCTAATTAATTCTACTTTCTGCTGATAAAAAAAGGATTCAAAAAGTAAATCAGCAAACATTTTTACAAACGTAAATCAGCTGCAACATTGATAAAGCATTTAAAGTAATAGGGAACCCCATTACAAACCAAACAGCCTAAATTTTAGAACAAACTATAATGGTAATTCCAATAATTAGTTTATTCATAAGAATAGCATGGAAATTCGGAAGCCAATGGGGTGGATTACTAGAAAAGTTTCAAAATAAAAATAGACGTATGTTAATCCATAGTATTTTGGCCCTATTCCCACAAAATTTCACCTCAATTTCAAAAAATCCAGTATTTTTAACATGATTGTTGCTATTTACACTGTGAATCCTATACTCTTATATGAGCAATGTTTGCTTGTTCAACGACTCAAAAACGGCTTTTTGCGATTTCTTTCAAATGTTGTAAATAATTAATTTCTTGCCTAAAAACTGTTTTAATGCAATTAAAACTGCCAACAAAAATCTAATTATGTAAAAAAATGAAATTGAAAGTCAAAACTATATAATATTTGCCTTATGGGTTGCTAAGTAACCATACTTTAATACTTTTCAATGAAATGGCGACCATACATGTTGGTTAAACAAAAAAAGCAGGAAAAATTAAACAAAATAAATTCCAATACATTTAGAATATGAATCATAAAAAAATATGCTAGCACCACCCATTGCCACTGGGCTACAAAATCTGAGCGCTTTTTTAACATGTTATTTTATTCCCTGATGTCTCAGAATAGGTCAGTACAACGTATTTTTTGTGTGATAAACAGTTTATTGCTTTTGTTGGTGTTATTTTCAATAAATAATTTGAATGACTCCAGAGGTTTAACTCTGCTAAAGGCAGCAAACATGTTTGTGAATACATATTGGTTTACTAAGGTAGCTTTGGTCTTTTGATTAATGATGATAATAAGGCTTCCCTGATTGAATTATTGGAAATTGTCTTCGTCAAATATGAATAGGCAATTTAAGTTGTGTTGCGATAAGCTTAGTTCTTGGTCAAAACCACTAAATTAGCATCCCGACCCAGTCAGTGGCGGTTCCAAGGGGGGGGGGGGGCTACAGGGGCTAAAGCCCCCTCTTGGACCCTGAAAAAAAATTAATTTAATCGTGCATTCTGTCCTTAAAACACGCAATGTCATACAGACATCAATGTAGTTTTTATTAAACTTAATAAGCGATGGCAGTAGGATTATTAATTTCCTCATAGATAAACTTTGTGGACAATATAGCACAACGAATAAAACAAAATTACGCTATGGAAAGTTGTACGCATGATCATATTTTTACAGCAGTCAGCTGTTGACATGCTAGGGCCAAGGCGGGAGCATTTAGCGTGCGAGCAAGGACTGGGAAACAGATGATTTCCTGATGTCCCATAGTTAGTTGCCAAATTGTCTGCTAGCCACTAACGTTACACAGGCATCAATCAGCAATCAGCGGTAGCACCAGTAGCCAGTAGCCTATTACCATTGACTAAGCTAGTGTTAAAGTTTATATAGTCAATTTTTTTTTTTTTTTTCTTAGGTAGAGGAGGGAAAATGCTTTAACGCACACAGGTAGCCAGCCTGTAGTGTGAGACTCCTGAAAATTATCAGACTACTCACTAAAAAACCCCCTCTACTCTGTTGGACACAGACCTGGAATTGTTTGTCACATTACTTCAAGTCAGGCCAACATGTGACCTAAGCCCTCAGGGCTCGCACCGTTTCTGGCATTTAGATTCTTAATGACCTACACCGCATCCCGGTCAAGGTCGATCTTCTTGGCACGGAGAATACCCTGGATATAATGTGACACACAGGTCCAATTGTCCTCACCCTCCGTTATAATCGGTATGACCGTGTCCACCGACAGCAGTCCTACTAACTGTTGAGCCTCCAGGCGGGGCCTTTCCCAGCGCTGGCAGTGGAAAAATGTATGTTCCACGTCATCGAGAATGCCTGGGCAGTATATGCAGTCGGGTGACACGGCTTTGCCCATCCTGAACAGGTACGACCGGAAAAAGCCGTGTCCCGTCAGAAATTGGGTGAGGTAGAAGTCCACCTCTCCGTGCCGCCGATCCACCCAAGGTTGGACTTGCTGTATCAGTCGCCTGGTCCAGAGTCCCCGTGTCTCCTGTTCCCAGCCCTCCTGCCACAGCTGGTAGGTGCGGGTGCGTTCCTCTGTTCGTGCCTCGTCCTCCCCACAGGGCCGGTAAATTGCCTTTCTCTCCGTCGCCAAAAGTTTGACGGGGATGACTCCAGCAATCACCAGGACGGCGGGCTCGGACACTGTTCGGTAGGCAGATGCTACCCTCAGTGCTGCCTGACGCTGCACTCGGGCGAGCCGCATCCTGTATGCCTCCTTATTTAGTGCGTCTGCCCACACCTCCGCACCGTACAAGAGTACGGACTGGACCGAAGACATTAACAGCCTTCTACGACTGGACCGAGGCCCTCCGACATTGGCCATCAACAGGCTAAGAGAAGAAACCACCCTAGCGGCCTTGTCCGCTGTACGGAAGATCTGATCCCGCCAGCTAAGCTTGCTGTCTACCATGACCCCAAGATACTGGGCAGAACGAACAGTTTGATCCTCGACGGCTCCCACCCTCTACGGCACGATGGTGTCAATCCGTTTTTTGTCAAAATCACAATCTCGGTTTTGCTCAGAGCAAGCGAGAGACCGTGGTCTGCCATCCATGCGTTTATGGTACGCATAACTCGGTTTAGCTTTAGCTGAGCCAGTTTATATAGTCAATGCTATTACTTAATTCGATACTATACCATTGTGACACATCTATGAAATGGAGAAAAACGTAAGGTTAAAAAACGTGTCTACCTTCTTGCTTTTCGTGACATAACAGGTGCAATGAAAGGTTTTAGAACAATTGGGCACAGTTCTAGACGTTAGAAATGGCTTTATAAAGTCACCAAATGGCTTTTAGGAGATATGACTTTATTAATCTACAGTAGGCCTATGTTTTGAAATCCATAAAATTTGTCATAGTTTGATTTTTTTTAATGTCTACTTGCACTTGACAAAGACAAATAACGGGTGAAAAATGGGAGGTTTTTGTACAGATATAGACATTAATAATGGCTTTAGAAAGTTTGTAAACAACTCTTAGGGGGATATGGCTGTAGCCTACAATATGTTTTGAGATTTATGAATGCAATCGTCATAGTTAGTTTAAAAAATGTCTACTTATTCATGACAAATAAATGGGACATGACACTCGGAGGGTTAATAATAAGATAAAAATGGGTTGATTATGTATCCTTAATAAATCGATAAAAATATGTTTAACAAAGTATAATCTTTTTCAGAACTTACAATAGACTATCCAGACGTAAAGAAGAAGAGCTCAGTGTACTGCAAGACAACAAATTGAGATAATCTCGGATATCATATTTGAAAACAACTCTTAAAAAGGAGAAATGTTGCTATTACACTGTGAACAACTGACGAAAGTATGTGATTTACTCTTTATCTAGACTTTAAAGTAAATATCAATTATATCTAAAGGCGTGAACACAATGAAAATCTGATATTTTGTTTATGAATTATACATGGTATGATGGAACGTAAAAGGCAAGAGAAACCAAATTATAAAACCCCAAGTATGTTGCAAAATATGTAATTCATATACAAGATCTGAGCAAGACTTGATTTGAAGTTTTATGAGGTTGAAATCCACTTGACTGTGAAATATAACTATTCCTACAAACAAAGGATATATTTAAATAGACAACAAGGGCCAACTGATTAGTTGCTTGTTTATCTAATAAGTTTTACAAAGACGGAAATTCCAAATGTTAAATCACACTAAAGAGCTTCCTTTTAAGTGTCCAATATGTGGAAAAAACTGTTCAAGGAAGGCAACAATGAAGAATCACATATTGTTGCACACGGGTGAGCGTCCCTTTAAATGTTTATTATGTGAGAAAACCTTTGTCACTCAAGGTAATGTAAAGATTCATTTGTTAGAACATTCTAGGAAGTATTCTTTTTACAATTGCACCATCTGTGGAAAATCCTTATCAAATAAATACACCCTAAGGACACATGCATTGATTCATACAGGAGAAAGACCATATAAGTGCAACAAGTGTGGCAAATCCTTTGCACAAAAAGGGACTTTAAAACTACATGCATTGAAACATACAGGAGAGAGCACAAATAAGTGCACAACTTGTGGAAAATTCTTTGCACACAAAGGGACTTTGAAAAAACATGCATTGATACATAAAGGAGGGAAGCCATATAAGTGCACCACATGTGGAAAGTCCTTTGCACACAAAGGACATTTGAAACAACATGCATTGATACATACAGGAGAGAAGCCATATAAGTGCACCACATGTGGAAAATTCTTTGCACAAAAAGGATATTTGAAACAACATGCATTGATACATACAGGAGAGAAGCCATATAAGTGCACCACATGTGGAAAGTCCTTTGCACACAAAGGACATTTGAAACAACATGCTTTGATACATACAGGAGAGAAGCCATATAAGTGCACCACATGTGGAAAATTTTTTGCACACAAAGGGACTATGAAAAAACATGCATTGATTCATACAGGAGAGAGACCATATAAGTGCACCACATGTGGGAAATTCTTTGCACAAAAAGGATATTTGAAAAAACATGCATTGATTCATACAGGAGAGAGACCATATTATAAGTGCACCGCATGTGGAAAATTCTTTAAACAAAAAGGAAATTTAAAAGAACATTCATTGGTTCATACAGGAGAGAGGAAATATAGGTGCACCACATGCGGAAAATTCTTTGCAAACAAAGGGACTTTGAAAAAACATGCATTGATACATACAGGAGAGAGACCATATAAGTGCACCACATGTGGAAAATCCTTTAAACAAAAAGGACATTTGAAAAAACATGCATTGATTCATACAGGAGGGAGACCATATAAGTGCACCACATATGGAAAATCCTTTAAACAAAAAAAAAAGAAAATTTAAAAGTACATGCATTGGTTCGTACAGGAGAGAGGCAATATAAGTGCACCACATGTGGAAAATTCTTTGCACAAAAAGGATATTTGAAAAAACATGCATTGATTCATACAGGAGAGAGACCATATTATAAGTGCACCGCATGTGGAAAATTTTTTAAACAAAAAGGAAATTTAAAAGAACATTCATTGGTTCATACAGGGGAGAGGCAATATAAGTGCACCACATGTGGAAAATTCTTTGCAAACAAAGGGACATTGAAAAAACATGCATTGATTCATACAGGAGAGAGACCATATAAGTGCACCACATATGGAAAATCCTTTAAACAAAAAGAAAATTTAAAAGTACATCCACTGGTTCGTACAGGAGAGAGGCAATATAAGTGCACCACATGTGGAAAATTCTTTGCACACAAAGGGACTTTGAAAAAACATGCATTGATACATACAGGAGGGAAATCATATAAGTGCACCATGTGTGGAAAATCATTTGCACAAAAAGGACATTTGAATCGACATGCTTTGATTCATACTGAAGAGAGATCACACAATTGCAATACATGTGGAAAGTCTTGTCAATCCAAAAGTAATTTGAAGGCACATTCAAGAGTTCATACAGAATAAACACTGTGTAAGTATACAACATAGGATACACTAATGGGATTTTAAAAATTGAGAGTTAGGTTTGGTTAGGTTAGTTTAGATTAACTTATCTTAACTTAAAATAGAATGGATACAGACAGTTATAACTGTATTTCTGCAGTATGTCTTAAAAACATTTTTTTTACCAAGCACCATTGATGAACAACTCTCTTCAATGATTTCGATTCATTGATAAAATAGTGGAAGAATATTAGGAAAATCGACCTAACAAATTCGGACTAAGTGGAAACTTTAAACAGTTGTTTAGTAAGCCTAAATAAATAAAATATCTAAAGTCCCCATAAATCCCGGCTGTGCTTCAGCCGCCATCTTGGAAAATGGCGGCCAATTTTCACTTTTTTGGAAATATTTCACAAACTATTGGTATTAGAGAATTTTTATAAATACAAAAGTTAAAGAACGTCTAAAAATACATCTTTATTATATTACAAGGTTTGCTCTATCTCTAACGGTTATTGAGATAAATAATAAAATTTAGTATTAAATTTAAAATTCCCATGTTATTCTTAAATGGAGGAAAATAAAATTGTTGCTGTTTGCTTATTTATGGATATATTTTTATCAAACTTTGGCAAATTTATTTATATTATACTAAGCTATTAATATTTAACATAAATATACACTTTAGTACCCTCCCTATTGCAGTAAACCTAGTACTCGTTAAATTTAAAGTGATTTAAATAGGGAATATAATTTACATGTTATGATATATTTTTAGTAAAAACCCAGTCAGGCAAATGGATATTCATTTTTTAATCATGTTAACAATCATTTTTTCTTATAAGTATTATGATTTAAAGCCCACTTACTATCTTGTTACTACTATGTAACTACTCAAAACTTACATGGTACCTTATTACTCCCGGTATAATTTTTTTGTCGGTAAATATTAGGTAATTGAACCTTAAAATCTGGACTAAATTGAAATTTTGCACAGTTAAGCACAGTAAGCCTAGTTGATGAAAATGGCAAAAGTCCCCAAAAATTCCGGCTGTGCCTCAGCCGCATTTAGTCCGGATTTTAAGGTTGAATTTTCTAATATTCGACGACAAAATAATGATACTGGGAGTAATAAGTAGGCCTACCATGTAAGTAGTTACATAGTAGTGAAGAGATAGTGAGTGGGCTTTAAACTTTAATACTAATGAGGCAAAACTATTGTTAATATGTCAAAAAATAAATTTCTATTTGCCTGACTGGATCACTACTAAGTTACTTCCTAAAAATGTGAGATAGATTTCCTATTTAAATACGGTAGCTTTAAATTTAACGAGTACTAGGTTTGCTGCTATGGGGAGAGTAATAAAGCGTGTATTTATGTTAAATATCATTAGCTTAGTATGAAATAAATAAATTTGCCAAGTTTAATCAAAATATATCGATAAATAAGCAAACTGCAACAATTTTTTTCCTCCATAAGAATAACATGGGAATTTTAAATTTAATACTAACTTTTATTATTTATCTCAATAACCGTTAGAGATAGAGCAAACCTTGAAATATAAAAAAGATGTATTTTTAGACGTTCTTTAACTTTTGTATTTACTAAAATTCTCTAATACCAATAGTTTGTGAAATATTGTAAAAAAAGTGAAAATTGGTTGCCATTTTCCAAGATGGCGGCTGAAGCACAACCGGGATTTATGGGGACTTTTGATATTTTATTTATTTAGGCTTACTTAACAACTGTGCAAAGTTTTCACTTAGTCCGAATTTGTTAGGTCGAATGGCTTTTTATTCCCTAAAATTCTAGGACTAAAAGCTGAAAGCTGACTCCCGCAATCTACTATCATACGACTTCCAACAATCTGTAGAACTGTAGTTACAGGCAAAACCCAGCAATGTAGGTATAATTAATAAAATGTAGTTATTGGTTTCTGATACATGAGATTTTGCACTAAGGCACGTACAGGTAGACTCTCTCTTATCCGGACACCTTTTAACTGGACATCAGTTTAACCGGACTACACTCGGCGGAAATGACATTTCTTTAACCTAAAAAATTTGATCAGCACATTGATTTAACCGGACTAGATCGGCAGGAAGTAGGCGGTACTGAAACAACTGTTCTCGTGGGAAAGATTTGAGACCAGTGATCACGTGTCTAAATAAAATAGTCTCCTATATTTAAGTCGAATACCACAGAAAACGGTCCGTTTTAACAAGTTTTTGGGGACGTCGGTTTACCTGGAAAAATTGTTATCCGGCCTGGCCTCGGTCCCGAGGAGTCCGTATAAGAGGGAGTCTACTGTATTCGCTTTTAGGCATTGTGATACTATGTACGATGACATCATCCCATGTTTTTAATCCAGAAACTCAACATGGGCCTGATATAGGATTAAATACTAAATAAATCTTTAAATTTTAAGGGAGTATCTAAGTGGACATCTAGGCAGGTAAATAGAAATTCGCTTATCCTGCAGGTTCGCTGCAGCAGGGGTTTTTATAGAATTACTACTAATTAATTCTACTTTCTGCTGATAGAAACAGAATTCAAAAAGTAAATATAAGCAATCATTTTTACAAACGCCAATCAGCTGCAACATTGATAAAGCATTTAAAGTAACTAGTGCCCCTGTTGCTCAAATTCGAGCAATTGCAAAGTATTACAGGCATTATATTTCAAAACGAATAACATTCATGATTTCCGATGACTTGAAAGAGTCAACTCAAAGATAATGTAATCAATCACTCCACTCCAGTTATCAAAACTGAAAACAAAAGCTCTTGTGTGTATCATTTGTTTACTAAGAACAGCTGTAATTAATACAAATTATTCGTCTGTTTAAGTAAACAAAATCTTTCCATCATAATAAATACATTGGGATTTTTAATGGCCTGTGGGGCAAAGCCCAAGGACTTTTATTACAGATATTGGTAAGATTTTACAGAAAAAAAAACTTAATTTTAACACATCGTTTGTAAAAATCCGTCCATTATCAACGGAAGAATAGTGTAATGCGCCTTCACGTATTATATATAAGGATAAGGGAACCCCATTACAAATCAAACAGCCTAAATTTTTGAACCAACTATAATTATTGTAATTCCAATAATTAGTTTATTCATAAGGATAGCATGAAAATTCGGAAGCCAGAGGGGTGTATTCCTAGAATAGTTTAAAAATAATAACGTAGCAATGCTGCATTTCCGAAAAGCAAATACTGTAAATTGGCTGTTAGGTTAACATGCACATTTTTATCAACGTATCTCATAAAGGATGATGTGATCTAGTTTAAAGGGAACATGACCTTCCTTTGTTATTTTCAAAAATCTTACTCCAGAGCAAGTGGGCCAAGTTCCGTAGTAGGCCACTGCAAATCATCTGTCAAGATACCATTTTCATTTCAATTTTGATTCATACAGGGGAGAAACCATATAATTGCACCAAATGTGGAAAATCCTTTGCACGCAAAGGATATTTGAAAGAACATGCACTTCTTCATACAGGAGATAAATTATACAAGTGCACCACGTGTGGAAAATCATTTGCCACCAAAGGAAATTTGGCAAAACATGCATTGAATCATACAGGAGAGAGGCCATATAAGTGTACCACGTGTAGAAAATCCTTTGCACACAAAGGGGATTTGAAACGACATGCATTGATTCATACAGAAGAGAAACCATATAAGTGCACCAAATGTGGAAAATCCTTTGCACGCAAAGGATATTTAAAAGAACATGCATATCTTCATACAGGAGAGAAATTATATAAGTGCACCACGTGTGGAAAATCATTTGCACACAAAGGAAATTTGGCAAAACATGCATTGAATCATACAGGAGAGAGGCCATATAAGTGTACCACGTGTAGAAAATCCTTTGCACACAAAGGGGATTTGAAACGACATGCATTGATTCATACAGAAGAGAAACCATATAAGTGCACCAAATGTGGAAAATCCTTTGCACGCAAAGGATATTTAAAAGAACATGCATATCTTCATACAGGAGAGAAATTATACAAGTGCACCACGTGTGGAAAATCATTTGCCACCAAAGGAAATTTGGCAAAACATGCATTGAATCATACAGGAGAGAGGCCATATAAGTGTACCACGTGTAGAAAATCCTTTGCACACAAAGGGGATTTGAAACGACATGCATTGATTCATACAGAAGAGAAACCATATAAGTGCACCAAATGTGGAAAATCCTTTGCACACAAAGGGGATTTGAAACGACATGCATTGATTCATACAGAAGAGAAACCATATAAGTGCACCAAATGTGGAAAATCCTTTGCACGCAAAGGATATTTAAAAGAACATGCATATCTTCATACAGGAGAGAAATTATATAAGTGCACCACGTGTGGAAAATCATTTGCACACAAAGGACATTTGAATCGACATGCTTTGATTCATACAGAAGAGAGATCACACAATTGCAACACATGTGGAAAGTCTTGTCAATCCAAAAGTAATTTGACGGCACATTCTTTGGCGATTTCTTTCAAATGTTGTAAATAATTAATTTCTTGCCTAAAAACTTGTTCAATGCAGTTAAAACTTCCAACAAAAATCTAATTATGTAAAAAATTAAATTAAAAGTCAAAACTATATAACATTGGCCTTATGGGTTGCTAAGTAACCATACTTAAATACTTTTCAATGAAATGGCGACCATACATGTTGGTTAAACAAAAAAAGCAGGAAAAATTAAACAAAATAAATTCCAATACATTTAGAATATGAATCGTAAAAAAATATGCTAGCACCACCCATTGCCAATGGGCTACAAAATCTGAGCGCTATTTTAACATGTTATTTTATGCCCTGATGTGTCAGAATAGGTCAGTACAACATATTTTTTGTGTTAAAAACAGTTTGTTGCTTTTGTTGGTGTTATTTTCAATAAATAATCATAAATAAATCATAAATCATAAATCATTTATTTGGCCAGATTTACATGAATGCATTGGCTAAGTCAATATACATAAAAAAAAAATACAAATTGTCTTATAAACTATAAAATAACTACTAAAACAAACAATATTTACATGTAATCAATTCATGAACCAAGCATACCATATGCCCATGACTACCCATCAGCAATAAAATCACGGACACGGTAGTAACACTTGGACACCAGTAATTTTCGAAGTGATTTTTTAAAAACAACAGGGTTTGACTCAATTTTTAGATGTGTTGGCAGTGCATTGAAAAGCAGTATACCGTTATAATAAAGATGTTTTTTGAAAAAGGTGGTTGAATGTTTTGGTATCTGAAGATTAAGACTGTTTCGCAAAGAATATGGACATGATCTGGAACTTGAAAAAATGGAAATGTTCTTTTTCAGAAAAGAGAGTGTTTCAAGGATGTATATGCATGGAAAAGTTAAAATATTTGAAGACTGGAAAAAATCTTTGCATGAAGTTCGTGAGCTGATTTTAAAGATGGTTCGAATTGCTCTCTTTTGAAGTCGAAATAGAAATCTGGTCCTTCCATTCTCACATCCCCATGCCGGCACTGCGTATACTAAATGAGGGAAAATGACCCCATAATAGGCGGTCATAAGGACGTTCTGATCAGAAAAAATTGACAATTGTTTTAAAAGAAAGATGCCGGAACCAACCCTCGTACACACACTGTCGATATGGTCATAAAAACGAAGGTGTTTGTCTAATATTAAACCAAGGAACTTGACGCCTTCTGTGGACTCAATTTCCACGTTGTCTAAAAGGATAGTTGTGTGTGGATTGCCTTGGATTGAAAAACGGAGCAATTCAGTTTTGTTGGGGTTGAGATTTAAGAAATTGGAGTCAAACCACTGCTTTACGTTATTTGCCTCAATAAAAGATTTTAATTCTAATTCCTCGGAAGTTGAGCCAGACAGAGCTAAAGACGTGTCATCCGCAAAAAGACAGATCTCTCCAGCCTCAACACTTGAAGGCAGTTCATTGATATAGATCAGAAACAGCACAGGTCCGAGGACAGATCCCTGGGGAACCCCACAAGTGACGGTGTCCCGAGAGGAGACAAAGGGTCGAGCACACCCAGAACTGTCAACACCTCTGACCTCAATGAATTGCTCCCTCTTTCTAAGGTATGAGGAGAACCACTCCTGTGCCAGCCCCCTAACACCAATAGATTCTAGTTTATTGATGAGCATATCGTGATTTACAGTATCAAATGCCTTGCTCAGGTCAAAGAAAAACCCTAAAGCATTTTCTCCTGAGTCAAGAGCCCGTACTACTTTTGTTATAAGTGTAAACATTGCATTGGTGGTTGATTTCCCTTTTACGAATCCAAATTGCTTCTTAAACATAATATTATTTCTTTCTAAAAATTGTACTAATCTTTTTATTACTACTTTTTCAAATATTTTCGAAATGGTCGAAACTAGAGTGATAGGTCTGTAGTTATCACAAGTGGTTGGTATGCCTTTTTTATACAGTGGTTTAACAACGGAGGTCTTTAATAGGTCAGGGAAGGTTCCTGCTTCAAAAGAACTGTTGACCACGTTGGCTAGGGGCTTTGCTATTATATGTCCAATTTCTTTAATTATATTTGGAGAAATTTCGTCCGCCCCGGAAGACTTCTTATTTTTCATCTCATGAATTATTCTTAAGATCTCAATTTCATCTGTTTTGTAGAGGAAAAACGAGTCTCTTACTGAGCTTATAGTGTTTAAGCTGTGGACTCCTTTGGACTTGTTTCCAACGTTCAAGAAAAATGTATTAAACATCTCAGCAACAGCGGTGGAATCGCTTACCACTTGACCAATGTCATTGATAATCTTAATCGGTTTCATTTCATTGTCCTTACATTTTTTATTTTTATTTATTGTTTGCCATATTGCTTTAGATTTGTTGTCGGAGCCGTTGATTTCTTTTAGTATCTGGGCTGATTTTATCTGTCTAATTTGGCATCTATATTTTTGTTTCATGTGAAAGTAGTATTGTCTCATATAATGTGTTGAGTTAAGATCCTTAGTTTTTATATAAAGTTCGCGAACAGTTCTTCCTAACTCAATTGTATCAGGTCCAAGAACTATTTTCCTCCTATCTTTTGCTATTTTGTTTTTCAAGACTCTCTTGGGAAACGCGGTGTTAAAAAAGTGAATTAACGTTGTCTCGAAAGCTGAATATTTATCATTTACATCATCTAGGGAGTATACTGATTCCCAATTTTCTTCCTTTAACAATATCTCAAAATATTCTTTAGCTGAGTGTGTAAACTTTCTACAAAATATTGATCTGGGCGCTGACGATGTTTTTGTGTTTGGAAGTATTAATGTAGCAAGTTGGGCGTGGTGATCTGAGAGGGCTGACACTATCACGGAACATCTGAAATTCTCATCCTCACTGTTCGTAAACACGTGATCAATAAGAGTTCTGGAGCTTTTGAATTCTCTAGTAAAGGATTTAACTCTGTTGGTCAGTCCAAAGGAGTCCATTGTAGTGATATATTGAGAGGCTGTAAACGATTTAGTGGCCAAATCTATATTAAAATCTCCTACGATTATGGTTTTGTTTTTGTAATTATTGTATTTATCGAGGCATTCTGCTAAGCAGTCAAGAAAGATTTGATGGTTATTTGTAGGTGGTCTATAGCCTGCAACGAGAACAACTGTTTCTCCTCCACAATCGATTAGTGCTCCGGCTAATTCACACTCGCCCTCGTGGCAATACAAATCCAAATCAATTGTTTGACAACAAAGGCCATTTTTGGCGAGTATACAGACTCCACCTCTCTCAAGATCTTTTCTGCAGAATGAAGAAACGTTGTTAAACCCTGAAACGTTTTAACGTTGTTAAATCTGAATGAATCTGAATAATCTTTGGTCTTTTGGTTAATGATGATAATAAGGCTTCTCTGATTGAATTATTGGAAATTGTCTTTGTCAAATATGAATAGGCAAATTAAGTTGTGAATTATTGGAAATTGTCTTTGTCAAATATGAATAGGCAAATTAAGTTCTGTTGCGATAAGCTTAGTTCTTGGTCTAAACCACTAAATTAGCACCCCGACCCAGTTATTATTTCTAAAATGATGCTGCTTTTGTAAATGCTTAAGAAAATTAGTGGAAAGAGCTGTAAAGGCGTCCAACTGATCAAACTCAACCCTAGATTTGTTTCTAATCATTATTGAACAAACTGCTATTAGCCTAGTGTAAGTTTATGTGGTGGTAATCCTTCTAAAGGTGCGATTGGTTAAATATTCTATAAAAAATTTGCCTAATCAATGCCTGATTCCTAACTTTTTTGCGACTTGTTAGGGTTCCGGTTCCATTACTCAGTTATCGAAACCAATATCAAAATAACTTTTCATTAGCATCTTCGACATGTATATTTTTTGTTAGTTATGGTTAGAAACGTAATGAAATGGAAACTACCTCTAGGTTTTACTGTTATATATGGATCTGTACGAACCTATTTCATCTTTATTCCCAAATTCTTTTCTAAGAGTGGTCGATGAGGTCATTCCACTTCATACAAAAAATTGAATTTACACTACAATTACTCAAATATAAATGTCAGTAAGCGTCGGGAGACGAAAGCCTACGTGAGATCCTGTGATGCCTGCCAAAAGTACAAGGTGGCGCAGACGAAACCGGCAGGGAAGATGTACTTCCGGGCTCCAAAAGGTCCGTGGTACACGGTGTCCGCCGACCTAGTGGGTCCGCTACCCAGATCGGGCAAGGGCCACCGATTCCTGCTGGTGATCCAGGACACGTACAGCAAGTGGGTTGAGTTATGTCCTATCGGGTCGGCAACGGCCAAGAACGTTGTCAGCAAAACTAAAGAGATGCTCCTTCGATACGGAGCACCTGAGTCCATTATCACCGACAACGGGACTCAGTTCGTTTCGAACCTCTTTAGAGACCTGGCGACGGATTGGGACATAACTTTCACGAACACAGCTCCCTACAGTCCGCAATCGAACCCGGTGGAACGAGTCAACCGCGTTGTGAAGACCATGATTTCTCAGTTTGTGAAAGAAAATCATAGGTCATGGGACGCCCATATCGCCGAGCTCCAGTTCGCCATAAACACCGCCGTCCACGATTCGACGGGTTACACGCCGGCGATGCTAACGTTAGGCCGCGAACTCAGAGTCCCGAAAGCTGTCCGAGGGAAAACGTTGGAGGCGACACCCGACGTTGACGGACAGCCAACGCTCGCCGAAGTCCACGATAGCCGCAGCAGAGAATTCGAACGCCTCTACGAAAAGGTCCACGCCAACCTCAAGACCGCCTACGAGCAGCAGGCAAGGTACTACAACCTCCGCCGGCGGGAGGTGAGGTACCGCAACGGCGATCGCGTGCTGCGGCGGACTCACACGCTGTCTTCCGCGGCCGACGCCGTGGTTGGGAAGCTCGCGCCCAAGTTCGACGGGCCCTGCGAGGTTGAGGAGCGGCGTGGGGCCAACATGTACGTGGTGAGAGACGTGCGCACGGGGGTGTCACACGTGGTTCACGTGAAGGACCTGAAGCCCTACCACCAACGTTGAGGGCCGACGAATCATTTCCTTACGTTCAATGATTCAGAAGTATTTTTTTGTTATGTTTTTTCGTTCATCCTTTTTTCCGATTTTACGAGAGGTGTTTTTATACCAGTTTGGTTTTTATTTTCGTTCAAGAAGTCCTTTTTATTTTGTTATCAAGAAGATTTTATTTTTTTTCGTTTCCTTTTCCCTCTCGTACACGACCTCTTCCGATTTAACGCCGTTTCTTCAGCTACCCCTTCTACGAGACCTTTGGATTAACCCCCCTACGTTTGAAATCTTTTTTTTTCTCTTTTTTTGTAAAGTTGGTAAGGGGTGTGAGGTACCAAATTTTAAAGGGGGTAAAAACGTATTGCTAGTCAACAAACACCATAACTTACCCGATTTTTACCCACAACATCCTACTCCTAGGCCTATGTGTTGGCCATAGCTTGGGCTATGGGCCAAAGAACGTAGGCCTACTTTTAATAACAGTGAAGTACACAAACACACCCACAACGATATATTTATTCATAATAGCACTTCGTTTCACATAATAAAGTTAAAACGACCGATTTTACGAATATTTAACGCCGATGACAACATCACTTAACCTCGAAATGGTGTTTGTTGACCAACGACAGACGACAACTAGACCGGCTCAACAGGCGAATCCCCGATCAGCTGTTGGCTAGTTTCCGAAATCGCCACCGCAGCGCTTGAGCCGCGGCCGAGGAAATCGGGATTTGAGCCGGACAAGGATTATTCGCTGTTCGACCGTCGACTCGTTAACGAGAAGCCTCTTCGTGCAACGAAACTAACTTCGCCATACGATATTGATTCAGGTTAGCTACGTTTTCAGACTTTCCTACTTTCTTTTAAATATTCTTTTTCTAACATACGCATATTCGTCTGCCATTTATTTTATCCGTTTACGTTCGATTATGAGTTTCTAAATTTTATTAACTTAGTTCTTGCCGACTCGTACAAAACCCGCCAGTTCCTGCCTGCCAGTGACTAGCGGTGGATATTTTTCAGCTCTTTTAAACCAATTGGCTATTAAATTACGTTAATTCCGTTCGTTTCACGATTGAATTATTACTTAAGTTATTCCAGTTAATTCGACGTTTTAATACCCCGAGACTCGTCGTCTGAGTTCTAAACCCCGTCTTTGGCGGGTGAAAGAATCGAGTCTTGGGAGCAGGCTGAGTTGAATAATCAGCTACAAAAATCAGTATTAAATTTATTTTAAACCACTCACGTTAAATTATCCGTCCAATTATATTGATTAGGCCCCGACGACTCTGTAGGAATTGCTTTTATCTTATATTCGATTTTATATTATTTACCAACGACTTTAGCCAGATAGTTCACAGTTTATTACGAGTATTTAAATCGCATTGGCTTAAGATTGGATACTCGTCGGCCCTACAGAGTCATACTAAAAGTTAGGCAAAATTTACCAAAACACGTTAGCGAAGGTGAGGATGAAATAGCTCCAACTGAGCGTCTGCAGGATTTCCTGAACGTTTCCTGAGCTCTGAGCCTTCGATTAAATTTTAAATAAATTGATCAGTCAAAGCCGTGACAACTTCGTATCGACCCCTGGATTTTTCTCGGCTCCTTCTGAGCACTCCGGGGAAGAAATTTGAGTGTGGCCCGTTCTAGGGGTAGGCCTAGCCTGACTTGGTGAATACTAGTTTATTCCCCCCGTAGAATTTTGCGTCACAATTTAAAAAAAAGTGTAGAATAAATCTTTAACATATGTTTTGAAATTCAAACAAAGCAGAAGTTGTTCATTTAATCTTGAATCGTTTATTATTTAGTCAATGTGGCTATTTCATGTTAAACATTCCTTCAACACATTAATAACCTTAAAATTTGAAGGAAAAATTTATTATTCGTCATTATTTTTTTCAGCCATTCTAAGTTCAATTCCTTTGACTTGAGCCATCTCCTATGGTTGTACTTACTACCCTACTTTTAATACGCTTAACTAATTCACTAATACACAAGTTTGCAAATTGCACATTTAAACAATTGATTTCAACTTTCTAAGACATAACTATAAAGTCTTAATTATTTTAGGTAACGTTTTCCCTGGTTTTATACGGTATACAGTATATTGCAGAATTTACTGGCAAGAGTAATCCCAATGTAATATTGGTTACTGGCTTAGTGATAAATCACCATCAGCTGGATGATTTAAAAAAATCATCAGTAAATGGCTTCTAATGCTAATCTTACGGAGGAAATTTTACATTGTATCTAATTTTGTGTTAAAGTTTTGGGAATTCCACTATTTTCCCCACTGTCACGGTATCGAGACCTATAATTTGAGCCCTCTCCCGCCATTCTACAATATCCCAACCGCCCAAAATTTTGACGCAAAGAATCGTCTTACATAATTAATATATAGGTGACATAGCAATGCTGCATTTCCAAAAAGCAAATACTGTAAATTCACAGTTAGGTTTACATGCATATTTTTGTTAATCAACGTATCTTATAAAGGATGATGTGATCTAGTTTAAAGGGAACACGACTTTCTTGTCATGACAGCTGCCGCTTAACTATTTGTGCCAATTTTTTACAGTCTAGTGCAGTGTTATTTTCAAAAATCTTACTTCAGAGCAAGTGGGCCAAGTTCCGTAATAGGCCACTGCAAATCATCTGTCAAGATACAATTTTAGACAAGGTTTCTGTGTTCAGAAGTTATTAGAGAATATTTTTATGTAACTATCTGGCTAAGTTTCCTATCATTTTTAGGCTGCTTTTTTAGGCTGTTTTTTAAGTGGCTGATAGACAGACCTGCCTACTCCTTGAAGGAATTCCTTGAATCCGATCTGAACCATTAACTTGCAATAAATTTTACATGATATTGTTAAGCAAAAAAAAAAAAACTCTTGTAGCCTACTAGTTTTAAGTTATATTATTGTGTTTTTATTGACGCCATTGTATTATTCTTAATGATATTACAAAATAAAGAATGATTTGATTTGATTTGATGACTACCTTACACAGAGTCGTGGTCCTCAGTCCTTGTAGAACCGTGCATGGTCGACAGTCGTCTGTCTTGTGCCCCCGTAGTGGGTATGATCGACTCCCTGACTCGACTGTCAGGTAACGTGAAGTTCGCTCTCTCGTGTCCTGGCCTCGACTGTCTCTAGGAGCTGCGTGTGGTGCAACGCCCGGGGACGACACTTGTGCGCAGGTCCAGTTGGGCATGCACAGAGAGCCTGGCGCTGTGCAAATGGAAGCCGCCGACTCAAACGTTGGCGAGATTTACAAATTTACATTTGTGACCTTGCATTGGAGCTAATCTGCCCCTTACGCAAAAAAAATTGCATGGCAAAATTTTACATGTTACAAGATTTATACAAAAAGCAGTACAAATTCTGAAGCCAATGGTGTAAATTTCTAGGAGAGTTTCAAAATTAAAATAGGCTTATGGTAATCTAAATTATTTTAGCTATATTCCCACAAAATGTAAGGTCAATAGGTCCAGTAGTGTTCTTGTGATCAACCTTGTGACATAGGGGGGCCACAAGTTGACCGACAAGATACTTGGTCGTTTGGCCACTAGACCGTCTTTTAAATTAAATAGATAAATACTGAAAACCAGTACGTCGACAAGTTATTTCATCGTCAGTCCAGTTGACCGGCCTGTAAAACTAAATTATTATATACGAGAAACCAACTTGTCGTTAATCGACCCGACCGACATACCACTTGCTCGTCTTTTAGGTGGGGATGTGCTGAGCAGCAGTGCCAGCGGCGCGCGCAGCTGTGGAGGGCGCTGCAGGCGTACCAACTTCTGTATCTTGTAGCGGCGGTTTTTATTCCGACGATTTTAAGCTATCACAATGCAGCGGACTAGTGAGGTTTTTTATTACGTGTAATTGTTTGTTTCTCAATCAATATTTTTTTATATACAGTACAGTGAATATAAATAGGCATATATTAATTTAATTCAATTTAATAAATGTTTTATTTAGCTACTACAATTAAATGATTGAAGAATAACATGAAACCTATTTGTAAAAACTCACTTTGAACATTTCATTACAGCTAAGAAAGTGGTGTCAATAGTATAGTTAAATTAGAATTCTCCGCGAATTCTATAATTGAAACTCACTACTTCATACTTTAAACTCCTTTGCAAATAGCGGTTATTCAACGATTGTAATCACTTAAACAATGATCGGTATAACAAGCCATGACCCCGATTGAGGAGAATATATCCTGTATATTATAGCATATGGAAACAGAATAAATAAACATTGTTATTATCCTTTTTTAATATAGCACAGTTATGGCTGAAAATTTCATTTTAATTTAGACAGTAGGAAATATCGTTAGACCTGGGTTTGAGTCAAAATTGATAATAACCCAAACCTCTCTCTTCAATAATATATCATCTTGATTTTAAGTTAAAGAGCTTTAGAAATTATCGATGAATAACCAAATACTGCAATAAGTAGGCCTAAATATCAGTAAATATATACATTAACAGTGAAATAATCCACTTTCTATTTTACTCAAACGCGTCATCGTCCCCTCAAGGGCTGGAAGGGCCATAAATCAGGGCATTAGATTTAACAATCCTTCTTTCAGTTTTTAAGCGTGTTTTCAAACTGGGCAATTTGGAGTCGTTATAGGACAGATGTCAACTAATTTATACTTGTACTGTTAGATCCAAAAATGATATGTGCTGTAGCTAGGTCGATAGTCCCATTCGGTTAAAAAAGTATTAAGTCAGTCTTAAAAACGTCGGCTGTGTATATGAAGTTGACCTAATGGGTTGTTTACTAACAATCCTTAGTCACTAACAAAACCACAAGATCGTGCCACTCATCCTTAACTCATATTTGGGTTAAAATACGCACATAGTGGCATCCCCATCTTAAATAATAGCCAAAAGCTAGGTAATTGATAATTGACGAAGTGAACAGTTCCTACGAAAAAATATATATTTGCTTAACAATCTATTTTGCTGTCTCAATATGTAGAAATCGCATTAGGTCAAAAGTATAGTGTGTTCAAAAGAACGATAGTTCTCTCGACGTATGACTTCAATATTTTTTTGTTTTGACCTACTTAAAATTGTGCTACAATTTTAATTGGCAGATTTTTGGTTAGTACTACTTGCTGATTTTTTGGTTGGAATTCAAAACAAGCTATCAACTTTATTAACACAAATTGATGATATTTATGGGAAAATTTGTTTAAAATCGTGATTTGTGCCATACAAAATTAGCATGCGACTAAGTTTTTTTTTAAATTTTTGGTTAGAGAGGTTTCGTTTGTGGTAAAGTTGTAGCCAATAGTTTTATGCGTAAAGTAAGCTATATTTTTATTAATTTTTACAAGCAATGGTTCTGTAGATAGCTTGGGTTGAAGAGGCAGGGAAATTTAGCATTTCGCAACGTTTGAAAAAAAAACTATATCGTACGCGCGCCGTATGGACTGATGTTTAATGTACTAAAGAAAATATCAAAATAAATTTAATATCAGTAGTACATTTAAATTATTTATAAAACATCTGTTTGTATTATCAACCAGCTTAAATAGTTTACAACAATTAATAACAAAACTTCATTTCTCTATTAATTAATTTGTACATTGCAAAAATTATTATGTTTTCACCACACTATGATGTTTTTGACTGTATTACATACGTTAATTGGTGGCTGAAAGTTACGTTTTGCTGGCCATGCCAGCTGTCATCGTAATTTGGGGACCGAACAGGTTTTTACAGCCCGGGGCCGCAAAATCAGTTGTCCGCTTACTTACTTAAAACATGAATGCTTTTTAAATACACAATAAAATAATTTATAAATAAAAAAAACTTTTTAAAACAAAACGTTTTTAAGCGCACTAAAAAGTAGGAAATAATTTATAAATATGTGGAGAGTATAAATACTTGTAAGATTTAAAACGAAAAAAGTGGGGTGCATGCAAAATATAATTTACAATTACCTTCACCTATTGAACTAATGTATTATTATCAATTGCATGCACCCCACGTTTTTCGTTTTAAATCTTACAAATATTTTATACTCTCCACATATTTATAAATTATTTCCTACACTTTAGTGCGTTTAAAAACGTTTTGTTTTCAAAAGGTTTTTTATTTATAAATTATTTTCAACTTTTTAGTTTTCAATGTTTGTGGATGTTAAATATATTTCAAGCATCTATATCAGATTAAGACAGAGGCATGTGGGAAATCTAAGGTTTATTTGAGTTTATTTTCATATAATTATGTATGAGATTGAATGTATGGCCTACCTACTAGCTATAAATATATCAATCTATTTCATTTATTGTTTACTTCATAGAATACTAAATAAAAAACAATTGACATTATTAACAAACACCTTTCTGCAATCAGATTCTTTATCTTCATTTTGAAATGTTCTAGTCAAATTTAAGTGTATACAGCTGACTTAAATTAATTGATATATTTACATTCTTTCAAAATGTAAACACGAAAAATTTAGGAAGCCCATGGGGCGTAGCCCAAGGGAAATGTGAAAATTAAATGATATAATATTGCATTGTCATCCATTTGTGAGCTATGTTTCAAATTTCAAGTCTCTAGCTCATCAGGAACTTTGTTTGAAATTGATATCGAAATATGTAGGAAAGCGAGCTAATAAAAACAAGCCCATGGGGCGTAGCCCAAGGAAAATATGAAAATTAAATGATATAATATTGCATTGTCATCCATTTGTAAGCTATGTTTCAAGTTTCAAGTCTCTAGCTCATCGGGAAGTTGGTATAAAATTGATTCCAAAATTTGTACCGGACAAGAAAGCGAGCTAATAAAAACGTTTTAAAATCCATAGCATTGCAATAGAATTGTCTTATTGTCACCGTTGCCTATGAACTATTTATTTTTATTTTTGCTGATTCCTCAAATTATTTCTTCACATAACCTTAAAGTTGTAGTTGTGTTGACTATCAGTGTGCATTATTATAGTGGTAAATAGTGTTAAATAGGGGATAGTGTGGTGAAAAATAGCGTTTCTACCGCGGACCGAAATGGTTTTGCAGCTCTGTAGCCCGAATGTAAACATTATTTAACATGGAGCTGTCAAACCATATGTGAATGTAATTTCATTAGTATAGAATTCTTTTAGTTACTTCATTTGTTTATGTTTATGATCTATGATACTGACTACTGAGTCTGTTCTAATATTTGTGAAATGCTGTAATAATATTTTCCAGGGAATAATTCGTTGTCAAAGAAATCATTCATGGATATAGGGAATAATTAAGATTCTATAATCATTGCTGTATCAAGCTACGCCCTTATCCTGAGTTTTATGAGGTTTATTTTAGTTCATGACTCTTGGTTAGTGGTTTCTCTTTTAGCAAATGTCCCGTCAGGGAGTAAGCTATTACCGTAGTACTCATGGTAAGACCTTTACCCGGGACCGATTTACTTTATGTTTTGGTAGTGTATCTGGTTAAATGTGTATCTCATACCACGTTTCCCAAACAGTATGCTTGAGTGCATATACTTAGGACAATAATGTGGTTACATATCTAAATATTTAATAACGTTAGGTAATCATTTGTCTCCAAATTACTAGAGCCTTAAGAACTTGCCTCTCAAAAGCCGTTGAAAGACTTGAGTTGTCCAAGATTAAAGGTCTGCACTCCGTTATGGCAGTAACATTAGTGGAATTGACAAAATTATAATACAAAATGGAGATATGTCAAACTAGTGGCTTGTAGGGACATAAGTCCCTAAAAAGCCCAACAATGTATATATGTCAGAATAGATATTCGTACACCATATCTTTTGTAAAAAAACACAGTTTGTTGTTTTGTCTTTGTGTACTTTTGTTGATGTTATTTTCAATAAATAATTTGAATCACTATATAAGTTCATCTTTGCTCAAGACATAAAACATATTACAATTGTTTGTGAATTACTACTGATCTATCAGGGTAGCTTTGGTCTTGTGGTGGTGATACAAAATGCGTCCCTTATTGGAATTTTGGAAATTGTCTTCGTCATAAATGAAAAGGCAAATAAAGGCGTGTTAAGGTAAGCTTAGTTCTTGTTAAAGCCCGCTAAATTATCATCCCGAAACAGTTAATATTTCTAAGTTTATACTCCTTTTGTTAAGGTTTAACAAAATTAGTGTAAAGTAAAGGCATCCCGTTGACCAAACTTAACTCTAGATTTTTTCTGATCAACATAAAAATACTAAAATTATTGTAAGTTTATGTGGTGGCATTCCTCTTGAAGGTGTTAATATGTTCAATGTTTAATGTGTAACTCAATATTAACAATTGGGTTACCGGTATTTATTTGCCAGTTAACTTTGAAATTTACTGAAATCTATAACAAAACCAGGAATAGCGTTGTCTACACAATAAAGTTTTTCTTTATGTCTTAGAATGTTGAAATACAATATTTTCCTGTTCAATTTTTAAATATATGTAGTTTTAATCTAAACTAGATGTCCGAAAACACAGATAATATAACCCCGAAAACCAGTGGCCGAAAACTCGGCCAAAAATATGTAGGCCTAGAGTTGGAATTTTTTAGCTAGAAGCGGCTGAGGTATATTATTTGATTATGTTTGAGTTTGAGGATGAACCTTTTTGGCTGTAGTGATCGTGATCACGTGTTCAATGTTCACATGTAATTTTTTGAGGTTAAATCAAAACATACAAACTGGCATGTTGTCAATTAGGGACAATGTTGTATTACTTACGAAAGAAGATTCAATTATTAAGATCAAATAAATTAATTTAGCATACGTCATTGTCTGATTTATTAGAAAAAATTCAGTATTTTTTGGTTACTGCATTTTATAAGCCAAACTCTAATCTTGCTTCCTTGGCCTATCGTACAACGTTTTCCTGTTTGGTACCTGGTAAACTTATCAGATTGCATAAGTGAATTATAAACAATAAAATTTAGCTGTTAGTTAATTATAATTGAAATGGGTCAAAACTGAAAACGTAAGTCTATAACGGTTTATCTCGTTATCTCGAGAGTATAAAATTCTGACCCCTAAATTTAAACCCTTAAAAGGTGGATATTTCCAAACGAAAAGTAAATCATCATTATGTACCAACAGTTTATCAAGTGTATCCCACTCACAGCAACTACATTATTCTATTAATATATTTATCAACATTAATTTTGCAACAAGATACAATATTGTAATATTTGCTCATGTTAAATTATTATTTTCTAAGTAACCATCACTTATCTTGAAGACAATAATCGAATAACAATTTATTCATTAGTTAAATTGAAATTAGGAATCACGTCTCTATTTTACAGTAAATATCCTCGAATGACCGAATGACCTCGACGAAGTATTTTATTAAAGTAGAGTAAATGTTTAACTATTTTAAATTAAAAGAATACGGGGTGTTAGCCCATCTACAGATGCCCGTGACAGACAGGAAGACAGACATTGAGACAACATTTAATCA
Organism: Macrosteles quadrilineatus; assembly: GCF_028750875.1. Classification (NCBI taxonomy): domain Eukaryota; kingdom Metazoa; phylum Arthropoda; class Insecta; order Hemiptera; family Cicadellidae; genus Macrosteles; species Macrosteles quadrilineatus. Next base: position 65,979,403 of record NW_026542597.1, read on the forward strand.
CCTGTAATGCTTCGCAATTGCTCGAATTCGAGCAACAGGTACACTATTAGTTCATACTAGGTGAAACCCGTCGAAATCGACGGTTACTTTCAAGGCTTGCGTTAATTCATCTAACTGCATTAAATTGGGTGAAATATACATATTTTAAGCATTTAGCATTGCCATAGGAGAGTAATAAGTGTAAAAACAATAATGATATTAATTGCGTTAGTTGCCAAATTTTTTTGATCTTCCAATGATTAAAATCACTAGAGAACCCGTGCGGCTCAATGAGCCGCATAGCGTGAAACATAACGCCAAGGAAAACGTTATGTTTTTAAATTTGAGTAATCTAGTTATATATAAGAGTTGTTTAAACACTTGTTAGAAACTAATTTTAAGTATCTCTATTTGCGTCGTCAAGGTTCACCTACATTATTTCTCCTCTCAGTTTTAACTGAGAAGTTCTAATGAATGCTAAACGATCTGCTTCAATTCAAAATAACATGTTGGAACAAAGTCTTTCCAGCATTGAGAATTGAAGAAAACTGTTGCCTTACTGATAACCTGTGTTCAGTAATTTTAGTTGGGTCTTTTTATTTCTTTGATTTGAAACATCCCCCTAATCAAACAAATTTTTTCCGTAGAGAATCCTGAAAAGTTGGGATTTTTTACCCACAGACTCTGGGTTACCAACTGGACAGCCATAATCTTTTTGAATAGGCTAAAAGCAGCAACCCCATTGAAAGTTGGTTAACGTATTTGTCCCCAAAGATTTGAAAGTATGGATTTATTTGTCAAAATAGGTTGGATAACTCTTGTAGCTATTAGATTTGGATAGCAATTTTCATTTTCTCTTTTTGGACAGCGTATATTATTTGCCTGTCATGAATCATAAAAATAAACTTTACCGTTACTACTCGATCGTTGAATAAATAAACACTAATTCCTTCACTTATGTTTGGTCTAATATTGCCACTAAAACTTTCAATAGCAAATAATTTTTTGAAACTTCTTATTTTTGATTTTAAATGTATGGATTGTGTTGGTAAATTCAGTCAAAAAACTTGTGTCAGAAGTAAACATTTCTTGCATGCATTCATTTGATCTGACATTAGGCAAGTTTACTTTACCACCGTGACAATACTATGTGCTTCGTATGTTTTCACTTCCAAAGTAAGTTGCATAGCAGAACTGGCAAATATTATTCATCTCACCAAGTGGATGTGTATCTGGATGGGTATGTGTTAGACCAGGCCTCTCTTTCTCTACTATCCTTATACGCATAAGATATCTTAATTGTCTCATCCTCCCGTTTTCAATATCTCTTCTTTGAACTTGAGGCATTTTCTGTTCTTCCAACAAAACTGATTACCTGTTTAACTTGGTCTTAACCTACAGAATATTACAAACATTAATATTTACTCCCAAAAAGCTGATGAGTTTCTTTTTCTAAACAGCTGTTTTTTTTTTTTTTAATTTGTTCCATGTATTTCTTATGGGGAAAACCCGACCTTTGAGAGGGTCTCACGCCCTTAAGAGTAGAAATTTTAAAATTCAAAAACCTTATTGCAAAACTACATATTAAGACAAATCTTTTGACACCTTAAACGTTGAAATTGGTCCACAAATAAGGGAGGAGTTGCGTTAACAAAAAACGGCTTCACGTATTATATATATAGATTCCTATACTCTACGTAATCGAAGTTATTATTAGTATGTTATGTCGTATCTCTTCCTTTGGATGAACCTTTAAATAGTATTAAAATCGTATTGGTGGATCTTTTGTAGTTAAACACTTCCGTGATTTCATCAGCGTAATATGATTTTATTTGGAAAGAAAATATTTTTTTGGGAAGACATATTCTAACTTCAAAGGGAGGTATATCCGTTACAGTGTAAGTTTGATTTTTCCTTTGTCACGTCGCGTCAGTTCATATCGTACTTCTGTGCCAATGAATAACCCTCTAGCATAGTTTTGAGAAATTGATTGTGGGGTTACTGTTAAAGCTGAAATTCCTTAACATGGGGGATGTCGGTTAGTTTTTTCAGCCTCATAAATAACATAAAGTTGTCAATATAATCTCTCTACGGAATGTTAGAATAGTGGAATAGAATAGTGAAGTTATATTTTATTCTTGAACTGTTAATGGCCTCCTAGTTTATATGGTCTTGGCGGCTTCATTGGGCCATTGGCAACAAATAATGCAAATGACATAGCAATGGGACATTTCTAAAAAGTAAAAATACTGTAAATTTGGCTGTTACGTATACCTATATTGACGTTTACATATTGTTAATCAACGTATTTTATAAAGGATTATGTCATCTAATTTAAAAGGAATATGACCTTTCTGTCATGACAGTAGCTGCTAAAATAATATTTTCTCTTTGTACCATATTTTACAGCCAAAATGTTGTGTTATTTTCAATAATGTTACCAACCCAGTGCGCCAAAGTCCGTAATATAGGCAGGTGCAAATAATTTGTCAAGATGGGTACCATTCTAGGCAAGGTTTCTATGTTTGGATTTTATTAGACACGATAAGAGCAGATATTTCTACATAAATATTTGATATGTCTAGAATAATATGATAAAATGTAGGCAAAAGTGGTGAAAAAGGCAGACACCAACCCATACAATAGATATAAGATAGTTCAATAAGAAATAATTTAAGAATTGCTGTGATAAAAGGATTTTTCACTGATTTCGTAATGGAACGTTATATTGCAAAACATGACATGATAAAGAAGAAAATCTATTTTAAAACCTGAAAATAACATTGCAAATACTTATTTGGTAGAATTCAGTAACGCCCAATAAATATGTGCTGTTTGAAATACAATTGAAAAATGAACAGCTGTTAAACAGTATTATTCACATAGCCAAAATGTAAACAACTCTGTGGAGGGAATTTTAAAGGCTTCTGGGGCAGAGTCCTAAGGGATTTTGCTTAGTTTTTCTTTTGATAACTCATCTACAGACCAAGACCTTTCTTTAGACACCTCTACCAAGTTTCTAGGCCCAGCTGTTCTCTCAAATTAGTGGGGACAAAGTTTCCAATTAAATATTTAGATTTCTCCATGTTAATCTTATGGGAGAAACTCCAACTTTGATGGCCTGTGGGGCAAAGCCTGACGATTTTTATTACAGGAATTGGTGAAAGGGGGCGTCTACACAAAAAATACTTTATTTTGACACGTCGTTTGTAAAAATACGTTTATTATTAACGGAGGAGTAGTGTTTTGTAGAAATCGCCTTCACGTATTATATATAAGGATTTAAAGGGAATTAAAGAATTCAGCCAGCTGTTTAAACTAAAAAAGTTGGTTCTATGATATGCAAAAGCATTAAAAAGTAATAAGATTTACCAACAGGGTGCAGCACTATTATTTTTTTGCATTTATGAAAATAACTAATAAGCAGCAACAAAAAACTGTGATACACAATGAGAACTGTCAAAGTAGGATTGTTTACAGTTATGTTAATGTTTATAATTTCATGAATAATCTGTGATTTTTTGCGAATTGTTTCTCTATTGTTTAGGTGAAGTGGTAGAACATTATGGCTACGGTAGATGTGTAATACTATAGTATACCGTAAATTTAAAGAAGGAAATTTTATCAAACTGTGTCCTCCCCCATTGCAAAAGCAAAGCTTGAGTTTGGTATATAACTACAATAAGCATTTTATACTTATATGCCAACCCCGTACGAAGGACGGGTACTCAGCTAGTATTTTATATGCACAACCTTTCGGTTAGACCCTAAGTGTATTTTTTTGACTTCTATAAAAGATTTTCTTTTTCATAACGCTTGATGAACGACTTATACACCTAATAACAACTTACTTAAATAGACAATCCTAACGAACTACTGTTGCTACTAAAGAACCATGGGCTAATATTTCTTACTTTACTGTTACACATGTTGAAATTTACAACATCTTGCATAATTACATTACATTGTGTAATTTGCGTATACGTTTTGCGTATAATTTGCGTATTTTCCCGGTAACCCGGGCAATGGAAGAAATTTCTATTGCCCGTGTTACCGGGAAACATTTTTTTAGCGAAGTCTTACTCAGTTAGTAAAACTGAAGTTGAATCAAGATAAATTTATTTTCTAAAATGGGTCTATTTTATCTTAACATACATACAAAATTTCATGAAGATCGGTTGCAAAAATCAAAGATAAAAAGTTGATGTAAAAGATACAAAATGGTGAATACCTTGTTAAGAAAGTGATTTTGGGAAAAATGTTTTTTCTGGATTTTCTCTTTATTTTGATCTAAAGGAATCAGTACGTAAATTATGTCCCCGGCCTTTTTGAACACCCTGTATATATGATTTGAACGAATTGTGTTTTTGGACTTAAAAAATTGGGACTTAAAAATTAAAAAGTAAATCGGTCCCGACCCTAGGTCTTACCGTGCTACCTACGGCGAAATTCGCTAAAATCCCGAAAGAAATTGTTATTTGACTCAATCCATATAAGCTAATCTCCACTTCCGATGCAGATAATGATACAATAGCAGAGGAATGCGCGAGACAAAGAACAAGGCCACGGCACGGTTGCCATAGAAACGACGAAACTATCCATTAGAATTGCGCGCCAACATCAACGGTCTAAGCACGCCAGACTATATAAACACGCCGCGTGTGTAGTGCTCAACGGAGCTGGTACTTTCAGTTGGCAATACTGGCTTCTAGCCTCGAGCGACGTGGTTCGACCACGAGAAGCGCATCAAACTCCTGGGTAATCCCGGTTAGCTCCTCCCACTCTGTCCCCTATCCCCACCTAAAAGACAAGCAAGTTGTAAGTCGGCCGGGTCGATTGCCGAGCTGTTTGTTTCTCGCATATAATAATTTAGTTTTACAGGCCGGTCAACTGGACTGACGACGAAATAACTTGTCGACGTACTGGTTTTCAGTATTTATCTATTTATTTAAAAAAGACGGTCTAGTGGCCAGACGACCAAGTATCTTGTCGGTCTACTGGTAGGCTCCCTGTGACATACTCAAAACATCTGTTCATGTTTATATTAATAACTAGCTGAACCCGGCAGACGTTGTCTTGCCTTTGACTATTTATAATCCCGCGGGCTTTGCCCCGTTTAACTTCTTAATTTTCAAGATGATCTCGTTCGCATGGCTCAATCACGTCCTGGTTGAAGTTCGTTCGCTACGCTCACTCACCTTTAGGTTGGAGCTCGTTCGCTATGCTAAATCGCCTCCAGGTTGAAGTACGTTCGCTACGCTCATTCACCTTTTGGCTGCAAATTAGCTGTTGTCATAAATGTAAAAGAAATAATAGTGCTGCACCCTGTTGGTAATCCTTGTAACTTTAATGCTATTGAACATCATAGAACAGAACCAACTTGTTTAATTGAAACAGCTGTTAAGATTCATTGATTCCATTTCTCATAAGGTTAACATGGGAAACTCCAGAGCCACCGGGGCGGAGCCGAATGGACGGATCACGAAATTGATGGTGTATAAACCTATTCCATGACATTCTACACGTATGTACCAAGTTTTGTGGCAATCGGTTCAGCGGTGTCTGAGTTTATCACTGCCAAACAAACAAATATATATACAAACTAGTGGCTTATAGGGGCAATAGCCCCTAGTAATATATTCTAAATATCAAAATTATATTCAAAAATATTCTAGTAATATTTTTGTACAAATTATTAGTCTCATAGGTTACCCTACCTTGATTTATCATTTAACATGTTTGTATATTATGATATGTATGATAGTTATTACATATCATAATGTAGGTTGATGTCTACTCTGTTTAAAATAAAAATTCCAAAGGACATGCGGTGTGTATAATATAAACTTTCTAATCATAATACAACTAAGGAACATTTTCCAATAACAATCTTCATGACTATTAATTACATCTATATAGATTTCTTTAAATAAAGACAAATTCACTTAGGAAAACACATAGATATAACGTCATCATCCAAATTGTAAAATCCTAATTCTATAACAAAACCTCTCTGAAAACAAAATTTGTTGTATATTATTGATTTTGGTCGATTCCTTGGTCTTTATTTGGGTCTAGTTACTATTTTAACATCATCTGGCCTCTTTGCCCATCCAAAAGTAACATAAAGTTGACCATGGGTAAACACTGGGGTTTTCAAATAAACGCCAACTTTGTGAAGGTTCGGCCTTGCGCCACAATTTAACCAAATCAAATTGCACAATGAATGCACCCATCGTTCATTGGTCCTAGCTGTGTAATGCAATCTCATTTAATAGTGGCAATGCATACACAGGAATAACGTCATGTTCATCCGATATTCATTTATTTTCCTCCCAAATATCGTGCCAAATCTGGCGCCTGTTGTTCTCATTTCAAGGAACAACACCTCTGCGTGGTAGTCTTCCGACATTATACATTATTACTGTGCAAAAGAACAATCCATTGTAAAGTATTAAGTTTAAAAGTATCAAATTTAAGTTTGCACAAAAGATTTAATCTAATTTTCACTTATTGTTGTTTACTACTTCACTAACAATTTTACAATAACAAAATAATGCAAATTCAGGTGTGTTTTTGTTTTTATATTTTTGTCATCACAGCTGTGTTTAAGCTAAATAAAAAGGCATCAAATTAGATTCCCATGTTATTTAAATGTGAAATATTTTATTCCGTAACTACCTTTTGGTGCATAATTAATGAAAATGAATAGTTTTCCCTCAAAATTCACGTCAAGACCTTTAAAATAAGACCCATCCCATCCTTCTACGGCCATCCAGTCACTCACAATTTCTTTACAAAAATTTGACTTACGGAATTATATATATTGACATCCTCTTTTATACTTTAGATAAGATAAAAATGGGTTGATTGATTATGTATCCTTAATAAATTTATAAAAATATGTTTAACAAAGTATAATCTTTTTCAGAACTTACAATAGAATATCCAGACGAGACGTAAGAAAGAAGAGCCTCAGTGTACTGCAAGAAAACAAATTAAGATAATCTCGGACAATGCTTTCAAAACAACTGATAAAAAGGAGAAATGTTGCTATTAGGCCTACACTGTGAACAACTGATGAAAGTATGTGATTCACTCTTTAAATTTAGACTTTAAAGCAAATATCAATTAATTATTTCTTAAGGCGTGATCACAATAAAAATCTGATAATTCTGTTTATGAATTATACATAGTATGATGGAACGTAAAATACAAGAGAAACCATATTATAAAACCCCAAGTATGTTGCAAAATATGTAATAGGCCACATAAAAATACAAGATCCAAGCAAGACTTTATTTTAAGTTTTATGAGGTTGAAATCCACTTGATTGTAAAATTTAACCATTCCTACAAACAAAGGATACATTTAAATAGACAACAAAGACCAACTGATTAGTTGCTTACTTGTCTGACAAGTTTTACAAAGACAGCAATTCAAAATGTTAAAGCATACTAAAGAGCTTCCTTTTAAGTGTCCAATATGTGGAAAACATTGTTCAACTAAAGCAGTAATGAAGAATCACATATTGTTACACACGGGTGAGCGTCCCTTCAAATGTTTATTATGTGAGAAAACCTTTGTCACACAAGGTAATGTAAAGATTCATTTGTTGGAACACTCTAGGAAGTATTCTGTTTACAAGTGCACCACCTGTGGAAAATCCTTTGTAAAAAAAGGAAATTTGAAACGACATGCATTGGTTCATACAGGAGAGAGGCCATATAAGTGTACCACTTGTGGAAAATCCTTTGCACACAAAGGGGATTTGAAACTTCATTTATTGATACATACAGGAGAGAGGCCATATAAGTGCACAACTTGTGGAAAATCCTTTGCACAAAAAGGGAATTTGAAACTTCATGCATTGATACATACAGGAGAAAGGCCATATAAGTGCACCACGTGTGGAAAATCCTTTTTACGGAAAATAGATTTGAAAGAACATGCACTTCTTCATACTGGAGAGAGACCATATAAGTGCAACACATGTGGAAAATCCTTTGCACACAAAGGAGTTTTGAAACTACATGCTTTGATTCATACAGGAGAAAAGCCATATAATTGCACCACATGTGGAAAATCCTTTGCACACAAAGGGGATTTGAAAAAACATGCTTTGATTCATACAGGTGAGAAGCCATATAAGTGCACAACTTGTGGAAAATCCTTTGTACAAAAAGGGGATTTGAAACAACATGCTTTGATACATACAGGAGAGAGGCCATATAAGTGCACCACGTGTGGAAAATCCTTTTTACGGAAAAGATATTTGAAAGAACATGCACTTCTTCATACTGGAGAGAGACCATATAAGTGCAACACATGTGGAAAATCCTTTGCACGCAAAGGAGTTTTTAAACAACATGCATCGATTCATACAGGAGAAAAGCCATATACTTGCACCACGTGTGGAAAATCCTTTGCACACAAAGGACGTTTGAAACTACATGCTTTGGTTCATACAGAAGAGATGCCATATAAGTGCACCACGTGTGGAAAATCATTTTTACAGAAAAGAGATTTGAAAGAACATGCATTTCTTCATACTGGAGAGCGACCATATAAGTGCACAACGTGTGGAAAATCCTTTGTACGCAAAGGACATTTGAACCGACATGTATCGATTCATACAGGAGAGAGATCACATAACTGCAGCAGACCTACAACATGTGGAAAATATTGTCAATTAAAAATCAATTTGAAGGCACATTCAGGGGTTGATACAGAATGGACACTGTGGAAGTACACAACATGGGATACACTAATGGGATTTTAAAAATTGAGAGTTAGGTTTTGTTATGTAACAATTCAATTTTTCCCCTGATATTTTTATTGAATAATTTAACTGTCACCATATGTTTTTCCTTTTATTTATATGTCCGTTCATCTCCTTTTTTCAAATCTTGTATAACATATGACCAAACAAACCAATAGTTAATTTATTCAATACAATATAGAAAATTTTCAAATAACCTAATTTCATGTAAATATATAATAGCATAGACAAAAAGAATTAAATATAGACCGTCAGCTGTGCTGCGGTTACCATAAGTTCTGGCGCACACCGCTGGGATCGCCACGGTAGTTACAGCGTACGCGCTACGTAAACTACAGCGGTGTGCGCCGGAACTCATGGTAACCACAGCACGGCTGACAGTCAATATTTCATTCTTTTTGTCTATGATAATAGCCTAAAACTTTTGTAACAAAATTGCTTTAAATTCAATATAATTTTACTTAAATAATTTTTCAAAATTCAAATTTAGCTCTCTAGCATATTAACCCAGTAACCTTGTTATAAAAATCAGAGTCTACCTTGCATGAAATGGGGTAGTAGGTTTCTTTTTTTTATGTTGTTTGTAATAGCACCGAGATGCTAAATCCAAATTTTCGACCTCAGCGACCTTCCGGATCACCTCAAAAAAGCTTAAAAATGACAGAATTACGCACTATTTTTACGTTTGTCCGATTTTGACCCTGAAGCAACACTTTTTCATAGAAAACAACCGTAACCATTTTTAAAGTACATTAAATTACCTATCATAAGAGACCAAATTGGTTATTACAGGCCTAATAGTTTTCAAGATATGATTCCGCAAACAACGACTAAAGTTACCAAATTTTGAATTTTTTTAAAGTTTGGCTAACGTTAACCCTTAAGCATAACTTTACCGTTATTTTTCATTAAAACAACCATAATTACTTTGAAACTGCATTAAATTACTCACAATTTAAGACCAAAATGGTGATTATAGGCCTTACACATTGAGAGATATGCCTCTTCAAGGTTTATAAAATCTCCCATAATGTTTAAGATTCAACTTTCAAGCTATTCAATTTTGTCAAGTTTTATAAAAGAACCATAATAAGAAATAAACAAATTTATTTCATTTCAAGTACAGATTGTGTTATAAAAATTTATTTTTAAATGGAAATAAATCTATTGTATCTATCTACATAAACACACACGTACATTGTTACAATAAATGGTTCTCGGGGATATAACACAGGCCTGTGACGAACGATATTCATTTTTACGTTATTTTGATTTTAAATTAAACTGTTTACAACATAGAAATACCTAATAATGGCTTAAATACTATGATTTTCAATACAGATATGGCTTTTGTAATAGCATAAAGAGTGTATAAAAGGATTAAAATCGTATTTTTTCCAAATAAACCCCATTTAAGGGGTCAAAAACATTACGTAAATCAATTAATTTGGCCTAACACATTTTGTGTCTTAAACTTTGAAATGCTTAAAATTGGCTTAAATATTATAATCTAGAATACAATTATGGCTTTTTTTAATTGCATAAAAAGTGTATAAAATGAATACAACTATAAGATATACAAATAAAGCTAATTTAATAGGTGAAAAACATTACGTAAACATTGATTTTGCGTAAGAGATTTTCTGATTTCAACTTTAAAATGGCAAAAAAGCTTAAATTTAATAATTTTGAATAGGATTATGGTATTATAAATTACACAAAGAGTATATAAATGGAATACAATTCTAATTTAGACAAAAAATCATATTTAATGAGTGAAAACATTACGTAAACGAAATACTCAAATTATTTTTGCTAACATTTTACTTAATTTGTTTATTTCCTTGCAGTTTATATATTTTTAACGCTTGAAAATGCTTTATTACACTGAAGGACTATATACTCAATTGTATAGAACCAATTTAGACTATAAAAAGTCAATAGTTTGCTTCATAATTCAAAAACAAAGTCAGATTTACAAGAATTTAAGCGAGTTTTGTTGTGCAAACCATACATTATTTGTTAATATTTTTCAAATTAATCACTATTGACTTTTTAAAACCTCATATATCAAAAGAGTACTAGTTGGAGCAAGGTAAGAAACCAAAAAATACCAATAAAAACCTATAGTTTATGCAAGAATTAGGTTTTAACACAGGAAAGAGCTAAAGACCACCCACAGTGACAAGGGGACTACGGACACCTGTGGTCACTATTACCTACAAACAACCATGATATGACTCATGATGACATTTAGTTTTTTTGGTCAGATATTGTAAATATTTGAATTATATACATCCTGCAGTTAATCCCATACTGATTGGTTGAAGCGTTCAAAAGCTATAGGACTTTGAAATTTCAAATTGAGACAACTTTTTTCACCCAAAAAATCATATTATTAGTCTTATTTTCAATTAAATTCTTGAAATTTGTTACAATTTGTCCTCTTGATTTAATGCTTAAAGGTATAGCATACCTAAAGATTGTTTTATCTTATTCCTTATCAAGAAATTGTGAACATTCATAAGCATACAGACAGGCAGATCCAGTGTAAGAGTTCCTTATCTATTATCAGGCTCATGTAAGGATACCTATACTTATGTCCTTCTAGTGTCAGTGCTGTAGTTTGAACAAGTTGGTCCTTCCCCCCACTACTGCTCAATTCATACAGCACAGACAGGACAGGAGGTCCTGAGGAGTGCCAGTAAATCCTGGCATAAAAGAATTGCATGGCAGAACGACAGCAAAGTTGAAACCTTTTTTCACTGTTGCATCTTCATTCTTTATAAAAAATTCCTCTTGATAGTACTGTATAAACATTTTAATTACAATAGATTTCTTCCATAAAAAACTTATAATATGTTGTTGAAATTAAATAAATTTGTTTATATTCTTATTATGGTTCTTTTATAAAATTTGATCAACCCTAGATCTGGTGGTCATTTTTATTCACCAGTGGCGGGTATATTTTGGCGCTTTTGTAGTGGTATCATATATTTTGCCACAGAACATTTATTTGTGAATATAAGTACACACATATATATATTTTCTATTTCAGTGATGAATTTAGAATATACTAATATAAAAATAATCTTTTCCTAGCAATGCGTTTAGGCGTAGTAGCAAAAGGTTTGCAAATTTTTGGATTATGCAAATTAGAAATTTCAAAAGCAACCTTCAAGAAAACCACAAAATAATTTTCTTACATATTTGATCTAAATGTAAAGTTTGTGTGAAATATAATTCCCTACGTAGAAATATCAATTTTTTTTTAAATACTCATAAAAATAAATTCTTTATACATATTTTCTTTTTAGAAAAACTACCAAATTTCTTTTTGTCACGTAGGAAATAATAGAATGCATCAACAAAAAATGAAATGATACTGTATAATAGGTAATAAAAAGATTTTTCTGAAAATATATAGTTATATTTAGTTGAATTCTAAAATGTCGGAGAAATTTACGTCTGAATGTAAAATTTTGAAGATTTTTTTACAAAAACATAATATTTATGACATTTTTAAAAACAAATAACATTTTTACAATCAACCTTATGGATTCACAGGGAATTGTAGGGAATTTATTGTAGTTTCGGAATATGTACTAATATTGTATACAATTTAATTGACAATCACCAAAAACAGCTGTTTTTGTAGTCAGGTGACCAAAACTTTCCACCGCCAAAATCTATTTTGAACTCTCTAGTTTTTCAAACTACCGTTTTTCGCTACATAATACTCACTCAATAATGTTTTATGCATGAAAATGAATCCTCAGAATCTCATCTTTCTAATGGTATAAGATTTATTGCGTTTAAAAACTGTTTTCATATTTTAATAATAGAAAAACCCGACCCATGTCATCTTGGTCTATAATCGACCAGCGCCAGATAGAGAGGGTCAAATTGAACAACTTGAATCGTAAAATACAAACATTTATGGAAGATTTTATGAACCTTGAAGAGGCATATCTCTCAATGTGTAAGGCCTATAATCACCATTTTGGTCTTAAATTGTGAGTAATTTAATGCAGTTTCAAAGCAATTATGGTTGTTTTAATGAAAAATAACGATACAGTTATGCATAAGGGTTAACGTTAGCCAAACTTTAAAAAAATTCAAAATTTGGTATTTTAGCCGTTGTTTGCGGAGTCATATCTTGAAAACTATTAGGCCTGTAATAACCATTTTGGTCTTATATGATAGGTAATTTAATGTACTTTAAAAATGGTTGTGGTTGTTCTTTATGAAAAAGTGATGCTTTAGGGTCAAAATCGGACAAACGTAAAAATAGTGCGTAATTCTGCCGATTTTTAAGCTTTTTGGAGGTGATCTGGAAGGTCGCCGAGGTCGAAAATTTGGATTTAGCAACTTGTTTCAATTACAAACAACATAAAAAAAAGAAACCTACTACCCCATTTCATGCAAGGTAAAATGCGTTAGGTTACTGGATTATATTAAATTTGTTATAATATGTGTGAACAGTGGTCTACAATTTCCTGTGATAAAGTCGGCATTGACATGTGTAAGTGCAACAATGCAAACCTTCCTCACTTCCAAGAGTGATGAGCTAGAGTGAAGATATAAAATGTAAACTGCATATTTTAATATCAAAATTTTATAAAAAAAAGTACCTATATTTGAACAAAAATTAGTGAAATTTGATTAAAGAAGGTCCGTCCTTGTTACAAACATTAATAATTACAACATCAAGAACTTAAACTGTGCAGAAGACATCAATTTTGGTAGACATTTTCTTTCCTTGGAAGCCATTAGAACATTTTTTTCAGGCCTAACTTTTGGAACATTTGTACTAACATTCTAAGTCAAGAAATTGAGGCTTATTCAGAACTTTAATTAATTCAACGAATCAGAAAATAATTTGAACATAGTTAATATTTCAAAACAAAATTTAATAAGGCTATAATAATGACAAGATTAAATTAAAATGCCGCTCGATCGCCCCACCTGAGATCAAGATCCATGCAATATAACCCCTGAACATAAATTAGAACTATTGTAATAGGCTTAGCTTAGCTTTAATAAGTAAATTCATTCCCCACTCTTTGTAAACTTTATTGTTAACCCTTTCTTTTCTTTTACCATAAATTTTGTATTGTAATTAAATAAATTTAAGTGTTGATACTGTACTTGGAGTTTCCATTGTATTCTTAACTTTAAGGTAGATTACAGTTAAATTAGCTTAGCTTAGCTTTAGATTATCTAATCTTAATTTAATATAGAATGGATATTCTACATAAAAAAAACACCATCCGTTAAAATTCATATATTATTAAATAAATTAAAATACCCAAGTACCCTAAAAACATTTTATTTTGTATCACTTGCACGTGTTTCGGCCATTTATGCCATGTTCACAGTGGAAGTACTTAACCTTATAATTTACTAGCTGTACCCGCGGGCTTTGCCCCGTTTAACTTCATAAGTATTCGCATGGCTCATTCACGTCCTGGTTGAAGTTCGTTCGCTACGCTCACTCACCTTTAGGTTGGAACTCGTTCGCTGCGCTCACTTGCCTTCAGGTTAGCTCGTTCGCTACGCTAACTCGCCTCCAGGTTGAAGTTCGTTCGCTACGCTCACTCACCTTTTGGTTGGAAATTAGCTATTGTCATAAAAAAAATAATAATAGTGCTGCACCCTGTTGGTAATCCTTGTAACTTTTATGCTATTGAACATCATAGAACAGAACCAACTTGTTTAGTTGAAACAGCTGTTAAGATTCATTAATTCCTTTTAAATATGAAAAATCATAAGGTTAACATGGGGAACTACAGAGCCACTGGGGCGGAGCCCGAAAGGATTTTTGGGATAAGAATATGCTTTAATGTTAATCGGGAATGTGAGCTATCATCATGCCTAATTTCAGCCCAATCCGTCCAGTAGTTTATGCGTGATTGAGCAACAAACACACACACAAACTCACAAACTTTCAGATTTATAATATTAGTAAGATAATATTAACTACAAACATTAGTTATTTCTTGTTTAAGAACAGGTGATATTTTATTTCAAGGGAGTAGATGGTGTTTTTCTTTAATATTAACGAGATGATGGCCCGTCCTACGTACGGGAATCGAGTTGTCAACTAAAGCGGAATAATTCAGAACATCTAGTTTACACGCATAGACACAAATTCTGGCAGTTTTAATGAGGAAGATCACCTTATTAACAAATGTCACGTGACCACGTATTTATTCCATTCGAATATAGACCTAAAATATGGCGATATGCATTTTAAATCTGATAATTTTACCATAAAACAGCATTTATGTCGATTTGAAAAATCTTGAAGTGAGATTGGCGACCGATTCACACTGGTTTTAAGTAGAGTAGCTACATGCCACCTCCAATTGCATACTGTACTACTTACAGTACCTTATCTTACCTCCGTGACCACTGAAACCTTTATGAGGATTCTTGCCTCCCATTCTCTTCTATCCCCTGCCTCTTCAAAATTTAGATCCCAGTCTGAGGATGCATTTAATAACTTTCAAATTAAAACAACTTTAAAACTATAATATAACTATAATATTAAAACTTTTTAAATTATAAACAAAATTTGCTTTAAAAAATAGGGTTTGCTTTTCCGAGTTTGGTTGACTTTTCTATCCGACCGACGCTCATGATTGAGGTCTCAAATTGAAGTTATGCACTCAGACATCACATCAAGCATCGGCATATATGTGATTTATTTATTTACTGTATTCCTCGATCAAAACACATAAATTTGATTTATTTTCAAATTCTTACTTCAATTTAAGGTGCATTTCACCAGTTATAATTATTAAGTCCTATATATTATGGTCTAAGAACCTCCAGTGAAATACCGGCTATCATTTGAGCTATTAGTTATTCAAATCGGACGAGTTTCAAGCAAACGCAAAGTAAACAATTAACATAAATTTTTTATAAGGTTTTTCTATTATTGAAAATCAATACCTCCAGTATCGTTTAGGTATTTTTATATATTTTCGACTCAAAATAATCAGTAAATTATAGGCAATAATTTAACCCATTGGTCGTTTGAATCCGTTAATTTCAAGATACTGTATTATTCAATGAAAATCATAGATTTGAATATTTCTCGGATATTACATTACATTTATTTTAACGATGCGGTGCAGCATGGGTAATCTAGTTTAGTTTTTATTTTAATCAGTAGAATAATAAGTACTGCACAACTGCTACCTTAACGGCTAATGGGGTTCTATTTGGACATTTGGTATCAACCATACAAAATCAACACACAATATCGTCCAGCAACTGGTGACACTGGGAAGGTGCATCGACCGCTTTGCTACCCTCCTGCAGGTAATCGGGGTTGAGATATTCAGACTTCAAAATATTAACTCTAAGACATGATCTAGGGGTTGCATTTGGACGGGTCAGTGTTAGGTCTTTCGTGGAAATTAGGCGGGTGAATGATTGGTCCTTCCTGGAATTAGGGACACCAAGATAACTGCGCTGGACGAGCACTGCGCTGTACGAGCACGCGCTGAAACAGCACGACACCCCTTCGAGCTTCTGCCAGCCTAAAGTATTTCATCTTTCAATGTGTCTAGTAATTATGACCACTCGGTATACTGGATATACTCACGTAATAATTTTTATTTTTACGCCTAAAAGGTATCAAGGCTGTTTATACAAATTATTCACAAATTCACTACGTAATAATAATAATATCTGCCCAAAAACTAACTCATCGTGCAAAAAAACTAATATTTATTGCACCATTCAATAAAGAACAGTTACAGTTGTTAAATAACTAATTCGTAGTTCAAACGAATGAAAATGTGGGACGGATAGTTTTACAATTGAATGAAAACGTGGAACGGTTGGTTTACAGACGGATGAGATAGTTGACACGGCTGATTCACATGTGATAGAATGGATAGTTCATCCGGATAAATATTAAAGTAACCATCGGATGAATCGGTTGGCGCGCAACAACCGGATGAATCGTTTGTTTCTATCGGATAGTTCCCACGAGACCTTGCCGTCAGACCGCCACCGCCCACCGCCGCGCCGTGCAGAACGGGAACACGCCAAGGCGCCACCACGTCAACCCGCCATCAAAAAGAAGAAGAAGTTTGAGGTGGCGGGTTGACGTGGTGGCTCGTTGTCCTGGTGGTGCTTAGACATGTTCATACACGTCAACCAGCCACCTCTTTAGTGTGGTGGTGGGTTGACGTGGTGGCTGGTTGACGTCTACGTGCGAGGTGGTGGGTTGACGACACCGAACATTGAGCGTACACGACAACCCGCCACCTCCTAAAATAGTGATGGCGGGTTGACGTGGTGGCACGTTGTCGCTTACATGTGAGGTGGCGGGTTGACGAGAGTAAACATGGGGCGTACACGACAACCCGCCATCTTTGTTGGCAAAAGCCGCTGTTGTCTGTGTATTATAAAATGCATCACTTTTTGCAGTTTACCTGGACTTGTGTTATCTAGTTTACTGTTGAGTTAACTAGACATTAGTTATTGTGAATTCATTAATTTTCTAATCGTTTTCCTAAAAAAGATCTGCCATAGAAATATTGATCATAATAAGAAATATTTAATCTTAATAAAAATTGTAAACGCGCATCCACGCAAGACAATTTTTCTTTTTAATCAACGGTTATTGTTTAAAAAAAAATTGTAAGATAAACTCACTACTAATTAACGACTTAGGGTCATTCTAGAATTACAATAACAATATTTGTTATGTTTTCGCTTTAAGACAAAAACATGAAACTTTCATAATTTTGAAAAATAAGTTATTAGTTTCATAGGATTTTGTGTAGGTGTATACCTGGTATAATACACATACTTATTTTCTTTTTCACTAGACTCGACCCAACCGGTAACGTACTTTGACCTCTTGAGTCAAGGGTATTGCCCAGAGAAGTTCAGACCAGACAGATATCCAAAAATCTCATTAGGAGATATCTTAAACCAAGATTTCTATTTAATTTATCATGCTCTGCTTGAAATTCCATTTCATGTTTCAGGAAATACCGTACTTTGGTACTTTGGTATTATTCGGAGGCCACTTGTTTTCTAGAGGGATTTTTTTTACCTAAGACAAAAAAACAAATAATTAGAAAGAACATACTTTAATTAACTTACTGTCCAAATATGAAATGATTGCAATTGCAATTAATTAGTGGTTTTTGAGTTCTGCCTCCCAGAAGGCAAGATTGATTTGAATGCGTCACCACCCCTAGCTGCCACACGAACTCCGCCGAGTAGATACTGAGTAAATACTGCGCGCTGTAGCGGTTATGTTAGGTTGGGTTTCCTCGTTTCATTATGAATCTAACAATACAACATGAGTGACGGTGACGATACCTGAAATACAGGCGGTGACAGGTGATGCGCGCGCTCCGGCCATTGGTCAACGACCTGACCTTGGAGGGGATTTGGCGATGGTATGACTCATCTGGTATCATTCCATCCACAACGAAACTAAGAAAGTTCTACAAACATATTTATGATAACCCAACCTAACATAACCACCGCAGCACGCTGTATAAGGTTGGCCTCCGGACAATATCAAAGTAGGATTAATACCGTACTTTTACTCTTGGCACAATGGGTTCGGGACATTCCACTAATGTACTGTTGAAAATTGTATGAAATAATTTATTCATATTTAAAAGTATCTTTACTAACTAAACTAAATCTGTGTACAACTTGTAAACAAATAAAATATAAACAATAACAATAATCACATAATAATTACATCTATCTATCCATCTATCATCTACTAAATCTATCTATACTATTATAAAGAAGAGAGGTGGTGTTTGTGTGTTTGTATGAGATAAACTATACGCTACTGAACCGATTGGACTCAAATTGGACAAAAATCAAGCTACCGCTCCGAGGATTAGAACTACCCCCCACCTTCGATATTGAACTAGTACTGCGGCGTATTGCATCTGTAATACGAAACTTGGGTTGGTGAAATTATTACAATGGAAAAAAGCGAGAAATCCTGGACAATTTGATATAGGCTAAAAATAAAACTGAATTAAAATATGCTACATTTCTTGAGCAATCATTGAAATAACCGATTTGCAAACAATGGAAACATAGAAAAAGTCATAGAACACAACCAAGTAGAAGAAAAGAAATAATGTATTTTTTTTAATTTATAATCGTTATTATAGACAATCTAATGCGGCTATAAGAGAGAAAAATTTGTAGAAACACTAAAAAACAAGATCAGCTTTTTGAGAAAAGATAAGATATTTACAAAAGATTTTGATTATATCTAACTGTTGTGTAGATCGTGAGTATTTCCATAATCTTCTGGTTGATAATTAGGTTGCCATGGGAAATGTGTTGGTTCTTGTGGCGCATCAATCATTACGTTTGAGTTATTTGTAAGTCGTAACAAACGGTTTCCATTTGGGTTTGTGGTTCTGCAACCCCATATCTGATGTTTACAATTTAGGTCCCCCATAACAACAGTCGAACAATTTTCTGCAAACAGCACCTGCAAGTCATTATTGTGTAGCCGTTTGTTCGGGGGTTTGTAGACAGAAATTAAGCGAAAGTCTGCACCATGACTTAAATTACTTTTACACCAACAGCTTCTACCGAAGATAAACGAGGTAAAAATATATTATGATGGTCCAAAGTTCTTCGCACAAAGATTGCAACGCCACCTGAAGCTATTGGATTAGGCCTATCTTCCCTGTATATAGAATACCCATTAATTTTGAAATTTTCCACATTGGTCAGGTGTGTCTCAGTAATGCACGCAATATCGATGCTATGTCTAACCATAAACGCGATAAAAGTAGCACGTTTATCTCTAAGCCCATTGGCATTCCAGTTTAGGAGGGTTAAATTGTTAATTTGAAAATAATTGACCTGATCCATTTGAGAGAATAGAGCTTATCACATTACTTATTATCTTTTTGAGAGTAGGAATGAACGATTTCACCACATCTAGGATTATTTGTTCAAAGTTTTGAAACACAGACGTATCAGGAGCATCATCAGATTGTTCTTGTGAGAGTGAATTATTAATATTGCGGCGGCTCGTAGCAGCAACTTTAGCAAATGAAACTCGTGATGTGGAAGGTTCCTGAGGCGAAAAGTTTGTATGAATCTCAGGAAAATGAGTAGCAGAATTCAAATCAGGGGGAGAAGGAGTATTTTCTTTTTTCTCAGTAGCATTTTGATGGCGATTGCGAGGACTACCCCGATTGTGATCCTTGTTGGTTATTTGCTGGTATACTTGACATGCTCTGTAGTTAGCTGTGTGGCTTTCGCCACAATTAACACATTGAGGAGCTGCAGTTTTTTGTTTAGGACATTCAGAGTAGTGATGTTGACCAGTGCACCGCACGCACCTTGGGTCCAACTTACAAAAGTTCTTCGTGTGCCCATCGCGTTGACATCGAGTGCATTGGGGAATTTGCCTAGATTTTCTTTTCATTTCGACACTTACAACTGCAAAACAGATTGTGGTTAAATTAAAGATAGCTTTGCCGTCGTCGTTGTTTTCTAAGTCTACTGCACAAAGAGGGAGTGGAAGTTTGTTTTTGTTGAGTAACCTAGTGACTCTAATGACAGGATAGTTTTGATCTGTTAGCTCAGTTTTAATTTCATTCTCAGATAATGATGTAGGGACGTTCCTGACAATCACTTCTAGTTTTTTGTCATGTAGGGGTTGAAAAGTATGATATTTAATGTTAGAAGAATCATAAAAGGCTGTCAAATTTCTAAAGTCATCTATATTAGACAAGTTCACTTTAAGGGACTGCCCTCGAACTTGAATCGAAAAAGTTGCCTTTACCATATTTCGGACATCTTTTATTATTTCTTGGTGGTCGTTTACGTTGTGCAAAAATATAGGAGGGATTTTTAACTTTGGTTCATTTACTTGGTTTTCCAAAGTAGAATCATCCATCTCGTGTGATTGATCCACGCCATTGCCATTACCATTAGAACTATAAGAATGTTCAGATAGAATTTGATATATTTATTGCCTTTACATAGTTCACTTGAATCTAAAACATAGCGTGTCGGTTGAGATTCAGAGGAAGAAAAGGTAAGTTTACGTTTTGGAAAGACAAAATCATCATCAGGATCACTTACATTTTCATCAAAAGGCATAGCAAGGAACTCGTTTGTTTGTTGTACATTATACTTAGCTTTGTTTACATTAGTTGTTGACATTCTTGTAACAGGAGGAGCTTGTAGATTAGACCTATGTTTGAACGAAGTTTTATTGTTTAATTTAACTATTTCCGCGATTCTATGAAACAAGTACAAAGAACAAACAAAGAATTAAACTTGTCACAACTTTAAAAGAGAGCCCGAGCTCAAAAATTCGTAAAAAAGATAATTATTCACAGAGCAAAAATCAACACAGTCACTATAAATAAATAAGAACCAGCTGTATCTCCCTACAAAGTTTAAAAATATAAACAAGCAGAACTAACTGTCAAATGAGTTTTGATTTCACAATTCCACACTACAGCTGGTTCAAACATATTAAATACTGCACGAATATTAGAACAGAGAGGGTAAGGATTATAAATTTAAAATAATGATGTCACTAGCCCGAATGTAAACATTATTTAACATTACTTAAATGGAGCTGTCAAACCATAATTATGTTAATGTAGTTTCATCAGTTACTCCATTTGTTTATGTTTATGATCTATTATACTGAGTCTGTTCTTATATTTGTGATATGCTGTAATAATATTTTACAGGGAATAATTCATTGTAAAAGAAATCATTCATGGATATAGGAAATAATTAAGATTCTATAATCATTGCCAAGCCATTATACTGAGTTTCATGAGGTTTATTTTTTTATTTATTTTTGTGTAAACAGCAATATAATCCCTCTGCCGTAGCAAATTTATAGACTTAGTGAATTTCCATTTACCTGATTATAATTTCATTAAAATTGTTAAATAAATTACCCTATTCTTCATATTTCTATTTTCCTATTTGTTTATATTTTTCGGTTTGTAACTGTTGTGATAGTTTTTTTGTTTGCAGTGCAAACCATTTAACACGTTCTTTTATTGTACCTTAACGTCTATCATTGGTTTTGTATCGTAGGTAGCCTAAATAAGTACTCACAGTATGAGTACTGTACTTATTTTTTACTTATACTTTTCCCCCTCAATGAATTCGTGTATTTCACGAAGGTGTCGAGACAAAACCCACCGATTAACAAAACTCTTATCACAAAACTGGCATACATTCATTGTTGACAAGACAAGCCAATAAACGATGAAGTACAAGTACACCACGCGACAGACAGCATTGAATTTTACGTTTAAGTTCGGCACTGCTCGGTAAGATTCGGAAGCGTTCGGCACAGCGCAGTAGTGGGGGTGGGGGAAGCTGAATTTTTATTTCAGCTGCAGTATTTTTAATACGGTCAAAATCGGAGTATTCTATTGGCTGAGGGAACACCATTACTGCAACGATACGGCATATTGCCATCGGCCTCGGTGGTCTAATGGATAAAGTGCTGGGCTGAGAAGCCAAAGGTACCAGGTTCGATACCTAACGGTGGCATTAACTTTTTATCTAAGATCTTTGCATTATCAGTAAGTTTGGTTTGTTTGGTTAGGTTATGACAGTTTAATTTTATAATCAACAAAATTTTAAATTGAATTTAAAGCATTTATAGTTTTATTTTATGAACAGAACTATTTTTTTTTTTTAAGTAAACCTTCATTCAATTTTTTCATTATCAGCAAGTTTGGTTAGTTAGGTTAGGTTATAACATTTTTATTTTATAATTAAAAAATTAATTTAAAATTTTTTAATTTTTATATAATTTTTTTTTCTAATTTTTAAACTCTCATTTTGTCCGTATTAAAAAACTGCAGCTGAAATAAAAATCGTGCGGCCGGGACCTAGCTGACCGATTTGAGTTGTCGGTACCAACTTGATATTGGATCTAAGTGAAATGGTACCTAGGTGAAAGGTTGCCTAAAAGAAGGCCTCCCCAATATTATTTTCAAAGCTCGTATAGATTATGATCTGTAGAGTAAGTGAGCTGTCCCCTACGAGTCCTATCTTAAACAACAGACAACTGACCATCCTAATGGTCTATTCTCTGTGCTTAAACCATAGACTAACCAAACACAAGGGAGTATGTTTTATCTATGCTTAAACCCTGCCTCTAGGCATCATCGTCGTCTGCCTCCACTCCACATGTGGTCTGTGTCTGTGGGTAGCAGAATATAAATATAGGCTTAGGCTATCTTGTCCGTTTATGCTTGATGGTTGTAGGAAGGATGAAAATTGTCTACAGCTGCCGCTGTGTTGTGTTGTGTTGTTTGTTTGTTGACAAGACAATGCTGCTGCTGGGTTGGATTTTTGATTTAGAATCCGAATCCCTGTAAAAGTGAGTTTTGTAATTGTAACATTTAAGCAATGGATAAACCTGAAAACAACACTAGAAATGCGTCTCAAAGCGTGTTGAAATTGATTCAACCTGAACTTCTATCAGTAGAAGAACTTGAAAATATCCTAAAAGAGGTTCGTGCCGATATACTTTCATAGATATCATGTTTGTTATTTGTCTATTTTTTATATTTCGAATCTTCTTACTAAAAGATAAAATTAATTTAAAACTCCAAAAAAGTGGTACAGTTTCTTAACTGGGCAACGCTAATATTGATTGTAACTATCGATTAATTACTAAACCTTCATGAGATTTTTTCACCATCAGCAAGTTTGGTTGGTTAGGTTAGGTTATGATAGTTTAACTTTATAATAGACTAGCTGTGTGCCCGTTCTACGCACGGGGATCTCATCATAGTCAGTTAAAACCTTCTTATATAAAAAAACAGCAGTTGGTTTGCATACTTTCAGATATGCTGACAAAACTATTCCTTCGCAAATACGGTATCTGACAGTTTCAAGCCAAAACTAATGCTTTGCAATTAAATGTCACCAGGATCTTGTTGGTCCATATGTTAAATGCAATGATTAAACTAAAAAAACGGTATCGGCATTCTTGACACATACTTTCTCCCATAAGTTTGTCAACAACCTTTATCATGTGTAAGTGGTGAGAGTAAATATACGGTACGGAAATGGGATTTGTACAATTTTGTTCAGAATTTAAAGGACTATAACATAATGGTTAAAGGTATTTAAGGTACTACCTCAAACTCATAATTTAACACTTTATTCGGGTTGACATTTTCATTATCAAGGTGATCTTGTCCTTTCCGTGAAACACTGAGAAATAAGGACATTAATGCGCTACCAACAGACATACACACAAAAATACAGAACTTAATTAGGGAATTTGCTACGCTTTAAGCATAAAAAAGTACATATAAAATTAGTATTTGAAATCTTTGTTAATGTCATAAAATTTTATCATAACAATTTATATTTGCTTGGACGGGAGATGACCTGAATTTCTGTCGAAATGCTAAGTATCTGAATCGGTTTGCTATATGAAATGAAGTACAGTAGGCCTACTATAGACGATTTAGATTGGTGATTTATAGTAAAAATTACCAAAATAGGCCACGAACTATTGATACATAAATAACGTTCAAAGCGTTTGAACAATTCATGATGGTTTGCTGAATAAATGTTTTACTAAAATGCGTTATCGTTTTCTTAGAATAAACTAACATTTTGGAATCCAGACAGAAAAAGCAAAAATTATACAGTTAAGACATCAATAAATTGAATAGGCCTACTCCTGTAATAAATAAGGTGCAACACCACTAACTAATTTTTAAATTACTGTGATGTGTTGGTACCTACGTA
The DNA here is from genome assembly GCF_028750875.1 of Macrosteles quadrilineatus. Classification (NCBI taxonomy): domain Eukaryota; kingdom Metazoa; phylum Arthropoda; class Insecta; order Hemiptera; family Cicadellidae; genus Macrosteles; species Macrosteles quadrilineatus. The sequence continues at coordinate 66,003,959 of NW_026542597.1, forward strand.
AAAATGATTCTTGCTGCTACCAATGGTTAAAAGGAAAAGAACCAGTACCGTACCAAAAACAACGTTTACAGTTAAGAACTGTAGTAGGCCTACATCCGACCAATAATATGCGTTAATCAAGATTATTGATGTCTTGGTTTTGGATTTTCTCGTAAAAAGTTATTGGCAATCAAAGTTATTTCCCATTAATTGCTTTATTTGTACACAACTCTTAATGTAAACTTATCGGTGTCAGTTTGAAAAAAACAACCTTATACAACATAACTTTCTGTTATTTAATATATTACGTATTCTCTAAACAATGATTGCTGGTATATCTATCAACATTATAAGGAAATGTGACAAAAATCACACAACGTTGGGTTTTTGGACGTTTGTAATTTTATTTCTTTAGTACCTAGGTAAGCCGTGTATTCTATGGAAATTACCGGTATCAAGGATCGTTGTCGAAAAGGTTGTTATAAATAATTGGGTAAGCGTACGTACCCAAGAGATGGGCTATGGGCCTATTGGCTGTATGGTCCAGCGATTGCATCACACGGTGAGTAGGAACTATTGACTATATATAGTCAATGGTAGGAACAGAAAGTGACACATTGGAAAATCGAGCTTAGCATCATCCGTAAACCTCTGTTACAATACCCCTCTGCAGTTGTGATTTTTTACTTCACACTTTACACAACCGCCATTGAAGAGCCGCCAATGAGTGGAACCTTGTTTCTAAGCTATTGATTGGTGACGATCATTAGTAAATTTAAGTTTCCCAGCCGTATACAACACTGATTCAATGTCTTCTTTCTGGTTATCAAAACTCCAGAACAATTTTATACACAAAGAATCTCTGGTTCCTGACCTGGATGATGCCTAGTTATTTAATTTACGATTACACTATATTATTCCACTTGCGATTAATTAAATCCTTTATGTAAGAAAAACGTTTTTAATCTCACTTGGATGGGATTTGCCTTCAAAACGTGATCGGAAATGGTTGCGGTGTTTGTAAACAACATTTGTAAACATTTCAGTGACAGCTAGAAAAAATAATCTTGATCCGAACAGCCGTTCGTTATTTCATAGATGATTATGTGATAAAAATTGGACGAAAACTTGACAAAAATCGCACAAAACTGCATTTTTGAACGTCCGTAATTTTAATTACAAAGTAGTGAGGCCATATTTTAATGGCTAAAGACACTCTCGCCAATCCAGCGAATACATTAAAATGACTTGGGTCTTGATAGGTACTCTCGTTTTCCTGGAGAAGATTGCGTAAAATGCCATCTTGAGTGTTACAGAAAGATTGAAAGACAGACAGACAGACAGACAGACAGAAATTTAGATGAGACTTGTTTCGGCTTCTTTAATGTATAAAACGTAAAAATAACCTAAAAATTTATGATTCTGAGCAATATACAGACAAAACTCTAATTTTATTTATATAGATTTATTTTAAAATATCGATTATTATAAATATTTTCAATTCGATAGTTTCAATCAATATTAGCGTAGCCCAGTTAAGAAACTGTATCCCAAAAAAGTGTGCACTACAAGAAGTGGTGCTTTAGTAAGAAGGTTCATAACTTCTGATGAACGTGAATTACCGGTAGATCTAAACTTGTGCCTATCTCTCAGTTTAAGCGTGTGTAAATTAAAGGTATAGGTCAAGGTAACTTATGTGAATCACAATTAATTAATATGATACTAGCTGTAACCCGCGGGCTTTGCCCCGTTTAACTTCTTAATTTTCAAGATTATCTCGTTCACATGGCTCAATCACGTCCTGGTTGAAGTTTGTTCGCTACGCTCACTCACCTTTTGATTGCAAATTAGCTGTTGTCATAAATGTAAAAGAAATAATAGTGCTGCACCCTGTTAGCAATTTTTGTAACTTTAATGCTATTGAACATCACAGAACAAAACCAACTTGTTTAATTGAAACAGCTGTTAAGATTCAATAATTTCATTTCTCATAAGGTTAACATGGGAAACTCCAGCCACTGGGGCGGAGCCCGAAAGGATTTTTGAAATAAGAATATGCATATATGTTAATCGGGAATGTGAGCTATCATCATGCCAAATTTCAGCCCAATCCGACCAGTATTTTTCGCGTTCACTTGTCACAAACATACATCCATCCATACATCCATACATCCAAACTTTCTCATTTATAATATTAGTAGGATTAACTTTTTTGTTTGTAACTTCTATTAGTATTAGTACTACTAGAAGGCTATTAATAAGGCCTTTAGAAGGCCTATTAGTACTTCTTGGCAATCAAACATGTGTTACCCTAAATGCATTCTATTTTGTAGTGTTATAGGCCTTTGGGAACCTTGGATGATGTGTGTCCTGCAATAAGTTATATCTGCTTAGTTAAGTACCGATGGCTTTTCAGAATATGTTTTAACACCGAAACAGTCGAGCTGGAAAAATTAGGTTGGGTCAATAATTAAATTCTCCTTTCATTTTATAGGGATTCCACCATCCACTTAAAAAACTCTACAAGCAATTTTTCATTATTTTTGTTTATTTCTTTTTTTAAATTTAAAATCCTGTAACCTACTTACTTAAATGTATTTCCCTAGCTCTTCCTATTTCCCTTAGCTACTTTTCTAAACGTCTCAATTGTTTCCTTGTCTCTCATCAAGTTTTAGACCTTTCCTTTCCAAGACTTCTTCCTTTTATCTCCTATTTGCCTCCTGAAGTGCACAATTCATCAACATGTAACTCATTTTCTCTATTTTTTGCACAGCTGCATACTTCCTCTTCCACCAAGATACATATTCACAAATTCACCTTGAAATTTTCCATGTCCTGTGACAAAGTGTGTTGAATAATAGCTCAATCTCCCAATCACACCGAGTCCAGTCTCCCCCTGATGTTTGGCATTTATATCCGAACGTTTCCCTATCTTTCTTAATCAATAAAAGGTTACAGTACCTGCAGACTGCCTTGTGGGTTTTGTTAATCCAGTAGGATTACGTACAATTCGGCAAATATATTGCCATCATCAGATCCAGAACTTGAAGGTTAAAATCTTGATTTTTCGACACACATGGTCACGTCAAAGTTTAAAATAGAACACATACACAAAACGAACATTAAATACATGTAGGCCTACTATTAAAAAACCGAACAGGATATAATATGATGCAAGCATCTCTCTTGCCGAGTCTCGACTGGTGGTCGTCAGGTCCTGTGAACTGGACTCTGACCCCAAGGCATCCTGTATCATAAGTGTCGGTCTCTGTCCAGTTGTATTAAAGTTTCAAATAATAAATTTGATTGAAGTGTACTTTTATCATTGACTAGGTCCTGAGGGCGGGTTTTTGTGGCCTTATAAATTTCGTAATTTTCCAGAGTTGTCATAGTTGTTCCTTTACAGCAGATATGTAACGCTTTTAAATTGTTACCTAAATCAGTGTAATTATGATTTTTGTTCACAAGATGTTCTGCGAAATTTGACTTTTCTGACTTAGTAGCTCTGGGAAGATGTTCTTTAAACCTTTTTCCAAAAGATCGCCCTGTTGACCTATGTAAATTTTATCGCAGTCATTACATGAAACTTGATAAATTCCGGTTTTCTCTTGTAATTCCTTATCATTTTTACTAGTGTTTAACATTTTCCCCAATTTATTGCTTGTCCTAAATGCTAATACTTTACCATGTTTTTTTTTCATGTTTGAGAGACATAGGAAATGAGCTGCCGTATTCGACTGGGACATAATCAGAATTTTTCCTGTTAGCAATGTTTGTTTTTGACATATTATTAAGTTGTTTTTTTATTAAATTATCGATAATGGCAGGGCTGTAACCATTGGCTATTGCGATGTGTTTTAGTATGTTTTTCTCTTCCTGATAAGCTTCTGGTTTTAACGGCACTTTTAACAAGCGATTCACGAAGCTATTGTAAGCTGCCATTTTGTGTGATAAGGGATGATGAGACGTTGCATGAATCGTTGTATCTGTAGTCGTGGGCTTTCTATAAATTTTAAACAAGAACTTGCCATTATCTTTTTTCAGGGTGATGTCGAGAAAATTTAGTTCATTATTTGTTTCTAATTCTGTGGTAAACTTTAATTTAGGATGAGCGTTGTTTGTGTAGTTATTGAATGGAGCTAACTGTCTTTGGCTTCCATGATATAAGCTATCTTTCTTATCCCAGCGCATTTGCCACTCATCTAATGTTTCCTCTCTTCTGGCACTCTTGCTTTCTGACGTAGTACCTGCGGCCTTGTCTTCCAAAATCTTAATCCTTTCTTCAATGAGCCTAGGTTAAGTGATATGGCTCTGGTCCAAAACCTAATCGTATCATGTGATACTGTGTTGTATGATTTCCCTACTTACAACAAAACTCTTCTTTGCATTCTCAAACGGTTTCCTTTAAAATCTTATCTTCCTAGCATCCTTACACCAGAACTCGCATACATAAAGCATTGCTGGCTCTGGCCTTTCCTGCTAAATTTGCCAGGACTTTTACGATATTTGCACATTTCCTCCTCATGTTTTTCAAAAGTCATTCCCTTTACCTACATTCACTCATTAATCAAGCCTGACGACATAGCAAGATTCCTGTTTTACACAACAATGACGTTTTCCAGAACTGTTGGGATCCGCCCATCCTACCTTCTGATATAGGCCTAATCAAATATTCTTTTTGGAGATAAAAAAACATGCAGTAATATCAATAACTTCTGATCATTATTCTTGTGTACCTATCGTAAATAATCATGCAGAAGAATGCAGGTGCCATCTCTTACAATAGGCCAGATACAATTGGATAAAAAAAATAATTATTGTTTCTTCGATATTTCTCCACTCATGAAATAATATCCCGTTATTTAGTTTCAGTAAAACAAAGATCTTATAAAATCTCATCAAATATGCTTAGTTTTTAAACTAAGCTTATTATTAAACTAAGCTAAAAGATGCTGCATTGTTGCAGTTAACTTTTAAATTCATTGAACCTTTAAAATAAATGTGTTTTGCAGTGAAACACAAATGTTTAAACCACAAAAAAAGAGTAGCCTACATTTTTATCATTTGCAACAAATCTAATAAATCCTTATAGCCCAGCTTGTTTTACCATTAATTTCAACTAGTGTAGCCTACATGTTGCTCGAAATCGAGCAATTGCAAAGAAGTAAGTTAAAGTGATTATTTAAAAACAAATCACTTATTTAAAAACGAATAAAAGTCATAGTTTCCTATGAGTTTAAAATACTCAACTCAATAGATTACGTACCTAACAGTTCCATATAATAGAGGTTTCTTGTAAATATTTTATCATTTTTCAAAATCTGATCTGGTTGTTTAGTGTATTCTACAAATTAATGTTACCCACTTAGGCCGCATTAAGTTGTCCATATTGAACTTCGCCAATGGTAATGTAATCTGCATGGTACCAACCATTGTCGCCAGGACGTTTACAAATTTCAGTACCGGTAATTTTTTTATAGCGATAACATTTTGTTTACATTAACTTACTTAAGAACTACCTGATTTTCTGCATAACCTCTCTGTCACAACTTTATTTGATTCAATTGGCATTAATTTGGCTAGTTACTGTTATAACGTAAACGAGAGGTCGTCCAGTGGTCGAAACTCGACCAAAGTAATGTAATGTACTCACTTCTCTATTTTCACCCCACACTGTAAATAAAACATGTGATTGGAGTTTCTTCCATTTGTTTTGATTTCCTGTTTATATTTTGTTGTTATTTCGTCACCAGCATGGCAACGCATAAGATCCATGTTAATTCTTTCAAATCTTTAAACTCATTTTTTGTGCTTATCTTTGAGCCTATTTAAATTTCTAAAGGGATTCTGCACACCTACAGGAAAATAGCTTTCTAACGGTATGCGTAGATTTTCCCTACGATGCACACGAGCTGAGAAAAAAGGTTTTAAAGAAACATGCTTGCCTATTAATATATAGATAGATTATACTTAGGCCTACCTAAAAAAATGCTGAATTCAAAGGCCTGATGTTGTTCTGATGGTTTTTTTGTTTCTCTTAAATGTGAATAATAATGTGAATATTGGTGAATCCTTCAATGAAAGTTTTATTAAGGTTTCTTGGATGTAATCATATTCTTTTAAAATCACTTGACTTTTATGAAAATACAAATTTAATGTCCTTGCCGTGCCAGTTTAATTCCACTTTCCTCAATCAAACATCATAAAGTTAAGTCCTTGGTTTCTACAAAATAGTAGCACTTCGGCTAAAATCCTTGTTCATTGTTTGTGGAAATCTTCATATTTTAGGTGTTCTTCATTATATAAGTTGACTAGCTGTACCCGCTGGCTTTGCCCCGTTTAACTTCATATGTGAGCTCGTTCGCATGGCTCAATCACGTCCTGGTTGAAGTTCGTTCGCTGCGCTCACACGTCCTGGCTGAAGTTCGTTCACTACGCTCACTCACCTTTACGGTTGGAGCTCGTTCACTGCGCTCACTTGCCTTCAAGTTAGCTCGTTCGCTACGCTACCTCGCCTCCGGGTTGAAGTTCGTTCGCTACGCTCAATCACCTTTTGGTTTCAAAATAGCTTTTGTTAAATATTAAAAAAATAATAGTGCTGCACTCTGTTGGTAATCCTTGTAACTTCAATGCTATTGAAAATCATAGAACAGAACGGGGTAGCGGATTTCTACCCCCGGATATTTACCCCCATGAAAAAACGCCTACGTCATTTTGACGTCACGAGGGGCGGGGCTTATACACGTTCGAGAAACAGCCCGCGACTGGAAATCTACCCCCGGAAATCTACCCCCGGACATCTACCCCCGGACATCTACCCCCAGACATCTACCCCCGGACATCTACCCCCAGACATCTACCCCCGGACATCTACCCCCGGAAATCTACCCCCAGTGGTCAGCTCTGCCACGTATCGGCCAATATTCATTGTGTTGTATAATTGATTTTATAAATTGCTTTACCTTCTTATATCCAGTAGTAAACATGCGATATGTCGATGTCTGTTTTAACATTATCCATATTTATAATTCAATAAGTTGTAACAGTCCTTTTCAACCCGACCTACTTCACTGATTTTTACGATTGAGGTGTCTTTTAAAAGCTTAAGATCTAGCGCAGCACAAAATGGTAATTAAAAGGATATTTCGATTATAGCTTAAAAAGGTTGACCCCTAAGCCTTTGATTTATTCCTAGAAGGTGCTTCCAATGGTTGACCAACTTTTACTCTATACAGTAACAGTTTAAAAGTGAAATGTGAGGAGTACTCATCAGATCAATTTTTAAGTCAGGTTGTGAAAACATGAATGATCGTCTGCAACTGTAAACAGGAGATGAAAAAGTTATGAAAATAATATAATATTGCGCACTTTTCACATAGTCAAGTGTTACATCGTACTGAACCATTGTTTTTACACACATTTCTTAAAGGATAAAGTGAATAAACTGTGGTGAACTTCCGGTTTATTCAATGTAGGCCTAGTAGGAATAATTGTTTAGTAAACCAAAACTCAGTTGTAAACTGTTAAATTGAGAAAGAGGATCAATAAAAGTCAGGTGTATAATGGTAAATTTTTCATATCACCTAGTAAAAAAATTAGTTTCTAGGATTTAAATGCATACTAAGAAAGGATTTAAAGTATTTTCTCTTAAATACCTAAAATAAGAAAATTCAGTTGTAAACTGTTAAATTGAGAAAGAGGATCAATAAAAAGTCAGGTGTATAATCGTAAATTTTTCATATCACCTAGTAGTTTCTAAGATTTTAGATGCGTACTAAGAAAGGATTTTAAAGTATTTATTTTCTCTTAAAGACCTAAAATAAGACAATCATTCAAATTCAAAATAATGGCCACATTCAATTTTTAAGCATAGCCTAACATCTTTTAATATATATATACGCCTAAATACCCCCATTGCAGCACATTCACATATTCAGAGCATGTATAAAGTCTTATTGGAAAATCCTGCCTTAAAACAAAACTTGTCAACTTATGTCCACAAATAAGTTTTCAAAAGATTCATTCATAAGAATACCATATAGGAAGTGAATAAGCAGGTTTCCTGCCAGTAAAATGTTAAAATGAGGCATTTTAAGGTAGTATACAGAACAGAATTAGGTTAAACCCGTCGATACTGACGGTTACTTTCAAGGCTTATGCTAATTCATATAACTGCGATAAATAGATTGAAGTAATACAAATTTTGAGCATTTAGCTCTTTAGCTTTTTTGATGAGTAATAAGTGTAAAAGCAATAATGACTATTGCGTTAGTTACAAAATATGGTTGATCATTCAATGAATAAAATATTTCCCATACCGTACGTCATAAGAGTTATTATTACAATGTTAACCGGTTTCTCTTCTTTTGGAAGAACCTTTAAATAGTATTAAAATCGTATTGGTCAATCTTTTGTGATAAACACTTCCGATCCGCGCTCGTGCATGCGCCGTTAGCTGTTACTGTATGTGAAAGTTTGTCAACCATTTAAATCACTGTCTGGAAATGAATCAAATGCTTAAGGGTCACACTTTTGAAGCCCTTTATCAACATATGGTTTTAAATACCATTTTGCGTTGAGCTGGATCTTAAGATTTAAAATTAGACCTTAATCATAAATATCAGTGAAGTAGTTCGGGTGAAAAAGGGCTGTTACAACTTATTTTATTAGGAAGATAGATAATGTTAAACAAGGCAATGACATATCACATGCTTAATACTAGATATTAGAGGGTAATGATTAACCGAAGTGACGTTGATTTACATAAAATAATTAATAAAATCAATTACAACAATGAATATTGGCCGATACGTGGCAGAGCTGACCACTGGGGGTAGATTTCCGGGGGTAGATGTCCGGGGGTAGATGTCTGGGGGTAGATGTCCGGGGGTAGATGTCCGGGGGTAGATTTCCAGTCGCGGGCTGTTTCTCGAACGTGTATAAGCCCCGCCCCTCGTGACGTCAAAATGACGTAGGCGTTTTTTCATGGGGGTAAATATCCGGGGGTAGAAATCCGGCGACCCAACAGAACCAACTTGTTTAATTGAAACAGCTGTTAAGATTCATTAATTCCATTTAAATATGAGTACTCATAAGGTTAACATGGGAAACTCCAGAGCCACTGGTGTGGAGCCCGAGAGTCCGATTAGAATAAAAACCACTTAGTTTTCCTATTTAATGCCTAAAGAATCAGTGTACCAAATTTCAGCGTCCTAGGGAAGTGGGAAGTGGGAGAATTAGTGATGAGTGAGTGAGTCAGTCAGTCAGTCAGTCAGTCAGTGAGGGCTTTGCCTTTTATATATATAGATAACGATGGTATTTTTTTTTTAAATCTCTATTTCTTCTACTTGGTGGCGTTCTATTTATGACTTTCCTATTTATCCATGGTTAACAAATCGGTTCTTTCAATTATTGCTCAAGAAATACAGTAGGCCTACTATGTTAATTCATTTTTCTTATTTGGTCAAATAAATAAAATTTTCCAGGCTTTCTCGATTTTTTACATTGTAATATGTATGAATGTAAATTGAAATAGTAAATAACAAAATCAGTAAATGTACTCAATGCGTTTCATTGAATTGAAAAATAAATAACAGCAATTAAATTAATACAGCTGATCAAAATGTAAACAATTATGTTCTTCATAAATATAACATGGTATACCCTTTTTAAGGGGAGTCCGAGGTCCTATCTTTAGTAATGTTAACTAAATGTCACTTTTCTCAGGAGTTAGAATAGGTAGGATAGTGAAACTTGGCATAATTTTATATTAACTAATTAACTAGACACAGACACATGATTTTTCATTTAAAATTTAAAATAACTATTTTATGGGTTTTTATAGATTTAACAAAAATTTGTTTCAAAAATAAAATTTATAAATTTTTTTTACATGCTTCTACTAAACATATGATGAATCCTTATGTCTGTGTTTAGAATAAGTCACTAAGACTACATGGTAAAAATTTCACAGCTGTATGTATTACCAGTCCTGAAAAAAATGACATTAAAGTTTAAAAAAGTAAAGTTGCGCAAATCGGCAAGAAAAGCCTCTAAGGGTCAACCAAGGGTCTACTAGTTTTACCTTTAAAACGTCACTGCAATGTTATGGAAAATATATTTTTTTATACATTTCTAGGTTAGTAATCAAAAATGTAAGTATACCATTTTTAAGAAGAAATTCTGTGCTATAAAAAGAACATAAAAAGTAAAAATTGAAAAAAATAAAAAAATTTTGACTTGGACTCCCCTTAAGATACCAATTAGATATAAATATAGAAGATTTTGGGGCTGATTATCTCACAATTTAATTTGTTCTCTGGATCACGGGTTTCAATTAAATCAATGCCATCACATGTTAAATCAATATACGTATTTATTAAATAAAATAAAATTTACTCTTCAAATAATACAGTACTAGTGTACCTGTTGCTCGAATTCGAGCAATTGCGAAGCATTACAGGCGTTATTTTAAAACGAATAACAGTCATAATTTCCGATGACTTTATAAGAGTCGACTCAAAGATTATGGAAATACTCAAGATGTACACAGCAGTTAGATGTAATCAAAATTTTTTGTAAATATCTAATCTTTTTTCAAAAGCTGACCTTGTTTTTTAGTGTTGTCTACAGATTTTCCCCACTCATAGCCGCATTAGGTTGTCCATAATAACGATTATAAATGAAAAAAAAACAAACATTATTTCCATTTATTCTACTGTACTTGGTTGTGTTCTATGACTTTCCTGTTTCCATTGTTTGCAAATCGGCTCTTTCAATTACTGCTCAAGAAATGTAGCAAAGTGTTAATTCAGTTTTATTTTTAATATATCAAATTGTCCAGTATTTCTCACTTTTTCCATTGTAATTTTAAAAATTACACCAACCAAGTATCGTCTACTACAGATGCAATACGCCAAAGAATATCGTCTACGTGTAATCTCCAAGAAGTGGTAAAAAAAGGCAGAAACCAAATCATACAATAGATATAAGTTAACTCCATAAGACATAATTTTAAGAGTTACTGTGATATTAGGATTTTCCACTGATTTGGTAATAGAACATTATATTGCAAAACATGGCACGATTCAGAAGAAAATTGATCTTAAAATCAGAAAAAACCATTGCAAATACTTAATTTTGACAAATTTAGTAAATCACAATTTAAATATTAACAGCTGTTTCATTCAAAAGTAGTGTAAATGTATGCATATGGTCGTAATGTAAACACATCTGAAGAGGGAACTTTAAAGGCCTCTGGGGCAGAGCCCGAAGGGAATTTACCTTGTTTCTCTTTTGATGGCTCATCTACAGACTAAGACCTCTCTTTAGAGACCCCTACCACGTTTCTACGCCCAGCCTTTCTCTGTAATTAGCTGTGACAAAACCCCGTTTTTCCTCCATAAGAATAACATGGGATAAGAATTTAAAGGCCCAAAGGAATTTACCACGTTTCTCTTTTGATGGCTCATCTACAGACCAAGACCTTTCTTTAGAGATCCCTACCGAGTTTCTACACCCAGCAGTTCTCTCAAATTAGCTGTCACAAAGAAAAACAGTTTCAAATTAATATATAGATTCTCAAATTAGCTTTAACCTCGTATCATATGCTTTAATTAATTAAATTACTCATCCATTAAATTATAGTAATGTCTACTACCTTACAATGACGTATATTTGGCCAATCTCCCTTATTCCACTCGAACTCGTCTGTGAAAAATAACCCCACAGAGCATTAACAAATTATAATAATAAGTTAACAAATAAAATTTGCTGATATCTAAAACCATTTGAAACATGAATAATTGATTTGCTAAAAGAAAAGATTTGCAAAAGTGACTAACATGATTTAGAATAAAATACAATTCAAGACAATTTACATCTGGTTTAAGAATAGTTTTACAAATGAACCTTTTGGCTTAGAAATTTTACATCAGATAATAAATTAATTAAATAAAGAAACTTACATTTTCTACGAGTAGTGTTCGTTTCGGAAGATGCCAATACAGTAACCGTTTATTCAAATCAACCTAGGTTAAGTCGGCGTTGTCAATGCCTTTTGAATCTACTAGTCTTAACCTATAATATATAGTACAAAATGACTATCGATTTCATACATAGTTTATACAGGGTGTTTATAAAAAAACTTTACAACTTTAACATTCTCCCATTCATGATCCATGGGACATAAACGTTTCCTATTGACACCACATGAAAGGGCTGCTCAAAAAGTTTTAATCAGCTGGCAGTTCAATCAGCTGATGGCCTTACATTGTTGTTTGGTAAACAAAAACAAATAATTGACAAGTCTCATTAGCATCGCAATGGAAGCACGAATCAAAGCGCAGTGTGTGGAGTGGTTCATTGAAACGAAATCTGATGTTGTTGTTCAACGGAGATTTCGGACAAGATATAATAGGAATCCTCCTTCAAGACCCACAAGATCAGGAGAGCGTTTGATGAAATAGATCATTCAATTTTGCGTCGTGTTTGGTCAGAACTGGAATGTCGACTTGATTTTTTGCGAGCAAACAACGGGAAACACATTGAAGTTAGGTAAACTTCTTATCATGTAAATAAAACTTGAGAAAATTTCCTAAATTTTAATTTTTGTTTCATAGCTGTAAGTGAAAAAATAAAGGTTTTATGATTGTTTAAAGTTGTAAAGTTTTTTTATAAACACCCTGTATTTCTGTGAAGATTTTTTTTAAACCTAATATTCGGTATAAATTCTCTCCCACTTGACAAAAAAAATTCTGAACTTCTAAATATAGTAAAAGAAAATTTCTTTAACTCGATACTGAACATACAAAATTTAAAAACTTTTAAAATGTAAAAACATATACGATTTCATCTTCTCCTAAAAAGTTTACATTTCCTTAAAGAGCTTAAAATTATTTAAAACATGATGAGTCATTATTCAAGGCTGACCGTTCAAATTCCATAACTCCCAGTTTATCATGAGCGAGCATTTCATGTTTGTAACTAACCAGATTCCTTATCAAAAACGGGTTTTCCAAATAGCTTTTAACCATCCTTCGGAATTATCTTTGTTAGTTGTGTCGTGTCCATAAATCAGGTAGTAGTTTGTGCGTGTAATGTAGGTAATGCAAGTAGTGCGCGTGTGTATGTGTGTCTATTGTCACAGTGTTCAGTGTAGTGAAAGTGTGAAAAAAAGCGAAAAGTGCAGTGATTGTGTCGTCGTAGGTGTATCCTTTTCAAACAATTACTCAATTCATTCGTGCTCAAACATACAACATTTGCTAATCACATTTATACTCCGATTCATATATCTTACATTCTAACAAGCGCATTTCATCCATACTATGTCCAACTAGATATTTCCGAAGTCACATACCATTCATAAAATACCAAAATAATAACAAAATCTAGGCCTAAAATAATTCTAGCTATTTACAAATATGAAAAGCTCTTTCCCTACACATACATTTCTTTTCATTCCAAGTCTAAAATACAGTTTACAAATTCATTTTCTTTACCAACATAATATGGTTCCGTTTTCAATAATATAATTTTTTTAAAGAAATTATATCATAAATAATTAGCACTTTATTTTGTTGAATTACAATCAAATATGGCGTAAATAAACATTTCATAGAATGCCATGTTTGTTTACCTTTAAGCTAATCATCGCCTAACTTTAAATCGACAATATGAATTTTTCTTACATCAGATAGATCACTAACATTTTGCACCAGAACTGTTACATCAGTTATAAAGTATAAAATGCGATAAGGTCCGATGTATCTGAAAGCTAACTTCTTCGAGAATTTATTCAACTTGTTGCTCAAATAATGAGTCTTTATATACACAGTTGAATTTTTCTTGAAGGGGTGTTTGTTTCTTGGATCACAATATTTAAGTCGATTTCTATTCTTCATGTTACTCCTCTTGATATTATTTATGGCTTTCTTCAAGTTTTCTCTCTTCTCATCTTCACTAAGCTTGCTTGAAGTTAGATCTTGAATATCCCACAAGTTAGACAATGTATTGTTGCAGTCGTGGTAAAACATCATCTTGAATGCTGATTGTCCGGTTGACGAGTTTTGTGCAGTGTTGAGGCTTGTTTGAATTAATCCCAAGTTTTGGTCCCAATTTGTTTGATCGTGGTGATAAAAACAGCGCAAAAGACTATTAACTTCTCTGATATAACGTTCACAACGATTTCCATTTGCTCTGTATGCTGCTATTCGCCTGTGTTGGATGTAGTTCTTAAATAAATATGATTTAAATTCTTTTGAAACAAAGTAGCTGGCGTTGTCTGAGACTAAGATTCTTGGTATGGAGAAATCTGTGAATATTTGCTGTAATTTATTGATAATTAATTTAGAGTTGCATTCCCTCATTGCATGTAGCCATACATATCGACTGAAGCCATCCACCACAACTAACATAAATTTATTTTGATTCTTGGATCTTGGGAGTGGTCCTAATATATCAATAAATACAGTATTCATTGTTTGTTCCACAGGGATTGAAATTAATTTGCCTTCATACTTAATTTGACTGCTTTTTGACATCATACATATTTTACATTTCTTCACTTTTTCCCGTACGATGTTATTTAAGTCTGGGTGGTAAAAATATTCATTGATCTTGCTTTGTGAGCGTGCGATGCCTAGATGTCCACCTAATAATGAATTATGATAAAATGTAAATATCATGTTTATCAATCTCTCGGGTAGATAAATCCTAGCTTTGTTAGATGCCGCTTTATACATCAAAACATCATTTTTCATAAAATAACACTCTTGATTTGTTTTGTTATTTATACTCTGAATAATTTCACAACATTTTGCATCATTTTGTTGATGATACTTTAAGTCATTAAATGCTAACGGTATTTCACTTATCAAATTGTTAAAATATAAGTTTTCTTTCATCAACCTTTGTTTCATCTTATAACTACTATTTACAGATTCATTTCTTTCAATATGTTTATTTACATTGTTATTTAGTTCTCTTGTGATATTTACAATTTCCTTAGTTTGCGATGTAGATTGAATTTTATTGTCCTCAATCGTTGTATCATCAGTTGATTCTTCATATAGCCTAGACAATGTGTCGGCTAAAATGTTGTCCACACCTTTCCTGTGCTCTACAGTAAATGGCAAGTTTAACAATCGTTCTACCCATCTAGATAGTCTACCAAGTTTCCTTTGGGTGTTCAATACATAGCTTAAGGCTTGATTATCAGTGATAAGTGTGAATGGTCGAACTTCCAAAAATTCGTGCCATTTTTCTACGCATAAAATCACACTATAAGCCTCTTTCTCGTAGACGCTGTATTTAAGTTCATTGCCGTTAAACTTTTTGGAGTAATAGGCTACTGGTAATAAGTCGTTTTCTTTGTTTGCTTGCAGTAATACTCCACCAGCTGCGCGGTTAGATGCATCAGTTTTTGAAGGACAAACGGCTTATTAAAATCAGCCAATTGTAATATAGGAGGGTGTGAAATATTCTTCTTAAGTTCTTCGAAGGCGTTCTGGCAATCCGCAGTCCAAATAAATCTAGCTCCTTTCTTTTTCAAAGCGTGGAGTGGTACACAAATGTCCGCAAATCGTGGTATATATTTTGCCCAGTAGGAACACATTCCCGTGAATTGGCGCACTTTAACATTTTTAGGCACAGGGAAGTTCTTAACAGCAACTGTACGTTCGGGATCAATCGTTACTGTATTGTTCTTAATAATGTGACCTAAGAAACTGATTTCTTGACAAAAGAATCTTGCTTTATCTACATTCACAGTTAACTTGTGTTTAGCTAATCTGCCTATAACATCCTTGACGTCCTTCAAGTGATTTTCTTTATCTTTGCTGTAGATAATAATATCATCGCAGAAATTAATGACGTATTTAAATTTGATGTCATTGAAAACTTTGTCTAAGTAACTTGATAACACAGAACTCCCAACTTGTAAACCAAAACAAACTCTTTTCATTCGGTATTTGCCGAAGATTGTACTGAATGAAGTTATATCCCGTGAGTTCTTTGCTAACGGACATTGTAAAAAGGCTTTGTTAAGGTCGATGACTGTGACATAATTTGCACCTCTTAAATGCTGGTACATGTTCTGTAAATCTCCAATTGGGTAATTCATTTTAACTAATTTTTTGTTTAACTCCGAATAGTTAACTACTAGCCTATCTTTAACTGTTAAAAATGCCGGACTACTCCATTCACTTGTGGAAGGTTCTATTATGTCTTGTTTTAACCATTCATCTACAATTTTCTTCATTTTATTTAAAGTAGGGGGACTTAGGAAGTATGGTCGAATGCAAATAGGTTTGTCGTCTGTTAACTTGAGTTCAACTTCAAGGTCCAAAGCTTCACCAATGCTGTCTGTAAAAACATTAGGATAGGCTGTTATTAATTCTTCTACTTCTTTCTTCATTTCCGAACTTCCGATCTTGATATTGTTAATACTTAGGTCGTCCAAGTCCATATTTAATTTAATCTTCATTTCAGGGTCAAATTTAAAATAACAATTTTGTTCTTCTAAGTCTATCATCAAACCTTTGTTTCTCATAAAGGGAGCGCCTAATATCATTTGGAAATGATTTTGTTTTATAACTAAGAATTCTTCCGTCCAAGATTTGTCATCTATTTTTATTCTTAGTTTGCATGCCATAATTATATGCATTGGATTATCATTTGCTGCAAGTATAACACCAGACCATTTATGACGCCTCAAAATTTGTTTTGACTTGCTTAACTTGTCATATAATTCTTTACTAATAAAATTTTTACTTGCTCCTTTATCTAGTAAAGAGTTAACCGTTATGTCTTTATTTAAGGATATATTTATGCATGGTAAAGATTCAATTACTTTTCCCTTTACTTTGGTTAGGTTAGGTTGTTTTAGTTTATTCCAGGATTTTACTATATGTCTTAAATGTGTCTTAAATTGTTTCTCATTTCTGTCATTGCAATTATTGTTTTGTGAGTTGCATATGGGAGTATAAGAGGCAGGGTGTGTTGTACAATAACTTATAACTCCCGGCGTTACTTGTTTTTTGGAGCTCTAAAACAATGTCTAGCAATGTGTCCTTTACGATTGCATTGATAACATATCTTGACTTGGCCTTTATCTTCATCCCATTTTTAATGAAACACACCAATTCACTTTCATTTAGATTACTTCTTAATACTTTGCTATTTATTTTTATCTCGTTGATGTAGATAGATAACGGTTCTTGAGGTTGCTGTGGTCTGAAGATAAGATCTTGTTTGAGTTTTTCCCTGAGTGTAATAGGTATGAATGTGTTTAAAATGTCCAAATGCAGGTTTTCAAGGGACTGTCCATTGTTTCTGAACTCTAAAATTTTGCTGGTTAAGGGAGGTTTAGTGTAGATTGGTAGTATCTCATATAACTCTTGTGAAGTTAGGCTAGTCTCCATTTGGATAGCTACTAGGTTCCTCAAAAATTGCAATAATGGATTAATCTCCAAGCCGTTACATATAGTAAATTTTTCCAAATAGGTTTGTAAAGGATTACTGAGTTTGTTGAAGATTTGTGAACCAGGCTGACTTGAATGGCTTAGATTTGTAGCTACCTGTGGATGATTTAGGTTAGTCGCAGGTAAAATAAAGGAGGGTTGTGTGATAGGAAGTTCCTCATTTATATTCATTTGTTCAGTTGATGATGTACCTTCTTTATTTATATGCACGTGTTTACCTATTTCTGAATCCATTTCTTCCTCTTCTATCATAGAATCATTCAATTTTTGTTCAAATGCAGCTAATGTTTCCTCTTGAACTCCTGTCTTGAGTTTTTCAAATTTAGTTTTATTTTGTTGTAATTTTTCCGCAATGCTTTTCAGTTTTTCAAAGTAGGATTCACCTAGCTTACAATTACTTAGATTGCTTATTCTCAGCGTTAAGTGGGCGATTTTTGCTTTTATTTTGGCAATTTGTAAGTTTGACGTGCTTTCCGTACATTGCTCAAGAAGCAAAGGTAGAAATTTTACTTTCAATATTCACAAATTCATCGCTTAGTGATAATTTCCCTTGTAGATAGTTTACACTTGTAGGTATCTCCTGAGCGGATCTTAGCTGTTTTCTCAAAGCTTCTACATTATTGTGAACAATAGTCTGACCTCTACAAATTAGTTCATAGGTCAGTTCTTCCTTGGCTAAATAATTTAGATTAAAAATAGCCATGACAATAAATCTTAATATAGTTATTTACAACTATTCTACTTGATGGTAATGTTCATATAGATTTATCATCCAAGATTACCCATACCAGTGATCCATTTGTGAGATTAATAGGGTTGGTAGCCTATTTATTTTTGACAGCAGAGTGGCGCATAATATTTATACCCTTTTTAAGATACCAATTAGATATAAATGTAGAAGATTTTGGGGCTGATTATCTCACAATTTAATTTGTTCTCTGGATCACGGGTTTCAATTAAATCAATGCCATCACATGTTAAATCAATATACGTATTTATTAAATAAAATAAAATTTACTCCTCAAATAATACAGTATTCTCAAATTAGCTTTAACCTCGTATCATATGCTTTAATTAACTAAATTACTCATCCATTAAATTATAGTAATTTCTACTACCTTACAATGACGTATATTTGGCCAATCTCCCTTATTCCACTCGAACTCGTCTGTGAAAAATAACCCCACAGAGCATTAACAAATTATAATAATAAGTTAACAAATAAAATTTGCTGATATCTAAAACCATTTGAAACATGAATAATTGATTTGCTAAAAGAAAAGATTTGCAAAAGTGACTAACATGATTTCGAATAAAATACAATTCAAGACAATTTACATCTGGTTTAAGAATAGTTTTACAAATGAACCTTTTGGCTTAGAAATTTTACATCAGACAATAAATTAATTAAATAAAGAAACTTACATTTTCTACGAGTAGTGTTCGTTTCGGAAGATGCCAATACAGTAACCGTTTATTCAAATCAACCTAGGTTAAGTCGGCGTTGTCAATGCCTTTTGAATCTACTAGTCTTAACCTATAATATATAGTACAAAATGACTATCGATTTCATACATAGTTTATATTTCTGTGAAGATTTTTTTTAAACCTAATATTCGGTATAATGGGAACGTCAAAGCCATTGGGGTAGAGCCCAAGGGACTTTTTCAAAAATGTTTGGCCAGTTTGCAAATATATGCGACACGCTCTTTCCAATGAGACAACAATGGATAAAATCGGTTAACAAATGGCGGAGGAGTTCAACCAACAAACTTTGTGTTCACGTAGATTTGATTATTTTTTATTTATTTTTATTGTTATGTAGATTTTAGTTCAACCAGCTGTTTCAAATATTAGTGTAAATTTCGAAGTATTCATCTGCCCAAATAGAAACAAATATTTTATACCTAAGAAATAACATGGGAACTATGAAGCCCACTGGGTCTCTGATGGAATTTCAAACATTTTTCGTTTGATGGAAAATCTACATGCCACAACCTATCCAATGATTTCCATCATTAAGGGCAACGACAATAAATAAATAAATTAACTGCGCCTTTAATAAATAAATAAAGCACTCCACGACTTTAACACCCAGGTTGAGCTGATGTGTAACAACTTCGGTGTTACATTCGTGGAGGCTAACTCGTGTGTTGGCAGAGGGGATCTACCCTGCTTTCTCCTGTACTGGGCCATGACGCGGTGGCTGTAACCACAGCCACCTCTAATACAAGGCCGCAGCGAGCAAAAAGTGGCAACGTTGCATCCGTGTCTTGGTCCGCGGTCGTCTTACCATTACAGTGAATGGAGGAGTCGCGTACCGACGTACATAATCGCGTTTCTACTACCCTTAATCATTAGTAATGACATTGAACTTGTTACTACATACAGCATGCCAGATATATGTGATGTGCCTGGATGCAAGAATAGTTACGAAAGCTCAATTAAAAACGAATAATACATACAGTGTTCTAAGATTCTAAGTGATCCGCTGTGTAAGCAACAATGGCTTCCTGCCATTCTTCGGTCAAATTAAACATCTTAAACAATTCTCGTTTTTGTGTGAAACATTTTCACGAATATGAAAAAAATGTAAGAATAAGACAATGATTTGTGTAAATATAGACGCGAGAAGCGAGTTTTAAGTATGAGAATGTCGTACTCTTTCCTTATCTATTTGTCTATCTTATTGATAAAAGCTGTTTTTAAGTGATTAAAATAACTTAAATAACTAGCACTTCAAAGAAATAAACTGGTGTTTCTGTTAAGTAGGCCTACTAGTAAAAAAATATTTACTACACCATCTCATAATAAAAGCATCATCGTCAAGACTCCAGTCTGAATGTTGATGTGATAAAACAATTCTATTAATACTATGGAAAGCCATATGGAGGCCTAGCTTCTGAAATCGTTTTAAAATATGGCAAACGTTTTGCATAGTAATTATTCAATGAAAATAAATTATTTAGTCAGTATGCCTTCAAAATTGAAACTTCAAATTTTGTTGTCGCCAACTAATGGTTTCCTCAGATAGACTAAAACATAATATTCCTATTGAAAATTGAAAATAAATTTTATTTGAACAAATTGTTAGATGTTAGTCTCTAAAAATCCCAAAGTCTCTACAAATATTGAAGTGGCAATAAGTTAGTCCTACTGTATATTGCCATTCTTGGTTGGTATAGTAGCTATATTTTGTAAAATTTAAGCCCAGTCTGTCTAGTAGTTTTTACTATATTGAACAACACACATTTATACAGAGACACCATGAGATTGTTATATAATAGTATAGATTATCAAATTAACAAAGGAATATGTAAAGTCCATCTATTTCCACATTCATCATACTTACAATACGATAAATGCAACCAAAAACATTATGTTTGTATTTTTAGTTTTAGACATATTGTGGTAAGTAGCAATTTTTCACTAAATAAAAAACCTAGATTCTGATTTGTCTATTTTACCATACCCCAAAAACCACTAAAATATGTAATTTAAATACTTTCATTCATTGATACAGAGCAGCAATACTCTCATTGTGGTTAATAGCCTAGCGTCTGTTCTTGACCCAGGCGGCGGGTGAGTGCGGCGTTGCCAGTTCGAACGTCGCGGCCTTGTATTAAAGGTGGCTGTGCTGCAACTGACTGTGACCATGGCGGCAGTCAGAGTGTTGTCACTGTGTCGGAAAACTAGTCGGAGAGGGAGGTGTGGGCAATGTCAGAATTGGTCACCTAAACATACGCTCTTTGAACACCGGATTCACTGAAATGTGTGAACTTGTCCTGGATTCAAATTTTGACATTTTTGGTGTGACCGAGACCTGGCTTCACCCTGACACTCCCTCAGACAACTTCAATATACCAGGATACAGTTTGTTGCGCTCTGATCGTCACCACATTTCTGGCTTATTTGAGGAGGAGGAAGCCGGTAGGGGCATTGCTTTATACATCAGGGAAAGAATAAAACAAGCTAATAAACATCCCCCAAAGAATTACCATGTCACTTCAAAAACTTCAAATAGAAATTGATGATATTTTTACACATGATTTTGAATTTAAAGAGAAAAAAGAATTGGTTTGAATTTGAGATCAAAATTACAGTTGAAAGAATTTGAACTTTGGTCTAAATTACCATGTAAAGGTAGAGGAATAGAATTATTCAAAGAAGTGCCTAGTAGCAACACATGGATATATTTAAAAAATGGCCTTACTACAGGAGAATGGATCACTTCATTAAAAATGATATCTGGTGTTGTACCAGTACGCAGCGTACCAGGGCGAAGCCAGGATGGAACCCTTTGCAGACATTGCAAGGAGCCTGAAACCCTTCCGCATGTCCTTGGCTCTTGTCCCTTTGGTGCCTTACTGCGTAATGCAAGACACCATGCTGTAAGAGCAATGATCGCAGAAGAACTACGAAAAAAAGGCTGGCAAGTAGTAGAAGAAATACATTGCACTGAAGATGGTGGATCGAACAGAAGATTGGACATTTTAATTTATGATACAAAATCTAAAAGTGGAATTGTAATTGATCCAACAATAAGGTTCGAAACATCAACAAATCAACCCCTAGAAGTAGATGAAGAAAAGAGGAAAATTTATAGTAAATGTGAAACTTATTTAAGAAACAAATATAATCTAAATTCTATATCAGTAATTGGCATAATGATTGGTGCAAGAGGGACTATTACAAAATTTTTTGACGAATTAAAAAAAAAAATATAATCTTCCATCAAGATTAAAAAATGAAATAGTCATAAAAGTGTTAAAAGAATCATGTAAAATCATTCAAAATCATTTATATGGACAACGTTATTAATCTATGTTACATGTTATTTATATCGTAAATTTAAGTTTTTTTTTACTGTGTCTAATAGGCAAAGTTTATTAATAAACTCAGTTTTCAAAATAAATAATATATGACTAACATATTTTTCCAGCCAACCTTCCACCTGGTATAGAAACACTTTCTGTTGTCATAAGACTAAAAAGCCAGAGACTGGGTCTGTATGTAGTATACAGGCCTCCCCTGGGATAATAAATGATGTATAATCCATGCAAGTGTTCATTCAATCTTAGTCCTGAAAACCCTGAAAAGGTCTGATAGCTGTACAAAGGTAAAAACCTGAGAAAGTACGTTACACCGGATAAGAGGGAGTCTATTGTATTTGCGATTTCTCTCTTAACTTACTTGTTTAGGAGCTACAGGATGGATGTGCAAGCCATTTTTCTTAGGTGTAACACGCTGTAACTCCTAAACGAGTAGCTTTAGAGAAAACATTTCAATAATAAAAACATTTTTAAATTGAATTGAAATTCTAAATAACAATCATAAAATAAAGGGTGTTACATTAGAAATATTTAAGTTGTTTTATAATACTAGCATTTACCCGGCGTGTGTTTCTGCGCTAACAACTATTATTTTAAATGGTAATTTGTTCTTTACAATCTATATCTTTATATATGTACTAGCTGTAACCCGCGGGCTTTGCCCCGTTTAACTTCTTAATTTTCAAGATGATCTCGTTCGCATGGCTCAATCACGTTCTGGTTGAAGTTTGTTCGCTACGCTCACTCACCTTTAGGTTGGAGCTCGTTCGCTACGCTCACTCACCTTTAGGTCGGAGCTCGTTCGCTGCGCTCACTTGCCTTCAGGTTAGCTAGTTCGCTACGCTAACTCGCCTCCAGGTTGAAGTTTGTTCGCTATGCTCACTCACCTTTTGGTTGCAAATTAGCTGTTGTCATAAATGTAAAAGAAATAATAGTGCTGCACCCTGTTGGTAATCCTTGTAACTTTAATGCTATTGAACATCATAGAACAGAACCAATTTGTTTAATTGAAACAGCTGTTAAGATTAATTAATTCCATTTCTCATAAGGTTAACATGGGAAACTCCAGAGCCACTGGGGTGGAGCCGATTGGACGGATCCCATGAAATTCTACACGTATGTACCAAGTTTCGTGGCAATCGGTTCAGCGGTGTCTGAGTTTATCACTGCCAAACATATATATATATATACAAACATCCTCTTTTATACTTATAGATTAGGTCTATAAATTATTATTATTAATTATTACATCTTTATAAATATATAGGTTTTTACTCTTTATGTTTACATATTTAATACAGTAGGGGAGAATTTAAACGTTGTTGAGTGCTCAGGTGTGCTTTGATTGGAATTTAATATATTTGGACTCATCTAAAAGTAAAATTGTTTTCTGTACTGCATTCTGTGGAAACATTGTGGCACAATTCCAAATAATGACTAATACAGAATGTTGTGATTATTCAAACCACTTACACTAATTGTTGTTGATCAGAAACAAATCTAGGGTTAAGTTTGGTCAATGGGATGCCTTTAGTTTACACTAATTTTGTTAAACCTTTACAAAAGGAGTATAAACTTAAAAATAATAACTGGGTCAGGGTACTTTAGTGGTTTTGACGAAGAACTAAGCTTATCTCAACACAGCTTTATTTGACCTTTTCATATTGACGAAGACAATTTCCAAAATTTCAATCAGGGAAGCCTTTTTATCACCATTAACCACAACACCAAAGCTACCAGTGTTGCTACCTGTGTAAACCAGTGTTTATTAACAAAAAAATATAGCCTATGTTTGCTGCATTTAGCAGGGGTAAACCTCTGGAGTGATTCAAATTATTTATTGAAAATAACGTCAACAGAAACAAACAAAGACAATCAAAAAACTTTTTTACATAAACGATATGGTGTACAGGGATATCTATTCTGACACATAGATAATATAATTCTTACAATAGTTTGTTTTACATTTGAGCGCTTTAGGGACTTGAGTCCCAAGCCACTAGTTATATTTATTTGTAAACATTGTAGTTCCAATAACACTTCCACTTCAGGTGAGACATTCCATAGAAAAGTAGTGGGCTATTTATAAAACAATATTTAATTATTTAATTCTTGGATACACTTTTTATTTTTTATTCCAAAACGTTCCTTAGTTTCTTATTAGGCCTCTTATTTAAGGAAAAAATATCATGCTTTCTAAATGGGTTTGAAAAAAATTTAATTGTATAAAATGTACAAATTGGTTTAGTTCTATAAGTAGGGTAGCCTAAATGATCTGTTCAACCATTTTTATTTTAAACTAGATTTGACCAATTAAAAAAATGTGAACAGGTTAAATATTTATTAATAGATGAGTTTGTTTTCATAAATGTATAGCTCTTGGTCTTATTATCTTTAATATAATCTAAAATTGGCTCAATATTTTTTTTTAAAGTAGGCCTATAAATACTAGAAAACTGTAGTATTCATTTGATATCCCCGAACTTGTGGTTTTTAGAGAAGTGTTCCATCTAGTAAGCTGCCTCAGTCAAAAGATGAATTAGTGTCCCTCTTCAAGA
Source organism: Macrosteles quadrilineatus (assembly GCF_028750875.1). Classification (NCBI taxonomy): domain Eukaryota; kingdom Metazoa; phylum Arthropoda; class Insecta; order Hemiptera; family Cicadellidae; genus Macrosteles; species Macrosteles quadrilineatus. Next base: position 66,028,808 of record NW_026542597.1, read on the forward strand.
CCGTTGCATTTCCCCTCCCACAAAGAGAGTTTCGAGAGAATTATAGAGGCTTAATGCAATCAAGGAAGAAAGCTGAACGCAAAAGAATTTGTTTAGCTTCAGTTAGCGAACAGTGAGTATTAGATGTAGGCCTAGTGGAAAGTTACCAGGTTCTAAATCTTATTTAAGTTACATTCTATTTTGCATTTTCAATGGCAAATCACAGGAAAATCCCAAACTTTGGATAGCTAAGAAGATTTTCTCTAAATGTTATGTTGTGGATATTCAAATGTTCTTCTTTGTTTGAAGTGAATTTTTGATGAGATTATTTGAAGTATTGTTATGGACATTTTCCATTAATATTTTTTACTCATATCGATGAAAAATGTCCTATAAAAAAGATAAGATGTGCACTTTCCAAGCTTCCAGGTTGATATCTTAAATAACTTTACTAATAAGTGGATTGTTGACTTTGTAATAAAGAATGACAGTAGACAGTTTCTGTGATGGTTTGAGTAGCCTATATTTTGGCATATTTGACAAAGTTAACAATGCAGGATAAACAACTTGAATGTGCTCCACTGGTATCAATTTAATTCTTAAGACAGCGACACACACTTTGGTCCGTATTGCTGAATATGAAGGGTGAGTGTTGAATAAGGTGAGTTTGTCTGCGTGGCCTTGTTCCTAAATATGACTAGTTGTTTCTTAGCCACGATTATTTATAAAAAAACCCAGTGATCAATGACAGCTGGGTAGCAGTTTCAAAATTTCAAAAAGCAAAATTTCACTTTTCAATGGATAGAACCAGTGACCTTTACGTTACCAGGCGAGGACCATATCAACTCAGCTACTAGTCTATTATCTCAATAGCAATACTATCTCCTGAACTAGTTTGTTTAGAGAGAACTTCTGATTAAGAACTTTACCTTAATTTTTATGTTGGGTAGTCAATGCTTTATGGGCGGGTGGCATATTTATTTATTTACGGTAATAGTTGTAGAAGGGAAACGGTTATTTCTGATGACTAACTATTTGGTGGTTGTACAATGGGTCTAATTAGCCGCTTGACGCTACTATGGTACTACTTTCCCCATACAGGAAATTACTCTTCCCCGTGAAAAATTGCTGGGATCATATAAATGGCTTGTAAACATTTCCCTTAAATTAAAATATTTCCCAATAAATAATATAAACAGAATTTTTTGTGGGGCGTTTTGTGTCTTGGCAGACAGTTCCTAGGACCGATCCCTGTGCAGCCCTAGAAGTGATGAGGATCCGACGCTGATCTTTGGTGGTGTTATTAAAAAGCAAGACACGGTCCGAAAGGTAGGACTTGATCATTCGCAGGAGGTAGGGAGGGACATGGAACATATGCTTGAGCACCCGCATCATGTTGCTGCACCTGGCGGAGCTGGTTGTTTTTTGCATTAGGTACTTGAATTACTGTTACTCAAAATGTACTACTGTATATTCAAACTCTGTTTCTTAAATCAATTGACTTTTTTACCATACAGTAGAACCCCCGCTAACCAAAATAAAGGGGGTAGAACCGTTTCGCATAACCATTTTTTTTTTGTTAATCCGTCATATGCTAAAATAGCCTATGTATTACGGTGTGCAGGAAAAATGAATTTAAAACAATTTCTATATAATACAGTGTTTTATTTTAGCAATAGAAATGTCACAACTGGTTAGGAAATATTTTAAACTAAACAACTGAAGTTACTTAAGCATTTTATATTATGTATTATTTATATTTTAGCCCTCTATTATTTTATTGAACCGTTTCGGTTAACCGGGGTTCTACTGTATCATTAATTGCATGTAAAAAATGTAATAATGCCTTTGTTTTTCAGTAAAAGTTTCACCTTTGGAGTAAATGAAGCTTCTAGTTCAACAAGACATCCAATAGAGCAAAAAAGTGATAGACTCAAACCACCTCCTGATTCAATCAATCACGAAAGGAAAAAGATACGTTTGAGTAGCAATAATAGTACTGATTTGGATAAAATTGTTATCAAAAAACGCAAACCTTCAGAAAGAAGTGATTCAGTTGAAGACAAACAATATTGTTTAACTAACCACCAGCCTGAAAATGAGAGGCTGTCATCCACCACTAGTGAAGATAAAAGCAGTGATAGTTGTAATGGTAGTAAAATAAGTAGGCCTAAAAAAATATCTCTAAAAAGGAACCACTTAGTTTCAACGGTAAGTTTTAGTCATTCAATTTTTTTTAATTAGACCTTTTTTGAGACGAATAATAACCTTGCAATTATTTTGTATCAAGTACGGTAAGCCTTTAGTTAAAATTATCAAGAGCTTTAGGTATACTTCAAGTTTCTCTGCAACCATTAGGAATTCAAAAATACTTCAATGTAAGATTAATCGTTTTAAGCTCCACACTTTTTTTAAGTTGAGTAATTTTATGTTTTGAGGATCCATAATGTAATAATGCCTTTGTTTTCCAGTAAAAGTTTCACCTTTGGAGTAAATGAAGCTTTATTTTACGCTGGGGGAAAACCAGACACTGGTTTGTTTACACATTTGTACCAAATTTGATGAATGACTTGTGTTGCTTGTATTTGTTATGATTGTTTTAAATGTGTTATTGAAAAATCGTTACTAACTCAACTGCAAAGAACTTGTGGCTTGAAAAAGTGCTGTAGTTACAGAACACTTCTGAGCTGCTCAAAATGTTCAAACCAATGGCTATTTATTTAATTGAAGTAACTTTGCCTTTTGAGTGACCAATCTTTGATCTAATAACAACTCTTTGTCTTTCATTGTTTTGTTGATTTGAAACCTTCTTTTTCAGTCATCCATCTCTTCATGTGAAAGCACGCCTGAAAAATCTCCATCCGAACCAGACAAAAAACGGAAACTGATTACTTGGCCCTAAACAGTTTTATTTAATTGCTGTGGTATTTTAATAACAGTAAGATTTACTGTACCTAGCCTTTTTATTTAATTTTTTAAGAGTGTTCTAAAAGCTTTGTGTAAAATTTAAAACTGAATTTACTCTCAGAATTGTATAGGTAAATTTAAATGATGATATCAAAGAAGTTGTTTTTTAGAGAGTGATTAGAAGTTTGTGTGGATTCCATTAAATTAAATGTGTTTATCTTTTGTTACAGAGAACTCAACACACCATTAAAATTCATCCATTCCTTATCAACCTCTCACGTAAATTGATTTTATCAGTAATTCTTGTTCTTGTTCGCTTGAAATTATGTTAGCAAAACGATTTTACAAAAGCAGGGGTTATAAATCTTGAAATAGCGTAGTCCTATAGCAGGTGTCTAACCCGTAGAGATAACTTTCCCAAAGGCCCAGTCCTTACTAAAAGGAAGACCAGTGTGTCCAGAAATAGGCTGGTCCTGAAGGTGACTGGGTGTTCTTTTCTGTATATACTTCTGAAATGTTAAGTGATTGTCATAAACAGCTTGTCACAGACAGTTTCTAACACCCTCTGGTCCAAGATGAAAGCAACTGATGTAGTTTGTCCAATTTTGTCTAAATCATCGGGTCTTTTTTTATGTAGACGAGTGAGAAGAAACAAGATGATGAGTTAGGGTTTCTGTGTTAAAACTAATCAAATATTTGCCGATCTGTGGTTGTAGTGTACTACAGTAGAACCTCACTAACTTGACAGTCAACAGCTGACTAGGCGCAGGCAAAAATAAGCAACTTTTCCACAATATTTTAGTTTTAATTTAAATTTAACATTTAATATTTGACATTTCTTTGAAGATTGTTTACTCAATATATGAAAATACATATAATACAATATGTAAATAATACATTTATATGTAAAAATTAGGCTGTTATGAATTTATTACTTTACAACCCCCAAACTCGAAAACCTCAGAGTCCACAAATAGTCGAGTTAGTCAAGTTTTACTTTAATTTGCTTCTTGATATTTATTTTCTTATTGCGTCCCTAGAAAAATAATAGGTACCGTACCGTGTCAAATTAAGAATAAAAGGTGCCTACATGGTTTTAATTGTTACCGTATTAATTTAAGCTATTTATTTATTAGCTGTTTCAACAAAGCTTCTAGAACACTAAATGTAATGAATGTATGTTTTAATACATTGAGGGATTTTAAATTTATTACAGATCAATTTTGTAAACATTGTTAACATAGTGATAAATATCAATTTTGTTTAGTGGTTTTATCCATCTGTGTGCAGTACTTGTTAAGTTTAAGTGCAAACTGTGTGCCAATAGATGTAAGATTAGCCTTTGATTGATCATAGCATGAAAAAGTCGAATTACATTTTTTACATTTGTTTGAATAAAATACTTGAGCCAAAATATGGATATTTTCAAGAAAATTTGACTATAAAACATAAATTAATATTGCATTAATTAATTGTAAATGTGTTTTAAAGCAACTAGTCATTAATTTAAGTTTAAGATTGTTAAATTTTGAAGTCTTTAAGGAATCCTCTAGGACAGAGGTTCCCAAACTTTTTGGTCTGGCAACCAACGTTTATCTTTCACTTTTTTCATGACCCTCCTAAATAATAATAAATAATTTGATAATTAATACGTACAACTATCATCTTATACATTAACTAGCAGTTACCCGGCACGCGTTGCTGCGCTTAACGACTATTATTTTTAATGGTAATTTGTTCTTTACGATGAATAAAAAAAGTGTACCTATACCAAAAATTAAAATATAATATTTTACTTAATTGCCATTGGATAAATGTTTTTTTTGTTTTTTCATTAGGTGTATAAATATAAACACTTTTAGGCGTACCTACCACCAGTGAGCACGCAACATACAGCTGTTCGTGTGAAAAGCGTGCATTTTCTAAATTTAAACCGACGATATTCAGGTATTGTCCTAGTGCCTTATAATGGTGATTGTGAAAGCAAGACACAAAGGAAATTGTAGTTGCTTATATTCTTCTTGTCCTTGAAAGATGCTTAATAATGCCTGAAAGTATCATTACAATCTGTCGAACGGTTTTGGAGTCCATAACGTACATACATAGTTCCTCTTTTATAGATATAGATATATCGAATATGTTTTAGTACACCACTTGCGAACTCGCTTTTCTGGTGCTCTCATGACTCATGACTGGACAGTAAAAATGGTAACTTACCCAGCTTTTGATTCTGGCCGAAAATATGTTAAATGTTTGAACACTTTCCGCGACCCATCAAAATAGATAACACGACCATAGTCATGACCAATAGTTTGGGAACTGCTGCTCTCGTATTAGAAAAATATTACAAACCATATTTTAAACAGTATTTTGCTTCATGAAACCCATTTTAGCTTGTAATGCATATCGATTTCAGACTAGGTTCATGAAAACTTTAATTTTCTCATAGTTAGTCCCTTTGCCTTAAGAGGGTTCCACCCGTCGGCTGGGCTGGTTACTGCATAAACATGGTCCTACAAAAAAGAACCTCGAGGCATTATTAAAGTGTTTATCGAGGTGAAATAAACTGTAGAATATTCACAAAGATCAAAACTATGTATTCGATAAACTGAAACTTCGTTATTGTTTTTCTGAGTATTTACAAAATAATTTTTAAAATCCGTAAATTAGTATTTTTTCACATGTGATTTTAACTTCTGAATAATAGTTAAAAATAGTTATTTGTGTAACCAAAGTCCCACTTTGCTGCACACGAGAGCAAAGCGCCGAGTGCGGAATGATCTTGAGTGCAGCAAAGGCCTTTTGCACTCGTGTTACACATTATATTTTTCCTACAGTCACTATAAAGCATATAAATAATTAGTTTTTCAATCATTATAGTTGACGTTTTTAGGTTCAGCTGGCAACACAAATAGGTGCCCTAGAGAAAGTAGTCCCCGGTCCGTATCACTCCGCTATTTTTTCCTCGGCAAGCAATGTGCTCCGCGACTTGAGAAAATAGTTCCGTATATTTTTGTAATTTGCAGTGGTTTCTGCGCCTAAAAAAATGCTTTAAAGTTATTTTCTTGTTTATTAATATCGTAGGAATGTTTTAAAAAACGTCCAGAAAGTTCAGAAATACCGAAAAGAGAACATAAACTATAAACACGAAATGACAGGTTAAATCGTAGTTATAATAGTCAATCAGCTGCTCATGGTATTATTTTCTTTAAGTGTTGCCATCCTATTTCCAAGCGTACACGGATTACGTGCATAATAGAACCACGATGTTTTGTGTTGTTTCGTTGGAATCCTGATGTGCGCCAAAGTATAAACCGTACGAAAAACTATAAACCTTACGAAAAAGTATAAATATGCAGCAATTAGCAGCTTTCTGTACTACAAACAGTACAAGGAAGCCAACTTTGTCGGGTGACTGTAGGAAATAGTTATTTGTGCAACTAGTGAGCAAAGGGAAAATTGACTCACTCGAGAGAAATACTTACTCACGAACCATAGGCGAGTGAGGAATGGTTTCTTGAGTGAGGCAATTGCACTTTGCACTTGAGTTGCACATTATATTTTTCCTACAGTTACCATAAAACAAATAAATTGGTAAAGAAACGTGACATATTTTTACACAGAAGTGAACTTTTAATATAAAATTTAATGATACAACAGTACAACAGCTGACCAGCTGATTTACAGCCAGTGCTGCCAACGTATTTCGCGCGCATATGACCTTGTATGCATGTTACGCGCTCACTATTTCGTGCCTTCACGTTGCAAATCTGGAGTGAGTGGAACTGTAGGAAAAATAATTTTTCCTCATTCATTGCAAGCAAGCTCTGATATGTCAAGAGCACACAAAAAAACACGCAATCATTGAAAATAATGTTGAAAGCTTTTACAATAGAGGCTTGTAATATGTTCTATCCCGAACTATATTACAATCCATATAATCCACCATCTTGAATTGAAATTCAGTCTGCCAGGTAGAACCCACTTAAGAGAGGAAAATACAATGTTGAACAGTGTTAAGATCACCCTGTGTTTAACATGTGGGATTGTAACAAAAGTCATAATGTTTGTCTTAAGTGTAATAGTGTTGCATGGTTATTTTACTGACTCTTGTCATATTTTAAAATATTTAGTTATTGCCATTCATATGGTTAGTGGGTGATGTCAGATGTTTCTATCATTATGAGCTTTTATTTTTCTGAAATAACCAAATATGATGTTGGTGTTGTGTTATGCACTTTCTTTTACATGCATAGCCTACAAACTTTCAAAATGAATTGAGTTGTAAAAATAACGCCTTAACTTGTTCGCTGCTATGGATGTTCCGGAACGTCAGCGAGACCACGGCGCCAGGAGCTAGGAACGTCCCCTTTCATTGTTGTTTAACATTTCCATGGATCAGCCAGCTTGTCACGAGCGTCCTATATTTCTTTGCAGCTCGGGACGTACTTTTCTGACAATAAAAAATATAGTTTCCCAAAATCACCACCAGGGTTTTTTTGTACAGGGCTTTGTCCCACCTCTTTCCTGCTGGATACTAGATTTCAGATAGTGACACTACTTTACTGACTACAACTGCGTAGTGCTGCTGACTATCAGAATCGCTTAGTACTATGTCAAAAACCAGTTTTATTGCAGAACATTGCTATCCAGTATAACTACTGTTGTTTTTACTTTAATTCAGTGTATCAGCAGCGATGTTACACAGCGTTGAGTGCTAGTTCAGCTCCTGGCGCAGTCGTGGCATCTAGCGTTAGCAGCAAACATGTTAATATCCTTTAGTCTGCTTTTCTAGTTTAAACACTTGTTTTAATATGTAAAAAAACTGAAGATGATCTTGCTAAACAGTAAAAATAAAGTTAAACAAAAAGATTAAGGATTTTTGTGAGGATAGTTCGTTAAGCAGGCTTACCTCCTAACAAAACTTTACAACACACAATTTTTTTCTATGCTTGTAGTATTGTTTTTTTTTCGTATGGGGATAACAGTTATGATAGAGTTTTACTATGTTATTTATTGCGTTCACTCTTTCCCATTCCTGTAAGCCTATTGTACAAAAGCCCCCAAAACCCGGGCATTTTACACTATTAACCTCAAAATTCAGGGTATGTACTCAGTAGTTAGGTTTACAACCAATGTCATATTTTCACAGCGTACAGGTCGGTTTTGCCATGTGGTATGCTTTTTAGGAAGGGTTAGGGATACTATTTTAAGTGAATGGAAATTACAGTAAAACTCCAATTATCCGAACTCCAATTAACCGAATCTCCAATTATCCGAATCGCTTATTTCAACAATTTTAAAAACGTAAAGCTACAGTAATAAGTTTTGCAAAATATCAAAGAATTGTTATTAAACACATTTAGCCAATTTTGGACTTTGATGGAACACTATTGACTTAATAACATGTATAGAACACTTGTACTATGAGCATTGTAAACTGTAAAAATGTTCTGATTGAAATTATTATTAATTAAAAGTTCACTTAGTACCGAAAATGAGGATTTTTCTTTAAAATTCCCGGAATACCGGTAAAACTCTGATTATCCGAATTTTTGATTATCCGAATGGGGTCTGGTCCCTATTGATTCGGATAATCGGAGTTCTACTGTATTTAGATATTTTAGTTACTTACTGTCTTTGCAATCCAGATGTATACAGCCACTACACACACCCGTTACACTACAGCCGTTTTAGAGATAACTCCATCGTCGGTTGCGTAGTGATACACTAAACCTGATGATTGTTCTTGCAGTTAACACAAAAATTCTTTATTTTCATTGTGTCTACAGTTAAAAATATTAGGTACATATTATACAACACATGACATGACACAAAAACATTGGAGCATGTGTACAGCAACATTTGCGAAGGCGGTAAAAAATAAAATATTTTCTACATATATTTAAACTCAATCCACCACATATTATGTTGTGTTTCAGAATTAAATTTTAGCATGGTAGGTAGACCTTAAGGAATAGATATTTTCTAATACAGTACCAAAGGCAGGATGAAGATCCAAACCATTTAGGCCGCAATTATTTTAAATTTATTCATTCTGTAAATTTACAATATTGTCTGGTTGTGTTTGAAAACCATGAATCTTAGGTGACCATACTGTGATAATAAATTTAAATACTAAATGTCAATTTCTCTGATGGTGTAAACATATTTGACTAGCTACTTAATACAATGTAAACAAACTTTTGATAAGTCAAATAATTTCAGAAATTTTATAATTGTTTAGTTTTAACTAACTAAATTGGTTAAACGAAAGTATGTATAAATTGAAACTAAAACTTGGGGTGGTTTTTAAAGCTTAATATTTATGTCAGAGTTGGATTAAAGCATTGGTTTTAAACCTCAGTTGTTGATAGTCAATGATCAAGGTCACTAAATTTAAATTCGATATATTGAACGCATGAACAACGCCTCTGTGTTCTGCCTATGATTCTATGTATCCAATGAATTATTATTTTTTTCCTTACTTACAGGATGGTAAGCAATCATAAATTTTTACTAAAGAGACTGAATCTGTGTTTTTTATAAGATTTTAAAACAATAAAGAATGATAAAAAAGAATATACTGTAGTTTAATTTTCATTTCACCACGAATTATTCTATTGTGATGAGTGTTAAATTTCCTCATTATTCAATAAATAAATAAGAGACTTTATGTTCATGAATAATAATATCCACCTGAGGCGGTGATACCGCTGTCTGCGCTGTGACATGTTACACTTCAGATTGTTTGAGCATATTGCTTATTGTTGTTTCAAATGAAGCAAGTCACACTGCTGCAGTCTTGGACTCCAACAGAACAGGAGCAGACGTAAAGTTTCGTCTTTGGCCTTGTATGCACACTGGACCCATCCACGTGGCGAATACTAAGGCCTGAGTCAAAATTAGGCCATATGATGTTTGCAGACGCCTGTCGCGGTGTGTCTTGAGCATCTCTGCAGCGTAATGTTACGGTGCATACGGCGGTGAGTCACCACTTTTAAAGCAAATACAGATATAAGGATTTGTTATTCTTGCCACAAATTTCCCAGGTTAAGAATGATTTTTTTGTATATTAATTTTATCATGTTGTGACTTAGAACAAGCTTGAGAGCACTTAAAAATATCCAATAAAACCATTAGACATTCTAATAAAATAAAAAGGGGGGGGGTTGGCCACCCTATCTATCCCATGTTAATTTCTTCAACTTAAGGTAAATTTTTCTAAGAAAGTAATAGAGTTAGGGATCTAACTTTTATCTACTGAAAATAGTGTATGATAATGAGTAATTCAGCTGGCAACTTTTTAAAATATCAATTGGGTAATTTTTAAATTTTGTTGAAAAACATCTGTTTTTATTAAGTTATTTGTATATTTATTTATTTTTAACTAGCAGAGTACCCGTCCTTCGTACGGGGTTGGCATACAAGTATAAAATGCTTATTACATTTATGGGAGAGGACACGGTTTAAGAAAATTTGGTCTTTTAATTTATAAGGTATCCTATAGTGTAGCACACATCTACAATAGCCCTAATGTTCTATCACTGCACCTAAACCATAGACAAAAATAAAGTTCTCATTGTGTGCCACAACTTTTTAGCCCGACAGACGTTGTCCTGTCCTAATGTGGTTTTATGTCAAATGCTCGTTCATTTTCAAGATGAGCTCGTTCGCATCGCTCAATCACGTCCAGGTTGAAGTTCGTTCGCTACGCTCACTCACCTTTTGGTTGCAAGTTAGCTGTTGACATAAATTTAAAAAAATAATAGTGCAGCACCCTCTTGATAAACCTATTACCTTTTTAATGCTATTGAAAATCACAGAATCAAATTGTTTAGTTGAACCAGCTGTTAAAGATTCTTTAATTCCATTTAAATATACTCATAAGGTTAACATGGGGAACTCCAGAGCCACTGGGGCGGAGCCCGAAATAATTTTTGAGATAAGAATATGCCTAAACGTTAATCGAGAATGTGAGCTATCAACATGCCAAATTTCAGCCCAATCCGTCCAGTATTTTATGCGTGATTGAGCAACACACAAATATACAAATGCACAAACTTTCAGATCTTACTAATATTATAAATCTGAAAGTTTGTGAGTTTGTGTGTATGTTTGTGTGTGTGTTTGTGTGTGTGTTGCTCAATCACGCATAAACTACTGGACGGATTGGGCTGGAATTTGGCATAATGATAGCTCACATTCCCGATTAACATTAAAGCATATTCTTATCTCAAAAACCCTTTCGGGCTCCGCCCCAGTGGCTCTGTAGTTCCCCATGTTAATCTTATGATTTTTCATATTTAAAAGGAATTAATGAATCTTAACAGCTGTTTCAATTAAACAAGTTGGTTCTGTTCTATGATATTCAATAGCATAAAAGTTAAAAGGATTACCAACAGGGTGCAGCACTATTAATTTTTTTTTAATATATGACAACAGCTAATTTCCAACCAAAAGGTGAGTGAGCGTAGCGAACAAACTTCAACCTGGAGGCGAGTTAGCGTAGCGAACGAGCTAACCTGAAGGCAAGTGAGCGCAGCGAACGAGCTCCAACCTAAAGGTGAGTGAGCGTAGCGAACGAACTTCAACCAGGACGTGAATGAGCCATGCGAATACTTATGAAGTTAAACGGGGCGAAGCCCGCGGGTACAGCTAGTTTATAATATTAGTAAGATTTTCTATCTCCTAAACTATAAAAGATATGTCCTTACATTATTTATATCAATTTTAATCTGGTCTTTCTGAAATTTTTCCATTAATGACATTCTGATATAATATGGTCTATATTTTTTTAAATATTTATTTAACCCAGTAAATTATTAAAAAAAAAAATATCCAATTTATATTTTTTTAAGTTATAGCTGTACTCATAAATATATATACACTCTTTCAGTGACATCAAAGGTAGATCCCTAACTCTAATACAATAGACTCCCTCTTATCCGGACACCTTTTAACTGGACATCGGTTCAACCGTACTATACTCGGCGGAAATGGCATCTCTTTAACCAGACAATTTTTATCAGCACATTGGTTTAACCGGACTAGATCGGCAGGAAGTGGGCAGTACTGAAACGACTGTTCTCGTGGGAAAGATTTGAGACCAGTGGTGTATAAACACAATGCTCTCCTAAATTTAAGTTAAATATTTGGGTTGCATGCATTTATGCGTTTTAACGAGTTTTTGGGGACTTAACAACCTGAAAACCATTATCTTATCCGGTCCCGAGGAGTCCGGATAAGAGGGAGTCTACTGTCTTATTATGCCATTTGCTTTCAAAATAAATGCTTTTCTTTAGAGAAACAACTATCTAAACTAAAAACCCTTAAACAAAAGTACTCAAACAATCTCAAAACCCAAAATATCTAACAAGCGCAGTCTATAAATTAAAAATCTGGCTGCAGTTAAAATAGTACAAAATGGAAATAAAAAACGAGCAGAAAAATGTGGTTCTGATCCTATATGCAGTAACACACTTGCTCGATAAGTCAGTTAATGAAACTGCACTAACTTGAGAATAGCGTGCAGTCTGCTGCTGAACTTTCAACTGAACAAACGGCAATATTTTAGAAAGAAAACCTCTAGTAAGACCAATGAAGTGTTGAAAAATCCTAAATAGCAAAACTTATTACAGCCTACTTAGTGACAGTCATAAAAATAAAAAAAAACACTCATAGATCAATGTCCCTTTTAATATTTGCTCCTTGTTGGACCTGTTGCAAAGTTTGATTAAATAAGTGACAAATATTACAAGTGACTTAACTAAGAGAAAAGAAACTTATTACCTTTTAGCATTGACTATATTGGGTCCTTAAAATTGAATAATGGTTGTATCAATAGTTGAAAGCTTTTAGTAATAGCATTAATAGCTTTGTAAATGGTAATAGGTAGTACAGTGACATGGAATCAGCATATAAAGTTCATGGCCTAGTCAGAAATTGCGACACTCTTCATTCTAGTATCTCTACCTATAAAGCTTGTTCACACTCGCTGCAACTAGAGTAGCGGCTACTAATCGCTATGTGTAAACAGAAAGTAGCGGCAACACAGTATGGTATATGGTATAGTTAAATATTTTAAAACGGATGATAAATAAAAACTACATAGAATGTCCATAAGATTAACATCTGAACTTCAAGGGGTTTTAGGTTGTAAGCTTTTTTATAAAATCCCTATGAAAACTATTAAACTTCCCTATTTTTTTACCTGAATAATGAGTACGGTATAGGTACCAAATTTCAGTCTTCTAGCTAGGAAAATAGAGAATTAATGATAAATCAGTGAGTGAAAAAAGGGCTTTCAAATTAGCAAATTAGCTGTATTAGCAATCCAATACATCTTCTTGGTATAGGCATATTGGGTATCAATTTAAAGCTCTTATCCTCTAGATGTGCCTTTTGTTGGTTTGGATGATATGCCGTAAAAGCCCTTCGTCCTATAGGCTTTAAAAATTTAATTTGAGAGTTTTTGTGCTGTATTATAATATGAATCATTTGAACTATTTCAACTTTACATTTGTTTACATCAAAACAGATGGCCATGATACAGTTTTGTTTACATCCATATGACAAATTTGAAATATGTGAAAAATTTGTAATTTTTCTAAGATGCCTCGAAGAGATTGTACACACAATGAAAATAATAGGGATATGAAGAGAAATAATCGTTTTCAGCCTTCTATATACTACTACTAGCTGGCCCGACAGATGTCGTCCTGTCCTAATGTGGTTTTATGTCAAATGCTTGTTCATTTTCAAGATCCAGGTTGAAGTTCGTTCGCTACGCTTACTCACCTTTATGTTGGAGCTCGTTCGCTGCGCTCACTTGCCTTCAGGTTAGCTCGTTCGCTACGCTAACTCGCCTCCAGGTTGAAGTTCGTTCGCTACGCTCACTCACCTTTTTGTTGCAAATTAGCTGTTGTCATAGTTTACAAAAAAAAAGTAATCGTGCTGCACTCTGTTGGTAAACTTATTAACTTTTTAATGCTATTGAACATCACAGAATCAAATTGCTTAGTTGAACCAGCTGTTAAGATTCTTTAATTCCATTTAAATATGAGTTATCATAAGGTTAACATGGGAAACTCTAGAGCCACTGGGGCGGAGCCCTTTTGACGGATCTGCACCAAACTTCACAGAAACCATCATTGAATAATGCTTAATAATGCCTGAAAGTTTCATTACAATCTGTCGTGCGGTTTCGGAGTCCATAAAGGACAAACAAACATACATACAAACAAACATACATTGGATTTTATATATATAATGTATAGATAAGTTATATCAAATATAGCATGGATTTTGAAATCTTGAAGTGAGGCTCACTGCTAGTTTTCATTAACTGTTTTCACTCTAGCCAAATATTACATTTTCGCATTTAAGCATAAAATGTTTTACTGTTTATAAACTACATTACCTTAATGTAAATTAATTTTGTAACGCATATTTTATTTAAGGATCTTTTCACGGTGCATTTCCCCCATATTCTAATTTTTATAGTTAATGTGTCAACTAATTAATACATTAAATTGACAACTGGGCCCAGAATCAAATCTTTAAAATATTTCATAACTCATCACAAGCCTGACTTAGTGACCCTTGCTTTCAAGATACACACTAACCATTCTCCTATCCAGTCAGTTGAAAAAAACTCTAAAATAACAGCTTACAATACTATTTTAAAAACATCCAGAGATCTTGTACGGTACTACAAGTGTAGCCAAAAACACAGTAATTAATTGAATGAACCAATAAAAACTTCATTTTTGAATATTTGGTGCTGTTTTGTACTCATCAGGAATTCATGGAATTGTTACTTTCCTGTCTCAATCCATTACTAATGTTCTGTAGATTGAGGTTGGTAAAAACCAGTTTAACAGTGAATGGGAAGGCAATTACTCCAAGGACTTGTTGATGTGCAACATATAATTTTGGTCATGTTACATCATGCTGACGGACTGCCAGTAGTGCCAGTCTAGATTACCACTATCATCTGCTGCTTCAGCTGGTCATCAACTCAAGGTATTGTATTCACTTATTTAACCTCAACACTTTTGTCCCATATTTTGAATTTTGAAATTTTGTTTTAACTTTGCAATACCTTACCAAAATTAAGAAAGTGTTTTGTTTATTTTAACATGACACTATATTTCACTGGTAAAAAAATATTGGTAGTTAAGTGAATAAATCACTTGATAAAATTTAACTAATACAATATAGTTGTGGTATAGCTAATAAGCATTTTGACAACACATTCATTGGAGTTTTAAAAAATTGGTTCAATAAAAAATACACAGATATGGTTTAGTCGTAAAATATGTTTAAAGAAAAATATTTTACTTAGTCTGTTACCTATAAAATTGTGTTTTACCTATAAACTCTTAAGTTACTTGAGTCAAGATTTAAATAATATCAAAATAAGGTTATTAGAAATATGATAATACATAATTCATAGAAGGGTATCGGTAGTCCAAATACAAACTTAATTGATGCAGGAAAGAGAATGCATGTCTAGTGTTAAATTTTAGATAAACGTCGTGTTAGTTGCCTGTACATATACAATAAAAATCACTGATTCGGTGGTTAAATTTAATCTCTTAATGTGCCCAATATTGATTTCAGACAAACATTAGATCCTATATTGGTGAAATAAAAATAGTTTCCTCTAAACCAACTCGAAGGATTAACGTTAAACTATTTCAAAATGTTTGTTAATGCAGGGTGTACAGAATCCAGAGGTTCACTAGTTAGTTAAAATTTCACAACTGTCAAACATAAACAAACGTCTACATAATTTTAAAGCTATTATTGGTATGAACATTTTTGTGCTTTCAGATTTTGAATCTTTTTATTTGTTTCAAAATGGCAGCCCTTTATATGTAGAAAATTCTGTACGAGTACTGTACCCTGATTTTTTTTATACAGATATCTTTATTTTGACTTAAATTCTAAATTTCTTAGTAGCTAAGCAATACTTTGACATGCTATAATACAATAGTACATATCCCAAACAATAATCAATAATGTAATAAAAAGTATTTTTTTTAAAAATAGTTGTTAAGAGGTCCGTGAAGTTGGCGTACCCATATTAGCGTATCCACTTTTGATCATACCAATCGTTAGTTCATCGTTAGTTCTCGATAGTTCCCAAATTTTTTCGTTAGTTCTCAAAAAATAAAAAAGTTATAGCCGATTATAAGTGGGTACGCTAACTTCACACTTCCGGGTTTTAGCACGCACCGTTTTCTGAGGAGAAATGTTTACATCTATATACCAATCGTTAGTTCTTCGTTAGTCCTCGATAGTTCCCAAATTTTTTCGTTAGTTCTCAAAAAATAAAAAAGTTATGAGGCATACAAAGTGGGTACGCTAACTTCACAACTATACAATTTCCAGCGGGCACCGTTTTCTTACTATAAATGCTTATATCTATACACCAATCGTTAGTTCTTCGTTAGTTCTCGATAGTTCTCCAATATTTACGTTAGTTCTCAAATAATAAAAAAGTTACGAAGCATAAAAAGTGGGTACGCCAACTTCACAATTATAGAATTTCCAGCGGGCACAGTTTTTTTTTACTATAAATGCCTATATCTATATACCAATCGTTAGTTCTTCGTTAGTTCTCGATAGTTCTCCAATATTTACGATAGTTCTCAAAAAATAAAAAAGTTAAGAGGCATACAAAATGGGTACGCCACCTTCACAATTATAGAATTTTCAGCGGGCATAGTTTTTTTACTATAAATACCTATATCTATATACCAATTGTTAGTTCTTCGTTGGTTCTCGATAGTTCTCCAATATTTACGTAAGTTCTCAAAAAATAGAAAAGTTAAGAGGCATACAAAATGGGTACGCCAACTTCACAATTATAGAATTTCCAGCGGGCACAGTTTTTTTACTATAAATACCTATATCTATATACCAATCGTTAGTTCTTTGTTAGTTCTCGATAGTTCTCCAATATTTACGTTAGTTCTCAAAAAATAAAAAAGTTACGAAGCATAAAAAGTGGGTACGCCAACTTCACAATTATAGAATTTCCAGCGGGCACAGTTTTTTTTTACTATAAATGCCTATATCTATATACCAATCGTTAGTTCTTCGTTAGTTCTCGATAGTTCTCCAATATTTACGATAGTTCTCAAAAAATAAAAAAGTTAAGAGGCATACAAAATGGGTACGCCAACTTCACAATTATAGAATTTCCAGCGGGCACAGTTTTTTTACTATAAATACCTATATCTATATACCAATCGTTAGTTCTTTGTTAGTTCTCGATAGTTCTCCAATATTTACGTTAGTTCTCAAAAAATAAAAAAGTTAAGAGGCATACAAAGTGGGTACGCTAACTTCACAACTATACAATTTCTAGCGGGCACCGTTTTCTGACTATAAATTGTTATATCTATACACCAATCATTAGTTCTTTGTTAGTTCTCCAATATTTACGTTAGTTCTCAAAAAATAAAAAAAGTTACGAAGCATAAAAAGTGAGTACGCCAACTTCACAACTATAGAATTTCCAGCGGGCACTGTTTACTGACTATAAATGCCTGTATCTATATACCAATCGTTAGTTCTTCGTTAGTCCTCGATAGTTCTCCAATATTTACGTTAGTTCTCAAAAAACAAAAAAGTTACGAGGCATACAAAGTGCCTATAATACAATAGTACATATCCCAAACAATAATCAATAATGTAATAAAAAGTAATTTTTATTACTTCACAATTATACAATTTCCAGCGGGCACCTTTTTCTGACTGTAAATGCCTATATCTACATACCAATCGTTAGTTCTTCGTTAGTTCTCGATAGTTCTCCAATATTTACGTAAGTTCTCAAAAAATAAAAAAGTTACGAATCATAAAAGTCAGTAAAATCGAATGAAGGTATAGTTCTGTTCATAAAATAAAACTATAAAATGGCTCAAATTTAATTTGATAATGTTTTAATTATAAAATTAAACTGTCATAACCTAACCAAACCGACCAAACTTGCTGATAATGAAAAAATCCGAGACAAAAAAGTAGTACCTAAGGTGAGATTCGAACCCGGCTCCTTCAGATTATCAGCTCTGCACTCTATCCACTATACCGCTGAGGTCGATGGTATCATGCCGTATCGTTGCGGTAATGGTGTTCCCTCAGCCAATGAGAACAGCTGGAGGGTAGAAGTTTCGCTCCCGAACAGATTTGTTGGGCAGGGACTAGCCGTTAGTATTAGTATGTTGTTTCTCATAAATTTCCACTATATTCACTGTTGACAGTCCAACAATAAAACCTGTTGTTTATGTGCTGTTTGCCGGTTTGATATTACAGTACAGTAGACTCCCTCTTATCCGGACACCTTTTAACCGGACATCGGTTTAGCCGAACTACACTCGGCGGAAATGACATCTCTTTAACCGTACAATTTTTATCAGCACATTGGTTTAACCGGACTGGATCGGCAGGAAGTAGGCAGTACTGAAACGACTGTTCTCGTGGGAAAGATTTGAGACCAGAGTGATTACGTGTCTACATAGGTACAATGCTCTCCTGAATTTAAGTCGAATATCACAAAAACAGTCTGTTTTAACGAGTTTTTGGGGACGTCGGTTTAACCGGAAAACTTGGTATCGAGACTGGCCTCAATCCCGAGGAGTCCGGATAAGAGGGAGTCTACTGTACTATCCTGTTGCTATCAACGTTTACGAAGAGAAAGAACTATATCCTTTTAATATAATTTTATTAGCTAGCATTCCAATCAAACAAAACATCTCAAACCGGAAAATTCAGTCTTGAAGTAGAGAGAAAATATTCAGTTGATAGCTGCACACTTTATACATGGTGTCCTGTAATTAAAAGACAATTAAGGAATATGTTTTAAGGGTCAAAATAAAACGAAAATCAAGTATAAAAAAAAACTGTACCAAAATAATTATCTTTTTATCGAGATATGTTTAGATTTTTTTAAAACCAATTTATATCCTTAAAAACTATAAAAGATATCTTTATGATGATTGGTATATATGGTTTGAAGAAGCAATAGACTATTTGCTAAAATAATCATTAAAAAACATTTGTTGTTTAAAATGAAGTTTGTTCAATTTTTATAACTTAAACTACGGTACTAAAAACTGGCTGATTTAAAAAAATATTTCTAGAATACTTTTATTTTGCATTTAAAATCTTTTATCTTTTAAGTTAAAAAAGATTAAATAATATATAGCTGGAAAATCACAAATTTTTTTTGTAGGGGCCAGGTAAAATTAGGCACACCCAGACAGTTTGGCCTTATTTCCCAAAAATTCGCAATAAGATTTTGTTGACAACAGCTGATATCAAAATTAGTCATAAACATTTTCTCGTAAACTACAGTGTAAACGAGGCTTTTAGCTGTTAAATTCACTACTGGTATTTTTTGTAAGAATAACTGATTTTTTTTAACTCAATGATTGAAACTCACTTTTATGTTCCAGAAAATGGACGAAGAAGGAACAAGATGGATTGATGAAGAGTTTTTAAAACTAGCTCTAAAAAACGAAGGCAAAGATGAGTTTTTGACAATCTCTAACTTCACTATTAAACCAGCTGTAGAATCTGGTAATAATTATTGTACCCAGCTGTATAGAGTGAAGCTGAACTACCAGAGAGGAAACGACAATCACTCAAAATCTCTCATCATCAAGGCTCCTCTTGATGAAGGTTCTCTAGCAAAGCCAATAATTGATGAAATTGGCTTGCTGAAAACTGAATATATCATGTATAAAGAAATCCTACCAGAAATATATGCTATTTCCAAACATCAATTCGGTCCAAAGTGTTATTTTTGCAAGAGAGAGGATGTTCTGGTGATGGACGATTTGACAGAAGACGGTTACATCATGTGTGACCGCTTGCAACAATTAGACGTGAACCATTGTAGAACATTCATTGTATCTCTTGCCAAGTACCATGCCACGACAGTGGCTCTTCACAAGAAAAATCCAAACTTGGTAGAAGCTAATGGTACACACCCAATGTACAATGGCACCACCGAACTCAAGATGATAACCTACCATGAGACCATGAAGCGTAATGCATTTTTAACGATTCTGCAAAAACTAAATGGTATGGAAGATTTGATTGAAACGATTCAAACTCATGGAGACAATTTGAGAGATGCTTTGGTGAAAGTGTTCATAGACGGTGGATCGGTAAATGTTTTGAACCATGGCGACTGTTGGAACAACAACATAATGTTCAAGTACACGGAGAGTGGCGAAATATTTGACTGTAAACTGATAGATTTTCAGATCAGATCGTACGGAACTCCAGCCGTTGATTTGTTGTATTTTCTGTTCTCTAGTGCCAAAAACGAGGTGAGACGAGACCATATGGAAGAGCTGTTGCGACTTTACTGTGATACTCTAAATGAAACGCTTTCAGGTTACAACTGCAAAGAAAGACTTTCTTTTGAAAACCTCCAACAAGAGATGAAAAATTCTTCTCCTTGGGCACTTCACATAGTTATAAACTACTTGCCAATGATATTGAACGAACCTGACGAACTGTCAGAGAAACTCAAAGAAAATTCTGAGAACTTGAACAGTTTTGATATCAATGTCAATCCTGTATTGAGAACTTTACTTGGTAAAACTTACAATGCTGTATTGCCAGAAGTCTGTAAAGATCTACTTGCACTGGGGTTGGTTGATTACTTTAAACAATTTAATAGCTGATACACATAGTAGGTTAGTACGAGTAGGTTGTACAGTAAAAATTTGAAATCTTTGTCAGAATCTCAGAATATTTACATAAATTAAGAGACATTAAGAAATGGTTAGCGAGTTTGTTATTACATATATTGCGATAGTTTTTCAAGTGTAACAAAAAGAGTTTGAAATATAAGAGTTGCTGAAGTAAGAAATAAAAAGGAGTAAATCAAATTGTTAGGTATAGAAAAACTGAAAATTGGACAATTTTAATGATGACAGAATTAAGTCTATATGTAAATAAATAGTAAAATAGGGAGCAATTGCTGTTAGCAGTTCAGTATTTAAATAAAAATCATCATTTTAAAAGTATGTATTTTTTTAAATTACACTCTCCTTTATGTTAATTAATGAATAGTCAATGAATAGTCATTTATTCCATCTTTAAACAATACAATATTGTAATTGATTTTGTCAAAAAAATCCTTAAACTAATACACAAAATTATCACAGTAGCTATAAATTATATCACAGATTGAGATTGGCTGCATTTAATTAATTGTAAACATGAAAACGACCAATATTCGACATGGCTACACAGTGTGAATTATTGATTCTAAGATAGAGTTTTTAACAACTAAAAGATGACAATAAAAATAATTCTAAA
This sequence comes from Macrosteles quadrilineatus, assembly GCF_028750875.1. Classification (NCBI taxonomy): domain Eukaryota; kingdom Metazoa; phylum Arthropoda; class Insecta; order Hemiptera; family Cicadellidae; genus Macrosteles; species Macrosteles quadrilineatus. The sequence continues at coordinate 66,050,048 of NW_026542597.1, forward strand.
TGGAATTCTAATAATAATCAACAAAGATAAAAAAGTTTATCAATCTGCAAAATTGATGACTTATAAAACTATATTTCCATGTTTAAAAAATTCTTTGGTACAGTAAAAGGGGTTTGCAGAAAGCCAGACAGACAATTTCTTTTTGAAAACCTTAAAAGGAAGTGATCTTGATTCACAATTCAGGTTGTTAAAAAACCTAATTTCTGACACAAAATGACTTTTGACAGTTGATTGTAGTCTACACTGTGGTAAATCAACCAGACTTTTGTTTCTGGTATTATAACTATGTACATCTTCACGTAGCTTACAACTATTTTTATTTTTCTTTATATTAACAAGACAATAAAATATATAAACATTAATAACAGTTAAAATACCTGTGCATATAAATAGCGGTTTGCAATGAGCTAGCCTATCCGATTTGGTAATAATCCTCACAGCATTTTTTTGAATAAGTAAGATTTCATGTATGTGAGAACTTCCTCCCCACAGCATATTGCCATAGCTCAAGACTGAATGAAAAAATGCAAAATATGCATGACGCAAATAACAAGAAGGTATATTGTTACTCAAACTCTTAAGTAGATACACAACTCTAGTTTTGAACAAACAGATTCAATATGTGGTAACCATGTCAAATTACAATCTATGACAATCCCAAGAATTTTTATATTACTTGTTTCATTATTCATGTCAGGTCTATTTTTTGTTCGACAGATTAAATGCTGTGTTTTATTTTCATTTAAAACAAGACCATTTGCACAAAACCATTGCTTAGCCTCAGTTAAGGTTCTTTCATAAATGAGAAAAAGATCATTTGTATTTACACCTACACTAAGAAAATATGTATCATCAGCAAACATAGTTGTTGAGGAAAGTGATACATTAGCTGGTAAGTCGTTTATTGATAAAAGAAACAATAATGGACCCAAAATCGAGCCCTGAGGCACACCTGTTTTCACTTCCACGCATGTTGATCGCTCACCCTCTGCATCAACAAACTGTGTCCTTTCACACAAATAGGATTGAAAAAATTTCAAAGGCACACCATGAACACCGTAATGTTTAAGTTTGCTTAATAGAATAGAATGATCAATCAAATCAAAAGCCTTGCTCAGATCACATGCAGTGATCTGAGCAATGCTCTTGTCCTCAAATGCCTTTATGACTCTGGACAACATTGAGTCTATAGCATCTACAGTTGACAATTTTTTCCGAAAACCAAACTGAGTTTCACTTAAAATTTGATTATTTGCTAGAAAGGAACACATTTGATCATAAACAACACGTTCAATAATCTTTCCAAACAAAGGTACTAAAGATATGGGACGGTAATTACTCACATCTGATTTCTTCCCCTTTTTGAAGACTGGGACAACCCTTGAACATTTCTGAGATTTTGGAAAAATACCCTCTTTTAGACAAAGGTTGATACAGATTGTGAGCGGTGACAGAATTGCACTGATCACTGACTTGAGAACTGTGTTGGACAAACCATAGGCATCTTTACCTTTTGATAATTTTAACTTAGACACAGCACTGATCACATAATCTTCCGACACAGGATCCCACTCGTTCAATGAACTTCTTTGATGGAACTCCATGTTCTGTAGTAGATCCGCAGAAGACACCATAGATGGTGGGATGGTCGCCTTGGCTGCCTGCACCGACTCGATGAAATATCTGTTGTGTTGCTCAGCCGAGATACCAGTGTCCTCCCTTGACGTTGATGATTCAGTAGATTTACGAATTAGGGACCATGCCGCCTGACATTTATTATTGGCATTTTCTATAAACTTCATATTAGCAACCATTTTGGCTTGTTTTACTGCATTTTTGTACAAGTTTCTGAAAGTTTTGTAGGCTAATAGAGCTTGGTTGGTTTTTAATGAGTTATATACTGTTTGATAAGCCATGACAGTATTTTTCATTGCCTCCAATTCAGGAGTATACCAATGAATTTTGGGTTTGATTTGAACTTTAGCAGTTTCTGCTTTCTTTGTAAGAATTTTCATAGGACAGCAATAGTTGAAGGCTCACTACTAGTAGGCTAGTTGCCTACTTTTTGTTGATTTATCTTCAACCTGAATCAACAACTCAAGCCCCTCATGGTCAGCTATGTGCGGATGAACAACAGAGCACTTGAAGTCTGTTCCACAGAGGTTTGTAAAAGCGTTGTCAAGACATGCTTCTCCTCGGGTAGGCTGGTCGTTAGTATACCAAAAGTTAAACTGCTTAAGGATATTCTTTAGTGCTTTGACAGAGGGGATCCAGTACGGATCGCACACGTACAGGATTCGAACCCGCGCATGTAGAAAGACCTCAACGCTACACTCTGTGCAACACCTTAGCCAACTGAGCACTTACCATGCCTCTGTCAGCTGAATAAGTGTCGATTTCCACCGTAAGCACACGACAATATAATTTAATTGTATAACGCCATTCTGGTGCAACATGTTGTACTCCTGAATAAAGATTATATGACTATGACAACACTGGTGCTCATAGGATTCAATGTACTACTTCGACCATCTCGCGATGAAATGCAGTAACGAGCTACAATCAAGAGTCGTCATCAATGGGTAAACAGATGGATATCTGAGAAACTGCAGCAATAATTAAAATTTTTCTTTCAAATTGACTATTGCGGAGTTAGCATCTGATTTAATGTTTTTTATCTGACTTTTTATCTCAACACATAACCAAATTCTTGTTAAAATATCTGCCCTAATAACCTTTTTAACAAACATAAAAGTATAATTAATGATTATCAATTGGACAATTTCTACTTATGTTTCCTCTTCCTTATACTACTAGCAGTTACCCGGCGTGCGTTGCTGCGCTTAACAACTATTATTTTCCATCCTTTTTATTGTTTAAAATACTTTTATAATGGTTTTTATGTTTACATATTTAACATTGGAGAAAATGTTGTTGAGTGCACAGGTGTGCTGCAATTGGGGTTTAATATATTTTTACTTATCCAAAAGTAAAATAGTTTTCTGTGCTGCTTTCTGTGGAAACATTGTGGCACTATTTAAAACCATAACTAATACAGCATGTTGTGATTATTCAAACTTACAAAACAGATGCCTGGTAACATCTGTCATATTTATTACTAGCGTCTAGACTGCCAGTGCAAGTCCGAGGATCGTGGATCAGATCAGTAGATCACCCCCCACCACCGCACCATGTCGTACGCTTCTGAATCATACCGGCGCATCAGCATAGCTTATCTAACTGTTTGCGGAAAATTGTTATCTGTATCACTGTCGCTGTCAAAACGTATAATTTGTAGATTAAATTTGAATTAAATATAATTAAACTATCATAACCTAACCAAACTAACCAAACTTGCTGATAATGATAAACTCGATTGAAGGTTTACTAATCGAAAAATAGCTCTGTTCTAAAAATAAAATTATAAATGTCTCAAATTCAATTTTACAATCTTTTAATTATAAAATTAAACTGTCATAACCTAACCAAACCAACCAAACTTGCTGATATGAAAAAAATTGTTGACAAAAAGTTAGTGCTCCCGGTGGGTTTCGAACCCGGCACCTTCAGATTATCAGCCCGACACGCTATCCACTATACCACAAAGGCTCATGACACAGTTCCGTATCGTTGCAGTAATCGTTGAAGTCACGCCATCGGCACTGAGCGGTGGTGGGGGGTTTTTCAATCTGATCCACGATCCTACCGATCCTAGGAGTTGCACTGGCAGTAGATGCTTATATATTTATTTGTAAACATTGTAGTTCAAAAAGTCTGACATTGGCCCACTTAAAACCCTCTGGGGCGGAGCCCTTTTGACGGATTTGCGCCAAACTTCACACAAACCATCCTTGAAAGATGCTTAATAATGCCTGAAAGTTTCATTACAATCTGTTAAGTGGTTTTGGAGTCTATAACGTATATACACATAGATATACATACATAGTTCCTCTTTTATAGGTATTAGTCAACGTTAAGACTATTAATTGTAATAAACTATGTGCAAAGTGCTAAATTTCCCGTCAATTAACATTTAATAATAAGGAGCAGGCAATATGTATCACCATTGACTTTTAAAATGCTATCCAACATTTTCATTGGCAAGTGTGATATATTCCAATGTGTTCTAATTCAAAAGAAATGCTTATTTAAATTGGTAGAAAATAAAGAGTATAAAAATCATATAAGCATTTTGTTGGTTTTCATAGAATAGTTTACTTGTTTACATAGCTACAAAACTACCTGCATTCAAGAACAATAGAGAAGGCTAGTAAAACAACAGTTTTATGATATGTTAATTTATTAAATTGTTTACTTTAATTTTAATACTTTACCATACAATCAAAAAAATAATCCACTTCATAGCCTGGATATTATAATAAATATTTAATACCTTCCCCAATAACTCCAACAGTTAAAATAAAACTTAAGAAAATAAAACAATCTTAGACGTACATGGAGATCTAGCATTACCCAAAATTGTACATGATATAAAAATTTAAAGTAATTAGCGTAACAGTACAGCCTTTGGGTTTATACAGTTAACTGTCCTATGTACATATCAAAACATATCTACACTCTGAGGCTTACGCTCGCCACAGTTGCGAAAACCAGGCACTCCTCCGATACAGCTGCGAATCAACATGAAAAGCGATATTAGGGTAAGCACCTTTACGCTAACAATAAATTAAAAACAAGTAACAACCCTAGAGCCAGGAACAATAGTGATGAACAATTATGATAGACATTAACACCCAGCTGGTACAAGATTGCTAAGTTTGATTTACAGAAATATGATTTACGATGATTAGAAAGCTCACAGATTAGCGGTCAACCTAAAATGTGTGTTATAAATTATGCTTTAGATTATGTAAATATTTCTCATTCTCAGATTACTTAGCCTAGCGGACAAAAACACAAAAAGACAAAAATATCTATTGATGAGCAAGTTTTCAAAATTTGTTAGGTACACAAAACTCTTCTGAAAAAAGTTTGAATAGAAACTTTTTTAGTCTTTTATTGAATATTTTTAACATTAAAGCTCTTTATTTGAAGCCACATCCAATATAAAATCTATTTTTTTACCCCTATAGACTCAAGAAAACAACAGAAAACCAGAAAGAAGTCTTTACTAAGGTAATAAGCTCCAAACAATATTAAAGTTATATCCAAAACATTCATCTAATTTCAATTTGATTATTACAATTGAGAATAGATCCACTACCGAGTGCAAGACATTACAGATTTAGCTACTAAAACGCAGCAAGTAAAAAATGATTCGTATGTACTTGGCCAATACAATGGCACATACCTTCAAAACTTTAATATTATTTCAATGATTTTTTCAGTCTACAATCTTGATGGGGGTTCAGCCACTGTACAGATTAGTTTTACTTTGCTGAAACTATTAATGTCCACTTAAATATTGTGAACTGAAACTCAAAAATTATTAACTTATGAAAAAAATGATAAAAAGTTATTAATGCAAACTTTTTATTTAAAATGGAAGTAAGTGATAGAATATTGTACAAAATACCAAAAAGTTTTGAAGCTACAGACATTCCAATTCTACTAAAAATAAACAGCTGCAAATATTACAGATTGCAGTTGAAAACTATTCTCAAAACAACAATGTAAGTACCTATAATGACGGATTTATGTAGTGGTTGTAAAAAATAAGGGTAAATTGAATGTTTCAATCATTAACGTTAATGCTTACAAAATAAAAACCAAAGGTCATTTAAAAAGGATCTTGGACGTACAACTCCATATTCATGATTCCTTAGTACAAAGTTTATACTAAATCACATTGCAATACTTAAGCAGAGCACACATCATATTTCAACCATCTTAGGACTTGTAGTGTGAGGGGTTGAAGAAGGTTGGGTTTCCTTTACCGTATCCACCCTAGAAACAGATTAAAACTATAAATAAGTGATGATAGCAAATTTAAACATTAAAATTTATCTGTGAAAACATACTTTTAGAATAACTTACTGATTGGCATTTAGAAGTTGGTGTACCACGAAGGTCAAGTGTGAGGAAGAAACAAAATTCTCCAAATTCGCTAAAAATTAATGAAGTCGTTATCATCTAATTTCTTTCATTTACACCGAATTTCATTATTGTTACCTTCAAACCGGTTTTAGTATTTTAATTTTTGAAGTGATAATAGAAGAGGGATATAACAGTATATGATTCATAAGGAATCTTTTGAACACATCTGTGATGTTCCATCTCGTATTAGTTCAAACTTGTAAATACATCCTTGGACATAAAGATCTATCAGTACTGATAGTCATTATGTATTTTATCAATTATACTAGGTAAGCACAGTAGTTATAAGTGAAACCTCGATAACAAGTCACCCTTGATAAAAAGTGTCATATTCAAATATCCTTAATCTATACTTATTTAATACGCAAGCAGATTTTTTGTGACAATTACTCCTCCGAAACTACTGAACCGAGTGTCATGTTTTTGGTGTCATTGGAAAGAGCGTAACGTGAAGTTGTGCAGGAAACTGTCTGTTTAGGGAAATAATGAGAGAGTGAGGCCATGGAGCCCTTTAAAGTTTCGTATTTCTCCATAAGATTAACATTGGAAACAAAAATTGTTATGAAACTCCAGCTGTTGTCAGAAATGTGAGAAGAAGAGCATATGTTAATTGTAAACAGTCAATAAGTTTTGCTAATTTAACAGTTTGCTGCAAACTTGCTGACTTGGTTGAAATTCGTTTTAAAATAACGCCTGTAATACCATAGATAAAACATACTCCACACTCAGCAATTGCTCGATTTCGAGCAACAGGGACACTAGTTTTATATAAACCCTAATCACATGTTAATTCAAACCGCCAAGCTTCATTACAAGTCTTATTTTATAATCCCGATGAGAGACTGAGGTTTTACTGTATATAAATTTAAATCTTGGAATTTAAAATACTAAACAAAAAGCATCTAACAGGGTGACGTCTTTGAGATAAAGTATGTTTTTAATCACAATAAGGTAGAATGTTTGAAATAGAAATAGTATGGTTGAAGTAAATGTACGAGTATGCTAGCTTACTATCAAGGATTTTTACCCAAGTATAAATTAACCTGAATAATTTATTTTACTACTATTAAAAAAGCACTAATTACACACAGACGAAGAATTTGCCTCATGATAAAGAAGTTAATAAAGTGGTACCAAATATAAGTTACAACTTACAACTTCCAAGGGTTTTCTTTTCTGCCAAATAAATGTGCTGAACATTTGGCTTTTCGTTATCAATATTAGATACGGACAACTCAATTCTAAGTTTATTATGAAGTGACAATATTTTTCTATGCGACATTTAACACAAACTGATTTTTCATAGGATGAGAGTGGGTAAAAAAAACTAAAGGTTTGGCTAAAGTTTATGCTTTGTAACCTAATATTATTTCATGCTAAATTTGATTTGTAGGAGTTTAAAATTCAAATGCAAGTTAACAAGTACTAAAGATGTATTAAATTTAAAAAAAAATTAAAAAACGTTAATGCGATGCAAAATTCAAGGGATACTTACTTACTATAAACTATTAACTACCACATTCATTTACAGAAACAGACTGTTATAATTATAAGTGAATAGCTAGGGATGGCCGAAACAGAAGTACCGGTAATGTTAAATTATACTAGTGCATGTTAGTGAAGCGAAGGTAAAAATTAAACATGCAATGGGATGCAGTTTCGTATCAATTAATTATGGTCATTCTCAAATAAACTTGTGTAAAGATTAAACAGGCTTAGAAATAAATCTTAGGCCAATTCCAAAATGGGTGACTGTCCAAAGTAAATAATTGATTAGTTTAGTATTTGTTGACTAATCACTGTTTTGGCTTGAGAAAAATACACGGACAGTTCCCTTGCTTAAGACGCAATTTTTTTCTAGATAGGGGAAAGATGGCATGGATCACAATCTTTATCACACGGCAAATTGCGATTGGCAAATTTTGAATACTGGACCTTCCAGCAACAAACTACGACTTTCAAACCACTATTTTAACCTCAATATATTTCTCCAATAGTTTCAACCATAAAATAATCCTAATTATAGGTCGGCCGTTTAGAAAACGACCTGCGCGAAATTTTTAGCGCATGTAGGGGAGGTAACGAAGAGGGAGGGTACGTTCCCCCTCTCCGCCAATGGCCTTTTTCTAAAGGTGTGTGGATAGTGACGTCACGTGCAAGCTGAACGTGTTTTATTTCACCAAATCATATGTTTTCTTGTAATTTCCCAAAGACTTTCGAATGACAATCATTACGAGTTAGCATTGAATATACAACACTATTAAGCGTTTTATATCCAAAATAGTGTTGTATTTAATATTGAATATAGTCATAGTGTTATACAGTACAGGGTGTGGCAAAAAACCGAACCATTTTCTGCAGAGCACTGTTCAGCGACAGGTTGTCTGAAAGTGGTGGGAGTAAGCTCGTTGGAAAGCCCACACAATGTCATTTTTTCTAGTCACAGAGCAGTGGTCGCCTGAGCTACGTGCGGTTGTTATGGAGTTGTTTTTAAAAAGTATTGAATTCATTCATTGCAACTCAGCAGCATAAGCAGTTTCGTGCATTCTTTCAATTAAGGCGACATGGAGAAGTTCCGTTGGGTATAACAATAATGCGGTGGGTTACTAACTTTAGAACAACGGCTTCTGCGTTGAAAAGGAAGCTGAAAGGCCGACTAAAGTCAGATCGGATGCCAGACAACATTCGACAGAGTTCGTACTGCTGTGGAAAACAGTCCTCGCAGGCCCACCCGAAAACAAGCGGCTTGCCGAACATGTCTGACTGCTCAGTTACACGAATTTTGAGGTTAATTTTCATCCCTACAGATTAGTTAGAATAATTATCTGTTTAATGGTGTTATCCATACAGATAATCACGACGGAACCTCTCCATGCAGAATTAATAAATAAAAGCACGGAACTGCCACTGAGTTGCAACATAGACTAAGCAAAACAAGTAGACTCCTCATCCCATTGTAAATATTGTAGCTTTGTTTTTCGTGTCTAGTTCATGTACGTCCACACTGATCGTTGGGGTAGACAACATTTTGTTTCTATTATTTTTGGGTTATTTTCATGATTTGTGCTTTACTATATGGTTATATAATTAGAAGACCAGTTATTGTTTATGATTAAATCGTTTTATTTGGTTAAATGAGGTTTTAAATTACTGAAATAACAAGAAACAAAATGTAAACAAAACATAACCTCTACAGTTGGACGTACAGAACTAACAATAAAATACCCCCGCCATGGCATGCCTGCAGACTTAGCGAATTTCCATTTGCCCGATTGGACTTACACTAAAATGTCTCCTTAACAATATCACATTTATTCCCTATTTAAATAGAATTAGTTTAACGAGTAGGTTTGCTGAAACAAGGAAGGGTAAAAAATTGTGTTTTTTATGTAAAATGTTAAAAGGTACTGTAGTTTAGTAAGAAATTAATGTTTTTTTCCAAATTTGATCAAAATTAGTTCATAAACAAGTAAACTACAACAGTTGACTTATTCTCAATAAGAATAACATGGGAATTTTAAAATTACAACTTTTTTGAATTTTTCTCGTAACCACCAGGCGCATAATAACGCTTCAAATACTAAATTATTTGTTTTTTAAGCTCTACAGAATGGTTTAGAAAGAAATTGTGAAATTTTGCGTTTTAGGGTCAAAAATGGGAAAACCCTATTTTTACCCCATAAAACAGCCCATAAACGGACAATCATCACGAATCTCGCCGCGATTAAGATATAGCCGCAATCACAAAGAGTCATGGAAGCTGAGATAATCGCAGGAGATTATCGCGGATGTTGCCACGATTGTGTAAGACGCGAATAACGCGACTGCAATTAGCCTATAATGGTGTTGCCACCATCGCAAGTAACGATCACACATCTTAGTGACGGCCTTTTAGTGAATTTCCTATATGGGTATAAGCTATCACCGTAGTACTCATGGTTAATACCTCTGGACCCGGGATGGCAAGGCGTATAAAAGAAGGTGTGTGCACGCACATTCCCCACTCCTCCAATCAGCCAATCAAGTATTTACTGCTTTACTGTTTTTCGTTTAAATAGTAGTGTTATATTGTATAACACTACTACAGTATATTCATTCAATGTTGAATACAACGCTATTTTGGATATATAAAACTAAATAATAGTGTTATATATTCAATGCTGATTCCTAATGATTGTCATTCCAAAGTCTTTGGAAAATTATAAGAAAACATATGATTTGGTAAAATATAATGTAAAATAAAATAAAGGGTGGTGGTGGGGTGGCAGAGGAGTGGGGGAAGAGCCATATTCTGTCTCACTCCCACAGCTCGGTATCTCTCTCTCGCACCAATGCTACGAGGAGGACGCTTTCTAAGCGGCTGACCTATAGTTAGATTATCAGATGAAATCTACTATTAAAAATATAATCAACTGTTGGACCATTTTACAAAATTCTATGATTTTTCATATAACACAAAAAAATTTCTAAAGAAGCCCCTAAATGAAACTGCTTGTAAAAGAAATCTGAACAATAGTTCTAAGAGGGGGACACTGATGGAAGAATTTAAGATGGGACTCAAGTCATGGGAAGCAGTGAAGAAAAAAGCGACAGTCAAGAGAGCCCATTAGTCTGGTTGCCGGTCAAAAAACCTGGAAGTAAGGTCCACCCAAAGTTTTATGGTGTTTTCTGTTTCTTCAAGACCTACATAACTAAAATCTGCAAGGTGCCACTTTGTCACCTTTGAGCAAATTGAAATATTCAAGATGGCGGCCAAGATGGCTTAAAAACTGTATATTTGCTGTATCTTTTCCTATAGAAGAGACAGGATAATAATTTTTGTGTCTAATTTTATGTTTTAAGGGTCAGAGAATACCAATAATTGATTATCTTAGTAATAAAATACCCCCGCCACAGCAAACCTGCCGACTAAGCGTATTTCCAGTTGCCTGAATTGATTTTCAATTAAATGTATTTAATTAACATTAATTTTTATGAGTACTTAGGCTTGCTGCTACAGGGAGGGTAAAAAAGTGTTTTTTTTTAATATTAATAACTTAGTATAAAATAAATAAATTTACCAATTTTGATCAAAATATATCCTAATATAAAAAATATATATAAAATATAATCAAAAATAACATGTGAATTTTAAAATAACAATTATTTGTATTTTCTCCGTAACTAATAATGGTACAAAAACACTTTGATATACTAAATTATTTGTTCTTTTAAGCTCTTTAAGAAGGTTTGAAGAGAAATTGGAAAATTTTGCGTTTATAGGGTCAAAAATTAGAAAAACAAATTTTTACCCCATAAAACCCCACGTAAAACCCCGTTCCCATGGTCCGATCATGCTGGTTCGGTTTACTAATCCTGTATATCTGCTGTATCTTTCCCTATAGAAGAGACAGGATAATCATTTTGTGCCTAGTTTGATGTTTTAATTAGAAAATTACCCAAAATAATAAATCAATATAAGTTTTTAATAAATTTCCACATTAATTTGTTGCCAAGTTACCTTATCAACAATGTTTTCAAGTATTTACTTGACTTAAAACATTATATCTATGGTTTCTGAGGATAAGTGCAAAGTGCTACATTCAAACAGAACACAGTCATCAAATCAGTTAACTTACAAGCAGTTCTCCTAATTGATGCTTGTGCTGTACTGGGGACAGTGCATTATCCTTCTTCAGGAACAGTGAATGACTTTATCAACTGCTTTTTAAATTATAGTTTTCTTGAATTAAGAAAAAAACACTGTTCTTTAGGCTAGTCAAAATACGGTCCAACATCAAACTTAAGGTAAAAGAAATAAAATATATTTCTTCCCCATATATTCCAAAATATATGGGATTTTGTCAAAAAAGGTGTCAAGAATATTATACTAAAAATCAAGAAAATCCAAGTGGTGGAAAGCCGCCATTTTTGAAAAACTTCCGCCATATTGGATTTATGTAAGCTTTTAGTAAAACATCAATTATTTGACAACTAATCGTCTTAACGATTTGCGGTTTGTCTTAATAGATTCCTCTTCAAGTTTACTTTAAGATAATAATAACCTTATACCATTTCATTATTGATTTATTTAAAATAGACAGCTTTAAATTGAAACAATAGCAAATTTCGAAGATTTTTTTTGTAAAACCTTTAAATGTTTGCAAATACAAACTCAGGTGATAAGAACATTCATATTTTGTGGCTCTTAAAAGAATCTGAATACAATTTTCAACAATTATCAACCTCATATCAGTTTGTATATTGCTTTGAAGATATATTATGGGATATATTGTTATTAGTCTTCAACTTGGAACGCTAGTCGTGACGCGGGCCGCACCACTACATCTAGTTCGATTAAAATACACTTTGAGGTGGGAAAAATTGCTTTGAGAACATTTAAAACATATTTTGGAATCATACATTCATACATATAGGGCAATGTATAAAAAGATCTGACAAAATCCTAGCATGAGAACACTGAACACTGTTTTTCATAATATGTTGGTGCAGACAAGCCTTGTATGGATTTGCACCTATTGTATAATATGCATGTATTCATTATAGTTCAATAAATTGATTGATTGATTGATTGAAAAAGTTGGGGTTTTGAAACATACCAAAATTCAATTTTTCATAATAGACAATTACATATATGTGTCCGTGAACACGATAACTTGAGTAATTTTTATACAATTTTGATGAAATTTGGTTTGAAGGTAACCAAGGATAAGGGTAACCAAGGGTAACCAAGGATTGAAGGTAAGGCAGGATAAACTTGAATGAGTTCGAGAAACAGCATGATCGGACCATGGGAACGGGGTTTTACGCGGGGTTTTATGGAGTAAAAATTGTTTTTTTCTAATTTTTGACCCTCTAAACGCAAAATTTTCCAATTTCTCTTCAAACCTTCTTAAAGAGCTTAAAAAAGCAAATAATTTAGTATATCAAAGTGTTTTTGTACCATTATTAGATACGGAGAAAATTTAAATAATTGTTATTTTAAAATTCCTATGTTATTCTTATGGGGAATATTGTAAAATGTTGTAGTCTGCTTGTTTATGGATATATTTTGATCAAACTTGGTAAATTTATTTATTTTATACTAAGTTATTAATATTAAAAAAAACACTTTTTTACCCTCCCTGTAGCAGCAAGCCTAAGTACTCATAAAAATTAATGTTAATTAAATACATTTAATTGAAAATCAATTCAGGCAACTGGAAATTCGCTTAGTCGGCAGGTTTGCTGTGGCGGGGGTCTTTTTATTACTAAGATAATCAACTATTGGTATTCTCTGACCCTTAAAACATAAAATTAGACACAAAAATTATTATCCTGTCTCTTCTATAGGAAAAGATACAGCAAATATACAGTTTTTAAGCCATCTTGGCCGCCATCTTGAATATTTCAATTTGCTCAAGGGTGACAAAGTGGCACCTTGCAGATTTTAGTTATGTAGGTCTTGAAGAAACAGAAAACACCATAAAACTTCGGGTGGACCTTACTTTCAGGTTTGGGTGAAAAATGCCTTTTGGCAACTAGACTACATATGCTCCAGGTCAACTTAGTTTATACCAGTTTGTATGATGAAACAGCCTTGTGGGTAATTAGGAAAGTTTACCAAATTTTCCGCATTAATAAAATTTACATACATAGTAACCAGTCAAATCTATCTGATTTTGTTACAGTTAGGTCCCGTAATCTTGGAACCTGAGGTTATTAGAACATGTACAGAATTGAGTTTGTGGAATGTTAACTACATGAACAAATTTGCAATGTCACAAATTTCAATATACCACTTAGCATAAAGACAAATCAAAATGTCTTTTGCACTTGTAAAAGCACACACTTGCGATTGACCTTTTCGGCGAACTATGGAACTCGGTATCTTCAATTACAGTTACAAAGCCCCATTAAACGGGCACAGTTTCTTTACTATTAGGACATAGCGTTACTTGCAGACATTAAGACCCTGACATATGCAGTTAATTGTGAGCTAGCTAATCAGCACTATGTATTTCTTCAAGTTAAATTTATCATTTAAAATTAAAAGGTGTTATGACATCGATGAGAAATAAAAGGTAACTGTACTACATCATGTCTCGGTTTTAATTTCGGCTTCTTTTTCCAATGACCCGGCACATTCTGGTCCACATTAAATTTAGCTTTGGGACTGTAACAGTGTTCTACAGGAAGGTTTTCAGCGACTACAGTGTTGGGTTAGGTGAGGTTAGTTGTCTACTCACCGAGCGATGCCCAGGCCCGGCTGGCCGGCGGCTCATGTAAAACGTCACCTCACGAGATAGAGAGCTCGCCGAACTGCTACGGGACAACTACAGCAGCACAATACAACCTCAGGATTCGTGAGTTGGAGAGACAGATACAGAGGGGTGGGGGAGGGGGCTGCAGAGCTGTGCGGTAACTTAACTATTGTACAATCAACCCCAAATATGAATAAAAAGATTATTGTAAATGTTTATTTAAGTTTCAATTTCTTAAAAGTTCATGGAGTGTCTAGTTTGATCATTAGTCAAAAGTAGAATTGAGTAAGTAGACCAGTTATTTCATTAGCCAGGACCATTTTATTAAATTATTAAAAATCATAATTATTAAGGACCCCTGTTTCAACCCATTAAAAATCTAATGGATAAAAAAAATTATTAAAAAGATGCTGATAACTGGACAAGTGCTAAACCACTCAGCTAACCGGCCATAATAGTTAGACTAGTTTATTAATTCATTGTGTTGAAAGACTGACACAAAAGAGTAATTTTGTTTTTGTCGATAAACTAAATACAGAATAAATTTAAGACATTCCTTATGTCTTATAACATTAACTCATTGTTAAAATTATAACAAATTTATTTGATAACTCTGAATATGTTTCTGCTCCATTAGTAGGGTACCAAAATAATCAACATAGAAATAACTAAGTTTACAAAAACTTTACTCCTCCAGCTAAAAAATCATGTGTAGAATTCCAGTTCTTGTTTATTGCAACACACAGTAGGATTAAATATTTTAAAGTATCAAGTATTTCAAGAATTTTTAAATTTTTTATGGAGCTAGATAATTATACAATTCAACTACATATAAACACAGCTTTGCAGCCTAAGCCAAGGATGTTCATTAATGATTATAAGCATTTTAAACTTTAAGAAAAACAAGAGTAGAAAGTTCATCCCAAGGTGAAATAACGTGTTAATAGTGTTAAATTAGGACACAGCATTTCAAAACACTTTTGAAAACAATTAAATAGACCAAATTCATTAAATACAACCATAGAACCCACACAAGATACAATTACAAACAAATATAAAATTATCTGAGTGATAAAAATCAATACTAAGCAAATTTGAAGTGAATAAATCATTTTACAATATAATGTAAACTGAATTTATACCACTAATTATTATAAAAATAATATAACGTCAAATTGATTTAAGCACACATGAAATTATCAACACCTATGCATATTGAAATAAAAATAATACTCACTTTTTAATAACCTTGATTAAAAATTTTTTAGTTTAGTAAATAAATATTGATTTAAATTTTGGGCAAAATTACAAGAGGCCTCTTTATATTAGCATGCAACTCTTTAAAACTCAAGTTTTAAACTCTCGAAAAACAAATAATTCAAACAAAAACACACTGCATCCCAAACAGTACATCTCGGACCAATTTAAAAAAATATAAGATTTCCAAACTAAATATTTTTAAGCATAGAAGACTTTTTCCAGCAAGAAAACCCAATAAAAACAACCAAAATACAGAGAAAAACAAACACCAAGTGCAAAAGCCCACAACAAAATCAATCAATATTAACACATTCACTTATTTTATTGCCAGACAAAGTAAGTTGTCGATTTGTGAACAAAGTTAGAATATTGATTTACTGAAATATGCATAAAAACGTGTTTGATATGCAGAGTAGCCTTAGGTAATGCCCAGTGCAAACATTCAAATTGGGACCAATTACAACTAAAAAAGTTTTGTCTTACTAACAATACCAAGGACTCTCCAGCATCATAAGAACGATACTTATTAAACTAACAGTCTTGGTAATTTAGTATATTTTGTTTTCTTTTGTATTAAAAGCCACGGGTAGGCTTTAAAATATGAGCCTAGATTGCCCTAGCATGAACAATTAGCTTTGAGAACTTAATTTAAGTATTTTACTTCAAGAGTAAAAACGTGTTAGTGTTAGTCTCAAATCTCAAGTCCAAGTTAAAGTTGTTTCAATGATAATATTAAAAAAATGTTTTTCTCGCTGATGTGTTCCTATTTTGAATCAGTTCAAAAATTATACCGTTAATGCCATAATGAAAACAAATTTTGAAAGCAATTTGCGGCAATACCTGTGATCATCTCCTGTGATTGTACTAACTATATTCCATTCATAAAATTTACGTTGTTTCATAGTTAGGATGAAGTGGAGGGGATAGATTTGCTTCTTCTTAAACCGCCTAAATTTTGTTAACGGACCATGACTGG
This sequence comes from Macrosteles quadrilineatus, assembly GCF_028750875.1. Classification (NCBI taxonomy): domain Eukaryota; kingdom Metazoa; phylum Arthropoda; class Insecta; order Hemiptera; family Cicadellidae; genus Macrosteles; species Macrosteles quadrilineatus. The sequence continues at coordinate 66,066,584 of NW_026542597.1, forward strand.
ATCACTGGTGTGTTTATTTATAAAAACAGAGAGAGCCCTAGGCAAACCCTTACTATACTCCGTTCACAAAATTTAGGCGGTTTCAGGGGAAGAAATCTATCGCCTCCACTTGACCATAACATTAAAATAATAGCTTAACATCTGAGGTTTGCCAAACAAAAGGTATCTAGAAAATAAGGCATGCTCATGATGTTTGAAAACATACTCAAATGCATCCATCATGCCTAAGACTAGTCATCTAAAACTTAAGATAACAAAAAAGGGAATTTGTGCAAGTTTTCAAAAAAGAGCCAATATATTAATCATTAGCATTGTTAATAGTTAATTTTGTGGTAAATTTTTACAAAAAATTTTAAATTACAATATTTAAAAATGTCAAAAAGGATAAGCAAATAATTTGATATGTAGGTGTAAGAAAAACAAGCAATGTAATTTTATAAATGAAAATACACTGCCGAGGTTGTTTTTGGGTATAGTTTAAAGGAATCTTCTTTTGTGAGGAGCACTGCTCTATGTGAGGGTATTCAACCACTGACCATACTAAAGTACAAAAATACACGCACTCTGCATCCAGTCTACAAGTACCTATATAATAGCCATTTTAATGTTTTGTTGTTCCGAAAAAAATATTGTTTTACGTGAAGTTATCATCAATATTATTTGCAAAAACATCATACAGAAGTAGAAAATGATTTGTACTAAATGGGCTTTGTTAATAAACTAAATAAAAACCCTTAATAAACGTTTAAAACACTGCTTAATTTAAAGGGAGGTTAGTTCAAACAAATGTAGCATTATCATGCTTTTTTTGAAAGGGCCGAATGTCTAAAACCACACGCAATAATCCCTACCGAAATCCAAAATCTTCAGCGAGCCTGACTTTGAATGGGTCAAGCTGCTTCCCTAGAACATTTTGAAAATTTAAAACTAATGAATTAAAAACATAAAATTGCGATGGGGCTAATTACTGCAATAACCAGCAATATATCCCCAGTAGATATTTTATGTGGACTTGAAATGGAAGCTGATAAAGGTTTTTCTCTCATAAGAAGCCATGGTTGCAATGTGAAAAAAGAAACCTCATAATATATGTTTATGCAATCGCAAACAATGATAAAACCATAAACTCTAACTGACTAAATGAGCCCTGTTAAAATTTTGTGATTGAAATACAATATTCGTTGGATTTACTATCAATATTATTTTGTGTAACAATAAAAATTAACATTTACCAAATATAATTTTTTTAAACATACTGTTTTAACGCACACTATGGACAAAAAAGACAAAAACGTGTATACAAAACTACATTTACTGATGACATACTTATTATTTACTTTACAATGTCACAAGTGCGACGTACAGTGCTTGAGCAAAGCAAACGTGATACGAAGCCAACATTTAGTAATGTGAAATGTCACAACACTCACAGATTATTGTGACTCTCCATCCGCACCCAGCTGCTCGGAAAGCAAATCAATCAATAAACAATCAAATAAAATATCAACAAACGGGAACTACAAGCGAAAGCTCATCAATGGAGGTAATGAGATCTTTCTTTTTTTTTGGAAATTATTATGATAGTTTAAATTTATTATGGAGGTTAAATTTTCTCATCATTTTTACTGCACTTTTATCATTCTTGACAATAACTTTCAACGTTATCTAGCAGATAATCTCATTCATAGAAAACCATCCTTGAATATACCTTACCTTAAATTTGTTGAGAATTAAAACAAAAATCTTTAGTCACATTATAAGTTTAAAATGTAATTCTTGCTTCAGTTGTTTACAGGTACTTATGATAGAGAATCTTGAATTGTCAAGGGGAACTAATGTCTACAATTCACAATTGTTTAGTCACTACCACAAAAATGATTCATAACAATTACAGTGCTTTCCCGTTGGTGCAAAATGACTATTAAGTGTTCCATATAAACCCTACCTACAGTTGAAATTAAAATAACTGCAGTAAAAACAATTTAGACGTGATTCAACACAGAATTGTCTACATGAATAAATTTTAAATATAATATATAATTTATAATCATGCAATCCTGAAAATATAACGTGGTTACACATTGAAAAGAAAGAAGATTCAAGCATCGACACACAAATTTAGCTGTACACAAATTAAATTAGTATGACAGTTTCCAGATAGGATAGCAAGAACGTTAAATTACTAAACAAGATATAAAAAGTTGATACAAGAATTTGTGTGTAATATTTTTCACCCTTGATATTCATTCAATAGGTAAAGTTCATTAAGTTTAATGTTGCTTTAAACATGACACTAGAGTAAAAAGGAATACTGAATGACTAACAATATATAAAGGAATTTCAATACTTACAATTTACAATAATTTTGATTTATAAATCTAATGCATTCTTTATTTATCACGTGAAAATGAAAAGAGGAATGGACAAGGTTTCATCTATGCAATAAAAGTCAAATTGTGAAAATTAGAGGTGTCAATTAATTTATAAAAACATAACAGATATATTTTTAAAATAACTTTTGGTTTAGGTTACGTAAAAAATTGATTTTGTTATTCAAGTTTTATTCATCAAAATTATTTAAAAATCAAAATAAATATTTCCAACTTTTCTTCAGTTCTGGTCATTATAATTAATCAATTGAATTTTACGTTTTGAAGTAAAAAATGATGATAAAATATTATATGAACACCTACTTATATTGAACTTTCCAATTTGAAATAAAAAAAAAAAACTAATTTTGTTAAATAAATTTTGTCCATTCCACTAATAAATGTTGAATGTAATAAATTATTAGCTTTGCATGAGAAAAACAAAGCAAATATAATATGTAAAGCTTTTAAGTGTTACATACCTGGGGAAGTTGGTCGTCAGGTTTGGTTGCGGAAAGCTCAAAACTCACAGGCCCCGAGGGACTGAGGAAATCTACTGGGGCGTTGTCATTGCCTGAAACTGAAAAGTGAAGAATTTTACAAATCATTATGACTATCAGGTTTGGTTTAATTTGAAAAGAATTTTCAGAAAACCATCCTTATATATAATATGTGAAGGCGATTTCTACAAAACATTACTCCTCCGTTAGTAATGGACGGATTTTTACAAACAATGTGTCAAAATGAAGAGTTTTTTTGTGTAGACGCCCCCTTTCACCAATTCCAGCAATAAAAGTTCTCGGGCTTTGCCCCACAGTCCATCAAAATCCCAATGTATTTCTCATGAAGAAAAGATTATGTTTAATTAAACAGACGGATAATTTGCATAATTACAGCTATTCATAGTAAATACATGATACACATAAGAGAGTTCGTTTTCAGTTTGAATGACTGGAGTGGAGTAAGCTTTTGTTTTCAGTTTCGATAACTGGGGTGGAGTGATTGATTATAGGCCTGTTATCTTTGAGTTGACTCTTTTAAGTCATCGGAAATTATGACTGTTATTCGTTTTGAAATAACGCCTGTAATATTTTGCAATTGCTCGAATTTGAGCAATAGGTGCACTTTAATATATATTATTTGATGAACAATAATAATAATTGTTCATTACTGATCTTTAATTACTGATTGATTGCTGATCAATTATGAAGTTTTGTTAGGTAGCATCATTAATACATATACCAAAGACAAATAGCCTACCATCTGGGTTCATAACCGTTGGGTTAAGACCCCATAATTTAATTTTTAAATTATGATATAATTAACTAAGAGCTTTTAATTGTAGAATAAGGAAGAAAGCAGCTAGCTTAACTTGTGCAGGTAGGTCATAGAAGGTACATAAGAGACACTGAACACACAATATTTCATCCCCTGAGGGACATTGGAAGTGGTTCTCTACATTTGACAAAATTGTCACTACAACCACTTGGCTATCCAGACAATCGGTTACTTACTGTGCTTAGTATAAGTGTTTGTGTTACCTGGGGCTGGTATGAAGAAGTTAGTGACAGGAGCTTGCGGCATGGGGGCGAACGATTGATTGTTCCCACCCGTCACTGTCTTCTTGTTGGAGGCCATTACGTCAACATAATTTGATTTCATACCTGGAAAAGCATATTTAATAATAACCTAATGCTTATTCAATTAACTGATGTTTTTTTTAGTTTCACTCAAGTGTGAACCATCAATAGTCAAGAGCAAAACTTGCAGAGATTAAGTAAAATTCACAAAACTTTCCTTACCATTTTTCTTTTCACAATGGTGGAATAATTTCATAATTCAGTTAACTATATAGAGTTCAAAAGGTTTATAAGCTTTTTAAGGGGGGAGGGGGGTATGGTAACCCTAGCTATTTAGAAACCCAACAGCTATAGGACAGTAATTTGTCTTGGTTCCTTTGCCTCATGTTCACCTTTCCAAGAAATTGCAACTTTATCTGGACTAGAGCTGGACAGGACAGTCTAACTACAAATATTCATTGGATTCTACCCTTGTTGTACAAAATCTGCATTAATCTGTTTGGCACAGTTTCTAAGGCGCATCCTTAATGATTCAGCGCCAGACAATAGCTGTACCAGTTGAACAATGTCGCCTTTTTGTAAAAACTGAATTCGTTTCCATTTCATTCCTGTGGTACATAATATGCTGATAATATCAGTATGATTTTTCTATTTAATAATGTTATCAAAATAAACTTACTCTTTCCTCTCTGCAGCTTGTATTTGTTAGTGGAAGCAGCAGGTGGGGGTAAGCCGGACGGGGCTGTATTGGCCATGGTGGGGCCGGTGGGGGCTTGAGTAGTCATGTTGGGGGCACCCATGGCAGGGGTCGCTGTTTGTAAAGCAGGACCAGCGGGGGCAGCAGGGGCAGGGATTGTGGGGATTGCTGACCCGTTCAGCTCACTAGCCTTGGGCGGTGGCTTCAGCTGGACTTGCTGTTCGTTTTCTGTAGAATCTGTGTTCACCCATCTCTTTGTCTTATCATCCCATACAATCTGTGCAAGTACATGTTGGCAGTCTTAAAATATGTCTTGATTTCAAATCAGTTATTGTATGAATAAAAAATGTATAATAGGTGTAAATGCAAACAATATTAACAGATATTTATTAATTATGTAGTCAAACATCAACACACAATCATTTATCTATAGTATCGGGGGACCGAGCCATGGCTCGGTATGGAAGTTGGCGGTTTCTTTTAAACTAATTTCGGCTTTTATTATTTATGTTTCAGTGGAATTTCAATTTATTATGATGGAAATTTTAACTTGGCAATCTAACACATTAATTTATTTTAATCTTGTACATTTCTTATATTGTAAATTAATAAAACAAATGTAAAAAAAATAAAAGAAGTATTTTTTACATTAGTATATATAGTAGGAATTAATATACAATCACAGGTAAATATCGTAGCAATCAGCTACAATAGCATTTATACAGCATAGTACAGCGTATGTAAGGCGTGTGTTTATTTCTTGGCACTAAATTCAATTTTTCTTTAAGTATAAGTTAAACTTCAGCATGAGCATACTCTCTAAAATACTATCATTTGATGGATTAGCTGAAGACAGTTAAGTCCGATTCAAGTGTATATTGCTCAGCATTTATCAGGATCGATGTAAGACAAACAAACGTGACTTACACATTTCACAAGACAAGTTGAATAAAGGTTGAGGCAACTTTTTTTTAACTTCGCCTAACTAATTGTCTGACATTTAAGCTACATAACAACTTGTTAACAACAAAGATGTGAGAACCAACTGGGCTATGTCAAAGTGAGTGTTTATGATCTACAGTGAAACTAATTGCCATTTTAACAGTACCAGACAATATGTACAATATTAAAAGCAGCTGAAATAGCAATATAATATAATTATTAAACTTCACACAAATATAACGTACAGATGGGTTTTTGTCGTCCGGCAGGATCATCTGGTTCTTGGGGCGCAGCGCCAGTTTGTCCCAGATGCCGCCGAACCAGCCAGAGCCACTTTGTGTCTTGTTGGCTCGGCGCTTGGATTTGTCCTTGCTATCAGTCTTGTCACTAGCGGACACTCCACCGGACGGCTGCTCTGCCTAGACACACACATCGGAACCACAGTGTACAACTATACAATCACTACAGGCACAGTAAAACAATCAGTAAAAATTATTCTTAAACCAATCTCTTTAAAGACAATTGGAAAAATTCACTATTTGGGTAAATAATTTTACAAAAGAAAAGAAGTAAACTTTGCAATATAGATAGATAAGACAAACCATGACATAATCAATGATAAAAAAGTAAAAAATGAGCAAAAATTAATAATACCTCAGTTCAACCCTAATTTATTTTATAACACATATAGGGCAGTTATATAATGATTGCTAAAGGCAATTCTGAATGAAAGAAAACTAAATCTTTAACGTTTCATTCTAATAAAATGATGGGTAAAATGAGATGAAAACACTAGGGACTATTGGTATGTTTAAACTCTGCCTAATGCTTGAAAAAAGCCAAAATGTCACAAAACAAATTTTTTTTGTGATTTGGAAATAATGGATTTTTCCTTTTTACATTATTTTTAGAAAAAATTGTTCATTTTTATAAATGCTAAAAAAATTAAATATTTCTGTCGCAGCCTGACTAGAAGTCTATGGCCAATCAATCCTCAGCCTAAATGGGTATTAAAACATTACAAAAAATACTTAAAATTACTTTATTGACAAACTCTAAAAATATAATTTTGATTCCTATACACTACTGTACATAAATGCATCACTATGCTAAATTTATCACTTCCGAAAAAACAATTTTGTAAATGATTATCGTAATTAGTCCATCCAACTATGAATGACACACTATCATAAAGTGGAGGGTTTTTTAGTTCTAGCGGGCGACATAGGCGCGTCAATTTCAAACGTAGGCACTGATCTAGTCCTGAAACTTATCGGTAAGTCTATCGGATAAGTTCCGCCGAACACAAGTTTCGGCATCACTCTAGAGTGCGGCCTCGGCTCGAAAATGTTCAAACTTCGCTTCAACGTGCGCAACAAGTTAGTTTCGCCCTGGCTGCGGTGTCCGTAGGGCATCAGCGCCAAGGGGAAATGTTCACGAGAGCAAGTTGCACCGCAGCAGCTGTGGGTACTTACAGGTTCTGGCTTGCTGACCGTCTACAGCCCAGACAGCATAGTGCAGCATGCAACATTCACATAGCAACATTCATCTGGCTTTGAAAACTCACAGATATCCCTTTGACATTTAAGATGAGAAACAATGTAATCAGTCTTATATGACTGGTGTGTTGTGTGTTTAGTCTTTTGATACCTAACCAGCATTTAGAAACTGAAGTAGTTTATATCTATACTTTCTGAAGGTTGTTTTTAAAATATTACGATAATCTGGTAAGGTTTATGTTATGTATTGGCTTAAAAGCTTTGTAGTTATTGTAGTACATGTCCTAAAACATAAACCTGTTCTTGATATGTTTGACTTAAGAATAACACAAAAAACTGTAATAGATATAGAATTTAAGGAACAAAATAAATGTGAAATAAAAACTACAGTAAGATAATAACAATTCCTAAAGTTTTTGAAAATGAATTTACATTCTAGGAACTCGAAATATCTTTCTTAGATTTTATCTTTATAAAAGTTTAGGTCATACAGTGAAAATAAACAAAAGTATATTGTTTCCAAATTTTATATTCATGAAAGTAAAATTTAGCTTACACCTGAAGTCAGTTCAAGTTAATTAAGCAGTGTTCAGTTAAGAAACATTAACATTTTAAATGTTAGCATGGTTGTCTTTACACATACATCAAAGTCCACTTTACCTCAAATGCTGTCCATTAATATAATGTAATGCTGCATTTATTAGTAATGATTACAGTTATAAAAAAATAAATCTATGCTGTATTAGAAAATTCATTCTGCAAAAGAGTATAAATCAAAATAGAAGGAAGCAATTTTTTTCTAACAGTTGTTTCCCACTAGGACTTCAATGGTGGACATACAAATGTTAGTTTATCTTCATTGTTGGCCATGGTTAAGTTAATGTTATATAATGAATGTTTGCAGATAACTTTGGTAAAAAGTTTTACAATGTTACAGTACTATGTTAAATTATTATAAAACCTTGTTTTTTTCTTTGTTATAATGTTTTATCTTATTTACCTAAAATATTCAGAACTTTGTGGAGAAATTTTCTTAACCTGCAACTGTTAGTCAATACTCAACATGCTACCAGTTTAAATAATTTTTCTCTCAAAACAACCATCAACTACTGGTCACTGACCTGTGGTTTGTGTTCCTCGGTGTTGGCAAAGTATCCGTAGCCAGACTTGACGGTGACCTGAGGTGCTACGGGCGCAGAGTCAGTAGGCTGCGGGGCCTGCTGTGTCTCCCACCCCCCGCCACTAGACACAGACCAGTACTCCGGGGACGAGCTGTTGTCAGGCGACATTGGCTCTGTGTAGCCTTGCGTCTGACCCATGGTCTGCGTAGGGTCGTAGTACCCACTCTGTGGCTGCTCATAATAGTCCTGCGTGTAACCGGTGTGTGGTTCAGTGTACGCAGGGATCTCCTGGGGCTGGGTGTACGTCGGGACTTCTACAGGCGCAGGCTACGGAGTGGATGTGACATTAGTTAGAGGACAGGTATCATGATTTTCTTGAAAAGAAAGTCTTGAGAAAGTAAAGAATGTGCTGCATGGAAAGGAAAAGGTGAGCCTAAAAATAAAATGCACGCAGCACCAGAAAATGGGAATCCTCAGATAGGGGAAGAAGAGTCACTGAGATGTGAGATGTAAAAAAAACATTTTATAGAGAAATGCAGGTAGGTACAACAACTCAGCCAACAAAAAAAGGTAAATCTAATATCATACCTGTAAGTTGTGTTCTCCGTTGTAAGAGATCGGCTCCATATCAGACACTGTGGAGGTTGACACACCGTGCGTCATCTGAGCAGATAGACTTGTTGGATCCTGAAAAAACAGGTACAAAAACAAAATTAGAAGATGTACAAATTTAAAAACTATTTGATACAACATAAAAGCCATTGTATAAAATAGAAATTTTCAGCAGAACTTGGATGGTTAAAACACCAAGTGACCAGGGTAGAAATTTGAATGGTACAAAAATTCAAATTAGATTGGTTGAGTAAATAAGTCTTAAAAATGGAAAACCACACATCAATGGACACAAGTGTTAAAAAAATTGTTGGTTTACAAAATGCTATTTTATCAGCAAGAGTCAAGGATTTGTAGGTTTGTTATGGCTCTGATAACAGCATTTCTGCTTAATTTTTACAGATCTCATAAATTGTTTGAAAGGAAATTAAATTAAATGTTTATTTGTCACACAGAATTTACATTATTGTGATAAATCCCCAGTATCATATGATACGTCAGTTTCTTTTATAGCTAAAAGGTTCACTGTTTATTACTTCAAGGGTATTGTACAAAACAAGTATTAATGACAACAGTTTGGGTAGGAAGTAGGCTGAACGCAATTTAAACATTATTTTAGATTTTCCTACTCTCTACCATAGCAAATATTGAGCAGTTCTATAACCAAGTATTGCAGATCACCATATCTCAGTAATATTACATTACCATTTTAAATTATTTTAAGTAGTTCATGACCCAATAAATTTTCAAAGGGGTAAGGGTTCAGCTAGCTAACCAGAAAAACTTTTGACCAGGGACTAAGAAATACACAGATAAAAGTAGTGATGGTTGAAACCAGCATCTCAAATTTCAAACCTAAATATGAAAATTTTACTTGTTTAATTAACTTACAAGAAAATGCAGGTAATAATAAAATTTTTATAGGCAATCAAGATTGAAAGAATTTGGAAAACCCTGACAAAAAATAACATGAATATGTGACTAGTACACTTTGACCTACTTTTGCATTATACCAAATTTCAACAGAACGTTTTTGACGGTTTTTTTAGCTTTGGGTCCTAAAACTCCCTGATTAAATTTAGAAACTAAAGTATTTCCGAAGTTTTTTGATTTGAGATTCGATTTTGACACAACATTACTAGGCTAAATATAACATTACAAAACATAACACATTACAACACACAAAACACTATATTACAATACTATATTACCGTACTACATTATAGTAATAACAATATATTATTTATTATACTATATTACTATATTTGAACACTGATATTAAATCATAATACAACACTTTTTCAGTTTAAAGAGAAATGTCAATTCTTTTTCAGAAACTTCAAGTCTAACTTGGAAAACAATATCACATAATTTACCTTAACTTTCATCTTTCCAAACGATTCCTAACCAAAAACAAAAGTATCATCATCACCTGCATTGTCTTGGCTTTTCTTTCAAATACAACTAGATATCCGACAGTACACATCTATTAAAATTTCAACTGAAGCACATTTGGCAAAATTGGACTTTGGAACACTCACATTGGTATCCTCGACGTGTTGTTTGAGCCGAGCCAGCCAGTCAGGGTCACTGGCCAGGTCTCCGGAGAACGCCAGCGATGTGTCCGCCACCTTTACCCTGTCTGCCATGTTGATGACGAGCTGTGCCAACGGTCGGTCATCTCTGGTGCTGGGCAGACGTACCATGTCTTGTGACAACCACTCCAGGTACGACAGCGCAGCTGGGAGATTACCTGCAGAACATAGATTGTGAAATCATAAGGCAGTAACAGTAAAGAAACATTTGTAACAAGTGTTGTAAACATTTTACATGCTGTCAAAGTCAACATCCTGGAACTCTTTTCTTGTATAAGTTGGATGTTAGAGAGCGAGTGATGAGTGTGCATGAATTTAATGACAGCTTTCTTCCTAAGATCAGCTAGGTAGGTATCCATTCCTTCTAATGTATCGCTAAGCCCCCTTAAAACAAAGCAGTAAGCTAAACTTTTTACTTAATATTCAATTATACTTCTTGACTTTTTAAGTATGATGTTTAGGTACGATTTTGCAAATTGAATCAAAACATGGTGATTCAGGAGAATTAAAATTTTGTTATCACAAGTGAAGTAAAATATGGTCAATGGATTCCATCCATAAAATGGTTTTTAACTTGATCAAAATATAAAATTAAGACAATAAAAACCAGAATAGTAAAGACTATATTTTGATGTGGAAAAGGAACAAGTGAAGTTATGTAAAGCCTCGTTCACACGGGGCGAGTTTACACGCTACTCGCCGGCGTGTAAGAAGCCGGCGAGTTGGCGAGTGTGCTTGTATTCGTTCACACGGAGCTTGTCCACTAGCCAACTCGCCGGCGTGTAGAAAGACGCCGGCGAGTCGGCGAGTGCGCTTGTAGTCGTTCACACGATGCTTTTTCCACTCGCTCAGTAGCTGGCTTGAACCAAATCCTCCACCATCTTTGAATAACACGCGCACAAGCACAAGCAACTGTGTTCACACTGGGCTACTTTACACGCCTACTCGCTCAAAAGCTGGCGAGTTGGCGTGTAAAGTAGCGGCAGCGTCAACTTTTTCCAGAGCTTTTTTACAAGCAGCTTTTGAGCGAGTACGTCGTTCACACTGAGCTATTTTACTAGCTGCGTGTAAAAAAGCTGGCGTGTAGCTTGTAAACTCGCCCTGTGTGAACGGGGCTTAAAGGAGATCTCAATGGATCCCTATGGTAGATTTAAGCTTAGAGTGAACGTAGGCCTACTAATATATTATCAATTATATTGTGTGGTAGAACAATTGTTGAATCTAAGGGTTTTCACTAGTAATAGTTTTTCTTAACACATGAAACGATGTACGTAGTTACTATGTCATTAAGATGCCTACATTTTTAATTTGAATAGCATTTCTTCGATTACTAACATCAATTTTTTATAGGGCATTACCAATCCATAATGGTACGTAGCAGTGGAATATTAAACAAATATCGAACACTGCAATATCAGAAAACCACTCGTAACTTGCTTAACTATGTGGCAAAAGTAATTTAATATTTTTAGTTTTATTATAACTGTCAAGATTTGAGGGAAAATCATGAAATTTCCAAAAGCTTCACCAACCATAGTCGATCAGTTTGCAGGCCAGCAGGAACTTGTAGTGACGCAGGGAGGGGATGCACCAGTCTTTGTTGCTGAGCTGCTTAGCGAACTCGTAGCAAACTGTGAGCATGATCGCTCGATAGGAAGCGAACTGAGCAAACGGTTTGTCCACCGACGCGCCGAGCAGTACAAGCTTCGGCTGGCGGTCTGAGTAACGGGAGAACTCCAGCTGAGCAGTCAAGTAGCAGAAGTGAGCTGCGAACAGCCTTCCTCTACCAGCTGTCAGGAGTCAAACCAAATATGTTTAATTCCATCCGACACAGATGCATACACTACAGTTATTTACAAGTTCATAACTTGTTTATTTCAAATTGTTGACTAAGACAAGTGTAAGTTTACATAGATTGGTTACAATCTAGATACTGTAAAAAGATTTAAAGGTGATGGAAACTGAAAGGTATTTATTAATTTATAGAATACAACTCTCTTGCAAAACATAAATTTGAATATGAAATTTTTGTTTCGCATTTCACTTTACAACACTTGAAAAAATGGTATCCATAAACACTTGTTGTTGGTTGTTGCTAAAGTAGACCTAAAATACAGTGATATTGAATTAATTTGTTAGCTAACAAGAAACATAAATTATATTTAACACAGAACAACGTCTTATTTTGGTTATTTTAGGATTAAAATTTAAGTAAAAAATATTTCTATGCTATAAGTAGTTCTGGATGTTCTTCGTCCTGTCGAACACATTTTTTAAAGTGAGCTTACAATCTGTGTTTAAAATATTACCAAGGCTAGATTAAGAATTTGAAATAAGGATAAACTATTGTGTATCCTTATAATAATTAATATTATAATCAAATTATGTTATTAATATGTAATATTTGCAATATCAAACCGTCCATTAGGTAGGACAACTTAAAATTTTAAAAAAAACTAATGATTAGATATCTGGGAAGCTTTCTGTCTATTCCTGATCATAGAATCCCAGAGGGCTCTGTCCCTTGAACGTCTAAATTTTTCTTGTTTTATTCTTTACATTCTTACTCCGTAGCAGAACACGAGAAGAGCTACCAGACATTAAACATGTGTTCCTGGTTACCAATATTTACCTAACGAGTCGCCCAGTGTGAGAATAGCCTTGCGATCAACCTCTACATTGGGAGTGCGGTTGCTCAGCATCATAGCCAAATGAGGTCTCCAGTCTCCCCATCTCTTGTCAGCAGCGCACTGCAACAACAACTTAAGATTAACTCTGTATAAAGAACACAGCTATAACACAGCTGATTTACAACTTTGTGAGCACATTGTTAGACAATAATGGCAAAAACAGCATGAAACAATAATCATTAATATCGTAACATTTCAGTACAAATAGTGGATTCAGTATACATCAATATGAGTTTGAGGACAGTAAATATTGAAATGTCAAAAAGGTAATTCTACTACTTCCTTCTGGAGAATCCATTTTGAAGGGGAGGAATATCCAATAAATTGTTTGGGAACTTTTTGTGTGCAAACTGCCTGGAACACTTTTCTTGGAAAAGTTAGTTGTGTATATTGTCATTTAAATGGACCAAGCGGTCCTCAATCATTGGGCTTCGAATAGGTAATTGTCTTGACAACAGAACCAGCGAATCTTGGTTAAAGATATCATTTTATCCATTTGACACTCAACTTTAACTTATAATACATTAGTCCAGTCAATGAATGAGCCAAAAGTAGGTGTAGAGTGCGTGAGCAGGTAACTAAGCGATTCCTTCAGAAACTTGTTCAGGGGGCTTAGGGTGTTAACATACCAAAAGTCCTGACTCCTAGGTGGTGAGCCAGGGGGTGGAGGGGGGAAAAAGGGGGGGAAAAAGGTACGCATTTTAGGTTTTTTGATTATATCTCGAAAACTATCAACTTTTTGTATACTATAGTAAATTATAAAATTGAAGAAGATTAAATTTTCTACAAGAAAAGTATATAATGTGTTTATTTTGGTTCAACAGATTACGAGTTATAAGTTATTTAATTGATATCTTATTAAAATACTCCTTCCATAAGAAATACATGTAAATTAGTATGCGAAATGGGGCGAATCCTATCCGCCCAAAGGAAATATAACTGATATTCTGGAAATCTTTACAAAATTTCCAGTAATTTGACACTTTAATCATGAAATTTTGTCAAAAATTAAAGCGAGGGTGAGCGTTTAAAAATGGGATGATTTAAGGTTTTTTTTATATTTCCAATAAAAAAACACCAAAACTCGACATTTTGTTACCTCGCCCTCGCCTTAATTTTGGATCAATTTAATGATTAAAGTGTCAAATTACTGGAAATTTTGTCAAGATTTCCAGAATATCATTTATATTTCCTTTGGGCGGATAGGATTCGCCCCATTTCGCATACTAATTTACATGTATTTCTTATGGAAGGAGATTTTAATAAGATATCAATTAAATAAGTTATAACTCGTAATCTGTTGAACCAAAATAAACACATTATATTCTTTTCTTGTAGAAAATTTAATCTTCTTCAATTTTATAATTTACTATAGTATACAAAAAGTTGATAGTTTTCGAGATATAATCAAAAAACCCAAAATGCATACCTTTCTCCCCCCCCCTTTTTCCCCCCTCCACCCCCTGGCTCACCACCTAGGAGTCAGGACTTTTGGTATGTTAACACCCTAAGCCCCCTGAACAAGTTTCTGAAGGAATCGCTTAGTTACCTGCTCACGCACTCTACACCTCATTCCTTGACTGGACTAACTCTAGTGTGTTGGTGGTGAATTAATGTTATCTAGTTTTCCTTTAAATTTGAAATTGACATTCTGCAATTTATCTTCAAGGAATCTATATATTAATTTGAAACTGTTTTTCTTTGTCATAGCTATTTTGAGAGAACGGCTGGGCGTAGAAACTCGGTAGGGGTGTCTAAAGAAAGGTCTTGGTCTGTAGATGAGCCATCAAAAGAGAAACGTGGTAAATTCCCTCGGGGCTCTGCCCCAGTGGCCTTTAAAGTCCCATCCCATGTTATTCTTATGGAGGAAAACGGGGTTTTTGTCGCAGCTAATTTGAGAGAACGGCTGGGTGTAGAAACTTGGTAGGGGTGTCTAAAGAAAGGTATTGGTCTGTAGGTGAGCCCTCAAAAGAGAAACGAGGTAAATTTCCTTGGGGCTCTGCCCCAGAGGCCTTTAAAGTTCACTCAGCAATTTTGTTTACATTATGACCATATGGATAATTTTACACTACTTTTAATGAACCAGCTGTTAATATTAAAATTGTATTCAAAGGTCTACTGAAACTGTCAAAATTAAATGTTTACATTATTGTTTATGATTTTAAATTGATTCTCCACTGCATGGCAAGTTTTTTATAGTTTCAACAAAATGATGATTTTATGATACGTTTTAAATGTTTTGTTCAAAAATCTATACTGTATTGCTCTTAGAAAATTTTAAATTATGAAATAAGTGTGACATATCATTTTCAAAGGAACATATAATTATTCCTTATCGGGTTAGCTTATATATATTGTAAGGTTGGCACTTGCCTTTTTTCCTACTTTCAATCACCACTTATTTTTGAATTCAAGAAAGAACACCAGAAATTCATTTATTGGTATGACAGTTTTCGATAATCGGGTTGAAAATTGTGTCAAAGATGAGTAACTTGAGGATGAGAGTTGTGTTCAAATTTTGGAATAGGCTAACTACGGAGTATGTTTCATCTATGGTTTTGGTGAAGTAGGTGAACTAATGTCAATTCAGGTATTTAAAAAAAATGTGTAGGCCTACAGGGTTTTTACTTTGATGTACACATGTAGCTAGGTCGAACAACGCATCTAAACCTCACTACATACAAAACATTCGGAAACACAACAGTGTCATCACATCTCATTGCATTTGCATAATTTGTTACCAAGGCTGGACTAGGTTATGGATTTGGTTCTGCAAATGTTCAAGATTTGTGATCAAATTTCCTACAATTATGGTTCATTCCATCCTCGAAAAACATGCACAGCTTTATGTGGTCGATATGGCCAGGCAAAACTACCCCACAAGTTAATGAATTATCAAGTAAGAACAGGATGATTAAATACACGGGTCGATGTGGCAAGAGAAGGAATTAAAATTGCTTAGATCGAAGTAAGAATGTTACTACTATCTGGAGAATCAGATATTTTTATCAAATACAAAAAAAAACTTATTTAAATGCTGAAAAAATTCTGTATTTTTATGACCAAAGATGAAGATTTACTTATAAATCTGGATTCAATCTGAATGATTTTTCTAAAGCAGATGGAATTAGTTGTTAGTAATAAATATTGACTCTTTCCGTAACATGATAGACAATTATATGAACTCATTCTCCCATATAGTGAAAGTGGCTTTGACATGAAACAAACTCATGAACAAACAATTATAAAGACTCCTAAAAAACCTTTTGGGCAACCTAAATCCGATAAAAAAGTAGGAAATATTGTGTTAAACGAATTCAACAATCACGTTTTTTAGGGAACACAATCGTCATACTTATTATTATGCTTATCCTCCCTTCATTTAACTTAGATTTTAATGACTTCACTCTATCTATCGCAGTTAGCTGAATTTACATAAAACCGCAAGATTAACCGTCGATTTCGACGGGGTTCCACTAGTAATAATAAACCTTGGAAATGAGGTAAAATAATCTGAATTATCAAACTACAAGAGTAATGCCACTCTTCCAAAACCAAGAGGGCTTAGTTAATCTATTGGCTTTAGTCCTACCGTGGCAGCTTGAGGCTCGTGGCCGGACATGAGTTGGTACAACGTCTGCAGAGGATCGTTGGTCTGCAGTCCATTTGCAAATCGCACCATCACGTTGTTGTGGGTCCGAGAGTCCATCTTGGACGCCAAGAACAAAGCATGTCCCCAGTCCTTGTTCTTAATTGCCCACTCTGCATAACCATAATCATGTTTATTGCCACATAACGTACAGAGTTTACAGGTAAATGTACAGCTGCTTGTCGTCTTCTTATAACATTTAAAATAGTCCTTTCTTAATTAAAACTAGATAACAGTCTTAGAAGAATTAAGTAATAACAACCAAAACATTTTGTAACATCTAAGAAACATATTTCATAGCCTAACTGAAAAGTGACAAAGATAATGCCAAGTTTAAAACTAAATAACAGGATTAATATAATTTAATAATAACATCTGTAAAACATAAAAAATGTACAAAACATTTATGGTACGGTAGTCCTGCAGATCAAACCATTTATTGTAAATTAACACCAAGAGAAAATAGGTGCATTTTATGATGTTTTAGTTTTTCAACCTGAAATTAAGGAAATGTACGACCATGTAAGGTTTTTAAAAGTAAAGACTTATTTTTCATGCTTTACTTTTATCAACTTTAATTAAATTATATGACATTTGCTCAAGTGTTTTTTAATATGTCGATGTATTGAAGTTGAACTGAAAAAAATGTTAATAATCTGAAAAATAGATACTTAGAGTTTTAGTGCTGAAAAAATATATTAAAGCTATATCACATTTAAAGGAGTTACATTTCTTATTTTATATAAAAATAAAAAGGAGATGACTTGAACTGTGAGGATAGTCTAATATACCCACCTAACGCCTCAGTCTTGTTGCCTTCTAGCAGCAGATCTCGGAAACGAGAGGTGACCTGGTGTGGAGAGAGTGGCGTAGAGTCTCCCCCCGCCACTGTCGTCTCAGGGAACAGTTCACCTTCAGGTTGACTCTGTCTGTAACTCTCCATCAGTAGGTCTGCTACATCTGTCATGTCCACTACCTACACACCAACATCACAACATAAACAACAACAGGTGACTGAACTTGCAGACTCAATCCATCCAAAGTTAAACTTACGTATGTTGTAATATAAGGTGAAAAACTGGGAACTACTACTTAGTACTTACATGGTTTTTAAAACATGATATTAAATGAATGGGGTTTAAACATAAGTCAACGAGATGAAGATAATATTTGTTACCATTTCTAGGCAATTCCCCTCTTTGTAGTTCCGCCAAAATATTTTTATCCACACAAACCCTTCACAAAATCACACTGGAATTATTGGGGATAGTGGGAGACAAAGAATGGGTGACGATTCAAACTTACACATACCTAATGTAACCAAATCAGGAATTTTGACATTAAATCTTAGAACAACTTTTTAAAGTTCAGATGATAAAATAAATTAATCTACATCATAAGCTTTGAGGAGACCAAATGGTAACATTAGTATATCTTACCACAGTACAATATGTTGGTTCTCATTCTACTTTCTAGTTTGTCAAATATAAAAATTACATTTTTTGTTACAAACTCATTTACTGATTAAAACTGTTCTCCCTGTAAAAATTACCAAATTTTGTTTGGTATGGTTGGTAAATATCCATCATAACAAATGCAAAATGGTGAGGTAATTTATATTTTAAGTAATGTGGAAAGCGAATAGGGTCCTCTTGTCGGGAATTTTCGATTTTGAGTTATTTATATATATATATATATTTGAATTCCTTATTAAATTCTGAATCGATTGGTGCAATTCCCACGCATGTATGATTTTTTTTTTTTGTTAAAGTTATAGGACTTTGAAATTTTGTTATGGAAAAGGGTCATTTTGAGAAAAACTGTTTTGAAAATTTCAAATACGCATAAACACGGTGTTTTTCGTATTCAACAAACGATTTTGGTATCAAAAGAAAGCTTATAATGTCCTCTTTGAAAGAAATACAAATTTATTTCTTAACTTACGATAGTTTTTATTTAAATAATTGTTTTATTGAAGCATGTCGTAAAAATAGCTTTCAGAAAAGGGACCTCTTGTCGGCCCTATGTTATTTCGCCATAAGATAAGAAAAGGTACCTCTTGTCGGGACCGCACAATTTGTGAGATATTTTGTTCGTCTTGAACTGAACTTCGTTGTAGTTCTCTAAATTTCCACTAGAATGCAGGACAATTCATTTTTTGGACTAAAATCTGTTTAAAAAGGGAATATTAGAAATGGGACCTCTTGTCGTTATGGCGAAATAACATTGAGCGACAAGAGATACCTTTTCTCAGACCATGCAGAGGCTGACAAAATGATTTATTTCGACCTTTTGCATCTTCAATTTGAGATTTTAACCGATACTGTCATGTTCTATGTTAAATGAGGTATAATAATCAATAAAAACCCGAAATTCAATATTTTCGACCTTAATTACTTATATCGGCCGTACTGAAAATTTTGCATCTCCGACAAGAGGTCCCTTTTTGCTTTCCACATCACAAATAAAGGTTAGGTTTAACCTTGTTATAAATTGTTAAAATTGTTATTATGATAAATAACGATTAACTTACACCATTGAGTTTGATTACAAGACATATCAGGTCGTAGAGGAGTCTTTCTGATGAATGAGTCAGTAGATCTCTCTCCTTCTTCAGATACTGAATGACGGTATTTTTGTGTGTAACTCCGCTGAAAAACGATACAATATATGAGAAAATCTACACTATAATATCTCAGGAGCCAGTTTTGACTCATAGAATATAGTTCAATGAGCCTCTTTTTTAGCGCAGGCTTTTATTGAAGGTATATATATATTTCCACTTTCGGGTTGACATACTTCAGTATTTAATGGGGAAATAAGAGATAAAAAATTATTTTTGCGTACCGTTATTCAGTTTGGGACGATTGAAAAGCGCGGATTATTAATGAGAAAATTACATTTCACAGAAGTAAACTATGTCTATGATTCAACTGAACTAATTCCTTTTTTTTTCTTAAAACTGACAGTAACTTTTACATGCTAGTGGAAGGTCTACTTCAAGATAGTGTATAATCAGGTTTACTACGGGTTACTTGTATGCATGATCCACTGGCAGAATAAGTAGAAGATTGCTAATATCTGCTGGGTAGCTGATTGGTTACAGTGATCCCCAGACAATCAAAAGATCACCGATTCAATCTTGAAAAATTTCAGTAGCTTTTTGATGGTTCGAAACTGGACCTAAACTGTCCTTAATCATTGAGCTTTTAATTAATACTACCCTGTCTAGAGCAACAAATGATGCTAGTCAGTAACAAAGCTAAACAAGATATCTCAATCTATTTCCTTTGCTCATATTTAGGTTTAAATATGCACAGTATGCCAATCTTAATTTGTAATAAAGTTCATAATAAGCACAGGACCAGCAACACAGGGCATGTTGTCGTAGTGGCGCACCTGATGAAAGGTCCAGGGTTGTTGAGGAACTCCAGTGTGTCGGGGGTGTCGGCTGCTGTCGGTCCTGTCACTCTGTACACCGTCACAGTCGCCTGGTGTTGACCGTAACTGAACGGATCTTGAGGGTCGACCGTCACCAGCTGACCGAGTGAATGGAACTGACCTGCACATGTTTATGGTATATGACACGTGTCGGCTATTAAGTTATCATCTCTTAATAAATACATTAAGAAGGAATGGATACTTGATTAACTTACCCGTGGAAAGAGTTCCAGGCAGTTAAAAGCACACAAGTTTGCAAGACAGTTAATTCACAAAAAACAGTCAGTGACAGTTTAGTAACTGTCATTCTACTTTTTCTTTCCCAAGAGGAAAAATATCAAATTGATTCTTCTTTAATGCATTTTAAGTGCACTTTTCTCCAAAACTAGTCCTATGTAACAAAGAAACTACTACTGAAGAAGGAGATATTAGCTCTGAATAGTCCATGAGTTTATTTGAGCATTTTCATCTATTTTTGTCAGTAAGGTAAGCTGCTGTTACAACTATCCAACATAAAATCCTTACAAACCCATCTTTGCCAAAAAAATGTCCATCCCTAAGTAAATTCACTAACTGAACAGAAGACTTCTCTTCCTATTGTCAAAGCTGAAGCCTGCTTTCACGTGGATGTCACGTCAGTTATTTTTTAACATGCTGATGTAAGCTAAACATTCCTCTCTTATATTAAGGTGCAATTTACAATTTTTGTTTTTGGTTATAATGTCAAAGGTTTGCAAACAAATTAATATATTCAGCCAAACTAGTTTTAAAGTTGGTTAAATAATAATAAATAAATAGTGTACAAAAAGCACCCTTTACTTAAGCTTGAACGGAAACATAGCTTACACACAAACATAGTTATTAACATACCTTAAACAATAGCTAACGTAAAGGTACCTAAACAAAGCTATACCTTAAACTACCTATAACTTAAGCTTAAAAAAGCTATAAGAGAGTATGTTTAGACTGCAACATTGTTGCTAGAGCCAATAAATTTCCTTTAAATGTATAAAATATGTTATGTCAATTAATTTGGATTTGGAAACATTTCGATAAAATACGAGAAAACCCCAATAGCTCTAACACAATTTAAAAAAAATTAGTCTTTGGCTTTTGAAGGTCCTGCAACAAAAACCTAAGTGTTACAACAAATATTACAAGTTTACAATAATTTCAAAAAAAAAATAATAACTAGGCCTAGAACAATTTTCAGGCTTAACAAGCTTTTTTAGTTTCAATGATTCATTTAACATACAAAACAGTTCCAATTGACAACTGTGTATAAAAGCACTACTCACCCCTGACATGAGCTGACGTATAGAGAGGAGGCGTAGACCGGTGAGACACAGTCTCGTCCGCTCTCACAACTGAGTCATCTTCCTCACTGAAACATTCCCTCACTGGTAGAAAATACTAACAAACATCGGACAGAGAGAATCTACAAAACAAGTTATGTTTACAACTTTCACTTAACTTCCGATTTCTTTTATTTTACTTGAAACATTGTGTGGAAAAAGTAGTTTTTAGCTTGTATAAATCTCAAAAACTTAGTTGACCAGGCAGCTAAAAATTACAAAATAATTTTATAAACTTATTTTAGTAAGCTGATTTATCTACCATTTTATATAGGCTACATCTAATTTCAATCCAAACCATTTCACACTACCTAGAATAACAATAGAGCGGCAAGGTACGCACAAGATGCACAGTGGACTAATACTGACTTGTACAGCCAATATACAAAAGTGAAATGGCAATGTTGTATTTCAATATACTATCCAATGACATAATGAAATGTGTGCATGTCCAGTGTTGTCACTCAAAGTTTTAAGTTAAATTCACTGTTTATTCACGGTTTTTACAATGGCATTTGCATTTTATTTGTCAATGTTGATAGACCGGGTAAGATTTGAGTCTCAAAAATTGCTATCCCCTTTTTATGCAAGATTTCTCAGCATTTTTTCTGGATGGAAATCTTGCGACATTAGAGTGATAGCAGAAGTCAACAACTTTTGTTTCATCAGATATTCACGATGTTGCCTTGATTTTGCAAAACTATGTAACTGCAAATGTAGTTAATCTCAATTTCTAGGCAATAGTGGGAGATTTTGGAACCAGTATTGAACATTTTGATTTTGATAGATTGAATATTTAAAATCGGCTAATTTATATTTCATGGTTTGGCCACAAAGTTTTTTTAGGTCCAGATTCAATCCAGATTTTTTTAGGTAAGTTACCGGTATGACAAAATTAACGCTTTTCACATTTGAGTGGGTACTCTGATGTCCCATACCGTAAAGGTTATTCTATGCACAGTGCTACTTGTTTGGTAGGATACAAGGATATAAGGAAGGATGGAAGGATTCTCACAGGTGCTGATGTGTGAAGGACAATCCAGCTGTCTGAGTGGACTGGTTAGCTGAAGATTTGTAGCACATACTAAGAGACTGTGACAATACGTGCCTTACTGGAGTGGAGTGGGCTGGTGCTCTGGTAAAAATAGGCATTGGTACTTGGCACATAACTTCTTACAAACGTTTTAAAAAAGCTACTTCAAATCGGTTATCGTTAGGGGTGTGCGAATAGTGATTTTTAGGTTCGAGCCGAGCCGAGCCGAACTTAAGCAAAAAGTTCCGAGCTTCGAGCTTTTTCGAGCCGAACCTTAACCTTCTAAAGTTTGTGGTATATTCCTGTTTTTACGCAAAAATAAAGATACAAAATACATGTAATTGTTTAAACTTACTCAAATAGGTGTTTAATAAGTAAATATTTTACCAAGCCCCTATATATTCAATGAGTTTGCTTATCCTACTAGGCCTATTTATTAAAGGTTTAATGGGAAATACAAGATAACATTCTTAATAAAAATGCAAATTTATTTTATACAAGTAAATAATATATCAATACAAAACAATAGATTTATCTTGGAAATATAGCCTATTTGAAAACTAACCAAACATTGGAAACTGAGATCAAGTTGATAATGCCAAAACTAGGAGATGAAAAAAATAACGGTAACAATAACACATGAATAGATAATGTAACAAATAAAAATCCATACTAAAGATTAGGATACACACTTTACCCTGACACTACATTTTAATTTCCTAAAAAGGAAGTATTTTGTTGAAATTAATACAACTCCTTAAATCATCTTAACAAATTAAATCAACAGCTACCTACTATAAAATAAACAACATAAAACCGAGATCAAAATGAAAATGACTAGGCTATATTATTTAAGGAATATCGATGAAAACAATTAACAGTGTAATAAATAAAAAACTATACAACAAACTGTTGTATGGTATCTTGCATACTCAAAAATGAAACGAACTTTGAAAGTGATATCCAATTAAAAATGCCAAAACTAAGAGATGAAATATTTTTTTTTAAATAATAACTGGTAGCAATATTACATAAATAAATAATGTAACCAAAAAGATACACTTCAAAACCCTGCATCAACATTTTACCAGGCAAAAAAAGGCAGTGGTTATTGAAATTATAGGCCTACAAAATGTTAAATCATCTTAAACATTTAATCATAAGATAATACTAGAAAATTAGGAACATGAAACTGAGATCAAGATGAAAATGTTCAGCCCATGTTATTTTAGGCAAGTAATAAAAACATTAACAGCTAAACAAATAAAAAATACATAAGAAACCGTTGTGAATATAAAAATATTTTTAAGCCTACGTACAGTAAATAGATAACTCAATCAGGAAACTACTTCCTTACGCAAAAGATATAGCCTAACTTAGAACTTTAGCATTTTTTATCTGCTATATTAGGCTATATTTCAAATGAGTACTAGGCAGTGCCTTGTTTCAGGTGTGTAAGCCTATTTTGTAAAATTGAATTGGCTATAACTAACCCAAAAGTATGGTAATCGAAAGCCACTTGGCCTATGGTAAAGATAGTTACTGAGATCAAGAGAAAGTTACAGCAGTAAAACATGAACACTCAAAAACTATCTAAATTTAACAAAAATTATTGAATGGATAACATAACCACGCATGTAGAAAATAATTATATTATAGCCTACTATAAAAATATAAATATACCAAACAAACACTCAACATCTTGAATATAAAAATATAACCTAGACCTAAACAGATAACTCAACCTGTAACCAGATAACAACAAAACTAATTGAATGGATAACTTAACCATGTATGTAGAAAATAATTATATTGCACTATAAAAATATAGGCCTACCAAACACTCAACATTTTGTATTTCCAGAGTTCATGAAAAAGTGTGGTTATGTTTATAATGTTTCATGTAACATGAAAATGAACGCCAATGGCAGTTAGTTAGCTTAGTTAGCGTTTGTACTTTGTATCATAAAATGATATTGATTTGAGATTGTGAGGGTGCATAACCATGACCCAAACGTCCCTTGTGCATTTTCGAAATATCTTAAATATCTATATTATGGTGCAAAAAAACCAATTCACTAATGTGTTCCTGGGTTAAACACCTGCGCCTTTCATTCACCACATTTCCGGCACTCGAGAAGATTCTCTCACTTGCTACTTCAGTGGCAGGAATCCCCAGATAACGCTTTGCAACTGAAGCGATTGGTCCATATAATTGAGAATGCTGTTTCCACCATGAACATGGATTTTCTTGCATTGGTATGCAAGGAGAATTTATGTAGGCCTGGACATGTTGTTTCACTGCATCTTCTTTTGAACTCGGTCTGGTTCTTTGTGAGAGAGACTGGAGGTGACCCCATAATGACATCTCTGGTAGACCCTCTGAAAAGAGTACAGAAGGTTGATACTTGTTCAACTTGATAGGTTTTCATGAGTAAAAGTTGTAAAATGCCAATAGGCCTACAACAATAAAGACAATATTGACAAAAAGAAAATGCCCTCTTAAATCCTTCCAAAATTCCCGCCTTTTGGCTAACGCAATAAGAAAACATTTTTTTTTACTCAGTAAACTAATCAAGCTGTTACTACATCCAGTACTCTCATAGAACATTACATTCAGTGTAATTGTCAAAGCCTCAACAAACTCTTGTGTAGAGCATTATAAAATTAATGTTTTCATTTTTTATATAAACTAGTAGGGCAAAGATTTGGCCCTAACTTTATAATTTTAGCCATTCTGCTGACTAAAAATATACTAGGCCTAAATACAACTAGGTTTTACCCTAAAGCTTGTACTGACCTTTTGGACCACCAGAAGTAGAAGAACCTATGGATGCTGGTGGGTTATCTTCAGCGTAGAAACTCATTGCTTCCCTCTCCAATAAGTCAATTGCAAGCTTCTTGTTGATATCATCTAGGATTAGTGCCTTATACCTCGGATCAACCAGCATTGCCAATTGATAATGTTTGCTAAGTAGATATTCATCTGGCGGAAATCTTGCATTGATTGCCTTGTCAAGGGCCCTAGCGAACATTGTGCCTCTTGCCCCAGATGTAATGAATTGTCTAATGACAGTTCTTATTCCATCAATCAGAGGTAGTACTGTTGGTATATAGCCTTCAGCCAAGTCCCATTCGGTAGAAGTGAGGTTGTTAGGTTTTATTGATGTCGATAGTTCAGCTGAAATTGCCTGCTTTAGAGTAACAAGACGAGAAAGCATGTTGTATTCAGAATTCCATCTTGTCTCGCAGTCTTGAACAAGTTGGAGGGGAGTTTTGCCTAATTGTTGTTGTAATTTGTTTAGTCTGGTATTTGCGGAAGAACTATGCTTGTAGTGGCTGACAATAGCCCTAGCTTTGGCCAGCATGTGTAGCATACCAGGAACATCTTTTTTAGCATCGCTGAGTGCTAACTGAAGGGTATGCGCAAAACACCGTATATGCGTCCATGGTGTCATCGACGCTGCACTGACCATATTGGCAGCGTTGTCTGTTACACAAAAAACTGGAATAGTACAATCAGTTCCTTGTTGATGATTCCAATCATTTAGTAATTCCATCAATTTAGAAGAAATATTTACAGCGTTATGTTCTTCGGGGAAATGAGAATTACTCAAGCAATAAGATTTTATATTGAAATCTAGATCAACAAAGTGGCCTGTCAGGGAGATAAATGAATCGTTTGCTGCGGATGTCCAGATATCAGAGGTCAGAGATAAGGATTTTAAATCCTGCATTGTATTTTTAAAATCATTTGATATTTTTACTTTTGTCTCTTTGAAAAGATCCGGTATAACACTGCGAGAAAAGGTCGTTCTTGAAGGTATTTGATATCTGGGTTCCACAATACCCATTAGGTTTCTGAAACCATCTTCCTCAACCAAAGTATATGGATGGAAACTTTTGGCCATCCACTTTCCAATTGCCTTGGTTATCAGTTGCGATCTGGGATGGTTGGAAGATAATTTCTCAGTTGTTCTAAAATGCTCATCTATTTTAAGTTGCTTAGGGGCTGTAGGCCTAGGCATTTTAGACCTTTTTTGTTCAGCTTTTAAACTTAAAAATCCCTTCTGTTCTGTGTCATATTGTTTATATATGTTAGCATGTTTATTTTCCAAATGTCTTATTATAGACGATGTAGTCCCTGTAGGAGTTTTGAAGGTTTTTTTGCAACTATTACATTTTGCTTCTTTGGAGCTTGTCTTAGTAAAATATTTCCAAATAATGGCCTGACCAACTGGTTGTGTAATACTAGAACTAGGCCTAGGACTAACTGGGTTGATCACTTCAACAGAAGTACTTGTAGAAGGTCCAGCTGGTGGGTCATCAATGCATTGTTCATCTTCACTATCCATCTTGTAATTTGAACGAAACTCAGTAAACTAAACAAAAGGTCAGGCCTTAAAAACTACAAATACAATCGAAATTAATTAAACTCGCTACGTCCAAACTGTTCTAATTGTACTTTCATTACACGACGTGACTAGAGAAATACGACGTGACTAGAGAAATACACGCACTTCCTACATTTTGGGCGAAACTATTTTTGTAACAAACTACTTTATAAAATAACAAATAAATTATAACAATGTTACGACTAGAGAAAGATAAAAAATTTTAAAAGTAAACAAACACTAAACAGAGATAACAGCCAAGAAGTAAAACCAAAAACAATAACAACAAACAACGATTCAGAAACGAAACGGCAACACGCAATATGATTTTTTCACATTCGTGCAGTACAAAGTAAAACCAAATGCAATCTTTAACCATTGATTATAGTACCTTTATAACATAATAAGCGTAACGTCAACAATTATGTGATTAAAATCATTGACGAAGCAATTGCTTTATACGAAGTTGGTCAATCATAACGATTTTAATGGAATAAAAAATCCACAAATATTATATACTAATATGGTTGTACCGTCAACCCGCCACCAAGCACGAAGGCACTAACGTGCCACCCCGACAATCCGCCACCACACGGAAGAGGTGCCACCACGACAACGTGCACCACATCAACCCGCAACCATTGATTATACTTCTTCCCCAAGATGTATAATCAATGATGCAACCCTAAACTGCTTCTTCTTGTTGGTGGTTGGTTGATGTGGTGTCATCTTGACGCGTTCCCGCTTTGGCAATGCTAATACCACGAATATTAAAACCACGGCCGCCTCTAACTACAGGCCGCGGCCTTCGAACTGGCAACGTCGCAAGTGGTGTTGTAACAGCTGTTTTTGTTTGGAAGCAGCTAATGGTATTTGTGTATTTACGAACGAATGGTTACTGGACTATGACATTATTGACTCCGCTTAAAAATCTACAGATAAATTCATATTGTTTCGGTTTTCAATTCTGTATGTTTTATTTTCAATATTTTAATAAATTTATATTAATAAATTTAAATCAATAAAGTGCGATTTAATGAGCTAATGTCACATGTCTGCCATGTTATCTTATCGGACGTCTGTCACTGAACAACACCACTTGCGATGTGTTGCCAATTCGACCAGACCGCGGCCTGTAGTTAAAGGCGGCCGTGATTAAAACAGACACGGTATTGTTCATAAACATAAACAAATGTGTTACTGGCTGGAAAGTGCAAATTTAAAATAGCTTAAAATGATTTGTCCAAACCATGTTGTTATTAGCACTCGATCCGGACCAGTTACGTCATTTGTTTACATTGTCGATTTTATAACAAAGTCGCCGTTCCAGTGCTTCTCAATCCAGTATTCTTTCTCACTCAGTCTCAGTTTAGTGTCCAATCCAAACATTGCAGCAAAAATGATGTGCAGTGTCGACGGCAGTGGCATTGGCTAGTTGATTTAGTCAGCTGATTTCGTCTTGTCATTGCGTAATTCTTTCGTTGGTTGGTTCTTCTGTTCTTCAGTTCAGTTCGGTATTTACTGAGCAAACATCGTGTAATGATGTAGGCTATGCTTATCGAATTACATATTGACACAATTATGAAACGGAGATTAAATTTAAATGAAAGTTAGTTCCTTATTTCCTATTTTAAGTTTTATTTGCTAGTTCAAAAAGTATTCGGCTCGAACATTTCGAACTTTTTGAAAATCACGAGCCGAGCCGAATAGGACGCTATTCGGCTCGAAAAAGCTCGATGTTCGAATACTCGCACACCCCTAGTTATCGTTTGCATTATTTACTTCCACAGTACATATTATACTGAATGGCGGCAATATTGACCTTGTATTGGGGTTCAGAGATTACTGACTGGGTAATAGAGTAATTATAATATTTAAACATTCATGTTTTTAAATTTGCTCAATCTCAAGAGGACTGTACCCAGTAATTTGCCCTTGGTGTATAAACTATTTCTTACAGCAATAAGTTAACACATGATGGTAGAGAAAAGAAGATTACACAACCAAAAAGTAACAAAACATTACTTGTGTTGATACTAAAATAAAATTTAAACAAGTCTCAAAACAAAGTGTACCGGTACATTGAACTTTAGCTCCTATTTTTTTCTCCTTTACTCACTGAAATTGTTGGAGTTTGAGTTTAGTAAATTTATTGTATTGACAAGTATTGAAATAGGTGATTTCCTGGTGTTTTCTCAAAGTTCAAATTCAATGAGTCGGACAAAGGTAAATATGGGACAAATTTGAGCAAGCATTTTTGGTACAAAAATTTTCATCACGATGCAATGACACATACATAAATAATGATTCAGATTTTATTACTGTTACATTATAATGCAACGACAGTAAAACAGCTAATTTAAATTGATAAAATCATTGTAAAAAAACTTACTGAAAGCAAGGTAAAGTTAACTAAGAGAAAGGGAATGTTAGGTAATTGTTTTCCCAGCTTCTAAATTGAGGTTTTGGAAAAGATAATTTTTCTGACATAAACTTGTCATTATAACTGGCGACTTTTTATAGCCAATGACTCACTTGTCTTGAGAGTGGCTTATCTCATTGGCAGAGCTGCGGCCAGAGTGGACACTGGCTCTGTCGTTGCTTGCGTTTCCATACTTCTCCGCCATATAGCGTTCGTACCACAACGCATACGCCGCCGGGTCTGTGCGTCGCATGTTCTCATAGTACTGTTGGTATCGGTAATAGTTCCAACTGTCCATGCCACCTGGAAACACATGTCATGAAAACTGCACACATATCTGACTGGATTCAGGATTTAAGGGTTGTACAATGGCTTATTCATTAATGAATATAAATATTGTAAAGAAAACATGTAAACAAGGCAGTGATGGAAATAAACTACCTTAAAAACATAACTTCTGTTGTTGAAAAATGAAAAACTTGATTTACCTATTAGATGATTTATTTTTGTTCTATTTACAATTTACATAGATAAGATGATGCTTACAAAAATTTTCTCAAATTTAATAATGAGTATTACTAAGGTATCTTAATGGGAAAATGCTCATTTTCATATTCTACATAACGAGACAAAATGTTCTAAGAATTGAAGTGAGCAAGACTACACACATTTTATTACAATAGTTTGTGGTTTTACAGTTATATTTGTTTTGTCCCTGAGGAAATTCAAGCAGTAGTTTTAGAAAATCCAAGTGTAGATCGTATGTAAACGCAGCGGTCCTAAAACCACTGAGCTATTAAAATGATACTGGCTTGATAATCGCTGGTCTTAGTCAGTAACAAAACTACACATGTCATATCACTCCATTCTACACAGATCCTGCATTCATTCAGCTTAAAATATGTGACCATCTGTGGTGCTGTCTTAAAGAATTGAAAATGTGTTTTTTTGTTTCTCTGTTAACATTTTTGCCAACTATTATCCCTGATTGCGACAATAGGACATGGTAGCCAACTTTCTTCGAGTAACCAATTATTTATATTTTCATTATAAAGTGTTCCTCTTACCTTGTTCAGGGTAGTAAGGCTGGCGAGGAGGGTAGTCTCTATGTCTGCGATACTCCAGGCCCGTCCTGCTTGAGGGACGAGACCTGCGACCAATAAACATCAGTTTAACAATAAGGTGGTTAGAAAAAATTAAAATATGGACAGAAAATACAAACTTCAATAGCTCCACCAAAACGATGCTAGTGACGAAAGTGAAAATATTCAGAAAACACAAAAACTATCTGCCCCCACAAAAACTATCACAGCCAGTTTCCTGTACATTCAAGTGCTGCCAACCTAGGTAATTTTAAAACACAGTTAAGGACGTCATTAGCATTGTTGTTCTCTAAAAATTTCAATTTCAAAAAATATGTTGTTTACAACATTGTTCGGCAAAAATATTCAATTAAGATTAAAGGTATTCAATCAAAGTTGTGTGGCCGTTCCAATAATTTACAAATAAACAACTGCTTACAACTGCTCAAAGGCCATTTTTAGCGGGCCACGTTATCATGTGGAGCTTATTAAGCGACGTAAATGCGGTGGCGAGGCACACGACAGTGGCTGCGACTGGCCACTCCAGTAGCACACCCTCGCTACTAGTCGACTGTCGCGCCACCAGCGGGCTATGTTATATTGTTTCGCCTATGTTTAAGATGCTTAAGTAAAAGTAGAAGAAATAGTTCATCTTCTTCACTTGACTATATCATTCAAACTGAAAAACTACATTCAAGTCTGTATAAAATTCAGACAGACGCGCGACCTCGCCACACTTGTCGCTACCCCTAGTCACACCTGTGGCTACCTCAAGCGACTGAGCAGTCGCGGTCGCGAGCCACTAGAGTGGCCACACGTAATAAGGCTCTTAGTAAATAACCCCCCAGAATTTGAGATTCAGAATAAAATTTCTATGGATAAGGATTCAACATTTGGAACCTCACCTCAAGTAGAAAACTATTTACATTCCACAACCAAATAAAGCTGTACCCACCTGTTTTCCCTGTAGTAATAAGGATCTTCTTGATAAGGCTCGTAATATCTCCTGTCTCTGTCCATCGGACCTAGTCTCCTGTGAGGACAATCACCACAGCAAGGTTATCCAAGCAACACACGGCACGTCAAACAAACTGTCAGAGTGTCTACAATACTTTGCATTACGTACATACAACCTCCACTACAACTAGTGGTTTGTGATTTCTGAAAGGCAGATCTACGGCGATTGATTTTGTTGTCGTTTTAATGCCAAAAACATTTTGTCATTTAACGCTTTATGGAAAAAGCGGAAAAGCTCTGAATTTTTGTGGATATGTCGGGGATTAAATCAGTTCGCCTCCCACCAAAGTGTGACGCAAAACACAAGACTACCAACTCATCCATATTGAATATTCAAACATGTATTTTGATGTATTAGTTATCTTATTTACTTTTTGAATTTAAGTTTTTGATCCATCACGATCTAAAAGAAAACTCAATTTACAATTGTCCATACTTTGTAATGAAAAGAACGTTAGTTCTGTAGATTCAAAGATAATGTTAGATAACTTTATAATAGGATTAGAATAATGATATTAAAAGTGAAACATTTTGATATTGTTCACAGCAAAGATTCGATGCTATAAGGCAAAAAAATTAGATTTCATTTTAAATAAAAATAAATCCACATGAAGAATAAGTAAACTAGAATTAATTTGTATGTAATTCTATTATCTACCAATAAATTAAATACCAAATTTAGAAAGCAATATTAATATTGTTTGGTTTTAATCTATTTTAGATCTTGATTTTTTAACACAATTGTGTCTTTATTTGACACAAAATTCATCATAACCGAAATTTTGTATAGTAGACACTCTGGAAATCACACTTAGGAAGCAAACAAAGGATCAACACTCTCAAAAACAGTTTCAAACCAATAAACCAAAGGCAATTTGCTGCAAACCAATTCAGATATTTTACAAGGACAAGAATCACTTTGAAAAATAAACTGAGCAAAAGTTGGTCAAGAAAAAAACAAAGGCTAGATTGGGCTGAATGTGAGCTAGACTCAACACAAAAGTTTGATAGTAGTACGTTGCCTACCTGGGATCCTCTCTATAGTACGGCTCTTCTCTATAGTAGGACTCTGGGCTCCTCCTGCGTCTGTCTCGCTCCCGAGGTCTGTCTCGTCTGGGGGAAAATTATTCAATGATGATATTTTATAGAGTACAGTACAAGCATGTGACTTAGACCAGATGGATGTAGAATTTTTAGGAAAATTGCGTTCTATCCATGCAAGTGTCCACTGTGATTTCTCAAATATAAGATACTGAAGCTAATTTGTTCCAATGTATTTCAAATTTAATGGTAATAATCTTTACTAACTTATTGCATATTTATTGGATATTGACCTAAAATTGTTATATTATTTTCTGTTAATTTGAAATGCTGAAAGCAATATTGAACGATTAATGGTGATTTGTATTTAGTGGATGAAATACAAAAATAAAAGAATTTCAACTATTTCATTACAGAGGTCCTTATCGAAATCCAAGCCTCGGGAGTCATATATTAAGAGCCAGTGATATATTTTTGCCTTCCCCTGATTATAATGTGTTAAGTGACTAGGGTCTGCCACCATATGTTAGGATAACAGACTCCCCAGGATATCTAGACTGTGCAAATTACCAACTACCAATGACACTAACCACCAGTGTCTTTGTATTTTTATTTTATATCTTATATCATATGATTTATTTTCACTTTAGTTTTGACACTATACGTCACTGACTGTGAATCAGTATTTATCTTGTCTCACCCTTATTTTTGCCCCCAAGATTGTCTCCCGACAGCTGACACAAGATGTTCTACTGTTTAACCACAATGGTTTACCAACTCACCTATCTCTCTCTCTACGCTCCCTGAAGTCATCCCTATCATAGTCCTCATGGTCACTCCTGTACTCCGGACTGTGGTTGTAGCTGTTGTCCCTCTTCTTCCGGTACTCCCCTCCCCTCCTCTCCTTACCCCTCTCCCGGTACTCCCGCTCACTAGAGTAGTCCCTCTCTCTCTCCTTCCTGTCGTCATCATAGCTGCTGCAACCACAACATTTGGTAGGTAGTTAATATGTGTACGATTTTTTAAAGTAGTTTCTGGAGCTAAAATCTATAACATTATTACTTTTTCAGGTTGTCGATTAGAGATAGTTGAAACGTAGAGCATTTGGCATTTTCAATTACTTTACATATTAAAAATATTAAATGAGTGGCAGGCCCGTGGTTTACATAAGAGACCCTATGGGCCCGAGTGATGATTTGTGCCCCTCTTCCCCCTTCATTTCAAGGCAGTTGTTTTTCTTTCTTGTGCTTCCAAACCACCTAAAACCTCATGGGCCCCTGCGCTCGGGCCTATTGACTAAATTTAAATAGGTCCTGAAGAATGGCTTTAAATTGTTTAACTTGACATCTCATCTATAGACCAACTGACACTAATTTCTTTTTGCACAAAAAGAACATAATTTAATGAGCCTTCCACAATCAAAACTCTATTTCTCCTCTTGATTTGAGTGATGCTACAATTCACAATAAGTGGTTCTTTTCTGTAATGCTAGACTAAAAATTAGCAATTTCAGAAATCGGTTATTGACATCGCCACACTCTGTTGGTGGTTAATCCAACTACGTTTATATTCTAAAACTAGATAGTAACATGGGAAGGGAACGTTTAATTCTACCAATAGTCAATTATATCATCCACTTACTCTTTGCGGTGGCGATGTCTCCGTCTCTCCGCTCGGTTGTAGTCGGAGTCAGAGTCGTCCTCCCTGTTGCTACTCTTCACCGTCTCTTTCTCTTTCTCACTCTCCGGTTCTCCGTCCTTCTCTCTGAACTGTCCGACCACCATCCGCTGCATCCCCGTCTCCTCCACTCTCTCCCTCTCCCCTGTCTTGGCTGCAACACACATCAACATTGATTAGGATATAAAATAGTCCTCCTTTTATGCAATGCCTATAAGCAAACCTGCAAGTCAACAATTATTAGGTCATTGTGACCCATGTGATATTTTTTATTTCCTTTATGTAATACCGCAATTAATTTGTTGTAAATAAAGAATTTCTCTCTCTCTCTCTCTCTATTATTATCTAAGATAAATAGTTTTTTAGCTTCACTGCTCCATTTTTTAATGTACTTCCAGACTTATATTTGATCTTTTGTTCACTGTGCGCTTTATGTTAAATGATAATTAAGATTTTATGTCCCTGAGGTGCCGGGTTTATATACAGCAAATCAACAATTGATTTTATCTAGGTGATAATGCTGCGACCCCTGGGCCTAGCCTGAAGTAAACAGTCTCGGTTAGAGCCTAGCGTCGTAGGACGTGAATGTATTAAGATGGGACACAAAAAAATTGCATATGTTCCAAAATTTGACAGTCATATTCAAAAATTAAACAATCAAGCTAAAAAAATAGTCATCTGAAATCATAACCAATGCAGGGAGTAACTAACATTTGAAAAATATTCATACTTTACCAGTGCATTAGCAAGGAACTTGTTTGTATCATCAGGTCACATTTTTATAAATCTGTAAAGTGTTTCCTTTACATTTGGTCTAACCTCAATTATAGTGTTCACTGTTGACTAATATCATTGACTATTGGATACAGAAGTTGTATTATTAGTCAAAGCTAATATTTAAAGAAACATTATTCAATACAGAGTAGTTAATTTACAGAAGTGGTTGTTTCTATACTTGTAGTTGTTGAATATTGTAAAGTTAAACACACTTCAATTTACTTGTGTGTGTTCAATTACATGGTTTCCAAGTACAGTATAACAGTTTGGATAAGCTGTAGTAACTAATTTTCCATGGTTTTAGTATTAGTTTTAATTGAATCACCTAACTTGATATTGTTCTGCAACTTCATTGGCTCAACCAGGGATGAAAATCGAATAGTGAGTTTTTTAACAACATCATATTATAATAAAATAAGTTGTCATAAGTAAAAACCCTAACAATTGTGGTTGAATTTTGTATTTTTTTTATAAAGTGATGATAATTCCTTAATAACAATAGAAGAAGTAGGGCCTTATCAGTTTAGTTCATCAAAATATCAGTATTTTTTTTTATTGCAAACATATAAAGAGAAGTAGCTAAGTTTAGAAACAACTAGATAATTAACATTGCAAACTTCACTGGATAAGCCTTTAAACATAATAATCATGTTTCTTAAATTTATATTATTTATTTTCTACTTTCATGCGTAAAAATCCTTTCTATAATCTGTGCTTCATCATCATTGTTTTAAAATGAACAGAAACATACCGTTCCATTCCATCCAGAGAACTGCCTTCACTGAGACACACATTATAAAGAGCTACTGATAAGATAACAAACCAGTATCTATAGACGTGGGAGAAAAAGACAATAAGTATCAACATCACACGTCTTGCAGGAAAAGCAACAACTCAAACAAATTGCATGGCTGATTGGCAAAAATTTAAAAATGTGACTGTAAAATCACTAAAAGATATACAATCTTTAAAAAATGTACTGGAAGTTTATCTGAATTGGAAAAGGGTCCACGCTATCTCAAGACAAAACAAAAACTTTACGTTATACACAAACGTTTAAATATTCCACTGTCACTGACAGTTGAAAGGTATAATTTAGGAAAAATTGGATTTTTGTTAACCGTTGAACGTTTATGTAGTTTATCTTTCTTTCAAACTAAAACCATCCTTGATTGAAAGTGCTGTAAGAGACAGTGAAATATTTTAATTTTTGAGAATAGTCCCAGGTGCTTGTGTATCCTACACTGCAATGAACTATTTACTACTAAGATAGGTTTGGCATCCTAACAAAGAACCTAGGCATCTGTGCCATTTTGTGTTATTAAATACAAGTTAAAAGTGTGTGTTTTTAATATGATTTCAAAAATAAATGCTAGAATCAATCGGAAAAAGCTTAAGAACATTAGGATCCTAAAAAAGATTTGATAGTACACTACACAAACAATGTATGACTAAAAATGGGAGATGATCGTGATGTCGCTGCGATCGTAGATTACAGCCATGATGTCACTGTGATAAGTGTACGATACATTATAACAAATTTGTGATTACTACAGCAAATAGTACTGTTATTTGTAACCATATCAGTTTAGTTTACATTTGTGGCTGAAATAGATAAATTTACATAAATTGTAAACAATTGATTTTAAAAACTGTCAATTAAAGGAACTAGGTTTTCTCTTATTTCAGGGAAATTTTCACATTTTGTGCTTCACTCTTTGAGTAACTACACCAGAAAACATGCAGTTTACAAAAATATCTTATTATTGGCGTGATTACAAGTACACTATAAAATCTTTTTTCAGCTGATCCATAGGGATAATTTACAGGGGAGGTATCATCTTATCTTATCATAGTTTAGAGTGTGACTACTTTCATTAAGGTTGGGCTGGTGGTAGTTTCCTAGATCAGTTAATGTGATAACTCATTCAGTTTTTACCAACAGCTCTTTACTGATGAGTTCAGTTAAACACCATGGTTTCAACTACAAGTAAAATTAATTGTTGGTAAAGTTACCACATAATCATAAATAAGTAAATATGACTTAAAGAATGTTTATATTATAGTTTTTCACTTTTCTATAACATTCCATAACTTATACAGGGAGCGGCAAAATGATCTGACGGTTTTCTTTGCCGCCCTGTCGAGCGAATGAGTGGCATAGGGTGGTGAGAATAGGGGCGTTACAAAGCCAACGTGTGGACATTTTTAGTAGCCATGGAGCCGTGGGATAGCTGAGCAACATGTATTTGTAGTAGAAGTGTTTTTAAAAGTGGAAATTCCTGTGTAGCTGTTCAGTACACGTTTCAATGTGGGTCCAAGGGGAAAAGTCCCAACTCAAAAAAACCATTTTGCTGTGAGTAGGTAACTTCAGAGCTACTAGTTCAGCATTGAAAAAAGCCAACAGTCTGTCCAAGTCCAAGGTCAGCCCGGACGCCAGAGAACGCTGAGAGAGTAAGAGAAGCTGTGGAAGTTAGTCTTAAGTGGCCTAAACGTTAATAAGCTGCAGCTCTGTACTTGTATGGCCGATCGGTAGAAGAGTATTATAATACAACCTGCATTTCCATTCATACAAAATGGCAATTGTGCAACAGTTGAAACCCAGTAGTTATGCAAAGCGCATCTCTTTTTCAGAACAAGTAGTGATTGATTTTCTTACATGTATCAACATTTTCATTATGAGCGACGAATCACACTTTCAACCACAACATACAGTCTTCCTCACTCTCTTTAGTTTCACACCACGTAGTCAGATTTTAGTTTCAATGCTGAACTAGAAGCTCTTAAGTTACCCACCCACAGCAAAATGGTGTTTCGAGTTGGGACTTTTCTTCTTTGACCCACATTGAAACGTGTACTGAACAGCTACACAGGAATTTCCACTTTTAAAAACACTTCTACTACAAATACATGTTGCTCAGCCATCCCACGGCTCCATGGCTACTAAAAATGTCCACACGTTGGCTTTGTAACGCCCCTTTTCCACCACCCTATTCATACACCACTCATTCGCTCTACAGGGCGGCAAAGAAAACCGTCAGATCATTTTGCCGCTCCCTGTATGTTTCCACCTCAATATATTCCACCAAGCAACACTACAAAATGGCGACCAGCGGCACCCCTGATGAGAAGTGCTGACCAACAAATATTCATTATATCTCAGTGGTGACAGTGAAATGCTTTAACTTTTCTATTCAGGTAAGTTTGTTATCCTACAAGGGAGAGGGGAGTGTGGAGTGGGGAGTGTGTATAACCTGTGACATGTTCCGTGCTTGTGCTGGTCTCAGAGTTGATCTGCCCCAGCACCAGTCTGTGCAGACCAGGAGGTGGTTGAGAAACAGACTCCTCAGCATCAATACCAGGACCCACATCATGTCTGCTGGTTTCCTGCCCACTAAAACACCAAAAGACAAATAGTTCAGAAGATTTGATCTGTAAAACTTTTTAGCCTTTTAGATGAGTGACTGCCAGTGTTGTGGAATTTAAAATAATTTACAACAACAGTTGGGTCTAGAATATTGTGAGAGAGAATTAATCCATCAACTAACCATTGAGATGGGTACATCAGGTAGGTGTGCATTTTAAACCAAATATGAAGTAAGGATGTGTGTAGAGAATGGTGTTATTACCAGAGTCTAAAAAACAGGCTACACATCTCTGAATTCCTATTTTACTGCAACCTTTAATTGTTGACTAAAGCAGTTAGGTGACTGCCTAAATCACGGGACAGAAAATTAGTTGCATGTTACATCTGCTGTAAGTGATCACAAACATTGTTTAAAATTATTTCACTATTAACTAAATGAATGTTGACACTACATTCCCTAAATAAGAAAATAGGATAAAAAATTTTATCATCACTACCTGTTAGACATGCCAGGGTCTGTTGCATCCATCCCCGCTCCGGTCACCATCCTTTCATCCTCCACGTCTCGAGGGAAGCTGTCCTCGTGTTCTGACATCCTGCCAGGGACCATCCTCTCAAAGTCTGCGCTGGTGTTGTTCTCGTCATCGCTCAGCTGACCAGGAACCATCCGCTCTTCCTGCTGTCCTCCGGGCACTAGCCGCAGAGAGTCCTGCATCTGGTGACCAGGAACCATCCGTTCATCTGGAGCATTCTGCTGTCCAGGAACCTGCAGTCATTTGGATTTAAGTGAGTTACAACTTTTTGCAGTGTCTACTTCAGAAACCCTGCAGTCTTTTGAGGTTATATTATAGGGTTGAATTATTAACCTAATGCTTATATATAACACATTAAGAAAGAAATAATGGATACACAACTGCCACTACAAAGTCTTAGTTAGTTCCAACATCTGGAATATCTGGTTCTATGACAAAGCATTTGTAAATTACCATTCTCTCCATGGTGATAGGTTCTGGTGATGCGCTGGGGGTCGGTTGTCCAGGAACTAGTCTCACAAAGCCCCCGCCACCACTTGGGGGCTGTCTGTGGGGCACAGAGTCTGTCCCTTGCCCCGTCACCATCCTGTGTAGGCCAGGCGGGGGTAGAGCCTCACCTGTACACAACATATGTTTATGTAAAAGAAGGTTTTCAACACCAGAGAAGAATTAAATATGTACTGTTTGACCATAAGAAACACATCCAATGTGGACATTCATTGCCAGATGACCGTTTTGTAGGTTATGGCTCTAACGCAATGTGTGAGAATAAAGTGTGGAAATGGGGTACATAAGAGACGAATCAACTGATAAATGTTGTTTTTACTAGGTCTATTCTCTCGTGACACGTGAACGGGAAGGACGGAATAGAGAAATGCCAGATGTGTGCCGAGACTACTTAACTACAATAACTATTTGATGTAATGCGGACTTTGTAAAGTTTAGAGAAAGAGGGTCCTCCTAATTATATAATGTAATGTGATTAGAACTAATTAATTGATACAATTGCCCGACACTGACCTTCATCATTATTGTCCACCTCTGGTGTCGTCTCCTCAGGTCCGTTGGAGTCCACCAGTTGTCCAGTCTCCAGGTATTGGTTCCTGTCTAGCTCACACCTCGGGGCGACCTCCTGGTTCTCCCACCCAGTACTCCACTGAAACCATACACCTGTGTAAGCGAATCATTCTTGTGGTTACTGGAAGGTTAATGGTTTTATGTCCCACCACATCCTAAGATGGTAGGTTCAAGGCTGAAACCATTTTCACATTACTTCAGGCTAGGTCATGAGAGTTGCGGCTTTATCAATTAGACGATCCTTTCATGATTGACAAGATTTGAACCCAGGATCTTAAGGACCAAACATGTGACACCACAGACCAGCTCGTTCTCCCTAGGTATAGTAGACCTAATCTTAACCGAACGCTGGTTACGGGGCCGGATCTAGGTATCCAAAAGGTCAGTTATAACGTAAAAAACTAGGTACATCAATGCTTGGTACGGTATTCAATGTTTTCTTCTATGTACTGTCAAAGCAACAAGTAACAATGAAGTTATCAATGTACATGTAATTTCTGTTTTTTTCCCATTCTCTTTGGATAAAAAACTCAGTTTTTTGGCCAACATTCAAAGATTTCAAGTGCCAGACTTAGGGCCTATCTCTAAAGTTTATGTAAATTTACAGGATATTCAATGTGTCAATAAATATAAGTACCTATGTGACTAGTGTCACTTATAGTTGCTCACTCTTGGACTGTTTAGTTACAAGGGCTACATTTTTTGTTAGAGATTTGATAGTTTAATTTATTAGCAACTTTAAATCAAAATGTGGTTTTTATTTCCAGTTTTTTAATCAATAAAAATGTTTACTACTTTTCATCATTGACTTGACTTGACACAATGTTGTGTGAACTGTTTTACTGGTTACTGGTTCTTCTATTCATTTGTATGTTTAAAACTTCGAGAATTAGAATGACTATGTTCTCATTTACATGAATACAATAGTCATTCAAATGCCATTCTAGTTTCTCCTACAGCAAACTATACAATTCAAACTTCGCTGAAAAATAATAAACTCAAAAAGTCAAAAATCATCTCTTACCGAATCAATATTATGAGTGGAGCTAATTTTCATCTGACTCATTTTTTTATGAAGGTTTTGCAAATGCTCTTCGTTGTCAGGCACAGTTTCTTGGTTGTCCGGAATGTTATTTTCCTCATTATTTTCCACACTGAGCTCTCTTTGTACCTCTTGCAGGTTTTCCGCTGATGATCTTGACACATCTACTTGGCTCACTGGCGTAACTGTGCTCTCAGGAGGGGCAACTTCTATGTTTTCTACCTCTTCAACTGTCATGTTGGTAACAGATTCACTCATCGTGTCATATCTCTGTTCAGTATTGTTGGTAAATGCACTCTGATCGTAGTAATCAGTGGGTTGTTGACTCAGTGGTGTGTTTTGGTCATAGAAACTACCAGTAATAGAATGATCTTGAGACTGCAGATTGTTTTGGTCAAAGTAGTAGTTGGATTGTGGTTGAGTTTG
Source organism: Macrosteles quadrilineatus (assembly GCF_028750875.1). Lineage (NCBI taxonomy): Eukaryota > Metazoa > Arthropoda > Insecta > Hemiptera > Cicadellidae > Macrosteles > Macrosteles quadrilineatus. The sequence goes on from NW_026542597.1 coordinate 66,108,022, forward strand.
CTGTTGTTGAACGTAAAAGCTGTTGCTTTGTTCTAAAACAGGCTCTGGCTGGAAGTATTGGGAGTTCTGGACCATATTTTGATTATGCTCTGGAGGAGGTGGCTGGTGATAGGGTTTTGACTCTTTGTTCTGTGCATGCAAAGTTTGAGAAGGGAAAGAGTGTTGTTGAGGGGGGAGTGGATGGCCTTGAGGAGGAGGAGGGGTGGGTTGAGGAGGAGAATGAGGTTGAAATGGAATAGACTGAGATTGAGGAGGGAGAGAATGAGACTGAGGGGCAGAATTAGGTTTAGGAGAAGCAGAATGAGGTGGTAGAGGGGGGACGGAGTAAGGTTGAGGTGGACCAGAGTAAGGCTGGGGAGGAAAAGAATTTTGAGGAGGAGGAGTAGGTTGAGGAGAAGGAGAATGGGGTTGAAATGAAACAGGTTGAGAGGGGATTGAATGAGTCTGTGGAGGACCAGAATTAGGTTTAGGGGAAGCAGAATGAGGTGGTAGAGAAGGAACAGAGTGAGGTTGAGGGGGATAAGACTGGGCTTGAGGTGGAACAGAATTTGACTGAGGCGGACCAGGATACGGTTTGGGAGGTGCTCCGTAATTTTGAGAAATCGAGCTAGGTGGATGAAAGTAAGAAGCAGGCGTAGAAGGTGCAGGGTTCCTATTCACAAAGTTTTGCGAAGGGTAAGGTTGGGGAGCAAACTGATAGTTTTGACCTTGATGCACTTGTCTTTGAGACGGATTGTACAATGGCACTGAAGGTGGCCCATGATTTCCGACCAAATCGATGTTTTCAAAGAAGTCCGAAGCATTAGAGACTTGGTTGTACTGCTGTTGCACCATGCCCCGCCCACTTGCGAATGTGTTCAGCTGGTCGGGTATGAGGTCTGGAGTGCCATGTGGCTTCTTGTCTGGTGGCCTCTGATAGTGGGATGGCTGGGGTGGATGGTTTGGTATCACATTAGGAGCTGTTGTCTGAGTCTGACCCCATCCGTTGTTCCAATCCTCCTGCTGGCCTGAGTTGTTATCTTCCCAACCCCAGTCCCACGGGTCTGTGCTCTGCCGTCCTGGCTTAGTTTTCGGAACCTAGAAAATTTTATTTATATATTATAATAATTCTCTAAAAAAATATACCTAATAAGAACCATTCTCTAGCAAAAAAAAAAAGAACTAAGAAGTTGTTTTGCTACTAAAGAAATCTGTCCAAAAATGTAGCAATTTGAAAAACACATTAGTGAACCATAGCTAAAAAAAAGTATTATTGTTGAAAAAATACTTAAAAGTGGAAACAGCTTTTCTCAAACATGGTGGTAGGCCTATATTAATTGTAACTTGTAAATTAAATAAATTTAAAACTTGCAACTCAAAAAGTCAAATGATGAAATCTTACAATAAACTCTATATGGGAGTAAATCAACTCCCTTCAATTTATTTTATAATTTAGCCACCTTTCATCGGACTTGACTGCCTGTTGAAAGTCAGTCACTAAAAATATTTGTTGCACATTAACTACAGTCAATTGCTTTTAAACACTTATAGTATAGTACCTAGACTGTTGGCAAAGTTAATCAAAAGTTAAAATACATCAACCATCAATATTTCCCTATAACAATTTGATAAACATAAAATAGAAACATGACGAATCCATCAACGAAACTTCAGTCATAGATTTAAAACATTTGACTGACAACAAACAAACGAATCAAATTAATTTGAGTGTGTCATTACAACATAATAAGTTAGCCTACACACCTATGTTGGGGGAAGATGTTTAAAAGCAATGTCAACAATCCAGATGCAAAACTACAACTGAGCAATATATCGCCGCAACCACACGACGCTATCAACTGAACAAACACACTTGATTGTCTGGCCAAACACCTTACTGACTATTGAACCACGCCATTAATTACTGTATTGCATCTATTTATATTTAATCATTCATTTCAAGTTCACTGTTGTAACATTGGAAATAATCTCTTATTAACTGTCAACTATCAAAAATAGAAATCATTGGTTGATATATAAATGTTTACAGAGGCAGTACAAAATATGTTGTGTTAAAAAAACCCACCTAATCTTGCAATCCTGTATAGTTACACAGGGTTGTTGAAGTTAGTGTCTTTATCAGTCTATAAGGAAAGTAGCCTATGTAGTCAAAAAAACCCCGTAGCAAAACTGCATACTAGACACATTTTCAATAGCTTAATAAATAAAATGTTAATGCAAACAAGTATATTATTTTCCTTATAGCAAATTTACACTTAGACCTAGTCCTACACCTAATATATTATATTTAATCAATAAGTTGTGCATCTATGAGACAATCCATTTTGCTTCCCCTGCCTGTGCTCGGAAAATATTCGTCACCAAGAGCTTTAGACTTCAACTTTAGCTTGACAGTACTTTTTGCACTAAATGTTATCTCAAACTCAATTAAACAAATAAAAGTTGCTATGTCCTATCTTAATGTTTCTTTCTTGATTTTTTCAGCTAGGTTGGCATAGGGTACTTTTTATCACGCAAATATAATTTTTTTCCTACCACATTTTTTAGACTAACTAACGCTATCATTGTCTGTCATTATTGTTCCAATGAAAAATGTTTAAGAGGCTGGTTATTAAAAATAATTTTTAGCTGTCATTTTGTTGTTAGTGGTCCGATTTATATTTTCTTATGACAATTTTAAATGTTTAGTTTTTCCAATACCTGTAAAATGATATGAATGTTGACTAGATACTTTTAATTGACTACGCCTTTAATTGGGTAAGCCTTTAAGTTGTGGGTGAGTCGGTGGCTGAGTCGGTAGCTTCGCAGACTTCGGGCCCAAGGCAGTAGTGTCGTGGGTTCGGATCCTGGTCACTGCCACTAACTTTTATCAGTACAGTTCACCTATGTACTGTACCGGCTCACCCCTTGCTTTGCTGGATACGTTCCACGCACAGATCTGTAGTCTATGTGGACGGGCAAATGTAAGGTTAAAAGAGGCCGCCAAACTCTTACAAAAAAAAAAAAAAAAAAAAAAATTGAGACTTTTGAGCTAACCCCTACCCCCACTACCCCTAAACGCAAAATTAACCATAATTATTGTAGCCTCTCATATCTAAGAAGGTTGTCACAAAATGATTTTAAATATCTCAAATAGTTTAAAAGATAAGTGGGGTGCAAGTTACTTTTTAGACATCCTCATGGTAAATTGGATTATTACTGGTTCGATGTTTGTTTTCTTTATGTCAATCGTTTAGTTTTGTCAAGACCTGTAAAATGATACCAAAGTCGAATATACTTCCCATTTGAAAATTTTGAGCTACCCCCTCCCCCACTCTTAGGACAAAATTTTCAAAAGTAACCATCATTATTGGAGCCCCTCGTATCTAAGAAGGTTATTGCAAACCGATTTCAAATAAATTATATTGGGAGTCAAATAAATAAATTTGTTGTAGGGTATTCACAAGGGTGTATGTTAAATTTTACGATTCCGCCAATAATTGATGTTTGGCATTTTAATCAATCACCAAAGATGGATTTTTAAACAAACTCGTCCTATGGCTAATCTTTATAATTTTATCTGACAAGATCAATCCAGACATCTGGTCAACGATCGCCAGTTGGTAATGGTAATACACAAATTACATTTAAAAATAAACGGTACTGTATCAGCAATTTGACACATATTTTCTCCCATTTGCTTGTCAACAACCCTTATAAGCGGTGGCTTGGAGTGAAAGTAACTATGGTTTTTATGGGGAATATCAGAAAAGTTAGCCTAAAATAACTTTTGAACCACAATTTTTACAGCAATGGGGGTCGTAACACTATGTTTAGTTAAATTAGTCGTATGTTATTATTATTTCATGGTATGATATTTATTAATAAGATGTTAATTTATTTAATCCCTTATTCTTATCAGTTAAGGGAAACAATTATCAATATCCCTCTCATTCCTGGGCTGCAGCAAAATCTAATGATCTGTGGGTCCCGAATGTTTTAGGCAAACCAGGCTAGCAGTTGACCAATGAATTTTTTATTTAAGCTTGTGTTGGTTAATTTAAAAGGATTGCAAACCAAGCTTATATTCTCGTGATTGCAGAAAGTGTGTGCAACGATTGCAGGGTCAATCATTCTCGATTTTGCTGCGATTAAGAGTTCCAGGAATCATTCATGATTTCCTTGGGACGCTCCTGTTTTAGTACCATGGTATATTCATGGTTTCTCCACAACTGCGGAAGATTTTTATGATTTTGTCATGACCGTAAGCACAAGAGAAATTCACAATAGCATTGCAATCATGGCAGACGTTGTTTGCCACGACCATAGGAGACACGATTACTCCGTAAGCACAGGTGAAGTTCACAATTTCATTGCAATCACGAAAAATATTGTATTTTGTACATTGATTATGGAATATAAATTTTGTCAACAAAGCTTTCCAAATCTGAGAAAATTTGGCCGGACGTGAAGGTTAAACCTATTTTTCCCCTACCTGAAGTAAAAGTCTGGCCCACAGACCTCTTGTACTAACTGAAACACTCTGTTTAACTCTATACAGGTCAGAAATAAAATTTGATTCAAGACTTTACAACAGAACACTAGCAACCACTCAGGAATGATACGATTAGGTGGTACACTTACAATTGGGTGGTCAAAGACAAATCGGGGAACTGGAATGGGAGTCTTTGGACCCGGAACCATAGATCAGGAGCCGATGGGTCATTCTACCAGCATAAAGCTAAGGTTGGAGCCATTAAGAGGTGTGCTCAGTTTAACTTAAATAAATGGTAGGCCTATAAGGATAGACACACTGTCTGCCATTTGAGCTCTGAGCTCATCTGTTATTAGATCTACAAAGGTATGGAACTGTCAGCAGAGCCTAAACTGTCTAGGCTAGGACAGAGCAAAAGATTGTTCCTCCACTAGGATCCTGGCTGGGCACCAAAGCGTGGAGAGTAATGAGGGGGCAGATAAGCTGGCGAGAGAAGGAACAATAATCCTTTTGTGGGGCCAGAACCAGGCTGTGCACTGGAAGATGCCCTCTTCAAAAGGAAGCATAAAGAGGAATAGAAGGCAACAAGATCAAAGAGTTTGGAGAGCTCTTCCACGATGTAGGCAAGCCATAGGCTGAAGAAAATTGTTAAGACTGCTAACAGGATTTCTGATTGGACATTGCAGATTAAGAGCAAACCTTAGGAGAATGTTAATAATAATAATAATAAATCTTTATTTGTCGTAAAAATACAAAGGTATCATTGACAAAGTCATAAGATGCAATGCAACTGCCAGGTCATACAAGTATTTTTCCCCTTTTAAAACTATCTTCAGTAATAGCCCAATATTGAGGAAAGAAAAATATATTGAAAAATGTACATAACAAGTTAAAAGGGTACAATTACAGATTAGAAACTGCAACTGCTAAAAAGAAAAAATAACAAAGAATACTACACCTAAAACTGGACATCTTTACAACTGTAAAAATCGCCCAGTTTATAAAAGGGGTGTCCCACAACCACAAGTAAAGCTTATTTTTTAATTATTTTTTTCATTCTGTTTATTTTTAAGTGAATTAGTGTTGGTTCTGTCAATCAGGGAGAGGCCCCAAAGCAGTTGGCAGTTTATGAGACATCAGCAGCTGCAAGAGGGCTAAGGGTCTATAACTCTTTATAAAGTAAACAAATAGGAATACACCCCTGTGATAACCTTGTCAGATATTGGATTTTGTCAAAGAATTAGAGCAAGGGGCAGGCCTACTCCAAGGAGGACTGACAAATATAAGGGGGACACAATAGATCTTCTATGTCGCAGTGTATCCTTTTCCAATAAACAGCATCAGGACCACAGAACATAACGTTTCTTCCACCAGACTGAATAGTATGGGCATTCTTTGCAATTTATTATTGGTTAAAATCAAGTGATGTTTACAGTGTGATAATATAATGAAAGCAGTCAATTTTGAGCTGGCAATGATTGGTTGGTCATCCCAAGAAGTTACTATAGCCAGTAACTTCAGTGTGGAATTATGAATATGTTAGCCTAGGCGTCAAAAAAGGAGAGCTAGATTAAGACCAAATTATCTCGGGTAAGTATTTCAACACTTTCGAGACAAATTGAATAATTTACAGCCGTCATACCAGTAACCTATCAACTTGGAAACTGAGTAATATTGAACAATATTTTTGGAGCCTTTTGTGAAGTGTTGTTATGAATATAAGTTATGAATATAAGAGTTTTCCACGTACTCGAAGAATTAACAAATTCATTGATTTATCATGAACTTTATAAGTTAAAGGTTCACTAAATAAGGGCTATCTCTTTCTCACAGTATTCTAACTGTCATGTTAAAATATTAAAGTGTGACCAATACTAAACAAATACCTGGAATTAACCCTGGAGAACTCACATGGTGATCAAAACGGCCAGGTGGGTATTATTTTCAATTGTTAAATAAATATTCATAAAAAACTATTAATCCATGGTTTTATCTTGTAGTAGAAAAATTACCAATTTAATAGCAGAATAAAGTTGTTTTATTGATTCTGGTAAAAGACTTGAGTGAACCTCATCTTTTCTCATAAATAGTGAGTTATCCAGTGATAAATAAGCCCAGAAGGAAAAATTCCAAGATTTTTAACAAACTAACTTACCGCAGGATTTCGAGAATATGGGTTAGAATTTGAGTTGTTATTGAACTGGTCTCCGGCAGATGGTCTAGATGGTGGACGAGGATTTGCTGGCCACATTTTTAAACCTTTGATCTAAAGCTGCAATAAGACAAAATAATTATTGACAGTTTATTGATAGCATACACATACTTTAGGTTTCATATTATCATAGAAAAAAATAATTAAATATAGACTGTCAGCCGTACAGTGGTTACCATAATTACCATAGGTTCTGGCGCACACCACTGGAGTAGTTACGTAGCGCGTAGGCCGTAACTACATAGCACTCCCAGCGGTGTGCGCCAGAACCTATGGTTTACTGCAGCACAGCTGACGATCTATATTTAATTCTTTTTATCTATGATATTATTCATCTGCACCTACTTTTCTGAAAATTACCTCTAGATTTGCCAAAATCAGTAGTTGACCAAGGCATAAATTCAGCAACAATACAGCTGGTTTCTGGATACAGAAAAAGGTTATCGGTGCAATATTTACAGCTCTAACTTATTCTATAATCAATTCACATTATCATCAAGCTATTCACTTATATAGCCTATGTTTCAAAATATCAGTTTAAACATATTTTCAAATACGTTAACGTTACTATGGTAAGAGGAAGGCTTTACCTCACTGCAATGGTAAGTTAGATCGCAGATTCCAAAACTGTCTCGATTCCAATTTTTAAGTAAAAATAGCAAAAGTTTATTATTTTTAAAAAAAGATTTATATAGATAGCGTAATGTAACATAAGTGAACAAACAACGTATATCTAACATTTGGGTTTGCCTATATACAAGGAACCAATCTTAAGTTACTAATATTATAAATGTGAAAGTTTGTATGTTTGTTTGTTTGTGTGTTTGAAGTTCAATCACGCATAAACCACTGGACGGATTGGGCTGAAATTTGGCATGATGATAGCTTACATTCCCGATTAACATATAGGCATATTCTTATCTCAAAAATCCTTTCGGGCTCCGCCCCAGTGGCTCTGTAATTCCCCATGTTAACCTTATGAGTACAGTAGTAATGTGGACTGGAAGGGTGCCGAGTTTGTGAAATGCCGGGTTATCGGGAACTAGGGTTAAAAATAAGAACAATACAATTTTTAAGCTTTTTAACCGCCTTTTTTATTTATATTTATATTACAAGTCAGTATTAAGTCATCAGATATATTGTAGCTTACTTACAACAAATCCTTGGTACGAGTAGTGAATGATTTGACTTGAGCTGGCTTGAGTCCATGTTTAGGCCTAACTCAGACTCAAAAAATCACTAGTTTTCTGAGGTGTTGATGGCCGAGTTATCCAGACTGCCGGGTTATCGAGTGCCGAGTTTGCGGGACTCTACTGTATTCATATTTAAAGGGAATTAAAGAATTTAGTCAGCTGTTTCAACTAAAAAAGTTGGTTCTATGATATGGAAAGCATTAAAACGTTGTAAGATTTACCAACAGGGTGCAGCACTATATTTTTTTTGCATTTATGAAAACAGCTAATTTGAACTAAGCAGCAACAAAAAACTGTGATTCTCAATGAGAACTGTCAAAGTAGGATTGTTTACAGTTATGTTTATGTTTTTTCATCTTATGAATAACTAGCTGTACCCGCGGGCTTCGCCCCGTTTAACTTCATAAGTATTCTCATGGCTCATTCACGTCCTGGTTGAAGTTCGTTCGCTACGCTCACTCACCTTTTGGTTAGAAATTAGCTGTTGTCATAAATTAAAAAAAAATTAATAGTGCTGCACCCTGTTGGTAATCCTTGTAACTTTTATGCTATTGCACATCATAGAACAGAACCAACTTGTTTAATTGAAACAGCTGTTAAGATTCATGAATTCCTTTTAAATATGAAAAATCATAAGATTAACATGGGGAACTACAGAGCAACTGGGGCGTAGCCCGAAACGGTTTTTGAGATAAGAATATGCTTTAATGTTAATCGGGAATGTGAGCTATCATCATGCGAAATTTCAGCCCAATCCGTCCAGTAGTTTATGCGTGATTGAGCAACAAACACACGTACACAAACATACACACAAACTCACAAACTTTCAGATTTATATTAGTAAGATTTGTGATTGGTATTTTGCGAATTGTTGATAATTTATTTTTCTCTATTGTTTAGGTGAAGTGGTAGAACATTATGGCGTTGGTAGATGTGTAATAGGCTACTATAGAATACTGTAAATTTAAAAAAGCAAATTTTATCAAACTGTGTCCTCCCTTATTGCAAACGCAAAGCTTGAGTATAACTGCAATAAGCATTTTATACTTATATTCCAACTCCATACGAAGGACGGGTACTCTGCTAGTAGTTAATATGTTTCAATACAAAATGTAAGGTATGTATGGTAATTGTATGGTATGTGTTACCTCTCGCACCTGAGTTTCCCGTGTGCCGTCTGTTCTGTATTGTTTTCTGTTATCAACTTATTTGTATATTTTGTTAGTCTAATTTAAGTTTTATGTGTTTCATTAAGCTAGGAACTGTGTAGGCCCCTACTGGTCCCCAAAAAAAACTCTGTGGCAGAGACATCTCTTGTGTTTTAAAATCAAAGTCACCAGGGAAGGGTTGATGTAAGTTACCTAGGCTTAAATTAAGATTAAATTAACTTAAGTTAACCCTGACATTGTTAACTAATTAAGTTAAAGCTTACTCTTAGGTAGCCTACCAATAGCATTGTTTTAGTTTCAATGAGAACATTATTAACCACATAATAAAAACATCATTCCCGGGCCTTAAACTATATTTTAAGTGATGTTATTTAGCAGAGGCATTTTAGGTAGCCTAGGCCTACATAAGTTAAATTGTGTCCGTTTTACACAGAACTTTTTTTAGTAGGCCTAGGCTAGATAATTCACTTAACTGTGAGAATTATATTTTTAAAAGCCAAAGTTTCAAATTACTCAGGAAAAGAAAGTAACGACATTGTGTATTACATACCTTCAACTTCCTACGAAATCACAATCCATTCACAACCATTTCATTTTCACATAAGACCTAATAACTTGATTTCACAAAATGCCAACACATATGGAACAGAAAAAGTTCGATTCCTATGATAAAATTTATGAAACACTCTTCCCGCACAAATAAATTGGAGTTGAATATATTTTTTACATTTAATTCAACTACAAACACTTAACATTTAACTTTAATATCATAATTTTCTCTAACAATTCTTAATAACCTACACTATACTATAAACGTCACTCGAAAATTTTCTTCTGCATTTTCTTCTGCATTTTCTTCTGCTGATGTTCTACTTCTACTTCTTCTAGTGTTCTGCACTTTGGCATTTCACTTCTCAGGTGATAGCATCAAAGACATGTAAACGCGAATTGACCAACTACACCAGTAACGCATATATTTTATGGTATTATGAGTAATGTCAACACCTAGTTGAATTAGTCATCATCATAGATAAAACGGTTTTATCTTAATTCTTGTCTATGGTTTTATCTATGATAAAATCAACATGTAGGTCTTCTCTCAATGCAAAACCAAAACAATGGATTAAAACAGATTGGTTTGATTTGATTTGAACAACAATTGGATTAATAAGAATCATATTTAGCCAGAATTGTTAATTGTTAATTGTAATTGATTTTCATAGACCTTGTGATAAAACCATTGGCCGTTCGGCGTTCATTGTAGTTGGTCTTTGAAGTTACCTTTGCAGGTGATTTGAAAACGAAATCAAAATGACAGTGATAATTCAAGTCGACGTGTACGTTCGTTGTCATCGGCGATTCAGCTGTCTGCTTGGATTTTGAGTTGATGTCTTCTATCAAAACTGTTGAAATCTTGGTTTGAGGTTAACTGTGAAAGCTGTAGTTTAATAATTCCTTAAACCTACTAGAAATAATGTTGTGAGGTGGTTTTAGATTACAAGTTAAAGTTAATTGTTAAAGAAAATCACAGCTCCAAGATGGTGTTAATGACTATGATAGCTCGCATACACGATGGCCTGCCTTTAGCAGCGACTATGCAAGATGATGAACAGGTTAGCAAATAATTTTATGATGGAGAAAAACGTTGCAGTAACTTATTTTTAATTTTGGCAGTACTTGAATAAGTTTCTGACCACCGGAAAAGCCTGTTCTATATCAAAGCTAGATAATCCCTTGCCCTTCTTAATCTGATTCCTGAAAAATTAACTAGGCTAGGCTCTCTTGAACCCTAGTAGCTCAGGCTTATCTACCTGTAGGAGATACACAAACACATGTAAAAATGGATGCTGATCTATTAAAAATGATATCTGTTCCTACCATTGACTATGTATGCCGGTTGAGTAACAACGACGATTCATCAAAATGAAAAAATGACACCATATGCTTTTGATCTTAATGCTCACGGTGTCTTGAGATACATTAACTTACCACTTACCACACTGTTTGTCCAAATTTTTTGTGATAGTAGATTTATCTAATCTTGGATATTATTGTGAACGTTAAACATCTGGAATCTGTCCCCATCCACGGGTAAGACAGTACTTAAATCTGGGGCGGGTGGCGTCGTCCTGTAATCCAGCTACTAGGAGGTCATGAATTGTGGATATTTATAGGCATGCACTGTGGATGCGATACTCCTTGGTGTGGATTAACGTCCGCACGAGTGAGTACTACGACTATCCGCAGTACTATCCTGATAATTAGCTAGACCAATTCGTATATAGGCCTACCAAGGAAAATATGTGGTTCGGATTCCACTATAAGCTGTAGGTCCCTTAGTTGCCATTAGCTGTATGGGCTATTAATTAACCAGCTGTGTCTAAGGCACTAACAAGACTACAAGATCGCGCCACTCACCCTACACTCATCTCCATGACATACTTGGCTTAAAATACCTACTTTGTATGGTCGCCATTTAATAAGAAAGTATTAAAGTAAAAAAAAACTGGAAAAAACACAAACCCCAAAATGCCAAAGTTAGATAAATAATATAAGAACCACCCACAGAACAATAACTTATTGGTAAAAAGAAAAGCCCTTAAGTGAATCAATATGATAAACTTAGTAGGCCTAGGCCTATCACAATTAATTAGTGTAGATAGGCTAAGTTACATGCACACCCAGTGATAAGTAGGGTTCAGTTCTGCAGATAACATACAGTATATTATGGGATGAAATTATATCGTCAAATAATATCATCTGTTACTATTATGGGTCTATTCAAGAGGAGGGCTGCCTGTCATTCTTTTACAGCACACTGCAGCAAATAAGTTAAAAAGTTAGTTTAGATAAGTTTTTTAGCCTAATAACTTAATTATGACAAATAAAATATCATTTACAAAATTTGACCTTTTTATGAACTTTGGTGAGTCGGTGGCTCAGTTGGTAGCGTCACAGACTTTAAGCCCAAGGCAGTGATGTCGTGGGTTCGTATTCTGGTCACTGCCACAAACATTTTATCAGTAGGCCTACAGTTAACCTTTTTACTGTACCAGCTCACCCCTTGCTTTGCTGGATACGTTCCACGCACAGATCTGTAGTCTGTGTGGACGGGCAAATGCAAGGTTAAAAGAGGCTGCCAACCTTTTATATATATAAAAAAAAAAAACAGGTAAAAGAAGACACAAGTAAAATAAACGTCATTGTAGATCTCATTACCAAATTAGACAACATATAGAACTTGTTTTTATAAATGTTACCTTGTTTGTTATTATCATAAACTAAACTAAATCCTTTCCTATACTCTAATACGAGCAATGTTTGCTTGTATGTATGTATGCTTGCACCAAGATCTCGAAAACGGCTACGAAGATTTTCTTCAAATGTTGTAAATAGTTTATTTATGGCCTAAAAACGAGTTTACTGCAGTTAGAACTGCCAACAAAAATCTAATTGCATAGAAAAATGAAACTGAAAGTCAGATGTTTTTAACATTAGTCTTATTGGTTGCTAAGTAACCATGTTAGTTGAATTGAATAACAAGGAAAAAGTAAACAAAAGACTTGTAAGTAGTCTATCCACAGTATACTAGCAATTACAAATACAGTAGGGAAAAACATCAGTTACTATTGAGCAAAGATTTTACTGAAAATTGCTCGATACATTGTAGCAGGACTTTTTTTATCTATGATTGTAGTAAAGGCTAGCAGTGTGGAACTGTTTATGACGATTAGATTAGGGTATCTGCAATCCTTAAATGCCGTTGGAAGAGAGGGAAACAGGTCCGCGACGTAGGAAGTGGTAAAGGAAGTAGTAAATTCAAGTACGGTAGTCCGGAGTGTGGGAACTGTTTATGACGATTAGATTAAAGTATCTGCAATCCTAAAATGTTATGGGAAGGGAGGGAAACAGGTCCGCGACGTAGGAAGTGGTGAAGGAAGTAGTAAAGGTGAGCAGTCTGGAGTGTGGGAACTGTTTATGACGACTAGATTAAGGTATCTACATTCCTAAAATGCTATGGGAAGGGAGGGAAACAGGTCCGCAACGTAGGAAGTGGTGAAGGATTGTAGTAAAGGCGAGCAGTCTCGAGTGTGGGAACTGTTTATGATAATTAGATTAAGGTATCTGCAATCCTAAAATGTTATGGGAAGGGAGGGAAACTCAGGTGCGCGACGTAGGAAGTGGTGAAGGAAGTAGTAAAGGTGAGCAGTCCGAATTGTAGGAACTGTTTATGATAATTAGATTAAGGTATCTACAAGCCTAAAATGCTATGGGAAGGGAGGGAAACAGGTCCGCGACGTAGGAAGTGGTGAAAGAAGTATTAAAGGCGAGCAGTCTGGAGTGTGGTAACTGTTTACGACGATTAGATTAGGGTATCTGTAATCCTTGAATGCCGTTGGAAGGGAGGGAAACAGGTCCGCGACGTAGGAAGTGGTGAAGGAAGTAGTAAAGGTGAGCAGTCCGAATTGTAGGAACTGTTTATGATAATTAGATTAAGGTATCTACAATCCTAAAATTTGCCATGAGAAGGTAGGGAAACAGGTCCGCGACGATGGAAGTGTTGAAGGAAGTATTAAAGTCAAGCAGTCCGGAGTGTGGGAACTGTTTATGATAATTAGATTAAGGTATCTACAAGCCTAAAATGCTATGGGAAGGGAGGGAAACAGGTCCGCGACGTAGGATGTGGTGAAGGAAGTAGTAAAGGCGAGCAGTCTGGAGTGTGGGAACTGTTTATGACGATTAGATTAAGGTATCAACATTCCTAAAATGCTATGGGAAGGGAGGAAAACAGGTCCGCAACGTAGGAAGTGGTGAAGGAAGTAGTAAAGGCGAGCAGTCTCGAGTGTGGGAACTGTTTATGACGATTAGATTAGGGTATATGCAATGTTTAAATGCCGTTGGAAGGGAGGGAAACAGGTCCGCGACGTAGGAAGTGGTGAAGGAAGTAGTAAATTCAAGTACGGTAGTCCGGAGTGTGGGAACTGTTTATGACGATTAGATTAAGGTATCTGCAATCCTAAAATGTTATGGGAAGGGAGGGAAACTCAGGTCCGCGACGTAGGAAGTGGTGAAGGAAGTAGTAAAGGTGAGCAGTCCGAATTGTAGGAACTGTTTATGATAATTAGATTAAGGTATCTACAAGCCTAAAATGCTATGGGAAGGGAGGGAAACAAGTCCGCGACGTAGGATGTGGTGAAGGAAGTAGTAAAGGTGAGCAGTCCGAATTGTAGGAACTGTTTATGATAATTAGATTAAGGTATCTACAATCCTAAAATGCCATGAGAAGGTAGGGAAACAGGTCCGCGACGATGGAAGTGTTGAAGGAAGTATTAAAGTCAAGCAGTCCGGAGTGTGGGAACTGTTTATGATAATTAGATTAAGGTATCTACAAGCCTTAAATGCTATGGGAAGGGAGGGAAACAGGTCCGCGACGTAGGAAGTGGTGAAGGAAGTAGTAAATTCAAGTACGGTAGTCCGGAGTATGGGAACTGTTTATGACGATTAGATTAAGGTATCTGTAATCCTAAAATGTTATGGGAAGGGAGGGAAACAGGTCCGCAACGTAGGAAGTGGTGAAGGAAGTAGGAAAGGTGAGCAGTCCGAATTGTAGGAACTGTTTATGATAATTAGATTAAGGTATCTACAAGCCTAAAATGCCATGGGAGGGAGAGAAACAGGTCCGCGACGAAGGAAGTGTTGAAGGAAGTAGTAAAGTCAAGCAGTCCGGAGTGTGGGAACTGTTAATGACGATTAGATTAGGGTATCTGCAATCCTAAAATGCCGTTGGAAGGGAGGGAAACAGGTCCGCGACGTAGGAAGTGGTGAAGGAAGTAGTAAAGGTAAGCAGTCCGGAGTGCGGGAACTGTTAATGACGATTAGATTAGGGTATCTGCAATCCTTAAATTCCGTTGGAAGGAAGGGAAACAGGTCTGCGACCTAGGATGTGGTGAAGGAAGTAGTAAAGGTGAGCAGTCTGGAGTGTGGGAACTGCTAATGGGGATTAGATTAGGGTATCTACAATCCTAAAATGCCATGAGAAGTGAGGAAAACAGGTCCATAACGTAGGAAATGGTGGAGGAAGTAGTAAGGCTGGCAGTGCAGAGTGTGGGAACTGTCTGTGGCATTTATGTATCTGGAATTCTAAAATGGTGTAGGGATGGAGGGCAAACAGGTCCACAACGTAGGGAGTGGTGAAAGAAGTAGTAAAGGTAAGCAGTGTGGAGTTTGGGAGTGGATTAATGTATCTGCAATACTAAACTGCTTTTAGAGTAAACTAATGATTTTCCCCTCCCCAGGTACTCATAATCTAAACTGAAGTAACCTAACCTAACCGCTTTACTCAGATGGCACAACGCAGATGATTAATGAAATAGAATTAAAAATGTCTTACAAGGTATTCAGTTCATTCAACACTAAAAAGGTTAATACATTTTTCAGTCTGGACGCAGTATTCTTGAGTATCAGAACCAAGCCAAACTTCTATTCAGGAAGTTAAGCGCACAAAGCCCTCCACAGTGTACCATAGAAACAGGACCTTATTATTTCCAGTAAGTATCTCAAAACTACTTATGTAAACTAGCCTACTTTAAAACTAATACTATTTTTTTAAGTAGCTTCTTTAAACACATATATTGCTATAGCCTAATATTGATATAATGTAGGCCTACAAATCTTACTGATATTATAAATCTGAAAGTTTGTGAGTTTGTGTGTATGTTTGTGTGTGTGTTGCTCAATCACGCATAAACTACTGGACGGATTGGGCTGAAATTTGGCATGCTGATAGCTCACATTCCCGATTAACATTAAAGCATATTCTTATCTCAAAAACCCTTTCGGGCTCCGCCCCAGTGGCTCTGTAGTTCCCCAAGTTAATCTTATGATTTTTAATATTTAAAAGGAATTAATGAATCTTAACATCTGTCTCAATTAAACAAGTTGGTTCTGTTCTATGATATTCAACAGCATAAAAGTTACAAGGATTACCAACAGGGTGCAGCACTATTAATTTTTTTTTAAATTTATTACAACAGCTAATTTCCAACCAAAAGGTGAGTGAGCATAGCGAACGAACTTCAACCTTGAGGCGAGTTAGCGTAGCGAACGAGCTAACCTGAAGGCAAGTGAGCGCAGCGAACGAGCTCCAACCTAAAGGTGAGTGAGCGTAGCGAACGAACTTCAAGCAGGACGTGAATGAGCCATGCGAATACTTATGAAGTTAAACGGGGCGAAGCCCGCGGGTACAGCTAGTATTATATAAATATAGGGTAGTTAAGCTTAGAGATGGCTAATATTAAATAACAACTCTAAAATTAGTTATACTTCTAAGACATAACAAAAAAATAAAATAAAATAAAATTGCAATCTATATATATAATACGCTAAGCCGATTTTTGTGAACAGAACTCCTCCCTCATTTTTGGACCGATTTTAATGATTAAAGTGTCAAAAAAATGGCCCTGATCTGTAGTTTTGCAAAGTGTTTTTAATTTTTTTAAATCTTTATTAGTTTGGACAGGATCTTCAATCAAAGTTGAGTTTTCTCCCATAAGATTAACATGGGGGAATCTAAATATTTAATTGGAAACTTTGTCTCCACTAATTTGAGAGAACGGCTGGGCGTAGAAACTTGGTAGAGGTGTCCAAAGAAAGGTCTTGGTCTGTAGATGAGTTATCAAAAGAAAAACTAAGTAAATTCCCTTAGAGCTCTGCCCCAGAAGCCTTTAAAGATCCCTCCACAGATTTGTTTACATGTTGGCCATGTGGATAATACTTTTTAATGAAACAGCTGTTAATTTTTAAATCTATCTATATATTAATAGGCAAGCATGTTTCTTTAAAACCTTTTTTCTCAGCTCGTGTGCATCGTAGGGAAAATCTACGCATACCGTTAGAAAGCTATTTTCCTGTAGGTGTGCAGAATCCCTTTATACATTTAAATAGGCTCAAAGATAAGCGCAAACAATTAGTTTAAAAATTTGAAAAAATTAACATGGATCTTATGCGTTGCCATCCTGGTGACGAAATAACAACGAAATATAAACAGAAAATCAAAACAAATGGAAGAAACTCCAATCACATGTTTTATTATTAGTGTGGGGTGAAACATTAACATAAGTGAGTACATTACATATTTTTGGTCGAGTTTCGACCACTGGACATTACTCGTACTTATTTAACCCTAGATCTGGCGGTCATTTTATTCACCAGTGGCGGGTATATTTTGGCGCTTTTGTAGTGGTATCATATATTTTGCCACAGAACAATTATTTGTGAATATAAGTACACACATATATATATTTTCTATTTCAGTGATGAATTTAGAATATAATGATATAAAAATATTCTTTTTCTAGCAATGCGTTTAGGCGTAGTAGCAAAAGGTTTGCAAATTTTTGGATTATGCAAATTAGAAATTTCAAAAGCAACCCACAAGAAAACCACAAAATAATTTTTTACACATTTTATCTAAATGTAAAGTTTGTGTGAAATATGATTCCCTACGTAGAAATATCAATGTTTTTTAAATACTCATAAAAATAAAATTATAAAAAAATAAATTCTTCATACGTATTTTCTTTTTTGAAAAACTACCAAATTTATTTTTGTCACGTAGGAAATAATAGAATGCATCAACAAAAAATGAAATGATACTGTACAATAGGTAATAAAAAGATCTTTCTGAAAATATATAGTTATATTTAGTTGAATTCTAAAATGTCGGAGAAATTTACGTCGGAATGTATAATTTTGAAGATTTTTTTACAAAAACATAATATTTATGACATTTTTAAAAACAAATAAAATTTTTACAATCAACCTTATAGATTCACAAAGAATTGTAGGGAATGTATTGTAGTTTCAGAATATGTACTAATATTGTATACAATTTAATTGACAATCGCCAAAAACAGCTGTTTTTGTAGTCACGTGACCAAAACTTTCCACCGCCAAAATCTATTTTGAACTCTCTAGTTTTTCAAACTACCGTTTCTCGCTACATAATTCTCACTGAATAATGTTTTATGCATGAAAATGAATCCTCAGAATCTCATCTTTCTAATGGTATAAGATTTATTGCGTTTTAAAACTGTTTTCATATTTTAATAATAGAAAAACCCGACCCATGTCATCTTGGTCTATAATCGACCAGCGCCACTGAGAACTCACGTTTTAGTGGTCTAAAATCGACCAGCGCCAGATAGAGGGTTAATACGCAAGCAGATTTTTTGTGACAATTACTCCTCCGAAACTACTGAACCGATTGTCATGTTTTTGGTGTCATTGGAAAGAGCGTAACGTGAAGTTGTGCAGGAAACTTTCTTTTTAAGGAAATAATTAGAGAGTGAGGCCCTGGGGCCCATTAAAGTTTCATATTTCTCCATAAGGATAACATGGGAGATGATTTTTATTTACAGAAACATATGTTTGTTACTTGAAAATAGTCAAAGTCTACTACATAATAATTGCTGTGTGTTATGACTGTTAATGTATACTGCATTTCAATCAAGGATTGTGTACCTTAAAGTTTACCCATAATGGATCTTAACAGGCCCTACTTTGTTTTAATGCTGGGAATAGTAAAATTTAGTTGAAAATAAGTTACCATGATTTAGAAAACTTAACTATAATAATTTATGTATTTAAAATCACAAATCTTTGACATTATTAAATAATTTTAAATATAACAGCTGATTGACAAATCAAACAAATCATCTACTTCATGTGAATAATGTTGTTACACAAACATAGTTTTTTTAACCAATAACTTGAGTCTTTTTTACTTCTGGGTGTATTTTGAGTTTGCAATTATGAAAGCACCGAGCCAAGTAACTTTTATCTAATTTTCTTTATAAACTAACAGTATTAATGAATTAGTACATGAACTTGACAAGTTAGGTAATTAACTGTCAGTATGCCAAGGGGAAGAAGAGTGGGTCCTCGAAAACAGACAAAGGCGGAGGCACCCATCTAGAAAATCCAACTGAGTTTTTAAATATAGAGGTCAGTGGATTGCCAAGACACAGATTAGACTAATAAAAGGGGGCAGTGGTTTTATTGATGTGGAATATTAATACATAAAAAAGGGCCTCATTAATAGCACAAGGCTTCATGCGATCAGAATGGTTAACAACTTAATAGAATGTAAAGTCTTAACTGGGACAAGTGAGTGGGGACATATTTTGATTTCGAGGATAAAAATGTGCCCGTCTGAAACAAACTTAAGTTACCTTTTAAAATGGAAAGATGCTAATTTATGTTATCTTTGGCGTTTGCAGCACAAACCCTTTATTTAAAGATCAGCACTGTTCTTACCCAGATCAATTTCAGTCATGAGCAACTATATTGTATGTTGTTTTAAAGTAAGGCTACATCTTTTAATAGGATACGCATATTCATTACGGAAAATTCTGACCAGGGTAATCTTCCTGGAGGTAACTTTAAGACTAAAATCGTAGTATTCGTGGAAGTGCTTTTGTGTTAAAAATATTGTTTTTTTTTGTGTTTATTTTTAAAAGTATATTCTTCAAACAGCATTGTAAGACCCTCAAAATATGCTTCATAGGCCTATTGGTTTGATATGATAAAATGTTTTGTTAAATGTATTTTAAAAATCTTTAAAAAATAACTAGGAACACACTTGAACTTTAACACTTATTAATTTACTAAATATAATAGCCTACACATACAGCTAGAAAATGGCTGGACTGCTTCCCTTCTAAGGCTTTATTATTACTGTATTTAATTTTCGACGTCGAGTCAATATATAACAGGATGAATTTGTTTTCTAAATTCATATGTTATTTTGCGGGGCATTGAGCCGCACAGGTTCACTAGTTGTATTTTAAAGAACACACATTTATTTGGAGTTACTGAATTGTCCAAAAGAAGTATTTGCAATGTTATTTTCTGATTTTAAAATTGATTTTCTTCTGTATCATGTCATGTTTTGCAATATAACATAACGTTCCATTACAAAATCAGTGGAAAATCCTTTTATCACAGTAACTCTTACAGTTATTTCTTATTCAACTATCTTATATCTATTTTACGGGTTGGTGTCTGCCTTTTTCACTACTTTTCTTTTGCCTATATTTTATCATATTATTCTAGACAGATCATCATAGGTTCATGAGATTATTGTCAAAATCAAAATGTTTTCAATCATTGGGAAAATCTTCGATTGTGGAATACAATACAAAATAATACAAGTGCAGAAGGGCATGGTGCCAATTTGAGCCGTGTCCATATTTTGTTAAATTAATAGTAGTTTACAGCAACTGGATAAAACATTTTACAATATTTATATAGAAATATGTGTAGGATTTAGAAAGTCATTAAGCTGGAATACTGCAATATACAGCACACTTATATTTCTCCAACAGAAAATTCATCTGCAGAATAATTTTATTGTGCTCTTACCGTGTCTAATAACATCCAAACACAGAAACCTTGCCTAAAATGGTACCTATCTTGACAAATTATTTACAGTGGCCTATATTACTGACCATGGCCCACTGGGTTGGTAACATTATTGAAAATAACACGACATTTTGGCTGTAAAAAATGGCCTGATGAGTAAATACTATTTAAGCAGCTACTGTCATGACAGAAAGGTCATATTCCTTTTAAACTAGATCACATCATCCTTTATAAGATACGTTGATTACCAATATGTAAACGTCAATATATACGTAACAGCCAATTTACAGTATTTTTGCTTTTTGGAAATGTCCCATTGCTATGTCATTTGCATTATTTGTTGCCAATGAAGCCACCAAGACCATATAAATGAGGAGGCCCCTAACAGTTCAAGAATAAAAGCTAACTTCACTTCAAGTATTCCACTACACCTAACATTCCTTAGAGAGATTATTTTGACAACTTTAACTTTATGTTATTGATCAGGCTGAGACAACTAACTGACATCCCCCATGTCAAGGAATTCCAGCTTTAACAGTAACCCAACAACCAA
Source organism: Macrosteles quadrilineatus (assembly GCF_028750875.1). NCBI lineage: Eukaryota > Metazoa > Arthropoda > Insecta > Hemiptera > Cicadellidae > Macrosteles > Macrosteles quadrilineatus. Next base: position 66,129,047 of record NW_026542597.1, read on the forward strand.
TTTCTCAAAACTGTGCTAGAAGGTTATTCATTAGCACAGAAACTGACGCGACGTGACGAAGGAAAAATCTAACTTACACTGTAACGGATATACCTCCCTTTGAAGTCAGAACGTGTGTTCCCAACAAACAGATATACTGTATATATATATTTTTCAAATAAAATCATAGATTAATCTGCATTACACTGATGAAAACGCGGAATTGTTTGACTACAAAAGATCCACCAATACGATTTTAAAACTATTTAATGGTACATCCAAAGGAAGAGATACCAGATAACATACTAATAATAACTCTTACACTTATTAGCCTTTAAACAATGCTAAATGCTCAAAATATGTATAATTTCACTCAATTTATCGCAGTTAGATGAATTAGCGTAAGCCTTGAAAGTACCGTCGATTTCGACGGGTTTCACCTAGTAAACAAATAAAATTACAAAACTTCACATTGGTTTTCTACATTAAAATTACGTTATATGTGTAGAATGTTACAGAAAGCCATACATGTGCCTAGGGGCCACTGAGGTCATAATCCGCCACTGTGCATTATTAATGAATCTAATATTGTTTCCAGCTATCTGATTGAACGAGATGTCTGCTACCTCGTGCTGTGTGAACGCAACTATTCCAAACGTCTGGCTTTCTCATACCTCGAGGATATTGCACAGGAGTTTTATTCCCAGTATGGAAAAAGAGTCAGTACAGTGTCCAGGCCATACACATTTATTGAGTTTGGTAAGTCCTTTTTTGTAGTGTGATTTATAGAACAAAGATTTTATTATTGTATAAAAATACAAAAAGGTAAAAGGTAAGGTGTTGGGGCATAGATTTTGGAAAAAAATATGAAAAATGATTGGTACATTTTTTTATTCTTAATCTATTGATATTATTTATTTTTTAAGGTTTAGACTAAAATAAAATATCATTTAATCATGATTCATTTTATATTTTTTTGTGTGCCTAGAGTGTAACTTAATGCATTGTTTCGAATATACTATTTTTGTTTACATTGGCTATTATGATATATTAATACTCAGAAATTATTTCTTTGGACGCAAAATAGGATTTAAGTTAAAAATCTATTTTTGTATATTTCTTGTTCTTGTAGTTTTTTGGGTTTTTCTGGCCCAATTAGCCAATTAGTCATTTTTTTACACTACCTACATATATTTAGTTTTGTTGAAGGAAAGGCTCTAGGCCAAGATTTTGAATCGCAGGATAAGGAAGATCTAACTTACCTTGAAAAATTATAGGTTGCCTAGCCCAACACACAAAAGACTAGAGACACTGATCACACAATATTTTGTCTCCTGGGGGGACTTTTTCAAGTTTAAAGAGAAAAGAGAGTGAAGAAAGTTAAACTGATGAAATTTGGTATAAACGTGTAAGCCTATATTTATTTGAACGAGTTCACAAACCAGCATGATCGGACCATAGGAACGGGTGTTTATGGGGGGTTTTATGGAGTAAAAATTGGGTTTTCCCATTTTTGACTAAGAAAAACATAAAATTTAGAAATATCTTTCCAAACCATTTTGTAGAAATTAAAAAACAAACAATTTAGTATATTGAAGCCTTATTATGCGCCTAATGGTTAGGAAAAAAATTCCAAAAAATTATAAACTTTAAATTCCGATGTTATTCTCATGGAGATAAGTATGTTGTAGTTTACTTGTTTATATATGAGCATATTTTTATCAAATTTGGAAAATGCATTTATTTGTTACTACAGTAGAACCCATCATATCCGGCCTTGGTTTTACCGGTCCTCTGTTTATCCGGCCCCTTCCAGGAAGCCAATATCAAAATGTTTTTCTCACAGCTTACGGACGTTTAGATGCAAGCACTAGTCTTTGTGACTGCTCAAGTCATCAAATAAATTGTTCTCACTATTTATCTGTTTATACATTTTTTGCTGTGTCACTATACTAAGTTGAGCTAGTAGGCCTAACCTTTGATCAGTTGGTTGATTATTTCCAAAGTAGGGTTAGTTAACAGTACAGTATATTATTAATTTTTGTATTTTACAAAATGGATAAAAATGTTGAATTGAAATCACATTCTGTGGTTGAAATGCATGTACCATTTAAGTCCTAATGATTTTCAAGTCCAATTTATAGTCATTTTTACCTTCATTAATAGTATTTGTTGCCTAGAATCATAATATTTATACGTTCTTCATTACTTAACCATTTTAACCTACAAATATTTTTTTTTTCTTATTACAAACATGTTTATTTTTTTTAATAATCCCAGAACAGACTGGAATGAGACTTTTCACTGCATATATTGATTACCTATTGTTATAACTGGTATGAATTATCATTTTCATTGTAGGTTGGTTTATCCAGCCAAATCGTTATCCGGCCAGGGGCTTGGTCCCGTGGTGGCCGGTTATGAGGGGTTCTACTGTAATCTATTTAAATTTTACAACCTAAGTACTCATTAAACTAATTATATTTAAATAGGGAATAAATGCGATATTTTTAAGCATACATTTGAGTGTAAATCCAATCAGAATCAGGCAAACGGAAATTTGTCAGGCTGCAGGTTTGCTGTGGCGGGGGTATTTTTGTATACTCTCTTCACTCCCTCTACACTTGACAAAGTCCTCCAAGAGGACAAAATATTTTGTGTTCAGTGTTTCTTATGTATGTTCTACCTATTCTTCTTCAAGGTAAGCTAGCTGCTATCCTCCTTAATCTAAAAGTCAAAAACTATGTTTATCTAAACAAATAAAATTACTTACCGTATCAATTTTATTTCAGACACATACATCCAAAAAGCCAAGAAGGTATTCACCGACTCGCGAGTGCGAAGAAATCTCAACTCTCTGAACACTGAGCTGCAAGATGTACAGAGAATAATGGTGCAAAACATTGATGATGTTTTACAGAGAGGAACTGTTTTATCAGGTAACAGAGTTGCTTTTTGTAGAAATTATGACAATTTTCTACAAGTGTATTGAAGCTGTTGCTCGTATTTACAGTATAGAAAGAACACGAGCAGCAAAAACAGCTGATCTAGAAGGAATTCGTGATCTATGAGGTTTGGACGTCTTGCGTCAAATATTGTATATTGGACGTCGAGATACAGTTCAAGAATTATATTTTGGACGTCGTGCAATGCATCCATTTAAAACACTTAGGGAAAAAATTAGTAGATTTTCCCTTGCTCTCTTGTGCTTGTTTATCATTTATTGTTATAATATAAATCAACTTTTACTGATTACTATTATTAGACTAATTTACAATATAAAAATGTTGTCATATTCTGTATGTGTGTATTTTTGTGTCGTAATGAAAAGAATTTTTCATAACTTGTAGCCTACTGAAAGTGGTATTCCGGCTCTAGGTCCAATTATTTCTGTTATTTCCTTTCCTTTTTATTGAAATTTAATGTTCATGTGTTCACCTTTGCCTCATACATGAAACTTCAGTAAAATGCCATTTATGGTATTGGCAGTGAAAAATACTAGGCTTATTGCAGAATTTTCTTAGTATACATACAAATCTGAATGTCCTAGGATTTTATATTCTAAATTCTAAACTATAGCGTATTACATGTATAATCACCTTTTACAGTTTTGAAAACTAAAATGAAATATTATTATGGCAGGTCTACACTCAGCTACTTATTTAAATGGGTTACTTTTGAATTACAAATCAGCTACTGTGATTTTTCTGGATATATTTTTATACGGATAGAAGCCAAGGGTCTACTCTAATAGGTGCCCAAAAGTCAACGCTATTTAATTATAACGTGTATCATATTTCATTAGCTCTTCTTTCTGATTTCCAGAGCTGGACACCAAAGCACAAAATCTCTCAATACTTTCACAGAAGTACAAGAAGGATGCGACGTATCTCAACATGAAGTCCATGTACATGAAGGCAGCTGCGGGCGCCGTCGTCGTCTTTGTTTTCATCATGTACTTCTGGATCCTTTGAATCACGGATCTAGCTACATATAAGCTAATACCTACAGATCATAATCACAATTCCCTTATACTCCTGTGGAGTAACTTTTACATTTATTTCAATTCATATTTTTACTTACTGTATTGTGTTGTCTGTCAAGATCAAGATGTATTTTATTAATTTATTAATACATATTCTGCTTATTTATACATTTTTCTTTCCATAGCTTAAGTTTTTTGGGTGTTGAAGCCCAGTTAGGACTAATGTAAATGTTGAAGTTGTTATGTATATATTGTGCTGTTTGTATTAAACGGGATGAGTATTTTCCATTATTCACTTATTTCTCCTAGTGATTGTTTTTAAGTTTATAAATAACTCTAGAAAAATGTAAAGCAATGTTGATATTAATTTTAATAATTAATTGAAGATGGTTTTGGTGCTTCCAGGCTGTAGAAAATCCCAGCATGCCAACCCCTGAGGCCAATGTTAATTTTTTGGCTATTTTAATTTGTAAAGGGATTCTGCACATCTACAGGAAAATATCTTTCTAACTTTCTAACAGTAATACAGTAGAACCCCTGATATCCGGCCTTGGTTTTACCGGTCCTCTGTTTATCCGGCCACTTCCAGGAAGCCAATATCAAAATGTTTTTCTCAAAGCTTACAGACGTTTAGATGCAAGCACTAGTCTTTGCGACTTGTCTGAGCTAAACTATTTATCTGTTTGTTTAAATACATTTTACTGTGTCACTAAACTCAGTTGAGCTAGGCCTAACCTCTAAACAGTTGGTTGATTAATTACAAATGGGGATTGGGAAATTAATCCTTTGTATTTATTTCACAAAATAGATAAGAAAGTTGAGTAGAAATGTATTTACTATTTAGGTCCTAAAAATTTCATTGCCGATTTATTGTAATTTACTTACATTATTTAATAGTTTTTGTTACCTGAAATATTAATTCTCGTATTTTCATTCGTTTACAACTTTAACCTACAAATAAATAATTTTTTTTATTTGTACGAACATGTTAATTCTTCTAAAAATAATCCTAGAATAGACTTAAATGATACTTTTGACAGCATGTATTGATTAAATATTATTAGGTATGAATTATTTTCATTTTCATAGTTGGTTGGTTAATCCGGCCAAATCGCTATCCGGCCAGGGGCTTGGTCCCGTGGTGGCCGGATATGAGGGGTTCTACTGTATATAGATTTTTCCAGCTTTCAGCAGCAATTTGTGGCGATTAAAATAGAATAATGAAGTAAACTGTTTCTATGGAAACTAATTAGTGGTTTACTATGTTCATTTTTAAAATTAATTACCTCTTACTTACTCTTACTCCCATGGCCACTCATATCTAGAGAGATATTTTTGGTAGAACCATTACCCGTTCGGTACTATTTTTTCTGATGCTCACTCGGCCGTTCAAGTAGTCAAAATTACAGGTCCGGATTTAAAAATATTTCAAATCAGTGACCTCTTCTGCGACACACAGAAATTGCTCCCCCACCAACAGTAGAATGTGATTGGAGCGTTAGTGTGACTCTCATCTAGTGCCTCAAGGGACATGTTATGGTTTACATTTTGTTTCTTGTTATTTAAAACTAGTTTAACCAAATAAACAATCTAAATTATAAAGGACAGCTTGTCCTCACGTTTTACAACCAAAAAGAAAAGCACAAATCATGATATTAAATTTTAAAAAATTGGAAATTTGTATGACACTTGTTCTTGGTATCACTCAGCATGAACCAGACTTTAAAAAACAAGCTTTTGATTTTACAATGGGGTGTTGAGAACATTTGGTTTAGTTAGTTTATCACATTTATATAAATGCCATAGCAAACCTACAGACTAAGCAAATTTCCATTTACCTGGCTAGATTTATTCTCAAATATTGTTATTGTTAGGCTAGTTTAGAGTAGTAGCCTATGACAAATAATATTGTACGTCACTCTTTTATTGTTTTATTGTACACTCTGTTTTATTGTATTTTTATGGTAATCCCCTTGTCCGGTAAACACACATTTTCCAGACTCGTAATGTAATATAGTATTACCACACAAACTGCAACACAAGTGTTAAAAAAATGGAATCTCAAAAACAATGTTTGGTAGGGGTCCCAAAAGAAGATGAACAATCATGAGGAAAATTTCAAATTGACTGCCATCCCTCCAACATATGGGTGAACTTAGTTTTTTAAACTCACATGTTTTGAAATGGAAGGGTATTTTTAATAGAAAGTTTTTAAAAGCAAGTTTACTGTAGTTAACAAGTAAAATCAAACTTTAATCGTAAAATTATATCTTCCCTTTTTGTATTACTTACTTTACTTAGTAATATATTAATGAAAGCAAATAAAATTGTCAACTGAACTGAAATAGCCTTTATTAAAATCATAATAATCTTTATACATAACACATTGACAATAAAATAGCAAATGTATAATTACACTCAAAAAGTTGAAAAACTAAACAATACTTCAAAAACAAAAATAACAGTCTGGGCACTATTTTATCACAGGTAAGCTCACTGCTGAATGGCGATAGCTCCCAAGCTTTGGGATAATCCTCCATTGACATCTTCTTGGCTGGATTCACCACAGGAATGTTGAGGTTTCCCACGATGTCCTCTTCTATTTCTACCTCCATTCCACCGTCCCCTGAAATGTCCTCTTCTTCTGCCTCTACCCCTTCCTCTTGAAAACTTTGGATGCTTCCTAAAAGGTCTTCCAGTGTCTGTAAAAGGTGATAACCTCAATTATTTCTATTTCTATAAAAAAATACATAATTTTATTTCAAGTAAAAGTTGAAGTGATTAAAACATTTTTCTGTGATCGAATCTGAATGTCCTGTCAACAAATTAGCCTTGACTAAGGAAGAGAATGGTGGAAGTTGTAGCCAGCATTTAAATAAAAATGAACATAGATGAATTGAGTAACTGACAGAATGCACACTGATTTCCACCAAGTTAAAGTTTTTGTAAACCATAGGATCTTTTATGTCATATATTACAGTTAAAATGCTCAATGATAAAATATAATTTTAGACTGTAGCACAATCGGTGACATATTCAAATATATGTTCTTTGAAAAAAGGTATCGGGGACCGAATGTTGCTCGGTTAATTGGGTGTATTGGTTAGTTGGGTTTAATCGTTAAAACAATATCAACAGACACATTTTATAATTTACGAAAAACATTTTTATTACAAACCATAGACATTTTATCACTGAAATAATGTACAACTATGTAATGTTGTGCTCTATAAAAGTATGCAATTTTAGTTTTATGATCTTGACTAAGATAAAAGTGCAACTCGCAGAATGATTCTCCCTTCTAGCCATTGAAACCCGTTGGCCGACTTTTACTCTCAAACAAAATCAGATTATTTTCAAATGCTTGTGACAACGATTTTTCGCCTTTGCGCTACCTACTACTTCTAAAGAAATTGAGATTATGTCTGTTTTTTCATTGGGATTTAGCATACGGTAATAGTTGAAATAAACCCTTAAATATGGTTTGTATTCTAATCTTATTTGGTTAAACAATAATAATTACAAGGACAGAGGCTTTAAAATACAAGGTTTAATGGTACATAAGTTGAATGGTTAAAATAGGGTTACAAAAATTGTTCAGGGGTGGGGATTCGTGCTGGCCGAATCAAAAGATTTCAAATTTAAATTTTCAATAAGTAAGTTATGGTAAGTTTTGAATTAAATAATCTTTTAGAAACAATGAGTTAAATAGGAAGGATTTTGATTTTAATTAAGAGAGGTAAATTGGGTCCAAATGGATGCTTGAAGAGTCTAGTCTGAGTCAATAACTTAATAAAAATGGAATGTTCTCACCAATCTTCTGTAATAATAATTTTCTTCTTAGTTTAAAGGCTTAAATTCTTCTTTCTTCAGTAAAATTTGGAAATTTTGACACTACTTTCTTTTATAATATGACAATTATTTTCACAATTAAGAGTTTAATGTGAGTTTTATGTGAGTTTTCTTCCAAAAAGATACCATAAATACTTTTGATTTTTAATTGTGTGTGTATTTGGACAATGACAAGTGCACCAGTGGTTGTGTATTAAAATAAGAAACCAGCACAATCTAAAAGACCGATAATATTCAGTTTAATTTTGTTATCTCCGGATTGCTGACAAAATATTTTTAGATAGAGATTAAAGGAACCTCTAATCAGGCATTGCCTTAGAGGCCCAATATTTTCTCGGTTGCAGTTTAAATGTGTTTTTTAATTTCTAACAAGTACTATAGAGTTATGAAATCTTCTGTCTTTTGTAAATATTAGTTTAAGAATATATATGTTAGTCCTATATGCATACAAGATGTTTTATTCACTGTATACAAGACATGTATATTATTAAGTTATGTACATAGGTTACATTTTTTGTTTAAAAGAAAATACAAAAAACTCTGTGCTGTATACAAAACTGTAATTTGAGAAAATAAATGAATTTGAATTTTAATTTGAATTTGAATTTAAACTTTTATGTTCTTCTTGGATGCTTTTACACTGCACACTCCTTTTCATTGATGTAAATCATATCAAGTTATGGGGTTCACATAAATAAAAACATGGTTGAATTTTATTAATATAATAATCTTGAACCCAGATGGATGGTGTTCTGATTGGAGGATTTGTTTTTGAATAATAATTTTGGATAAGCCAATGAATAAATTTTGATAGTAAATTATATATATGTTGAGACAATATGGTTTTAATAATATTAACAATGGACATGGATAAATATTGAAAATATAACAAGATTGAGTTTGAAATTAAAATAAGGACTATAATTATAAACATTGAATTTTGAGTCATTACATAGTATTATGACAAACCCCCATATCTAATTAATTTACTTGGAATATTGTTATATGATCAAATCTATTTTTACCCCTGTAATTTTCCTATCTAAACCCCCATGAGTTCTGTACTAAGACTTTTCGTTACCAAATTAGTAATAATTATACATCACACAGGTTTGTTTCAGCACCACCTACAGTTCCCTGCGATAGGCCTTGTGGTCCACCAATAAATTTGTTAGCTCCAAAATTATCTATTCCTAAAATTACAACCATATTCTTCCACTATTTTTAAATACATTTAGTTAAAACCTCCACAAACAATCAAAACAAGTGTAATATTTGCTCAATAGATACAACTGCGGTTTTCCCCTTTGTACTGTATTTTTTAGTTTGCTAGTATACTGTGGATAGCTGGTTTTAAACTGATATGTTTTGTTTATTTTTTTTTTCTTGTTATTTTATTTAACCAACGCAAGTTACTTGGCAACCCATAAGGCCAATGTTAAATTTGTTCATTATTTTCAAATAAGGTGTGTAGTGAAATATAAATTTTCCTGAGGTAGTAGTGGCTGTCACCAATCACGTTTTTAGGGCTATAAGTTCGTAATTCAAAAATTTACTCAAAATCCTTTTGCTGGATTTCAAGATACCTGCTTGTATTAGAGAATATGATAGCCTACATAGATGGGCTGCCTACTTCAGAATCTTTTAAGTCTTGGTAATATTTTACACTAGGGATGGCCAACGTTGGGTATTGCAAATGATTGTCAAAATTGACACAATCAGGAAGTGTGAAAATATACAGGGTGTTTCGAAAATCTCTCCCGAAACTCCGTGGGCATTTTCCTTAGGTCAAAACAAAAAAAATCACACAAACATATGCCCTATCTTGCGGCGTGTACGTATTTTTTACACAACTTCCCATAACTTTGGAGCCACTTGAGTTACCAGCTTCAAACTTGGTACGTGTTGATGACTAATAGGAACTACTTTTGCAAAGCACCAAGCTTCTACTTTGTATAATTTCAAAATGGCGGCTATTTTTATTTTTCAAATCTTAATAACTCAAAAACCATAGAATTTATAAATACCCCTGCCTGCAGCAAACCTGCAGACTAAGCGAATCTACTTGGCTGGAATTCCACAAAATTCTTCCCTTAAAATTGTCAGATTTATTTCCTGATTAAATATCATTAATTATAAGGATTTGTTAGGTTTGCTGCTACAGGGAAGACAATAAGGTGTGTTTTTAATTTAAATATGAAGTAATTATTAATTTAAGCTTAAGTATGAAGTAAAAAAAATTCACTTTTCCTTAAAATATGTCCTTAGATAAGCAACAGTTTATTTATCCTCCATAAGAATAACATGGTAATGTAAAATTTACACCCGTCATGATCCCCCCCTTCCCATAGTCTGATCCTGCTGTTTTGCAAACTCGTTTGGATAAATGTAGATTTACACGTTTATACCAAATTTCATCAAAATCAGATCATTTTTGCTTGAGTTATTGTGCTAACGTAGTCTACACATATAAATATATATGTATCTGAATTTGAGCGGATGGTGTTTTTGGCCTCTGCGATCCTCAAAACAAAAAAGTAAATTGGTCCTGGGTCTAGGTCTTACCATGAGATATACGGTAATAGCTACTATAGGCTACAGCGAAATTCGCTAACATACTTTTTTGTCCTAGTAAAAAAAGTATGACACTCATACCTTTGTGGTAAAATGTATATCTGGGTGTAATAAATACTTAAACTTTAATCTATAAACAAAAATTAGATTTCACTGTATCTGGCGCTATTTTGAACCAAATGAGGATGGAGTTGGGAAGACATATGTCTTTAGGTCCAATTGTTACAGATATATATATATATATATATTCCCACTGTCACAGATAGCATTTTCAACTTAGGTATTGTTGACTTTGGAAGATAGAAACCGTTGGTGAAAACTGTAAAAGCAATATATTTTTGTGTTTTTGAGCCAGAGTTCACTTTTATCAACGTACGTAAGCCTGCTATACTAAAAGAAATCCCTATAATTGGCAAAAAAATGCCCTTTTTTTGGCTTGATTAAAGTTTGTGTACAGCCTAAACCAGCAATCGTCAGCAGCACATTCTGTTGGAGGCTCAATTTCAATACTTTGGTTTTTATTCTAAATTTGGCTTCAACATTTCAAGGAAATTAAATGTCCCGAACTGTCTGTATAATAAGATCCAAGCCTCTTGAACCATTGCATGTTGAAAGTACAGTGAATAAATATTTCCATAGAAACCATTAATTTTATTCATTTGTCAGTTCATAAATGAATGCAAGACAAAATGTTTCCTTATGTCAAAATTATGATGAGGAAGAGTACAGACTTAAGAAACTTAAGAGTCTTGACTCCATTCCAGAGGGTACTACCATTAGTACTACAGTAAGTAGTTCAGTTCTGGAATATAAGTGAAAAGTTGCCGTGATTTGTCTATTCTTGTCACTACTGCTTCATAAGACCTAATTTGCAGAGGAACACTATAGGAAGCAACCAAATATGGACTTCTGAGGAAAATGGAAGTTTATAAAGCTACACAGAAACCTGGTGTATATTGCTTCAGTAAAGCGAGACCGATCCACATAGTTGAAAGGATTGCTCAGGGTAAAGTGCCAAAGGATCTGCTATAGGAAAATGATTGAACGTCGATGGAATATGGGAGATGAATGCAGATAGGATGAGGAGCTGGACTACCTGGGAAACTTCAAGAGGAAGAAATCGAAAAGTTCTGCAGCAACACTGTGAGCCGATTGAAGCCAATTTGCGATAGAAAAGAAGGACCTGAAGAAGATGAAAAATAATAGTAAGAACGAACTTGTTAGTATTAAGTATGTTATATATCTAGTATTAAGCATCTTTTGTACCCAGTGTTAGCATTTTATGTATCTTTTAATAAAGTATCCGTGCGCTTTCCTACTTCAGCGTATACGGAGCGTCCCCTGGGTGGCGGATAGGGGGAAGGTCGGTGGATCTGCTTGTCAGTCCTCCCGGCTAGGTCCGATGGACCCGCTGACCAGAAGTAGGTCCTCCATTCATAATGGGGGTTGTGGCGATGGGATAACCACCCTCCCATGTAAAAAAACCCCTTAAGCATGTTTTGTTTGTATCTAAGGTTAAGTATCTCATATGTAGGCTATCTAGTTGTATTATTTGTACGTAGTGTTAAGTATCTTGTGTATCTAGTAATAAAGAATTTCATGTACTAACTATTATTGAGTAGGATTTATTTCACTCATAATTATTGATAAATAGTTTTGTCAATATTCACAACTCTATGGTATAATACCCCTGCTGCAGCATACCAGCCGACTAAGAGAATTTCCATTCGCCTGGATTGATTTTCAAGTAGTCTATTAAATTAACATTTATGTTTAACAAGTACCTAGGTGTGCTGCTACAGGGAAATATATATCCATAAACAAGCCAACTACAACATTATACAATATTCTCCATAAGAATAACATGGGAATTTCAAATGATCATTTTTTTATTTTCTCCGTAAACAATAACCTTACAAAAACACTTTGATATACCAAATTATTTGTTTCTTTAAGCTCTTTAAATAGGCCTGGAGAAAAATTTATAATTTTTTTTTTCAAAGGTAAAAAATGAGAAACCCCCTATTTTTACCCCCGTTAAACCCTGTTCCCATGGTCCGATCATGCTGGTTTGCGAACTCATTCAAGTTTATTCTGCCTTACAACTTCAAACACAATTTTTACAAAATCGGACAAAAATTATTCAAGTTATTGTCTGGACAGACACATATATATATATATACAAAATATAAAAAAAATGAACAAATAGTGTTTTTGGCTTCTGAGGACATCAAAATGAAAAAGTAAATCGGTCCCGGGCCTAGGTCTTACCATGAGACCTACGTTTGGCTAATAAATACTTCAGGTAAATTCATTAAAAGGTTACCAACGATAAAAAGGATGGATATTTAACCCTAGAACTGCCCTCTGTTGTTTAAACGGCAGTTTTGTGTGCGCTAGATGTCCAACCTCCGTTAAACAGCAGTTGGGACATTTTTTCAAACGCTTACTATGCAATAATTACAATGATCCAGAAGCGTAGTAATTTTGATACTGTTGAAAAGAGGAGATTCTAAACTTTCATTTTCATATGTAAACAAACTTCGTAGCAGTAACATATTAATAATACTGCTATTATAATTTGAACAAAATTTAGCGTGCAAAACATTCTCGAGATGCAATCGACAAAATCTTGTAAAACATGTGTTCTTGAAAAAAATCGTGAAGTCTTTATTTTGGCCAAACAGAAAGCAGTTTGTAATATTGGAAAGAACATGAGTTGTTCTTTATTTTTGTAAAGAGAACTTTGTCATAAGACGTTAGGAAGTCTGAGAAATAAATTTTTGAAATCAGCTGTTTTGTCAACTGGCCATTTTGCCCAAAGCGCCGTTTCAACAGCGGTTTCTAAATCACTAATAAAAATATTGATAATTGACATAGCGTGACGTGAGTCAAACTTATTTGAAGCTGAGAAAACGTTCTTTCTCCAAATTTTAGTGCCTTTCAGTATTGAGATTCAGGTAACACATTAGTTGTGACTGGAAAAACAAGTTGTTTGCGTTCTGCTCGCCAGAATCATGAAGTGCGGTTTTCAGCGTGGCTACATTATTTGTGTTAATTTTCATAAAAAGTCAGTGTTTTAGTGTAAAAGAAGTGCATTGTCAGGTGGTATGTGAGTTAGTAGTAGTATTTATCCATATTACAATGGGTATTTTATTTTTCAAATTTGTGTTATTGAAATACATCCTAGCCTAGCATACAATCTGTATGTGTGTCTTACGTCACAATAATGCTTTTGAACCTTTTGTTTGTTTATATTTCTGTATATATAAATAGGCCTATATTATTTCTTGTTCAGAAATGTATTTCTAACTTGACCACAGAGTTTCGAAACACCCTGTATAAGAATATATCTGCATATTTCTTACAATACATTTTGGCCCTGTGTGTTTATTTCTTTATAGAATATTGTATGATTGAACTATGCTATTAAATTATACCTCCAGTTTCCCCTTCGTTGGGTTGGTCGTCACCTTCTGAGCAGCATTCTTTATCCATTGTGTTTCCTTCCTCGTTGTTTATGTCAGAGAAAAGGAAATTATTTGGTCCAAATGATGAACGTTTTCTTTTGTCATTCAGTCTTCTCTTTTGCTTCCTCTGCAATTCTTCTTCTTCTTCTAAAAAAGACATATAGAATAGATGTGAATATATAAAATCTATAAAAAATCACTATTGTGTCAAAAACTTAAATTCCCTCAAAAAATTACAAGGATCTGTTGTGTAAGCTGGGAGGAATTCTGAAATGCTCTTGATAACCCAAAAGTATGCATCAAACCTTTTTTTTTTGTAGTTATAAGCTGTAAGTTTTATACTGAACATTTATTTTACAAAAACAAAATGCTATTCCAGGCTTCATAATTAGCAAATGGGATTAAGTTAACTCTAAAACCAAATGAGACTAACCATCTGTCAGGACATTGTACAAATGCCTGTGATGATTCAACACAACGTAAATAACTGGGTTTTCAATTATGGACTTCCCAAACAGATTGACTCTTATTGTAGAAGTAGAATCTAACATGTGATATCTGAAACAAAAATAAAAAGTGATAAAGCTCAAAGGTATTAGTGAGGCTGTTGGGCCAAAGGAACAAAACTCAGGAAGTAAAGCTCAAGGCATGAAATAAAATGCAAGTTCAATTTCAGGGTCAACCCTTATTGATTCATTTCATTAACACCCGCAGTCAAATAGGTTTTATGGCTCTGATGTCCATTATCTTTTAAGCCAGCAGAACGAGGTTGGTCAATAAAATGAGCCATTTTTCAATTAATTGTAATTGTAACACATTTATGTAATTTTTGTGACCTCACCTTAAATTCTATTGTTGTTAGGAAATAGCTTACTATACTACATAAATTGAAACTAAATCAAAATGTAGTTCTCACTGTTTTCAGTTTAAAAAATTATTATTTCAAGTATTAAAAAGTTCATCTTCAAAACCCATAAATTAAGCAATATAATGACTTATCATCTCTCTTGATCACAGCATGCATCAGTGAGCACATCTTAAATTCACGGTAACAGCCGCGATAAAATTCCGCAGTCATTAAAATTTTTTTTTACTTGGCACTTCAACATCATCAGAGAACCATCGGAATAACTGTTAAGTGTCACCGACTTGCTGATTATTCAAAATTTCCCTGTCCCATACATAACTTATGTAGGCCTATTAATTGACAAACTTTTTCTGAGTCATTAAAATTCACGTCGTTCTTGATTTTCCAGTCGGCTACACAGCCTGACATGATAGTAAAAGTATTTAGTGAAAAAGGTGTGGATAAAAATATGGTATAAAAGACGTTACCGGTTAGGAGCAGTGCGTTCCGCTTGCAACAGTAGCGTGATCCCCGAGTGTCCTGCTGCTTGGTAGAATGACAGCTGCGGGAATGTCATGTCTTCAGGAACAATGTACTTGTGAACACAAGCCGAGAGAAGCAGACTATCCAAAACTCTGAAAAAGTGTGAGTCTACTATTGAAACTGAAAACATGATTTTACAAGGAAAGTATCTACAGCCAATATGGAGAAATAGAAGAGGAAGGTGCTTACAGGTCACTTAGGACACAAGGGCTCCTAAATCAATGATTAATTAAAACTATATTAGTACAACTCACATCATGCTTCATTGTACCCATGTAGGCTACCTAAGAAAATTATTCTTTGATTTTGATTGTAAGTATCACAAAACAAAATAAGTTCTCTCAACACATTTCAAAATGTTATTTAGGTTCAGAATAATTTGAATTTGTATGTATTACAATATATTCGTGGTGTGTACCCATTGCAAGTTAACACAGGAAATCTCAGTGAATAGAAGAAACTACTAATAAACAAACTATGCATCCAACAAGAACTAATTGAAACAGCCAAATCTGAAGAATGATCTGGTCTGACCAAGTAAAAAAATACACGTTAATTTCTTTACTATTAATTTCAACAGAAAATGTGTTTCAGTGACCACACTACCTTTTGTCCGTAGCCTTAAAGTTTTCAGCTTGAGGAAACACCCAATCAATTTTCCAATAGAGATTTTGGTGATTGTAGTCGAGGTGAGTAGTGTTTGTCCGATGTCTTTCAAAAGCTGGAGGTAGATAATGGAGCTGAACACCTCTGCTAAGAGCAGCTCTCATTAAACGGTACAACTCCTGTGACCGAAATTAATCTGAGGTTAGTTTACATTAAAAGCAAGTTCAATTTTAAGCATGTCACAATGGATTACAATTTCAGGACCTGTCTTAGATGTTATAGTTTAAGTATTTTCAAGAAATTTGCTAAATAAATAGTTAATACTGACACCATAAAATTAGTTTGTTGATTTTCTTGTGATTTGGCACAGTTTGTCAATAGAGAGTGTAACAATGAGTGGTGTGGTCCTACTAATAAACAATGCTGTGTACTCAAGGCGGCTCCAGACATGCGCCATTCGCCAAGCACCGAGCAGCGACTCGCTGAATCTGGAGTAGTGTGGATAGTTGCTTGTCTATTTGGCAAGCAGCAAACATTCGTGCTCGTGTTTTCCCGTTTATTGTCGGTTTTTGCACACATTAAAGTGAATGAATATTTGTTATTCCCAAAACGAACAGTTGCTCGGATAACAACTCATGTGTGTAGCCGTCTACTCGTTAATCGGCGAATAGCAAGACAACTAGATCGCCGAACATAAAATATTTCCTGCTTGGCAAATGGCGCATGTATGGAGCCGCCTTCATGATCATCAAATCAAGTATGGCAATCCAAGATTATGATTACTGCAGAGATTTTTTTACATACGGTAATTCCAAGTAAACTGATCGTACCACATAATCATAATACAAAACCTTATGCCAGCAATATAAGTAGGTAGGGCCTACTCTCACTGAGCCATGAGTATGAAATGTACCAATTAATAATTGTAATAAATAATAATTACAAATAAATAATTTATGTAAAAATTAGAATTGGGGACCTAACAACAAATTTTTTTATATTCTCTTTCATTTTAGCTATTATCAACCCTTCCAGCAGTAAACAGGGGCAACCTTGCTAGATGGCATTCACTCATATAAAAGGTATTTTGAGAGCCAATAAATAATTTACAATCAAGAATTTAGAGCTAACCTCACATAGCTTTTGACAGTATTAATTGACAGCTAACCTCACGTAGGACTTATCCAAAGCTTTTGACAGTATTTCTCACCCAAAAATGATTGACAAACTTAATAGTTAATAGCCTAGGAATCAGGAATTCATATTTAAAATGGTTTGAATCATACCTAACTGATAGAGAACAATATGTAGAAATATCAAGGACTGAGAAAAATCAAGTTATTAAATTTCAGTCAACATTAGAAAAAGTTAAATATGGAGTACCCCAAGGGTCAATACTTGGACCATTATTATTTATCTGCTACATAAGTGATATGCCGAATTGCCTAAGTAAATTAAACTCTATCAAAAATCAGCTAACTGTTTGTACGCCGATGATTCAAACCCTATAATGTCTGCAAAAACTGGTATAGAATTAGAAATTCACTCCTTTGTGGAGTTAGCAAAAATTAAAGATTTCTTTATCACTCACGATTTAATTTTGAACACTCAAAAGACTAACTGCATATCATTTTGCACTAAACAAAGACAATCTAAAGAGGAAATAAATATTTACATAGATAATGAGGAAATTATGCAAGTTGAAAATACTAAATTTCTTGGCCTTATCGTTGATAGAAATCTAAGTTGGGATCTGCACGTGGATAATGTCTTAAAGAAAATTAACTCAGGAATCTATGCCAACAGAAGACTGTATTATCTCTGTGATACGAATGTATTAAAGTGTTTATTTTTCCAATGTTCAATCCCATGTTTCTTATGGGATACTGTGTCTACGGTGGAACATCTGCTCAAAATTTGACAAAGATACTAATAGGACAGAAAAGAGCATTAAGGGCCATATTAAACTTTAAGAACAATGAATCTGTCAAAACTTACTTTACTAAATTTGAAATTTTGACTGTTTACAGCTTATACGTTTTAGAATGCATAATGTTTGTAAAAAATAATATAAATAGTTTTATTACAAATAAAAATATCCACAGCTATAATACTAGGAATAAAAATAAAGTAGTATTACCAAATCATAAACTAGAATTGTTCAAAAGAAAAACTTCATAAGGTAAGTGCCCCAAATACCAACACCCTAAGACCAGAAATAAGCTGTCTTAGGTCATAAAAAATATTAAGGTTATGTAAAACCTGTTTTTAATGGAATAAATCAATTTGCCATAATATTAACAATGAAAAAACATCAAAATATGAAATAAAAACCCTAGTTTTAACTACTTATAAGCATTTAAATGTTGGGTAGCAAATATGCAACTTTACAAAAAATACCGACAACAATGAAAATTATTCCGACATCTCATGTCCTAATTACCGACAGTATGTTTATAAGAGGGATTTAAACTACAAGGTAACTTTGTATTTGTAATAAATGTATTTTTAAAGATTCCTTGTGTTTTCAATTTCCTGAATTACCACTCGTATCTTAATATTTTGTCATTCACCACCCTAAAAAAATATCCTTAACCAACAGGTTATGTTTGACGATCTTGCTAAACAAAAGTCACTTAGTATTTTTGCTGAAAACAAATGCTCAAAGTCGTATCAAAATGTCTTTTTACCTTTAGCAAAAGTAAGTTAGGGTATTTTTAACAATAACAATCGTGATCAGTAGTAAAAACATCGACATCTGACGAAAATAAACACACTGCTTAGCACCGACATACAGCTTAGCAGCCGATGACGATAGCTTCGCCATGACCACCTAGAGTAGTGTTTGCTTAGTTTCCGAGTTATACTCAATTACATGTTAGCTTATATAATAAGATGTGGAAAGTAATCAATTGCATTATATTGCATAAAATCATTGTTTATTCTATAAAATCACACGACATGAACATATGAATAAAACCACCAACAAAGAAGAGAAGAAAATGCATTTTTACAGATTAAAATGGGTTAAACTTAGACTAATCAAAATTCACAATGTACGTAGTAACTTATGTACAAAAGACTTTACAACAATATTACAAGCAAATATTAATTACAACCTACAGCACAACAAATAAGAAAATACATTTTTACAGATTCAAATGGGTTTATCCACGGCCGCCTTTAACTACAAAGGCGGCCGTGGTTTATCTTAGGCTACTCAACATTTCAAAGTCTGTGGTACAAATTATGTACAAAAACCCATCAACAGTCAAACAACACAAACAAATACAAATACAAGCAAATAAGGATTAAAACCTACAACAAAGAATAAAATACACTTTTACAAATTTAAATGGGTTTAACTATGACTAATCAAAATTTACAATATCTGTAGCAACTTATGTACAAAAAGGCTCTACAACAACATTCAGGCAAAGAAATTTAAACATAGGCCTACAGCAAAACAAAGAAGAAAATGCAATTTTACGATTTCAAAATGTTTTAACTTAACCTACTCAACATTTACTACCTATATGTACAAAATACCTTGTTCAGTTGATTCACTGTTCGTTTACTTACGAACTAAAAGTAAGGTACCCTCGTCTGTCAAATAGTGGTTCTTTCAAAATGTTTGTTATTTCTACAAAAGGGACTTCGTCAACGTCATCCACTTCAGGCCAAATAAATTTGTCTCCTCTTCGGGCGAGATATTTAATTTCAGCCGTGTTGTCTTGAAGAACACGTAGCACTTGACCAATATATTTTTTGTCTTGATCGGGTTTAGCAGTTGGATATGGTACTACGACCCAATGTCCTACACCAATATCCTTTGTGTTGGGCCTTTCTGCACTTGAAAGTTTGTCAAAGTCAAATTCATTAACTGGTGGTTGAGGGTAGTCATTCTCGTCGAGCTCAGATGAAGCTTCTTCTCTTTCTTGTTTCTTCTTGCTCGTCTTTTCTTTCTTCACTTTCACGGTCTGTTCTTTCATGGCTTGTAGATTTCGCCTTCTTTCTCTTCTTTCTTCTAAATCTTTTGCTTTTTTTGCTTTTTGTTCTGCTAGGCTTCTGTGATACACCTTCCAGCTTTCAGATGTCATGACTGTAGGCATTTTTACGCTGTTTCTTTTCTTCTTTTTGCCAGAGTCTTTTTTTGGACCAGGCCAAAAAACACAGTCCTTGAAAGGCGATGGAATGATGTCTTTAACGTCCTGAGTAGAAGTAGATGGCGGGGGCGTTTGACTTCTAACAGCCTGTGAGGTAGATGGCGGGGGCGTTTGACTTCTAACAGCCTGTGAGGTAGATGGCGGGGGCGTTTGACTTCTGGCAGCCTGTGAGGTAGATGGTGTTGAAAGCTCGGAGGGGGTTGGTTGACAAGCCAATGATGAGTTTTTTATATCTTGTAAAATCGGGTTAGAAATAACAGTAACTGGCAAATCCAACTCAACAACCATGTTTTGACCGAGGCCCAAGTCTTCAAATAGCTCCTCATTCAGCACAATGGTCTCGTTTAAGTCATCCAGAGTCATGTCAAAGTTGAAATCTGCCTCCACAGCTGGTGTGAGAACGTTAGGGGCGTCTGCTTCTTCAGGCAAAATGGTGGCGTCGGGTTCATCATTGGGACCGATTGTGGCGTCGGGGTCTTCAACGTGATCAATTGTAGTGTCTTGATTGATTGGAAGATCGTTGGCTGCAATTTTCAAATCTTCTCTAATACCTCTCCATATCTCAAATAGAGATTCATCACGCCTTTTAACAGGCCCACCTCGCCTAAAAACCTTCAGTCTCTCACTCCCTATCTTCTTCTCGAGATACACCAACGCGGTATTTATCTTTTCCACATCGTCATTTGATTTTACAACCGATTGTGGTTTTTGCTTTTGGGCCAAGTTCCCCACTATTTTAGTCAAGTCAATGTCTTGGACACTCAAACTTAGCAAGCCGCAAGTTTTGAACCCGTGTTTAATGGTTTCCGGCTTCAAGGTGGAATTGATGACGGTTTGCAGAATGGCCGGGAAATCTTCTTTTCTCACTTTCTGTGATGAATTTTGAAACCGCCACTCGCCAACAGCTTTTTTCCACGCCGTTTTTAACGGGTGGAAAACAGCAACATCTAATGGCTGCAAGATGTGTGTGGCATTAGGCAAAAGGGCCACGAGCTCAATTTCTTTGGATGTACAAAATTCGCTTAACTCTAGGGACATATGTGATACATGACCGTCCAAGAACATGATCACTGGTCGCGGTACGTTGTTGGCGGTCAGGTATGGCTCAAAGGTGTTTGCCATGTACTCAAAAAATGACTCACATGTCATCCATCCTGCCTCACTTTTGCCTAATGCCCACCCATCTGGAACAGCCATCCCTACCTGTACCGGGATACGTTCGTATGCATACAATAGCATTGGTGGTGCAACGCCACCGTCCGCACTAACTGTCATAAGGACCGTAACATTCTCTTTGTCCGTGTTGCCTGCCACATTGTAAACACTTCTGTCTCCTCTTGCGGCAATGACCTTCCCTGTTTTGGGAGCAAGAAAAAAGGCGGTCTCGTCGCAATTGAAGATTCGCCGCGGATCCTCGAAGACACTCATCAACTGCTTTTCTTCTGCATACCGTTTTACTTCTGCACACCACTCCGCGACCCTCTCCTCAGTGATGGCAGCACGTGAAGTCGTCAGGGTCTGGCACTCCCGGACGGCGAGGTTTTTGTGGCGGCCCATAAAGAGTTCATACCATCGACGGCCAGGTTTATCGTTGACGAATGGGTTAGGCCTACCCGTGCTGGTGAGCATCCGCCCAGCACTATGGATGAGTTGATCTTTAGTGATGGGGAAACCTCTCGTCTTACATGTTAAAACCCATTTCACTAGGATGTCTTCTTCGTCCTGAGAGAGGATTGGCTTCCTACCCAACTTACAGTTTTCGTCGTAACGCCCAGACACTTTGTCATGGAGCGTTACCCTAGGTACTCCAAACCGTTTTGCCGCGGATGACACCGTGTCGGTACCGCTCCTAACCGCCAGAATAGCCCCTTTCATATCTTCGTCAGAATACTGCTTCCGCTTCTTTGGCGGGGGCGTTTTTGTTGCAGGCATTCTAAAAAAAAAAAAAAAAAAAATCAAAACACAGCATTTGTGTATATATTATTATATTTATTTATACCGGTATATGTGTTTGTTTTCGTTGTCAACTTTAACATGTAAGTTATTGGATTTTGTATTTCTTAACACAATTTAAAAAATAACGACAATAAAAACATTTAATAATTATGTCAACAACTTCAAGTAGTAGAAAGGCTAGTTCGGTATAAAAAATAAAGATTTGTTTTATTATTAGTAGTAAAAGAATTAAATCACGACAGTTTGTACTTGTTTTCAAACAAGTGTCGGTATTATTTTGCGTACAAACGTATTGGAATTAATACCGACAGCGCCGCGTCGGTATTTGGCGAAATGACGAAATTTTGCTTCAAATACCGACAGCATTAAAATTAAGGAGAAACAGGTTAGATTTCAATATTTTGATATCAGATTTAAAAGTATAAATGTTGACGTGATCATTAAACCAACTGTCAACCCACGTACATATGTTTTTAAACTTTTAATCTCTAAAGCAGAACTCTATGTTCCTAGTGAAATACACTAAGTTTCTTACCTGAAATCACAGTTGACATACAGCGTCCGACGTATTCAACTCGCTCAAACTCAGAAAAGGAGGGAACGGATTCTTCTTCTTCTCGATCATAGAAAAAAACACGGCGCTCACAGCTATCTAAATATTAGGTTAGTGGAGACGTATGTGAGCTTATTTTTTCAGTGTAAAAGTGAAAGTGTCGGTATTTGGTGCAGTGTTGGTATTTAGGGCACTTACCTTACAACGGTATCAGATCACAGTATCCCATACCAGATCACATAAGAAGCATGCAGGATGATAAAGGTTTCAAAGTGAAATTGAAAGAATTTTTGATACAGAGGGCACTTTATTCATTTGATGACTTTTTTAACTTTAGAACAGATAATTGATCTTAAAATTCAGAAAACAGCAACCTGGAGTAGTGTGATCAATACTTTCCTACTAGGTAATAATTTTGATTGTAGCCTACCTATTCATGTAATTATTTATGTTCATTGTTTGACACTATTCATGTAAACATGAATTTACAAATATGAATAAAGATCTATTGATTTGATTTGTATTAGGTTTGAGCGGGAAATATCTAACTAGCTTCAGACTCTGTATTATCATAGGCTGTAAAAAATAGGCCTACAGAATTTGAGCTACCAGTACCACTATCTTGTTAATAAAGCCTCCCATTAATATAGTTTTTAGAAGGAATAGAATGGTGACATATTTACACAGTAGAGCAACTCCATTATGCATCAAAATATGAAATAATGAATTTTAAGTTTATATAAAGTCTTTAAAATAGAGTCTATTTTTATCTGTGAAACAAGCTTACCAACGGGAGGTTCCCATTGATCGGGTTGTAGCATGACTTGGGGGGAAGTTTCTCAGATCGGCTAACAAGGCGAGCTGTTTCCTCTAAAAATCGATAATCTGAAAAAGTAACCCAAGCATTAACATTGTCAGTATACATGTGTACCAATAATAATTAATACATGGCAGAAAGTAAACAAATTTATTCAATTTTATTAGCATGTCATTCAGTCCTAATGCTAAATTGCGAGTTGTGACACGTTAATCAGAGGCAAACTAAGCACCGTCAAGATAATTTAAATGTTATAATTATTGTTATGCTAAATCACAAAAGTTAAAGATGTAAGTATGCCCGGGGTTGTTATTTGGAGTAGGCCTATATTTATTAACAGCTTATTCCCTATGTATGGGAACTTCGCTAAAAGCATTTAACTTAAATAGGCCTACAATCTAGAAACTAGACTTCAGTAAAAGGCATCAGCATTTCTTTTTACTTTTTTTCCTAGGACTCTAGGCACGAGTCCGGGATCATTTTTGACATTACTTTAGGTTAAACCTAGGGTTGCGGCATTATCAGATAAAATTCATTGGTGATTTGGAGGGATTTGAACCCGGGACTGAACCACCACTGGACTAGCTCGCTCCCCAGAATTTTTCTTACTGGAGAAATGTTTAGAGAGCCTATAGATTGTAAACGATCAGTATTTAAGTAACTTAGCCTATTTATTTAGTAAAATTCATGAAATTTGTTGCCAATGATTTACATTTTCAGGTGAATTTGTATTCCTAAGTTACAATTAAAGTTAACAGTTTTTAAAACAGTTAATCAATAAAAACTATTGTAGACGTCCCGAAATACTGGGGAGAATGGGAATTATAACAAGTACTGTACTACAGCAAAAACAAAATAAATAACAACGAACACAAACATACACATAAATTGATTAGAGCAATGAATTACTATGCAAACAAGCATTACCATTCAAAAGATCAATATTGCTGAAGTTCTTCAATGTTTTGAACTTAACTCTGTCTCGGATTCCGTTACATTCCAGTTCTTTCTTGTGAATCTTAACACAATCTAAGCAACAAGTTCTGACTTCACATCTAGGGCAAGTATACTTGGCTTTGTTTTTCCCACAGACCTCACAGTCTTCAATCCTAGAAAAGAAACGGGTAAAATGTTAACAAACATTTACAGTAATCATAGAAACATCCAAATGTAGGTATTGCAGTAGCCTACGCTAGGCTTATTATTAGCATGCAGTTATGAGATGTTAATTAGATTGAAGTTATTAGATGCGGTATTTTCACCCCACCAATGAAAAATCCTGTTTTATTGCAGCATTTTTGAAATAGTAATTTGAGGTTTTTTTCTCAGGATTTTAATTTTACAAAAACAGTCTGCAGGCGACATAAACTAACAGCTCGATACATTATAACCTAAACTTTATTTTACCTAATCCAACCTACCTTCAAAGGACTTAATGCAGTCACCAATTCACACAAAGCACGACCTACCACCCTGACATGCCTAAATAAGAACTAGCCTATGTAATTAGTCCACCAGTCCATCTATATCTCCATAATGTGACGAAAATCCTATTATAGAAAACATTATTGACTACAGATTCACTTGAAATGAATCTATAACGATGTTATCATGTTTAATCAACGATGTCATTCTTCTCATCAACCATGTTACAGTGGACTTCCTCTTATTCGGACTCCTCAGGACCGAGACCAGTCCGGATAACAGTTTTTTCCGGTTAAACCAACGTCCCCAAAAAACTCGTTAAAACGGACCGTTCACTGTGATATTCGACTTAAATTTAGGAGAGCATTGTATTTAGACAAGTGATCACTTGTCTCAAATCTTTCCCACGAGAACAGTCGCTTCAGTACCGCCATTGACTATATATACCTACAGGTATATATAGTCAATGGTACCGCCCACTTCCTGCCGTTCTAGTCCGGTTAAACAGATGTGCTGATAAAAATTGTCCGGTTAAAGGGATGTAATTTCCACCGAGTGCAGTCCGGTTAACCCTAGAGCTGGCACTAGTGTAACGCTGTACTGGCATAGGGATATTATTGATTATGTAATATCATTTTTAGACCATCATAAAAATTAGAAAGAGCAACATAACTATGGATTATTATGTATCATTTTGTTAAGAATAAGACAAAGAACAATAATATAGGTGGTTTACATGGTTACCATAAAAAAAACATTTTTTAGTTTTTCCAAATTGTAGGCATTATTAATTTTTTTATAAAATGTTTTTATATTCCGTCGTGTAGCTAAGTGCAGGTAAGACTTATCATCATAGGGTAAATTGTAAAGTTGTAGTAAATTTTGTGCTGATCCCAAAGATAGGTAGTCTATATAGCTTATTTTGTGTATTTTGTTTGATAGCCCTATTATTATGTTGATCGTACCCCCGCGCTAGTACCAAATAATCATCCAACCCAGGTCATGTACAAAAGCGTTCACCTTATATAGCCTAATATTAATAAACTTAGTACTGGGTACCCAAGTAAAAATTATTTATTAAAATATTTACTGATTATAGTTTCGGCTCTAAGGCCATAAAAAAAAAAAAAATTAGACTATAGGTAGGCCTAGGCCTACCATAACTCCTGCATTGGCGCCGTATATCCGGCGTTGACATTTCGGCCGCGGCCGTTCGCGCCGTATATCCGGCGCTAGGGTTAAAAGGTGTCCGGATAAATAGACTCCCATACTATACTCTCTTAAACTTAACCTGAACTTGTGACGGCGTAACAGACTAGCAATAGGCTACATACGCAGCAGTCGCAGCACGTATGAGTATGAGTATTTTTGTTTTGGGTTTTAGTTGTACCGGTAGTGAAGTAAAATAACGTCACTAGGCATATTGCCGTTGACAGAATCAGAGTGAGTTAACACTTAAAGTTCAAAAGTTGTTACTTCCAGTCGCTTGTCATCTGATTGAAAAGAGTCAGCTGTAGGCTTAGTTAACCCACAGTTCATTCCACTTGTAAATGTTATCCATCCTACCTTGTTTATTGTAATGTTGTATATTTTTACGGCGATATCCTAAGAAATATTCATCAGCGGTAAAAAATAATGGTATTTTTGGATTAAGGAGGTAAAAAACTATTTAGCAAGATATCAAAATAAAAAATTTGTTTGGAGGCACCTATACGGAATAAATACTGTCAGTCAGTGGGCCTATCCTGTAGCCATACTCTGTTCAAACTTTATTAGAACAACATTGAGCTTATTATTTATTAAGCCTATTCTTTAATCTAATTTACTCTTACATTTTTCTTCTTTTAGTAATGACAAGTTTAAAGTATTTAAATTTGCCTAATATAGGCCTATATGATATTCCAATTCCAATATAGTCAAAGACTCAAAGATAGTATAGTAACTTAGGCCTAGTTATCAATGTTTTTAAACATGGCCATGTGACATAACCTCAATAATTAGAGTACAGGAAATCCTACAAGCTTGGCTAAACAGACTACAGAGATTAAGCATAAACCAGCTTTACCTTGAATTGTCAGTAATAGGAGTTTCTTCATCAACTTCCATTTCTTTCCAAAATTATAAAACTAATGCCAAAATCCAAAATACCAGTATAATTAACTTATTGTAAATAAACAAGCTATTGAATAATGAATACTAGGTTCTAGGTAGGGGGAACCGGGGAAATGCTGATTGCAGCACTAAAAAAAAAACTAATGCAGTCAACATGTCAACAAGTAGAAAAAAACAAACAGCCTTATAGCTAGTGGTGATGTGGAAAGCGAATAAGGACCTCTTGTCGGGAATTTTAGATTTTGAGTTATATGTATTTGAATTCCTTATTAAATTCCGAATCGATTGGTGCAAGTCCCACGCAGACGCATTTATGATTTTTTTTGTTAAAGTTATAGGACTTTGAAATTTTGTTATGGAAAGGGGTCATTTTGAGAAAAACTGTTTGGAAAGTTTCAAATACAGTATGCATAAAAACGGCGTTTTTCGTATTTAAGAAACAATTCTGGTATCAAAAGAAAGCTTATTATGTCCTCTTTGAAAAAACCAAATTTATTTCCTAACTCATTGTAGTTTTCATTTAAATAAAATTATTTTATTGAAGCATGTCGTAAAAATCGCTTTCAGAAAAGGGACCTCTTGGCGGCCCCATGTTATTTTGCCATAAGATAAGAAAAGGTACCTCTTGTCGGGACCGCAAAATTTGTGAGATATTTTATCCTTCGTGAACTGAACTTCGTTGCAGTTTTCTAAATTTCCACTAGAATGCAGGACAATTCAATTTTTTGGACTAAAATCTGTTTAAAAAGGGAATATTAGAAATGAGACCTCATCTTGTCGTTATGGCGAAATAACATTGAGCGACAGGAGGTACCTTTTCTCAGACCGTGCAGAGGCTAACAAAATGATTTATTTTGACCTTTTTCATCTTCAATTCGAGATTTTAACCGATACTATCATGTACTATGCTAGATGATGTATAACAATCGATAAACACCCGAAATTCGATATTTTCAACCTTAATTACTTATATCGGCCGTACTGAAAGTTTTGCATCTCCGACAAGAGGTCCCTTTTCGTTTTCCATATCACAGTGACAGACCAACATACCAAACCCCTGAACCTGACAATATAGATGAATAAGTTTAGATCATAACTGAAAACTGAAGTCACCTTTCAGTAGACACGGCCGCCATTAACTCCAGGCCGTGGCCTTCGAAATCGAACGTTGCAAGTGGTGTTGTAACAGCTGTTTTGTTTGGAAGCAGGCATGGTGGAAGGAAAAAACATAGGTGTGCTATTCCCGTCATATTCTGACGTCACTCGGATTGCAAACAAAAGATCACTTGATTGTATTGTAACTGTCAAATTTGTATACGTATTTGTTTTGATTTGGTTGCTTTTGTTTTTATTATTATAATACCCCCGCCGCAGCAAACCTGCAGACTTAGCGAATTTCCATTTGCCTGATTGGATTTAAACTAAAATGTCTCCTTAAAAATATCACATTTATTCCCTATTTAAACAGAATTAGTTTAATGAGTACTTAGGTTTGCTGCAACAGGGAGGGTAAAAAAGTTTTTTAATGTAGAATATTTATAAAGGTACTGTGGTTTAGTAAAAAATTAATGTATTTTCCAACTTTTATCAAAATATGTTCATAAACAAGCAAACTACAACAGTTTACTTATTCTCCATAAGAATAACATGGGAATTTTAAAATTACAATTTTTTTGAATTTTCTCCGTAACAATTAGGCGCATAATAATGCTTCAATATACTAAATTATTGGTTTTTTTAAGCTCTACAAAATGGTTTGAAAAGAAATTGTGAAATTTTGTGTTTTTAGGGTCAAAAATGGGAAAAACCTATTTTTACCCCATAAAACCCCCCATAAACCCCCGTTCCCATAGTCCGATCATGCTGGTTCGCGAACTCATTCAAGTTTATCCCGCCTTACACCTTCAAACCAAATTTTATCAAAATCGGACAAAAATTACTCAAGTTATCGTGCGGATGGACACATATATATATATATATCTCTATATATAGATATATAAAAATTTGAACGAATGGTGTTTTTGGCCTCTGGGGACATCAAAATGAAAAAGTAAATCGGTCCCGGGCTTAGGTCTTACCATGAGACCTACGGTAATAGCTACTTCCCTATAGGGAAATTCGCTAAAAACAATAACAATCAAATCAAAGCAAATACATACTAATATGACAGTTACGTGATCTTTTGTTTGCAATCCGAGTGACGTCAGAATAATATGACGGGACCCATATAGCACAAATATGTATTATATAGGTATCAGATAGGTATCCATGAAACTTAGGATATGTATTTTTAATGTTTAATACCTATATGATACCTTTTAAATACCTATCTAATAAGTGAAAATGTCCATCTCAAATACTATTCAGGTATAATCAATACATATCAAATATGTACCTGTTACCCAGGGCCGTTGCGTGGTTTTTTGGCACCCGGGGCGGGATGCTGCCAGGCGCCCCCCCCCTCCCCTCCAACACAGAATGAGTGATGATACCGCTATCTTTGTTTTAATCCCCAAAAACAGACACCTAAAGGGATTGAATCACCTTACAAAAATACTAGAGTCAGGAATCTGGGATTGATTATTAGGGATAAATTACTTAAATTTTGTATGAAAATCTTTTTTAATTGATGGTAACCAAATCCCAATTAATGTAAGAAAATGTTAAAATGTTTAAAAAGTACTGTACTGTATATGTTATTAATTAATACAGAGCAAATTGAAATTAATGCAATGTTTTCAAAAATGGATTGCAATAAACTTTAAACAAATTCTTTACATATACTTAACGTAGATGTAAATATGAAACCTATAATTTACTGGTGGTTTTGGTGTTAAAACCTCTATCAAATGAGAAAGGAGAATTTTATCCTAAAATAATCTTCAAAATTATTTGTGCAAAATGTATGTTTTTACAATGACAAAAATTTTTCTTTTAATAACCAAAAAAATCATGTTAGGGCCTTAATACAAATTCAATATGACACAACCGAAAGTTTTCATAGCAATAAACGTTTTACTATTTATTAGAACATATAATATGAATAAACACTGAGCAGAGTACAGCACCTTCCAGAGAACTACAGCATGATAACTTTTTTACAGATAAATTTATAACTCTGGCACTATTAGTGGCCTAGAGATAGTTCCAGCATATCACTAGTGGGCACACTGAGTGGCCTAACATATCTGAGAGACATGCAGCACGTAATAATTACCAATACTGTACTTAGCTCAGGAATAGGACTGGGCACTATGAGTGGCCTAAAGCTATTTGGAAGACTCCATAATAGTCCGTAAGCGGTTGAAATTGAAAATAGAAACGTTGTTACCTGGAAACCTAAATAAAGAACCATTTCATTATAAATTTTGGAGTTATCTGTAGCAGCTTGTGGTAATCTAGTTCAAAAGTATTCTTATGCAAAACAAGACAGACTAAAAGATTTTCTCTCATTATACTTTACAAATATAGTTATATGTATTTTGATTTGTTTAGAGTCATGTAACTTTAGACCGGTTGTCAATGCTATGGATGAACAAAAACTACTTTGGTTTAATTTTTAAGGTTTTTTTATTTCAGTATTATTTTGTTATATCTTTACATCGCCTTGATGTTCCCAAATTATTGTTCAAAAGCTTTATTGAAGTATTATACATATTAAAGATTTTGTGTTCTTTTAAAATTTAAAACCTACTAGCATTGCTTGGTCCAACTCTCCAAAAACCTTCAAAATGTATAAACATGTAGTTTTATTTTGCTGGAAAGTATGTAAAACAGTAATAATTTGAATGTGCAAGGATCCAGTGATCATGCGCAGGTGATCAACTCACCCCCATTTGAAGGACTTTAACCCTAAAACGGGATTTTTTTTGTGTCTCAACGGGATAACATGTTACTGCAGATGAATTATTAAAAACTTGTTGTACAGCTTATACTGTATTTACACCTAAGGGTTATCCATTATGGATTGGTACAGACATTACAGTACCGTTTAGTTCACTCCATTTGAAACCTCCATGTATCTTGTCCTTACTAATATATAAACATTTTTCAAACTTAACGTGGGTGATATTTTAATTGATGGAGAGCGGAGGAAATAGTAACAAGACCAGGGTTTAAACTATTGAACCTTATCCCTTGCAAAAAAACAAAAAAAAAACTAAAAGGCTAAATGTCACTGGCGTATGAACATTATAAAATAAATGGTATCAGCAATCTTAATACTTTCCCCCATTAGCATGTCACAACCTTTAAGGTAAGCTGTGGGAGTAACTATGATATTTATATTTTATGGCAATATACAAAAGTTGCAATAGCTTAAGATCCGTATTTTTTACAGCAATAGGTTATACCACTTATATCGTTTTAGTGAAAATCCAACTTTCCGCTATTTCATGAGAAAATCACCATTTGAAAATAAACAGTCAGATTGCCTGGTGATACCAAGCATAGTAACCAAATACAAAATGAGTCATCAAAATCAAACCACAGGTGTCGTCTGGTGGCTCTGGACACATAATCACTACAAAAACCTCTTTTTTGTGGTGTAGAGAAACCATAACTCAAACAATTTGGCAGAAACAATACTTTTTCCATATACTATACATACAGGGAAAAGTAAAAACAAACTAGGGATAATCTCTCAGGGACGTGGGATAATAAAGGTATTTTCCCCCATCTCTGGGATAAGTAGGGAATTATTTTCGACGCACTTCGGGATATATGACCTCGTTGAGCCTCGCCTCGCTAGGTAGCGCCAGTGCGCTGAGGGTCGTCGCGGCGTGTGTTGCATTGCGACGAATTGCAGTAGATTGCGGCACGCTGCGCGCGCAGACGCTACAATCGATAGCGACCCAGACGTTAGGCTACCTCAAAATATTACGTTCCCCCACAGTAATATGAAGGGTGCATTAGATATGGGAATGGTCGTGAGCAAAATCAAACTTAATGTTCTCCGTACCGACGGTACCATGTTATTCGGCCCCCGCTATAATTAAAAGGGTTTATACACGAATATTTTGGTTTACGAAATGGATTGGTTGGTTGTAAATTGGTCATGGAATTTGAGAACGTAATGCTATTTGTGTTGGAAAGTATGCAATCCTTTAATTTACGTTATGTTTGCTTATGGAGAATACACGTGCAATTCACTAATTCAGCTCCCGTTTTCTCGTAAGAGAAACACGTGAACGGGATCACGGATGTTTTTACTCTAGTTTGGCCTGCCCTATCCATAATTTATTGCTCAAATCCACGGGTAACGCTCGTTAAAAAGTCTTGCGTTGTAAGGTGTATTTTATATAAGTGATAATGCCGTAACCCCTAGGTCTAGCCTTAAGTAATGTGAAAGACAATCCCAGGCTCGTGCCTAGTGTCCTTAAAAAAGGTGTATTTTCAGCCTTAGTGTTACACTTTTAGAAATAAACACGAAAATGGACAATTTTGTTGAGTAAACGTCTGCGTTCATTAAATTTGAATTATTTAACGTGTTTGCACTATTTTTCACATTCAAGCCACGGATTCATTTGCATAATGAAGGTCTACGTGTATTGCAATTTCATGCGTAGCGCAATGTGATATTTAAAACGTAATTTTTAAAATGCTGGCATTCAACCTATTAACGGACGAAATTATTTACATAATTAAAAGATAAATTCGATTTCTCCCACCACTCGTTGTATTGCTATTTGAACCGATCAGTCGGCAAATGACAAAGAATATGTACAGCTTTGATAAATATTTCGCATCACTGTTTAATTACGTTTATCCACTCTTATCTACTGATAAGTTGGTTGTTTTCGCTCGTTCGCTGTAAAGAAATATTGTTTGTCCTTCAAACCGCTCGTGAGTCGTGACATTTTAAACATTAGACACAAATCTTGCGTATAAACAGACAAGAATTTGAGGAATTTAATTATTTTGTCTAATGTAAGCAAATTTGAATCAGTGCTCAGCCTCTACTTTTTCATCTTTAGTTTCTAGTGCAAACTCCGAATGAACTTTCAAAATCGAATCATTCCAGAAATAAAAAATATGAATCTTCCTAATATATGTAATCAGCAACAATCGAACCTCAGTTTGATTTCATTGCGATTAAAACTAGTAACCTATCAAAGAGGTACAGTACTTGAATATTTCTGAAGAAACTTGTACTACCTGAAAAATTGAATCGAATCAACGACAAAGATTCTGTGTTGATAAAGTCACAATTTAACTATTTTCTTTTTCGATTTGATAATTTTCCATAATCGTTTTTTTGACATAATGTGACTTGGACTGGACATTGTGAAACACTTTAATCTTTGAAGTTTTTTATGACACTTTTCTAAAATTTTGGTTTTTGACATTATGATATGACTAGTGGACAGTCTTGGAGATTATATAGGGTATAACACTTCTTATTTAGTTTTGGACATCAGTAGTGGATCGAAAGGGAGGGCAAAGGGGGCGATACCCCCCCCACGAGACTTTTCTAAATAAATCTAACTATAGATTCAAATTGCAAAAATATCACAATCATGTCAAGATTGTAAACTGTAACATCGTTGTACGAATATGTTATATTTTATGCGGCGTAATTTGCTGAGTTGTGTGGTTGTGTTCAGTTCACCATCATCATTAGTCAGCTGTTCAAACTGGACTAATCCATACAATTCTGTGTTTCGGCAAACGCACAGTTGTAGAAAGTTCGCTATTGTTGTCAGTCACGTCAAGTCACCTTCTGTCAATATTCTTAACGTAAACTCCGATACGACAATGCCTTACTGTCAGCGAATACTTTCGGTAATATACAAGTACATAAAACAGTTAATTAAAATCTTTCATCCTGTTTTGAAAAACGTGCAGAAAATCATCCCAATGAAAAAATAATATGCCTACTCTTGTATAATGTAGGTGTTTAGAGAGTTTCAAAATTGTACCGTTGTAGTTGGTTGGTGTGTACACGAGTTTGATTGTAAAAAATACTAAAATTTGTGCTCAATACAACCAGCTTCACTATATCACTTTTATCAATATTTGTGTTTATTGACTCCGTCCGTGGAGGTTGACGTAATATATTCCCTTATTTCTATGACGAGTTTAGACAATGATTAAATAAGAAATGGAAAAAAATACTAGAAAGTTAGAAAGTTTAAGTGTGGAACATTTTCCATTCCAGCACTAGATGGTTCGACTCTGTATTCATCTTAGTTATGTTTAAGTTTTCAAAGATTTTCTACAAACCAATCAATAACCACTTTGTTGACTTTCGCTGTAGATAACTCAACTGGAAATCACTTTATAAAACATAATTTCATCCATATAGCAATATCCCTATCTCTTCTAAATAAAATTTTCTACATTTTTTTAAGTGGATTAAAAATATAGTAATTTGTTCGGGAAAGGATAGCTTGATACATCGACACATATATAAAACAACAACTGTGTGAATAATCTGCTTGTATGACGTCAATGGGTTGATCCGCTAGCGAAAGCCGATCTAGCGTAACTATCATGCCAACTGTATTGACAAAATATCATTTTAATTGGTATAGTTCAGTTAAAAATATGCCTTATTGCACTTCACCAACTTTACTACTGACGCAATCAGCAAAACTTTGAAAAGGGACTATATTTTTATTAAACTATAAAACTTAACAAACGTTAGCCAGTAAGTTTGGTAAGACGGGAAAGATCAGTTCTCTCAAGTTATGCAAACAATCAAAACCTTGATAAAATTCCTCTTGATAAAAAAAATATAAAATTACAATCAAAATATTAGTAATAAAGCATCACAAAACTGTTATACGTTCTGTGATTCAAAGCAGGACGTTTAAAATTGTTGTCATAGGATAATTGCAACCTCCTTGATATGCAGTTTGGTCTTTGAAATGCCTGTATAAGATTTTCTTTGTGCAATAAATCGTGTTATTTTTGCATGTAGACTTATTTTGTAATATTTTAGAGTATAAAGAAAATAAATAGCTTTGACCTCAACCTATAATAAGGCAAAACTTTTCTCTAGAACAATTTCAATTTATTGAGCTTAAAATATAAAAATCATCTTCTTTCACCCCTTTGATGACATCAGTTTGCGGAATCCTAGGCAATGATTTTCAAACACTAATAAGAGCATTAGCTGAAAGATTGTCAGAAAAATGGGTTAAGCCTTACAGCCTAGTAGTCAATTGGATAAGAACGAGACTGACTTGCTCAATTTTAAGGGCAACAAGCATGTGTCTGAGAAGATCTCGGAAAAATTGAGATCTGCTCGAGAATTCGAAGATGGAGCAGGCATCCAATATATATATTGAAAGAATCAAAATTTTTAGTAATATCTGTAATTTAGATTTATTTGTCTTTTAATATTTTTTTCTCGACTATTGATACAGTTAACATTTTATGAAAGTTTCATAAGAATCTATTGTCTCCCATAATTGTATCAACCAATCATTGAGATGGTGATACCACCTAGCTGCGTATTTTAACCCAAATTATTGAGTGCAGGATGAGTGTAGAATGCTGTGAGATGATATGTTTTGCTGTTGATTAAGATCAGCTGTTTCATTAGCAAGGCTATTTTTTTTAAACCCAATGAACAAGAACAGCTGGGCCCAGTTTCGAACGATCTTCTCAGGATCGAACCGGCGACCTATGATTGTAAGGTGAGCACCACTCGGCAACCCAGCCATCGAATCCATCTACATCCAAGCACAGTAAACCCTTAATATGTAACATACAAAAATACATTGACGCAATATCCAGACAAATGCAATTGGGTGGGCCAAACCAAAAACATCGGTATCTTGTATTTGACCCGCATTTCAACGGGAAGGTGTTAACAAGGTAGATAGAGATAGCCCGGAATCGATCCTGTGGTGGGAGGGGGAGGGGGAGGGGTGAGCTGGTCACATGGCTGTAGCTTACCTGTGTGATTATTTCATGTTAATTATAGCCTCACTTTCATACCACAACTACGCGACACAATAAGGAAAGTTGTGTACCTAAATAATTAGAGAGATAAACAAAATTAAAAGTGTAAAAAGATTGTTAAAAAAAGTTGCTAACTTATTAGCAAGTACGTGTTTTTGTTGTCGTGTTTGTCTGGTTGCATAAATTATGAGTTACACATTTCTATAACTACTAACTCAATTATTTTGCTGTGTAACAGAAAAAAACAAATGTTGAAAATATGATTTCTTTGTGTGAATGGATTGAATACAAACTTTGACTGTTGAGACAATAGCTTCAGTATCTAATAGTAAATGATAAAAGTAATACATTTTTTGTTGTAAAAGTTTTATTTCCCAAGTGCGGCTTCTTCTTAAATCTTTTTAGCTCTATATTGTAGAAATTCTACAATCGAGTATGTTCAAATTAAGGGAGGAATCTCTGTAAATTGTAAATTCTCAACTGTGTATTATTTGCGATAATTACATTTTTTCCCAAAAACTGCATGTTGCAATTTCTTTTTTGTGATAGGTTTACTATTTTCAGTGGGGCATCCCATAAAAAATAACTTCTATTTACATTGTGGAATTGTAACGATTGTATATTCGTGTAATACTTTTCTCAAATGTATCAAATATATACTACCTATATTTTTAAGACTGATAAAGTATATAGCAGTATTATTTTTTATTGCGTTTCACGATGGGACTTGTTTTTCAACCGTACGCTGAACTGTTTGTTCAAGGGAATCATGATTATCTACATAATGCAAAACTACATTCGGTTAAGCACTACTGCACAATTATTATTGAAAAAAATTAAAAATCAAAGCAGCACCTCTCTTCTTGAAATATTTTCGTGAACAAATCACGTTGTCACATTTTCCTTTGTCTTTGCAACGTTCATCAGCTTTCCCCAACACGTACATTAGATTAATACAGTGTTATAAGTATGCGACATATTCGTTTGACGATGAAAAATCTAGTTCCAAAACCCTCGATAGTCGTGTGACCACTCCAATGGTGAAATTTGTGTTGGATGTAAAAGGGATATAATTAATCGGCGTTATGTAGATGTGGGAGTATTGTGTGGGGGATGGGGGGTTGGCACGACTTGTTATTCTTACTGCTCCATTTTTCACTCGAAATCTTTTGTTACAAAGACAATTCACACTGTATTGGCAATGTCAACGCCACAATTGATCTTACACTCAAAGCGACGACAGGCGTATTATTTGTCATTTCTCTTTTCGCTCTACTTATTTCGTGTGGCTTTCATGAGTGAGGTAATTTAATTTATTTATGGAAAGGTTATCTATTTAATCATTGCTATGATTATCACCAATTAAGATTAAGTTCGACTCTGCGTACTTAACCCAAATTTTGAAGGAGGAGTGTAGAATGGAGTGATATTCCACGTGTACTGTTTTTACATCCAATGCTTAGCTGTTTTTTTTTTGTTTTTTACAAGAAACACAATATATTTAAAGCCCATCAAAATCAAGGCCCACTGTTGAACCATCGTAAAGACACGAACTTTTCTCAGAATCGACCAGTGAATTTTGAATTAACCACTTAGTTACCTTGCTGTGACAAGTATACCCAAATTATTGTGGTGTTTCCTATTTACCTAACTTTAAATCAACAACCACGTATCTATATATTTTTTATTGATTTTAACCACCTTAGTCAGTTTCCTACGGGCTCCTTCATGTCTTTTCAATCAGTGATTTTGAATCGTCAGCGTAATTATTTCATTTTTTCTTTCGAAATTACTCTGCCTTTTCTCTGTTTGTTGACTGTGCGATTTTAAGTTAGAAAAATCTCAACAGTTTTTCATAATGTAAGCATCTTCAAATTATACTGTAACTAGTGATTTTACACTTTTTTTAAGTACACGATCAAATCCCTTAAGTAATTTTTATTCGTATTTTTTTGCTTCATCAAAATCTTTGGCTTGCCAAAATCTTAAACTATTAATAGATGGTAGATATACCACTAACTTCACAATTCATTCATTTCAAATCATCAAAATAATACCCCCGCCGCAGAAAACCTGCAGACTTAGCGAATTTCAATTTGCTTGATTGGATATAAACTAAAATGTCTCCTTAAAAATATCACATTTAGGTACTTAGGTTTGCTGCAGCAGGGAGGGTAAAAAGTGTTTTTAATGTAAAATATTAAAAGGTACCTTGGTTTAGTAAGAAATTAATGTATTTTCCAAATTTGATCAAAATATGTTATGTTCATTTAAGCAAACTATAACAGTTGACTTAATCTCCATAATAATAACATGGGAATTTTACAATTACAATTTTTTTGAATTTTCTCCGTAACAATTAGGCGCATAATAACGTTTCAATATACTAAATTATTTTTTTTTAAGCTCTACAAAATGGTTTAAAAATAAATTGTGAAGTTTTGTGTTTTTAGGGTCAAAAATGGGAAAATCCTATTTTTACCCCATAAAACCCCCCATAAACCCCCGTTCCCATAGGCCGATCATGCTGGTTCGCGAACTCATTCAAGTTTATCTCGCCTTACACCTTCAAACCAAATTTTATCAAAATCGGACAAAAATTACTCAAGTTTATCGTGCGGATGGACACATATATCTATATATAACAATTTTAACGAATCGTGTTTTTGGCCTCTGGGGACATCAAAATGAAAAAAAGTAAATCGGTCCCGGGCTTAGGTCTTACCATGAGACCTACGGTAATAGCTAGCCTATAGGGAAATTCGCTAAAAGAGAAAAAGTAGAATTTTTATTCGACTTTGCAATTTAATTTGTATGGGCTACAGCTGGTACATACTATGATGATCAGGCAGCTTCAGTATCACAAAGTCAATGTTGCAACTTCCATCAACTATTCATACGGCTTCAATCTTTTAGCATGACAATGTATTTACTTGTTCTTGTATTAACATTATAAATGTGACACCCTGTGGTCACTATTCAATTTTAAACTATTCCCCTATCTCTCCTTCGTAATTTTCTCGTAGACAAAATCAAATTATGGAAGCCAGGTGGAACGTCGCTCGCAGGATTAGGAAGCCTGCCGTTGTGTAATGCTACCTCAGGGCTTCTCAAATCCCTCGACGTAAGGCAGGTCTTGCCATTTACTCCAATTTGACGTACAAGGTCAAATTGTATAATACATGGTCAATTTACAATTAATTTTACACAAATGCATGGTTCCAATATTTAAATGGACATTATTTTGCCTAAAGAGTTTATCTCAACCCCTCATAAGCAGGTATAGCCGTCAACTTCAATTTTGTAATAAGGTCAACATTTATAAAAATAATACATAGTTGAATTAATACATAAACACACATCGAGTTTTAAAAAAACTTGTCCTTGGTGTTTTACTGTGTCCACAATTCTCATTTTATATTGCCTTATTGACGTAATAATTAAAAGAAGTTGGTTTTAAATAATTAAAGTAATATTTACACTAGTCTAAAGTAGATACGAAAGAACACGTAGGTCGGCAAAGGTCACAGAGTTTAAACCAGCATCTACAATGAATCCATTTGATTGGTTTGGTGAAAAGCTGGTTTTAAACGTAAACAATAACAAAAAGATAACCAAAACACAACTGTTATTTATAAAGGTCATTGAATTATCAGTTCTACTTCGTTTCAGTTGTTTTTATATTTTTAGGATAGTTTATTTGCTAGAACATTTACTATCAAGTACAGTAAACGCATATTCTTTTTTAATAGAAAATGTACATAAAATAATCTTACTCTAGTAGTTTAGCGCATACCGTGACGTAAGTTCCGGATTTGAGATAATAGATCCTAAAGCCTTAAACACCTAAAAAGTTATACTTTTACACATCGATTATCAATTATTTATAGTAAACTGTATCACCCTCGCCGTGGAAACCTGTAGAACAAAATTTGTATTCGTCTGATTGGATTTTCACCCCTTAAAATTTCTTATTTAGTATCCCGTTTTAACAACATGAGGTTTTAACAAGTACTGTTGATATAGGTTTGTTGCTACAGAGGAGCACGTAAAATGTGTTTACTTGGTAAATTGTTAACAGTATAGTATGAAATTAAAAAATCCGAATATTATCAAAATACATATCCATAAACAAGCGAACTACTACAGTTTACTTTTCCTCCATAAGTACAAAATGGGAATTTTAAGATACAAAGAGTGGCTATCTAGGCCTTTATTGAAAAAAAAAACACATTTAAATTTCTGAGGTCTTTAAACGGTGTTCCTAGGTGAAGCAAGTGAACACAGGAGGCTACGTCGAAGGTTCTCCAAGATCTATTTGACGAATAAAGCCTAAATAAAATTGAATATATTTGCCTTTATCTAAATCCATTGTGTTACAGGGTGTCTCATGTCTGAGCGAACCCGCGATGTTATTATTGTTATTTGCTTGTTCATCTTTTATTAAAAGTTCTGTGCATAATGTCCTCATTGGACCAGAAATAAATGTTGTAAAAATGATATTTTTTTGTATCTTCCCCGTAAAATTAAATTGTACAAAAACGCTAACTCGTACGGTAATAGACTGTTCCACTAATATTTGAACAAAAACGGTATGAAACATATTCTTAAAAAATTACCACTGTTCTCGAGGGAAACATGTTTTTTTAACGAATTTCCACTATAGGGAATTTTTTTAACATTTTATTTAATTTACAATCTGTTCAACAAAAAATAGAACAATAAGCAAATTTGATAAAATTTAAACACAGTAGTTAGTCTTTATCCAACAATAGAGCCAACACACAAACTTTGCATATTTGGTACAAAATTTAAAGTACTGTAGGGAATATTAATATTTAAATGGAACTGTCAAAATAAATACAAACCAGCTGTTACGGCTATTAGTATAGACATTCGGGCCAGTGACGTTGTCCTGAGGTCTACATTAATAGTTTGTTTATTTGCTTGTCATCTGGTTTGATATATTATTGTTTCATGTTTACTTTAAGTTTTGGATTTTGTTATTAAATACAATGAAATAAGTGGCTCTAACAAAATGGGTTTTAATTTAATATATTTAAGGGCACAACATGGTGGCAGCGGTAAAGACCCAATAAATTGAGTAACAGGGTGTCTAATATATATGCTGCATTACAATGTCAGACTCAGAAAACTCAGATATAACAGTAAGAAGACAAACATCTAAAATGACACAACATTCAGCAACATTGGGCTTCATTGATAAATACTCCTTTAAACCAGAAGATTGGGGCCCATGGTTAAAAAAGTTCAATAGGTACAGAAATGCTACCAATTTAGATCAAATAGATGGAGAAAAGCAAGTAAATTTCCTTATAATATCCATGGGTGATAATGCAGAAAATGTATTAATAGCAGCAGGAGTAACAGAAGAAGATGAAAAGACTTATGATAAAGTGGTGGAAAAACTTAATAAGTATTTTACACCAAGGGTGAATTTGACCTATGAGAGAGCGAAATTCAATCAACGAGTACAAAAGCAAAATGAACCGATATCCGATTTTATAACAGATGTACATCAATTAGCTTCTTCATGTGATTACAAAGACATGAAAGACAGCCTTATTAGGGATAAACTCATTGTTGGAATAACAGATTCAAAGTTATCTAAGGAACTTCAACTGATGGCTGACCTAACCTTGCATGAAACAATAAATAGATTGAAACAAAGTGAAATTATAAAGAACCAACAAATTACTGTTAACAGATCAAGAGAACAAGATTTTGCAGAAATAGACCAAGTGAAAAAACATCCGAACTTGAAACAAAACATAAGACAATATACTTCTAATTGTTTTTACTGTGGAGGACAGAGGCATCCTAAGGAGGAATGTCCTGCTCAGAATATTGAATGCTACTACTGTGGATTGCAAGGACACTTCAGCCGATGTTGTAAAAAGAGACAGAATAATAAATACAGAAATCAGAACAATAAATACAGAAACCCAACCCTGAATCAAATTCAGGAAAATACCGAGAACAGATTGGAACAGGATAATAGAAGCGAGGACGGGTATTACATTAACAGAGCTGAAGTTAAGAAAATAAGAGCGACAACAAGGAACTACAATAAACAGAATGAATTTGAAATTGATGTAAAACTTGATGGGAAATTGGAACATTTCAAGATTGACAGTGGAGCCGACGTGACGATTGTGCCTCCAAGAATGGCTAGAAACAAATTATTGACTAAATCAAACATTGTTTTAAAAACACCTGGGGGGAAGTATTTAACAGTTTTAGGTAAATTTGAAGGTGTAATTCAGTATAAAAATAAAACAACTCGTCAAACAATATATGTGATCAATGGTCAAGAGGAAGCATTGATTGGGAAACCATGCATCTCAGCCCTAGGGTTCTTAAGGGTCATCAGAGGAGTTAAAAATGACATTCAGTCAAGTGAATATTGTAGCAACCAGAATATCAACACAGACCTACAGAAGATCAAGAATAAATATCCAAGTTTATTTAATGGGATTGGTAAGATGAAGAAAGGAGCTCAACTTAAACTGAAACAAAATGCGGTACCGATGGAGTTAAAAACTCCTAGAAACATACCTATTCCATTAAGAGAAAAAGTGAAAAATGAACTTAAAAGAATGGTTGAAGCGGGAATCATTGAAGAAGTTTGCGGACCTACGGAGTGGTGTCATCCAATGGTGGTAAGACCTAAACCTAATGGCAGTGTAAGAATATGCATTGATCCTTCAGCTTTAAACAACCATTTACAGAGAGAAAATAACGTTTTTAATACTGTTGAGGACTTACTTGGATGTCTAGGGAATTCCAAATGGTATTCAAAATTAGATGCTAATTCGGGGTTTTGGCAAATACCGCTAGATGAGGGTTCCTCAAAATTGACAACATTTATAACACCATTTGGTAGATTTTGTTTTAAAAGACTTCCCTTCGGAATTTCAACAGCCCCGGAAATATTTTGTAACAGGATGAAAAGTATTATTGGAGACATCCCAGGAATTTTGTGTTATATGGATGATATTTTAATTACCGGAGAAAGTAAACCCGAGCATGACAGCAGACTAGACCGAGTGTTACAAGAATTGGAAAAAGAAGGAGTTACCTTAAATGACAAGTGTGAAATAGGAAAAACAAAGATTTCATTCTTAGGTCACATTATTTCTTCTGGTATGATTCAAGCAGATCCCAAACACTTACAAGCAATAATCGATTTCCCCACACCCAGTGATGTGGGAAGTGTTAGGAGATTTCTAGGGATGTTGAATCATGTCGGAAAATTCATAGAAAACCTTGCTGATATCGTTCAACCACTGAGGGAACTACTAAAAAAAGATAGGGCTTTTGTTTGGGGTCCTAGTCAAGAACAATCATTTAAAACAGCCTTAAAGAGTTTACAAACAACTCCTGCATTAATACCATTCAATTTGAAAAGGAGAACTATAATTTCGGCCGATTCATCAGCTTATGGTTTGGGTGCAACACTTTTGCAAGAACATCAAGGACATTTAAAACCTGTGGCCTACGCATCAAAGAGCTTAACACCGACTCAACAGAAATATGCACAAATTGAAAAGGAGGCTTATGCAATAGTATGGGCATGTGAACGTTTCAAAAATTTTATAACAGGATTGAAGTTTCAAATTCAAACTGATCATAAACCTCTGATTCCTCTTTTAAGTAGTAAGGGTTTGGATGAACTGCCGCTAAGAGTTCAGAGATTTAAAATGAGATTAATGAGATATTCGTACGACATATTGTGGGTACCAGGAAAACAATTAACAACTGCCGACACGTTATCAAGAGCGCCAATCAACAAAACTGAAGAGGAAGATATTGAGAAACTTGCAGAAGAAGCAGAAGCATGTGTAAGAACAGTAGTTCAATCAATCCCAGTATCATCTAATAAATTAGATGTAATAATAAAAAATCAAAGAGAAGAATTACAGGAATTGTTAGATATTACAATTCAAGGATGGCCTAAAAATAAGAACCTATTAAATGAAAGATTAAAAGAATACTGGGATCATCAAGCAGAATTGTCGATCAATGAAGATATACTTATGAGAAATAATCAAATAGTGATTCCTCCATCCTTGAGAAAAGAAATGTTAGATAATATTCATCAAGGTCATCAAGGTATTAAAAGATGTAAAGAAAGGGCTAAAATGTCAGTATGGTGGCCCAAAATTAA
The DNA here is from genome assembly GCF_028750875.1 of Macrosteles quadrilineatus. Taxonomy (NCBI): domain Eukaryota; kingdom Metazoa; phylum Arthropoda; class Insecta; order Hemiptera; family Cicadellidae; genus Macrosteles; species Macrosteles quadrilineatus. The sequence goes on from NW_026542597.1 coordinate 66,173,036, forward strand.
TCATCACATCGAACAAAAAGTAACCTATTGCCCGCAATGCATTGCTGACAGAGTGCCTCCTCGCCATCCTATGATTCCTACAGAGGTTCCTGAAAGACCCTGGCAGAAAATCGGAGTAGATTTTTGTGAATTCAACAATGATAAATACATAATTCTCATGGATTATTATTCCAAATACATCGATGTATATAAGGTATCTAACTGTTCAACGGCAATATTGATTAAATCAATGAAGACATCGTTTGAAAAGCATGGCATCCCCGAGTCAATTAGATCAGACTCAGGTGTGCAATTTCTATAAAAAGAATGGGAACTATTCAAATCAGAATACGACTTCACAGTGGAAACTAGTTCACCATACCATCATCAGTGCAATGGTCAAGCTGAAAGTGGTGTGAAAATCTTCAAAAACATATTAAAGAAGTGTAAGGATAGACATATGGGCTTATTGGCATACAATACGACGCCAAAGGAATGTGGTTATAGCCCATCACAACTATTAATGGGACGGATTTTAAGAACAAATCTACCAGTGAATAAAGCAACTCTACTTCCAGCCACTCCAAATCACAATAGATATAGACTTAGACAAATGGAAGAAAAGAGGAAACAGGAACAACAGTTCAATAAAAGACATAGAGTGACCCAGGTCAAGGATTACCCAGAAAACGCTAAAGTTTGGGTATCGGACCGAAGAGAAGAAGGGGTAATCAAGGAGAAGTTAGAGAACAGGAAATATAACGTTGAAACAAAAAAGGGAGGAAGATATATCAGGAATTCAAAATTCTTATTCCCTATGTTCTCCTCTGGAGAAAGAGAAAATCCTGATAAAGAAAACCCCCATACACAGACACTTCCTCCAAGACAGACACATACACCAAGATCCAACCTACATAATCATTCTTCAACCATACACAGACCTACCAGAATTGTTAAACCTGCCAAGAGGTTCATAGAAGAACTTTAAGAGGGAGATGTCCTGAGGTCTACATTAATAGTTTGTTTATTTGCTTGTCATCTGGTTTGATATATTATTGTTTCATGTTTACTTTAAGTTTTGGATTTTGTTATTAAATACAATGAAATAAGTGGCTCTAACAAAATGGGTTTTAATTTAATATATTTAAGGGCACAACAGACGTAATATGTTTAGGTTTATGACACTTGCAGTTTCTGTAATACTCTTCGTGGATTCTTTTCTATAGGGGAAATTTGAAAAAAATGAAATATCCCAAAAGAATCAAAACTCTACCAATTCAATGAGTACATCCAGTGTTGTTTGTATTGTATATTGCATTGTATTGTATTGTAGAACAGTTCATTTGGGATGTAACAGTTAGTCTTATCTGAGCCGAGAGCGTCACTCTTATCTCATAGTAGATAAACAAGCTCAGCTGTCAATAACTGAACTCGCATCATTGTTGAGTTTGAGCACAAACGAGTTCACAGACAAACTCGAGAAGTACTGGTAATTAATTCATCTGAAAAATTAAAAATTTTTCCAAAGACGTGTGGGTGATCATGCTCATGCTAGCAGTAGTGTAAACAAGTATAGATCATTTTCTAGTCCGGATTACGCTAAGCAAATAAAACACACATAACACTCTATTTTACGTCACATACTGATTGAATTTACATCTTCTTCTTGGAATACGCAGGGATTCATTTATAACAGTTTCTATTATTTTTTCAATCATTATCATTACGCTGTGCGAATAAATTGAATTTGAATTATTATAGCTATACTTTATAGCTAGCTATACGTGTATTATGGCATAAACATGGTAAAATTGATAAACATGATATAACATAATATAACATAACATGATAAACTTTGATAAAACATGGTTGTAATCCAAAGTTACACTTTTTTATTGACGATGACAAAAAAGATGAATTGAAAACAATATGTGTCGAAAACTAGCTCTAGACGCGTGATACAGTATCCTATTATGTAAAACCACAAATGACTCAAACATCGATATATTCCGACATTTCCAATCATAAATTATTCTAAATATTCGTCAACATTTGTATGTAAAGTGTTGAATAAATTGAATCTGAACTCTACAATCAAATGAAAATTAAACTAAAACTAAATTTAAGCAAAGCAGAAGCCAAAGTACAGAGCCAACCAGCTGGGAAAATGATAGGTAGGGTGAAAACTTTCTGTATACAGTATTGGGGATCTCTCTCCGATAAAAACTAAACTATAATACTTAATCATTGTTGCTTTAAGTCCCTAATTAATTATTTCTCTGCGTTTTCAAAAAACGTATTATTACGAAATGCAAATTTTATATACAAAATTCCCAAATACATCTAAGAAATTGTGTGGTAATTCCTTTACTCGTTAGTATTTTCTCAGATTCCTCCACAGAAACTAGATACAAGAGAAACATTTGACAATTTTACAAAGAGCGAAGAGTTAGAGAGAGAGTCGGAACTGAACTTTATAAAATATGACTTGGGCTAGAGCTAGGCGCACAGCTGCCCGGGAAGCGCTCGCCCCCGGTACCAAATTTCTCTTTTTATATTCCCAGCGCTGTATTACATTACCATTCCCCCGCGTATACTTTGTAGATAAGACATTTACATACGACTTTAAGGAAATAACGTTTCTTCTTTTCTCTCTGCTCTTTACGAAACGATCGCAGTCGTTTGAACATCCAATAGCTTTGATTTGTGGTTTTTGCAAGTCTGTAAAAAACCCCCTAATGACTACGGTTTAATGCTATGGTTTAATTTGTTTGATAAAAATATTTGAAAAAATAACTGAACGCTGATAGTCATTTAGATAATCTCTAGTGGTAAGATAAATTGGAGTACTGGTGTTTGCCAAAATGTTGTGCAATTTTATCCGGACACTTCTTTGAAGTTAATGTTTTTTTTATCAGGATACGGATTTGGAACTTTTACTATAACAGTATATTTTTCAATTTCTATCCTACCACTTTTTTTAAAATAGGGACTATGAGTGAGGAATGAGTAACTTCCTGTGAAATCCCCGGGAATGAGTAATGAGTGAGGAATGTGAGTCGGTGGCTCAGTCCGTAGCGTCGCGGACTTCGGGCCCAAGACAGCAATGTCGTGGGTTCGGATCATGGTCACTACTGAAATCATTTTATCAGTACAGTTTACCTTCGTACTGTATCGGCTCACCCCTTGCTTCGTTGGATACGATCCACGCACAGATCTGTAGTCTATGTGGACGCAAATGCATGGTTAAAAGAGGCCACCAACCTTAAAAAAAAACTTTGAATAATGACTACCGAACTTTTAAATCTATCTGACTTTAAAGTGGTAGCTAAATAATAATAACCTTATTGTTGTGTGTGAGCAAATTAAAAACGTTCTCTTAGATATATTTTTTTCTTCTGACGGCATATCCTGCAACTAGTGGGCAAAGTGGTTCTTTTTAGAAAAGAATATTTCCCACTTTAAAAAAATGGCACATTTTATTCTACAGTTTTTGGTATGTGACAACTGAAAACAATTTTTTCATTATTTTATTGTATGGTTTCGAGAACTGTTATTTTCGCACTAAATTCCACAATGAGACTCGCCGTCCTTGAATATACACTTAGAGGATTACAGTTGTATATTACCGTACTCAAGTCAGTCGCGCCAGACAGATAAGAATGAATCAGTTCTCTTTGAGTTATGTTATCTACCTTCCAAGGACTTTAAATGTAATCTAAACCACTCAATACACAAAGATAAAGCTTAAGCAATGTTTACCAGATTACCATTTACAAATTGGTAGTTCCAATACCAAAGGAAAATCCAAAAGCTTACATTGAATGTATTTAGATTCATTTTTAAAGATGAAACATGTTAAATGGTAGTACGTTGTATCAATTTATCATTAATGAATTGAAGTTATATGTAAGATGTCCCAAAATTTGTTTAAAACTGGTTAAATACACGAGGTACTGCCTACAAATTATTGTTTGGAAATTAAAATTTCGCTGTAAGTAAAAGAAAAGTATCCAAAGTTTGTGGGTTACTGGTTACGCTTGTTGGACGGTCTATTATTATCTTTTACTCATGTTTAAAAAATACTGCCATGATTAAGTTTTAATAGACACCTTATTCACAAGTGGTCTTACTAAACACCAAACAAAAATTTTCAAACAACCGGTTTTTACTAATATTAATTAATAATATTAATTAGGTGTATTCATTGGACAACAGAGGGGCGGAGCAGAGCTTCGAAATAAAAACAGGCATAATGTCCATCTGATATCGGCTCTTCCCTTAAAATTTAAACTCAATTGGTGCAGTAGTTTTCATATCATACACACAAACATCCAAACTTTCATATTAATAATGCTATTTCTAAAATAAGATCAACACTCTTTCGAAATTCGATTATAATGCATTATGAGTTAAATACTGTTTTGACATTAAATACATTTAATAACATAGAGTTTTCATAAAATTCTTCTAGTATAAATGGGATAAACGCGAGGCTCAAGATATTGCTATTCATAATAATATTGCAAATAAAAGTGTGTCTCCGGATGCATTTGGCCTGAATAGAAGTGGGAAATACACTTAACGCCGACCTAGTTTTAGTGTTATACTGTTTATTCAGGCTAAAACCATTGACTTAAAAAAACTCACCTTACAAATTATTCAAAGAGTTTTTACACACACACTACTGTAGCCTGTATTTAACGAATTTTATAAAGTTAATTTAGTGTATTGGTTAGAGATTGTGACTTCTGTCTGATGGTTCAAATCCCACCTAAGGCTTTAAGCTTTGAGATGAAGATATAACATGACTCGAAGCAGTATCTGAGGGGAAAAGAACTCTCTTTGCAATGGAAAACTCCTGCCACTGAAATACATTCGATAAGAATTTATTTTAACACTCCAAATATACCATTTATTAATTTTCCAGCGTTCCTATAATTTTAATAAAAAGGTATACGATTAGTGCTCAATAAACACTAATGTTAAGATTATATCCTAAATGGTTAAGTTTTCCTTGTTATGTTAAACGTGCTACAACAATACATGTTCGATTGCCACGAATAAACGTGAATGAATCAAAACCATTGCTCTTGAACAGTGATGCAATGGTATTTCATGACAATTACACACCAACAAATACAATATACTTAAATTAAAACAGTCACGTTAAGTTTTATCAAACAATAAAGTAAACATCCATTTTATCTTTCGGAAATACAATACCACGCTATGCTGCCACAAATGATTAGTGTAAATTCCCAGAAGCGAAATTTGCGATCGCAAATAGAAGCTCAAACAAGATATAATGCATCATAGGAAATGAGAACAAGTCTACACGAGACTCCACACGACATCAAGGCTTCATGTCGTCAATCTTAATTCCATCTCCGCCTGCCTAGGCATCGCCCTTCCGCTGTCCATCGCTTCCTGGCACATCGGCAGTCTCCGATCAGCTGTTCTCTGTGACTGTTACTTGATCAAAGAAGGCCGGAGCTGGTAAAATCATCAGTTCGGTATAAACTCGGATTAAGTTAAAACAAATCGAGGCCATATAAACTATTAGCTGAACAAAATTGAAAACAGGAACTTATCAAAGGAAATTAAAGAAATAAAAATAACTTTTTATAAAAATGGAATGTGAAAGAGAATCTTCATTTTCGTATGAATGTAAACTAGAAACACAATAATTATTCAATGAGACATCGAAATGATTTACAACTTCCCCTTCATAAAGGCTTCGATTTAAACTCTTCCCCGGCACTTAGGGAAAATGTAATAGGGATGGAATAGATGTAATGGTATCAAATAGATTTTTCATACATTATTTAAATTGTGTGTTTATTCCTTTTGGTATATTTCTATCCAAACTTTAATATTGACTATTACATGATGAAATTATATTTCCCCAATTTTGTTGGTTATGTAAGTAACATTATGTGAAATCATTGGCTATTGAAAATGATAGCCAACTATCCATCTAACAATAAGAAAACTGGGGAAAGATTTAGTAAAACCGAGAATATTTACTTACGTACTTTTATTTAAAATTCAACCAAGGACTAAGATGAAATATTTACCATTCAATGAAAAAGTTCCCAATGTAAAATACAACACAATTTGTGTTTGGATGTTTATATTTATGATCCAGTTGTTCTGTAACATTCAGTGTTAACTAAGCGTAATTTCAGCAAAAATCCATGAAAGCATTGGCTGTTCAGGGATAAAACCTGGCTGAGTGCTGAAGAACTTACTATGTAAATTGCATGGCCTGGAAATTGTATTTGGTAACCGCGCAAGGCTCTGTAAACAGCCTGAGAAAATGGCTCTAATGTTTGGTTGGTACTAATTATTTCTCTGTGAATGTATGGAAACTGTATTCTAGAACTGTAAATGTTAGACACCAACCACACACAACTAACTGGTAAAACCTTATTTAAATCAAGGAAAGAACTATCTATATTATACGGTATATGTATTATATTATTATTATCTTCAATATTATAATACGGTTTCAAGATAATGTTGCTCATTTTAATTTTGGTACCTTTATTGCACGTAACGTGCAATCTCTCAATTTTACGAAGTATATGTTGATGAATGTCACTATAATAACTTGATATTTTTGATAATGTTGATAAAATATTACCAAATAGGAAAAGATTCAATGACGATCGTGAAATGGAATACATTTAATAATCTCATTCATACATTGTTTTATAAACGTTAATGTCCTATAAATACGTTTACGTATTTTTTTTAGAAAAAGTCTAAAATGTAACACAAATTCCCGAGAACTAATATTTGTTTTAGGAAAAGAGAGCGATTGTTGTCGAGTGAATGTAAGGAACCGGAACTCACTTGTTATGCATCAAACCGACAAAACATTTCTGAACACCTAAGAGTTTTGTTTGCAGAATATTCCGTAAAGAGCATTACTTCTTTAGTATGTTTACCACAACTTTCCTCAACTTTTAACAAGTAAAACATTCCCAGAAAAGTTGGATAATCGAACCATATTTGCTCTCTTCACCACAATTCTTCAATAAATATGTACGGTAAGTGTTGTTTATAGGTCATTCCTGAAATAGTAACATTTTAGGATGCACTCTGCAATTTTCAATAAGTTCAAGTTCGTTTTTTAACAAATAACAAATTTTAATAAAAGTTGCATAATCGAAACAGAACTATCTCCTTTTCTGTCAAGTGGATATTCGTTGAAATTCCAATATTTTGTAAATTCTCACAACTCGGGCATATTAGTTCAGATAAGAAAGGTCTCGATTCTTTAGTACGTCTATGGCTTAAATCACGTTTTAAAAAGTGGAGAGGTTTACATAAAGGTTGTGCAAACGTAACAGACCCCTTCCCTTTCCACTTCGAGATTCGAAAAATATTGCTAATTTTGTAAAACTCCAACGTATTGTATTGCCACAGTTAAAAAGTATAATTTATTCTTTATTACGTAAACTACAACTCTACTTAAGTTTCATAACATATGAAGAGATAAACGTAAAATTGCACAATCGGAACCAAACTGTCCTCTATTTCGTTGGGTGGAGATTCGTCTCATTACATACACGGTTCTGAACACTCATGAAAAAGTGTCACTTCTTCTTTGGTACGTAGAAAGCAAATTTACTCAAGTTTTAACAAGTTAAATGATTTAAATTAAAGTTGCTCAATAGAAACAAAACCAAACCCTCCCATTTTCCACTTTCTAGTGGAGATTTGACGAAATGCAAAACCATAATGATTTCTTACGATTCGGACATATTGTAGCATAAACATCAATTATTACTTCTTTAGTACGTAAACAAAAACTGTACTTATGTTTTGATAAGTGAAAGCATTTAGACAAAAGTTACACAATGAACCGTTCTCCACCATTGGATATTCGTCGAAATGCCAATATTTCTTACAACTTGGACATGTAAAAAGTTCTTTAAATTCTTTACTAAGTTGACTACGATTTTAAACATTTAAAAAGTGAAGGCCTCCCAATAGCGGGATACGTTAGCAATTCCAAAACAGAAAACAGGTAATTCCTTACAACTCGGACAGCCACAGAAAGAAATAGTTATTTGTGTAACTAGTGGTGAAAGTGGCACTTTGCTGCACACGAGAGCAATGTTTACGCACGAGCCGCAGGCGAGTGTGGAATGATCTCGAGTGCAGCAAAGGCCTTTTTCACTCGTGTTACACATTATATTTTTCCTACAGTCACTATAAAGCATATAAATAATTAGTCTTTCAAACACTATGCAACACGTTTTTAGGTTCAGCTGGCAACACAAATGGGCCTAGAGAAAGTAGTACCCGCGGTCCATATCACTCCGCTATTTTTCCTCGGCAAGAAATGTGCTCCGCGTTTTGAGAATATAGTTCCGTATGTTTTTGTAATTTGAAGTGGTTTCCGCGCCTAAAAAAATTCTTAAAAGGTATTTTCTTGTTTATTAAGATCGTAGGAAGGTTTTAAAAACGTTTAAAAGAAAAGTCCAGAAAGTTCAGAAATACCGAAACTATAAACACGAAATGACAGGTTAAATCGTAGTTATAATAGTCAATCAGCTGCTCATAGTATAATTATCTTTAAGTGTTGCCAACCTATTTCCAAGCGTACACGGATTACGTGCATAATGGAACCACGCTGTTTTGTGTTGTTTCGTTGGAATCCTGATGTGCGGCAAAGTATAAACCGTACGGCAAAGTATAAATATGCAGCAATTAGCAGCTTTCTGTACTATAAACAGTACAAGGAAGCCAACTTTGTCGGGTGACTGTAGGAAAACGTAATTTCTTTGGTACCTCTAACGTTACTCAAGTCTTAACGGAAAAAATGAAGTTGCACAATCGAATTTGCTGGAGACTAAAGATGTCAATAGATTTCTGCAACATGTCCGCAATCACATTTGACAAAGCTTGTAATTGTTATGCGGCTCTATGCTGTATGCGACGGCGGTACTGCGGGCGGCTAACACGATTGGTGCAAGACGACGGACGTAGCCGAGGCAGTGGCAGAGGGGTCTATTGATGTAGGCGCACAGCGGCCGCAGTGAGCGCACTGCGTCCACCCACCCTACAGGCGCCCACCCCCCACCACCTGTATCGTACTACGTTGTATACCAAACAGTCTGGCCACTCGGTAAAAGTAAACAGTTCGTCTACGTGAAAAATTAAGATTTGAAATGTAAATTGCACCCTATGAAACCTCACGTTAAAAAGTTTGTGTGCAGTGGAACAAAATTCAAAACTAATTTCACAGTTCACCGCTACACACAAATCATATAGTAATTCATACCCGTATACGTATAGTTACAATTATGTAAACAACCCCGTTCAGATTCCTCTAAACAAAAAAATCAAGTTATCTTGTTTCAGGCAAAACTGCGGATATTTCTGGTGAAAATTTTGTTTGATGTAAAGGAACTAGTTTGCCATCCACGACAAATATTTATCCGTACATAGCTGAAACAGATAATGGTACAAACGTGTAAACCTACGTTTATTCGAACGAGTTCGCGGACCAGCATGGGAAAGGGGTTTTATGGTGGGATTTATGGGGTAAAAATTGGGGTTTCTCGTTTTTGACCCTTAAAACAAAAAATTTCCCAAATTTTCTCTAGACCATTTTGAACAGCTTAAAAAACAAACAGCTTAGTATATGTAAAATTTAAGTGTTTTTGTATGGTTATTGGTTACGGAGAAAATTCTAAATTAAAATTTCCCTTGTTATTCTTATGGAGAATAAGTAAACTGTTGTAGTTTGCTTATTTATGGATCAAACTTGGCAAATATATTTATTTTATACTAAGCTATTAATATTTTACTAAAAAACACACTTTATCACACTGTGTAGACAGCAAACCTAGGTCTCGTTGAACCTAATGTTATTTGAATAGATTTAATTGAAAATCAAATCAGGCAAATGGAAATTCGCTTAGTCTGCAGGTTTGCTGCGGTGGGGGATTTTTACACTATTAGGCTAAATTGTGTAGGCTATTTATCACGAAGACTACTTGGTTATAAATAACGTATTACTGCAGTTCGTCACATAGACACAACGGTTATATGTTAAACGAAAAACAGAACTCCTCTCAAACCAATTACTAAGTGTTTGTATTACTCAAACAATACATTAAGTGTTTTACTTCCAAACGAAACTGCGTATATTCTTGGGTTATATTTTTCTAAAAAGGGATTACTTCTTCACGCTGAAGAAAAATTTTAATAAGAAGAAAATATTATGTTTTGATTAATTTATTGAAACTGTTGCACCATGACCAAACCCCGGTACCTAAACTTTTGATCGTGCTTATTTATGTAACAGAGCAAAAATATCAACGTTGCATTACTAAATAAGTGGGGAGAATTTGTAAACAATCCATAAATGTCACTTGTACAACGTCGAGTTACCATCAACCATCTCTACATTTCTGTGTAAAAACGCACACCACCCTTTTCACATCAACCAATGGTGACGATGATGAATTTGTATTTTTTAACATACGACGTTGTATTTACATTGCAAGAATACAAGATTTTAGGTTTAGTAGTGACAATAGGAGAAAGATACCTCACTTTAGGCACGTTTTCCCCATAAGAATAACATGGGGATCATTTTTTAGCCACTTTTTCAAAAATCCTGATCTTTGCCTGTACACCCCTATATAAATGTTCAATACCATTGAACAACTTCATTACTATTTCAAATCCACATCCATTCGCATGTATATTCTCAAAATCGAGCGAGGTTTGTACGCGAACTCGGACGCGCTCCCGGCTCATGGCGCACTCCCTTGGACATCCTTAGTGGAAATCCACGAATTCTGGCTACTTGGGAATCCAAGCCATTTGACATACAATAAATCACCCTTCCTCCGAATTATCTTCTCTACCAAATACATGTCTTTTTACTTGATCTTTAACAACTCCTCTGTATTGAATCCTCCTCTGATTATATTGCCATTTTCATCTTTCAAGATATAAGTCACAGGCTTTGTATTCTTTACTTCTGCTATTGTAAATAGCTCCCCTGTCCAATTTGGGGTATAACCTTTACTAAAAACATGTTTATACTTGGAAATCCTTACGCTATCACCTACCTTATATCTTGGCTTTTTAACTTGCACTACTTTAGAAGTCAACCTCTCATGCACATATTTACTGTTCTTAATACTCACTTGGTTAGGCTTCATACCTATAGATCTATGCACCTTATTATTATATTTTCGAATTAACTTTGGAAGTAAATCCAACCATTTATAACTCCCCTGAGCACTAAATTCCCTATATAACCAATTCTTTAAAGTTCTCTGGAACCTCTCCACAATTGCAGCCTTAGTTGTAGAAAAAAGTGTGGTTTTAATGGCTTCTGTAACTACTAACCCTGTCTTATTCTTTCGTGGAGCAGCATAAGCATTTTTTAGAAAATGTATCTATTAAAGTTAAGATATATTTAATGCTGGACTTTTAACCATTTTGCCATATCTCAAATAGTTTTCAAGATATAAGTATTTAAAATAATATTATGTACTTAGAACATTTTGAGGTGTTTAAAATGTCAAGAGTCTTGACTTTGAAAATTTTCGTGATAACTGTAATTGCGTCCATATAAAATAATGCTAAATTTTTTAGGATTTTTTGATATTTTTATGTTGTAATATTGTTTAAAATAAAAAGTTGACACCCACTATGTGTGCCAGAATTTCAACCATTTTGGCGTATCTCAAGCCGTTTTCGAGATATAAGCGTTTTAACAGTTTTACGGACTTAGAAAATTTCGAGGTGTGCAAAAATGTCAAAAAGTCTAGACTTTGAAGATTTTTCATAGTAACTTTTATTTGTACCCATATAAAATAATGTTAAAATAATTTTGGAATTTTAGATTTTTTTATGTTGTATTATTGTTTATAATCAAAAGTTGACACCCACTATGTGTGCCAGAATTTCAACAGTTTTGTCGTATCTCAAGAAGTTTTCAAGATACAAGCATTTTAAAACTATATTATGGACTTAAACAATTTTAGGTGTGCAAAAATGTTAAAAACACAATGAATAAGAAAGTACTATCTTTTGATGATAACAAGAGGCTTATTCTGGAAGATGACATCAGTACTCTTGCTCTTAGTCATTATAAAATAGATCAAACATAAATCTATATTTGTCATTATTATTTAGCCTTTCCATTTCTATTATGAAAAAACCATATTTAGTTTTATTCCAACTTTAGAGGAAGAGATCACTAAATTGGTTAAATGAAACGTCATTGCCAACATGATTGTTATACACATGTTTTAAAACTTAAATCGTCTTGTCTGGATAATATTAGGAAATTTACACTATCACGTAAATGTTTGTGTACTTTGCTGCAAGATTAACACAAGTAAAAGCAGTCAATATTTTTATGTCGACCTTTTGACAAAAATGGTGTAATATTTGGACTACTCATGTTATCAAACACAACAATTGACTGCGGCCTGTGACTGTGATGTGAATTTTTGTGTACTTGTTTACTTCATCACACAAATTTCACACTATTTTCACAAATGTTACATGAATTGTGAATGTGATTGTGACTGTGATGTGAATTTACGTGTATTTCGTCACACACATTTCACACAATTTTTATAAATTTCACACAATTTGACACATATTTGTCAAATATTTGTCATTTGGGAGCGCGTCCGAGTTCGCGTACAAACCTCGCTCGATTTTGAGAATATACATGCGAATGGATGTGGATTTGAAATAGTAATGAAGTTGTTCAATGGTATTGAACATTTATATAGGGGTGTACAGGCAAAGATCAGGATTTTTGAAAAAGTGGCTAAAAAATGATCCCCATGTTATTCTTATGGGGAAAACGTGCCTAAAGTGAGGTATCTTTCTCCTATTGTCACTACTAGGTTTTCTAAAATTTAATACTCCACTTCACAAACACTACAGTACCTGCGACGGTGAAACAAACAAAATTTATAAAACATTTAGAGAGTAATTTTTAGAGAGTTTCCATGAAGAGAAAAAAGCCTCTAATGTACCTCCATCCATCCTTTGTTGCCATATAGTTCATAAAGATTCTAGAAAGACAGGTCGTAGGGCTAGTGACGGAGGGTCTAGTAAAAAATTAACCCCCAAAAGAGTTAGAGAGAAAACGTTACTATTGGTCTTAAATGAAAATCGAGAACCGAAAACAAACACTTGTCTTGTACATTCCATCGCTAGGCCTAAAGCTAACACAACGCTGTTTTATATTATTTTATTTTTATATTACCAGACTCACAATAAACACTGCCCACTGCAAATATCATGGGCGAAATTGGTTTTTTCAACAAATTATAATTTGTAATCATGAAAGGTAAAAAGTTTAAGGATGTGAAGACATCCAGGGAGACGAGAGAAGGGACGGAAACTCCTGTGGGATCAGACAAGTTTCGCTTTATTTCCCACAAACTGAGAAAATCCTTGATTCAGTGTACTCTACAGCTGTATTGGGATGTAGAAATTCTTAATTTCATTCAAAAGCATTTTATTTACGTTGGATTTTGACGTATCCTTCCTGTCTGTTAGTAATTTGTAAAAATAAAATCGCCTTATGTTAACAATGGAACTTCACTGTTGGAAAATGTTAAGACGAATGGTGCAAATTACTAAATAAAAATAGCAAGTTAATGCAGTTCACATTAAAATAAATATTACAAAAGCCTTGTGCTGTTGATTCACATGCAATAATATATATGAAATAGTTTATCGCCCCTCTCATTGTTTATCTTATTTATCATGTTCTCCGTAGCTAACTCAAGCCAAACATTTACTCATGATTTAGCATTATTGTTACATTATTTTTATTTGTACAATGATTAACGATCCAGGATTATTCTTTTAATACACGGAATTGAGTGATAATGAAATTAATACATTCCCATTCTCATGTGTTCCGGTTTTGTTTAATTGTGTTAGCATTTATTACGTGTATTGATAATTTGTCCAGGCGCTAAACGGGTTGAGTATGCACTGAAAGTCTGACAAAATTTGACTTTTGATTATTGTTGGGGACATGAAGTAGATGAAAAAAATCGATGATGTCGCATTTCTAGGGTGGTCACAACTCGGGGGGGGGAGGGGGGGGAAGTTGCGCGGGTCATCGGTTTACGTTTCCGCGTCTTACTCACAAACGGTTTATGATAGAAAGGTGGTTTAAGCGTCTATCAACGCCTAAATATATTGTCTTTCAAAAAGGTTATTACAACCTTTCTTCTATCTCTTATACTTTAGGCGCTAATCAACATTTATTGCAAAAAATAAAATTTAAAAATACTTTTAAATGAAATATCGGAAATATTGCGCTTGTTTAGGGCATGTTACAAACTATTTATGGTTAGAAAAACTAACAAGTAGTACAACAACACCAAGTTTACAGAAATCTGTGCAAAAACAACAGAGCTACGTTGATTTCAGTAAGAGTAAACGTCGAAAATTCGTAGTAGTACCGAGGCGCGCATGGACGGTACGTAGCCCACAGTCAATATAGGTTTGATGTTGTAAGTAACTATGGGAAAGCTGGATTTTTCTATGCTGTTAGACCATGTTGAGATGATCATTTTCCCGAAAGTCAACACTCCTCCCCCGTTGTGCTTTCCTCTAACCCCCCTTTTTAGATAAATTTACAGCCTCTTAGCAATTAAGCTATAACTTTAAAACGAGTAAGGATAATAACGCAATCTTTTATTAATAATTTTGCGTTACGATATTCTACAAAAAGAATTATTAGATAATTAAATATTTAAAAAGAATTATTACAGATTTCTGAAGAAGAAGGAGAAGAAAATGTGTTCATTGTAATAAAATATCAATACAGTGTTTTTTATTTAAATGCCAAGAACAATGGTCAAAGACCGTCTGTTTTGTGTTAAACACGCTGTTTTTGAAATATTTTAAAACAGTTTAAAAAAATTCCATGAATCACATACAATTATTCATAAAATAAACTGATTTCAACTACAGAATATACACAAATAGCACTACATACTAATAAAGATTAGATAACAATTGAATGAATAATGAAAATTTAAATGTAGCCTACTGAGAATCTGAATTTTTCCAACAACAAACAGTTAATAATTCATAAAACAAACCTGTTACTTTTATAATTTACTTTGATAGATACTTAACAAACAATATTTTATAACTTTTTTTAAATTACATAGATTTTTCCCATTTTTGTATTGATATCTCAATTCTTAAATTTAATAAATTATACTCCATTATCAATTCCTACCCTTTACTCCACGCCTCTTTAAGATAATTTCCAAGTGCCCGCCAATCTTTTCCATTTAAAAATTCAAAAAAAACTCATATTCATTTAAATATAACTCGTTAGTCCAAAATTAACGTATCTTTATTTTTATTGGACATTCTGCTATAAAAGGGTACACGTTTCATCCCGGTTGAGATTACATAGTGAACATACATAAATTTTATTTTCCATATAGAGTTAACTTTTTATTAGACAACCCCCTTTATTTGTAAAAAATGTTTTTAGGGATGGTTACGAATAAAAAAATATATCCACCATTTTCCAATATGGCCAACAACTTTGTTATTTTTTATGGAATACGCTGTATTTTAGTATTCTTTTAGAATTTAAAAGCTATTTTTTATTCATGACATTTTTTCTCTAAACCTACCCCATTTAGGAGTTACAGCGTGTTATATCCAAAAGAAAGGCTTGTGGTGTACATTCGGCATCCTGTAGCTCATAAACGAGTAAGTTGAGAGAGAAAGTGCAAAGAAAAAAATATATAAAATACGTTAAAAAATACTGATTTAGTTGTTTTAAAAATGGACACCATTTTCAAAAATGGTAGCTTACTTTGATATTGGAACCATTTATTTTATGGTTTTTTTTTTTAATGTAGATGTGATTTGAAAACTTGTTTATTCTTTGTATTTTCGCTCTTAAACTTACTCGTTTATGAGCTACAGGATGCAGGGTGTACTCACAAACCATTTCTTCTTCGATGTAACTCCTAAACAAGTAGCTTTAGAGAAAAACTTCAAGAATAAAAAGGTTTTAAAATTGTGCGTTTACATTCTAAAACAATCATAAAATACAGGGTATTCCATAGGACTAACAAAGTTGTCAGCCATATTGGAAAATGGCAAACATATTTTTAAAATTCAAAACCACTAAAAACATCTTAAAATAAAGGGTAGTGTCCCATAAGAAGTTAACTCTATATCTCATAATAAAAAAGTTATCTTTTGGTTCACTTTAGGTGAGACACCCTGTACATAATAAAATGAGGCTCTGGCGTACAGCAGCAATTGCACGATATTCATTCATATGTATCCACTACAGTCAGTATATGTACTGAATGAGCTACATAACGTTAATATAATCTATATAAAGCGGCAAATTCAAATACAAAAACCATAATATACATAATTTTTTTCATTGTTGCGGTGCACAAAAAAGCCAGAGTCCTGTAAAATCAATATACTGTACTATCTATAACCACTATATGCAAACAAACTGTTAATAACTATGAATCATTTTAAAATGTAAACTATGCACCCCAAATTTTGTATAAAACATTTTGTTGTGCGACCTCGTATAAAAAATCTAATAAGAAAAGTAACATAAGTTAATCAGTAAAAATTATTTTTTTATGTTTATGATATTTTTTAACTATGAATATTTAGGATACCATGGTAAATACACTTTTTGTAGAATATCGTAACGCAAAATTATTAATAAAAGATTGCGTTATTATCCTTACCCGTTTTAAAGTTATAGCTTAATTGCTAAGAGGCTGTAGAATATCTAAAAAGGGGGGTTAGAGGAAAGCACAACGGGGGTGGAGTGTTGACTTTCGGGAAAATGATCATCTCAACATGGTTTAACAGCATAGAAAAATCCAGCTTTCCCATAGTTACTTACAACATCAAACCTATATTGACTGTGGGCTACGTACCGTCCATGCGCGCCTCGATACTACTACGAATTTTCCACGTTTACTCTTACTGAAATCAACGTAGCTCTGTTGTTTTTGCACAGATTTCTGTAAACTTGGTGTTGTTGTACTACTTGTTAGTTTTTCTAACCATGAATGGTTTGTAACATGCCCTAAACAAGCGCAATATTTCCGATATTTCATTTAAAAGTATTTTTAAATTTTATTTTTTGCAATAAATGTTGATTAGCGTCTAAAGTATAAGAGATAGAAGAAAGATTGTAATAACCTTTTTGAAAGACAATATATTTAGGCGTTGATAGACGCTTAAACCACCTTTCTATCATAAACCGTTTGTGAGTAAGACGCGGAAACGTAAACCGATGACCCGCGCAACTTCCCCCCCCCCCCCGAGTTGTGACCACCCTAGAAATGCGACATCATCGATTTTTTTCATCTACTACATGTCCCCAACAATAATCAAAAGTCAAATTTTGTCAGACTTTCAGTGCATACTCAACCCGTTTAGCGCCTGGACTAAATGAAAAGTTGTTCAATACACGAATCAGCAAGAATGTTTAATACACGCAGTCTGAGTATTCAATGTTTGTGCTTCGTTTCAACATTCTTCGCAAAATTAAATTCAGAAGCCACACTTCCTTCCAAGAATGTTTCAATTTTCTGAGTTATTCTCACATTTGCACAACACAATGTATGCTTTTAAAAGAAATGATTCTCGTAAATAGTGCATTGCGCCACGTGGCATAAACATTACTTCCGTTGCTCAGAAAAACTTAGTCAAAAACTAATTCCCGAATCTCATCTGATGATAAATTAATATTTGTGAAAACCAAGCATTCTATACAGAAAGAAGTTCATAGAATTGCGCTTATTAGCTTATTAGAGCAACCACATTGCAAACCATAGTTATATTTACATAATACTGTATAGGTTTTTAGAAATGTGTGAAAATACAAAATGTGTATTTATATGCAACTATAGACAGTTCCGTGACTAAATTCAGTAAAATGTATAGTGTAGAATCTGCTAAAGAACTATTCTACTGAACATACCGTCGAAACCCTGTATTGGGAGCTAAATGATTATTTTGTAGAAAAACTTAAAAGATTTTGTAAAATAAGTTAAATTCTATAAATTAATGAGCAGAGCTCTTATACTACACTCCTGATTTTGTTTTACAAATACTCCCCTCGTACAGCTGAGGCGATCCACATGAAATTTAGCACTTTTACAGTAACCAACTATGGGAAGATATAAATCTAAAATCAAATTGGGCGAAAAAACTTTTCTCTGCAAGAATAATTTAAATTCATTCCGGTATATTTTTTTCGTGATGGCATTATTAATGTTATTCTTAGGTTGTCGGCTACTCATCACTAAAATAAATTAATCACAATTTACTAAAAAATGTGGAGGCTTGAGACGAGATGATCCCATCTCATAAACCGGTAGTTCACCTTCCCGCTCGAATCGAGTTTATAAATTAATCACAATTTACTAAAAAATGTGGAGGTATATTTCAAGTTTACATCAAAACTCATCTTCAGCCTCTAGTAACAACATATCAAGTAAATAAACTATGATTTATGATGTGTGTTTATAAATTAACTAGTGAACCTGTGCGGCTCAATGCCCCGCAAAATAACACATGAATTTAGAAAACAAATTCATCGTATTATATATTGACTCGATGTCAAAATTAAATACAGTAATAATGAAGCCTTGGAAGGGAAGCAGTCCAGCCATTTTCTAGCTGTATGTGTATTATATTTAGTAAATTCATAAGTGTTCAAGTTCAAGTATGTTATAGGCAGCGAGCAAGGTTATAGGGTAGTTATGTTTTAAAGATTTTTATAACACATTTAACAAAACATTTTACCAAATCAAACCAATAGGCCTATGTAGCATGAGGGTCATAAAAATGCTGCATGAAGAAAACACACTTTTAAAAATGAACACTAAAAAACAATATTTTTATCACAAAAGCACTTCCATGAATACTACGATTTTAGCCTTAAAGTTACCTTCAGGAAGATTACCCTGATCAGAGTTTTCCGTAACGAATATACTTATCCTATTAAAAGATGTAGCCTTACTTAAAACAACATATAATATAGTTGCTCATGACTGAAATTGGTCTGGGTAAGAACAGCGCTGCAAATGTCAAAGGTTATTAGCATCTTTCCATTTTAAAAGGTAAGTTTGTTTCATACGGGTAAATTTTTATCCTCAAAATCAAAATATGTCCCCACTCACTTGTTCCAGTTAAGACTTTACATTCTATTAAGTTGTTAACCATTCTGATCACATGAAGCCTTGTGCTATTAATGAGGCCCTTTTTAATGTATTAATATTCCTCACCAATAAAACCAATGCTCCCTTTTATTAGTCTAATCTGTGTCTTGGCAATCCACTGACCTCTATATTTAAAAACTCAGTTGGATTTTCTAGATGGGTGTCTCCGCCTTCGTCTGTTTTCAAGGACCCACTCTTCTTCCCCTTGGTAAACTGACAATTAATTACATGACTTGTCAGGTTCGTGTAGTAATTCATTAATACTGTTAGTTTATAAAGAAAATTTGATAAAAGTTACTTGGCTTGGTGCTTTCATAACTGCAAACTCAAAATACACCCACAAGTAAAAAAATCAAGATATTGGTTAAAAAAAACTATGTCTGTATAATAAAATTATTCACATAAAGTAGATGATTTGTTTGATTTGTCGATCAGCTGTTTAGTTTCAAATGAATTAATAATGTCAAAGATTTGTGATTTAAATACATAAATTATTATAGTGAAGTTTTCTAAATCATGGTAACTTCTTCTCCACTAAATTTTACTATTCCCAGCATTAAAATAAAGTAGTAAGATCCATTATGGGTAAACTTTAAGGTACACAATCCTTGATTGAAATGTAGTAGGTATACATTAAGAGTCATAACACACAGCAATTATTATGTAGTAGACTTTGACTATTTTCTAGTAACAAACACATGTTTCTGTAAATAAAAATTATCTCCCATGTTATCCTTATGAAGAAATACGAAACTTTAAAGGGCTCCAGGGCCTCAATCTCTCATTATTTCCATAATACCCCCGCCGCAGCAAACCTGCAGACTAAGCGAATTTCAACTCGTCTGATTACATTTTTACTAAAATATTTCCATAAATAAGACATATTATTCCCTATTTAAGTAAATAACATTAGATTTAACGAGTGCTTAGGTTTGCTGCTACGGGGAAGGTAAAAAGTGTTTTTGACCATACGTCAATAGTATAGGATGAAATAAATAAATTTGCCAAATTTTATCAATATATACCCATAAACAAGTAAACTACAACAATTTTCATTTTCTCCATAAGAATAACATGGGAATTTTTAATTACACTATTTTTGAATTTTCTCCGTGACCGTTAGGCATACAACAGCGCTTCAATATACTAAATTATTTCTTTTTTTAAGCTCTACAAAACGGTTTAGAAAGAAATCGCAAAATTTTTTGTTTTTAGGTTGAAAAATGGGAAAAACCAATTTTTACCCCATAAAACCCCCCATAAACCCCCGTTCCCATGGTCCGATTATGCTGGATCGCGAACTCGTTCGAATAAACGTAGGTTTACACGTTTGTACCAAATTTCATCAAAATCAGATCATTTTTGCTCGAGTTATCGCGCTAACGGACACATATATATATAAATATATATATAAATATATATATATATATATATGAATTTGAACGGATGGTGTTTTTGGCCTCTAGGGACCTCAAAATGAAAAATTAGATCGGTCTCGGGTCCAGGTCTTACCATGAGTACTACGGTAATAGCTTATTCCCTATATGGGAAATTCGCTAAAAAGAAAGTTTCCTGCACAACTTCACGTTACCCTCTTTCCAATGACACCAAAAACATGTAAATCAGTTCAGTAGTGTCGGAGGAGTAATTGTCACAAAAAACCTGCTTGCGTATTAAATAAGTATAGATTTACATATGTTTGAAATATTTTAAAATTAAGTTAGTAGGGGGAAAAAATTATATGTATACATTATGTAGATGTCACAGTTAATTTATTATTGTTTTTCCAATTTTAATTTTGTTCTCAAACATGTTTATACCTTTAATTCGAGAAGAGGTTGAGAACAAAATTAAAATTAATGCAGATATTGCAAGAAAGGTTACTTTATAGAAGGACTAATAACATAAAAATTGAACAAACTAGATGTCACTAGAAGACACATTGTGTAAAGATATGGTTTTCTATATCACGTGAGTGGCTAACAACTAGAGAGGTTGTATTGTAACGTACAACGCGTTTATAATTGCCCAATTATGGATTTAGGATTGTATAAGCCCTTGTAGCTACGTAGAATTGAACAATTATGGCTGAGAGATGATTGTCCTATTATCTTGTTGTTCTACCGCGACAGTTGTCGTAATATGCGATTGTAACGTAGCCTACGTACTAGGCTCATTATATACTTCGATGACTAGGCTACGGTAGTGAAACTGTTTACTAAACAATTAACGTGACAAGTATAAGTTTAATTTGTTTGTATGACATAAACGATACAAAAGCGTATGTAAATTTAATAGGAGTAGTCAAACAATAACTTCAAAAATAAGTCATTAAAGAAGAGGTTTCGTGCACAAAATTTAATTTTAATAGGGTTTAAGACATGACGAATAATTAATGTGCACTTTTAAATTCCAAATATTACTTCGTAGCTTAAAAATGTAACATTCATGATAACCTCATCACAAAAAAAATAAAGGGAATCTTTCATTTCGGTATATCGATTCTATACAGTGATTTGTCTATTTAAATCAACCAACAATCAACAGAATTGAAACTACAAGAAGATAGACGAAGAATATATGGATAAAAACCATAAATAGGACAAAATGTTGATCAAGTAATCAACCTCATAATCTCATCTTGATCACTTTCAAGACAATTGACTGGATGAAGATAAAAACGTGGTTTTGTAAATTTAAGTATGTACAATAATGGTACAATGTTAAGTATATGTTGGTAATTAAAATTTTTATCTGGATAACCAACCCTTTCTCATTTACAATTAATTTTCACCAACAACAGATCCGGTGTCGCAACACAGTCATTAAAAACGCAAGTGTTTTGAAAATATTAACACTTGAAATGTCAAGAACGAAAATAGCGTGTTTCGAGGCTTTGCACGCAAGCAAAAGGGAACCACCCTCGCTCACCGTTAATATGGAAATTAAAAGTTTCTTTGGTCATTCAGTTTCAGTCTGAAAGGTTTTCAGTGATAAGTACAAGGACGCTGATAAGCCTGTGGCACGAAGATAACATGATACAGTGCCAGATGGCGTGCGGCATGTTACAATGCGAATGTACACGTCTACCTCCAGCTTATGTTGTTTGTACAGCTCAAATTTACATTGGGAAACGTGTGTTTGAATGCTACTTTCGTAGCGTTAACGGTGTTTTGTTTTGGTAAAAAATATCTTCTGGTAACTTTTGCTATTTATTATGTAGTATCTAAAATCATCATTTAGAAAAGATTTTTTTTTTTTACATGCTCCTCTTGACTATAGATTACTGTGAATACACAATGAATTACTTGTGTACTTGGGATCAGTCCCTGGCAGAGAAGATGAACCAAATACATTCACATTCCCAGTATTTTCCATATTGTTAAAAAATTCCATCGAGTTTCTCTTCTATGTTAATGTACCAAGCTGACTACAGCAAGTGGGAGATGTGTTAATACTTTTTTTGCTACGGACAATGGTTTTTTGAAATTTTTTCTAAGAACAAGCAACCAAAACTAAATAAAAAGGGGAAAAACATAAGATTAATCAAATGTTCTACCTCACGCTAAAATTTCAAAGTTGCCTACTAAGACAAAATAAAATACAAATTTGCTTTGGGTGGAGTGATTTTTGTACATACATTACTAAGTCGTGTTGATTTTTCAGATAAAATAATTAATTGAAAAAATCAATATCATTAAAATATTTAATTATAAATTGACGTCTCAATAATGGAAATATCTAATTGGTTGAAATCATACACTAATTATTTTGAGGACACCATTCGCCTTAATTATTACGAAGAATTCTATGGATAGGCCTATACTTTTTTTATCTAATCTTAACATAAATACGTTAGGCTATCTGCTGCCTACTTTTATAGGCCTTTGGGTGTTGTCAGTTATTTTTCCAATACATCAAGAAGGTATTTTACAGACACATATTTACCTAAAACCTAAAATGATAAAAACAACCTATCCACATTCCTGATAATGCGTCTTATCAAAACTTGACCAATCCGTCAACTCTTTCAATATCACTTATTGATTTTAAATATATTCTCTTTTAAATTGTTTTCTGTTGTTAGTAATTTGAGGCTAATGGAATAAAAGATCAGTATGAGATTGATAGTTGACTAGACCTTGAAGAAACCTGTCAATATTAAGGGTATGGCTGTGTGTCAGTCATTGTGTGTTTTATAGGCCCTACTCAATTAGGTAAAAATACATAAACATTTTTGACGCTCTGCAAGTATGCATTATAAACTGAGTATAAAGAGCAAAATTATCTTAGTTAGGAAACCTACGTGAGTAAAACATTACAAATAGTCGTTTAGTAGTTTGTATACTGTTTGATATTGCATATCAATATTAACTCAAATATTACATGTTTTCCGCCGAACATTCTACTCTGAATCATAATATCAATATTTATTTGGAATATGTAGCCGTTTTATTATGTCCTACTTTTAAGGAAGGCAAGTAAAGATGTAATTCGGAATATAAAAAAATGCAAAATATAGGTAATTATATTTTTCGTTTCCTTGTTTATTATTTTTACTATATGCTTCATTTTAATTAAACAGTAGCAGTAAAACCGGCGTTGCCCGGAGCAAAAAAAATGCAATGCATAGACCAAATAGGCCTAATGGCTATAAAACCGCACTAGAAACCAACAATTGCATCGAAGTGTCTGGTATCGCTCAGTTCATATTAGCAAAATTTATTTGACTCCCCTTTCATACAGCACCTACCTGCATTTTACTCTTCAAAATGTACATGTCTTTCAAATTTACATTCTGTATTCATTATCCAGAAAGAAATACTGTGATGTTCATAGTATTTTTATTTGCATAAGTAACGAAACGCTTGAAACTCTTACCATTCGTTTGTAAAGCGTTATTGGCCTTCTATGGTCGAAATCTGCAAAAACTGTTCAATATTGTAGAACGATTTTGATCATTTTCACACACACGGAAATTCTGCAAAATCACGAACAACCACAACCTTTCTTTAATGACACATTTCACTATTGTTATTTGGGAAACTAATGTTATCAAAGTAAATGAAACATAAATAAACAACATATACGATCAGCTGGTTTATAGTGTTGAATTACATCTTACTAATATTATAAATGTGAAATGTGTGTTTGTTTGTGTGTTTGAAGTTCAATCACGCATAAACCACTGGACGGATTTGGGCTATTTTGTGATATTTGGCATGATGATAGCTTACATTCCCGATTAACATATAGGCATATTCTTATCTCAAAAATCCTTTCGGGCTCCGCCCCAGTGGCTCTGTAATTCCCCATGTTAACCTTATGAGTGTTCATATTTAAAGGGAATTAAAGAATTTAGTCAGCTGTTTTAACTAAAAAAGTTGGTTCTATGATATGGAAAAGCATTAAAAAGTTATAAGATTTACCAACAGGGTGCAGCACATTTTTTTTTGCATTTATGAAAACAGCTAATTTGAACTAAGCAGCAACAAAAAACTGTGATCCGCAATGAGAACTGTCAAAGTAGGATTGTTTACAGTAATGTTTATGTTTTTCATTTCATGAATAATTTGTGATATTTTGCGAATTGTTGATAATTTATTTTTCTCTATTGTTTAGGTGAAGTGGTAGAACATTATGGCTATGGTAGATGTGTAATACTATAGAATACTGTAAATTTAAAAAAGCAAATTTTATCAAATTGTGTCCTCCCTTATTGCAAACGCAGAGCTTGAGTATAACTGCAATAAGCATTTTATACTTATATTCCAACCCCGTACGAAGGACGGGTACTCTGCTAGTCATCTAATAATTTGCGTCATTATAAACATTGAGAAAAACAAAACAACTACACACTTGCCATCGATTAAAGAGACAAACATTTAACATTGGTTTTATAAATAGTTTTCAACTGTGTTCAACCCTTTTTTTACAGTACTGTATTCTCTTTGGTTTAATATAAGGGACCGGTGTAGCAAAACAATACTACTTCATTATTCGACATTTATAAAGGTTAAAGTCGAGTGAAATAATAAATTGTGTGTGTGCAGGTTAGATATTGATCACAGTGATCACGTGCCACTATTTATATTTTATGGAATAGTGTATCATAAACAATTGCATTTTTCATTTATATCTTATGAATAAGTCTAGGTCAATTATACAATAATTATATGTATTATACAAAAGCAGTATGAGAGAGAGAAAGAGAGAGTAAGTGTTTATATAGAGAGGGAGGTAATTTTCTAACGCATACATCGCTGTCATTCCAACGCCACGGGGATGAATAAACAAACAGCAAATATTTGTGTAATCATTACAACGATAGCCTATTAGCTATTAGCTGACGATTCACATATCCACAGCGAGTTGTGGCAAACACCATCGCGACAGTGTGTTGGCATTACTCTATCATGGGAATGTAGATAAACAATCTGGCAATATTCGATGTCACATCAATTACAGTATCATAATTAATTATGGTGTCTGTACGAGTATTTTCAGATGTATTCTAGTCAACGTAGTCACATCAATTGCAGTATCATAATTAATTATGGTGTCTGTACGACTATTTTCAGAAGTATTCTAGTCAACGTAGTCACATCAATTACAGTATCAAAATTAATAATTGTGTCTGTACGAGTATTTTCATATGTTTTCTAGTCAACGTACGATAATTTACAGGGTAATATTTTTTTAGTATTTTTTGTCCTAGGACGCTAGTTACGAGCCCAGGATTGTTTTTCCACAACATTATTACTACTTAAGGCTAGACCTAGGGGTTGCGGCATTATCAGATAAAATCCATGTGTGATTCGGCTGGATTTTAACCAGAGACCTCAGGGACCGAAGTGCCGCGCTCTAACCAAGACCATCTCGTTCCCCATTTTGTAGTATTACCATTGACTATTGGATACAGAAGAAGACATCCCATCTATATGGATCAGCTATCGCCAATTTTTTACTAAAAAGAATGGTATACGTATACTATTTATAGTACGTACACTATTGGGTATTGTTGGAGTTCTCTAACACATATTTATCGTTTACAGAGACAGGCTTATCATTACAGAAAAAAGATGATCAACTGCAGATACACAAGTTTCTCTATACAGTAGTGCAAAAATTACTTTTACGTTGTAAATTCTATTAAATTCTCATTCACGTGACGACTCAAGTACAATAATTTAACGTATTTCTATTGCAGCAAGTGTCAAATTATTTCGCTCCTCAGTAAAAAAATATTATTGCATATCCGGTACGTATTCAGCTGTATCAAGGTCTCCACGATGACGTCACCGTCATGCTTAATCATTTTACTACAATATTGCCTAATAAATAAAAATAGGAATTCTGACTAAGTGATTGTGGAAATATATTAATGTATTATATGCCTTATGTTTTGTTGTTATTTTATACACCTTACCTCCTTTTTTAAATGAACAAGCCGGTCTGTGAAGTTTGGGTACCCATTACAGCGTATCCAATGTGTTCATAATCGTTAGTTCTTCGTTTGTTCTCAATAACAGTTATAGTTCTCCAATATATTGGTTAGTTCTAAAAAAATAATAAATTATAGCCGATATGGGTGTTTAACTTCACACATTTACTTTTATCATTGACTATACACAAAATAGACTTCCCATGTGATATAAAAATTTGAAGTAAGAAAATAGATGAAGTTCAGGACCATCTCACCAGATCTTACTAGTGGAGGGCCTATTGGGTTAAATATAAAACCAATGCAGTATCATAGCAAACAGCTGATTGATTTATCACTTGACACAGAACATCGTCATTAGTTGGTAGACCATCTCAACAGATTGCACCACGTTTTTTTTACTTCAAATTTTTACATTACATGGCAAGTCTATTTTGTGTATAGTCAATGATTTTATCTATATACCAATCGTTGAGCAGCTGACTTTTAAACGAAGTATTTAACACAATACCATATATAAAACATATGTTTTATCTATGACAATACTATGTTTGTAACTATTTAAATTTCCGACTTTTCCTACACCTGAGGATATCTTAAACAAGTAAGCAACAGTCAGCTGTAGAAGACAACCATCCAGTCAAGGTGAAGGTGGTGACGTCATCGTCATGCATAGACAAAGCTCTATTATGCAAGTGAGTTGTTATGCATGGCACAACTACGGCTTGAGACGAGATGATCCCATCTCATAAACCGGTAGTTCACCTTCCCGCTCGAATCGAGTTTGTATCATTGTCTCCGTGGATACCAAATATTTATTTTTTAAATCCTCAGCTCATAACTTTGAAAGCCAATGGGGCAGAGCTCTTGGTCAGTATCGAAGCGGGAATAGTACTTAGTTATTCCTTAGCATAGTAACCATATTTTTTAACTGTGATTCTAATTGGGCACAGTATATTTTACGTGAACGAGTAACACACGGAAAGAGTTGCACAGACTAAGGCCGGGCGTATGCTGAGACGCACGTGACACAACGCACGCAAGCCACGTTTTGCGGCGCAAGCCACGCAGCACACGAATTTTTGACTAGCGCATGCTGAGACGCAGCACACGCAACACATGCAGTCGCCAAGTAGTAACTGATTTTCAGCTGTTGTAAACAGTTGTAAATTTCGATTGTGGCAATCATATCGATCGAAATTATTTATCGATTGATTTATTAGGTAAGGTTTTAGCCTATTGTTGTCGATTGCTCGCCATTTCGATGGTATAATAACACAATCGTAATAGACGAAATAATTGAATCACTTAAGTAAAAAGCTGCTTATTTGCATAGTACAATTGAAAACAAGCTGGAAGTCGTTTTGAGAGGTTATCTTTACATAACAATTATTTCGTTTTCTAGCTCTGTTTTTGTTCATTATGATTCAATATGACGAAAAATATAGTTTACCACACGGGCAAAAAGTTACTTTTTAACCCTCGCTGATTTTCCGACCTCTGCTTCGCATCGATCGTAAAACTTGACCTCTGGTCAAAAAGAGTCACTTTAGGCCCTAGTGATTAAATATACTATTTATCTTAAATTTCTTTCTATACCTACTCGTTTAGAACAACTTACAACTTGTTCAACTTGTTACAACTTGTTGCATTACAGACAATAGACAATTAATGGTTGTCTATTGTCTGTGGTTGCACCTAAGGAAAAATGGCACGTGGTGTACATTCTGCTCCTGTTCCTCCTAAGCGAGTAAGTTTTGAGAGGAATTGCAGGGAGTAAATACGTCTTGGTACTCAAAATAGCATCTAAAAAGACCATAAAATACCGAGTGTTTCAATTTTAAAGTTAGCTGTCATTTTAGGCAAATGGTAGTCATTTTTTAATAAATTGAATGTAGACATCATACATCATTAGACACTATTTAAGACTTATTTACCATATGCATTTTCCTCTCCAAACATACTTGTTTATGATCTTCAGGATGCAGAATGTACAAAGCAAGCCATTCAAGCCAAGTTCAACAAGCCATAACTCCTAAACGAGTAGCTTTATAGCTTTAATACCTTTAATACCTGCTGCGAAGTCGTTGACCAAAATTTCTGGATAGACTGTGTCAATGATAAACTAAAAATAATACTTACACTATTTACAATACTTTTGTCAAGATTTGAGCCTATACTCGGTGGAACGCATCAAAATACTCGTCAACTGAGTACAGTCGTCGGTCGACTAGCCAGGCTTTAACTTTCTTTTTAAAAGCGGACGGTTCACAAGACTTAAATCTTTGGGGAGATTGTTGTACATCTTCAGAGCTCTAATGCGGAAAAAGCATTGCGTTTTGGACAGCCTGCAGTAAGGTATGTGTAGCTGGTCTCTGCGAAGGTTGTGGGAGTATAAAAAGAACTAAAAGAAAACAAACGTTTTGAAATCACATTTAATTTCCAAACCAATCATAATATAGGCTACACGTTGTTCCATAAAAAATATTTAAGTTTGTCGGCAATATTGGAAAACGCGGTCATATTTTCAAATAAAAATAAAAAAAACATCTTAAGAAATAAAGGGGAGCGTCTCATAAGAATGTAAACCTACGTGTATTCGAACGTTTTCGCAAACGCATGATCGGAACATGGAAGTGGGGGGTTGTTCGGGTGTTTTATGGGGTAACAATTTGGTTTTCTCAGTTTTGCTCCTAATTAATAATTTCTAATTTACCAATAATTCCTCAATAATATACCAATTTATCTCCAAACTATTTTGTAGGGCTTGAAAAGCAAATAACTTGTGGTATCTTGAATTGATTTTTTACTGGTAAAGAAAAAAAACGAAAAACTGTAAATTCCATATAGGCATTGAGAATGAGTTACTGATGTAGTTTTATTGCTTATCGACTGATTGGTATATATATATTTTATTTTATACTAAGCTATGAGTATGTTACTAAAAAACAAGTTATTACCCTCCCTGAAGCAGCAAACCTAAGTACTCGTTATACCTAATTTTATTTAAATAGGGAATAAATCCATCCTGTTGAAAGATATGTTTTAGTGAATATCCAATTAGGAAAACGGAGATTTGCTCAGTTTACAGGTTTGCTGTGGCAGGAGTATTTTTTCTTTTATTTTTCCCGTAGCTATTAAGTTTAGTTTATGAACCTTTGATTTAAATTTTCAGCTCTAAACAGGATTTTAAGAACAAGTACAATGTGTTACGTGTACAAAAAATGAAATAACAATATTTTAAAATTATAAAGCTTCGTTCCGATAGTCCTATCATGACGTTTCTAAACTGCATGGTTTACTTCATACACCACAGATAATTCACATTGGAACTCAATCGACGCTCGTTTGTTTGTTGTCATCGTTCACACGAGTTGTGTTTAGTGTGTCTGAAAATCTGTGTCTGCTACAAACTGAGACATGCCACGCAGCACACGCATTTAGTTACAGAGAGCACAGCTGGTTAGTTGTCAAGATGGCTGAAAG
This sequence comes from Macrosteles quadrilineatus, assembly GCF_028750875.1. Classification (NCBI taxonomy): domain Eukaryota; kingdom Metazoa; phylum Arthropoda; class Insecta; order Hemiptera; family Cicadellidae; genus Macrosteles; species Macrosteles quadrilineatus. Next base: position 66,203,216 of record NW_026542597.1, read on the forward strand.
TACCTATTACTCCTAGTCCGACAAAGGAATTGAGGAATTGGTTCGTCTATACTGTGTTTTGTGCTTGCACCCAAGTTGTGTCGCATGCGTCGAAAACTGTGACATGCCGGCCCACGCGTGTGTCAGACACATACACGCGTGCGTCTCAGCTTACGCGGCGCCGTTAGATAACATGGTAGCACAGTTTTCTGCCATGTGCTGCGTTGCGTGCGTTGCGCCGCGTGCGTCTCAGCATACGCCCGGCCTAAAGCCATTAGATTTGTAGTATACAGTAATGGATGATTAGTCTACACTTTCTATCCTACGAAGCTTACAAACTCAACCAATACGGTACAAGTAGTGTACCATGCACCGACCAGTTTGTAAATCTTTCGAAGTCAGTTCTGGATGTTTTCTCCGCCGATGGATGCAAACAAGGATTAGCGACGGAGGCAATTTCCGCAGGACGGTCCCGGCGCTTATTAGATCTTATTTCCGCGCAACAAATTGCACCGGAGTTGAGTTAAGGTAAAAAGTAGTACCTCAATTTTACTAAGTCGATCGCAAATATACAGCTTCACCAGCCTTCACACTGAATTCTATTTTAAAATAGAATTATTTTTAATCTGTGCAATTTATCAATTTAGTAACGCATACTTGGGTGAGTATTAACTAAGATGAATATTATACCAGGGAGAAATAAACGGTATCAACAATCTTATACATAATTTCTCCCATTAGCTTGTCAACAACCATCATTGGTAAGCGATGAGAGTAACTATGATGTTTAATAGGTAAAATCACACAAGTTGCATTATCTTTTGAACCGTAATTTTTACAGGAATGGGTGGTTGCACTATTTTGTTTAGGAATTACAAAGACCCTAACAGAAAAATTTCAATCAGAACAGGTTTTTATCAAACATTTTCCGTTTTTTAGTGGGGATAGTAATATAAGTTACAATAACTTTAGAGCCGTATTTTTTACAGGAATGGGAGATCTACCAATTTGTTCAGAATTTAAAGGGCTACAACTTACTAATTTTTTATCAAAATCGTTCGGGCCATTTTTTAGAAAATTTTGATTTTTCCGTTATTTCATGTATTTAATTACCGGTAAATCCCCATTAAAAATCAAAATTTAAAAAATGCAAATCTTCTGGAGATAGGTACCATGTATAAGTACATACTGGTACCAAATTTCATAAAAATCGGACTACAGGTGTGGTCTGTAGCTCTGTACACATCCACACATACAGACCAACGATCTAAAGAACACATTGAGAGTTGTCTACTTGTCTATAACGTTGATACAGACAGACAGACACACACAACGGACAGACATCACTTCGAAAACCACTTTAAGAGTTCAGGGGTATATCAAAAACAGATATATCCACTCAAAACTCAAAATAGAAAATTTTGACGAAAACAATACTCCATGTACAGGGAGAGAAAGTAAAGAGAGTGTAGAATTGAGTGAGCAGTTGGCCTGTGCATTGTTTGACTATGATCAGCTCTTTCATTAGCCAGGATCATGAATTGAAAACACACCAAGGGGAGCTGTTTCCAGTTTCACACCTTCAGAAAGCTACTGACTTCTCAGGATCGAACTAGCAACCCTCTGATTGTTGAGACTATCCTGCACGTCAAACCATCATTTGACTCGGCACAAATAATAGTTTTGCCCAAACTAGCTTTTTAGTAAGTTTACGACTGGTCATAATATTAAACATTTTAACTCAGTTTAATCATTGACAAATATAATAAATATTTGTCTATGGTTTAATCCAATTGTAATAGTATTTGAATGCACCAAATTACCACTTTTTACAGCTGCTTATAAAGGGAGACGAATTGATGATAGTAAAATGTATTCTCCACAACGTACAAAGAAAATCGGACAGCGTCTCTATCATATACATAATTTGTCGTTGTCAGTAACTCTACTCCTACTACTTATATCTTCCACAAATGCCACATTATTTGTGCATACTATCTTCACTTTTTCAACCTCGTTGTGAGAGAGAAGTGTACGAAAATTATTTATCCAACTATTTCGTTATCGCGACTCTTGAAACATTTGAGATCATTCTTTCTACTTTTAGCTTTAGTTAGTTTATAATAATTCAAAACTGATAGACGTATATATTAATAGAATTGTATATATTATAGTGAATATGAATATGATATGATTATCAAACGTTGAAATTAGATTCGTCTAATCCTCCCAAACAGTTGTCAAAACAACCTTGGTAAGTTTGGATGAAATGTGTTTTAACCGTTATTGAGTTTATGTTTCAGAAAGTTTGCATTGAAGTGGATCCCATAGAGCTTCGATTCGCTCTGGGCTCCGCTCAATAAAATACTTACTGTTTAATTTAATTCATCCCCTTATGTACTAATATTAATACAATCACACAAAATAATCTTTATAAATAAGTTTAATTAAAAAGCCAATTGTTCATAAGAAATAGTTAAATACACGGTTTTCTATTTTTCTTCTTTTTATAATTTTTGTTTTGTTTTGGGGTTATTAAATTTTTCTGGGTTTTTTCGTTTTGTTCAATTTTAGTTTGTTTTTTTATTTATTTTTTTATTTATTTTTTTTTTGGGGGGGGGGTTTAAACTGGACGTGGTTTTCCATCTCTTTTGGTCTTATTCTACTTTCTGTTTCCTTTTCTTAGTTGTTATGACTTGTATTCTTCTTTCTTATATTAAATTCTCTTGGTGTTCTGACTTATTCTACTTTTTGCCTTTTCTAGTTGTTATGACTTTATTCATCATCCTTTCTCTTAGTGTTATGGCCTATTCTTCTTTTCCTGTTTCCCTTTTCTAGTTGTTGTTATTACTTTATTCATCATCCTTTCTCTTGTTGTTGTGGCATATTCTTCTTTTCCTTTTTCCAATTTCTAGGTGTTAATGACTTACTCTTTTCAATGTTTTTTTTCTCTAGATGATATTATTCTTATTTCTGTAGCCCTTCTCTGTTAAAGCAAAACTCTCCCTCCTCTACCATTTTCATTCCACCTTCTCAAATTGCAGTCTGAAAAAACAACAAAATTAACCAAATCTGCTCCTTCCTACTTATTTCACAGTAGGGTACTGTATTATTTTTGGTTTCATTACAATAATTTGTTAATATCGGAACTTTTTTACACTATGAGAGTCTTTTTATCTTCTCCCTCTTTAGATAGTATAAAAACATCCAACTATTGAGTTTGAGTTTTTGGTGGAAATATCCGTATAATTTTAATGTTTTGTCCACCGTACTATTTTATACATTTAAAACTAAGCCTACTCCAAAGTTTAATTTTTCCTAGGGACTTAATTTGTAAAATTCTTAATATTTTTCAAATACCATAGTATTAAACATGGAGTAACCTCTTATTCTATCAAAACTTCAAAACCATAAAACTGTAAATCTGCATATTATATTTCTCAAAAATACTTTGCAAACTATTGGCTGAACGCAACATATAAGTATTTGGGAGATAGATTGATTACTCACTGTATGTGCTTGTTGGTCAAATCAAATCCAGGAATTTCCAAATTCGAGTTTTTACTAAGTCAGGCGTTGTCAAATTGGAGTTTTTTTTCAAAGTCGGGCTTTCATTAATGTTTTTAATTTCAGGTTGTCCAAGGTTAAGGTCTAGTCCAGTTTGTCTATTCCAGGTAAGTCCAGCTTAGTCAAGTCTAAACACAGAATATAAATACATGTTAGTTAAAAGTATAGGCCTACATTTTGCGACATAATTTTTACTTAATGGAATTTTAAAAATATACTTAACAAAACAAGCAATATAATATCAATAAGATAACTTATTTATAAACAAATACCATTTTTTTTTCAAAATCTACTTAACCCATAAACAAGAAAACAACAACAATTAATTTACTGATTCTCCATAAGATAAACATGGAAATTTGAAATTTGTGATTATTGGAAATTTATTTGTAACCATTAGGTGTACAACAATGCTTTAACACGGTATATACAATTTAACATAACGTACTATTTGCTTGTTTTTTAGCTCTTCAAAATATAGGAAATAGTTGGGGAAGAAACTGTGAAATGTTATATTTAGCAGATAAAAAATGTGGGGATAACCCATTATTTTTACCTCATATAACCCCGTTACCATAGTCCAGATTGTCTTTCCGACTTCTGGGGAAGTCAAAACGAAAAAGAAAAGGTCTAGGTCTTGCAATAAGACCAGCGGTAAGCTTAAATAAGATATTTTTCAATTGTAAAAATTATAAAGAAAACTTAATTTCATGCACAAGATCCAGTTTATGAACATCGATAAAACACAATAGTGTCATCAATCAAACATTTACACAATTTAAATACCGTAAATGAAATGTTAATGTTATCATCTATGGCTGCCAGAGCAAAAATGTTATTGATAATATCCTTCATGTAAGGAAGCTGAAAGAACAAGAAGTTTTTTTTAGTAATTTTGATTAAATTAATATACTACTCACTCAGAAAGTTTGCCTCTAGGTAACTGCCAGGTTATGTACAACTGCTTCCAGGTTTGCTGCAACAATATAAATGTATAAATTAATTAGTGTGTAATGTAAATAAGAGTTAAAAGATTCCGTTGAAGTTCTTTACCACAAATAAGTTTGGAACCTCATTTCCCCACTTCTGTGTCACTGACCGATTAATAGTTAAACACTTTCCAGTAGTTTTATTTTTCACGTTTAATAAGAACCGCCTCAAATTCAAAAAAGCTTTTATAAAAAAACTTTTACTATTCACCATCATAAAAAAAAGTGTAGATAAAATTTGGTAAAATAGCAAAAAATATATTTGATAGGTAATTAAAAATCTCTTTCAATAGTCACAAGCTTCTCATACATCTTTTTTCTGTAGTACAGTAAGTTAGTATGCCTAATAAAAATAAAATCATTGTCAAACATAGGCCTAGTTAAAATAAACTAAATCCTACCTTCATTCAAAAAAGGATTTCAATTTGAGACGGTGGACAGTTTTCCTCTCCTACGCATATTATCTTGGTTTTACCTGACACAGCAAACTGTCACTAACTCAACAGCCCTTGTAATGTGTAGGACTATTTAGTTTATGTGGATATTTTTAGTTTAGATAATGATCCCATTCTAAATTGGGTAATCAATTTGTGTTTTAAGAACAGCCTAAACAAACATATCATCCTAGTTGTTAAAACTTACTAGGCCTAGTCTAAGTAAAAGTAGCACAAACTCACCTCTTGCTTTTCACACTACTTCAAATCTCACTTCCTTCATACATTCTTCCTTCACTTAAATCCTCCATACATTCTTCCTTCACTTAAATCCCTCATACATTTTCCTTCACTCAAATCCTTCACATTCTTCCTTCACTTAACTCCTTCATACATTCTCCTTCACTTAAATCTTAAATCCTTCATGCATTCTTCCTTCACTTAACTTTTTCATACTTTGTTCCTTCACTTAAATTTGTTAAATTCTTGAGTAGGTAAAATGCCCTATGCTCTATGCCCTTCTTTTGTATTGTTTCATACATTTCCATACACGTTTCATTCATTAAAAAAAAACCCTGGTCCAGTTAATTAGGCCTATATGGTTTTTTCTTACAAAACTGTTGTTTATGTGTTCTACTAAAATTTGGTAGGATTCATATTTTAACTTAAATTTTTAATCTATTTGTGTGTGATGGTATAACAAACACTTGTTTGTTCTGTTTTTTGTTTGATGTAGGTAGTTCTGTTTCTGTTCTAGTCTTGGCTCAGAACCGTGGTTGATGTGGATGTTATTTGGTGTGGATGGTTTTCGTATAGTACGAATTTTACCCTCAAACGGGAGGTGCTGGGGATTTTTTTTATTTTTATTCTACCTGATCTTTTCTTTTTTTTTTGTTCATTTTCTTGACAGAACATTTTCATCACGGAATTGAAAAATTCTCCACAAATACACATTTTTAATGTTTAACGGCTTTAATCATTAACCAAAACTTTTCGTCTTTAACCAAAAGTCCAAATAATTAGTTCAATCAATTGGTTAATCAACAATCCGACGCGAACGGACCAAAGATGTAGTGTATTCCAACGATGTAAACTACTGAGTTGTAAATACTAACTGAGATGTTTATATCGTTGGTGTATTCTAAAGGCTTTTTAGCAATAATAAAAGTGGACTGTATATAGGGTTATTAATTTAATTTTGCAAAACAATAGAAAATGGATGGACTTTTGGTTTGGTTTAGAATTTAGTTAAGGTTACCACACATGAAGTTCTGGAAGGTCTAGAGGATGTAAGCCTAACAAGCAACTTATGTTTCTTCTGATGAACCAATCTTCAAAATAGCAGTTTTAGATTTTCACACACACAATTTGAGTTAAAAATAATGCGGTCAATTGATTATAGTTCCTCAAAGAAAGAGTTTTGAATGGAATAATGTAAGAGGAGAGAAAATGAAATAGCTAGACAAAAACGATATGAAGAAGGTAAAAGACATTGCACTTGGAACCAGAATGTTTACATTTTCAAATTTGTATCAATTGATTGTTGTGGCCATGTGGGGATTTTTTATGCTCTCTCTCTTTCACACATATGATCAGCTGGCCTTTTAAATACTGAACACCGTGTTTACATCCGGTTTCGAGCATTCAAAATGGTGCCGCCAATTAATTGAGACTGCCGCCGACTGTGAAGTGTGTGCTGTAATTAGATTTTAACTGCTAAAGGTGTGAAAGCCATTGAAATTCATCCAAAGATTAGTGAAGTGTATGGCGAGAACATTATGAGTGACGGAATGGTACACAAGTGGGTAAGGGCATTTAAGGATAGTCCCACTAACGTTCATGATGAGCAATGCACTGAGTACTGGTGACAGTATGACGTGCCACCCAGTGTGTTGCTCATCATGAATGTACTCCCACTATATGTTCCTTCTCTAACCTTGAATTTAATATGTTCCTGGGTTTCACCATTCTTTAAGTTTGTGTAAACACTTTTAAAGTGAGGTGTCACTTGAAGGTGGTTTAAATTTAACATTTTTGAGTTGCCCCCAAAATCCCCCTTTTTGGGGGACACTAGAAAATTTCTAAATCATAACATAAAACTTCCTGCTAAGATTGCATGACCACCAAAAGGATATCTTTGTATATTTACTTGGAAAAGTATTAGAGGGGTCTTGACTTTTTATTCACCCTGTATTCCTGTATATAAATAAATATATATATGAATTCGAACGGATGGTGTTATTCGCCTCTAGGGATCTCAATACGAAAAAAGTAAATCGGTTCCGGGTCCAGGTCTTACCATGAGTAATACAGTAATAGCTTATTCCCTATATGGGAAATTCGCTAAAAACTTTTCTTGGGTTAAAAATCTATTCAGTCTTTTACTGGTGAAAATATAGGTAAAATTGTACAAGACCATAAATTAAGCATGAGGAGCGAGGAATGCGTAAGTGGAATACAGTATGCTTAATCTAAGAAAAGACCCAACTCACTCTAAGAGGTGGATGGGTGTCATACAAGATATTACCAAAATGTTAATTCAGTTATTTCAGTATAACAAATAGCTTTATGCTCTTTTTCCTGGTAATGGGAGCCGCCTCCTCTACCTGTAGACTTACCAAATAGTAAGTTTTGTTTTTATTGGTAGTAATTGTTTATTTTGGTAAAGGTACTCCAAGAAATAGTTTCACAGTACAGAATATCATTGAAGCAGCATGCAAGGACGCAGAGATCTACAATAAAGGTGGAGTTGTGAGTTGATTTTATGCAACACATTTCAAATTAGATTTCAGCAAAGTTACAAAACTTTAATGTTAAATCAAACTTATCCCCTAAACTTTTAACGGCTCACTTTGGTCATGGTCGTTGAAAAAATCCGCATAAGATTTGATATCTTTCACTTTGTATGCCTTCAAAAATATTTACTTTCACACCAGGTTTACCATTTACCAATTTACCATTAACCAGGTTTGAAATGCTCTAATTATTTAATTTTTACAAGAACTATGGTCGTCATTAAAATCTTGATCCTAAACCAGGATTTTAGGTCAAACGAGGTACTAATTTAAGGCCACAAAATAATGTTTCTGAAAAATCAATGCTGTTTTAACCAACTCTGATTGGTTGAACTCGATTGCAAAATATCTAGCAAATAGAAGTTTAGCTATGCCCGATATCACTGTTGGATAGGATAACTAGAAAGTGTTCTTGTTCAAAACCATATTATATGAATGGTATTTATAAATCTGGCATTTATCAAATTCAGTGTGACATTTGTGAGATGAAGTATGTTGGACAAACAAAAAGAAATTTAAAAACTAACAAAAAAAAAACAAACAAAAAAAAACAAAAACATAAAAAAGTAACACCTGGTACTACTCTGGTTAACTAGATCGTATGTAAAATGTTATTACTGTAATCAGTTAATTAAAAATCGCTTACCATTCGTCACATAAGGCGCCGAATAAAACGTCATTCTCCATTTAACACGGATGACACGAACTGAAAAATACTGAATCACTTCATGTTCTTTGAAAACTGAAATATTTATTAAAATCCATTCAATTTATCAAATATCCCGTTCGACCACAACTTTGTAAAATATAAAATTAGTTTAGTTTGGTACAAACTCATTTATACAGTAACAATTAATTGTTTTTTTATAAGTCTTAAAATCGTAAGTTGTATATTGGAATGTCTAGTGATTTTTTTAAACTTCACAATATATGTTTACGTTTAGTGACGATTACTGGGGCGGAATCGAGGTCAACCCCACCCCACACCTGTGTGCAGAAGTTGAGTTCATTGTAAAACCGTATTAAACATTAACTAATGTTGTTGTTACATACAATAACTCAAAACCTATAAGGTGCCCAAAATAAATCTTATTCGAATAAGCTTTTATGGGGGGTAGGGGATAACCAAAACTAAAAATCCTAACCCCCAATTCTAACTTGAAGTCCTGCTTGGTATAGAAAATGTGAAATTTTCTTTCGTGTAACTTACTGCAGATTGATCACATAATGTATAATGCAAAAAAATCAATGAAATAAAACGTGTTTGTAAGTTTTGCTCTAGGAAAACTGCAGGTAAGGTACTAACTAATTATTTTAAGAGTGCACAACTTGTTTGCGCCCAACTTTTTAGTGGTCCCAGTCCACGCATGAACTAAAATAACAAATATGAAATTTGAGTTGAAAATAATGGGGAAAACACCTACTAAAGAGTTGTCTAGAAAACTACAGAATGCCAGGGTCAGATTTATGATAATTTATGGAAAGACATTTTTTCCTTTGAGGAGGTAATTTCAATTTTATCTTTAAGAAAAATAGAATATAAAATTAATAAGAGAGCCAAACGGTAATAACAATTAAAATTACCACCATAAAAATGGTATAATGATTACTTTTTATCAATAAGTTTATTGGTACCTTGAATTGTTTATCAAATTTCATGAACATTTCTTCAATAGTTTTAAATAACATATTTTAATGGCAAATAAAGTTACAATTTTATTGCTACCATAGTGTTTAACAAAATGTTTTATTTATTTTATTTTTCCGTTTCCGGACAAATAGAGAAGATTCTTTATTTAATTAGCTTTTCAGCAGTTTTAAGCTATTACGCAAGACGATAATATATTTTTTACACTTAGGCTACCGGTACTTAAAAAATACAAAATTCGTTAAAAAAATGCTTTTGGGCTAGTAATGAATAAGATATCCTTCAGTCATTGATCAAGAATACTGTCCTATAGAATGATGGAATGGTAGTTTTCTAGTTTTTGAGATTGACAGGTAGACGGGACAAGGGGCAGAATCCAGGGTAGAATCGCTGCAGAAGCGTGGAATCTCCATTCTGTTGGTTCTGTTTACTTCATTTGCGCGGGAAATTCAAATTCAAGTGAGGAGTCTGCGCAAAAGTGATCTACATTTCCCGCGCAACCTACTTATAAGAGGTTATGTTTTAACTATTTGGTCAAAAATGTTAGTAGACAAAATAATAAAAAATACTATTATAACAATTTATTGTTGGAAATTTAAAATATTCATTATATCTTTATTAGGGTACATTAGTTTTATCTACGAAGCACTTGTTAAAAAACAATTAAGTTATTATTGTTTATAAATAAAGAAACGTAATAACAATTTGCTATTTACAATACGACAGATGAACAAACACTACTACTTTTACATGATTGTGATGTGAATTGTTTTCATTCAAGTAATAAATTAATTAATTTTAATACCTAAATAGCGTTATCAGCACGCCGGTCAATGCAAACCGTTTGCACAGACGCGATTTTCTCTGTACACGCCATAGCTTGACGCATTGCAGGTGCGTATCAGCCAATAGGAGGCGAGCTTAGTTTGCTTGTTGGAACCGACAAGGAAGTCTTGTAAACAGGACCGCGCCCAGCACCTATAAAGCTCTTTGGTCAGCGCGTCGAAAACGTAATCCACATTCTGAGTTGGAATTAGAAGGTGCTGTCACTAGGGAAGTGTTTAAACCTAGAAGTGTGTTATAATTCGTGTTGTTTTGTGGTTTTAGTTTGTTTTGTGTAGTGAACTAGTTTTTCACGCCGCACCTCAACTGCGGATGAATACACAACACTGACGTCATCACCAGCTTCTACTATTCAAAGTATTTCGAGTAGCCGGTGCAGTGTGGCGTTTGTAGTTTTACCGGCCGTGTTTATTAGTCTGTAGTACATCTCTTTCCGAAATGGTGAGTAAATTTACCATAAAACAATTCTTAAATTATTGTTGGTTAAGATTTTGCAAAGTATTACCATGAAACTATACGGATTATCAGGATATTTTCGGATAAAATAAGGCTGAGAGCTAGGGATCGTCCCGTCCATTGTTGCTATCGTAACACTTCTTGTTTTGCTATTTAGGCTAATTTAATTCCTGAATTTGATTTTCCATTTCACATCCTTATTTATATTTTAAACATAAGTTCATATTTAGCAGGTAAACTAATAAACAAAACGTTTTCTTATATTCTAATGTCAAGGCCTTGAAGTTGAAGGCTGTTGAAAATCCCCCAGGCTAGACCTAGCCTTGCCTAGGTAACAATCCAACGTCGATATGTGGCTAATTTCTACTTGTGTGTGCAATCTTGATAGATATTTTAAGGACAAATTTAAGTAGCCTAATCTGTCAACCACCACTAAACTTAATATGACAACTAACTTATAACTTAGGCCCTAGGCCTAACTTAACTTATAAATACAGGTAAATAAATTGTGTTTAAATAAAAAAATAAAATAAAAATAAGTTAGGTAGGCCTAACTTAAATTTATTAACTTGAGCTTAACCCTCCGAGTGTTATGTGTTGTAAAAGCGACTCATAAGTTAACACATATTCTGCTGTAGTGTTATGTGTCGCTTTTGCGTCTCACAAACACTGTTTACGGCGACAGCTCTGGGACTGACTGAATCGGATTGAACTGCATCGAGTTAGGTATCGTTTTTTTTTCAGCAGATTCAGAGCTTTCTCCTGATGTCTGTTTCTATACGCTTTTCATTTTAGTTCCGAAAATATTGTAGCAGACAGCTGACGTGTGTATTTGTAAACAGCTTGGTTAACCTCGCACCGATGACTGATGTGTTTTATAACGTTTATCATTGTTTTAGTGTTAAAAATCAAAAGTAAACTTAAGGTAGTGATATACGTGGTGCTTTATAAGAAGATTTAAGTGATTTTGAAGGGCTGGTTGATGATCCTGAAGAAGTAAGTTATAACTTAGGTAGCCTAACTTAGTGATATTGATGTAAATTATCAGCCAGATATCTAGCTATGGTTAGGCTATGCATTCTTAGCTACGCTATGTACCGAAATCTGTTTTTTGCCCATAAGTTTAACTTATTTATTTGCAAACCTACTTCCTTATATTAATTATATTTTTGGAATCCTCATAAAATTCTGAACAAAGTGGCTATTTTAAAATATTTGTAAGTTAAGACCTATAAATTATAACAATTTATATTGAGCGCAAACATACATTTTTTTCATTTATTTTATAATTTTTGAGAAATGGTTAAACCCACAAAAATTGTTGAACTTTTTTTTTTGTAATGTTTTATATGTTACATTGAGCCCATAATTTTCCAAACAAAATCATATAACTTATAAAACAGTAGCCTATACTTTACATTGTTTTTAAGTTTCTAAGATACATTTTAATAAAACCCTGCGACTGTGCAATAAATGGGCGAACATTAAGACCAAAACTAGAGACACTTGGAGGGTTAACTTAGGTAGAGTAGGTTGGCTAGACCATAATAGGTCAAGACTAAAAGGTAGGATGGGCCTAATTACGTTAGGGCCTATCCTAATTAACTTATTACCATTTCTGTTAAAAGACCAAGCTCAGTCAAGCATACAATTCATAAACTAATTAAGTTTAAGTTACTTAAATAAACTAAGCTACTTAAGGGTAACTTACAGTTTCTTAGCTGGGCTATGCTAAGTTAATATTTATTGAAACTAACTATGGATTGAAAAATGACTAAGCAAATAAGTTAATAACCAATATTTTTAACTACCTATATAAATTTTAAAATGACATTGTTGAACCTTACCTGGGTAGACTTCCGTTTGTAACTTATCTGTTGGCACAAACAACCGAATGAAAATAACGATTATTCAATCGTTTCATTCGATATGTTGATCGATATTTTCTTTTGGTTGTTAGTTCCAACAGATACGGAAGTTTAAGTACCAGCACCTGCTGACCTATTGAGATCATACCCTTCACAACCATGATTTTACTCAACACTTGTTATTTTTAATGTGCTAACTTAAATCTTGTATGAGATAACTTAATTTAAGAATTAATTTAAATGAAAACAAGTTTACCGTATACAAATTTCTTCAATAAGTTACGTTTTTGGGCTTCCTGAGCGCCGGCGGGATTGCCGTCCGGTATTAGGCGGCACAAATCCGGTAACTTAGGGCCTATTAGGAATTTTGAATCCTGTATTACTAAGTTACTTAACTTAGGCAGTTTCAAAATATTTGGTACCGTAACTTATTGGTTAAATAAAACAATTTCTGGTAACTTAACTTAAGTTAATAAGTTATACTTATGTTATTATTATTGACTTCAAACGTTGAAAATTAAATCAGGAAGTATTGGTAATAATTTTAATAACAACAAATAAGGTTTAACTTACATTACCGTACCTATAAATAGCCTATAGCCTATACAGATTAATTCATAACCTAACCTTAACCTTCCGGTATTTGGTATGTTTACCTCACCCCCTAAACTAAGTTACATAAGTTAACCAAACTTTGCTAAAAAAGAAAAATTTGAATGAAGGTTTACTAGCCGACTTAATCGATATTATAGCGTAGCCTAAGTTTGTTAAGACACTGCACTCCTAATAAGGCCTAGGCCTTTAAGTAAGTTAACTTAAGTAACTTCTAGGCTTAACTTAAGTTAAGTAGGTACCGTACTCATATCTTGGTAAGATAATTTAATAATTGGAACTTGTTTATAAGCCTATTAAGTTGGATTTGTTTAACCCTAACTTATTCCTAAACTTAAGTTAGCCCTAACTTAGTAAGTTAGGCATGGCTTATCTTAACTTATGTTAGTCTAGGTAAGTTAATTCATATAGGTATTCATGATTTGGCAGGTCTAACTTAATTTATGCTAAGTTTTTTTATTTAATTAAGTTAGGGTAGGCCTGATTATTTATTTATTTACCGTATAAGTTAACCATTTTAGTTCATACATAAATATTCGTTAAAACTTATTATTATCTTTTGTTAAAACTCTTGGCGTTTATAATTTTATATAATGAACAGAATTTTACCTTCATTCGATTTTCACTATCGGCAAGTTTGGTAGGTTGGGTTAGGTTCTGACAGTAGGCCTAACTGCCGGACGCCTAATCCACGTCCGGTTACCAGACGCATATCCTCTGCGTTCTTAATAACTTAAGTTGGCCTGGGTTTGAATCTTATCAATCACTAATGTAAGTTAGCCAGGGGTATGGAGTCAAGCTAGGCAGTAAACTTACTTCAAGCTGTGGAGGTTGATAAAATTATCTTAACTAAACTTAAGCTAAATTAGCTAAAATATTTAACATAGCCTAACCAGGACAAAGATTTGTAGCCTAAGTTAATAGCTTTATGGATAAACTGAAATTAAGCTAGGTCCACCAGAGGTTAGCTGCTGTTTTTATAAGGGCCGGTCATAACTACACCTGGTCATATAATTCCCCAACTGACCGTGCATTACTTACTTAGACTAAAGAACATATTAAATGTAAATTAACTTAACTTAGGTTAAGTTAGGCGTTAACTTACCGGTATTTAGGTTAGGCACATCAACTGGCCCAAACCAATGTTTTAATTAGCTTAACCCTCTAGGAGTCAATCGAAGTAAATAATGCGACTTTTTTTTGCCGCAAGTGTCAATTGCCACGGTGACTTGGTAGGCCTTTAGTTTCCGCTGATATAACTTACTTAAGTTAATCCCACAAAATCGAACGAACTCGGTCATTGATCTTACTAATAAGATATGATCAGGAGATTCTGGGCTTCATGATGAGTATAAAAGACGGACGTTTTCCGAACTTTTTTCTAATTTTGTGATAGTTTTTCCACATGTTATTGTTTGTTTTGGTTAACTTTTACTAAGCTAAAACTTAGTGAACGAATGTTTATCTTGTAACTTATGCAACCTATTGTTGTGTCGTGAGTTGTTTTTAACTTAGTAACTTTTTAACTTTAAAATGGGCGATGGTCTGTGATCCAGTGATACAAAAACTATTAACGCACCAGCACCAGTAAGTTAGTTGACACTTTAAGGATGGAAACGCAATCAAAATTCATGTTTTTGGCCCCTGGACTATATTGTTAAGACAATAATAGGAAATGCAATCATAAAAATCTCAAATAAAAATTATCAATTTATAAAACATTTTTAAGTTAGCATATGTTAGTGATAAGTTTAACTTAAACATTAAACTTTGTAGGCCTACATTACATTTTAATGTAAAAATTTGTATTGAATTAATTAAGTAAATTAACAAAATAATAGTTTGCTAATGTAGGCCTAAGTTGGCCTGAGTTAAGCTTACTAGTAGGTACCTAAGCTATTTGAGACAAATCTTTTGATGTTAAGTTATCTACTTATCGGCCTAAGTTAAGTAGTTGACAATTTGATTCTTTTTTAACCGTTTTTATGCAGGCTTCAATATATTTTCGTATAACTTATTTATGTTAGTTAAGTTAAATAGAGAAACCAATCCTCCCTCACAGTTCTTAGTGTTTATACTTTTAAGTGGTTCAAACTAACTGAAAGTAACTTAGGCTATAGAAAATTGGCAGTAAATTTGTTATTTTAATTACAATAAACTTGGCAGAGGCAGGATACATGATTCAGCAACAATGGTCCGTTGCACCATTCCCAAAACCACGTGTGCTGTACCGGAGCAGCCCTTAGCATTGAAGTAGCACTGTACGTACGCTGACATATCACACTTTTTAACACCCGCTTTGTTCGCAGCATTTTAAAAAAAATTTTCTTCTTCAGGTTTGATATCGTATAAATTGTTCTCTGTGCATTTGCTAAACCATTGTTTAACTTAGGCCAGGCGCACACAGGCGATTTTGAGTCTAGCAACCCACTCGGAGACTCTGAAGTCTAGCGACAGTTGAGCTGGAGTGCGCACACAGGCAACTTTTTAGTCGTGAATCTAGTCTTGAGACGTGTTGGACATACATTCGTTACAGCGTTCCAAATGGATTTCAATGATACAGCCGTAGTAAGTTATGTGCTTTGTTGCTGAAGTTTCGCGCGCGAAAGAAAAAGAGAAGATACTCGGTTCATCCCATATATAGTGAGCGACTTGTGAAAGGACAGTTCCATGTTTTGTACAATGACTTTTTCTTTAAATTAATATCCGAATAGGCCTAGTCTTTCAATGACTTTAAATATAAAGGCGGCCTCTTCTCAACTTCATCAATTAATTTTTGACACCCTCATCCCGCACACTCATACTTGTAATTAAAATTCACACAACAAGAGAGCAAACACTAGAGAAGTGACAGTTCTGGCCACGAGTAGTTAAACTCCTGGGGTGAGACTGCGCGACGCAGAGACAATTTAGTTGCATGTGTGCGCATCTACACTTGTTTCAATGGATACCAAACCTGGAGCGACAGTCCCGCAACAATTGAGTCGACTGTCCCTGGACTGTTTCCTTGGTGCCCCGTGCGCACTCCAATTTAAAACAATGTTGAACATTTTAGTCGGGCAACTGTAGCTCGACTCAAAATCGCCTTTGTGCGCCTGGCCTTAAATACCCAGAACACTTCTTTAAAATTAGATTTAAGCGCGTTATCCTGGATATCAAAGTTTTGATAGTAAGTTGCATATGCATTGCAATGGTCCATTGTATTCTGTAATTTTGGTTGAACAGTCCATCTGTTGACTTTTAATTGGATTAAATAACATAAATTGTTCGCTTTTACAATAATTTTGAGAAAACTTTGGCCAGTTCTGTGCAGTACATTCCTACTCTTTTGCATTTCTTGTATAAGTTAGCTACGTACAATGTAATGTAGAATACTGGTAACGGAAATAAAATGAAACAACCTTTATAGAGTTGTGATTAATCTTCCATTAATCTAATTCAGTAGAACCCCGGTTAACCGAAACCCAGGTTAACCAAAAAGGTTCTATAAAATAATACAGGGCTAAAGTGTAAGTAATACGTAATGTAAAATGCTTTAGTTACTTCAGTTTTATAGTTAAAAGTATTTTCTATCCTATTGTAACATTTCTGTAGCTAAAATAAAATACTGTTCCTATTAAAATATAGAAATTGTTTAAAATTCATTTTTCCAACTCACCGAGGTAGGCCTAATACATAGGCTATTATTAGCATATGACGGGTTAACCTAAAAAAATGGCTCTGCCCCCTTTATTTCAGTTAGGCCTAACTGGAATTCTACTGTAAGCAATAAATTTTACATCCAACAATTATTAGTCATTTGCTAAACTAAACGCGTAGGTTTTAAACGTAATTTTTACCAATTTTTCTCATAATAGCTAAACTTTTAAAACAACATTCAGATAATTTTAACTAGGCTTAGTAGAATACATTTTCCACACTGTTATTTATTGGGAATTTGCACAAGTGGTGTGGGGAACAGTGCGGCGGGGTGCCTTATTCTCGTACCAGGGCGCGATCCAGTTAGATTATAGGCCTACATTGATGGTTCAATCAAATGAGGAATCTTTTGGTATTTTTAAAGACAAATGCTCCAACCTAACTAACGCAAAACTTGCATAAAAACAGATTTCAGATTTTACAGTGGGACGAGTTGTCTTAAGTTACTTACTAGTTATCTAAGCTATCTAAAGTCAATGCCATAACCAAATATAAGTTAGTGACATTGGTTTGAACAAAGCTTAGAATTTCAGTTTCCGTTAACAACAAATTCAATCCAGCACAGTACCGAACAAAGCGACTGGATTGAAACCAGTGTAACACAATCATAATTACTGAATTTTGATCTGAAGTAAATTAAAAAAAAAACCATTTAAATTCTGTTTATAACTCTGCTGCTTACTGAAACTGAAAACCCCTGAGAATTCGTCGTTTAGGATTGTGACAATTGTTTTCAGTTCAGTAATGATCTGGTAAAAGAGTCTAGGCTAGGTCCAACCATATTACCCAAGGGTTTTTTGTCCAAGGGAAGGCGTGAGCTTGCTGGATCATTACGCAACTGCCCGGGCTGTTAAGTTAAGTTGAAAATGAATAGAAGTGGAGTTCCATGACAGCTAAGTTACCTATGCCACTCACTACAAACAAAAAGTTTCTGCTTATTTGAGCATTAGTTTAATGTTGTGAAGTTTAAAAAGACGTTTTGTTTAGTAAATTTTGTGTTGGATTAGAAAAGAAGGCTCTACTAACATGTTGTACAGAGTAGACATATTTAATAGGTCTCATGTTTTATGGGCAATTATTAGCGTAGACTCGCTAATTAGACACCAGTGTTCATAGTTTGTACAGTACGGTATAAAAACTTGTGCTACAAATTGGATGATAAGGTCCTACCTATTATAGTAATAATAATAATAATTATAATAGGTTCTACCTATTATAGAAAACTATAATTTGGACCAAGAATTTAGCCATTGGCTGTATTTGTCTTCTTTAATTATTCTATCCTCCAAATAATTACTTGATCAGTCAATCGACAAGCGAGTAAACCGGCAATTATATCATTATGATATAATTGCCGGTTTACTCGCTTGTCGATTGGCTCAGAACTCATCCAGTCGCTGAATATTGTGTATATATTTGTACTTATCATATCAAACTGTAATTTAATAACCTTGAGGTTCTTTTCATTGATAAGAAACTAAACAGAATATAAAACTTACTGCATAGAAAATGTACGTAATCGTTAGTTAATTTACACTTATTAAGTAAGATAAGTAGTGCAAGTAACTTGTCAAATGTATTCTATACTAAAAGTTAATTTTTTATTTTTTATTAGTGTACTTAAAATATAAAAATATACTTGATTTAGCCTATAAAATCCAAAATCACAAGCATGTTTTAATGTTTCATCCTATTTAAATTTTTCCACCTCTATTTTAACGTTGCTAACAAATGAATAAATATGGTGGGTCCAAAAGTTAAAATTTTAAACCTTAAGTACAAAATTGTAGCTTTTGTAATATGGTCTTATTTTGAAAAATCAAGTTGCATAGCAATTTCAGTTTATGTACTATGATAAAATTCAATGTGTGTGTAGCTTTTAAAAAATAAGTATATATTATATTTTTGGGCTAGATAATAAAATGCCTTTCCTAACAAAAATTTGCTGTTGGAAAAAATGGTCAAACTTGTTTTTTAAGGCAAGATTTTGATTTAAATGTAGTCTTTGACTTATTCTTTTAAACCTCAACCAAGGATAAGTATTTTGTTAAGTTACTGTACGATATTGTGTATGGATATTCTCACTTGTTATGTAACGGTCACAGATTTTCTATAATTTTCCATGTATTTTTTCACTTTTGGTTCTGAGTAAAAAAAAAAAACATAACCACTTTTTTTTTTAAAGCAAAACCCACCATGTAAATGCAATAGAAACTGAACGCTTATTGTTTTTTCGTAATTATTTATGTTTCATAATTTAATGGCTATAAAATTAGACCTACTTAACTAGCATCTGAAGCTCTTTGGAAACTAACTTAAAGCCTTTACTTTGTCAGTAGGCCTAACTTATTTCACATTTCTTTAAATGGCCGAGGTTTACGGCAATAAAACGAGTATATATCCCACATAAAACTTAGTTATACATAGGCCTATGACCTAGGCCTACTACTTAAAAAAGTTTATACTGGAACTAAATTGTAATGATAAATTTCAATTCCAATTGGTCAGGTTCGGATAAAGCAAAGATATAGTGTGACACCACCAAAGGAATGGCAGTACTATAAATAAACCAAAAGCAGCTGTTTCTATAAATAAAATATATTATTGGCCACAGGTAGGCTAATAATGAATTGTGTTGAAATCTCTTTCTTGACTTAATGTGAATTTAAGTTGTTGTTTCACTTTCTAAATCAATCCTTTTGCTTACAAGTAGTAGGTAAGTTTTCTTTCATGACATTGTCCCTGACAAATGTAGTAGGCTATTAATTATTTGTTTCTTGTAGGTACTGTTTGTTTATATATTTTATCTTAACAAACTTTCTTTTTTTGGTTAAGTTACCAGTTAAGTATTTTTTTAAGGGGTTTGTAAAACAAATAGGCCTAATATAGTTTTTAAAGGAGAAAAATGCTTCTACTTATTATCATTTGACTAAAGATATTTTTATGGGATAGGGTACATACTACATTAATGAGGGTTAGGCCCATGCATTCTTCAGACTTGTTTACATGGATGAGAACAAAACCATTGTTAAGTCATTCGCCTATTGGGTCTGATGATGATTGGGGTGTCCAATCGAATTTGATCACCTCTTACCATCAAATCAAATCAAGTCAATCTTTTATGTATATTTATTGTCTTGTGAGTTAACAGTATAACCTAAGCGTAAATATAAGTTTTAAAGTGTTATTAGACGTATCTTTTATTTACTTTCGGTAATGGTTTTGTACGTGATAGCCTTCAATTAACATTTGCTGGTACGGTAGTTTTTCTAAACTGTTATTTAAAGTAAGCCTATTCCCGGGTGAGTTAAGAATTGAACTAAAGTGGCTTTTCAGTTTTTAAATAAATAAGTAGCCTATTGGGTTTGTATGATGAACAAAGGAGGGAGTCTTTTTACATCTGTACCCTCGGCGTTTATTTGGGCACAGTTGTATAACCTATTATTAAACATGTCCAGGACCAATTGAGTCTAGGAGTCCGTTAGCAAACTAATCATTGTTTAGACCTAAAATTTAGGAAATATGTTACTGAACAATTGGTGTGGTAGGCGTGAAATGACTTCTATAAAATTTACGCCTGGCGTGAATGTTATGGTAGCCAACAGGATCTTTTGATAGAGACTTTTTTGTTTTAAGTTAAAAATCGAATGCTGACTTTCTTGCAAGACTGGTAAGACGGATTTGTTATTTTTTAAACAACTCAGTATGATAAACATGTTATTATAGGCCTAATATTTTCCTTCTATTTTTCCAGGCTGACCAACTGACTGAGGAACAGATCGCTGAGTTCAAGGAGGCGTTTTCCTTGTTCGACAAGGATGGTGATGGCACAATCACAACCAAGGAGCTGGGAACCGTCATGAGGTCACTAGGCCAGAACCCCACAGAAGCCGAGCTTCAAGACATGATCAACGAAGTTGATGCTGATGGTCAGTAATAGACATACACTAATCTGTTGTATCAGAAACGACTAGGCCTGTAACTGCTACAAGTAAGGTTACATAGCAAAATGTCCTGAAAACTGTAGGAAATATTTTTTTAAATTTTAAATTGCTTTTTGTTTTCAATATCACTGCAGTAAAGTGGTCGTTTTAGCTTATTTTTAATTTCAATTTCAAAGTAGAAGCATTTAATACTCAGTAAGGTTCAGTTAGCAGCAGTACCTAATAATCTTTGTTGACTCCTTGATCCTGTTTATTTTGCATTCTAATAAATTTATTTCCTAAATGGTGCTCAATTAACTGTTACCAGACTAATTTATAACATATAATTTTATAATACCCCCGCCGCAGCAAACCTGCATACTAAGTGAATTTACATTTGCCTGATTGGATTTACACTAAAATGTTTCCTTAAAAATGTCAAATTTATTCCCTATTTATAAGCATTAGTTAAACGAGTAGGCTACTTAGGTTTGCTACAAACGGGTAGGGTAAAAAGTGGGTTTTTTTTTTAAATATTAATAGTTTGGTCAGAAATATCTATTTTCCAAATTAGATTAAAATTATGTTCATCTACAAGCTAACTACAAAAATTTACTTATTCTCCATAAGAATAACATGGGAATTTTAATTTTTTGAATTTTCTCTGTTACCAGTAGGCGCATAGTAACGCTTCAATATACTAAATTATTTGTTTTTTAAGCTCTACAAAATGATTTGGAAATAGATTTCAAAATTGTATGTTTCAGGGTCAAAAATGGGAAAACCCTATTTTCACCCCATCAATCCCCCCCCCTTACACCCCTGGTCCCCCTGTTCCCAATTGTCCAATTACGCTGGTTCGCGAACTTGTTCGAATAAATGTAGGGTTACACGTATGCACCAAATTTCACTGAAAATGGATCATTTTTGCTTGAGTTATAGTGCTAACGGACATATATACAGTATATATGTGAATTTGAACAGATATTGTTTTTAACCTCTAGGGACCTCAAAACAAAAAAGTAAATCATTCCCTATGTGGGAATAAGTAATCTTTTGCTTTCCTTTTATGGGAATAAAAAGATTATCTTTGCTAATAATCTTCTTTAAAAAGAAAAAAGTTATTAGCAAAGTTCCCATAACAACCAAACTACTAAACACGGATAAACTATTACCGTAGTACTCATGGCAAGACCTGGACCTGGGACCGATTTACTTTTTCGTTTTTAGGTCCCCAGAGGTCAATAACAACATCCGTTCAGATTCATATAGGCCTATACTACAATTTAATTTTGAAATTCTTGCAATGCTTAGGATCTTAGGTGCTGCTGAGCTAAAGGTGCAAAAATGTAGTTGAATGCAGCACTAACTTATAACACTTTGTGTTTGGGGTACCAAAAATTTGTTTAATAAAAGGCCTGTAGATATTTTGTAGGTGTAATATGCTTGTAAATCAGGATATGAGTGGGCTTTTGGTATTCACTATTTCCCCTTCCACTAACTATTTGTGTTTGGAGTACCTAAAATATGTTAAGAGTCCTGTAATTATATCTTGTTGGTTATATGCTTTGTAAAGCAGGAAACAAATGGTCTTTTGGTAGAGGTCGTGCGGAACGAGGTGAAGCCTGAGATTTTCGGCGGGAACGGTCTAAAGCGGGGAAATCCATGGTGGGGGTAGGAGACGAGCCGATCGTCGCCTCGCATAGCGACACTTCCCCCACCACACCACTATTCCCCTCCAAGCTTCACCTCGTTCCGTACGACCTCTATACTCTATTTGCCTTCCACCCTCAAATAAATCTTACAAACACCAGTTTTACCTAATTTTAACTTGCCCTCCATTTGGACAGAAAATCATAACAACTTTGAAAAGGATTTATACAAAATAATTAGGTACACTTAATTTCAAAGACTAATTGTTTTAGAATTCATCTAATACAAGATACATTCGGTACGTATTAACCACAATCGTTTTTGCCTTTTCTTTTAAGGTATTTGTCCAATTTTATTGAAATGTTTGTGCACGTACAGGTAACGGCACGATCGACTTTCCCGAGTTTCTCACAATGATGGCCCGAAAAATGAAAGACACAGACAGTGAAGAGGAGATCCGAGAAGCGTTCCGAGTGTTTGACAAGGACGGTAATGGTTTTATCAGTGCGGCGGAGTTAAGGCACGTGATGACCAACCTGGGTGAGAAGCTGACAGACGAAGAGGTCGATGAGATGATCAGAGAAGCTGATATCGACGGAGACGGACAAGTAAATTACGAAGGTAAACATCCAATGTAGCATTTAATACTGTGCAATCATTCGCATTTATGATTTTTTAGTAGAGTTGCTTTTGTTGTTTTGAAGGATTCCTCTTTGAATATATCACCTTTTTATAGGGTGTAAGTAAATGAGTGTGTGGGTTATTCATGACTCTATTATACATGTTAAAATTAACACAGGAATTGTAGTTTTCTAAGTATGTTTACAAACATAAACTTTCCCAAAATGTTTTTCGGCTGCATGCTAAAATTTACATTAGGACCTATTCACTTTAAAAAATAAAAAACCCTAAAACGTTTAATATACTGATTAATTATTTATACACTGTGATTAAATATTTATTTAACAGTTTGGCAAACAACCATGAAAATTTGTTTAAAAGAACTTCGCTGGTATATAAAATAGTGTTTCTTATAACATAACATAGGTAAACAAAACATTTTAAAATGCTAGCCTATTGCTAAATAGAAATATGGCCCCTTTTTCAAGGCTTGTCTCTCAAGTATAAAGCATAAATTATTAGACTCGTCAAATTGCACTACACTATGTCCTCTGTGTTGATAAGCTGCAATGCCCCCCCCCCCCCCACAATTATTCCCAATAAATTTGACAATGGGAATCACAGTGATCCCAGGTAATAAAACAGTACTTTCTGCAACTCAGAAATTTGCACTAACAGAGAGTTAAGATTGAAGTATGATTGATCATTTGCACATAAATAGCTATTTCATATGTTCAATGAGAAGTAAGATATACAGAGGAAACATGCTTACGGAACAACCGTGCGTTTTTAGCTCGGGAATGGTGGGACGGAAATATACTAGTACTGAGCCAGGAAGAGCCCGAACAGCTATTGTTTACAACAGCAGTTACACTGCACAGGCTCTTCCACCAGCGTGATCATTATAGTACCTGATGGTGAGGGTGAGCGAAAGGGGACGACCAATAGAATTTGAACTAGACTCAAGCGACTGGTGCTAGACTCAACTTAAGTGTACCATTGAATGTTTCCGCTGTATCTTACTTCTCTGTGATATGTTTGAATTCACAATAATTGCATGGGTTTTATTGTTGATATTTTATAATTTACAATTTTGGGTTTTATTAAAATATTTGCAATAGGTAATTCTAACTCAAGCCTATCAAAATGATTTGATAATCTTGATCAGGTAACTCCAAATTATTCAACTATAGCTCTTTAGACTACCAGGCAACAGACTACCTGTTGTATCTTTTTACACTCAACTGCCTTCTACCTACAAAAGTCTTTGTAGATAAAGTCACTGTATATCAATCCAGCTGTAGAATTTTTATTTCTAATGTAAATTGTACACTCTTGCTTAAGATAACTCGCAGTTTATTACTTAATGTGTTCATTTAATTTTTTTGTTAGATTTAGTAAATGATACAACAAATAGCTGAACTTTCAGAACTGACTCTACTGATTTTCTTGTGTATTCTATCCTATTCATTTGACAAATCACAATCTAATGTCCGGTAAAATAAAAATATCCTAAAAAGTGACAATAATACCTTTTCATTTAAGCCACAGGATTAAACTTCTCCAAGACTTTGTTAACAATGTAGGGGTCTATTCCTAATATTTGAAAAATACTTTCTCTTAGTAGGGAACAATACAGAAAATCTCGGATATGATTTAGCTTGGGATTAAAAGTTTATATATTTGCATTCAAGAAATCTTTTAAATAGTTTTATTTATCATGTCCTGTTGAATAACGATCTTGTGAAGAGTTTTTGTTTTATGGTTTCTTTGGAGTGAAGCGACTATCCTCTTGCGAGGTTGTTGTTCAAAAGTTGGTTTTGTTATTCTTTTGTGTCTGCATTTTAATAGGCCTAATAATTTTTATTGTTAGATTTTTATTTTATTTTGGTTGTAAATTGTACATAGATGTTAATTTTGTATAGACATGCAACTTAATTTTGATCTATACTTAATATGACTCAAAACTATTTTTTTTAACTTTCCAGTGTATTTTTTATGTGTTCCTAAAAAACCAATTGTATGGACTATTTTTTTTTTTTAACTTTCCAGTGTATTTTTTTATGTGTTCCTTAAAATACCAGTTGTACCTATGGTATCTTTATTTTTCTTCATCTTGTTAACTTGTCTGAAAATTACTACTTACTGGGAGGTTGGTTTTGACGAGTGGATTTCATTTTACAACGTGTCTTTATTTTGTTTGAGTAGTAAAGCATAAATGGTTTGCTTTACCTTGTAGAAGGCTTGTCAGAATAGTTTTTTTTTGCAATAGTGTATTTTCAATGTAATGTTTTGGTGGGTACTGAGTAGAGTTTTCCTCTTGCAGATTTCCATACTCTTGCTCAAATAATTTTCTCAAGGTGTTGAGTGGTGGCGGTCAGTGCTACTTTTTACTGGAATGTTTGTTAGTCGCGGGCATGCATTCGTTGGTAGCATGTAGCCTCTATGTCTCACTCGAGCTCTTTACTGTCTTGTCTCCAGACACACTCTTAGCTTTACGACAACATTCACTTTTATCAAATAACTGAGTTCTTGTTTGGTTCACAGTTAGAAGCTGTGTATCAAATATTGCCATAGGATGAAGTCTATAAGTTAATCAATTCATCCAGCCATTGTCTTTCTTGTTTAACTAATATTTGTGTCTTTGATTGGATTTCCATTAACATTATCAGTGTTTTATTTGATAACAAAAAAATATTTGCATGCTTATCCATCAAAACATAAAATAAAAATAAAATTTCCTACATAAAATATAGAGTACATAACTAGGATCGTTCAATGAAGTAAATTTTTGCCTAACATAATTTGTTTTAGCGGTATCTCAAGAAAATCAAACTGTGTAAATACTGTCAATGTACTCATATTATGTAGGTTAGCAAACAGTGTTTGTTTTTAAATTGTAATCTGCAATCTACATTCTATTTATGGTTGGAAACAAAATTGAATTTATTTTCTATGTCTGACACAAAAAACTGATATTGATGCTATTCACATAGAAATTGACTTAATTAATCTAGGTCATAAACTGATTCATGTTGCCCAGTATTCAAGTAGGCTATATTGACACATATTTTATGATTAGAAGCACCAACGTGCAGTATTGTATGATTGTGTCTGTAGGTAGATGCTAAATAAAACATCCATTCAAACAACTGCCATGGAAGTAGATCATAGCAACATGTATTAGTGCATGTGAGGGAAGATTTTCGGCGATAGCTCATTCTATGGGTTTCAAATCTTGATCTTCAGATCTTGAAGGGGGAGTGAATAATAAAGAAAGTTCTCAAAATGGTTACGTACAAAGTTTGTGTGAACATCATGTTAATTTCTATTTCTATAACATTTCTTTAGAACTTGAGTTGGTCTTTTAAAAATTCATCATTATGTTGAGGTTTCTTCTGAGGTCTGCAGGTTAATCGTTTCCCCTTTTTAAAGACCCATTCTTATAGGCACAAATGGTTTTATAACATACCATATCATCTCACTTACCATTAGTTTATTATGCTAAAAATTTAAATCTTGAATATGAGGTCTCCTTTTCAAATTTAGGATATCAGAGACATAGAAATAAAAATATTAGGTTGGTTTAGTTTCATTCAGAAATAAAAAAATAGTTAGTTATTACCGTACTTAATTTAAGTAAGTGTATCTCTATTTGACATTTTGCCTTAGCTGCAAAAAATCATAACTTGCGGTAATAAAAGGTACTAAATTATTGTATATTTGACTAGCCAACCCGTGTTTACACTGTAATCCTACTCAATTTTAGTGAACACTGTATTTTTTGGACATAACTCTTGAATAAGAAAAATGGTTAACATTGAGTTTATTGATTTCTGTGACGTTAACAACTTTTAAACTTCATTTTTCCCTCCAGTTGTGTTTGTTTTTCATGATGTCACTTAAGACTATCAACTTTGGTGAGTGCTTCTTTTGGAACCATGGGCACCTTGTCTACCTAATGAGGTCTGCTTGATGTAAAATTGTCTGTCCTTTGTGTGAGTGTGTGTTGATGAGACTAATGTGTCTAAGATGGTAACTGGTAGTTTGAAGGGCGAATGTGAAGTTCACCCGCCTGTTAGAAGCTGTGCAGCGATTTCGGTCTACACCACTGGCAGAACAACTTTGTCCTATCCGCAAAAAATAAGACATACGGGTTTTAAGTTGTGATTAATATCAATAATCAGCAGTTATACAGATTTAAGATAGTTAAATCAGCTGATCGAATCACTTGAATCAGCATCAAAGTCAAAATTAAATGCAGAATTAGAATATAGATTTTTTTTTTTTTATGAAATGGGAGTGCTATAGTTTTAATGACTAAGTTTAAAAATAATGCCCCATTTATAAAAAATTGATTTATTTAATATATGGTGTACCAACCGAAAAAGCCCTTGGGAATTGATATAGATGATATCATCTATAACCGAATATTTTTTTTAATCACAACAATAAGATTGATATGGTATGCAATAAGATATAATTTTAAATCAAATTAAAATAAATTAACTTATGAAAGTAAAAAAAAAAATACATGATCATTCTAAATAATTTGACTGACTTCACAATTGGTTTGTTTCCTTTTGGATTTTTTACACAAGTATATAGGCTAATCTGTTCTTTGAATAATTTTAATATACATATCTCTCAGTTTCTTCTGTCATTGAAGTTACAACTAACTTTCTTTATAACTTTGTTTAATGTTTTAACATCAGTTGATTTGCATGTAAATGCAGCATGCTGTTGTGTTTACTTGAAACAGCTATTGAATAGTTGTTTAATAGATCCAACAAGGACAAAACTAATTAACTTGCATGAATGGTAATTTGAATGATTTATTTTTTCCACAATCATCCCTTTTAATATTTTAGTTGGGCAATAAATCACTAAAAAAAACTTTAAAACACTTTCATGATATTTATTATTATTGTACACAAAATGTCTCGTATTTACAGAGAGAAAGTATCTTATGGTTATAGTTTTATATATATAATTTGTTGTCTAATGAGACATAGAAGTTCAGGTTTGTTGTATAGTGTGTTACTAAATGAACATTTTAGAATCACTTTGGTACATAAGCCAATGGCCTTTTTCAAGTAGATTATGGACTGATGTGTTTTATTAACTTAATGTTGATTTCTCTGTTCTCTGTTGCAGAGTTTGTAACCATGATGACATCCAAGTGAGGCGTTGTGGGTATTCTAAGTGCGATCAGACCTGCATTTCTGCTTTCAATTCTAACACTACAATGAATTGGAAATGAGAGTAGCAAAAACACAAACACTAAAGTGAGCTTTGATGTTTTCAGTGGTAATGATAAGTGAACAACTTTAATATGTTCGTGTACATTTTTGTAAAAAAATATACTGTTATATATGGTACATAATCTTTAAACTGTGTCCGCAAGATATAGCAGCGAGTGATTTCCGTTCCCTCGAGGAGCCTCCGCTTAGTTAATCTTAGGAGTGTAGGGGCATTCACATTCCTTAAAACGATCCCATGGCAATCGAATCGGTGGTATTTTTAAGTTACAAAATCATCATATAAAAAGACATTAAAGTGTTTACTTCCTACGATCTGTTTTTATTTATTACTTTCGCTAATTTTTGTCAGCTCGGCTTATCGTTTTCTTTGTTGGTGGTATCAAACGGTGAGGCACATTCTTCAATTAGTTGCGACCTTGTAAAACTATTGTGAAAAAATAATTATGATAGAAATGTTATGTAATGTGTAAAATCAAGAGGCAAGTAGATTTCCGCAACGTTTGGTAATTGGTTTAGTTTCATTCCTGTTAAACGAGTTAAAACTAATATTTAGAGTACATTTATTCGGTGTAATTTATTTTTGTAATTAACAGTAGACATATTGTTTCACGTCTGGATGTATATAGCGTATGGTGTTGGGCCGTACGCCGTACGCTCAGAGATAGTAGCAATAGCACTGGAGGAAGGGTGGCTGAGCATAGGCTAAAAGTTACTCGCTGGTGCCTTAACCTCACTTCATTCCCCTTGTTTTGGTGCTTTCTCCATTCAGTTTTGTGTTTGAAACTACTTCATGTTCGAATGTAGCCATTTAATAATAATGCAAGTGTGTTTCTCCTGTGCACTACAAGGTATTTAATTTTAAACTTACTTATTATTTATTTTTTACTGCTGTTATTGTATTTCTTAACTAAATTTTTTTAACTTCCATTTTCATTTGCTATGTTTATTTCAGAAATAAATTGTTTCCACATATACGATTATTTTATGTGTGTTCAATGCTCCTTAGACATGTCCTTCCTAGTATTTGACAAAATTCAAATAGTTAACTTGTAATAACAGCTACTTGTCCTAGGCAGTTGGTTTACAGCTTACTCTGCTAACTGAATCTAAAACTCGTGGTAACTGTGTGTAAGCATCTTTGATGATCTTCTTTAACTGTAGGTGTAAAGAGTCTTAAGTAAATTAACTTATAACATTTTTAACTCTCAGTATGTATGCAACATGCGGTCACAGTTTAATTTGTTCAACAAAATGCAAATTTATTGTAGTTTTGTTTTTCATAATTTCATTGTTAACATTTTAGCTTCACACTTTGTGTTCTTTTGTTGTAGTGATTAACAACACATAAACCTTCAGCCTTATATTTTGAATGTTTGGCTAAAGATAGATTAGGCCTTTCACCTTATACACCTCTTGTATTGTTTAACTTGGACTGATATATGTTCTGCCATAGACAAAAAGAATTAAATATAGACTGTCAGCCGTGCTGCGGTTACCATGGTTACCATAGGTTCCGGCGCACACCGCTGTAGTTTACGTAGCGCGTACGCCGTAAATACATGGCGCTCCAAGCGGTGTGCGCCAGAAGCTATGGTAACCGCAGCATAGCTGACGGTCTATATTTAATTCTTTTTGTCTATGGTTCTGCCAAGTAAACAATAAGCAAGTCAGAGGGAAGAGCACCAGCAGGACTAAGAGATTCAATAGCCACTCATGTGCATAAGTTAAATCCACATTACTGAGATAAATAAGAGTGCCTCAACACTGTCTAAGGCTGGGGCTCCACTTGCCGTAAATCGTCGCGCTGCAAATTGTAGCGCGCTACACACGACAGTTGGTGGCTCCACTAGCAGCAGAGTACGAACTACAATCTGCAGCGTCCTCACATGCACCGTGGCTCCACTAGCAGTTTAGTGTAGCGCGGAGGTAAATTTGACCCTGGATCATGCCGCAAATTAA
The DNA here is from genome assembly GCF_028750875.1 of Macrosteles quadrilineatus. Taxonomy (NCBI): domain Eukaryota; kingdom Metazoa; phylum Arthropoda; class Insecta; order Hemiptera; family Cicadellidae; genus Macrosteles; species Macrosteles quadrilineatus. The sequence goes on from NW_026542597.1 coordinate 66,233,526, forward strand.
CATTCGTAGTCTTGTTGTTATCAGTGTACTTTTATCAAGACGACGCCGATCACAGCATCCGAAAATGTTGGATCCATCCAATTTTGGGCAATAGAAAGTCCGAAGGGATGTTCTACACATTGCATCTAAACTACAAAAGTATTCAGACAGTATCAACACGTTTGAAGAAGAAGAATACCAAACTAAGAGAAGCAATTGGAGTAGGGGAACGGCTTTCAGTGACATTAATGCAATTTTAGTGTACTGAATTTTAACTAATTAATTTTAAACAGTGAACCCTCGCTTCATCAATCCTGGGTGTGTCGAATTACCTACTCTTACTTTAATGGTCATTTTATCTCTATTTCTATTCTATTTCCATTTTTTTATTTTTTATTGCACTCATTTACCCTCAGAAGTAATATGTATAACCAAAGTAGGCCTACGCTGAATATCAATGAGTTTCTTGAGTTTTTGTTGTACATATTAATAATAATCTAAAACAACCATTAGGAACTTTTCATTATAGGGCTAATCATAACAATTTGACGACTGCTGCATTTAAAAACAAATTGAATGTGTTTACGTATTTGCTTCTCCAATCACTACTGTATTAATTTATAATATGTATAAAGTAGAAACCCCCTACACAACCTCTATAAAACAAGATCCCCACACTCCCGATATAATAAGTTATAAATTTCTAATATAATAATTTCACAGTCTATAGTTCAGGCTCCATTGATTACAAATCAATCCACAAAAATCAAAAACTAAGGACACTAAAAAGTCGATACTGATTGTAGCGTGTGTCTCGTGCCTGCATGCTGGTCGGTTGTACGTACACTTTGACGCGGCACTACAATCTACAGCTAGTGGAGCCACCTGTTCGCTGCAAAATGTAGCGTGAAAATGGTCCGAGTTCCATTCCCGCGCGATGCTACATTCTACGGCGCGCCGTAAAATGTAGCGCGCTGCAGACTGTCGCTTGAGGAGCCTCCTTCGTTTGATCGCTGCCTTCCCATTTCTTCAACTGACCAGCTACAATTTGCAGCGCTGCAATCTACGGCAAGTGGAGCCGCGGCCTAAGATGCAGTACAACTGCTTAGCTATACAGGTTTAATTGAATTTTAATTGTCCCCCCTCCAACTTTTTCTACATTTTTTCAAATATCAATCTCAGACCACTGATAATAATGCCACTACCGGTATCCGTTTAAAAAATCTTGATCTATTCCAAAGTTATGAGAGCTTTTTATAACTTTATTTTTAGCCCATTTCAACATTGTGCATTTACAAACTAAGACCATAATCTCAAAATAGTGATAGATAAAGATAAGTATACACCACCAGTCATTGTCGACCTATTTTCACTTGGTTATAACGGATGCAATTTTTTCAGTGCCATCTTGGATCTGCCATTTTAAATGTGATATTTTTTTAAATATGAAGGTGATGTTGTGACCCATCATTTAGAATTAATGTTTTAAGCTAAACTCTATGCCGCAATCCGTTTTTCCTTTTCATTTTTTTATTGTCATTTTAAATTTAAAAATTTTCAAAATAAAATTTGATAAAAATAAACAGATTGCGGCATTGGGTTCAACTTAAAAAAGTAATTTGAAATGTTCAAAATGGCGGATCCAAGATGGCACTGAAAAAATTGCATCCGTTATAACCAATTGAAAATAGGTCGACAAGGACTGCTGGTGTATAGGCCTACTCATCTTTTCCCAGGACTATTTTGAGGTTATGGTTTTATTTTGTAAATGCACAATGTTGTAAAATTCTTGTTTGAAATAATGGGTCACAACCCCTCTTATGCATTTGAAAAACATATTTTGTATCTAATATGGTGACGGAAATGACCACCTTGTGAAAATGAAGTGCTTACTACCCAACAATGTTTGGATGTGGTCTAGGATTGATATTTAAAATAAATTAGAAAACAGTTGAAGGGGGGGACAACTAAAACTCACCCTGTATAAATAAGCCATTCAAGTAAATCTAAAACATAGTAGGCCTACACAATGAAACACATGGTAATAGTTTAGAAAGTAGTACAATCACAAATGTATAACTTACATTGAATGCCTCTAACTGGAAACATTATCATTGAAAAGATCTTTCAATCTACTAATATGCTATGAACCAACCTATTATTAGATATTCTTAAGGTGGAGTATGTGCACACAAGAGCAAGAATGAGCATCAATGTATAGATTTTCTGGTAAGCTTGCCTAACAGTTCAAAAGTACATTAGATACTTTGCTGTGGACCAAAGATTTAACATATGGTGAAGGATAGTCAGTATTTTTATGAAGGTGAAAAGAGAGACAATTAAATTTGTGTTTATTGAAACGTGTAAAAACCTTTTACCTACGATCGTTTTTTAAAGAAGCCGTTTCAGTTCAGTTTCACGTAGTTTTACTCATAACACCATTGGTAACGGACCAATGAGGTTCAAGAATTGAGAGAGAAGAAGTAAAATTGTAAAGATTCAAACTTCAACTAATCAGCTGTTAAAGTCAATTTAAATGTTGAAAGGTGCAATAATTAGTGTTTAGGACAATATTTTGTTGCATCACTGTCAGTGGCAATGAGAGGTTATAAACAAAAACAATCTCTCTTAGAAGTTATGAGTAGTGATTTTTAGTAATCACAACACTGTCGTGCAACTCGCAAAAATAGTGTTAATGAGTGTCAAAAGTTTTTTTTTTTCAATTTTCTACTCGTGTTGCTAACACTATCTTTACGCAATCGTTGAGTAAACTACTACTGCACCCATACCCTACCATAGAAAGTGTTTCTTACTAGGTTTTCAATACGAGGATAGGCATGTTTCAATACGATAAACGTGACTTTATCGATTGTACTAATTAATTGAATGTGAAAGTAAAGAAAAAAAATAGTACAAACAGTACAGTGTACTGTAATTTAAATTTATGAATGTGTGGCAGAATAATAGCTTTTGCCGCTAACTTTCCTCAATAGCTAAAATAAACCACTTACCTTTATAACGAAGAAGTGCCATGTGTAGCAGAAGGTGGGTCTCGAAGGAGAATCTACATTTTAATTATTAATTAGGAAAAGAGTAATGGGTTTAGTTATTGATCCAACCATAATATTCTAAATAAGAAAAAAACAACCATTGAAAATCAATGATGAAAAGAAAAAGAAATATGATCCAACTATTCCATATTTTAAAGAAAAATATAACTTACAAAATATTGACGTAATTGTTTTATTTATTGGGTCAAGAGAGACCATTACAAGTTTATTACATACATTTTGGATCAGATTTAAATTGGACAATTCTAACGAAAATTTCCATTGTGACAAACTTCAATATTAATCCTAAGAAATCATTTATACTCTTTAACTGATCAAAATCAAAATTATTGTCTAGTTTTAATAAGTTAATATTTTCGGTGTAGCCTAAATTGTTTGTTATCCTTTGTGTTCAGCAGCTTGCTTGTGATGAAGCAAGAAGTATTTATTTAATTAAAAGATAAATTATTAAAAGAAAAAGATTTGCCTTAATTTATAAAACCAACTTATCTATACTATTATAAAATTGAGGTGGTGTCTGTCTGGGCAGCTGTCACGACTAGAATACTAAACCGATAAAGCCAAAAACCACAAAGATGGTCCACATATCTAGGAATGTCATCGGCCTATTCACTTTCCTGAGCTCCTCTCAGGCTACGCCCCTTGGATTGGATGTCCTAAGTTTTGAGGTGAGGTTTTCAAAAGCAAATATTAATTGGTATCCATGGAAGCATGAGAAAATTCACAATGTTTACTTTTATGTTGACATTTCAATGTAATTTCTCACAGATTAGTGGATATTATAAATACCCCCGCCACAGCAAACATGCCGACTTAGCGAATTTCCATTTGTCTGAATTGATTTTCTATCTAATCTATTTAAATAACATTAGGCTTAACGAGTACCTACATTTGCTGCTACAAGGAAACTAATAAAGCGAGTCTTTTTAGTAAAATATTAATAGCTTATTATAAAATAAAGTGGCCAAGTTTTAAAAAACATATTTTTTTAGATAAAAAATTTTCTTAGGTACAGTACTTTATAGATTTGATTTACGTAGCTAAATAAGGTAATAACAAGTTACATTTATCTTAAACAAATCATCGGTAAATCACATTCATGAATCCATCTCATAAATGGCAAACTTAAACTTAAGGTATGGTGACAACTGTTTGTGCAATTCTCTCAAAGCAGGAAAGTCTCTAAAAAGCTACATCGTATGGATCCATGCAGGATTATTTATGCCTGAACTGCAAAATATGGCCAAGATTAAGAAAATGTCATCGGTTTAGGTTCAAGGTCAGGTTCAACCAGAATTGTGTGTTCACCAGATTAAATTAGCAAGCAAACACAGAAAAAAATACAGATACAAAGGATATGTATGTAATCATATACAATAGACCACCATAATGGTCTATTCTCTGTGATGCAATGTCCACATCTTTACCAATGAAACTTGTTATAGATGTTGATAGTTGTGAGCAAAACTGATAAGTTAAATTTATGAAATAGTTGTATTTTGTATTTATTATATTTATAAACATTTTATTTATCTATAGCTTTATTAAAATAGATTTAATTGAAATCACTTCAGACAAATAGAAATCCGCTTAGTCGTCAGGTTTGCTGCGGCAGGGTTTTTTTTTACTTTAATGTCCGTTTTAGTTCAAATTTGCGGCATTGTATTTTACTAACAAAGACCTTCAATTTGATGGTGCATATAAACCTAATGTTACATTTAAGAGTTTCTTCTGACTCCTGTCGGGCCCCATCCCCCGAGGAGGTAGCACATCACTGAATAATGTGTCAAAATAATTTCAGTGCCCAGTAACTGTGTACCAAGTTTTGAAGCTCCACCTTTATTACTTTTTGAAATATTTAACTGTCCTAGGACTTTTTTCAACCTGTATAATACCATAGACAAATAGAATAAATATAGACTGTCAAAGGAAGGTTCCGGCGCCCACCGCTAGGTTTGCCATGTAGTTACGGCGCACACCGCTGCAGGCGAGGAGCGCAGGAGACGTATGTGACCTGCTGACGCTGCAGCAGTGTGCGCCGTAACTACACGGCAAACCTAGCGGTGGACGCCAGAACTTATGCTAACCGCAGCACAGCTGACGGTCTATATTTATTCTATTTGTCTATGATAATGCATAATATTGGTGAAGAAAATTTAGTTAAATTACATTTTGTATTAAATATGAAAACATAGGATTTAGCATTGGTCATACAATATATAATATTAAAACGTGACAGGGTTTTTTATTTCACGATTCTGAATCAAGCACTTGACGGATTTTTGTGTTGAAAGAAAGATAATTTTGAGAACTAGGGAATGTCGAAGCCATAATTTTAATTTAGGGTCCCAGTTTTAGAAAATAAGTTTAAAATTTTAAAAAGTCTAGCAGCCGACGCTGACATTCAACACTAGCTTTTGGTATAAAAACATTCGCTTAACTAACAGTTGTAAACATTAAGCATGTGTGACACAAATTCAGCATTTGTATAATCAAGACATACATAGGATTGACTTATTCATACTATACTAGTGTACATGTTGCTCGAATTCGAGCAATTGCAAAGTATTACAGGAGTTATTTCAAAACGAATAACAGTCATATTTACAATGAGTTTAAAAGAATCAACTCAAAGATTATCGGTTTGTAACTCAGACCATGTTTATCTTCCTTATTGATAAACCTAAAGCATTCCGTCCGGTTTTCTACTTCTCAAAATGCCTCGCTGTACAGGCAACACAGGTCATTGATAGAGGGCCAATTGAGAACGAAAAGTCGTTTTGGGGTATTTAGTGTTAGGGCGCATTTGTAACCTAATAGTTGAGATTGTCCAGGGTCAGGTGCTGACTGTGATGAGTTAAGCCTATTTTACGCGTCACTCCCATGTAGCACAGATGGTTGGGCCAACGTTGGTAAATTGTGGAGCCACACAGTTGGCCAACGGTAGAAATGTCACCTCTTTAAACTGTTTTCCAGCCAACCATTGACCAACCGTTTTATTTCACACAAAATATAAAGATTTAGTACGAAAAGCATAATTATTAGTTGAGTAAATTGATTAAATAGTTCATAAAAACAAATTTTGAAAAAAAGCTAGAACAAAATTTTTTGGCCCAGACGGGTCTCGAACCCGGGTCCTTCCACTTATGAGCATCTTACTTTACCACTGAGCTATCTGTGATTGTTGATATAGAGAGTTTTCAAGTGGTGAAAGAGTAGCCGACAGTTGCAATGGTCGCAATACTTCAAACATTTTTGATACTACACAGTATAATATGATTCTGTTAATCTGTTAAGGAATCATAAGTAGTTATTTTTTTTTTGGAGTTAGAGAGGATACTGGTATTTGAATATAGATTAATTAATTACTGTTAGATTATTAATGCTATTATAATTGCCTGTTAGCCTATATGATTAATTACCCTTTCCCCTTAAATTGTTGCAAATAAGTTAAAGAATATTAATTTAAAAAATATTTGCATTATTATAATTATTAAAATTCATTGTTGTAGCCCCGGAACTGTAATATATAAAATATCTGGTTTTACAATACCTTTATCAGTTCCAAAAACTTTTGGAACTGATAAAGGTATTGTAAAACCAGATATTTTATTATAATTATGTTGTGAAAGCTAGACCCAGAGAATGAAAGTCGTGTAAACTCAACTATGGACCATCGTTGGTCCAACAAAAGTATCTTTTGTTGGTCCAACGGAGTGAAAAACGGTTAGACAACGGTTGGCTTGATGTATGATACCCAGCAATGCACATTAATGTATTTCATTAACAATGAACCAATGTTGGTCCACAGTTGTAAATATTGGTTGGCCCAACTACGAGATATACAGTTGGACAACGGTTGGTTGGTTGTGGAAGCTCCAACCAACCATCGACCAACTGTCCCACAGTTGGCCAACGTTGGCCCAACCATCTGTGCTACATGGGATGTGTAGCTGCGGTCGTTACCACGATTACGCCTCCTGTCAGTCCTGGCTATGTTTCGATGTCGTCGCGTCGGAAGCATTTAAAAGAAAAAAAACAACAAATAGGTAAACAAATTATAGCCACACAAAACAACGATAAATGCACAAATTTAAGTTATAATCATGCCAACACGATCCGTCATAGCGACACAAAACAACGATAAATACACAAATTTATGATACAACCATACTAACGCGATCCGTCTTGAAGGTTATGTTTACACAAACTCAAATAGTAAATAAATGTACTCAATGTGTTTCATTCAATTGAAAAATAAATAAGAGTAATTAAATTATACAGCTGATCAAAATGTAAACAATTATATTCTCCATAAGGATAACATGGGAACTTTCAAAACCACTGGGGCAGAGCCCAAGGGACTTTTTCAAAAATGTAAGGCCAGTTTGCAAATCTATGCGACACGCTCTTTCCAATGAGACGTCAATGGATAAAATCGGTTAAGAAATGGCGGAGGAGTTCAACCGACAAAGTTTCATGTAGCGTATTAATTATATAGATGTAATGCTATACTCATTGATACGTTTATTTATTGGGTTGGGTAAGAGGATGACAGACTATTTAAATATGCATGGTAAAATGCTAGATGTTCTAATTTATTTTTTATAGCAGTCTTTCAAATTTTAAGTTTGTTATAGGGCAGTATAATTTCTTTGAACTAACAGCTGGTTGAATATAAAAATATTCTTTAGACCCATTAGTTTATTATTCTCTGATTTTGCCATTGATTATAGAAAATAAGTAAGATTCTATACCCACTGATGTATACAAATTGAGACTCTGCCCCCCCCCCCCTCCCCCCACGAGTCTTTATACGAAAGCTTATGCAAATTATTTTTCTGTTTGACTTTTTTAAGAAAGAATAGGAAAAATAACAACGTTTACATGACTTGTTTTAATTCATCTTGGCATTTTTTTTTGTTTACAGTAAATGTTTAACCGCTTGAATTAGAAATGGAAATATTGATATACCTTAATTTCACTTTTAGTTGACTACTCAATTCCCGTACGTAGGGCGGATCAACTATTATTTATAAACAAAGTTTTGTGAGTCATTTCATGGCATTTGGCTTTTTATGATGACGTTCATTGATATAAATGAAAACATGTCTGTTATAATTGCTTTTCAATTCCTACTTATGAGGACTCATCAGTTGTGGTAATGAATAAGACCAAAATTAGATTGCAAAGAATTAATACATATATATTTGTAAATAAAGGACATTTGTATAAGGATTTCCAACATGTAGATCAATTATGAGGAGGCTCATTGCTATATATTAATACATGTCTGTTATAAAGGAATGTTGATACAAATGATTTTCCACATGAAGTGCACTCATAAGGTTTCTTTTCTGTATGAATTGAATTGTAAATGTACGTGACTTCAAATTGTTTTTGCGTTTAAAGGATTTTCCACATGTTGTGCACTTATAAGGTTTCTCTTCTGTATGAATTGACAATGTATGTACCTTCTAACTGTTTTTGCGGTTAAAGAATATTTCACATTAAGAGCACTTGTACTTTGTATTGCACTTGTATTTTGTTGTTGTTGTCTCTCTTCTGTATGAACCAATGTGTGTTCCATCAAATTGCTCATTCAAAAGACTTCCCTCATATGTGTTTCATTAATGAGGACTCTCTTCTGTATGAACCGACAATATATGCGACTTCAAAATGAATTTGTATACAAAGGATTTTCCACATGTTGTACACTTATTAGGTTTCTCTTCTGTATGAATTGACAATGTATGTAACTTCAAATGGTTTTTGCGTTTAAAGGATTTTTCACATGTTGTGCACTTATAAGGTCTCTCTTCTGTATGAATTGACAATATATGTAATTTCAAACCGTGTTTGTTTTTAAAGGATTTTCCACATGTTGTACACTTATTAGGTTTCTCTTCTGTATGAATTGACAATATATGTACCTTCAAACCGTGTTTGTTTTTAAAGGATTTTCCACATGTTGTACACTTATTAGGTTTCTCTTCTGTATGAATTGACAATATATGTAATTTCAAACCGTGTTTGTTTTTAAAGGATTTTCCACATGTTGTACACTTATTAGGTTTCTCTTCTGTATGAATTGACAATGTATGTAACTTCAAATGGTTTTTGCGTTTAAAGGATTTTTCACATGTTGTGCACTTATAAGGTCTCTCTTCTGTATGAATTGACAATATATGTAATTTCAAACCGTTTTTGAGTTTAAAGGATTTTCCACATGTTGTGCACTTATAAGGTTTCTCTTCTGTATGAATTGACAATATATGAGTGAAAATTTAAAAACGTACGTTTTCAGGAAACACACTTTGCAGATTTTTTTCCCTTTTTTTCAAAACTTTTATTATTTTTTTGATTTCATTAACATTTGAAGTTTCATAAAATGTCCATGGTAACGCAATATCTTTGGTAGTTTTTTTTTTAAAGAGCATCTTTAGTGGAAAAACACAAAATCCTGTCACGACCATAACAGACGTTTAAATGAATATTAAAAATAGTTAATATTATTTTTATAACTATGTTTTGCTATAAACTAATTTACTTTTATGACCATTATACATTAAAAAGGTCACTGAGCTTTTAGTATATTTAGTCTTTCTAGAAAAAAATAAAAAACTCAAAAAAATTGAAAAAAGCCAATAATATCTTTTTAAGTTTGTATAACTCCGAAAAAACTTACCTGAGACCCGAAAAATCGTTATGTTTGCATAGAGGCGTGTTTCTTTTGTGTATAAAACATTGAAATATGACGATATTTTAATTTTTGAAATTTTTATGACAGAAATCATAAACGTGATGGTCAGGGACAAGCGGTACGGTCGTGAATTTTATAAAAAAAAATCTAAATCTTTCTAAACAATCCTTTAATTATACTGTTAGTTATAATAAAAGTATGTGTTTCAATTGAACTAAACTGTTCAAATTACAATTATATTAAAGTTATTGTCACGACCAAACACACTATAATCCATAAGGCTGGATAGGTCGTGAAAAAACCCGCGATGGTCGTGAAACTTTGGTCGTGAAATTACGTGTTATTTGGCTCTGTTCTGGCGGTAGCTCTGCACCTCATGTTCGAGGATACAAAGTGGACTTCTAGGTTAATCTAGCAATTGAAATATCTTATAAACAAAAATTAACACCATGTCTACTTCATCGAATGACTATGTACGGTCATGGACACACCAAAATTACAAAAAACACAACCTTTCCTGTATTAATCTTGTAATTCCTCCTTTCAACTCGAAACGACCGGCACTACAATCCTGACGTACACCCCGAACTAGTCTCTAAAACCAACTGACTCCATCAACGCCAGGCTTGCCACTGTCGTGCTCCAAAGTTGAAAAATTTTCCCAAATGGTCGTGACGCCAAATCGAGGGACAGACTTATTATGTCATGGTAGTCAGTTTGCAATGACAATAAAATTATAATATGCTCCTTTTTTGTAAGTTTAATAACCATTGATGACATAAAAATATGGCTTTATATATTTCGGCATGAATAATTAGTCTAAAAACAGCGTGAAAGTTGGAAAATGTACCCTAGGGACACGTCATGGTCGTGAATTTCGAGACTTTAAAAATACGAAAAAAATACCTAGAACCTATTTAAAACCAAATAAATGTGTGTAACATGTTGCCCCCGTCCCAAAAAATATTAAAACACATAATAATAAACTACAAATCCAGTAGCTACGAAGTAAAAGGCCAGGGACATGAAAACGTACGTTTTTAAATTTTCACTCATATGTTCCTTCAAACCGTTTTTGTGTTTAAATGATTTTCCACATGCTGTGCACTTATAAGGTTTCTCTTCTGTATGAATTGACAATATATGTACGTTCAAACCTTGTTTGCGGTTATAGGATTTTCCACATGTTGTGCACTTATAAGGTTTCTCTTCTGTATGAACCGACAATATATGTACCTTCAAACTGTTTTTGTGTTTAAAGGATTTGCCACATGTTGTGCACTTATAAGGTTTCTCTTCTGTATGAATTGACAATATATGTACCTTCAAACTGTTTTTGTGTTTAAAGGATTTGCCACATGTTGTGCACTTATAAGGTTTCTCTTCTGTATGAATTGACGATATATGTACCCTCAAACCGTTTTTGTGTTTAAAGGATTTTCCACATGCTGTGCACTTATAAGGTTTATCTTCTGTATGAATTGACAATATATGTACCTTCAAACCGTCTTTGCGGTTATAGGATTTTCCACATGTTGTACACTTATAAGGTTTTTCTTCTGTATGAATTGACAATGTATGTGACTTCAAATTGTATTTACTTGAAAAGGATTTTCCACATGATTTGCACTTATGAGGACGATCATTGCTATGTATTAATACATGTCTGTTATAAATGAGTGTTGATGGAAAGGATTTTCCACATTTAGTACACTTATAAGGTTTCTCTTCTGTATGAACTGACAACGTATGTGACATCAAATGTTGTTTGTATGAAAATGATTTTCCACAGGTAGTGCACTTATAAGGTTTCTTCCCTGTGTGTTTCAACACATGATTCTTTACCTCATATTGCTGGGAAAAGGTTTTGTCACACATCAAACATTTAAAGGGGCGTTCGCCCGTGTGGTACAATATATGAACCTTCATTCTTAACCGAGTTAAAAAAAATTTCCCACATATTGGACACTTAAGCACAGGCTTTTTAGTGTGTTTTAACATTGGTAAGTTTCCAATTTCTGTCATTGTGAAACTTATTAGATAATCTTAATACCATAATAATCAGAAGGGTCGACGAATCAATAAGCCTTGTACCCTTATCTATTAATCTTTTTTGTAGGACTTGTTAAATGATGCAGTTGAACGAATACTGGGTTTATCTAGCAACACATCTGAAAAATATCACACTTTATTAACACATTTATTTAGGTCTAATCATGATTAAACAATTTAAAAAAAATTTTACTAGTTAAAGTACATCATATTGGTCTAACATAATGTTGGTGCAAAAAATGAAATGAAGAAACCAAGAATAAGTACATTTTTGGTGGTTTTAAAAACACTTTCAATACTTCACATCATCAAAAATCAAATTTTTTCACTATATTACGACGTTTTTGGCCGTTTTACAAACATTAATTGGAGGCTAAAAACTATGTATTGCTGTCCAACGCCGAAATGCCACCTGTCTTCGTCATTTTGGGCAATACAAAGCAGGTCTTTGCAGGTCTGAAAATCAGCTGTTCCCTTTTTTACTTAAAAGATTAATCCATATATTAATACGCAATCAGTTTTCTTTTCACAGCCATAACTGGATAACAGCTACAATTATTATTAAGTTTTGGAATGGAACATGCAGTTTAAAATTTTTTTATTCTTGAAATTTTTTTGATAAACCCACTCGTATAGGAGTTACAGCCTATGAAAAACTGACTTCTGGTGTGACATCTTTACTAATGAAACTTGTTATAGATGTTGATAGTTCTAAGCGAAACTAAACTGATAAGTTAAATTTATGAAATAGTTGTATTTTGTATTATATTTATAAACATTTTATTTATTTATAGCTTTATTAAAAACCATGAAAATAGATTTAATTGAAATCAATTCAAGACAACTAGAAATTCGGTCAGTCGTCAGGTTTGCTGCGGCGGGTTTATTTTTTACTTTAATGTCCGTTTTAGTCAAATTTGCGGCATTGTATTTTACTAACAAAGACCTTTAATTTGATTGTGCATATAAACCTATTGTTGCATGTAAGAGTTTCTTCTGACTCCTGTTGGGCCATTGCTCAAGGAGGTAGCACATCACAGAATAATGTGTTAAAATAATTTCAATGCCCAGTAACTGAGTACCAAGTTTTGAAGCTCCACCTTTATTACTTTTTGAAATATTTATTTGTCCCGGGACTTTTTATCTAACCTGTATAATACATGATATTGGTGAAGGAAATTTAGTTAATTTACATTTTATATGAAATATGATAACATATAGAATTTAGCATTGGTCTTACAATTGACTATTATTTATAAACAAAGTTTTGTGAGTCATTTCATGTCATTTGGCTATATATGATGACGTTCATTGATATAAATGAAAACATGTCTGTTATAATTGCTTTTGAATTCCTACTTATGAGCACTCATCAGTTGTGGAAATGAATAAGACCAAAATTAGATTGTCAAGAATGAATACATATATATTTGTAAAAAAAGGACATTTGTATAAGGATTTCCAACGTGTAGATCACTTATGAGGACGCTCATTGCTATGTATGAATATATGTCTGTTATAAAGGAATGTTGATACAAAGGATTGTCCACATGAAGTGCACTCAAGGTTTCTCTTCTGTATGAATTGAACTGACAATGTACGTGACTTCAAATTGTTTTTTCTTTTAAAGGATTTTCCACATGTTGTGCACTTATAAGGTTTCTCTTCTGTATGAATTGACAATATATGTACCTTCCAACTGTTTTTGCGGTTTAAAGGATTTTTCATAATTAGAGCACTTGTACGTGTACTGATTCCAACAGTACCTCTTTTCTGTATGAACCAATGTATGTTCTATCAAATTACTTATATATGCAAAAGACTTTCCGCATATGTGGTGCATTAATGAAGACTCTCTTCTGAATGAACCGACAATACATGCGCCTTCAAATTGCATTTGTGTGCATAGGATTTTCCACATGTTGTGCACTTATAAGGTCTCTCTTCTGTATGAATTGACAATATATGTACCTTCTAACTGTTTTTTGCGGTTTAAAGGATTTTTCATAATTAGAGCACTTGTACCTGTACTGATTCCAACAGTACCTCTCTTCTGTATGAACCAATGTATGTTCTATCAAATTGCTTATATATGCAAAAGACTTTCCGCATATGTGGTGCATTAATGAAGACTCTCTTCTGTATGAACCGACAATACATGCGCCTTCAAATGGCATTTGTGTGCATAGGATTTTCCACATGTTGTGCACTTATAAGGTCTCTCTTCTGTATGAACGGACAATGTATGCGACTTCAACTTGTATTTGCATAAAAATGATTTTCCACATGTAGAACACTTGTGAGGACGCTCATTGCTATGTATTAATACATGTCTGTTATAAAGGAATGTTGATGCAAAGGATTTTCCACAAGTAGTGCACTTATAAGGTCTCTCTTTTGTATGAACTGACAATGTATGTGACTTTAAATAGTTTTTGCGTTTAAAGGATTTTCCACATGTTGTGCACTTATAAGGTCTCTCTTCTGTATGAACGGACAATGTATGCGACTTCAACTTGTATTTGCATAAAAATGATTTTCCACATGTAGAACACTTGTGAGGACGCTCATTGCTATGTATTAATACATGTCTGTTATAAAGGAATGTTGATGCAAAGGATTTTCCACAAGTAGTGCACTTATAAGGTCTCTCTTTTGTATGAACTGACAATGTATGTGACTTTAAATAGTTTTTGAGTTTAAAGGATTTTCCACATGTTGTGCACTTATAAGGTCTCTCTTCTGTATGAATTGACAATATATGTACCTTCAACCCGTATTTGCGGTTATAGGATTTTCCACATGTTGTACACTTATAAGGTTTCTCTTCTGTATGAACTGACAACGTATGTGACATCAAATGATGTTTGTATGAAAATGATTTTCCACAGGTAGTGCACTTATAAGGTTTCTTCCCTGTGTGTGTCAACACATGACTCTTTGCATTATGTTTCTGGGAAAAGGTTTTGTCACACATCAAACATTTAAAGGGGCGCTCGCCTGTGTGATACAATATATGAACCTTCATTGCTAACTGAGTTAAAAAAGTTTTCCCACATATTGGACACTTAAGCACAGGCTTTTTAGTGTGTTTTAGCATTGGCAAGTTTCCTATTTCTGTCATTGTGAAACTTATTAGATAATCTTAATACCATAATAATCAGAAGGGTCGACGAATCAATAAGCCTTGTACCCTTATCTATTAATCTTTTTTGTAGGACTTGTTAAATGATGGAGTTGAACGAATACTGGGTTTATCTAGCAACACATCTGAAAAATATCACACTTTATTAACACATTTATTTAGGTCTAATTATGATTAAACAATAAAAAAAAAATTTTACTAGTTAAAGTACATCATATTGGTCTAACATATGTTGGTGCAAAAAATGAAATGAAGAAACCAAGAATAAGTACATTTTTGGTGGTTTTAAAAACACTTTCAATACTTCACATCATCAAAAATCAAATTTTTTCACTATATTACGACGTTTTTGGCCGTTTTACAAACATTAATTGGAGGCTAAAAGCTAATGTATTGCTGTCCAACGCCGAAATGCCACCTGTCTTCGTCATTTTGGGCAATACAAAGCAGGTCTTTGCAGGCCTGAAAATCAGCTGTTCCCTTTTTTACTTAAAAGATTAATCCATATATTAATACGCAAGCAGTTTTCTTTTCACAGCCATAACTGGATAACAGCTACAATTATTATTAAGTTTTGGGATGGAACATGCAGTTTAAAATTTTTTTTATTCTTGAAATTTTTTTGATAAACCCACTCGTATAGGAGTTACAGCCTGTGAAAAACTGACTTCTGGTGTGACATCTTTACTAATGAAACTTGTTATAGATGTTTATAGTTCTAAGCGAAACTAAACTGATAAGTTAAATTTATGAAATAGTTGTATTTTGTATTATATTTATAAACATTTTATTTATTTATAGCTTTATTAAAAAACATGAAAATAGATTTAATTGAAATCAATTCAAGACAACTAGAAATTTGGTTAGTCGTCAGGTTTGCTGTGGCGGGGGTTTTTTTTACTTTAATGCCCAGTAACTGAGTACCAAGTTTTGAAGCTCCACCTTTATTACTTTTGGAAATATTTAACTGACCCGGGACTTTTGATCTAACCTGTATAATACATGATATTGGTGAATAAAATTTAGTTAATTTACATTTTATTATATTAAATATGATAACATATAGGATTTAGCATTGGTCTTACAATTGACTATTATTTATAAACAAAGTTTTGTGAGTCATTTCATGTCATTTGGCTTTTTATGATGTTCATTGATATAAATGAAAACATGTCTGTTATAATTGCTTTTAAATTCCTACTTATGACGACTCATCAGTTGTGGAAATGAATAAGACCAAAATTAGATTGTCAAGAATGAATACATATATATTTGTAAAAAAAGGACATTTGTGTAAGGATTTCCAACGTGCAGATCAATTATGAGGAGGCTCATTGCTATGTATGAATATATGTCTGTTATAAAGGAATGTTGATACAAAGGATTTTCCACATGAAATGCACTCAAGGTTTCTCTTCTGTATGAATTGAATTGACAATGTACGTGACTTCAAATTGTTTTTGCTTTTAAAGGATTTTCCACATGTTGTGCACTTATAAGGTTTCTCTTCTGTATGAATTGACAATATATGTATCTTCTAACTGTTTTTGCAGTTTAAAGGATTTTTCACATTTAGAGCACTTGTACCTGTACTGATTCCAACAGTACCTCTCTTCTGTATGAACCAATGTATGTTCTATCAAATTGCTTATATATGTAAAAGACTTTCCGCATATGTGGTGCATTAATGAAGACTCTCTTCTGTATGAACCGACAATACATGCGCCTTCAAATGGCATTTGTGTGCATAGGATTTTCCACATGTTGTGCACTTATAAGGTCTCTCTTCTGTATGAATTGACAATATATGTACCTTCAAATGGTTTTTGCGTTTAAAGGATTTTCCACATGTTGGGCACTTAAAAGGTTTCTCTTCTGTATGAATTGACAATATATGTACCTTCAAACCGTATTTGCGTTTAAAGGATTTGCCACATGTTGTGCACTGAAAAGGTTTCTCTTCTGTATGAATTGTCAATTTATGTAAATTCAAACCTTTTTTGCATTTAAAGGATTTACCACATGTTGTGCACTTATAATGTCTCTCTTCTGTATGAACGGACAATGTATGCGACTTCAATTTGTATTTGCATAAAAATGATTTTCCACATGTAGCACACTTGTGAGGACGCTCATTGCTATGTATTAATACATGTCTGTTATAAAGGAATGTTGATGCAAAGGATTTTCCACATGTAGTGCACTTATAAGGTCTCTCTCTTGTATGAATTGACAATGTATGTTTCTTCAAACTGCATTTGTGTGCAAAGTATTTTCCACATGTAGTGCACTTATAAGATCTCTCTTCTGTATGAACGGACAATGTATGTGATTTTAAAATGTTTTTGCAGTTAAAGGATTTTCCACATGTTGTACACTTATAAGGGTCCCTCCCTGTGTGTGTCAACACATGACTCATTACCTTAGATTTCTGGGTAAAGGTTTTGTCACACATCAAACATTTAAAGGGGCGCTCGCCCGTGTGATACAATATATGACGCTTCATTCCTAACTGAGTTAAAAAATATTTCCCACATATTGGACACTTAAGCAGAGGCTTTTTAGTGTGTTTTAACATCGGTAAGTTTCTAATTTCTGTCTTTGTGAAACTTATTAGATAAGCTTATAATACCATAATAATCAGAAGGGTTGACTAATCAATAACCCTCGTACCTTTATCTATTAATCTTTTTTGTAGGACTTGTTAAATGATGCAGTTGCACGAATACTGGGCTTATCTAGCAACACATCTGAAAAATATCACACTTTATTAACACATTTATATAGGTCAAAAAATGATTAAACAATTTTTACTAGTTCAAGTACATCATATTGGTCTAACATAATGTTGGCGCAAAAAATTAAATGAAGAAACCAAGAATAAGTACATGTTTGGTGGTTTTTAAAACACTTTCAATACTTCACATCATCAAAAATAAATTTTTTTCCACCATATTACGACGTTTTTGGCCTTTTTACAAACATTAATTGGAGGCTAAAAGCTATGTATTGCTGTCCAGGGCCGAAATGCCAACTGTCGTCGTCATTTTGGGCCAAGCAGGTTTTTGCAGCCCTATCCTGTTCGCTTTTTTACTTAAAAGATCAATCCATATATTAATACTCAAGCAGTTTTTTTTTTCACAGCCATAACTGGATAACAGCTTGACGTGTTTTAACGTTTGAGGTGTCAAATTAAAGGTATTTTCACGTAGATGTGCAAATACGTCTCAGAATATTAAGAAAGGGCACTTAAGTACAGTTAAGGGCTTAAGTATGGGGACAGCGCCGCTATCTGTTGACATTAGATCAAACTCAATTTCCTTTGTTTACAACTAAACATATGGACGTAGTTTGAAATAGTTTTTAAAGTTAACCACAGACTGCAGGACTTATTACTTCCAGAGCAAAGCCGGAATTTATATTTTTATTTAAACATCTGTTAAATAAGTCTGATTCATAAAATAGTTTCCTAGCAAGATAATAAATTGTTGGTAATATAGTTGAATTTATTTACTTTACATCGTACATTTTTTGATTGTTTTTTGCGCTCTTTCAAAAAGTGTTGATAAATATAAATGAATTTGGACATTTTAAAAATAAAATAACCCCACGCAGCAAATCTGCAGACCAAGCGAATTTCCATTTGAAGCCAGATTAATTTTCACTTTTAAGGTGTACACACACCGGAGCGGTACGGTGGAGCATTAGCGGTGCGATATTCGCACAGTGATTTAGTCAAATGGAAGTAAATGCAAGCCGCCACAATGGAGCGGTAGCGGTATACCGTCTGTACCACCGCTCCACTGAGATGCAGCATGTTCCATTTCTCTGCCCAGCGTTGCCAGTGCAACGAGCCTAGCATTTGTGTTTCTTGTCTTTTATAAGTTTAAGCATCAATGTATGGTCTTCGCCATGCTCAAATTGCCTTTTGTTCATGTCATATACCAACTCCCTATTTCCGCGATCGTTGTCTTCAGTTACAGCAAACAATAGCAAAATGTCTTCCTTGTCGTCTGATGTACACATATTTCTATCTAACAACACACTGAACATGTTGACTGCACACTCATAAATGAGGACAGAAAATTACTGTACTCAGCTGTCATCGCTGCGGTGCGGAATCTCTCCGGTGTGAACGCCCCAGCTATACCGCCGCGGTGATGATAGTGGATGGGGGGGATGAAAAATTGTGCCTATACCGCCACCGCTCCGGTATGTGCAAGCCTTAATTTATTTAAATAACACTAGGTTCAATGAGTACCTAGGTATGCTGCTTCTACAGGGAGTAAAGTGTAGTAAAATGTGTTTTTTAGTAAAACATCAATAGCGTAGTATAAAATAAATAATGTTTCCATATAATATATCCATAAACAATCAAACAACAACAATTTCCTTATTCTCCATAAGAATATCATGGGAATTTTAAATTTAAAATTTTTAGAATAGCCAATAACCGTAGGCCTACAGAAACACATTCATTATATAATCTTTTTACAAGCTCTTCAAAATGTTTTAGAGAGAAATGGATAAATGGGGCAAACTGTTTCTGTGATAAAAGGTTACCTCTCCCCCCTTTATGCACAGTGGTGGAGGTTTTAATTTGATTGTGCATATAAACCTATTGTTACATGTAAGAGTTTCTTCTGACTCCTGTTGGGACATCGCTCAAGGAGGTAGCATATCACTGAATAATGTGTTAAAATAATTTCAATGCCCAGTAACCGTGTACAAAGTTTTGAAGCTCCACCCTTATTACTTTTTGAAATATTTAACTGTCCCGGGACTTTTTATCTAACCGGTATAATACATATTGGTGAAGAAAATTTAGGTAATTTACATTTTATATTAAATACTAGAGGACCCATGCTGCTCTGCAGCGTTAAAATAAATATTATATATCCGAAAAATAATCAAATTGATGACTTTTGATTGAGTAATCCAGTATCTTGAGCTTAACTAATTCAAACGATCAATAGCTCAAATTAATGCCTATAATCATAGATAAAACATACTCCCTTAGTAGATTTCTCATCCTTATGGAACAGCTGAAGACAATTTTATTGTTAGTTCATGTACGGTTTATGTAGAGGTCGTGTTTTGTTTACAATTTGTTTCCCATTATTACAGCCATTTAAAACCTCGTTTAACCAAATAATACGATCTAATCATAAACAATAACTTGTCCCCTAGTTATATAACCAAACAGTTGTAATCGAATTGGTTTTGCTTACGGGTTAGATTGTAACGATTTGGGCCCAAATCATTTTTTCCAGCAATCTTTTTTTTATGAATTTTCATTGGAAAATTATATATGCCGTTTTTAAGTGCATTTTTGAAATAACACATTGTAGCTAAAATTTAACTTGTTTTTAATATGTAAGCAAACATAATTTCACTCAATGTTGTGAGGATAAATGACCAAAATGTTGGTAAACCTTTAAACATAAATTATGTTAGCTATATTGAATAGGGTAGTTTGAAAATTTTAAACTATTATTTTGACAATGATAAATTGTGTTTGTGTTTTAAAAATGCTATGGGAAAGTCTAATTTTATTGAAAAATGATTTTGTTTTGTTTTTTCTTTGTTTATACTATTTTAGGGATAAATTGTATCATATTTCACAAAGGTGGCAACTGTATTGGGAAATAATGTTTTAAATTTTGTAATAGTTTCCTCTAGTAAAATTAACAGTCTGGCAAATTTTGAAGACAAGACGGATTATGTATTAAAATAATATTTTATTGAGATATATTTTGGTTTTTAGATTTTTAATTATCAGGGACTTCAGTGGGAGACAAATTGTTTACAGTATTTTATTTTTGATTCAGACTTAAATTACAAAGTACCGGATATGAGAGACAACTGTTAAACTATTCCTTGTTTCGAATGTTTAAAAAGGTCATACTTGAAGAGTTAAAAGTAAACCAATCAGAAATTATATATAATGTTTTGTTATTTAATCGTATAGGCCTATGATTTGTTAAGGTAACACATTCCAAACACTTCTCTTAGTTTCAATAATTTTTGTTTTAATGTTGGTTGTTTTGTTTTGTTCTTAATGTGAATTTGAGAATTTATTTGAGAGTCTAGATCGTCTTTTATAAATCATATATTGTGTTTGTAAGTTATACATTTTGAGTAGGCTTCCTATTTACCCATCCCCACTGACCAACTGTAGACAAGGTTACAAGAACTTCATGATTTGCCATGTTATCTTCAACATTGTAATCGGAGGAAGAGACGTTGTCAAACTCAATGAAAACTGGGGAAACGCAGCTGGGGGCAAGGACTTTTAAGAAGAGGAGAACTTCAGGCTGCAGTGCACTCAATCAATGGCAAAAGCAGTCCAACGTCATCGTCAACCAAAGTCGATTCATCATCAATGCTGTCAAGGAACGCTGGATGGACTACAGACTACAGACACCGAAGTGGGAGACATCGCAGAAGACATGGCTGTGGTCAAACATCTGAAGACCAACGACTGTTCGAGGAGGCTTTATCAACGCAACTGCTGAGGAAGTAAGCAAACAGTTGGTCAGTTCTTCCCCTCCTAAACCTTATTTTAATTTTGTTTAGGTACAATTTTAAAAGATTTTTATCAGTTTTTGTTATTATTTTTTTTTTCTCTCTGAGTAGATGTATCTATGTAGTTGAGACGCTGGGGACATCGTCTGGAGGAAATGGGGGGATGTAATAGGAGGGTCAAATATTGTAAAAATTGGGTCCAAATTGGGGTTTAAGTTACTAACTCATTTATACAGTTCCAGTCTACTCTACCTTTTATGATTGTTAGTTTAGCTTTGTGTTCTTTGTGTTGTTTTGAGTAATTAATAAAGTTGGATTTTGTAAGCGAGTGCTGAGTTTCATTCCTGAGCTACGTCACCCAAAGTAGCGGTAGGTATTCCAAGAGGAATACGTACCGTTACACAGTAAAGCACAAATCAAGAAATTAACCCTAAAATAATGGAACAAGTTTCATCGTCACTAGCGCCTTTGTGTCACGTACATGAACTAGACACGAAAAACGTGCTTCAAAATTTACAATGGGATGAGAAGTCTACTTGTGTTGGTTAGTCTATGCTATAATTTACTGATTATTTTGAGGCTAAAACATATAAAAACATAAACAATACTGGAGAGATTGATTTTTAATAAAAGAAAAGCCTTATGAAAAACAATTTTTATGTTGGTTATTAACCCTGCGTTTGCTTGAAACTCGTTCGATTTGAATATCAAATAGCTTAAATGAAAGCCGGTATTTCACTGAAGGTTCTGAGACCAAAATATATAGGATTATATAATTATAACTGGTGAAATACATCTTAAATTGAAGTAAGAATTCAAAAATGAATCAAATTATGTTTTTTGGTCGAGTAACACAGTAGGTAAATAGCCTATTTGCCGAAGCTTGATGTGAAATCCTTGAAAAACCAAATTTAACTCCCATAACAAATACATGGGGAGCAAATTTCGTTTACGTATTAGCCGAGTGGGATTATAGATAAATATATGCCAATGCTTGATGGCAAATTTGTGCGTGTATACCTTCAATTTGAGACCTCAATCATCAAAATCAGTCGGGTAGATAAGATTGGATCTCTTTTACATATTGGATTTAGAATTGGTCTTACAATCTATAATATTAAAACGAAACAGTGTTTTTTTATTTCACGATTCTGAATCAACCACTCGACGGATTTTCATGATTTTTGTGTTGAAAGAAAGATAATTTTGAGAACTAGGGAATGTCGAAGCCATAATTTTAGTTTAGGGACCCAGTTTTTTTG
This sequence comes from Macrosteles quadrilineatus, assembly GCF_028750875.1. NCBI lineage: Eukaryota > Metazoa > Arthropoda > Insecta > Hemiptera > Cicadellidae > Macrosteles > Macrosteles quadrilineatus. The sequence continues at coordinate 66,256,266 of NW_026542597.1, forward strand.
AAATTAAGTTTTAATTTTTAAAAAGTCTAGCAGCCGACGCTAAGATTCTAAACTAGCTTTTGGCATAAAAGCTGTAAACATTCAGCTTTTGTGTCACAAATTCAGCATTTGGATAAAAATGTAACGACATACTTAGGGTTGACTTATTTATACTATGTGTAATACTAATCATTGTTACGTTCAATTCTTCTGTAAGAGGATGACAGATTAATTAAAGTATACATAGTAAAATACTAGGATGTTCAAATTATTTTTTAAGAAATCTTTGTAATCTTCGATTTGTTTTAGAGCAATATAATTTGTTTTAACTAACAGCTGGTTAAATATAAACTATGGAACTATGAGGTTATTTTATTTACTCTTATTTTGTCATTGATTATAGGAAATAAGTAAGATTAGTAGAGATTATTAGACCACAGTTTAAAATAGTTTAGACCAAAATTAATTAAACCACAGTTACAAATCGAGGCTCTGTACACGAGTCTTAATGGAAAGGATAAATGCAAATTATTTTACTGCTCCTCTTTTCAAGGAAAGAATAGAAAATTAACAATGTTTACATGTTTTAATTCTCCATGGTAGCTTTTTGTTTACAATTGATGTTTGTCTGCTTTAACTTTGTTTGGATTAGGCCCGGAAATATTGACGTCATAAAAAGAAGATCAAGAATAGTCAGGAATCACGATTTTAAATTACCACCACAACCTCAGCCGGGTTTAATACAAAGATAAACAGATGGATGACATAGATTGAACACAACGTCAACATTGACCTAGGATACTGCAATTAGACAAACCATCCTTTTATGAAATCGTGTTCAGTTGTGGTTACGTTTGGGGGTGCCAATATCAGCGCCCCCAAACGTAAAAATATCACTTTTATTTCAACTATGAATATATTGTAGTTTAAATTAACTAATATGGGAAATTACTATGCACATTTATTCAATGAGGGTGGGTAATTATCAAGGATAGAACTGATAACGGTATGGATAGTAAACATTGACAATTACGTCATTAGCTTTACGGTGGGGCACACGGGAGGGACTAAGGCTAACATATCTTGTTGACTATTATTTATAAACAAAGTTTTGTGAGTCATTTCATGTCATTTAGCTTTTTATGATGACATTCATTGATATAAATGAAAACATGTCTGTTATAATTGCTTTTAAATTCCTACTTATGAGGACTCATCAGTTGTGGAAATGAATAAGACCAAAATTAGATTGTCAAGAATGAATACATATATATTTGTAAAAAAAAGACATTTGTATAAGGATTTCCAACATGTAGATTACTTATGAGGACGCTCATTGCTATGTATTAATACATCTTATATACTAAAAAACTTTTGCAAAACTTATGACAGCTAGCCTGTCCATACTGTTAAGATATGTAATTATCTGTCATTTCAATAATTTTCCTCTATGTTTTTTTTTTACAGCTGTGATATTATTATTAATGCAGCTTTGTCATATAAACAAATAATATGAGTTTGTAGGTAGATGTGAACATAGAAAAATGTCTAAATACAATTATTCTTTCCTGTATCAACACTAGTTATTTTCTTTAATTTCAACATGGTAGCAGAGCTTTGGTTTCGTTAATATAACAAACTGTTGATAGTGAAGTACTTATTTCTTTTTGTACCATATTATATTTACTGGAAAATGCTAAATAAAAATATGGAGTTTACAAAAGTGCAAATTGGTCTTCTAAATGGGAAAGATAATTGGGCTACCTGGAAGTTGAAGATTAGTATTCTGCTGAGGAGTCAGTCTGGAGTAATGGATGTCATAGAGGGAAATCTACACGCACCTACACAGAAAGAAGATCCGTCAACAGCAGATGTAGCTAAGTATGAGGCAGATTTAGATAAGTTCAGGAAGGCTGACAGTACAGCTATGATAATTATTACCACCAATCTGTCAGATGAAACCCTAGAAAAAGTAATGCGTTTTACGAATGCAAGAGACGTGTGGCTAGAGCTGCATAGGTTGTTTGATGGGGTGTCTGAGGACAAAGCCTACGAAATATGTCAAGAATTTTTCAGTTTCAATCAGGATCCTAGCATTAATATTTCTGGTAACCTAGGTTGAAACTTGAAATATCTAAAGCAGGGGCCAACAAATTTGTTTTACCAGATTTGTTTTTGATCTGTAAAATCTTGGGAATGCTTCCTGAGGACTATTTTGCGTTCAAGTCTAGTTGGATGATGATGGCAAAGTCTGAAAGGACTATTGAAAACCTAACCACTCAACTGTGTGCATACAAAAAAGCATTAGGACGTAACTTTCATGGTCAAGAAGCCTTATGGGTAAAATCTGAATCTAGAACCAAAAACAAAGCTAGTTTAGAAACTAAGGGAACTAATAAGAAAGTCACATGTCATTATTGTCAAAAGATAGGACACAAAGTTAGGCAGTGTACAAAATGGAAAGCAGATGGGGGGCCGCCTAAACCACCCACTTCCAAAGTAACAGAGGATAGTAAACCTAGTTCAAATATGACTTTGTCAGTTGATGTAATGATGACTGAAAACAACATTGACTGTTGGTATGTAGACAATGGTGCCACTAATCATGTCACGCATAGAGAAGACTTGTTTCAGAAGTTTCAGCCGTTCGTCAACCAGGAGTCAGTGATGACAGTCAACGGAGAGTCCATCAACGCGCTGGGAAAAGGAACCATTGAACTTGATGTGGAGGTAAATGGGAAGCCTAAGGGAGTCACACTAGAGAACGTGTGGTATGTACCGGGAATAAAAAGGAATTTATTTTCAGTACTTGCGTCTCAGGACTTGCATTTACAAAGTCGGTTCACGTCAACAACGGAAACATGTCAACTTGAGGTGAATGGAGAAGTTGTCTTGGTGGGTTACCGATGCAGAAAAGGAGGTCTGTATAAGCTGAAGGTTCAAAATGTAAAACCAAGCAATCCTATCGAAGTAAACTTACTAACCAATTAAATGACAATCTTCTACAGGTGTATCATGAGCGGATGGGGCATCAAAACACGAAACATGTGAAAGCAACCATTGAGAGAGAGCTGGGAATAAAACTAACTGGGGATAAAGAGTTATGTGAAGGCTGCGTCTATGGAAAGAGTCACAGGTTGAACTTTGGCACTAGAGAACGAGCCACAACACCTGGGGAACGAATTCATACGGATGTGTGCGGACCTTTCCAGTCTTCAATGTCAGGCTATAAGTACTATGTTTTGTTTAAAGATGACTATACCAGGTATCGACATGTTCACTTCATGAAGGAAAAATCGGAAGTTTCTAAAAAACTGAAACTATTTCTGGCAGCAGCTAAAACTACTGGACATGTAGTTAAAGAAATGATGAGTGACAATGGTGGAGAGTTTGATAACGGCGTAGTTAAGAGCATGTTGCAGAACAGAGGAATCAAGCACACCCTGACGATGCCCTACACACCGGAGCAGAACGGTTGCAGTGAGAGGGAAAATCGAACAATCGTGGAAACAGCTCGTGCTATGATGCACTGCCATGAGTCCCTTAGACAAGGCTTATGGGCAGAACTGATCAACTGTGCTGCTTACATCCTCAATCGCACCGGCCCTTCTTCAGAAGCTGACATAACCCCGTACGAACTATGGCTTGGAAAAAGACCTAGTATCAAGCATTTAAGGATAATCGGAAGCGTCTGTTATCCGCATGTACCAAAACAAAAGAGAAGAAAGATGCAGAAGAAAGCACAGAAAGGAATACTCGTTGGGTACGATGAATGTGGCTATCGTATCTGGGTCAAAGAAACTAACACACTGGTGAGATCGAGAGATGTGATTTTCAACGAAGAGCCCTTATTACAGAGAAAAGAATATCGAATCCCTTTTCCAAGTGAAACAAGTCAAGAAAACGACTGCCGAGGCTTAGAATACGACGTTGAAGATAACGTTTATCAAGAACCGGAAGAAAATGAAGACGAGGTGGAAGCTGACCTACCTGAGAGATCGAACATTTATGATCTACGAAACAGATCAGAAATCAATGTTCCGAAGAAGTTCGACGACTACATCATGACTGCAGTTACTAATGTTCAAGAACCGAATGAGCCTGAGTCATACACGGAGGCAATGCGAAGTGAAAAAGCTTCCTACTGGAAAGAAGCTATGGAAGTGAAATGAAGTCGCACAAGGAAAACCAAACTTGGACCCTGGAGAAACTGCCTGCAGGAAAGAAATGTATAACATGCAAGTGGTTATACAAAGTAAAAACTAATCCTGACGGCTCAGTTGACAGGTTTAAAGCCAGGTTGGTGGTTAGAGGTTTCTCGCAGAAGAAAGGAGTGGACTTCAACCAGACTTTCAGCCCAGTATCAAGACTCAGCACAATCAGATCCCTACTGAGTGTAGCAGCAGTGGAACATTTGAGTTTAACACAATTCGATGTATCAACCGCATTCTTATACGGCCAAGTCAATGAAGTTATTTACATGACGCAGCCTGAAGGATACAAGGATGGTAGGCCTACAGATGGAGGTGAGAGGTAAGCGTAAGCTCCTCAGGGAGGGGGAGCTGTCTATGACAGCTCCTCCTCCAAGACCGCTGTGAGTCGACTTTGTTCAGCAAAGTCGTACTGTGCTATGCACAGCCTGCAAGGGGTGCCTCTGCACTCGCTGAAGGCAGCGGATCTAGCGCTGGCTGTGTCGTGACTAGACAGCCCTAGGGTAGGGAGCGGCTGCTCTAGTACTGGCCTTGGGCGGAGGTGACAATCACCAATCCGGCCAAGGCCCAGATAGCTAATGTTACCGCCAACTGTTACAGGTATGTGTGCAGCTGTGACAGGACTGAGCTGGAGACGATGAGGGGTCCTACCCCGAAAGGGTCCAGTCTTGGATATTAGCAGGCGTAGTGAGTGGGTCACGGTTCGGCTGCTAAACTGCTAACTTTTTTGCTTTTCTTGTTTTAGTAATGGCTGAAAGTAAACGAACGGAATCATTACCCCAGGTGGGTACCTGCTCAAGCGGGGAATCCCACTCCTCCTTTTTGGAGGACAAGCCCATGGATTCTGGGGAGGGCAACGATCAGCTTTCCTTTAACAATGATAATGTTACTGTGCAGAACACCGCTATGGAGACGGAACCTGGGGAGATCCTGGACTCGCCAGAGGTCTTCTCGAGAAGTTCCTTAACAGCAAGAACTCCACCCAATTCATCTACTGATGTGCTTGAGCTTTGCCACAGGTTAGATGTAGACCTGAATAAGCCACTAAACACCAGCAGTGCTGGCGACTCTCCATCTCTGGCGGATGTTTCGTCCGACTCTGAGATCACTTTTACAGTTATGACCAAAACTGAGTACAATATGTCTGTTAGAGAAAAGAAAAAGGCTGAGGGCACGTGGATCCCTAACAGACAGTGGAGAAAGAGGAAGCGAGAGTCCTTGAGTTCTCCTGGGGAAGGTTCAGGCGTATCACCGATGCGTAGAACCGGATCCGATAGTAACCCTGGGTCGTCTCAAAATCCTCCTTCTAAGAGAAATAAAAACTCTAATCAATCAGCAGATGGACTCGTTGCAGGAAAGGCCAGCTACAGAGATCAGCTTGTGGGTCACAAGTTGGCAGTAGCTCCAGCGGCCTATCCCGATGCGAGATTCTCTGTTGAGGAATGTGATTTGTTGCAGGACAAACTGATGGAGTTGGTGTTTGGTGATGACGGCGCCAACATTCCTCATCAGTTTGAAAAAATTTACCATGAGAAGGGTGCTCTTGTCGTAACTTGTGGTAATTCTGAAACAACTGACTGGCTAAAGAGGGTGGCACCGAAGCTGGCGCTGGGAAGTGAGGGGAGTATGGAGGTCATTGTAGCAGACTATAAGGATCTGTTGCGCACGACCAAAGTGCTCCTACGCACTGACAGGCGCTTGGCCAAGGTCGAAGCCTCTAAAGTGTTTGTTCAGATTGAGCGACAAAATCCTGGTGTCACGACAAAGGACTGGCGCGTCATTGGTGGGAAGAGGAAGGATGATCATCAGATTCTTGTTCTTGCTATTGATGAAATGAATGTGCAGGTTCTGAAAGATCGTGGCTGGATTATCTATCTGGGTCTGGGGAAAATACAGCTCAGAGTTATCTCTGGTGCTCCCTCTGATGACTCGGGTCCTTCAAGCGAACCTACAACACAGTAAGGCTGCCACGGCTGTGTTCTGTCTGAGCACGGTTAAGCAGTCCTTAGATTATGCCTTGATTCAAGAACCCTGGATCAATAATTTTAGAATTGCGGGGATGGGAACTATAAAGGGTAGCATCTTCTCTGCATCTGTACCACACCCTAGAACTTGCATTTGGGTTAAAGAGGGGCTAAAATGTAATCCAGTTCTAGAGCTTTGTTCGAGGGACGTAACAGTAATTAAGACTGTATGTACTAAATCCAACATAAATCTGCTGCTGGCCTCTGTTTACATGCCACAGGGCGACGATGGACTGCTCCCATCGGCCGAGGTCAGAAGATTGGTCGACCTCGCACACGAGTCTGGATCTGAACTCGTGATAGGCTGCGACTCCAATGCCCATAATACGGCCTGGGGATGCAGGGACACTAACAACCGAGGTAGGTCACTTCTAGAATACATAGCTTCTTGCGGCCTACTTGTTGCAAATGTAGGCTCAGAACCAACTTTTTTAAGCAGGATAGGCCAATCAGTAATTGATCTTACCCTGTGTTCGGCGGGTATGGCTGACAGGATTATTGACTGGTCAGTGTCCCTTGAGCCATCCCTGTCTGATCATAGGCACATTGTCTTCGGGTTGGGGAATTTCTGCGGCGAGGTTCGCTTATTCAGGAGCCCAGTTAAAACCGACTGGGCATCCTTCAGAGCTGATCTTCGGGGCAGAATTGCCTCGAACCTGAACACATCTCCTATTAACACAGTTGATGCGCTTGACGAGGCGGCAGATCGTCTAACTAGGTGCATAGTTACATCCTTTGAGGATAATTGTCCTTTGAGCAAGGGAAAGAGCAACAGGGCTAGTTGGTGGGGTCCTGAACTTGCCTCTCTTAGGAAGAGAGTAAGGGCCCAATTTAGGCGAGCAAAGAAAACCAATAATTGGGATACATACCATACAACTCTCACAGAATATAACCATGCAGTACGTAAGGCCAAAAGGCTCTCATGGAAAAATTTTTGTGGAAATTTAGAGAGTATCAAGGATACTTCTAGAATACATAAGGTACTTGTTAGAGACAGGCATGTTACTTTGGGTGCCGTTGAGGGACCGGATGGTGTAATGGCTTTTGAACCTACCGAAATACTAAAGGTTATGGTAAAAACTCATTTCCCTGGTTGTATTGTTTCTGAAGTGCAGCAGGAGGAGGTGAGTCCAGAGCGGCCTAACCTGGGCCGTCGTGCCACTCATTCTATGTGGAGCACTGCTTGCCGCATAGTCACCTTCAGCAAGGTAAGATGGGCTGTTGGCTTATTACGACCCTTCAAATCGCCGGGTCCTGATGAGGTAAGACCTGTTTGTTTGCAGGAGGGTCTTGATACAATTATACACCCACTCTGTAAACTTTTCAGAGCCAGCTTAGCGTTAGGACACATTCCCTTAGGGTGGTGTAATTCGCGTATCGCATTTATTCCCAAACCAGGAAGGGATAGTTACACTGACCCTAAGTCATTCAGACCCATTTCTCTATCTTCTTTCTTTCTTAAGATCCTAGAGAAGTTGGTCTCAAGATATATGATGGATACAGCTCTTAGGACACATCCTTTACATATTAATCAGCATGCGTATGTCTCAGGAAGATCATGCGAGACTGCGTTGCACCAACTTGTAAGCAAGATTGAGAAAGCTCTAGAGAGCAGTGAAGTGGCCCTGGGTGCCTTTCTCGATATTCAAGGTGCTTTTGACAATACTGGTACTCCAGCGATTCTTAATGCGGTGAGAGCAAGAGGTTTTCACGGTATAATATGTAGATGGATTGAATCCTTGCTTCTCAGTAGGAAGGTTAGGCTCTCACTCCACAATGATACGATCGAGGCAAGAACTACTCGAGGATGTCCTCAGGGGGGGGTTCTTTCTCCTCTACTTTGGAATTTGGTAGCAGACGACCTTATAAGGACCCTCAACGAAAGTGGGGTTTTCGCCTTAGGTTATGCTGATGATGTTGCAATCCTTGTGGTTGGAAAGTTCCACGGAACCATAACTGACCTTATGAATAGAGCTTTAAGGGTAGTGGACCGTTGGTGCCAGGATGTTGGGCTCTCTATAAATCCCAGGAAAGTTGTAATGGTACCCTTCACAAGAAGGAGGAAACTGGACGGGATCGGCCCACTAAGACTGCAGGGTACTGTAATAGAGCTGCAGAATCAGGTGAAGTATCTTGGTGTAATTTTGGACAGATCACTTTACTGGGGACCACACCTTCAAAAAGTCATTGAGCGTGGCAAATGGTCCCTTATGGCATGCAGGCGGATGGTAAGTGGCACATGGGGGTTACAGCCTAAACTTATGCACTGGCTGTATGTATCTGTTGTTCGACCCGCCCTTACATATGGTTCGCTTGTGTGGTGGCCAAAGATGGAATCAACTATAGCTGTCAAAGCTTTAGCAGGAGTTCAGAGGCTTGCTCTTATTATGATAACTGGGGCAGTAAGTAGCTGTCCTGGAGCGGCACTTGACTGTCTGCTTGACATGCTACCTATTGACATTTATATTAAGGTGGTAGCAAGTAAAACAGCCCAACGCCTTAGATGCGAAAACTTATGGATAGCCTCAAGGAACAATAAAGGGCACTCTAAAATTGTTCAGGTGGTACATAATGATGAATTGGACTTACCTTCAGATCACATGTCCAAAAAATACTCCTTTGGAAAGCCTTTCAAAGTACTAATACCAGATAGGAAGGATTGGTCTGGCGGAAAAGGACCCATACCCACAGGTGACTTAGAATGCTATACTGATGGTTCTAAGATCAAAAATGGGGGCACTGGAGCAGGTGTGCATTGGATGAATGGAGGCACTGGTATTTGTCTTCCAATGGGGGTGTACCCAACTGTCTTTCAAGCGGAGGTCACTGCCATTCTAGTTTGTGCTCAAGAACATCTTAACAAAGATATCAGAGACAAAACAATCAATATCTTTACTGATAGTCAAGCGACCTTAAAAGCATTAAACTCTTACGAATTCAACTCCAGGCTCGTGTGGGATTGTCTTGCTTCTGTGTCTGAGTTGGGTAGGAGAAATGACCTTACGCTTTGCTGGGTACCAGGACACTCAGGCATTGAAGGAAATGAAGCTGCAGACAGATTGGCAAATACTGCCTCTGCGACATCATTGTCAGGCCCGCAACCCTTCTGTGGCATCTCACGAAACAGTGTATGTTCTGCGATTGCGTCATGGGCCAAGGAAAAGCATCGCAAACGCTGGGTCGATGTTCCCCTTCTTAGGGTCAGCAAGCTTACTCTGTTTAGGCCTTCCAAAAAGGTTGCCTGTGACCTCTTGAGACTAGACAGACGAAGAATTAAATTAATTGTTGAACTGATAACTGGTCATGGAAGATTCAGGAAACATCTACAACGGATGGGCTTATATGATGGTGAACCGATCTGTAGGTACTGTGATAGGTCAGAAGAGACAGCTGATCACTTACTCTTTGATTGTATTGAGCTCTCTGACGCTAGATCGATAACTCTTGGAAATATGGCTAGAGGTAGATTTCTTCCTGAGGATGAACTAATTGGGAAGCTACAGGCATTCATTGGGCGCCTCAACTTGTAGGTCAACAAGAAAGCAATTAAGTATCTGGGGTGCGCAATAATTCGATTTCGGATGAAGTGCTTTAAGGTCTCGACCTGCCCCTGTCAGATAAGATAAGATAAGATAAGGCCTACAGATCGTGTGTGCAGACTAAACAAGAGTCTCTACGGTTTGAAACAGGCACCTCGCTGTTGGAGTACCAGATTCAACAAATTCATGGAACTTCAAGGATTCAAGAAAAGTGATGCTGATCCGTGTCTGTTCATGAAAGAAGATGGAAAAAGTAAACTGATTGTAGCGCTGTACGTAGATGACGGGCTTATAGCGACAAACAACACGGGAATGCTTCAGAACTTCATGGATCATCTGACGAAGGAGTTCAAAATCACATCCAAACCAGCATCTTTCTATTTAGGCCTAGAAATAGAACAGAAAAGTGACGGAAATGTTAGAATATCGCAGAAAGCGTATACAAAGAAAATTCTTGAACGTTTTCAGATGAGTGACTGTAAACCAGCTCCAACACCCATCGTGAAAGAGAACAAAACGCAACCAGCAGGGAAAGCAGAGAGCTCAAGAGACAAGTTTTCATACAGAGAAGTTGTAGGTGCTCTGATGTACCTGATGACAGCAAGATAGTAGATGTGAACATAGAAAAATGTCTAAATACAATTATTCTTTCCTGTATCAACACTAGTTATTTTCTTTAATTTCAAAACATACTGCTGGACCGAATTACACGCGGTTGGTACCAAATGAAAGATATTTTCCTGTTGATGTGCAGAATCCCTTTATTAATTAAAATAGACTCAAAAATAAGCACAAAAATGAATTTTTAATTTAAAAATAATTAACATGGGCCTTATGGGTTGTTATGTTGGTGACGAAATAACAACAAAAATATAAACATAAAATAAAAACTGATTAAAGAAATTCCAATCACATGTTTTATTTACAGTGTGGGTTGAAAATAGAGAAGTTTGCACAATTCATACTTTCGGTCGAGTTTTCGACCACGGGGTAAGCTCTCGTGTCTTTTATAAAGGAATGTTGATACAAAGGATTTTCCTCATGAAGTGCACTCAAGGTTTTTCTTCTGTATGAATTGAATTGACAATGTACGTGACTTCAAATTGTTTTTGCGTTTAAAGGATTTTCCACATGTTGTGCACTTATAAGGTTTCTCTTCTGTATGAATTGACAATATATGTATCTTCTAACTGTTTTATGCGGTTAAAGGATTTTTCACATTTAGAGCACTTGTACTCTTCTGTATGAATAGCAATGTATGTTCTATCAAATTGCTTATATATGCAAAAGACTTTCCGCATATGTGGTGCATTAATGAAGACTCTCTTCTGTATGAACCGACATTATATGCGACTTCAAATTGAATTTGTGTACAAAGGATTTTCCACATGTTGTGCACTTATAAGGTTTCTCTTCTGTATGAATTGACAATGTATGTGACTTTAAATTGTTTTTTCCTACAGTCACCCGACAAAGTTGGCTTCCTTGTACTGTTTATAGTACAGAAAGCTGCTAATTGCTGCATATTTATACTTTGCCGTACGGTTTATACTTTGCCGTACGGTTTATACTTTGCCGCACATCAGGATTCCAACGAAACAACACAAAACAGCGTGGTGCCATTATGCACGTAATCCGTGTACGCTTGGAAATAGGTTGGCAACACTTAAAGATAATTACACTATGAGCAGCTGATTGACTATTAAAACTACGATTTTACCTGTCATTTCGTGTTTATAGTTTCGGTATTTCTGAACTTTCTGGTATTTCTTTTAAACGTTTTCAAAACCTTCCTACGATCTTAATAAACAAGAAAATACCTTTTAACCATTTTTTTTAGGCGCGGAAACCACTTCAAATTACAAAAACATACGGAACTATATTCTCAAAACGCGGAGACATTTCTTGCCGAGGAAAAATAGCGGAGTGATATGGACCGCGGGTACTACTTTCTCTAGGGCACCATTTGTGGTGTTGCCAGCTGAACCTAAAAACGTGTTGCATAGTGTTTGAAAGACTAATTATTTATATGCTTTATAGTGACTGTAGGAAAAATATAATGTGTAACACGAGTGAAAAAGGCCTTTGCTGCACTCGAGATCATTCCTCGCCTGCGGCTCGTGCGTAAACATTGCTCTCGTGTGCAGCAAAGTGCCACTTTCACCACTAGTTACACAAATAACTATTGCGGTTAAAGGATTTTCCACATTTGTTACAGCTATAAGGTTTCTCTTCTGTATGAACAGACAATGTATGTGACTTTAAACAGTCTTTTCGGTTAAAGGATTTTCCACATGTGTTGCACTTATGAGGGCGCTCATTGCTGTGTATTAATACATGTCTGTTATAAATGAGTGTTGATGGAAAGGATTTTCCACATGTAGTGCACTTATAAGGTCTCTCTTTTGTATGAACTGACAATGTATGTGACTTTAAATAGTTTTTGCGTTTAAAGGATTTTCCACATGTTGTGCACTTATAAGGTCTCTCTTCTGTATGAACGGACAATGTATGCGACTTCAACTTGTATTTGCATAAAAATGATTTTCCACATGTAGAACACTTGTGAGGACGCTCATTGCTATGTATTAATACATGTCTGTTATAAAGGAATGTTGATGCAAAGGATTTTCCACAAGTAGTGCACTTATAAGGTCTCTCTTTTGTATGAACTGACAATGTATGTGACTTTAAATAGTTTTTGCGTTTAAAGGATTTTCCACATGTTGTGCACTTATAAGGTCTCTCTTCTGTATGAATTGACAATATATGTACCTTCAAACCGTATTTGCGGTTATAGGATTTTCCACATGTTGTACACTTATAAGGTTTCTCTTCTGTATGAACTGACAACGTATGTGACATCAAATGATGTTTGTATGAAAATGATTTTCCACAGGTAGTGCACTTATAAGGTTTCTTCCCTGTGTGTGTCAACACATGACTCTTTGCATTATGTTTCTGGGAAAAGGTTTTGTCACACATCAAACATTTAAAGGGGCGCTCGCCTGTGTGATACAATATATGAACCTTCATTGCTAACTGAGTTAAAAAAGTTTTCCCACATACTGGACACTTAAGCACAGGCTTTTTAGTGTGTTTTAGCATTGGCAAGTTTCCTATTTCTGTCATTGTGAAACTTATTAGATAATCTTAATACCATAATAATCAGAAGGGTCGACGAATCAATAAGCCTTGTACCCTTATCTATTAATCTTTTTTGTAGGACTTGTTAAATGAAGCAGTTGAACGAATACTGGGTTTATCTAGCAACACATCTGAAAAATATCACACTTTATTAACACATTTATTTAGGTCTAATCATGATTAAACAATTTAAAAAAAAATTTACTAGTTAAAGTACATCATATTGGTCTAACATATGTTGGTGCAAAAAATGAAATGAAGAAACCAAGAATAAGTACATTTTTGGTGGTTTTAAAAACACTTTCAATACTTCACATCATCAAAAATCAAATTTTTTCACTATATTACGACGTTTTTGGCCGTTTTACAAACATTAATTGGAGGCTAAAAGCTAATGTATTGCTGTCCAACGCCGAAATGCCACCTGTCTTCGTCATTTTGGGCAATACAAAGCAGGTCTTTGCAGGTCTGAAAATCAGCTGTTCCCTTTTTTACTTAAAAGATTAATCCATATATTAATACGCAAGCAGTTTTCTTTTCACAGCCATAACTGGATAACAGCTACAATTATTATTAAGTTTTGGGATGGAACATGCAGTTTAAACATTTTTTTTATTCTTGAAATTTTTTTGATAAACCCACTCGTATAGGAGTTACAGCCTGTGAAAAACTGACTTCTGGTGTGACATCTTTACTAATGAAACTTGTTATAGATGTTGATAGTTCTAAGCGAAACTAAACTGATAAGTTAAATTTATGAAATAGTTGTATTTTGTATTTATAAACATTTTATTTATTTATAGCTTTATTAAAAAACATGAAAATAGATTTAATTGAAATCAATTCAAGACAACTAGAAATTCGGTTAGTCGTCAGGTTTGCTGTGGCGGGGTTTTTTTTTACTTTAATGCCCAGTAACTGAGTACCAAGTTTTGAAGCTCCACCTTTATTACTTTTGGAAATATTTAACTGACCCGGGACTTTTGATCTAACCTGTATAATACATGATATTGGTGAATAAAATTTAGTTAATTTACATTTTATTATATTAAATATGATAACATATAGGATTTAGCATTGGTCTTACAATTGACTATTATTTATAAACGAAGTTTTGTGAGTCATTTCATGTCATTTGGCTTTTTATGATGTTCATTGATATAAATGAAAACATGTCTGTTATAATTGCTTTTAAATTCCTACTTATGACGACTCATCAGTTGTGGAAATGAATAAGACCAAAATTAGATTGTCAAGAATGAATACATATATATTTGTAAAAAAAGGACATTTGTGTAAGGATTTCCAATGTGCAGATCAATTATGAGGAGGCTCATTGCTATGTATGAATATATGTCTGTTATAAAGGAATGTTGATACAAAGGATTTTCCACATGAAATGCACTCAAGGTTTCTCTTCTGTATGAATTGAATTGACAATGTACGTGACTTCAAATTGTTTTTGCTTTTAAAGGATTTTCCACATGTTGTGCACTTATAAGGTTTCTCTTCTGTATGAATTGACAATATATGTATCTTCTAACTGTTTTTGCAGTTTAAAGGATTTTTCACATTTAGAGCACTTGTACCTGTACTGATTCCAACAGTACCTCTCTTCTGTATGAACCAATGTATGTTCTATCAAATTGCTTATATATGTAAAAGACTTTCCGCATATGTGGTGCATTAATGAAGACTCTCTTCTGTATGAACCGACAATACATGCGCCTTCAAATGGCATTTGTGTGCATAGGATTTTCCACATGTTGTGCACTTATAAGGTCTCTCTTCTGTATGAATTGACAATATATGTACCTTCAAATGGTTTTTGCGTTTAAAGGATTTTCCACATGTTGGGCACTTAAAAGGTTTCTCTTCTGTATGAATTGACAATATATGTTCCTTCAAACCGTATTTGCGTTTAAAGGATTTGCCACATGTTGTGCACTGAAAAGGTTTCTCTTCTGTACGAATTGTCAATTTATGTAAATTCAAACCTTTTTTGCATTTAAAGGATTTACCACATGTTGTGCACTTATAATGTCTCTCTTCTGTATGAACGGACAATGTATGCGACTTCAATTTGTATTTGCATAAAAATGATTTTCCACATGTAGCACACTTGTGAGGACGCTCATTGCTATGTATTAATACATGTCTGTTATAAAGGAATGTTGATGCAAAGGATTTTCCACATGTAGTGCACTTATAAGGTCTCTCTTTTGTATGAATTGACAATGTATGTTTCTTCAAACTGCATTTGTGTGCAAAGTATTTTCCACATGTAGTGCACTTATAAGATCTCTCTTCTGTATGAACGGACAATGTATGTGATTTTAAAATGTTTTTGCAGTTAAAGGATTTTCCACATGTTGTACACTTATAAGGGTTCCTCCCTGTGTGTGTCAACACATGACTCAATACCTTAGATTTCTGGGTAAAGGTTTTGTCACACATCAAACATTTAAAGGGGCGCTCGCCCGTGTGATACAATATATGACGCTTCATTCCTAACTGAGTTAAAAAATATTTCCCACATATTGGACACTTAAGCAGAGGCTTTTTAGTGTGTTTTAACATCGGTAAGTTTCTAATTTCTGTCTTTGTGAAACTTATTAGATAAGCTTATAATACCATAATAATCAGAAGGGTTGACTAATCAATAAGCCTCGTACCTATATCAATTAATCTTTTTTGTAGGACTTGTTAAATGATGCAGTTGCACGAATACTGGGCTTATCTAGCAACACATCTGAAAAATATCACACTTTATTAACACATTTAATTAGGTCAAATAATGATTAAACAATTTTTATTAGTTCAAGTACATCATATTGGTCTAACATAATGTTGGCGCAAAAAATTAAATGAAGAAACCAAGAATAAGTAAGTTACATGTTTGGTGGTTTTTAAAACACTTTCAATACTCCACATCATCAAAAATCAATTTTTTCCACCATATTACGATGTTTTTGGCCGTTTTACAAACATTAATTGGAGGCTAAAAGCTTTGTATTGCTGTCCAGGGCCGAAATGCCACCTGTCGTCGTCATTTTGGGCCAAGCAGGTTTTTGCAGCCCTAGGTCCGAAAATCAGCTGTTCGCTTTTTTACTTAAAAGATCAATCCATATATTAATACGCAAGCAGTTTTCTTTTCACAGCCATAACTGGATAACAGCTTGACGTGTTTTAACGTTTGAGGTGTCAAATTAAAGGTATTTTCACGTAGATGTGCAAATACGTCTCAGAATATTAAGAAAGGGCACTTAAGTACTAACAGTTAAGGGCTTAAGTATGGGAGCAGCGCCGCTATCTGTTGACATTAGATTAAACTCAATTCCCTTTGTTTACAACTAAACATATGGACGTAGTTTGAAATAGTTTTTAAAGTTAACCACAGACTGCAGGACTTATTACTTCCAGAGCAAAGCCGGAATTTATATTTTTATTTAAACATCTGTTAAATAAGTCTGATTCATAAAATAGTTTCCTAGCAAGATAATAAATTGTTGGTAATATAGTTGAATTTATTTACTTTACATCGTACATTTTTTGATTGTTTTTTGCGCTCTTTCAAAAAGTGTTGATAAATATAAATGAATTTGGACATTTTTAAAATAAAATAACCCCACGCAGCAAATCTGCAGACCAAGCGAATTTCCATTTGAAGCCAGATTAATTTTCACTTTTAAGGTGTACACACACCGGAGCGGTACGGTGGAGCATTAGCGGTGCGATATTCGCACAGTGATTTAGTAAAATGGAAGTAAATGCAAGCCGCCACAATGGAGCGGTAGCGGTATACCGTCTGTACCACCGCTCCACTGAGATGCAGCATGTTCCATTTCTCTGCCCAGCGTTGCCAGTGCAACGAGCCTAGCATTTGTGTTTCTTGTCTTTTATAAGTTTAAGCATCAATGTATGGTCTTCGCCATGCTCAAATTGCCTTTTGTTCATGTCATATACCCACTCCCTATTTCCGCGATCGTTGTCTTCAGTTACAGCAAACAATAGCAAAATGTCTTCCTTGTCGTCTGATGTAAACATATTTCTATCCAACAACACACTGAACATGTTGACTGAACATGTTGAACACACTCATAAATGAGGACAGAAAATCACTGTACTCAGCTGTCATCGCTGCGGTGCGGAATCTCTCCGGGGTGAACGCCCCAGCTATACCGCCGCGGTGATGATAGTGGGGGGGATGAAAAATTGTGCCTATACCGCCACCACTCCGGTATGTGCAAGCATTAATTTATTTAAATAACACTAGGTTCAATGAGTTCCTAGGTATGCTGCTGCTACAGGGAGTAAAGTGTAGTAAAATGTGTTTTTTAGTAAAACATCAATAATAGGATAGTATAAAATAAATAATGTTTCCATATAATATATCCATAAACAATCAAACCACAACAATTTCCTTATTCTCCATAAGAATATCATGGGAATTTTAAATTTAAAATTTTTAGAATAGCCAATAACCGTTGGCTTACAGAAACACTTCATTATAAGATATTTTTACAAGCTCTTCAAAATGTTTTAGAAAGAAATGGATAAATGGGACAAATTGTTTCTGTGATAAAAGGTTACCTCTCCCCCCTTTATGCACAGTGGTGGAGGTTTTTGCCATCCGCTAAAAAAATTGGCTGCGAAATTCTCAAGCGATCCCTACTCACTGCCACCACTCGTTTTTAGCGAAGGGAATAAGCTATTACTGTAAGTCTCATGGTAAGTCCTAGACCCGGGAACAATTTACTTTTTCGTTTTGAGGTACCCAGAGGCCAAAAACACCCTTCAAAATCATATTTATATGTCCGTTAGCATGATAACTCGAGAAAAAATGATCCGATTTTAATGAAATTTGGTACGAAACCTTTGTTTATTCTAAGAGTTCGCAAACCAGCATGATCGGACTAATGGAACAGGTGTTTATGGGGTAAAAATTGGTTTTTCCCATTTTTTACTCTAAAAATATAAAATTTCACAATTTCTTTACAAACCAGTAGGTACCGTAGCTTGAAAAAAGAAATAACTTTGCTTATTGAAGCGTGGTTGTATGCCTAACAGTTACGGAGATAATTCAAAACAATTTTAATTTAAAATGTCCATGTTATTCTTATAGAGAATTAAAATAATGTTGTAGTTTTCCTCGTTTATGGATATACTAGCTTTTACCCGGCGCGCGTTGCTGCGCTTAACAACTATTATTTTAAATAGTAATGTTTTCAATATGATGAATAATAAAAGTGTATACAACAAAATAATATAGAATATTTTACTTAATTGCCAATGGATAAAAAGTGTTTTTTGTTTTTTCATTAGGTGTATAAATATATAATTTTTTAGGCGTACCTACCACCACGTGAGCACACAACATACAGCTGTCTGTGTGAAAAGCATGCATTTTCTAAATTTAAACCGACGGATAGTCAGAGATTGCCCTAGTGCCTTATAATGGTCATTGCAAAAGCAAGACACAAAGGATATTGTAGTTGCTTAAATTCAGAGGGTAACCTACAAAACAGTTTATGAAAGTAAACATCTGCTTTACTGCTTTTGAATTTTATTTATTTGTAACCATTGTAAAAAAGTCTGACACTGGCCCACTTAAAACCCTCTGGGACGGATCCCTTTTAAACAGATCTGCACCAAACTTCACACAAACCATCCTTGAAAGATGCTTAATAATGCCTGAAAGTGTTTCATTATAATCTGTCGAGTGGTTTCGGAGTCCATAACGTATATACATATATATATATAGTACTCTTTTATAGATATAGTTTTTAGTCAGATTTAAATATAACTTATTTTTCTTACAAAACCATTATTCAATATAAAATATAATAAACGGTATCAGCAATCTGACACATACTTTCTCCCATTAGCTTGTCAACAACCTTTATCATGGGTAAGCGATGAGAGTAACTATGGTATTTAATAGGTATAATCTCAAAAGTTTCATTATCTTTTGAACAGTAATGAAGGGATGCACTATTTTATTTAGAATTATAAGGACCATAACAGAAGGATTTCAATCAGAATCGTTTTTTTTCCAAAAATCAATTTTTCCGTTTTTTAATGGGTTTTTCCCAAAAATAACATAAAACTTTTGAACC
The DNA here is from genome assembly GCF_028750875.1 of Macrosteles quadrilineatus. NCBI lineage: Eukaryota > Metazoa > Arthropoda > Insecta > Hemiptera > Cicadellidae > Macrosteles > Macrosteles quadrilineatus. The sequence continues at coordinate 66,275,285 of NW_026542597.1, forward strand.
ATAATTTTTACAGCGATGGGGGTTGCACAGTGTTGTTTGGAATTATAAGTATTATCACATACTAATTTCAATCTAAATGGGTTTCTTTCGAAAATACCATTTTCTCTTATTTTATGGGAAAATAACATAATTTACTACAACTTTTGAACCGTAATTTTTACAGAAATGGGAGTTCTACCATTTTGTTCAGAATTTAAAGTGCTACAACTTGCTAAATTTTTATCAAAATCGTTCGGGCCGTTTTTAAGAAAATCCGATTTTCCCATTATTTTATAAGTTTTTCTGTGAAAATCTACATTAAAAATCAAAATTTCCAAAAAAAAAAAAAATAAAAAAAACACCTGGATTAGTACCTACATACCGTACCAAATTTCATCAAAATCGGACTACAGGTAGGTGTGGTCTGTAGCTCTGTACACATCTAGACACACACACCACTTTTTTAAAAATCACACTCAAAAAATGTTGACGAAAACAATACTTTCTCCATATATTATGGTACAGGGGGAGAAAGTAAAAAGATGCTTGTTTTAGTATATGCCAACCAACAGACGGCCCAAAAGACCATTGTTTTAAGTGCTAGGCCATTTAATTTTGTAATTGTATAGTTAGGCTCTTTACTAGTCATGAATGATTGTAAACCGGTTATCTTTGGTTAAATAAAGCACTTTTTCATTTCATTAGTCAAATTTGGAAATTTTGTTTATTTAATTTTAAGCTATCAACATAAATTTGATTATTTCTTGGATATGATATTTATTTCAAAGCTGCAGAGCAGCATGGGTTCTCTAGTGTTATTTAAATAGGAAATGAATCCAATAATTTTGAGGGAATATTTTAGTACAAATTCAGCCAAGTAAATGGAAATTGGTTTAGTGTGCAGGTTTGCTGAGGCGGGGGTATTTATATCAACCAATGTAGGGTAAGTAAGTGCTGAGTGCTGCCAACATTAATCTGTTATGTAGGCTACTCATTACCTAATATTTGCTTGAAATAGATTCTTATTTGATTGTAGTCACACCCGTCTGTCCAAACTAAAATGTCCAAAGCCGCTGCCAGTTGCACGACGATCAATAACTCAGAGCTGTCTCACGACGTCTAGAGCTCTTGCTTACGGAGCTAGGTTAGGTTAGGTTAGTTTGCACTACAGTCGGTAAAAAAGTATTCACGATGTGCAGGGGCTCTGGACGTGGTGGGACAGCGCTGAGCTATTGGACGCTGTGAAACTGGCAGCGGCATTGGACATGGTGCAACTGCTACATTTTGAAGAGTGTTAAGTGCTCTGTTTCACGACGACCAATCTCATGACATCCAGAGCTTGTAGAAAGACTACAGTATGTTTATTGCAGTTGCTGTACTTTTGGACATGAGATTTGAACGTCATGCAACAATCAAATATTTCATAGACTATTGGACGTCATGAGACAGTCCAAAAATTTTACTTTGGATGTTGTGACACTGACTTATATTATTCTATGTGGTTACCCTTGGATGTCATGAAATGCATCCTTATTTTTATACAACAGGTTACACTAAAAAACCTTATTAATACTTGATAGTGCCTTATCAGAAAGTCTGTACATAGCATTTTGTTACCATGTTAGCCTACCTAAGAGTAATGATGTGCGATACTGGTCAATGTGTTGATCCTGCGTAGTGATATGCATTAGAACAGAACGTATCGATACCTATATCGTATCTTATCTTTGTGCATGAATTTTTACCCGTATCAAATGAAGTATATTATAAGTTATTTCTAATTTTTAGAAAAAAAATTTAAATATCTTAAATATACAAGCTGCAGAGGCAGATACTATGTTACTTACAAGCTTGTAATACTTTAATACTTTTCAATGAAACTAGAAGAAACCTGTCGAAATTGATGGTTGCTTTAAAGGCTCACGAACAATTACTTCTAGCAGTGTTTTGAAATATTTGGATGTATAACACTTGCTTGAAAACAATTTTTTTCATAATTTTATGTTATATGTTTAAAATTGAAGAAAACAAACCTCATGAGGTATGGTGACAACTATTTGTGCAGTGCAATGCTCTCAAAGCAGGCAAGTCTTTAAAAAGCTACATCTATGGATCCATGCAGGATTATTTCTGAATAGACTGCAAAATCTGGCCAAGATTAAGAAAATGTCAATCGGTTTAGGTTCAAGGTCGGGTTCAACCAGAACTGTGTGTTCACCAGATTACATTAGCAGGCAAACACAGAAAAAAATACCGATACAAAGTATATGTATGTAATCATATACAATAGACCACCATAATGGTCTATTCTCTGTGATGTAATGTCCACATCTTTAACAATGAAACTTGTTATAGATGTTGATAGTTGTAAGCAAAACTGATAAGTTAAATTTATGAAATAGTTGTATTTTGTATTATATTTATAAACATTTTATTTATCTATAGCTTTATTAAAATAGATTTAATTGAAATCACTTCAGACAAATAGAAATCCGCTTAGTCGTCAGGTTTGCTGCGGCGGGGGTTTTTAGCGAATTTCCCTATAGGGAAGTAGCTATTACCGTAGGTCTCATGGTAAGACCTAAGCCCGGGACCGATTTACTTTTTCATTTTGATGTCCCCAGAGGCCAAAAACACCATTCGTTCAAATTTTTATATATCTATATATAGAGATATATATATATATATATATATATATATATATGTGTGTCCATCCGCACGATAACTTGAGTAATTTTTGTCCGATTTTGATAAAATTTGGTTTGAAGTTGTAAGGCGGGATAAACTTGAATGAGTTCGCGAACCAGCATGATCGGACTATGGGAACGGGGGTTTATGGGGGGTTTTATGGGGTAAAAATAGGTTTTTCCCATTTTTGCCCCTAAAAACACAAAATTTCACAATTTCTTTTTAAACCATTTTGTAGAGCTTAAAAAAACAAATAATTTAGTATATTGAAGCGTTATTATGCGCCTAATTGTTACGGAGAAAATTCAAAAAAATTGTAATTTTAAAATTCCCATGTTATTCTTATGGAGAATAAGTCGACTGTTGCAGTTTGCTTGTTTATGAACATATTTTGATCGATTTTGGATAATACTTTTATTTCTTACTAAACTATTATCATTTCATAAAAAAAATCTTTTTTACCCTCCCTGTTGCAGCAAACCTAAGGTACTTGTTAAACTAATTCTATTTAAATAGGAAATAAATGTGCTATTTTTATGGAGGCATTTTAGTGTAAATCCAATCAGGTCAATGGAAATTCGCTTAGTCTGCAGGTTTGCTGCGGCGGGGGTATTTTTTACTTTAATGTCCGTTTTGGTTCAAATTTGCGGCATTGTATTTTACTAACAAAGACCTTCAATTTGATTGTGCATATAAACCTAATGTTACATTTAAGAGTTTCTTTTGACTCCTGTCGGGCCCCATCCCCCGAGGAGGTAGCACATCACTGAATAATGTGTCAAAATAATTTCAGTGCCCAGTAACTGTGTACCTAGTTTTGAAGCTCCACCTTTATTACTTTTTGAAATATTTAACTGTCCTAGGACTTTTTTCAACCTGTATAATACCATAGACAAATAGAATAAATATAGACTGTCAAAGGAAGGTTCCGGCGCCCACCGCTAGGTTTGCCGTGTAGTTACGGCGCACACCGCTGCAGGCGAGGAGCGCAGGAGTCGTATGTGACCAGCTGACGCTGCAGCAGTGTGCGCCGTAACTACACGGCAAACCTAGCGGTGGACGCCAGAACTTATGCTAACCGCAGCACAGCTGACAGTCTATATTAATTCTATTTGTCTATGATAATAGTTTTTAGAAAATAAGTTTAAAATTTTAAAAAGTCTAGCAGCCGACGCTGACATTCTACACTAGCTTTTGGTATAAAAACATTCGCTTAACGTAACAGCTGTAAACATTAAGCATGTGTGACACAAATTCAGCATTTATTTAAGACATGCATAGGATTGACTTATTCATACTATATGTAATGCTATACTCATTGATACGTTTATTTATTGGGTTAGGTAAGAGGATGACAGACTATTTAAATATGCATGGTAGATGTTCTAATTTATTTTTTATAGCAGTCTTTAAAATTTTAAGTTTGTTATAGTGCAGTATAATTTCTTTGAACTAACGGCTGGTTGAATATAAAAATATTCTTTAGATCTATCAGGTTAGTTTATTATTCTCTGATTTTGCCATTGATTATAGAAAATAAGTAAGATTCTATACCCACTGATGTATACAAATTGAGACTCTGGAGTGGTAATGAATAAGACCAAAATTAGATTGCAAAGAATGAATACATATATATATATTTGTAAATAAAGGACATTTGTATAAGGATTTCCAACATGTAGATCAATTATGAGGAGGCTCATTGCTATATATTAATACATGTCTGTTATAAAGGCATGTTGATACAAAGCATTTTCCACATGAAGTGCACTCGTAAGGTTTCTTTTCTGTATGAATTGAATTGTAAATGTACGTGACTTCAAATTGTTTTTGCGTTTAAAGGATTTTCCGCATGTTGTGCACTTATAAGGTTTCTCTTCTGTATGAATTGACAATGTATGTACCTTCTAACTGTTTTGCAGTTAAAGAATTTTTCACATTTAGAGCACTTGTACTTTGTATTGCACTTGTACTTTGTATTGCACTTGTATTTTGTTGTTGTTGTCTCTCTTCTGTATGAACCAATGTGTGTTCCATCAAATTGCTTATACATTCAAAATTCCCTCATATGTCTTTCATTAATGAGGACTCTCTTCTGTATGAACCGACAATATATGCGACTTCAAAATGAATTTGTATACAAACGATTTTCCACATGTTGTACACTTATTAGGTTTCTCTTCTGTATGAATTGACCATGTATGTAACTTCAAATGGTTTTTGCGTTTAAAGGATTTTTCACATGTTGTGCACTTATAAGGTCTCTCTTCTGTATGAATTGACAATATATGTACCTTCAAACCGTTTTTGAGTTTAAAGGATTTTCCACATGTTGTGCACTTATAAGGTTTCTCTTCTGTATGAATTGACAATATATGTACCTTCAAACCGTGTTTGTGTTTAAAGGATTTTCCACATGTTGTGCACTTATAAGGTTTCTCTTCTGTATGAATTGACAATGTATGTAACTTCAAATGGTTTTTGCGTTTAAAGGATTTTCCACATGTTGTGCACTTATAAGGTTTCTCTTCTGTATGAATTGACAATGTATGTACCTTCAAACCGTTTTTGAGTTTAAAGGATTTTCCACATGTTGTGCACTTATAAGGTTTCTCTTCTGTATGAATTGACAATGTATGTAACTTCAAATGGTTTTTGCGTTTAAAGGATTTTCCACATGTTGTGCACTTATAAGGTTTCTCTTCTGTATGAATTGACAATGTATGTAACTTCAAACCGTGTTTGTGTTTAAAGGATTTTCCACATGTTGTACACTTATAAGGTTTCTCTTCTGTATGAATTGACAATATATGTACCTTCAAACCGTGTTTGTGTTTAAAGGATTTTCCACATGTTGTGCACTTATAAGGTTTCTCTTCTGTATGAATTGACAATGTATGTAACTTCAAATGGTTTTTGCGTTTAAAGGATTTTTCACATGTTGTGCACTTATAAGGTCTCTCTTCTGTATGAATTGACAATATATGTAATTTCAAACCGTGTTTGTGTTTAAAGGATTTTCCACATGTTGTGCACTTATAAGGTTTCTCTTCTGTATGAATTGACAATGTATGTACCTTCAAACCGTGTTTGTGTTTAAAGGATTTTCCACATGTTGTACACTTATAAGGTTTCTCTTCTGTATGAATTGACAATGTATGTGACTTCAAATTGTATTTACTTGAAAAGGATTTTCCACATGAGTTGCACTTATGAGGACGCACATTGCTATGTATTAATACATGTCTGTTATAAATGAGTGTTGATGGAAAGGATTTTCCACATTTAGTACACTTATAAGGTTTCTCTTCTGTATGAACTGACAACGTATGTGACATCAAATGTTGTTTGTATGAAAATGATTTTCCACAGGTAGTGCACTTATAAGGTTTCTTCCCTGTGTGTGTCAACAAATGACTCTTTACCTTATAATGGGTGGTAAAGGTTTTGTCACACATCAAACATTTAAAAGGGCGCTCGCCTGTGTGATACAATATATGAACTTTCATTCTTAACTGAGTTAAAAAGTTTTCCCCACATATTGGACACTTAAGCAGAGGCTTTTTAGTGTGTTTTAACATTTGTAATTTTCCAATTTCTGTCTTTGTGAAACTTATTAGATAATCTTATAATACCATAATAATCAGAAGGGTCGACGAATCAATAAGCCTTGTACCTTTATCTATTAATCTTTTTTGTAGGACTTGTTAAATGATGCAGTTGAACAAATACTGGGCTTATCTAGCAACACATCTGAAAAATATCACACTTTATTAACACATTTATTTAGGTCTAATCATGATTAAACAATTTAAAAAAGTTTTACTATAGTTCAGCCGCTTAGAAAACGACCTGCGCGCTAATGCTAAACCTATGCTGGAGGAGGTCGCTTTTTAAGCGGCCGAACTATAGTTAAAGTACATCATATTGGTCTAACATAATGTTGGTGCAAAAAATGAAATGAAGAAACCAAGAACAAGTACATTTTTGGTGGTTTTTAAAACATTTTTAATACTTCACATCATCAAAAATTCAATTTTTTCACTATATTACGACGTTTTACAAACATTAATTAAGCTATGTATTGCTGTCCAACACCGAAATGCCACCTGTCTTCGTCATTTTGGGCAATACAAAGCGGGTCTTTGCAGGTCTGAAAATCAGCTGTTCCCTTTTAGCGAATTTCCCTATAGGGAAGTAGCTATTACCGTAGGTGGCACGGTAAGACCTAGGCCCGGGACAAATTTACTTTTTCAATTTGATGTCCCCAGAGGCCAAAAACACCATTCGTTCAAACTTTTATATGTGTATTTATATATATATATAGATTTATATATATACTAGCTGTGTACCCGTTCTACGCACGGGGATCTTATAATATTCAGTTGAAACCTTCTTATATAACGAACAGCAGTTGGTTTGCATATTTTAAGATATGCTGGCCAAACTATTATACATAGCTTCATTTTATGTTGTTTTTTGTTGTTCCGGATCGGTATGACAATCAATAAAAGGTTAAATTACCTCTGTGTCTGCCGGTCGATCCTATAACGGTAGGCTTACTTTTATTTTTACTATCTGATCTCGTTTGCATGGCTCAATCACGTCCTGGTTGAAGTTCGTTCGCTACGCTCACTCACCTGTATGTTGGAGCTCGTTCGCTGCGCTCACTTTCCTTCAGGTTAGCTCGTTCGCTACGCTCACTTGCCTTCAGGTTAGCTCGTTCGCTACGCTCACTCGCCTCCAGGTTGCAAATTAGCTGTTGTCATAAATGTAAAAGAAATAATAGTGCTAGTGCTGCACCCTGTTGGTAATCCTTGTAACTTTAATGCTATTGAACATCACAGAACAGAACCAACTTGTTTAATTGAAACAGCTGTTAAGATTCAATAATTTCATTTCTCATAAGGTTAACATGGGCTTCCAGAAATTCCACGTCAAAAATCGACAAAAACTTGATTTTCAAGGGTTTACTGTTAAATATCTAACTGTCTCATATTCGATGAAATACGTCTAAAACCATCTCATATATGTATAGTATTTGGAAAATAAGTTTCAGGCGGGACAGTGCTATAGTTATTGAGGAGTAGTTGTAATAAAGTGCGTATTTTAGCGTTACCAAGAGAATGACAGATAGACAGACAGACAGACAGACAGACAGACAGACAGAAATTGAGATAAGGTTTGATTCGGTTTCTCTGACCTATGAAATGTAAAAATAACCAAAAAGTTCATTATTCTAAGCAATGTACAGACAAAACTCTAATTTTATTTATATAGATATACGTCCGTGAACGCGATAACTTGAGTAATTTTTGTCCGATTTTGATGAAATTTGGTTTAAAGGTGTAAGGTGGGATAAACTTGAATGAATTCGCGAACCAGCATGATCGGACCATGGGAACGGGGTTTTACAGGGTTTTATGGGGTAAAAATTGGTTTTTCTAATTTTTGACCCTCACAACACAAAATTTCTCTCTAGACCTTTTTAAAGAGCTTAAAAAAACAAATAATTTAGTATATTGAAATGTTTTTGTACGGTTATCGGTAACGGAGAAAATTCAAAAAATTATATATTTAAAATTCCCATGTTATTCTTATGGAGAATATTGTAAAATGTTGTAGTTTGCTTGTTTATGGAAATATTTTGATCAAACTTGGCTAATTTATTTATTTTATACTAAGCTATTAATATTTTAGTAAAAAATACACTTTATTAGTTTCCTTGTAGCAGCATACCTAGGTACTCGTTAAACCTAATGTTATTTAAATAGGTTTAATTGAAAATCAATTCAGACAAATGGAAATTTGCTTAGTTGGCAGGTTTGCTGCGGCGGGGGTATTTTACTTAAAAGATTAATCCATATATTAATACGCAAGCAGTTTTCTTTTCACAGCCATAACTGGATAACAGCTACAATTATTATTAAGTTTTCGGATAAATTATGCAGTTTAAAAACTTTTTTATTCTCAAAATTTTTTTGATAAACCCACTCGTTTAGGAGTTACAGCCTATGAAAAACTGACTTCTGGTGTGACATCTTTACTAATGAAACTTGTTATAGATGTTGATAATTCTAAGTGAAACTAAACTGATAAGTTAAATTTATGAAATATTTTGTATTATATTTATATTTATAAACATTTTATTTATTTATAGCTTTATTAAAAACCATGTAAATAAATTAATTGAAATCAATTCAAGACAACTAGAAATTCGGTTAGTCGTCAGGTTTGCTGCAGCGGGGTTTTTTTTACTTTAATGTCCGTTTTAGTTCAAATTTGCGGCATTGTATTTTACTAACAAAGACCTTTAATTTGATTGTGCATATAAACCTATTGTTACATGTAAGAGTTTCTTCTGACTCCTGTTGGGCCATTGCACGAGGAGGTAGCACATCACAGAATAATGTGTTACAATAATTTCAATGCCCAGTAACTGAGTACCAAGTTTTCAAGCTCCACCTTTATTACTATTTGAAATATTTAACTGTCCCGGGACTTTTTATCTAACCTGTATAATACATGATATTGGTGAAGAAAATTTAGTTAATTTACATTTTATATGAAATATGATAACATATAGGATTTAGCATTGGTCTTACAATTGACTATTATTTATAAACAAAGTTTTGTGAGTCATTTCATGTCATTTGGCTTTTTATGATGACGTTCATTGATATAAATGAAAACATGTCTGTTATAATTGCTTTTAAATTCCTACTTATGAGGACTCATCAGTTGTGGAAATGAATAAGACCAAAATTAGATTGTCAAGAATGAATACATATATATTTGTAAAAAAATGACATTTGTATAAGGATTTCCAACGTGTAGATCACTTATGAGGACGCTCATTGCTATCTATGAATATATGTCTGTTATAAAGGAATGTTGATACAAAGGATTGTCCACATGAAGTGCACTCAAGGTTTCTCTTCTGTATGAATTGAACTGACAATGTACGTGACTTCAAATTGTTTTTGCTTTTAAAGGATTTTCCACATGTTGTGCACTTATAAGGTTTCTCTTCTGTATGAATTGACAATATATGTATCTTCTAACTGTTTTTGCAGTTTAAAGGATTTTTCACATTTAGAGCACTTGTACCTGTACTGATTCCAACAGTACCTCTCTTCTGTATGAACCAATGTATGTTCTATCAAATTGCTTATATATGTAAAAGACTTTCCGCATATGTGGTGCATTAATGAAGACTCTCTTCTGTATGAACCGACAATACATGCACCTTCAAATTGCATTTGTGTGCATAGGATTTTCCACATGTTGTGCACTTATAAGGTCTCTCTTCTGTATGAATTGACAATATATGTACCTTCTAACTGTTTTTTGCGGTTTAAAGGATTTTTCATAATTAGAGCACTTGTACCTGTACTGATTCCAACAGTACCTCTCTTCTGTATGAACCAATGTATGTTCTATCAAATTGCTTATATATGCAAAAGACTTTCCGCATATGTGGTGCATTAATGAAGACTCTCTTCTGTATGAACCGACAATACATGCGCCTTCAAATGGCATTTGTGTGCATAGGACTTTCCACATGTTGTGCACTTATAAGGTCTCTCTTCTGTATGAACGGACAATGTATGCGACTTCAACTTGTATTTGCATAAAAATGATTTTCCACATGTAGAACACTTGTGAGGACGCTAATTGCTATGTATTAATACATGTCTGTTATAAAGGAATGTTGATGCAAAGGATTTTCCACAAGTAGTGCACTTATAAGGTCTCTCTTTTGTATGAACTGACAATGTATGTGACTTTAAATAGTTTTTGCGTTTAAAGGATTTTCCACATGTTGTGCACTTATAAGGTCTCTCTTCTGTATGAACGGACAATGTATGCGACTTCAACTTGTATTTGCATAAAAATGATTTTCCACATGTAGAACACTTGTGAGGACGCTCATTGCTATGTATTAATACATGTCTGTTATAAAGGAATGTTGATGCAAAGGATTTTCCACAAGTAGTGCACTTATAAGGTCTCTCTTTTGTATGAACTGACAATGTATGTGACTTTAAATAGTTTTTGCATTTAAAGGATTTTCCACATGTTGTGCACTTATAAGGTCTCTCTTCTGTATGAATTGACAATATATGTACCTTCAAACCGTATTTGCGGTTATAGGATTTTCCACATGTTGTACACTTATAAGGTTTCTCTTCTGTATGAACTGACAACGTATGTGACATCAAATGATGTTTGTATGAAAATGATTTTCCACAGGTAGTGCACTTATAAGGTTTATTCCCTGTGTGTGTCAACACATGACTCTTTGCATTATGTTTCTGGGTAAAGGTTTTGTCACACATCAAACATTTAAAGGGGCGCTCGCCTGTGTGATACAATATATGAACCTTCATTGCTAACTGAGTTAAAAAAGTTTTCCCACATATTGGACACTTAAGCACAGGCTTTTTAGTGTGTTTTAGCATTGGTAAGTTTCCTATTTCTGTCATTGTGAAACTTATTAGATAATCTTAATACCATAATAATCAGAAGGGTCGACAAATCAATAAGCCTTGTACCCTTATCTATTAATCTTTTTTGTAGGACTTGTTAAATGAAGCAGTTGAACGAATACTGGGTTTATCTAGCAACACATCTGAAAAATATCACACTTTATTAACACATTTATTTAGGTCTAATCATGATTAAACAATTTAAACAAAATTTTACTAGTTAAAGTACATCATATTGGTCTAACATAATGTTGGTGAAAAAAATGAAATGAAGAAACCAAGAATAAGTACTTTTTTGGTGGTTTTAAAAACACTTTCAATACTTCACATCATCAAAAATCAAATTTTTTCACTATATTACGAAGTTTTTGGCTTTTTTACAAACATTAATTGGCAGCTAAAAGCTATGTATTGCTGTCCAACGCCGAAATGCCACCTGTCTTCGTCATTTTGGGCAATACAAAGCAGGTCTTTGCAGGTCTGAAAATCAGCTGTTCCCTTTTTTACTTAAAAGATTAATCCATATATTAATACGCAAGCAGTTTTCTTTTCACAGCCATAACTGGATAACAGCTACAATTATTATTAAGTTTTGGGATGGAACATGCAGTTTAAAATTTTTTTTATTCTTGAAATTTTTTTGATAAACCCACTTGTATAGGAGTTACAGCCTATGAAAAACTGACTTCTGGTGTGACATCTTTACTAATGAAACTTGTTATAGATGTTGATAGTTCTAAGCGAAACTAAACTGATAAGTTAAATTTATGAAATAGTTGTATTTTGTATTATATTTATAAACATTTTATTTATTTATAGCTTTATTAAAAACCATGAAAATAGATTTAATTGAAATCAATTCAAGACAACTAGAAATTCGGTTAGTCGTCAGGTTTGCTGTAGCGGGGTTTTTTTTACTTTAAAGCCCAGTAACTGAGTACCAAGTTTTGAAGCTCCACCTTTATTACTTTTGGAAATATTTAACTGACCCGGGACTTTTGATCTAACCTGTATAATACATGATATTGGTGAATAAAATTTAGTTAATTTACATTTTATATTAAATATAACATATAGGATTTAGCATTGGTCTTACAATTGACTATTATTTATAAACAAAGTTTTGTGAGTCATTTCATGTCATTTGGCTTTTTATGATGACGTTCATTGATATAAATGAAAACATGTCTGTTATAATTGCTTTTAAATTCCTACTTATGAGGACTCATCAGTTGTGGAAATGAATAAGACCAAAATTAGATTGTCAAGAATGAATACATATATATTTGTAAAAAAAGGACATTTGTATAAGGATTTCCGTGTAGATCACTTATGAGGACGCTCATTGCTATGTATGAATATATGTCTGTTATAAAGGAATGTTGATACAAAGGATTGTCCACATGAAGTGCACTCAAGGTTTCTCTTCTGTATGAATTGAACTGACAATGTACGTGACTTCAAATTGTTTTTGCTTTTAAAGGATTTTCCACATGTTGTGCACTTATAAGGTTTCTCTTCTGTATGAATTGACAATATATGTAACTTCTAACTGTTTTTGCGGTTTAAAGGATTTTTCATAATTAGAGCACTTGTACCTGTACTGATTCCAACAGTACCTCTCTTCTGTATGAACCAATGTATGTTCTATCAAATTGCTTATATATGCAAAAGACTTTCCGCATATGTGGTGCATTAATGAAGACTCTCTTCTGTATGAACCGACAATACATGCGCCTTCAAATTGCATTTGTGTGCATAGGATTTTCCACATGTTGTGCACTTATAAGGTCTCTCTTCTGTATGAATTGACAATATATGTACCTTCTAACTGTTTTTTTGCGGTTTAAAGGATTTTTCATAATTAGAGCACTTGTACCTGTACTGATTCCAACAGTACCTCTCTTCTGTATGAACCAATGTATGTTCTATCAAATTGCTTATATATGCAAAAGACTTTCCGCATATGTGGTGCATTAATGAAGACTCTCTTCTGTATGAACCGACAATACATGCGCCTTCAAATGGCATTTGTGTGCATAGGACTTTCCACATGTTGTGCACTTATAAGGTCTCTCTTCTGTATGAACGGACAATGTATGCGACTTCAACTTGTATTTGCATAAAAATGATTTTCCACATGTAGAACACTTGTGAGGACGCTAATTGCTATGTATTAATACATGTCTGTTATAAAGGAATGTTGATGCAAAGGATTTTCCACAAGTAGTGCACTTATAAGGTCTCTCTTTTGTATGAACTGACAATGTATGTGACTTTAAATAGTTTTTGCGTTTAAAGGATTTTCCACATGTTGTGCACTTATAAGGTCTCTCTTCTGTATGAACGGACAATGTATGCGACTTCAACTTGTATTTGCATAAAAATGATTTTCCACATGTAGAACACTTGTGAGGACGCTCATTGCTATGTATTAATACATGTCTGTTATAAAGGAATGTTGATGCAAAGGATTTTCCACAAGTAGTGCACTTATAAGGTCTCTCTTTTGTATGAACTGACAATGTATGTGACTTTAAATAGTTTTTGCATTTAAAGGATTTTCCACATGTTGTGCACTTATAAGGTCTCTCTTCTGTATGAATTGACAATATATGTACCTTCAAACCGTATTTGCGGTTATAGGATTTTCCACATGTTGTACACTTATAAGGTTTCTCTTCTGTATGAACTGACAACGTATGTGACATCAAATGATGTTTGTATGAAAATGATTTTCCACAGGTAGTGCACTTATAAGGTTTATTCCCTGTGTGTGTCAACACATGACTCTTTGCATTATGTTTCTGGGTAAAGGTTTTGTCACACATCAAACATTTAAAGGGGCGCTCGCCTGTGTGATACAATATATGAACCTTCATTGCTAACTGAGTTAAAAAAGTTTTCCCACATATTGGACACTTAAGCACAGGCTTTTTAGTGTGTTTTAGCATTGGTAAGTTTCCTATTTCTGTCATTGTGAAACTTATTAGATAATCTTAATACCATAATAATCAGAAGGGTCGACAAATCAATAAGCCTTGTACCCTTATCTATTAATCTTTTTTGTAGGACTTGTTAAATGAAGCAGTTGAACGAATACTGGGTTTATCTAGCAACACATCTGAAAAATATCACACTTTATTAACACATTTATTTAGGTCTAATCATGATTAAACAATTTAAACAAAATTTTACTAGTTAAAGTACATCATATTGGTCTAACATAATGTTGGTGAAAAAAATGAAATGAAGAAACCAAGAATAAGTACTTTTTTGGTGGTTTTAAAAACACTTTCAATACTTCACATCATCAAAAATCAAATTTTTTCACTATATTACGAAGTTTTTGGCTTTTTTACAAACATTAATTGGCAGCTAAAAGCTATGTATTGCTGTCCAACGCCGAAATGCCACCTGTCTTCGTCATTTTGGGCAATACAAAGCAGGTCTTTGCAGGTCTGAAAATCAGCTGTTCCCTTTTTTACTTAAAAGATTAATCCATATATTAATACGCAAGCAGTTTTCTTTTCACAGCCATAACTGGATAACAGCTACAATTATTATTAAGTTTTGGGATGGAACATGCAGTTTAAAATTTTTTTTATTCTTGAAATTTTTTTGATAAACCCACTCGTATAGGAGTTACAGCCTATGAAAAACTGACTTCTGGTGTGACATCTTTACTAATGAAACTTGTTATAGATGTTGATAGTTCTAAGCGAAACTAAACTGATAAGTTAAATTTATGAAATAGTTGTATTTTGTATTATATTTATAAACATTTTATTTATTTATAGCTTTATTAAAAACCATGAAAATATATTTAATTGAAATCAATTCAAGACAACTAGAAATTCGGTTAGTCGTCAGGTTTGCTGTGGCGGGGTTTTTTTTACTTTAAAGCCCAGTAACTGAGTACCAAGTTTTGAAGCTCCACCTTTATTACTTTTGGAAATATTTAACTGACCCGGGACTTTTGATCTAACCTGTATAATACATGATATTGGTGAATAAAATTTAGTTAATTTACATTTTATATTAAATATAACATATAGGATTTAGCATTGGTCTTACAATTGACTATTATTTATAAACAAAGTTTTGTGAGTCATTTCATGTCATTTGGCTTTTTATGATGACGTTCATTGATATAAATGAAAACATGTCTGTTATAATTGCTTTTAAATTCCTACTTATGAGGACTCATCAGTTGTGGAAATGAATAAGACCAAAATTAGATTGTCAAGAATGAATACATATATATTTGTAAAAAAAGCACATTTGTGTAAGGATTTCCAACGTGCAGATCACTTATGAGGACGCTCATTGCTATGTATGAATATATGTCTGTTATAAAGGAATGTTGATACAAAGGATTTTCCACATGAAATGCACTCAAGGTTTCTCTTCTGTATGAATTGAATTGACAATGTACGTGACTTCAAATTGTTTTTGCTTTTAAAGGATTTTTCACTTGTTGTGCACTTATAAGGTTTCTCTTCTGTATGAATTGACAATATATGTATCTTCTAACTGTTTTTGCAGTTTAAAGGATTTTTCACATTTAGAGCACTTGTACCTGTACTGATTCCAACAGTACCTCTCTTCTGTATGAACCAATGTATGTTCTATCAAATTGCTTATATATGTAAAAGACTTTCCGCATATGTGGTGCATTAATGAAGACTCTCTTCTGTATGAACCGACAATACATGCGCCTTCAAATGGCATTTGTGTGCATAGGATTTTCCACATGTTGTGCACTTATAAGGTCTCTCTTCTGTATGAATTGACAATATATGTACCTTCAAATGGTTTTTGCGTTTAAAGGATTTTCCACATGTTGGGCACTTAAAAGGTTTCTCTTCTGTATGAATTGACAATATATGTATCTTCAAACCGTATTTGCGTTTAAAGGATTTGCCACATGTTGTGCACTGAAAAGGTTTCTCTTCTGTATGAATTGTCAATTTATGTAAATTCAAACCTTTTTTGCATTTAAAGGATTTACCACATGTTGTGCACTTATAATGTCTCTCTTCTGTATGAACGGACAATGTATGCGACTTCAATTTGTATTTGCATAAAAATGATTTTCCACATGTAGAACACTTGTGAGGACGCTCATTGCTATGTATTAATACATGTCTGTTATAAAGGAATGTTGATGCAAAGGATTTTCCACATGTGGTGCACTTATAAGGTCTCTCTTTTGTATGAATTGACAATGTATGTTTCTTCAAACTGCATTTGTGTGCAAAGGATTTTCCACATGTAGTGCACTTATAAGATATCTCTTCTGTATGAACGGACAATGTATGTGATTTTAAAATGTTTTTGCAGTTAAAGGATTTTCCACATGTTGTACACTTATAAGGTTTCCTCCCTGTGTGTGTCAACACATGACTCATTACCTTAGATTTTTGGGTAAAGGTTTTGTCACATATCAAACATTTAAAGGGGCGCTCGCCCGTGTGATACAATATATGACGCTTCATTCCTAACTGAGTTAAAAAATATTTCCCACATATTGGACACTTAAGCAGAGGCTTTTTAGTGTGTTTTAACATTGGTAAGTTTCCAATTTCTGTCTTTGTGAAACTTATTAGATAAGCTTAAAGTACCATAATAATCAGAAGGGTCGACTAATCAATAAGCCTTGTACCTTTATTTATAAATCTTTTCTGTAGGACTTGTTAAATGATGCAGTTGAACGAATACTGGGCTTATCTAGCAACACATCTGAAAAATATCACACATTATTAACACATTTATTTAGGTCAAATAATGATTAAACAATTTAAAACAATTTTTACTAGTTCAAGTACATCATATTGGTCTAACATAATGTTGGTGCAAAAAATGAAATAAAGAAACCAAGAATAAGTAAGTTACATGTTTGGTGGTTTTTAAAACACTTTCAATACTTCACATCATCAAAAATCAATTTTTTCCACCATATTACGATGTTTTTGGCCGTTTTACAAACATTAATTGGAGGCTAAAAGCTTTGTATTGCTGTCCAGGGCCGAAATGCCACCTGTCGTCGTCATTTTGGGCCAAGCAGGTTTTTGCAGCCCTAGGTCCGAAAATCAGCTGTTCGCTTTTTTACTTAAAAGATCAATCCATATATTAATACGCAAGCAGTTTTCTTTTCACAGCCATAACTGGATAACAGCTTGACGTGTTTTAACGTTTGAGGTGTCAAATTAAAGGTATTTTCACGTAGATGTGCAAATACGTCTCAGAATATTAAGAAAGGGCACTTAAGTACTAACAGTTAAGGGCTTAAGTATGGGAACAGCGCCGCTATCTGTTGACATTAGATTAAACTCAATTCCCTTTGTTTACAACTAAACATATGGACGTAGTTTGAAATAGTTTTTAAAGTTAACCACAGACTGCAGGACTTATTACTTCCAGAGCAAAGCCGGAATTTATATTTTTATTTTAACATCTGTTAAATAAGTCTGATTCATAAAATAGTTTCCTAGCAAGATAATAAATTGTTGGTAATATAGTTGAATTTATTTACTTTACATCGTACATTTTTTGATTGTTTTTTGCGCTCTTTCAAAAAGTGTTGATAAATATAAATGAATTTGGACATTTTAAAAATAAAATAACCTCACGCAGCAAATCTGCAGACCAAGCGAATTTCCATTTGAAGCCAGATTAATTTTCACTTTTAAGGTGTACACACACCGGAGCGGTACGGTGGAGCATTAGCGGTGCGATATTCGCACAGTGATTTAGTCAAATGGAAGTAAATGCAAGCCGCTACAATGGAGCGGTAGCGGTATACCGCCTGTACCACCGCTCCACTGAGATGCAGCATGTTCCATTTCTCTGCCCAGCGTTGCCAGTGCAACGAGCCTAGCATTTGTGTTTCTTGTCTTTTATAAGTTTAAGCATCAATGTATGGTCTTCGCCATGCTCAAATTGCCTTTTGTTCATGTCATATACCAACTCCCTATTTCCGCGATCGTTGTCTTCAGTTACAGCAAACAATAGCAAAATGTCTTCCTTGTCGTCTGATGTACACATATTTCTATCTAACAACACACTGAACATGTTGACTGCACACTCATCAATGAGGACAGAAAATCACTGTACTCAGCTGTCATCGCTGCGGTGCGGAATCTGTCCGGGGTGAACAACCCAGCTATACCGCCGCGGTGATGATAGTGGGGGGGATGAAAAATTGTGCCTATACCGCCACCACTCCGGTATGTGCAAGCATTAATTTATTTAAATAACACTAGGTTCAATGAGTACCTAGGTATGCTGCTGCTACAGGGAGTAAAGTGTAGTAAAATGTGTTTTTTAGAAAAACATCAATAATAGCGTAGTATAAAATAAATAATGTTTCCATATAATATATCCATAAACAATCAAACCACAACAATTTCCTTATTCTCCATAAGAATATCATGGGAATTTTAAATTTAAAACTTTTAGAATAGCCAATAACCGTAGGCCTACAGAAACACTTCATTATAAGATCTTTTTACAAGCTCTTCAAAATGTTTTAGAAAGAAATGGATAAATGGGACAAATTGTTTCTGTGATAAAAGGTTACCTCTCCCCCCTTTATGCACAGTGGTGGAGGTTTTTGCCATCCCACTAAAAAAATTGGCTGCAAAATTCTCAAGCGATCCCTACTCACTGCCACCACTCGTTTTTAGCGAAGGGAATAAGCTATTACTGTAAGTCTCATGGTAAGTCCTAGACCCGGGAACGATTTACTTTTTCGTTTTGAGGTACCCAGAGGCCAAAAACACCCTTCAAAATCATATTTATATGTCCGTTAGCATGATAACTCGAGAAAAAATGATTCGATTTTAATGAAATTTGGTACGAAACCTTTGTTTATTCTAAGAGTTCGCAAACCAGCATGATCGGACTAATGGAACAGGTGTTTATGGGGTAAAAATTGGTTTTCCCATTTTTTACTCTAAAAATATAAAATTTCACAATTTCTTTACAAACCATTAGGTACCGTAGCTTGAAAAAAGAAATAACTTTGCTTATTGAAGCGTGGTTGTATGCCTAACAGTTACGGAGATGATTCAAAACAATTTTAATTTAAAATGTCCATGTTATTCTTATGGAGAATTAAAATAATGTTGTAGTTTTCCTCGTTTATGGATATACTAGCTTTTACCCGGCGCGCGTTGCTGCGCTTAACAACTATTATTTTAAATAGTAATGTTTTCTTTATGATGAATAATAAAAGTGTATACAACAAAATAATATAGAATATTTTACTTAATTGCCAATGGATAAAAAGTGTTTTTTGTTTTTTCATTAGGTGTATAAATATATAATTTTTTAGGCGTACCTACCACCACGTGAGCACACAACATACAGCTGTCTGTGTGAAAAGCATGCATTTTCTAAATTTAAACCGACGGATAGTCAGAGATTGCCCTAGTGCCTTATAATGGTCATTGCAAAAGCAAGACACAAAGGATATTGTAGTTGCTTAAATTCAGAGGGTAACCTACAAAACAGTTTATGAAAGTAAACATCTGCTTTACTGCTTTTGAATTTTATTTATTTGTAACCATTGTACAAAAGTCTGACACTGGCCCACTTAAAACCCTCTGGGACGGATCCCTTTTAAACAGATCTGCACCAAACTTCACACAAACCATCCTTGAAAGATGCTTAATAATGCCTGAAAGTTTCATTATAATCTGTCGAGTGGTTTCGGAGTCCATAACGTATATACATATATATATATAGTACTCTTTTATAGATATAGTTTTTAGTCAGATTTAAATATAACTTATTTTTCTTACAAAACCATTATTCAATATAAAATATATTTAACTAGTGTACCTGTTGCTCAAATTCGAGCAATTGCGAAGCATTACAGGCGACTCAAAGATTATGGAAATACGCACGATCTACACAACAGTTAGATATAATCAAAATCTTTTGTAAATTATCTTATCTTTTTTCAAAAAGCTGATCTTGTTTTTTAGTGTTTCTACAAATAGTTCCCTCTCATAGCCGCATTAGGTTGTCTATAATAACGATTATAAATGAAAAAAAAAACATTATTTCTTTTCTTCTACTTGGTTGTGTTCTATGACTTTTTCTATGTTTCCATTGTTTGCAAATCGGTTATTTCAATGATTGCTCAAGAAATGTAGCATATTGTTAATTCAGTTTTATTTTTAGCCTATATCAATTTGTCCAGGATTTCTCGCTTTTTTCCATTGTAATAATTTCACCAACCCAAGTTTCGTCTACAGATGCAATACGCCAAAGAATATTACCTACGTAGGTACCTACGTATACCTACAATCTCCAAGAAGTGGTAAAAAAAGGCAGAAACCAAGCCATACAATAGTTATAAGTTAACTCCATAAGAAATAATTTTAAGAGTCACTGTGATATTAGGATTTTCCACTGATTTGGTAATAGAACATTATATTGCAAAACATGACACGATGCAGAATAAAATCGATTTTAAAAACCCATTGCAAATACTGTACTTCATTTTGAAAAATTCAATAAATCACAATTTAAATATTAACAGCTGTTTCAATAAAAAGTAGTATAGAATGTAAACAAATCTGAAGAGGCAACTTTAAATGCTTCTGGGGCAGAGCCCCAAGGGAATTTACCTCGTTCCTCTTTTGATGGCTCATCTATAGACCAAGACCTTTCTTTAGAGACTCCTACCAAGTTTCTACACCCAGCCGTTCTCTCAAATTAGCTGGGACAAAAACCCAGTTTTTCCTCCATAAGGATAACATGGGATGGGAATTCAAAGGCCACTGGGGCAGAGCCCCAAGGGAATTTACCACGTTTTTCTTTTGATGGCTCATCTACAGACCAAGACCTTTCTTTAGACACCTCTAATGAGTTTCTACGCCCAGCCGTTCTCTCAATTTAGCTATGACAAAGAAAAACAGTTTCAAATTAATATATAGATAAACGGTATCAGCAATCTGACACATACTTTCTCCCATTAGCTTGTCAACAACCTTTATCATGGGTAAGCGATGAGAGTAACTATGGTATTTAATAGGTATAATCTCAAAAGTTTCATTATCTTTTGAACAGAAATGAAGGGATGCACTATTTTGTTTAGAATTATAAGGACCATAACAGAAGGATTTCAATCAGAATCGGTTTTTTTTTCCAAAAATCAATTTTTCCGTTTTTTAATGGGTTTTTATGGGAAAATAACATAAAACTTTTGAGCCATAATTTTTACAGCGATGGGGGTTGCACAGTGTTGTTTGGAATTATAAGTATTATCACATACTAATTTCAATCTAAATGGGTTTCTTTCGAAAATACCATTTTCTCTTATTTTATGGGAAAATAACATAATTTACTATAACTTTTGAACCGTAATTTTTACAGAAATGGGAGTTCTACCATTTTGTTCAGAATTTAAAGTGCTACAACTTGCTAAATTTTTATCAAAATCGTTCGGGCCGTTTTTGAGAAAATCCGATTTTCCCGTTATATTATAAGTTTTTCTGTGAAAATCTACATTAAAAATCAAAATTTCCAAAAAAAAAATAAAAAAACACCTGGATTAGTACCTACATACCGTACCAAATTTCATCAAAATTGGACTACAGGTAGGTGTGGTCTGTAGCTCTGTACACATCTAGACACACACATCACTTCGAAAACCACTTTTTTTAAACTCACACTCAAAAAATGTTGACGAAAACAATACTTTCTCCATATATTATGGTACAGGGGGAGAAAGTAAAAAGATGCTTGTTTTAGTATATGCCAACCAACAGACGGCCCAAAAGACCATTGTTTTAAGTGCTAGGCCATTTAATTTTGTAATTGTATAGTTAGGCTCTTTACTAGTCATGAATGATTGTAAACCGGTTATCTTTTGTTAAATAAAGCACTTTTTCATTTTATTAGTCAAATTTGGAAATTTTGTTTATTTAATTCTAAGCTATCAACATAAATTTGATTATTTCTTGGATATGATATTTATTTCAAAGCTGCAGAGCATTATGGTTTCTCTAGTGTTATTTAAATAGGAAATGAATCCAATAATTTTGAGGGAATATTTTAGTAGAAATTCAGCCAGGTAAATGGAAATTGGCTTAGTGTGCAGGTTTGCTGAGGCGGGGGTATTTATATCAACCATGGTAGGGTGAGTAAGTGCTGCCAACATTAAACTGTTATGTAGGCTACTCATTACCTAATATTTGGCTGAAATAGATTCTTATTTGATGGTAGTCACACCCGCCTGTCCAAACTAAAATGTCCAAAGCCGCTGCCAGTTGCACGACGATCAATAACTCAGACCTGTCTCACGACGTCTAGAGCTCTTGCTTACGGAGCTAGGTTAGGTTAAGTTAGTTTGTACTACAGTCGGCAAAAAAGTATTCACGATGTGCGGGGGCTCTCGACGTGGTGGGACAGCGCTGAGCTATTGGACGCTGTGAAACTGGCAGCGGCTTTGGACATGGTGCAACTGCTACATTTTGAAGAGTGTTAAGTGCGCTGTTTCACGACGACCAATCTCATGACATCCAGAGCTTGTAGAAAGACTACAGTATGTTTATTGCAGTTGCTGTACTTTTGGACATGAGATTTGAACGTCATGCAACAGTCAAATATTTCATAGACTATTGGACATCATGAGAATGCCCAAAAATTTTACTTTGGATGTTGTGACACTGACTTACATTATTCTATGTGGTTACCCTTGGATGTCGTGAAATGCATCCTTATTTTTATACAACAGGTTACACTAAAAAACCTTATTAATACTTGATAGTGCCTTATCAGAAAGTCTGTACATAGCATTTTGTTACCATGTTAGCCTACCTATGAGTAATGATGTGTCATACTGGTCAATGTGTTGATCCTGTGTAGTGGTATGTATTAGAACGGAATGTATCGATACCTATATCGTATCTTACATTTGTGCATGAATTTTTACCCGTATCAAATGAAATATTGTAGTTATTTCTAATTTTTAGGAAAAAATTAAATATCTTAAATGTACAAGCTGCAGAGACAGATACTATGTTACTTACAAGCTTGTAATACTTTAATACTTTTCAATGAAACTAGGTGAAACCCGTCAAAATCGACGGTTGGTTTAAGGGCTTACGAACAATTACTTCTAGCAGTGTTTTGAGATATTTGGATGTATAACACTTGCTTGAAAACAATTTTTTTCATAATTAAGTTAAATGTTTAAAATTTAACACAGAAAAAAATACCGATACAAAGCATATGTACGTAATCACATACAATCTATATATATAATACGCTAAGCCGATTTTTGTAAACATAACTCCTCCCTCATTTTTGGACCGATTTTGATGATTAAAGTGTCAAAAAAATTGCCCTGATCTGTAGTTTTGCAAAGTGCTTTTAGTTATTTGATATCTTTATTAGTTTGGGCAAGATCTTCCATCAAAGTTGGATTTTCTCCCATAAGATTAACATGGGGGAATCTAAATATTTAATTGGAAACTTTGTCTCCACTAATTTGAGAGAACGGCTTGGCGTAGAAACTTGGTAGAGGTGTCCAAAGAAAGGAAAGACGAAGTAAATTCGATTAGGTCTCTGTCCCAGAAGCCTTTAAAGATCCCTCTACAGATTTGTTTACATTTTGGTCATGTGGATAATACTTTTTAATAAAACAGCTGTTTATTTTATAATTGTATTTTAAACAGCACACATTTATTGGGAGTTACTGAATAGTCCAAAAGAAGTATTTACAATGTTATTTTCTGATTTTAAACTGGATTTTCTTCTGTATCATGTCATGTGTTGCAATATAAAGTTCCATTACCAAATCAGTGGAAAATCGTTTTATCACAATAACTCTTACAATTATTTTTTATTGAACTATCTTATATCTATTTTACGGGTTTGTGTCTGCATTTTTCACACCTTTTCCCTATATTTTATCATATTATTCTAGACAGATCATCATAGGGTCATGAGATTATTGTCATACATGCTTTCAATCATTGGAAAAATCATCGATTGTGTAATACAATACAAAATAATACAAGTGCAGAAGGGCATGGTGCCCATTTGAGCCGTGTCCATATTTTGTTAAATTAATAGTGGTTTATAGCAACTGGATAAAATATTTTACAATATTTATGTAGAAATATGTGCATGATTTAGAAAGTCATTAAGCTGGATAACTGCAATATACTGCAGACTTTTCAGAGAGGTTACTTTGATGTATTCATTCATCTTAGTGTAAACATAATATAGATATGTGTACAGATAAGAACTTGAACTCTTAGGGAGCCTTTGAATTTTATTAGACTAACGAAAAGGGTTGTGCATGTTTAATAGCGCTACTCGGCAACAAAAACAATGTAATTCATCTCTAAAAAATATATTCTTAAGTGCACTAAGCAGCAGCCTAAAAAATGCTATGTAGCTTCCTCATATAGTTACAAAATGCTCAAACTCGCATTGTCACATTTATGATTCGGCTTATATTTCTCCAACTTCATCTGCAGAAGAAGTTCAGTGTGCTCTTATCGTGTCTAATAACATCCAAATACAAAAACCTTGACTAAAATGGTACCTATCTTGACAAATTATTTGCAGTGACCTATATTACGGACCGTGGCTCACTGCGTTGGTAACATTATTGAAAGTATCACAATATTTTGGCTGTAAGAGTAAATACTATTTAAGCAGCTACTGTCACGACAGAAAGGTCATATTCTTTTTAAACTAGATCACATTATCGTTTATAAGATACGTTGATTAACAATGCATGTAAACGGATCAATATTTAAGTAACAGCCAATTTACAGTATGTTTTTTCTCTTTGGAAATGGCACATTGCTATTTCATTTGCATTATTTGTTGCCAATGAAGCCACACGACCATATAAACGAGGAGGCTCCTAACCGTCAATTTCGACGGGTTTCACCTAGTAGACCACTATAATGGTCTATTCTCTGTGATGTAATGTCCACATCTTTACTAATGAAACTTGTTATGGATGTTGATAGTTCTGAGCGAAACTGATAAGTTAAATTATTTATGAAATAGTTGTATTTTGTATTATGTTAATAAACATTTTATTTATTTATAGCTTTATTAAAAACCATGAAAATAGATTTAATTGAAATCAATTCAGACAAATAGAAATTCGCTTGGTCGTCAGGTTTGCTGCGGCGGGGTTTTTTTTTTACTTTAATGTCCGTTTTAGTTCAAATTTGCGGCGTTGTATTTTACTAACGAGTGGGTTTATCAAAAAAATGTCAAGAATAAAAAAGTTTTTAAACTGCATAATCCATCCGAAAACTTAATAATAATTTTATTGTAGCTGTTATCCAGTTATGGCTGTGAAAAGAAAACTGCTTGCGTATTAATATATGGATTAATCTTTTAAGTAAAAAAGGGAACAGCTGATTTTCAGACCTGCAAAGACCTGCTTTGTATTGCCCAAAATGACGAAGACAGGTGGCATTTCGGTGTTGGACAGCAATACATGGCTTAATTAATGTTTGTAAAACAGCCAAAAACGTCGTAATATAGTGAAAAAATTAGATTTTTGATGATGTGAAGTATTGAAAATGTTTTAAAAACTACCAAAAATGTACTTATTCTTGGTTTCTTCATTTCATTTTTTTCACCAACATTATGTTAGACCAATATGATGTACTTTAACTAGTAAAATTTTTTTTAATTGTTTAATCATGACCTTTAATTTGATTGTGCATATAAACCTATTGTTACATGTAAGAGTTTCTTCTGACTCCTATTGGGCCATCGCTCAAGGAGGTAGCACATCACTGAATAATGTGTTAAAATAATTTCAATGCCCAGTAACTGAGTACCAAGTTTTGAAGCTCCACCTTTATTACTTTTTGAAATATTTAACTGTCCCGAGACTTTTTATCTAACCTGTATTATACATGATATTGGTTAAGAAAATTTAGTTAATTTACATTTTATATTAAATATGATAACATATAGGATTTAGCATTGGTCTTACAATTGACTATTATTTATAAACAAAGTTTTGTGAGTCATTTCATGTCATTTGGCTTTTTATGATGACGTTCATTGATATCAATAAAAACATGTCTGTTATAATTGCTTTTAAATTCCTACTTATAAGGACTCATCAGTTGTGGAAATGAACAAGACCAAAATTAGATTGTCAAGAATGAATACATATATATTTGTAAAATAGGACATTTGTATAAGGATTTCCAACATGTAGATCACACTTATAAGGTTTCTCTTCTGTATGAACTGACAATATATGTACCTTCTAACTGTTTTTGCGGTTAAAGGATTTTTCACATTTAGAGCACTTGTACCTCTCTTCTGTATGAACCAATGTATGTTCTATCAAATTGCTTAAATATGCAAAAGACTTTCCCAGTGACGTAGCCCGGGGGGGGGGGGGGTCCTGACCCCCCCCTTCTAGCCTTATATATATTTTTTTGTTAAATTATATGTAAAATTATATAATCATACACTGTATTGACTGATTGATTATTTTCAATGCCAAGAGAGCTAAAAAAAGACCATTATAGAGCTTATATTTTTTAAAATTTTCCCGAACCCATCTTTTACCTGGGGGTATGGAATACTCCCATGCACCCCCTTAGTCGGTCGACCCCCCCTATTTTAAAATCCTGGCTACGTCACTGACTTTCCGCATATGTGGTGCATTAATGAAGACTCTCTTCTGTATGAACCGACAATACATGAGACTTCAAATTGAATTTGTGTACATAGGATTTTCCACATGTTGTGCACTTATAAGGTCTCTCTTCTGTATGAATTGACAATATATGTACCTTCAAATGGTTTTTGCGTTTAAAGGATTTTCCACATGTTGTGCACTTATAAGTTTTCTCTTCTGTATGAATTTACAATATATGCAACTTCAAACCGTATTTGCGTTTAAAGGATTTGCCACATGTTGTGCACTTAAAAGGTTTCTCTTCTGTATGAATTGTCAATATATGCAACTTCAAACCGTGTTTGTGTTTAAAGGATTTGCCACATGTTGTGCACGTATAACGTCTCTCTTCTGTATGAACAGACAATGTATGCGACTTCAACTTGTATTTGCATAAAAATGATTTTCCACATGTAGAACACTTATGAGGACGCTCATTGCTATGTATTAATACATGTCTGTTATAAATGAATGTTGATGCAAAGGATTTTCCACATGTAGTGCACTTATAAGGTCTCTCTTTTGTATGAATTGTCAATGTATGTTTCTTCAAACTGCATTTGTGTGCAAATGATTTTCCACATGAAGTGCACTTATAAGGTCTCTCTTTTGTATGAATTGTCAATGTATGTTTCTTCAAACTGCATTTGTGTGCAAATGATTTTCCACAGGTAGTGCACTTATAAGGTTTCTTCCCTGTGTGTGTCAACACATGACTCTTTGCATTATGTTTCTGGGTAAAGGTTTTGTTACACATCAAACATCTAAAGGGGCGCTCGCCCGTGTGATACAATATATGAACCTTCATTCTTAACTGAGTTAAAAAATTTTCTCCACATATTGGACACTTAAGCAGAGGCTTTTTAGTGTGTTTTAACATTTGTAATTTTCCAATTTCTGTCTTTGTGAAACTTATTAGAAAAGCTTATAATACCATAATAATCAGAAGGGTCGACAAATTTATAAGCCTCGTACCTTTATTTATAAATCTTTTTTGTAGGACTTGTTAAATGATGCAGTTGCACGAATACTGGGCTTATCTAGCAACACATCTGAAAAATATCACACTTTATTAACACATTTATTTAGGTCAAATAATGATTAAACAATTTAAAACAATTTTTACTAGTTCAAGTACATCATATTGGTCTAACATAATGTTGGTGCAAAAAATTAAATGAAGAAACCAAGAA
This sequence comes from Macrosteles quadrilineatus, assembly GCF_028750875.1. NCBI lineage: Eukaryota > Metazoa > Arthropoda > Insecta > Hemiptera > Cicadellidae > Macrosteles > Macrosteles quadrilineatus. The sequence continues at coordinate 66,303,340 of NW_026542597.1, forward strand.
TAAGTACATTTTTACTGGTTTTTAAAACACTTTCAATACTTCACATAAAAAAAAATCAATTTTTCCCACTATATTACGATGTTTTTGGCCGTTTTACAAACATTAATTGGAGGCTAAAAGCTTTGTATTGCTGTCCAACACCGAAATGCCACCTGTCTTCGTCATTTTGGGCCAAGCAGGTTTTTTCATGTCCGAAAATCAGCTGTTCGCTTTTTTACATAAAAGATTAATCCATATATTAATACGCAAGCAGTTTTCTTTTCACAGCCATAACTGGATAACAGCTACAATTATTATTAAGTTTTCGGATAGAACATGCAGTTTAAAAACTTTTTTATTCTTGACATTTTTTCGATAAACCCACTCGTTTAGGAGTTACAGCCCATGAAAAAATTACTTCCGGTGTGACATCTTTACTAATGAAACTTGCAGCGCCGTCCTTAGGGTGGAGCGAGTGGAGCGACCGCTCCAGGCCTCGCGCCGGAGGCCTGTCCGGCGAGGCCTGCCCGGCGAGGCCTTACTATCGCTAGAAATAAGTTAATGTTTTGGAATGAAAATAAAAAAATAAAGGACAGACAGATACATGTGCCTAAAATATGTCTTATTTATTATTAATTAACCTATATCAATTGTTGTATCGATTAAAAACCTACGAACGACATTTAAAACACAAAAGAATATCAAACAACGTTTGACAGCTCGGCGGCGATGACGGAACCCGAGCTTCGCGGCAGCCACCCCGGTGAATGTGAGTGAGTCATACGCTTACTCTTACTGGTACTGGTGCCATTAAACTTCTATTGTATGATTAATTAAGTTCAATTTATTTACAGATGTAAATGTTTACTGGATTGAATGGATAATCAGCATGGATAAGACTGACTGTAAACTACTCGCAATACGCAATAAACATAAACCTATGACAATATTTGTCATTAAAGTAAAAAGTAATACTGTGAATTACACTGTAATGATACTACCTCTTTTAATTTATTATTAAAAACTCATTGACAATTATAGGTAATATTTTTCACCTATATAACCCCCATTACAGACCAACTGCCGAAAACACAATAAACCTATCTCGACAAAAAGTGCATAAACAAGTTAGCCTATGAGCATTTACTATTTACAAAGTGACGGGACGACAATCCACAATGAAGAGAAGTGTTCATTTTTTCATTAATTATTGTAAAGAACTTCGTGGACAATATTTATGATATCCACTTTAGAATTGGAACAATAATATGTGCAATTAGCTATAATATTAACGGCCATTTACAGAGTGTAAAAGATTCATTTGTTTAATCAAAATGCTTAAAATGACGAATTTGCAAGTATCTCATTGACAATTATTTATGTAATATTTTTTACCTTTAAAACACCCTTCACAGACCAACTGCCGAAAACACAATAAACCTAACTTGACAAAAAATAAATAAACAAGATAGCCTATAAGCATTTACTATTAATTGTCGTCCCGCCACTGTGTTTAATTTACAAAGGGTTAATTCAATTCACAATCCACAGTAAAGGAGAAGTGTTATTTATGATTTTTTTTATTAATGATTGTAAAGAATTTCGTGTGCAATATTTATGATATCCACTTTGGAATTGGAACAATAATATGTGTAATTAGCAATAATATTCACGCCCATTTTCAGAGTGTAAAATATTCATTTTTTTTCGTCAAAGTGCTTAAAATGACGACTTTACAAGTATAATTTTACAAAAATTTTCCGGGGGGAAACCACCGGACTCCCCTCTCAGCTGGGGGGTACGGAGTACCCCCCAGACCCCCCGGTGAGCTTGGTTAAACAAGACCTCGCAATTATGTATTGCCCCAGGCCTCGCATTTTATAAAGACGGCTCTGGAAACTTGTTATAGATGTTGATAGTTCTAAGCGAAACTAAACTGATAAGTTAAATTTATGAAATAGTTGTATTTTATATTATATTAGTAAACATTTTATTTATTTATAGCTTTATTAAAAACCATGAAAATAGATTTAATTGAAATCAATTCAGACAAATAGAAATTCGGTTAGTCGTCTGGTTTGCTGCGGTGGGTTTTTTTTTTACTTTAATGTCTGTTTTAGTTCAAACTTGCGGCTTTGTATTTTACTAACAAAGACCTTTAATTTGATTGTGCATATAAACCTATCGTTACATGTAAGAGTTTCTTCTGACTCCTGTTGGGCCATCGCTCAAGGAGGTAGCATATCACTGAATAATGTGTTAAAATAATTTCAATGCCCAGTAACTGTGTACCAAGTTTTGAAGCTCCACCTTTATTACTTTTTGAAATATTTTACTGTCCTGGGACTTTTTATCTAACCTGTATAATACATGATATTGGTGAAGAAAATTTAGTTAATTTACATTCTATATTAAATATGAAAACATATAGGATTTACCATTGGTCTTACAATTGACTATTATTTATAAACAACATTTTGTGAGTCATTTCATGTCATTTGGCTTTTTATGACGTTCATTGATATAAATGAAAACATGTCCGTTATAATTGCTTTTAAATTCCTACTTATAAGGACTCATCAGTTGTGGAAATGATTAAGACCAAAATTAGATTGTCAAGAATAAATACATATATATTTGTAAAAAAAGGACATTTGTATAAGGATTTCCAACGTGTAGATCACTTATGAGGACGCTCATTGCTATGTATAAATATATTTCTGTTATAAAGGAATGTTGATACAAAGGATTTTCCACATGAAGTGCACTCAAGGTTTCTCTTCTGTATGAATTGAATTGACAATGTACGTGACTTCAAATTGTTTTTGCTTTTAAAGGATTTTCCACATGTGTTGCACTTATAAGGTTTCTCTTCTGTATGAATTGACAATATATGTACCTTCCAACTGTTTTTGCGGTTTAAAGGATTTTTCACATTTAGAGCACTTGTACCTGTACTAAATTCCAACAGTATGTTCTATCAAATTGCTTATATATGCAAAAGACTTTCCGCATATGTGGTGCATTAATGAAGACTCTCTTCTGTATGAACCGACAATACATGCGCCTTCAAATTGCATTTGTGTGCATAGGATTTTCCACATGTTGTGCACTTATAAGGTCTCTCTTCTGTATGAATTGACAATATATGTGACTTCAAATGGTTTTTGCGTTTAAAGGATTTTCCACATGTTGTGCACTTATAAGGTTTCTCTTCTGTATGAATTGACAATATATGCAACTTCAAACCGTATTTGCGTTTAAAGGATTTGCCACATGTTGTGCACTGAAAAGGTTTCTCTTCTGTATGAATTGTCAATTTATGTTCATTCAAACCTTTTTTGCATTTAAAGGATTTACCACATGTTGTGCACTTATAACGTCTCTCTTCTGTATGAACGGACAATGTATGCGACTTCAACTTGTATTTGCATAAAAATGATTTTCCACATGTAGAACACTTATGAGGACGCTCATTGCTATGTATTAATACATGTCTGTTATAAATGAATGTTGATGCAAAGGATTTTCCACAGGTAGTGCACTTATAAGGTTTCTTCCCTGTGTGTGTCAACACATGTTTCTTTACCGTATATTGCTGGGTAAAGGTTTTGTCACACATCAAACATTTAAAGGGGCGCTCGCCCGTGTGATACAATATATGAACCTTCATTCTCAACTGAGTTAAAAAAAATTTCCCACATATTGGACACTTAAGCAGAGGCTTTTTAGTGTGTTTTAACATTGGTAAGTTTCCAATTTCTGTCTTTGTGAAACTTATTAGATAAGCTTAAAGTACCATAATAATCAGAAGGGTCGACTAATCAATAAGCCTTGTACCTTTATTTATAAATCTTTTCTGTAGGACTTGTTAAATGATGCAGTTGACCGAATACTGGGCTTATCTAGCAACACATCTGAAAAATATCACACTTTATTAACACATTTATTTAGGTCAAATAATGATTAAACAATTTAAGACCATTTTTACTAGTTCAAGTACATCATATTGGTCTAAAATAATGTTGGTGCAAAAACTGAAATGAAGAAACCAAGAATAAGTACATGTTTGGTGGTTTTTAAAACACTTTCAATACGTCACATCATCAAAAATCAATTTTTCCCACCATATTACGATGTTTTTGGCCGTTTTACAAACATTAATTGGAGGCTAAAAGCTATGTATTGCTGTCCAGGGCCGAAATGCCACCTGTCGTCGTCATTTTGGGCCAAGCAGGTTTTTGCTGCCCTAGGTCCGAAAATCAGCTGATCGCTTTTTTACTTAAAAGATCAATCCATATATTAATACGCAAGCAGTTTTCTTTTCACAGCCATAACTGGATAACAGCTTGACGTGTTTTAATGTTTGAGGTGTCAAATTAAAGGTGTTTTCACGTAGATGTGCAAATATGTCTCAGAATATTAAGAAAGGGCATTTAAGTACTAACAGGGGTTTTTCCCATTTTTTACTCTAAAAATATAAAATTTCACAATTTCTTTCCAAACCATTAGGTACCGTAGCTTGAAAAAAGAAATAACTTTGCTTATTGAAGTGTGGTTGTATGCCTAACAGTTACGGAGATAATTCAAAACAATTTTAATTTAAAATGTCCATGTTATTCTTATGGAGAATTAAAATAATGTTGTAGTTTTCCTTGTTTATAGATATACTAGCTTTTACCCGGCGCGCGTTGCTGCGCTTAACAACTATTATTTTAAATAGTAATGTTTTCTTTATGATGAATAATAAAAGTGTATACAACAAATTAAAATAGAATATTTTACTTAATTGCCAGTGGATAAACAGTGTTTTTTGTTTTTTCATTAGGTGTATAAATATATAATTTTTGAGGCGTACCTACCACCACGTGAGCACGCAACATACAGCTGTCCGTGTGAAAAGCATGCATTTTCTAAATTTAAACCGACGATAGTCAGAGATTGCCCTAGTGCCTTATAATGGTCATTGCAAAAGCAAGACACAAAGGATATTGTAGTATAGTATTGCAGAGGGTAACCTACAAAACAGTTTATGAAAGTAAACATCTGCTTTTGAATTTTATTCATGTAAACATTGTAGTTCAAAAAGGGTACTTTCCTGTTAAAGGGAACATTCATTATTATCGATGATTTTCAATCGATATATCGATATTTTTGTTTCCCTTTACAATCCATTACAAATTGACAACTGATCTTGTTTAGGCTAAAATCTAGTCTATTATATCGATTAAAACTGTTCTAAGCTAACCTAACATAACCAACCAAACTTGCTGTACCATTTAAAAAATTCCGTTTGAGAAAAGGCATGTGAGGAAGACTAAACGGAATTTTGAAATGTTACAAGTTTGGTTGGTTTTGTTAGCTTGGTTTGGAACAGATTCATTTCAATATTTTTTTTATACTGAACAATATTTATTTATCGTAGTTGTCAGCTGATAGGTTTCAATTCGTTAATATCGATTGAAAATCATCGATAATAATGAATGTTCCCTTTAACAGAAAAGTACCTCAAAAAGTCTGACACTGGCCCACTTAAAACCCTCTGGGACGGATCCCTTTTAACAGATCTGCACCAAACTTCACACAAACCATCCTTGAAAGATGCTTAATAATGCCTGAAAGTTTCATTATAATCTGTCGAGTGGTTTCGGAGTCCATAACGTATATACACACACATATATATAACGTATATACACACACATATATATATGTGTGTTTATATACGTTATGGACTCCGAAACCACTCGACAGATTATAATGAAACTTTCAGAATATATATATAGTACTCTTTTATAGATATAGTTTTTAGTCAAATTTAAATATAACTTATTTTTCTTACAAAACCATTATTCGTTATAAAATATAATAAACGGTATCAGCAATCTGACACATACTTTCTCCCTTTAGCTTGTCAACAACCTTTATCATGGGTAAGCGATGAGAGTAACTATGGTATTTAATAGGTATAATCTCAAAACTTTCATTAACTTTTGAACAGTAATTTTAACAGGAATGAAGGGATGCACTATTTTGTTTAGAATTATAAGGACCATAACAGAAGGATTTCAATCAGAATCGGTTTTTTTCAAAAAAATCCATTTTTCCGTATTTTAAATGGGTTTTTATGGTAAAAAAAAACATAAAACTTTTGAACCATAATTTTTATAGCAATGGGGGTTGCACAGTGTTGTTTGGAATTATAAGTATTATCACATACTAACTCGCCTTTGGCTCGCTGGGGGCTCCGCCCCCAGGCCCCCTAGCTGTTCGTCGTCATTAGTAGATTAGAGTCTAGCCCCAGTCCCCCATTGTGGGGTGTTGACTTATCAGATTACTTACTACATCCTACTAAAATCTCTAGTAACAATAATATCTAACGGCCACTTTCAAAATTATTCCCTATAAAAATAAAAGGGGGGAATTCAAAACTTGGGGGGAAGGTGGTGAAAGGCCAAGACCAAGAAGCGTAAAGAAGTCAAGAAGGCAATACAAATAAAAATACTGTAAGATGGTTATTACCGAAAAGTAGTTTTTAAAAGGCTTAAAAAGTCAGAAGCTTAAAAAGTTATGTCCCATAAGAATAACTTAAAAAATGGTTATTATAGGAAAATTTTACTTTGAAAAATTGTCTAGTTTGTTTGGGGGAGAGGGAATTTTTTATTTCTGGGGGGGGGGGGGTTGTTATTGTAAAACGTCACTTTTGAAGAGGGACACAAGACCTAAAGACCTACAATCGTGCCAAATTTCAGATCTCCAGTTTATGTAGAAGTGGGTAAACGTGATTTAGACCGATGCACTTGTAGGAATGACATGGAGGAAGTCAATATTTTGGAAGGGGGTTATTATTAATTTAAAATGTCAATTTCCGAAAAGGGTGCAAATCCTACAATTGGGCCAAATTTCAGTATCTCCAGCTAATCTATAAATGGGTAAACGTGTTTTAGACCGATGCACCTGTAAGAATAACATTGGGGGGGGGGGGGGTTATTATTGTAGATGTCAGTTTGAAATAAGAGCTCAAGACCTAAAATGGTGCCAAATTTCAATCTCCAGCTAATCTAGAAGGGGGTAAACGTGATTTAGAACGATGCACCTGTAGTGACAGTAGGAAAGATATAAGGGGAGAAATCGATTTTGTAGGGGGGGGGGGGGATTTTGATATGGTTCATTTTATATTCACCTTGGTGTTAGCTCTAATACAGTAAAGTGTGTATAGTTTCAATACCCTTGTGCCCATATAACATGGAAAGAGTCCTTTTAAAACTTTGAAAATGTATAAAAATATTTCACATTTTGACATTAAACTTAAGTTTTAGGGGTTAAGGAGTAAAGTTACGAAAAAGCATGTAGAGTGTAAAATTTAAGGTAGACTAAGGAAAATACAAAGCAATTATAATAATTGTAAAAACAAATTGCAGAGGTAGGAAACGGTAGCGAAAACCAAAAAAAGACTTAAAAGGATTTTAAAAATTTTAGAAAGTAGGACGTTTATTAAAGGGTGAAGGGGTGAAAGTTTCGGAAACGTTTGAGAGGGTTTGTAGAAAATGTAATTCCTGACGATTAAAATTTTTTCAAATCTTTTCTAGCTATAATAAATAAATAAATAAAAATGCCTTTATTGATCAAGCGTTTCTCAGTACAACTGCTTTTCAGAACAACTCTCGTCATATTATAAGTAACAATAACTTATAACTAACAAACAAATAAATAGAAACAATACAAAACAGAAACAAGAAAATCTCTCTTACCGTTTTCAAGCTATAGCCGTAAAAAAACTTTTTTTGTCGTTTTTAGATGTCCGCCATGTTGGATTTTTGGGTGGGGTAAAATTCACCGTTAATTTACGATCCCATAATGCAATGCTATAAAGTTTCAAGTCTCTAGCTAGTTTCTAAACGATTCAGATGACCATACCAAAGTCATTAAATTTCAACTTTATTCCACCTTAAGAATAACATGATGCTCGTAAAAACTTTCAAATTTTGACATTAAACCTATGTTTTGGGGGTCAAGAAGTAAAGTTATAAAAAATATAGTATTACTAAAATTTAAAGTAAACCAGAGTAAATACGAAGCATTAATAATATTTGGAAAAAAATAATTTACTTAGGTTTTAAAAATTAGCGAAAATCGTTAAAAATGTTAAAAAAATTTACCAAATTTTGAAAGTAGGGCGTATTTTGAAGGTAAAGGAGTGCGATTTTCGAAAAACGCTTAATAGTGTCTTGAAGAAAATTTTATTCCTGACTGTGAAAATTCATTCAAATCTTTTCTAGCTCTTATCGTTTTCAAGCTATAGCCGTTTGAAAAAAAACGTGTTTTGTCGTTTTCAGAGGTCCGCCATTTTGGATTTTTTGGGGTGGTTAAAATTGAAAATGGAAATTTTGCAAATTTCACCGTTAATTTAAGATCACATACTACGTTACTGCCAAATTTCAAGTCTCTATCACGTTTCTAAACCGTTCAGATGAGCACACCAAAGTCGGCCACTTACAATGTTATTCTCCATAAGAATAACATGGGGCTCGTAAAAGTGGTAAAAAACCTTCAAATTTGAGATTAAACCTAAGTTTTGGGGGTTAAGGAGTAAAGTTACGAAAAAACACTTAATGAGTAAAATTTAAAGTCTACTAAGGAGGATACAAAGCATTAATAATATTTGCAAAAAAGAATTATTTAGGTACAAAAATATTGCGAAACCCGATAGAAATTTAATGAAATTTACCAAATTTTTAAAGTATTGCGTTTTTTAAGCTGAAGGAGTGCGATTTTCGGAAAACGCCTAAGAGGGTTTTGTAGAAAATTTAATTCCTGTTTATGAAAATTCTTTCAAATCTTTTCTAGCTCTTACCGTTTCCGAGCTACAGCCGTAAAAAAAAACGTGTTTTTTCATTTTCAGAGGTCCGCCATTTTGGATTTTTGGGGATGTTAAAATTTGAAAATAGGACTTTTGCAAACTCAACCGTTAATTTAAGATCACATACTACAATACTACCAAATTTCAAGTCTCTAGCATGTTTCTAAGCGGTTCAGATGAGCGTACGAAAGTCGATATTTTTCAATGTTATTTCCCATAAGAATAGCATGGGGGGGGTAATTCGAAATTTCGGGGGGGGTTAAAATTTGAAAATGCGACTTTTCGGATTTTTCCCGGGGGTTTGGGCACTAGACCTACGACCACCGAAAATTTCAAGTCTCTAGCTCATCTAGAAGTGGTCTAGAATTTGTATCCCTTAGTTACATATTAGCCCAAGCAAATTAAGAAAAATAGAGGAACAAATATATGTCTCTCTGGTGGTGGGAGTTGTAAATGCCCCAATTTGCGGTTTTTTAGTTATAACTTGAAAACGGTGTGTCGTAGCTTAAATTGTTCAATGTAAAAGTTAAAGCTTATTAAATTTTCTACAACTTTGATCATATACATTATTAGTGAAAGACGCATAGTTTCTGAGATATTTGCACTAAAAAAAATATAATGTTCGAAAAAATATTTTCATCTCACATTTTTCGTTAAAATCTTTTTTTTCCTTCCTTGTTATTTTTCAGAAATATTGACAGAAAGAAGGTTGTAGAGAATTAAATTTACTTCAATAATATACAAAAATATGTAAATAGATAAGATGTAGGTATAAAGTTACAGCGTTTTTAAGATTAGATGATCCAAGTTAAAACAATTAATACATACAAAATAAATTCATATTTAATTACCTATAGAACTAATGTTGACTGAGCCTACTGAATGTGGATCCAGGTGTGGATGCAGAAAAGCCGGCATCCACTGTTCCCGGGTATGTACCTGTGAGGGAGCTTGCCTGAACCATGCAACAATCTCTGTACAATGTGAAGATGATGAGGAAGAAGACAATGAAAAGAATAAGATCAATCTTTATCATAACATGAATTTGTGATATATTTCTCAGTGGCAAGAACTAGAATATTTAATTATAGAACTAATGTTACCTTAGCCTTTGTTTTTGCAAGAACAAAGGCTCAGTCAACATCAGTTCTATAATTAAATATGAATTTATTTTGTATGTTTTAATTGTTTTAACTTGGATCATCGTAATAAATAGATAACCATTTTATTTTGTCAAATTGTTATTTACATAACTATTACCAATTTTTACCTTAAATATACTTATATTTGGCCTAAACAATTATCAGAAACCATACAAATCGTGCAATGATAAAAAATCAAAACTTTGCGACTATTTGTGTAATTCATGATTTTCTCTTTTAATCTTAAAAACGCTGTAACTTTATACCTACATCTTATCTATTTACATATTTGTATATATTATTGAAGTAAATTTAATTCTCTACAACCTTTTTTCCGTCAATATTTCTGAAAAATAACAAGAAAGAAGATAAAATTAGATTTTAACGAAAAATGTGAGATGAAAATCTTTTTTCGAACATTATATTTTTTTGAGCGCAGATATCTCAGAAACTATGCGTCTTTTACTAATAATGTATACAATCAAAGTTGTAGAAAATTTAATAAGCTTTAACTTTTACAGTGAACAATTTAAGCTACGACACGCCGTTTTCAAGTTATAAGTAAAAAACCGCAAATTGGAACATTTACACCTCCCACCACCAGAGAGCGGCAGGGTGATTTTATTCTCACCTATCATATATTCATTAGGGGACCCTCCCCGACACATTTTTGAAAAAATTGGGAATACATAGATTTGTTCCTCTATTTTTCCTAATTTGGACTTATTTGCTTGAACTATATGCGGGATTATAGTATTTAGAAGACTCGCCCCAGGCCCCCTTTTTTGTTTGGGGGTTGTGGGAATGTTCCTCGGGGGAGGGGGGACAGGATTTAGTCTGCGAAAATTTTCTGTGTTTAAAACTTATAACTTTGCAGTTGCTAGGTATTTCAGAAAGAGTATATTTTTTCCGGGGTGGTTTGGTACCTAGACGTAAATTTACAAAAAATTTGAGAATTTTCACAATTTTTGGAAGTAGGGCGTTTTTTGAAGGTGAAGGAGTGCGATTTTCGAAAAACCCTTAATAGTGTCTTGTAGAAAATTTCATTCCGAACCTACGTTTTTTCCTCAAATTGAATCTAGCTCTTACCGTTTTCGAGCTGTAGCCGTTTTAAGAAAACATGTTTTTCCAAAAACTGGGATTTTAATGGAATTTTTTTGGGGGGGGGTTGAATTTTGAAAATGGGGTTTTTACGAATTTCACCGGTAACGTAAGATCCCATAGTGCAATACTACGCAAATTCAAAGTCTCTAGCACGTTTCTAAACGGTTCAGATGAGCGTACGAAAGTCGGTATTTTTCAATGTTATTTCCCATAAGAATAACATTGGGGGGGAAATTGTTAATTTAGGGGGGGTTGAAAGGGGAAAATGCTACTTTTCGGAATTTTCCCGGGGGTTTGGGCACTAGATCTACAAAACACCGAAAGTTTCATGTCTCTAGTTCGTCTAGAAGTGCCCAAACATCAGTATACCTGATCAGTCAGTTACAACATTTCAATCTAAATGGGTTTCTTTCGAAAATACGATTTTCTCTTATTTTATGGGAAAATAACATAATTTACAATAACTTTTAAACCGTAATTTTTACAGAAATGGGAGTTCTACCATTTTGTTCAGAATTTAAAGTGCTACAACTTACTAAATTTGTATCAAAATCGTTTGGGCCGTTTTTGAAAAAATCCGATTTTTCCGTTTTTTATGGGGTTTTCTGTGAAAATCTACATTAAAAAAAATAAAAAAAAATTTAAAAAAACACCTGGATTGGTACCAACATACCAAATTTCATCAAAATCGGACTAGAGGTGTGGTCTGTAGCTCTGTACACATCCAGACACACACACACACACACACACAGACATCACTTCGAAAACCACTTTTTTAAAACTCAAACTCAAAAAATGTTGACGAAAACAATACTTTCTCCATATACTATGGTATAGGGGGAGAAAGTAAAAAGATGCTTGTTTTAGTATATGCCAACCAACAGACGGTCCAAAAGACCATTGTTTTAACTGCTAGGCCATTTAATTTTGTACTGTAATTGTTATAGTTAGGCTCTTTACTAGTCATGAATGATTGTAAACCGGTTATCTTTTGTTAAATAAAGCACTTTTTCATTTCATTAGTCAAATTTGGAAATTTTGTTTATTTAATTCTAAGCTATCAACATAAATTTGATTATTTCTTGGATATGATATTTATTTCAAAGCTGCAGAGCAGCATGGGTTCTCTAGTGTTATTTAAATAGGAAATGAATCCAATAATTTTGAGGGAATATTTTAGTAGAAATTCAGCCAGGTAAATGGAAATTGGCTTAGTGTGCAGGTTTGCTGAGGTGGGGGTATTTATATCAACCATGGTAGGGTAAGTAAGTGCTGCCAACATTAAACTGTTATGTAGGCTACTCATTACCTAATATTTGGCTGAAATAGATTCTTATTTGATTGTAGTCACACACGCCTGTCCAAACTAAAATGTCCAAAGCCGCTGCCAGTTGCACGACGATCAATAACTCAGACCTGTCTCACGACGTCTAGAGCTCTTGCTTACGGAGCTAGGTTAGGTTAGGTTAGTATGTACTACAGTCGGTAAAAAAGTATTCACGATGTGCAGGGGCTCTGGACGTGGTGGGACAGCGCTGAGCTATTGGACGCTGTGAAACTGGCAGCGGCTTTGGACATGGTGCAACTGCTACATTTTGAAGAGTGTTAAGTGCGCTGTTTCACGACGACCAATCTCATGACATCCAGAGCTTGTAGAAAGACTACAGTATGTTTATTGCAGTTGCTGTACTTTTGGACATGAGATTTGAACATCATGCAACAGTCAAATATTTCATAGACTATTGGACATCATGAGACAGCCCAAAAATTTTACTTTGGATGTTGTGACACTGACTCATATTATTCTATGTGGTTACCCTTGGATGTCGTGAAATGCATCCTTATTTTTATACAACAGGTTACACTAAAAAACCTTATTAATACTTGATAGTGCCTTATCAGAAAGTCTGTACATAGCATTTTGTTACCATGTTAGCCTACCTATGAGTAATGATGTGTGATACTGGTCAATGTGTTGATCCTGCGTAGTGATATGTATTAGAACGGAATGTATCGATACCTATATCGTATCTTATCTTTGTGCATGAATTTTTACCCGTATCAAATGAAATATCGTAGTTATTTATAATTTTTAGGAAAAAATTAAATATCTTAAATATACAAGCTGCAGAGACAGATACTATGTTACTTACAAGCTTGTAATACTTTAATACTTTTCAATGAAACTAGGTGAAACCCGTCGAAATCGATGGTTGCTTTTAGGGCTTACGAACAATTACTTCTAGCAGTGTTTTGAGATATTTGGATGTATAACACTCGCTTGAAAACAATTTTTTTCATAATTATGTTAAATGTTTAAAATTTAACACAGAAAAAAAAATACCGATACAAAGCATATGTACGTAATCACATACAATAGACCACTATAATGGTCTATTCTCTATGATGTAATGTCCACATCTTTACTAATGAAACTTGTTATAGATGATGATAGTTCTGAGCGAAACTGATAAGTTAAATTTATGAAATAGTTGTATTTTGTATGATGTTAATAAACATTTTATTTATTTAAGCTTTATTAAAAACCATGAAAATAGATTTAATTGAAATCAATTCAGACAAATAGAAATTCGCTTAGTCGTCAGGTTTGCTGCGGCGGGGTTTTTTTTTACTTTAATGTCCCTTTTAGTTCAAATTTGCGGCATTGTATTTTACTAACAAAGACCTTTAATTTTATTGTGCATATAAACCTATTGTTACATGTAAGAGTTTCTTCTGACTCCTGTTGGGCCATCGCTCGAGGAGGTAGCATATCACTGAATAATGTGTTAAAATAATTTCAATGCCCAGTAACTGAGTACCAAGTTTTGAAGCTCCACCTTTATTACTTTTTGAAATATTTAACTGTCCCGGGACTTTTTATCTAACCTGTATAATACATATTGGTGAAGAAAATTTAGTTAATTTACATTTTATATTAAATACTAGAGGACCCATGCTGCTCCGCAGCGTTAAAATAAATATTATATATCCGAAAAATAATCAAAATGATGACTTTTGATTGAGTAATCCAGTATCTTGAGCTTAACTGATTCAAACGATCAATAGCTCAAATTAATGCCTATAATTTACTGATTACTTTGAGGCTAAAACATATAAAAACATAAACAATACTGGAGAGATTGATTTTTAATAATAGAAAAGCCTTATGAAAAATGATTTTTATGTTGGTTATTAACCCTGCGTTTGCTTGAAACTCGTTCGATTTGAATATCGAATAGCTTAAATGAAAGCCGGTATTTCACTGAAGGTTCTGAGACCAAAATATATAGGATTATATAATTATAACTGGTGAAATACATCTTAAATTGAAGTAAGAATTAAAAAATGAATCAAATTATATTTTTTGGTCGAGTAACACAGTAGGTAAATAGCCTATATGCCGAAGCTTGATGTGAAATCCTTGAAAAACAAAATTTAACTCCCATAAGAAATACATGGGGAGCAAATTTCTTTTAAGTATTAGCCGAGTGGGATTATAGATAAATATATGCCAATGCTTGATGGCAAATTTGTGCGTGTATACCTTCAATTTGAGACCTCAATCATGAAAATCGGTCGGGTAGATAAGATGATAACATATAGGATTTAGCATTGGTCTTACAATTGACTATTATTTATAAACAAAGTTTAGTGAGTCATTTCATGTCATTTGGCTTTTTATGATGACATTTATTGATATAAATGAAAACATGTCTGTTATAATTGCTTTTAAATTCCTACTTATGAGGACTCATCAGTTGTGGAAATGAATAAGACCAAAATTAGATTGTCAAGAATGAATACATATATATTTGTAAAAAAAGGACATTTGTATAAGGATTTCCAACATGTAGATCACTTATGAGGACGCTCATTGCTATGTATTAATACATGTCTGTAATAAAGGAATGTTGATACAAAGGATTTTCCACATGAAGTGCACTCATAAGGTTTCTTTTCTGTATGAATTGAATTGACAATGTATGTAACTTCAATAGTTATTTTAGTGAGCAAAGTGGCACATGCGGAATGATCTCGAGTGCAGCAAAGGCCTTTTGCATTCGTGATACACACATTATATTTTTCCTAAAGTCACTAAAAAGCATATAAATAATTAGTCTTTCAAACACTACACAACACGTTTTTAAGTTTAGCTGGCAACACAAAAAGGTGCCCTAGAGAAATAGGTAGTCTATAGGTAGTAATAGGTAGTTCTAGAAATATGTAGAAAAAGGTAGTCACCGGTCCGTATCACTCCGCTATTTTCCCTCGGCAAGCAATGTGCTCCGCGACTTGAGAAAATAGTTCCGTATGATTTTGTAATTTGCAGTGGTTTCCGCACCTAAAAAAATGCTTTAAAGGTATTTTCTTGTTTATTAAGATCGTAGGAATGTTTAAAAAACGTTTAAGAGAAAAGTCCAGAAAGTTCAGAAATACCGAAAAGAGAACATAAACTATAAACACAAATCGTAGTTATAATAGTCAATCAGCTGCTCATAGTATTATTTTTCTTTAAGTGTTGCCAACCTATTTCCAAGCGTACATGGATTACGTGTATAATAGAACCACGCTGTTTTATGTTGTTTTGTTGGAATCCTGATGTGCGCCAAAGTATAAACCGTACGACAAAGTATAAATATGCAGCTATTAGCCGCTTTCTGTACTATAAACAGTACAAGGAAGCCAACTTTGTCGGGTGACTGTAGGAAGATATTTTTGTGTTTAAAGGATTTTCAACATGTTGTGCACTTATAAGGTTGCTCTGTATGAATTGACAATATTATGTACCTTCTAACTGTTTTTGCGGTTAAAGGATTTTTCACGTTTAGAGCACTTGTACTTTGTATTGCACTTGTATTTTGTTGTTGTTGTCTCTCTTCTGTATGAACCAATGTATGTTCTATCAAATTGCTTATATATGCAAAAGACTTTCCTCATATGTGGTGCATTAATGAGGACTCTCTTCTGTATGAACCGACAATATATGCGACTTCAACATAAATTTTTATACAAAGGATTTTCCACATGTTGTGCATTTATAAGGTTTCTCTTCTGTATGAATTGACAATATATGTACGTTCAAACCGTCTTTACGGTTAAAGGATTTTCCACATGTTGTGCACTTATAAGGTTTCTCTTCTGTATGAATTGACAATATATGTACCTTCAAACTGTGTTTGTGTTTAAAGGATTTTCCACATGTTGTACACTTACAAGGTTTCTCTTCTGTATGAACTGACAATGTATGTGACTTCAAATAGGATTTGTGTGCAAAGGATTTTCCACACGTTGCGCACTTGTAAGGTCCCTCTCCTGTATGAACGGACAATGTATGTGACTCCAAAATGTGTTTGTATAAAAAGGATTTTCCACATGTGTTGCACTTATGAGGTCTCTCTTCTGTATGAACGTACAATGTATGTGACTTTAAAATGTGTTTGTATAAAAAGGATTTTCCACATGTGTTGCACTTATAAGGACGCTCATTGCTATGTATTAATACATGTCTGTTATAAATGAGTGTTGATGGAAAGGATTTTCCACATGTGGTACACTTATAAGGTCTCTCTTCTGAATGAAAGGACAATGTATGTGATTTCAAAATGTGTTTGTAGAAAAAGGATTTTCCACATGTGTTGCACTTATGAGGCCTCTCTTCTGTATGAACGGACAATGTATGTGACTTCAAAATGTGTTTGTATAAAAAGGATTTTCCACATGTGTTGCACTTGTGAGGTCTCTCTTCTTTATGAACAGACAATGTAAGTTATGTGACTTCAAATTGTATTTGCATGAAAAGGATTTTCCACATGTGTTGCACTTATGAGGACGCTCATTGCTATGTATTAATACATGTCTGTTATAAATGAGTGTTGATGGAAAGGATTTTCCACATTTAGTACACTTATAAGGTTTCTCTTCTGTATGAACTGACAACATATGTGACATCAAGTGATATTTGTATGAAAATGATCTTTCACAGGTAGTGCACTTATAAGGTTTCTTCCCTGTGTGTGTCAACACATGACGCTTTGCATTATGTTTCTGGGTAAAGGTTTTGTCACACATCAAACATTTAAAGGGGCGCTCGCCTGTGTGATACAATATATGAACCTTCATTCCTAACTGAGTTAAAAATGTTTTCCCCACATATTGGACACTTAAGCAGAGGCTTTTTAGTGTGTTTTAACATTTGTAATTTTCCAATTTCTGTCTTTGTGAAACTTAATAGATAATCTTATAATACCATAATAATCAGAAGGGTCGACTAATCAATAAGCCTTGTACCTTTATCTATTAATCTTTTTTGTAGGACTTGTTAAATGATGCAGTTGAACGAATACTGGGCTTATCTAGCAACACATCTGAAAAATATCACACTTTATTAACACATTTATTTAGGTCTAATTATGATTAAACAATTTAAAACAATTTTTACTAGTTCAAGTACATCATATTGGTCTAACATAATGTTGGTGCAAAAAATTAAATGAAGAAACCAAGAATAAGTACATTTTTGGTGGTTTTAAAACAACTTTCAATACTTCACATCATCAAAAATCAAATTTTTTCACTATATTACGTTTTTGGCCGTTTTACAAACATTAATTGGAGGCTAAAAGCTTTGTATTGCTGTCCAACGCCGAAATGCCACCTGTCTTCGTCATTTTGGGCAATACAAAGCAGGTCTTTGTAGGTCTGAAAATCAGCTGTTCCCTTTTTTACTTAAAAGATTAATCCATATATTAATACGTAAGCAGTTTTCTTTTCACAGCCATAACTGGATAACAGCTACAATTATTATTAAGTTTTGGGATGGAACATGCAGTTTAAAATTTTTTTTATTCTTGAAATTTTTTTGATAAACCCACTTGTATAGGAGTTACAGCCTATGAAAAACTGACTTCTGGTGTGACATCTTTACTAATGAAACTTGTTATAGATGTTGATAGTTCTAAGCGAAACTAAACTGATAAGTTAAATTTATGAAATAGTTGTATTTTGTATTATATTTATAAACATTTGATTTATTTATAACTTTATTAAAAACCATGAAAATAGATTTAATTGAAATCAATTCAGATAAATAGAAGTTTGCTTAGTCATCAGGTTTGCTGAGGCAGGTTTTTTTTTTAACTTTAATGTCCGGTTTAGTTCAAATTTGCGGCATTGTATTTTACTAACAAAGACCTTTAATTTGATTGTGCATGTAAACCTATCGTTACATGTAAGAGTTTCTTCTGACTCCTATTGGGCCATCGCTCAAGGAGGTAGCATATCACTGAATAATGTGTTAAAATAATTTCAATGCCCAATAACTGTGTACCAAGTTTTGAAGCTCCACCTTTATTACTTTTTGAAATATTTTACTGTCCTCGGACTTTTTTTCCAACCTGTATAATACATGATATTGGTGAAGAAAATTTATTTAATTTACATTTTATATTAAATACTAGAGGACCCATGCTGCTCAGCAGCGTTAAAATAAATATTATATATCCGAAAAATAATCAAATTGATGACTTTTGATTGAGTAATCCAGTATCTTGAGCTTAACTGATTCAAACGATCAATAGCTCAAATTAATGCCTATAATTTACTGATTATTTTGAGGCTAAAACATAAAAAAACACAAACAATACTGGAGAGATTGATTTTTAATAATAGAAAAGCCTTATGAAAAATGATTTTTATGTTGGTTATTAACCCTGCGTTTGCTTGAAACTCGTTCGATTTGAATATCGAATAGCTTAAATGAAAGCCGGTATTTCACTGAAGGTTCTGAGACCAAAATATATAGGATTATATAATTATAACTAACTGGTGAAATACATCTTAAATTGAAGTAAGAATTAAAAAATGAATCAAATTATATTTTTTGGTCGAGTAACACAGTAGGTAAATAGCCTATATGCCGAAGCTTGATGTGAAATCCTTGAAAAACCAAATTTAACTCCCATAAGAAATACATGGGGAGCAAATTTCTTTTAAGTATTAGCCGAGTGGGATTATAGATAAATATATGCCAATGCTTGATGGCAAATTTGTGCGTGTATACCTTCAATTTGAGACCTCAATCATGAAAATCGGTCGGGTAGATAAGATGATAACATATAGGATTTAGCATTGGTCTTACAATTGACTATTATTTATAAACAAAGTTTAGTGAGTCATTTCATGTCATTTGGCTTTTTATGATGACATTTATTGATATAAATGAAAACATGTCTGTTATAATTGCTTTTAAATTCCTACTTATGAGGACTCATCAGTTGTGGAAATGAATAAGACCAAAATTAGATTGTCAAGAATGAATACATATATATTTGTAAAAAAAGGACATTTGTATAAGGATTTCCAACATGTAGATCACTTATGAGGCCGCTCATTGCTATGTATTAATACATCTTATATACTAAAAAACTTTTGCAAAACTTATGACAGCTAGCCTAACCATACTGCTGGACCGAATTATACGCTGTTGGTACCAAATGAAAGATATTTTCCTGTTGATGTGCAGAATCCCTTTATAAATTAAAATAGGCTCAAAAATAAGCACAAAAATGAATTTTAAATTTAAAAATAATTAACATGGGCCTTATGGGTTGTTATGTTGGTGACGAAATAACAACAAAAATATAAACATAAAATAAAAACTAATTAAAGAAATTCCAATCACATGTTTTATTTACAGTGTGGGTTGAAAATAGAGAAGTTTGCACAATACATACTTTCGGTCGAGTTTTCGACCACGGGGTAAGCTCTCGTGTCTTTTATAAAGGAATGTTGATACAAAGGATTTTCCTCATGAAGTGCACTCAAGGTTTCTCTTCTGTATGAATTGAATTGACAATGTACATGACTTCAAATTGTTTTTGCGTTTAAAGGATTTTCCACATGTTGTGCACTTATAAGGTTTCTCTTCTGTATGAATTGATGTATCTTCTTTTTTTGCGGTTAAAGGATTTTTCACATTTAGAGCACTTGTACTCTTCTGTATGAATAGCAATGTATGTTCTATCAAATTGCTTATATATGCAAAAGACTTTCCGCATATGTGTTGCATTAATGAAGACTCTCTTCTGTATGAACCGACAATATATGCGACTTCAAATTGTTTTTGCGCTTAAAGGATTTTCCACATGTTGTGCACTTATAAGGTTTCTCTTCTGTATGAACTGACAATATATGCGTCTTCAAATTGTTTTTGCGGTTAAAGGATTTTCCACATGTTGTGCACTTATAAGGTTTCTCTTCTGTATGAACCGACAATATATGTTCCTTCAAACTGTCTTTGCGGTTAAAGGATTTTCCACATGTTGTGCACTTATAAGGTTTCTCTTCTGTATGAATTGACAATATATGTACCTTCAAACTGTTTTTGTGTTTAAAGGATTTTCCACATGTTGTGCACTTATAAGGTTTCTCTTCTGTATGAATTGACAATATATGTACCTTCAAACTGTTTTTGTGTTTAAAGGATTTTCCACATGTTGTGCACTTATAAGGTTTCTCTTCTGTATGAACCGACAATATATGTTCCTTCAAACTGTCTTTGCGGTTAAAGGATTTTCCACATGTTGTGCACTTATAAGGTTTCTCTTCTGTATGAATTGACAATATATGTACCTTCAAACTGTTTTTGTGTTTAAAGGATTTTCCACATGTTGTGCACTTATAAGGTTTCTCTTCTGTATGAATTGACAATATATGTACCTTCAAACTGTTTTTGTGTTTAAAGGATTTTCCACATGTTGTGCACTTATAAGGTTTCTCTTCTGTATGAACCGACAATATATGTTCCTTCAAACTGTCTTTGCGGTTAAAGGATTTTCCACGTGTTGTGCACTTATAAGGTTTCTCTTCTGTATGAATTGACAATATATGTACCTTCAAACTGTTTTTGTGTTTAAAGGATTTTCCACATGTTGTGCACTTATAAGGTTCATCTTCTGTATGAATTGACAATATATGTACCTTCAAACTGTTTTTGTGTTTAAAGGATTTTCCACATGTTGTGCACTTATAAGGTTTCTCTTCTGTATGAATTGACAATATATGTACCTTCAAACTGTTTTTGTGTTTAAAGGATTTTCCACATGTTGTACACTTACAAGGTTTCTCTTCTGTATGAACGGACAATGTATGTGACTTCAAAATGTGTTTGTATAAAAAGGATTTTCCACATGTGTTGCACTTATGAGGTCTCTCTTCTGTATGAACGTACAATGTATGTGACTTTAAAATGTGTTTGTATAAAAAGGATTTTCCACATTTGTTGCACTTATAAGGACGCTCATTGCTATGTATTAATACATGTCTGTTATAAATGAGTGTTGATGGAGAGGATTTTCCACATGTGGTACACTTATAAGGTCTCTCTTCTGTATGAAAGGACAATGTATGTGATTTCTAAATGTGTTTGTAGAAAAAGGATTTTCCACATGTGTTGCACTTATGAGGCCTCTCTTCTGTATGAACGGACAATGTATGTGACTTCAAAATGTGTTTGGATAAAAAGGATTTTCCACATGTGTTGCACTTATGAGGTCTCTCTTCTGTATGAACGGAAAATGTATGTGACTTCAAAATGTGTTTGTATAAAAAGGATTTTCCACATGTGTTACACTTATAAGGACGCTC
Source organism: Macrosteles quadrilineatus (assembly GCF_028750875.1). Classification (NCBI taxonomy): domain Eukaryota; kingdom Metazoa; phylum Arthropoda; class Insecta; order Hemiptera; family Cicadellidae; genus Macrosteles; species Macrosteles quadrilineatus. The sequence goes on from NW_026542597.1 coordinate 66,325,069, forward strand.
ATTGCTATGTATTAATACATGTCTGTTATAAATGAGTGTTGAAGGAAAGGATTTTCCACATGTGATACACTTATAAGGTTTCTCTTCTGTATGAACTGACAACGTATGGGACATCAAATGTTGTTTGTATGAAAATGATTTTCCACAGGTAGTGCACTTATAAGGTTTCTTCCCTGTGTGTGCCAACAAATGACTCTTTACCTTATAATGGGTGGTAAAGGTTTTGTCACACATCAAACATTTAAAGGGGCGCTCGCCTGTGTGATACAATATATGAACCTTCATTCCTAACTGAGTTAAAAATGTTTTCCCACATATTGGACACTTAAGCAGAAGCTTTTTAGTGTGTTTTAACATTTGTAATTTTCCAATTTCTGTCTTTGTGAAACTTATTAGATAAGCTTTTATAATACCATGATAACCAGAAGGGTCGACTAATCAATAAGCCTTGTATCTTTATTTATAAATCTTTTTGTAGGACTTGTTAAATGATTAGCAGTTGCACGAATACTAGGCTTCAACACATCTGAAAAAATCATGATTTATTAACACATTTTAAGTCAAATAATGATTCAACAATTTTAAACAATTTTTACTAGTGCATGTACATTATATTGGTCTAACATAATGTTGGTGCAAAAAATTAAATTAAGAGACCAAGAATAAGTACATTTTTGCTGGTTTTAAAAACACTTTCAATACTTCACATCATAAAAATTCAATTTTCTTCCACCATATTACGATGGTTTTGGCCTCTACAATTCAAATCTACACATACTCTAGCATCTACAATATGAATTTTCTAACTGTAATTCGAATCAAACTGTTACCACCAAAATTCGAATTCAACCTCTACAATTCGAACTGCATTACCGTAAGCCTCTCATTCGAATTCAGGACAAAAAGTATGCCTGTTGAAACATGAACTTACGCTCTTATTGATGTCCCCACGATGTGTCTTTGATCTCCGTTCTCTCAAACTCTACACTTTAAACTGGGATCTGCATAGTTCAAATTTTATTTATCTGATCTCTATAAATCAAACTCCAACTTAACAGCCCATGCACCTTTTGACCTGTAAAGATAAGTTTGTAAATAAATTTTAAGAGTAAGCAAAGTACTTACTCTACGCTTATAACAATTTTATTGGATTTATTATATGTTAATGAGACTTACAGTTTTGTCTGTAAACTGAAAAATATGCTATGCACAGTAAAACCCCGGTTAACCGAATTCGGATTAACAGAATCCCGGGTTAACTGAAACAGCTCCATAAAATGATACAGGGCTAAAATATAAGTAATATGTAATGCAAAATGCTTCAGTGACTTCAGTTGTTTAGTTTAAAGTTAACCCATTTAAACAGTTATGTAGCTGAAATAAAACATTGTATCATTATAGAAATTGTTTAAATTTAATTTTTCCTGCACACCGTGTTAATAAATAGGCTATTTTTAGCACATGACAGGTTAACCGAAAAATTGGTTATTTGAAACGGCTCTCCCCCCTTTATTTCGGTTAACCGGGGGTCTACTGTAATTTAATGTCCAAGTTTTAAAAATCTTTGTTTTTAAAAAGCATGACAACATCCATGTGGCAATGACGGCATGGAGCCAGAGCTATAGTCTGTCCGTTTGGCTATGATACCCAGCGGATTAGGAACCTTCTCGGGACTCACTTCAACCAAACGGACGGACTATAGCTTCCTCAAATGTTACGTGGACTGACCAAACAACTGCTGACAGGCAGAACTTTGATTTCCTACTCCACTGGCAGAATGATTGTTAAGTAACTTAATAGCTTAAACTTTTCATAGTCAATAAATGTTAATTCTGTTTTATGTGTGTACCTAACAAATTATAATAAGACTTGCCCGTGTTTACATACACTGTGTAACTTAATTTGTTATTGATTTTAAGTCAAATGTGGTTTGAGTTAGATTAGGTTAGTTTTTTGTATTATTTTTTGGTATTCATCGACTAATTTACAAATGAGAAAGCATTGTATGAAATGATTACTAAAATTAGTTTTACCGGTAAGTTAACTTAGTTAGACATTCATACCACTAAAAATACTGATGGTTTTTATTTGATATCTATCTAAATACGTTTAACTTAAGTCGTATACACTAAGTTGTAATTAACCCTCTATCGGTCTCACAGTTTCATTTTGATACTTAAGCAACAACCTTTTCAACCGCCACTTTCTTGTGAGCGCACCAAACGCTATCCCCTCACTAATGTGCACCCCTTCCCTAGCCAGAACCAGCCAGTGCTAAACTTGACCATGTCCGGGGCCCACTTAAAAAATCTGTAACTTATCAATTTAATCCGTGTGAATCACTTAGAAAATGAGTGACATAATAATATTGACTTGGTTGTATCATTTTGATACAATGTGACCATGGATGATTTTCTTTAACATTTCTAAACAATAAAATGTTATGAGTTAGACACTGATAGTGATCGAACAAATTAAAAACAAATAGTTTATCATTATTCCTGAGCATTTAAAATCCTTATCATTTATAAGCTTTTCATTTATACACTTAAAATCTGTTATTTATTTGTAATTAACTTAGGCCTATCAAAATGATACAGTGTGACTGTTCCCGTTTTGTGGAATAAGTTAACGTTAACTTACTAAAAACGCATTGTCATACGAAAACAGTTTGATGTTAGAGAATTAAACTAGATCCATAATTAAAATATTCCAAATACTGTACAACGTAATTAGTCATTGGGCTCTTATACTACACTCCTGATTTTGTTTTACAAATACTCCTCCTGAACGGTGATCTGCAAGAAATTAAGCACAATCATAGTAACCAACCATGGGAAGGTATAAATCTGAAATGGTACGAATCGGACCACAGGGTCTTTCCCTACGTGAATTAAAACTTTTGGACATTTAACATGGGCCTTAAGGGTAAATTGGTTGCTATGACATTATTTGCAAGATTACAATAAAAAGGTAAACAAGAGTCGCAACATATGTTAGCCAACGAATCATCTAAAATAGCACATTACAAATACCGTACAGAGAAAAAGGGAAAAACAATCGTATTAATATAGTTGAGCATAATTTAAACTTTGAATGAATAACCAATAATTATGGTCACCGGAATTAGGCTGATGCACCATTGACAAACAGCCATTCTATTTGTGAACCAAATATAGGCCTACCATTGAGTTTGGATACTGTGAGTAGACTTTCCATTTATGTGAACTAGACAAACCATTCATTAATGCAGACTTTGAATTGGCACTGAAATGAGGAATTCCATTATTGTGAACCAAAGATACCACTGAGTTTGGATACAGCAAGTAGCCAAATAGGCAAATAGGCCGTATAAAGTACCGTATATATCTCATACGAGAAGCAGGACTTACATAATTGGAAAGAACATACGAGGGTTGTTTTTTTTTTCAAGTTCCGATAGGCTATAAACAAAAGACAAGTTCATATAAAACATTAAATTTATTACCAAAAGTTTGGTCCATTTATGGTTACTTTTTGACATAATCACCAAAGAGATTGAGACATTTGCTATATCTGTGCACCAGCTTTTAGCGAATTTCCCTATAGGGAAGTAGCTATTACCGTAGGTGGCACGGTAAGACCTAGTCCCGGGACCGATTTACTTTTTCATTTTGATGTCCCCAGAGGCCAAAAACACCATTCGTTCAAATTTTTATATATGTATATATATATATATATAGACTTACATATATATATACATATACGTCCGTGAACGCGATAACTTGAGTAATTTTTGTCCGATTTTGATGAAATTTGGTTTAAAGGTGTAAAGCGGGATAAACTTGAATGAGTACGCGAACCAGCATGATCGGACCATGGGAACGTGGCTTTACGGGGGGTTTTATGGGTTAAAAATTGGTTTTTCTCACTTTTGACCCTCAAAACACAAACTTTCCCGATTTCTCTTTAGACCTTTTTAAAGAGCTTAAAAAAACAAATAATTTAGTATATAAAAGTATTTTTGTTTGATTATTAGTAACGGAGAAAATTAAAAAAATTGTAAATTTAAAATTCCCATGTTATTCTTATGGAGAATATTGTCAAATGTTGTAGTTTGCTTGTTTATGGATATATTTTGATCAAACTTGGCAAATTTATTTATTTTGTACTAAGCTATCAATATTTTACTCAAAAACACACTTTATTAGTTTCCTTGTAGCAGCAAACCTAGGTACTCGTTAAACCTAATGTTATTAAAATTTATTTAACTGAAAATCAATTCAGACGAATGGAAATTCGCTTAGTCGGCAGGTTCGCTGCGGCGGGGGTATTTAATACCCTATTCAAAAAAAGTGGCCGCCAGTACATTCAAAAAACTAAAAAAAAATAAAAAAAGGACTTTAAAATTTCTAGAAATTCAGTACCTAAACAAATCCATAATGGTGAATCTGTGGTTTATTTAACCATTCTGCCAAATTGTTGAACCAGCTCATTACTGTCGTTTCAGATGACTTGGTTCAACAGTTTGACAGGATGGTTAAATAAACCACAGATTCACCATTATTGCTTTGTTTACTAAATTTCTAAAAATTTTAAAGTACTTTTTTATTTTTTATTAATTTTTTTAAATTTTTTGAAATTTTTTGTTTATTGAACTTTTTTTTTTGTTTTTTGAATGTACTGGCAGCCACTTTTCTTGAATAGGGTATTAAAAAGCTGGTGCACAGATATAGCAAATGTCTCAATCTCTTTGGTGATTATGTCAAAAAGTAACCATAAATGGACCAAACTTTTGGTAATAAATTTAATGTTTTATATGAACTTGTCTTTTGTTTATAGCCTATCGGAACTTGAAAAAAAAAACAACCCTCGTATTTTAATTGACTTAGGTACTGTCCAAATTTGACATGATTACGATTAGCGGCCTTTGAGTTCTGCCACCCATAAGGCAGCGATGTCGGAGTTGAAGCAAGGATTGAGTTGAAACGGAGGCCACCCTTATAAAAGCGCACTGCAGGGGTTAACTAAGGTTAGGTTTGGTTATCATAAATTTGTTTCGTTCAAAAGAATATCACTCATTAAGGAGACAAAACTAACTGGATGCGATACTCCCCAGTGTTGATTAACGTCCGCACGGGTGAGTACTACGACTATCCGCAGTACTATCCTGATAATTAGACCAATTCGTAATTACCAAGGCAAAAATGTGGCTTGGATTCCACTATAAAACTGTAGGTCCCTTAGTTGACAATAGCTGTATGGGCTATTAATTAACAGCTGTGTCTAAGGAATGTCGGCCTTAGTCACTAACAAGACTACAAGATCGCGCCACTCATCCATCCTACACTCATCTCCATTCATACTTGGCTTAAAATACCTACTTTGTATGGTCGCCATTTCATAAAACAGTAACAGTAACCTAGTGCACAGCATAATAACTAAGCATACAGACCCAGATACAGGTGGTGACAGGTAATGACCTGACATTAGCCTACTTGGAGGAGATTTGGCGGGCAAAAGTATGACTCATCTGGTATCGTTCAATTCATATCAAAACGAGGAAAGTCCGACAAATATATTTATGATAACCGACTAACATAACCGCCTGTCTAAGGGTGGCCTCCGGATAATAAGTTACCAAAGTAACTTACCCATAGAATATTTTTAACTAACTTCTAGGTAGTCTAACTTAAGTAGGCCTATTACAGTAACTTATAATAGTCCAATCAATCATTGCAAAGATATTTATAAAAATAAACTTAAGTCAATTTAACTGTATCAATTAGATACAGTTCGACCCTTTTGGTAATTAAGTTATATAGGTGTGACCAACAGAGGGTTAAAGCTTCGCCCCCAAGTCAAATATTGGTTTTGCACCCTTGCAAGTAACCTAGCCCACCTAACACGATTGCGTGGTTACATATTAATTTTAAAAAACATTTTAAGTATCGAGGCTTCAACTATCTATATAGGATAGAAACAAAATTGGGAAGACTTCTGTATCTGTTGGCACAAACAACCGAATTAAAATATTGGTTATTCGATTGTTTCATTTCTATTGGTTGGTTAGTTAGGGTACCGGTAGGCCTAACCAAACGTTATATAAAATAATCGAAATATCGATCGATATTTTCGTTCGGTTGCTTCGTTGCTTGTGCCAACAGATACCGGAAGAGTACCCACAAAATGTTTACTATACTTATTTCCTCTCGATATCGTGATTCAATAAGTTGTACCATGACATAACCTAGGACTACACTAGTTAATTGGGTTTATGCTGGCTGACTGGTCCTAAGCAACATCCCCTGTGATCTAATAACTAACACTTGTGTGAACCTGGCAATAACGAGTGCACTCGCCACAAAAAAATCTATTGCTGGCCGTTTTGCAGAAAAATACGGCCACAAAACATATTACCAACAGATGCCAACAGATAGAGGACACTTTAACGGACACGACAGTATCAACATCCATGTACCTGGGGAGTAGGTTAGGGGGGGTGAAATCAACAATAAGTAGTGCGCAGGCCTTAAAAAATCTATTGCTGGCTGTTTTGCGGAAAAATATGTCCGCGATCCATATGACTGATGATGCCAACAGATAGAGGACACTTTAACGGACAGGACAGTATCAACATCATGTACCTGGGGAGTAGGTTAGGGGGGGGGGGGGGTTAAAATCAACAATAAGTAGTGTGCGCACCCGATAAAATCTATTGCTGGCCATTTTGAGGAAAAATACGTCCGCGATCCATATTACCGATGATGCCAACAGATAGAGGGCACTTTAACGAACACGGCAGTATCAACATCATGTACCTGGGGAGTAACTTAGGTTAGGGGGGGGTAAAATCAACAATAAGTAGTGTGCGCACCCGATAAAATCTATTGCTGGCCGTTTTGCGGAAAAATACGTCCGCGATACATATTACCGATGACTCCCCAGGTACATGATGTTGATACTGTCGTGTCTGTTAAAATGTCCTCTATCTGATGGCATCATCGGTAATATGGATCGCGGACATATTTTTCCGCAAAACAGCCAGCAATAGATTTTTTAAGGACCCTGCACTACTTATTGTTGATTTTATCCCCCCTAACCTAACTTTCTTCCCAGGTACATGATGTTGATACTGTCGTGTCCGTTAAAGTGTCCACTATCTGTTGGCATCATCAGTAATATGGATCGCGGACTTATTTTTCCGCAAAACAGCCAGCAAGAGATTTTTTAAGGCGCGCACACTACTTATTGTTGATTTTACCTCCCCTAACCTACTCCCCAGGTAGGCTACCTACATGATGTTGATACTGTCGTGCCCGTTAAAGTTTCCTCTATCTGTTGGCATCATCGGTAATATGGATCGCGGACGTATTTTTCCGCAAAACAGCCAGCAATAGATTTTTTAAGGCGCGCGCACTACTTATTGTTAATTTTACCCCCACCCCCCCCAAACCTACTCCCCAGGTACATGATGTTGATACTGTCGTGTCCGTTAGTGTCCTCTATCTGTTGGCATCATCGGTAATATGGATCGCGGACGTATTTTTCCGCAAAACAGCCAGCAATATATTTTTTACGGCGCACGCACTACTTATTGTTGGTTTTACCCCGCCCTAACCTACTTCCCAGGTACATGATGTTGATACTGTCATGTCCGTTAAAAAAGTGTTCTCTATCTGTTGGCATCATCGGTAATATGTTTCGTGGCCGTATTATTCCGCAAAACGGCGAGCAATAGATTTTTTTGTGGCGCGTGCACTTAGTTATTGCCAGGTTCACACAAGTATAATTAACTTACCTCCAGATTAGTGGTTTAATAAATTATATTACATTCCAATGTAATAATTGGAACCAATGAATATTAATGTAATAGTTTACAATCCTTTATTTATTTCATACTTTTGTGTTTTTCGTGTAAACAAACACTAAACTCTATATAAACAGACAGCAAACAGTTAATAGGCCGTACCATCTTTCTTACTTCAGTTCTTTTTCTTCGGTATCTTCTTCTTCTTGCTTAGCTTTGTCAGTGTTGCCACCAGCTCAGCAACTCTACTCTGAAAGCGAAATCCCCTAGCTAGATCTAGGAAATCTTGTCCCTAGAAATCATCCCATCGTAAATTTTGAAGTTCGTTTTCGTGTCTAGTTCATGTCCAACGACATCACTGATCGCTATGTTGCCAAATATTTGTTTCTATTATTTATTTAGGATATATAACTTGGGGACGAGTTATTGCCACTGAGCTATAATAATAACTGGAGTAACCACTCTGTGTTTTAAAAACGTACCACTGTTTTTGCTGGTTTTGTTTCAGAGTTTCGTTTCGTTAGGTTAGCCGGGTGATCGGGTTGGTGGGAATTGTCAAATTAGAGGCAAAATCAAGATGGCGTCATCCAACTTAGTAAACAAAAATCTGCCAACTCAACATTATGATTGCAATATAAGTTTATTTATTTAATTTACGAGCAAGAGCAACCCATTTTAACATGATCATAAACTAATGGTCGATATTTAATCAAATGCCATAGGGCTAATTGGCTTAAACCAATATCTCCAAACCAGGAAACTTGACTAGCCTATTTTCACCACATAGACTAGCTTGAAAAGAGGTAAATAAGTTAGTATTTATTTACTATCAAACAAAAACAATTTATAATGTTTCAAAATAACTTTAAATACAGATAGTCCAGTGCAATTAGGTTATGACCCGGACAAAATTGATAACAGGCTGAAAATTGGTGGAAATGTTCAAAACAATGTCCTGAGTGGCCCACACAAAGTCCCAAGAAATCCCAGTTGGGGAACGGCCGCCATCTTGAAAAAACTGCCGCCGTCTTGGAAATTTAGATTTCTTGCTGTATCTTTTGAAGTAATTGTCCGAAAGGCCTTATTTATGTCTCAAATTAAACGTTTTGGACTCATGTATGAGGGTAATATATAATTAAAGAGTTTATTATGTTCTAAGTATACATTTTATTTATATTAACCTAAAAAATATCTATAATAATGATATATATACGGTTATGTCCCCCCTTTTATAGGAATTGTGGATTTTTATAGGCATGAACGGTCGATGCGATGCTCCCAGGTGTGGATAAACTATAAAATGATGTGCCACTTGACATATGTTGCTATTTGAAAATTTTGAACAATGAGCATTTCAAATTTTCAAAAATATTTTTTTTTTTAATTTTTATCATTTCAAAAAACCGTTACTTGTAGCATATCAAAGTAAAGCTAATTTCATAACGAGTAAGAAAATTCAACCGGAGAAGGGCTAAATGCGTTGGTATAGGAAACACAGAGTATTAAAAAATATAGATAAAAAAAAACATCCGCCATTTTGAAACGGAAAAAGATAATTAATTAATTTCTGCTTTCGCCAAAATGTTTTTCTATCAAATACCTTTAAAATGATTTATAACATGACATATGTTTACATTTGAAAATTCCGAGATTCGAACTAGTGACCCTCAGTTTTTGGCACTCTCTGTATTGGGAAAACGTTAAAAATATTTTTTCACCACACTATCATGTTTTTGGCTGTATTACATACGTTAATTGGTGGCCGAAAGTTACGTTTTGCTGGCGATGCCAGCTGTCCATAATTTGGGGACCGAGCAGGTTTTTACAGGCCGGGGCCGCAAAATCAGCTGTCCGCTTACTTACTTAAAACATGAATGCATTTTAAATACATAATCAAAATCCATAGCATTTCAATAGAATTGTGTTATTGTCACCGTTGCCTAGCAACTATATATTTTTATTTTTGCTGATTCCTCAAATTATTTCTTCACATAACCTTAAAGTTGTAGTTGTGTTGACTATCAGTGTGCATTATTATTGTGGTGAATAGTGGTAATAGGGTATAGTGTGGTGAAAAATAGCGTTCGTACCACGGACCGAAATGGTTTTGCGGCTCTCGATCGATTTAAGTTCTCGACTTCGTCTCGAACTTAAAAACTATCTCGAGCCGGCAAAACCTCATTTTCGGCCCTAGGTACGAAATATACTATTTCGTTTTTCCTTTGGGGTCGATTTAGCGGGAAATAATTTTATTTCGTCCTTGTACGTTAAGCCGTTTTCCGTAATCAATTTGAGACACCTCTCGTGAGACACCCTGTACATAGTGCAGTCGAGGAAGAATTGCATAGTGCTTTAATTCCGGGTTGCCGTTTCCATCTGGGTCAGAGTTGGTGGAGAAGAATTCAGAAAATAGGGCTGACCTCTGAGTAGAACTCAAAATCCGGATTTTTTAAATAAACTTATGTAGAACGGAGTGCAAACAAAACTACCACAATAAACTGTTTTCTTTTTAAATTATGTACGATTATTTTATGTAACATTAAACCAACCATATCCTTGGCCGCAATTAACCTGTTTTTACTCGGGCCGCAACTCGTACAACACTTTTTTCAGTCTGGGCCGCAACTCATACGCAAAATGAGGTTTGGGCCGCAACTTACCAACAGCGTTAACGTCCGCACTAGTAAGTACTACGACTATCCAGTACTAATCCTGATAATTAGACCAATTCGTTAAATAGAAGGAAAAATGTGGTTCGGATTCCACTATAAACTACTGTAGGTCCCCTAGTTGCCATTAGCTGTATGGGCTATTATTTAACATCTGTGTCTAAGGAACATGTCGGCCTTAGTCACTAACAAGACTACAAGATCGCGCCACTCATCCTTCACTCATATTTTGTTAAAATACGCACATAGTGGCGTCCCCATCTTAAATAATTGATATAAATATACAATATATATACAAAATAAGCTTTTTATCTTTTTTTCGTAATGGACTTGTTTAAGCCATTAACCCTATTGAGATTTCTTGCAGCCCACAATGCTTAGTCTTTGGAATTGGTTAAATATAAATATAATATTCATTCAACTATGATAAATCTTTAAAGAGGAGACAACTAATATAGCTCATGCAGTTATTGCTGCAGATTGACCACGATCTTTTATATCGTCCCTGCTGCTCGACCTTCACTGACGATACTGGGTATGGCTCGAAGTTGCCGATAGACATTCTATCGTAGCTCGGAGTTTGCTCGACATACAAGAAGGTCGTCATTATGAGACTTCGATAGCTGATGATGTCTCACCTTCAATAGATGACGGAGCTTACGTTTAGTATGTTTTCGACAACGCGGATTACAACGTTAAAACACTTGATGGACATGAAACTCTTCACGCAATGGGTGTCATTGAGTGCATAACACCAGCCGAAATGTGTCAATGCAAGTGCTCCTGTACCACAATCTACAATCCCAAAAGCAAAAAGTGTCCTTCCATTTAATGGCTTTCAGCCAGTGACACCTTACCAACGTCCGCCTAAGCCTAGGAAATCATAAGTAGTGTTGGGAGATGTCAGTACAGCCCTTTCCGAACCAAAAATAGTTGTAGATGCTTGTCTTGCTGACACCCTATGGCTCATTAACTACCAACTGAGTGACGAACCAAGTCCAGGTTGGAATGGATTCATGGATACAGTATAACGACCCTTATGGTCTTAATTGCACCACGATGTATGGATACTGAATTGGACACGGGTGTGCCAACCGCAACGAAGATTACATCACCGACAATAACATTTAACATCAAGTAGTTACATTATAAGTTTATATGCAATATTATAATATAATGGTAATCAATTATAGCGACGATATATAGATGATTCTATTTTTCACATCGGAACGAACAAAATTATGAATTGATTTTTCAAAATTTATTTTGTACTTCATTGTTAAATTGTTGCTTTCCTAGTCAAGATTATGTTTCCTGTTACCGATGTTGCTCTGCTCCTGCCATAGATTTAAGTTAGTTAAGTTTTCTGTTAAAATGCATGTTGTTACTACTTAGGCTTCTTGAATCCACATTGTAAATGTGTGATCTTACCGTTGGAATAAATAAATAAATAAATAACAAATTACAGCATTTAGGTGAATAAAAAGTCAACAACCCCCTTTTTAATATTTTTCTAAGTGAATATACAGAGATGTCCTTTTGGTGGTCGTCCAATTTTAGCAGGAAGTTTCATTTTATGATTTTGAAATTTATAAATGTTCCTCAAAAAGGGGGGATTTTGGGGGCAACTCAAATATGTTAAACGTAAACACCCTTCAAGTGACATCTCATTTTAAAGTGTTTACAAAAAGGAGTTTTTGGGGACACTCATTTTCAGTTTCATTTTATGATTTAAAAATGTTTGAGTGTCCCACAAAAACCCCTTTTTTAAACACTTTAAAATGAGATGTCAGTTTAAGGGGGTTTACGTTTAAAATATTTGAGTTGCCCCCAAAATCCCCCCTTTTTGGTAATATTTAAAAATTTAAAAATCATAAAATGAAACTTCCTGCTAATACTGGACGACCACCAAAAATAAATCTCTGTATATTCACTTAGAAAAATATTAGAGGGGGGGGGGTCTTGACTTTTTATTCACCCCGTATTTAACCAATTTCAACGACTAAGCATAATGGGTTGCAAGAAATGTCAAAAGGGTTAATGGCTTTAACGAGTTCATTAAGCACAAAAGAGAAAAGCTTCATTTTGTAAATATTTTGTAAATTTTTATCATTATTATAGATATATTTTTAGGTTAATATAAATAATATTTATGATTAGAACGTATTAAACTCTTTAATACCCTCATACATAAGTTCAAAACGCTTAATTTGAGACATAAATAATGCCTTTCGGACAATTACTTCAAAAGATACAGCAAAAATTCTAAATTTCCAAGATGGCGGCAGTTTTTTCAAGATGGCGGCCGTTCCCCAACTGGGATTTCTTGGGACTTTGTGTGGGCGACTCAGGACATTGTTCTGAACGTTTCCACCAATTTTCAGCCTGTTATCAATTTTGTCCGGGTCAAGGTCATTTTTTGTCTAATTGCACTGGACTAAGAGGTTTTAGCGTCCAATAACTTAAATAAGTTTTTTATACAAGTCCTTGAAATAACGGATAACATAACCCCAAATAAATAGTATGGTTAGGTTAGAATGAATTGGAATTATTTTACAGCATCCCACCAACCGATCACACGGCCAACCTAACAACACGAAACACCAAAAACAAACCAGCCAGAACAGTGGCACGTTTTTCTCTAACGTTTAACCAGAGAGTAGTGACTCCAGTTATAATCTATATCTCAATGGTTATTGCTTATGATTAAATTGTTTTATTTGGTTAAACGAGGTTTTAATGGCTTAAATAACAAGAAACCAATTGTAAACAAAACACGACCTCGACAGTACAACGGACGGAACTAACAATAAAACTAGTCTTCAACCGATCCATAAGGATGATAAATCTACTAAGAGTATGTTATATGCCTTTACCCAGTCGAATTTTGTTAGCCTAGGAGCTTTATTTTAGCTTCTAGTTTTATTGATTTACCAAACTGTGGTGAAAGCAATATATGACCCCTCATATCCAACCATGATGGGACCGGGCCATGTTCAACGGCCAAAAGGTCAGATATCGGGAGGAGCATGACCTGCAGTCTCCGCGACATCGGCAATCATCTCCCGGGTCAGAGCAACATCAAGGCCACACTATGGCTACGGGAACAGGATACTCCGGCCTCCGGCCTGCCTCCACTCACGCTGCTACCAAAATGCAAAATGAGCCGAATACCCAGCCGTGGCCAACTCGAAGCCACCGCTATTCTGCTATTCATTTAGCAGCTTACCCCTGTCACATTGCGACCCTTACTGAGCTATCTTTTGGTGGCCAACTATGTGCAACTGCAACATTAATTTAGTTTTGAAGTGACAACTCATCATTTAGTTTATTACCCTTGATTTGTAAAATTGAAGATGGCAATTTATATAGTAACTGCAACCGAGCCCATTATGGGGTTAAATGTAACGTATCTAAGAAAATAATGGTTATGAAATCCATACCACTTTACTCACTAATAAAGGCTACAAATTAAGCACATCAAATCACTTTTAGAAACACACGCAACATAAGGAACACACCACAAATGTAATAATTGTGAATAACAAGTAAAATAAACGGTATCAGCATTCTGACACATACTTTCTCCCATAAGTTTATCAACAACCTTTATCATGTGTAAGCGGTGAGACTAAATATACGGAAATGGGATTAGTACAATTTTGATCAGAATTTAAAGGACTATAACAGCTATACCATACTAATTTTTATCAAAATCGTTCGGGCCATTTTTGGGAAAATCCGATATTTTATGGGGTTTTTATGGGAAAATTACATAATTTACAATAACTTTTAAACCGTAATTTTTACAGAAATGGGATTTGTACCATTTTGTTCAGAATATAAAGGACTATAACATACTAAATTTTTATCATAATCGTTCGGGCCGTTTTTGGGAAAATCCTATTTTTCCGTTATTTTATGGGGTTTTATGGGAAAATCCCCATTAAAAATCAAAATTTCAAAAAAATTTAAAAAAAGCCTGGAGATACCATGGATTAGAACCTACATACCAAATTTCATCGAAATCGGACCACAGGTGTAGTCTCTAGCTCTGTACACATCCAGACACACAGACATCACTTCGAAAACCACTTTTTTGGGTCCAGGGGGACCCAAAACGAATATATCCACTCAAAACTCAAACTCGAAAATTTTGACGAAAACAATACTTTCTCCATATACCATGGTATAGGGGGAGAAAGTAAAAAGAAAAATCAATGATATAACAATACAACAATAAGCTGTTAAATAACCAACATGTTTCATATGATTAGGTGATGCATATAGGCAAACCCATTACTGCCATAAATCTTAAATAAATGGTATCAGCAATCTGAAACATGCTTTCTACCATTATCTACCATTAGCTTCCAAACAAACTTATCATGGGTAAGTGGTGGGAGTAACTATATTTTATAGGGTAGGGAAAATGTCGAAAGTTGCAGTAACTTTTGAACCATAATTATTTCAGCAATGGGGACACTATTTTTTAGAATTATTAGGGCCACAACACTTAATAAAAACCAGCTTTTTAAAAAAATCTGATTTTTGGTTTTTTTGTGGGGTTTTTATGGGAAAATAGCATAAGCTGCAATAGCTTTTGAACCGTAAATGTTACAGAAATGGTATTTGTACCTTTTTGTTGGGAATTTAAAAGGACTATAACATACTAAATTTAGTGTTCAAATAGGTCCTGTAAACATGTAAAAACGTAAATAACTTAACATTATATTTTGAAAAGGTTAATTATCTCAAATGTAAACCCACATTTATTCCTGATGTAAGAACCCATACTGTAATCAACGATGCGCTTACTACGCTGAATTAATACGTTGCCTCCCAGCTGTCACACTCCTCTGTGTGATGACTCTTGTGTGACCTGGTAGTGAATGTGTTAACACGTTTCCTACCAGCCTTCACACTCCTCTGTGTGATGACTCTTGTGTGACCTGGTAGTGAATGTGTCAACACACCAGCCGTTACACTCCTCTGTGTGATGACTCTTGTGTGACCTGGTAGTGAATGTGTCAACACGTTTCCTACCAGCCTTCACACTCCTCTGTGTGATGACTCTTGTGTGACCTGGTAGTGAATGTGTTAACACGTTTCCTACCAGCCTTCACACTCCTCTGTGTGATGACTCTTGTGTGACCTGGTAGTGAATGTGTCAACACGTTTCCTACCAGCCTTCACACTCCTCTGTGTGATGACTCTTGTGTGACCTGGTAGTGAATGTGTCAACACGTTTCCTACCAGCCTTCACACTCCTCTGTGTGATGACTCTTGTGTGACCTGGTAGTGAATGTGTCAACACGTTTCCTACCAGCCTTCACACTCCTCTGTGTGATGACTCTTGTGTGACCTGGTAGTGAATGTGTCAACACGTTTCCTACCAGCCTTCACACTCCTCTGTGTGATGACTCTTGTGTGACCTGGTAGTGAATGTGTCAACACGTTTCCTACCAGCCTTCACACTCCTCTGTGTGATGACTCTTGTGTGACCTGGTAGTGAATGTGTCAACACGTTTCCTACCAGCCTTCACACTCCTCTGTGTGATGACTCTTGTGTGACCTGGTAGTGAATGTGTCAACACGTTTCCTACCAGCCTTCACACTCCTCTGTGTGATGACTCTTGTGTGACCTGGTAGTGAATGTGTTAACACGTTTCCTACCAGCCTTCACACTCCTCTGTGTGATGACTCTTGTGTGACCTGGGTAGTGAATGTGTTAACACGTTTCCTACCAGCCGTCACACTCCTCTGTGTGATGACTCTTGTTTGACCTGGTAGTGAATGTGTTAACACGTTGCCTACCAGGTCACACTCCTCTGTGTGATGATTCTAGTGTCACCTGGTAGTGAATGTGTTAACTATGTTGTGTGTATCTCAATGTGGGATTAGAGAAGGATTCATGTGAATGCTTCACACGGCCGGCTAGTCATTTTTATTCTACTTTTAATTCTGTTGATAGAGTGTGTGAAGTTTGTTTACTAATCTAAAAATAATTTAGATCAATTCTGTTTTCAATAATTAAAGTGATATAAACATGAAAGATCATTTGATACTTAGTTTCTTTAAATATATCAATAATTTGTTTTACATTTGAGCTTTTTAGGGACTTGTGTCATTGTATTAATGTACTAAGATAAAACTCCCATCTAACTCTGATAAAGGCAAGGTAAACATGAAGTAGGTACTTGGTCCCATGCAACCGTAACTTGTAGTCTTTATGATTGCAATGCAGCACAATCTTTATTACCGAATGGGGAAGGTAATTGATTCTTCAAGGGTTGGCTTTGACTACTTCACCGAAGATAGGTGAAATTTAATGTTATGTGACACGCTATTTCTAAACTGGAATGCAATTACTGTATTGATATTTTAAACAGCTTCTTTGCAACTGCATAATATAATTCATGTCTTTGTTACCGTTACATATTATATACAGGGTTAGTAAAAAGTCTGGAGACCCCCTGTTAATTTTTTAACGGTTCATACTAGAAAAAACAAAACTCGGCATACCTTTATGGTATGGTATGAAGTACTTTTTGGGCATAACCACTACTACTTAATGTACATCCCCAAAATGGGGGATTTTGGGGGAAACTCAAAAATTTCAAATACAAAGACCCATCGAGTGACCCCTCATTTTGAAGGCCCTGGTAAAAGAAAACCAACAACGCAAATTAGAGGTCTCTATCTCAATCCAGTAAAAAATGGCAACCATTTGAAATTCTCAGAAGTTAAATTTAACTTACAGCTTTCCAAGTCTGGAGACCCACTGTAAACTTTATAACGGCTCACACTAGGAAAACTAAACTCTACACACCCTTATGGCATGTTATGAAGTACTTTTTGAGCCTAATTGCTACTTGGTTCCCAAACCCAAAATGGGGGATTTTGGGGGAAACTCAAAAATTTTAAACGTTAAGCCGTTTTAAGTTTTGAGTTCCCCCCAAAATCCCCCATTTTGGGGATGTACACCAAGTGGCGGTTATGCCCAAAAAGTACTTAATACCATGCCATAAAGGTGTGCCGAGTTTTGTTTTTCTAGTATGGGCCGTTAAAAAATTAACAGGGGGTCTCCAGACTTTTTACTAACCCTGTATATAACACTTCTAAGCACTAAGGATTTTCTATTGCTTTCATTATGGTAAAATATTTTATTATGGTTATCCATAATCTTATAAATATCAAAATCCAAATTCCAATAAAACAAATCTCTTGTTACTCATTTCAGTTATTTTGGGGCTATCAAACAAGGTAACGAATAATACAAATCTTTTGTATCTTATTTGTTTAAAAGTTTCTCAAGCCTTTGTAACGAGTTATTTTTCCTAGGGGGGTAAATATTTGCTATTTGGCCGCGCACCGATTGTTGAGGTGAGCGAGCGGCGGCAGCGAGGCTAGCGAGCGCCCTTTGACCCGGCTTATCAGTGCCGATAAGCCTGGGATATCCTAGATTTTCAGGATAGCCTAGGACGGACATTCGAGTGGTGGATCTCGTAGAGTGAGGATAGTGTTGGTGTCCTGTGCCTGTGGAGACGGCTGGCGTACGTTGGAGGTACAGAGTGTACGAGGTGTGACAGTCGGTGTTAAGTTGGGTGTTAAGACCCACTGCTGGTGAGTGGACGACGTTCTTTGATTTTGGTTAAAAGCTGATATTATTAGTTTGAATATATTAATATCTGATTTTATTGCGAGAGTTAGGGTTGTAACCGTGCTGGTCGAAGCCTGACGGTAGTTAGGATTTATTAGTCAGGAATAATATTAAAGTATATTCCTGACGGTTCTGGGCAGGTGCTAGAGCGCAAATAATATAATTTAATTGACTGTAGTAGATATTATTTTGCGTTGTACCTAGAGTTAGTTATATTACTAATAACTCTGAGGCCCGACAAACCTAGGCTGGACGATTTAGCGTGCGTAGTTGGAAGCACGAGGCCAGCAGGCTAGTAGCTAGTTTTATTAGCTTATTAACAGAAGCCCAGCTAAGTAACATAAAGTTGGTAGTAGCAGTAACAGTAGTAGGGTTGTTATTGATTAATCATTTGATTATTTTAATTTAACCTGAACAGCTTGTTTGGTAATCCAACACGTTATCTTGGTAGCTTGGATAGCGGAGTACCGGCTATCAGATAATACATTTATCTAGTGTTTGGAACGTATTTAATATTTATTTATCTACTACTAAGTAGCTCAATAATTTAATAGTAGTGCAATTGCCATTTAGCTTTGCTTGTTTGGCTTGGTATTTGTTGAGACCAGCTATTAGTGGTGTAGTCACTCTACCTATAGTGCACTTGTATTGTTATCTGGTACTATTATTGAGTGAACTGTTTGATTGTTAGCTTGGGCAATAGAGTTGTGTATTGGATTATAGTGGCCTAGTAGACCCCGCCTGGTGATAACACGCGTTGTGGTTTTTATTGGCAAGTCGTCGTGTAACTCACCGTGTTTTAGGCACTCTGGGCTTAACTATTGGATAGTTAGGACGAAGCCCGAGTTGCGTAGTCAGCAACGACCCCCTAGGAGTGTGGAGAATCGGCGTAGGCCTGGTAGTGATTATTGCACGTTTGTTTTGGTGACTTGTTTTTGACTTGTTCACAGTGCCCGTGTATGAGCCAGTCCTATACCGGTTAGACCCGGCTATTGGCCTAGTGGTTTCCCTGACCTTATCGCAGACCCTGGAACTTTACCCAGCCATTGTAGGCTGAGCTATCCCCGGCAAACGGTTGCGACTGCGACTGCACTTTTGATATTTTTTTTCCAGTGCAGAAAATCTCGTCGCAAGATGGCGCCCGAACAGGGACTGAGGTTGGCAGTGGTGCTGAGTTGCTGACGTATTAACGGCGCCCGAACAAAATAATTTTATTTGTGCAGATTTGCTGCGGACTTGTGCAGATTGGCTGCGGACCTGAGCTGTTGAGCAGAGTTTTAGGCAGACCTGCTGTGATTTTATAGTCGGTTGGGTAGGCCTAACCTGTTTTCTGTTACAGCGTGGTGTGTTGTGAACCCTAATTTATTTAGTGGTTGTATACATAGATATTAGTTAGTAATTTTAATTTTGCTAATTAATTGAGCTTTATCATTGAATATTATTTGAGTGAGAACCCTTATTGTGTATTTGTGGTTTGACTTTCACACCTATAATTGGTTTGATTTATTATAACGGTGTTAAATAGATTTTAATCTGTTTCGCTCTTATTTTTGCGGATTAGTCGTGGTATTTGAATTTTAAATATGGTTGTGACTACGAGTACGTCTGTGCTGGGCGGTACGCCTATTACGTCTGCTATTGCTACGACTAGTTCTGGGGTTAGCTCCGAACTGTCGGTGATGACGACATCGTCATTGTGGCCGGCGTCTTCGCCCGTTTGGCCGACAATTTCTTCGGTAGTGGCTACGACGGTGACAACTTCGTTGACCTATTCCGCGCCAGCGACTTTGTCCTTGGGGTCGCAGCCCCGGGACGTTCGCGTGGGATGGATCTATGACCTCTCGAAAGGGGAGCTCATGAGGACGATGGACCAGTATGGTTTGGTGACCACTGGTACTTCTGCGGAATTACGGCAGAGATTCTCGTCGTTTTGGAAGCAGCGGAATGCCCGTCGGTACAGCGATGATAGGCTGTGTACGGCTGGGGCTGCTGCACCGACATTTTTACCGCCGGCTACTACAACTGTGGAGCTTCCTGACCCCCCGAGAACCGTA
Source organism: Macrosteles quadrilineatus (assembly GCF_028750875.1). NCBI lineage: Eukaryota > Metazoa > Arthropoda > Insecta > Hemiptera > Cicadellidae > Macrosteles > Macrosteles quadrilineatus. Next base: position 66,345,244 of record NW_026542597.1, read on the forward strand.
CCTCAGGTACTGGGTAGTATTGCATCGGGCCAAATAGAAAGAGTGGGACTTGGCAGGGAGTTAGAGGTGATTAAAGAGATCCTTGGGTTGTCTTCGGAGACCGATACCCGGACTCTTAGAGAACATCTGGCATTGGTGGTGCGACAGGCGAGAGGCTCGCCGAGTAATGAGGTCGGCTATGGGTTCGAAAGACCCGCCAACCCTGCGTCCCCTGTTGTGGCTGCTCCCATGCCTACCTTTGGGTTACCCAGTAGACCCGAGGGATGGCAGCGACCTAACGATCATTCGGAGAGACCAGTCCGTCCTTCTAGTGTGGAGGTGCCACGTGGATCGGGTATGCTCTCAAGTGATGCCAGCAGGGTGGAGCCAAAGAATTGCTCCAAGATATGCAACACGGTACGGAAGTGGGGTTTAAGGTTTGATGGCCGACGAGACCCTGTGTCATTCTTAGAGCGCCTAGAAGAGCTAATGGTGTCCTACTCTATATCATCAGAGGACCTGCTCAGAGCGTTACCGGAGCTGCTGCAAGGTTCAGCACTTCTTTGGTACAGGAACTGCAAGGAGCTCCTGTATTCATTCGAAGCTTTCCGGCGTCAGTTTGAAATCCAGTTCTTCCCACCAGGATATTGGAGGAACTTGGATGAGGAGATCCGGAAAAGGACACAGGGTGAAGGCGAGCACTTCCGGGACTACGTTGTTGCCATAAGTACCTTGCTTAGGCGTAGCGGTACGTTGTCGGAGCATGGTAGATTAGACTTAATCTACAGCAACATGCGTCCGGAATACAAACTGATGGTACGCCGGCGTGACTTCAGCAACCTGGCCGAGATGGTGGAGTTGGCTGAAGACTATGAGGCCTATCTGCGAGAGAAAGCCGCCTTCCGACCTCCTCCTTCACCAAACGTAGCGCTGGTTTTGGAAACCGCCTATGTTCCCAAGAAGAAGGCTGAGAAGTGTTTTGAAGTGGCCGTGGTCGAAAGACATAATTTTCAGAGACCATCCCTTGAGACCAAGTCGATTGGGCAGCGAGTAGATTTTGACTCTAACCGGGTCCGTGAACAAAGGCCCGTAATGACTAGGGGAGTGGCAGATGGTGCGAAGGATGTACGGTGTTTTAGGTGTCAGGAGATTGGTCACTTTGCCAGAGGCTGTGGCAAACTAAGGACCGTCTCCTGTTTTGGGTGTGGGAAACCCGGCATGACGGTGAATCAGTGTGGATGTCGTGCGGGAAACGACAGGCCAGCTCAGGCATCAGGAGGTCAACTGGGCAAGGCCACCCAAAACGAGCGACCTCAGAAGAGTGGTCCGAGTGGCTCGGAAAACTAAACAGCCTGGTTGGTGGAGTAGACGAGAACCGGCTGGTTTCGGAGACAAGGCCCTTTGTTGAAGTTGGGCAGCGTTTTTAAGGCGTTATTGGACACTGGGTCCGTAGTTAACCTGGTTGGGCGAGAAGTCGCCGATCATCTTCAACGCCAGGGGGTCGAGCCTTTTAAGAAACCCGCTCCTCTAAGGATGGCAGATGGGTCACGGTCTAGAGCCGAGTATTCATTCCGATTGGCAGGTGAAGCTGCGGGAAGATGGTGGGTTGGAGACGCCTTATACGTCCCCACTCTCACCACAGACATTATTCTGGGTATGGATGTCATCCGAGACCTCGGATTGGTGACATGTGGGCAAGAGGTAGTAAGAATGGGCGTGGGTGATTACTGTTCTGGCCAAGGTGGCCGCATAGACAGTGTCAAAATTGGTAACGAAGACCCCAAAGGCCCTTGCAATGGAAATCCCCGTCTGGTTTATGATGCTAAATCATTTAGCACCATGTTGGCTGGTAGTGGCTAGTAGAAGAGTTTTTCTTTGTTTTGAGTTTGAGACCTGTGGTGTAGGGTTCACCATTGGGTTAGGGTTTGGAGTATTTTGTTTTGGCCGGAGTTCAACGATTTTTTTTTCTTTTTGGCCGTTTTCTTTTTTTTCATCCCGATGTAAGTGGGGGATGTAACGAGTTATTTTTCCTAGGGGGGTAAATATTTGCTATTTGGCCGCGCACCGATTGTTGAGGTGAGCGAGCGGCGGCAGCGAGGCTAGCGAGCGCCCTTTGACCCGGCTTATCAGTGCCGATAAGCCTGGGATATCCTAGATTTTCAGGATAGCCTAGGACGGACATTCGAGTGGTGGATCTCGTAGAGTGAGGATAGTGTTGGTGTCCTGTGCCTGTGGAGACGGCTGGCGTACGTTGGAGGTACAGAGTGTACGAGGTGTGACAGTCGGTGTTAAGTTGGGTGTTAAGACCCACTGCTGGTGAGTGGACGACGTTCTTTGATTTTGGTTAAAAGCTGATATTATTAGTTTGAATATATTAATATCTGATTTTATTGCGAGAGTTAGGGTTGTAACCGTGCTGGTCGAAGCCTGACGGTAGTTAGGATTTATTAGTCAGGAATAATATTAAAGTATATTCCTGACGGTTCTGGGCAGGTGCTAGAGCGCAAATAATATAATTTAATTGACTGTAGTAGATATTATTTTGCGTTGTACCTAGAGTTAGTTATATTACTAATAACTCTGAGGCCCGACAAACCTAGGCTGCACGATTTAGCGTGCGTAGTTGGAAGCACGAGGCCAGCAGGCTAGTAGCTAGTTTTATTAGCTTATTAACAGAAGCCCAGCTAAGTAACATAAAGTTGGTAGTAGCAGTAACAGTAGTAGGGTTGTTATTGATTAATCATTTGATTATTTTAATTTAACCTGAACAGCTTGTTTGGTAATCCAACACGTTATCTTGGTAGCTTGGATAGCGGAGTACCGGCTATCAGATAATACATTTATCTAGTGTTTGGAACGTATTTAATATTTATTTATCTACTACTAAGTAGCTCAATAATTTAATAGTAGTGCAATTGCCATTTAGCTTTGCTTGTTTGGCTTGGTATTTGTTGAGACCAGCTATTAGTGGTGTAGTCACTCTACCTATAGTGCACTTGTATTGTTATCTGGTACTATTATTGAGTGAACTGTTTGATTGTTAGCTTGGGCAATAGAGTTGTGTATTGGATTATAGTGGCCTAGTAGACCCCGCCTGGTGATAACACGCGTTGTGGTTTTTATTGGCAAGTCGTCGTGTAACTCACCGTGTTTTAGGCACTCTGGGCTTAACTATTGGATAGTTAGGACGAAGCCCGAGTTGCGTAGTCAGCAACGACCCCCTAGGAGTGTGGAGAATCGGCGTAGGCCTGGTAGTGATTATTGCACGTTTGTTTTGGTGACTTGTTTTTGACTTGTTCACAGTGCCCGTGTATGAGCCAGTCCTATACCGGTTAGACCCGGCTATTGGCCTAGTGGTTTCCCTGACCTTATCGCAGACCCTGGAACTTTACCCAGCCATTGTAGGCTGAGCTATCCCCGGCAAACGGTTGCGACTGCGACTGCACTTTTGATATTTTTTTTTCCAGTGCAGAAAATCTCGTCGCACCTTTGACCCCATAAAGTGGTCCAAGTCGCTACGCCAGTGTTTTTGGGGGGTGACATGGCAATTGAGGTCATCACAATTTATAGTTATAATAGTTAGCTATAACGACCACTGTTTCAACACGACCAACAAAAATCCCTTTAATTGGGTATAAAAATACTTTATTATCACACTTTAATGTGATAAAAAATCCTTTTCTATCCCACATAAAATTTTCCGTTCTACCAGTACCCCAAGTAATCTTTTTTACAGGTTTGAATGACATTTTAACCCTTGAATAATGTGCTTAAATAATTTAATCAATTGGAGTTATAGATTTTATCTACAAATCAGTTTCATCCTGAATCCTCTTTTAATCCCAGCATAATCTATAAAAATACAGTTTTAATAAATTAAACAGGTCCTTTTATATGATTCATAAATTATAGTTGAGAACACATACTTTTACCATGCAAACATAAAAAATAAATATTTAGAAGTCCAACGGCATGGTTAATCCACCTTTGAATCAATCCAGCGAATACAAAGGCTTACTTTAACAGTCCTCCACTTAACACAGTTCAATCTATATAATTAATACGCTACATGAAACTTTGTCGGTTGAACTCCTCCGCCATTCATGAGTGGCTGTTAAAGTTCCCATGTTATCCTTTTGAGCAACATGTAGGCCTACACTAGTTAGGAATTAATACAACCTCAAGACTACAATAAAATAACAATTATATCATCATACTTTTTATTGATAAGTTGTATTAATATTTGTATTTTTTATAAAATTATACTATTTTTATATTTTTATTCAAATTTATTTTTAAGTAGACATCTAATGAGGCAAAATAGAAAGAGATTAGATTTAAATAAACAATTCTTGTGCAATTAAATAAAATAAATAGTGAAGTGAAATACAACTGTTAAAGTAATTAAAATATTTTCCAAACTTGAATCCCATATATCTCAAACTGTATAGTGGTATTTTAGCAACATTACAAAACTATTGTTTATAACAAACAGAAAATGAATGGTAACACGTTAGATTAAATAATGTTTCAACTACTTCATCAGTTGTAATTAAGTATGTTTTGATGCATGGGGCATAGTTGTTCTTCATGACTAAAAGTTTTGACAAGCAAGGATTGTGCCAGTTTATTGTTGGCATTCGGTGCGTTCAGACTTATTGACTGTCCCTGTCAGTGGAAGGTACGGAATTCTTTCAGTGTTTCATCTTTTTAGTTAAGTTATTTCAAAATATGAGTAATATGGTTGTATTATTGAGTATAACTGTAATAATAGTGTTTAATTTCTCAGAGCAAATTAGTATACAATATTTACTATACAAGTTATAAACTGTCATTATTATAACCATTTAAATGCTGGTTTTTATTGTAATGCTGAAAGTTTATGTTTCCGAATTGTGAAGGGAATAATTAAATAACCATTCAATAATGATTAAACTCAGTATAGAATGTTCGTTTGGAAAAGAATCCGAATCAGCTGTTTCAAAAAGTATACAGCAGTTAGAAAATCACCCTTCAACAGAAATACCACAAGAAAAAGATAATCCAAGACGTAATTCTGTAGGAATAAGAGAACAGAAACAGATTCAACAGGAAACCATCAGTGACGGCATTCTTAGAGCACAGGAAGTAATTAAAGTGCACTTGAGAGAAAACTCCAAAGAGTTGAACCATGTGGCGTTGAATACAGAAAGCTGTTTGAAAATCATTGAACAGATGGTCATAGACAACAAAAAAATTAGAGAACAGCTTGAATCAATTACAGATGATATAACAGAGTTTCGAGGAAAAAGTGTTACAATTGCAAAATTGGAAGAGGTGCAGGTGGAGCCAACCGAATATGAAGAAGATAGTCATCCTAACTTTACTCAAGAGCCAGAGTCAAGAAGCAATAGATTGATGGAAGTATGTGATAGGGGAACTCAAATGGACAGTCAATTAGAACATTCAGACGTTTCAGAAATTTTTTTGAGGAAGGAAAAAGATGAATGTGCAAAAAGCTACAAAATTGAAGAGATAAAACATAAAAAGCAAAGTGAAGAAACTGTAAAATGTTTTTACTGTGAGGAGTCTCATATGAAAATTAACAAGGGTACAAAACAATCTCACAAATCAACGGATCAGGCTGGAAGAGAGATTAACAAAGAACCAGCAAAAGAAGGATTGAAAAGATCATTACCATGTGATTCACAGAAATCGAAAACTTGGCCTCGGAATGCACGTTTGTCCAAGAATTCAAACACCAACAAATTAATTTGCACCCCCAAGTTTAAAAATGTTATTGAAAATAGTGATCAGGATCAGTTTAGTTTCAGAAAACTAGATACTACTGCTGCGAAAGAAATTACTGATGAAGGGGAGCACGAACAAACTACCAAACCTAGAGACACACCAGAAGTAGAGTTGATACCAAATGTCTGTGAAAATTCTGAGAATGAAAATAGACAGTCAAGTGAGACATTAGTAGATCCAAATATATGCAAAATTTGCAAAACAAATTTGTGTAATCTAAACAAGCCAGGTAGTGCAAAATATTCACCCATAGGTTCATTTACATTTCGTAAAAACAACAGTTTAAGTAAATGTGCAAGTGGTTTGGATTTAAGTAGAAGATCTGCACTTGGTCAGTGCCACCAGTTACCTAGTCAAAGGAGAGTCTTGACTACAAACCAATCACCCTTTGCAAAACATGCACAAGCACAATCATCAGTAAATGTTGCAAATGATCTTTGCAAACGACATTTGAGAAACTGTACTGTGCATGGGTGCGTTCCTCCAGAGAGGACCTCATCAGGACGTTTTGAGGGTAGTGTTTGTCATGGTGGAAACAAAAATGTTAGTCAGTCAGTGAAGAGTGGATTTTGTCATCCCAATTTAACTACTAATATCAGAACAGAAAAGAATATATGGTGTGATATAAAACTTGGTGATCAAGGTTTTAAAACTCATGAGAATTGCTCAAGTGGTCAAAGTAAACAAGCTGCAAACCATTGTGATAAGAGAAACTATTCCAAGGGAAAAACTGATCAGGTTATAGAAGAATCCAAAAATGTTGACCTATTACTTAATGCAAACTCATCTATTACAAGAGGTGACGGAAATAAGAATACATTTTCTAATGGGTTATTGTCCTCCTCTAAAAGGAAGGTTCTATCTTTAGCACAGGAAGCAAAGCGTAGTAAAGAGTACAAGTTCATGTGGTTTAGAGGAGGAAAGGTTTTCATGAAAAAAGAAGAAGATTCTCCTATTGTAACCATAAGTAATATTTCCGACATAAACAACCTATAAACTCCATTTGCATGTAAGTAAAAAATTTTCACATTTTATATTCACCATAGTTGTTCTTTTTGCTGTGTTCCATTTTGAGAAACTTTATTCACACTCAAACTTTAGCCAATTTCCCCTACCATGCAGTAGGTAAAACCTAAGCCTGGGACTGATTTACTTTATGTTTTTTTTTATGTCCTCAGCAAAGCCCAAAAACATTTCCATGTTGTTTCCTGTCTCAGGATTACTGTTTTTAAATTAAAAAAGGTATAATGTTACCTGGATCTGCCAAAGCAATCCAAGGCTGTCTGTCGACTACGCGTTTCGAAGCAAAGTCATGACAAAACCTGTCTAAGTGCGCGCACGCGGTTCGTAGGCCTATTATTCTCCGTATATGTATGTTTGTAAAAATTATATTAATATGACGACCTCTGATTAATGAAACGTGTTCTTGAGGACCTGAAGATGAAGCTAATATTGCTTTGAAACGCGTAGTCGACAGACAGCCTTTGGATTACTTTGGCAGATCCAGGTAACATTATACATTTTATAATTCAAAAACATTGTTTGTCTATCCCAGTTTCAAGAACTTGAATACTATTGGATTACATTTTTGTTGCTTTGTTGCCTGCTGTGTTCTTGACTAGGTCAGATGTTTGTGTTACCCTATGCAATTTGCCAGCTTTGGTTGGCATCTTTAGGAGTATTCTTAATTTATGCTCTTATCAATAACACTATAGTCAATACAGACTTTACAACAAAATAATTGAAACAGAGAAAGAAAGACCTAAGGAGGAAGACCTAGAAGATTGGTGAGTCGGTGGCTCAGTTGGTAGCGTTGCGGACTTCGGGCCCAAGGCAGTAGTGTCGTGGGTTTGGATCCTGGTCACTGCCACTAACTTTTATCAGTACAGTTCACCTTTGTACTGTACCGGCTCACCCCTTGCTTTGCTGGATACGTTCCACGCACAGATCTGTAGTCTATGTGGACGGGCAAATGCAAGGTTAAAAGATTCTGCCAACCTCTTTAATAAAAAAATACCTCCTGTTATTACTCTGCCCAATTAGACTATATAGTGTAAGTGATAGGAAGATAAATTAATAAGACCCATTTGTTATAGGAGGGAGCAAATATTGAGAAGAGAGGGTGTTTGGCAATGTTGTTTAGTAAGCCAGCTGGAAGTGTTCTAAAACAATAACTTGTTCGCTGCACTACATACTTGTGGCTTAGTAGGTCGGTGTACTTGATCAGGGTGACAGTCTTGTGTTTAGTGGCGGTGTAGTCTACTGGAGGACAGGACAGGAACCTGCTACGAGAGCTGGAGCCAAGGCTCTTTTGGCTTTGGGTTCAAGTGAGACAATGCTTAGGGGTTTTTCAGATTTTTTAAAAGAGGTTGACGGCCTCTTTTAACTTTGCATTTGCCTGTCCACATGGACTACAGATCTGTGCGTGGAACGTATCCAGTAAAAGAGGTAAGCCGGTACAGTACGAAGGTGAACTGTACTAAAATGTTTGCGGCAGTGTTGAAGAATAAAGATTGTTTGCCTTGAATGAGTAGGCTTTATTTAACACAATTCAAGTAATGGAATTCATAAGTAAGAGTTAAATCTAGAGAATGAAATAATGATTACAAACATTCAACATAAACAAATAAAATAACAATGTCCAACAACAGCTAGTAATATTTTCTATCACATTCTTCCCCGCTAATATAATATAAAGTCTTTAAGATGAGAAGGTAGTCTCTTCTCTCTTGAGCTTCGTCTCTGTGATTGGGTTTTATCAGTCCCTAAGGTTTGTAGAGGTTCTTGGATTGTAGATTCTTCTATCACTTCTGCATCGGGATGAGATACATCTTGGGTTTCGTCTACTAAGTTTCCATCGTTATTAAGTTCTATAGTGTGGTTCTCTGGTGTTGAACCATCATCAAAATCTGTCCTCTCAGCTTGTTTTCCACAAGGAGCTAAGTTGCGTGTAGACACTGTTGTCTCACGCCCATCTGGCAATCGTACATGAGCGTAATCAGAGTTTCCTTCCAGCAACATCACCTCCTGCACTATTGGTTCATACTTAGAGTTTCTGATAGGACGTCTCATCAGCACTTTTCCAGGAGTCATCAACCAGGTTGGTGTGGAAACACCATTTTGTGATCTTCTGGGATGTCCAAACATTCGTTCATGTGGCGTACAATTTGTGACAGTACAAAGCAAGGATCGGATAGAGTGAAGAGCTTCATCCAGAACTAAATCCCACTTTGTCACGTCAAGTTGATAGTTCTTAAGGGCAAGTTCTACTGTTCTCCAGATTATACCATTATACCTCTCAACCTGGCCATTACACTGAGGGTTGTAAGCAGTAGTCCAACTAGAAGCAATGTCGTTTAAAGCGAGAAACTCCTTTAGTTTTTTTGAAAGAAAAGAAGATCCCTGGTCGGAGTGAATGTAGCTAGGAGTACCGAACAATGAAAATAACTGTTTCAGTTTGCAAATAACAGTCGAAGAGGACATATCAGGACAGGGGTAAGCAAATGGAAATCGTGAGTACTCATCAATGATTGTTAGCATATACCGATTTCTTGTAGAAGAGGGAAGAGGGCCCTTAAAATCCAGGCTAAGATGCTTGAACGGTTATGTTGCTTTTATTAATTTTCCATCATGTTTGAAGAATCTTGGTTTTACTTCAGAACATACCTTACAGGAAGCAGTCATTCTTCTTACCTCATCAAGTGAGTATGGTAAATTTTTGCTTCTGATCCAATGATACATACGAGTTTCACCAGGATGACACATTCTTTCATGATATTGATGAAGTCTGTTCATTTTGTCCCTCATCGAGCACACTCGTGATAGAGAGTCAGCAGCTACATTCAGTTTACCAGGTCTATAAACAATATCATAACTATAGCTCGATATTTCTAGTCTCCACCTCATGATTTTTTCATTCTTAATTTTCCCCGATATCTTAGAGTTAAACATGAAAGAGACAGACTTCTGGTCTGTTATTAGTTTGAAATGTCTGCCTAGCAAATAGTGTCTCCATTTTCGTACTGACTCCACGATTGCATATGCTTCCTTTTCAATCGAACTGTGCTTTAGTTCACTATGAGTCAGAGCTCTTGAGAAAAAGGCTACAGGTTTTCCTTCCTGGGTCAGTGTTGCTGCTATTACAGTGCCAGATGCATCAGTCTCAACAGTGAAGGGTAGATCAGGATTTATGGGACTCATTGAGGCATTTTCAATCTCTTGTTTCAGTTCATTAAATGCATTTATAGCCGTTGTGGATAAAGGGAAAGAGCTGGTTGTCAACATTTATTTTCATTAATAGCCAAGTTATACTTAATAGCAGCCTTCATCAGTCTGTTTAGGTTCTTATCATGCTCCTCTTGTGTTTTACCACATACTGTTATAGTGTTATCGTTATGTCATCTAAATAAGCAAAGGTGTCATTAAGATTTTCTGCCCTGATTATGCCATCAATAACTCTCTGGAATGCAGCAACTCCATTTGTCACTCCAAATGGAATTATGGTAAATTACATTGTTATATTAATTATTTATCAGTAATCCCTAATTAACTCATTGCATGGCATGTATTAATAATTTAATTCAAGTTTATTACCAAAATGTTCGAGGATTAAGATCAAAAACCACACAGTTTAGATTGGGTATATTGGAGTGTAATTGGGATATTGTTGCAATAACAGAAACTTGGCTCAATGACTCCATTTTTAGTGCAGAGTTGTTCCCCAACCAGTACCAAGTGTACCGTAGGGACAGATGTCAATTGCGGACTGGAATGTCCAGGGGTGGAGGGGTGTTAGTTGGAGTAGCTTCTCACATAAAATCCCGTAGGCTTCATTTTTTGGAAACTGAGGGAGAAAATATTTGGCTTAAGTTGGAATTCCCTAATAACATATCTTTAATTGTGTCTGTTGTTTATTTTAAGCCTAACAGTTCTCTCAATGATTATATTAACTATTTTGAAAAAATCGATTTGTATAATTTAAAAAAAGAAAAGCTTTTAATATTAGGAGATTTTAATTTACCAATAATGGGAAAAATGTTTGATCTAGCTACAAGTGGTGAAATTTGTAAGCAATTGTTGTTTTTTATGAAAAGTTATTGTTTACGTTTACACAATGACATTAAGAATGTGAATGGAAGAACTCTGGATTTGGTCTTATCTGACATAGATAATGTTGATGTAACTGAAGATACGACTGCGTTAGTGAATGTCGATAAGCATCACCCACCTTTGCATGTTACTTTTAAAATATTCAATTCATCTAAGTGTGGTTTTAATTCATATAGTTGGTTCCGTAATTATAAACGATCTGATTTTCTTTCAATGTATAATGGCTTTAAAAATATATCTTGGTTACAGCTTTATAGTGAGAAAAATGTAGATAATGCTGTGGAATTATTTTATAAAGAAATCAATAATGTAATTGATTTATGTGTTCCTGTGGTAAAAAAGTTTAAGTCTAAATTTCCTCCATGGTTTAGTAAAGATTTAATTGCCTTAGTAAAGAGAAAAGAGAAATTTTTGCGAAAATATAATAAATACAAGATCCCACAGTTTTATAATGAGTACAAGGAACTACGTAAAACTATCAAGAAGGATATAAAAATTGCTTATAGAAATCATATTGATGGTATTGAAAATAGATGTAATTTTGATCCTAAGGTATTTTGGAGTGAAATTAATAAGTTGAAAAATTTATCTAACTTACCAGCTGCAATGTGTATAGATGGTGAGGAGGTGGAGGGGGGAGAGCAGATCGCGGAAAGCTTTGCTAAATATTTTAGTTCTGTTTATGATCCTTATCAGTTGGACGGCTCGGAGTTGTGCAGCCGTGCGCTCCGCTCGCCGGTGTTGCCAGGGGTCCCGACCATGACACTCGTAGGGATCACTCGCTCTGAGGTGCAATCAGCTCTTCGAAAATTAAAACCAAAACGTTCTGTAGGACCAGATGGTATTCCTCCTTACATTTTCAAAGCATGTTCGGAACACTTTGTCGCTCCCTTGTTGTATATTTTTAATCTTTCTATTTACAACTCTTACTTTCCTAAATTTTGGAAACGTGCTAAGGTTGTCCCTATTTTCAAAAAGGGTCAGAAGTCAGAGATAAAAAATTATCGGCCAGTGGCAATTCTTAGCTCACCTGTCAAGGTATTCGAGACCATAATACATTCAAGGTTATTTGTTCATGTAAAGAGTTTCATCAGCCCACACCAACATGGTTTCTTTCCTGGTAGATCGATCACGTCCAACTTGATTAATTTTTCTGAATATTGTTTGTCGGCAATGGATTCTGGTGATCAGGTGGACGTAATTTACACAGATTTCGAAAAGGCATTTGACAAGGTCAACCATTTGACACTGCTTTCAAAACTAAATTATTTTGGACTTTCTAGTCCTCTTGTTAAATTGTTTTCTTCATATCTTCATGATAGGGTTCAATATGTTTGCTATGGCGGATTTTCATCTTCAGAATTCCTTGCATATTCAGGGGTACCTCAGGGTTCAAATTTAGGCCCACTGCTGTTCACAATATTCATAAACGACATATCTGATTGCATCAGAAACTGTGAATATTTGTTATATGCTGATGATTTGAAAATGTTTCGTAAAGTTACTTGTGTGTCAGATTGTTTGAAAGTGCAGGAAGATATAGATCGTCTTTTATCGTGGAGCGATAACCACTTGAAATTTCATGTAGATAAATGTTTTGTAATGTCTTTTACAAGAAAATCTGAAGTGAATAAAATAGTCTTCAATTATTTAATGAGAGGTAGAATTGTTTCTGTCAAATCAACTATTAAGGATCTGGGAATCACTTTTGACTCAAAACTCTCTTTCATTCACCATATTACTTCCATTTGTAAATCCGCTTTTTCTATTCTGGGGTTCGTACGTAGGTCGAGTAATTTCTTGAGAAATACTGGTGTAATAAGGTTACTGTATTGCTCGTTGGTAAGATCAAAGTTGGAGTTTGGGTCAGTTGTATGGAACCCTCATCAGCGCTATCTGTCTGATACTATTGAAAAGGTTCAGACAAAATTTCTCAGGTTTTTGTATTACAAAGAGTTTGGCCACTATACTAATAGTGTTCCCTATTCTGAGCTGTTATCATTGTTTGAACTAGATTCCCTTGATAAGCGGCGGCGAGTGTCTGTGTTGGTATGCCTGCATAATCTGGTGAGCGGTAAGCTGGATAGCGGGGCCTTGTTGTCCAAAGTCCAGTTTAATGTGCCTCGGCACAATTCTCGTTGTCGCTTCCTGTTCTCCCCTCACTACTCTCGAACAAATCTTGGAGCAAATTCGCCTGTAAATGTAATGACAAAACTGTATAACTCTGTTTCGGCGTGTGTTGATATTGATTTGTTTGGCTGCTCTTTGAGTTTATTCCGCGGGCGTGTGCTGGGGGTGCTGGCTGACTGAGTGATTGTACTGTGTTGTGTTTTTACACGGCACTGTGCCGTATTGGTCGGCCGGCGCGTTTGGTGCACGCTTGCGGGGTGGACTTGGCGAGCTGGCCTGCGGATTAGTATTGGCATACGTCCCAACTGGTTGCTTCTGCACAGAAAACTATGTAATATTTTAAACCGTTCTCTGAGAGTTTTGTTTTCGTTACATTATTTATTGATATGTTTATTTATTGTTTTTATGAAATGTTATTATTATTATTTATTGGTTGTTATCTTGTCTTAGTAGTTAAATATTATGTAAATTGTGATGTTGTGTGTACCTACCAAGAAGACTGCATGGACTTTCTATAATGGACTTAAAAATTAATGCTGCATTGTAATTGGGCTCTATGCCTGTAATGTAGTATTGTTATCAAAATTAATAAATAAATAAATAAATAAATTGGTACAGCTGACCACATGCTTCAAAAGCTGTAAAGGGCTTATCTTCAGCCTTGATCGGTATTTGATGGTAAGCGATCAATGGCACACTAAACACTTCATATAGTTCGGCCGCTTAGAAAACGACCTGCGCGCTAATGCTAAACCAATGCTGGAGGAGGTCGCTTTCTAAGCGGCCGAACTATAGCAACTTTATTGACAATGTCTTCAAGATTTGGGATCGGATAAGCATCAAGACTTGTAAATCTGTTTATAGTGTTAGATTAGTCTATTACCATACACTTCTTATGGTTTTTGGAGCTGGTAACAAAAGCTTGAGCTCTTCATGGAGATATACTTGGTTCTATTACCCCTTCATGCAACAGTGAGCGAATTTCTTCTGAAATAAACTGATAATCTGTTACTGTATGACGGCGAGATTTCACAGAAATAGGGTGACAATCATGTGAAATATGCTCAAATAGTGAAGCTTGTGGTACATTTACAGCAGCTACAGATACTATAGCAAGAGGTGATTCAGGTCCGCCTAATGTGAGTTCTAATTTAGAATGACGACTGAGTAAATCATGACCTATTATCAAATCACAACAGAGGTTGGGTAAAATGCACAAAATCACATTATTGTATGAGTTACCAAGAATCTTCAAATTAACTTTGCATTCACCTTTAGTTTTATAAATTAACTCAGAAGCCGCCATTGATACTTGACTGATTTTAGAAGGATAGGTTTTTATTTTCAGTTGATTTACCAAGTCACTACTCAGGAAACTAGTGGTACTACCAGTGTCAATTAGGGCTTGAGCTGCTTTACCATTTACATTAACTGGGACAATAACTTTTGAAAGACCTAGGGGATAACTTGAAGAACAACTTATGTGGCTTATGACTGATGAAGTTGTATGTTTAATTTTTTAGTGTTGACCAAAACTTGATTTATCTATTTGAGAGGAAGACTTACATATCTTAACAAAGTGACCCTTTTTACCACAACCTTTACAGTAAGAATTTCTTGCGGGACAGTCATTTCTTGGATGTCTATTGAATCCACAGAAGAAACATCTATTATTACTCCCAGAAGTAGCAGGTATGGTTGGATTATTTGTATCATTGTCTTGAACGATTGAGTTTTCTTGTTTTAAAACTGTATTGAGATTTAAGCTGGGTTGATATAGGAGGGCTTGTTTGTTGTGCACTTTCCAAACAACCTGTTATGCAGCTCTCTCAACCAAGATATGATAACATTCCTGACACGACTGTTTTTATTATTTCAATACTTTTTTTATACAATTACATCATACTATTATTGTATTTATTAGTACGACATCTCGTATATTTTACACTTAAAAACAAATACCATACCATTAGGATTTTATAAAGGGTAAAATTTGGTTTATACTATTTTCACTCACAAAATATTAATTTAAAAACTATTTTATAGCGTAAAAATAATTTACAATATTGACACGTTTTTTGTCAACTTAAAAATGGTTACGGATAAAATCAATTACTTACTTACTTACTGCTGTGGCCACTGGTATCCTAGCTAAATGGTACTTGGCCTCCCCAACACACTGTCTCCACACCTCTCTGCATCTTGCGTCCTCCTTTCTTCTTCCCAGTTTGTCCGCAAACTAGTTCTCTATCTCAATCCAGTAAAAAATGGCAGCTGATTGAATATAAAACTACAAGTTAATTCTTATTTCTAAAGATTTGACTGTTTGGAAAACAAACAATTTTGTTCTGCTGCTTTCCTTGATGTCAGTCAGGCATTTGACAAAGTATGGCACTCTGGCTTACTATTCAAAATTAAGAAGTTACTACCCCATTCAGTTTTTCCTATTTTAAAATCATATCTTACCAACAGAACTTTCCAAATTAAACATCAAAATTACTTAACTGACCTTTACCCTATAGAATCAGGAATCCCCCAAGGAAGCGTGCTTGGACCATACTTGTATATTCTCTATACATCGGACCTACCAGAAAGTGTAAACATTATGGTTGCTACATTTGCGGATGACACGGCGATTTTATCTGTCCACGACAATCCAGCTCAAGCTACAGCAAATTTACAGCTAAACTTGGATGAAATTTCTCATTGGTTTAAAACATGGAGGTTCAAAATTAATGAAAATAAATCAGCACACATTACTTTTACCTTAAATCAGGCTACATGTCCTCCAGTATCCATGAACAATATTCACCTCCCTCAAGTAACGGAAATAAAATACTTGGGCATGCACTTAGATGCAAAGCTTAATTGGAAGGCACATATCTGGACTAAAAGGCAACAACTAAATTTAAAAACAACTAAACTTAATTGGCTTCTTGGATCTAAATCAAAACTCAGTACACAAAATAAATTGTTACTGTACAAAACAGTTTTAAAACCAATTTGGACTTATGGTATTCAGCTTTGGGGATCAGCAAGTACCTCAAACATTGAAATTATTCAACGTTACCAATCAAAATTATTACGTAAAATTGTCAACGCTCCTTGGTTTGTTACCAACAGAACACTTCACAATGATCTTCAAATTCGAACAGTAAAAGAAGAAATTACAAAATATAGTGAAAAATACATTATAAAATTGGAAAATCATTCAAATCATCTTGCACTTAATTTATTGGACAATCACAACACCATTTACAGACTGAAGCGACATACAATATTGGACCTCCCATTCAGATTCGGCTAAGTGTTATCAAAATTCTCTTTGTTAGCTAGTGTTGACAGTGGTCAATCACTAGCTCATGTTCTTCAAGTTATTGTTGTTGTATTACTATTTATATCATTTGCTTATTGTTCAACTTGAACAGATTGTAAATTAAATAAAGTTAAAAAAAAAAAAAAAAAAAAAAAAAAGATTTGACATTATACCTTACCGTGTGTATATGTGCTTTTTCTTATTGCCATACATCTCAAAGACAACTAAACTTATAACTTAAATGTCAATAATTGCAAATACAAAATTAATTATAATTAATTATACATTTAAATTAAAAATTATATTCAACAAGACTCAGGCCTTCTAACACAAAAAAGTTGGGAAAAATGGGTTTGTAGGCCTATATTCTTCATTCAGCTTGTACATTTTGCTTTTAGAGTTCCCACCTCTATTGAATAATATGTTATTTTAGAATAAAACTGTTTAGGATACCGTACCTATCATAAAATATATATCTTAGTTTACTGGAATTTCAAACATACAGGGTGTTTTATTTTAAACACTCTTAGGCTTTTTCCAAAAGTCACATTTCTTCCCCTTAAAAAAAACGCCCCACTTCTAATTAGGTATTAAAAGTTTGTAAAATTTATCGGATTTTTACGGTGTTTTTTGATTGAACAAGCAATTTTCAAAGGTGTGAGTGACTAGCTGGCATGCTTGTTTAATAAAAAAAAAACACATAAAAATCCGACAAATTTTAGAAGTGGCGTTTTTTGAAGAGGAATAAAGAAATTAGATTTTCGGAAAACACCTAAGAGTCTTTTGTAGAAAATTTAATTCCTGAACAAAAAATTCTTTCAAATCTTTACTTGCTCTCACCGTTTTCGAGCTATAGGCTAGCCATAAAAAACGTGTTTTTCTAAAAAAAAGGGAGAGAAAAATTAAAAATTGAACTGCCATAACTTTTGACAGGATTGACGTAGACGTCTAGTTGTGTCATTCGTTTTATTTTTCATGCCCTTTAACACGGGTACCTTACACTAACAAATTTTAAGTTAAGGGCAGGGGGAGAAAGGGGGTGAATTGAAACTTAACGTTGAATTCACAACAATTGTGGCCTCTACGTCAATATAGATGATTCCCGCAAACTGCATATTTCTATCTATTGCTGTTTTTATATAAATAAAGAAAGTAAAAAAAAAACAAAAAAAAAAAAACACCCTGTATAGTTAAATTGTGGTATTTATGTAGTCAATCTGGCCCCAACCATACCCAAAACAGTAAATTATAGATTATCTGTTGCAAAATTTATCTCGATGTGAAAGTATAATTTGCAAGCACAAAAATAAAATGACCTTAGTGGAGGCTAAGCCTTTACTACTTTGCTAAATAGGTACCAGACAAATGAGACAATATGCCAAATGAGTAACTTGGCTAGCATATATGGCATAGCAACGTTCAATGAACATTGTAATAAATAATGCCAACATGCGATGTCTCTGTTAAACGGAGAGGCACGGTACTATTTTATAATTGACCTCATATCTTATATCGATCATAGTTGCTTCAAATAACATTACCATACCTCTGCGTTGTAGTACAGTGAGCAGTCTTAACTTGGTTTAGTTGATCCATGCAAGTCCTTCACTTATGCTCCATGATTTGTTATATTGAATAACAATATTTTATTTATGTGTCAGTGAAAATCCTCTTAACAGCTGTTTACTTTAGTTGGCTGTGGGGGAAGTAAAATTGTGTCGTCTGTTTGTTGATATTATTGTTGTGTATATTATTTGGAGAATTATTTTTAAAATTATTCTTCCTTTGTGGTGTTGGTTGAGATAAGTCTAATATTTTTATAAAAAAAGTTAGGCTTAAATTTAACATTTGAATACTTTGTTGTCGATGAACTTAACTGAACAGATTTCAATACCTACTTAAAACTAACTTTAAGTTCAATTGGATTTAAACAGGCAATTTGCATATATTCTAACCTAAATCATAAACAGCAAACTTTTAGCATTCAGTAAACGATGGAAACAAACACTAGTTTTGATGATAAATTTAAACTGCTTCAGAAATATATTAAGGAAAATTACTCAGTTGAACAGTATTCAGAGATGTTTTCATCTTTAAAAAATAACCATGAAAAAGTTGGCATGGCATATTACTTATTTTCTGAGGCAAACCTATTACCTCATGGATTAGAAAATCACCCTAAATCTCCAAAAGAGTCTTTGGCCTTTAGAGAAAAGGGTAATAAGGAGTTCCTTCTCAAACAGGACCTGCTTGCGGTACAAACTTATTCTGTAAGTGCAGCTTTTGCTCCCATAGGAAGTGAAGAACTGGCCCTTGCCTATGCCAATCGTTCTGCCGTTACTTTATCTTTGAACGAGTTTGAAACATGCTTAGAAGATATCGACCGTGCTCTTGCAGGAAAATATCCTGAACATTTAAAGTTTAAACTGTATGAGAGAAAAGGGAAGTGTCTCAAGTCAATTGGGAAGAACAAATTAGCTGCAGAAATGTTTCAGGTAATTTACAAAATGTAACCTAGCTTGAATATTATAAAGCTCTACTTTTTTTCAAAGATAACTTAGGCTATGGCTAATTGCCATAGCCGACCTATTGAAATAATTAGGCCCTACCTACCAATTATCATCGTACATAACTTACTGATCCTCAATCAGCAAGTTTAGGCTAGATAGCCTATATCTAGATACATCTAGTTGCATTGGCCTAAAACTTACTGTAAATAAGCCTTCTGCAGCTTACTAGCAAAAATGAATATTTCCTTGGATGAAAACCTTGCTTTGCACATGTTACAGTTAACATGCTAACTATGCTGGTAAGCTTACTAGCTATTTTATGTAAATGCAGTCCTCGTCTAGGTGTTTCTTTTACATTTACTATATATTATTTGTTATGACAAATAGCCTAAACATAGCCTATTGGATTTCTAAAGTTGGCTACTAACTTAATTAGGTCTAGCCTGCTAATAATGTAGTGGATGTCCGATGGCTTATTTGCAGACTGAATAGAAACATTAACTCTCAGAAGGAAGAGCAGCAAAATCAAATCCATTGCAAGTTCCTCCAGTAACTTACTGATAAAACTAGGGTAACCATCTATTACAAAAATTTACTTAATTTAGGCCTACAATATACGTTCCTTCCGATAATTAATTATAAAATCCTAGATATATTGTTCTATTACTGTAGACTCCCTCTTATCCGCAGGACCGAAGCCAATCCAGATAAGGATTTTTCTGGTTGAACCAAATTCACTTAATACTTGTTAAATTAGGAGAACGTCTAATGTACTATACTACATGTGCACTCCATGGGAATCATTCAAAGACCAAACCAATTCTTTTTAACATAAATTTAACTTAGGAGAGAATTGTAGGTACTTTAAAAACATATGGTCACTGGTCTCGAATATTTCCCACGAGAAAAGTTGTTTCAGTACTGCCCACTTCCTGCTTATCCGGTATGGTTAAAAAACTGATATGCTGATAAAAACTGTCTGGTTAAAGGGATGTCACTTCTGCCAAGTGTAGTGGTTAAAAGGCATCCTGATAAGAAAGAGTTTACTGTTTTATAAAGGGATACCGGTAAATTAGATCTAGGCTAGACTATTCAAGTTTTAGTTTTATGTGAATCTTTAACAATGATAAAAATAATGTATGTGTTTTAGTTAGCACTGAAGTCATTGTCCTGTTCAAATCTCAGCGAGGAAAAATTAATATCAACAACATCAGCATTTAAAAACCTTTTGAACTCGTGTTCTGCAAATAGTTATAGAGACAAATCTGAGAAAGAATGTCCACCATGTTTCTCAGAAAGCAGGAATGAAATGATTCTGTCTGCATCATCTCTTGTTCAGATTGAATACTCCCAGGAACTTGGACGTCATTTAGTTGCAACTTCCGACATAGAACCTGGTAAGCAGGCCCATATTCTATAGTAAGTCTATTTCATTAATGTAGCCTAATGGATGGGTTGGTCATATTTTTTTACAACATATAGCTATCTAAAATGTTGTAAAGAGGAGGTGGGGTCTTTTTCAAAATTGGGCCATCACTGGTTATTCCACAGTTTAAAAAGTGGTGGCCCTCTTCAGAAAAAGACCCAAGAGGTGGTCTCTCTGAATGTGTTTTCCCGATAAACACAAATATTTTAACAATGAAGAAAAATGCTCTGTAAAACTAAGTTGTTTTCTTATGGAAATCATTGATTATAGTAACTAACTACTCTATGATTTTGTAGTGATAGTACAATAGTAGCTACAAAGAATGGTACACATACTGTACTTGATCTGACACAACATAAGTATTCAGGTCAGAATTTGTATTGCAAGTGTTATGGTTGATTATAATTTTAATATTTTACATTCCTAATGACAAAATTCATCCACCCTGCAGCCTTTTAGCGAATTTCCCAAATAGGGAATAAGCTATTACCGTAGTACTCATGGTAAGACCTAGACCCAGGACCGATTTACTTTTTTGTTTTGAGGTCCCTAGAGGCAAAAAACACCAACCCTTCAAATTCATATGTAGACGGTATTACCGGCATATAAATATATATACATATGCGTCCGTTACCATGATAACTCGAGCAAAAATTATCCAATTTTGGTATAAACGTGTAAACCTACATTCAAACAAGTTCGCGAACCAGCATGATCTGACCATGGGAAAGGGGGTTTATGGGGTGTTTCATGGGTAAAAATTGGTTTTTCTCATTTTTGACTCTTAAAACATAAAATTTAGCAATTTCTTTCCAAACCATTTTTTAGAACTTAAAAAACAAATAATTGAGTATATTGAAGCGTTATTATGCGCCTAATGGTTAAGTTACTGAGAAAATTCAAAAAAATTATAAATTTAAAATTCCCATGTAATTCTTATGGAGAATAAGTCAACTGTTGTTGTTTGCTTCTTTATGCGCATATTTTGATCACATTTTTTGGAAAATGTATTTATTTCATACTAAGCTATTACAATTTTACAAAAACACTTTTTAACCCCCCTGTTGCAGCCAACCTAGAGTACTCGTTAAACTCTATTGAAATAGGTAATAAATGTGATATTTAAGGAGACATGTTAGTGTAAATCCAATTAGGCAAAGAGAATTTGCTTTGGCTGCAGGTTTGCTGCGGCGGGGGTATTTATGTCTTGAACTATGTTTCACAGGCCAAAAGAACAGTTTCTATTGACTTTTTTGTTTCTAGGAGATGTGCTTGTTATAGAAAAACCATTTGCATCCGTGTTATTACCTTCGTCCTACAACAATTACTGCTTTCACTGCAAGAAGAGATGCCACTCACTGATACCTTGCTTGTACTGTGTTGTGGTATGTAACATTTTCTTGATGATAAGTTGTAGCTACAGTATTATAATTGTAAAACATTTTAATGTGTGCCTTTTGTGGTATACTCCCTCAAATGTGACTCCCCCCCCCCCTGCATTACAGGGTTCGCGGGAGTGTTATTTAAGCCACTAGTCACAGTATTGTCACTTAGATAAAATCTGTTGATGATTGGCAGGATTTTTACCCAAGATGGCCTCAATCAAAATACTGCGCTCTTCCACTAGACCAGCTCGATCCCCAAAATAAACAATACTAGTGCCATATGCGTTTTGAATGTATGAGATATAATATTGGTGAAAAGTAATCATGATAATTTAAAAATATAAAAATAAATAGAAATAATAAAATTAATAGAGATTTTACTAGTACAGTAGAGTCCCACAAACTCGGCGCTCGATAACCCGGCAGTCTGGATAACTCGGCCATCACCTGGCTCAGAAAATTAGTGATTTTTTGAGTCTGAGTTGAACATGGACTCAAGCCAGCTCAAGTCAAATCATTCTCAGCTCGTACAAATGGTTTTTTGTACTATATCTGATGACTTGATACTAACTTGTAATAAAAATATAAATAAAAGAGGTAGTTAATAAGCTTAAAAATGGTATTGTTCTTGTTTTTAACTCTAGTTCCCGATAACCCGGCATTTCACAAACTCGGCACCCTTCCAGTCCATATTACGCCGAGTTTGCGGTACTCTACTGTAGTTAATATGGAAATATAAGTACCTAACACAAAATTAGTGAGTCGGTGGCTCAGTCGGTAGCATCGCGGACTTCGGGCCCAAGGCAGTAGTGTCGTGGGTTCGGATCCTGGTCACTGCCACTAACTTTTATCAGTACAGTTCACCTTTGTACTGTACCGGCTCACCCCTTGCTTTGCTGGATACGTTCCACGCACAGATCTGTAGTCTATGTGGACGGGCAAATGCAAGGTTAAAAGAGTCCGCCAACCTCTTAATAAAATAAACTTGGATATATGTAAAATGCAATAGGTTGGGTGACATATACTATATAGTACTATCCAAGCTATTGATTTTTCACTTTCAGATGTATATTTATTTAGAACACTTCAGAAGTATCCCTGAAGTTTTCTGAGGTATCAGGAAATGATTTAACCAGAGATGGTTGCCTGATGTCCCAATTTGCTCTCAATTTAGAAGGACAATTTAATGGGATATAATTTAGAAAAAATATATTAAAAATATGTTGATTGAGTTCTTACTGCCACATGCTTTGGTATTTTTTCTTCCTCCTTTCTTCTGTCACTTATCCATCTTTAAGTACCGATTTATATTTTTTTGCAATTGTTTATTTAGTTATAAAAACGGTTTGCAACAAAAATAATGACGAAAAATACATAACAATCAACTAAATTCAATATTTGTTTCCAGGCCATGTTTTGCAGTGAGACTTGTCGATCGGACAGCTGGGACTCAGACCATAGAATTGAGTGTGGCTTAGTTCCTTTGCTTGTTGCTCTCGATTTCACTAAAATTGAACTCATATCACTCAGAACTCTAATGAGAGCCACTAGTCAGGGTAAATCTTTGATAGAGCTCATGGAAAGTATTTCAGAAACAGATGCGGCTAAAGACCCCAAATTAAAAGGTCTAGATGACAGAGGCCAATATAACTCAGCTAACTACAAAACAGTCCACCATCTAGTAGGTAATCTCGAGCTCAGGTCAAACGCCGATATCTTCCGAAGAGCGGCTACAGCCGCTTATATTTTACACCTGTTAGAAAAAAATACAGATTACTTCTCGTCGATTGATAACACGGCGATCGGTGAGAGGGTCGAAAACAACTTGCCGTATTCAGCAAAGCTTTTTGTTGGTGGACTGCTGTTCCGGTACTTGATGATTGTGCCGTCAAACGCTCACGAAGTGTCGGAGATGGTGATGAGAAAGAGAGAGGGAGAGATGGTTTGTGAGAGTGTGGAGGTTGGAGGTGGTTTGTTCCCGGTCTTGTCTCTCATCAATCATTCCTGTGATCCCAATGTGGTGAGACACAGCCATCAGGGTGATTTGACAGTGCTCACTGCCATACAAGCCATCCCCTCTGGTCACCAGGTAGGTGGGCACTTTACTCGCTTTAAGTGATAAATTTTGTGTATGTAGCCAATTTCATAAACTGTTAACTTAAATACACATTTTAATGTGGATTGCATATTTGGTAGTGTGAGAGTTAGTAAATTAACTTTGTGATATTTTCTCTCTTTTTGCTAGTATCTATGCCGGTGGCATTTTGTAAGGAAGAAACATAAACGCTTTTAACTCATTCAATACCAGGTGACACAAGACTCCTCTTACAGAGGAGTGTGACATTTGGTAGAAAAAGTGCTAAATACTACTTAATATTTTGTGGGTGTTCTGGGTATTAAATTCATCCCTCTCACACCAAAGTCTGAGACGCTAACCACAAGGCTAGCAACACACCCCTAAAGTTGCAATAGTTCAAGCTACACTTATAGAACACCTATGTGGTTTGCATGTCATTTACAATATGTTAAGTGAGTCATAGTTTTTTGTGTTTTTAATTTTCATCATCTTAAAAACAAGAGGTTCAAGCTACAATATTTCCTTAAACATATTTTTTAGTAAATTATATCAATGAAACAAAGATACGTAACTGAATTCATAATAGAACAGGATAACACTTCTCAGGTGAACAAATTCTTGAATTGTTTTCATTATGTGGTATTCATTAGATTGTATGTCCCTGGATAGTTTGTATATTGTTGCAGATATTTGACAATTATGGCTACCACCACGCCATGCATGACGTACAGACAAGACAGAGTAGCCTCTGGTCTCAGTATCACTTCAGTTGTGTATGTCAAGCATGTCAGGAGGATTGGCCAATCTACTCTCAGCTCCCCGACTCTAACCCGACATATATCTTACCCAGGTACATATTATTGTTTTCTGTTTTGCCTTCGCCAGGATTTTCAGCAGTGGAAAGCATTCACAAGCTGTTATTAAGTTTTATTTTTATTTTGAAAAGATGTAGAGTTGATCCAGCTTACATGAGAAAAATACAGTCCAGGAGCAAACAACACTGATGTTTCGTCCTAATATAGGCAGGGCCGCATTAAGATCAGTGGAGCCCTGGGCAAACCCAAGAACAGCGCACCCCTTTTTTTCCTAGTGCTGGCGGGTGTTGGTTTGAGGGCCCCAAACCACCGGCGCCCCTGGGCATGTGCCCAGTCTGCCCGTTTATAAAAGCGAGCCAGAATATAGGATGAAACTGGTGTTAGGCCTACTCCAGTTTTGAACTTTAAGTGACATTTTTCTGCAATTTACTCTCAGGAGTCAAAATATCATTGTTTTGTTTTGTGGCCTTATATTGTGCGTCTTTAGCCTTGGACCCCAATTATCTCCGGTAAGCTTAACCCTGTTGCTTGAAAAAAGTATGGTTACATCAACCTGGTGTCTTGCTTTTTGGTAGCTCCAGGTTCACGGGCAGTCTCTTGGCAGCTCCTGTGTTGTTAAATGGTGTGTGTAATAAGAATAAGGATATTCACTTTGACGTGTTAGGGAACAAGTAGCACGCTGCACTTCCCTGACTCCCAGTGATAAATCATACTAGATAACCTGTTGCTCGAAATAGAGCAAAACTGAAACTTGTATAGAAAAATAAACATAAAACATAAACAACAAGACCTTAATCAAAGAGTCACTCTAAAATAATTTATATGACTGATTATAGAAATATAAAAATATGATGATGTAAAAAAATATAAAAGCAATTTACCATATTTAAATTTACATTCACTCTCATACTGCTTTGGTTATCTCTTATGTACAGTAGGCGGGTGCACTCTATGAGCACGTAGATGTCAACCACACACTGTAAAGTGAGCTTTTGACCTAATGTAGCTCAATTCCTCTCTTGACGCCAACCATCGCTACTCTTATTCTAGCATTGTTAAATTATTTCTTTGATGTGTTCTGTTTTAGGCGTGTTTAAATTAGGGGTCCCAACCCAAGTCTTCGGTTGGGAACATAAGAGGGTAAGCAAGTGGATCTAACGACAGATCTATAATGGATACGCGTTTAACATTATTAGTGTTGGAAAAAACTATATGATTTATTAGGCCAGAGGGTGCTTTGTTTTCAGCTTAAAAAATTGCTGCGAAATCTACACAGGTAGCACCATTGTAGCGAGGGAAGACACTTCTTCTGTCTCTTATTATGTACATAAGAATCTCACTTAACTCCTTGGAGCTCTCGTCCCTACATAATGTCTGCCACAGTCTTCAAATATTTGCAAATGGGTTGGCATTGTGACCCTATTTCCCGCATATTTTTTATTTTTAATTGTGCTTAGTTCTCCTTTGGGTTCTAGTGACATTGTCGTACTTACTTATATATCTGTGCGTATTCAAGATCATCACCTTCTTGAGGAATTAGAGGACCCACTCGGTGGTAAAACATGTCACGGATCTTAAAATTGTAGATCCCCTGTGGAATTTTCTCATCCTAATGAGGTTTGGAGCTGACCATGGTAGCAGAACTGAATTGACGAACTTTATCCAAATAATTTCTGGATATAAGTCTCACAGTCCTATTTTCATATTGGGAGTTTCCAATAAGAACCCGAAGTTTATTGTGGCGAATTGCACAAATGAGGTAAACGAACCTTTCATGTATGGCAACAAAGAGTCCAAACTTAACTGTCTCGGCCAGTCTTTTCTTGCTTTAAAATATGTAAGCCACTACAATGTAAACATCAACGTTCATTTGTCCGAGATTGGACTATCACAACGGTAGTACTACCGCTATGTAACCATCATGTTCAATTGAGAGGTTGGTTGATGCAAGCGGTCATGTTCGCGTTCCCTCCAGCCACTCACAGTTCTTCGTCGTACTGGTGGCATTTGATTTTAAATTGAAATGAAATAAGCAATTTAACCAAACAACAGAATACACAATAAAGGAATTGGAATTTTGATACACATTGTAAATTACATGATAATATGGTAATGTAACGGATAACTGCCCTGTGAATAATCACTTTTAAACATTCACTTCATCACATCAAACTGTTACTACATGACAATCAGTAAAATACGATGTAAAGTAAATCAATTTAACCATAGACAAGAAGAATTAAATATTTATTAAAAATTTATTCTTAAACACTTTGTTGTCTAGTATTGATAGGAAACTCTTCATTATGAACCAGACTTAGTTAACAGATTGAAACAAAATATAAATTTCAGCTTTGCTCTGGAAGTTATAAGTCCTGCAGTCTGTGGTTAACCTTAAAAACTATTTCAAACTACATCCATTCCATATGTTATTTGTAAACAAAGGGAAATGAGTTTGATCAAATTTCAACAGATAGCGCCGCCTTCCAAACTTCAGCCCTAAAGTGTACTTAAATGGTGCCCTTTCTAAATATTCTGAGACGTATTTGCACATCTACGCGAAAATACCTTTAATTAGCCACCTCGAACGTTTAAATCCGTCAATCCGTTATCGAGTTATGACTGTGAAAAGAAAACCACTTGCGTATTAATATATAGATATCTCCTCCTAATAATCACTTAAAGAGAACACTAGTAAGCAAATATAGAAAAATCTTATCTTCCCCTGACTTTCATCCTGCAGGACCTTCCATCTGAAAGAAATCAGCTTACGTCTGTTATCATTAATTTGTTCATTACAGTATGGTCCACAAGAGTCTGCAGTTGAGGGAGGAGCCTATTTACCATGTGACTTAGAAGTAGCCAATGAGGACCGTGCGGTGTTGCCAAATCTAATAATACCAGCTGATTTGAACATTTTGTTTAGTATATTTTAATTAGTGCCAAAGCTAGTGAACAGGTAAGTTTGCAACGTCGCACTAGTCCAGTCTTGCTATTGGCTGCCGCCAACTCAGTCTCTCGTGGCCCCTAGTATAGTAGAAACGATACCTAATATTTAACGCCAAAACAGTGTTACAGTCAAAAACACCTAAGAAATACTTTGCAGAGAGGTACGAATATGCTATGGAATAATTTAATCGCAAGGGAGCAAAGCCCATATAGAAATTACATTATCGTTACCATTCGCAGGTGCGCTGGATTATAAGCTTTAATTATTGTATTAATTATAACTCTTACATTTTTGGGATGCCCAGACTTAAGTTTAATTTTCTTTGCCTTTGTGGCTGCGGGTGGGTTTTCGATATAACCTTCTAAAGAGGACTTTGGTTTTTATGAGTACTCTTTGGTTTTTGGTCTTCACTAGTTTGTGTAATAATAGTTGATGGTTTGTTATATCAGTTGACTGTTTCCTAGTATTATATATTTTTAATTTACTAAAAAATTCAAAAATAATAGGGTTAGCTAATGTAAAGCATTAACATTGTGTTAAACAAAGGTAAAACACTTACTTGAAATATCTGAATCACACAGAATTCTGTTGCTTACAGCTTGAAAGACGATGTGGAAAAATCATCAGAGATTTTCCAAGATGTAGTAAGGGATATTAAGTCGGGAGAGATGGATGGTAAATTGGCATTCCTCTATGCCCACCTTGCCTTGCTGCATCGTAGTGTGAAGCGGCCGTGGAAGGAGTACAGCGTATGCCAAGAAGCCATCAAACAATGCCTGAGCTCTAAGGCTAACCATTATATGGCCCCTTGATCTACAACAGCTGATAACATTCTTAGTGAAACAATTCTCATCTGAATGAGGAAGACACCTTCTAAGAAATGTATCTCTTTAATCGTATCAGAGTTGTTAAGTCGAGTATTAATTTTATGTTAATGGTTTGATTATCAAAAATATGGATTTGTGATTCATCATCATTGGGATTTCAAATAATGATGCTTTCTAAATGATTGCTGATGTATGACAGTATTAAAACAGAGGTAACATTTCCTTAAAATAAATTTAAAAAAAATGCAATCCCTGTTGGTTGAAAGGTTGTGAGAGTAGTTACATTAAGTTTTATTGATTTATGTTTTGTTGTGTAAATCTTACTTTTTTGTGAATCGATTTTGTTGTGCTTCTGAATGTTAATTTGTTTTATTATGTTTGGTTTTCATAGTTTACCCGTCCTTGATCTTTAAGCTTTTCGTAGACTGTCCTGGCTAATGAAACAGCTGGTCTTGGCCAGTAACCATCTCATTAGTTACACCCGCATTACAAAGAGTGATTTTAGGGAGTATATTACGTACGGTATTGATTGTTTAAAATTAAAAAAGATAAATGTACAAATGTCCTCTAAGGAAGGTGACAAAAACGAACTTTTAATTGTTCAATCAAGTAAATAGATATGAGTAGAAAACTATTTATAGTAATCAAAAGACTAAATATACAATTTAAAAAAGACATTTTCTTAAGATTTTGTTGTCGTTGAGTGAAATGCAGGATAAAAAACTGAAGCTGATTTATAAACCTAATGCTGTGGGCAATGAAAGATCTATTCATTTACAGCATTTTTATTTTTGTAGTGTGAAGTATAAACTCTTAATCGCCATGTTTTCGTGAATTTAAGGGACAGAAAGAGAACATCCTTTCTGGTCCAATGGACGAGAGATTTCCATGAATTAATGTCCAACAAACTCAAGTCACAGCAAGTTTTAATCTGACACCAGTACTCACATCACTTTTTCTACTACTTTCTTGGCGGTTCCCAACCGTATGCGACGATTATTTGTTTTCAATGTAAAGTCAACGCCCTCGCCAAGTATGAAACAAGTTCTGTAGTAAGATTTCTGTGTTCTAAGGTGTCAGCGGCATTAAAGTCCATTGTCCGTTAAAGGGCGTGATTGGAGTAAAGTGTTTTATTGTAGACACTTGTAACACAAATATCTATTCACCTGTTTCTTCATAGATCCTGTGTTCAAGGGGTGAAGAGATTTAATTTATATACAACACTTAAACCTAACCAGTTTAAAAAAAGTCTATTTAGCAAATAAAGTTTCCTCAACTTTAATCACTGTCTCAATGGTTACTCACGAACACCTGCAGCCGGCCTCATAGAACAAATGTTTTCTGCAAACTCAAGATTTATTCTAAGTTTTTCTACGCCTAAACACATTAATGCTTACACTATCAAATAACAATGTTTTCCAATAGAGATAGAATCCTAGCCATAACTGCCACTAACCATGTTAAGACACTTTTAACTCTAAACAAAATGGTACAACCCTCGATCCTGTAAAAATTACAGGTCAAATTTAATTGCAATTTTTTGTTATTTTTCCAATGCCCATTTTTTAGTATATCATAGTTACTACCACCACCTTCCTATCTTAAGGGTTGTAGACGAGGTAATAGGAGTAAGTATGTGTCAGTTTGCAGATATTGTTTATTAAATAGTTATTTGTGCAACTAGTGAGCAAAGGGAGGAATTGACTCACTCGAGAGAAATACTTACTCACTCGCCTACGGCTCAAGAGGAATGGTTTCTAGAGTGAGGCAATTGCACTTTGCACTCGAGTTGCACATTATATTTTTCCTACAGTTACCATAAAACAAATAAATTGGTAAAGAAACGTGACATATTTTTACACAGAAGTGAACTTTTAATGACATTTAATGTGAAGTGACAAATACAACAGTACAACAGCTGACCAGCTGATTTACAGCCAGTGCTGCCAACATATTTCGCGTGCATACGACCTTGTCTGCATGTTACGCGCTCACTATTTCGTGCCTTCATGTTGCAAATCTGGAGTGAGACAAAGTAATTAGAGTGAGACAATGTTAACATTGTCTCACTGATGAGTGAATTGGCCACTTAGCTTTCTCAAATCAGTGAGAGAACATGTACATTGTTAGGTAACTGTAGGGAAAAATATTTTGGTTGCAAATGTACGATTTTTCTCACTGTACGTTATAAATAATTCATACATTTCTTTACTGTCCCACAGACAGACATACTTCACCAGCCCAAAACTGTTAACATGATTTAAAAAAATCCTGTTTATATTTAAAGTCTTGCTCTGTGTATAATGAATATAATTTTTTTACAAACTACTCAGAATAGTGTCACAGTATAGTAACTCCCAAGCAACCAACATGACCTTGACTGTGCAGTTACAGGACTATTTAAAATAGGTCAATCTTCTATTATTATAGCTTCAAAGATCAGAAATTTTATGAAGAAATATTCGTATTCGATGAAAAAAATATATAAAAAACGTATAAGTCCAATAATGTTAATCAGGACTGTTTATTTATTGAAAGAATAAAAAAGTTGAACATAGATTGTGTATGTACTTATTATTTATTATACACCATTCACAAGTTTTAGGCCGTTTGAGGGTAAGCGATTCCATCCCCTCCACTTCTCCCTCTATGAAACAACAGCTGACAGCTGACAGACAGCTGATATATAAATTAAGCTAAACAAGCAGCGGGGGAACCCAGGAATCCTTCCCCTTAAACCACATATATTTTGTGAACTGTCTATAGTAAATTGTTATCAGTTTTCTGTAGATATTAAAATTATTTAACAAAATATATTTTTCTCCTTTATAACACCTTGTTTTTATACTCTTTGTATAACAGAGTATAATACAACTATGAGGAATGGAAGTCAATTATCAATTATTTTTTTATCAATTATTTAAGATGGGGACGCCACTGTGTGCGTATTTTAACCCAAATATGAGTGAAGGATGAGTGTAGGATGAGTGGCGCGATCTTGTAGTCTTGTTAGTGACTAAGGCCGACATGACCACTAAAGGCTTAATGTTAATAATACCATTGACTTCAGATTTTGAATACAGTAGACTTCCTCTTATCCGGACACCTTTTAATGGGACATCGGTTTAACCGAACTTCAATTGGCGGAAATGACATCTCTTCAACCGGACAATTTTTATCAGCACATTGGTTTAACCGGACTAGATCGTCAGGAAGTTTTAACTGGTTTTTGGGGACGTCGGTTAAACCGGAAAACCCATTTTCCGGACTGGCCTCGGTCCCGAGGAGTCCGGATAATAGGGAGTCTACTGTAAGTAGAAAATCATATGAATCTTTTTTTTTATTAAGAGAAGCTATTGTTTTTTTTCTTTTATAATGATATAATTGGCATAATAAAATATGTGGTTGTAAAAAACAAGTTGTCTTTAAAAGTTGGAATGAATAAAACGTTGGTTTATAAGAAATATTGTTTTAGTACAATGCACTCTGCCGGTGGCTATATTGAACTAGTTTCTTTCAACTTCATAACTGGCAAGATATTCATCAAGAAAATCGAATGTATACTTTGAATGTATGTAATTGAATATATACTTTACTTGTATATACTACTTCATAGTACCTAGTGTATTTCAATAAAAGAAGGGGAAGCTTCAAAGAAATTTGTTTGGTTTTAACTGCCCTCAAGGAAATTGCTGTAAATAGAAGAAAACTATAGCACTAAGTCTCTAAAATTAAAATCCTATCAATCATCTCAAATTCTGAATGCTAAAATGGGAATGCAAGATTCAAACACTCCTTTTTGTGATATAACCAACAGTAATAAAATCAAACATTTTGATGCAACAAATATGCACTTAAGCATAGCCTCCTCTAATACAATTCTGCAGCGTTTGTGTGGCAACTTTACACCGGCCAGCCTACTGTTATGGTAATAACAGTAATCAGTGCCAGATTTAAGATACTTGCAGCCTTAAGCCCCCTACCTACTTTGTATGGTTGCCATTTCAAAGAAAAGTATTAAAAGTATTAAAGTACCCTGTGGTGAAACCGTGAAAATCCCCCATGATCAAGGGGACATCATGATCGTCACCCTCGATCGCAAAGAACTTCTGAACACCTGAACATCTCCCTTGTGGCCATGAGACATCATCATCGCGATCACGAATAAAATTGGGGAAATATCCTCACTAAATTATGGCAAAGCTATAATTGACCAGGGAAAAATTGTGATGATCTCTCACGGGCCGCAATCACAAGGACATCATCATTGTCACCCACGATCGTGGGGAAATCGTGAACACATGCTCTAATTGAAGGGAATAACATAAGCAATAACACTCGCGACCGCCGCAGATAATTAAAAAATATTTTATTCTAAAAAAAAATATTGTTAATCCTATGCAGCCCCCTCTTGCTTGCAGCCCTAGACCTAGTGGTTAAATCTGGCACTGACAGTAATAACGAACATGTAAACATAACCATTGTGCAGAAGCTCCATTAGTGCAACAGCTGTTTCAGTTTGCCGGGGCTGCGGTGCCACTTTAGTCTTGCCGTGGCTTATTAGAGGAGGTCATGATTAAAGTAATCCTCGGCTGTTTCAATGGGGATAAATAATTTACTTTTGATTCCATCCAAAGTCAATGGCGGTGTCCAAATGAGCATGAATGCTATTAACTATTAATAATTTAATTACAAAACGAGGATCAATAACAGGAACAGTTTGTGAAATAAAAGATTATATTTATAACAATGTACAAACTAGATTCATACAAATCGCTTCAAATTAATAATAATATCACAGATATCAAAAAATCTCAGTTTGTTTTAAAAGAGTATTTACATCTTTAAAATAAACTAAACTCTGCAAACGTAAAATTGATTCAAAAAGATAAATTTTATTTACAATAACAATACTTGTCTAGTAGGATTATAACAACTAGTTTTATATACACCAAGCAATCTTACAGCTTGCCATTGATAAACTCTAAAACTTTGTAACAAACTTAAATTGCGATGTTGACTTTGTATGACTTTGAGAAATTCGTAACCTGATGAGGTATAATGGATGATAGTTTACAAACTATTAACTCTGTGAATATGCTTCAATTCAATTCAAAACCTCTAAATAATATAGGGAGCCACTGTACTGTTATTTACTCAAAGTTAGTTGTATACATAAATTCATTTGATTCTGTTCTTGGCTCTTTGCAGACAAAAAACACTGCCTTCCAAAACAACATAGTACAAATAATGTATTTCCAAAACTTTCAAAGTCAGAGATTATTTCAATATGAGAAACCTGTTGTCTTCAATGTATAAAAAAGTTCACGATATTAACAAAAAATATATCCAATGAGAAAAATGTTTACCTATGCCAAAATTTAAACCTGTAATTTATAAATTTGCATATAAAGCACAGAGATGCATACAAGCCATTATGCATAGACATCAGTAGGAACAAGAAAAAATTAGCAAATTAAATAAGCTGTATACACAGAGATTTTTTGAGAGTTTGTGTTTGTCATTATAGTCAGGACCACAAAAGTTTGCAGTTGGCAGCAGCCAATCACAAGACAAGGCTAGTATGACGTAGCCATATCGCCCGTTGACGACACTAATTAAAATACTAAACAATATTTTCAAATCAGCTGGTATTATTAGATTTGGCAACACCGCACTGTCCTCATTGGCTCCTTCGAAGTCACGTGGTAAATGGGCTCCTCCCTCAACTGCAAACTTTCGTGGTGCCGACTTTAAATCTTTATGTTGCCCTGTTTGCCAGTGATTTTTATAGAACTATTTTGTTCCTCAGTGTTTTTCTAAAACATTGTGTTTGTCACTGATTCTTTTACAGTGATTTTGGGCATTAAGAGTCCTTGGAGTCTAGACGTTCTAACTCATAAAACAGTTAAAAAACTACAAAGAAAATCTCTAATCTCACAGTATACTAGATATTTAAATGAAAATAACTTTGGTATTCGAATAAATATTTTGAGATGGTAAATAACTTTTCAGCGGCTGTTTGAAAATAACAAAATTAACATTGCTCTTATTCAAGCAAATTCAAGATGGTCGTTGGCTTCCATAGAATCCCTGGGAAATCAATCCAAAACAACAACGAAAATTTCTTATCTAATAGTATACTAGATATTAAAATTATAATCACTTTCGTGTTTGAAAAACTATTTTTTAATGATAATTAGCTCTTCAGCAGCTGTTTGAAATTATCCAAGATGGCCGCTAGCCTCCAAGGACTCTTAAGAACTTAACAGTTTTTACAATTTTCAGTATAAATAGTGAATTCTGTTGACCTGCAAATACATACCTAATAGGAATTTGGTTTTAGTTTCCAAAACTGTAAATATCAGTGTTTGATTTTACAAGCATCATACTCTCTTGGTAGTTCTTACAGAACTAAAATCTATGGTAAAGTCATGCTTGATGTACTTTGACGTAGCCTATTGTACAAACTTAATGGCCTAATAAAATCTTTGAATCTTTGATATATAGTTTTTATACAAGCTTTTAATTTATCTGGCCAAAGACAATCATAACAGTCTTCTAAGCGTAACATATCTTATACCGTAACAACCTTAAGCAAAAAGACTAGAAAATAAATACTTGACATGTTCTTTAATCATAAACTTTGAAATTGCTAGTTTAACTTAGATTCATTGCATCCACAATATTCGCAATACTTAACAAAATGTACTCATACAAAATTATTTCAAGCATAAAATATATCTATTGCTATGACTTGATATGTTGACTGTAAAAACTACCGGAACCACTATTCTTTCATGTTAAAATTGCTACCTATGACTCTTGCTAGTATAGGATACTGTAGATAAATTTTGGTATCAAACAAGTAATGTGAACAAAATAAGAAAGCAATAATCAATTTTATAATCTAAGAAAACCCATAGTTTTATATGTTTCATGTTTCATTTAATAAAGAAAAACGAAAAATCCTTGCTTCTAAAGAAATTATTCTTGAAAATAAAGCCAACTTAAAAACAAATTAACTCATATAAACTCATATTAATAGCTAACAGTGTGACTCCTTTGTCAAAACTATTTATCTTTATAAATATAATAGTGGCACTACAAAGATGTATTAAACTGCAAATTTGACACATAAAAATCGTAAGGAACTGCTCTAGAAGGACGATAAACAAATCTCTATAAATGATATGCAAAAAAAACTAGGAAATCATCGAATCTTTCAGATTTATGATCCTACTGTGCTTTATTATTACAATAGTAAATTTCTCAAAATTGTAAACAGTTTTGGATAATGATAATATGCATCATAGTTTTTATTTTCTGTAAAAACAGTGAGGTATAAACAAATCTGTAAAATTAATTACAGTAATGGAAAAGGAACAGAATTAATTTTTAAAATTCAGTAGTCAAGTCAATGGTTTCCTGTTTTTAAGTAGCAAACTTTCAGCTTTTAGGTTATTGTTTGTTAGCTCAAAATCAATAGTAAACTTAAATATTTGTTTTAGCTGCCGATCATATTAAAATGTAAACTACAAATGGGAAGTATTTTTTTAATTTTTATTTAGTGATCACAGCTAAAGGGTCCAAGCACACTAAGCCATCAGAGGAATACATTGTACATTACATTCAGATCTAAAAAAACATCAACTCATATTTCAATACAGTACAACTTGAGTGAGCGATTTAATTTTTGGTTACGAGTATCTGGACGGTAAAGAAAAAGTAATTGATATCAAGCTTTTTTGAACACACTTTTTTGTACACAGCTTTTTTTAAACCAGTTATAATTTAAAAACGGGAATGAAATTGTCTACATCACGATATTATATCTTTGGTTAGATTGGTTTACATTTAATATAGTTATGTAATCATGATGGCACAATGTACATAGCTGTGTTACATAACACAGTGTTTTTGGATCTGTATGATTTAACTAAACCAAAACTTGTAATAGCTATAATATATAAACTGGAAGATGTTTCAATAGAAAATAGTCCTTACACATCATACTTTTAGCACATTTAGTGTAAGTTTCATCATTATTTCTTGTTAGCCTAATGGACTCCCTTATCTCATTGGAAAGTATTTTTGATTGATATCGAATACATGCATCAAAGCAAATATCTTAACCTTAACAGTTCAGCTAGGTTTGTGTTTATGGAAGCAAAGATTCACATAAAATGGGTTTTTAGCTAAACATTCAATATTCTTCAGCACAATTATTTCTTAGAAGTAAGAATGGTTTACATTTTGATTTTATGTAACTAGGAACAAGCAAGCATTTTTAATTGTGAATATTATTTGTACCTAAAACAAAACCTTGTAGTACTTCAGTGCTATGGACTTTTGATTTAGTTGCTAAAATATCTAATTGAAGACTTATGACTTTTCAATGACAAAAGAGAGTCCAGACTACAAACAAGATGTTCGCAGGACTAAGCTATATTACAGCGTCTCACAGCCTACACTTGAGCAAACTTGCTGGGCAGGGGGAGGGCGGTTCCGTCCTTGAGCGTGTTGTGTCTAACCTCGTTCGCTTTGCTTTCCCTCCTCTGTCTCGCCCAGGTCCTTTGAGCACAGAACACAACCAGCCAAAAGTATGGCGACAAACCTGCAAAAATAATGCAAAATTTCAATGAAATAACTCAGTGCTTTTTTATATAACCGAAACAATCAAGGATGAGTTTGGTATTTGTTTCCTCTGAAGTTATTCCACAACTGAATCAGGATGTCAGTGGTTTATTGGCAAAAAAGGGAGGTCTACACATTTTTTCGTACCTCACTCAACTATTGTGGAGAAGTGGAATTTTGTTTATGATTTGCTGTTCCCAAAGTGGGCATATTCTTGATGGACGGCAATCGGTTGTAAAAAAGGTTAATGCATTTCGAAAAACATAGCTCAAAGCGCAAGGAGGACCACGTAATAGATATGAATCAGTTAAGGCTAAGTACTAACTAGGTAGGGAGGGCTGAGGGAAAGGCTCCCAACAACAATGAGAACCACTGAACCACACCACTGTACACTATTGGTATTAAATTTATCCAACAGCAATTAATTGTCGACAGCTGAGGGGAAGGATACCTGTTTACATGTGCATTACGCTCGCCAATCTAATTAACACAATCCATACCTATGTCCGTGCAAGTAAAAAATTATCAATAAAGCAACAATAAACGTACCTAGTTTTAGGATGGAAACCATTAATACTAAAGTGTCTTTTCTGGTGCGGAGGGCGATGGCGTGAATCGCTAGTGTGGAGACTTGTGTGGCAAAACTGAAGGCTTCGCAGATGAGCCAAGGGATGGCGCACCAACTCTGCTCCTGTCGTCACAAAAGTCAACTGTTTATTTAACAGTGCATTTTAAACGAAGTTTAATTTTGAAAGTAGTTTTCAACACATCCGTACCAACGAGCACAGTAAGATCGCACACTGCTTTCAATGTAGCGGTTGTACGAAGACAACACCTTAGGCCGCCCAAGTGTACTTGGGAGATTTGCGATATGTTTCATGTACCTGCACTCAATCGGTTGATCAGTTTGAATCTTGAAAGCACATACTGTACTAACTAAGTTGAACATCAATAGTTCTAAACATAGACAAACTTGTCGAAAATTAAAAACTCACCAACTGTAACAGAAAGTCTGCAGTCATGAGTAGGCTTTACCGGCCAATCCTTAAAATTTTCAGCATCAAAACCTTGAGATCGGATTAAATTTACTGCCAAACAATTTGCCCTGAACATAGCCATTGAGGTGATCACTTTATCAGAAATGTTTGGCAGTGAATCAGACCCCAAATAGAATCCATACGAAATTCTGTATTATCAAGTTAGAAATAATATCAAAGTGAGCATAAGCCAACCAATCAACTTGTTTGTAATAGTTAAAAGATTGTCTTTAACAAGGACTAATTCCATAATTACTGGGTTCACTGCGTCCAACCAAGCAAATTTAAGAAGTACTTGCTTTTTGACGGTCATGTGTCCAACATCAAACTAACTTGGGCAAGGCCGAATTGAATCATGCAAAAAGACTGCTTCAAACTAAAGTGTTACAATACATATGCCTTTTTACAATAAACTAAAGTGGAAATATAAAAAAAATGTTGTACTTACCACAATAGTGCCCCATATCAGGATGGCACTAGCAACCGCATATGTGAGTGTGAACAGAAGAAATGCCACCATTATTTCTGTAACTAAACAAACAAAACATTAAATACAGTGGAAATGGATCTCTATAATTTCATGATTTCATACATCATTTTTAGGAGCTTTACTTCTAACTTGACTTATTAAGGTTAGTTCTGTAAATAGCGTTGTTCACAATGAACTTAATGAGGTTTTTTGAGTATGTATTAAAAAACTGTGGTTTTTTCAAAAAGATTTTTATAATTACATAAAAGCTATAAGAATACAGTAGCCTAACCTATTAGAATGGTCAAAGCTTGCCCACTACATAATTTATATTGTGTGGTTTAATGTTCTAAAGGACAACAGTTAAATTCTTTAACTGATTGACGTTGAATAGGTATTTTTTTTTTTTTTTTTTTTTTTTTTTTTAATAGAGGGCCAGGCTTCAAGTAACCATGGGATTGCAACGCAGCTAGAACAGCTTATTGTGCACCCTCATTCACAGGTCCTCATTCTTTGTCAAATCCCAGGTCCTTTGTGAACCGTGAGATCCTTTTGACAATGGTGACCCGTTCTTCCCTTTGATCTCCAGTCGATAGGCCAAGGGATCTCATGCGCAGACCTTGTAGGGCTGGGCACATAAATATCACGTGGAATGCTGTCTCCTCCTCCTCTCCACATTTCCTACATAAGAGGCTTTCAACTTGAATTCCCATCTTGTGTAAATGTCCACGGAATACCCAATGGCCGCTAATAAAGCCAACCACCTTCCGCAGGGTCTTCCTACTCAGCCCAAGGGCTTCTGCCGCTATCGCACCTGTAGGTGCCTTCAGCATTCTCTTTGACTGTACATTTCCTTCTGTTCTTTCCCAGTTCCTTTGATGTTCTATGCCCATCCACTGGCGAACAGCTCTCCGTGCTGTGTTGTAAGCAATACCACACGTCGGCTCTGGACCCATGAGCGGGCTATCAGCTCCTTTGTTTGCCCACTTGTCAGCTCCCTCATTGCCAGCAATACCTTTGTGCCCTGGAACCCAACTAAGGATGATCCTGTTGGTCTTTCCCAGGGCTTTCATGGCTTGATGACAGTCCCATACAGCCTTGGAGGTAAAGTCGAAACTGTCAAGTGCCATTAGTGCTGCTTTGCTGTCTGAGTTCATGTATATAGTGTGGCCTATAAGACCGCGCTTCAAACACACTCTCGCACACTCAGACAGGGCCACCACTTCTGCCTGGAATACAGTGGCCATTTTTCCCAAACTTACGCATAACTGCACCTTGGGTCTGACTCCATATATTCCAGCCCCCGTGCCCGTTGGCTTTTTTGAGCCATCCGTATACCAGGTGTTCCCCCTTTTCATGAATTCAGGTTCACCCTTATCCCAGGCATCCCTGTCAACAATGTTGACATTGTATGGTTTTTCTAGATCTGTGATCTTCACCATCCTGTCTGGTAGCATTTCCAAGGAGTTCTTTTGCACCTTGTCTACAATTCTTGTGTGCTCACTGGAGGCATTATACTTCCAGTTGCCACTACAAGCCATTCTGTAGGCTGCCATCCTTGCCTCTCCTTTCACAATGATGTCGAGAGGTGGCAGGTTTAGCACTACTTCCAGGGCTGCAGTTGGAGTGCCTCTCATGGCTCCTGTGATGCTAAGGCATGCTACTCGCTGGATCTTTTGTAGTCTCTTTACAGCGGTAGTTTGCATTACCTTGGTCCACCAGACCACCGAGCCATACACCATCATCGGTCTTGCGACCCTAGTGTATAGCCAGTTAGTCATTTGTGGACTTAGACCCCAGGTCTTCCCAACAGCCCGCCTCATCATCATAAGTGTGGTCTGAGAACGTTGCGTTATATGTGCCAAATGGCTGTTCCAGGTGAGCTTGTCGTCCAGCCTTATTCCTAGGTACTTGAACTCCCTCTTAACCTGGATCTGATTACCGAAGAGAGTTGGTACTCTAGCGATATCAACATTTCTCTTCCTTGTAAATGGTACCATTACAGGAATAGGTATTTGGATGGCAAGGAAATTTTCATAGAAAAGGATATCATCCAATCTTAATGCTTAGCCTACATAGACAAGCACATTTTTAATAAAAAAAATGAATGACACACTCAGAGAGTTTATTTTAGTCTGAAATTATAATTTTTCCCTTAGTTTATATTAATGTGACATGACAGTTTCTATACTTAACATAAGTTGTGCAGTTGAACTTTCAGTTTGTCTTGGTTTAAAAGCTGGTGTATATAGCAGAAATCAGTAATTTACATTCCCACACTTTGTCGAAGAGATTAAAACATGACAATGGAAGTTCTATAGCCACAGTGGAAGCTCGAACTGGCTGTCAATTATTGTGCTTTAAATCCTGGTTAACCACCTGGTCCTAATTAGTAACAAATCAATTTAATCCCGGCTCACTCATATCTTTGCTGGATATGTTCCACTCACAGGCCTCAGTTGCCCATGTGGACGGGCAAATAAAAAAAAGTTGGCAACCTCTTAAAAAAAAAAAAAAAAAACAGTACGTCACATCATTCATCTTCACCTCAATCATATTCGCTTTAATAAAATAAATTACCTTTCCTGGTGCGTTGTTCGTCCGCCTCGCCAGACATTGTGTATTTGAACTCGTAGATGTCGACTCCGAGCAAGATGCCGAACGTTCCCCCGCCACCATCTGGTTCTGCGAGCTCGGACGAGATCTGGGTGATGATCAGCACCGACGTTATCTGGAAGTTAATTTTTAATTGTGAAAATAGTATTGGATCGTTAGACCATAGAAAACATTTGCTGGTCATAACTGGCAAATAACTGAGTGATGTCAGTTTAAAAAAAGACTACTAATACCAGCCTTTTACATATGAAAAGCTATGTATACTCTTGTAGATAATAGTTTTATATTTTTATATTTTATTAATAAATAATATATAAAATAGCATGAGTAGGCCTACCCTTTTTTAATATATTCTTTTTTATTTAATAAAACACTATATTTATATTTTATATATTTTATTTATATTTTATATAGTTTTATATTTGGTAACATTCAGTTTTGGTATTTGAGTTATGGGTAGTGATGAGAACCTTAAGGAGTAGTTACCCGTGCTCTAGCCACTGTCATTCTTATATATAATACGTGAAGGCGATTTCTACAAAACACTACTCCTCCGTTAATAATCGAAGGATTTTTACAAACGATGTGTCAAAATTAAGTACTTTTTGTGTAGACACCCCCTTTCACCAATTCCTGTAACAAAAGTCTTCGGGCTTTGCCCCACAGGCCCTCAAAATTCCAATGTATTTCTTATGAAGAAAAGGTCTTGTTTACTTAAACAGACGAATAATTTTTATTAATTACAGCTGTTCATAGTAAACACATGATACATGATAGTTAGAGCTTGTTTTCAGAGTGAGTTCATTTTCAGTTTCGATACCTGGAGTGGAGTGATTTATTACAATATCTTTGAGTCGACTCTTTAAAGTCATTGGAAATTATGACCGTTATTCGTTTTTAAATAACGCCTGTAATACTTTACAATTGCTCGAATTCAAGCAACAGGTGCACTAGTTGACTTTAAATAGCTGAAGTAGACTTCTCAACCCTTGAGTTAAAATCTGAAGCCTGGTTTTATATTGTGTTTTGTGTTGTTGTTATGAATGTGTGATGTAGACTCAATTTTTTCACGTACTATAAATTATAACGGTAGATTCTCTATTTTTTTTTTTTTTTGCACTGTTTGGTTCTAAAACTAGAGGACAACCTGGTGTCTATAACTTGATTTAAGTAATTTTAAAATAAGTTAAATGGTAAGGAAACAAAATAATACTGGACATATAATATCTCATACATGTCTGAATTAGGCTATCAAAAATAGTTTTTGAATTTTCACTAGCCGATCTATGGATGGTAAATCTATAGGGGAGTGTGGAGTGTGTTTAATCTATGCTCCTGTCCATCCATTAAGACAGAACACACAAAAAACACCTGTGTGTTCCATGTCTCACAAAACAAAACTTGAGTTTAGTAATTAATGTGTTTAAGTTAAAAGAATAAATACCAGGGGAAACACCTGTGTGATGCATGTATAAAAACAAACTTGAGTTTGGTAATTAATGTATGCAATACCAGAGCTAATGGTTCAAAAATAATATAATTGCTGATGCACTATGTTCAAAATGACATTAAGTCAAACAGTAAAGCCAAAGCTAAAAATATAGTATTAAGTCACTTTTAACTTAATATTAACTTAACGATTTGGACCTTACTTAATTAACTTAACAAAATGGACCCTTAATTAATTTCTCACTAGCAA
The DNA here is from genome assembly GCF_028750875.1 of Macrosteles quadrilineatus. NCBI lineage: Eukaryota > Metazoa > Arthropoda > Insecta > Hemiptera > Cicadellidae > Macrosteles > Macrosteles quadrilineatus. The sequence continues at coordinate 66,388,016 of NW_026542597.1, forward strand.
ACTTGCAACAATTCTTCACAGATTGCTTACTTAAAAGTTAATTGTTCTTCTGCTGACACACTAAAATGTGTAGTTTACCACAAAAAAACATAAGCCTAGTGTTTTGATATTTGTTTGCATAGTTAATCTTCCTCTGTGTAACATATTTAAGCTCATTTGGTGCATTCAAGCAGATAAAACCACAGAAAACGTACTACTATAACCGTATACGTATACTATAACGTATAGGTATAGTAATACGTTTTCTGTGATAAAACACACAAACAAAAACAGCCTTATTTTTAATATTATAGATATACCGGTAGGTGTAGGGTCTATAAATAAAACACTTTTAAAGTTTTGATACCTTTGAACACGATAAAAATGTAACATTAATACTGTTGACAAGTAGTGGTATCAACAAAGAAAGTTGTTTCGACAAAAGAAATCTTTGTGGGTTGGGTGGTGAAAGGGAGGTTGGATTAGGATTACAATGAAATGAAAACTATTGTGACCACAGATTTGAAATTCTAGTTTTACGTTGGAGATCAAACACATTTTTTAGAATTTTTAAGTTAGGCTTAATTCCTTTGGTCCAGTAACTTAACAAAGTTAATTATGAACCAAAATAATTGTTAATATTTACATCCATACATACTACTTAATATGTATACATCTTCTATCTATATACTTAATAGAATAAGGGTTTTCACTGTATAGTCCTCGCCACCCTAAGTTGAGGCAGCCAAAGGCCGCACTAGATAATATACACCTTGCGGCCTTGGGCTGCCTCAACTTAGGGTGGCGAGGACTTTTTTTATAACAGTTTAACACCCCTTATTCACCCATCCTACCTACTAAACCCTTTTTACTAAAGAGTTATCATAATTTAACACAGGGACGGATGGTCGAAGGTCGAATGGTACAAAGTAACGAACATTAAAGCATAAACTGTTCTAATAGTCGTGAAAAAGTCATTTAATTCATCATTGTGATTGTATAAAATATGCAAACGTGTATAACGTTTAAATAAGTAAGTAGTAATGTACTTGTTCATTAACTTAATTGCATTCAATAAAATTGGAACGGATCCTGTCTATTGATTTTATTTCTGTAAGCTTATCAGCAAACCAGTACAACTACGGCATGTGCTTGTTCAATGAGACATTTCGAGTTTGTCGCATTGAACGCATTGTCGGGTCTGGCGGCGCCTCCTCACTGGCACCAGCTCAACAGTCAACACCAAACATTGGCCCTGGCTATTTCAAACCTTACCCAACCCCAACGCGAAATACCATTGTCTCTAGGCCTGCCTACACATACATACTTCCACAAGATAAAAACAACATAGATGACTAAAGCATAAAATCAAACTAAATTCTAGTGACTAATACAACTACAGTACCATGCTTAGCATGCATATAAAATATATACCCGTCGGCCGTCAGTGTGTCATTTATGCATACCTAACCTTACATATTCTTGATCGGTGTTTATGGAAATAGTAGAAGAAAGGTAGAAGACTGGGTGTACATTTGCAATCATTTTGCTTTACATTTCTTTTACTTTACAATTCCACTATTCCACACGACTGATTTAAAGAAACAAGAAACAGACTACCACGGTAGTGCCTTTGATTATGGATGGGAAACACGTCAAATTCTTTAGACAATGGTGACAATATGAGTTTTGTAGGTAGTGTTCAAAGTCTTATTTATTTTTCTTATTTTCTTAGAGCGTTTAAATAGCACTAGTAAAGCTACTTTTTTGTCCTAGGACACTAGGCACGAGCATAGGATTTTTTCACATTACTTCAGGCTAGACCAGGGGTTGCGGCATTAACACTTAGATAAAATCCATTGGTGATTTCGATTTGGTGGAATTTGAACCCAGGACTTCTTGGACCGAAGTCCCGCGCTCTAACCACTAGACCCGCTCGCTCCCCACTAGTAAAGCTACTAGTGTTTGTATGAAACACAAGTGACAAGCACCTATATTGAGAAGCAATTTATCCAAGATATGTACCTAGTCATTGTGCAGTTTATTCTCTCCAACCAAACGAATTGTAATTATTGTATTAAACCAGAATCAGAATCATCCCGGTTGGATATTATCATTATGAGATGGATTGACACCACCTAGGTGCGTATTTCAACCATTTCAACCCAAATATGAATGAAAGATGAGTGTAGAATGTGGTGAGATACTGACCAAGCACCAAGATCAGCTGTTTCATCAATCACGATAATACCCAATGATCAGGATCAGCTGAGTCCAGTTGGAAACCATAAAAAGCTGCTGACTTTTCTCAGGATCGATGCGGCGACCTTTGGATTAAGGCGAGCATTTGTTTTGATAATGAGGAAATAATGTAATGTTAGTGAACACTCGCTGTGCTGTTAATTTAACCTTGAATAATTTATATTCCAACTTACGCTACAGTCACGCACCAAACTTTCGTTTTCCACCTACGGTACTACGGTACTATCCATTTGTAGACAAAAGCGACATTCAAAGTGTAAATGCAACTTTTCATCAACGGATGGCAAAGAAGCGCATAATTATCTCTTTTGTTTCACAACAAAGAAACCTTTGTCCAGCGTTGCGACTTGTGTAATATGCAACTGCGTGTAATCCTTGCGGCGAACTTAAATGTTGAGGTAAACATGGGAGCGAGGGTCTACTACTGGTAGAGCGCGGGGCTTCTGTTCCTGAGGTTTCGAGTTCAAATCCCGCCAAATCACCAATAAATTTAATCGAAGTAACGCCGCAATTCCTAGGTCTAGCCTGAAGTGATGTGAAACAAAAAAATGTTGAGGTAAAGCATAGTCTTCTCTAGTACGGTAAAGTTAACTTGTAATCTGTAACTTATTGTATAGTAACTAAAGGCTGGGCGGGTCGTTGTGTCAGTGAACCACGCCTCTTGATTATCTGAAGAGATTGATGGTTGGAAATTAAATCTGAACAGACAGCCTTCGTGTCAGCACATAAAATACGATATTGCGTTACATTGAGGCTACATGACAACGAGCCTAGCCTACCGAAATTGAAACAACAGGAACGAAAAGTATTCAATTAATTTATTTTACGAGTAATTTATCTTCTTCAGTTTTAATAGGGTGTTGACTATATGACGGCATGAACAACTTAGTGTTTAGTTATTGACTTTGAATCGTTGTATACATGGATAGAGACATTCAATTTTCTTGTAAATTGTAGCCAGTTTTGGACTAGAAATTAATGTAGTTACAGAGAAGCTGTGGTGTGAATTTAGCCAAAAACAGAGTGCAGATCCTAGTGTTAGTTTTCTCTCAAATCGTGATAATTATTTATTTAAATTTTCTACCACTCGCTATAGGCAACGTGAGGAAAGCTGCGATGCCAGAAACGTCTAGTAAACAGGTTTTTTCCTAACACATTACAGGTATTAATTTTGCACTAATTCGAATTTAAAAAATTGAAGAACGGGGTTTTAGTTAGACTGTCGATTAAAGGGGTTTCCTGTTGGGAGGTTGTAGACTACATACATATGTATAATTAATTCAAAATTGGTATGGGAATTGTTATTTTTTATACTAATTTATCGAAATTACATTTTACCGATCAAGCCATTGGTAACTTACCTGTACTAGATTAGTATATTATCTGGACCAAAATACCGGAAATGTAGCCTACTTTTTTGGTATTTTTTTAGTGTATACTGGTACAACATTTATATATTTTAAGAGGAATTTTCTAAAAATGTTATATATGACGTTACATTCGGTTAGATCATACCGTTATTTAAAATCCACAACCCTTAACAAAACCCTCGGGATAATCCAATAGTACAATTATACAGATAAAATATTAATCTCGGACGAGTGTCTATGACATTCTGTCAGTGCCAGAGTGGCTATTTATAGTTATGTAATTAACAGAGCCATCCATATTAACCACCCTCTCGCCACTGGGAGGACAACGGGAGTAGATCGATGAAGGGAGGCAGTGACGACAGAGATCTCTCAATGTTGAAATATACTTTTGTTGATAAATCATCGAACAGACGAGTCTGATAATATTCTGATTAGCACATGTAAATAGTACATGAAAAATAAAAACGTTTGAATGTATATATTTTTTCACGGGAAGGGTCAAAACATACTCTTTTTACTATGTAACGTCAAACTTGATGTTGAACACACCATTTAAGTCAAAAACAACGGAAAACAGATTAGCACGTTAACCAATGACAAGTGACTTATGGGTCGGAATTTATCTAGCTTAAAATCGAACCAGCGACCGTTATATTTGGTGAGCACTTTAACACGCGGGTCCGGTTGTATTTTATTTTGTTAGAGGTTAGAGCTTTACCAATAAAGACATTTCAGTTAGATTTCATTGATAGAAATGATCATTATATGATATGACGCCGCAGATGAGTGCATGCCATGATTGATAGATGAGATGGTAGGATTCCTTTAACAGTATTGCTTTGTCACATACTAATGTCAGGAGATTAATTTTCCTGGATTAGACAGAGTTATTAACAGATGTACCTGTGCTTTGAAGGGCAGTGCGTGTAAGTGCAGTATTTCAGAACCAGAAATTTTTTTTAAGTTTATTGTAGTGTTTTGTGTTGTTGTTAAGCTTAAGGTGAGAAGAAATAACAGACAATGTTCAATAATGCGTTAACAGTTTTAATATTATTTGCTAATGTAGAAATTAGCCATGTTGGCTTGTACTCATGTTTCAAAATCAAAACAAATACGGGATCACAAAGATGATGTTCTATAATAATAATCGAATGACGAAAGATTTCTCATATCTTCATTAAAATCGCTAAAAATATAGAATTCGTGCGAACAATATTCCGAATCATTAAATTGTTAACACCAACACCTATACAAGTTTTTAAATCGCACAAATAAAAAATATTACACCTGAAAGAAACAAAATCATCTCATTCTAAGATAAATCAAACTCCGACACAATATTATTAATTCCTCAGTCAATCCTGCGAGTGTAAAGTTAAGTTGTCAAAGGTCAGAGCATCAAAGTTACCAATTAAAGATGGCGGATGAAACCACTGTAGTGGAAATCCCACGGGATCGTTATTCCTACAGGAGCAGAGTAGACTAACGATAGAGTTATGTTGTAACATCTGCTCACAGAGACTGTTCGGTAACAAAGGGTGTTATATGATCCCTACATCACTAATATGCTGTTGCAGCGTGGGTCGGTACGCGGATGAAAATAGTTTGAATATTTTTACTCGTATTTTTCATTGGTACTACTGCACGGATAACGAAATACATATTAAAAACTCGTTGATGCATTTAATTAGTTGTTTTCATCACTGGGAGCGAAAGTGGCTCTATTTGGTACGCAATCTTGTTTTACTTGGAAATACAATTACGCTCCGTGTGATGAACAACTATTTTCATCATTAAAAATAGGTATTTACCTTCGTATACAGCTCAAACCGTTGTAGACGAAGGTAAATACCTATTTTCAATTACTATCACAGCTCAGGGGCTAAAAATGGATTTTAATATTTTCATCATACTGTGGAAATGACCTTCTAATCGTTACAAAATTAGACCACATAATTTGAGGTTATACAAAGTCGTCATCAATGTTTACATTTCTGTTGTTTACAAACATAACTTTTTAATATAGTGTGATTAGCAGCGTTTTCATAATGCACTGATACAATTTTGAGATTAGCGAACCGAAAAAAATACCATATGTTTTTTGTGTTCCCTATTTGAAGTTTCAATGCACTGATAAAATTTTGAGGTTAGCGAACCGAAAAATTTACCATTTTTTTGTGTTGCCTATTTGAAGTTTCCCGAAAAATAAGATTTTGCGGACGGGTTTGAGAACTAAAAACTGCTGCTTTCCGGACAGTATGATGAAAAAATTATACATTCAAACTTAAATTGAAAACATTTAGCGTTTCCAAAATCGAACGTCGTTGTAACACCTTTTGTTAAGCGTCTTTTGTATAGGTACATTATACGTGTAGTGTGTATATAGACCGAATAACAAAGTGTTGAAGACTTTTTATATAATTATAATTAGTTTTAATTCATGGAAATTGTGTAGTCGGTATTATGTGTCGAATACAACCATTGACGTCAGCGGAGAACGTCCTTCTCATCCTATTGTGAGATTTGAAGTCTGTTTTAATGAGCGTTTGACGTCCGATAATGTTAGAGTGCGCTGGCGTCGACTGAATGGTTTTCTCCTACAGTATTTAGTTAAGACTTTCCTTTAATCTTTGTTTATAGATGTACTAATGGAAGATAAAAATATGTTATGTAGGCCTATAAATCATTGCATTTTGTTCAAATAGCAGTATTGGTCGGTAAAGTACTAAGATTATACTACTAGCAACTAGGCACCAAAAATGTCTATATTCGGTACTGGGAAATCAGCTGATATTTGAGGAAAATCGGGATTGTATCTGAAATACGTATAACGACAGTATAACCTTTGTATAACACAACTAGCAGAGTACCCGTCCTTCGTACGGGGTTGGCATATAAGTATCAAATGCTTATAGCAGTTATGAGTGAGGACATGGTTTAAGAAATTTCGGTTCTTTTTGAAGTTCGTTCGCTACGCTCACTCATTTTTAGGTTGGAGCTCGTTCGCTGCGCTCACTTTCCTTCAGGTTAGCTCGTTCGCTACGCTCACTTGCCTTCAGGTTAGCTCGTTCGCTACGCTCACTCGCCTCCAGGTTGAAGTTCGTTCGCTACGCTCACTCACCTTTTGCTGTTGTCATAAATGTAAAAGAAATAATAGTGCTAGTGCTGCACCCTGTTGGTAATCCTTGTAACTTTAATGCTATTGAACATCACAGAACAGAACCAACTTGTTTAATTGAAACAGCTGTTAAGATTCAATAATTTCATTTCTCATAAGGTTAACATGGGAAACTCCAGAGCCACTGGGGAGGAGCCCGAAAGGATTTTTGGGATAAAAATATGCCTATATGTTAATCGGGAATGTGAGCTATCATCATGCCAAATTTCAGCCCGATCCGACCAGTAGTTTTCGCGTTTACTTTTCCCATACACACACAGAGACACCACCTCTTTTTTATAATAGTATAGATGAAGCTAAACCAATGGTATTAGTTCATTATTATGGTTGGGGAGGTATTAGTTGAATCTCGAATTTAGGATTTACACTGAAGTGAACATACGCAACTGGTAATCCGTTGTAATTCATTGATTGCGACAGTAACACTGAGGCAAAGTAATGAGTAAATTGCTTAATTACAAAGCGTGATTGACAAAGAGGGTCCTGTTATCCATTTACTGAACGAACGTTCATCAAAATCATTACCATACTATTTTACAACTTTGCCAGTACAGTATCTAGAATGCACAGTTTACACTAAAACACTTAAAGAAACCAATTTGGTTCAATAATAATTTAAACGTTGTTAAATTCGTTTGAATCGCCGTTTTGTAACAACACAAAATAAAGAGTAATAAAATAAAGAAATACCTTCTATATTCAATACCAAATGGACGAACTACCATTTAAAAGTGGCCAATTAAATGGTATGGGTTGACTCATTGAAAGTTTAGAGACGTTTTGGCATTAACATTTTGCTATGCCGTAACAAACCAACACCCCGCCATTTTAACCAAGCACAGACCAACACCAAAGAGTAGACAGATCAACTATCTCAATGTATAATCTTTTACTGTGATCCAAGACAACGCTGTTTCACTTAACTTTGTAGCAGAGATAATACACATATGCACGGAACATGCTATCGTTATATGATTATCGTTACGTTTATAACTGGGGCGGTGGCGTCATCCTGTAATCCAGCTACTGAAGTCACGAATTGTGGATATTTAAAGGCAGGCAATGTGGATTCGATGCTCCCTGGTGTGGATTAACGTCCGCACTAGTGAGTACTACTATCAGCAGTACTATCCTGATAATTAGACCAATTCAATTACAAGGAAAAATGTGGTTAGGATTCCACTGTAAACTGTGGGTCCCTTTAGTTGCCATTAGCTGTATGGGCTATTAATTAACAGCTGTGTCTAATGAACATGACGGCTTTAGTCACTAACTACAAGATCGTGCCACTCATCCTTCACTTATATTTGGGTTAAAATACGCACATAGTGGTGTCTCCATCTTAAATAGTTGATATAATTGAATACTCTCCACCGCTTACACATGATAAAGGTTGTTGACAACCTTATGGGAGAAAGTATGTGTCAGAATGCTGATACCGTTTATTATATTTATCATCTTTATGTATCAGCTGAGAACAAATTTAAGATTGTCTCTGTCTAGTTTATTCTAATAGCGTGTTTTTAAATATTTACTGTTTAACTTATTTACTTTAAAATAAAACTCAACCGTAAAAGTAAAGATTTTTCCAAACGCAGATTTCCTTTTCTGATGAATTTATGAGTTACTAGAGGGTTTAACAAAGGTAGTTCTTTCCACAAATTTCGTTCAACAAAATCAAATAATACGAATGGAGACAAACCAAATCAGCCGAATTCCAAAACAACCGGAGGCAACATCCGGTAACATTGCAATTCATAACCAACTCTTGCCTGCATAATCGATGAAGACTGCATTGCAGACCACTCGCTGTTATTACAAGCGGAATGAAAAGTAAACAGCTGATTTGAATAAACGCACACGTCCTTTGTCGTCAGACGTAAACATTCCTCCGTACCTTTGTCACCTCGGTTGTTGATAACGAATCAGCTGATATGCACGATTTGAGATATGCTCACTGTGTGATTGTTGGCGAAATCTAGTTGGCAGTGGATTTTGTAACAATCACACATTTAGAGAAAACGAAAAGCAAGAGGAACATTCCTTGTTAGTTACTCGTGAACAAAGTTACACCCTGTAATTGAGACAGACAGTCTAGAGAGGGAAAGATCTACCTCTGTTGATTGAGATTTATATTGTTCGTTTGTTGCAAACTTCCAAACTTTTTTTAAGATGATTTCATACTTGCGAATATTTTGAGGAAAGCCTTATGTTATACTAACGTTTAATAATGTTAAATTAACTTTGACTGTGCTAAAACCCATGGCATAACACTAAAAACCCTGTTCCTATTTCAAAAAGTGAAGCTAATTTTGATGTGAGTTTATTAAGTTTAATGTACAATTTTATCGGGTCTATAGAATACAATTGTGCGATTTGATTGAGCTGATCCAACTTGTTTTCGCATTTTTTAGCTATCCCAGGTTCAAGTGCTTGAATTATATTAAATTAGTTATTAGATTATTTTTTGATTTTATTCTTGAGTTGAGTTGAGTGTTGTTGTGTGTTTTTTTAAGATTAAACAAAGTATAAAGTTGGTACACAATAAACTATGGTTATTTGTGCAACTAGTGAGCAAAGTGAGCAATTGACTCACTCGAGAGAAATACTTACGAGCCGTATGCGAGTGAGTAATGGTTTCTCGAGTGAGGCAATTGCACTTTGCACTCGAGTTGCACATTATATTTTTCCTACCGTTACCATAAAACAAATAAATTGGTAAGGAAACGTAACATATTTTTGCACAGAAGTGAACTTTCAATATGCCATTTAATGATACAACACCACAACTCAACAGTACAACAGCTGACCAGCTGATTTACAGCTAGTGCTGCCAAATTATTTCGCGCGCATAGACCTTGTCTGCATGTTACGCGCTCACTATTTCGTGCCTTCTGGCTTCACATTGCAAATCTGGAGTGAGACAAAGTAATTAGAGTGAGACAATGTTAACATTGTCTCACTGATGAGCGAATTGGCCACATTGCTTTCTCAAATCAGTGGGAGAACACGTACATTGTTAGGTAACTGTAGGAAAAACTAATTTGGCTACAAGACGGAAGATTGTTTTTACTTGACGCTCTTCACACCCACACATACATCATAAATAACGAATCGACCGTTCGCCCAAGAATAGACTGAACAAAAATATTTCTCTGTTTTGACACGAGGTAAGTTACAATAATAGAGGTTAAAAATAAAACTGTTCCTGTTCGTGACAGAAGACAATATTGTTACTTTCGATTCGCATTCACTGGATTGTCCGCCGATATACATCGATTTGTAATAAATTGACTGCGTTTCCAACATTTTTTGGGTTTCAAAATCGTGAAGGAGTCCAAATTGTATTGTAAAAATTCGGTTGTAGCTTTAATAGAGTAAAATACCCCCGCCGCAGCAAACCTGCAGACTAAGCGAATTTCCATTTGACTGATTGGATTTACACTGAAATGTCTACTTAAAAATATAACATTTATTCTCTATTTAAATAGAATTAGTTTAACTAGTACTTAGGTTTGCTGCATCAGGGAGGGTAAAACAGTTTTTTTTTTGTAAAATGTTAATAGTTAGTAAGAAATAAAAACATTTTCCAAATTTGATCAAAATATGTTCATAAACAAGCAAACTACAACAATTTACTTATTCTCCATAAGAATGACATGGAAATTTTAAATTTACAATTTTTTTGAATTTTCTCCGTAACCATTAGGCGCATAATAACGCTTCAATGTACTAAATTATTTGTTTTTTTAAGCTCTACAAAATGGTTTGGAAAGAAATTGCTAAATTTTATGTTTTTTGGGTCAAAAATAGGAAAAACCTATTTTTACCCCATAAAACCCCCCATAAACCCCCGTTCCCATGGTCCGATCATGCTGGATCGCGAATAAACGTAAAATTCGAATAAACGCAGGTTTACACGTTTGTACCAAATTTCATCAAAATCGGATCATTTTTGCTCGATTTATCGTGCTAACGGACACACACACACACACACACACACATATATATATATATATATATATATATATATATATATATAAATGTATAAATATATATATATATGAATTTGAACGGATGGTGTTTTTGGCCTCAAAATCGGTCCCGCGTCCAGGTCTTAGCATGAGTACTACGGTAATAGCTTATTCCCTATATGGGAAATTCGCTAAAATATCGTAGTGTTCTAAAATTAAACCGTCCATGCAAGTAATTAGCCACAAATCAACAATAAACTAACAAATGGTGTTTACAAGATGTCTGGATTTCTGAATACAAAATTAGCACATTTTAGCGAGGTAGTAAACAATTAAACTCTACAAGCACTACAAGGGAACAATTAATTATAATTAAAATGTCTAAAAATGTTAGTTACAAACAAATAAAAATATATAACAATAACAAATAAAAATAAAAATGGCAGAAATAGACATGAAATGTAACCTAATACTGTACCAGTATTACAGGATTTGGTTTAAATTTTCAACAGGTAAAAAAGTTTTTCTTGAGTGACGTAGTTTGAGTTTTAAATTTCATCCTCAACGTGTGTGACGTCATTATAAAACCAAAAGCTAGTTAGTCAATGTCTTTAAAGTAGGTAGCCTATTAGGCTTTTTCGAAAAAAATTACGATGTTGTACTGAAGTAATTACAAACTTTTTTTATAGTACAGAAGAACCTCGATTATAAGACTCTCAAGGGGATTATGACTTATTAAATTGACTTCTTATCGAGGTTTGGAATAACATGTGGTTAGGGGTTCAAAGGGATTCTAAAATAACATTTGTTATCAAGGATGACTTGTTATCGAGATTCCACTGTAAATTTCAACAATTGCACATGTTTTTCACTAGGATGTTTGTACAGACAAGTTAGAACACGATTAAGGTCGATGCCGCGAAGGTAGGGTGGTGACGTAACATTCTAAGCCAATAACTCCCATGATGATAATCAACTTAATGCAGATAGGCTGAGCTGGCACGCGACCCTTGCCCTTGGGTATAAATACACGACCCAGGCCCAGACCTCCACGGTACAGCAAACCTGCGTACCCATCGGCCATCTACGATCCAAACCACGAGGGAGCGTCCCTAAGATGTCAGTAAGAAGACAGAAAGACAAAGGAGAGATGTATTTTTTTTCTGCGCTGTTGGAGTTTTTCGGTTAAAAATGAAGCGGTTTGCAAACCCTGGTCTTGGTCTTGTTTGGTATACTATTGTCTACATTTTGGTTTTCAAAAGATTTACAACAAGCACTATAGGAAGTGTCCTTTTAATTTTAATGATAAAAAAAATAATTTCGAGTTAATGTGCCATATTGCCATTTGGCATTTGCACAAGGTTCGAGAGCAGAAAATATTACTGTCTGAGGTTAAAGGTTAACGTTAATCTAACTGAGTTGAAGTTTGGATCCCTTAACAGTGGGAACACAAGGGTGTTTGAAAATACATACGCTTGTTTTCAAGAGTACTTTACTTTTGTATTGAGGGGCTTGTTATTGAGGTTCCGGTTTATATAAGGGAGTATCTATATTCTATGCTTTGCTTTGGAAAAGAAAAAAAATATTAGCACAAAGATAATAAGCAGAAGTTCTGAACTAAATTCCATAGAGAAATATTTTTTCTATCATCCTTTTTTAGCAAATTTCCCATATTAATAAGCTATTACCATATGTCTCATGGTAAGACCTGGACCCAGGACCCATTTACTTGTTTGTTTTGAGGTCCTCAGAGGCCAAAAAAAAGAACCGTTCAAATTCATATGTAGGTATATATATTTAAATATGTGTCCATTAGTACGATAACTGGAGCAAAAATCATCTGATTTTGATGAAATTTTGTATAGGCCTAAACCTATATTTATTCAAACGAGTTTGCGAACCAGCATGATCGGACTATGGAAACGGGGGTTTATGGGGGGCTTTTATGGGGTAAATGGGGTTGTCCCATTTTTGACCCTAAAAGCATAACATTTACTAATTTCTTTTCAGGTCGTAGATCTCTAAAAAACAAATAATTTAGTAGGTATATTGAGGCATTGTTGTGTGCCTAACGGTAACGAAAAAAATCCAAAAAAGTGTGAATTTAAAATTACTAGGTTATTTTTATGGAGAATAAATAAACTGTTGTAGCTTGCCCATCTGGAAATATCTTATGAAATTTGGAAAATTTCTTTACTTTATACTAAGCTAAATATCAATGTTGCAATAAAAACACACCTTGTTGTCTTCCCTGTAGCAGCAAACCTAAGTACTCACAGTGGCAGGTCTAGAACAGTCACAAGGAGGGGGGGCAAATTAGGGGGTCTGGGGGGAGTGTATTACATGCAGTAAAAAAACTATACCGTATGCCTGAGGGGGGGGGGCGGCCACCCCCTTCGCCCCCATCTGGATCCGCCACTGTGTATACTCATAAAAATTAATGATATTTAAATAGGAAATAAAGCTGACAATTTTAAAGGGAATAAGTTAGTGGAATTCCAGCGAGGCAAATGAAAATTTGCTTACGCTCCTTTCACACTATACGATTTCGCTCGCGCGGTTATTGATAGTATTTGTAGTCGACCATTGGAGCTTATGGCCCCTTTCACATTATACGATTACCAACCGTGTATGATTTTCACCGCGTAGCAACCGTAGGTTAGGTTTAAGTTATGACAATTTTTCTTTGGCAGCAGCATGAATATGTTGATACCAGTAAAATTACAACAGACTGACTTAAGCTAAGTTACTTCAACAATTACTTATTTAGGCCTACTTGTCTTCTTTATCTTTAACCAAGATTTCGGATAGATAGCTCCAATATTAGGCTATTTATAGGCTACATACATTAACAATACAACATATGTTTAAACTTGAAAAACTAACTGAGGTTGTAGCGGAAACACGTTTAATCCTGGCATGAGAAGTTTCTCTACTGGCTGCCGTACGCTATAAAGTGGCCTTTGCAAAAGAGAGTTACACAGCATCGTTTTTAAACCCTTAGGTCTAGGACTCTTGACTCTTTCTGGCAAGGTGTTGTAGATCTTAATAGCAGAGTGAGTAGCTCTTATGCGTTAGACTGAGATGGCAATGGGGCATGTCCAAGTGATTTTGAGCTCTACCATGGTCGTTTCGACTACTTCTGGTAGCCAAGATGGTCAGATTCTGATTCAAAAGGACCAGGCTTCTCTAATTCAGTAAGTTACTGAGCCCATCATCAGCCATTGATGTTTGGATTTATTTAAATATGTACCGTAGGCCTACCTACACTACTTTGCCAATTTCTTGAAGAGGTTTGGCGGCCTTCTATGATTGTTACAATCATAGATTTTCACATCAAATTTGCTCTCCCAAGGTGGTACAAGAATTATAGTGTGATGATAAATTATTTTACTGCAAATGCTAGAATTTATTTGATTTACAGTACGTGTTACCTCTAGTTATATCTAAGAGATATACTCTGAGCTTGTGTTTTTATGAATAGCCTACATCAATCCCAAATTAATAACAACGAGCATCTGCATTGATTCTGGTGTGTTGTTATGAGTGAGTGGAAATGAGTGATACCGTATGCAGGTTTTTATTAGAGTCAATTTGTTTTAACGATAAGCCTAATGAGTATAAGTTAATGTTATGAGAAATGGGTAGGCCTACAGTATTATATTTTGATGGCCATTTCATTTCGCCTGACTTGTGTTAAGTGTTATTGTGTGTATTATCGATTGTGGCTTTCATGTAAGAAGAAAATCTTATTAGGCCTACTTACATAATTACGATGTTGAAGTGGTAAAATCGGTTTATCACTTTAACCATGTGTTTTTTTTAAAATCATGTTTGAAAATCCAATAGGCCTAATGTTTTTATCAAACATGTGGAATGTAACAACAAAAATGCTTCATTTTGACTTACGCTAGCTTATCATTATTTACAAAAAAATATATAAGAACTTAATACTTACCAAACCAACCATGGCAATCACTCTGGCTGCTAATGAGAGCTTGATGCAGCATATTTTCATATCCAAGTCATGTATATCACTCATGGTTTTACAACAATATGAAAATCAATAAAACTAAGGTTGCAGTCTCTTTCCCAAATAAAAATACAATTATTGATAATAAATGTTAGTTTTTAGCAAGTTAGAGGTGGATAACAAAAAGGAAATATGCTGTGTGGCAGCATTAAGCCCTCTTTCCATAACAAAACTACATTTTTATATGTCAAAACGCCGACAACACACTTTCACACTCGACAAAACAGACAACCATCACTACCACTTAAAACTCAAAGCGTTGTGGTGGGTTGCAGAAGCAGACGACAGTAAATCGGCTTTCGTCTGCTAGGAGTTGAGAGAGAAAAATGCCAAGCAGAACTAGATAGACAGCTGACTTAGATTTCAGCTGTTGGACTGATGCAAAGCCAGTTGGTTTGTAAGTTTGTAACTATATACTATATAAAATCAAATCTCTCTGGAATATCCCTCTTGTAAAACCGTGATTGATGAATAAAACAAAACCATAAACTAACCAACACAAGTAGACTTCTCATCCCATTGTAAATTTTGAAGCTCGTTTTTCATTTCTAGTTCATGTACCCATATGAACTCCCGTCAAGTCAACCGAAGCTTATTGCGCATAAGATTACAATGGTTCCGGTTCGACATAGCGAGTAAACCACGGCCAACTTTTAAACATAACAATGCTCCTCCAACTAACGAGAACGAGATTACCATTTTGTCCATTTTGTCAGCTGATAACATAAATTTCATATTCCCTGTTCCAATCGGTCCATTTTCTTCTTTTGCCCTGTACTGTCCTGTCCTCCTGATAGAGCAGAGAAATCATCCTGTCATCCGTCTACTGTCTCTGCGAGTCTAATGTTATGTTGTTGTTCGTGTTCTGACGTTGTGATCTGCAGCTGAGAAATGTCACCACTTATCTGTGTCTAGACTAGGCTAGTCCACTCCACTCCACTCCAAATCCCACTGTCAAATGGCAAATAATTCCAAATTTTGACATTTCCTAGCTCAGATGTGGCTTTTAGGTTAGATAAGATAAGTTTAAACTGTAATTTATTTTACAGTGTTTACTTGTAATTACCAAAGTACAAGGGATAATACATTCAGAGGTATGAATAACGATGTCGAGCTGTATATTAGACAAAATATACCTTGGCAAAAATTGCCACCCAACATTAAACAGGTAAGATTTTACCACTGGGCCTTATTATAAACATTATTAAATTTAGTTAACTTATTTCATCTGGACACAAATAATCCCAATCCCAGTTTATTAGGAAGCTTGTTATGGCAGTGAAAGATGGATTGTGAGTCTCAAAAGAATTGACCTAACTTAGCACAGTCTATAATTTAGTTGTTCTGTTCTAAGTATTCACTACACCACAAACTCCGATGGCTGTATATCGTATCGTTGTGGTAATGGTGTTCCGGGCCCCCACAACTTGGTGACGTCACTGCTGGACGCCTGATCCATGTTCGGTTAACGGACGCGTATCCTCTGCGTTAAGACAAACCCATCCTCACCAACTTCTTCGCTCATCACAGAGTAGGTCCATTCTTGTTTATTTCAGAGAGGAACATTTCCTGCAGTAATATTAAAGCATATATAAGAAAAGAGGAAGTCGGCACGATTGCAATAACTTCAGGCCAACCTCAAAGTTTATATTATCAACTTTTTATAAAGTAACAGAGAAGATCTTACCTAGATTAAATCAATTCCTAGACAAAACTAAGATAATAAGCAAAAATCAGTTTGAGTTCCGTTCAGGTTACTCCACCATAAATGCTGTGTTCAGCCTGGTTACAGAGGTTTCCAACTCTCTTGACGCCAAGAACCATGTCTCCGGTTTGTTCCTTGACCTTACAAAAGCTTTTGATGTTGATCACAACCTTCTTCTGGGATGGAGGCGAGTTGTTGAAGTCCCTTACATCGATTCCTGATCTTTAAACCCCCCATCTGAATCTTTAAATTTACCTGTCAACAACATCAACATTGCTTCATCTTCTAGTGTAACATATTTAGAAGTAGTCATTGACAGCAATCTAAAGTTTTCCAGCCATATCGACAAAATTCACAATAGGCTTAGTACTAGTGCTTTCTTTCTTCGTAGGCTCTCCTAATATCAAGACAGACGTGTCCTTCTGACAGCTTATTACGGTCTTGTCTATCCTTTCTTACATATTGTGTGCCCGTTTAGGTAACGACAAACTTCAAACTAAGAAAATATTCAAACTAAAATAAAGAGCCATCAGATTACTCTTCAACCTAAAATATAGAGAGTCTTGTAGGGCCTATATCCATTTTTTGTAGAAATAATATGCTGACCTTCCCATCAATTTTCATTTTCGAATCTTTGCCCTTCTTAAAAAAAATTCTACAATGTTTCATATTAGAGAGTCTCACCACAGCTTCAATCTTAGAAGGAACTTTGACCTACCTATTCCACTATCTCGTACCACTTTTCATAAGAACCAGTCTTTCTCCATGTGACCAGTCTTTTGACTCTTCCTAATGCAATTAAAGCCGAAAATGATTTAAAAAATGGTTTGAAGGAATATTTAGTTGATAAGGAGTTTTACAGTGGTTCAAATCGTTTTTTAAATGTAAATAGTTTGTACCTTTTGAAGTTTGTATCTTTATTTTAATGGGTCTGATTTTACTTGTTTACTTTTAGTGACTTTTGCCCTGTAAATTTTTGTATTAGGCTATTGCAATACAACTAGGCTATTCTGATTCTGAAACTATTCTGATTCTGAAACTATTCTGATTCTGATTCTGGAGCTATTCTGATTCTGAAACTATTCTGATTCTGATTCACCTCTCATAGTCCCATTAATAGCTGCGGCCGAATACTTTTTGACATCTAAAAACCTTAACGACTCGCTTCTCACACTAGGCAGGATTTGATATTGTGTCTCACATTTTGAGTTGTTGTAAAATGTGAATAAGAATTCCTTGACCTTTCAAACTAAGTTACACACCTACTAAACTAGTTAGACCTGCAACACTTTCCTGTACACAAATGGCCCCCCTATCCCCAATTATTAATTTATTTCCCGCACAATGACCAAGACGAGGTTACTTTCTGAACAACGTGTATTTTCTCTTCTTATTTTATATTTTCTCTTTTAGTTTTTCTTACTATCTTGATCAATAGGAAGTTAAATGATGCTCTAGTTAAAATAGGCTAATAACCTTTGACTTTTGGCATCATTAACTTAACTTAAAATATGTGAGTAACAAAAATTAGGGTTAAAACTTTTTAATAAGTTATGCTACTACAGAACATTTTAGCCTAGTCTGTTCACAAAATTTGTTCGTGGCCTAAATCATTTTGATAAATATGCATTTTAGGGTTTGCACCCGATTTTAAAAACATGGCCGTTTTCTGTGGAAAAAGATCCTCATTTTCAACGGGAAACGACCATAACCCTGAAAAAATGGCATAATTTTCGGAATCAGCATTGAATATCGAATAGAATTTTAAAAAAAATTCAACAATCTGTTGCAAACCCTAAAATGCATATTTATCAAAATTAGTTCGCCTACAAACAAATTTTGTAAACGGACTAGGCTATATGTTCTGTAGTAGTATGCTAAGTCAAAGGTTATAGACTGAAGTTACTCAGTGGTCTTCTAGGCAGCACCTTTTGATGACATTTTACGTAAAATAGGTACGGAAGTTATCAAGATGTAATGTATTCTAGATAGGACAAATCTAATTACAGTAACCTTACTTACTTTTATCTAATGTAGGGTTGCCATATAGTAATGTGTAAGAAAGAGGAGATTTTAGCTGGTGGCCTCCATTATAACAGTGGATAAAAATTAGCGAGCTAGCAATTTAATTGTAAACCTAGTACATAGCAAAAATAGGTAGGTATTATAACAGAAACTGTATGGGTCATAAACCTAAACATAATAAAAATGATGTCACTGGCTCGAAAGTATACAGGTTTTTCTTATTATTTAAAACTTCTTATTAAAACTTGGAACTGTCAAAAAATATCCAAACCAGTTGTTACCGCTATTAGCCTTTAGACATTCGGGCCAGTGACGTATTTTGTTTATATTTATTAGTCTATACCATTTCTGTTCAATATTCGAGACATTGTCAATGGTACATGGTACATGTCAATGGTAAAATGTTGCATCGCTTGTCACAAAAAAAACGCTCTCTGTCTGCTAGGCTTTGGTTGTGAACACAGATACCTTTAGACTGGCCGGCAGACGCAAATTGAAGGACTGGGAGAAATAAAAACAGACGATAAACTAAGGATGTTGCTGGCCAAAGTTAAACCAAGGATAAAAAAAACGTTAGTAGAAAGTACGAGAGTTGCATTTTTCAGTTATTTCATAACAATATTTGCGAACACAAACATTTATTTTATCCCAAAAGTGCCGTTATATAACAAATTGGGAGTAAAAAGAGGAGATTTCGATTTTTTGCAGAAATTCCTCGGAGCTAAATTTTGAACGTCAAAATCCGGGGATATGGCAACCCTAGTCTAATGTTGTACATGTTACAAAAGACCATTTTTACATCCCTCCTGAGAAAACTAATGAAGAGATGGGAGGAAACAAAATCATCAAGAACTTAAGGCAACACAAAACAAAAAGAAAAATTACTGTCACTATCAGTGTCGCTAAATTAAAAATTTAATAGTCTTACACAATATTCCATAGTGTTTTTGTGTTAAACTTACTTAGGCTAGTTAAATAATTGAAATATTCAAAACATAAGTTTAGTTGTTTATTATTTTGATTACTTACTCTTTTCCAGAGTTTGGGTAATTCACAGAAGGAGTATGAAAAACACATAGTGAATTTTAGCGTGAAAAACCAATTGAGATATAAAGGAAATTTAGGTAAGTAGTAACTTACTATAACCGTTAAACTTGATCTTTTGCTTTTTACCAAAGGTACTATTCGTACATGCTTAGGTAGGGCCTACAGTAGTAGTTTTGTATATGAAGTTGAGAAGTATCAGGGATCCCAGATGTTTTCATTTCCTCGGACACGTCGGACTCTTTTTGGGTACATAAAAACTTCCAGTGGGATTTTTGGCAAAACCTTAAAATGTCCACGATTTTGACTTGTATTAAAAATTATTTCTGCACACACAGTAATAATAATGTATATTAATTTAGTTTCCTTTTTGGGTCAAAATGTACATGTTAAATGCTAGAGACGTACGCTAGAGACGTACGCTAGAGACGGCTCATTGGTAGCCTAACATTTATCCAGCATTACTGGCTATGCCTCTGCTCACTACCCAAGACGAACGACTAGCTGACTGGCTATAGCTTCTTGTCAGCTACACACATTAAAATACTTCTTTACTTCTTGTTTTGTCCGTCTTGAACTTTCATTGTCCCTATTAATGCCGAAAAGAAAATTGCGCAATTACAAACAAGTTCAAAGAAAAGTTTAATTGTTCTACGGAAAAAATCAACAAAACACAACTCCAACTGTTGCATCGTCCTCCAAAATTGACAGTTTTATATATATATTTTTTAAACTCAACTCTAAAGTTATCCATTTAACACTCATGCTGCTAAAGGAACTTTTTCTGCATTTCATGTTGTAAAACATCACCACAGTTTGAAGTCTATGGATTTTACCACTAAACTTCAAAATGTGTTGTTTTAAAGACTCATGTGTTACAAAACACATATGTCTAATCCCTAGTGTGTTAGGATGTTAGGGTGTTAGGATTAGACATAGGCTATGTTGGATCAGTTTAGTGATAGTTTATTATTTAAGTGATAGGCTATATTTTTTCAGGCAATGTCAGAAGAGATTAAAAAAATACCACAATGTAGTTTCTTAAAAAAATTTAAAACTTATCTTAAAAGTCTTTAAAATGCAAACTGTATAAGTAATCCTGAATTTTGAAAATATTTTTGCGAGGACACCCCGGATAATATATTGTCCCTTAAAGGTGAAATCATTGCAAAGCATTTAAAGTATCAATGACAAACCTTTTGGTACACCAAACACACTACAATGTAGTCAATGTGTGCACAGTTCGGCTGGTGAGGAAGGATGAACGCCGCTACTACGAGGAGGTGTTGTCGTACTCACGCACGGGACTGTTGCTCTACCCCTATCACCTGAGTGACATCATGGTGGAAGGGCTGCGAGTCACTCCGTTCCAGTACTACACGAGCGTGCTGGAAGCCATCATGGACCAGGAACGCAGCTACGACTCGTTACCCAACTTTACTGCGGCTGATTGTGAGTATTTCCTTGTTTTAAGTTCATTTTGGCGAGTTTATCTTGTTTAAGGGATTATTGCAGACATTTCCCATCACCATTAGTATTAGTGAAAATACAAAGTCTAAACTCTCCTCTTGTCTTAAGGTGAGAAATTACCTACCTTTAACATAAGAACTAACAGGGTTAGTACACAGACCTAGCTGACGCTGGTAAATCGCAAAAGAAAGACCACTAAGAGGACAAAAGTAGTTAAAACAGGAAACAAAAAATCTTGAAAGAAAACATTATACAGCACAAATAAATGTAGGTGAACTCAATGGATACGTCTGCTTTAGATGGTGGGTCGGGCTAGATGAGATCACGTTTCTGTACGGGAAGTGCTTGAAGTAATGGTGACTGGAAATGTGACTCTCATCCACTAAAAGTAAATTTGTTTTATATTAATAATCCCTTGAATAAAATTAGTGTGTTTAATTTTTCCACTAATCAAAAAAATAGCTTGAAGTATGATTCACTGACTGTGTTTATAGTGGTGTATCCAGGGGAGTTTTAGGAGTTTGAACCCCCCCATTGACATTAAAGCAAGATTTTTCTACGATTAAAAAATGTCTTTTATATGTCTCTAAATAGCCTAAATCACGAGTTTACAAACCTAATTTACAAAATTTCCCGGGGGAGGGCCTGGGAACCCCCCCTTAGGTTCATCCTAGTTACGCCAATGTAATTATGTGTGTAGACAATAGACTGAAAGTAGAAGCTGTTAGCGCAGTTGACAAGTTTCACCTAACTCTGGTGTGCAAAATACTAACTCACTGTTATTCATGTTAACAAGAATTTTTGGCATGTGGATTCCTCTTTGTTGTGAAATATAAGAAGGAATTTCAAGACATTATGTGTATAAGTAGAAGAGGAAAATCACATTTTCTGCTAAATACTAAAGTAAACTGGAAGCATAAACTAATCTTGGAAGTATTTTAATGGGTAATTTTAGTGAGCTCTCTCATTGTTGTCTGTTTGCACAGGACTTGTCAGGTACACAAACACACACATAACACACATAAACTATTATCCTTCAAAATAATGATTCTTCAACTCTAGATTATGAATCTACTCTCTGAAAAAAGCTCCTATATTAGGACAAAATATCAGTGTTATGTGATCTTCTATTTGTGTTGTTGTGTTATTCTATTTGTGTTGTGTGTTCTATTTGTGTTAGCCTACAGACTGTGTTTTGTTGTTTGAGATGTTTGCAACCTTTTAGTCATTTAGGTACAAGTTTTGACCAACCTAAAAGTGAACTAATTTTTTCACTTAAGGTCTCAGACTATTGGGGATTGGACGTAACGAATACATAGACCTGATGAATCAGTGCAGAAGTGGGCGTAAACTGTTCAGGAGAAAGAATGTGAGAGATTTGTTGCCTTCAAAACCCGTTGATGTCAACATCGAGCCCTGGTGGTTGATAGCTGCAGGATGTATTGTGGAGGAAGATATCAAGGTATATTGTTTTGTGTAGGCCCTAGCTTAAGTTTTATTTGTCATATTTTATTTTATATGATAGTAAGTAAATACAATTAGGAATCAGGCTTCAGTTGGACTGAATAACTTATAAACTAGACGTATTGAAGTGGTCAAACTATTAAAAAAATCTATATGAGTTAGTCAAACACAAATAAAAATGTGTATACAAATTTATTTCCCTTGGTAAAATTTTGCATACAAATTTATTGCCCTTATTATCTCCCGCTCCATAAAAAGGTTTTGCAATCAAGAACTGTTAAAAATTTTAAATATTTTAGTAAATTGAAACATAATTAACAGAACTGAATTTATTGAACTCACAAATCAGACTAAACTAAAAAGTTAACAAAATATAATAATATAAACAGTCATCGGACAGATGTTATAAATAAAACACATGGACTTATTTCTTGATACATAACACTCCTCCCCCCGTTAGGTAGTCCTTCAGATATGCTGGTGGTCGACGGATACGAACAGGTCGAGGACTCATGCTCATTGAAGTGTTTTGGGAGTTTGATCTAAAGACACGTGTCCGAACAGGTTGTGGACTCGTGCTCATGCTAGTGGAGTCTTGAATTAAACCAGAAACGTTGAAACCAGCATCTTCTTGATGAGGGTTAATTGAACCTTCTATACCACTAAAGGAATTGCGAGATTGTTGCATCACTGATGGTCGCATTGGTTGTACGTCTGGTGTTCTCATCATAATTAATTCCCTATCCAAGTCTTTGAATTCACAGTTCACAGCTAATGTTCTTAGTCGAGAATAGAAAGAGTTAAACGACTCTGATTCTGCTTGATGACACTTCCTAAAATTAAATATTTCAAAAAGGACATTTTTGGTAGGAGCGAAATAGTCAGTTAATAGTTTTATAACATTTTTGTACGTTATTTCATTAGGTTGTGGTAAACTGTCACAAATGTAAGCTACATCCTCACCAGCTAGATTAAGTAGTAGTGCAGTTTTCCTTACATCATTGATAATGTTTGCAGCTAAAGCATACCTCTCACATTGCTTAATCCACGTACCCCAACGCTGTGCGACACTTGCAGGATTCGTATGGGGGTCAAAACGATCAGGTTTATTGAGATCCATTATCCAATCCCATCCTCGTCGCCAGTTTAGTAAATTGAAACATAATAATTAACAAAACTGAATTTATTGAACTCACAAATCAGACTAAACTAAAAATTAAACAAAAAAAATATAAACAGTCATCTGACAGATGTTATAAATAAAACACATGGACTTATTTCTTGATACATAACAAATATCTCTTCTCGAGAGGGAGAGAAAGTTCTAGGATCTTTTTCCCTTTCTAAACTAAGCTTTTCAATTTTATAAAGAGAGAATCGTCCTTTATGACTAGAAGTTTATACCTTATGTTGTAATAATAATTCAGACTCTAGTTCTACAGTATTTCTTTTAAGGGGGGAATAAATCACTCTGCTTTTCCATTGTTGACCGCCAGTAATTCAAGCTGTGGCTAGAATGTGACGATACTGATTTTGTTGTAAGCCATAAAGCATTAGCCTCAAAGTAAAATACATCGTCGTCCAGTTGTAAAATCAATTGGAGAAACCCTACCCTATTTTGGAATTGGGAAAACACATGTTTTTATCACTACCTTGAATTCCCAATAATTTTTTCATTGATTTTTTACACATAATAGTTATTGGATAGTCTTAAACAATGTATTTAAATTGACAAATTACTAATTAACTTTGCTAATTGTTTCACAGCTTGTATCAAACCCGGAGAAAGAGTTGATTGATAGAATAATAGACCATGGAAAACAAAGAGCTGGAGATCTTAACAAAGAGCTAGTTCATTCTCTATACAAGTAAGTATTTAATTTACGTAAACAATTAAATTTAAAGCAATCACTATGCGTACATATTTTTAACTCCCTTTTCCAGGGGATATTTGTATCCAAGTTTAATTGTTTAGTGTTTTCACCCTTTTTAAAGACATGAAATTATAACATAAAAAATGTACCTACCGTATCTGTAATTTTAAGAGTTTTTCATGTTTTCAACTAATTAATTTTAGGACTTAAAAGTATATTCAAGTCTCTATTTAGATGTCTCAGAAATTACTTAGTAATTTTTGGTTAATTAGTTTTAAGTGCTGCAGTTAGAATTATGTTAAAGCAATATTTGTAAATGCTTGAATCACGTTCACGTTCTAACAACAATGTGGCAGATTTTGTGGCAGGTTCATCAAGATCAATTATATGCTAATGTCCAATTTACAATAATCACAATTTCTGTTTAACTAATTGATAGGTGGATCTGGATAACTAAATAATTTATTTTCCTAAATATGTTCGAAATATGTTTTAGGAAAGGACTGGTATACTTAGAAGTGCCTATAGAAGATTCCAATTACATTGTGGTACCTCCGCTTGAAGGCTTCGTAATGAACAGAGTCTTGGGAGACTACTTTGAAACTCTTTTGTACAAGATCTTTGTGTCAATTGATGAACACACGAGTGTGGGAGAGGTATGGTCGATTCTTAAGTTGGTCACTACACAGATTTAAAAAGTTTAAACTGCTTATCAAAGTTCCATTCAAACAATTTTATGGTATCAAAAAATTCTGCTTGTAGTTCTACAAGTACAAAATAATGTTGGCACATACATATAGACTTTTACAAGGAATACAAAGAAGCTTTTGATTGAACGATTGTTAAAGTAAAATAAATACATTATTATTGCAAAATTTCCTGAAAATGTTTTTATTACAGATTTTGTTCCTTGATGTTAGTTAGGGTTTTTTGGAAATAAAAGTTGTATCAGTCAAGACTGTATAAAAGAACAATTTGTCTCTGCAGGTTGAAACAAGACCTAAATTGAGGTTACTAACAAGTCGTCAATCAATCCTATATTTGTTGTAGATTTGTAGTTTTGGGGTTAAAACCCCATTTTCAATCTTTCTCTTCAGTTGCCAATTGTTAAACATATCTTCTTGCACTTGTCGTTGTCAAAAATACTTCACAAATGAACATTATGGGAACATTTATATTTACAAAATTAAATACAAGCATGCGAGGCTGGCCAAGGACAAAACCAGACTGTGAGGTTATGTTTAAATCAGGAGTCTACTGAAAATTGTTTCTATACTTTCTGAAACATCAGTTAAGCAGAGAGCAGAGGTGACTAGGTCCGCCCCATTTCAATCAATCACCACTAAGATCAACAAAATTATTAGAATTACAATAAAGTCATTTTATAACAAACCATCAACAGTATCAAATTAAAAATTATGAATTGTCTAGTCTATTAACATTTCAAACAGGCTGAGCTAGTACAAAATATTTTGTAATAACATTTTCTGTACATGGGTAAATTATAATTTAATTTAAAACGTTACAAAGCAAAGAAAAATAATAATAGCAGCTTTAGCTTACTTGTTTTGGTCACAGATCGTAATGATCAGGTGGTGATGTATTTAAAGCAGCTGTTGTCTTGTAGCTGGCTAACGTTCTACAAATAGACTCCCAGCTGGTCAAGAACGCCGTCTCGCTCTACTGTAGACTTGGGTTTGCTCGCAAGAAAAGCACAGACAGTGAGGACTGCCATCCGTCGTGGAAACCTGCTCGTAACAAGTTGCTGTGTGTATTTATATTATTATTTCCATTTTAATTTAAGCAGCGATAAAAAGGTTAACGAGGTTAGTAGTTGTTGCCATTCTCATTCATATTGAATATTTTTCCCATCTCTGAAATAATTGTAGTCATTCTGTGTAAGAGTTTTAGTATTTCTAGTGTCATAAAAAAATAGCCTAATGCATGGATTTTACCATGCACAATACATATTGCCTTATAAAATTTTACTATTACTTCTATTTAACTTTTAAAACAATAACAACCTAAATCATGAATAATTAAGTATTAGGTTTTACGTTGAACATTTTCAAAGAGGTAAATCCACCGCTGTTCCCTGATATGACATATAAAATTTATTAGAAATAGTGAGAATAAGGAATTTTTTAAATGTTGTCTTAGCTGTTTTGAAGGGGCAAAATACATATAAGAGGGACGTAAATTAACGTCTTCATTCTTCATTAAGCTCCCGTTGCAGCCAAGCAACGTTGTGTTCCTTACTTCATCCACTTCTACTCTAGCCGGTCCTCACCCCTTACAGACCAGTCTGCAGACAAGCTTTGGAAGAAAATTGATGCTCCTCCCAAGTATGAACCACGCTCGTGATTTTGTTTCAAGAGGATGTGTATGTAGAAAAGTGTTCTGGCGTAGAAAATGTCTATTTGTGGTTTTGGAAGTTTTTACATATTTGTACATCAGGGCTGGCATTGGGTGTTTATCAGTTTCCATTGGATTTGAGGAAACTTTGCTTGCTTGTTGGCCGTTGGGGTGTTTTAGACATCCAGGGCTGACCGTATTCCTTGATAGCTTTTTTTTAGAGTCATCTCCTATCACTACAATAATCCCTCTCGTTTAGTCACACCACGATCTACATGCAAAATTATTTTTCTAACTTTGGTTACTGCTTTAAACAAGACTAAAAAATACAGCAGTTAGTCTTCACAATGAAAAATGCTGTACCCTTTGTGGGTGTTAAAGACCATTCCAAACTCCCTTCACCCCTTGCACACATTTTCTACATACAAAAACATTACATACATTCTTGTCTACCAACTGGGGATGGACTTCAATATTGATTGACAACTGAGACCATAGAAATCTAATCGGATAACATAATTTATACTTGGTAGGACTGTAAATTTTTTTTCACAATATTTTGAATACCATGACAAGACTAATTGTCTCATAATGTTAGGGACTGCCAAGAATAATAGAATAGTGGATGAAGTAAGGAACATGCGACGCTGCTTTTCTGCACTGGAAAAATAAATATTAAAAGTGCAGTCGCAGTCGCAACCGTTTGCCGGGGATAGCTCAGCCTACAATGGCTGGGTAAAGTTCCAGGGTCTGCGACAAGGTCAGGGAAACCACTAGGCCAATAGCCGGGTCTAACCGGTATAGGACTGGCTCATACACGGGCACTGTGAACAAGTCAAAAACCAGTCACCAAAACAAACGTGCAATAATCACTACCAGGCCTACGCCGATTCTCCACACTCCTAGGGGGTCGTTGCTGACTACGCAACTCGGGCTTCGTCCTAACTATCCAATAGTCAAGCCCAGAGTGCCTAAAACACAGTGAGTTACACGACGACTTGCCAATAAAAACCACAACGCGTGTTATCACCAGGCGGGGTCTACTAGGCCACTATAATCCAATACACAACTCTAATGCCCAAGCTAAGAATCAAACAGTTCACTCAATAAAAATACCAGATAACAATACAAGTGCACTATAGGTAGAGTGACTACAACACCAGTAGCTGGTCTCAATAAATACCAAGCCAAACAAGCAAAACTAAATAGCAATTGCGCTATTAAAATATTGAGCTACTTAGTAGCAGATAAATAAATATTAAATACTCCAAACACTATAGATAAATATATTATCTGATAGCCGGTACTCCGCTATCCAAGCTACCAAGATAACGTGTTGGACTACCAAACAAGCTGTTCAGGTTAAATTAAAATAATCAAATGAATAAACAATAACAACCCTACTACTGCTACTGCTACTACCGACTTTATGTTACTTAGCTGGGCTTCTGTTAATAGGCCAATAATATTAGCTACTAGCCTACTGGCCACGTGTTTCCAACTACGCACGCTAAATCGTGCAGCCTAGGTTTGTCGGGCCTCAGAGTTATTAGTAATATAACTAACTCTTGGTACAACGCAAAATAATAACTACTACAGTCAATAAATTATATTATTTGCGCTCCAGCACCTGCCCAGAACCGTCAGGAATACACTTTAATATTATTCCTGACTAATATAAATCCTAACTACTGACAGGCTTTGACCAGCACGGTTACAACTCTAACTCTCTAACTCTCTTAAACCAAAATATAATAAAACGTCGTCCACTCACCACAAGTGGGTTACTGACTCACTACCCAACTTGAATGCCGACACTCACTCCTTGAGCACCAATATCACACGACACCGTACACTTCTCTGTACCACCCACGTACGCCGTCCGTCTCTACTGGACACCAACACTGCCTTCTTCACTGTACGGGATCCACCACTAGAATGTCCGTTCTCGGCTGTCCGGTAGTTCCAGGATACCCAAGCTTATCCGAACTGATAAGCCGGGTCAAAGGGCGCTAGCCAGGTTCGCCGCCGCCGCTCATTCACCTCAACAATCGGTGCGCGGCCAAATAGCAAAAATATACCCCCCTAGGGAAAATAACTCGTTACATCCCCCACTTACATCGGGATGAAAAAAAAAGAAAACGGCTAAAAGAAAAAAAAATTCTTGAACTCCGGCCAAAACAAAAATACTCAAGCCCCTAACCCAATGGTGAATCCTACACCACAGGTCTCAAACTCAAAAAAAAAAAAAAAACTCTTCTACTAGCCACTACCAGCCAACATGGTACTGAAAGATTTGGCATCAGGAACCAGACGGGGATTTCCACTCCAAGGGCCTTCGGGGTCTTCGTCACCAATTTTGACACTGTCCATGCGGCCACCTTGGCCAGAACAGTCATCACCCACGCCCATTCTAACTACCTCTGTCCCACATGTCACCAATCCGAGGTCTCGGATGACATCCATACCCAGAATCATGTATGTGGTGAGAGTGGGGACGTACAAGGCATCTCCCATCCACCGTCTTCCCGCAGCTTCTCCTGCTAGCCGAAACGAATATTCGGCCGTTGACCGTGTCCCATCTGCCATTCTCAGAGGAGCGATTTGCTTACACGGCTCTACACCCTGGTGCTGAAGATGGTTGGCGACTCCTCGCCCAACCAAGCTAACTACGGAGCCAGTGTCCAATAATGCCTTAAAAACGCTGCCCATCAGCACAACTTCCACAAAGGCCCTTGATTCTGAAATCAGCCGGTCCTCGTCTACTCCACCAACCAGGCCGTTTAGTCTTCCGGACCACTCGGACCACTCTTCTGAGGTCGTTCGTTTTGGGTGGCCTTGCCCAGTTGACCTCCTGATGTCTGAGCTGGCCTGCCGTTTCCCGCCCGACATCCACACTGACTCACCATCAAACCAGGTTTGCCACACCCAAAACAGGAGACGGTCCTCGGCTTGCCACATTCTTTGGTAAAGTGACCAGTCTCCTGGCACCTAAAGCACCGTACGCCATCAGCATCTTTCCTTGTCATTGCGGGCCTTCGTACACGAGTCTCAATCGAGTATGAACTAACCCGCTGCCCAACTGACTTGGCTTCAGGAGACGGTCTCTCGA
Source organism: Macrosteles quadrilineatus (assembly GCF_028750875.1). Taxonomy (NCBI): domain Eukaryota; kingdom Metazoa; phylum Arthropoda; class Insecta; order Hemiptera; family Cicadellidae; genus Macrosteles; species Macrosteles quadrilineatus. The sequence continues at coordinate 66,417,864 of NW_026542597.1, forward strand.
AACTACCTCTTTCGAACGTGACAGTCTCAAGATTCTTTTCAGCTTTCTTCCTGGGAACGTAGGCGGTTTCCAAAACCAGCGCTATGTTTGGTGAAGGAGGAGGTCGGAAGGCGGCCTTCTCTCGCAAATAGGCCTCGTAGTCTTCAGCCAACTCCACCATCTCGGCCAGGTTGCTGAAGTCACGCCGGCGTACCATCAGCTTGTACTCTGGACGCATATTATTGTAGATTAGGTCCAATCTACCATGCTCCGACAACGTACCGCTACGCCTAAGCAAGGTACTTATGGCAACAACGTAGTCCCGGAAGTGCTCGGTCTCACCCTGCGTTCTTTTCCGGATCTCCTCATCCAAATTCCTCTGATAACCAGGTGGAAGGAACTGGATCTCAAATTGATGCCGAAAAGCTTCAAAAGAATACAGGAGCTCCTTGCAGTTCCTGTACCAAAGAAGTGCTGAGCCTTGCAACAGCTCCGGCAGCGCTCTGAGCAGGTCCTCCGACGATATAGCGTACGAGACCATCAGCTCTTCAAGACGCTCCAGGAATGACACAGGGTCTCTACGTCCATCAAACTTCAAACCCCACTTTCGGACCATGTCACATATCTTGGAGCAATTCTTCGGCTCCACTCTGCTGGCCTCACTCGAGAGCATACCCGATCCACGTGGCACCTCCACACTAGGTCGCTGCCATCCCTCGGGTCTACTTGCTAACCCAAAGGTAGGCATGGGAGCAGCCACAACAGGGGACATAGGGTTGGCGGGTCTTTCGAACCCATAGCCGACCTCATTACTCGGCGAGCCTCTCGCCTGTCGCACCACCGAGGCCAGATATTCTCGAAGAGTCTGGGTATCAGTCTCCAAAGACAACCCAAGAATCTCTTTGACCGCCTCTAACTCCCTGCTAATTCCCACTACCTCGGCTTGGTCAGATTCCGTATTACCCAGTACCTGAGGTACGGTTCTCTTGGGTTCAGGAAGCTCCACAGTTGTAGTAGCCGGCGGTAAATATGTCGGTGCAGCAGCCCCAGCTGTACACAGCCTATCATCGCTATACCGACGGGCATTCCGCTGCTTCCAAAACGACGAGAATCGCTGCCGTAATTCCGCAGAAGTACCAGTGGTCACCAAACCATACTGGTCCATTGTTCTCATGAGCTCCCCTTTCGAGAGGTCATAGATCCAACCCACGCGACCGTCCTGGGGCTGCGACCCCAAGGACATAGTCGCTGGCGCGGAATAGGTCAAAGAAGTTGTCACCGTCGTAGCCACGACCGATGAAATAGTCGGCCAAACGAGCGAAGACGCCGGCCACAATGACGATGTCGTCATCACCGACAGTTCGGAGCTAACCCCGGAACTAGTCGTAGTAATAGCAGACGTAATAGGTGTACCGCCCAGCACAGACGTCGTACTCGTAGTGACAACCATATTTAAAATTCAAAACACCACGACAAATCCGCAAAAATAAGGCGTAACCAATTAAAATGTATTTAACACCGTTATAATAAATCAAACCGATTATAGGTGTGAAAGTCAAACCACAAATACACAATAAGGGTTCTCACACAAATAATATTCAATGATAAAGCTCAATTAATTAGCAAAATAATACATCAAACCAATTATAGGTGTGAAAGTCAAACCACAAATACACAATAAGGGTTCTCACTCAAATAATATTCAACACTAAAGCTCAATTAATTAGCAAAATAATATTTACCAACTAATATCTATGTATACAACCACTAAATAAATTAGGGTTCACAACACACCACGCTGTAACAGAAAACAGGTTAGGCCTACCCAACCGACTATAAAATCACAGCAGGTCTGCCTAAAACTCTGCTCAACAGCTCAGGTCCGCAGCCAATCTGCACAAGTCCGCAGCTAATCTGCACAAATAAAATTATTTTGTTCGGGCGCCGTTAATACGTCAGCAACTCAGCACCACTGCCGACCTCAGTCCCTGTTCGGGCGCCATCTTGCGACGCTGCTTTTCTGCACTGGAAAAATAAATATTAAAAGTGCAGTCGCAGTCGCAACCGTTTGCCAGGGATAGCTCAGCCTACAATGGCTGGGTAAAGTTCCAGGGTCTGCGACAAGGTCAGGGAAACCACTAGGCCAATAGCCGGGTCTAACCGGTATATGACTGGCTCATACACGGGCACTGTGAACAAGTCAAAAACCAGTCACCAAAACAAACGTGCAATAATCACTACCAGGCCTACGCCGATTCTCCACACTCCTAGGGGGTCGTTGCTGACTACGCAACTCGGGCTTCGTCCTAACTATCCAATAGTCAAGCCCAGAGTGCCTAAAACACAGTGAGTTACACGACGACTTGCCAATAAAAACCACAACGCGTGTTATCACCAGGCGGGGTCTACTAGGCCACTATAATCCAATACACAACTCTAATGCCCAAGCTAAGAATCAAACAGTTCACTCAATAAAAATACCAGATAACAATACAAGTGCACTATAGGTAGAGTGACTACAACACCAGTAGCTGGTCTCAATAAATACCAAGCCAAACAAGCAAAACTAAATGGCAATTGCGCTATTAAAATATTGAGCTACTTAGTAGCAGATAAATAAATATTAAATACTCCAAACACTATAGATAAATATATTATCTGATAGCCGGTACTCCGCTATCCAAGCTACCAAGATAACGTGTTGGACTACCAAACAAGCTGTTCAGGTTAAATTAAAATAATCAAATGAATAAACAATAACAACCCTACTACTGCTACTGCTACTACCAACTTTATGTTACTTAGCTGGGCTTCTGTTAATAGGCCAATAATATTAGCTACTAGCCTACTGGCCACGTGTTTCCAACTACGCACGCTAAATCGTGCAGCCTAGGTTTGTCGGGCCTCAGAGTTATTAGTAATATAACTAACTCTTGGTACAACGCAAAATAATAACTACTACAGTCAATAAATTATATTATTTGCGCTCCAGCACCTGCCCAGAACCGTCAGGAATACACTTTAATATTATTCCTGACTAATATAAATCCTAACTACTGACAGGCTTTGACCAGCACGGTTACAACTCTAACTCTCTAACTCTCTTAAACCAAAATATAATAAAACGTCGTCCACTCACCACAAGTGGGTTACTGACTCACTACCCAACTTGAATGCCGACACTCACTCCTTGAGCACCAATATCACACGACACCGTACACTTCTCTGTACCACCCACGTACGCCGTCCGTCTCTACTGGACACCAACACTGCCTTCTTCACTGTACGGGATCCACCACTAGAATGTCCGTTCTCGGCTGTCCGGTAGTTCCAGGATACCCAAGCTTATCCGAACTGATAAGCCGGGTCAAAGGGCGCTAGCCAGGTTCGCCGCCGCCGCTCGTTCACCTCAACAATCGGTGCGCGGCCAAATAGCAAAAATATACCCCCCTAGGGAAAATAACTCGTTACAAACACAATGTTAGTCTCAGACTTAGTCTTTATATTGAGACTTTATTTCCCGTACAACTTTGGTATGAACAAAAGTAACCTGTCTAAGTTCGTACAACTTTGGTATGAACAAAAGTAACCTGTCTAAGTTAGCTGTGTTTGTTATAGAAGTATGAGTCCTGAAGGAGGCGACCCTTGTCTGTTGGACCTGAGTGATGCACTTGCTGAGGCAGGAGCTGAGGAGGTCAAGACAGAGACTATTGTAGATCTTGATGACTCTGATCTCACCTCACCTCGCTCCAAGAGGATCTGCTTCCTCTTTGACTCCACACTCACCGCCTTCCTCATGATGGGCAACCTCTCGCCTGTAAGTTACTTCATAATCTGCTTGAATAAATATACTTGACCAAAAACATTATATACTTCTCTAGTTTTATTGTTTCAAGTGATGTTGATTGAAGCTAGGGATGGGTCGGTATTTAAAGTTGGTTGTCGAAAATTGAGAGTCGGAAAATTTTAGTTGTGGTGTATTGGTTGTTGTACAGTAATTTTTAACGCTGTCGCATGAGACAATTGTGACGGGTTCGCAAAAGTAGTCCCTGATTGACAGCCTAGATGAAGGAAATCTAACAACAGGAATCTTTCTTGATTTCAGTAAGGCATTTGACTGCCTTGACCACCAGCTAATCATTAAAAAGCTGGATTCCCTGGGGGTATCAGGGATAGTAAGAGAATGGTTTCAAAGCTACCTTACAGACAGGAGTCAGTTTGTAGAACTAAGGCACAGAGATAACAGCCTAATAAGAAAAACAAGATCAAATTTTCAACCAATAAATCGAGGAGTTCCCCAAGGTTCAGTTATGGGTCCGGTACTGTTTATTCTTTTTACCAACGATTTGCCGCAACAAATAGGAGACGCCTGCCTTACTCTTATGTATGCTGATGACACAACCTTAGTGTTTAATGAACCACTAGCTGAAAATCTAGAAGTAAAATCCTATGTGTCACTCAGTATGGCCTACCAATACTGCTATAACAATGATCTCGCAGTAAACACGTCTAAAACAACTCAAATAGCTTTTGGCCGTAAATCTCAAGAAGTGCCACGACTCCCAGATGTAGAAGTGGAAGATGAAGCTAAGTTTTTGGGCATCACACTCGACAAGAATTTAACCTGGACCCCTCATGTGGACAATATATGTAAAAAATTAAGTTCAACCATCTATGCTCTTAAACATATAAAAAATGCAACAGATGACATGACAACAAAAGTAGCATACTTTGCACTTTTCGAGTCGCATATGAGATATGGACTTGTAGCATGGGGTGGAACCTCTGCCACTAACATGCAAAGAGTTCTCAGAAAACAAAAAAAGGCAGTCAGAATAACTGCAGGTCTCCACAGACTCGACAGCTGCAGGGAAGCATTCAGGTCACTCAAAGTACTTACCCTTGTAGCACTCTACATCCAGGAAGTTGTGTTATTTGCAGTAAGAAATAACCCTACAAGGCGTGGCGAAATGCACCAACACAACCTGAGAAACACCATGCAGTACAACCTTCCACAACATCGCACGGCACAGTTTGAAAAGAAACCTTCATACGCAGGAATGAAAATCTACAACAGGCTACCTCCAGATCTAAGAAGCAAGTCAGAAGATGACCTCAAACCAGCTTTGCATCAATGGCTCATTAATCGACCTTTCTATTCCTTAGAAGAATACCATCAACAGGTCTTTGACCAAACAACACCTCAACCAAACATTTAGAAAAAATTGTAAATTGACGCTACTACTATTCTTAATGAATGTGTAAATAAAGATTATTTGTCTATTGTCTATTGTCTAGATATTGTACAAGATTTTGCCTTGATCACGGAAGACAATGATGATGTCCACTGACTACGGCAGATATTGAGGATTTTGTTGTGTTCGCAGAAGATAATTGTGTTATCTTCAGAACAGTGGTACATGTTCATGATTTTGATGTGCTCTTGGCAAACCATAATGATGTCTAAGCAGTAGATTTTCATTAATTTGTATGTGATCACGGAAGATGATGATGTCTTCATGAAAGTGGTTCATATGATAAGGGGATTATGCCCTAATCACATAAGACGATGATGATGTCTTTACTTTGCAATTGTAAGAGAAGTTTGTGATTTGAGGCAGTCGCGTGCGATGATGATGCCTTCTTGACAACGAGAGATTTTCAAGATAACATGATCATAAAAGCACACTTCTCAAGCACAATTCATGGATACCAAACCCAAAGACTGCATTTACATTGGCAACCATAAATGAGATGTATTAGAACATTAGATAGTCATTATGAGTACGAGGAATAAATCGTTACCTGCTAATTTTATTGCTGTCTCAAGGATTATTGAATAAATTTCCAATTTATCAGTATCCAAAGTTTTACTTGCAAAAATAACCTTGTTACAACCTAAACCTATCGTCAGCAACAATAAACCTTCACAAATTAAATGATCATTTGTGGCTCATGCTAACATATAAGTGAATTGTAATTTTATCCATTTAAAACAAAAAATAACTGACATTTGATAAAACAAAAACTGAACCAATAAAAATTGTAATTGACACATCACAAGTTGTAGCATTGCTTATGACACTGTCTTAATAAAACTGTCATGTGCATAAGCAAAATAAATATGTCTGTGTATATTGTGGTTTGCTGATTGATTTATTACTCTTGCAGGGTCTAAAAAGTCATGCGGTCACAATGTTTGAGGTTGGGAAACTATTGGACGAATCAATCGACGGGTTTCTCTGTGAGTTAGAAAAGGTAAGATTTTAAAGTAAAATTATGGGTAGTATCGTTCTGATAATGTGAGTTCAGACCTTGTTTGAGGACTAAATTAGTGATAGGAAACCATACTGATAAAATCTGATTAGGCATCTTCTACCTACGCAATGTAAAGCATGAATCTGCCTGTTGTAGCCTATGCTATATCGATTCCTCATATGAATCTTTTAGCTTTTTTTCTAATTCCATATGCTACAAAATAGAAATACTAATATTCATTATTCTTAATAGGGTGCAATAGTGTGCTCCTGATCAACATTTCAAATAGGCTAATACCTTTGTTTAAAAATTGGTACATCCACAAAAACATGTTCCACTGTAAATCAAACATTTGGTTTAGTCTAAAGTGAATATTATTACAGCAACAGAGTTGATACATCAATGTCTTGAGGAGAGTAAGATGGTCTGTGTAGTGGTAGAACGTGAGATTAGACGTTTTAAACTGTGCCTCTTTAGACTTAGCCTAATAAAATATTTAAAACATGTACAGGCTAGAGCCAAGCATCTTTGGATGTGAAGGGGTGACTTCAAACATTGATTCAGTTTTGGTCTATCAAGCACAATGTGCGTTGTCATGTGTAAATTTGAGTACTTATACTTAACACTTTTTCCAACTCTTATGTCCTTGTCAGCATGTAAGCACATCCAGGGACGTCATAAGGTGATGGGAGTAAATATTTTGAGCCACTTTGTATTGTTAAGCATCGATACATTTGACCTATTTTTTTAAACCACTTATCAACCTCTCATGTCTTCTGTCGTCTGCAGGTTAGCACAGCGAGGGACGACAGTGAAGGTGAGGCGAGAAGATACTTTGAGCACGCCCTCATCCTGCGCTCCACCATTCTCGCACTGAGGCACAGCACAAGTCTACACGCAGGGCTGGACCTTGTACGCTGCGAGAGCTTGTACCCCCTCGAACCTGAAACTCGCAACAGGCTACTAGCTAAGAACTACTCGTAAGTGTGGCAAAATCTGCAACTATGGGCAGAAATAGTGTCAAACATCATTCCTGTGACAAAGCTTTTGACAGTTTAGACTTAAAATGAACTTTCTGTTGAGTCCCGCTATTCTGAACTAACTTGATTTCTGTAATAATTTATAATCACGATCCCAAATGATGTTCATGATTTTGCCGCGATAGCGAGAGATGATCAATTTGTCTGTGCGGCCACTGAATATGTTCATATTTTAGCCGTGACAACAGGAGATGTTGAGTTTCCGCCTGACTGCAGAAGATGTTCTTGATTTTATGTTTGTCTTTAAACAAAGTTCTAATAGTATCCAAAACTTTAGTTCGGAATGGGTGCATTTTCAGAACAGCAGCACTCAACTGTAGACGAATAGAGCCAGTGACAGAGTAAGCTGATGTAAATTACTGGTTTCTGCCAAATACGGCAATTTTTGAATAACTTAGTGTAAACGTAAACAAGTTCAACAATTGTCACAGTAACAAAAACTATGGGAGAAATACATGAATAGCTCGAACGACAATGATCTTTTGCTATGAAAAATTGTTATGGCTGGTCTATATATTGTAGGCCTACTTGCTCCAAAACTGCTACAATGAGTTATGTGAATTATAAATGCCACGCCAGTAGCTCCAAAAGTAATAAGCCGGGTGCCACATGTTTCGTTAATATGCTATTTTCAAACACTGTTTCCTTAAGGTGTTAAAATAGCATTCTATAAAAATATAATGTTCTATCTGGAACTGCTGAGGAGGTATTAGTACATTAGGAAAAAATTATAAGTTTTTATATGAGTTGTTTTAGGGTTTTTTTACCGCTATTTTCATATTGACAACCATTGTTTTAGGCTGCTAGTGTCAATGGCGCCGCTGAGTAAAGAGATCCGACCAATCACAAGCAAGGACCCACCTCACCTCGGCCCTGCGTCACCAGACGTCAACACCATATGGTTCAAACTGTTCATCTACCACATTACCAAGGACGGCCCTCCCTCCATTCTGCTCACCAGAGGTAAGACAAGTAGGCCTAGTGTTGTACAATTTATCAAAGTTATTTAGAGGTTTAAAATATTTGGTTTTACAATACCTTTATCAGTTCCAAAAGTAACTTTCGTCAACGTGTTACATGTTTCGGCAAACTGCCATTGTCAAACACACAATACAGGAAGATGTAGATCCGCTTGAATAGCTCCGTTCTCACAACACATTACACGACATACAACATTTACACACGACACGTATTTAGAGGTTGATGAAATGCATCATTAATACTACAACACTACTGTGTTCTAGGATTGGATTTTGTGACAGTGAGTGATGGATGGATTCCTAATTTTTTTTATTTTGATTTGGATACTGAAATGTTTAATTTGATTCTTGATTGTAGATGCTATTCAGGACCAATATAGGATATGTAATGAAGCAAAATAAAGCAGTTTAAAATTATTAACTAAAAGGTTTTTTACATTTTATTCAAAAATCAGTTTTAAAAAGTTAATCGAAGAGTTATTCATGAATAAACTTAATAAATACCTTTAAATTATAAATTGAGATGGGAAGCTAACAATACTAATACTATCCCGATCAAAATCGTTTAGGAAGTTTGCTGAGAAAATCTATTATATTACCTGTCAAATCTACAGGAGATTGTCAAAATGTCAAATGCTGTCAAAAATTGTATATAATTATTATTATTCTTTTAAATGGGTATGGAAGGCTTTGAGAAATAGATAAATTTGACTCAACCCACCCCTAAATAAATACATTTACAGTTATGATATATCACTCCCTCATAAGGAGGTGCTATATGCAAACCACACATTAGTTTAAACATAAATAAGTTTGAAATTTAGATGATAAATCAAGTTTCTAATAAGTAAGCACAATGAATACAGAACCTTAGAAGAAGCAAAACCGCCGTATTAAAAGAGGCGACACCACGAGGATTGCCGCCAGCGGTAGTTCACGAAGACATGTAGGAAGCGCTAGCGTCACCAGCTGTAGTCTTTGTGAACCTGGTATATCCCCCTACCCCCTCCAGTCAAATAGTAAGTGACCCTGCATAGAAACTAATCTGTTGTGATGATGCAGGAACCAGACTGAGAAAGCTGCCCTCTCTACTACGTCGTTGTGATAAGGTGCTAGTGACCTCATGGGGTCATGACCCCGCAGTCATTCCTCTGGCTAATCTGCTGTTTGCATTGAATGATGCTCTCACTTACTCTCCCGTCCTGGCTCAGGTAAATGTGTGATGTCTTTGCAGAAAGATCTCCGTTATTGTAGATTTATTTTTAACGTTTATTCTAAAAACCCAACAGGTATCCTTATGGCTAAGGTTGTAAAGTTCTGGATATGGACATTAAAACCACTTGGTACTATGTTGTAAGTACTAATTCGAAGGCCAACAGTTTTCAAATTTTTGAAACATTTACTTCACAAATTTTTAAACAGCAACACAATTCAATGCCGCTGTTTGTTTATGATTTTAGGCTTATGGTGTGGACAAAGGAGCTGAAACAGTACTTGTACCATTCCCATTCAAAAGTAAGGATGGTGATAAGGAAAGCAAAGGTAAGGTATATTACAATTTCACTAGTGCTTGATCATTGATATTTTTAATTAGTGATATATGAATTAAATTATCTGAATGATTACATACCATCAAATTTTAAAAATTTATTTGTTTTCTTGAACAATTGATTTTATTCAGGAAAAATGTGTTACTTAATTAATTCTTTAATCAATATCTTTGAACATTTAGAATGCAGACTAAGCATTCAATTACAATTTGAATGGACAAAACAATTTATACATTTTGTTTGGTGCATCTTGCAATGGCGCATCGCTACCCGCAATGATATCCCATTGTGTAATGTGAAGGTGCTGACTGGACGCAACATGATGGCATCACAACTCTGTGTGAAGAGCTGGATCTGGAGCACACTTGTGGCTACGTGACGATGGCCAAGCTGCGGCCGACTCCCTCCACCACCTCTCCTCTGCGGCTACAACTCACCCCCACCACTGCTGTCCGGGCGTGGGTTGACAAGTGTCCCGGTGAGTACATAATATCTGACATGCTCCTGCTAGTCAAGGTATCATTGGGTCTTAGTTTGTTAGTTGAAAGGTAAGGTTTCTTCAGTAGGATGTGCAATGTCTATATTGTGAGATTCACGTAACATGCAACTCAAAACAGTAAGGGACATTGATACTTCTACAGATGGTGTTGATAATTGACCATTAGAAGTTGGAGATGGAGGGGGTTATAAATCTGCAGAGGCATGACGTTATATGATTTAACATCACACACTTTATCAATGTATCCCCCTAAAGCTCCAATGCGCATACAGTTTCCTGTTAATCACAACCACTGCCGAGAGATGCATCACAAGGTTGAAGAAAATGCAAATGCTTAACAGGAATGTTCTGTCTTTTAAGGTGCCACTTTCAGACTTGAACTTGAACTTTATACATTAACTTTCAGGTAAACTTTTAATTTAAAAATTGTCACTTAAATGTAAGAAATTGTAAATTGTTTTCTTGCTTTCTTTATTTGTGCACAGCTAAATCCAATCATTACTGAAAGAATTGAAAGCAGGTATTATGTAATGTTAACATGACACAGCAACATCTTTTACTGAGCTGATGTAATACTGATGTTAACTCTAATTTCAGGTGTGTCAGATGTTCAGTCAAGTAGTAGTCCAGAGAGACCCAAGAACGGGTTCCACAGCAAGGAGTGTGCGGACATCTTGAAACAAGAGTTGGACAACCTCTCAGAGGGCAAAGTGTCAGCTAGCTCTGTCTCCAGCTCACCCAACAAGTGAGTTTTAATTTATCCTGGTTGCTTGCTTACAGCAGTGATATGGTTTTAACTGTTTTAGTTTAGCTTTGAGAAATGAAAACAGTGTGAAAACCATGGCCTTTATTAGCTGTGGCCTTTTTTTGTCGTCAAACACAGTTCATATTTATACAGCGGTTAGGTTAGAAACATCATTAGTACATCAACAATTCAGCACTTCATCGATTAATTCTTTTGTCACACTCCAGCAACTTGTCGATCCCCCTGAAAATTGCTTAAGGTTAGGTCTTGACAGTGTGGAGTCAATCTCCACAACACTGTTTGAATGTCCCGCCAATCTCAACCCCTACCGCTGCTCGCGCATGCGCAAGGAGGCAAGCGGGTAAGACGAGTGAAAAACGTCCGTCGTGTGTCGTGCTCCTGACTGCAAACACCATGGAAGGCTAAGTTCTTGGGAAATGGGGGGACGCCCCCTTAAGGTATTGTGTCGTAGCACTAATTATTGATAATATGTAATTTCAGATCATGGTATCAATTCACTATAACATTCTTTCCATTATTAGTAATTCATCATTAAATAAAATATTAGTTCACGTTGTGTCCAGTCAACTCATACAGTAATTATTTCATAAGTTGAACAATGTACATATTTCTGTGATATAAATGCATTAATTAATGAAACAATCATCAAAGCTGGCTATTAGGGCCTGTGATTTGCGGTAAATTGTCTCCTCTGCATCAATAAATGTGTTCAGTTAACGTTTCCAACAAGAACGATTTGGTCTGGAATTTAATTCACATGACCAGGTCACCAAAATGTGGCACCATTATGCCACAAGTGGTAGCAGAGCAAAAGCGTTCGATCGAATTTTATAGACAAACCGCAATTTTAGCAGGTCCGAAGTCATTAAAAAAATGTTTTAAATTAAATTTGCCTACACGTGTTGTGCGATCTGGCGTGTGTCGACAGGAAACGATGACTCATGTCCCAGCCGGTCAAGGTTACGCAATACGTGTGGTAGTTTCCATTGCAGTTCAAACTCTTGCTGAACGCATTTTACTCCGATCAAAGTTGTTAAAATAGCTATGTAGGCACAGTGATTCCAATTTTTTCCCGTAACTACGCAATTGTAAGTTGTAATATCACATAGTAATATCACATAGTTAATTTTGTCACTTTTGTAGTTTGTCAGTTTGTGTATTCAGGCAAAAAATATAAATAAATATTAATAGATCAGTGTAGGACAAAAAAATGAATAATACTTGATTGCTAGCAGTAAATATTTTATTCTAGTATGACCTTGGAGGATTGTTGGATCTACATAATTTAATGATTATTTTCAGAAGCTTCATATCTTGTTCATGTCTATTACTTGGTAACTAATTAATTGTTGTATAATTGTCATATTTAATATTTATTGTGTTACCAATATTTGAAGTTTAAGATCCAGCAATATCTCTGGTCTTAGTTTTAAGTGTAATCAGGTGTTGTTTATTTGTGGACAAGAGATTTAAATGAGTGCTATTTTGCAACAATAGATTCTTTACAACTTTGTAATATGTCCACGAGCTAGAGAGTTGTAATTGTTCAACATTGATCATGAAAATAAAAATATAAAAAAAAAATAATAAAAATGTAAAAAGGTAAAAAAAAAAAATCTGAATACACGAATCGTTAAGCTTTAATTAGAGTCCAACAGAGTTCAATCAACCCAGTATTATTTATGTGTATTTTCAGCAGTATGTCACCGTATGTTTAATTCACGAGTTTAATTTAGTATTTGTAGTTAATTTAATTGGTAAATATTTAATTCAATTTCATTGCTTAGTCACTAGGATTTTTTCAATATTGTGTTTATTACACCAGCATTTTACAAACACATTTACATTAGTTTTCAACAATACAGTTTTCAATTTATGCTACTCTTGAAAACAGTGCAAACTTCGAACCAATAGATTTAATATCCAGCCGACAGTAGCCAAACAGCTGACTATCATTTGACCGGGTTTGACCTTGGCCCACATAGTTTCCTTTGTTCGCGCGGAACTCGTTTGTTTACTAACACAGCCGTAGCATTGAACACTGTCCAATATCAACTACAGACATTCGCATCAGAATAAAATTGAGTCTTTAGGATTACTCCCGTCGCACAAATCTTGTTAATGCATTTCCCACGAACATAATAGGTTGACAGATTTACAATCGCAGCTATTTACCACCACAATCCATACCATTTGTATTATATTTGTATTACTGTATTTGTGCTATTTATTCTGACCTGTCATTACATTGTTCATTAACTTGTCATTACATTGCTCATTACATTTGCATCTCTCATTAATTTGTTCGTCATATTGTTAGATACATTATTAATTATGCAACGACAATTACCCGAGATATTATTGGTAGGGGATTCCCAATTTTGTAGGTACAGAGATTATTTAAATAAACTTCCTTCGCACATGCAACAATTGAAGGTCAATTCGAATAGCATAACAGTGTCTGGAACTACGACGGCCAACTTGAAGGCAATTTTAAAACAACGTCGCCAACAATTAGCTAGTATGTGTGTTAGGCCAATTGTAGTTTTATTCGCAGCAACGAATGACATTGCGAAGCAAACACCAAGTCAACATTTACACGCACAATATTCATCACTTGTTCGACTTATCATTAAGCTCTGTCACCCGCAATACATTATAACGCTCACCTTACCAATATATCCTAAGTATCTTTATTCACCCTCCCACATGCAGCGATTAGCCGAATTCAATAAATTTCTCGCAACCTTGCAAAGCGAAACCATCTTTATTCTACGATTGTGTTTTCATGAGTCTACAAATGAGTTATTTTTCGAACAGCAATACAGGTATTCACGTCGACTGGACCAACTACATTTGAATAAGAGAGCCTTTGAAATTTTAACACAACAGTTATCAAACATAATAGGGACAAAATAAATATTAGTTAGTAGTAAAATAAAATAAAATGTGTTTTTCTTTTTTTTTGAAACCAAAGCTGGCTGAATAGGAGAATTTTGCAAACTCCAGGATCCTACAAAACACAATCAGCACATATCTCACAAACACGACTTCCTATCGCGCTTGCCTGAGTTACGACATTGTTCAAGCACACGTCGCTGCAATGTCGTTAACTTCTCCAATCTTCTCAATGCTTGTTAGCATTGAACCAAAATAATTTTGTTTTATAGATACCAACCCACAACCCTACCTACCTTAGTTATACACCCAGGCTTTAAGACTGTCTTTAGGCTTAGATTAGAATTTGTCTCTATCAAACAAGGGTCAACCTCTGTAACCTATTGCCACCAGGATTTTTTTTTATATACCGGGATATTAGAAGGTATGTCTACACGTCATCATGCACAATGATATTTTGTTTCAAGTTTCAATAAACAAGTGCTAGCTATAAAAAAAAAAAAAAAAAAAAAAAAAGTGCACATTACCCTCTCACTCCTTGAATATCCACATGAATAAATGGCCGAATAAGTGTGTCGTACTTGACTAATAAGTAATAAGCACCTGCAACTTGCAATTAATAATGGTGCAGACAACTGGATTATGGATTTGGCCGCCCTGGCATTTAAATGTAAACTCATCAATGGATTGTAACGACACACACTTGCATGGTAACTTACCCACAACCCTTACCCTAAACCCTGTTAAAAAAAAAAAAAAAGCTTGCATTTGTTATAGAGTATCAAATTGTTGTCATGTGTATCGTGATGTTGGACATACCTGGTGCACCATAATTAATTTTATTTTTACCATTTTTGTACTTTCATTTTTAAATGCGATGTTATCTAGTATTTGTTTACCCAACTCTGGGTTTTCCACTCAAAAAAAAAAAAAAAAACGAGTGTCGACGTTGCATGGTTGTCTTGGTAGATGTGGCAAAAAGGTCAGAGAACCCAGGGCGTATATTCCTCTGTCTTGTATATTGTTGTTCCGCATTTACTAGGGCGTCTGGGTGTAACCAAACCATTTCCTTTTTACCATTATGCCACAACAGCAAGAGTGAGGAGCTTGAGTAGCTCTTCAATTAGGCATTCTAAGGCAATTTCGGTTACGTTAGGTTAGGTAAGGTCAAGTTTAGTTATGTTTAATACGTTACTTAACCCATTGGCGCCGACTTACGAGCGTTACTCGTACGGCCGCTGCAGGCCCGGCGGCCGACTTACGAGAGCCGCTCGTGTCACCGCTAGGCAGCGCCATTTGTTATTTAGTTATTATTATTTTTCGCCCTTTTTGTTTCTTCTAACTATTATAATGTTTATAAATATCTTGCTTCTTGATTTGCGTAATTACTCATTTATTTTAGCGAATAACAAACAATTTTGTGTTGCCATGGAAACCACATATCACCAAAAATCAGCTGCGGTAAGGTAAACAAACAATTTAAAAAAAAATGTTATTACTTATAAAAGTATACAACTTTTGATTTGTCTATGTAGGGAATCGATTGACCTTTATAATAGTAGTGTTATTTGGTGTCTGGATTAATCTTGGAATTTGTATATCAAGTTTACTTTCAAAATATTGTTTTTTAAATTTTTATTTTTATAATCTTTATACAGTGTGTAAATTAAGTGTGGAAACAAATCTGTATTTTTAAAACCGAAATAGATAGAAATATTCTATTTGTGGCAATAATAGTTAACAAAGATTCCGCAATTTTTCACATGAAAAATATTTTTTTACCCCCCTAACAGGGTAGGTGGTAGGGGGTGACTTATTTTTTTCAAATAGCAACCCCTATGGAGTGACCCCTCATTTTGAAGGGTTTGTCAAAAGAAACACAATGACGCAAATCCGAGGTGAATATCTCACTCCTAGCTAACATGGCGGATATTCCAAAATGGGCTTTTTTTACAAAAATTAAATTTTTCATTACCCACCATTTAGGCTAGGGGTGAAATATCTACCTCGGGTTTGCGTCATTCTTTTTCTTTTAACAAACCCTTCAAAATGAGGGGTCACTCAATAGTGGTTGTTGTTGAAAAAAATAAGTCACTCCCACCCCCTACCCTGTTAAAGGGGTTGAAAAAATATTGTTGATTAAAAAAATTGCGGAACCTATGTCAACAATCAATTCCACAAACAGAATATTTCTATCTATTTCGGTTTTAAAAATACAGATTTCTTTCCATTATTTGTGAAATTGGTGCTTTTCACGTACAATAAATCAAATTTTGGAATATCCGCCATTTGGGCTAGGAGTGAGATATTCACCTCGGATTTGCGTCATTGTGTTTCTTTTGACAAACTCTTCAAAATGAGGGGTCACTCAATAGGGGTTGCTATTTGAAAAAAATAAGTCACCCCCTACCACCTACCCTGTTAGGGGGGTAAAAAAATATTTTTCATGTGAAAAATTGCGGAATCTTTGTTAACTATTATTGCCACAAATAGAATATTTCTATCTATTTCGGTTTTAAAAATACAGATTTGTTTCCATACTTAATTTACACACTGTATATATATTTTTTTTAGTTTAGAACTTTGACTATCCAATTGCCACTTTTCTGTAGACAATTTTACTGTGAACAAAATGGTGAAAGAATTATCAATTTATTTAAGGTTTTCTTTCTATAGCAGTTAGAGTAAAAGTCTACAAATTCGGTAAAATTAATTGCCGCCAGAGGGTGCTGCAGGTAGCGCATTAATTCCTTACCCAATGGGTTAACACCATCTTACGTTAAAGTTTTTTTTTCAATACTTAACCCAACACCTAACTATTGGTTAAGTTAAGTTTCTTTTGAACTTTTGTATCTCAATTTATCAGTCTACTAGAAATAACTGTCAATAAATCAATATCAATCTGTCAGTAAGCTATTCATAACATTATGGTTTTACCTAAAATCTCCTAATAAAAGAGTATAAACTTTTTAACAGAAACTGTGTGTAACCAATATTGACTTCGTCTATGTTAATAAAAACTGTATGAATTGTATTTACCAATGGCTGTTCCTGTTGGATACCCAGAGTGGAAGAGCCTGATCACCGTCAGACTGATGTCGATGTATCAGCTTGGACCATCCTCGACTGTTGTTTCGGAGTGCCTTTGTTTGAAGCTGAAGTTAACCACAGCATATGTGCAACCATTGTTGATAAACTGGCTGGTCAGGAAAGGTTAGTTTTTAACTTTTAATTACTCCCATTTCTATCACAAAAACATTCAACATACTTAGAAACTACTTGACTTATTTTACTGAGATTTGAGTCTCTAAATGCTAGTTCACACTTATCAGCTGTTCTGATAATGTAATTTTTTATTGTTGAAAGGTCTAAAATTGCTGCTTTTAGAATACTTTTAATTACTCCAATTCAACAGCCTAATTTGAAAAGTTACTGGTTTGATCCAAGAGAGGTTGATTCTAGACCCAGACTTCAATGTCATTAGCCTTTTAATTTATGATGCCAACAAAAGGTTGACGTTTTTATCGCAACAAGGCCTGAGTTTGGACTGTTTCTAAAAAAAAGAAAACATTAACAAATAGTAATTTGACACACAAAAAGAAAAAAAAAATATTTATTTGTTAATTGTCATAATCTCTTTTTAACCCATTGTTGTTTTATATTGGGCATGAAAAGTATGCTTTATAGTTAATAAAAATCTATGGAGACCAATTCTCTTAAATTTAAAGAGCATTAGGTGGTTTCAATTCATAAACACATGTTTTTGTTAAAAATTATCTGCCATCAACCAGTTAATTTTCTGGTCTGTCGGATTTCTGTTGTGCTGTGCTTGGAAAAATACACACAGACGTACTCAAGCTAAAGTTAAACTTTTATCAAATTTGTAGTCCAAAATATTTGATTAAATACAACCTACATACCTATTTCATCCTGTACGTTCTGATGTTTCAGCCTGGATTTGCTCTCCGTTTCAAACGAAAGGTTAAGCACCAGATTGAAGCAGTTTATTTCCTACTTCCATGTAAGTTGCAATTCATTCAATTGTTTGATTTATATTTCATTTAGAATTGTTTATAATGTGAGTGTAGTTTTCATGAAATACTTAGGTGTTGTCAAAAGGAAAAATCTCTTAAAAATGAGTAAATTATGTGGGTTTTCCGTAAAATAAGGTTGTCTCTTGTCGCAACCAAACAAGTCATTTCAAATCTGAGACCATAACTGTGTACCTTACTTCATTCTCTACTATTCTAGCTCCTACCCATCTATATGGGACGATTAGTGTTAAGAGGGTACCACCTGCCGGCTGGTTACCGGTATCACGTAAACATGGTCCTACAAAAAGAACCTCGTGGCATTATTAAAGTGTTTATCGAGTTGAAATAATCTGTAAAATATTCACCACAATTCAAACTATGCTCTGGAAAGGGCTAAAACTTCGTAATCGTTTCTTTAAGTATTTACAAAATAATTTTGAAAATTTGTAAATTATTTTTTTTCACATGTGATTTAAGCTTCTAAATAATAGTTAAACATTACTGTAATTTATCCCCATCCATTGCAACCTCTGATATGTTAAGAGCACAAAAAGCACACAATCCTTGGAAACAAATTGGTTTCAGTGTTGAGAGCTTATCGTAGAGGCATGTTTTGTTTAGAAACAAGCATGTTTAGCCGCCATCTTGTATTGACTACGTAGAACCCTCTTAAAAGTTGTTGTGAAAGAAAATATTCTTGTTCTGTGGTTAGGTTTCTGTAGGAAAGAAGTCAAACCCTGGTGGTTACTGTTGTCAGTTGACCTTCATACTCCCTCCTACCCTTGCACACATTTTCCACGTCCAAATACTTGACTCCAAACTTGTCCGTCAACTGGTGGACTTCAATAGTGCTTGACAACTGACGCAAACAAAATCTAATCCCATAACGGAATTTATATTTGGCGGGAGCGTCAATTTTCCACAATGTTTCTATGACCTGACTAATCGTCCCATAGGAAGAAAGACGATTGATTCAGATGGTCTCAGATTAAACAAACTTGCTCTGTTGCAATGGGAGCTGAATGGAGACCTTAATTTACAGACAGCATGCATAGAATCTTGCTCACCTTTACATATTTTTAATATCATTATTTGTGATTGGTTTATTTACCCCTATTGTAAAAATATTTTGTTATTTACAAATGCCAATACATATCTGACAAAGTACCGTTTTGTGCATTCTCCTCATGGAAGATTCTTTACTTCTTCTGATATGACTTTTTGTCTCATTTACAGGATTTAAACAAAACACAGAATGTCTCTAATACACAAGATGATTTGATCTGGCCGAAATCAAACTTGATCTTCTTCAAGGGCAAACTACGAGAATGGGATGGAAAATAGCAAAGCCCGCTGTGTAAATACACTCGCACATGGCTAGCTTAAGCCTATTAGTAAGGTCTTTAACCTGCTACCCTAATCAGTTATTGTGATATGATTATAATAAGATAATACTGTAGTCAATTTTGACATCAAAGGTTTAGTTAGGCTATACAATTTTTTGTAAAATGATTTACTGTAGAGTATTTAGTTTTCAAAAAATGTTGGATGTGCGATATTTGTCATTTAATATAAGTTTGTTGATTTTGTTTTTATAGTTTGCAATAACAGATATTGAAAAGTTTAAATAATCTTGAACGAGATGTGCAAACTGTTTAGATTTTCATTATTTTATAGCTCCAAGCAACAATTGTTAGTCTCGTGACGAGGCATTGGTGTAAAAATGATTTTCCCCTAGTATTTATATTTTAAGAGTAATTTTTTATGAATGACTTTTCTCATTTTTTGCTTATATGAGTATTTTTATAGGTGGTAAAAATAGATATCAAACATTAAAATTAGTTCCCTTTATGTGATTTTCACCAAATATATATTTTACAGTTATAGCTTTAATGGTCATTTTATACAATCATGTTCCTAGCTTTAATCATAATGAAATACATAGACTAAAGACTACATACACCATAAGTGAGTAAACAATTTGTGCAATGTTGAAATTCAAAGATCGTAAAATAGTTTGGTACACATACTTAGATTGTCACTTTATATACAAACCTTGCAATCACAATAATAAAATTATTATTGTGAGTAGTTTATTTGTCATGTAGCATAATGATTGATTACTATACTCCAATAAAAAAAATGTATGCGGTTTTAGGGGAATAAATCTACCCCCTCCACCTTAAAACAAAAGCCCAACAGCTGAGGTTCACCAAAACATCAATCAGCTGCATGATACAATAAGCAAAA
Source organism: Macrosteles quadrilineatus (assembly GCF_028750875.1). Taxonomy (NCBI): domain Eukaryota; kingdom Metazoa; phylum Arthropoda; class Insecta; order Hemiptera; family Cicadellidae; genus Macrosteles; species Macrosteles quadrilineatus. The sequence continues at coordinate 66,438,118 of NW_026542597.1, forward strand.
AAGTGGTGGGGGAACTTCCCCTCAAACTGCTTAACGGACTAATGGTTTAAATCTGAAAGAAGAAAATGTAATTCAATTTACCTTTTAAAAAAAGATACTTCTTCCTTTTATTAAATCAGCTGATTAAAATAAGCAGCTGTTATAAAACGTAATATTTTTTCTGCTGTTTGAACTGTTTTAAAATTATTTCTAAAATGCTCAAATTATTTTCCACTTAATATTGTGTACTGCCTTTATATTTTTCCTACAGTCACCTAACAATGTACATGTTCTCTCACTGATTTGAGAAAGCAAAGTGGCCAATTCACTCATCAGTGAGACAATGTTAACATTGTCTCACTCTAACTACTTTGTCTCACTCCAGATTTTCAACGTGAAGGCACGAAATAGTGAGCGCGTAACATGCAGGCAACGCCGTATGCGCGCGAAATACGTTGGCAGCACTGGCTGTAAATCAGCTGGTCAGCTGTTGTACTGTTGTATTTGTCACTTCACATTAAATGTTATATTAAAAGTTCACTTCTGTGTAAAAATAGGTTATGTTTCTTCACCAATTTATTTGTTTTATGGTAACTGTAGGAAAAGTATAATGTGCAACTCGAGTTCAAAGTACAATTGCCTCACTCGAGAAACCATTCCTCACTCGCCTACGGCTCGTGAGTAAGGATTTCTCTCGAGTGAGTCAATTGCTCACTTTTCTCACTAGTTGCACAAATAACTATTCCCTTTTGATAAATTGTGTACTCAGTAACATTCCAACATGATTTAAACATCCCAATAACTGTATAAAGCTTTTATTTGTACTTAGTTAAAAGGCTGATCAAACTGTTTTTGTTTTTTTTCATAACAAATTCAGCCTATTGTAAATAAATGTATGTATCATATTGTAAACTACTATTGTATCTAAATGATATTGAATAATATATTTTTTAGAATAGAAAAAATGATTTATCAATTTCATCCTCAAGGGTTCTTTACACGTTATGGCATCATTTTACAGCTAATGTAGGCCAAGTATCCAGAAATAAAATTAGATACCGTAATTTAATTGGTGAATTTATCTTTGGTGCCGTTGTGAACTATTTTTAGCGAATTTCCCATATAGGGAATAAGCTGTTACTGTAGGTTTCATGGTAAGACCTAGACCCGGGACCGATTTACTTTTTAGTTTTGAGATCCCCAGAGGCCAAAAACACCATCCGTTCAAATTCATATATATGTATATACGGAAGGGGGTATTTGTGTTTTAGGGGTGGTTGTTTTTGGGGAGTGAAATTTCCTCCCTTTGCTACCCTTAAGACTGTGGTTGTACCCTTTGGGATGGTAGGGAGAGTAATTGAGTAGTCCATAGAGATATGTATCTGTTTTAATATAAAAAAACCCAAGAAATGTGTGTGAAACCATTACTCTCCCTACCATCCAAAAGGGTACAACTACAGTCTTAAAGTTAGCAAGGGAGGAAGTGTAACCACCCAAAACAAACCAGTGGCGGCTCTAGGACCTAGTCTAGGGGGGGGCAAAATTTTTTAAATTTTTAAAGCCGTTTGGTGACTTTCTGAAGCAATTTTAACGCCTAAAACTGTGTCCAATAATAGTCCAAAAACTCCCATTTCACCTGTTTTTTGTCATGCATGAGCAAATAGACATAAGTAGAGTAAAGTAAAGTATATTTTTTAAATAGTTTTTACCAATTTATTTAATAGATCAGATTTATTATCCTAATATAACTAGGCCTATATTAAATATGAATAGATATTGCAAAACATAACAATTAATCCTCTATTGTGGTTTCTATTTCATAATTCAACTTTTTAAACCTAGTTTTAATTTGTACTGCTCAATTTCGGAATTTTGGGGGAGGGGTTTGACCCTCTAACCCCCCTCCCTGCCTACGGCCTTGTAAAACGGGACTACACTGTATTGAAAATATAACTAACAATTGATAATTTAATAGTAAAATATCCACGGCAATAATGAGTAGATAACCAAACGGTAAGGCCTGACATTGATTGAATTGTATAATTTAAACACCCACGGCAATAACGAATAGAAAACCAAACCATGAGGGTAAGGCTTGACTAATTGTATTTTATATTAAAACATCCACGGCAATATGAGTAGAAAACCATACCATGAGGATAAGGCCTAACTTTAATTGTACTGTTTGAATGTGAAATCCATCCTCCTTTCTTTCTGCCCGGCGAAGTGATCTATTACTTTTTCGTTGAAGTTTAAAGTTGACAACAGCTTTTTTTCGATAGAACACATAGCAAGCGCACTTAGTCTGTCTTGTTTCATGGTACTCCTGGTAAACGTTTTAATTCGTTTCAAAGTAGAGAAACAACGTTCACTTTCCGAAGTAGTCATAGGTATTGTGCTTATGATTTTTAAAAGTTTGATTGACTCTGGAAGCACATCTTTGAGGTTGTTGTCATAGACAAAGTTGAGAAGTCTTAATGACCCTGTGGCCGTTGAAAAATCATCCCTATTGTAAATAACATTTAACTCCTGTTTCAATTCAGTTTTATTTAGGCTAAATAGTTCCGCAGCAGCGTGTAACTCTTTTTCGGGAAACTTGGTTTTAAACTCCCCAAACAAACTTGGCTGAAACAGTTTTGCCGCGGACAAATGATTCACAAACGTAAAACGGTCATCAATTCCCGACGTAATTATGTCACACACTTCCTTTGCGACGACGCGTTTTTGATCGTCGTGTCTTCTCCGCTTTTTGCTCGATTCGGGTTCACTATCTCTCGGTTGATCTAACATGGTCGAGTTTCTTACGCGATCTACCACAGTTTTGAAATCGCCGACAAACTTAAACGCCTTGACGCAATCAATTGTTGTTTGCTGCAGTTGGTTGTACAGAATGTCACTGTGGGGCAGTATTTGATTGAAAAAGTCCAGCCAGAAAATAAAGTCTTCGTCTTTTAGAATACTTCTTAGGCCAACAGCTTTATTTATTGTGGCATAGTCATTGGTGTCATCGTCGAGTATGTAACTTAAACATTCCTCCAACTCTCTTTGATAATTAAAAATTGTGCTTACAATTCTGGATTTAAAATTCCACCGAGTACCTGAGCTTTTTGGAATACGACGTTTTACTATCTCATCGAGAACTGCAGTTCTCTTTGTTGACTGGGAAAAGAATGATGAAAACCCCTCGATATTACTGAAGAATATCTTAACCTGCTTATTTTGTGTAGCACTGCGTTCAATGATTAAGTTTAATTGATGTGCGTAACAGTGGACAAAATTTGCATTCTTATATTTAGATTTTACACGCGCTTGTACTCCCGTGTGTTGGCCACTCATTACGGAAGCCCCATCGTAGCTCTGGGCAATGACTTTATCAGGAGTTTTGTCGAGGTTTAATTGCTCTAATACTTCAAAAATTGTTTCGCTAACTGATTCTGCATCATGGCCTTTTGGTCTAATAAAAGTGATAAATCGCTCGTGAATCGTGCCATTCAGCTCGTACCTAATAACAAATACTAGTTGGGATAAAGTGGCACAGTCTGTTGTTTCGTCGGCTTCAATAGCAACATAGTCGGTTTGTGTCAATTCGTCACGAATCATTTGCAGACAAACGTAATATATTGAGTCCAATAACTCGTTCTGTATGGTTTTAGACAGACCCAAAAACACTCGGTTATTTGTTTGATTTATGTGCTGTTGCAATGTTACATCCAGCTCCGCCATAAGGTTAACCAAACCACGAAATATGCCAGGATTTTTTGAATTTTCGCGTTCATCATGTCCTCGTAATGCTAATTCAAACGCTCCACAAAATTTAATTGCATCAATTAGCTTACTTAGAATGTATCGATTTTTCGAAACATCTTCATTTTGTTTTTGTATTCTTAACCTATATGCATTGTCCAATTGGCATCTAATATCAACTTTACCTAAAACAGCATATTCTATTGACGCATTTATGTGTTTTTCACTTGTTTTGTGTTTTTTTACTTTTTCCAGTAGATGTTTAAGGTCTGAAATGCCGTCTACAGTCCATGCTCTATCTTGAACCCCCATGACCAAACAAGTGTAGCAGAAAAATGAATTTTTAATTGAACAACCACATAGCCAATCTGCATGATTGTACATATGTGGCGAAAATTTCCGTGTGAAGCTATTCTTATTCTTTGAACTGTTTTGAATTTGGTTTATGTTCATGAAAGGTCTAGGAGGTCCTAATTTTTTCAAAGAAATTCTGTGGTCAATATTTTTGATCCCTTCATTGATAATCAGGCTAACTTCGTTAGTGACGTTAGCCGTCGACGACAACGAAATGCCGCCGTCCATTATTATTTAGATTTAGGCCTTCAACCCACGGCAAATTTACCCGTAATAACTTATTAAGACTAATAATAAGTAACTATAACTAAAATTGTCCGAGTCACTTTACCTATGGCTAGTCTACTTAGTTTTCGGGTTGATTAGGTTAGCCTATACTAAAACTACAGACGTAACTTATTGACTCAAAGATACCAACTAACTAACTCAATCAATTAAGTATAACTATTAATAATTTCTACTTAGCTCTTTCAATCTTCAACAAACTACCGCTGCCTTCCTTACGCCTCCATCACTATCACTAAACACTATTGATCACAAAACAACAGGTCGTTTGGCACTAAACTATAACTGAACTGTGGTCATGGACATGGAAAGAAGTGAGGTTAGTTAATGTTTATGGTAGTGACAGTGTGGATGATGGCTCCAGCGCTGCCAACATGGTTCTTCCTATCCTAATCGTGTGTGATGCAGAATTATCCAGTTTAGGGTGGCTGCCCTGATTTATGGATGCGCGCGCAGCTTTGGACTCTGCCCCAGAGTCCCTATTGTAAAGCATTGGAATGACGTCACGGCACCCTCAGCGCTGTTAGGTGTTTCTACCATAAGACTACATGCATTGAGTTTGGGACGGAGGTTGCCGCCGTCCGCAATCCACATTATGAAAGCGACTATCGCAAAACAGTCATTACTGGATTCAAAATTTAAAACTATTTCATTTCATATTATTATCATATTGATTAAGTAGTCGTAAGTAATTGTAATTTAATTTTAATTACGACATATTATTTTTTTATTACATAAATAAAAAAAATACTGATTTCTGTATTGTTGGGAGGGCGGCGTCCGAGAGTCCTTATGGGCTAGCCGCTACTGAAACAAACCATAAAACACAAAAACTACTCCTAAAACTGCCCCTTCAAACCGCCCCTAGACAACACGCAAAAACTACCCCTGCTCAATCCCCGGGACTTCTACAAACAACCTATCACAGTAGTCAGATTAAGTTTAGGTAAAGAAAAATCAGTTGAAATACAAGTTTAAACAATTTAATATCACTTTCGACTTTGTAACAAAATATAAACTCAGGTGTATGTATCACATAAAGAGTCCCACATCAAATACCTAACAGCGTAAGGCAAGTGCTGCAACGTCCATTGTAGATTTTTGGGCTGTTTCAGCCAAGTCAAAATTGAATTTTTTTCTATTTTGCAAAAATTGAAAGGGTTAATAGTCAAAAGTGGCAACACTGAATCTATTTTTATAAAACACTACTTTCATGCCAACTTAACTAATTAACAAGACAATTGTATATTTCAATACAATTTCCTATAATAGATTCTGTTACTTAAACTGACTTGGGCATTGTGCAGCTCATATAAGAAACAGAACCAAATACAGCAGAACAAAAATATCCCCCTGAAGCTATTTTTAGGGAACAGCTTTGTAAATTGTATCATTGGCATTTTTACCTTTGGAAATTATCTTCTAGGACCCTATGCAACAAATTCACTCAGGTACAGTGACTAATCTTAGGTAAAAGATTATTCAAGGAGAGAAAGCTTCTCGGGCGGTATAAACCCAGGAGGCGGGAGTTTTAGAAGAAAGTTCTTGAGCACAAGTGGGTAAAGTGCAAAAAACTTAAAACAGTTTCCCATTTTGTCTTCATCAGTTATCATTGAAAATCCACTCTTGAGCTCGGCCTTCTTTTCTTCATCTTTACAACTTTTTAACAGCACCTGTGAACAGGACGAGTCTACTCAAAACAGATTTCAACAGATTAAATTAAACGTCAAAACATTAATACAGTATCACTTGTAGCTTTCAGTCTAGCTCAAAATTGTGATTATGGTATAGGTTACTGTTAAAGCCTCTTGTTTACAATCTAACTGGTTAAACATGCAACCGAAGAAACAGCTTTATTACAATCCACTATAATAAACTGGGTATTTGAAAATGGACTCTAGGAATAAATTAAGCTTGAGGGGGCCTTAAACGATATCAACTTTTTAGTTATCCCTCGGAGATGCGCCCATTATAAGCTTTAAAATGACACCTCAATCTTGAAAATTGGTTAAGTAGCACAGCTGAAAAGAGTAGGTAACAGTGAAAACCAATATTTTAAGTATACACTGGTTTGAACAAAGCAAAAAAATGCTGAAAACTATTCTTGACAAGTGCTGCAACCAGAGAGCTAATCTGAGAACTACTATGCTAGAGTGTTTGGTACGGTATTGTTTGTGTGGTAAGGTGAGAAGGCCAACATTCAGGAGGTGGAACGAAGTACAGCAGTCCTTCCTAAGCAGGCGATAGCGAAATACACAAGATTGGCAAAAGGAAACCATGTTATATTGTTGAGACCAAGGCAATTACTGTGAGTACTGAACCAACCTCAAGGCGTTTCTCGATGTGTATCTGTAACAAGAAGTCCCTCTGAGTGACAGGTCCCAGGGTGAACAGCTGATCCGAGACTTTCTCCTTGAGGAAGCCAAAGTCAACATCAGCTGTAAGGTCTGCAGTGCCAGGCTCTTCCAGTGCGTCATGCAGCTTGTGTTGTCTAAAAGCCTGTGAAATATAAATTGGTGAAATTATTTGTTTATTTCTAATAACACAAGTAATGTTCTTTTTAATTTACTGCCTAAGTGGAAAACCCCAGGAAATAAGGCAATGCAAAACAATCAGCAACTATACCAATATATCTTGAAGTGGCCAAGGCTAAAAAAAAAAGATAATATTTGAATTGTCTGGTCAAATAAGAAGCAAATCAACACATTCAAAGAACAGAACATTCCAAGACCAACAATCACTTTTGGGACTAAGACTTTTTAGACACCAGACATAAACTCAACATTTTAGGTTGCAATCTCACCAAAGATAAAGATGTATATTTGTAATCTTCAAGCACGTGTAGATGTAGTAGGCTACCTTATTTTTCTTTTACGTCGACTCTAGAGGCATTTTTACAGGAGAGGCAATGTACAGAGCAGTCAAATAACGTCTTTAGGGAAAAATGGCTTTTAGGGTCCAAACCCATATGTGTTGTGGATGTGGCGAGAATCGAACCCAACCCTCCTGCACCAAAGACTGGGACGCTAATCACTAGGCTAGCAACACACCCACCTTTTTACTGGATGCTGGAAAACTGCAACGTTGCCATAATTGTTGGCAATTATATACAGCTCGAAGACTCAGTCCAAACCAGAAGAAGATTATAGGTGTTAGAGTGACATTGGTAGTCTACATTCTGTAGAGACTAAAAAAACTGTTTAGTCTTATTTATAAGATATGAGAATAGGTGTTTGTGTGAATTTTGATAAACAATTAGAGACTTACTCTGAATGTGTCTGTTTTCTCCCCCGAGTGTCCGTAGTCGATGATGAGACCAATACCTCCGTCCTCCCTCATCCTAGTAGCCAAATGTTGCGCTATGACTCCAGCTTGAGGACAAACCTCAACATGTTCTCGAGTCTCTTCTTTCTGGGACGATGATATGGATATTAAACCATTTGACATGAGAAAAATTATTTTTGATTTACTTTTAGGTGTTTTGAAAATGAATTCATTTTGAAAATGAACACTCCTTTGTTTTTGATTAGAGTAATATTATTCGATATGCTGCACTGATTGTGTCCTGATTCTACTTCAAAACCAAGCATTGAGTGAAGTTGAGCTTTAAATTCAACTTGACTACCGGTAGGCCAATGCACCTAATCAAGTTTGTCAACTAATGCTGTTTAAGAGTGGGGTTTCAAAAATCAAGCCTAAATTTATCTTAAATCTTTGTTAATGTGGATTGTATGCATCTTGTGGTTAAAACTAAAACTCTTGATGTACAAGGAAAAATAATAAATTACCTTTACAAACATCGTAGATGCGGGGGTTGGCATCCGTGATATTACATAACGCAATTTATTTTCATCAGTTGGGTCGAAGTCAACGAGAACCTCTCTCCATCCATCCTTTGTTTTCTGCAACAAAACTGTTTCTTTTTTGTCTTTGGTTTATGTTTCATAAGGGGTAGGGCAGTATTTTGGTTCATAAAATTAGGCCTCCATAAGGATATAAACAACAGCTTAGCTCAAAACCATTAAATCGGAAGGTAGATTCTAAAGCCAGTTGTCAATTGTTCATGGTCTATTTTTGATGTTTTCAAAAATATGCAAGTTAGATAATGGTACCGGTAGTACTGTTCCCTACATAAAAATGTTATTGGTATGTAACTCAAATGCAGAAAATTACTATTTAATTATAGTATGGTGTTCCAATTAAACCCATAAGCCTACTTTCTTATTCTCCTCACAATTTTTTGGTGTAGGCAGCATAAGCCTTTATAAAGATGAAAACCATTGGATAAGAACATTTTTTGAACCAAGTGTCTCTTGCCATCATTTAAATATTACCCAACCAATTTAAAGGTCTTGGTCTTTGGTTTAAACACAAAATCAAATTTTCTTCTTTCTTTTACTCACCTGAAATTTGTGGATAGGCAGTGCGTCGAAAAACTCATGTGCAACAATACAGGAAAACTGATGAGGAACGTCTTCCGCTGATTTGTACCAGTGGACAGGTATCCCGAAGTTGGACATGCCTGTCTTGTAACACGGACTTTTATCATCCAAATCTTTGGTCCCCTCACACAGTGCCTTGGACTGCAGTGTACTAAGCTCAGAGCTAATCTCAACCAAATGACATGACACCTGGTCTGTCATTCTTAATTTAGAGAATACCTGGAAAAAAATACTGCTATCACCATTGTGCTTTTAGCAAAAACAAATTCAAACCTACTATCACTTACTAAAATAATTTAAAAAATACTTTGGGCACTGCTGATCCGGTGGTGAGAGTGTGGGATGACTGTTATGCAGGCCAGGAGCAGATCCCAACCAATCACTATCAGTGGCTTTCTAATTTAAAGCCGAGTAAAAAATTGAGTTTTTAGGCGCATATCTCTGTAAGAAAACCTATTTCCAAGAAATCTATTAATTTTTTAGCAAACGCTTCATTCCATTACAATTAATAATTCATTTAGGCATATAAAAGTGCATTTATTTAGGCATTTAGTGATGGAAATCAAGAATTTATTGCTCTAAGAACACATTTTACAGTTACCGGTAAGTAAATTGGTCTATGAACATATTTTATAATTAAGTAAATAAGAAATGACCTTGTCAAGATTACCTTGCTACGCAATAAGTATCTTTCAAAAATAGCATACTTTCATTTTGTAATATGGTACTGTTTGGAGCCAAAAAACCCAATCTTGTCAAAATTCTATTGAGTATAGGCTAATAGTTTTAAAAATAGCAGTTGCAATAATAAATGTACTACAGTAGATATAATTTACTTTGAAATAGGCAAACATAATAGGCCTAAGCATTTATGGACAAATCTTAACATTAATAAACTTACCCTTAATATATCTGAGATCATAGTTCCTCGGCCAGGTCCAAGTTCTATAATTTGTAAAGGCTTAGGGCGACCCAGTCTTGCCCATTCATTGATGAACCATATTGCAATCATCTAGAAAATAAAAAATAAGTTATCTCCTTGGTAAAAAAAATTGATCAAATAAAATACCGAACTGTTATTATAGCCTAACTGGAAATTACCCAATACATTGTGCATTATGGATTGGTATCGTAACACTGTATTTGGCTGTACTAGACATGAAGAAAATATAGACACAAACCAAATCAGCATTACAAGAAAATTTTAACTGAAAGCTCTTTTAAAGATTTTTCAGACTCTGAAATTGTTGTTGCATGGTGTGTCGTTTCACCGAGTGTCTCATCTAGTATAGCAGCTTCCATTTAAAAGCACAGAAAGAATTCACTAAAAATTTTCCTTTCCCTACTAGTGTAGCCCAAGCTTATTTTAGCATAAACATCCTCGTTCAAGTTTATTTTGTCTTATGTTAGCCTGATTTTAAAGTCAAGGCTTTAACCAAACCTCAGAAAAAAAAACTTCTACTGTAGGTACTGATTCTAGTCGCACTTAATGCCTGGAAAGAATGCAATTTAAGACATTGCTAAATTATCCTTATTGCCTGGTTCAGGTATCTGAACTGCGCAGCCCGTGGTCCTCATGTGGCCCTCGGAATAAATTAAAACAAAATGTTATATTAAGTTAAGTTGTGAAAAATATTTTATGAAAAAATTACAAAATCCTAAAAAATGTGCTTCTTGTAGAGCTTTAGGCTTTTAAGTATTTTTGATTATTTTTCCGGGGTAGGGCCCTGGACACCCCTATTCACCAACCCCCCCCCCCCCCAAAGCGATCACGAGTCACCACTGCTTGCGGCCCTGAGAAAAATGTTGTGTACAAGTGTAAACCAATTGGCTCTTTGAGAAATCCTAGTGAGTAAGTTATCCCTGGCCTAGCCGATTGCAAAATTGTTGACGTTGAAAGTTTTTTAGAAACGTTTTAAATTTACTGACTATGTTGCAGAAAATAGGGTAAGTTGGATAGGCTAATTTACTAATTATAAAACCATAACTTACCTCACCAAACAACTGACTAATTTCAGGAGAAGTTGTGAAGTCACCCTGTTTTCCGAATACATCTCTGTTCATATAGTATCCATGTGAAGGGTTTGTGAGAACAATTTTCATATAATCAGCAACTGTTACTGGACCTGATGTTTTTATTTTACTTTTCAAAATACTCAAAATATTGCTAGAACCAGAAACTGAAGATTCCTTAGTTTGGAAACTACATAACCTAGATAACAAAAACTGATTCAATTGTGTTTTATGTATTCCTTCAGTTTTGTAGAAAACATAAGTTACCGTGGTAAATGAAAATAATCTATAAGACCGACTCATCTCCACCCTTTCCTGTATTACTTCATAAATAATAATAAATTAGTTAAAATCTTGAAAATAATAAAACTAATTCTGCTCCTTTCTTTGTTGACATTAGAGCTAGTTTAAACTGAACTAGTGAACTAGCAGAAAGCAGAAGCAGACGGAGAAGACGACGCTACGCTGAAGCTGCGATGTAGACAGTAGAAAGAATTAAATGGGATAGGAAGTAAGTGCGAGACGTTGAATATATGTTCGACAAAGGTATTGTAATTTGGTTACACTACGTACTTAAACATTGATACACTTATGATATAAAGCCTACTGATAAAATTCTATGGCACTCAGCACCAAGTCGTTTTTAAAAATACAATTCTAATGCCTGTTTATAAATTATTAAATGCAAGACCCTTATTGGGGAGGGGATGCGGAATACTATCCCCAAACTACCCTCCCAGGTGAAACGTGACGTCACAAAATCTGCTAACTAACCAATATGGAAGCCGTGTCCACGACTGGAATACTACCCCCCCCCCCCCTAGAAAAACTATGTAATTTTAATTTTAATTCGAGTAATTCCGTTGAATAATAGAAAATGCATGTGGTGAGTATAAGACATTTTCGATTTTCGAAATGTTACAGCAAGTTTGTTTGGTTAGGTTAGGTTAGATTAGAACTGTTTGACAACTAAATTTGAGTGTCCGTGACTGGAAAACTGCCCCCCCCCGGTCTCTGACGTCAATATGACGTAGGAACCTGCTTGGGGGGTAGTTTTCCGGGGGGCAGTCTTCCGGCGACCCAGTTTATTGTATTAAATAGACTTATAATTTACTATGGATACTACAGGTAGAATTTACGTTTACACCATATGTAAAATCTAAACCCTATTTTATATGCATTTCACCACAGTTTAAAAACTCTGGTAGGCCTACTGTACTGTACTAGAAACTGGCTCACCCCTTGCTCAAAGGGGGGTCCGGGGAAAAATCTTAAAATTATGTGCTTGAATGAGCGACCTTAGATTTAAATATTTTTTTAATTAAATTTGAAATTAAAGCTATTTTGAGACCTTCAAAATTAAATTGACCTAGCCTAAAGTGTACAAGCTTTCCAGTTTATTTAAAGAAATAAAAAATAACATGCAATGCAGTTTTTGCATTATTGAGACTTGTGCAATTTCAACACATGTTTTTTACATCGAAGGAATTCAGCAAAAATACAACACATTTCCTAGCCATTACTGATTTGCAAAAATAATCTTTCAACTGGTGCCGATGTGCATGAAAAAGAGAAAATGTATTCCAAATTCAGACCAAAAATTGAAACCAGAACTTATTTTTTCGAAGTGTTTGAGAACTTGCACCCAACACGGCTGAATTAACTGCCCAGTATGCAGCAGTTAACCTACATAAAGTTGTCTGTCGTCGTCACTCACGGCCACCGTGACCAGGTAGATTTGGCCTACAGAATTTCTCAGTGTTCTCATATTGGTTTTTGCTCTTTGCTGTTGTTAAATATGATATCAGGTCTTTTTTATTATTAAGAAAATATGAATACTATTTAAATATTGGAAGTTTTAAAATTGGCTATCGGTAATGTAATACTGTAACTGAATTACATTACTGTAATTGCAAATTCCTAACGTTTATCTCAGATATATTAACATTCAACTACCTTTCAAACTTTGCCTCAATATAAGCTTCTTTATATCATTATCTTGAAACTCTTCTTTATCCAATAGTCATTGTTTTCAAGTTTTCAATACTCTAGTTAAATGATAACAGTAAATGCGGAAGAATTAAATTGTTTAGAAGAAAAATGCGGGACTGAATGCGCCCATCGTCTGCCGATCTGTTCTACTTCTCACAACGTTCAAAAAATAGTTAGACTCGAACGATTCCAAGTTTTAGGTTAGAGCCTGTATTCATTCCTACAGTTAGCCACAAGTGTGTCATATTTCCTATAGACTACAATGAATGTTGTTGAACGATTTTCAATGAAAATTATTAAAGTTCCCCTTTTATAATAATTTATAATCTGTAAAAAAAAGATTTTGGGGGGCCACGACCCCCATGACCACCCCCTGGGATCGCCCTTGAGTGCTACACAAGAAGTAGAAATTCAACTCTGAATACACTTTCAGAAAGTTTATGTGTTTTTACGCTGATGACGTTTGAGTACACTGATGTATATTAAACACAAGAAAATGGGGTTCTCTATGGGTGAATTTTAAAATTGTTTGACGAAAAATAATATCTTCTCCCTGAGTTTACTGTGTTAGTTGATGAGACATAAAATGTTGTTTTTCAATACGTTGTCACATCAGTCTGGCTCCATTTAAAATTGATTTATTTGACAATAATCAGCCATTTTATCATACTGTGTCGGCCGCCCAATTCGGCAATATTTTAATTCTAAACATGCTACAAATTGCTACAGCTTTTAATGGGAATGGAATGACTAGTTCTATCCATGGTCAACGGTCCTCAAACAAATGGACCAGCGATATTCAACAGATAAATAGATTCGTAGTTAACATAGATTCAAAGTCTGTTGAATAGCAATAGTTATTTGTGTAACTAGTTGTGAAAGTGGCACTTTGCTGCACACGAGAGCAACGTTTACGCACGAGCCGGAGGCGAGTGTGGAATGATCTCGAGTGCAGCAAAGGCCTTTTTCACTCGTGTTACACATTATATTTTTCCTACAGTCACTATAAAGCATATAAATAATTAGTCTTTCAAACACTATGCAACGCGTTTTTAGGTTCAGCTGGCAACACAAATGGTGTCCTAGAGAAAGTAGTACCCGTGGTCCATATCACTCCGCTATTTTTCCTTAGCAAGAAATGTGCTCCGCGTTTTGAGAATATAGTTCCGTATGTTTTTGTAATTTGAAGTGGTTTCCGCGCCTAAAAAAATGCTTAAAAGGTATTTTATTGTTTATTAAGTAAGATCGTATGAAGGTTTTAAAAACGTTTTAAAGAAAAGTCCAGAAAGTTCAGATGAGATACCGAAACTATAAACACGAAATGACAGGTTAAATCGTAGTTATAATAGTCAATCAGCTGCTCATAGTATAATTATCTTTAAGTGTTGCCAACCTATTTCCAAGCGTACACGGATTACGTGCATAATGGAACCACGCTGTTTTGTGTTGTTACGTTGGAATCCTGATGTGCGGCAAAGTATAAACCGTACGACAAAGTATAAACCGTACGGCAAAGTATAAATATGCAGCAATTAGCAGCTTTCTGTACTATAAACAGTACAAGGAAGCCAACTTTGTCGGGTGACTGTAGGAAAAACAAATTGTTCACAACTCGGTTTATTCCGAATAGACCAGTAAATTCTGAACACATCGCCGAATCCCAGCTCTCATGTTCAAGTGAAACCTATGAACATTTAGAACGCGAAGCACGCGGGCAGAAGACACAAGCCAGCGGCGAAAGCTCAGAGAGAGTATCATCATTGGCTCGTTCCGTTTCCGTATTGTATTACGGTAATGATCGTCTGTTGATAAGTCAATACTTCGTTTGGAGTTTGTGGCTCATCCAATCGCCCGGAGCAGGAGCTGACCCAAAAACTGACTGAACGACTCAGTACAGCGATAAAAAACGCCATCTTACATACCCTGAAACCCAACTTACCTCCTAAGGATATTGTTTAGTATACCAAACTGTAATGGTTTAATATAAACTTTTATTGTGGGTCGTGTTTAATAAACTCTAAATGTTAATATGACTGAATTTTAAGTAAGTTAAACATTTGAAGATGGCTGATTATTCAGTGTTACACTTCATCTAGACCGACTATTTTAAGTAAATATTTTGAGTCTATATACATTTTTATATCACGTGAAGTTAGATGAAGCCAAAGCGTATTTTAACCCACATGAATGGCAGATGAGAGTGGTATGAGAGACTTCTTATATATCAGTGACTCATGGTGGAAGAAAAAAACATGTTTTTTTCCTTCCACCATGTCAGTGACTAATTTATGCTCTTTTTATTGTCACGACACGACCACTAAAAATCCCAATGACAAAGAAACCAAATTAACTTTACGATATGATCAAAAGTGTTTTAGAAGGTCACTATGTGTACAAAACAAAAAGGGTACTAGAATATTGAATACCCCGCTCCGCTCTTATTTGTAAACTCAAATACCAATACAATGCTTAACCCTTGTTGCATCCTTGTTGTATAGCATATACTTAAATTTCTGGGTTTTGCGTAATCTTCCGCTTGTTCACCCGTACACAAATATCCTCCGACAGTAGTATAAGTTGATACTAAGTTTGCCTTCGACTTTATTCCGTTTTGAAATATTTCACGTTCATAAAACGTTTGTTTTCACTGTACAGTGAGGCGAGTTGGCTGCTGAGACCACAATCACCAACGTGAAGATAACGAATTAATTAAAATAAATTAAATCGTAGACCAAAAGTATTTCTATTGTAAAAGTTACCTTTAAAAATGTGACTGGTACCACAAACAAAAATTTCTAAGAGAGAACTAATTTTATAATTCGTACTCTGATAAAAAAAGAGCATGACATGTCAAAATGTAATAATAGGTTATTAAAACTTCATAGGGTCGTAATCTATTGAGACCTTGAAACTGCCTGAATATTAAGCGGTTGTGGGGTTCTCCTTTCATTAAATGAATGTGACAAATGATACAAACAGTAAGCAGTGAAATTCAAGCAATTAAGGATAAGCTGTATGATATTACCATTGACTATTGAATAGTCAAAGATATTACTCAATAGTCAATTTGGTTTTATTCTAACACAAAATATTAGAAGGTTGTGTAAACTATTGATGTAGAAAATTATCTAGGGACCATAATTTTTGGAACACCTCAAATCTGATTCCACAGATATCCCATGTTAAATGCCATTTCATTACAGCCCGGTCACGTGTGGACACGAAAATTCAAATGCACAAATCGCAAGCAATTTCTGTTTCCGTCTAAACTCTCTACCTACACTCCTTTGAAGTCATGTTTAGGTATGGAGTCCACACATGTATATTACCGAAGGAATTTCACTTTTCACTATCGCTTTCATACATGAGCGGTGCATGATAAGTTCTCTATAGAGTCTGCCAATTTCCCCAAGACTACCTGGATCATGTCCTGCATAGTGATTCTTTGAAGTTCATTTTGCATAGTAAGTTTGGCGACTGGAACGGTTGGACAAGGATTTGGGTATTAATTTGTTCATACAAGTACAAGTATTAAACAATAAAATATTAAGCAATCGTAAATATTAATTATTAAGTTGTAAGGTATATATAGTCAATGATGGTTGTAGTCCTAAAATATTTGGAAAAGTGATACTGCACATTTTGTCCTAAGATACTGTGTTTTTGTTGATGTTTTCCCTAGGACGCTAGGCATGAGCCCGGCATTGTTTTCACATTACTTGAGGCTAGACGGTTGTGGCATTATCACTTAGATTAGATTTGTGATTTGCCGGGATTTGAACCCGAGACCTCGGGGACCGAAGTCCCGCGCTCTAAACAATAGACTTGCTCGCTTACCCTAAGATACTGTACTGCGATGAAAATCAATTGTTAAGTAAAAAATATATAGCAATGGAAGATAGTTATGCAATATCTGCTATACATTTCTGTAGCCGAATTGCTTAGTTGACATTGAAGGCGCTGCTTATTCGAGAACTACAAACTGTCACCACATAATACACCTGGCACAATAATAGTTTATGATTAGCATAAGCGGTGAATTGATTTGCCAATTTGCACATTAACTGCTGAGCTATAGAGTTAATGGACATTGATTTGCACTTTCACATGAGCCTCACTCGCGTACGTGAAACCACAGAGAAGAAAAAGTTTCGCTTTCTTTGTTTGTGGTACGAAGTCACTCATACTGTCATTAAAATACTCATCAATTGAAAATGTCCATAACGATACAAACTATAACTATGATTCTGAAAATGTAAAAGCAAATTGAGCAGAAACACAAAGGCATAGAATGTTAGCTAGGTACGGGCACACTCAAAACAAGAAGGAAAATTATCATAGTAACTTATTTTTATGGATAAGTGTATTGTTAAAGAACCAGCTTTTAATTCATTGTTAAAATAGAAACATTTCAGTGGCAGAGTGTCGAACTGTCTTTTCGTTCAGGAATGCAATCAGAATAGCAGGACTAGAGGTGCCTCACTCCTCAGTCCTCAGATGGGATGGATGCGACGGTGCTGCTCTCTGGACGGCCGCTCACAGAACTGCCGGTCCCCTGCCACGGCCTCCTACAGCGAAACTTTGATTTTAGAATTAGTTCGAGTCAGGCAGCCGTGGTGTGTACTATAGTGTGTGTCGCTATCGTCCATTGGATAAATTACTGGTCCTTTTTGGTAAGTCTTGTCACTCATTACTTTAGTTTACTCTGGAAAAGACTAGATTTTTTTGTTCTAACGTATAGCCTATTATTTCCCTTCAAATGAAATGGTTGTATAACCTGTTGACATTGACAGTAGCCCATGCTGTCTTTTGAAAACTGTAAACAAATGCAGACGCCAGAGACATGTCACAGCCAGAATCTTTGGCTTTTATCATTGACTAATGACTATACACAGAATTCTATGCATTTATACTCTGATACATATTTTTCTGGTTCCAGCCTAAATATTGCAATGTCATGTCCTTTGGTTTTGTGGATAATGTGCGATTATCCTTTCTTTAAAACCGACTGCAAGGGATAGCTGAGAGCTTGAGAAGTTTTAGTTAAAGGCATAGCCACTCTCAGCAAACTCTTTCGTAATTGTTTTTTGGGAGTTTCGACGTATCTTAATTAAAGGTTAATTTCACACCAAAACCAGTAAACTTTCTAAACTTAAAAAGCCTTTAACATTACTGTCCATACTTTGTAAATGTACGATCGGGTTTATGGTATATTCTAATTTTGACTTAATAGGTTCATCCCCATCTTAATGATTGATAATTGATAAAATAAAGGAAACCCTAATTTTCTGAAATGTGGCCCTAGCGATTTTGATAAAAGTTAAGTATTAGTCCTTTAAATTCAGAACAAAACGGTAAATACTCCCATAGCTGTAGAAATTACGGTTAGCCTAAAAAGTGATTGTAACTTGTGTTATTTTCCCATAAACCCCCATAAAATAACGGAAAATCTGATTCAGGTTTTCGAAAAATGGTCGCTTTTGATTAAAATTAGTTTTTTTATGGTCCTCATAATTCCAAGCAAAATAGTGCACCCCCATTGCTGTAAAAATTACGATTCAAAGGTTGTTGAAATTTTTGCGATTTTCCCTATTAAATATAATCGTTACTCCCACCGCTTACCTATGATAGACCTAAAGGTTGTTTACAAGCTAATGGGAAAAAGTATTTGTCTACTACTAATGTTCTTGAATAATACGATGGTCTGGACTAACCTTGTGGTAACGGTAGGTGATAATAATATACTGACCTTACATTAAAAGGTTGCCTGTTGGATCCTGAGTAAATTCAGAAACTTTTGATGGTTGGAAACTGGAAACAGCTGTCTTTGATCATTGGTCTTTTAATAAATTAAATAGTCTTGATAACGAAACAGCTGATAAAGGCAAAGGCATCTCACTCCAGTCTACACTCCTTCGCTCGTATTTGTTTTTACCATCGATATCTATGGTTTTACATGTGCCCCGTCTTAATAATTGATAATGATAATTATACGTACTGAAATAAAACGTAACAGTGGTGTTGACACCTAGTAAATATATGAAGGAATTATTACCAAAGCCCATGCCATGGTTTAAGTGTAAGAGCAGGACGTTTTAAGTCCTAAACTGCATCTTAAATGTTTTTCACAAGAAATCTCAATGCCATTTTTCAGGACTATTACTATTTCGAGTTGCTGATTTTCACAATCATTAAACACTTAAGGGTGCGCTCTACCTCAGTTCGGATTTCATTTCTCAATACGAAGTTGCTGAACGCCCATGTCCCTATACCATTGCTTTGAACAGCGCCACAACGTGAAAGAGCGCTTACAAGCCTTTCGAATCTGGGTGATTACATCGTTTTTTTTTAAAGTTTTTAATAAACTAACTACAGATTCTTGTTAAAACCAATATAAATCACTTTCTCAGTTTGTTATTATTCTCTAACAATTATTTGTATGCGTTAAAACTTATGATAAAAACACGTATTTTAACACTTTTACCAACCTTTGAGCCCAACATTTTTTGAATTATAAAAATTAAAAAAACGGTAAAACTACAATAATATTTAAAGAAAATATGACACCAATCTTGTAATCGGTTCACAATTAGGGCTACAATCAGTACGAATTAATCCATTTGCATTTGCGCGCGACAGACGGGTAGAGAGCGGCCTTTTAAAGGATGCATACGGAAATACTTGCATTGCAGGGACCCCAATCGAAGTCCCTCCCACCAACTTATAGCAAACAATATAGAGCGAGATGCAAAAGCCTCACATATTGCTCTTAGAGTAGCCCATAAAAAAAAAAAACTATTAGGTAATAACCATCGAAAACTGACTGAGCGGTGAGCTGCCTGGCCCCTTTTCTGTGCTAGTTTGTAATCTATTTGTTCAGCTCTTGTCTTGTCAAGCCAGGGGTTAATGTTGTTGCCAAATTAGTCAGAAACGGAGTGTATTGCGAGTGTGGAGTGGTCGCAACGATCCGTGTCAAAGCAGTTCTCCGCAGACATTCCTGAGGTCCCGTTGCAGCTCACACACTACTGCACGCTTCTCGTTGTCTTGACACAGCCAACTGAACTGAGCAGTACAGTAGGCCTGATATACCTAGTTATCATCATTGAAGTAGGGTCGATTTGTGCTGCTTTTCCTATTTTAGATCTAATTGTTCCATCGGCACTTTAAGTACCTATATTAATTAATTTATAAATTAAGATTCAACGTGATCTTGCAACACGGGCAGCATACCACGCACTCGTTGAATCCCATCTTAGATATGGTATAATTCTATGGGGAAACTGTGCAAAGGAAGTCACTCAGCGAGTTTTTGTTCTACAAAAACTTGCTGTGAGAATTCTCGGGAGCCTCCAGCAGCAAGAGAGTTGCAGGGGCGTCTTCAAGTCTCTCCAAATCCTTCCGCTGGCCGCCATTTACATCTTCTGTGAGGTTGTTGCCTTTTCTACTTCCCTTAACCTCCCGAGGAATTCAAATATCCATCAGCACAATACCCGGAACCAAGCTTATTTCAACCTTCCCGTCCACCAAACCTCCAGATTCTCTAAGAAGCCATCCTATGCTGGGTCCAGACTTTTTAACCTGCTCCCAATGGATATCAAAGCCGGCAACCCAGGGACAATGAAGAGAAGACTTCGGAAATGGATGCTCGAAGAGCCTGTTTACAGCATCGAGGAGTTTGAAGCCCGATGTAGAAGAATGCCACTTTTTTTAAAAAAGAAGCCAAAGACATAAATACCCCCGCCGCAGCAAACCTGACGCCTAAGCGAATTTCCATTTGGCTGAATAGATTTTCAATTGATCTATTTAAATAACATTAGGTTTAACGAGTACCTAGGTTTGCTGCTACAAGGAAACTAATAAAGTGTGTGTTTTAAGTAAAATAATTATTGCTTAGTATAAAATGAATATATTTGCCAAGTTTGATCAAAAGATATCCATAAACAAGCAAACTGCAACATTTTACAATATTCTCCATAAGAACATGGGAATTTTAAATTTACCATTTTTTTTTAGTTTTCTCCGTAACCAATAACCGTACAAAAACACTTTGATATACTGAATTGTTTGTTTTTTTAAGCTCTTTAAGAAGGTTTAGAGAAAAATTGGGAAATTTTGTGTTTTGAGGGTGAAAAGTGAGAAAAACCAATTTTTACCCCATAAAACCCCCCATAAAACCCTGTTCCCATGGTCCGATCATGCTGGATCGCGAACTCATTCAAGTTTATCCCGCCTTACACCTTCAAACCAAATTTCATCAAAATCGGATAAAAATTACTCAAGTTATCGTGTTCACGGACACATATATATATATATATACATATATAAAAATTTGAACGAGTGGTGTTTTTGGCCTCTGGGGACATCAAAATGAAAAAGTAAATCGGTCCCGGGCCTAAGTCTTACCATGAGACCTACGGTAATAGCTACTTCCCTATAGGGAAATTCGCTAAAAAAAACAAAAAAAAAATGTATTTAATTTTTACTTTTGTGACACTATTTCTAAGCTCGATGCTTATATAATAAAGTTCTCTCTCTCTCTCTCTCTCTCTCTCTCTCTGATCTCGTTAAACTCTTGTTTTGTGAGAGTAACAAACTCAGTGCAGTCTATACAAGATTATTTAATACCTGTTATTTTTCGTCAACGCACGCTCCCTTGGACATTTCTGCTACGAGTACAGTACGAGGAGTGTGAGGCCAACCGGCAACACTGTTTCTTGGAACTTTCTTTACATTAAAGTATCTGGAACACTAAAGCTTCTAACCTTATATTAACAGTAACAACAACAGAATGTAAAACTCAGTTACTGTATTTAGGAACAAACTAAGTAAGGGGTTCACCACCTGATGTTTTAAAGTCCGTTAGTAGTTTACGCAACGATTGTGCAAAGATAGTGTTAATGACACGAGTAGAAAATTTAAGGTACGAGCTTTGGCGAGTGCAAGAGGAAATAATTTCCACAACAACAAATAAATCACTACTCACTTCTAAGAGAGGTTATGTTTTTTCGATTATAACCTCTTATTGCCACTGACAGTGATGTAACGAAAAATTGTATCAAACACTAATTGCACCAATCAACAATTAAATTGGCCTGAACAAGAACAGCTGATTAGTTGAATTTCGAATCATTATAATTTTACTTCTCCTCTCTCAATCCTTGAACCCAATGGTCCGTTACCCATGTTGTTGTGAGTAAAACTATGCTGTTATGAAAGTAAACAATGCTGTTATGAGATACTTTTCAAACTGTGGCATTATAATCTCTGTCAAGGGAGAATTAATACTGTGGTGGGAACGAAATCTATCTATTCTTCAATAGATACATGACACTTGGTGCAATTGTTGATTAAAAACCCCTGCAGATATGGACATTATTTCATTTTATCAAATGCACCATATTTGACGAATCTTTATCATTATTATTAATTGAGATGGTGACATTACTAAAGAGCCCATTTTTACACCAGAAGGATGTAGAATGGAGTGAGATGATTTGTTTAGCTTTGTTACTGGGTTAGATCAGCTGTTTAACTAGCCAGGATCATTCAAAGCCCAATGATCAGTGAGAGCTGAGTCCAGTTTCGAACCATCAAAAAATTGAAGGACCGATCCGGCTACGTTTTGATTGATAGGTGAGCACAATAATAACTCAGCTACACAGCAATGCATTCTGAATGTATGTAGTTTAAGCTGCTTACTCAACTTGCTTACCAAATAGTTTTTTGTTTTTTCCACCATTCCAACTTAATCAATAACCACTTCTGTCAAGCACAAGTATAGCCAATTTTATCCCGGAGAGTAATAGCATTAGTGAGTCTATACGTTCAGAATACTCAGTGATAGTTTAGTTGCTACAGCAGGTGTTAGTGAAGGGGTTCAAGGAGGGACGTTGAGATAAACAGATAACACTCGACCTCCGGACCTCAGTCTTGTGTCGCAATGCTGTAACCGGGGCGTCTCGTGAATATAGTACAAATCTTCTTACTTAGTGGGTGGCTCGTAGTATGCCGCTTGTAAATAAGGTATAATCATTCCCTGTTTGCGATATAAATCGCCTTTGTGTACGCGAGATGCTTCTCGAGAGTCGAGATTAAACCTATAGTACAGTGGCCAGATCACAATTTATCCTTTACTTTTGTACAAACGCTTTTCAAGATTATTGCCTATAGTATAATCATTCTTGTTTAGTGGGTATCCGCGATACATACATCCTTTTTTATGTACGGTCACAAGGCGGTCGTACGGCCTCAGAGAAACAGTCCTCTCCTATCATATAGGAAGGTATTCTTTACTGGCTGATTTGCCATCACATCGGGTAATCAATGATACTCCTTATTTTTTTTTGTCGCTGAATTGTAATGCATTTTCAGGCAAACAAAAATATTCTAGTTTAAATAACATGGTAAAATAATTCTTGATGGATTACTAATACACTCGTGCGCATGTAGTGGCTGACTCTTAATTTTAAGTTTTTTAACATTCTCATGAGGGGGCTACCAGGTGGTCCAGAAAGAAGGTCCAGGTGTATTTGGTATTTTGCAACCATTTGGAGGAACGAGAAGCTGTGGAATACAGTGCAACATTTCCATTTAGTAGTAGTTAAAATAGGATAGCCTATCTATGTATAGTCAATGAATACAAACCACTCTAGTGGTTTGTATTCATTGGTATAGTGCAACTATTCATGTACGTTTCTTCAATGCATATAATATGGTATACGAGGTATTCTATGGAATATTTCCTCAAGTGTATGATTAATTGTTTCACTTAGTTAAACAATATCCATAAGGCATCATGCAATACAGAATTGTTCTACGCGAAATTGATTTTCACTTTCCCCAATCACTTCGCACGAACTATGAATTAACACATTGAAATCTCCACTGAGCCTCGGTAGAAAGTGTATCGAGTATCACTCACAACCGGAGTATTAATTACGTGTTGATGTAAAGAATGGCACGTCAAGGCTGTTCGCGATCACGCTGAAAGTTACAATGCGCCATTATGTGACGTGCCAACAACGGACAGTATACATGGACAGTTGGCTGAGGCTACGACCAAGCATGTTGATTGGTGAATGTCTGGGTTCAGGGTATGGTAATATTCTATTGAAACTCTGGCTGGACAATGTTTCTGTTTTCGCAATTAGACTAGCATTTAGTTTGTTTTTTTGTAAAGGAACGGCCCATACTTTGGACGATTCCAATAGGACCCAGGATTTGACGCTGGGCTATCAATTAATGATCCTATCTAACGAAAGGTCGACTTTAGTATCAAGACCAGGAAGTGGGCCATTTTATTGCAACAACTTTGACACTGTCTTTGTATGCACACACAAAACACAAAGCATGGTGGCAACGACACTGTACAATTAGGTTTACTAGATCAACCTAATTGTACAACACATTGGGTCTACGGTTAGGTGAAATGTTTTACAATGTCACATTGATTGATTCACAGTCATATTGCTTAGTTTCTTGGCATTAGAATTAGCTGAGCTTGTATTTTTACCCCTAAGAGCTTGGTGAACATCGTGATCACCGTTTAGACTGGCCGTATATTAGTGCTATTAGTTACTCGCAGAAAGCACATTCCTGCCCTGCCCAACGCCATTTATTATTTGACCAGTTGAGGCCGCGACGTCGGAGGTCATTTCTGTGATTGACGACGCTACAGATGGAGCTCCAGTCTTCTCTGAGAGTCTTTGTCGTCTGCAGAGTCATACTGAGCGCCTTCTTTCTCCCAAATGGATCGTGGTTTGAAGGATACGACCTCGGTAGTTTCCGGGAAAACACGTGTCCACTTTGCGCTAAATAACAAATTACCTGTATTTATTATGTTCACATACATTAGTAAACATAAGTGAAAACGTAAATATCTACCTTAGACACTTTATAGTTAAACCTATGCAATATTTGAGAATTCCTTTATGTAGCTATAAAAGCATTCCTTGGTGCCTAAGTGTCAAACTTTATACCAAATTATGGTTTATGAGGTCCTTGAGCCCGTTTCAATTTACTTGGTGAAGTATTCCTATTACAAATTCTTAGTTGCCATGTAGGCCTAATGGCTATGTGTAAAGAGTTCACAAATTTAGCTTAGTGATGTTTTGTACTCGCTTGACAATCTAAAGGTATTGATTAGATTTTGGGAATAGTTAGTAGGTAGGTTTTTAATGGTTCTGATGATTTATCCAGGCTGGCCATCAGTTCCACGTACACCATCCAGCTTTCTCTTGGTCTTGTCAAAAAATGTCTGGTCTTCAAAACAAAACTTATAATCTCACTCCATTTTAATTTCACCCTCCATTCAAATTTAGCTAAAGTTGAGTATCTGGGACAGGTTAGTTGTTTTAAAAGTAATAAAACAAAAACAACCATTGACTCTGAAAATCTTTGAACAATAATAAATGTAAACTGCATGTTATTTTTAATCAGGTCTATCTAGTAGCATGAAACAACCGTATTCACTATAAACCCTCTATTAATTAATCCTTAATTAATTAATGTGTCTTCCGATTGGTGAAGTCTTTACATATATTTTTCAATGTTGTATCAACTACCAACAGCATTAAAATCACTGTACTGTAGCTATAATGGTAAAGTAATAATTAAAGCAGCCAGCGCAGTGCGCATGCGCGAGGCCGGAGCATGCGCGGTGGAGGCGCGCCTAACGGTGAGCCAGCTGCGCAGCGCTGCGCCCATGGCAACCTATTTATTATCACAAACCAGCACCAATTTCGGCAAACCGTGGCCCTACGTCGTCCATCATCGCAACACTACCGTCTCTTGGCCTACTTCACGTATCGGCCCTACATCTTCGTCGCATTCCTGCCGAGAAACAATGGCCTGGAAGTTGTTGAAAAGCAACTGTACATGTTTTCAAACCTTAATTTGTATTTTATCACTAACCTCCCGACTTTAATCTTGCTATGTCTTATGTAGAACAATACGAGTAAAATAATGTTATGGGTTGGTTGGTTTCAAAACGGGCTTTGAATATGGGGAAGTTAAATCCTCTGTAAGCGAAACTAGAGGGGTTTCTGTTAAAAGCGTTTTCAAAACTATCGTTGACACTAAAAATCATATTCTTGCCTCTGATTGGTGAGCGGGAAGTGATAAATTGTACAGTCAATATAATTTGAATACCCTACTGAAACTGTGTAGTTACAAGTTACAGTTACACTGAACTTCTATCATACATTTTAAATTTGAGTTCGATACAATATTCGTCACAAGTAAATGGATTAAAATATATTCTTCTTAAACTCTAGAAATTTAAACTATACGTAGGAAGACCAGAAATAGGATGTTGAGTAGTATCTTCAAAAGTTATTTCGTATTTACTCTTTCTGTACTTCCAAACTCTTGCTTGTACAACTTTATCGTCGCAGACCCCTTTCTGCTTTGGTGTTTTACTTTTAATTCAATAAATCAACATCTAAATCGTCTTAACACGTCTTAATAAAAATCACCGAGTACCAAGTCAAAGTTTTTCCAATTCTTCAAGAACCCCTCTATAACAATAACAATACCTTCCATTGATGGGCGCACTCAGAAGTTTGCCGGTTCGACTGGAGACAATGGGTTGTTGCCGCAAGGCTCGGATGGTTCACATTCACAGAGGGTCCGGACAATCAGGTGACGCAACCCTGGGAAGTGTTCAGAGAGTTCACGACTTTCCTCATCGTCCACGTAAACTAGGTCCGAGACAATACACCAGTCGTCAATAATTGCGGTGCAACACCAGCGAGTGATTACGGTCCTCAGTCGAGGGAATACTGGAAATGCTCGTAGTTCTGGCGTACCTCAGGGTGCTGTAATAGGCCCGCTTATCTTTTTAGGCCTACATGTTTATGTAGAGATATCTGTTTGGATTTGTACAGTTGGACATGCATCTAAACTTTAAAAACTGTCTATAATGTCTGAACTATATTGGAAATCCTACAGGTTCCATTGGTGTACCCAAGGACGCTGATAGTCCCGCTTATCTTTGCTTTATATGTTTTAAAGCTTTAAACTCTTTAGTTTGGCAAAGTTTGCCATGTGAAAGAAAACTGTATGTGTGCTATACAAACCGCCGAGTTATATTGGTGTATCTCATGGAGCTGTAATAGGTCCGCTTATGTTCGCTATACGTGTTCATTTAGAGCTCAAAACATAATATTTCTTCACGAAGTTTGCCATCTATCTAGTAATTGAAAGCTCAAATTGCCTGTCTGTAACATTTTGTCACTTCTTTTTCCACATTAAACAATTTTATGCCCATTAGCGACGGAACTAGCAATCTTCGAGATGACAAAAACTATTTTGGGAAGTCGACGCTTACCATCAACCTGTGGACAAGTCGTTTCTCAACGAGTTATGTCACGGAACCTTGATGTCGTTATAATGACCACTTTTACTTTCATGGTTCACAAAACACAGGGTTATCTCGGCTATTAAATGGTTCTTTTGGACTGGTTTGGTGATTTCATGCCGTTTTGTGACTATCACTGCGTTTTAATTTGCAAACAAATTCCCTCGACTGTATCCTAACTTGGGCATCGTGTTTCCCTGAACATCCTTATCGGATTAATTTATAGCTTGTATTATTTTGCACATATGTTTTGAAAGCGTTTTGTATAATCTTGTTGTACCTAGAAAGTAAAGTTGATATCTATAGTAAAGTTGAAAGTAATATTTTATCTAATTTTTTGTATTAAGTTATAGTACAATACTCTTAAAATCCAGGCATTAAAGGAAATGTTGGTTAGTTGTGTGTTTGACCATTAAATATTAGCATTTTGTAAATTTTGTCGTCAACTTTATCTCGTCAGGTACACTTTAACATAGCAAGATTATCCAGTTTAACAAATAGTCTTGGATATCCTACATGGTTACCTAATGTACTTTATCTATGGAAGAGAAATGGATTGCGCAAAATCTCAAGCGAGAGACAACCTATTCATATCGTATCGTATATCATCAAAAGACCAAAAAGAATTTTGGCTTCTGACTTTTCTTGGGCCACAGTTCGCATATATTGACTTAATGACAAAATTAACATTTTCTTTAAACCGGTTAAAAGAGCAAATGTTGAAATATATTTTTTAAATACTACTCCTCTGTCTACAACAACATAATTTTACGAATTGCAAGTAGTCTTGTACGGCTGAATGTGCTCTGCACACTTCGGCCCGTAAACTCCTTGGTATAATGTTAGATCTAGTTGGAGGTAGAAGCAGGAAGAAAGTTTCACCGCGTCCCAGGTCCCAGGCCCATAATTACCTCACTTAAACTGTAAGTCGACCCATCCATCTGCATATCAGGTTAGCGCTTGCGCAAGTTGTAGATTGCGGTGAACCGACAACGGGTATCAACAGATCAATCGTCGTGCGAACCGTTGGTTTTTATTTAACTTAGTCAACGACGCTAAGGTCAAACCACAGGAAAAATTATGTGCCCTAATAAAGAGTTGTCATAGCAATACACTTTTAATTTTTTACGCTGTGTTTTCAAGACCGGGTGAGGAGTCAGAGTTCAAAATACTCCAGATTTTCGTTGGTAGATCAATCTACAGAAGTTTTAATTTGTCTTACTTTTAGACACCCATTTGCCTCTTGTGGTACAGATTTACTCTTCTTGACTACCGATAAAGTTGCGAAAATAATTGTCTGGATATGGCAATATGAACCGATGGATATGGTTGTTTATAAGACTCAAAATCATAGCTTAAAAAAATCATAACATTAAAACATTTCTCCAGATATAATACAACAAACAGATTTATTTCAATGAAATTGAACTTATGATTTTCTTCGCTTTACTTTTGCTTTTTGCTTCTGCGCTTCAGGTGCCGGTATATAATCCTCTTGGGTGATGGGCTTGAATATAATTTGTCTTGTGTGATCCTGGAATAAGAGGTTTCGTCAATAGTTACTAAGCTTCTGTAGATTTCTACTAAAATCCAACACTATACATACATTCAAATTTGCCAATTCCGACTTACCAAATTGGAGCGTCTTTTACACCAACTTGTAAGCTGTTGGTGGGTTTTTAGTGATTTGCTTTGGCGTTCTTCAAGATGAAGTACAGTACTACATTACCGCGATTGCTTTGATCACGTAAGGAGCTTTTTGTTAATATCCACACTAAGGCTCAGTCATCACCTACTCTTACCTGCAGTTGTTTGCCAAGATCTGCTTGCAATTCTCCTCTGGTGTTCTTGAGGATGAAGTACGTCTACATTACTTCGACGGCTATGTAAATTCACTCAGCATTATGTGCCTACATTGGACTTTATGTTGTCACTTACTGCTACCTGAAAGCTTTTTCTGGGATCTTCCAGTTATTCTCTGGGGTTCTTTGGGCCATTATCACGATGTCTATATGAACATCCGCTGAGCATCGACACATACACTGAGCCCCCTACTCATACCAGAAAGCTGTTGGTAGGATACTCCAGTTCCCCTTTAGTATTTTTGATGATGAAGTAGGACATAACTGCGATCGCTATGAAAATTCGCTGAGCTTTATGTAGACCCCTACACGGAGATTTATGTTGAGACTTACTCCTACCTGAAAGCTGTTGCTAGGATCCTCCAGTTCCCCTTTAGTATTTTTGATGATGAAGTAGGACATAACTGCGATCGCTATGAACATCCACACGCTGAGCTTCACTCCGTTGATGATTCTCTCCTGCATTACAGGTCCCGGAAGCCATTTGCTTCGCGGCCCTCCATACGATCTGCGCGCCTCGTATACCTAACAGATCATACAATTGTACAATTCTATTGTGGAAAATTCTCTGTCTATCAGATACACTTATAGCAATTTTAGATGGATGTACTTTTAAATCAGAAATTTCAGCTAATGGTGTTGAATAACCCAATGTTGGGATTGTATTAGTCTTGGAGTCGGGGACAGCAAGCCTCAGTGGGAGCGGAGATCTCTAAACATCCGAGCAGACGACGCGATCTTTTACAACTGTTTGACAGACGTCCGTTTAACGTTTCCCATTTGTCAAGCAGATGAGTGATCTCTTCCAACTTCTTGCTGTCTCCAAGATTTGCAATGAGCTGTCTTGTGAACGTTTACTTAGTGCCTTTTTCAACTATACCTCTGGGGAGCGTTCTACATTTTAAGACCTATAAAAGAACGGTCAGTATACGTGGCAGAATGAGTTTTTTTAGTAGAGATCATCACTTTGAGTACTCGATAGCAATACACGAGATAAAATAGCTCAACGTGGGTGGCCAGTTTACTGGGTCCATGCCATTCGCGGATCGTTTGGCACTGTTTGAGGCACGGGGAATGCCGGAATGCCTAATTTGTTTGTACTGAAATAACAAATTGACAGATCTTTCAACGCGTTGTGATCTATTTCTGTATTATTTAGTGAAGGTGAAAATCCTCATTAGAACACACTAAACTTAATTTATTTTTTATATTTTGGTTAGCAATTTTTAACGTTTTGTAGGGGAACGATCCAACCCCTGATCTTGTTACTATCTAACGTCATTTTTTGTTAAATAGAATCATTACTTGATAGCCCAATCACAAATAGCATCTGGGTGGAAACAATCTCGTTTGGAATCGAACCAACGACCTTCCTATTTGAAGGCGAGCACCAACCTCTTGGCCACCCAGACAAATATGCTTTTGGCTTGCGTTTTATGTGGCCAGATTATAACAAAACTATGATGATTGCATTTTAGTTTCTTCGCAATAGTAGTTGTACATAATCATACATTGACATTTAAAATATTGTGTAATTAGTTAGGTTTACCTGTCTTCTACGTCGAGATTCCTTTTCGAAAAAGCTTAGATCAGATGGGGTTATTGGTTGGGTCATGTTTGAATTCTCTAGAAGTAATCTTCAAAAACGCCAAACTTAGTTAAATACTTTAGTTTTGAGAGAACCTTTCTCAATTTCAGGTTATATTTTTGTATTTAAAATCAATAATCAGATGGTGTTAATGCAATTGTTTCAATGACCAATGACAGTGTTGTAAACGACAAGTTACCATAAAAATTGGAAATGATAAGTCAATGAATAACTATCACATGATTTTTATCGTGCTGGCATTTTATTTTAACTAGCCTACATTTTCCCATGCGCTAAACAATTTTCATAAACCAACTATTTTACGTAAAAGTACCAATTTATCTCATTTTTTGATGAAAAATTATTCCATTTCCAATATTTGGGGGTTTCAACACCAATACAATTGCTATAATTCTTATTCTATTTGACAATGAGGTTAACTTTTCATGTATTTCCTGATCATTGCTTCTTCTTGTGCCGAGTTTAATAGTTTACGGACTGACGAACTTCACTTGGCTGACGGTCGCGATCCAACAGCGTTCAACCATGAAATGAGTGCACTCATAATGACAGTGATATAACTCAGCGGCCATTCTGTTTGTGTTCAGCGTTCAGCGACCAACAGGTTGATCAGCAGAGCGGCAAAGATAGTCGTAGTTTATGTTTCCCACTTGCGGTACTTGGAAACGCTTCGTTGTCTTCGCCATGAGCTTCTAATGTGTTGACAAACTGCTTGGTTACCGTTTTGGTCTGATCTGATGTTGTATTATTTATCGAGTGTAATGTACTGCTGCATGTTTAATTCACTAATTGCTTCGCAAAGGCATAGCTTGCAGAGGATAATGACGTGGTTATTGTAAAAACGCGCCCAGCATTGATTATAGAAACAATTACCACTTATGCGTAAAATTTCTATTGGTGTGATTCAGTCAGCTGCCAAAAGATCACGTACATTGATCATATTGTGCATTTTGTTATCTTATAAACAATAAATATTTATATCTATGAACCGTTATGAACTCTATATCAAAACTTTCACGACTATGGGGCGTTACACGAAAGAATATTTCAAAAGGCCTAAGTGGTTTGTCGTATCTTGGTGCAATGATTTTACTTGGAACAAATAGTCCAACACAAACCATACCTTCCTACACTAGATTTAACAAATCAAAAGTTTCCTGATGGTCGTTTTGAAACAAAGAATCTTCAAATTGAAGCATCAAACCAGAAGAAAGTGCTCAGCATTGTTCAGCGTACTCAGCAGACGAGAATCCTTGTTAGGAACATTGGAATCGTCAAACCGCAGTTTGAGTACGTGGCTGGACCTCGTTTTCCCTATGGCTCAGGATGGTCATGGAATGAAGCTTCAACTCACTGGAGATGCTCTCACTAAATGGTCGTTATAGAGTACGTACTTTTTTGCATTAGCTTATATTATATTTAGTATTGTACTCTCAGGGGGTGGGGTGTCATAGAATGTTTCTTTAAACTTTGAGCTTTGCAATTTTACAGTAGAGCTTCCAGATACTTTTATGATGTTTGAAACTGGTCCCAGCTTTTCTTGACTGCGCTAATGGTACTGGCTTCAAAAAGAGTTTTTGTCAGTAACAAAGTTACTCAATGCATCTCACTCCATTCTAC
This sequence comes from Macrosteles quadrilineatus, assembly GCF_028750875.1. Lineage (NCBI taxonomy): Eukaryota > Metazoa > Arthropoda > Insecta > Hemiptera > Cicadellidae > Macrosteles > Macrosteles quadrilineatus. The sequence continues at coordinate 66,470,377 of NW_026542597.1, forward strand.
ACTCATCCGTTGCTCATGTGGGTTGAGATACATCCAGTATCGTCCCAGCTCAATTAGTAATGGTAACAATACATTTTGTGATAATAGCATGGCCAGCTTGCAGTTGGCCAATGGGATGTTGTAGAACGGTCGCTATAAAATGCGCCCTTGAACTTCGTAACTGACCTTGCACAGTTATAAGTTATATAGTTTCCATCTTTTAGTGGAGGCAATGATTCAAAGCTGTTCATAACATAGCGTTGCAACTATTATTCGTTATGAGGACAAGATATATTGCGCAAACTATATCTTCTAGTGGAGAATCGTAAACAGATGATCGAGTGCGTTCCCTCAGGCGGACCGGAACCCAACCCAGGCCATTCTCTGAGGAAAGTGGAAAGTGTTTACTTCCGGTGGTCGCCATGATTCTTCCTCGTGGACACAGGGACACGCCACCGCATCCGGGAAATCTGGGACACTGGCGAAAAACTGGAGAAACGCGGGAGATGGGAAATATGTTAGATGTCTTCGGTGGGTTTGTGTAGTCTGCATCGCCTGTGTAGAGATAGTTTTCAACAAGTTCACCAAGTTCAACAAGTGTCTCCTCTGTTGTATTTGTTGGATTATTGTTACATAAAGATCACTAAACTGTATTATTTTCTGTGCTGCATAGGAAGTTACAAATATTTACATCGGTAATTTTTAGTGTTTAGAACATAACTAATTTGTTAACAGTAGCATTATTTGAATGCAATTTAAAAGAGTTTCTTAGTACAGGTGGAACAGGCAGCTATGAGAGTGTTACCGGTACCGTGTTACTTAATGTTGAAAGTTAGATTGTTATTTTTTTAGTTTTTAACGGGTTTCTAACGGTTTTACTAGGAAGATATTAGAAGAGTTCACAAAGTATTAGTATACAAAGTAGAAAACAAAAACAATGTTTTAAAATTATTATTAGTCAATTCCAGGGTAGTATATTATGTCTGGAACTCTTGTGTGATAATCGTTGATGATTATATTGACTTTAATTTAATAAATGTTAAACATTAGACAAAATAAATCAATCTAATGACTTAAAGTAGGTAGCCAACATTATGTCAGTGTTTGGTTTAGCATTTCTTCAAGATAAGGACTTGAGTCATTCCTGGTTTCTTGGTAAGTTTCTTGGTAAAGAGGAGATGATATTGTGACACAGTTTCTTACAGTAATTAAAGTATAATTCTGAATTGATACAGTTCTACAGTATTCACCCGTTATTTCGCGTTAACTCATGCCATATTCTAAGCAAGATAACCCGCCCTACATCAGTTTCTTTGCATTTCCTCTCTATAAACCTCAAACGCACCCATTCACTTTCGTAGCCAACGTTTACCATGTCGTTACCGTGTTTAGAAGCACGTAAAGCACATCAGGGAAAGCGTTCTAATTGCCAACACACATTACGTGGTCGAAAGAATGCGAAGATTAATTGGGCATTTATAATTGGCTGTTTGGCTCGTTTTCCCGCCTCCGCACCGAAATACTGCCTCACCTGCTGCACAGAGGCAGTCTAGGTATTTTGAGATTTTGCACAGTCTCCCGCCAAATGCTTGTATTTGGCGGGTTTATAAAGGTGTCACGACTATCACGTTCTTCAGTTACTCTAAGAATACTTGCAGCCGTAGATGCACCAGCACTCGAATCAGTTTTAGACTTCGTGTCGTCGAGTCTTTGAACTATTTTGTTGATCCGGCAATCCGATTCTATGACTTAAGTTTCGTTATCCGGTAGCTTTTTGGGAGGGATTTGAATGGCCTGTCCAATTTCGAATTAATTTATTTTATTAGGATTAGTTGGCTTAGAAAATTTAGGAAATAAAGAACAATGTGGTGAAACAGTAAAATAACAATGGGAAGTTAATCAAATTGGCACCATTTTATTTTATGATGGTAAATTTTTGGCAAGGTAAATTTTAATCCAAATACGAATACAAGACGAATGTGAGATTTGATTCAGGTAAGATGCCCTGAGTAGCTTTGTTAAAGAATAAAACCACCCTGTTCCATAGTCTGGAGCACTTATCCACCATGTTGAGATGTGATTTGTACAAAGGTTGTTAACAGTTTTTCAGTTTTTAACGGTACTCAGGTTGGTAAAACACCTGAGCTTACATTGGATCCGATTTTCTTCACCAAGTTCATTTACCCGGGTGACGGGGTGAGTTTTGGCGGGTAATGACAGTGTACTCTCTAGTAAAAGCTCTCTTCTCTCAGCTCTCGGCTCACTGGCAACTCATTAATACACTTTCTGCGCGTCCATTGTTGGCACTTTCTTCACGCGTGCGCGAGATTGGCTCGAGCGATCAGCTGATTGTCAGGTCACGTGGTCCGACCTGGGCGATTCATTGTTGTGATCAGCTGATTCGATAGTCAGCTGGCAGCTCGATTGATTGGCAACTTCGACAGCCGGTTTGCGTTATGGTTAACGACGGATCATTACTTGACTGATATACAGATAAAAAATTATTGGAGTGAATACTCAAGAAGTTAAAGTTGTCAAAAATATCTAGTAGCACAGTTCTGTGTACCGATTAAGAATTACTTCAACAGAACCTCTGTAGTATTGTACGCGTAATATAACGGTAATCTCATAAAAATGTCAGACTTGCCGAACACATTAACGCTACCTATGTGTAAACATGTTTGTAATTTTTAAATATTTATTTTCAGAAAGATTAATTTGCCACAAAATTGAAGAAAAAAATTTGAAACCAACGTTGGTCGATGCATGTTCGATTCCCAACGGAGTCAACTCTGCACTCAGATGTCATTTGCCATAGGCTACCCAACAGGTAACAAGACCAACGATATACAACTCAAGACTAGGATTTGGGTAACCTAAGCAACGTAAAAATGCCAAGGGTGTCAAACACAAAAGAAACAGCGTAAAACAAATATGTATAGCGAAGAGGGCAATGGCTTGGCCTACGGTACCACCCACAACTAACCTACTTGCATACAGATGTCATCTGGCCTATCAGCTTACCGGTGACCCCACTGACCTTTACTATAATCAGCTGATTGTCTAGCGCAGCCATATCAGGCTACTGTAAACTGCTCTCCGCTCTCTCCAGGCCGCGCATTGTTTTTGTTTTTCTCGTCGCAACTAATTACTACAACCGTTCCCGTTGCAAAAAGTTTATTGGATACGCGATACGGTTTGTGTACAATGTACAGTTACCTCATCCGGTTCCTGATTCAAGCCTGATTTGATAGATGGCGAGGTGAAAATGCTAATTAGTAAGTTGGATTTATTTTTCGCTGTTTTTTTAATGTACGATGTAAAAATATTGTTTCACTGTATTTTTTATTGCATTTAGCCTACTGTCTGGAATAATTTAGCCTTCGAAAATGATATTACACATTGAGTGTTTTTAATTTCAAAATATCATTACATTAATAATCGGAATGAAATAATATTCCCTAGTAAGTTTATACTATAAATAATATTTACGATAAAATATGGGAAATATTTTTCGGAAGTGATAATACCTCACTAAATCAAGGTAATATATAAACCTTATGACTGACTAATAATGTAAAAGAACCTTAAATTTCCTACTACGTTTGACTAAGGTGTGTATCAAAATGATTTAGTTCACAATATCAAATTTTTCGCAGGTAATGGTCAAGCGAGATAACGCTCACTCCACTTTTATGATAGGTTTATTAAACCTTGCTAAAATAATAATAATAATAAATAAATTGTCAAAACTTATTTAATTTACAGGATAGATAGATGATACCTAAACCTTACTAAAATCACCGTGGTGTTTTGGAAATCGTTTCCAAAACGTTTCTATGTTTGGACACATGAAAATAAATATATTCAAATGTAAAACACTTTCGTAGCTATCTTACAAAGGGCGGCCATTTTGGCACAACAAACCTCCCGATAAATAAAGTAAATGTCAATCAGTTCCGTTGGCATTTAGCAATCTTTACGATCGCGGAGTTCGATTCTGATTGCGGACATGTTGAAATTTCATATGCATAAAGAGTATTGTTCTCACTTTCACGATGAAAGCACTTTCTCCCAACGGTTGTAATGGTGATCGAATGACGCGAGCGTTATTTTTACCGCATATCGAATATGTTCTTCGTAACAGTCACATTTGAATAATTAATGGCTAAATTACACGCCGTGCTAGAATGTAAAGTATAATTTGCGAAGCTCGATTATTATTGTAATAACAATGTGTTAAAATGTAAAATGTGTGATATTAATTTTTGCGTCAGTGAAATGTATTAGAACTCACTTCATTAAGAAACATTGGAGGTAAAATAACGATTACGTATATTTAAAACAGCTGCTGTAGACTTTTTCAGTTATCTATGTATGGAATAGGGTATTTATGTAGGGGGGGGGGATATGTATGTATGTGGGGGGGGGGGGTGTATCGTGAAGGGGGGACGGGTGTTGATCAAACAGTAGGAACTGTTAATTACCTCATAATCATAATTGCATTTTGATAAGACCTGATATTGGTTAATTAATTGCTGAGTTCGTCTTCTAAAACCTCACATTTTCGTCACTCAACCGATGCTAAAATAAACAAACAGCTTTCAACTTTTCACAATTATTTTGCAAAAGTACTTGCTCTATTTCAATCGTGGACACCAACAGCCGTTCCTCAAGTGCACAAAAAATATGATAGTGTAAACAAAAGAATCAAATTGTCGTAGTATGGCTTTTAGCACAGATATAATTGAACATCGAGCATTTTTCATCTTCTTAGAGACCTCTTTTTTTATTTCTGGGTAATTGTTCAACTCTAAGTACGCTTCAACCTTCGGGTCAATCCATTATTAAACAACTTAAGATCTCAGTGATTGGTAAGATTTGAACCCGGGGCATCGGAAAACCACTTTGTGCTCCCTAAATGTAACGCACACAAAGACACTACTGTTATTTTAATTAATTATGTTTTAACTGGATCAAGTTACACGGTTTAAAGTATAAAAATATATCTCCAAATAGAGATCTAATTCATCATAGAACCCTTTGTCCACAAGTGACTTAGTTTTAGTGAACGACTTTATTATTTTAAATTCCACTGTATCTGACGGAAGCCTAATTAAAACGTTATACAAGTCCAGCTATATCCCTCGCCGTTGTCCATTAATGATATCTATGTGGCATGATGTAATGTAACGGTAAACTAATGCAAGTTGGCAATAAAACCGTGACCTTGGCTATGTACCCTTGGGCATTGCATGGGTAACTGCATCGCTGCAACTGCTACTGTCTGCACCTGCTACTGAAGTATGTGCCAGCTGAACTTGTCGGTCTAAATTAAATCTTATCTTTGTTTGATGGGGGTAATTATGAGATATTAGTAGCTTTGGCCGCGTTTAGCCAAAAAGTGTGAACCTAAAATAGCTAGAGTTTTTATAGTGGTCACTAAATATGGGTAGCTTTGCGTGTACTGTACATATTTTCATACATTAACATTTTTTCTATAATCAATGGCATGCCCATTAAGTTGAAGGACTAACGAAATGGGTCGAGACAATTTTTAATTTGTTCAGCTATGTAGCAATGCAGACAAAAACACACTGAGGTGTATTTGACACATTTAACAATTTTTATCAGCAAATCTTTTGAAACGGACAATTTACTTTTATCCTGTAAAAAAACGACTTCACTTGATGTCAATGTTAATCTTACAGGAAAAGGGAATCGCTCAAACTAAAATGAACGAGCCTTTTCACTTTTATTGACATATTTTGGGGGATTAAAAAAATATTAATTTTACACTTCTACGTCTTCTTGACAAGTTATAAATTCCAATTGAGTTATTAAAATAATTCGGATTATACTCCCAGCAACCCATTCTCTGTCCTTCTTACTTGGTCTAAATGTTATTACTTTTACAATGTTATTTCTTACTTACACATGTTATTCCTCAACGAAGGCTAGGAAACCTCAAATGGTAAAAAGGCCATTTCATTCATCAAAGTATCTTATCACAGATTATAGAGTGGACAACTCTTTTAGGTTTACTTATTTGTAAGTTTTCTACTGTAATTGTTTGCAGTTTAAATTATAGTAACCTTCTTTAAAATAAGAAAATTAAGTTATTTTTTCCAACGAAAATTGTAACTGTTGAAGTATTCCGAGTTTACTAGAATAATTTAATTTAACAAGATATTCAAAAACTGTGTAGGACTTAATAAACTGTCGAAGATAAATCAGTAAACAACTAAACATGTACAGATTTTACACTTCGGTTATTTTTTGGCAGTTTTAAAGGGTCAATTATTTTATAACCATACTTATCAATTTGCGTATCGGATTTCGTCGTAATAAAAATTCACAATCGTACTTATCCTCCCGTGTCTAAAAACCAAGTATAGTCGTTTTCTTTCGTGAAACCAAACATCAAAAGAAAGAATTCACAAGCTATAATTTGATAGGAGGACCATGTGTCAATATATGAAGAATTTGGCATTGCCAATTTGCGTGTTGGATTTCGCCGAAGAACTCAGTCTCAACATGCTCCCCGCTGGAGGCTAGCCGATGGTCCCGTCACGCAGTTGTAGTGTTGTAGCCTCCAGCCGGGTTGTGGTTGTAACGAGATACCTATTATTGGACGTCCAGGAATCCAATAATTATCGGACAATTATTGGATTCTTTGGCGTGAGCGGGCGGGCCTTGGACGTCGGCCGGCCGCTGTCTGTTGTTCAAGGAGACGTGTACAATGTTCGTCCAGTTTCTTATTTACAAGCATTCTAGTTAGGGTTTGTTCAATCATTGATTTTATGACATTTGATATAGGAATTTTACCAACACTTGAACATTTTTTTTACGTACAGAAGAACATCCCAACAACTAATTTGTTGTTGGCATGTTCTTGTAGCTATCAAAGACTAAGCCTCCAGTTCATATTCATTTAAGATGAGGACGCCACCTATGTGCTTATTTTTACCCAAATTTGAGTGTAGGATGGGTTGAGATGATCTGTGTAGCTTTGTGTAGTCAGGACCATTTATTGAAATCCCAATGACCAAGGACAGCTAGGCCCAGTTTCGAACCACCAAAAAGCTACACACTTTTCTCAGGATCGAACCGGCGACTTTTAGATTACTGTACTAGGCAAGCACTATAACCACTCAGCTGCTGTATGTAGTGCTATGTGTAGGCCTACTGTAGTCAATTTTCAAAGTGGTAAAACTCAATAATTTGTTAAAAGTAATGTTTTTTTTAAAAATCCTCTGGAATTTAATACTGTATTTAGATTGTGTAATATCATTCATTGTTGACATGCATTAGCTTAACATTATTTTCGGACACACAGAATGTTTTTGTGCTTATCCGGCAAACGTAGAAATAACTTTATTTTAGTATCGTGTTCAGAGACATTCTAATGGTAGCGGGCGAGGCAAGGCGAGGCACAGTCAGGTGTAAGCCAAGATGTGTGAGACTTTCATCGACAGTCGCAGTTGCCACACTCGTCCTTGGTGTCGTTGCAAGTGCATCCGCCACCACAACACGCTATAGGCGATCACAATGTATATCGTCTGATAGTACATACAGCAGAGAGCGTGATGAGGAAATTGAATATCAGAGCGTGGAAAAAGATGTGGTCAAAATTTATGAGGGTCTAAGATTTTTAAATTTGTTTATAGTACACCGAATTATTTACCAATCTTACATCAATTATTGAATTCGATTTTATTTTCAAGATTACATCCAACCCCTTTTGTGTAAGTATAACCCGTTTTGTACACAAAAACATGCTTTGGTTAAAGTTTTTGGGTAATGTTATGTTGCTCAAAAGGTTATCACAGATATTTTCCACCAATGGTTACAGTAAAACACATTTTCGACATTTTGGGATGTGAAATTTGATCTGGTCTTTAGGTGGGAAAGGATGTACAACATTGTTGGTACTCAAGTGAGTCTGTGTCGGGGCTCAGAACACTAGCTGAAACCACAAATGTTCAGTCTCTAGCCACATAAAAAAGTGAACTTGCAATCCACAAAAAATAAGACAATATGACCAAAATCGCCACCGCACAGCCCGAGAGCTTGCTGTAGACATAATCACGAAGTTGATATGTAAAACATAAAATCAAATCAAAGTCCAGAATAATACGAGTACTGTATTTTAAATTACCACAACATATTTGACTATTTTAAACCAGACAGATTTTAGACAACTAAATGATGTAACGATGTAATGATGATGTAACGGTGTAATGATGTAATGATGTGCTAATTGGGTAGGAATGTATTTTTAAGAACGGTGCAAAAATATTTAAAACAATTTTTTTTGGGGGATTAATATTGTCTGACTGTTTTCGGTCTACATTTGTAACCATGTGAAATTGCATACATTGACGAAATTTATACACATTAATTATGTATCAACTTTTAAAAACGTCTCATCAATAATTGACCAATTTCCTGATTGCACAACCAAAATCGAAATCTGTTAAATCGTGACTTGTGTTCACACGACTTCCTCGATTGTGAAAACTTTTTTCAAACTTTTTGCCCATCCAACCTAGTTTCAAATCGTCTCCGCCCAAAGATGCTAATCACACACATCTGACACCCACGATTACCCCGAGTCTTCATCCCGTTTCTTCTTGTCCGCGTCAACTTTTTTCCCCCGGGATCAGGAAATCCTCCAGAGATTGTATCTAGGTGTGTCGGAAGAGGGCGGGGTTGTGTGCAGAGCAGAGTGTTGCGGTTATGTCATGACAATCACCAATTACCACTTACTCGCCACGGGACATTTCCTCCGCCCACTCACTCGGACTATCAACTCAACGCTAGCGCCACTCCAGCGTTCAACGGTTCAGCAGGAAGCACTTAATCGGATGCATGAAGTCATTGTCAGTTGGTCAAATGACTTTTGGTGTGAAAGTGTGCATTGTTTAGACGGTGTTGAAATTTTACCTATGGAGGAAAGTGTTGACTTGCTCGTGGTGATAGTGTCTGGCTTTGTATGTATTCCGTGTGCTTCAAGTTTCACGACTCAGTAGGAAACTTCGATTCATGTTCGTGTTTTAAACTGCTTTGACGCTATGAAAACTGTCTTAAAGTGGAAGGTGCTTTGTTTCAGTATTGAACTCTTTTAATCCTTTAATTATTTTGGCTATACCACAGAGAAAAGAGGTCATACAAACGTGAATAATCCTTTATTTTACGTAACCTAATGTACTTTTATGTACCTAATGCTGTGGATTTTATAGAAAAGCATACTTGAATTAGCAATCATAGTGACTGTAACCAATATTAGTTTAATCCGCCTGTCTTTATCTTCTATCTGTTGGTCCACTTTATGTTTTCTAAGACGTATTGCTGCAAAATCTTTGATTATCGAGGCGTTATACCTCTGGATGTCTAACCTTCAGAAAAAGTGAAAAACATTTGGCATTCACACTTTTAAGCGTTGTCGGACAGAAAGGTCTCCCAAACAACTTTAAGACTTTACAATAGGATACGCCTTCTTGCTGTATCTGAAGTCAACGATGGTAGTTACAAGTCCAGAGGACCTCTCGTGTCCAGCAATGCTACCAGCTCCTGGACAGTACGGCGCGCGGCGCAGCAGTGACCGGACAATGTCAACGATGGTAGTTACAAGTCCAGATGACCTCTCGTGTTCCAGCAATGCTACCAGCTCCTGGATAGTACGGCGCGCGGCGCAGCAGTGACCGGACAATGCCAACGATGGAAGTTACAAGTCCAGATGACCTCTCGTGTTCCAGCAATGCTACCAGCTCCTGGACAGTACGGCGCGCGGCGCAGCAGTGACCGGACAATGCCAACGATGGAAGTTACAAGTCCAGATGACCTCTCGTGTTCCAGCAATGCTACCAGCAGCTCCTGTACAGTACGGTGCGCGGCGCAGCAGTGACCGGACAATGTCAACGATGGAAGTTACAAGTCCAGATGACCTCTCGTGTTCCAGCAATGCTACCATCAGCTCCTGGACAGTACGGCGCGCGGCGCAGCAGTGACCGGACAATGCCAACGATGGAAGTTACAAGTCCAGATGACCTCTCGTGTTCCAGCAATGCTACCAGCAGCTCCTGGACAGTACGGCGCGCGGCGCAGCAGTGACCGGACAATGCCAACGATGGAAGTTACAAGTCCAGATGACCTCTCGTGTTCCAGCAATGCTACCAGCAGCTCCTGGACAGTACGGCGCGCGGCGCAGCAGTGACCGGACAATGTCAACGATGGAAGTTACAAGTCCAGATGACCTCTCGTGTTCCAGCAATGCTACCATCAGCTCCTGGACAGTACGGCGCGCGGCGCAGCAGTGACCGGACAATGCCAACGATGGAAGTTACAAGTCCAGATGACCTCTCGTGTTCCAGCAATGCTACCAGCAGCTCCTGGACAGTACGGTGCGCGGCTCAGCAGTGACCGGACAATGTCAACGATGGTAGTTACAAGTCCAGATGACCTCTCGTGTCCAGCAATGCTACCAGCTCCTGGACAGTACGGCGCGCGGCGCAGCAGTGACCGGACAATGTCAACGATGGAAGTTACAAGTCTAGATGACCTCTCGTGTCCAGCAATGCCACCAGCAGCTCCTGGACAGTACGGCACAGCAGTGACCGGACAATGTCAACGATGGTAGTTACAAGTCCTGATGACCTCTCGTGTTCCAGCAATGCTACCAGCAGCTCCTGGACAGCACGGCGCGCGGCGCAGCAGTGACCGGACAATGTCATCGATGAAAGTTACAAGTCCAGATGACCTCTCGTGTTCCAGCAATGCTACCAGCAGCTCCTGGACAGTACGGCGCAGCAGTGACCAGACAATGTCAACGATGGTAGTTACAAGTCCTGATGACCTCTCGTGTTCCAGCAATGCTACCAGCAGCTCCTGGACAGTACGGCGCAGCAATGACCAGACAATGTCAACGATGGTAGTTACAAGTCCTGATGACCTCTCGTGTTCCAGCAATGCTGCCAGCAGCTCCTGGACAGTACGGCGCGCGGCGCAGCAGTGACCGGACAATGTCAACGATGGTAGTTACAAATCCTGATGACCTCTCGCGTTCCAGCAATGCTACCAGCAGCTCCTGGACAGTACGGCGCAGCAGTGATCAGACAATGTCAACGATGGTAGTTACAAGTCCTGATGACCTCTCGTGTTTTAGCAATGCTACCAGCAGTACCAGCAGCTCCTGGACAGTACGGCGCGCGGCGCAGCAGTGACCGGACAATGTCATCGATGGAAGTTACAAGTCCAGATGACCTCTCGTGTTCCAGCAATGCTACCAGCTCCTGGACAGTACGGCACGCGGCGCAGCAGTGACCGGACAATGTCAACGATGGTAGTTACAAGTCCAGAGGACCTCTCGTGTTCCAGCAATGCTACCAGCTCCTGGACAGTACGGCGCGCGGCGCAGCAGTGACCAGACAATGTCATCGATGGAAGTTACAAGTCCAGATGACCTCTCGTGTTCCAGCAATACTACCAGCTCCTGGACAGTACGGCGCGCGGCGCAGCAGTGACCGGACAATGTCAACGATGGTAGTTACAAGTCCTGATGACCTCTCGCGTTCCAGCAATGCTACCAGCAGCTCCTGGACAGTACGGCGCAGCAGTGACCAGACAATGTCATCGATGGAAGTTACAAGTCCAGATGACCTCTCGTGTTCCAGCAATACTACCAGCTCCTGGACAGTACGGCGCGCGGCGCAGCAGTGACCGGACAATGTCAACGATGGTAGTTACAAGTCCAGATGACCTCTCGTGTTCCAGCAATGCTACCAACAGCTCCTGGACAGTACGGCGCGCGGTGCAGCAGTGACCGGACAATGTCATCGATGGAAGTTACAAGTCCAGATGACCTCTCGTGTTCCAGCAATACTACCAGCTCCTGGACAGTACGGCGCGCGGTGCAGCAGTGACCGGACAATGTCAACGATGGAAGTTACAAGTCCAGATGACCTGTGGTGTTCCAGCAATGCTACCAGCTCCTGGACAGTACGGCACGCGGCGCAGCAGTGACCGGACAATGTCAACGATGGTAGTTACAAGTCCAGATGACCTCTCGTGTTCCAGCAATGCTACTAGCTCCTGGACAGTACGGCGCGCGGCGCAACAGTGACCGGACAATGTCAACGATGGAAGTTACAAGTCCAGATGACCTCTCGTGTTCCAGCAATGCTACCAGCTCCTGGACAGTACGGTGCGCGGCGCAGCAGTGACCGGACAATGTCAACGATGGTAGTTACAAGGCCAGATGACCTCTCGTGTTCCAGCAATGCTACATCAGCTTCTGGACAGTACGGCGCGCGGTGCAACAGTGACCAGACAATGTCAACGATGGAAGTTACAAGTCCAGATGACCTCTCGTGTTCCAGCAATGCTACCAGCAGCTCCTGGACAGTACGGCGCGCGGCGCAACAGTGACCGGACAATGTCAACGATGGTAGTTACAAGGCCAGATGACCTCTCGTGTTCCAGCAATGCTACCAGCTCCTGGACAGTACGGCGCGCGGCGCAACAGTGACCGGACAATGTCAACGATGGAAGTTACAAGTCCAGATGACCTCTCGTGTTCCAGCAATGCTACCAGCAGCTCCTGGACAGTACGGCGCGCGGCGCAACAGTGACCGGACAATGTCAACGATGGAAGTTACAAGTCCAGATGACCTCTCGTGTTCCAGCAATGCTACCAGCTCCTGGACAGTACGGTGCGCGGCGCAGCAGTGACCGGACAATGTCAACGATGGTAGTTACAAGGCCAGATGACCTCTCGTGTTCCAGCAATGCTACATCAGCTTCTGGACAGTACGGCGCGCGGCGCAACAGTGACCGGACAATGTCAACGATGGAAGTTACAAGTCCAGATGACCTCTCGTGTTCCAGCAATGCTACCAGCTCCTGGACAGTACGGCGCGCGGCGCAACAGTGACCGGACAATGTCAACGATGGTAGTTACAAGGCCAGATGACCTCTCGTGTTCCAGCAATGCTACATCAGCTTCTGGACAGTACGGCGCGCGGTGCAACAGTGACCAGACAATGTCAACGATGGAAGTTACAAGTCCAGATGACCTCTCGTGTTCCAGCAATGCTACCAGCAGCTCCTGGACAGTACGGCGCGCGGCGCAGCAGTGACCGGACAATGTCAACGATGGTAGTTACAAGTCCAGATGACCTCTCGTGTTCCAGCAATGCTACATCAGCTCCTGGACAGTACGGCGTGCGGCGCAACAGTGACCGGACAATGTCAACGATGGAAGTTACAAGTCCAGATGACCTCTCGTGTTCCAGCAATGCTACCAGCTCCTGGACAGTACGGCGCGCGGCGCAGCAGTGACCGGACAATGTCAACGATGGAAGTTACAAGTCCAGATGACCTGTGGTGTTCCAGCAATGCTACCAGCTCCTGGACAGTACGGCGCGCGGCGCAGCAGTGACCGGACAATGCCGGATTGAGTGTGTCGAAACGTACGACGTGGCTCAACAATACATCCGTTACTCGCAATTGTTTACACCTAGCTCATCATCTTGGCCCATTTACGTGGCTTCATCACTGGAGCCACATTCTACACTCGTCATTCGCTAAACCCTCTGTCACGGCAACGACCGCTGCTTCTGCTTGGCGTCCGAATAGCGACTAGCTCCACCACATTGTTATTTCCATCTAAGTCTTTGTTTCCATATATCTATTTAGCGATATACTGTTGATGCGCTTTAGCCGAGAAAGGTTTTAACACGGTGTTGTTTCTTTATAAGTAATCAACTTATCAAGTACTGTCTAGAATACTGTTGAATTAAGCCACTTTTAAGCCAATACGTTGTGTTTCTGCCAATTACTCAATTCCGTTAAATATGCTGATCCTTAAAATATCAACTGAGAGGACAACTTATTATAAACTATACAGATTTTATCGTATCAAGTATTACCTATTAGAACCTATCATGGTACTGTATCAAGTAAACAAAATTGTAGTTTGATAAAAAAAAATGGCTATTGCTGGTCTAGATGACTGGTAAAATTACTTCATCTCAACGTACTGTATATGGTATTTTTGTCCTAGGACACTAGGCACTAGGCCGGGATCATATTTCACATTACTTCAGACCTAGTGGTTGGATAACATCCATAAATGAGGTGGTATTTGAACCCGGAGACTCAGGGACCGGAGTCCCGCGCTCTACTATTAGACCAGCTCGTTCCTTTGTATTTGGAACTTTGTAACCACTCTCTTAGGTGACACATGAGTTTATCAACAGATGTGATGATGGTAAGGATTAAACTAAAAAAGTAGGAAAAAAGCACCCGTCGAAAAACTCGTAAACCGCTACGTCATTTGAATTTACAAATCCGAATCTAAGATGCAAAGCTTTAATAGTTCATTTACATGATCCTTCGCCGCTTAGGGATGCCAGCTATACTCTTAGTCCATCTAAGTCTCATAAAAGTCACATGGGATTAAAGCTAAAGACGTTTTGATAAATATATTCATAACTTTAAGGACATTGAAGTAATTTAAGAAGAAATGTTTAGCAAGTTTAAATTTTGAAGCTACAAAATAGGACACAATCTGAAAATTATCACAATCAACCAATGTGTACGATTCATCCGTTCACTTAAATCAGCTGATTTAAAGTCCCAGCTGGCGCTCCGATCAGCTGATCTATGACCTGCAACAATGTCCTTCCTCCAGATCTCGCCGTTGCGTCATCCTCGCCTCGAGTTGCATAAAGCTGTCGGATCTCCTGAGATAACCAACAATTAGACTTTAAAATGTTCCACGGCTTTCCCTCCGCTATTCCGCGTCCGTTGCTCTGCGGTTTCAACCCAATTTGTCCGAGGTCGCCCTGAGTGAGAATCCGTTTTGGCTGTTGGGTAACTGAGTGTAGAAGTGTCGGGGAGCTGTAAGAATGTTCGAATATGAGCACGCATGTTTTTTCCATCCACCATGATCATACATTTGAAATATTAGTAGCATATAAGTTTGACAAGCGAGTTTTAGTCATCAGTGGTACTAAACATTTTGCTAGACGCTAAACTATGTTGTTAACGTAAGCTGACATAATGTTTTATGGACCTCATAATACAATAATTATTCAAGTTTTGTTGTCTTGCGATATGCCATTTGAAGTAAGCTGAAATATTTTCTAATGACATTTGGCTTTGCAACAAACTGCATACGTATATACAACTATACCAGTTAACCGTAGATTCATCATACTTTCTTGTAGAGTTATAGGTTATAGTCAAGCTATTAACAGATACAAGTTGTGTTTGAATATAAATTTACAAACTTAAAAGGCGACTTTTTAATTCTATTGTTACCAAGACATGTGATACAATTTGGCTCTACACAATGAAATTCACCCTAAAATAACACATAACCATTTATTTGACACCAAAATACATTCGCCGAACAGAAAGCACATACCAAAACATGCACATAGTCTTGCATGTAGTAGTCTTGCTATAGGATGAGGGGCTACTTGGTAGGTTATATCCAAACCAAATTAAATGCTTGCACTGAAATTCGATCTAACTTTTCCAATTACAGTTCTGTAAATGGTAACAATCCATGAAAGGATTACGTGCCGATGTTAACATTTCCTTAAGTTAGAATCCTAGAAACTTTTGTAAACTTGGGAGTTATCTTTGACTTATAGACATGGCATGACCCGACCCAACGTTTGTCTTATTCCCTGCAGCCTGGTGGCAAGTTCTAGGAAACGATTCCTACCAATAATTGGACAGTTCACCTTTCTACAGTCAGTCGCCTACTTCGTGTCTCACTATGTTTTACTCCTGACATTGTCTCACAAAAACCGCAAGAGAATACGTCGACCTAGTCATAATGTAAGATTTACAGTTTTCATCGACGTTTTCCTCGTTTTTATGGCCGTTTTAGTCATGTTTAAATCAACATCAACAACCTTATAGGTCTGTAACTTTTTAAAGTCATTACTGCTCGCCACCATTCCCCTATCGATAAACGGGCCTCTACGGTGTTTAAGTCCAATCATCCTATAAAACGCCCCCACTGTTCTTACCATTAAATAAACACAAACTCAAGAAAAAAACTCAAGATGGCTGACTTTATCGGATGCATGATTTTCTGCTCCCACTTTTAGCGGGTTAAACACAGTTCTCACTCTTCCTCTGTCTCCACTGCAGCATAGTCCTTATCTAATTGATTCGTGAGTTCATTGTAATATGTGTAAAATCCAGCAATTTCTCATTTTATTATCTGTCGAATAACAAACTGACACTTACCCTAGCTGCTAACAACAAATTGTCTGCAAACTTAACCTGTGTTGGTCAACTCCATTTCCCCCTGTGTTACTGTCAACAAGCTCTGACGTCACATGAGCCACGGAGGGATCTGCGCTACTCTACTTTTTGGCCACAGCCTTATAGATATCGTTCTCTGCTTCCACTTTTAATACTATATAAAAACTCCATTTATCTGGCTCTCTTGCTGGTGGATTGAGTGGCTAACCAGGGATTTTCTCAAAAGGATCCCATTGTGTTAAATATTCCCCGGCCAAATTAAATATCCACAGGACATGGCTCATTCACAGACAACGTGTAAAATATGCATGAAGACGGTTCTGGATTCGGAAGAGGGAATTGCATGTGAATCTAACTGTTCTCGCTGGTTTCATCGCATCTGTGTAAATTTATCCAAGAGCGAATACTCTATTTTCTCTAAGGATGCCAACAAAAAATGGTACTGCGGCAGAGTTGATTGCGCATCCCCGAGCGAAGATCCCCTACTTGTCTTAACGACTAGCCTCAATAAATTAATGAACAAGATCGATAGTTGGTCTGATAAGATAGAGAAAATTACTGAAGTGTCTCATGGAATTACCGAAATAAAATCCGACATTGGTCAAATAAAAGAACAAATAGCGAAACTAGAACCACGGGTGTCTGCAAATGAAGCTAAAATCGATAATCTAGTTTCTAAAGTTGATTTGTTAGAGAAAACTCCGTCTAACGACCCCAATACGTTAATCCAAGAAATGAATGATAGATCCCAACGAAGTAAAAACGCTATTCTACACGGGATTCCTGAATCCACAAGAAATGAAATTCAAGCAAAAATTGATCACGACAAGGAATGCATGAACACCCTTCTTGACGCCCTCCAACTAAATAATCTCCGCATTACAAAAGTGATAAGAATCGGTAAGCACGCTGTTGATAAACCTCGCCCAGTTAAACTCTCGTTCGCAGACTCTGAAGAGGCCTTTACTTTCTTCAGACACTTTCATCCTGATAAATGTGCAAATGCCTTTCCTGGACACACCATTGCTATCACTCGAGACCGCACACTAATGGAGCGAACGCATTTAACTGAACTTTTATCAACGCTTGAAGAAAGGAAGAAGGCAGGTGAAAAGGACCTCACCATCAAGTACCACAGTGGCGTTCCCAAGATTGTGAAGCAGTCAAAAAACTAGTTACATCCAACGGGCATCTCAGAGCTTATTATCAGAATGTGAATGGCATGAGGGGTAAATTAGGCAGCATCAAACTATCCATTTCTATGTGTAATTTTGACATAATAATCTTGACAGAAACAAACCTTTCAGATGATGTCTTCGATGCAGAAATATCTCCCGACAATTTTACTATCTACCGGTGTGATCGATCTCCACTAACCAGTTCTAAGTCCTGCAAAGGAGGTGTTTTAGTTGCCATCAAAGATAATATAGCTTCGACTCGCTTGATATCAAATGTAAAAGAAGTGGAACATCTGCTGGTTAAAATTGAACCTTGTAAAGGCACTAGCTGGCTTCTAGTAGCTTGCTATATACCACCACATCAGCACGTCTCCAAGTACAGCAGCTTTCTTTCCTCAGTTGAAGAAGTCGTGTCCTCCGGCCAGAATTTTACTGATATCATTATTGTCGGTGACTTCAACATTCCAGGCATTAATTGGGACCATCCACTGGACAGAGGCCACACTCCATCATCTGGAGTGGTTCTTACTTTGATGGAACTTTTTTGTCTCAAACAAATTAATCACGTTTTTAATGGAAGAGGCGTCTTATTAGACTTAGTACTCAGCTCTAATATGAACTTTACAGTGTCCTTGGGAAAACGATTTTCTTTTAAATGTTGAAGAGAGACACCACCCCCCTATATCCATCATTTTGCCTTACAACTCCTCCACAAAACTAGTGACCTCCACGAAGAAGCAGTATACACACGACCTTAAAAGATGCCGACTAGATGTTGTCCATAGATCTCTTTCCTCTATAGATTTTTCGTCTGTCTTGAGCACACCTGATCTAAACCAAGCCACTGACGAATTTCTTTCTGTAATTGCTGAGGTTGTCAAGGAAAACTCGCCTTTAAGAAGGGTAGGTTCTTCTCCATTTCCTAGATGGTTCTCCAACGACTTAAAAAATCTAGTGATCACTAAGAAAATCCTTCACAAAAAATATAAGCAACAGCCAACAGCATACAACTACCAATCCTTAGCAAATGCTAGGGCTTCGTGCAAGAGTCTGGCAGTCAGCGAACATAAGAAGTACTTAAGAACAATTGAGCAGGGTATCCCTGGGAATCTCCGTTATTTCTGGAGTCACGTCAACACTTTAAAAAAGTCTTCCACAATACCATCCCGTCTTGTCTACAATAGTTCCATCGCAACTGAAGCTGACGACATGTGCAACCTCTTCAAGAATTTCTTTTCTTCAGTTTTTACAAAGCCTACGGAATCATTTGAAGTGTCAACCTTTGGTCACCTTGGAGACTCCCAAACTTTAAGGTTTAGCCCACGTGAAATCTTTGAGAAACTTGAAAAGCTCGATGACACTAAAGGTTGGGGTCCTGATGGCATACCTCCAAGGGTATTGAAACACAACAGGTGTTTACTGGCTCCACCAATCTGTGACATATTTAATGCCTCAATGGACACTGGTATCTTTCCTGATGCATTCAAAAGGGCTTATGTGGTACCGATTCATAAGACTGGTCCAGTTGAAAATGTTGCTAACTATAGGCCAATCTCGATTCTTTCCTCTATATCTAAAGTATTTGAAGACCTTGTCCTTGATCGAATCAAACATAAACTTGCAGGGATTGTATGCTCTCAACAACATGGTTTTACAACAGGAAGATCAACAGTGTCTAACTTGATTCTTCTCCAAACCCGAGTTCAACAAGCCTTTGCCTCAACAACTTGATGCTGTTTATTTGGATTTCTCCAAAGCCTTCGATACGGTGGACCACACCCTTCTGCTGCGGAAAATTCAAGACCACGGCTTTGGAAACAAATTCGTCAGGTGGCTGGCCAGTTATCTGTCTGACCGTCGTCTCAATGTCAAGTATGCGTCGGCTCTCTCCTCTGAATTTGTTTCCTACTCAGGGGTACCCCAGGGATCGTTACTTGGTCCGTATCTCTTCACAGTCTTCATTAATGACCTCCCTGACGCACTTCAGAACGAATCTCTGCTTTTCGCTGACGATGTTAAGATTTTCTCAACTATATCTTCTTTAGATGACTGCCTCCGGATTCAGAGAGATCTGACTAGTCTTGATCGTTGGTGTGAGGACAACAGGATGAATTTGAATATCAAGAAGTGCCAGGTCATTACTTTTCATCGCTGTAAAGTCCCTATGAACTACAATTATTCAGTTCGCAACATAAATATTGACCGAGTGCAGCAAGTTAAGGACCTCGGCATCATCTTGACGCCCTCATTGAACTATCAAGCTCATGTATTGGATTTATGCTGTAGAGCAAACAGAACGCTCGGTTTCATCTTCCGTTTCTCAAAGCAGCTCAGCGGTTCAGAAGCTCTAAAGTCCCTTTACTGTGCCTTGGTGAGGCAAACTCTCGAATATGGTTCACCAATATGGAGTCCTCATCAAAAGTTATTAATAAATGAGCTGGAGAAAATTCAACGAAGATTTGTTCGAATGGTGGGCTTCAAGATGGGATTCCCATACCTTCAGGTGCCCATTGACACTATACTATATCCCTGGCACTTGGTCTTCAGTCGCTGGAGGAACGTAGACTCATTGCTGACACGGTCCTGCTGCACAAGATTATCAACGGAAGAGTCGACTGTCCTGACATGCTCCGCCAAATCAATTTCAAGACTCCTTCCAACACAAGGTCGACTGATCTGTTTATCAAGCAACAGCACCGCACTAGCTACTCAGCAAACAGCACGATGGTTCGAGTCCAGGGAGCTGGCAACAAAGTGACAAGGCATGTCGACTTTTTTCAAGACAGCGTAAATATACTGAAAAAGAAGATCATCAGTCTCAGTCAGTCCTAATTAAAAATTGTTTTTTGTTGTTCAAACTGTTACTCTTGTCTGTTAAAAATTTCACTTAAACATTTCTATTAGTCAATCTATATATTTATCTTTATCATTTGTTATTGTTGATGGTAGGTTTGTTGTTATTGTTTCATATTTTTTATTTATTGTTGTTGTTTGAAATTATTATTTATTTGTATACCTTTGTTATTTTGTCAGTTTTTGTTTTGTTTGGCTAGGTTTGGCATTGTTACTGTTGTTTGTTATTAGATCATTATATATTGTTCATTTTATTTCTAATATTAAGCACAAAAATTGTTATTATCAATTTAAGTCATCCTGAGTTTATTGTTTTGTTTGTATGCTGTAAAATGGAGATGTCCGTTGAAATAAATAAATAAATAAATAATTAAATAAATAAATAAATAAATAAAACTCTGAACTTGGGTGCAATTGTTAAATAGTGGATAGTCACGAATTTCTTCAAAGACTTATACAATTCCTTAAACTCGTCTATTCTGCTCCGATTCCATGATTGATGTATACAGTAATCTGAAAACAACAGCACATCCACTACGTCAACAATAAACCTCTCCGTCATATAAACCCTACGTAACTATCGAATCTACGTATCTACGTCTTTCTCCATTGATTGTTGTGAGTACAAAAACAACCTAGAAATCCTAATTTCAACCCTTAAGCAAAACATATCTCACATCAGGATAAACCTCCCATTTGGCACTTGGTGCTGGATGTATACTAACCTCTAACTCTAAGCCTAATCGTAATTTCATCTGGAAATGTAGCGAACACAATGTAACTTATATGTTGTTTTAGCTTATATTAAAATCATACCAATCTATTCAACAATCCCGAATTACACTACTATGTTCTTGAGTATTTCCCCTGCAAAATTGGTAAACAAATTAAACTTATTAATATCAAACTATTCCGCAATCCCTTTTTATCCCACATAAAGCTATAATATCCCATATCGGGATACCTCCCACATCGAGAAGGCTATCTTATTTTAATTAAATTACGAGTCATGCCAAAATATCAGTTTTTTATCCCACAAACACCAGAGATATCCCAGATCGGGATAAACACAGAGCGCTGGATGTAGGCTATCCGAGGTCGGGCATCGACCTTGCGCTCGCCTCGGGCTCTACACTTCCCGGGCTCCTAACCACTGTTTTTATAATTCCACTTTTTTTAATTTCGTAGCCCCTCGCTCACGCATGCCGAGATTTGTTTACGGCCGTTTTTAAACCCTTCGTTGGAACCATCCCGGGTAATTTGGACGATTATGTCCAATCTGTGTCTCGCATCTACGTGTTAATAAATCTATTTGATGTGGGAGGAATTGTTTTAAGTTTTGTTTGGTTTTGTATCGTTGGCTTTCTAGACTGACGTTTGCTGGTTCGATTTTGAAAAAAAATAACTTTTAGATGGTTTGAAATTTGATTATATCGACCTCGACCATTGAAACGCGCTGAGTTTTGATAAATGGTCTTGACTAAAGAACCAAACTAGGCATTTACCAAGCTACAAAGAACACCTCACACAAATTCCACACTAATATACCCTTACTTGCATTTCATATTTGTCTTTAAATATTTACAGAAATAACGTCGCTACCTGACAACACTTCAACATTGTCATTGTATATGGTAATGAAATTCCTACTTCATGGAGTTTATTTGTGGTAAAAGCTATAACATAACTTGTAAAAATTAACTCATATTGAAAATCTAAAAAAGGGTAGTCGTTATATTTTGTAAGTACTTTTATCTCATTAAAATGTTTGTTACAGGATCTGTGGTGTTGAAACGCTTCTTAGTTGACGTAAGTTGAACTTATTTAATCCAAAGTTTATCTTAAGTTCATTAATTTATCAGTGTAACACCCAATCGCGTTAAAATGCACTATGTCGGAATTGTATAATTATCACATAAACATGTTGCCTTCCTTGTAAACTTTTGACATCTGAATCCAAGGAATTATATGACTTGTCAAAATCAAGTTTATCGGAAGTATATAGGTAATAATTTTATATAACATCGCTGCGTGGCTATCAGTGCTCGCTCTAAGAACACGGCAGCCATTTCCAGTTTAAATTTGAGAAAAGTCAGTGGCGTTTTTGAGTGGTTAGAAAACTGCTTTAAACAGTCTTGATTGTCCTTGAGCTTTGGGCTTTTAATAATTTGTTTTGACAGAATAAACGGCTGATTTAAACCAGCAACGCAGCAATCATCCCTATTTACCTGCTTGTATTCCAACACAACCCAACCAAAGGGAGTAGATCCTGATGGTCCTACGTTTCAACAAATTGTTGATTGTCCTCGAAGAAACAGCTGATTTCAGTCAGTAATGCAGCTATCATCCCTATTTAACTGCTTGTAATTCCAACCATCACCTCTATGACTTGTATTCAAACATAATCCACCCAAAGGTAGTAGACCCCTGATGGCCCTTCCTCAACAATAAATCGATTGTCCTTGAACATTGGGATTGTAATAACTTGTTCTGACTGATGAAACAGCTGATTTCAGTCTCAGCTATCATACCTATTCCAACACAACAAAAGGTAGTAGACCCCTGATGGCCCTTACGCTTCATCACACTTCAGTCGCTAACCTCTGGTGAATGCGATAACATTTCTGCAACGCAAGTCAAACGCATTCCGCTATCGTAGATCTAATAACTTATCTCTAATGGAGCTGCAGCATTGCATCTATACTGCATTGACATCGGTGGTCACACTCGGCTGATCACAATCAATAAAACATCGCGAGTATTCAGACAAAAAGTAGTCCCCAGACCCTGATATTCCCACGCTCACTCGGACAAGCTTAGCAAAACAAGTATGATCCCGTCAGATCGGCGAGGATCTTCATTATAGGCTGATGTAACAGCTGATTCGACTTTACAAGGCGATTGGCGACGTCTCAAGTGATCAAGGGAGGTGGCGTTGAAGAATTGTGTTGATTTTTCCTTAGTCGAATGTTTACAGTTTTTAGCGAATTTCCCATATAGGGAATAAGCTATTACCGTAGGTCTCATGGTAAGACCTAGACCCGGGACCAATTTACTTTTTTGTTTTGAGGTCCCCAGAGGCCAAAAACACCATCCGTTCAAATTCATATATATTTATATATGTGTTCGTTAGCGCGATAACTCGAGCAAAATTGATCCGATTTTGATGAAATTTGGTACAAACTTGTAAACCTACATTTATTCGAACGAGTTCGCGAACCAGCATAATCGGATCAGGGGTTTATGGGGGGTTTTATGGGGTAAAAATGGGTTTTTCTCATTTTTGACCCTAAAAACTTTAAATTTCTTAATTTATCTCTAGACCATTTTGAAGAGCTTAAAAAAACAAATAATTTAGTATATTGAAGTTTTTTTTAATGTTCATTGACTACGGAGAAAATTAAAAAAATTGTAAATTTAAAATTCCCATGTTATTCTTATGGAGAATAAATAAACTGTTCTAGTTTGCTTGTTTATGGATATATTTTAATCAAATTTGGCAATTTGGCTTATTTCATACTAAGCTATCAATATTTCAATTGAAAAAACACCTCAACATCTTCCCCATAGCAGCAAACCTAACTACTCTCTAAAATTAATGTTATTTAAATAGGAAATAAATCTGAAAATTTATAGGGAATATTTTAGTAGAAATCAAGCCGGGTAAATGGAAATTCGCTTAGTATGCAGGTTTGCTGCGACGGGGGTATTATCTGAGTGTGACGATTTTCCTTGTATTTTTATTCATTGTATGTCTATTGCCAAAGAAGCATTTCATCTAAAAATGATGGACATATGCGTTACATAAGAGTGTAAAATTCCTTGTTTTTGTTAAGTTTTTACGAAAAATATGGCACCTCCTAAGGAACCTACAGGTATTGTAAAGGTTATTCAACATTTAAACTCATCTTTGTCTTCCTTTGAACACCTTTAGTTGTATTACTGTATATTTATTTGGGGTTAAAATGTGTCGAGGAATCTGAAAGGGAGTTGTTTGGATCAAGGATCATGCAGTACCTATCTGATTCCAACAAATTACAAAATCAATCAAATGGCTTGCAATGTGTTGTGATTAAAAGTGCCTCTAAAGTTAAATTGAATCTCAACACTGTTTGGTTAGTAGTAATCATACAAATATCATAGGGTCACGTGTTATCCAACTAATTTGCTACATCCCTCTTATAAACTTTCCTTCTATGCCTAAATTTCTGCCATCACAGCTGCGAGACCCTTTGTACCGCCCTTTCTAAATGCACCGCATATGATGGAGAGGAATGTCTTTTAATCAGCCAATTTACAATTTCACGCATATTCAACAGGTTTATGTTCCTCACCTTGAGTCTCTACTCTCTGTTTACGGGACCTTTCACTCCGGCGCTGCTGCCGTTGTCAGGGTCGAACCTTTATCACACCATAGAAGGAACAGTCGTGACGCGCTCGCGGATAAAGGAATTGGCCTTTTTGGAGTCCGAGATAGCCTGTTAGAGAACTAGATTTTAAGGATACAAAGAATATGACCTTTGCCAGCACATTGTCTTTGCTTGTGAATGTAAGAGATTCGAATGATAAGGTGTGCCAAATATGTGAGTGAATTGGCAATTTTTTAGTACGAGATAGTCTAACTAGATTTTAAGGATACAAAGGAATCAAGATTTGACCTCTGTCTTTGCTAGCATTGTCTTTGATAGACTTTACTTGTCTTTGTTAGATACTCGTTTGATAAGGTCTATATAATGTAAGCTTGTAAAGTTTGATTTGTATATTGAGTTTTGTCACCACCTAGTTCAGTGGATTGAAACTGTCAGAACGAGTTTACAAGAAAGCGTTTCGAGCCCTTCAAAATGTTTGCCGAAGATCGAACCTTCATTCTCATACACTATTCATTAAGATTGCGACAACCCCTGGATAATATAATTTAAGTTATCTGTTGAACCTGATGAAGATTTGGAAGTTTTCTTCTTCTTCATACTTCATATAATACAACATTCTCGTGTCAAAACATTCTTTTCAGAAAACTTCAAATAATTATGTCAAATGTAGAACTATTTGCATGCGAATCCTACTGTCAGTACAATGCTCAGCTAAACAACGTTCATTTACACTTACTACTTTTTTTTTCTTTTTTTTTAAGAGGTTGGCGGCCTCTTTTAACCTTGCATTTGCCCGTCCACATAGACTAAGCGCCCGTGCGTGGATCGTTTACAGCAAAGCAAGGAGTGAGCCGGTACAGTGCAAAGGTGAACTGTACTGATAAAATGTTATCGGCAGTGACCAGGATCCGAACCCACGACATCGCTGCCTTGGGCCCGAAGTCCGCGACGCTACCGACTGAGCCACCGACTCACTAACTTTAGTGTTTAAATCTATCTAAAAATGGCTTCCACAAACTTCTTCCCTTGAGTAGGAAAACCTGTCACCTGTCCATTTTCAACACTATTTAGATCGAACGGTACTTGTCAACTTTAAAATGTTTCTGTAAAATTTCGAACTATTCCTATGCAAAATTCTACTGTTGGCCTCCCATTTTGTAACCATCACGACTTAAAAAACCTCGGTACTGTATGTACTTTATTGGATGGTGTTGTTTAGAAGACGAAAGTCAAATAAAAGGAGTAAACTTTTTTTTATTAACAAAACCAACTAGTTTTCGTACCTCTCGTTCAGTGTTTTCCATCATCCCCTGTCGTGACAGTTCCCCGGGTTATAGGTCGTGTACGGTACCTCCGTCTGTGCACGTGACGTATGTAACGCAGCTGCAGTAGCTGCTTGATGACATATTTACGAGTATATTCATCGGCGAGACAGACTGGCTCGGCGCTCGGCGCTCGGCGCTCGGCGCTCGGCCTCGGTTTAGCGGTACCGAGACACCGAGACTGAGGTACCGCAACTCAACGTTCTACCCGGACATCGCCGTGACACTTATGACGGTCTACATCTTTGCTAATGGGAGACGGTTACGTTTCGCCGTTCCCGATCCGGATAATTGACGGACGATTCTTTTGGGCAAAATGGAATTTGATTTTAATTAAATCCTGATCGTACACTACATGGATGCCTTTAGCACTGCTAGAACTGAATGTACAGCATGATTCATAGAGGTCCTACAGGTATTGACGGAAATTTTACTTGAACCCAACATGCTAAGTTAAAATTGAATTAGGTACGTTTCTAATTATAGAATAGAGAGAAAGAGTAATGTCCAAAACCCTTAAGACTCAGGTGAAATAGTATGCGTTTATATAAGTTTATCTTGAAAAGTCAGTCGTTGTTCTATTGTAAAATCCAGTCTATGATGTCCTTATTGCCAGGTTCCTCTTAATTCTGTGATAAAATCAACGATGTAAAGACTACTGAGTTTTATATCGTGTGAAAATATATATATTTAAATTGCTAGATAGGCATCTCAATGCAGTAATTATAATCACGGTTGCGAATTCCCCAATATAATAATTATAATTGTATTTTCATATTTTCTTATTCATATACCCATTCCAATACACCAAGAACAAAATGAGAGTCACATTAACCGATGAAATTTATCCCTAACATTTTTATGTTGTTTATGACCTCATTCCTAAATACTACGTAACAATATTACACTCCTTGTTTTCCACAGTCATTGGTATGGATTCCTCATGTGATGTGACCGGAACAGAATGAATAGAAGCATGATATTTGCAAACATTGGCAAGTTGACATCAATGGACCGCGTATCCGGCCGCAACATCATTTGCACACGAGTACAAAGAACCCATAATACAACGGCACACCCTGGGTTAAATTAGGTAGGGCGAATGCCACATAATGTTGTTCATTTGTTGATTAGTAATAGTGTTTAATTGATGCTACCTCAATATACCTCGTAATTGTCATTAGCAAATTGTATTTTTTCGTACAACGTTTTTTTCCTATGAAATTCACTTATTAACCCCTTTCCTCCTCCGTTGCTCTAAATTACTTCTACACTTGAAATTCTAATTGTATTAATTGTTTGCAGTACATAACCTCATACTACCCACATTCAATAGGCATAAAAAGGTC
Organism: Macrosteles quadrilineatus; assembly: GCF_028750875.1. Classification (NCBI taxonomy): domain Eukaryota; kingdom Metazoa; phylum Arthropoda; class Insecta; order Hemiptera; family Cicadellidae; genus Macrosteles; species Macrosteles quadrilineatus. The sequence continues at coordinate 66,497,718 of NW_026542597.1, forward strand.
TTCAGTACTTGAACTTTAGTACTTGGACATTTCCTTTAAGTGTAAATCTCTAAATCTTCTGGTTACTGTGACCAGCAGGTATGGTACTGAAAGAGTTGTTGACATTTTGCTCTCTTGACTATGTGAATGTCTGAAGATTTATTCGGTGTGTATCATAGGCGATGATCAGGGTGGAAGGTAAGGAGGGTAGGGGGTAAGTAAGGTAGGGAGCGTGACGGGTGGGTGGGATGAGCTGGGTGGCGTGTGTTGCAATATGATAAGGAAAGTCGAATGGTTGAATTTCATGTGCGAAATCTCTTAGTTAACAATGGAGTGAAGATGCTACTATATATTACTTTCTGACTCCCTAAAGGGCCTAAAGGTATCTCCGAAGATCCATTCTTTGTGTTCCAAAGGAGTTGCTCCCTATGTGAGAAGGAGATTAGTCTGGACTAGTCTTGGACTTTCCCTAGTGTTATGGAAGAACAAAAGCTGAAACAAAGTTTGTTAAATATCCGACTCCCTGAGATTTTTTCCAAAAATATGCTCCCCAGGTGAGAAGAACAGATTAGTACTTCCCCTAGTTTTAGTTAAGAACCGATGCTGATACAAAGTTTGATAAAACTCTTGACTCCTTGAAAGTCGAAACTCTTGACTCCCTGAAAGTCAAAACTCTTGACTCCCCGAAAGTCTTTTTTTTCCTCATGAGATGCTCCGGATGTAAGGTGGTGAGATGGGAAGGGAAGTTGTACAATTAACGGATGAGAGGCTGGGGAGTGTGAAGCCTCTGCCACCGGAGGAGACAAAGAAGGTTACCCAGGCGTCACAGAGACAGACATTTGAGTCGTGGTCCGCGACCTCCCGTAGATCGGGTGTCGAGTGTCACATCGTCCTCGGCGAGATCCACCAATCAGCGGCTCTGCAGCAGCTGATGATGAACATGCAGTTTTAGATGTAAAGAAAATAGCTACTTCCCTATAGGGAAATTCGCTAATACGCTGATGTATTTTGATATAATTTCTGGTCGTCAACGGTGTGGACTTTGAGGGGAATGTGCTGCATGGAAGATGATACAGAGTAAAAGGCATAATAGCTTTTTTGCTCACAGGCCAAATGGTTCTCTAGCCTGATTCATTTGCAATAATAGCCCTCCAATTATTTGTATTGTTAGTGGGCCTTCAGGTTTTCATTACTATTTCTTTCGTCATCACTACTTCAAGTCATTGCATATTGGACTCTCTGAAATTGGACATTACAATCAGGTAATCACCTCAGTATATCCAACATATTTTTCAGGGAAGTTAAACATTCTATTAATTTCTACTCTAGCACCAATTTGATCAAATACTAGTTTTCAACCAATTTATATTATTTCCTGGAAACAGCCTACGAACATAAAACTTATTGTTGTATCTTTGTGCAGCTTTATATGTTCCTCAGGTGTGTTAATGTTTGTATGTAAGCAAATTATGCTGTAATCCAAACTTGGATACCATCACCCTTTTTGGTGACAAGATATTCATGTGTCACTCAATTATGGGTAGATGTGACCAATTCCTACGTAACTTTTAATACACTACACCACAAAGTGACTCGCCGATTACTCAGTATTTGTTTGTCTTGCCCATAGGTGTCCTTGTTACTTGAATACTACCCATTAATCTCAAAGTTGTAGTTAAGTTAATTATTCAACCCATTAAAAAATCATAAATCTACAACATTTATCCGTACCAACGAGCGATATGAGATGTTCAATTATCCTTTTAACATAATTCATCACGTTATTAGTATTCTCCTCGCAACTCACAACTTATTAAATCAGGTTGGGATGAGCTCATGAGCTTCTCGTTCCACCAAACCAGTTAGCATCGCATGCCGGGGCTTCTTCAATCAGCTGTAGTAGAAATGCATTTGTACGTGAAACACTCAGCTGTTTCCATAGGTCACGGCCAATACCTGCGGAGGTGAGAGGGCGGCTGAGGAATGCTGATGACCAAGGTTCATACAGGATATCATGGCTGCAGCAGACAGCAATGTTGCGAATTATCCGTGACATTCATCGCCTGAACAAAGAGTGCGTTAATCAAGGGATTGTCAGTAGCCTTGTTATTTAGAATACTACTAGCTGCGACAACTAAAGCCAGTGTAGGTGTTAAGGTGTGGTAGACATTCTGGACCAGAATTCACCTGACAAGAGACAACAAGCTTGAAAAGATTATATTCCAAAATATAAAAGATGGGTATGTTTTAAGAGTAAACACTTACCAGTTGTTATAACGGTGCTTGGATTTGGATGCGACGGATGAGGCCAAACTTGAAGATCCGGAAGGACCGTTCCATGTTTTATAGAGTAGGATCCAACAAGGCAATAAACTCTTGGGAATTCGGAGACGCAACCAGTAAAGTATTTCGTTACCTTGTACCGGCAGTAATGTAGTGTGTTTCTTAACAATTTGGGATATTTTAAAATATACAAGGCTTTACGATGAAACTGTGGAATTTTCTGGGATTGTTTTTTGTTTCAAGAATACGATGTGCTATTTTAGGTTATAAGTAACTGTGATTTTCGTGATTTTTCAATGATTCGAAACGTTTTAACAGTTGTGTCCCTTAGTTCTAATGTTAGTGCATAAAGAATGTGAATTGGGCATAGTATCGTAGACAAAACATAACTAAATTAAACCGGATTCCAATCTCGAGCTCCTCAGTACGTAACAAACGAAAGCGCCAGGCGACCATCTCATCAGACATATCATTTCACAATGATAGTCTAAACGTTCTTTTGCAACAGGCGAGAAGAATAACTGAAATGGAGACCTCATACAGGTGGTTAAACTGCACAATGGACGGTCGAAGAACAATGCAGTGATTGATGGTCAGAGGACATTGGCTGTTTTGAAACTTGTCAGGCAATGATGGCTCATGAAAGTGAAAGTAAACGGCACTGAACACCTGAACAGTGAGCATTGAACATTGAACTCGGCCCACCCACAGATTGAGCAAAGGCGGCAAAGGTCAGTGATGACAACCTGGGTAATGCGCTGGGAGATTCGTCATCCAAGGAGGAGCTGAATGGCCAGAAAGGAAATGACAAGTCTCTTATGCTGATTGAACATGTACTTTAGGTGCGGCTCCAGGAGATTTGAATGCTGGATGAAAGCTGTGTGGGTTTTCCTCCTGAAAGTTTATTATTGAGCACTTGCCATTTGTCGGCTGTAGAGGAGGTCATGAAATTGATTACTCCAAGTTTCCTGGTGTTTATGTTGACTGTACGTGAAAACAGTGTGAAATTGAATCATGCAGTCACGTTCTTGACATATTGAGAAAATATTAATTGAGTCAAATGTAGGTAAAGTTAGTAGTTATATGTAGCTCTGCTCGTGTCAAATCTTTGTTTACTCTGGAAGTTGTACGTTTATTAAACCTATATTAGGTTGGATACCCAGCTAAAAACTGACTTTAGCAAATACACCAAGTAGACCTACGTATTTTCACCCGTGTACATAACTAGCTTGATCAAATTAGTCACTAATAACCCACCCAATTGACCTTTTCCCGAAATTCCTTTACACCCCAACATTCGGCTAATCACACGTCCGCCACTTTCGCTGCTCCGAGATCCTTGGCCCCAATGAAAGTACGTTTCGCAACCCATTTAATTACGGTATTTAGCACTTTCGCGGCGACAATGGGATGGATGCGACTATTGTCGCGCGTCGCCGGGTGTAAAACGGCAGCGAAAGTGACCGGCAACCCGATATGCCGAACTTTCGATTGATAAACCCTGTTATCATCGCTCATTACGGTAATGGAGCACTTGCGGCTTTGCTTTCGCCGTTATCACACAGTGGCTTATCACAGACCGCACTACAACTTGTGTGGCTGTTTTACATGAAAGTGGTTCCTCGGCGAATCAGAATTGCGACCGCAGGCTCGGAAGTTTCTTTTGGGCAGTTTTGCGTTTACCTAGAAAGTGTTTCGGTGTTTCGATATGAGGTGACCGCGCCAAACCCAAAGGTCATTGGTGGAGTTGGATTTAATTGTTTGGCGACTGCGTTTACGACCTTTCGTCGTCTTTGATTTGTATTGCTGTTGAAATTAGTCCTAAAATATTCCTTGTTTTTAGCAGGACGTTTTAAGACTGTACCTAAAGTCAAGTAGTGTTTGAAGCTGACACTTGTTGAAATAACAATAAAAAATCTTCAACGTTGATATTTATTTTATAAAACGTGTAATATGGAACGAGTTCGGAAGACTGTTACATAAAGCCTCATAGTTCGAACATCTAAACTGAGCTACAAAATCTGTAGAACACCAAGACAAATCTTTTTGAAATTGTATTTTCCCAAGTCCACCCTTTTTGTTTAAGCCTCAACCTAATACTTGTGAAGATTCTTGAAGTAAAGTACAGCTGCATAGTATTGGTACTGGGTATATTTATGCGGGTTAGTGAACTCCCTCAATGTACACAACACAAGTACCGTTGGCCCAGCATCGTCTGTTGTATTGTCGGTTTGGACAATATTGTGGATTGGCATTTCTCTACAGTGGAGCCAGCCGACCGTGTCCGCGTCAGTGCAGATTTGGGATTAGAAGCGCGTCAGAAAAACGGTCAAGAAAAATCTTGTAGAAAACTTCAACCCTTTAAAAGTTTTGGGGGTTTTCTGGCTACGGAACTTTTTCTTACGAAGTGCTTGTCAATCCATGGCGTGCCTTCGAAAATATTATCTTTTTGGAAATGGTTTATTTCTGCATATTTCTACCTAGCCATTGAATCGATTATCGAAATCACTACTCTAATCTTCACCACTAACAACCTGGTAGTAACTCTCTAATAACTCGCAACCTCAAATCTTCTTTGGTTCCTGGTTCCTTATGCAACTATTTTCTAAACTTCACAAACCACCAGAGAATTCACTAATGCTTGTCGCTCAGCATTTCATATAGAAATGTTCGAGTGAGGTGTACTCTTGAGCTATCGCTAAGACAACTTTCTCCTTAAAGAAGCACTACAGGAAGCACTGTTATAAATATTTTCCAACAGTTAGTCTCGGACGTGATGGAGTAACGGATTAGACCGCAGCACGACTGTAAGACCCGGGTCTGACAGTTCATCTCGCACACGACCTAGACTGTGATGCTGGCACTCACTACTGTCCTCCGGCGTCTCTACAAGGATGTAAACATCTCAAGGCTTGTCAGACACATTTGTAACTAACTGTCAGAAGAGATTTGATCTTTGATCTCAATGCTTTAGGGAGAATATTCATCTTGTACTCAGAGGCAGTTTTTCCAATTACTGTACTAGAGTTTTTAGTATGCCTATGCAATGCTCATGTCGTAATAATGATGACGTGATAGACGATATTGTAACATTTATTGGATGTGAGAGTCTTCTAAAGATGGTCTGTATAAATAGTAGAAAGGAGGGAGGACAAGTTGTAGCTGTACAAGAATTTTCAACTGCTATTAGTGCAATTTAGAATTTCCATATTCTTTTGTAGTGATTCATTAATAATCAAGGAGTATTGGATTAGTCTTCACATATAAACTGAATGTTAATATTATGTTGGTTACGTAATTGTATTAATCTATAACTATTTTTGTCACGAAACTAGCAATTACTCACACATGGCTCAAGTAATGGCGTCTCGTAAAGTCACTGTACATTTAACACTGTCTTTAAAACAATTCTCGTTACGTCATTGAGTAAACATGTGCGAATGAATTTTTACGCGTAAATTTACTTTCCCCAGGTAATATATACAGAGTTGCCATAACGATCCTAACTACTAATTCGTCATCCTAATCCCTTCAGCCGTATCACAGGATTTTCTCCGAATGTCCAAACAGACCTTTTCAAAGTTTACTGCCACTGTCGCCTCAAATCCTGATTAACGGTCTCCAAAAGTTGGTCCTCCGGGGCCGGATAGTGAGATGTGTCGGCTGTGGACATGTCAGGGCATGTTGGCACATGTTGAGCTTTCCCCGCCACGTGGTCCGGCGGCCAGTGCCGTTGTCCGCACTTTCTGTCACGCTTCCGTCTAATCATCTTTTAATACTGCCCGGTTTATGAGGGAATTCTTAAAGATAATGAACCATCTAGGTGGCTCATTGTCGCTGTTTTCACTAAACTAGTTTACCGCGGAAGTCTGCACTAGGCTAGTTTTAAGAGTGAAAGTTTCGCTTTCATGTTTTGTCACAGAAATATTAAAGTTAAGTAACATTGGTCTAACACATTTTTTAGAAACATTGGTTCCATTTGGACACATAAGATTGAGGAATCGTGTTTTGTCGTTCGTTTCACCGTATCAGTTGAACCAATACCGTACCAATATTGAATTCAACCTTTAAAAAGTACTGGTGTAGTGTACTACATTTAGGCCTATTTAGTTAAACTCCGATCACAAAATTTAGGCGGTTTGAGGGGAAGAAATCTATCCCCTCCACGTCTTGATACTTCCATTAAAACATAGCTTAGATTTGTAAACACGTCAATCAGCTGCAACTTGGGGAACTTCCCCTCAAACTGCCTAAATTTTGTGAACGGACGATAGACAATTTATGTGCCTTTCATAGATAGTTTAGATAACACTGTGCATTTTGACTTATTAGAATCCTACTGTAAACCAAAGACGATACATCACCAGGAATATCCAAATATCCATATCCCAGCAAATTACAATCCTCTAATCAATTCTTGACAATTTGGTCTGTATTGCCATTGATTGTACACAGTAAGGAACAACTCGTAGTCTTGTAGCAGCCTTGTGGAGTGGCAATCTTCTTCAAGCGTCGTAATTCGCATTCCATTAGATAATGTTCAAGTGATTGAGCAATGAGGATCAACAGAGCTAGGAGTGATCACGATCGGAGATCACGATTGCGATTCAGCGACGAGCGACGAGGGCCTGGTAAAACACTGGGAAAGTGATTTGCATGTTGGATCTAGCAGATTATGCTGTCGGAATTGCCCCTGGTGATTTTTGCAATTGATCTAGACGGAAAATGGAGTGCTTGGTTACAATAGGATGATAGGCTGTATTAATCATTCAAATAAATATTTCCTGATCATCTTCCAAATACAGTGCAGTTGATAATGAATTGTGTATTAGTAAATCGTTAACTCTACTGCCTAGAGAAGTTGAAAGCTCAGTAAATTGGTATGATATAAATCTGTCCCTGTGTATCATTGAGTTAACATGTGCAATTGTCTTCACATTGTAATTACTTTACCCAGATCAGGCTTCTTCGATGGAAGGAAAAGCATATAAATTAATGCTGCTGACCAATAAAAGGTCGTGGTTTGATATCGGACTGTTCCCTTTCAAAATAGTGAAAATATCAATGGCGTGGATGGACACTTAATAAATAAGTCTCCACAATAACTTTAAGTATAATAGACATTTGAGAGAACAAGCATGATGATCCTAGTTTAATTGAATATTAATTAAATGTAATTATTAGTATTTTGGTATTGAGCGTTTCTATTGGTGTCGATACAGTATAGTCATGTGGTCAGGAATTATTGATACTCTAAGCTCCCGACATCTACAAAATATTGATTAGTAATCATTCCTTGGTCCACTACAGTTCGCGCCCTCAAGCTCAAGAGGTGTGAATGTTTTCGCCTTGGGCTTTTCGGCATTCTTCCTAATCTAATCTGATACGTAGGGTCTCACTTAACATACGGCTGCCGTAAATTACACCCTTTATTATCATTAAATCTCAAAATACCCTAATAAAAAGCACTCCTCTCTAAATGATATTCGAAGGGGCCGACTACTGGAATTGGCTCCGCGCACAAAAAGTGGGCTAGCCTAGAGCCTATGAATATAAATAAACCTAAGGAATGTTCCGATGTTTTACAAGCTATTGTTCGCTCGGCTGTAAATCGTTCTATCAAACTTTTCTACAGTATAATCATTCATAAGTTCCTAAATTTGTCCTAGGTTGTGCCTTTAAAAGTTAAAAGTTTAATTTGGTAATGTCTTTAAACAAAAAATATATACTCCTCATCCTTTGTACTTGTGGTGGTTCTTGTTTGTGCATTGCCGAATGTTTGCGTTGATTTCTCTTCGGATGTGCCAAGCCTCTAAAACGTCCCTGAGTTTTTCGACAATATACCAGAGGCCGACGAGTTTGTCAATATTCCGAAGATCATGTCTCTGTAACAATTGATTGCCTAGATTCTGATAAGTTCTTTCAAGATGACGTGAGTTTACAAATATGTGTCAAAACTATTTCTGGTCTACATACACATTGTGATTTCAACATTGGAAACGATTCAACGATTCAGTCGCTATTTTAGTTAAATATAAAGTAAAATATGAAAGTGGGAAAGTCCTCAAGATCTTGACAATTCAAAACTATACCACGATGTTTACCTTTTTACTGGGAAACGGAAGCCTGGCGAGCTCTGGCCCTAATCCGGGGTCGAACCCTTTTACGCTTCATTAGGCTTCAGTTCGCACACCAACTAGCTTTCCCCCAAGAATACCTCTCTCCCCAAAAAGTACCTGACCCGTGGGTAAGAGAAGAGGATGACTTTGGTGCCCCGGTGGGGGGAGGGGTGCAAAGGGCAATGTCTTTGGGGAGGAAACACTTCCGTTACTGAGAGGGCAACTGATGGGATAGTGACCTTCCTAGAATTGAATTCTTATTGTTGAGATATTAAGTTAAACAAATGTATTGCAGCCAATTCTTTTCCGTCTTAAACTTTAGCATGAGTAATATATGGACGGCTCAGGAGATTGCCAAATAGTTACTAATACATAGTTGTTTCTAGCCTTTATATTTTCTGCTCCCTTAGTGCACTGTTTTATTTTACAATAAAAACCAATAACTTAGCTGTGTTTTTTTTTTTTTTTTTTTTTTTTTGAATTTTATCATCACTTCATTATTATTGTGAATTTTGTTTTATATAATTTATTATATATTTAGTCAATCAATTTCATAAGAACAATAAATAGTTTTATATACCTTGTTGAGTTCATAATAAAAGTATCTTTAATTTTGGCCGCATTTAAATAATGGTGATTAAATTTGAAACAATAACGTAGGCCTAGTAACTAGTGTTGCATATACAACATTCGGTTGTGAATTTTCTTGTGCTTTGCCTTGAAACAAAAATTAGTTATATATGAGCGGTCTCTGGAAGATCACGCGGGTTTGGATGAATAGTTTAATGATGCATATTGATTTGTTTCTATTGTTTCAGTACAAATTGATCAGGTTGTTAAGCGAATTTCTTACTCAAAGGTATAGGATATTAGCTATTACCGGGGATCTCGTTGAAAGACTCCCAGGACCGATTTACTTTTTCGTTTTGAAGGGTCATAACAGCCAAAAACACCACCCGTCCACATTTTTAGATATATGTCCGTCAGCACGATAACTCAAGCAAATATAATCTGATGTTGATGAAATGTGGTTTAAACGTTATTATTAAACTTATTATTATTGCTGGTTATTATTTAAACTTTCGTTAAATAATAAAATAGGGATTTCCCATTTTTGACCCTAAAACATACAGTTTTTCTATTTTTTTCTAAACCATTTTGTAGGGCTTATAAAAAAATCATTTAGTACCACAAAGCGTTGGTTGTACGCCTGCCGGGGAGATAAAATTCAATAAAAATGGTAAAGTAAATATTACTCTTTGTTATTTTTATTTTTTTAATCAACTGTTGTAGTTTGCTTGTTTATTGACGGATATTGTACCTAATACAATCGGGGAAATTTGTTAATTTCATACCAAGCTATCGACATTTTAACCAGCAAACACACCTCTTTACTATCACTTTAGCAGCAAACTTAGGTAATCATTAAATCACTATCATTAGACAGTTTTAAGGGAATATTTTTATAACAGGTTACGTACCTTGACGTCCACAATTCCTTAGTCGGTATTCGTTGACTATAGTTTCGACTACTGCGTAGTCATTATCAAAACGGAACGTTAAAATATTACATTCGTTGAATGTCGTCAAATCTTAATACATTGAACACATATATTTTTGTGTAAATCTTGCTAGGTAAGTGGAAATTAGCTTATCTGCATGCAGGTTTACTGCGGCGGGAGTAGGTTATTTTATTATGAGATTGAATTTGTCTGTTGAAATATCATATTATGTAAGTACGTTGTTCATACAATTAAAATATTTATAGTATTACATTTCATATCATTCGTTAGGTAGTGTTAATTCCCCACATTATATGTAATTTTAATATTTAATTCCCTTTATTAAATGTTCCCTACACTTAATTTGTCCTCACATATTTGTAATTTGTAAATAAACCTAATGTTGACAAATATTCTTTTCAAGCCAGCACAACACCAACTCCCAAATATAAGAACCCCCATAATTATTTTAAGAACCCCTGAATATCCTAGTAATAATCCTACAGTATATTAATTACTCGCCTTTGGCTCGCTGGGGGCTCCGCCCCCAGGCCCCCTAGCTGTTAGTCGTCATTAGTAGATTAGAGTTGTAACAAAGCAGGCAGTGAAACAGTCAATATAACGTTATATAAAAACAATTTTACGAATACAGTAGATGAGGTTGGCAAGTTAATTTCAAGAACTCCACCTTAAAGAACCCCTTATAAAAAATCTGTTTGAAAGTTGCGGTAAGAGAGTATGTTAGTAAAGTATTTTTACAACTGAGTTTTTGGCCAAAGAAGGCGAATGGGGATGGTTATAGTGGAAATCGATATTAAATTAAACACGATTTAACAACTATATTAGAATAGATCGATATTTTAAAAGTTGATATCAGTTAAGTGATGTATGAAGTACACGATTTAACAACTATATTAGAATAGATCGATATTTAATAAGTTGATATCAGTTAAGTGATGTATGAAGTAAAAAGGTGATAGTAAGTTTTAAAATGTCTTTTTTGAAATTTAGGAAGGGGTGAGAAGCAATCACCAAGAAGCCGGGAAATTTCAAGTCCATAGCACACCTAGAAGTGGTCTAGATAGCACTCATAGCATTTCTCAAGTCTCAGTCAAATTTGAAGTAAACGGTTCTAATGTCCATACCAAAGTTAGAAACTTCCCATAAAAATTACATAATGGGAGGGAGAAATTGTTGAATCGGGGAAGGGGGAAAATCATTGGAAAATGTAACTTTTGGGAATGTTCTAGGTTGTTAGGGACTAATACCAACAATCCTACCAAATTTCATATCTCCAGCTAATGTTAAAGTGTGTACACGTGATTTAGACCGATGTACCTGTATAATTAACATTAGGGAAGTCGACTATCAGGAGGGGGTCATGAAAAACGTGGGAAAAGTAGTGAAAATCGTAAAAAAATTTATGTAAATTTACCTAATTTTGAAAGTAGGGCGTTTTTTGAAGAGTTTTCGAGCTATAGCTGTTTGAAAAAAAAACGTGTTTTGTAGTTTTTAGATGTCCGCCATTTTGGATTGTTGGGGGGGTTAAAATTGGAAAGTCGGTGTTTTGCATAATTCACCTTTAATTAATGATCCCATACTACAATACTACCAAATTTCAAGTCTCTAGCACGATTCTAAACTGTTTAGATAAGCACTCCAAGTCGGACACTTTCAATGTTATTCTCCATAAGAATAAGATGGGGCTCGAAAAAGTGGTAAAAAACCTTCAAATTTTTAGATTAAACGTAAGTTTTGGGGTCAAGGAGTAAAGTTACGAAAAAACACTAAACTAAGGAGGATACAAAGCATCAATAATATTTGCAAAAAAGAATTATTAAGGTATAAAAAATAGCGAAAACAGTTAACAATTTTTATAAAATTTACCAAATTTTAAAAGTAGGGCGTTTTTTGAAGGTGAAGGAGTACGATTTTCAAAAAACGCACAATAGTGCCTTGTAGGAAATTTAATTCCGAACCTAAGTTTTTTCCTCAAATCGTTTCTAACTCTTACCCTTTTCGAGCTATAGCCGTGTGAAAAAAACGGTTTTTGTCGTTTTCAGAGGTTCGCCATTTAGGATTTTTGGAGGGGTAAAAATTTGAAAATGGGACTTTTGCAAAATTCACCGTTAATTTAACATACCATACTGCAATACTATTAATTTTCAAGTCTCTAGCACGTTTCTAAACGGTTCAGATGAGCACACCAAAGTCTTTAAATTTCATAGCTATTCTCCATAAGAATAACGTGGGGCTCGTAAAAGTGGTAAAAAACCTACAAAGTTTAACATTAAACCTAAGTTTTAGGGGTTAAGGAGTAAAGTTACGAAAAAGAATGTAGTGAGTAAAATTTAAAGTAAACTAAGCAGGATACAAAGCAATAATAATATTTGCAAAAAATAATTATTTAGTTACGAAAAAATAGTGAAAACCGTTAAACATTTTTAAAAAATTTACCAAATTTTGAAATCAGGGCGTTTTTTGAAGCTGAAGGAGTGCGATTTTCGGAAAACGCCCAAGAGGGTTTTGTGGAAAATTTAATTCTCGTTCATGAAAATTCTTTCAAATCCTTTCTAGCTCTTATCGTTTTCAAGCTATAGCCCTTTGAAAAAACGTGTTTTCTCGTTTTCCCTTTTTTGGTTGGGGGTAAGTGGGAATGATCCTCGGGGGACAGGATTTTGTTTGTGAATATTTTTTGCTTTTAAAACTTATAACTTTACATCTGCTAGGTAATTCATAAAGAGGGCGGGGGGTTGGAAAAATTATCGGCATGAAGAATGGACCCCTTGCGCAGTAAAAATCACCAAAAATAGGAAAAATAAGGTAAAATTTCAGGTTTAAACACGAATTTGGGGTGAAGATGGGAAAACAATTAAACTAAACGCATGGCTCAATCAAATCCTGGTTGAAGTTCGTTCGCTACGCTCACTCACCTTTAGGTAAGAGCTCGTTCGCTGCGCTCACTTGCCTTCAGGTTAGCTCGTTCGCTACGCTCACTCACCTGAAGGTTGGAGCTCGTTCGCTGCGCTCACCTGCCTTCAGGTTAGCTCGTTCGCTGCGCTCACTTGCCTTCAGGTTAGCTCGTTCGCTGCGCTCACTTGCCTTCAGGTTAGCTCGTTCGCTACGCTCACTCACCTTTAGGTTGGAGCTCGTTCGCTGCGCTCACTTGCCTTTGGGTTAGCTTGTTCGCTACGCTCACTCACCTTTTGGTTGCAAATTAGCTATTGTCATAAATTTAGAAAAATTATAGTACTGCACCCTGTTGCTAATGGTAAAATTTTATTAATGGGGATGAAAGAGAGGGGGGGTTAGAATGGGATTGGTCTAAATATCCATAATTCACCTACTTACATTTAGATCTCGTTTGCGTGTATAAGCATGTTAATTTTCTATAAGGAATACGTTAAAAAAGCGTTTAAAACTATATTTTTGATTGAAAATCCGCCATTTTTTATTTTTTTAGTACGTTTAAATTATAGAAGGTCACTCAAGGGACTTTCTTTTTAACGTTGGGACCATAAAAGTACAAATATATGTACGAAAAGTCATTTTAAAAATTAAAAACACTTAAAAAATCAAGAATTTTCACAATTTTTTGAAGTAGAGCGCTTTTTGAAGGTGAAGGAGTAAGATTTTATATATGACCCCTTCTTTGAGAAAAGTGTCTTGTAGAAAATTTAATTCTGAACCTACGATTTTCCCTCAAATCGTTTCTAGCTCTTACCGTTTTCGAGCTACAGCAGTTATAAAAAAACGTGTTTTTCCCAAAAAACTATGGTTTTAAGGGATTTATTTTGGTGGGTTTCGGTTGAAAAAACTAAATTTTGGGACTTTCTGGGTGGTTTGGTACCCAGACAAACCTTCAGAAAAAATTTCAGCTCCGTAGCTACTCTAGAAGTGACAAAAATGTTTTTTCTATTGCCAAACGCCCATATTTCACCTACTGACGTTTACTTCTAGTTTGCTTGTCGTAGCATGTTAATTCTCCATAAGGAATACGTTAAAAAACGATCTTTTTCATAGAAAATCTGCCATTTTGAATTTTTTTACTAGGTTAAAATTATAGAATATCACTTGAGGGACTTTCTTTTTAATGTTGGGAGCATAAAAAGTACAAATATACGAACGAAAAGTCGTTTTAAAAATTAAAAACACGTAAAAAAATCGAGCATTTTCACAATTTTTGGAAGTAGGGCGTTTTTTGAAGGTGAAGGAGTGCGATTTTTGAAAAACGCTTAATAGTGTCTTGTAGAAAATTTCATTCCAAACTCACGATCTTTCCTCAAATCGATTCTAGCTCTTACCGTTTTCGAGCTACAGCCGTTTAAAAAAAACATGTTTTTTCAAAAACCGGGATTTTAATGGAATTTTTTTTGGGGGGGATGAATTTTGAAAATGGGGTTTTTACGAATTTCAACGGTAACATAAGATCCCATAGTGCAATACTACGCAAATTCCAAGTCTCTAGCACGTTTATAAACGGTTCAGATGAGCGTACGAAAGTCGGTATTTTTCAATGTTATTTCCTATAAGAATAACATGGGGGGTAAAATTGTTAATTTAGGGGGGGTTGAAAGGGAAAAATGCTACTTTTCGGAATTTTCCCGGGGGTTTGGGCACTAGACCTACAAAACGCCGAAAATTTCAAGTCTCTAGCTCATCTAGAAGTGGTTTAGAATTAGTATACCTGATCAGTGAGTTACACATCGGGCTGTATAGTTAATTAGACTCGCCTTGTGCTCGCTGGGGGCTCCGCCCCCAGGCCCCCTTTTTTGGTTGGGTGTCAGTACAAATGAGCCACGGGGGAGATGAGGTTGTCCGGGAATTTTATATTGTGTAAAAGACTCAGGGATAACTTTGCAGGGCAGGCCCCCGTTTTTAAGGGGGTTAGTGGGAATGTTCATGAGGGGTTGTAATACAGCAGCAGGAGGGGTTGAACATTGAAACCGTCACTTTTCAGGACTTTCCTGGTGGTTAGGTGTGGAGACACGTCATCGTGCAAAATTTCAACTTCCTAGCACATCTTGAAGTGCCCAAGGCAACTTTCAATGTTATTTCCTACTAGCTGGCCCGTCAGATGACGTCCAGTCCTAATGTGGTTTTATGTCAAATGCTCGTTCTTTTTTAAGATGAGCTCGTTCGCATGGCTCAATCAAATCCTGGTTGAAGTTCGTTCGCTACGCTCACTCACCTTTAGGTTGAAGTTCGTTCGCTACGCTCACTCACCTTTAGGTTGGAGCTCGTTCGCTGCGCTCACTTGCCTTCACATTAGCTCGTTCGCTACGCTCACTCACCTTTAGGTTGGAGCTCGTTCGCTGCGCTCACTTGCCTTCAGGTTAGCTCGTTCGCTACGCTCACTCACCTTTAGGTTGGAGCTCGTTCGCTGCGCTCACTTGCCTTCAGATTAGCTCGTTCGCTACGCTCACTCACCTTTAGGATGGAGCTCGTTCGCTACGCTCACTTACCTTTAGGTTGGAGCTCGTTCGCTGCGCTCACTTGCCTTCAGGTTAGCTCGTTCGCTACGCTCACTCACCTTTAACGTTAAGACCATAAAAAGTACAAATATATGTACGAAAAGTGGTTTAAAAATTAAAAAATCAAGAGTTTTTACAATTTTTGGAAGTAGGGCGTTTTTTTAAGGTGAAGGAGTCACATTTTCGATATGACCCCTTCTTTGTGAAAAGTGTCTTGTAGAAAATTTAATTCTGAACCTACGATTTTCCCTCAAATCGTTTCTAGCTCTTACCGTTTTCGAGCTACAGCAGTTTTAAAAAAACGTGTTTTTTCCAAAAAAAAACTAGGGTTTTAAGGGATTTCTTTTGGTAGGTTTCGGTTGGAAAAACTAAATTTTGGGACTTTCTGGGTGGTTTGGTACCCAGACAAACCTTCAGAAAAAATTTCAGCTCCGTAGCTACTCTAGAAGTGAAAAAACAAATTTTTCTGTCGCCAAACGCCCATATTTCACCTACTGACGTTTACTTCTAGCTTGCTTGTCGTAGCATGTTAATTCTACATAAGGAATACGTTAAAAAACGATATTTTTCATTGAAAATCCGCCATTTTGAATTTTTTTTAGTAGGTTAAAATTATAGAAGGTCACTTAAGGGACTTTCCTTTTAATGTTGGGAGCATAAAAAGTACAAATATACGTACGAAAAGTCGTTTTAAAAATTAAAAACACGTAAAAAAATCGAGCATTTTCACAATTTTTGGAAGTAGGGCGTTTTTTGAAGGTGAAGGAGTGCGATTTTCGAAAAACGCTTAATAGTGTCTTGTAGAAAATTTAATTCCAAACTCACGATTTTTCCTCAAATCGATTCTAGCTCTTACCGTTTTCGAGCTACAGCTGTTTTAAAAAAACATGTTTTACCCAAAAAAGGGCGTTTTTAATGGAATTTTTTTGGGGGGGTTGCAATTTGAAAATGTAACTTTTTGGGATTTTCCTGGTGGTCTGGGACCCATACGGACCTCCACCGAAAATTTCAGCTCTCTAGCTATTCTAGAAGTGCCCAATATTTAGTATACCTGATCAGTGAGTCAGTCAGTCAGTCAGTTACACATCGGGTTGTATATAATATAGACTCGCCTTGTGCTCGCTGGGGGCTCCGCCCCCAGGCCCCCTTTTAATAGTAGCCGTGATGAGAAATGTTCACGGGGGACAGGATGTTGTCCGGAAACATTTTTGCGTAAAAGACGTAGTGATAACTTTGCAGTTGCGAAGTATTTCATAGAGGGGTTGTTAAGTGCAAACCAAACCAGTCTTGACAT
Organism: Macrosteles quadrilineatus; assembly: GCF_028750875.1. NCBI lineage: Eukaryota > Metazoa > Arthropoda > Insecta > Hemiptera > Cicadellidae > Macrosteles > Macrosteles quadrilineatus. Next base: position 66,514,369 of record NW_026542597.1, read on the forward strand.
GTTAGAGTCTCGATGTAGGGCCGGTGCTATGATAAATTAAATTTGCTAAGTCACAACCTCTAAAACTTTCTTCACATAAATAAGCATCGATATAAAGTCTTAAAAGTTAGAGTGAGGTAAAATAATATTTTAAAATAATCTTAGACGGGGAGTTGGTAAAAATTATCGGCATGAAGAATAGACCCCTTTCACAGTAAAAATCACCAAAAATAGGGAAAATAAGGTAAAATTTCAGGTTTAAAAACGAATTTGGGGTGGAGATGGGAAAAAAATTAAACTAAACGCATGGCTCAATCAAATCCTGGTTGAAGTTCGTTCGCTACGCTCACTCACCTTTAGGTTGGAGCTCGTTCGCTGCGCTCACTTGCCTTCAGATTAGCTCGTTCGCTACGCTCACTCACCTTTAGGTTGGAGCTCGTTCGCTGCGCTCACTTGCCTTCAGGTTAGCTCGTTCGCTACGCTCACTCACCTTAAGGTTGGAGCTCGTTCGCTACGCTCACTCACCTTTAGGTTGGAGCTCGTTCGCTGCGCTCACTTGCCTTCAGGTTAGCTCGTTCGCTACGCTCACTCACTTTTAGGTTGGAGCTCGTTCGCTGCACTCACTTGCTTTCACTTGGTTATTAAGACTTTAATATGCTTGAAATGCCATTTTATTTCCCGCATGCTAATTCTCTATTTGTTTAACATTGGGGATATTTTAAACCATGGGGGGGGGTGTTGAAATGAGAAAATAACAATTTTAATAATATTTAAGGTAATTTGAACCGAATACCAACACCGCTAAAAATTCCAATGTTCTATCGCTAATATGAGTGTGTAATTCCAAGGACACAACTATCGAAATGGGGTTTTTTGAGGGGGTTGGAGTATAGATAGGTGAAAGGCGCTATGGAACAAAATGTACACCATAAAATTTTGTATACAAAACATTTGTTTGTTTATATATAATCTTGCGTTTATATAATTTTTAATTGACGAGAATCTTCAAAATCGGTATTTTTTATTTTAACAAAAATTATCCCCCCAATTTTGAGGGTTAAGTATGGTGAGTAAAAATTCCGAAATCGGTTTAGGATAAACTTTAGGCATATTTAAAAACAAGTAATAGGTCAAACGTACCAAAAACGGATTTTAACCTACTCCAGGGCAGCCAACCCCCCAAAAAACAAGGAAAAATGGCAAAATTTCAAGTTTAAGCATGAATTTGGGGGTGAAGGAGTTAAGATGGAAAAAAATGTTAAATTACAAAGTTGTAGATCGTCAAAAGTTAGTACGTAAAGGTTCTCTCTGTTTCTTGACCAGACCAACGGTTGAGCCGCAACCGACGTTTAAACAAAAAAACATGATGAAAAATTCCAAAATTTTGTGTTTAGAGCGAAATATAGGGGGGAAGGGGTGGAGATAGAAAGAAACTTTATATTATGAAATTGTAGCTCGTTTAATTTTAAATACAGTAAGTGTGCTCCGTTTTTTGATTAAACCAACGGTTTAAGCACAATAAACGTTTTAAAAAAACGTCTTTTTCGCACTTTTCAAAAATCCGCCATTTTGAATTTTTTTAGGGGGGTTAAAATTTGAAAATGTGACTTTTGACAATTTTACTGGTGGTTTAAGACCGATACCTAAATTCGTGCCAAATTTCAACCCCGTAGCTATTCTAGAAGTGGGTAAGAATTTGTATACCTGATGAGTCAATGAGTGAGTCAGTTACACAAGGGGCTGTATATAATATAGACTCGCCTTGTGCTCGCTGGGGGCTCCGCCCCCAGGCCCCCTTTTTTGGTTGGGTGTCAGTACAAATGAGCCACGGGGGAGATGAGGTTGTCCGGGAATTTTATATTGTGTAAAAGACTCAGGGATAACTTTGCAGGGCAGGCCCCCGTTTTTAAGGGGGTTAGTGGGAATGTTCATGAGGGGTTGTAATACAGCAGCAGGAGGGGTTGAACATTGAAACCGTCACTTTTCAGGACTTTCCTGGTGGTTAGGTGTGGAGACACGTCATCGTGCAAAATTTCAACTTCCTAGCACATCTTGAAGTGCCCAAGGCAACTTTCAATGTTATTTCCTACTAGCTGGCCCGTCAGATGACGTCCAGTCCTAATGTGGTTTTATGTCAAATGCTCGTTCTTTTTTAAGATGAGCTCGTTCGCATGGCTCAATCAAATCCTGGTTGAAGTTCGTTCGCTACGCTCACTCACCTTTAGGTTGAAGTTCGTTCGCTACGCTCACTCACCTTTAGGTTGGAGCTCGTTCGCTGCGCTCACTTGCCTTCACATTAGCTCGTTCGCTACGCTCACTCACCTTTAGGTTGGAGCTCGTTCGCTGCGCTCACTTGCCTTCAGGTTAGCTCGTTCGCTACGCTCACTCACCTTTAGGTTGGAGCTCGTTCGCTGCGCTCACTTGCCTTCAGATTAGCTCGTTCGCTACGCTCACTCACCTTTAGGATGGAGCTCGTTCGCTACGCTCACTTACCTTTAGGTTGGAGCTCGTTCGCTGCGCTCACTTGCCTTCAGGTTAGCTCGTTCGCTACGCTCACTCACCTTTAACGTTAAGACCATAAAAAGTACAAATATATGTACGAAAAGTGGTTTAAAAATTAAAAAATCAAGAGTTTTTACAATTTTTGGAAGTAGGGCGTTTTTTTAAGGTGAAGGAGTCACATTTTCGATATGACCCCTTCTTTGAGAAAAGTGTCTTGTAGAAAATTTAATTCTGAACCTACGATTTTCCCTCAAATCGTTTCTAGCTCTTACCGTTTTCGAGCTACAGCAGTTTTAAAAAAACGTGTTTTTTCCAAAAAAAAACTAGGGTTTTAAGGGATTTCTTTTGGTAGGTTTCGGTTGGAAAAACTAAATTTTGGGACTTTCTGGGTGGTTTGGTACCCAGACAAACCTTCAGAAAAAATTTCAGCTCCGTAGCTACTCTAGAAGTGAAAAAACAAATTTTTCTGTCGCCAAACGCCCATATTTCACCTACTGACGTTTACTTCTAGCTTGCTTGTCGTAGCATGTTAATTCTACATAAGGAATACGTTAAAAAACGATATTTTTCATTGAAAATCCGCCATTTTGAATTTTTTTTAGTAGGTTAAAATTATAGAAGGTCACTTAAGGGACTTTCCTTTTAATGTTGGGAGCATAAAAAGTACAAATATACGTACGAAAAGTCGTTTTAAAAATTAAAAACACGTAAAAAAATCGAGCATTTTCACAATTTTTGGAAGTAGGGCGTTTTTTGAAGGTGAAGGAGTGCGATTTTCGAAAAACGCTTAATAGTGTCTTGTAGAAAATTTAATTCCAAACTCACGATTTTTCCTCAAATCGATTCTAGCTCTTACCGTTTTCGAGCTACAGCTGTTTTAAAAAAACATGTTTTACCCAAAAAAGGGCGTTTTTAATGGAATTTTTTTGGGGGGGTTGCAATTTGAAAATGTAACTTTTTGGGATTTTCCTGGTGGTCTGGGACCCATACGGACCTCCACCGAAAATTTCAGCTCTCTAGCTATTCTAGAAGTGCCCAATATTTAGTATACCTGATCAGTGAGTCAGTCAGTCAGTCAGTTACACATCGGGTTGTATATAATATAGATTAATTAGACTAGCAGAGTACCCGTCCTTCTTACGGGGTTGGCGTATAAGTATGAAATGCTTATTGCAGTTATACTCGTAAATAGTATACTATTTCGTCAATTCGGTAAATTCCGAATAGGTAGACCTAAACATAATAACAGTTAAAGCAAAGTTGGAGAGGTTAAATTATAATTAATTTTTTACATTTTAAATTGAAATGTTTGCTTTAATATTACGGTTTAAACTTCCGCGAGGGCCACTACATTTACTAATCACGTACTTATCACTGCTTACGCTTCTTCGAAACTGACCAAAGTATACATTTCATTATCTAAATCATCGTATAACCTCATAGTAGCCACTAGTAATCTCTCCCGTGAACTTATCTTACGCACCAACCGTGTGTATTGTACGCAGTCTAGGAAACCACTCACGGCAGCTGCGTTTTGGGGCCTGGACAAAAGCCTTATCTATTAAGCTATGGTTCCACAGGATGCGGAATCTCCGCTGTGCGGTGGGTTTTTTTTCCGCTGCGGAATTACAACGACACTGGTTTAATGGAATTCCCATGCGGTTCCACTGATGTGCGTTTCCGCATCCCGAATTTTCGGTTCCGCATGGCGGACAAATCATACTGGTCTGAGAGCATTGGCAGTGCGGATTCCGCCAGCGGAGAAGAGCCATCAATTAATTATTGTGACCGATCCTATTAATTATTGTGATAATTTAGTTTCCTAACATTATTTAAATAACCTTATTCTTTTTAGGGATTGTATTTTTTATTCGTGTATCAATAAAACTGCAATTTAAGTTCAAATTGTTATTTTATTAATGTTCACCATCCTCATAAAAATCAATAAGGTGATTTTTAAGAACTATGTCTAACATCAGTTGACAATAAAAGTAACCACAATTAAATATAAAGTCTGAATATTACCTAATAGCCTATTATTTTATAGTATTTATGGTAAATATTTGTGTTCCCTACTCGTTGCTAGTTTGGACAAAATTGAATTTCCGCAACGTTATTTCCGCAGTTAGTCCACCCCTCCAGATTTACGCTGCGGAAAATTACGCACCGCATGGCGGAAGTTCCGCAGTCTGTGGAACCATAGCGTTTCCCATTTCGTTCGATGTTTGGATTTAACTTAACCTAAAAAAATATTTGAAAGACCCTAGGACTAGTTACTAGGCCTACGTTATTGTTTTAAATTTAAAATGTTTGAGATGTAGGATTTATATGATTTGTTGGGAAAATATGTGTAACACGAGTTCAAACTACCTCTGCCGCACTCGATAAACTTTCAACACTCGCCCACGGAACAGCGTACACATTTCTCTCGTATGCAGCAATGCGCCACTTCGCCCACTAGTTACACAAAAAACTATTGGAATAATAATCAGCCTATTTATTAATGGGTAAAATGAGCTATGATCATGCGAAATTTCAACCCAATTTGAGTCATTTCTTGATTGAGTCCCAAACAAATAACGAACACACACTTACAGCTTTATAATATTAGTACGGTATATAATGATGTTTCGATTGCCAATACACTAATGCTGCCCATGTTCTTTAATAAAGTCCTATAACAAGTACATTTGGATTTTTTAGCTGGAAGCAGTTAAGGTGGAATGTCTTTGAAGATGAACCTATTTGGCAGTAGTGTGATCATGTGTTCAGACCTGTCAAATTTTGAGGTTAAGTAAAAAAAAACAAACTGACATAATAATTCTTGGAATTGACAATAGTTAAATATACTTTAAACTTACTCTAGCCTACTTTTGTATAACTACTTGGCAATATATAGAATATTTACTGTGAAATAGAGAAGTGATTCCTAACTCCAAATCAGCTAATAAATAAGTTGATACTTAATTATTTTCTCCAAATTATAGGTGATGGTTGCTTTGATAATAGTTAATTATATTAGTTAGTATTAAAATATTGAATCTTCTTGCATAAGTTAGTTAATTTCGATCATTATATTAATAGAATAATATGGTTGCTGCGACTGGGATACACATAAAATAACTGTTGGGACATACAGTAATGGTGATTTACGTTTAGTTTTGAAATATCTTAACATCTAAATATAAACTCGCCTTTTGGGTTTCATGTTAGAGATCAGAATTAAATACTCTTCAGATGACGAGATGAACCTTTATAGACTCACGGTTTGACCCATTTAAATTATAATTAACAGCTAATTGTATTGCTGATAATTCATTAATGCAATCACTAATCAAATAAGTTCACCTCATACAAACAGGATAACATTATACAATAGGCCAAGGAAGCAAGATTCGAGTTTGGTTTATAAAATGCAGTAGCCTAAAAACAGATTTTTTTCTTATAAACTAAACAATGAAATATACTAAATCATTTCATTTGATCTTTAATGGCAATTCTTTCGTAAGTAATACCGTAATACAACCGGGCCTCTAAATGCTTAATTATTGATTGCCAACATGCCAGTTTGTTTGTTTTGATTTAACCTCAAAATTTGACACATAAAACACATGATCGCACTACAGCTAAATAGGTTCATCTTCAAAGATATTCCACCACACCTTAACTGCTTCTAGCTAAAATATCCAACTGTAGGTAAGAATATTTTTGTATATATACGCCTCATAGGCTACACATATGTTCGATAATTATAGCATTAGTATTGATTGTCAAACGCCAATCAATAGATACTTTCTTGGAAGCTCTGTTTTCTGTTTAGAAACTACTTTGCATCTACTTGTAGTGCATACAAAACACGGCCACGCTCTCGTGTTGTTCTCCTCTCGCCACAGACACTCTCCTCACCCTCTCTCTCCTTCTCCCGCCCCTCTTTACTCGACCACCCCTTTCTCTCAGCAAAATACCCGGTATAGTACTGTTGGGGAGAATAGGCTTATGTCAGGTAGTCTTCTCCACTCGCCTCGACACTCTAATGACCCCTTAATTTACGAGTTCGAAAAGCCGGGTCGCCAGCGCCCCTACACTCCTTTTTACTACAGTTTCCCTATAAAACCTTGAATTCACATTTCACCAATCCTTGATCGCAGTTTCGTCATTCGTAAACAATTTCCCAAGTCAATTTGACACTTTTCCACTTGTCTACACCCGAGCTGTCAGTTTGAGCAGATAATGACCCAGTGGGAATGTGTCAAACTCGATTGTTTGTGCCACTTGTTGACTTCTCACACTCGCTGGGAACTGGAACATTGGACCATCCGTGGTTCACACTGCGCGCCGAGTTGAAGCCCATCGCGCATGCGTATTAATAATGAGTAGTGAAACTTGTGCGAACTGTGACGAGATTTTACACTTTCAGTGTTCTTATTCACAATGTGGTTTCAAGTTGTGCTTGTTAGAGTGTTGTGGAGCAAAGATAAGTGTAGAACTTGAATAGCTCTTTTACATTTCTGGCGGTCAAATTAGTAAAATTTTGTAGTAAACATTTATCTGGAATATGAGTCCCAAGTTGTCTAAATTAAATGAAACCATGGCTTAAATCAAATAATTTCAATACGAAATAGGCTATTCAAGAACCTTAGGTTGCACTTTCTATATAATGAAACATTTTTTGCGAAAACAAATATAATAATGTTTTCTGCATATACTCTAATATAAACAGTTTTTATGTGCAAAATTATATGTTGAGTAGATACATTGTTGATTGTTTACTTAGATGTAAAATTAAAAATTGCCAAATGCGTGACCGGATTAATCGTAGTCTGTACTAACGGGGCACGGTTTTTTATGATGGTTTACTGTATTTGAGTGTATAAACGTGTTGACGTGCTGTATAACATAAGAAAGATTGACGATTTGGACGTACAGTATATAGTACTGTACCACTACCACAGAATGAATACAGAGACATTACAACCGCGCTCAGTCCGCTATGTGATCCATGCCATCTATCGACAAGTAGTTTTTGTTCAAAAAAGTGCTAAAGCATTTTAGCATTTTAAGCTTCTGTGTCTCCATATTCTGCCGTTATAACTAGTGACAATGGAAAGTTACCAAATTACATCATGGGTCTTTTCAAGAAGAGGACCGCCACTCGGAGCGTTGCGGTGGTTAGGTTAGTTCAATTAAGGTTATTTTAATTTATAATTATGACAAATTAGGTAACATTTAACAAAAAAAGTTTGTCACCCGATTTGTCAAAGATACAAATTTACATAGACAATTAGTTTCGCGACCCCTTTTTTCTACGTTTGGTAAAATTTTGCCACGTTTGTAATCATAACCTAACCATTGCCTTACCCTACATAACAATAGCTGATTACAAATTTTAGTCTGGTGTTTTTTAATGTGAATTACTGAAGGCTCCGGGTTGCCCAATAGTACGGCTACGTGTGGTTCCAACAAATAACGTATATCGCAGCTCTATCAGTCCGCTGAATAGCCTGCCTCGGTTCCATTTCCTATCTATTGTGGCAGTTAATTGCCATCTGTACCAGTGTTCGCAGAACCTCAGCTTCCCACCGTACTAGAGTAATTGATTCCAGCCTCCTGGAAGTAATTAGTATTTTTCTTCTAATAGATTTAGCCAGGGTAATTAGGGAAATTGTCGTACTAGTCAGCGAAAGCTTGTGTTTTACAGATCCTACGTTGTAGGGAGACTGCATAAGATAGTACCATTGACTATTAGTGCAATCTGTCGGTGGCTCACATCAACTAAGACAAATTCGATCAAAATCCTGGCGACAACTTTAGCATGGGGATGGAATGTCTACAGTACTTACAATCATTCTGTATAGTCTTACTTGTTTTCGAAAACGACCACGAGCTATAAACCATGTGTTTAAAACATAGAGTTACCGAACTTGAAATTGTTAACCTTATGAAAAATTAATCGTTATCAGTAATCACTGACTTCTTGAACGTTGAACTCCTTTGGCGAGACAAAGAATATAGGAATGACGTTCGTACTCCAAATGACATCTTCTGATGGACCATTTCTGATATAATTGCGATTTGTGTTGTACATCTAAAAATTAGCATGTATAAAATTGTGCTGCGGCTCAAGCAATCTTTGGATTAAGAAGAAAATTGTTCAACTAATTTTTATATTTATTACGTTTTTAATCCACAATGCTCTAGCAAGTTTCTATCCTACCGTTAACCTACACGACTATGTATTACAAGCAGTTTTATTAACATTACCAGTCCTGCAGGCCGTTGTACGTACATATTACCGACAAACAGTAGGTAACAGTACATAATACGTGTAATTTATCCCTCGCTCTGTACTTATATGCCATTGGCGAATAAATTTCCCCTAGCCTAGTTTCAGTGCGGTAAGTGTACAATTAAACGACTGGATAACTACTCAAGTATCTTACCGGTTGTGATTGGTAGAAAACTGCAATTAAATCGTCCGTACATAGAATGCGGCGCTGGTTGTTGAGACCCGACAGAGGATTGCAAATTCCATCTGAATTGGAGAAAAGATTTTTGGATTTTGAATCAAACTTTTACAAATCATACTCTATGATTCATATTTGACGTTCTTGAACACTTTTGAACGTTCTTATCAGATTCATTCATATTTGAACCCTTGAGATATATTAGACTAACCATATTAGGTTTGTAGAAACCTTTTGTAATTGGCTGCATCCGGTATTTGATCGGAATGTGACATTTACTAGATTTTATATAAACTAAAATGTTGAATAGTAACTTTTAATATGTTTTCCTTCGTATCTTTTATGGAACTAAATGTTTTTGAAGTAAATTGATTCTTATTCGATGAAGGGTTGCAGTGGGAGTTGGTTTTCTTATGTTCTGGTTTACTAGTACCGTATATCATGATATAATTGCAATATTCATTAATTTGATACTAGATCTTTTTCTTCATAGCACACATCGTCAAGAACTAGCCAAAATGTTCGTTGTACATAATATGTCCAATCAATTAATGGATGTAAATAAAAAAAAAATTTCAACTTTTCCCAACACTTATTGAATTCACACGTGTTTTCCTCGTTTTTACTGTGTTGATATATTGTTTTCGGTGAAACCTGGGTAGGACTTGACAATAATTGTGTCCAGCTTTCAACTGACGATCTAGAAGGCACGTTTGGTCGTTTCTCTTCCGCGGATCACATTGGCAGTGGCATAACATCTCGACTCGTGTTCGACCTATACCGTACGTGTGCGTATGTACGTGCTTGTGCGTGTGCGTGTGCGTGTGTCGTCAGCCGTCACAGCCAATTAATCGGCGTGGGAATGTTCAGTTATCTGGTCGTGTTGGCGATGTAGTTATCGATGCCGAACACGTCGATGGGTCGATCAACCTACATCGATGCCGATTGGTTAATTCCGCAGAACGTAATGCGTTGTCATCGGTTGTAGCTATCGATGTTGCACAAGTCGATAGGTCGTTCAACTTAAAACTGTTCCGATTGGTGTCCTCAGTACATAAACATATCATTCAGCTCTCAGGTCATTGTATTGCATTCATCAATGTTAGCGTGATCAGAATACAAGGTACCAATATTATTAACTCCACAGATTAAAGACAAAGTCCATGATGTTGTTAATTCTGAACTTGCCGATACATCAATCAACATAAAGCAAGGGCGATACGCTATTGATAAATGTTAATTTTCACAACGTAAATTACCTTTCAACTAGTTGATTTATGACCCCTGAGCAATGGTCACTTGTATTTGTTTATGATGTGGAACGGATGACACATCCTTTTCTAGACTGATTGGTAGTGGGTGTGTTGAGCGGTTGTTCTATTTATTTCGATAACTAATTTAGATAAGCATAACACTACTGTTGGCAAGAAAACGTGATTTATTACTATTGGGAATCGATTATAATTATGTTTCGTAATTTGCGATGGAAAACTAATTTACATACCGTTTATGTGGGTACATACAGGTCTGTTTTAGCGAATTTCCCATATTGGGAATAAGCAGTTGCCGTAGACCGATTTACTCTTTCGTGTTGAGGTCCCCAGAGGCCAAAAACACCCTCCGTTCAAAATTAAACTTAAATTTTAAATTCCCATGTTATTTTTTTGGAGGATAATTAAAATGTTATAGTTTTCTTGTCTATGGTTATATTTTAATCAAATTTGGCAATTGTTTATTTAAAATTAATGTACAATAAATTAATGTAAAATAAAATAATGTATTTTAAATAGGGAAAAAAATCTTACCATTTTCGGGGTATATTTTTGTAGAAATCCAGCCACGCAAATGGAAATTCGTTTAGTCTGCAGGTTTGCTGCGGCGGGGGTTTATCCAAATTACCCTTCGAATTCAAGCGACTACAATTTCCTTTGCGTCTTGCTTTCGCAATCAACATTATAAGGCTCCAGGGCAATCCCTGACTATCGTTGGTTTAAATTTAGAAAATGCATGCTTTTCACACGGGTAGGTGTATGTTGGGTGCTCACGTGGTGTTAGGTACCCCTAAAAACTCGTATTTTTATACACCAAATGACAAAAATAAAAAAATAAACTTTGTTCACTTACTGGCATGTACAATAAATATTCTTTTTTTACATTTTTACTATCCATCGTAAAAAGCAAATTACCATTTTTAATAATAGTAGTTTTAGCGCAGTTGTGCGCCCGGGGTGACTGCTAGATCTAAATAAAAATAAATCCCTAATTAAATATGAGTATTCTACTTTTCAAGCCGTCAGTCTAACCATTATTTTTATCAACTTTAGTTGCCTTAGTTACCAATGAATTTTATTTGGATCTGAATTTTTGTTGTATACCGGTAGCAAAATTTCTTAAGGTCGAGTTTGATTTATCTAAATTATTAACCATGGATTTTACTGCATTTTATCTGTGGCTGGGATGTTTGCCTTTCAAGGCTTCAAGGCGATGTTTCTTCCCCCAAAATTTGACGTCAAGAAAAGAAAGGAAAACGTGACATTATATGTGGACCATCGTTGGTTGATGCGTGAATATTAGACATGCATGTAGCCTATACCAACAAATTGATTATTTGATGGATCCTGCTAGAAATCATCAGCAATCCTGGACTCTGAGGAGGATCTTTTTCCAAGAAGAACACCATTCGATTGAAGATTTTTTCATCAGTTTCCTTGGAAGATCCACAAGTGTTCTTTTGTATCGCGGAGGAAACAACCTGATTCGATCACTGAACATTTCCCCAGAGCACTATGTTGATATCCTTCATCAACTCCTAAGGCCAACTGTAAAGTCTTCTTCCATGATAGAGCAAACATCCAGGATTCGATTAGAGGAATATGCCACTCCCTCTAATCACATAATCTTAACATCCTGGATTCCATACCAAGAAATCAACGTGAAGAATACACGTAGAAGAAGATGAAGTCAGAGGTCTACAAACTTCTCAAGTAAGTTATCAGAAGAGGAGTCACAAGGCAAGATGCAATCTGGTCAGGAGAGTCAAACAGTGCACAGCGATGCCTTGTTTTCAACTGCGACCTCCCTCTTATGACTACTAATTAAGAGTATCAAATATTTCTACCGATGAAGACATCCCAATTATGCTTCCCAATGAAGACTACTCAATTACCCGATTATGACCACCGATTATGACTACCACCTCGATTATGACCACCGATTATGACTACCACCTCGATTATGACTAGGCCTACCAATGAAGACACTTCTATTCTACTTGTTAAAACCTCCCTACGGTGACATCCTACATTTAACAGATTTACTCTATATTGAATCTACGGGTTGCTAATAAGGTAAGAAAATTTTATGTTTGTAACAAAACTAAAATAAACAACCAAATCTTTATCGTGTCGTAACACTTCGGCCCAAGTAACACTTCGGCCCAGTAACATTTCGGCCCGAAACCGTCAGATGTGGCCTACGGTTCAACTCTCTACCTGCCCACTAGTAACACTTCGTCCCAACAAAATATTTGACAGGTTAGGTTAGGTTAGGTTAGGTTAGGTTAGGTTAGGTTAGGTTAGGTAAGGTTAGGTTAGGTAAGATTCCACCGATTCTCCGTCATGTGAGGTCAGAGGATGCAAGGGGTGACGGTTGGGCGACATTCCACCAGAGGGTGGTTGCAAAGTATACAGGTCATGTACCTCTTACTACCTGAACTGCGTTCCTCAACCCTTGTCAATTTTTCGTCGGGCCGAAATGTTACTCCATTAGCTTATTTAATCATCTGTAAAAGCGAGTGGGACGAAGTGTTACTGTTTTTCTAAGAAATTTGAGTTTGGCCGAAATGTTACTGGGCCGAAGTGTTACTACATCATACAAGGCATCGCTGTGCACTGTTTGACTATCCTGACCAGACTACATCGTGCCTTGTGACTCCTCTTCTGATGACTTGCTTGAGAAGTTTGTAGACCTCTGACTTCATCTTCTTCTGCGTGGCTCCTTCACGTTGATTTCTTGGGATGGAATCCAGGATGTTAGGATTATGTGATTAGAGGGAGTGGCATATTCCTCTAATCGAATCCTGGATGTTTGCTCTATCATGGAAGAAGACTTTACAGTTGGCCTTAGGAGTTGATGAAGGATATCAACATAGTGCTCTGGGGAAATGTTCAGTGATCGAATCAGGTTGGTTCCTCCGTGGTACAAAAGAACACTTGTGGATCTTCCAAGGAAACTGATGAAAGGAATCTTCAATCGAATGGTGTTCTTCTTGGAAAAAGATTCTCCTCAGAGTCCAGGACTGCTGATGATTTCTAGCAGGATCCGTCAAATAATCAAGCTGCAAATACACAAAATATTGGCCACTTAAAATTAAATTTCAAAAATGAATTCATCCGGAACCCCAAGCCAAGTTGTCAGTCCCGAAATTATTGGCCAACTACATATTTGAAATTCACCAAGTTTGAACACGAGAATGAACACTACTACATGCATGTCTTTGTTGAAGTAAATTAAATGTGTTTTTATAAATTATTTATTATTATTATTATATTTAATTATTTGTCATGTTAATTTTTAAGTATATTTTAAACAAAGGTCCCGTTTCTATGAATTAAGTTTCAAGTAACAAATCCTTTTTATGATGCATGGAGAAAACATAATGGTGTTTCTTAAGTAACAAACACTTAATAGTTATGGAAATTTTATAGATGACACTTATCAGATCATTGGAGAGCAAATTTAGTAGAAAGATTGTCAACATTAATCGTAGAGAATTTGACTAAATTTGTAAACTAATATTAAATGATTGTAGAAAAAATATTGATATTGTGATTTTCAATATACATACCATAATCTAAAGCAAGGGCATGCACGGGCAAACCTTTTTTTCTGTCGGAGGATTTTTTTTTTTCTTTAATAGAGGGCATTTTGCAACGAGAAATCGATTGGAGTTGGTCACAAGGCTTGGAAAATCCAGTTTCCGTCCTACAGCCTTTGAAAGTGCCAATCTTATCTTCAACACCTACCTTTTTGTAGCTAAAGTTAACAAAAACAACTGATACAGATTATTTCTACCGTCATCATTTTGATTTACATAGGACAACAATCCATTTTCTGTCACATAAGAGTCAATCCATATTAGTTAAAGTAAGCTGTAGAGCTTTCAACATCTACAAGATCACACATTACAAAAATCTGCCATTAAAATTCCTCGCAATTACAACACATTGAATAATCATCCCAACAGCATAAGACAAAACAGGCTCTATATGGACCGCTTATGTCATTTGTTTGTGCAATAAAACGTTCCCAGACGCATTGTAGACGGGGCTGTTGTAAACAGTGGAACTGGTACCAGGAAGGAGCATGACTTGCGTACCAGTGACACAACAGTCATCGGTTACTTGTAACGTGTTACTGGTTCGTATTCGCGTCACGTACGTCGGTCAGCTGACAGCATTGTTGACCACATGTGCTACACACAGCTGTATCTCTCTCCCTCATAGAGTAGCAAGACATTTTTCTATTGTGTGATTTGTGTGTTTGTTTTAGCTGTGTTCAATTACATTCAAATTCAACGGTTGACCCTCGTATATTAAGACTTAAATTTTGTGACGTCATTACGGCTAAAATGTTTAACTTTGTGGGTTATTCATACATAGCTAACAAGGCGTTTGTGATAAACATGTTATTGTTGATTTTCGTATTATTTTGCCCCATAAAATTATTCCTAGATTTTTGTACTTACTTTATCGACACCTTGTATTCACTGACTTGTAAACGTTTACTAAATGTAGATGTATATATATATATATAAAATGTAATAAGACGCAATTTTAATTATCTTTGTATGTTACTGGTATAGTATAAAATCCCAGCGAATGTCAATGATAAAGTTGCATGATGTTGTAAATGCCCAAGACATTTTTCATTTCTGTGATAGCAGAAATTTTGTCTCGATCCCGTTTTCTAATTTTCGTTTTTGATGAGCGTTCCCAGATCTCATAGGTATAGACAATAATAAAATACCTCGGCAAAAAGGAGAAGTATTAGTAGTAAGAGATGGTATTACTCATCAATTATTTGTTCAGTATATTTTCATTTCCTTTCACTAATTGAATTATATTCATAATAGTCAATTGTTGACTATCATTTTCTATTTCATCTTCGGCCTGTGTACTAGTTTTATTGCAAAAGCACAAACAATATGCCACCCACTTATTTCTAATCAAGTATTTCCTGTTTCTGTAGCCTCGACGAATCCTTACTATTGTGAAACTGTATGCAATAACATTATTCTGGATTTCACCAGGATAAACAAACTGCATAACTAAATCCAACAAAGCTAAGCGGTTTAAATCCGCGTACTCGTTGGGAAATTTAAAATGACAAGCTAGCAAACAAACAGTAAACAGAAGTGGTGAGGTGAGGTGTTGCAGCTTCTGTCTGGTTTACAACCTAATAAAGCTTCCAGGAGTCTCGCGACTGCCGAGAAATAACGGGTCTTACCGTAAACAGCGAGAATCATACAATGTTGCACTCTAGTGACGTCACTGTTTATATGTAGAGACACCAAACGCCTGCTTTGAGAATATTAAGTTTTGTAGTTGTGTTTCGCTTTTAGGGTTTGGTTGAGATGCGTTACTCATAAACTACGAGGTGTGGTTGTAGGATAGAATAAGTAAAGAATCGATAAATCAATGTTAATAAATATTTACCAAAATAGAATAACTAAATTGAAAAACACATAAATGAATTACTGCATTTAATTTTGCAACATTAATCAACCATACTAACATGTATTATTCTTATCGATCAGATGCCTGTCTAAAGGTGTATCTGTAGAGTATGTTTTTGATGTTTGCTTTCCTTATCTTATTATTTTATAAAATCTAAAACTTACACGATTTTAAATAACATTATTGCTTATTTTTGACATCTTATATTATGGCAAAGAGGAAACTGTAAAATTGACCGTGTGGCCTTAGTGATACATTAAGTAGTTAACATCAACGATCTTTTACCAACCTGGCATGACACATGCGCCAAACAAGCTTCAGATGAAAATGATGTGAAATATACTATACGTATTGAAAGGCTGTGTTAGTTTTTTATTTTAATAATGATGATTTCTCAAACTAATGAATTTATACAACAAGTATGATTATTTGAAATTCATTTTAATCTTTAATCCAGCAATTGGCATTGCAGATCTTAATCGCAAGTAATCTTGTGTGAATCCTCCGAATTATTATCGCGCAAAATAAACCATGAATCTCAAATGAGATCAAAAATCAATAAACAAAAATATAGAATCAAATTTAGCAAAAAACTTTGTTGTAATGCAAATGATGCACCTTATCAAACATTTGTGAATTTTTCAAAAGTTCACTTGACAAATAATTTACAATCTAAACCACAACAATCACAGGCGTTTTCCCAATTACTCTCGCAATTCCAAATCACCTTTCCCAAAATCACACCGCGGGCCAGGTTCCTAATCACCAGGTGATATTTACGATTGTATTCACATTTCCATTGTTGCGCCAGAACGCGCAGCCCGGAGTGTAGTGGCGCGGGTGTGCCGTGGCTGGGCGGGTCCCCGACGTACCGTACAGTATCACCATTGTCTACAGCTGATTAGCATAATCGCGCGGTCATCGCGACCTTCAACTCTGACCTTGACCTGGGTCAACGTTCCCCGTGTTGTGGCACATCAGCTGATAGGAGTGCAGGATGAAGCCATTGATGGATGTGTGAGGTGTCAATGACCTGAAGTCTGTTGTTGGAAGTGTGGCGTGTAAATATTGAGTTTGAGATAAATTGTAATTTTGCAGAACATAGATGAAGTAGTGGTTATAGTGCTCGGTTCCAAGCGAGATCTTGTGGGTTCAGAAGCCACTTTTATTGGGCTATCAATCAATACTGTTAAAAAAACGGTTGACGTTTGATAGTAAGAAAACCAAAGCTTAGACCGTTCCCTTACAAAAACTAAAAAAAAATTCAAAAGTAAAATATGCTGTTCCAAAATATTGTAAACATTGTAACACGACGTAGTTTGTTTAGGAGAAACCGTTATCTGGAGTTGAATATTTGCCAATCAAAAGTTAATTTTTTTATAGGATGTTTATTTTATCATAATGCAATCCCAAAGTATTACTGTGGTATAACCGTTTTAAAATGCTTTCAAAAGATAATGAAGAAGTTTCTAGGGCAAAAATTAATTTTTTGTTTTTAGTTTTTTTTTCTTGGCTAATGCTTCTATTTAAATAGTATTGTTAGATGTTATTGCTTCTGGATATTGCTAAATTAATGGTAAACTGTATTTATTTTTGTGCCATTATATACGTTGAAGTTAATCTTGGATATTCTACGTGTTCTTTGATAAAATTCACCTCCTGAGATCGTTTGTAAACTTCACAATCCACTTTACAAACTAAATCATGATAACAATAAAGTGTCAAAAACATAATATTGGGATATAAAGTAACTGAAAGTAAATCCAGCGATTAGAAGAGTTTTAAAACAGTTCAGCGACATAAACATTTCTTCTATTCCTTTTATCTGTGAAACTATTTTTAAATTAATAGCTTTGTAAATATTTTGGCTTATAACCCTCCCCTGGCTTATAATCCTCCCAACTAGTGCCAGTGTGATTGACGTGTTAGATAATTAATGTAATCGTTTTATAGTACTTAGTCTGTCATTTCTAAGCTTAAGATAAATACTTAACTCTTTAATCTGAAGGAACGATAAGATATTGTCAACTATCGTTTTGCTTTAACATGTTCCTTGTTGTTCTAGGTGTTGTCGACCCATTGGAGACATTTGGTAAGTTAAATCTTCTTTTTTTTCAAGAGTTTTAGATTGTAAATATTACCCCTGTTTATAAGCTAGCCATATTTATGGTTCTTTTAAGGGTATGATTTTGTTCGGTGTATTTAGAATTTGCTCCAATTAACTCTAGTATCTGTTTCTTCAGTGACAGCATTTGTCCAGGATATTATGTAACACCGTATTACATATCACACACATATTACAATACATACATATTACAAATCACATCACACAACGGCGCTTTGAACAGTCGCAAGATGGTGTCATTACCAATATATACAATGTTATTACCCTCACTACCTAACCGTGTGCTCGTTTGTACGGAATACATCAGTACATGATGACGTAACCCAAACAGCTGGGTCCAGGTTAGGATATGTAGGTTATGTTATCTGCACAGTTCGAGGACACCTATGCTTGTATGGCTGAAACATATGTTGTATCCAATTATACTACGGATTAATGTTACCAGATAATATTGAATAGGTTGAGCCATTCCATCACTAAACTACTCAATTTGAGTAAAGCATTTTAAAGTAGTTATGTGTCGTATGTATTATAATGTTAACAATTAATTACTGTAATACACTGTTTAGTCTGTATCTTGTTTACAATCTGACTGTGGTTAAACATTCAACTGAAGGATCAGCTGTTTGATAACAATGTATATTTAAACCGGTAAGTTTGTCAGTAACACTGGATCTTTGTAAGTGAACTTTAGAAATAATTTAATAGCAAGAGGAGGAAGCTCTTAAGGAATTTGCTTTTTTCGTTACGGTTTGCAAGTGCTATAGATCATAAAATTTAAATGACACCTCAATCGTGAAAATAGGTTAAGTAGGTTAGCTGAAAATGGGAAGGTAGAAAACCCTTATTGTATTTAGTATATGGATGAAGAATTTATTAAGATTCGCCCTCTTCAAGATTGTGAGAGTCATAAATGGGGATGGAATGTCTAATTGTTCCTACTAGTATAGTGGTGCCAGACTAGTATAGTGGTGTTTTTTACTGATTATCAGTCCCTGTCAGTTTTTACTTCTACATCTGTATTTCGCCACAAACATCTGTTTTAATACGAGCTCCCTGCAGCTCAGAAACCAAATGCGCAACAGCATCTCAGCATCTGGGTATCCGATGTGTCTTCAGAACATTATACTGTCTCTCCTTTGATTGTGATTGTGATACAAATTTTGTAATGGCTATCTTGTTTGTACGAGGTTAAAATAATCCCCATTGCTCAAATAAGTGTCGCAAAAGAATTCTCAAATTATTCTCATACGATAGGCCTAATATAACACACTTAAATATTACATACCATTCCAAGTTACTAGGTTTTATTGTGTAACTTATTTTAGATTACCACATTTGTAACGCCATGGAGGTAGCTAAAACAAATACCCACCGAGATATTAAGTAAATCATTACAATCCTATGAAACTGGTTAGAGATTTGATAGCAGTTTGTAAAAATTAACGAAAATGAGTTAAGAATGTTTCAATGCAAATTACGGCGTTTTGTTACGCGATTTAGCTGTATAGTGTATTAGTTTTATGTTTGAAGAATTCATAATACACCATTTTTTTCTGTAAACGGTGTATGTTTATACTCAATGTCAATGGGTACCCAAACGATCCTGGAATATCCCTGGCTTTCTTGATGTTACCTATATTTATTTTAATCCCAAATTTTCTTAATTTAAACGGCTTCAATCAGCCCAGCTTACTCAAGTAAACTGATATTGTTACCTTCCACTAAACAAATACAGTACTATATGAGCACCCTCCCCTCCCCCCTCTTTAAGCCAAAAACTGAGAAAAACTTAAACCAATATATTTCATAACTGAATCCTGCCTCATATCTCACACACCGTTCACAGAGACAATATTTTCATAGAGTTATCTTCACTTGCCGTGCAGCCTTACGGCGAATACATGCATAGTTCCTGTTACATATGGGCATGAGCATGGCCACATAACGTATGTAAAGCGTGTGTAGGGAGCTACAGGAGCGAAAGGACGTGAAAGTGGAGGATGTACTGTAATGTATAGCTTGTCCGCACTTTCCCATTCTGCTGCTCATGCTTCTGGACCATTGAGCAGAGTACTTTCAACACTAGTGTAAAATCTCTATGTTTACTAAGCATTACAAAGACGGTGTAAAGTTGTATGTTCCCGTACACTGTGAGTTATATCATTAGAGTTATATATAATGCAACACTGGCTGAGAACAATCCAAATTGACAGCTACCTTGTAGCTCTTTTAGGAAGGATAATTTGAAAAAAGGTTGTACCTATTTTATGTATTGAAATTAAAAAATCTATATTGGAATAAAATTACTGAAATGACTGTTCCCACCTTCGTATGAGGAAAGCTTTATCAACTAGGGAGAAAATATCAAGTACCATATAATGCAAGTAAGCAAAGTTATGCTTGGCATGTTTAATTAGATTGTATCCATTTTAAATCTTTTTCTTCTGTTTCAAAATACAATGTTTGAGCTATCCTCATGGTGCTACCTCCAGATACAACTATTGATCCCAAAGATGTTCCTGTTACTTCAATATTGTCGTAGATAAGGGATGCTGTATTTTCGATCAGGCACGAGCCAGACAACATTATCAATCGTCTAGAGAGTTTGGCAAAAAGAGTAAACTATAAAAGGTATAAAATTACTTGAGTACTGCCAGAGTGATCCTGTTGTCCTTACGGATAACGCGTTTCGAAGACTAAGTCTTCATAATCAGATCTTCTTGTGAGTAACGAATATAATGTTGAATTCCTAAAAAGGGCTGAACAATTTCGTGCCTATCGTTATTTTCTACTGTTATATTCACCCACTTGTTTGGGTGGATAACCTTCATTTTTAAACACTCTTTAGTCTTTAGTTACGCCCCGATCCTAGAAGAGTGATTAAATAAGGCTCTCACGCCGATATAAACACTTAACTAAGTGTGTTGTGTCTCTAGCCGCCTCACGGTGTACTTGAGATTAATAACGACCCTCAAGCTTGTTGTGGTACGAGGGAATTTGTTTTTGGCGCCAAGTGGCCCGCGCTTCAAGCACGCCCCGCGCCAGACTAAACTACGAGGATATTAAACTGTTTACATTGGAGGTGATTTGGGGGTTATTTGTGATAGTTTGACTTAAGTAGATTGTAATTGCAGGGGAATTTGTGTTTGAATAAAGATGAACATTATAACAGTGTTTAATGCTTGTAAAATATAGTGATCGTACCTTGAAGCGTATTCGAAATGAGTTTATGTAGACAAAGTGAAGGTGTAGCATTCGGTTTGGATGTGACTATGTAAAATAGTTTATTCGAGTCCTTGTGATGGATATTGAATTCCTTTGAAGACGTTTTGAATGTTTTGTTACTACTGAACATGTTTAGCTAATATTTATAAATTGCTTCCTTGACCCTGTAATATTGAAACTCTATACTCTGACGAAAAAGTAGGCCTACGTGCATTTTAGTTTCAGGTATGAATAATTTTTTTCGATTTATGGAGGTATAACCATAGATTAAACATACTAGGGAGTATGTTTAATCTATGGTATAACCTATCGCCCCACATATACCCACATGTGCATGTATGCATATACCCATATGTGTGTATGTGTTTTGTTCACATTTTGACAATGCGAATCACGCATTTTTCAAATAAGTTTGAAAAGCTCCGAAATCTACCTACTGACCCCCGGAACAAGTGTGATGTGAAGAATTTAGCCTTCAAGCACGGAACAAAAGTGACTCCCGAATATTAAAATCGATCATGGATGGTTGGATCCAGGTTCGAATAATCAAAGAGTTTGGCTTCTCTCAGGATTGAACCGACGACCTTCCGATTCCGAGGCAAACACTCTTCCGTTGAAAGAGTCAACAGTTGAAACTCAATAGACTCTGAAGAACGTAATGTGCATGCACAGCACCAGCGTTCACATAAGCCCAAGTACAACTTACTATTCAAGGCCTTCCTCAAGCCCAAACCTTGAAGTGAATTTAAACCCGATAATTTTAGGACCACCTCATTACTGACTCACACAGCTGATCCCAATACAGATGCCGGGAACAACGGTACTTCACCGCTATTTAAAAGGTGATAAACTCAGCTGTTTGATGGTCGACGCAGCTGTGCTCAGTTCCCGCCACATGTGTTACCGCCGTGGCGGGTGTTATATATAGGACCGGATACGGATACGAGGGGTTGATCTGTCATCCGTCGTCAGGCTTAAGTCACACGTCAGGACCAGTTAAACAAAGACAATCGCATCACTGTTGTCTGACAATCCGAAGCTTGGATAGCAGAGACCATTGACACTTTGAATCAAATGGAAACACTACTATTCTAGTAGCGCGAGGTTTATGTCTCCAAGGTTACGGGTTTTAATCCCGCAAATCAAAATTACATCATAATGCCGCGACCCTCTAAACTACAGACTGAAGTACTGCACTGCAAAAACGATTCCAGCATAGAGCCTAGCTTCATTGTTTCATAAGATGTGAAGGAAGTATGTACCTATAATTTGCTAAAACTGATGAGGATATTTCAGGAAGGTGTTTTCTTCTTTAATTTTGGACGTTTAAACCTTGGATTAGTTTGTTAGAAGCAAGATTAGTTAATTAAAAGAACTCTTGATTCAGCGATGTACCTAAGCAAAGCTATTTATCGCCTAGCACAAATACATTTTAATTTACATTTAAAACATTCAAATCTGGCTGGTCCCTTTTCTTCTAGCGTGTGTTGTGGTAAATTATCTCTAACTTTATTCTTGTATGCTGCAATACAATTACTCATTGTGTTACTACACATTCATATGTATTACTGTACATATAATGGCTGACAATATAAGACCTTTACCATATTTAACTAGTACGCACTTTAAGCACAAAGAAAAAACAGCAGGAATTGGAGGCCGGCTTGCCTTAGATAGAGCGTAGAATGTCGAACAATGTGGCTTTTATTTGCTCACGTTCACTTGAAACAACCAGTAATTAATTGTAATTAAGTGTTTAAACTGGTTCCGATCCATTGTTAGGTGACCTTGATCATGGGTTATAAGATTTATGATAGTGAGCGCGTGTGTGCGTCAGTAAGTGAGTGTGTGTGTGTGTCTTGAGGGGGCGGTCGTGTGGGGTGGGGTTTTCAAGGTCATAGAGGTGACCTTCCTTCGTGACCTATGACCCGCGTTCCTCAATTCCTCTGCCCACTACCTCCTCCACCGCTCTTTGTCCCGCCGTGCTGCAATGCAGCTGTTTTAAAACCCGGGAATCTAGTGTAAATTTTGTTCAATCTTTTTTTTATATTGAAAGACCTAAACATTGGCTCATCTAGAGAATTGATTTTAGATGTATGTAAATTTTGTAAATAGCGTTGATGAGAATGGTTAGACAATAATTAAAATAAACGTTCTTTAAAAAAAAATAAGGATTACCATTGTATGAAACTAATTTTATGAAAAAATATTTTTGCTGTATTTCACTGCTTGTAGGGAACAATTTGGTAGTAATTGATATACTGGTATCTTAATAAAGTAAACAGCTGTGTTATTGAAAGATTCATAAGAATTTATAACCACGCATCATCCTTTAGAACATTCTAAATTTACAAGGGGTATCAAATAAATTATATATAACTTGTAACGCTGTGCTAGACAAAAAGAGTTATAGTACACGAACCAGTCGTGAAATTCACCGGAAACAATTACAGTAACCATCGAGTTAATTGAAAATGTGATCATACAATCTATTAGTTGAAATGTCAATAAATGAAATGTGATTGTCAATGAATACTATGCAAAGTCACCACTCAGAACGAACTAAGTTCAAGGTTTTAATTCATAATCGGAAGCAATTACAGCAATTACTGTGAGGTAATTGGACATGTGATCATACAGTTTAATAGTTGACGTGTCCTTCATGGTCGTCGACAGAAGAAAAGAATTTGATCCCCTTGCAAAGTGAACTTTATGGTTATTCTATACGTTGTTTTACAAGTAACGGTTTGTCATTCTAACTGTATCGACATACTGTAGTGTCCAGAAGTCAATGCAATGGCAATGTTGTTCATATCCGAAGGCCTTTCACAGGGAAGGAAATAAATTGCATTGTGAAAGTTTATTGGAAACCAATATTGGAAGTAATGGAATAAACATGACTTCCAACCTTTCCGCCACACTCTGGCGGCCCCGGGTATTAATTTGCGAGGTGAGCATTGAGCATTGAGCAGAAGTGAGCACATTTAGCACCGCGGGGCTAGCATCTGATGTGTAATGGCTAGTCTGATGCGATTAGAGGGAAAAGTAGGTGATTAATACGGCTAATACGAGGTCGGTCTTGAACTTTCATCGGGTTTCAGGGCTTTTTGTGACGAAAATAGCCGCCTGTCATGATTGTTTAGGTATTTTATTAGTATTTTTACTCTATTGAAATGTGTTGTACACTCGTCTTATTACTGTGTATCTTTGTACTTTTGTAAGGCCAATTACGAATGGTATTTGGGGCCAGAATTGACTTTATTGGGGCTCGAACAAGCTTTCAGCATAATTTAATTCTGAAGATAACTACTATAAAAATTAGACCACACAGACCCAAATTTGATTGGCTGTACATGCTTGTGAAGAAACGTAAATCTCCACCCAATAACAAACACGTATACAATGAAACACCAAAAGCATAATACTTGGTACGCAAGACCATCAAGAACGCAAAGACTTGGTGTGTGGGGTTATTGTCTGTTTATAAATGTGTTTTGACTGAATCAACACTTGTAGCACATGTATTTACAAAATAAAACACGTACACTGCAGGCATATAGTCAATACGATTATTATTTTAGATAGAATACAGTCATGATATTTATAAAGCCCTTCGAAATGATTTGAATGCCACTTAATCTGATATGATATATTACAACATTCGCGTAATTTGATCTTGAAGAGCACTGATTCTGAATTCTATTTCCTTTATGGCTATCGTTTATAGATGCTTTCTAACAACAAATCGATGTTAGAAAGATACATGACCAGTATGAGTATATGCGTGTGCGTGTGTAAGTGTATGTTTGTGTACGTATAAACGTGCATGCGTGTGGGTGAGTGGGCAAATTGTGATCTAGGTCACAGCGGACTGCTTCGTTGACCCCAGGTCTACAAAACCGGTAGTCCATAGTAGGTATGCGGCTCGGCCGCCGGCCCTACCACTTTCCGATAACCCAGAACGCTTCGCAGCATTTGCAAATTGATTCGGTCATCTAGTATCTATATATTAATTTGAAACTGTTTTTCTTTGTCATAGCTATTTTGAGAGAACGGCTGGGTGTAGAAACTCGGTAGAGGTGTCTAAAGAAAGGTCTTGGTCTGTAGAAGAGCCATCAAAAGAGAAACATGGTGAATTCCCTTGGGGCTCTGCCCCAGTGGCCTTTAAATTCCCATCCCATGTTATTCTTATGGAGGAAAACGGGGTTTTTGTCACAGCTAATTTGAGAGAACGGCTGGGCGTAGAAACTTGGTAGGGGTCTCTAAAGAAAG
The DNA here is from genome assembly GCF_028750875.1 of Macrosteles quadrilineatus. Classification (NCBI taxonomy): domain Eukaryota; kingdom Metazoa; phylum Arthropoda; class Insecta; order Hemiptera; family Cicadellidae; genus Macrosteles; species Macrosteles quadrilineatus. The sequence continues at coordinate 66,539,676 of NW_026542597.1, forward strand.
GTCTTGGTCTGTAGATGAGCCATCAAAAGAGGAACGAGGTAAATTCCCATGGGGCTCTTCCCCAGAAGCCTTTAAAGTTGCCTCTTCAGATTTGTTTACATTACGACCATATGGATAATTTTACACTACCTTTTATGAACCAGCTGTTAATATTAAAATTGCATTCAAAGGTCTACTGAAACTGTCAAAATTAAATGTTTACATTATTATTTATGATTTTAAATGGATTCTCCACTGCATGGCAAGTTTTTTATAGTTTCAACAAAATGATGAATTTATGAAAAGTTTTAAATGTTTTGTTCAAAAATATATGGTTTATTGCTCTTAGAAAATTTTAAATTATGAAATAAGTGTGACATATCAATTTCAAAGTAACATATAACTATTCCTTATCGGGTTAGCTTATATATATTGTAAGGTTGGCACTTGCCTTTTTTTCCTACTTTCAATCACCATTTATTTTTAAATTCAAGAAAGAACACCTGAGATTCATTTATTGGTATAAAAGGTTTTGATAATCGGGTTGAAAATTGTGTCATAGATGAGACGGTTGAGGATGAGAGCTGTGTTCAAGTTTTGGAATAGACTAACTACGGAGTCTATGGTTTTGGTAAAGTAGGTGAACTAATGTCAATTCAGGTATTAAAAAAAAATGTGTACACTGTTTTTACTTTGATGTACACATGTAGCTAGGTCGAACAACGCATCTAAACCGCACTACATACAAAACATTCGGAAACACAACAGTGTCATCACATCTCATCACATTTGCATGATTTGTGATAAAATTTCCTACAATTATGGTTAATTCCAATTCACGAAATACATGCACAGCTTTATGTGATCTATATGGCTAAGGCAAAACTACCCCACAAGTTAATGAATTATCAAGTAAGAACAGGATTATTAAATACATGGGTCGATGTGGCAAGAGAAGGAATTAAAATTGCTGAGATCGAAGTAAGAATGTTACTGCTTTCTGGAGAATCAGATATTTTTGACAAACAAAAAAACTGATTTAATATGCTGATAGAATTCTGTATTTTTATGACGAAAGATGAAGATTAATTATAAATCAGGATACAATCTGAATGATTTTCCTAAAGCAGATGGAATTAGTGGTTAGTAATAAAATTGACTCTTTCCGTAACATGATAGACTAATTATATGAACTCATTCTCCCATATAGTGAAAGTGGCTTTGGTATGAAACAAACTCATGAACAAACAATTATAAGACTCCTAAAAAACCCTTAGGGCAACCTAAAGCCGATAAAAAGGTAGGAAATATTGTGTTAAACGAATTCATCAATCACGTTTTTTAGGGAACACAATCGTCATACTTATTATTGCTTATCCTCCCTTCATTTAACTAAGACTTTAATGACTTCACTCTATCCATTGCAGTTAGCTGAATTTACATAAAACCTCAAGATTAACCGTCGATTTCGACGGGGTTCCACTAGTTTTTATTTATTTGAAAGATAAAACACAAAAGTTAAAGGTGAAGTTTACTTGACTCTTGCACAAGTAAACAGTCTTGCTGGGTATCAGTGGGAATTTACGACATTTTTAAATACTCTTAAAGAGCATACGAGAAATTTCGTGATAGCAACAAGTCAACGAGATGAAATCGCCCAGCCAAGGAAATATTAACGTAATCTTTGAATCTAGGAGGTGCAGCGGCTAGAAACACAATGACTATTGAAACTTCTGATTTATTTGCTGGTTGAATTTATGACACGTCAGGCTGTAGGATAGCAGGATGGAGGATGCTGGATGCTGTAGCGGTAGCGGATAGCAGATATGTTGTATAGCGTGACCGGTGGCGTGTATTGTTGTTCGACCTTCACGGTGTGACCATCATGGACGCCAGCTTCACACTCCGTCACTGCAGAAGCGCTTCTGCACTAGGAACATCGAGCACTATGTCGTTGAATTGGTTTGTTATCATTTCATATATCCAGCTGTAATGAGTCCAAAAGTATAAAATCATGTTTAAAAATGTGTATTCTTTGATGTTTGTGGTTTGTGGGTATTTGATTCTTCTGGTGTTTCTTGAGAGACATGTCTCTCTTGGTTAGTACTGTATTTCTGTTGATACGTGACACTTGACACTAATATAAGCATAAGTGCCTCTTTCTGTACTGAAGATATGAAGAAATTAAGCCATACATCAAACTATGATTTTCTCTGTGTTCTTCGTGGGTATTTGATTCGTCTACATGTCGCTTCAGCGAGATATACTTCCTCGAAAATACAGGTTGACAATGACGAGGAGGTCTTTGATGGCTCAACAATGCTTTTTACTCATTACACTGCATACATCTACAAGAAAAAATCCTTTTGTATTTGCATTTAAAACATCGAAAACGATCTCGTTGAATTGATTGCTTGATCATTCTACCCAATCTGCTATGTTTCAACGGCTCCAAAACGTAAATATTTTAAGTCAGATGTGTGGTCTCTGTGTTCTTCACGAGTATATGATACGTCTAAATATTTCTTCAGCGTAATGTCCTTCCTTCTAAGCTTTGTTCGGTTGAGAGTGACAATGCCGAATGAGTCTAGTTTCTTCAGCAAATTTTCCCTCTCGTAAATCTTTTTGTAAAGTTGACAATAACACATCATGGACGACAGTTTTACACTCTACACTCAGTACCACTACAAACATAATCTCTTGAGGCCTCTTCAATAAAGTCGTCGAGAACTCTCGTTGAATAGATTTAAGTTTCGTCTCTGATATGTCGATGCACATCGACCATCTCTTGCACTAGCTTATGCAAAAACTGTCAATGAATGTTCTCTTTGTTGACAAACCCTTTCATCTCTAAACTACAACCGTCCTCTCGGAACACTGCCACTTTCCAACAATTAGTCCCGTTTTAGTTATTCATTTGCAGTACTCCATTTGGTTTTTGTCTCAGCCGATGCTGCAGAACGACCCAGATCTTGCCGAGCTGGTAATGTTTGTCAATATAGTCACTGAGGCGTATCCCCTGCTCTGAAATTAACTGTGCCCCTCGCCAAACTACTGTTATCCCCTCTTTACATAAGCCGGCTTTCTCTAGTCCCTCGTCTCTTGGTTTCCAAATAATTATGAGTCTCACGCCACTACTCAATACGCTGGCCGCCTTCCTCGTCTGTATCCGGAAGATGCGGTCGAAGTCGAAGGCAGTAGAGTTGAAAGTTTACTCGAGAAGATTTATTTGGTTGGAAATCAGCCTGTAGACACATCTAAAGACTTATGGCAAATGATATAGAACTGGCGGAACTAAAAAGATACTTACATGGAGTTAGAAAAAATGAGTTGCCGAAGGGATTTTTTCAACGTTGCTTTTACTTGTTCTCGTTGACAGATTTTTCAACAATGAGTATTTCAAGCAATTGATTACCTCAAACATTGGCTCTGTCGACTTGGAACCAACTGGTTTTATTACTTTGTTTATCAATATGTCTAGCTATATCGTCTATGGCACATTAGCGTTCTTTCCTTGACCTGTACTGAAATACGAAAGCGCTAAGGTCAGATGTTCAATTTCCTCCCAATATATATTTTACAAAATGCCAAACAGACCTTATTGAATGACTTGTACACATATCTTCTACTACTCCTCCTGTTAGAAACTACAATCAAGAACTTGTTGATCCGGTAAATTTCATCCGTATTCGATTACCTGAACAAATGGTCATAAATCAATATTGATCTCCTAATTATAAACCTAATGAAAACATATCCCGTTTCCTGGCCAAACATTTCACCCGACGCTAATTAAATTCGATAATGAGTAAAAGTCGATTGAATCAACCGGGCGGAGCGGTGATTCCGCAAGGGAGGTGTGGTCAAGAATGACCACTTCTCTGACAGCCAAGAGAATGTGGAGGTTGGGAAATTGCGGGTAATTATTGGACCCTCTAGCATATGGTGGACGTGGAATGCGAGGGAATATAATTACCACTGGTGTCATATGTCGGGTGATAATTATATTATTATTTTACATCTAGGCTGCAGTAGTAATTGAGAGGTTAGACCGGTGGAGAGCGAGATATGAAATGTAATAATTACTCTGGTTGAACTGGATGTAGTAATGTAATGGTTATATAAAACTAAGTATATGATAACTTAATCTATATGAAGTGGAATATTTAAATTGGAATAATTTGTGGACTGTTAATTTAAAAAACTCACCATTTCTCCTAAGGTGTTTAGCATACATTGTATGAACCGAACAACGTCCGGTCCTTATACTCATTTTAGACGTTCTACACCCCTTATTGAGCGGAGCGAGCGAAGCGAGCGAAGCTCTTTGGGATCAACTTCAATGCAAACAATATAACACCATCACTCAATAACGGCTGAACACATTTCAGCCAAACTTAACAAGACTACTTAGACTAATAATGAGATGGTTTGTAAACAAACAAATTTCAATTGGATAATGCTAATGCAATTTAAAACGAACTTAAAATTTCAAATTTTTAACATTAGGCTTATGGGACTAAAGTAGCTATGACAGTTTTTTTGTTTACAAGTAAAATGTAAACAAGAGAATCATAAGGTATTTCTGAACTTTCTATACTTTTCTTTTAAACGTTTTTAAACCATTCCTATAATTTTAATAAACGAGAAAATGCCGTTAAACATTTTTTTAAGGCGCGGAATTCACTGAAAATCGAGAAAATATACGGAACTACTTTCTCAATGCGCGGAGCATAAACAAGGAGCGGAGGGATACGGACCGGTGACTACTTTCTTGGGAGCCTATTTGTGTTGCCAGCTGATTAGAAACAGCCAATGTTAGAAATCAGGATTTAATAAGCGATATATCGAACCCCATCGAAATCGGTATCTAATCCGATAATACCTCATAGGTTATATGTTTTATCTATGGTTATATTATGTTGAATTACATCGACGGTACAGTAAGTTATTACACTTATTGATAAAACGCAGATTGAACACTGATCTAATTTAGGCATGTGGGGAGGTAGGTCGGGGTTTATGAGTATTCGTGACTACATTAAGTGTTTTGAAGTAATGTTAGATTAGGAAGGTAAAGTGTAGGTTATAGGTAGGTGATCAGGTTGTTTATTTGTGTTGCACCATGTAATTTTTATCTTTTGGAATGGAATCGTTGGTTAAGCTCTTTGGGATCAACTTCAATGCAAACATTATAAAACCATCACTCAATAACGGCTGAACACATTTCAGCCAAACTTAACAAGACTACTTAGACTAATAATGAGATGGTTTGTAAACAAACAAATTTTAATTAGATAATGCTAATGCAATTTAAAACGAACTTAAAATTTCAAATTTTTAACATTAAGGCTTATGGGACTAAAGTAGCTATGACAGTTTTTTTTTGTTTACAAGAAAAATGTAAACAAGAGAATCATAAGGTATTTCTGAACTTTCTATACTTTTCTTTTAAACGTTTTTAAACCATTCCTATGATTTTAATAAACAAGAAAATCTCGTTCGTTATAATTTAATCTACTTTTGCAAGAGGTAGCCTATCTGAATCACAACAAGATAAAGTCAAGAGGTAAATTATTATAATTTTAATCAATAAAACAAGCATTAGTACATATATTGTTTTTTTTTTATTTAGTTAGTTACACAAATATTAAAACAAGTTTTCTCCGCTCAACTGGCTTTCACCGCTCTGAAAGCAATCCTAGTAAGTATCACATTACAGTACTCTCTTTTTCAATGACGTTTTGTTCACTGAATCAGTCACACAATCGGGCTTTGAAGCCCTTTTGCGAAGGAGCCCGACAAAGACTTACTACTAGGGTCTTGCAAAGATTGCAAAAGGTTTTTTTTGGTCCAGGATGTAAGTTGGGTACTACGAATGTGTCTGCCAACAATTCGGTCTCAATGGTATTGTATCACTGCATGTATGCGGGTAGAACCATCTAAAACAATTAAAATAGTTGGATTCATAGATGAAAAACTGGTGCAATCCAATCACTCGTAATCACCTGAGTAACTATGTTTACATTATTTATTACGTAGTCCAGAAGCAGTGGCCAGAGCAGCGCATGGTAGCGCGTAGCACAGTAGCAGCGGTGGCCTCTCTACCGTTATAACTGGACTGTCTCTCTCATACCACTCGTACCAGCTCACTTCACACTTCCCACTTTGCACTTCACCTGCTGAGGTGTATTTTACAGGAAAAAAGGGAGAACCCTCAATCCTACCGGGGTATTGCTGAAGCTGAAGCATTTTGTGAATGGGTGTAATGTTTTTGCAGAGGTCAGATCTTGTTGCTGTTTTGTTCAACAACACATTTGCCTGAGTCTTCGTAGTTAGCAGTACGTAAATAATAGGGTGGACAAGAATTTATCATATTTTGCATCTAGCTTATCCCCGAGCACGTACTATAACCATAGATAAAGGAGTAGACATGCCTACTCCATTTATCTATGCTATAACGTGTAGTATATCAGTAAATAGTCAGGGTCTTTCGTGTTTTCAATTTTATCTATCTTCCATTGCTACCTCTAATATAGCTTAAAGTGTTGAGCAGTACGATTTTGGGTTGCTTTTCAGACTCTTCATTAAAAAATGCGTTGTGATACCCGGGTTTTGCCAAGCCAAAAGTAGTTTATGCATACAGATTCTATTGTTATCAATATCAAACAGGCTATCATCGTATTTGAAGGTAAGCAGATTTGTTCCTCTGCCATGCAGTCAGTAACCAATTTTCCGAAGCTTATTTAGAGCTTGTTAAACATAAGTTGTGAGGCTAGTCAAGGCCACACTAAGTAAACTAGTAGAAGAATATACTAGAACGTCATTTTTCTATTTACTCCTAAGTTAGATTATAATTTACTGTTCCTAATGAATGTGGTGGAGATAGGACGTAGATGGTTTCGAGATATCTCCCATATGTTGTGTCATCATAAACATCATGTTTGATGTGACACCCACAGCATAGCTGGGGCGAGGGCGGCGTAGATCTAAGGCTGATAAACTTAATAGACTATATTACAAAGCTGTTTCCATACTGCATGGCCATCCTTCGATTTAGGAGGCCTACTCTACTTGTATTGAATTACAACAATGAATACACAAAATAATCAATGTATGTTATACTTGTAAGGGTGAAGTAAGTGTATTTTAAGCTGGATATTCGTAAGGAAGAGTGTATAATGATGTGAGATGATCTGTGTAACTTTTGCACTGACCGAATTCAGGGGTTTCTTTAGTCAGGATGAATTATCTAAATTTCATTGACTGATGGTTCGAGGTTCGAGTTTTGAACAGTCAATGAGATATCATACTATAGGAAATCCTGATTCAGGTAATTTGCTTGATAACTTAAATGGCAAATATTAATTTGAAACAATAATAGAAGAAACTATTGCTACCGTACCATCAATTCTCTACTACCATTGACCTTTGACCTATATACACCGATAGGTATATACATGTAGGTATATTGCTACGACGCAGAATGCTCTAGTCCCTAGACTCCAGATCCAGTACCGTAAACACCCCCCCCTCCCCCCCTCCGAGGTCAAAGGTCGCGGAATATCTTTCCGAAGGTCGTCCAGAGGCATTTGCACGACAAATAGAAAGTACCATTCCCCCAGACATATTTTCATCCACGCGTCTGCGTCGTCGAACTAGACTAATTTATGTTGTATAAACATTGCCTCCAAGCTCCAGAGCCTCCGGATGAGTTATGGACAAATAAACACGTAATGATGCAAATTATGAGACCCTCGAGATACGAGGCCACTCAACCTTGTAATTATTTGTAATATTATAATCCAAAAGTAGCGGTTTTCATTTTCAGACTGGCCTTACTGTTATGTTTCACTCGGTGTGGTTTGTGGTTTCTTGTCTTTATGTTTAGGTTATGCTTTAATTAGACTTGAGGAGATAAAGTAATTGCTTGACAGGAATTAAGAGTTGATCAATTGAGATGTTTTGATGCGTACACTGGTGCTCACTTAAACCCCACCGTTAAGGTCTCCAGAGAAACGCTCAAATCTTGTCTATAACGTATGTGCATTAAGACATTAATATGATTTTTTGTGATCGCATGCGTTTTTATGATATTATTGCTGGTGTAACCAGTATGTGTATCATGGTATCATTCAACAAAGGTGATTTTTCAGGCTTTTGTAATCATCAAACCAAATTTGTACACCTTAATCCCCAGATCTGATGTGTTGGATATTAACCGTCCCATGTATTAATTTTTTTTTTTCTGAAATTCCTTAATGTCCGAAATTCAAAGTCACAACTGTAAACTGTATTTGATGATTAAATCATGCAATAAAATGTTTATGTTTGTTTCAGATCACTGGTGGTTTATGAAAAACCTGAAGGTATGTACAGTTGCAATATAAAAGTTAGGGTCATGATCCAATTTTGTAAGATGGCAATGAAATAAAGCATCAAACTTATAACAAACAAAATTTTATATAGTTATTATGATAATTGAACGTAGAGATATTTTTTAGAAACCTATCATAATACACTACACACTAATCATTGTAAGAATGAGTTGTAAGAGAACTATCTTCTCTGCAGAGATGGCTCGATGTTTTCTCGTCAGCCAGTAGAGAAGAGAACTATCTTCTCTACAGAGTTGGCTCAATGTTTTCTCGTCTGCCAGTTAAGAAGAGAACTATCGTGTCTGCAGAGATGGCTCAATGTTTTCTCGTCTGCCAGTTAAGAAGAGAACTATCTTGTCTGCAGAGATGGCTCGATGTTTTCTCGTCAGCCAGTAAAGAAGAGAACTATCTTGTCTACAGAGTTGGCTCAATGTTTTCTCGTCTGCCAGTTAAGAAGAGAACTATCTTGTCTGCAGAGATGGCTCAATGTTTTCTCGTCAGCCAGTAAAGAAGAGAACTATCTTGTCTACAGAGTTGGCTCAATGTTTTCTCGTCAGCCAGTTAAGAAGAGAACTATCTTGTCTGCAGAGATGGCTCAATGTTTTCTCGTCTGCCAGTTAAGAAGAGAACTATCTTGTCTGCAGAGATGGCTCAATGTTTTCTCGTCTGCCAGTTAAGAAGAGAACTATCTTGTCTGCAGAGATGGCTCGATGTTTTCTCGTCAGCCAGTAAAGAAGAGAACTATCTTGTCTACAGAGTTGGCTCAATGTTTTCTCGTCAGCCAGTTAAGAAGAGAACTATCTTGTCTGCAGAGATGGCTCGATGTTTTCTCGTCAGCCAGTAAAGAAGAGAACTATCTTCTCTACAGAGATGATTCGATGGTTTCTCGTCAGCCAGTAGAGAAGAGAACTATCTTGTCTGCAGAGATGGCTCGATGTTTTCTCGTCAGCCAGTAGAGAAGAGAACTATCTTCTCCACAGAGTTGGCCTCGTCAGCCAGTAGAGAAGAGTACTATCTTGTCTACAGAGTTGGCTCAATGTTTTCTCATCGGCCAGTAGAGAAGAGAACTATCTTCTCTACAGAGTTGGCTCAATGTTTTCTCGTCAGCCAGTAGAGAAGAGAACTATCTTCTCTACAGAGTTGGCTCAATGTTTTCTCGTCAGCCAGTAGAGAAGAGAACTATCTTGTCTACAGAGTTGGCTCAATGTTTTCTCATCGGCCAGTAGAGAAGAGTACTATCTTGTCTACAGAGTTGGCTCAATGTTTTCTCATCGGCCAGTAGAGAAGAGAACTATCTTGTCTACAGAGTTGGCTCAATGTTTTCTCGTCAGCCAGTAGAGAAGAGAACTATCTTGTCTACAGAGTTGGCTCAATGTTTTCTCATCGGCCAGTAGAGAAGAGAACTATCTTCTCTAAAGAGTTGGCTCAATGTTTTCTCGTTAGCCAGTAGAGAAGAGAACTATCTTCTCTACAGAGATAGCTCGATGTTTTCTCGTCAGCCAGTAGAGAAGAGAACTATCTTGTCTGCAGAGAAAGCTCGATGTTTTCTCATCAGCCAGTAGAGAAGAGAACTATCTTCTCTACAGAGATGGCTCGATGTTTTCTCATCGGCCATTAGAGAAGAGAACTATCTTGTCTGCAGAGATAGCTCGATGTTTTCTCGTCAGCCAGTAGAGAAGAGAACTATCTTATCTGCAGAGATAGCTCGATGTTTTCTCATCAGCCAGTAGAGAAGAGAACTATCTTCTCTACAGAGATGGCTCGATGTTTTCTCATCGGCCATTAGAGAAGAGAACTATCTTATCTGCAGAGATAGCTCGATGTTTTCTCATCAGCCAGTAGAGAAGAGAACTATCTTCTCTACAGAGATGGCTCGATGTTTTCTCATCGGCCATTAGAGAAGAGAACTATCTTGTCTGCAGAGATAGCTCGATGTTTTCTCATCAGCCAGTAGAGAAGAGAACTATCTTCTCTACAGAGATAGCTCGATGTTTTCTCGTCAGCCAGTAGAGAAGAGAACTATCTTGTCTGCAGAGATAGCTCGATGTTTTCTCATCAGCCAGTAGAGAAGAGAACTATCTTCTCTACAGAGATGGCTCGATGTTTTCTCATCGGCCATTAGAGAAGAGTACTATCTTGTCTGCAGAGATAGCTCGATGTTTTCTCGTCAGCCAGTAGAGAAGAGAACTATCTTGTCTGCAGAGATAGCTCGATGTTTTCTCATCAGCCAGTAGAGAAGAGTACTATCTTGTCTACAGAGATAGCTCGATGTTTTCTCATCAGCCAGTAGAGAAGAGAACTATCTTGTTTCCAAGTCATTACCGCAGATCCACCGTGACGGTGACTAATGCCATTGGCTGCTTGTTGCAACAAATGTGGCCCCATCACGCTCTCTCTGCTCCTCTCCACGGAGCGAGATCAGCCACTCATCTCATAAGCCTTTGGATATCCTTCAAGACTATATTGGCTTTAGTTGAGTTACACTTTCCTTCCCGCCTACTCTGTAATAATGACTCAGTTGTCTAATTGTATTGATTTTTGCCTATGGTCGGTAACAAAAACTTATTGGCACAGAAACTGATTCATAACACTAGGATATATTATTACCATTACACATAATCTTGCATTCTGAATACAGTACATGGAATATTGAATGCCAAACATTGGTCCAAACAGTGGGCTGCATTTAAATTAAATAAGTGTTAATGATTAAAATTAAGAACTTATGATTCTTAAACAATATCACACATTTTCGATTAACAATAATTTCCTGCGATCTAATGGAATTGTTCTTCAAATACTCCTCAAAATTACTTACATAGTTTCCTCTGCGAATACAAACCACTTCAAACAGTTTTTGTTTAACAAATATGTTCTACGTTTAACGGTGGGCTAAGATAAATGCAATCAAATTATTAAACTTACCTCGTTTAGAATTCCGCCAATCCTCCAAAATTGACGTTCCCTGTTCACGTGATCCTGTTCCTAGTTAGTAGGACCAATTTTCGTCTACGAGATTACCAACAGTCAAGGCTGGTGGAGCCGAGGCTCATTTACATATAGGATGCCCCAGAAACCCATCGCCACGCAGGTGAGTGTTATCAGCTAGTTAGCATGTCTGTTATCACTGTGCTATCACGACGAACACGCCGCTTCCGGTGTCCGTCCTGGTTGTACTAATACTCTACACGTTCGTGTGAGAAAGATAGCTACTTCCTTCACGTCATCCAACGGGACTACAATATTGTGTAACTTGGGTCATTGGGGCACTGGGAATTGTCTTTGGGTGATAGTTTCATTTTCTGTTGAAGAAGAGAACCATTCAATTAGACTTTTTTGACGGTTGATAGCCTAGGAATAAAATATTGGTCATGGAACTTATTATTGGATAAGTTGTCGTTTTCCTCAGTGACGACGAATAAGCATTATCACAGATCCTCACTGACTAATTCGTACATTATCTTCTCCATAGTCCGTGGTACGAAGTCTTATTTTCGATGGCCTGAAGGAATTCAATAATTGCATGTAAATTTTTTTTAAATTTTTAACTAAAAATCTGGGATGATCATGACGTTGTCTTTTTCATAAGGGAAAAAGAAAAGGTTCATCGTGACGAATCTTCACTGACTATCACTCACTCCTTCGTCGTCGTACGCTTGATGGCCTTTATGAGTTCCAAAATTGAATGTTCCATTGAAACTTTTACTAACTCAAACTATTGGATAGTAACGTCTTCGGAAGCTCAAAGGCAACCAAAAACTATTACCGTCACTCTGACCACTCGTCACATTATCACACCCTGTTACTCACAATCCCCGACCGTTACAAGCACACCAGTGACAGCTCCAGCTCCAGTTGCAGCCGAGGTGTTGGCAGATGGATGCGATAGTTTGTCGCGTGTGGCCGGTTGAGTGACCTTGGGCGATAACCGCAAAAAACACGAGTATAGAGTTACTGGCCGCATCCAACGTCGCGGTCACTCCGGTTACTTCGCTCCAGTCCAGCGTTGGAGCTGCGGTTTGACCTGCCCTCCAGTGACCTCTGGGGCAATGTAGGCTGTGGAAATATTTTGATTTGGCAAGATTTGTTACCTTAAGGAATTTTGGCGCTTGTAAGCTGAAAACGAGAAGGTGTTGCGGCTCAAGTCACTAGGGACCATTGGGAAGAATTTTGCCACAAGAGACTTAAGTTGTGGAAATTTATCGTCAATGATTTAAGCTAGTAACTCACACTAAAATTACTGAAACTAATCTTCACAAAATGGAGTTAGCTACGTAGCTACGTAACAATCGGCAACTTGTGACTATTGATTCAATCGACCAAAAATGCCCTATATCCTATAGGGAATTTCGGGATGAGTTATAGCAACAGAAATCGTCGGGGAATTTGTGTTTATTGACTCAATTCACCATAAATATTACTAATTACTAAAGAGAATATCGGGTTTAGTCAGAACAACAGGGAATGTTGATGCCACTCACTAATTGGGGAATTTCGGGAAGAGTAAGTTGCGCAACTGGTAATATCTGAAAACCTTCTTAGTAATTGACTCTATTCACTAAAAAAATTACTACTGTAGGCTACTCACTACAAGTAATTTCGAGAAGAGTTAAATGAGTAATCGGAAAATAATGGGAAACTTGTAGCTAACTCGTTTCAACGTTTAAAATTCATATACAACTTAAGGAACTTGGGAGGAAAATCGGGTTTTACTTGGTAGCCAAAAAAGGCTTTATTTTGTGGCAAATCAGCAGAGGTGGAATAAAAATTTTGACTCATGTGTCCTCTTGGACAACCAAAAGGCTGTTTGGAAAAGACTTATCTCATTTGTCGAACCATTGCTTGCATACATATAGTACACATTACTCACAATACTCATAAACTTCATGTGGCACCACTCCACTTTTGAACACAACTCAACCACTGTTTATACGTTGGAGTTTAATTTAAACAGTGCAAACGCCTGATGACGTAATGCCAGGTTCAGGGAAAACAAAACAGAAGTTGTTGAATGGACCAAACTGCAATAGAAAAATCTGATTTTTGATGGATTTTGTTCCTTGACTTAGCATTGAAGCTACATAGTTTGCTACGCTCAATATATTAGGTTACGCAGCGTATATCTCGCAATATAACCAAGACTGAAGAACCTAAGAAACATGTATCGAATCAACGCTGACTCAAATCCATACATGGCCAAAAGCCAAATTTAGGTAGCGGGACCCGAAATTCCGCCGCGTCGATTCTCACCTCGGAGAATACAAACGAGCAGAACTGGATTTAAATCTCGGCGTTTAAATGTCCAGAAGATCTGACATTGTAGTAGGACCACGACGTGGGCGGAGCAAGGACATCTAGTAGACAGGTTACGTCATGAGGGATCGGTTACCATGGTTACCTGACAACGGCGGTGGGAAGTTATATGATTGTGGCCAAACCCGGCATTTTTATTGGGTTATTTGTCCTAAGTTGTGTGGTTGAATAATGTTGGAGAAACAGGCGTATTTTACGAATATAGTGAAATCTTGGTGTTTAAGGATGATTTATGGTTCTTTATTTGGATGTAGAATCTGATTGAGAATAAACATGTAATCTTTTTCTTATAGTGTACCAAAATAATGTTAGGTACCTTATTTATTACACCTTATAAAATCGTAACTCTCCAATGTCATGTCGACTTATTCAACGCACGGTTATTAAAATTTCTAGTGATGTGCAGATTAATTAAGTTATTGTCTAAGTCGGTATCAGTTATCGATTTTTGACCTAACATGATTCTTGGTTCTCGGTTGGCACCGGTACTATCGGTAACTAATTGAATTGTAAATAGTGTTCATCAACTAAAACTGAATTGTAATAGTTGAAATTTAAAAATTAAAAATTTTAATTACAATTTAAACAAATGCTGGCTACATACAAACAGTCTTTAGTTTTGTTGCTTCGTGCATTTATGAATACGATTTATGAATCAGAAGTCCCCGTTTTTGTTCAAAACCAATATTAATAGTAACTTAAACGTCAATACTTTGTTCTCGTTTTTTATTTTTTATTTTTTTATTATAGTTTGTATTTGTTAATGGAATTATTTCAATACTCCGGGAAAGGCCAACAAGCCGGGAAAACTGGGTACTGTTTTGGGAATTGAAGTTTGGCCAAAGCATCAACGTAGAATGAACCTCTCCTATTGATGTTTTACAGGATTTGTATGATTGACTACAATAAAAGAAATGCAATTTGAAATAAGTTACCTATTAATCTTACTAGGTTGGTGTTAAAAAAGTTGTTGTTTTGTGATTATCTATTCCAGAAAAACTCTAAAGTTGTATTTTTACAATATAAATGGCTCCAACATTAACAAGTGAACGGGATGTCTTGTGTACCTATATCCAAAGATGATAATGTCATGTTCATGTTATGTAGTCGGTTGTAGGTTGCAGAACCCCTGCTTGTGGCTTCCTATATCGAGCCAACTTACACGGCTTCGACAACGTACATTTCAGCTGACTCATTACTGTCACTTCTGATTCGGCTTATCTCCTTACCATTCTCACTTTCAAAGGTGATAATCCCTATGGATAAACAACTGGTAACATAAGCCGTGAACTGGATAAATAGTTAAAAAGCTACTACTAAAAAACTAGTTCCAATCATAGAGTTTTTGATTTGTTATATAACTAATCGAGTGATTATGGAACAAATAATAGTGAATGGTTTCAGAGAATATTTATTTGATCTTTGATAATCACACGTTTAACAGTGTAACGAAAAAAATGATTGGAAAGTGAATGTGATTATTGTAATTGTAGAAACTGGTAACAACTATTTCTCATAAGGTAAACTTGGTGAGGAATAAAACGCATTAGGTTAGGGACTACTGAAAATATGGTTTAAAAAGTTAGATACAAAACTAAAGAGAAGCTTGAAGTACAGATCTCTAATTATTTATATAATGTCATCGGAAACAAATATTAAACCAAAGAAATATTCGTGTAAAAAGTACCAAAACATTATGTTATCCTAAAAATTATTAAACTTTCGTTTTGAACTACTTCAAACTGCATAAACTTCCGCGTGCACATCTTCCTTTGATAAACAAAAGAAACACACATGATATATGCATCGATATTGGAAAGGTTATCAAAATTGCCATACTGTACTTATATCAAGAATTTTATTGAAGATGAATATTAATTGTGAAACAAAATTACCCCATGCTTAATTACCGAATCGTGCGATTTTAACCGGTTGATGCGATAATTACTGTCGATCTCTCAGTTTGATATGTAAACAGTGCGATTAGCACATCGAATTAAAGTAGTTTTCCACTCGATTGAACTCCGAGTACTCGGTCTAGTTGTGGAGGACTTTATGACTCAATTCACCTGTAATAGTAAACTCAGCGCAACCCGACGTGATAGTTCAACGAAGCGTTTAAATACCGCAATTCAGTCGATGTTTGGGCGATCGACCTGATCGCGATAAGTGAAATTTCGACTATCGATCGAATAGATTGCATTGCGCGTTTAATTATATAGGTTTATAATTGAAGATGTGGCGAAGTTTGAAAGTTCAATATTGGGAATTAGGTTACACGAAAATTACTTTAAGTAGGGGGTATCAAGGGGAAATTCAATTTAAAATGTTGGTAGTTTTATGTGGAACAATCGATTGCCCTTTAGTCTGTGTCTATAAAATTAGTTTATGCATTAATCTTGTGAAGATAACTTCCAGTGAAACTTAACTACTTTTAGTTTACATGAAAAATACCAAATTTATGGATAAGGTATTTTTTCTTTTCAAAAAATATTTTGGAATCTCCAAATTCAAGTATCTACAAAAACTAATGAAAATCATGCAAATTAGGGCATGAATTAGTTTTGCGAATCCCTATCGACGTTGATACATCGCAATACTGTATGCAGTGTATTAAATTATTATGTGCATTTCAAGCTATTGTACTACAACAAACATTTCCACTTTCACCATAATTATTTTTTATGTTGTTCTAATTTTTTCTGAAATACCGCAAAACATGTGCCTACTTAGTTACTTAGTTGGAGACATGTCCCTGAGTGTGGGGAAATAGTTATTTGTGCAACTAGTGAGCAAAGTGAGCAATTGACTCACTCGAGAGAAATCCTTACTACTGGTTTACTGGTTACTGGTTTACTACTGGTACTACTGGTTGAGGCGATTGCACTTTGCACTCGAGTTGCACATTATATTTTTCCTACAGTTACCATCAAACAAATAAATTGGTAAAGAAACGTGCCTTCACGTTGCAAATGTGGAGCGAGACAAAGTAATTAGAGTGAGACAATGAGCGAATTGGCCACTTTGTCATTTCTCTTAGGTAACTGTAGGAAAAAGTATTTTTCCATAGGAGTTAAATATAATAAATATAAATATTAGCTCCTACTTACATGTTGTGGCCTTTAACATTTATTTACTATAAATAAAGAGACAATTACAGAAACTCGAGATAAAAAACGGATTACCAAATAATTAAAAGAAGGAACTAACATTAATAAATTAATAATAACATTAATAAATAAATACCAACATTAATACCACCGCATTTGTCCCGTTTATTTTTATCGATACAATCACAGCTCACCTCAAGGGTAAATGTATGTGGTTTCGAAAACAACTATAGTTAATGTTAAACCTTTTACACATAACATAGTTTGGGTGTGAATAACATTTTAAATCATAAGGTATTTCATGCAGAAGGAGAAGTCTAAAGCACAAGTACTCTGCTATTAAAGTAGTCCCATAATAAATCACCATAAACTACTACAATAGCAATACCATAGACAATAGAGCAATACATACCATCCGCGCAAACATCGTGCGGATACATAACTAAGCGTTGACATCAAACTTTCACAATTCTGTTAATCGGGTTAAGGAACGGAAGTTTGAATGAGGTAATGAAGCAAGACAATGACAAATACTGCGCATTAAACCTCGGTTGTTGAGGCCACAGTAATAGATGAGGTCAGAGCATTGAGGTGGCCAAGTGTTTATATTGTCCTCGCGTGTAATAGTCTTGAGGTGGAGAAATGTTTAATTTGAAGATATGTATAAAATAAATGGTGTTTTCACTGAGGGTTCTCTATACTACTAGTTTAGCTTGAAATTGAAGGGAAGGTTTTTACATTTGGGTTTAAACTTTTGTCAACTGATTGAATACACATTCTATGTATACCTGCATAAACAAATAATTGTAACGTTTTAAAGCTTTAATTAAAATCCATGTGTCCCTGAGCTGTTGGACATAATTTAAGACTAAATTACTTACGTAATCCCGTCACAGCTCAATAAAATATGCCAATTCAGGACATGTTTCGGTGTTAAAACACCATCGTCAGCTTCAGGTACATATTTAGAGTTGATCAGTTTATCTTCTGACGATGTTAACTATGATCTCTACATATGTACCTGAAGCTGACGATGGTGTTTTAACACCGAAACATGTCCTGAATTGGCATATTTTATTGAGCTGTGACGGGATTACATTATTAATTTAGTCTTACATTACGTCCGACAGTTCAGGGACCAACAAGGTATACTGTATTTACAGTACGGACCTGGTAAGAACTACGGTGATCGGAGATTGATACTTCCCTCCGCTTAAAGTACTTTAATAGTTGAAATAGTACTTTAATAGAATAGTAATAACTAGCTGTACCCGCGGGCTTTGCCCCGTTTTACTTCATAAGTGAGCTCATTCGCATGGCTCAATCACGTCCTGGTTGAAGTTCGTTCGCTACGCTCACCTTTAGGTTGGAGCTCGTTCGCTGCGCTCACTTGTCTTCAGGTTAGCTCGTTTGCTACGCTAACTCGCCTCCAGGTTGAGGTTCGTTCGCTACGCTCACTCTCCTTTTGGTTGCAAATTAGATGTCTGTAGTAATAAATTTAAAAAAATAATAGTGTGCTGCACCCTGTTGGTAATCCTTGTAACTTAAATGCTAATTGCACATCATGGAACAGAACCAACTTGTTTAATTGAAACAGCTGTTAAGATTCATTAATTCCATTTAAACTAGAGAACCCGTGCGGCTCAATGAGCCGCATAGTATGAAACATAACGCCGAGGAATACTTTATGCTTAAATTCGAGTAATTGTAGCTACATCTTAGAGTTGTTTAAACACTTGTTAGAAACTAATTTTAAATATCTCTGTTTGCGTCGCCAAGGTTCACCTACATCATTTCTGCTCTCAGTTTTAATTGATAACTTCTAATGAATGCTAAACGATCTGCTTCAATTCAAGTTAACATGATGCAACAAAGTTTTTCCAGCATTGAGAATTGAAGAAAATAATTGCCTTACTGATAACCTGTGTTTAGTAATTTGTGGAGAACCCTGAAAAGTGAGGTGATATCAACCATTTCATGTGCTCCATTTTTTACCCACAAACTCTGGGTTTCCAACTGGACTGCCATAATATGCTTTGAATAGGCTTGAAGTTGGTTATCGTATTTTAACACGTTGACTGCTGAAAACCTTCACTATGGCACTCCCTAAACTGCGGGCAGAGCCCCGGCGCGCTACTGAATCAGCGAACGCTATTGGAATTGAAATATCTCAGTAAGAGTTTGTGGGTAAACAATGGAGCACATGAAATGGTTGATATATCCTCGCTTTTCAGGGTTCTCCACGGAGAAAATTCGTTTGATTAGAGGGATGTCTCAAATCAAAGAAATAAAATTACCCAACTTGACGTGTTGTCTGTCAGTCTCACGTTGATCAGTAGAGTTTAACTCTAAATACCTGTCCCAAAGTTTTGAAAGTATGGATTCATTTGTCGAAATAGGTTATATATCATGTAGCTATACGATTTGGATAGCAATTTTCATATTCTTTTTTTTGAACAGCGTATATTACTTGCCTCTCCTAAATCATAAAAATAAACTTGACCGTAACAACTCGGTCGTTGAATACATTAACACTAATTCCTTCACTTATTTTTAGTTTAATATTACCACTAAAACTTTCAATAGCAAATTAGTTGTTGAAACTTCTTATTTTTGACTTGAAATGTCTAGATTGTGTTGGTAAATTCAGCCAAAAAACCTTGTATAAGTTTTTTTAGGAACTGGCAACATAACCTAGAAGTAAACAATCAATTTCCGTTTTTTCTCAATTGAAGTAGAGCAAGTAATACAAAAGTTTACAATAAAAATAAAAGGTCCGCCAAGATTTGGTATAATCTTACTACTTGAACTTATCATAGTCAAGGCATTATTATAGTTTCTACTAAATGTTTTGAAATATCTCGATCTGTCAGTGTCAGAAGTAAACATTTCTTGCATGCATTAATTTGATCTGACATTATGCGAGTTTACTTTACCACCGTGACAACTCTATGTGCTTCGTATATTTTTTCACTTCCAAAGTGAGTTGCACAGCAGAACCATCGATTTATAGCAGAACTGGCAAATATTATTCGTCTCACCAAGTGAGTGTGTATCTGGATGGGTGTCTGTTAGACCAGGCCTCTCTATTTCTACTCTCCTCTTACGCATAAGATATCTTATTATTAATTGTCTCCTACTCCCGTTTTCAATATTTCTTCTTTGAACTTGAGGCATTTTCTGTTCTTCCTACAAAACTGATTAACTGTTTAACTTGGTCTTAACCTACTAAATATTACAAACCTTAATATTTACCCCCAAAAAGCTAATGAGTTTCTATTTATAAACAGCTGTTTTTTGTTTTTAAATTTGTTCTATGTATTTCTTATGGGGGAAACTCGACCTTTGAGAGGGTCTCACGCCCTTAAGAGTAGGAATTTCAAAATTCTAAAACCTTATTGCAAAACTACATATTGAGACGAATCTTTTGACACCTTAAACGTTGAAATTGGTCTTCAAATAAGGGAGGAGTTGCGTTAACAAAAAACGGCTTCACGTATTATATATATAGATATGAGTACTCATAAGGTTAACATGGGAAACTCCAGAGCCACTGGGGCGGAGCCCGAGAGTCCGATCAGAATAAAAATAGCTTAGTTTTCCTATTTAATGCATAAAGAATCAGTGTACCAAATTTCAGCTTCCTAGGTAAATGGGAAGTGGGAGAATTAGTGATGAGTGAGTCAGTGAGTCAGTGAGGGCTTTTCCTTTTATATATATAGATAATAATAATAGAATAATACTTTAATAGAAATAGTTGAAATGCTTGAAATGTTGTGTGTTTGTCATTTCAAGTTCTACTCCAAGAGACAATGTCATGGTAAAGATAAAACAAACCATAGGATTGGCCAAACTAAAAAAGGTGTTAGATTATTGACTTTCAAAATCGGAAGTTGACAGAATTTTGTTATTTGTTATATTTTCAAATGCAAATAGAGGGATTATCCATGTGAAACTTTTTATGAACAAGAACAGTAGTGAAACTTAAACATGGCAAATAAATACAATCTTGCAAATTTGAATATCTTTTCATAATGTAAATTTATTTTTTATCTGCAGAAGTGCAGTTATGAGTAGAAGAAGTACACCATCCTTGAGGTTTCCACAATGTTGATTTATTACTAAATCTAACATCTTATGTGGTTTCATTTCCACAATGCTTGATAAATAATGCCTCGTAAAGGGGAATTACAAATTACCCAGACCTTGGTTGATGAGAACCTACGTCGCGGCTCTGGCAGTAACATGTGCAATACAATAGATCCATTACGACTTATGTGTTTGCTAGCCTCTACACCAGCCAAGAAGTGACACGCAATTGAGTTTAGTACCTGTGTAGCCTCCAACAGTCCCGTGTTGTGCTTCGATCTGTTTGACTCTGTTATACACTGATTGACTAGTTGTACACGGGACACGAGCCATGTGTAGCTATGTATCGGTAAAAGCTTTTGCTTTGACTTTTGGATGCTGAGGCAGACATTCCTTCTATTGGACGTTGGAGGTACTGTGGAGAGGGCAAGAACTCGAACATAATGACTATCCTCAATATCTAGGTGTGAAGCTGGACAGAGCATTGACTTTTAAACAACACTGCCTTGCTACTAGGCAAAAAGTGTGCTCCCGAAATAATATCATTCGGAAACTTACCAACACATCCTGGGGAGCACAACCACAGGTGCTACGCACTTCTGCTCTTGCTCTTAGCTTCTCAGCAGCAGAGTATGCAGCACCAGTGTGGAGAAACTCTGCCCATGCAAAGCAGGTAAACATAGCCATCAACGAAACTGCAAGGATCGTGTCAGGATGCTTAAAACCAACCCCAGTGGACAGTATATACCCTCTCATTGGGGTAGCTCCACCATATATAAGGAGAAACGTGGCAGCCGCAGTAGAACTACAGAAGCAAGTGACCGACCACCGTCATCCACTATATGGGCATCAACAGCAGCCCTCTAGACTCAGGTCAAGAAAGAGTTTCCTCAAAACCACTGAGATACATTCAGTAACACCGGAAGTATTAAGGCTTCAGCTATGGAGGCAGGAGGCTCAACAGCCACCAGTAGAACTCAGAGAGGTACTCCCTGCAGGCTGTCACCTGCCTTATCCCACATGGAGGACCCTAAATAGATTGCGAAGTGGGGTTTCGAGGTGCAAAGTAAACCTCATGAGGTGGGGGTACTATGAGGGAGAACCAAACTGCACATGTGGGGCCCCTCAGGACCATGAACATTTACTAGTTTGTCCAGATATGGATAGAACATGCACCTGGCTCGATCTGGAGGCAAATGACGAAGCCATATATGTGGCAGATTATTGGAAAAATAATATCTAATTGAGCTGGTGTTTTTATCCGGACACGGAAAGTAAGTATTGGACGTTGCCAATGTATAAAAAAAATAGTAACATGAGCCACACACAGTTTGCACTGTAAACAATTTTGTCAACTTGACTATCTTCATGGTAAGTTTAATCAAAGCTGTACTTTTCCCGTGTCGTTGAAAATATCCGAATCTGTAACTTAGTATTTTTTACTTTTAGTGTTAAACATGGTACTGTATTACTGTACATTATATGGCCTGTTGACCCATATATTTGAGTTATTTAAGGTCAAATTTTGAACAACTCTTAACAATACAAACTCCTAACATATGTCTTCTAAAACACATGTGTTACTCCATAAATGGAGTAAACAACCACTACAACGCTGTCCCGTTAATACATTTTGACAGGTTTATTTCTGAACTCCATTTCTGTTCTATATCGCGACATGGTTCACGGTCCCGTAGAATTTCCAGATATGAAATGGTTTTGGCGTTTATACCCCTAAAAGGAGCCGGTTGTGTAAATGTGTTATGTCACTTCCTCGATAAAATACCTCTCTATATATAGTAGGTGGCTACGCCCTCATCATGACTGCTTTCATCTGATCGCATTTGTTGGAATGTAAAGATCCGAGTGTAACGACCGTGTTATAAGCTTTTCCCTCGCACTTACCTGAAGTTTGGACAAAGAAGTTGAAATACAATTCGGATTTTTTTGTTTGATATATTTATGAACATGCCATGAGATACAGTATGTCTAAAAACATAAAAATCATCTAACTCCATTCTACACTAGCCTAGAATTCTTATTATTTTTTAAAATACGCACTTACAAAATGTGCGTTGCTGTCTTGAAGTAATGTTAATGAAAATAATACTGGCAGGTATGATTTTTAATAATGGCGTTTCCAAATAATGAATTTTAAGATTTTTACTAAAATAATATATTGCTTTTTAAGCTTATTGTGAAGTACCGGGAGAGCAAGCTGGTCTAGTGGTTAGAGCGCGGGACTTCGGTTCCTGAGGTCCCGAGTTCAAATTCCGCCAAATCGCAAATGGATTTTATCTAAGTGATGATTCCGCAACCCTTATGTCTATTCTGAAGTAATGTGAAAAACAATCCAAGGCTCGTACCTAGCGTCCTAGGACAAAAAAATTAAGTACTAATTATAGTATAGTCATTGACTGGTACCGTGCTACCAAGAGATATACAAATTGGTTTTGATGGATTGGCAAATTGGCTTCACTTTTCCTCACTTGGAATACATTTTTTCGCTCGAAATCTTTACGCTTTATGGAATGTTTCCGAACCAAAGCGAGAGTTAAATATCCGCTCGAAGCTCTAAAAAAATACAAGAGTGGCGCTAGCGAGGGCAGCGGTACCTCGGGCAATGTGCTGCAACTCTGCGTTGGGGGAGCTAATGAATAGCTCGAACTGGGCAGCGGGCAGCGGTGACCGGGCATCGGTAATAACAGATTGGGCAATATGGTCCAAGACCACTGGGCATGTCTGGGTCTGCCCGTAGAGTTATGTCAGGCCACGGGCACTCGCTGTCAGGCTGGTGTTTATGGTTGAGTCCAACTGACAAGGTGGGTGCTACTGCCGTAGGTGATGTGCAATGAGAGTTAATTGGAAATACTGATTTATCTTCAAGTTATTGCTTTCTTTGGAGCATTGATGATACAACAAAACACCCCTGTCGTATTAAACCTACTGACTCCTGTTGGTTTTAAAAGTTCATACACATTTATTATGAAAAAAAGGGTTAATGCGTCCATGTCCGAGGCCCCGTTTATGCACCAAGTGCGGTAGCGGTAGCGACAGCGGGAGCGATTTCTAACACCATTGAGTTAAATGGGGCTGTTTATGCACCAAGAGCGATAGCGATAGCGGTTGACCTCCCGCTGCGATTTCTAATTCGCCCGCTGTGTAGTTAGGAATCGCAGCGGTTGCTTGGGCTGGGTTGCCAACTTGACCCACGCGCACGTGCACTTAGGACAAACTAGCTGTACCCGCGGGCTTTGCCCCGTTTAACTTCACAAGTGAGCTCGTTCGCATGGCTCAATCACGTCCTGGTTGAAGTTCGTTCGCTACGCTCACTCACCTTTAGGTTGGAGCTCGTTCGCTCCGCTCACTTGCCTTCAGATTAGCTCGTTCGCTACGCTAATTTGCTTCCAGGTTGAAGTTCGTTCGCTACGCTCACTCACCTTTTGGTTGCAAATTGGCTGTACAGTAGTCATAAATTTAAAAAATAATAGTGCTGCACCCTGTTGGTAATCCTTGTAACTTTAATACTATTGAACATCATAGAACAGAACCAACTTAAACAACAATTTAAACAGATGTTAAGAAATTCCTTTTAAATATGAAAAATCATAAGGTTAACATGGGAAACTCGAGAGCCACTGGGGCGGAGCCCGAAAGCCCGATCAGAATAAAAACTACTTATAGTTTTCCTATTTAATGCCCAAAGAATCGGTGTACCGAATTTCAGCCTCCTAGGTAAATGGGAAGTGGGAGAATTAGTGACGAGTGAGTGAGTGAGTGAGTCAGTGAGGGCTTTGCCTTTTATATATATAGAAGAAGATAGTTGTGTGAATTATTTGGCAGAGTTTGAGTTGGCAAGACTGTGTCCCCCTTCCATTCTCCTTTAACCAACCGCTACCGCTATCGCTCTTCGTGCATAAACAGACTCATTTACAGCGGGAGCGGGCCCGCTCTCGCACCGCTCCCGCACTTGGTGCATAAACGGGGCCTAAAGAACAAACGAGTACTTAGGTTTTCTGCTATGACGATCACTTCATTGATTACTGCATTTTGACTTGATGTGTTATGTATAACGATAGTTAATTGGAAATACAGACTCAACCTGGCTAAACTTATTGTAGTTACAGTTTTGAATTGTTTATATTGACGAGAAAAAAAAACTAAAAAGTCATAGACATACTGTGAACTCTAAACACTTTAAACTGCCATAGCACTTTTGGGCGTCGATTTTCAGGAACTTACATTGCTAATAACTGACGTATACTTATTGAAAACTAATAACATCATAAAGGAGTGGAGGGCATTGCTGTGATTTCTCTACAATGCACATGTATTTCCCATACTCGTAGACTACTATGGGAACTAACCTAATTAACTTCATAGTGTACCGGTAATGTATTCTTGGCCAATTTCCATCAATTGTTTATATTATTTACGGCACCATGTATTCAACCGATCCTGATCCGTAAATTGTCGAAGGAAGAGTATGACCAATTAAAATTGTAAATATTCGCCAGCTTCACTGTTTTGCGTTTTCAGAGCTCATTTGACACTCAGACAATTGCAAAAGACAGCCTCTCGTCTTTTTCAGCATCAGCAAGGTCTCTTTCAGCATCTAAAAGTTAACGCATATTTAACCTATCAACTGAAACCCTAGTTACTTCTCGCGTCTAGGGTCCACGATTGTGTAAAGAGTAGAAAGTACAACCTATTTACCATTGAGTGAACACCTGAATACATCAACTGTAAACGCCTATCAAATCGCCGGTGGACTGCAATACAAGGTAATTGTGGACCGATTGACCGTACGTACAATTGGCTCACAACTAGCCTGGGACGTGGGTGTACATGACACAACCAAGCCGACCGCTGTTTCATAATATCATCTGTAAATGCCAATCGGTTGGCCAAATGTGGAAAACGTTCATTATAAAACTGTCTGCTGCTCCGTCCGTAAAGGTCAGTTCCGTACCATGCATTTCCATGTTAATTGTTGTGGTTTACAATCATCGGCGTAAGCTGGGCTAAATTGTCTCGCCGCAGATTGCATGGTGTCGCTCGGTGGCGGGAATGCAACAACGGGGCTTATGGGAAATGGAACTTGTAATGAGTGCCGTTTCAGTGGTTTGAGAGTCCACAGAGGTTGTTCAAAGGCATAAGCAATTGAAAGCGCTTAGTAAAACCTTAGTAGTCCCAAGGGAAGGCTAGCATATCTCATCAAGAAGGTTTCTGGTTGAGAATTGTTGAATGTTCCTCTTGTAACAATTTGAACAACTGTCCTGATTTGTTAGACGCGTAAAGGGGAGTAGGTTCACTTAAAGTATTTTGCTTAAAAAAGTTATTGAGGTCAGCAGTTGTGTTCATGAAGTCATAGCTTGCTTTCGAGTAGCCAAGAAGTTCGTCTCACAAAGAAGTTTCCTGGTTGAGAATCGTTGAATGTTCCTCTTGTCACATAATAAACAATTGTAATTTGTTAGACACGTATAGGAGGGAGTATTTACACTTTATGATTTTTTGCTTGAAAATATATAGGTCAGCAGTTATGTTTATGAGGTCATAGTTTGCTTTCACCTTTGATACTTCAAGTACTTTGAGGTAGAATCTGTTCAATCAAGGATACATACAGTCCTGTATCTAATCGACCAAATACGATTCCCCGAATGACCTGATATCGCTTCAATTTCCTATTTTACCGCGATTTCCTCTAACTCGCGTGTCGCCAAACACTTTCGTCCAGTCCTGCTTTCTAGCTGCTAATTGATTATTGGCTAGAGCTACAACGCTAGAACCCGCGTAAAAACTGCTCGACTGGGCACCTTGGACAAGAAAGAGTCAAGCGTCTATCACTACTCCGTCACAGGTCTTGCGTTGGACTGACAACGACATCTTGAACGACTCTTGAAAGTGAGAAGATTCTATAATCACTGTTAGTGAGCGGAACGGTCTGACGAATTGGAAAAGTGGAGTGTGGAAAAGCGACGAATTCTTGGTGAAATCTCCCAATAGGTGATCGGCGATGGATCTGTCACTTGGTTTGAAACCGAAGGTGAAACTTGTGCTAGTTTCTGTCTTGGAGGTGAAGGATGGGGCTGTAATAAACATACACACCATTTTACAGTTTTGTGAACTCTAGGTCTAGCATCTAGTTTCCTTATACTCTCCATCCAGTAAAACAGAGTAATCAGACCCATGAACAATTTTGTCAATTTTCCCCACTAAAGATTCCAAAACCACTACTCTCTATAATCGTATTACAGTTTGGCAGATTCGAAGTAGGCCTGCATTAGAACCAAATTGCAGACAGTCGTATCCAATGCTCACTGAGCTATTCAATTATCCATCAAATCAACCATCCGTGCTCCAACGGCACTGCACTCTTGTACCATATCATTCTTCCTCATTCCCGCCTGGATGTGAGAAGTTATAAACTGCCGCCGCTAACGAAGCTGCAGTTGAGCTCATTATCCATCGCATCTCTCATCTCATCTGTGACCTCGACCTTTGCGTAATCACCGCCAGAGAACGCCGCGATCAGGCGATGCTAACTAGACCGCTGTATGTCATTTATAATCATTCCACCCTTGTACACCTTTTTATTGGTTTTCCGGGTTTCTTTGTAGGCTTGTGTTTTTGTACATTCTAGTTTCCATTAGGTGATCAAATACAGGACTTTTTGCAATTTTGGTCATTCGTGCAGGATTTTCACATTTCCCATGTACATTTTGTATCTACTTATCAACTTTAAAAATGATCAGGCAATCAGGGAGGTAAAAGATTATAACTATGATTCCACTCTAATAAACAATCTTTTTCTAAATTCCCTCAGGACTTATTATTTTTATTTTATATTACATGACAAAGTACAGCATCAAATCTAAGTTAGCAATATCAATTTGTGCCGGACTTTCACATTACTAGCATAAATTATAGATCCATGCATCGACTTGTCATGTCAAAACGATCGGGGAAGTATTAGAAAATATTTACCTACTTAGTGCTCAATTTTATCCTCTCTATTAATGATAATATTTTGATTACACCCTTTTTGGCAGTCGGTGTGGCCAGATTTAGCCAGCCACGTAAGATGACTAAGTGGGCAATTTGACTAACGATGTACCTTTAATGATTGCATCATTACCTAAACTCTGCATCATTGCATCATGACACTCATCTTTTGCGAAGTATGTTAATTTTTGTGACGCAATGAGCGCAAGGTTTTTCTAAATGGACCTTTTAAACATTCTTGGATTAGTTTGCACCAAATGGCTTGCCTAATAGATGAAATTCCAAACAAAATGTCACACTTCGTTTAGAATACGAATCAGTGTTTTCATTCTAACATACAGTATTGGAATTCGGAATGTAAAACACTCTACCTGACAGGACTTATTTACAGTTCCTCTACTGACCGACTCGTCTTCACTAATTTATTCTTTTGTCTTAACTGCTGTCAGGAAGACTATTACTGTCACTATTGACGTTTGGACCCTGATATTTAAATCTTGTCAAGTAAACTACCAGTAAAATTCCCGTTACGCTTGCCGTTAGACTTCTGTATCAGTATCTCCGAACTTTGAATTACATTAGACATTTTGGATAGCATCCAATCACTCAATTCCGTTACCTGAATTTATTGACAGAGGCTAGGATTTTGTGTTAGTATTTTGTGATACACCACAGTATCAGAAATGGACATGAAAAATATCATTTATGAACTATATTGAAAATATAAATAGAATAGGTTAGAGGGGCAAGGACTGTTTTTCTTGTATGATTAGATATACTGATTTTCCCGATCCCTTACTTACACAAATAGAAACAATTTATAAATATGTGTGATGGGGATTAGTGTACTTCGGTAAATTTGCTGTTCTGCTTCCTTCCTACGCCTGATGACGTCAGCAAAGTTATATACATACTAGCAATAAACGTACACAGTAAAAATCAATAATTAACACACACAAGTAAATTAATACATTTAATCTCATCTATAAATTGAGTTCCTTAACAATAGTTATGTGTTTAGAATCAACATAAATCGTACATTTTGTCGCAATAGATAGTCTATAATCATGATTAATTTTCAAATTTTTCGTTTTGTAGTTTAACGGTATAGTGACCGGTTAGTGCGTCTACACGATTTGCACTACTATAAGCTAAAAATTTCAATTTTCCAAAAAAATATGTCTACTCTCAGAACCTAATTGCTTCAAACTGAATAGAATCAATTAGATACACATTCAATGCTTATATGAATAAAACATTAATTAGTAATGCCCCAAAATAGAAAACTTTATCAATTTTGGTCCTTCGAGCCGGATTTTTCGGAAAGATTCTGCACAACTTTGTATTTGCACGTAACTATTCACCTGCGCAACCAACGGAACGTATACATTGTGCATCTGAGGCAAATGTCAAATCAACGTGCAATTTACGTCCCTTGACTTATAGCGGCAGACACCTCCTAATGAGTGGTAATTGTGAACAGCCAGTTATAGCCTCGACACAAGGCAATGAAGTGTGCGAGGCTACGTAACGATGTAA
The DNA here is from genome assembly GCF_028750875.1 of Macrosteles quadrilineatus. NCBI lineage: Eukaryota > Metazoa > Arthropoda > Insecta > Hemiptera > Cicadellidae > Macrosteles > Macrosteles quadrilineatus. Next base: position 66,569,089 of record NW_026542597.1, read on the forward strand.
CGTGTGTATTGCGTGGGTGAAGTACGGATGCAGGATGCTGGGGAAATGGACGCAGCGTCTTGATATGAAAATACACGGACGTGGTTAATTCTCCGCAACACGCCAGCTGATGCAACCACCTCCCAGCTGACACGCAGCGTGTTATAATTAATGATATACGTCATTCTGTCATTATAGTAATGGCTGTTGTTTAGTGGCGTGTTAGTGGGTTCTTGTTGGTGAATCATGCTAAAAGGCACAAAGCTGGTAGCACACGGCTTGACGTTAAATCTCCTATTGGTTACTTGAAGTTAATTAGAAGTTTAATAGTTTCCTTAATAAATTCTGGCACAGAACACTTTCCTTCAGTAAAAAAAATAAAAACGTGTTTTCATTATGTGCTTCTCGGATGCAATTTTGATAGCTTTGGGTAGATTTAGAAGAAAATGAAAACTAATAATTCCTTTAAATGTTGTAAATAATCGATATACGTCATAGAAAAGGTTTTGGCATCTATTTGAAATTGGACTACGTAAATTTGGTACAAAACTATTTGCTGGTCCATCAAAAAATGTAGTCTCTAAAGTAGGGAGTCTCCTAGTTGAAGTTAACATTCAAACATCAACTAAAAAGGTTATTGCAAATGTTCAGCTAAACTCTGTAAAAGGATCTGTTTATTATTACCACTGTATCCAGACTCAATTACATATTTTCTTAATTACTAAAAAATCCCGCGTAACCTAAACGTATTTATGTACGCGTGTAGAAATGAATCCGTCAACACTGTAGCAGATTTTCCCTTATATTGAAAATCAAGTGAACAAATAAATTTCACAGCTGACGCTTACAATCCAATAATCCCACCACACACCTGTTCACTTGCTGGAGTAAAAGTAAGTGATCTTTCAGTGGAAAGTGACATCGGAGTAAACCAGTTGCTCTCAATCTTTGCCCATTTTGGAGCGTATTTGCATAACGGCAGCGTTGCCCATTCCCGTACCTCTGCCATCTGTCAACAGCACGGCTATCATGTTGACCTTTGGGCGCAGTTTAACCAAACGGTATTTCAAATTACCCTGAGCCTAGGAATTTCTCTAGGCTCTTTTTGTTTGAGGATTCTCACTAAACGTTTGGAAAGCGTGGATGTTGTACGTACCGGGCTTTTTGGTTTATATTTTTTATAAACCAACTGTGAAGTTTCTATTTATATATGATAGAAAAATATTAGGAATAAGGTTGAATTCCCGTGCAAATATTGTTTGCTATAATCAACAATTCTCGACCTTGGTTGCATGGGTATTGTTAATATTTCTTAACATCTTTTCCTCACCGGATAAGAGGGTTGCACAACCGTATGTTGCAAAACGTTGGAATTCTCACAGTTTGCTTTATTAACTTTATTGCCTTTTTATTGTCTGGAAAGCTAACAAGGTGATTAATTAACGAATGTAACACAGATTAGATAGTGTCGTAACCTACCAAACATGTGCTGCTAGTCAGTGCTAAACAACAAAGTTAAAAATTACTCTGATTCTGGTTTGTATTTACGTAGTTTTTGCGAAAATAATATACCCATGCTAGTCTTTATGTTGAAATACAAGCCCAGAACGTAAAAACCCCCCGATTGTCTTACAGATTGGTTAACCTAAAAGCGTAGGCCTATTTATTTTTTATACGTTGCGTATTTACGCAACGAAAAAAGTTATACAAGTGCCCTTGAACATGCAATCTCATCTATATTTAAGATGTTAAGTCATGCCTGCTTAAAATCCCACACGGGGATAAAATCCCCGAAGGTGGTAACACTGATGGCGTGAGCGCTCGCAGTATAGCCAACCTCGCTACCGCCGCAACCGGAACCGGTTCACTCTGTTCTAGTGTTCTGTTGCTGTTCAGTTCAGTTCAGTTTCGTAGTGTGAAGTGAACGTGAAGGTCTGACTTGCGTTAGGTCAGCTGATCGATTTAGTAAACAAATAGTGTTGTTTACTTGAAGAATTCTAAAAGATTAAGGTTGCAAGAATATTCGTGCTTTAGTTCCAAATTTGTTTGAAAGTGTTTACAGTGGTGGTGTTTAGCTCAGCGAAGGTTGGATTAACAAATTGAGGTACGGAATATGAAATTAGTTTTGGCTTAAGTTGTAGGCTAGGTATCCAACCAGTTGTTGGTTGAGCAGGTCTATGAAACATTTAGTTCTGCATAATATGCTTGCATTCAAAGAATTGGGCTACTTAATACAACTTTAGTCCTGTGTACATGAATTGTGAATAATTAAGTAGTAATTTACTTGATTATACATCACGCACGCGACAGGGAGTGGTGATCATCGCGATAGAGGTATACCTAACCTAAAAATAGTTAGGTACCATAATATAATGTTTTTTATATACAACCCACAACATTTTAATGGGAAACTTAATCTTCATTCCCTATAACGAGTTAAAGTGATGTTAAAAAGTGTTCTGCATTTTTATGTTCAAAGGCCCAGTGAAAGTTGATTTAATTGCTGCCAGCAAACACTAGATAGGTAGGCCTATGCATTCTGTATATTCTGTTGTTTTTCAATAGTCGAGATGGGTGAGATGGGTCAACTACAAAGGATGAGAATCTTGTTGAAATTGAATCCAAGTAACTTACTATAAATAATTATCCCCATAGGGTTATTGTTTTATTGTATTTTTATTTTATTCATTCCTACGGCAAATGGCATTAAACAATACATCAAAACAAGATGGTGTGCAAAAATAAATACAAGAATAGCAATTATACATGGAACAATATACATACAAAAGACTAGACAAGATTTCAGATTGTAACTTATAGAATGATCCGACTCATTACAAAATAAAACATGCATGAACAAGCAGAATAAATAGTTACAGACTAACATTACAAGAGACATCATATTATACTAATTGTAACGATAGAATAAATACTCAATACAAAATATTATATACACAAAGAAGCAAAATAATAATAGTTTAAGACTGACATTACAAGAGATATTCATGTCACTAGTTATATAACAGAATAAATACTACAACAAGATTGTTGAAAAATTGAAAAATTATTGTTTAATATTTTATCCATGACCAAAAATATCCAGTCGGTAATTTTATGGTTATAGCCCTTGCTTCCAGGCTTTTTTGACTGAAAATCAATTACAGTGTTTACTCTGTAAAATCGAATAGCACAATTCACATTAACCTATTGATTGATTATAACTTGTGCCATTTTAATGTAAATATTACCCTCACAACCCACACTTAGAAAGATAATTACGTTAATTTAAGTTGGCTATAACTTATGTAGGCTATTATTTGATTAAAATTAATTATCAATAATAAACACATCTAGGTTGGACATATTTAATCTGGATTAGGGGACTGGATTATGAAAATTGAAGAAGGAATAATAAAATGGATAAACAACAAATTTACACTATTCCAACCTTACCTAACCCAACCAAACTTCTTGGACAGTTTAAAATTTGTTTTATAAGTTGAAAAAGACATGTGAAGTTAGGTTATTAACTTATACTCGATTCATAATAACCTAAACTTTACCTTCCTAATCTAACCTAACTTCAAAACACTTAATACAGTCACGAATCCGCATAACACCCAACCTACCAACCTCACATGTCTAAATAAGAACTGATGTAATAAAATTCAAAAAATCGTAGTAAATTCAGTTTTTGAGCCAGCAGAAAATTTTTGTACCATTATTTTCAGGTAAAAATCTAGTTTCTAATGATATATAAATTACTATAGAACTCTTGGTCACCCTCATTACTAGCTACGTCGAGACAAAATCTATACCGTACATTTTAGGTCATATGACAGATTCCATCGCTATCCATCTTTTGAAAAAAGAAATAGGGCAGAATAGCCTACTCCAGAAGATAGGTTAAGGTCGTATGAGTGAATCGTATGGTAGAATTTAACCCCGTTCAAGTTAGTAGAGGAGGTCTTCATTGCATCTCAGTAGGCATTCAGTGTCTCCTTATTGTACTAAGTTACTGGTTTTCGGGATTGGGATTTGGACAGATCTTTTGAAATGTGTATTTATCAATGCGAACTAATCTCCCAGATGTCCCCACGATGAATTGTTATAAGCCTCATAACAATCTACAAGAATTTACTCTACGGTACACTATACCCAATATTCATCTCTATGGTCGCTCCAGTTCCCGTTCACCTAGCTAAGGTTTACTCTTTATCATGATAGTACTTTCAACTTGATTAGCAACCATAACCTTCAACACTACGGACAATTGCCATACCTTTGGTGGAGAGAGTTGACAAGACCAAAAACCAAAGGTCGCTGAGGAATCAAAATCGCATTAACACTTGATCATCGAGATTGTTAGGTGGACAGTAACAGCTGGACCTTGGCCTACAGGTGGTATGTCTGAGTGGCCAAGGTCAGGGCGGATATCAGCTGTCAACACCAGGCAAGGTCACGTGTTATCTATGACACCCCTCACCAGTCACTACTGCCCTGGGGAGTGTGTCGAAGGATAATGCAAATCATGCTACTAATTGTGTGTTACCGCTGGGATTTTGAGAAGATATTCCCAGGTTTTCGTTGTATGTTTGTGAATTTGTCTTAAGCAGAATAAAGATGGTATTTAGATTTAGAGATTGGGAGTGGGATCCATTCTGATCCTAGATGCCAGTTGTCGATTGTCATTGAATCACTAATTAATGAAGCTCCAACAAAAGGTTGACGATAGAGTAACAAGATCAGGTTTCGGTCTAAAATCGTTAGAAAATTAGAATAAACAAGAAACAAGATATAGTATACTTTCTTTACTCGATATAAATAAGCAAGACGTACCGTATTAAAAAAAATTACAATTAGGGCCGTTGGAAATACTCCCTCATGTACACAAGATCAAAGTAAAAGTACACAAAGGGGTGTCAAATTGCATTGTTTAGGATGTTGGTGCGAGGAAGGCAGGTTCTGGAATAGCCTATCATTCCAAGTACAATCATTTGTAATGCCTTGTCTTAGTAACTTCTAGTACGGTTCTATCTCTCCTCGCTAAAGGCCACCGGCTTTTAGAATCTTAGTTTTATTGACTAGATGCTCGAATTGTAGTTGTACGTTGATTTCGATGATTTACCTTCCAGATCTGGAAGAACCTGTCCCCATTTATCATCAATAATAACAACTGAGCATCAGATAATTGGCCGGAATCAGTGAAAGCAAATCCCGACCGACAAATTTCACTGGATGACAGATCGGTTTTCCTCGGTCCGTTTATAAGTTGGTCGATGTGTGTACTCGTGTGACCATTGTGGTTTACCTGGGGTCGGACATTGCCGTGGTGGCGCAATTGGGGCGGAAAGGCCTCGGGAGTATCCGCTGGATGGACATTCACACTGGCAAACAACAGCTGTTGGTGCAAATGCAATCAGCTGTTGCGTGGAAATAGTCTCGTGTAGTCGTGGAAAACACTGTACATGGAGGAATAATAAGGAAACCACCCTTTGTTGTTAAAGGGGCCTTCTTTTTTCACCATAAAACCACGCGTTAGTTTTGTCAATGCTACCATTGTTTATTGTGTTCTATAAGTTGTTGTCCTGCACTTTTTCCAGCACATTGTCTATATAATTTTTTTGGGGGTATTTATGAACGGTTTTGTTTATAGGCATTATTTTGTATTCTTATTTTACTGAAACATCTCTAAATGTAGGGTGGTTTTAAGTGGCGAAGAATTAGTTCTTTTCCCACATTAGAGACTTTTATGCGAGATCAACAATAATGGTAGGCTAAATAAAGTCTAATTAATGGTTAAAAGAGTGGTGTAAACGCCCACCTAACAATTAGGAGATTGTCAGTACGATCAGGAGGGACGTGAGTAGATTTTGGAGGTTTTGAAACTAGAGTTAGCTGTCGTCAGGCATTCCTCTAGCTAGGTAACATAGCTATGCAAATCGTCCATTAAATTCTACATACACTCTGTATTTATTTATTTATTTATTTATTTATTTATTGTAAACTCAATGTATGTCGCGATCTTAGTGAATTGGTATAAACAAATATGAAGTTTCATACGATGATGTAGACTTAGCAGTATTTTGGTAGGATCGAAGGATTTAAGACGTTATTAATCTGAACACAAACTTGCCTTCTACAGCTGTGAGATGTTATCTTGATTCACAACACCTGTGTAAGGTTTTGATCGTCCTCTACAAGGGCCGCGGAGTTCCCAGGTCCACCGAGGGTTCTCCAACGCAACTGTGGGATTGTAGGATTCGTTTGATGGACACAGAACGTGATTGAGGGTTTTTCGAAAGCCGCCAGCCATTATCACGACAGTGTTTCCCAACGTTGGGGCCGGGGTGGTGAAAGCTGGCTGAGCGCTGCGATTTGGCCGATATTTGGAATTAGGTGGAAATGTGTGTGATCGACGAATTCCAGACATAACCTATGATCTGTGAGCTGGTGTGTGAGATTGTTCATGTGATAGTTTAAACTTAGAGCTAGGCATCTATATGTTACTTATTTGTGACTCGTATGCGATTGGTTATGACTTATGACTATCCCTGTGATTTGGGATTGACACATTTGAGAAACAGGTAACCAATGATAACTGATTAGTAGATGGTGTGTGTGTGTGTGTGTGTGTGTGTGTGTGTGTGTGTGTGATTATTCTTCGTGTGTCAGTTGAAGCCTATTCTTATCTACAGGTTACTTAAAGTGATTATTGTTGATTAACCCTAAAAAATTGTGGCTATCATTTGTTCAAATACAAACCACAGTTCATTAATTATCACAACAGTTAAGTTTAAGATCGGTATACATGCATCTGAAGATCACCCCAAATTACGTCACTTATGGTATATTGTGTAAGCCTTTAGACATTCAAATCGTGTAATTTTTTCCACATTCTTTCTCTAAACGAAACTGTTTTTCTGTTTCAGAAGGCGAATTAATCATTCAGCTTCTGGTGAGTACCTTAAACCAAACAAAAGTTTCAATTTAAGTATTCCATAACTAGGTTACGATCTATGGTTAATTTTCCTGAAAATTCTTATTCTCTTTATTTGTGATTACGCACTTGTTTCAACCACACAAAGCTCTATTTTTACCCTGGGACAAGTTACAACAGGAGAACCCAAACAACTGCTATTGTAAAACCGATTGGGGAATGGAGATGTCCATCCGATAATATTTCGTTTGTTAATAATTCAACCAAAATCAAGCGCGAAGTTATATACTTGATAAGTACTCCATTGGAAAACTTCCTATAAAGTAGGTAGGCTAGCTTATTTACACAATCTCCAAATCAGGGTCCAACTCCTCACAGCGTTTAAATATTGTTTCTATCAATATTTGAAATAAATACGATAAATGTGTTGACAGTAGCGTATTTATCTAGGTTGAGACGTCAGCGTTTATCGCCCCCGTCATTGCCTTCCAAACATCCAACGGAGATATCATCATTTCATCGATCGAACGGATACGTATCTTCATCGGAACGATATTACTGTGGAAACGATTTGCATATACCGATCCTCGTAATGGCGAGCCAATACATCGGGAGCCATCTTATTATGGAGGTTTGCTTTTACCGAACCAGTCCGCAGTCCGGCTGTTCCGGCCAATTTTCGTTCCGTTTCCACTTTGGGTCATGGAAATTAGTTGATTCAACGATGAGATCGTGCTACTTATGTTCGTCTTTGGCCGCGGGACCTCACGTGATTGATGTAGGTAGGGAGAAAAAATGAGTTTAAATGTTTGTGAAATCTATAAATGACATTGAAATAAATATTCTTGTTTCACTTTATCATTTTATGCATCGTGCGAAAATATGTGCACACCGAGTTAGGTTATCGTCTTATTCTTAACATATTAGGTTGTTAATCGATTTATTTATCTGGAATGAAAGTCATAGGATCAGAGATACAGTAAGTGGATTCAGTATTACTGTAAGATAATTCTGTAGCAATTGTCAAAGGCAATGCTAGTACAATAGTTGATCTCCGTCCATTTAGCTCGATAACTCGAGTAAATATTGTCCGATGATTCAATTTGGTACGCACTTGTAAAACTACGTTTATTATAGTCCAAACTCGATATAATAACTAATACAATGAAAAAAAAAAAATTTCCAACTATCCCACGTATTTTGAAATTTCTACACAACATAGCTTGACACATTGTTCTCTTTTGCCTTACAATTTTATTGTAAGGCAATCGAAAGAATTTGTCATCCAAAGTAAGGACTATGAGAATTAAATAAGACGTGTATAGCTTGTGTACGTCAAATTAAAATCTCATCTTTTCAATTTCTTCAAACGTGATACCGGTAGATAACCTTAAAATCATAGCTGTCGTTATATTCTTGAATCAGTTAAGGATAAAATGTTGAATTTTTAGAAACCATTCTTTGCACTTCAGCGGACTTGTCACTCTTGAGGTAATTACATAGGTTGTAACGTTGTAACCCACATTTCTGCGTCACGTCAACAGGTACTGATATCGAGGGCGATATCGGACTTCATGAAATCCTTCTGACGGGATTTTCTCGCCTCGATTACGCCCGGTTTTATTGAAATGATAAGACAGAAATATCCGTGACTTGCATCTTCGGCTAATGGTTTTGTCAGATTTCAACTTCACTCGAGTCGTGAGAGGCCTTAAAAGTACATTTGTGGAATCTTAACAGACCACTTACCTAGGTTGAATCCAGGATTTACTGAATATTTGATGGGTGCCTTGTAAACAGTCTTCTATGTGAACTATGTATAGCATTCAGTTGTAGTGGAGAGAGTCAGAAATTGTAATGATTTCAATTCGCAAGAGATGAATAGCGAGTTGTAAAATTGGGTCAAGAATGTGGTTCCATTTAGTTCAAAGAGGCTTAAAATCGTAAAAGTTTTCTTAAATTGTTTTTATACATAATTCAAGCGATTTATTTTAGTCAAATATGATAGATATAATCGAGAAATAGATATTTTATTGCCTTGGTTAAGTTTAGCCAGTTTTAGTTAATTTTGCAACAGTGTTTTTTTTCACATATCAAAAGTTAACCGTGCCAAACCAAAAGAACAATTTGTTGTAAACTGAAGCACAGAGAAAGTGTAACTTCAATAGCACGCCTATAAGATGTTCTATTGTATGTTATGTACCGTTTGACAACAGAGTTGATCGTATCACGTTGTTAACATTAATAGAAAATGAGACTAGTTTCTGTATCTGGGGGAGCGAGCTGGTCTAGTGGTTAGAGTGTGGGAGTACGGTTTCAGAGGTCCTGGGTTCAAATCCTGCCAAATCACCAATGGATTTTATCAATTTTTAAAAGTGATAATAACGCTACCCCAAGGTCTAGCCTGAAGTAATGCGAAAAACGATTCCGGGCTAGAACCTAGCGTCGTAGAACAAAAAAAGTTTCTGTATCTAGTTCATGTACCTATAGTATTAGCAGTAATAACGAGTACATGTCTTTTTATGAGAAGTGTAGGTTGACGACTATTAGCTATAGCGTTTAATGGTCCTAATATCGTTTATGTCATTGCTATGTAGTTTTTGTTTGTTTTGTTGTTATAATTATCTAACTGTAATTTTAACATCGCTATAAAATTTACAGAGCTTTTAGAAAGTTCAAAGAAATGCAGGAATCTTCTGTAAACTAGCGAATATAGATACAGCGCAATGGAAATGTTCAAACACTTTTCCCCACGACTCTTATTTCCAACTTTACAACTGCTTTATCATTCAAGGAGTGTGAAGGTCTATTGACGTGCCATAAGACCGCCTATGACGACAGCTCTAGAGATAAACATGATGCAAATTCATAAGCAGCAGATAATATGCATGAGACCGGAGCCTGTTGTCGCACCCGTCTCTCTTTGGTACACAGACCCACTTACTACAATTCTGGGAGTTTATGGTAATATTCTTTCGTCTGTTTTACACGATTCGTATTTAAATTACTGCTACGTATTTTGTGAACGTATCCGTTGTGTGTGAATGTGTAAGGAATAACAAATCTATATTGTGTCATGTATGTTGTAAATTCTGGCATAGGATCCGTAGGAAACAGGTTTAAAAAACTTAGATAATTGTTAATATTAAAACGGTTGTTAAGATTATATACTAGTATACATTACACGTTTGTCGGTTGAGTTTGAAACTGCTAAACGTCCGTTGCCGAGTTTAAACCTGGTTTAAACTCGCAAATGACCACATGCTTGTTAACCAATCAACGACTTCAACGGTTTCTGTGACAATCTTACTTCACTTGTACTTGTGCCTGCCTTCAACGTCAACGTCTTCTGTTGTTTGGTTGTTGATTCGTGCGAACTGCTTTTACTTTTTTTTTATTTGCCAACATTGTTCTTTATTTGTCATTTAAGGTAAGATTTTGTTTTATTCTTGTTATCTGCTGTTATTTTATGTCTGTGATCCGCTAGGTGTAAATTAAGCTATAGAGAACGAGTTTTATGTTGTGTTTTTACTCAAATTTGAATTTATTCGGAATTTTTTTATATTTTAAAATATTTTTGTAGATTTATTTATAAAAATGTAGACTGTAGAGTAGTAATTGGTTCTTTTTTGAGCGGAAAACGATTTAAATCAGTAGGCCTAAGTGTTAATAGTCGGATGCTAGTACAGTTTTGGTCAACCGATGTTCTCGTTTGGTAATTTCAAGAAATTCAGCAACAAATCGGCTTACCTAATTTTCGTCTTTCAATGTAATGTTATTTTTAACACATTCACTACTATAGGTACCACATTCCTGTGCGTGTGTAGTACTGACACCTGGTAGCGAACGGAACATGTAGTACTAAAACGATATAGCCTAGTCGAAATTATATGAAAATCGTTGGAATATATAAAACATGATTAGTGGACTTAACTGTTGTTAGAAACTTATGACGGAATACAATATTATTCAACCCCATAACTTAATCTCAGTTTCGAAAAAGCTGCCAAGAGTGTAGGAGTTACAAGTGAAATCGCAAACAAATTCACTCAGCAATGTAATAATTTGCCCCGCTGTTTGCCGGCGATTCGCCAACAGAATGGCATGTTTAGGTCTACGGCAGTATCAATTACACTATGTTGTAAACACATTAGTTTACTTGTCAAGGAATATTTCCGTTCCAATACATTATTTTTAAGTCGCCAAAATGTAAACTTGTCTGTGCAAATTACGACGATTTGTAACATGTATGGTAAATATTAGTGGGCTGTTTCATGGTCGTACGATGTGTTGAATTTATCGTAAAAAAAGTGTAATTCTTCATGTAAGCCTTCATATAAATTAAAGTGTTAGTGGTAACATGGTGTTTGGAAAAACATGCTTCTACTGGTTTAAACCTTAATTTCAACCGAGTCGAATTTTCTTCTTAAGAGTGTATAAACCTAACTATACATTTTTTTGTATTTTAATGTGCTTTGTAGACGAAGAAAATTTTAGCTTTTGCAATGAAAATGAATTCAAAATTCCTACGTTTAGTCATAATTAGTATTTTAGTATTTTATTTGTTTTGTATTCGTAGTCTATTAACCACTAGGACACATAATTAAGTATTCATTACATTCATTATATTTATTTATATTAGGATATTTTACAAATGCTAGATATTGTAAAAATAAATAATTCAAGTTGGAGTGATGTAATGGAAAATTCAACTTTTTGCTAAATTCAATATTGTAAAAAAACATACAGAATAATCTCTATCGAGAACCAAAAATACCCTTCTATTATTTAAAGGTAAAGAGTTGTAAATATAAGTTGTAAAGTATTTAAGAGTTGTTCTCTTAATCTGTTAAGAGACGATAACCATAATTGCCTAGTCTGACTTAACGCGTTCTTTAAAAAAAAGGCTCATCTTTGCTGTGATCTTGTGAAACTTGTTAGATGACGTGTTATTGCCATCTACTCCCCATTAGGGGGATTCTGTCTTAATTCATGGGCCTAATAGTTATGATACGAGTACGATCACCATAACAAATGTTAGGTTTTGTGTCATACTAAGCATTAGGGCAAGTCTTCAATTATTCGCAGCAGTGCTTCCATGATTATTTTTATCCTAGCCGACAAGAACTGTGTAGCTTTCGACCTTACTCGGCATTCACTCCAGTTTCCTTCTTTGTGAGTGAAATGACTTTCTCTAGAAATAGCGCGGTTAAACGAAAGGTCGTCGAATTTATCCAAGTGTCGAGCTGTCCGTGTGTACAAGTCCAGCGCTCGGCCAATGTAAATAAACCAGTGATTGGGACAGTGGTGGTTTGGCACACTACTGCTACTATGTGTGTGTGTGTTGTGTAAACGTGTGTGAGTGTTTAGACCATACTGCGGGGACATTGACTGCGCGTTGTCTGCCTCAGTGCCTCACTTCTGGGGTCCCGAGACTTTACGTAAGGCCCCAGAGACAGGTTAGGTTAGGTTTGTAGACTTTCACTTACACAATAGCATGTTTTATGTATCAGTAGCAGATCTAGTTGTAACTGCTTCCCGCCAAATCCACAACTTCATTACGCACGCGTCTCACGTTCCCGCGCTTCTTCCCACAATCACCTGTGGCTGCGTCGGCTGCTGTAATGATAGAGTCGGAGTAAATTTATTCAGTGGGATCGGTTATTAGAGCGGATTAATAGTTCGGAATTTCGGAGCCCGTCAGTAATAATTGGATTAGGGGGATTTGTTTTTGGCTCAAAACGTGTTTAGTCTACAATAATCGTTTGCCTATTTTAGACAAAGGTTTTGTTTACCTTGTTGTTCGTTTATGTTTAGCTTGCGATACCGATGAGTGCGTCTATATATATTATTGAGCTCTGTTAAATACAACTAAGAACACCATAAAAGGAAAACATACTGTAAACTATAGCATCGTTTGCGCTTTTGTCATCAGATTAATGAAGAAATCGAGTGAAATCGATTTTGAGAACAGCATGCTCTGTGATAACTCAAACAAGTTTTATTTGAATAAAAACTTGGCTACAGCTGGTCCATATAAATGGGATATTAACTTCAGGTTAAAGAAGCCAATGGTTTTTCTGAACAACCACTATCCAGATTCGAGTTAAATAATTAAAAGACATTGTTCCATAAAATATACTTTATTGCTACACTCTCAATCCAGATTTTACACCCTTCTCGCGACTGAACTGCTCAAAATGCAATGATTAATTAGTTATATATTATGAGAAAATATATATATTAAAATATATATACATTTTCACTTAAAGATTTATTTGCCAATCTCAAACCTTGGCTAATCCAATATTGTGACAATTATTTACCTGAACAATTTCGCAAACGCAGTTACCTGACGAGAAATTTTAGTTCTTTGGTGTCTATGCCTGACGGTTATGTTTTTGTGATCTCCGACATCACAGACTATACACCAATAATGTAGTCTGGCCGATATGTGAATTACGTTTTACGCTGAATCTATCAGTTGAACACATAATTAAACGTGATATTTAACAGAATATTCGCCTCGTCATTGACATGCCAATCAAGATCGACGTTACTTCAGAATCTGATCTGCAAAAACAAGGTCAACTTTTTGCTCAAATGCCACATCGAGCATTGCGTCAACCTGATGAATATTCAATTGCAAATCGAGGGTTTGTGGAATTGGTATTGAATTTACTCAGTGTTAATAACACCCCCGCTTTTGTGGTAGCAAACATTCCATTCTCACGATAATGAAGATTCTTAAGCACAAGACAACTATTTATTTTTGGGAGTCGAAGAGAACCCAGTACATTAGAGCATAATTAGGTAGACGACTCCTCTCCAAGTCACTTTATATTTGGCTTTCGATATATCTAGTCGTCCCAATCTCATGCTAAAGCTAGTTCTAGTTAAGTTTTAAGATAAAAATCGAACGCGAGACACAGAACGAGTACTTTGATTAATCGACAATTGAATTGAACCAAACTTAAAGGTGTTTGCAATGTATATGTACCTATGCGGTTTACGATCACCATAATATATCAAGTGCTGTCAAAATAATAATCAAAAACGAACTACATCAAGTTAAGGGGTTAAATAATTTCTATGGAGTGGTCCATTCCAATACGAATGTTCAGTTTGAATATACAATTGGTTACTCAGCTGGCCCATATAGATAGGATGAATGACCCAAAATCCAATAGTCAACACTGTTAACGCACTGAGCTCACAATCTAAATGGGGAAAGTTTCTAATAAAATTCGTACAAACTTTAGTAGAAACATACATAACGTCTACCTCAACTTAACCTTACCCAACCTATATATATATATTTTTTTTTTAAATACAATGTCTTGTATCGTCTCTTATGATTCACAATACACACCTATGATGATCATATTATGACGCAACTACAGTCGCCCCGAGACGCTCGCGGCTATAAGCACACCAACAACACACCTCACATATGACGCCGATACCCGTCAAGCCTCGGGCCTTATCATTCCCGCCTTTACTGCACCATTGTCCCGCCAAAATTATATAACGGTTGTAAACAGTCCGCCACGCCGCGAGCCGACGTTACGCAACGTGCGTTATGCTTTTATGGGTTTATTTTGCCAGCGGTTTACCCGGATGAGATACAGATTTGTAATTTTTCGAGGTGTTAACCCTACGCTCTGCGTTATGTAAATGGTGCACATGTAACATGTGTGGATGGTAGAACAGACTCGATGATTTTAGTTGGAATATGAATCGTTGTGTAAAGAGGTTAAAAATGTTAATTGTTTCTCACTAATGCTAATGCTCACGGTTGGTTCTTTATGTCTTCGTATTTTGAAGTGTATCCTATTTTATCAATGTTATCTATAAACCTTGGTTAAGTTTTTGGATTTTTTTCAACAGCTAATTTAGTCGTAGAAATGTTTGTTATGTGTTCCTTTGAATATTTTAAATATGTAGGAATTTTATGTTTTAAATTACTCTCAGAACCCAGCCGTTCAACACATTTTACTGAATTTATCCTCTAAATTTTTAATCAATAAATCAGCTACCTACTTACTAAGACAATCGTCTAAACTGTCTGGGTATACGAGTAAGTCATAGCGCTAGCCTTCAAATCTGATGGTTGTTGGTTCGACATCAATTATAGCATTTCCCAATTAACATGCTTTTCGACAAATGTTCTAATTAAATTGGTATAAGACTATGGTTTGAATAGTGACCTAAAAAGCTTTAATGCTACTGTCTTGGTACTGTATAGAACATGATGTGTACACTAATCAAAGCAAAACTACGTACAGTAGAACCTCTTTAATCCGAACTAATTGGGACCAGGGGTAGTTCGGTCTATTGAATAGTTCGGATTACAGAACATATTGTTGTTTTTACATAACAATAGCTAAAACATGCCTAAAATTTATCAAAATTATTTTGGGAAAAGTAAAAAAATGTTTTCAAAGTAAAATAAAGTGTTTATTTAATACAGTAGTAAACATGGTGAATAAACAGTACTGTAAATTAAATACAGTATACAATAAAAATTGCTGTACTGTGTATAGAGTACAGCATTGAGGGGTTCGGATTAGTGGACGTTCGGATTACGGGGGTTCGGATTAAAGAGGTTCTACTGTACTACCAAATTTCCTTTGTCTTCCGATCTGAAAATCTTTACACATTTTATTCCATTCTACACGGAGATGCGCACTTGGCCCTTATCGCAAAAAACACAACTCAAAACAAGATTTGTAAGAGCCCCGAGTGAGCCGCCTGAAGACTTAACGATGTCGTTATCATAAACATCAAACTTATAGTTTAATTTATTTACGTTTATCGCCTTCGCACTGCCCGAGGAACCTTCTTACGCATTTACTCTCTCGTAACTCATCCAACATTAACTCACTGTAACATATCACACTGTTGAGTACCCCGGTATTAGTCAGAACATTAAAAGTTACAGACACGAAAATAACCCAAAATCCCGCCTTGAGTGGGAGCCAGGGCCACAACGGCTAATCATGTTCTATATTAGTGTGAGTGTTCATTTGTCGTGGGTCGAGGAACGACTGTGGGGTGAGTTATATAAAGACTGCTGTGGTTGCCGTGGTGCAGATGCTTGATGTTTTGTCAAAGGTTCAAAGAATCGTTCGTTCGTAAGTGGGATAATTTGGGGTCGGTTTATGTAAATGCTGTGTTTGGGCGTGAGTACTTTTTGACTTGAACTGGACAAAACTCCGGATTTTTATGATCCCAAGACTGACACTGTACTGCCACTTGACATTTCAGCAAGGTACGTAGGTATACAAAAAAGTTACTAATTCGATGCCCAAGCGAAATAATTTTGGATATACATATAACCTGATCTAATCTTAACCTAACTTTACCTAACACGAAAGTAGACACTTACGTATTGTACGGATCCTAAAAGGTTGAGTCGACGAAAAAGAAGAATTTGTGGGTAGAAGAATATTTCTCAATATTATAATTTCCCAGGCACATTAATTAGCGTTGCTAAATTTCGTGATCGCTCTTACTTTCGAGGGTACGATTTCTAGACTTTTTCAAAGCCGATAAGTTTTGTAAAAGTTATCGATGCCAAGGCACATTTTAAACAGTTGAACCCTTTCCACCAACAAAAACTATGCACTTCATTGCCCAAATAGTTTATGTTCATAATAAATGTATTACAAATGTGTGATTTTTTACAAAATGTTCACTACCACCTCCAAAGAAATAGCCTATAGTGTGTGCTACCTTTGACTCCAATGATGGTGCTTAGAATGGTGCTACGCAACTAAGGGCATAATTATGTTATTGCGTAACCGTATGATTTGGCGTTACTGCAAATAAATTAAATCGTGGGCGTTTCCATTTCTGTTCATAAAGATAATCGTTGTAGATTAGATTTACAGATAGAGTTCTGTGTAATTTGTAAACATAACATTCACATGTAAAGGTCAGGTTGAGTTTGTTTTGCCGGTTTAAAATGTTTCATTAATTGATTAATGTTTATAGGATTGTTGGTGAGATCTTTTAAACTTGTCTTGGAATTTAGTTTGGCTCGAGTTCCAGTTTGCAAGTGTTTTATTTGTGTTGTTTGTAATTTCTGATTAAAAAAAAACAGTTTCGGTCATTCAAAACTAATCATAGAATCAAACCATTTATACAACACTCAAACCTAAACTTGGTTTGATATACTTCAAATAATCGTTGGCATTGAATTTCATGATTTATAACCAATGTCACTGTTTATGTGTAAGCGATTCGCCTATCCATCAAAATCAGTACTTCCATGCGCAGCTGGTATAGTGTTAGAACCATCGTTAGAGCGCAGTACTTTGGAGTCCAGGGTTCAATTCTCACCAATCACCGGTGGTTGTAGCTTTGCCAAGACCTGCGAAAGCTCCATCAAGAAAACAAACAATTGACTTTTCTGTGAATTCATTGCCATTATATTTCCAGGTCGAAATAATGTTATAGTTATTTCCATATTAGGTTGGGTTAGGGTAAAGTTAGGTCAAAACCAAGTCATAGCATCAAACTTCAAATGTAACTTCAAATGTGTTCATTGTAAATAATTATATAAATAGCAGTAACGAATTAACGGATAAGATCCCGAATAAGGATGAATCCCTCCTAGAAGGGTGATTTAAAACGATATTGAAGAATTCCCCCCAATGATAGCCATGCGAAAATATCAGTACATGTACGCATAATCAGTACGGTGCCACCATGAATTACAAATATACTAGAGCAACAAAATAGCGGACCCCCCCCATGTGCGGGCTATCACCGATGATCAGGTCAAGGTCACTCGTGTGTTATCAGCAGCTGCAGACTGTTATCAGAAGGTGAAGGTCACCGCGCGGTGCAGCAGTAGCAGTTGTCCCCTGCACCAGAATACCCGTGCTATTCTTGGTCTTGTGCGCGCCGCCGCGTTCAGTCTACAGTTGGTAAACTGCGGTATACAACAGTGGTGCTAGTGCTTCGGACACTCTCACATCAACTATCTCTCTCGCTCCTGTTGGACTTTGTGAGCGTTTTTACGGATTGGTAAACTATTTTGCTTTATGTCACAACTATGTTGTTGTTATTGTAGTTTGTTTTGTTTTTAAAGTTTAGTAAGTAGGGTTTATATTTGTATATGGCCTCCACCTTAATAGTCAATGCCTCTACTCACAATTTTTGTTAATGGCATTATTTTGATATTTTTTTGTAAAGTTTTTACGTGATTTTTTAAAATTTGGAATCGTTTTGGGCAACTGCATTTTAGTTTTTGAGCCTCAAGCTCTGCGCTAGTGTGTTTATGATTTAATGTTTTATGATACCTGTCTTTAAGTCGGAACGATCCGTTGTCCAGACAAAACACAATATGTTATCTTTACCATTTTTGTTAATAATGACGATCCAAGGGTCAAAAAATTATTATAATGCGCTATAAACCTTTGTTAATAAAATTAAAATTCAATAGTCGCCACTTTTTTGTTCGTTATTTCGTTGTTAATTACACTCGTTCACTCGTTATTAATTTCTAAATTGATTTATCTGTTATTAAATTTGTATCAACATATGTGTTTTTTCATTTTATTTATTGATTGGTAGAAGACCCTTTTACATGCAAGCAAAATGTATTAAAATCCATATTTTTTTGCCCCTGAGCTGATCTTGTGACTAAATCAATAAATTGTATCAATAAATTTATTGATTTAGTAAAATGTATTACACAATGACATGACTTCGATTTCCTCATTCAAATGCAGCTGTAGTCTACATTCTTTTGTTTTAGTAATTGTCGCTTTAATCACTATGGTTAATTGCCTTAATTGCTTTTCAAACAATTGACTCTTTCACGAACGGTGTTGATCTCGTTTTTCAAACTCATCACGTACGTTTCTTGGTGTATATAAGTTGTGTTAAATATGTTTAATCTTTTGATATAGCCTAATGTGTTATTATTTTTTATCGAAACTAAGCTATCGATCACGAACTAGCTCAACGGTTGGTGTAGTTTTTTTAAATGTTAAGTCGTATTTTAGTTTTCTGTAATCATAATTATTGTCATAATAGGTTGACAAAGTATATGTTTTTTTTTCTTATTCGTGATGATTTTTCTGATGATTGTATTACTGAGCTCGACTGGTAACTTAATAAAGATTATTATGATATTATAGTGAACCATTGAATGATTGCATCTTTATCAAATACACTGACGGTCAAAATGCAAAAATTGTTGATCACACGAAAAAACAGCAGCCGCAGTCATCACGATGTTGTTTAGTACAGGAATACTTTACAAATGTCACCTTTCGATTAAATTCAACCAGATTAAAGTCGGTGAGAGAGGAAAACTGGGGCTATTTAAAGAAAGGTGGAATGTAAATTATTTAAAACTGCTGTAAAATGTTCTGGCTTTGCATTTGTTTACCAAATAATGCGACTGCTTTACCTGACGGACTACTCCAATGACTGTTAATTTGAATTTCATCATGGAACCATTTTTTTTGTTTGTACCCGTAAACCTCTCTCTCGGTTATAATCACTTTCATACATATTGCTCTGCAGCGCCGGTTTTCTCGTTCTTAGGTTGGCAATAGTGTTAGTTTGAGCGGCTAATGTGGCCATTACTGCAGACGACAATCTTGTTAGCACCCGCCCGCTTGTTTTATAACCAGATAAATTATCCTTTATGCGTTGACAACGCTGTAACTGCAACGCTGCAACGCACCCACTGTACCACTGTAGCGATGTAATTTGTGTAGATTGTACAATTGTGCCTTTCTCTTTGTATTTACATGTGGAATTCCAAGAAAATAAGGAGTGTAGGTACAATTCAACAAAGGGGGTACTCGTGTGTGGATGGCTAATTGAAGAATAACTAAGAAATAAAGAAGGGGAAATGTTTTCGATAGTGTAGATTGTAGAAACTTGTTTGTATTGTTATTCTAATGAAGAAGTGAATTTGTTCGGCTTTATAGTAGTAGTAGAATGCAAGTATTACTCCTACCTTTAACTATTTATACAACTTCTACTTAATGTTTTGTCCATTGTTCTGTATTGTAAATGTCACACAATAGTTATTTGTGTAACTAGTGGTTTGCACTCGCGTTACACATTATATTTTTGCTACATTTACTATAAAGCACCTAAATAATTAATCTTTCAAACACTGAGCAGTAGGCCTACGTTTTTAGATTCTTAAGGTTAAATCCAAACATTGAACCAAAAGGGAACCCCTGCACCAGCTGATCGTAGTCGTAATATCTTGAAGTTTTGTTAACTTATTTTCTAGCGTACACGTATTACGTGCCTAATAAAAGCACGCTGTTTTGTGTTGTTTGGTTGGAAAACTGGAGTGTGTCAAAAGTAAGTAAATGCAGCAATTAGCAACGTTCTGTGCTATAATCAGTGCATGTGATTACCTCAATCAGTCTTAGAACAGATTCTTTTAACGGTTTATATTCTATGTTCGCCGATCTCAATTCACTCAATATGTCGTTTTCTTGCGTGAAACGACGCAACATTTATTGAGACATCCAGCATGCCTCATCCTCCGTGCGTCACTCCGGTTGCGTCTTTTGTAACGTTTTAATCGCTTGCAATTACAACGCAACTGTTTTGTCATAATGAGGTGAACACGTCTGTGAGTATGATACGTGGAAGGTAAATAGGCAAAGCAATGATTCTTAATGTCAAGGTCGGATTAGCATTACGTACGATGCTACAATGAAGCTGTTAACCTAGAGGAAAAGTTAAAAATAACCGTAAACGCAAGCTGCATTTTGTACCGGTTCAGTGGTTTTGCAAGGTCGTGTGGCTGTTAACATTAAAAGGGGCGCAGTTCTTTATGGTTATACAGTTCAGTTTTAGAGTTCTCATATTTGTGTTTTATTGCTTTCTTACTGCTTGTGTTTCGAGAAAACTGTTTCATGGTTGGTCTTATCAACGTTATAGTGTTTAAATTGTGGCAACCCTGGATTTACTTTTAATCGCAGGAATAGTGTCAGATACTGTTGTTGATTTACCTGTTCTATGAAGACAGTTAGGTTTTTGCCAAAACATGACTATCTCAATTTACATAAAAACTATGGTTTCTTAACAGATCAGTATAAAACCTCTTGAGATAGAAGCTTTAAAAAGTAGTGGTATTCGATTTCTTTGATTTATATTTTATCACTTGAAATAAACCCCCTTAATTTTGTAAGTAATCAAGCATATTGAATAATTTAGCAATCGCTTTTTCCGTCGTTCCTTTCCATGGGTTATGACCACACAAACGGTTGGTCCTTTTGGATCTTAAAGAGTATAGGTCCTAGAATGACTGCTCATAACAGAACAAATAGTCCCATTGGAAGCTAGCTAGATTAAGGTACGTAATATTGTTCAAATGTGCCAAATCATAACTTAATTTGACAGTACAAAATACTTTAAACAACACTTGTAATAAAATATTTACACTTATACTGTTTACTCACAAGACGGTAAATACATAATATAAAAGATGGTAAGTGGTTTGATTCGCCTATATTATAGGCCTGATGATGATTGGATTGTAGGCCTACAATTGAAATCGATCACCACGTACCATCTTTTATGTGTATTTACCGTCTTGTAAGTCAACAGTGTACGTGTAGATATATTACTGTATTACAAGTGTTATTTGACGTATTTTTTGTTCTTTCAGGTAATTTAATAACGCGTACGATGCTGATCCAGAAGTTATAATTTTATTAGGTTGGCTCTAGATAGCTTTTTAGGATCGCATACCGTAGCCAAATCTTTACTTCGTAGTTTTTCATTTTATTGCTTATTAGAAAAATGCAAATTTATCCCTCCACAAAAATTTAAATAGTTGAGTAACTAAAGTGAATTTAATGCTCACCTAGTAATCTTTTGCCTGTTCAACCCTGTCAAGTAGGTGGCTTTAGATCAAAACTGAACCCAGTGGTTGTGCTTTCTATTGTCCTGATCCAAATTTTAACAGTGATGGGCATCATAAATAGTTCCCAGATTCAGAACTAATCCCGATTGCAGCGCAGTGGTCCAAGGCAGCGATCTCGTCTGTCGTCGCAGTCGTAGACACGGAGATCGTAAAGTGTGCGTTTATATTTCTGCATCTGATTCATCAGAGCTCCAGGACTAAATCTGCCTCACTAATCTTGTGCACATCCTCTATAAGCCACCGACGACCGCAGTGTTTTGTGGGTAATCTCCGTTCTAAATCCAGTCTCCCGAGTCGTTACATTCGCCATGTCGCATAATACAACCTTTGTGTTTTATTTCGTAACTGGGGAATAGTTTTGTGCTATTTTAAGGTGACAAGGATTGTCGGATGAGGAATGCACAATTGGGTTGAGAATAGTTTTGGTTGACGTAGTTATTGCAATATTTTCTCTCAACCTCGTTGTTTGAGGAAGGTTGGCGCCAACGTAGGGATTATAATTGCATGATTGTGTTTTGGGGAAGTATTGATATATTCAAAAGTTGTATCAAATATACACATTGATCATGATGATGAAATTTCCAAAATACACCTGATGATTGATTACTCTTGCCGTGTTAAAGGTAGCGTCTTGAGTTTTACCTTTTCCATTTGCATTGTACGAAACTAGTCTAATATGGTCACCTATATGCAGCGAGCTGATATACAGTTGCATCTTAAAACATTGTTAATTATATCAACCACAAAGGGAAACATATTGAACACCATAGCATTTCTTGTCTTCATAAACCATCGTATGGAAACTTGGAACTTAGGTTTTTAGTGGCTCTTTGAACAATTCAATCTCTCTTTCAGTAAAGTTTCAATGACAATATCTGGTAATTAAGATAGGGTATTTACTTAAATATTATAAATCCATAGTTTTACTATATTTTTGCCTGCGTTAGTGTGCGTTAGATCCACAATCTCAAACATTTCGTTTTTGAACCTGGAGGTACCCACAGCCCACAGATGTTGGAAAGCAGTTGACGTAGAAAAACACTACAAACCATTATGCCTACCATCCCGAATCTTCTGATGACTTCGATGTTTATACAAGTTTCTTTTAGTGTATATAGAACATGTAAACGTGTAATTTTCAGTTGGACGCAAATGTTATACCTTGAATAATAATAGTTTTTCTTTTGTTTCAGGGTGCAACAACACAATTTTATCTTCAAGTAAGTACGTTTCCAATATTTCTCTTTTGAAATGTTTGCAAAAACAGATAATGATTTTGAAACAGATGCCATTTAATGATATTATATTTTTTAGTAGAAAGGGTTTTTGGTAGAATTTAGTTTTTAATTTGGGGCTTTGAAATTGGTAACAATTTTATCAGCGTATAAAATATTGTTAAGTTATATATTGTGAAGTTATATATTGTAAATATTGTGAAGTTAGTTGTAGAGCTAATATTGTGAAGATTCTTCGATAAAGATTGCGTGCGATAATCTCTTTCGATTGTTGATAAAGTAAAAATTCAAATGTAAATCACTAGTTGCAAACTTAACTCAAGGAGTGTATAAAACCCCTTATCATGTGCTATCAAATGATAAACAAAACCAATTCAATTTGTAATGTTCTTATTTGTGTTTTGCAATTGTTTAACTGAATCTTTTTCCATCATAGTATGTTATCTAAAATTCTACACTTCTACAACATTGTCATGTATATAGTTTGTTACTCACAACTTCTGCTACAACCTCATTCGGTCGCTGAAATTCGTTCACCTGCCTCCAGCCGTAGTCAAACCCCGTTGACCCAATAACCGAAGGTGCTCACCATCACCATGTGAAGGTCGCGATCAGCCTCGGATACAATAGGTTGTAATGAGGTTGTGGACAATCTGCGCTAATTCTCCCCTTCTCTCCAAGGATGTGTTACAGTTTACTACGTCACTGGAGTGATGGATGCGAGAATAATCGTGTGTTTGGTAACAGTGGTGTAAACATGTCGTAAAACCCGTCAAGGAATGTCATCATCTATGTACCGTATATAGAGACGTCTTTGTGAATATGTTAAGCAATCGGTTGTAAAATGTGGTTTCGTTTTTCGATGGGAGTTTATTTTGTGGTGTTTTCCTTTTTCAAAATACTGTATGTATATAATTAACGCAATAGGGGAGCGAGCTGGTGTAGTGGTAGGAGTTCAAATTCTACCACGTGATAATCACTCCCTTTAGACCTAGCCTGAAGTAGGCTAATGTGAATATTTAATTCCGGGCTAGAAACATTGTAAACGAGATATGACTACAGTGTAGTGATGTAAAATTCCCAGGAATTTAATATCGAGGAAATATTCCCAGGGAATATTGCCGGGAATATTCCCAAAATTCATAAATTCCCGGGAATTTATTTTTAATTAGCAATGTAGGTTTAAAAACTGTTACTTATTAGTTAAAAGCCATAATTATAAGGTTAAATCAACCACAAAAACTGAAATATATTATAATACAAAGTTTTAATTCAAATAAAAAACTGGGAATTTATAATTTTATAAGCTAAATTGCTCAAATCGGTCACTGTGGTAGTTCCTTTGAAATAAAACACAAACAACCTAAGTTCAAAAATTTTTGATTTAATACAACTAGTGTACCTGTTGCTCAAATTCAAGATATTGCTAAGTATTACAAGCGTTATTTTTAAATGAATAACAGTCATAATTTAGGCCTATGATGACTTTAAAAGATTCAACTCAAAGATTATGGATATACTCAAGATCTACATAATAGATCGATATAAGCAACATTTCTTGTAAATATCTTATAATTTTTCAAAAGCTGATCTTGTTTTTTAGTGTTTTCTACAAATACACTAAATACACAAATACACTATGAGTTGTGTACTCATAGCCGCATTAGGTTGTCCATAATAGGCCTAACGATTATAAATTAGCCTATCTCCATTTCTTCTCCTTGGTGGTGTTCTATGACTTTCCTATGTTTCCATAGTTTGCAAATCGGCTCTTTCAATTATTACTAAAAAATGCAGCAACAGTGTTATTCAGTTTTCTTTTAGCGAACTTCCCTATATAGGGAAGTAGCTAATAACGTAGGTGGCACGGTAAGTAGTACCTGAGGCTGGGACCGATATACTTTTTCATTTTGATGTCCCTAGAGACCAAAAACACCATTCGTTCAAATTTGTATATATGTAAATGGTATATATACATAGCGTATATATGGCGGACATGTATACACAGACATAGGTATATACGTCCGTAAACGCGATAACTTGAGTAATTTTTTTCCGATTTTGATGAAATTTGGTTTGAGGATGTATGGCGGGATAAACTTGAATGCACCAGCATGATCGGACCATGGGAACAGGGTTTTACGGGGAGGTTTTATGGGGTAAAAAATGGTTTTTCTAATTTTTGACTTTTAAAACACAAAATTTCCCAGTTTATCTCTAGACCATTTTAAAGAGCTTAAAAAACAAATAATTTAGTATACCAAGAAGTGTTTTTGTTTGGTTACAGAAAAAATTCAAAAAATTTAAAATTCTCATGTTATTCTTCAATTTATTACATATTCGCTTTTCGTTTTCGTATTTTTTTTTAAAGTTTCCTAGTCACTGTCACTTTTTATGCCCATTAAATTTCCTTCGTCCTTCTCGTCATCTACATCTCGAAATCCACAAAAATCGTCTTCATTGTTACTTAACAAGTCAATCTCATCCTCATTCCCTTCTTTGATCTCAAGGATGTCTTCATTTTCTTCCTGTCCTGTTTCCTCTGGGTTGCCTTCTGCTTGCTTACTCTCTCTTGGAGGTTGTGCATTCAAGAGTTTCCAGTTGTAAGAAAGAACTGTCAGTTTTGCTGCTCGCTCAGATGAAAGTCTGTTTCTTTTCTTGGAATGCAATAATTAAAATCCATTCAGTTTCATAAATTCCAACTTGTTTTTAAAGGAAATTCATATATGGAATTACAACTCTTAGATTTAAATGTATAATTTACTAAAGGTAACATAGTTTTTAATGTTCTTTAACCGTCAATATGTGGTAAAACGTTCAGAATTTTAAAATTTTCATAAATTCCCAAATTTTGGGAATATTCCCAGTTCTGGGCCAAAGAAATATTCCCGGCAATATTCCCATTTTATAAGTTCCCTCCCACTGGGAATATTCCCATCCCACATCACTACTACAGTGACATAAATTAAATCTTACTACAACACACAATAAAGATGATCTCACCCTCTGTGAGACATCAGAACATTTTGAGTAGGCTTAGATATTGCTAAACAATCTGTTATTAGGTTAACTTTTTTATCTAAGCTTGAAATGTTTAATTTTTTGTTATTGTGCAAGTATAATGAATTTACTTAACGTAATAATTAGGAAAACAGCATGCAGGTTACAAATTACACAGTTTGCATGATTGAACCAATATTTAACTCTTTCCTGAAATCACTTACGTTGAATACAGGGTGCCAACATCATAGTGGACATTAGAACAGAGTCCTGTTATAGACGAGATAAGACACCCTTCAAATACAAATAAGACTATGAAAGGTCACTTATTTCAAACCTATTCCCGTTTTGGGATGTTCCCCAGACTTTAAATACAATATTTTCCAATATGCTTTGGGGGATATAAATGCATCTCCATGGCTAAGAATGTGCTATATTGAATTTGCTTTGTTTGTCTTTTGTCAAACTCTTGTTTGTCATAAACATTTCGGGGGGGATAGCAGTATAACCATTTCAACTTCACACCCAGTCGCAAAGCATAGGCGAATCTTAGTTCATAGTAATCTTACAAAGTCAAGAATACTTATGAATTTTCCAACTGAAAATGTTCTCTCAAGGTGGGTCACTGGTCAGGTATGGCTTCACGAGTTTACAGATTCAATCATACTCTGAATAGCAATCACTTGCCTTATTTGATCAGTGATAAACCAATCGTATCCGTGTTGCTATTTACATATATTGGTCATAACCTTTCTTGTAGATTGTTCTTAACTCGTTCAGACTTTCAACTTTGCCCTTGACTATGATAAATGTGTATTTGGTCGTTGCTGAGAAATGAACACGTTGTATTGGTAATCAATTGAAGTTGTAGCAATATTTTGTTTGATAATGTCATAATTAATTAATGCACAGTCGTAGATAAGTACCACTACTTGAGGGCCAGTACTTGCAACGTAATAATCAGCCGTTTTATTTATACGTTTATTTTCCAGTTTAAACATCAAGTGTGTCCTAACCTAAATGATTGCTTGCGTCTGCTAGCTCTTCGGTCCAGCCGGGCATTTGTTTGTTTTTATTGCACAGCTAAACAGTTTGTATGCTTTTGAAATACAAAAATTGGCACAGCTCAACATGCATTTGTGGATAGCTAATGGAAAATCATCGTGAATTACTCGTCCAAAAACATTACACTAGTATACAATATACATCATGGCAAAGAACTGTGTACTTGTTCACAACAACTCATCAATTCCTTTTTGTAATCAACGCAAATGATCATGTCGTGCCATCATGATATGAGCTGTACTACATGAAGATTGAAAGTACGAGAGAGAGAGTTAAGTGATGCAATGTTTAACATAACTCGGTCGTAAGTTATGTTATGGGTTGGTTTGATGACTCCATAGCTCGACCCTTCGTCACGGAGTTACGCTACACATACGCTCTACGCTCTACGTTTAATTTAATATTACTTACGCCTTTCCCCAGAGATCATCACGCTGTGGCTTATGTAAACACTGATACATCACTTCCCACGCTGGTTCATATAGCTCTACTGTTGAATTCTTAAATCAAATCAAATCAAATCAAAAATTCTTTATTCATATTGTATGTACATACATGAATAGTGTCAGACTATAACTAATTTGTATGCATTTTGATTTCGATTTACAGAAAAGTAAGAACCGCATACAGTTTCATTTTTTTATTGTTTTCCATCAGAGCACCTCAACCTTATTTATTTAGTCGTTTTTACATTGAAAAAACTCTTCAAATGAATAATAACTCGTTTGCAACAGATGATTCTTAACTAGTTTTTTGAAATTATTTTGGTTTATTTTACTTTTTAATTTTGTAGGATGATGGTTTAAAAATTTTGATCCCATAAAGGTTCCCTTTTTTTCAAAGAAGCTGAGGTTATGTTTTGATAAATTTATATCATTCTTATTTCTAGTGTCATATGAATGGACATTTTTTCTAATTTCCAAATTGTGTAGTTGATTTTTGACACACATAATACATTCTACTATATACTGATCATAGACAGTCAAAATATGTAGTTTTGAAAATTTATCCTTCACAGTTATTCGTTTGTCCAAGTATAACATGATTCTTATAGCTTTTTTTTGGAGTTTCAGAACTGTATCTAAATTTTGTTTAGACGTTCCTCCATAGATTGCCAGACCATAAGACAGATGGGAATGTATATGCGCAAAATATATTGATTTTAGGGTGTCCAGGCTACATAATAGTGACATACGCCTCAAAACATATAACCCTGAAGAAATTTTTTGTGTTATGAATTGTGTATGATAATCCCATTTAAAATATGTGTCTACGTAAAGCCCTAAAAATTTAGTATGCTTTAGATTTTCTATTTTTTCGTTTCCAACCAGGATGTTTGGTTCTATTGTTTCTTTTCTTTGTGAGGCTGAAAAAACGATTTGGTTGGTTTTTTGACAGTTTAAAAAAAGTTTATTTTTAAGAAAATATGATTGAACTTTACTCAAATTTTCATTACAGGCCAGTTCAAGATTTTGGTAATTTTTAGCTGAAATAATTAGGTTTGAATCGTCTGCGTACAATAGTAACTGGCTTTTGGCTTCTATGTTTGATTTTAAAATTGAGGGCATTCCACGGACATAGCAGAGAAATAATAATGGTCCTAAAATAGATCCCTGAGGAACTCCATGTTTAATTTTTAATGTTTGTGATTTATTTTTTACGACTTGGTTTCCTTTTTTTGAAACTATTTCAACATACTGAGATCTATCGGAGAGGTATGATCTAAACCATTTTAAAGGAACATCTGGCAGGCCCAAAACTTTAAGCTTCTTAAGTAGTATTTCATGAGACACGCTGTCAAATGCTTTTGACAAATCCATGAAGACACTGGCTACCTTATCCCCCTTGTCAATAGATTCAATTATTGTTTCCGCAAACCTCAGCAGAGCTGAAGTGGTTGATTTTCCTTTTTGGAAACCATGCTGTTCTTCGTCTAAAAGGTTATTATTTTGTAAATGCTCAAACAATCTATTATACATCACCCGCTCATATATTTTTGAAATAGCAGGTAAGACAGAAACAGGACGGTAATTACTTCTTTCAGTTTTTTCACCCTTCTTAAAAATGGGCACTACTTTGGACATTTTTAAACTTTGAGGAAAAACTCCGGTTATTAAGGAACTGTTAACTAAGTGAACTAATGGCTTTAACAAGGGTTTTACTGTATTTTTAATTAACTTTAAAGGAACTTCATCGTGGCCACTTGATAACTTATTTTTTAAGGACAAAATAATTTTTTCAATCTCTGCTTCATCAACTGGTTTAGATTTAAAAGGATTCAAGATTTTAATATGATTTATGTTGTCCTGTAAATTTATTCCATTGGGCAACGTTGAATTATTTGAGGTATCCTGAACAAGATCATCTATTACATTGATATAGTAGTAATTAAACAAGTTTGAGATGCTCAGAGGATCACATACAGCTTCACCATCTATTTTTATTACATTGATTGCTCCTCTTGAGCTATTAACATTTTTTCCTGTCTCTTCATTTATTATCTCCCAGGTTTTCTTGCAGACATTTTCAGATTTGTTAATTTTTGTATCATAAAAAGTTTTCTTAGCCTTAACAAGTTTATTCTTGTAATCTCTATCTTTTAATTTACAGTAATTAATTATATCAACATTACCACTAAGTCTAGCATATTTTGATAGTTCAACTATATCCTTTTTCTCCATCATCAGCTCTTTAGTAATCCAGTTACTTTTCCTTTTATACAAGTATCTTTTGATTTTCTTTTTTGGAAAAACTAAATTAAAATTATATTGAAAAATGTTGTTAAATACATCAAACTTATTCTCTACTTTCGATAAATATAATGGAAGCCAGTTTTCATAGGAAAGAATATTTTTAAAAATATTCATATTATTATCTGAAAAATCTCTACATTCAACATATTCACTGGGCAAATTTAATTTCTTAGATTTGGGTAATGTTAGTTCTAAAATTTGTCCATCATGATCGGAAAGAGATGTTATGATTCCAGTAACATGTGTCAATGACTTATCTATATTTGTCAAAATATTATCTATAGCTGTGGCAGTATTACTGGTTACCCTTGTAGGAAAATTTACTAAATAATTAAAATTGTAGCTTCTTAGGATGTTTTTGAAAGTTTGAACTTCATTTGTTGTAATTAATACATTAAGGTTAAAATCTCCAGCAATAACAAAATTTACTTCGTCTTTTAAAGAAACTAAAAGTTCAATTAACCTATCTAATCTACTTAAAAATTCTAATGTTTGTAATTGAGGTTTTCTGTAAACTCCTACCAGCACAAAAGACCATTTTTTTTATTCTATATTTAGCCAGACAACACTCAAAAAGCTTGTCCTCGGTCAGTTCATCAACTTTTTTTAAGGTTAGGGGTTTTGAGTTCAAACTCTTCTCCGACAGAATCATCACGCCACCGCCAGAGGTGGTTGTACGAGAGTATGCAGAAGTAACAGAAAAGTTAGTTAAATTAAATCTTTCTATTTCATATTCTTTCATGTTGTGTTCGGTCAAAACAATTATATTGGGTTTAATTTCTTCTAAAACAACTTCTAATGGTTCTTTCCGGGAATTTAAATGTTGAATATTTTGATGAAAAATTGAAAATGTGTTTATTTTGTTGCTATTTGTTGAGTTTTGATTTTTAAACTTTAGTCTGGATCCTTGAAAACTGTCGGCGAAGAGTTTAAATCCGGTTTAGGGTCAGGAAGGATCCGGTGTGGTTGATTAGTTGAAGGGGACTGGGTCGAACTATAACTATTGCTTATATTTAAACTATTGCTTGTATTTAAACTATCACTCATGACACTTTTATCACTGCTCTGCTTTAACGCCTCACAGTATGTGAGGTCGCCGGGCACCACTTTAACTTCTTCACCATGTGTTGACATCTGGTTTGTAAGTTGGCCGTCAGCTCCAGGTGCTTTACAATCAGACGAAACCATCTTAGTTGTGTTTGTTGAGTTACCAGAGCCCCGTGAGATCTCCAAAGACTGCAGATCCTCTGAAGGTGAAGCAGGCGGGTTGATGCAAGCATCAGTTAGAATGTTTGGGGCATCAATTTCACAACAGCAACTGTCTATTGTCTTCCTTAGCTGATCCAGAAATGCAGTATGTGATAGTCCATTCCATAATTTTCGCTGAGCAGCTGGTTGATCACAGGACACCACATATATCGTAGCATTAGTCACTTTGTGCAGCTTTACAATATTTTTTGCAAAGTGGTTGAGAGGTATTAAGTCACGCACACAGCCCATAGGAGAACATATTAAAGTATCAAATTGCTTTACTTTAAAATCCTCAATCAAGTGTTCAAACGCCTCATCATACGTTGGTAGTGTTGGCTTTCCTCTATATTCTTCCTTTGTGACAAGACTGTAGACTGTGGCACCCCCTGATTCAGTCTGGCTAGTCAATCTTGAGTTGATGAAGTCTGTGTCCTTAGGCCTACCAAATACCTTACGAAACACAACCGCTACACCAGCAGACATGTTTCTGTAGTGTTGTATATCTCTTGATATGGTATGCGCAAATGCTGTGGTAGGGGCTTTTTTGTTAGCATTAATCACTTCCCACATGTTAGCTTCAATGACATTAATATTATTGTTTTTTATGTAAGCAGACTGTGATTGTTCTTTAGAACCAACAACAGTTTTAATCCTTGGAACAAATATTTCTTTAATCATTTTTGATATTATTAATTTGCCTTGCTTGTTAAAGTGTAGTCCATGTTGTGTATAAGACTGACGAGATAGTTTATTTATAGCCAAAAAGGTAGCATGGTTATACTCTGATACAAGTGCTTCAATGTCCGTGTTTATGTAATATATTCTATTATTTAGACCAGGAGTGTGATGTCGGTAAGGGATTGCTGACACCACTACATTAGTGTGTTTAGTGCTCTCCATCAGCCATTTAACGGTTTCACAATACCTCTTCTCTGTGTGTTCAATTACATTGTTGGATCCCCCCAGCACAATAACTGTATCAGCTTTTGAAAATGAACTTGTAAGGCTTTTTACATCCTTTATTACATTTTCCATTGTTGCATTTGGCTTAAATAAACAGTCAATGTCATAATCATTATCTTGCCATATCTTTGTTATGTTTGACCTAAGATGTCTACCATGGCTATCAGCAAGAATTAAAATCCGTCCGTTGGTCCTTTTCTTTGTTTTTATTAACTTTTTAGCAGGGTTCTTGATGCTTAAGTTGGAGTGGTTAACTTGAGGGTCCTTGGACTTAGACAGCGCCAGTTTTTGACTATTATGGGTCACATCAGATTTTTTTAGATTCTGTAATACCTCAAATTTGTTTGTTGTAATAACAGGATCCATGTTGGGGAAATTTAGATTCTTTGATTTAGACGTTACTTCAGTCCATCCTATAGATTTAGTCGTTAAAATTTCCTTACTGTTAGTTCTAGTGGCAGAAACATATGATTTTCCCTCCTTTTCAATCATGAGGGAGTGGAACAATTTTTTATTTAGAGTTGGGAGGTTTTTTATGAAGTAAGCCAAAAGTGAGCGCTTTAGTATAACTTCCTGTTCAGATAGTTTTTTATTTTGTATATAGTTAATATTCAATGAACCAGAAGTAACAACATCCTGTACCAGCGACTCAATAATCCAACAGCAGTAGATGCCACAATCAAAACTGTTAGGCTGCTGTGGTCCATTCAGTGATCTAAAACATGCTGAAGATACCTCGCCACCCAGATAGTCGGATAACCTTTGGGCGACTTTTTTTGCAGAATTGAGGTTAAAGTCATTGAGTGAATCAAAATACAAAAATTTGTTTTCAGTTCTTTCTAAGACTAACACGCTCCAATGAGTTCCGCTAACTACTCCACACAAATCTACAGAATCGTTTATGGGCATGATAATTAATTTCTTGTCTTTCACAGTGAGAGGGTCCAGGAAACAGTGGAAATCTGGTGAGTTTTTAATAGCGTGAACTACCAATGGATTAATTATCACACAAGATGTTGAAGCCAAAATTTGATTATTTAACATATCCAAGTAGGGCTGGAGGGTCAAATCTGATATCCATGATTCTCCCAACAATTCTGACATAATTAATGATTTATTATCGGATGCAACATCTGTTTTGGCTTCCAAAGATTGAATAGTTTTAACGTCAGCTTGTGTAGGTTGAGCCAGATCACAGGTGGATGTAGAAGAAGTAGCTGTCTGAGGTTCACACTGGACCGCACATTCTGTCATTTGAGGAGCATATGTTTTAGGTAAATAATCGGGAATGGGAAATATCTCTTCAGTGAATTCCAATAGACGGGTGTCAGACTCAATGGAGTGATCAAGAACACATTTAAGTTGCTTCTCGAGAGTTGCATTGTGCTCTTTAAGTCTCTTATTCTCTTCATGTAGTACCACTACTGCAGGGGAAGCAGTGTCATGTGCATTTTTAAGCTGATTTAGAGAAGACTCTGCTGTAGGAGTGCACGACTGTGATGGTGTTGATGTTTCAAAAGGGTATTTTCCACATGGTGTTGACTGAGTAGAGGACTCCTGACTTAAAGTCTTTGGAGATAGAAGCGACCTCATTGTGACTGGATGAGGGCCTGTGTGTTTATTAACTGTTGCTAAGATTGCTGATTTATTTGTATCAGTCTTAATAGTTGAGTTGCAATTCCTTCCAAGGCAGCGCCAAGTGATTTCGCCCGTTTTGGCCACATAGTTTTGCCTATATTTATAATTATTAAATATAATATTTGGTTTCCCATTTTTAGTTTCCTTAATTTCAAAGTCCATGGCTATTAATAGGTTCTAATGTAACTCATAATAAATTAGAAAGCACTTTCAGATTGATTATTCTTTATATAACTAATTAGCAAGTAATGTTTATAATTTTAATGATTTGGTTAGCAATAATACACCTGGCTCATATAAAAAGCAGTCAAGTAAATTAATAAAACAATATGGATAAAATCTTCTATTTAAACTTAAACTGACATATTAAAAGGCTAACATCAACAATGAATGTTCATAGTCCAACTGGAAGTTCCAGCATTGTCATTCACCAGAATCCCCTTATCAGTCAGTATTTCCCTCTCACTCACTCCTTGAGCACAACAACTGTTTCCAGTCAGTTGTTTCTTGGACTTGAAACCAGTTTATTGAACCAGTTGTTTCTATTCATGCAATCCTCTACAGGAAATAACTACTTTAGTCAGACTTTTAAAACAAATATTGTAATAAGTGATTTTGGAATAAATCAACTTAAATGTTCAATCCAAAATGTTTTTTGTCTTCCATTAAATATATTCACAAGGAACAGTGCCAAATATTAATTCTTAAGTGAATAGTGTAGTTAAAATGGTGCAGTGAAAAACCATGTGATTAGTCCACAGAAAAATGAAGGTAACGTTTAACTTTGAATATTTGTTTTAATTTATGAAAGCTTTCTAAATTTAACGTTTTTATAAAAACTAAAATGCTTTACCAAACTTTTCTTGTCCACTTTATGCACTAAAGAATAAAGTAATCTTTAAAAAATTAAAATAAACTGGAGAACTGATTACTTGTTCTTGTTACCACTGGTCACCAACATCTAGGTATGCCAGGGGAGTTTGGATATGGACAGTTGAAAAGTGTGCCACAAAGTACACACATTTTTTCTATAATCGTCTGATGTTAGCCGAATACCTTTTCAGTGGAAAATTCTGGGAAAATCCTTGAGAAACACTGATCTGCTAGCCGTACTGTTGATTTCTTCAACGTTTATAGGTCGGCAGAATGTACGGCTTGGTAGATGAAAATTATAGCACACATTAAACTTATTATTGTTACATAATATACGAGAAGCAATTGTCGTCTGCGAAGCCTACTTTTGGATTCTTTATGTTTTATAGCTCTTCAAAGTATGTATATGTATTGGCCATAAGCACGAGGTAAACACATTATTGATATAATCGATACTCATTGTCTATCAACCTGACAAGCGGTAATCGTATTCTTAAATGAAGGTGTAAGATACTTTTTAGAAGACAGTAGTTTTTTGGTACAAAATATATATTCTAAAGTCAACAAAAATTGAACTGAGTCCGTACGTGTAAATGCCAATGGTTATACACATATCTATTGTTTTTGTTCAATGACCCGTGTTTTACATTATCATTAATATTCATAACTTGAGGAACAAATTGGCATTGCTGTACAATAGTACATCCCGAGTATACTTGTTCTGCCAACATTGTTTTAACACAGTAATTGATCACACTGTACATTTTAAAGTAACGCTTAAGCTACAATGAAATATAACAGTTACCAAAACATAACTTACTCTAACAATGCGCCAATTACTGTTGCACAATGCACCGATTCATAGTGCTGTAAAGTTCTTTTTCCGTGGATGACGTTATGCATGAACTATCGTCATAGTGGGAGTGTTTTACAGTTTGTTTTCCTCCTAGCGGACAAGCCAAAACACGTGTTTAGTACTTTATATTTTGTTTCTTGGCCAAAGCGTAAGTAAATTATAGGCGATATATTATGTAAGTTAAGGGATTTCGAAACACCCGTGACGTTTTTTTCGTAATACCACTTATTTTTGTCACAAATTCTCTTTATTTTAGTGTCCAAGTTGTAATTCTGCATTGTGTATATCTCCGAGTTCTATGAAATGTCTAATTTTGTGTCTACGTCAGTTGTTTTTTGCACCTTGTACCTGTAAGTTCTGTGTAATGTTTTATTTTGTGTCTATATCAGTTGTGATTTGGCCTTGTGTCCCTCTTAGTTCTATGAAATGTTTAATTTTGTTGAAAAGTAGTGATTCTACATTACGTACCTCTTAGTTCTATGAAATGTGGTATTTTGTGTCGAAAGTTGTGATTCTTCACTGTGTACCTCCGAGGTCTATGAAATGTTCCATTTTGTGTCTACGTCAGTTGTGTTTTTGCACCGTGTACCTGTGAATTCTGTGGAATGTTTTATTTGGTGTCTACGTGAGTTGTTATTGTGTATTGTGTACCCACTGAGGCCGTTGGAATGTTTTATTTTGTGTCTTAAGTTGTGATTCTTCATTGCGTACCTCCGAGTTCTATGACATGTATTATTTTGTGTCTTAAGTTGTGATTTTGCATTGCGTACCTCCAAGTTCTATGGAATGTTTTATTTTGTGTCTGTTCTGATTCTTCATTGCGTACCTCCGAGTTCTATGAAATGTATTATTTTGTGTCTTAGTTGTGATTCTTCACTGTGTACCTCTTAGTTCTACGAAATGTTTTATTTGGTGTCTACGTAAGTTGTTATTCTCTGTTGTGTACCTCTAAGGCCATTGGGATGTTTTATTTTATGTCTTAAGTTGTGATTCTTCATTGCGTACCTCCGAGTTCTATGTAATGTATTATTTTGTGTCAGTTTTGATTCTGCATTGTAGGCCTACGGAATGTTACAAGCACGTAGGCCTGCTATGGCGAATGCTGGCGCCTTCTGCAGTCCCAGAATAGACGCCAGATAACTTGATTCAGAATAGCCTCCTGTGCTGTTTCGCCGTTCGGCCCGTGTTGTGACGGTTTGTGTATTTTAATCCGACTGGGAAATAATGTGTTGTTTCTTTTCCAGCGTTACTTATCGTCGAGTAAAGACAGAATAAAGTTGATTCAGAGTGAAATACAGTTACGCTATTGCCATGTGTGTAAATTTAGGAGGTTTTAAGTAGTTTGTCTTCGCTATGGTGTTGGGAGTTATCAAAATAAAACCTTTTTGTCCTCGAGAATATTTTCAGTTGACAGTCCGAAAAAATTCCAAAATAGGTATAACACCCCAAATTTCTAAGGAACAACAAGGACTTGTGCATTGATCTTACATAAACGACATTGAGAAACCTATATCAGGGCAGCAGCATTGTACTATGGATATTTGTGAACAATTGCTTGAATGTAGCCAATCCCCACATGCAAAGTCAGTACAAAGTGGAAAACGAAAATTGTACTTCGATAACTAATTAATAAAACTGCCTTAAAATATGCCTCTCAGGTTAAGTATATACTGTAGTACGAAGTAAAAGCACCTGATAACTAACTGGTTGAATTATTTATCTTCAGGGAAGTACAGTGAAAATGTTGATCATAGTTTAGAACTCTACGGTGGCACTCAACAAGTTGCAAACCACTCGAGATAAAAGTGACGCAACTCCACTCAATCCACACCTAAAAGGTTACGTTCCGAGCAGTTTACCAAAACAAATCTCCGCCTGATGGTGGCCGAGCTATGCATACGGAATGTCTGGTGCTCAACAGTCAATCCCGGATCTAATTATTTCTACAACGAAGTGTTTTAACCAGCGGC
This sequence comes from Macrosteles quadrilineatus, assembly GCF_028750875.1. Taxonomy (NCBI): domain Eukaryota; kingdom Metazoa; phylum Arthropoda; class Insecta; order Hemiptera; family Cicadellidae; genus Macrosteles; species Macrosteles quadrilineatus. Next base: position 66,606,535 of record NW_026542597.1, read on the forward strand.
ATTCCTCTGTGAGAATGTCATCCGCGAGTCTTCAGCCAAACAGGTTGCTCTTGACATTTTCATTATCGAATTTCGTCGTTTTGTTGTAACGTGATAAGGAAGGTCAATTGAGCCGTAATTATTTGAATATGCTAATACGTTGCGAAAGTTTCAAATTTCGATGTTAAGAATTGTAGCAATGGATGAGACAAAATTAGAACTAATCAAACACTTAAAACCAATGCCCAGATTGTACTGTGGTACATTAGATATTACAAGGTATTTATATTCGACGGTGCCAATTCATCTTACTTCACTGTCGGGTGCCAACATAGAAATCTGACGAAGAGATGTCTAGACTTGTAAAAGGCTTGGAGGATTTCCCTAACCCTGAAATATACGACCGATAAGAGGCAAGAGTTTATTTGATCATAGGCTAAGGAGTTCTCAGATAAGATAATGCACACCAACTTTGTATGTGCAAATCGCTTTTCCGCGATTATGATAGCAGTTGCGGACGATAAATGGATGATTACTGATAAGAAGGTCGTTTGTCAAGTCACGAAGATGGCTTAAGCTGTGTCATTGAAGTGATAGTGAAGCTATCTGAGTGTTTATCAACATGTTAGTATGTTTTGTTTTATGAAATCGTACCAACGATTGCATTTGAGGGAAAGATTGAGTTAGTCTAGTGATTGTTTCGTGTTAAAATCCTGATGTTCACGATAGCGTTTAGCTATGTGATCATGGCGTGATCATGTTTGTTGCTAGTACTCGTATGTTATGTTTTTCTAATTGCACCTAAGATTGCTTTTTTTCAGGAATTCTTATACTTTCAGCCAATAGCTAGGCGGTATGCGGCTGGTGGTGTAGTGATAATAGGAAGGCTGTACAAAATGTACAATCTTATCTTATAGATGGGTGGATTATGGTGTAATCCGTTGGTCCGGGGATAATATTTTTCTGTATTGTAGACCTTCCGCCAATACTAGCTAGAAAGATGGGTGATATTTCGTTAATTCAAACTACATCCTCTATCATAACCGACCCATTGAGCTGTAAACTGAATTCATTACTGTATGTATTTTTATCAGTTGTTTATTTTCTCGTGTGGATTTGACACAAGTAAAATGCAACCAAATCAGTCTGGCAGTGGAACTAGATCCCATTCAGTGGCTGTGAGGTGTTTGTGTATATCAGAACAGTCAGAGGGAGTCCCAGGTCCACGGAAAGAGAAATGACGGTTGGCAACTGGGAGGAATCTTCACTCTTCGGTCCCAGCAGTCACGACTCGCTCCGTCATTGCCGCCAAAACGCGTGTTTTACCAGTCACTGTCAGTTCTCAGGTCCACAGATTCCCGCCATTCAGCATCGCCCATTCTTGGCTTTCGCCGTGTGCTAGACTTTCTTTGTATTCATGATTTTCATCGTTGTGAATGAACGTCCATGTTATCATAAGAGCGTGTTTTTGGTGTAGTGTAAACATGCTTTGGTCGTGAATTCAGTTGTGTATTTGTTTGTCACATGTTTCGTGCCCTTATCGTTCTTCAGCTGTTGTACCCAAGAGAAACCACGATATTAGAACATAAAATTGAGTAACTACGACAATAATCATCATATGACAATGAATCATCAAAGTTTCCTTTGGTACATCCTTTTGAGTCATATACATAACTAGTAAAGCAGAAGTTTTCCATACTCGATTGTTTTCTAGGAACATAATTGTTGTTTATCTCACAACTTCCTCGCGTGACCAACACCTCGAGGTGTCATGAGTCATCCATGTTAAAGTAAATTTACTATTTAAGTTGTTACATTTATAGATTTCCAGAAGCCCAGACTTGTTTTCCGTCAGTAGACCTATTTATATCCCTCCTCTGGCGTAAACAACTGAGTATTTCAGAGGTTCATTATAAAGCTACCAGTTATTGACCCTTTGATTGGCGTTTTTAAGTTGGAAATTTCCAATGAGTAATACATAAGGTTGATGACTTTAGTGGAACTTAATTACTGAAAGTTAAGTTATATTTTTACAGCTAGAGATCATGTTTACTAAATCTAAGTTTGATAGTGTATTTTTACTGAGCTAGCCAATACAGGGATGGAAATCTGTAAACTTATCCTATTTTGTGAGGGTCTGCTTTTTCTGGTCGCATTTATTTTATAACGTCAAAAGTTAAATGCTTCCAACAAAATTGAATAACTTACTTGAAAACTTTGATTGTAAACCTAAACCAAAAACTTAATGGGAATTTATGTTTTTACCGCTTTGTGGTTTGACAAAATATTTTCTGGGAAATTCTTAAGTAAGCGATTTTGAAGTTCTTATAAATCTTGTGTCAGTAGTTGACCGTCTGCAGCGGGGTCTATTATTCTCTTATGCGATCCTGCATCTACTCCTCACACCTCAGGAGTTTACTGTATTTGTACCGTCAAAAGCCAGCTTGTCACCTTCAGTCCAATTAGAGTTGAAAGTATGCAGCTCATCTTCGATTATTCGTCAATTCATTCTTGCCAATCGTTCCTCTCTTGTACTTATCAATCATGCACACAAATATTTACATTTTGAGACTGATCTGCACTGAGGGTAGATTCACATTGGCTCCGCAGCATCCGTGTAAGATTAGACTGGAACATTCAGCAGACACGAGAATAGCCCGGCGTTAGACAAGCATTCGGTCGCGAGTTGTGCCAAGCTGCATACCTGTGTGATTCACCTGCCCGCTCATCTCACGCGTGTATTTATACAATTAATGTCGCGTAATAATAAACCGTCCACTCACTAATGCAGACAAAGAGATGTAGTGCCACATTTAGACTGGACGTACTTTGGCGATGATAGGTTGACGCAATAACTCTTTGGAAGTGCAGTTTTGGTTGCATATAAGTATCTGGGGGTTCGCACGGCGCCAGAATACTTTTCTAGTTGAGTGTAGAAGATGCAAGGTGTTGTGATGTGGAACTGAGAAGTCTGAGGGGGGTGCAAAAGGATGGGTACGAACATTGGAACTGTATTTAGTAGATAGAGAGTTAAGTGTAAAGAAGTTGCAAGATTGCCAACCAAAGAAATATACTAGGCTTGTTGATGGTTAGAAACTATGCCCAGCTGTCCTCGACCATCAGGTTTTCAATACATGGATTCTGGCTTTAGAAACATATGATCTTAGTCAGTAACAAAGCTGCACAGGTCATGTCACTCAAATATACACTCGCCTTGCTTTAAGATTCAATAACGTACCTAGGCTTGCGTTGCGACGCTGCTAATGGAAAATTACGAAATTTTATGAGTAATCTGAGGGTTAAGTATGGAGGATGCAAGATGACTTACAAAAGATCTTAGCAAACTGTGAATAGGTTATAAAATATTCATGGTAGAACCGTTGAACTAGACAAGTAGATTTAAAGTGTAGAGCAGAGAATATGCAATGAAAGGAACCATTGAGCTTTTTAACCAAGTAGAACTAGAGTTTGGAGTAAAGAGGATCCAAGATGAAGGACTCCGCGACAGTTTAGATTTTGGAGTGTGGATTAGAGATGATGCAAGTCGAAGAATAGTATATTTTTAGAACTGAGAAGATCGAGAGTAGAGCAGAGAGGATAAGAGATGACGAACAATAGAGCTGTAGAACCGAGTAGATCGGGAGTGGAGTAGAGTTGGAGAGGATGCAAGATGCAGGCGTAAGATGTTGCGGTTGACGAAGACAGACACCGCCGAGAGAAAGCGTGCAGAGTCACTCAACAAAGCCACTAATTAGCTTAGTGTCTGTCTGTGAACAGGTGATTCCATCTTGTACTGTACACTGTACAGCACATCCCGCTACCTCCAGCGCTCCGGGGCAGTGCCCTCGGTTGGAACCACTCACTGGTTGTTTTGTTTCTCAACTCTATCAAAAACTCACAAGTCAATTCTCTCATTGATTACCTTTGATGAAAATGTTCAACGGGATATATTCAGTGGAATTTCTCGGTAACATCCCATAGAACGTCGTCTAACACTAGTGCAAAATTCAATGTAGTTAGGAATTTTGTGCTTGCTCAAAGTAGTTGGTCCTTAACAAAATTAAATTACACGATTGCCAAACCGTGGAGAATGAAACGTCTCCATCTTCAGGTGAAGGTGTTCTCGCGTAAACGAACTTATGAATTCTGCCGGCGTGCAGATTTCTCTCATAATAACATCCTTATTAGGTTGGGAATGTAGTTTCACTCCGGCAACGGCAGTTAATTAAAATATTCAAATCGGTAACATGTTTACAATAAGTGACCCGCTGTCTTATCATGTTATAAAACCTCATTAACGCTACTTGCTCAGAAATCTAGCGTACTTGGCGCGATGAAGGACTTCCTTAAGTAGTCATATGCTTCACGTAACGGCTTCGTACAATGTGCTAGGAACGTTTGGGGCATTGATGACTTAAAATTGGCTGTAGATGCGTTGGCTTCTTCGGTTATATTGGGTAGAGTATAGGTTAATCACCGTGTAATGGTATTGGCTTACTGTGCAAGTAGTTTCGAAGTACTGTAATTAAATTTGAATTGATTTCAATACGTTTTTTCTGCGTGTTCTTTGATGTGTTCTTGTTTCATGTGAATGCGCAGCCCCTTGCTTGCTGTGAAAGCGCAATATTTTAAGCCACCATTTGTTTCAGTAATGGTTTTGTTGAGCGAATACTTAAAAATAACTTTTGCAGCTGACAATAGCAAGAGAGCAATATGAAATATATGGTGAAAGCTTTCTTTGGCAGCTATGATTCAATGGATTTTAAATGTTGCATTTCCGCAGGCCCATATCTATTCGGCTGGTTACTCCTACCTTAAAAAATATTTCCGTGAGTGGCAGCACGAGTGAATCATCACCCCATGAATAAAACTCCGTATGAAGGAGGACCCAATACCTCCCCGTCACGGAAATCACCGCTAAATGCGGCGCTGGCGAACGTATTTCGGCGGGAAAGGCGATATTTTCCCGCGAGAACCTCCTCCCGACACGATCCCCTGGGGTTCCGCGGACGATGGGAGATGTTCGTGCTTACTACCGTCCGGCCGATAGTATCAGCACAACTCCCGGAATGGCCGATATCGCGCGTAATATCACCTGGGAGCCGATATAGCCTTGGCCGTAATGCCGACACGGACCTTGGTGCACCGGAGACCTTGAACCGACGCCAAATGTCACGCCGTGTCCGAGTATTAATTACTTAATACTGGTCGCCAGATTGCTTTTTGATACTTCACGATGGTTACGTGTCGGCATTGTTGTGGTTGACGCTTGTGCAGGTTGGAGTTGCAGTGGCACTACCAGAGCGTGAAGTATTGCATAGCATTTGTACTGTTTGTACAATTTATTTATTGGGTTAGCTTGAAAAACTTATGAAATTTCATGTGGTTCTTGCATACGTTCTCGAAGTGAAGGGGCTATCGCATGTTTAGGCTATGTACAGGACCTCAGTATCCAAAAGTCAAGAGTGCATGCGTATATGCCCATGGGATTTTAAAAGACCGATATTGAAATTTGCAACGTAACGAACTAACAAACTAACTTTAAAGACAAATGTTTGCATTTAAAGACTTCCTGGGAAACATACTTTATCTCACGTGATCATAAGCTCTTCTCAGTTTGGCTATCACAAATATCGATCTTAAAAACCTTTATGTGTAACCAAAGTTTGGAAAGAAAGTTTGCCTTGTAACTGCCATTCATACTGTTCTCTTTGCATTACCATCACTATATTAATATGCACTGTTCAACTTATATTTTTCCCATTTCACTAATACCACAATCTACGATAGTAAATAGTGCTGCCAATCTCACCAATAGAAGGGACTCAATGAGACTGTCGGTCGTTATTCAACCGGGCAAAAAGATTTATCGACGAATGCCAGTTGTGGGTGGCTTGTTCAGTGGTGGATTTATAGTCAATGAAGTGGACATTATACTGCAGTTGACCTCGATGAATCGCATTTAACCTCTCGTTTCGGGTCGAGGACATCTGGTTTGGTAGTTGGTGCATTTTTCAGCGAGTTCTGGTGGCTTGTCAGGTAGATGCGGGATGGACACGGACGGAAGCTCTTGTCGATTTCCGACATGCACTCAGCTTAGTGGAGATTACAGTAGTGCATGCACGAGTTTAATGGATGGAATAAGGAAAAAGTGTCTTAAATAGTCTTAAGACTGTAGTTCGTCGCTACAGTGAATCTAAGTAAATAGCTATTCCAGTAAGTTCATCTTTGCTAAATGAAAGATGACTGGATAAATGTATCAACAAGGGTTTTTTGATACTTGTGAAGAAAAAAAACACACCTTTCTGGATCACCATCCAGAATGACTATGTCGTTTTACATCGTCAGCATTTACCTTGAAGTTTGCAGGTTTTGATCATTTGTAAATACACTCAATAGGCCTAGTTATAGTGTTAAAGACTACAGATCAAACTCCACAGTAAATCTTTTTAGTGAACTCCCAAAATATTTATCAAACAACGTCAATAGATTTTGTAAATGTAAAGTTTTCCATGTTGATTGACAAATTTTTGCCTATTTTAAATTGCACCTTTGATAGTACCCGCGCAATTTAATGACTCAACACCTTCAGTTGGCTATCTCAGGTCCTGCAATGGCCTTGCAAGCAGAAGGGAACCGCTATTGTCGCAACAAAGGCAATGAGTCAGGTGTAAGGCGTGTAAATGCCAAAAGGCGTTGCTGTTGCCAGATTCAGCCACCTGTGCCGAGATATCTCAGCCTCGAAGGTGAATCAACGTTCACATTCACGTTCCCACACTCACACTCCCCACTTCACTTGGCTCGGGTTCATTATAATTTGTAATTGTTCATGTGGGCTTATCCACTTAGGCCACGATTGTTCTTTGGGTCTAATGTGGTAGCACGCATAGGGTCCAGATAATCAGGAGGGCTGGGCTGGAGAGCCTTTCTAGATTAGAGATACACGACTGGGATTGAAGTTTGTTTTCGATGTATCGTGATCAAGCGCCTCGAGGCGTTAAGTCGTGCTTGTTAGAAATTTGGGATTAGATCTCATCCTGTGATATTCAATTCAGGAATGCGTATGACAATTTTTACGAAAAGACAAGATTTGTCTTTTTGAGTACTATACTTTGAATAATATACTTCCCAAGTCTCTTCATATACTTCCGTTGAAAACACCCCTCCAACACCCTCTAAACACCCCCGATAGCCGGATGCCAGCTGAAGGGGGTTTGCCGGTCGCAGCATCCATAAGTCAGTCGAAGCCTCGGTCACGACCCAGACGCCGGTTCACACGTTCTTTTCTTGACGGATTACCATCATAAACCAAGCCCGCTGTTGGACGATTAGTGGGCTTTAGTGACGTGGACCGTACTCGCCAACATCTCACATCTCGTATATTTCACAGCCGCTCGGGGTTAATGATGCCCGTCATGTTGGGAACTTTAGGGGTAATACTCGTCCAGATGTTGAGTTCTGTTTATTAAAATTACATGTCATAATAAACCAAAGTTTGCCATCCTGTTAGTCATCTTATGTAGGGTTCAGCTCATATGTCCCAAAATGTTTTCCTCGCTTCTTGAAAATTGCAATGGCAGTTTGCATTCCAATTTGGAAGAAGGAAAATTTTTTGACATTTCACTTCAAATATCAGCAAGTTCAAATTGAAGGGTTTTATTATAATTTCTAGTCGTCACAATGTTTTATTTTTTAACTTTCTTGGAATATCTCTTGGCTTTCACGTTGGATAGTTTAACCTAAATTGGCTCTATATGACATCGTGATTTATTGGATGAGGACCATCTCTATGTGGCGTTTTCAGTACCAAGGCTGAAAGTACTTTCTCACTGGTTTCTGTCGCCAATAGTCCCAAAGGCTTTTTCTTCTTTGTCTGAAACTATGATAACATGTAAAGGAAAAGAAATAACTAACTTGAGTGGGATTGTTTAGCTTTTATCAAAAATTCTCTTACTGATAGCACTTGACAATTAATTGTAACAATAGATATACTAGACTCGAGTAGAAAAAAAGCTTCCTACACAGTACTTAGTCTGTGAAACATTGATTATGTTTAGCTTTTGCGTCATAAAGCAATCACGCGTTTTTCTCTACGGGAAACGAGTCCCCAATAAACAAATATAGCCATCAGTATGACTGGTTTGTTAACCATCCAAACCAAATATGGGACGAAAACAGTGTGGAAGTCGATCGATAAGATATTTTAGTCCGGGAACTCACAAACACTTAACACTAATCCAGCGTGTTGGGCGTTGAGCCAGTCACCAGCCAGGTGATGTGGTATAGTACGTAATCTGACGATGGACACTCAACGTTTGGACACCACCGTTATACCGCACTAACCCACTGCCCCGATCTGGCTTCCCAACCACCAACTAGACAACTAGAAAACTAGAACAATGCTACAACAGAACGTATCAGTTAACAATTAATTGGACCAACCAAATCATTCCTGCCGAAAATTAAGTACTGTTTTTCCTTGTTCATGTTAGCATACAGTTCAAGATGCATCTTTTGGGGATTTTTAGCATAGTTTTGAGTAGTTTATAGGATTCATTGCAATGTGTGATGGTCGTCGTTAATTTATTGTGGTTTACGTTATTTACGAGGCCAATTAGCGGAGAATTTTGGTTGAAAAAGCCCAAAGTAAGTAGTCTTGTTTTTATTATAGGATATACTGCCAGCCTAAAATGATAGTGTCTTGGACTTCAGTGAGGGAGGAAAGTAAAAACCTTGGTAGGGAGTGAGCCTTTTGATGAATTGAAATACAGCACAGCTTATTGTGTCAAATTTGACAAAACCCTACAAAATAAGCATACGATTTATTTCTAAGTATGAAAGCTGTCACGAATAGCATCCAACCCAGACATCCTACTATAACATGGCCATTTCTATTTGTAAATTCGTCTAAGACTATGGCATGGTGTTTTCGTCTGCAATTGTATATCTTCCAGCGTGCTACGACAATCTCAAAGCATCAATTCAGCTGCTCTGCCACTTGCAGCCAACGTTTTTTAATGACTCAATGAAGAAGATAAGGTCATTTCCCACGTGGAGAAAGGCAGCTGCACTTGTGAATAGTTTCAGCAGAGTTTAGACATCAGAGGCGTCTCACCGCTCGTCCGTTGAAAGAGGCGGATGTTTATTTTCGATTCCGAGTTCTTTTAATACTCTCTTAGATCTCTCCATTTAAAACTTTCCACGGATTCCGATAGTATCGGATGAACATAATACCGACAGTGATATGGGTATGATTTTGTAATTTAGGATAATTTTAGTTTGCCAATTAACGTTGTAGCGTTTTGATGAAGGTTGTGTTAATTTGCCTCTGAAGATGAAAGGATCTCGAAATGTTAGCATACTCGGTACGTAATCAAAGACCACGGAATCAATCCCTGAAAAGTCTTTAACGTAGTTGATAGCATTTTTAAAAACATCTTCCAGTTGAACATTGTTTATTCTGTTAATTACTGAACTGTTAGTCTTCACAATGTGGGAAATGAAGTCTTCACGACAATTCAGTGAAGAAATAATGGGGATCGGTACTATAGAAACATAACCTCACCTGGTAGAGGAAGTAGCCTCGGGAGTCTTAGCTTTGGTTAATTGTTTTCCTTGCTTTAGAGGATCTTGTAATGTAGCCAACACTTTAGCATACCATTGTGGTTTCATTTTCACCCACAAGTCCGTCTACAGAAGTAGTTACTGTATTTGCTATCGGTGTAACGCTCATGCCTTCAGGTTGGATGTGATTGATTTTCCCCTTGCGTTTAAATAGCTTATAAAGCCATCACTAGCACTTCAATCAGCCTTAGAAGCAGTTATTCATTGTTTGTTATCGGTGCAACTCTCTTGCCGTAGACTTATATCACAAAGCCGCCACTTTCACACCTACCATTGCCGATACATGTTTTGCCCACTCCTAGTCCCTATAGTGGTTATTGTTGGAGATGCTGCTCTCTCTGTGTTTTTTACGCTAGTTTTCGCGTGCGTGTCGCTGCCAGGTGTAATAGTTTAATGAGCGGCCACTTGACGGCGCTGCAGCAACAATTAGCGGTTTGTGTGTTGTGTTCTTGTTTCTCCCGTCTAATTGTTTGTTGTTTTGTCTGTGTGCAGGTCAGGCGATCTCGCCTCTGTTGCTCTCGCGCCCGCCCTGGGCTTCTCTCATCCTTTGCCAGGTAATATATTTGACCTATTACACTCTAAGTGGATACAATTTAGTGTTTATAGTTTATATTTCGTTACTTGCAGTGTGTATTTGTGGTGTTTTGCATTTGAGGGTTTTTACGTCAAAGCGACGTTTTATATCAGCGACTCCCAATGCTGTTTGTTGATTAATTGTCAACGTCAAGAGTGTAGATACCATTATCAAGCCGATTGGATAAAGAGTCAATATAAAATGTCAAACTGTTCAGTAGGGTCTACTGTCTTATTTGGTAAGTGATGTGGTATACAATATTTTGAAGAGTTCATCTAGTTATACTGTACAGAATTTTACATAAGCATGTTTCGCAAACATTCATGTAACAATTTATTGATACTGAAGATTAGTTTTGTAGTTTACGTTACTCAAAAGATAGTTTCCGAATTTCGTACCTACTTTTAAGACAGCGATGCACTTAGGAGTGTATTTAATGCGGAACATGAATGCAGGCTGAGTGTACAATGGATTGAAATGATTCGTACGGCCTTTACCAACTAAGACCAGTTTATTCTTATCCAAGAATATTTTATTGAAAGCCCCAATGATTATGGACTTGTGTCCAATTCGAACTATCATATGCTACTACCTTTTTGGAATCGACCCGCGGCCTGATTTGAAGACTATCTCTGTGAAGCTCAGCTACGAGATCGCATGGTGCGAAGTGTTAATTTGTAAACAACTTTGGTATTAGGTACAAGGAATCCTTGATGGTGAAGAGTGTAGGTAGAGAATGAAGCAAGAAGATGAAGGATGGTAGAGTTTGTAGACGTGCACGATGTAGCAGAGATGGAGCTCTAGCTATGCGGCGCTGGTCGGTGGTCGGCCCAAGGCAATTACAAGCCTAGGACCCTCATAATAGCGGGTCTGGTTATCTCGGTTTTTGTGAACACGTGTGGTTTGGAGCCCAAGGACGTTCAAGGTCCTTTGGCTTCATCCAGCATCCAGCCCTCCTCCCCCTTCCCCTTCTACCATCCTATTGTAGGAGGAACCGGGCGCTTCAACTAGAAACGCCAGAGTTAAATCACTCGTCTTGCATAATGATTTACTGTATACCCATCGGCGTTTAATATTTTCCAACTCTGACAGTAGGCCGCCTTGAAAGAATTCTCCTGGTACTATGATAGACCCACATTAATGTATAGTTGCTAATTCAGTAGTGTTAATAACATAAAGCCATTCCGATCTTTCAAATCTCATGGTGACTTGTACGGTGAATAGGATTGAGAAACTATTTATTATGTCTAGAGCCACTTTCATATTTATAATCAATGCTTTAATCTCTGTTATTCAGGTCAATATTTTCAAACTATTGCTAATCAAACGTGTTGTCAATCATCTATGGTGTGGAACATTTGTTAGCAAATGAGTTTTGGCCATGGAAAGCTATATTTTACGTCAAACTATTGGGTAACACTTTGGATAGTATGTTATTGGACGAATGTTTTGGTATGAAGAGTGACGGGGCAGTAGACATATTGTAGGACAATATTGTTTGTTCCTTAAGTAATCTTGTACAAGAAACCTTGCATTGTCCGCTAGCTGTATAACTTAAATGCCGACACGCAAACATAATAGGCAATACAAATGCAATTAACTTAATACATTTAAACGGTTTTACGTAAGGCTATGCATGAATTATGAATTATTCTATTCAAATCATACAACCTATTCTTTTATATTGGTTTAATTGCGTTACAATTATTTCTGTAGTTAAATAATTTTTATGCTCAATTGAGTTCCATCAGTCTATATTATACTAGACTATGCAGGGAAAAGGTTACGGTAAAAATTGTTAATGTTCATACTGAAATGTGTATTGCACATCGATGTGTCTAGCTTTCGATTTGAATAGACCGGGCCCGATGAAAAATAAGAACACTCTTCTTACTGCAATGTGTATTGCCTTGAAGAATGTGTCTATAGCTGTCGATTTGAATAGACCGGGCCCGATGAAAAATAAGAACACTGTTCTTACTGCAATGTGTATTGCCTTGAAGAATGTGTCTAGCTTTCGGTTTAGATGGACAATGACTGAAAATAAATACACTTTGTTTTCCTTATGGTATTATTAAGTAACAGCCGAGTGCTGTGTTAAATTGCAAGCTCGTTTGAAGGTTATCCGTATCTGTTTCGTTTCCTTCCCAGTTTCCCCAGATAGCGGGGATTTGTTACCCGGCCCGGCGGTAAAGCGGGTATTTTATCTCTCGCCAAAACAGTGTTATCCAACTTGGATCTCGTAGGACTTGTGGTTACGCGGGAGGACAAGAAACGTCCTTGACCTTGGTCACGTGACCCGGGGTCAGCTACGGTGGAGGGGGTTTAGCACCTCGTAACGGTACGGACTGACCCCGCTGATGGCGATATCACCCACACACACACAATACTGGCACACGCCTCGGCCCGCGCTGGTTAGGTGGGGGATATGATGAGCACAGGTAATGGAGTCAATAAATAAACTAATGGTTATTGATGACACCACCCTTGCAACTGTTTGTAGACACTGTACATCATTGAGGGCAATATCTATGTTTTATGCGGGAAAGTGAAACAAAATAAATAGATGTGAACACTTCCATGGCCGTTTACAGGAAATGTATCTGGGCTGGACCTTGTTGTCGAGATGTGTTTGAATTTTGACGTTTTGGAGACGTTGCTGTTCTCCAGGCGCAGCTCCAGTAACGAAGACATGACATAAACTATTTCAAAGTTAAGATGTAGTTTGTGATCTACTGGATCTACGATCTACGCCCTGATTTTGGATAACTCCATCTTCAAAACGTGACCGTTCAAATACAGCTAGACAAAACGGTTTAATCTAGAAGACTACGAGTATTCAAAGACAACCAATCTTACACAATTTTCTTACAGGACTTGTTAACGATATTTCACTAGGCACTCTACAGTATTAATCACGTGAGTTATTTAGTTGATAATACCATGAAAGTCGGCCAGTGAGGTAATTTATGTTTATTTTTGGTTGTTGTTGTTTACTTTATGGTTGTGTGTTTGTACAGGTAGACGTGATGAGATGAAATGCCGGCGGTACAGCCCGCCACCGCCATGTCACAGCGACGCCACAGCAGCGCCTCCTCGGACACCGGCTCCGACCATGGACTGGCCTCGCCCTCCCGTCACGTCAGTACAATTTTATTATAATACAATGAACGGTAGTACAGTATCCTAGTAGTGTTTAAAGGTCTAGGACTTGGGGTTGAACTGAATATTTTCTACGAGATAATGTTATTACCTGATGATTCAATCCCATCTTATCTAGGAGGAAGCTAAATCTCGTGTCTTCCAGGGGCATTGCCACAGTATTGATCTTACGTTATAAGTTACATGATCATTTACGTTTACTAGTTTTGATTATTTCTTCAAGAAGTTGCAATCCTTTAGAAGGTGACTCCGTTTTTGTGAACATAATTCAAATTAGATGTGATAGTTAAGTAATCACGGTACTACTGCCCAAACAAATTTGTCCTGAACTGGGTGCCTTTCGGAATAAATTCTCAAGGACTTTTTCAACACCCGTAGCTAGTGTTGAAGTCCATTTGTGGTGGTGTAGAAGGTATTTGTCAACAACCAGCGCACAGCCACAGCGTGGTCTGGTAGGTCTACACGTAAGCTGTTGCTTGCTGGTCCCACAGTCCTGGTATTTGCAAGCCCACGGCGCCGTCGACCGTGGTTCCTGTGGCCCCGGAAACACCGCCCTCGCCCTGCCCCGACTCATGACCTACTGCGTCGCGGTTCACTCCATACTCTCACACACTACGCTACCTATAATACCCATACTGTGTACACAACGTCATGCAGTTTCTTCCTAATGTTGGATAGTGACATTAGTATGGTATGTTTCATAACCAGATGTGTTGTAGGCGGGTAGGCCTATAAATTTGTTTGTATAAAAATGTTTCTCCAGTAAATGGTTTGGAACTCTGAACAGCCCAAACAATGATGGGTGGCGTAATTTGATCAAGTTCTCTGCAAAAGTCGAGTTTGCCTTGCAGGTACTGAAGTTGAAAAATAACATAAGTTCAGCACAAAGATAATTTTGTTTTTGTATTCACAGACGTTTTACATAGATCACTACATTATTCTATATACTAAGAATAGGCAAGTCTAAATAATCATGAGGCAGGGAAACAAATAACTGAAAACAGCAGTCGATGTAATTTCTTGATCTATTGAGTGTCTCTATTAGGTCTTGATGTACAGGTTCGCTGCTCTGCTATTGAAATTTGCCCGATGCTAATTGAGAGGATACCTTAGAGCACTTTACCTAAAATATTGTAATCAACCCAACCTAGTTCTGTTTACACAGGAAATTTTCAATAATGGTTAATTCAAGGGCATTTATTTGAAAAATTATATTTTACAATTGATATGCCTGAAAAATATAGTCCCCTTGCAGATATGTTGTAAATTTTACCACTGACTACTTGCAGCTTCAAAACAAAAAAGTCAAACTGAAAGAAAGTCGACCCTTCACCAATTATAGGGCCTAACAACGAATTAGTTGTGACAGTTCATTATCACAATATTATCCCACAGCAAATATTTCACTAAAGCTGGGTGCCTTTCAAAATATCAAGGACTTTTTTCAACTTGTAAATTTTTCCACATTCATTATTTTTTTTTATCTTGTGTTAACTAAGTTTGACTTTGTGTAGCCTAACACTGAATATCATGTTTACAGACATCGCAAGAGAACATTGCGATCATCCCTACCAGAACGACCAAAGTAGTGGCTTCCAAGCCAGCCGCCAATCCGCTGCAGTTTGTGAAGGTGGGGCCCTGCGACCTCTCCCGCTACGCCCAGGAACAGCTGAAGAAGGCCGAGGAGGTCAAGAAGGTCAAACCTGAGCGCAGGGATGAAGCCGAGGACTGGCAATCGGTTTGTCAAACTTCTTAATATCTCAAATGAAAACTGTGATTGTCTTTTGCTATAGATGTGTGGAATCCTTATGTGAATCATTAACTGAAGTCAAATGAAAGTTGTGCATGTTGAAACAACCTCTTAAGTTTGGACGCCATTAGTAGGAGCCACGACCCTCCTTGAGCAAAAACTAAATTTTTGTTGTTGTTGAATGCCAAAGCAGACAGTTAAAAAACTTACTGTGGTATATATTTGTGTGATTTAACTTTTTTGATATAGTGAACTAACTGTATTCTTATAGTGAACCCATCATCTAATAATACAAACTAGTGTACATGTTGCTCGAATTCGAGCAATAACAAAGTATTACAGGAGTTATTTAAGATTGAATAACAGTCATATTTACAATGAGTTTAAAAGATCAACTCAAATATTACCGTTGTGTAACTCAGACCCTGTTTATCTTCGTTATTGATAAACCTAAAGCATTCCGGACGGTTCTCTCCTTCTCAAAATGCCTCGCTGTCCAGGCAACACAGGCCATAATAGAGGGCCAATTGAGAACGAAAAGTCGTTTTGGTGTAGTGTTAGGGCGCATTTGTAACCTAGTGTCCAGGTTCAGGTTCAGCCTGTGATTAGTTAAGCCTTTACGCGCCACTGTTCTGTAGCTGCGGTCGTTATCACGATTGCGCTTCCTGTCTAGGTTTTGTTGTCGTTGCGTCAGAGACATTTAAAAGGAATAAACAACAAATAATAAACAAATTATAGCTACACAAAACAACGATAAATGCACAAATTTAAGTTACAATCATGCTAACACAATCCATCATAGCGACACAAAACAACGATAAATAGACAAATTTAAGATACAACCATACTAACACGAACCGTCTTGGGGGTTATGTTTACACAAACTCAAATAGTAAATAAATGTACTCAATGTGTTTCATTGAATTAAAAAGTAAATAACAGCAATAAAATTATACAGCTGATCAAAATGTAAACAATTATGTTCTTCATATGGATAACATGGGAACTTTCAAAGCCACTGGGGCAGAGCCCAAGGGACTTTTCAAAAATGTAAGGCCAGTTTGCAAATCTACGCGACACACTCTTTCCAATGAGACGTCAATGGATAAAATCGGTTAAGAAATGGCGGAGGAGTTCAACCGACAAACTTTCGTGTAGCGTATTAATTATATAGATTGAAGGTTATTCTTTATTTTTTGAAGAACAATATTTTTCCTATTAGTATATTTCTCAAGGATAAGAAAGCAATTGGTTCAGCTATGAGTTGATCTTATTTGATTGTAACAATGAATATCCCAAACATTTTTTGTCAAAATATATAGTTGTCATTCTTTATATAGACAATTTCAACTGCTCAGTTAGTGTTCTATTTACTGCATTTTTAAAGAGGACCAACATAAATCATTGAATAAAACAGTGCCTCATATAATGTTAAAACTGTATCAGGCAATACAATAATTTAACACGTTCACTGCTAAAGGAAATTATAAAATCGAATCGTATTGCTAAAAAACTTTATTGTTGTATAACATTCCTTTTTGTGTCCCTATTGAAATACAATATTATATAATACGATCGGAAGTGAATATGACGTCAAAAAGTGACGTCATAATAATGGGTCAGTACTGACCCATCAGGAGCCAGAGTCAGAAAAAATGGAAATGTCACTGAATACATTATATATGTCACTAAAAATATATGTTCTAAAGATATATGTAGTCATTATGATAAAATAACCAACATAAAAAAGTATATCAATTGATTGGAATTGATTATGACTTAATAATGTGACGTCATATACATGGGTCAGTGCTGACCCATCAAGAACCGGAGTATAAAAAATTTAAATATTAAACAAAAATGAGAGATATAAAAAATTTGAAATGTTAATATTATTGAAATAAAATAATTTAAAAGTAAATTGAAATTGAATATGACGTCATAAAGCACAAAAAAGTAGCAAAGCGAGGAGCGTTCACAGTAATGTGGGTCAGTACCAACCCAGCCGCCACGGCGGGAGCGAGACGCGGGAACCAACTCAACGGTGAACAAAGCAAGTCACACACTACACGCTAACGTGGTGTAGGTCCACCTTCGATTGACGCAGTGCTAGGCTAGCACTGAGCAACATATTGATTCACTGCAGTGTGGGTTAGTACTGACCCGGCAGCATGAGCGATTCGATCGCCGTGGGTCAGTACTGACCCACCCGCAGCGAACGTGTTAATGTAAACAATATATTCATCTTTGCATATAGCAATCATTGACTTCATTTTTCCTACCTCTTTATTCAGTGATTTTATATAATATCAAATTCAACACTTTGTCAAGGCTTCTCAAACAGATGCTTCCACACCACCCATGCACTGATTTTAAAATAAAATCCACTTTTTTACAAAATCATATTAGGTTGAGATCGCTCACACAACTAAGTGCACAGTTTGTAATAGTGTTGTTTTCTTTACTTACAGAACTTGGATAACTGGAAAGTTTCACGAAGGAAGCGACAGGAACACATCATCGAGCGAGTGGTCGAGGTGAAGAAGTTGGAGTTGGAAGAACATGATCGCAACCGACGCAGGAGTAAGACGTTCAATGAGATGCTCGAAGAAAGGTATTGGAACATTTCTGTCAAATTCTTGATTAAAAGGTATTAGTGAGTAATATTAAATTTTTGTTTGTTTTCTGTTTGGTAGATGTAATACTATTTTGTTTCCTCTTTGTCAGGACCTCCAAAGGACGAAAGACAAGTCTTCCAGTCTACAAAGATGACGATAACGATCTCAGCGATTTGGGTCTTTCTACACAGAAAAACAGGGAAAATGGAGATGACAACGTTTTTGATGATTGCAAGGTCAGTGATGGGTTAATGATATAGTTTTGCACTGATTTTATTGTGAAGAATTTTAATTGGCGAGATTCTTGAAAATAATGATTTAGAGCTATAATGGTTATTATTTGTAGCCTATTATTAAAAAAGTGTTGATTAGGAGTTTTACTGTTTTATGAATTTATAAATATGATTATTCACCACATTCTTGAGTTTGCTCTAGAAAATAAAATAGATCCATTATTACAGATTTAATTTCTGAATCTCTGATTTCCAGAGTACGAGTACCAGCAGGGACAATCTATCCAGTACCAGCAGTAGTGTTGCTAACGGGGAGAACGGAAATTCTGTCAACGGCCACCACGATGAAGAATACACATACGACCGAGCTATACAGAACTACGTCAACTACACAGAGTCAAGAATTAGAGGTCGATCACTCACACCTTCGGAGGATAACTCCAACTTGTCAAACGGACTGGCAAAGAAGTCATCACCCCCCGTACCTGCAAAACCGAGAAGAGGGTCTTGTAAAATAGAAGAAAAACTTACAGAGCTGGAACAGATTAAGAAAAAGTCAATGTCAACAAATGATCTTTCCGAAAACTCAAGGAAACCACTCAGTCTACCTAAAGTGGATATTTCGAAGAGGAAGGAAATGTTTGAAAAAACTCAAGATGAAGACATGTCAAATTCCAAAACCAGATTGTCAGGTGATTTTGGTTCGACCAAAAGCATCCGGGACAGAGTAACATCTTTCAGCAAGGCATCTGAAGATTCACAAGCCAACAAGAAACTTAATAGGATATCTGGAGAGATATCTGTGAAAGATAGGCTGTCCAGCATTGAAAGACAAAACAGCACAGAACAAAACAGTACGTCACCAAAGTCAAATTCAGCCGTGAACGGCACACCAATCACACAATCAGTGAAAGACCGGCTGTCCTCACTTCAGAAATCGTCAGTGAACCAAGCAAAACCTGCGACAGTCCAGAGTCAAGTGACAAAAGAAAAACTCAAAGTAAAAGAAGAACCGATCACAAAAACAGTTAAAAAAGATGATTTGGTTAGCAATAGTGAAAACAATCAAATTAACAGGGTTAAAGAAAACAACAGCAAAAATATTAATCATAGTTACACAAATGGTACCACAAAAGAAGACGAAGTTAGTGACAATATGGAAGAAAAATCTACAAGCAGTCCTTCAGACGAAATGTACGAGTCAAAGCGGCAACAGCACTACAGGCACAGATCATTGGATAGTCTGGATGTAGACTCTAATGACGGTGTAGGAAACGAGTCGTTTGAAAGGGTTCAAAGCCTGGAAGATTTGGACTATTGCCGAAACTATCCTCCGAGCTCTGTGAGTGGTGACACTGACAGAGAAGACAGCGGCATCCACACAGCAGACGTCTCTAGCTCTGTGAGTCAGGCGGACGATTGTGACTTGCACCTTGACGGGGAGTTCCACCAACAACCGACCATTCTCGAGGAAATCAACAAAAACTCTGAGCTGACATCATCTCTTATCGTGAAACAAATAAGCCAGATGAATGTAAGTGGCCCAGTAGTTGAGATCCCGGATGACGTAGTGGCCGGATCGGAGGTTGTGGAGAATTCTTCATGTTTCTTGAAACTTCCTCTCAAGCTTGACTGTGATATGCTCCCGGTAATCCTAGAAAGTCCCTCTGAACCAATCCCACCCGTCGGCTTTGCCGAACTTTTCGCTTCTGACGCCTCTGCTTCTTTAAAAACTTTATCTAGTCATAATCTCCCTCCTAGTCTACCTAACGTTACCGATAGTGTCGAAAGTGATAACATTTCAGTTGAAAAAAGTGTAAATATAAATTGTAAGCCTGAAAAACAACATAAAACAACTCTTGCTGGTGAAGGTGTGACTTCAACTGCTAACTGTGTATCTGTAAATAAATCTGCGAACTCTATTCCTCTCAATCTTTCTGCTGCGGAGGTTGTGCATGATAGCCAAACTGGCGACATTGAGATCTCTCACAAAGTGGAGCTCGATGGAACAACTACTCCGCAGACCAAACCATTTGTGTCTGTTGAATCAGAAATTGTCCGTGAACCTGCAAAGGTGAGTTTTTGTCTCCTAGTTTAAAATTATCTATTGCATGCATTCAAGGTCTAATGAATCTGTTAATGCTTTAGTTGTTCTTGCAATATATAATTTATTCTTCATTTACCAAACTTGTTAAAAAGTTATTTGTTGTCAATATCCTTTTGCTTATAGTCTTTCATAATTGTACCAGTGGGATTTTCAATTATTGATGTTATTCATTCGTTGCATTTTTATCTGAATCCCTATTAAAATTGTTGACATATTTTAGTGTGACCGTGTAGTATTTTGAACATTGTGTGCAAGAAAATCATATACACCCTTTGGACCCTTATATTTATAAATCAAAGATTGACATAAAAGATGTTTCAATGATATTCTTCCACTTAGATATTTGTTGTTATGTAGCAGACACACCATGGACAGTATTTTACTCAGCATCTTAATTTTTCAAAAGTATACTAATGATTAATGGAAAGTCTATGAATTATCTACTTAAATAGAAATAATTTGTAGTTAAAATTGTCGAGTGTAAAATTTATTTTACCATATTTATCTTTTTGAAAAGTGGTTTTCCATTCCCATCCCCTCTGAATATATAGTTGAAATTAACGTAAAAATTTCAAAATGCAGTGCTTTGCAGATAAATATATATAGTTTACAAAATGTAGTTTAAAAGATAAACCTATGAATTACCACAATGAGTAGTAACTCTTTTGTAAACTATATATATTTATCTGTAAAGCACAGAATTTTTAAAAGTTTTAGTTTTGCTTTTTACTGGATATTAAAAGTAACTCTCTTCCCACCTTTCTATTAGCTGCTAATTTTTTTAAGTTCCCCCTGGATTTGAACATGTATTTTATTTGACAGGGACCAAGTCAGAAGACCTATCTTGTTGTTAAAGTGAAGATTATGAATTTAAAGTCTCCTCTGGAGCTTAAAAATTCCTTTCGAGAATAAAGTGTTTGTATCATTATACCTATTATTTGTGAGTATTTTGAAATCTGCTGTAACTTTTGAATTTTCCAATAATACACCTATAACTCACAAAATTGTTTTTATTTGGTAGATTTTGTTTGTAGCTAACTATATTTTTCTGAGCTTAACAAAACTATGCTCTATGTTTCAAAAGCCTTTAACACCCACCAGAAAATTAACAAATGCAATTAGTTTAACAGTCCCAATACTGACATAACTGACACTCAGTATTAAATTTGCTTTTTTGTGAAGGTAACAAGAATATTTGGTTTTACGGTATTTACAAAAATATTTAGTTGAATATTGTGGATTAACTTACCTGCCTAAGGTTTAAAAAAGTATTTCAGCACAGTTCCTCAAGTAACAGTAAACATCAAATTTTCAGGATTACCTTGATTGTCTTAGTTCACAAACACTCAACATAAAAAATATATATTCAGAATGATAATTTAAATGAACAATAACTTTGTATATAATGATTAATTGAAATTTTTAGGGAAATAATTTTATTTCAAAAAACATTTTTTAGGCTAGAATGTTTATTGTTAACATAATTTCGCAATTAAAATTATTTCCGATAAAATAGTTGATGGAGTGTTAATGATTAAAAGGTGGACTGTGGAACAATAACTTAGAAAACCTATAGTAAATTTCTCTTTCATTCATTATGTACATACTCTTCAATGCTATATTTATGTTTAAAAATTAATTGTATATCTGTAAAAAATTACAACCAATAATTTTGTATTTTAAATTTTCTGCGGCTAAGGGCACATCGTAAGGATGCAAAACGCACCTCTTCAGTGATATATGGTTTAGGCAGGCTAGTTTTATCACAATGTTTTATCGTTTAAACCACCAAACAATCATGTTTAACTGTTGAAGTTGGTCTTAAATCAACAATTGACAGCTGCTTAACATATACCATGAAGAAAACAACTTTGCCAACGTAATTAATACCAGTTTGGTTTGTTTTACAACTAACAATTATTCAAACTTAATTGTATGTTTGAAATCCAAAGATAACATCAAAATTTTAAAAAAGGGATTTTTTTGTTTTTGAGAAAGTAGATTATATTTCACGTGTGTGTCAATGTCAAAGTAGGTTTAAAAAAAAATTATATAAAAGGAAATAATTGGTTTATCAATATATATATATATATTTTTTTTTTTGCAGCTTGAACTTTTTTATTTTAATTTTTTTTTTTTTACTGTGCAATTTATTATTAAATCTCTTTGACTGCACCCAGTCATACGACGTTTATGATTCGATTAATTAATTTCCAAATGCTGTCCACTGTGATAACTAGCAGTTAATAAACAAGTTGAAGTGAACCCAATGAAACTTTTTCAACTTATAACTACAACGTAAATATTCATTTTCGTATGGGTTTTTATTTTGGGAATGTGATTCGTATCAAATGACATTCTCAAAAAATCATTTATCGTTCTAATTTCACTATATTTTATTATTTTTTAAGTTTAAATACTACTTAAAGTTATAAAATCTGTTCTCACGTGTTTGACACTTTATGCACTCAAATTTTTGACCAGTTGTGGTGTTGTTTGACAGAAGTTTGAGGGGATAGTGTCGGAGGGGGGCCACCACTTGACTGCCCTCTCTGTGGACATCGGAGACAAACAGACTCTCATGGCCACAGACAGCATGGCCGTCTTCTCACAAACTGACTCCAAGGTGGGACACAAGTTTGTTACTTGTTACAATATAAATGTATTTAAACTTTCAAATTGAATTTTTAATACAGATAAAATGAAGGCATGAACTAAAAGTGTTTATTTTCCAGCTGATCGAAGACATTGAGGTGGTGTTCCCTCTCAGTCCCTCGACGTTGGAACCTCCAAAAGAAAAGCCCCCACCTCCTCCCATGGAAACTAGTGATGATGACGATCAAAACACTACAAATATTGACAAACCCGTAAGTGTACACATGTGATCCTTACCTGTGTAAGGTGTGTCAAAGAGGTATATTTTCTGTTAAGGCAAAATACTAAACTGTACTTTATTTTTGTAATATTAATTATGTGTATTGAGTGGCCAAAGTGTGAAGTGAGTGTTAGTTTTTGTAGTGGATTCTATTTTGTCAAGAAACAATTAATACATATGCTTTGAAATACAAATTTGTTGAAGTGATAAAAGCCAGTTTTCACTCAATACATTTTGAAACTGTTGGGATAGATTATCTTATAGTTCAATGTTAGGCACAAAGGCTGCAGGTGTAGCTTTTTCACTTAATTTGTGCATAAATCCTGCTTCCTGTCATTCTAAACACTGATTTACATCTTCACTTATTATTCAGTGACAAGCGAGCTTTGAACTACTTTTTATAAACTTAAAACGGAAAGGTAATCTTCGGTGAAATGTTTGATGAGTCTTTTAATTATTAAACAATAATATGAACTAAACTGTAGCTGAATTTAGTCTTGACTGTGAACTTTACCTGAGTCCTAATTTTTTAATTAATTTTAATATTAAGGCAGTGGTATAACTCAAATGTTGTATGACAGGTATTGTTGAGGAGGTTGGATTCGACGAAGCGAATAAAGAAGGAGATTCGCCAGAAACGATCTTCCTTCCTGGGAATTGAAGGCTCTAATGATGACAATTACCTTGAACCAGGTAAGAGAGTGGTTTTGACCACTAACACAAGTTTTTTATTTGAACATACATATCATAAAATTGATTATTGATCATTAAGATTCTAGCAACAGGAAATACAAGTTATATTGAATAACAAGTACACTATTAATCAAGTCCAATGAGTTTACAAGGAACATTTCTATATGTTGAAGTAGGAAGTATAGTGAACGAGTCAGATTATTTGTCACAAAATACAACAATAATTATCAATTATCAATGTGAGACAGTAACACACTTGGGTGCGTAATTTAAGCTTAATATGAATAGAGTGAGATGATCTGTATAGCTTTGTTTGTAACTAGTATCAGTTGTGTCGTTAATCAGGGTAATTTATTAAAAGCCCCATCCTCGAGGCCAGCTGGGCACAGGTTCAAACCATCAAAAAGCTATTGACTTTCCTCAGGATCAAACCGGTGGCCTTCTGATAACTAATTGAGCACAATAAACAACCAGCTACTGAGCTATCATGTACATAATAGATTTCGTCGAGTCATAACATAACTGAATACCAAGACGTTTACTCAATCCCTGGTTTAACGCAGAGTTGGAACTGGTCCGTCGTCCGCCGGACATCAGCAGTTTCCTGGCTGAGGAGAAGCGGCTGGAGCAGCAGCTGTTGTATCGGCAGAGCATCTGCAGCGAGAGTGAGAGCAGAGACTCTGGTGTGGAGTTGGAGAAACACAATGACGACCTCACCTGGACCACAATGCATCACAGCAGGGACAACAGTGAGGTAATCACAATCGTACAGAGACTGAAGTGGTCTTTACTAACTAGTTTTTTTTTATTCAAAGAGAAGATATAGGCTACTGTATAAATTCCGTTTTCTCTTTTCTCATAGTTTTTTATGCTATTAGTAATGTGAGATAAAAACAAATTCTAATGTTTACAAGAAGTTTTTTTTTTTTTTTTTCGGCATGGTTAAAAGGAGTTTTGGTGGTTGACATATGCATATTAAGAGTTGGCAGCTCAATTTAAGGATTTACATTTCATTCTGATACCGGCTAATGGGAATAAGCTATTATTCATTTTAGTGTATCAGTGATAGATAATGCCATAGTCTGACAATGGTGATATTTCTGTCTTATGAATTCTCTTTTTTGTTGCCGTAAAGTGTTTATGTCAAATTTAAATTAGAATAAAACTCTTCAATTAACCACAGTTTATTTATTAGAAGCAGGGTCAGTTTGACTGTTAACATTAGTATAACAATAGATAACCGTGTTGACTCTGATGTCTTTGTGTAATCAAGCTGATTCATAAGCGCTAATGTTTCATAGTAATATGAAGTGTAGCCTAACCGTTGTAGTCTCTACAGTGAACAAATTGTTTGTTAACTACCCGTACTGTTGTTGTACTGTATGAGTACAAGTAAATTATACAAATGATTCTTGACATTTGTAGCCACTAGCTTTTGTTTTGTTTTTTTCAATTAATGGTTCTAGAGTTTCTTATGCAACTGTTGTAGACGTATGCAAACCTAAGCACTACATCTGAAGAGGAAGAGATTGTCAAGAAAGAGAGAGAAATACTCGAGATGTTGGAGAGAGAAGAGATCAACAGATACAACTCTACAAGTCAGGAGCAAGACAATATTGGTGAGTTTGTTGCACTCTTTCATAACTATTATGTATCTAGGATATTCGTAGTAGACTTCTCATCATATTGTCAAATTTTAAGCTTGGTTTAATATTAAATCTTATGGCTTGGTGGGTCGGTGGCTCAGTTGGTAGTGCCGCGGACTTTGGGCCCAAGGTTGCGATGTCTTTGGTTGAGATCTTAATTCTTGCTTTTACTTTTTATCAGTACAGTTCACCCTTTACTTGGCTAGATACGTTCCACAAGCACTAGTTGCTGGTGTCTAGGGCAAAGTTAATTCCTCTCGCCCTCATGTACTACAACGCTCACGGTGGAGGAAGACACTGTGCCCTCTACTATAGGAATTTCTACAGTGCTCACCGTTCGGGCTCTTCCTAGCACGTCACAATCATTTCCAGCACTACATAAATCTGGAAACGCACCCATAGGGAATTTTTGTCTATACCTTACTTCTTTGTGGTAAAAAACAAAATGAGTAACCTATATAATCGCTAAATGTTTTGTCACCTTGTTTACAAGCAGGTGAGAAGCTGGCGGTGCGCCTGAGGGAGCTGGAGGCGGAGAAGTCGCGCCTGGAGTGGGAGAGAGAGGAAGAGAGTCGAAGACGCCTAGCGGAGGAGGCAGCCAGACAACAACACCAGAGTCGCATACAGGCGCGTGAACTACAGCTGTGCAAACAGGAGGTAGGCAATATGATACAATAACAAATTCTAATAGTAACATGGTTGTATGGTTTTTTTCCAGCTAACGTAAATGTTAAATAGAATACATGAGTTTGGAAAGAACACTAGAAAAAAATATGAATTTGGATAGTTCATATTTTGTAAGTGGCCATTGCCTACATTGCTATTCTCCTTTTAATTTTAGGACCTAATTATCATTGACATTTCTGTACAGTATGTGATGTCAAATATGTTTCATAACCTTTAAAGGCTTTTTTATTTTAATTAGATTAGTTAGGCCTCTATTACATAATAAATTTAATCATTAACAAAACACGTGCCTTAACAGAAGATTTGTTTATAAATGTGAATCAATTTGTACATATTGATAACGAGTTGTAAATACCAGATACTAATCAAGTTATGTATTTCAGCAAGCACAGGATGTACAAGAGTTGGACTTAAATACGGTGAGGGTCTAACTTAGCTTGTACCAACTGTAGTGTGGTTTGGTCCAAGGGATTGTGGATTATAAAACTTGGTTTTCTTCTCTAATACTTTCAAAATGAACTTTTGGTGTGGGTTGGTCTTGGTTACTATGATAGGGTTGGCTTTTTTAGTGGATACCACAGAGAAGTTTAGGTACAGAGGAACAATTTAATGGTACACTTTAGGGGTGTCTTGCATTTGTTGCTGGTGTCTAGGACAAAGTCTAACACCGCCTCCTTGCCCTCGTGTACTTCAACACCCACGTTGGAAGAAGGCTCTGTGCCCTGGGAATAGGAATTTCCACACAGTGCTCACCGCTCAGGCTCTCCCGTGCTCGCACAAGTATATTTTCTGCACAACATACTATGGTCGTCCCATAAGCAAGTTTCCTCTATACCTTACTTCTCTGTGTGGACACAATGCATTTTTGCATGATGTTTTACTAATCTATGGTTGTGGTGTTATTCTGGGCTGTTGATTCCTGGCCCTTAATAATTGGAGTTTGCCGCTAACAATGAAGGTTCTGGTTGTATTTAATAGCGAATGTTGAACTTTTTTTTCTAAAACTAGAAACTTGTAGTGCACCAAATGCTTGTATAATTTACAAACCAGTTACTTATGGTATGTGTTTGGCAGCTTTCTGGATGTTGAATGCATGATTACATCTCCAAATATAACTTACAGCTTTTAAAATGAGCTTTCATGTTAGAAATTTATCTGCTAGAAATTTTGTATTGGGTCAAAAACGCTTGTGTAAGTTGTAGGAACTGAGATTTCTCAGGTTAAATTACCGATAATAAATTTTCTGTATAAAAATGGGCTTTTGGTTTGAATATCCTTTATTTTCTTCCTTAATTAACAGTTTTTTTTCCGAACATGCAACTATCAGCTTATCAAATTGTAATGATTGTATTAATTAAAGTGTTTAGAATTTATTTAACTCACCAAAAGTGACTAACTTGCAAAAGGCAAGTGTACAGTTTATGTATATTAATTAGTCATGTTCATGTTCCAGATTTTCTTATTTATTAGAATGTACCCTATTTATAAATTTTACTGTATTTGTACCCAGCTAATATTTCCATAAAGATATTTTTTTTTTTATTTTAGTAGAAATTCTGAGTGGGCCTTAAACTCTTCCAGTTAAAATAGCAGCTTAAATACAAACTATAATTTACATACTTTATATTGACTATAATCTCACCCCTTAAAAAATGCAAGGAAATGATGACATACTTTTTTTTCTATCCTGAAAGAGCTTATTTAATATTCCCTTCAAACTCAAGTTGAGAAGTTTTTTAATGCAGTCCACAATATTGATTTTCCTCTAAGTTCAAAAACATAAGTTAGTTTGATATAGTGTAAGCGCCCTACATTAACAATCAGATCATCACTCTAGGCTTATAGCAAAGTGATAGCACTCTAATATACAAATTATCCTTGTTCACCCTACCACAATAACATTGCAAACTAGCTCAAACTGCACTAACTCACGAAACTACTTGGACTTTGTAGTTGTTACGAAATAACTTGGAGATGAGTCATAACACTTGTAACCTTTCTAAAATTTATTCTAACCGCAGGAGATGCTAATTGCTGAGAGGAAGCGGTTGGAGGCAGAGCAAGCGTCACTGGCTCGTCAGCGGGACCTGATGTTGCAACAGTACAACCACAACCATAACCGGTCTCTCACCGACGTCAGAGTGTTGGAGACCGGTTACGCCGGGGACTACCGGCGCTCCATGACAGACCTGCGTGCGCCGGATCAGGTAGTGTCGACCTACAGACCTCCGCAGATACCTGAGACACCGTGTGACAACCGACGCTCCATGCCTGATCTGGCAGCTAGACGACCTCCCCCACCCATCCCTCCTGCCAAGCCTCTTATCATTCCTCGCACTCAGGATAAGAGGTTAGCAAAAACACTTAAGGCCTAGCTACTTACTAAAGTAATTTGTACCCCAGTTGGTAACATAGCCTCTCCAGTAGGTTTAGTCTGCAGCGCTCAATAACTCAACTACCTTGCATCCCACCAGACCTAGTAGTAGTCTTGTGTCTTGTCTCGGGCCTTCCACCCGGCAGAAGGAACATTTTTCTATTTTTAATTGCTATTAAGTTTTTTTATTCCCTTCAAATGTGTCCATTGTTCATTGTAAACTTAGGTTTTCAATCTTTCACTCTATATCTGTATCTTTTTAATTAAATTGTTGATCCCTTAAAGCCCATACTCGAAAGTTGCACCAAAGACCTAAGACCAAAAGACCAAAGACTTTCTAAAGGCTTTGTTTTAATAATGGTAGGTATAGCCTTATTTTAAATAAAAAAAAAACACTTTCATAAGGCTTAAAATAGCTATGGTTTTTATTTGGAAGTATGTTTGTTTAAGAATGTCATGTCATAAATAATATAGTGTACTACAATATTTTCTACTGTTGTAGTTTTACTTTAATGTTTTGGTTTCAAATCCTACCTTTTCTCAGTATTGAACAGTCAGAGTGGTTAATCAACCACTAGGCTATCCAGCTAAAAATATATACAAAAATATATCTCTTGACTTGCATATTCAATCGTAACAAAGTTACTGTAATTGTAATATTGTCTCAGGATGTCCAGCCCACAGCAGATGACACGACAGACATTACAAGCTCTAGCGGCCGCTCCCAAGTCTCGGCTCAGTGACAACTGGCTGCAACAACCTCGCCGCAACCCCAAGCCCAACAACTACCAGCACTGGCTAGTACAGGTAAGATACTGCATAGAGTGTAAAAAATGTGATTTAGTTCTTACCAACAATATTGCTAAATTGGCTTTCATTCATCCATCACAGTACGTTAAATTTTGCTTTGGAAAAATCCTGTTCTTCTAATACAAAAAGAGGTTGTCATTGACCCAAACTAATCAAATCCTAAGTACCGACTTCATATAATGACTTTTCTGGTCAATTCAAACATAAAACTCCTGTTAAAATGCTTAAAGTTTGCTTTCATGTTGGATATTGTGTAAGAAATCAACAAATTACTTTTATAACCCAATCTCTATTTCTCATAGCTTTCAAAGGTAAAATAATAATAATAGAACAAGGATTAGCAGTTCCCTCAAAGCTTTACACTGCATCTATTATCAAACTAGGCTAATTATTTTTTTTCTAAATCCTGGTGGCCCAACTTAACGCTGGTACAAAAGTTGAAAAGACACTCTTGTAACCTCTTCAGGGAAGCTGTTTCAATATCTAACAAAAAATAATATTCCCTTTGATTTTAGTTGATTTATAAAGTTTAGGGTAGATATTTCAACAAAGTCAAAAGTTTACAGTCTAATTTTTGTGATGATGCAGGAGGCTGAACAGAGGAGGATAACGGAGATGCACCAGCGCCAGGCCCCGCCTCCCCGGCGCCCTGTTCCTCCTCCACCTCCTCAGCAGCAGTGGGCGGGGGGCAGCCCTCAGTACACCAACTGGCAGCCACCCCAGCCTAGACAAGACAAACCTCTGCCTGACGCCATCATACAGAGTCTAACACAGCGAGTGCAGAACAGACTGGGCGACCCTAACAACAACAGGCGCAGGTAACACTAACGATATACTCTCCAGTAGATCATACTAGGTTTCCTGTTTATGATGTTATCCATATGTTTTTGGCATATAAACTCTGTACATTTCAATCCTCGTTTCCACTCTGACCAAAATCTGTCGCCAACATTGTCGTTGACAAAGTTGTCAGAGTAGAAACACTTTTTAAAAGTTTCTAAACCGTTAGCAACACAGTTTTGTTGGCAACTTCTGGACCAACACTGTTGCAATCTCTGTTGCCGACTCATGATTTTTGGTGAAATCGGCAAAATGTTCACAAATACTCTTCGTGACCCGCAGATATTCTGCGTTTTGAATTCACCATCAATTGCGGTACTTAACTGAGCAAGCTTTCCAAACTTGTAAATTCACCCTAAAAAATTATCACATGCACTTAGGAATTGTAAATCCACCATTTGGCTTGAATAAGTGACTTAACTCACTCTTGGCAAAAAAAGGTCAGAGAAAAGCTGCACAACATTGTTGTGACATTATCACCAGAAAAAAATCTAAAGTTACCGAGTGAAAACAGTTAGAAAACTAAAGACAAAGTCAGCGAAGATTCAAAATGATATGTTTTTGGTCTTGGCCACAATGTTGCTGACTTCAGCAGAGTCAAATCAAAGCTTTAGAATGATATGGTTTTTCAGTAATGTCCATTGATGTGCTAAAACATGTAGAAAGGTGTTTTATTTTTTTATTTTTCATAATTGAGATGGGGAAGATTCTGCTTTTTTAGTCATTAAAAGTCTTTTCAGTCAAATAAGTATAAAAAATATCCTAATGTAGGTGGTAAGCAATGTAATGGAGTTAACTTCGTTGATGAGTACACTGTAAAATGACATAATAGAACATGGAAATAAATTTTAAGATTTACTACACAATTTTTGTTGCAGGATGGAAGTAGTGCCTCCGCCAGCTCCAGTTGTTGAGTCAAGAAATCACAACCACACAGTCGTAGAGTCTCGTAACCACAACCACACGGTTGTAGATTCTCGCAACCAAAACCACAACCACACGGCTGCGGCAGAGAGTCAAGAGAAGATGCTGAGTGTGAGCGGCAAGAAGAAGTGTTCTCACTGCGGCGAGGAGCTTGGTAAGTGATGAATACCTGTGTTTTGTAAGGGATATGGAAATAAAATAGGTCCTTTAAATCTGCTTAAGCATTCGGGTAGTTTATCTATTCATTTGGACATTTCTCACTATCTATAGTCCTCGCCATCCTAACTTGAGGCAGCCCAAGGCCGCACGCGGTA
This sequence comes from Macrosteles quadrilineatus, assembly GCF_028750875.1. Lineage (NCBI taxonomy): Eukaryota > Metazoa > Arthropoda > Insecta > Hemiptera > Cicadellidae > Macrosteles > Macrosteles quadrilineatus. Next base: position 66,637,745 of record NW_026542597.1, read on the forward strand.
TATCTAGTGCGGCCTTGGGCTGCCTCAAGTTAGGGTGGCGAGGACTATAGCATTCAGTCAAACTAAATTTTTCAAGTAGATAAAGAGCCTACATCGCTAATTAACCAATGTTTTTATTGGAAAGATAACCTCAAATAGTTTTTCCTTCCAATATTTCAAATATGGAACTTACTCCATCTACTAAGTTGCTGTATTTTGATTGTGTTTTTCATCCACAGGCAGAGGAGCAGCAATGATAATCGAGAGTCTGCGTCTGTTCTACCACATCGACTGCTTCAAGTGCTGCGTTTGCTGCGTCCAGCTAGGCGACGGGCTGATGGGGACTGATGTGCGTGTGCGCAACAACAAACTGCACTGCCACAACTGTTACTCCAGTGATGACGGTAAGTACCTAACCATGTGTTAAATGAAAGCCGGCATTTCACTGAAGGTTCTTAGACGAAAATATATAGGATTATATAATTATAACTGGTGAAATACATCTTAAATTGAAGTAAGAATTTGAAAATAAATCAAATTTATGTTTTTTTGGTTGAGTAATACAGTAGATAAATATACGCCGATGCTTGATGTGAAGTCTGCGCATGCATGCCATAAATTTAAGACCTCAATCATGAAAATCGGTCGGATAATAGAGCCAAACAAACTCGGAAAAGAAAAACGAAATTTAACTCCCAACTCCTTTAACTCCTTAATCAAACAACTCCTTAATCCTCATTTAACTCCTTTAAGAAATACATGGGGAGCAATTTGCAAATTTCATTTACGTATAAGCCGAGTGGGACTGTAGATAAATATATGACGATGGTTGATGTGAAATCTGTGCGTGAATACCTTCAATTTAAAACCCCAATCATGAAAATCGGTAGGGTAGAAGAGCCAAACGAACTCGGAAAAGAAAAACCAATTTTTTTTAAATATATAAGATTGTGTTGTGAACTTTTTACATGCTGTCAACACACTTTTGTATGCCTAAAAATCTTTTTTTTTTTTGGTAGCCAGCTTTTTGCTCTATTCCTAAGCCAAGTGTTCTTCCAAAAACAAACCTGAAAATAAATTTTTTGGTTGATATAAAAAAATATTTATATTAATTACTGAGATTGATGATACTAAAATGGACAAGATAGCAATGTACATAGTATATAACAAATTTTCAGTCACTTTTCTGACTCCTTGTAGTGGAAGACCAGGGTTCCAACTCCTGTTAATTTATAATCATATTCATCAAAGTTCAAACCGTGTGTACACATGATCGTATACACACAAAAAACAACAAATAGGTACAAGAAAACATAGTACTCGACATAAAAAAAACTAGGCCTAGATCTAAAACTGAAATTACCAGTCAACAGAAACGTTCTGTGACGGTTGGTAACAGTGCTATGCAATTAATTTAACAAACTTTTCATAAACATATTGCCATCTCTTGGAATGGGCACACGGAAGGGACGAAGGCTAAAGGTGTAGTGACGTCATATCTCTAGTGGCTAATGTCTTCTCTTGAGGCGACACGATTACCGTAACGAAACGGTGTGATTGCAGCGGCGTTCGTGGCATAGTTGGTAGCGTTTCGGATTAGTGTTCAGGAGGTCCCGGGTTCGAATCCCGCTGGCAGCACTAACTTTTTGTCAACAAATTTTTCATATCAGCAAGTTTGGTTGGTTAGGTTAGGTTATGACAGTTTAATTTTATTATACTACATTTTAAAATTAATTTGATAATTAATAAAAAATTATATGTAATTATTAATTACATTTTTATCTTATATAGTTTTTATATTATTAGCAAGTCTGGTTGGTTAGGTTATGTTATGACAGTTTAATTTTAAAAATTAAAAATTTATTTTATAATTTTAAAACAATATTTTATAATTAAAAAGTTAATTTTATAACTAAAAAAAAATTAATTTAAATTATTTCAACTTAGCAGTTCTAGCGGCGAACGCTGACACTACAAGATATGTTAGCCTTAGTCCCTCCCGTGTGCCCCACCGGCCATCTCTTAGGTTGACAATATTTGTTTTTAAATTTGTATGTTTTTTTCAGGTGTTAAATTCAGTTGCGTTTGAACAACAACATCGTTTCTGGATGATTGCAGCTGAAGAAAGTTGTAGAAGCGACATCTACATCAAGTTTCTGTAGTCCTGAGGAATATTTGTGTTTATAATGCCATGGGGTACTACAGAAATTCAGTTAAACTGATTTCCACTTTAACATAAACGAATCATAAATTATGATTATGGCTATGGAGTGGAAGGTGTCATAATTTTGAGACATGTGACAAAACTGTTCATCTGGTTTGCAAACCAAATTCAAATAGTATAAACACACACACTACCAACACTGGATGGTTTGAAATAAATTACCTACACAGTTGCCTGGGTTTGGTCTTGTTCAGTGCGACAAATATGTGGACAAAACATGTGGTGCTGGTGTAATGGACAATGTGGGGTCGGTTTTCCGTTGATGGTTTATTTCAAATATTGTTGTTAGTCATAGGTAACTCTATGTTACCAATACCTTATTATATATTCACATTACACATAATGAGCTACCTCACTTTAAAGTTGTAGCTTTCATATAGCTTAAATGTAAATCGTGCATACTCAGCAAGTTTGATGGATTCAGCTTTCTGTTCAGTGTTAAAACAGTTGTGATAATGTAGTGAAACATTCAATATTGTAAAATGTTACTTAGATATTTTCCGCTATAGTATGATATTTTATTGTATAATGATCCATGTTATAGTAGTTGTCTAGGATAAAAAGTCTTCCAATACAAGAATTTTTCTGCTGATTAGCATTAAAACTTACATGCTGTTTGTTTACTGTGATGCTGCACCGTCGAAACAAAATCATCACAGCTATTATACCTCCTTTCACCTTATTAGACAAAGGAATTTTTCCACAAAAAAGTACCTTTTGACGTGTTAATAGTGTATAAAATGTAGTTTATATATTTATAATTTGTACATTCAATGTATTTATAAGTTTAAGAACTTGTAAAAAGAATATATTGTAAATATGTGAAAACAAAGATGTAGAATGAATATAATTTATACGCAGTTTGATATATATGTATAAAAGAACAAATCAAAGGATAACATAACTTGGTAGTTACGATTTGTTATGTAGATTGCATCCGTACCATCTTTTAGTACACGGATAACGTTTTGGTTAAGGCTTTACTGTGTTTATACTTTGGCATGTATAGTTTTAATTAGTATGATTGACGTTGTACTTTTGTATGTATTCGATGACATAATGAATAATTAATATAATTATGTTTAAAGGATGTGTTGGTTTTCTTTTTATTTAACCTAATTTCCTCAAATTTCCTATTTTCCTACTTAACTCTTTAATGTGATAATGGTTATAGGACTGTGTTTAAGAAATAGTCTTACCTTGTCTGCACCCCAAGAGCATTCTAGCACTGCAACCATGAGTGGCTGGAAGTTAGTCTATAGTAATATGCACGTTTCTTATTTGTACCCTTACTTACTCTTACTTACTCTCAGGGCCATGCATATCTAAGAAGATATTTGGCCGCACCAACAAAGCCTCTCCATCTTGCTCTATCCTCTGCATCCTCCTCAGTTGTACCCTTGGTCAAATAAAAAATATATAAAATTGGGCCTTATATCACAAACATATCCATGAATTAAAAGGCTTGCCAACCTTCTAGATTTTTATGATAATAACTTCAAGATATTTGCTGCCACCCATTCACACTAAATTAACACCAGTGTCTTTAGCTGTCTAACATTTGGTCAATCTAATTAATTTACTTATTTCAATGGTCTCTCGGTGGTCTTGTCGATTAGCTGCCCGTTTAAGCTGAATTATCGAGGGACTGCCATACCAAACAGAAAGCTTACTACCAAGCAATACAAAAAACTGCAATTTAAACTGCATTAGTAAACTATATAGATACCATAGCTGATTAGGTTTTCCAAATAATCAGACTATGGTCGCTTTTAAGCATAATTTCATCAAACTTCAATGATTTACCAGAGTTATCCCTTTGAATGTACAAAATGTAAACGTCTTTAACATATCCTTATCAAACTTATAAAAAAATACTAAGAAAAATTTGTTTTAATCTGCCTTTGTTATTAATAGCTTCTATAAATTAAACATATACTTATTTTTTAATGTGAGGTATAATTTTGTAGATGTTCAATATAAAAAGCTTTAATATTCGTGTTAGGATGTATTGGGAATGGTACAGTATTTTCATTACTTAAAAAGAATTAACTAAATATACTAAATTAATTATTTCTGATTGGTAAATAGCACCTGCATTTGTAAAGAAAATAAAAACAAAGAAAATGTTATTTAAATTAAATACCGATCTAACTGTAGTACACATTTTAATGCATTAGGGTAATAGATTTTTATATTAACTATAATGAGCAAAGGTAGTCGTCATGCCATTCTATAAGATTTTAACAATAAAAGTACATTTTATCAAATCCATAGCAACGACATTTTCAGTGCTATTTCTGTGGTCCTTAAAGTCACTTCGTATTGCATTTTGTCCAAACTTTTAAATTTTTCTAACGTCTACACTTTCTAGATTTCATCCTTCACGATGATTTTGGACTTCGTCCGGTAAGTAAATACAAGTCTTAATATTTTATTGACAGTATAAGAATGGTATAAGTTTGACTGCTTGATATGGAGGAATAACTGAATTGTTTGTTACCTGCTCATGACTTCCATTTATTCATATTTGCATTGAAAATGGGAGTGTTTTTTAATGTTTTGCTAAGTGTTTTAAGGTCAAAAGATTTAGTATGGCTAAGGTTTGCTATCTGGGTTGAATATCTGTAGGTACGGCATGTTTGCATACACTTGTAGTGAATAGGTCTTTGTTAAGTTGTAGACATATATGACTGGTCTGCTTCACTTTAATAAGTTAAATGAGTTAATAAATAAGTTAATAAGTTAAATGAGGTTTGAGGTTTGAGTTAAGTTTGTGCATTACCTTTTTTCATTTTCTAGTTAACAACTCAAAATCTATGTAAAAAATAAAAATCCCAGATAAGTTTTTGTGTTGCTCTAAATACACACTAGCCTATCACTTGTTCAATGACCCTTGCTTGCGTTTGGTTTTGAATTACTGTGTAATATTCAGAAAGGAGATTCAATCTACCTATCTTTACTTTGTGTTTCAAAGCTGCCTTTACCCAAGTCTTGTGAACACTCTGGGATGAATTGATTAGCCTAATGATCCAATGATTGATTTGTTCTCTTCTCCGGTGCTCCACCTCGTTGTGAGTGGCTTCGTCTGTCATCTCTAGGTCGTCACTGAGAAGAAGTGGACCTTGTGTTGACAGATTCACTTTGGATGTTCATATTTCGTTGAGATTAAGGTGCAGGGTTGTGTTGGTTCCGTGGTAAGAATGTTTTGTGAGTGAGCAGAACACAAGTAGTTGGCCATAGTCAGAGTTCTTATATCAGTGGCTTGCACTCTCTGGCCCTGGGAGCAGTTGTAGCTGTAACTGTTTGATGTGATGATTTATGGCACTTTGTCTATTTCCTCTATCCCCCGACTACCTTTGAAAGTCACACCATCCGCAGAACGTTTCTGGTATGAGATCCCTACCTCACTGTTATCTAGGTCCGTCCACAGTAATTAGAGTTCAATATTGTTTGTTGGTTAGTAATTCTTTCTTTTCCAAGATTTAGTATCACCTTTCTTTTGAGTTTACGATTTACATTCATTTCATTCATTTCAAAATAAACAAAAATACAAATAAAAATCACAGCTGTCGCTGCAGACGAAAAGTAAGATTAAAATCAATTTATCACCGTACTGAAAGATAAATAAAATGCTAAAGGTGTACAACATTTTATAGAAGAAATTAATTTTCAAAAAGAATCCAGAAGAGTGTTTGGAAATGTACCGATACAATCCGACTACTTCCATTAGGGCAAGTTAGTACCAATTCCGAAACACACAAATACTGGTTTATCCTGACCGTTTGTTTAGTGTTGTCAGACAATAGTCTTGTTAGCACCAACTTTCCAATTTGTTTTTGTTTCTCATATGAAGGATTTCTATGGTGGCCAGCTTACAACAAGCTCTAAACAAATATCCCAGGGTATGAAAGATTGGTGCATCTCTTTTTAAATGCACCTGCAAATGTTTGAATTTATCTGTTAAGATGGACTTATCTCAGGATTTTGTATCCAACACGAATTTATGTGTAGCAGCCTACAGTATGTGAATAGCTAAAATATCTATGTATTCCCAAATTGAGTTCAACCAAAGGTCCAATATAGGTAACAAAGTTTATTACTTACAACTTTATCAAATCCATGGTAACCATCAGGTCAGAGTATTTTCTACAACCTTTGGAACTACTAGCATATTTTTATAGCCTCTATTTTTACAAGTTTTATCTGCTGCTTATATACTATTTTCTAATTTTCTACGTTCATGATGGTCCTTAACTTTGTTCGGTGAGTAATGATTTTATCAATATTATAATGTACATTTTAATTATGCTGTTTCATTAAAGATAATTACACGATTTCTTCATTTGGAAATTTCCTCTCCTTGAGTCCACAAAGAGAAGAAAGATAGTTTTATATTTTGGTGTACCATATTGTCTTATAATATTAAAAAACGTGTGTGTAGGATGTTTGTAGTATTGTAAGATGTTAGGATAATAATGTTTGGTGTTTTAGTTGTATTGAGTAAAAATGACTCATAACAAACTGTTAACTAAACATAATGCAGTTTCAATCTCCTCAACTAAACTCATTCTAATGGCATTTACGAATGATTGGATGAGTAATTATGTTTTCATGTATTATAATTAATAATAGTATAATAGTGTATTTTAATGGTGTATTAATAGTGTATGTAATTATAATTAACAAACTAAAAGTCTTGTTGTTTCTTGCACTTGATATTTTTTTAATGTTTTATAGGGTCAATTTTGCACTCATAAGTTTATACTCATAATTAAAGTCTCATTACTGGAAATAGAACACATGGTATTTGGAGAATCTTATGTGGCGATCTTTTTATTTGTTACCAGTGATATGTTACTGGATGAACTATGCACTACTTACATGCACCCTCAGTTAAATCTAGTAGTTGAATCGATAAAAAAGGTTGTATTTATTAAAATAGATACATGTTCAGGGACCACCCGATCCTCTGTTTGCTCGCTGCCGGCTGCACTGCCTCGCTGGGGTACTTCTGGATGACCAGAGAGCGCCCGCCTGCACCTGCACCAACCCCACCACCAACACCAAGCCCCTCCGTCAGCTCCTCGTCCAGCGACAGCCAAATCTTCTACTCTGCGAACGAGGAGCTGGACGTGAGTATTTATATTGATTGAGATTATTTATTTTCTTAGGAAAGCTTTCGCAAAAGATTGAGTTTAAGAATGGAAGTATCATGTAAAGAGTATCATAAAAACTAAAAACACTGTTCGATGAAACAGTAATAGATTGGATATTATTAATGCTATGTAATTAAAAGCAATGGCATGGGGTCTGCCAACAGAAATATTTCAGATTTAAATACGGAAATTTGGCATAATATGATGTATCATAGCATTATGAGTGAAAATAAAAGTGGTTACTAATAATCAAAATACAAACTTTTAGACTTATATTTTTGAGTTTTCCAATGATTATTTTCTTACAATCTAAAGATTAAATTTCAAGTAAATTGATATATTTACTTGACATTTAATCCTTAGATTGTACGTCTCATATTAGAGGATAATCTCAAACAAAGATTCCTTCCATGAACGAGTCTAGCTGGTTATTATTTAGTTGGAACTGAGAAGTATTCACTATGAGTTCAAGCCAGAAATACATTTTACTAATGTATGTGCAAATATGTTTACAGGACGTTTTGCCAGAGGTGCAGGTGCAGGGCCCCAGCGGGGACCATTAAGACAAACAAGCTACAGAGACACAATCACCCACGACCATCTAGGGTAACAGTGCAGCCGGACAGTAAGGAGGAACAAACAGGCTAAACAGAAGAAAACAGAAGAAAAGAAAGGGCCATGCCCAAAAGGCGCAGAACACGCGCAAAGAAGAAAAGAAAGGGGCCATGCCCAAAAGGCGCAGAACACGCGCAAAGAAGAAAAGAAAGGGGCAACAACAAGAAACTTAAAGAAACTCAGGTCCAAACACAGACAGGACATAGAAACATAGAAGGATGAGTAAAGAAGTTAAAAACAAAGAACGGGGCAGCAACAAGGAGGGGCCATGCCCAAAAGGCGCAGAACACGCGCAAAGAAGAAAAGAAAGGGGCAACAACAAGAAATTAAAGAAACTCAGGTCCAAACACAGACAGGACATAGAAACATAGAAGGATGAGTAAAGAAGTTAAAAACAAAGAACGGGGCAGCAACAAGTAACTAACCTATAAAGCAAACAAGATCAATAATTGACAAACCTCTGCTGCATTTTTTATGTTGAAGAGTTACATTTGAAAAATAAACTCGATTACAATGAAATAAATCTCTTTTGTCTTGCTATGAAATTTGGAGGTTAAAAATTTATATATACAAGTTTTGAATTCTTCCATTAAAAGTGAAAAATTGAAATTAAAAACCGTTGTCACACTAAACTAAAAAAAGTTCAAGCATAAACTTTTCCTAAAAAAATATTTGGGTCCCACCAACTTGGGCCCATCAACTTTCTTAGTGGTGATGTTGCTTATGAATGTGAATTCACAATACTTATTCTTATTAAAATCACATTACACTAACACTAAGTTGAGTTTTTAAAAGAATATCACTTGGACAACTTGATTCAAGTTACAGTTAGTAGTAGTATTAACTTGTTTTAAACACACGTTATATCTTCAAGAAAAACTGTTAACATTTTGTTTTCATCACAATTTTATTTACAATCTGTTCCTTTTTAGAACATTCAGCAAATACAATAACAACTATTATTGGTTTGAAAATAATTTAAAATAGAACCTCCACCGATATTTTAAAAAAACTTATGAGTGCTTTCGCCAGCTATGCTGTCATCATCAGACGTTGTAGTAATAGAGATCGATGCATCAGACACATCACAAAAACTGAAGGTTATGTTTACAATAATAAATGTTAAAAATAACAAACATATGGGTAGGGTAAGTTAAAAGGAATATTATGTTAAGTACATTAAGGTAAAATTATAAAAATAATTAATAATACAAATAATAAATAATTATACAAAAATAAAATCTGAAGTAAGTTTAGTCTAATGGGTTAGTTGAACTCTTACAGTTTTGTTAATTTTGAAATTAGTAATTTTGAATTTAGTAATGTTACTTTTGAATTGGACCACTATCTTATTTACTAGACTGTCTATTTTATTTATGAATAATGATTCCCAAGCGTTAGGTTCGTTGGGTTTGGTTACATTTTTCAGCGAATTAGTATTAAGACAATACAACAGTGCAATGGCTTTTGCGTCGCTTTCCGCTACACAAAATGAGATTTCGGGAAATGGGCCTTTACTGTCTTAAAATTCAGGGACAAATTCATAGATATATTTCTGACGTACTACGGCGAACAGGGGAGTTGCCTTCATAATAATTAATAATAATTTTGACCTTTACATGTGGTTCTCCAAATGGAAACTATATCAGAATTCGTAAGATTACAAAACAAATCTTCAATTTTAAACTAGAAAAGATGTGCAATGTTTGGCTGTATGATTTCAGCTCTGATTCGTCGTTCTCTGGGCTCAGGTCAAACCGTGTGCACGTTTCCATTTCTTAATAGCCTATGTTATGTTATTGGTTTAATCATTATTTTACAATTGTATTTCATTGACACATCAGAAGCAACTAATATACGACTCCAACGGAAGGAAAACCAAGATATAAAACAAAAAACACTGTTAATTTTAAGTAACATAAAATTGGTAATTTTAAAAATATAGGCCTATTTTGAATATTTGTCATTTTATATATGGTTTTTTTATTGTAGTCTAAATTAGGGGCTATGGCCCCTATAGGCCACTAGTATGTATAAAATATGTAACTGATTTCACCACAATCTCCATTTAAATACCATTTCAAATAGTTAAATGTTTTCCTCATAGAGTGCATCAGTATCTTCAAATCCCAATTCTTTCAAGACTAGCTCTCTGATCGGTCACTGATATGTATCACACGACCAACTCCTTCCTTCTGTAGTGTAGTGGGCGGGCTAATGGCACTCTTGGGCAAGTCCTGTTGCTATGAGGACTTAACATGCCTTTTCTCCTACTTTCAAATACCATAAACCTCTATACCAACATAAATAATTAATGAATGAAAATGAAATGAAATGAAATGAAATGAATGAAATGAAATGAAATGAATGAAATGAAATGAAATGAAATGACTTTGCCTGTTGAAATAAAGGATTTTCATTTCATTTCAACATAAATAATTACTGCTGGCTTATAACTTATTATAAAGACAATTGAAGTGTTTTTTAACATCATATAGTGAGAAAAAGTGAACTTATCAACATTATAGCATTTCAGGATTCATCAAAGGGGGCCCCCAGTCTACACATCAGTTTTAAGAAGAAAAGGTTAGTGTCTCCAACTTTAAAATAACTTTAATACAGTCCACATTGCTTACAACAAATTAACATAAATTCCCCACATTTTTGGTACTTCAAGCCGGAAGGATAAACTCAGTGAATTGGAAATATTTAAAGAATTGTTAAGATTTTAATTTCATAGTGAAAGACATTTTTTATTTCATCACAAACACATTTTCATAATTTGTGAACATTTATTAAATAAGTCAGTGTTGTTTTATTGATTTTTTTATCATAGGACAATTTTGTACTAGGTATTGTAAGAAAGGGGATTAACCCCGTACCCACGGTGCTCATCTATGCAGACACTCTGTTCACATTACACTTAGTCGACCAGTTGGTGTGAACAGTGTTGAACAGTAGCATGAGCATCGATTTACAAATTCCTTTCCCAGCTGATGTGAGCTAGGCGATGACCGGTAGGGCTGACTTCCAAGAAACATCGTTGACCTATAAGCCACACACCCTATCGGTAATCAGCCAATGAGAAGGGCTAATGAAGAAGAAGGAGGGGTCAGGAGTCTCGGAGCTGGAGAACCTGGAGAGGACAATCGAGGAGATCACCACGGGCCACCGGACCAAGAAGATCAGGAGTTTCGGAGTACGTGTATCGGTGCGTGTGCTTCTGGGACAATAAACAGTATGTAAAAAGAATAAAATGTATAACTAAAGTTTTGTCAAACATACAAGTCATATAATTTGTCTGTAACTAATTCTTTTATATTTTCAATTGATTTCCTTTTCTTGTAAATTTAACGTTGTAAATTAATTTATCTTATTATTGTTGATCTTTGCCTCTAAGTTTTCTTTTGCTGTTGTAACACTTTGTAAATTTAGTTGTTTTTCTAAATTTAAATTTTTGTTCATTACACGTTGAGTAACACCCTTAAGCAGTCTTATGTCTCATTAACCTAACACCTCTTGACTAGGCTAAGCGAGTGTGAAACTTTTAGGAAACTTTAATTTAAAGTGAGGCATGGGACTCGCAGTATATATTTTCAAAATCAAACCTATTTAAGTTTGATGATTTTTCATATTTCATTTCCAAACATGCACAAAAGTGAAAGTCTAGTTTCATGTCCAATTTGCTTTGTATAGTAATATTGTTGATTGATCATTATTGTATTAAATGATAATTCTGGAACTTCTGGATAGTAAATTAAAATTTAAATAATTTAGTGCTTATTAACATTGACATACTGAAGAAAGGACTGCCACATTTTAATGTGATTTTATATTGCAAATACTTTGCAAAATAAGTTATTGACATTTCTAGTGAAGAAATAACTTTAATTTATAAATTTCAAGATGGAGTTTATACAGACTTTTTGAGTTTTATTGTGTGTTTGACTATTCTATTCCAAAATGAGATTTTTATCTTTTGTCAAGCAAAGTCAACTTATTGAACAATGACTTAGTAGTATTGACAAGCAAGTTACAACATTAAGTACTGTTCAAGCCCTTGAATCTTTAAATGATCAACAAATAATTAGGATAAAGTTACTTTCAACTGCAGCTTCTCAAAAACATGCAGAATTTGAAAAAAATGTTAATAAGTTGTTCTCCACAACTCCCCTACCTGAAGACATCGTAGATGAAAAGGTAACCGAACTTCAAGATAAAATATCTGACCTGTACATAAATATTAGTAGCTTATGTAGCACATTAATACGTACCATGTCGATCTAATCATATGTGTATCCTTTAGCTATCGGTCCCTATCGATTGTTTAAGTTGTTTAAGTCAAAGTATAATCTGGTTTTAAACCACAAACAAAGGAAATGTCTCTTATCAGTGCTTAAACTTGTATTGTTGCAACTTTCTACAAGGCAAGTGTATCAATAACTACATACCACAGCACTTTAACCACGGAGATGTACACTTTTAATTGAGGGGCTCGGAACCACTGGGTTACTGAATTAGTACAAAAAGTAAAAGCAATTAATTGGCGATTTACAGGTTTTAAACCCTGTCCTAAAAAAAGAGATCCCATGCTCTATCAGATAGCCTCGACCCCATTGTAAGAAGTTGGGTATGTGATGTATCTAGTAAAAGTCACTCTAAATATGATGCATTAAATGGTTACATGCATGAAATAAATATCTACAGTCTGCAGACCTATGGTTGAGCCTTTTCTATATTAGAAATGCTTACGGCAGTGGTGGATTATAACAAGAAACATCAAACTGTCTATAAGAATAGACAGGTTTAATAGACGAGGTTTGTAACTGTGCCGATTTTCAAATCAAAAGATTTAAAATCCGCGACAGGCAATGGACAAGTCAGTCCAACATGACGTAACGCGGAAGGATACGAACTGAAGACCGTTGGGAGCCGTGCCGTGTGCAAACGTCTCGTCGTCACTCGTGGCTCAGTAATCGCGTAGTCAACATGTGAAGTCGCGTTTTGTCGCTGGTGTAGGACGAATTTATTAATATCTTAATTCGTAGCTCGGAAATTAGCGTTCGGGCGGAAATTGTACGTGCATCAAACGATCGCAATTGTCAAAATTTCGCCGAATTGCATTTGGGGGTGTGTTTTATTAGTATTAAGTCGAGCCAGTTGAGATGCCGGATTGATTGTTCGCGTTCGTGATGAAAATTCGTACATGCATCATATCGATAGCAAATGTCAGTTTCTAGCGAATCGCGGGTCGTCGTGAAGGTATTTTCAATTGAATCATTAAACGCCAGCTCGAAAAAACAAGAATTAATAAGTCCTACACCAGAAAAAACCGTGTCGTGATGTTCCGCTCGGTCAGACAAAAAGTCAAAATTACCACGAGTCAGTTTTTAAATGTTCGGTACGCGTGAATCTTCGTCGGAATGAATGTTAATGTGTCGACATGTGTACGTAAGTAAATGTTTGTGTTATTTGTGTTTTAGTATTAAAATAGTCTTGCCAATCTGCCACATTTTTTCACATGTACCACTCGTTTTACAAGTTATGAATCATGTTTTGTTTGGTCTGAGATTTTCATGTTTCATTTGGTCTACTTAGAGCACATGGTCACGATTCAGGATAAAATGTTTTATTAAATTTGGTCATGTCATACAAAGAATTTAAGTTATAATAGTGAACCTAGTCAAATGAAAATTATTTATTAAATTGAATTGAAATGGTATATTAATTTAAAGAGCAATGTTTATCTGTGATATTATTATTTTTGTATTCTATGTAAAGTCAGATTCTATCATCGTCAGTATTATTATTTAAAACGTTTGAATTTCATGTGTAGAATAATTTTGAATAGAGTGTTACATTTTCAAATAGTGAGAGTTTGATTGTGTAACGTAAATGGGGGTAACAGAGTGCTCGGTCGAAGGCTAGGGTTGACAAAAGGTCATGAGGATAGACTCCCATTAATTTCATAAACATTAAATATTTAATAAAAATTATCAATTAATCGACTCAGTGGTCGATTGGCCCCGTTGCATTGATCAGCAAGGAGTGATGTAGATCACAAACTACATAATAGTCCCTGTTTGATTAAATTGTAAACTGGCCAGTTTGATATATACGAACATCCTTGGGGAGTCTGGTGGCCTAAACTAAATAAATAAAATCATCAAGGCTAGGTCATCCCGAGACTTTGCAGTTTTAAAAAAATGAACAAACCGCCAATTTGAACATTCAATCTTACAATCAACTCTCTCACTCTCTCTTTCAAAATATTGTTAAATTGTGCACAAAAAAAGATTATTACATTGTTTATATCTGTTACTTGTATCACAGCTCAATTCAACTCATTACATAGTATTTTTACAAATCATCATCTTATCATTATCCTGTGTTTTGTATTATATTATTAATATTATACTGGTAAATTTAAGAGTATTGGTTTAACTGAAAGAGGTATACAAAGTATACACAATGAGTGTTGATGATCACATTTTTTAATATCAAGTTGGTGAATTCATGAATAATCGGCTTAACCGAAATCCAGTGTATACAAACATCTTGAAGTCATACTTTGATAAATAGTTTCTGAACAAACAGTTTCATAAATATTTTCAATCAATATTTTAACATGTTATTATTTGCAGTATTACAGTTTTACAAAGAAAACAATTCACATCACAATCTTTCATCTGAACTGACATTTCAATTCATAGAGTGTTCAAATAAACACATCCATTAGTTTTAAGAAGTGTTAGAATTAAGCTGAAGAAGGTGTGAAGGAGGACAACATATCAGACCTCTCACGGTCCATAAATCGGACTTCTGGGATATTTAATTACAGGGCCCACACTTAACATCTTTATTTCCACTGCGCAGCTCTGTGATTGTAATGTCCCCAGCAGTTCAATTAAAATTAAATTAAATTCATTAAAACCCCACCGGGGGGCAACTTTTTGTTATACTCACACCTGTATGAAATACCTAAATTGTATTACATAAAGGTGTGAGGTGATTTTGCTTGATGGAATGATCAATTAAGTAAAGAGTATATTTTGAATATAAGTGAAGAATTTCTTTTTTTCTTTACAAAAAGTGATAGCACTAATTTGAGAGGTCTGGTAACAAGGAAGCAGATTGGCATTACTACCAAGGCAGGTTGGCATTGATAAGGGTATCAGTTGTTATCTCTAAGGCAATTATCCACATTGATCCACATTGATATTTCTGTGTTTGTTTACTTGTTTATTTATTTGTGTCATATTCGTACAGAGATTATTTATATTTATATTTACATTTATATTTACATGTGCAATAGTTTTCAATTTTGAGTAAATATAGAGTCAAACTGAGGTCAATTGTTTTAAACATTTTCATAATTACATATTTTGAGAAACAATGAATCATCTGAGTCATGTTATGTAACCACTGTGAGCGACATGAAGGCTGGCCAACAGAGGTCACGTTCCAGCTGTGGTGGGGCGAGAGTAGAACCTACCCGCACAGACAGGCAGACATCGGGCCGTTCACCCCAACAATGTCCCCCGCCCCCGCCCACTCCATCGGCAACAGCTGACTGTCGACTGCGCTACGGGTCAATGAACTGATTGTTGACATCTACTCAACGCTGAATGCTAGATAATTCTACAGTGTGTTAAGCGTGCGCGTTTACACCATTCAAATTGTTGATGGGTTGATGCAGTCTGGTTTATGATGCAAGGTGTCAGTTGACAACAATTTTTATTTCTCAAATACCGACCTCAAAGCAAAATTTTTATTATTGTTAAAGTTTCAGAGTTTATATTTTTGTTATTCAAATTTCAAATGTTTATGTGTAAAATTGTTTCGTGTTAAATGTATTAAATGTAAATCAATGGAAAAAAATCAACAAAAAATGTGTCGTATGAATGAAGCGTCTGTTGCCACGTCAAGCGTCGTCGCGCCGGGTCGAAATTGTCCCGGGATGGAAAAGGCCTTCGTGCGGACCTGAAGGTCGCTCGGGCCAATTTTTTTTGGCAGGGGAGATTTCTGTGCCGATTTTCAAATCAAAAGATTTAAAATCCGCGACAGGCAATGGACAAGTCAGTCCAACATGACGTAACGCGGAAGGATACGAACTGAAGACCGTTGGGAGCCGTGCCGTGTGCAAACGTCTCGTCGTCACTCGTGGCTCAGTAATCGCGTAGTCAACATGTGAAGTCGCGTTTTGTCGCTGGTGTAGGACGAATTTATTAATATCTTAATTCGTAGCTCGGAAATTAGCGTTCGGGCGGAAATTGTACGTGCATCAAACGATCGCAATTGTCAAAATTTCGCCGAATTGCATTTGGGGGTGTGTTTTATTAGTATTAAGTCGAGCCAGTTGAGATGCCGGATTGATTGTTCGCGTTCGTGATGAAAATTCGTACATGCATCATATCGATAGCAAATGTCAGTTTCTAGCGAATCGCGGGTCGTCGTGAAGGTATTTTCAATTGAATCATTAAACGCCAGCTCGAAAAAACAAGAATTAATAAGTCCTACACCAGAAAAAACCGTGTCGTGATGTTCCGCTCGGTCAGACAAAAAGTCAAAATTACCACGAGTCAGTTTTTAAATGTTCGGTACGCGTGAATCTTCGTCGGAATGAATGTTAATGTGTCGACATGTGTACGTAAGTAAATGTTTGTGTTATTTGTGTTTTAGTATTAAAATAGTCTTGCCAATCTGCCACATTTTTTCACATGTACCACTCGTTTTACAAGTTATGAATCATGTTTTGTTTGGTCTGAGATTTTCATGTTTCATTTGGTCTACTTAGAGCACATGGTCACGATTCAGGATAAAATGTTTTATTAAATTTGGTCATGTCATACAAAGAATTTAAGTTATAATAGTGAACCTAGTCAAATGAAAATTATTTATTAAATTGAATTGAAATGGTATATTAATTTAAAGAGCAATGTTTATCTGTGATATTATTATTTTTGTATTCTATGTAAAGTCAGATTCTATCATCGTCAGTATTATTATTTAAAACGTTTGAATTTCATGTGTAGAATAATTTTGAATAGAGTGTTACATTTTCAAATAGTGAGAGTTTGATTGTGTAACGTAAATGGGGGTAACAGAGTGCTCGGTCGAAGGCTAGGGTTGACAAAAGGTCATGAGGATAGACTCCCATTAAATTCATAAACATTAAATATTTAATAAAAATTATCAATTAATCGACTCAGTGGTCGATTGGCCCCGTTGCATTGATCAGCAAGGAGTGATGTAGATCACAAACTACATAATAGTCCCTGTTTGATTAAATTGTAAACTGGCCAGTTTGATATATACGAACATCCTTGGGGAGTCTGGTGGCCTAAACTAAATAAATAAAATCATCAAGGCTAGGTCATCCCGAGACTTTGCAGTTTTAAAAAAATGAACAAACCGCCAATTTGAACATTCAATCTTACAATCAACTCTCTCACTCTCTCTTTCAAAATATTGTTAAATTGTGCACAAAAAAAGATTATTACATTGTTTATATCTGTTACTTGTATCACAGCTCAATTCAACTCATTACATAGTATTTTTACAAATCATCATCTTATCATTATCCTGTGTTTTGTATTATATTATTAATATTATACTGGTAAATTTAAGAGTATTGGTTTAACTGAAAGAGGTATACAAAGTATACACAATGAGTGTTGATGATCACATTTTTTAATATCAAGTTGGTGAATTCATGAATAATCGGCTTAACCGAAATCCAGTGTATACAAACATCTTGAAGTCATACTTTGATAAATAGTTTCTGAACAAACAGTTTCATAAATATTTTCAATCAATATTTTAACATGTTATTATTTGCAGTATTACAGTTTTACAAAGAAAACAATTCACATCACAATCTTTCATCTGAACTGACATTTCAATTCATAGAGTGTTCAAATAAACACATCCATTAGTTTTAAGAAGTGTTAGAATTAAGCTGAAGAAGGTGTGAAGGAGGACAACATATCAGACCTCTCACGGTCCATAAATCGGACTTCTGGGATATTTAATTACAGGGCCCACACTTAACATCTTTATTTCCACTGCGCAGCTCTGTGATTGTAATGTCCCCAGCAGTTCAATTAAAATTAAATTAAATTCATTAAAACCCCACCGGGGGGCAACTTTTTGTTATACTCACACCTGTATGAAATACCTAAATTGTATTACATAAAGGTGTGAGGTGATTTTGCTTGATGGAATGATCAATTAAGTAAAGAGTATATTTTGAATATAAGTAGAGAATTCTCTTTTTTCCTTTACATAACTAACCATTAGACAACACGCCAAATATGACCTATTCATATTCACTTGTCAATTATCAAAAAAACTGTATGGTTGCGCTAATTAAACTGTACAAACCATAATAATTTATAATTTAATTATTAAAACAGTTTCAATTACATCATGTTCACAACAGTGAATAAAATAAGACAATGAATATGAAATTTAAAACATAAGGGGCAAACAAATGTGTGACTATTGCAGCTATCGAAAATACAAATGAATATTAATTTGCACATCAATAAAACAGAATAGTTTTCAGTTATTACTCGAGACCTAATTTGTGTCTAGGATGACTTTTAACAACAAATAAAGAATCATCAGTCTTTCAATTAAGTTTTACGTTCAAAGTTGTCTTAAATAATTTTAAATTTACATACAACACAACGCACCTGTAAGTGGGCCTGGAGCATGTTGATGCGAAGCTCGCTGTGTATCGTCTGGGCTGGGTAAATAGAATTAGGTGATATAACTGCATAAACTTCACTCACTTTTAGCAGAGAAAACACACTACTGCTATAACCCAGAATGCCAACCGCTGGTGGCGCTGCCTACGAATTGACAGGCAAAGCTCTCTCAAAACACTTATTGCTTTTTACCATGCGGTTGGCACGTTTTCTGTGCTTTTAGGCCTGTTTGCAAATATTGGTAAGGCTTTGCGTCGTGTACCAAATACGTAATAATAGATGAATTGGATTATCGTAGGTTTTGCGCCAAATACTGCACATTTTGACACCAAGTGTCTGGAGTGTATGATAACTTCACTTATTCGGGAATTAATGTAGAAGTGGCAAGCATGATACACAAACCTGTAAATTCAATTCAATAGCTGTAACAACTACTATCAAAAGCAATTGAAACCCCGGCTTTTCTTTGACAAATTTTTAATTGGCATTTTCAAGCAAAAATAACTCTCCATCACTTGATGAAGACATTGTCTTGACAACAACTAGCATGAAATACACACACAACATTCACAAGCGCTAAAAATATCTTCCTCGTAACCAGCTTTCTTTGTGAACGCACCCTTACCTGCCTCAGTTAGTGTATTTCAAGCTACCCAAGGCAACCTGACTGCCTTAAAGGTAAAAAATTGTAAAATAAAACAATAATATTTATGTAAAGTATGAAATTTATTTCTAACAATTTATTGTAACAAAACATTTTGTTGAATTGCAAGAAATATCACTGAGTTGACAAATGAGAATGACTTAACTTCCCTTACTGAAAGTAACTGTGTAAAAGTAATACAAAATTCAATTCATAGCTGCTAAGTAAAATTAATCTGACCTTTTTGGTTATACGACTACCACTATATAATTTGTAAATATCATTACGAAATAGCATTTAAGTAATTTCTTGTTTCTAACCTAAAATAACCTTATCTTAAACGGGAATTTTAGATAAATATAGCATTTCAACCTGAAAAACATGGTGGTAGTCTTATAAAGGAAAAGATACAATTAACACTTTCGCTGCGGCCCATCAAATGGCAGGCGTAGCCCCAGTCCGGAGCAGCCTGCAGCATCGAACAAACCAGATTGCCGGGTGATTGGTTTTCATATTTCGATATGACGAATAGCAAATAACGTGCGGTGATGTCCTGCTTTATAACAAGAGTCGAAGTAGTTCGCTAAACACCCACAGATAGCAGCACTGCTTGGAACGTAGCCGGTCCCATTGTATTGCCAATTAGAGGGAGAAAGACGGGACACAAAGTTGATTTTTAATTTTGCCAGACAGGGATTTTATGTGGAAATTTTACTACCTACCAACCTACAACACAACCAAAAGCAAGTCACCCACTACACGCTAACATAGGTTCGCCTTCGACCGACGCTAGAGCAAAAACGAAGATATACGAAAGGCATTGCCGAGCGTATTCGATCGGTTATGGCAGAACCTGAACACCACTCAGCCCGTATCCGATCGGATACGCCCGCAGTGAACGTGTTAATTGAATACTATACCCTGATAAATAAGTACCTACACTCTACAGTGTAATCATACCTTATCCACCATAAGGACTGGGTATAATTAACATTTGTTATCAACACGTTTGCGATAGCGAAAATTTCAATATTTGTACTGGGTGAAGCCAATTTATATAAACATGACCAAAGGCTGTTGTTTTGTGTTTGCACGTCGCCAACGTGTTAGAAAGAATAACAATTTAAATACAAAACAGATTTTTATCATACTGCAGCAAAAACCGTTGTTTTCAATACACATGATTGGGAACCAATAGTTATTTGTGCAACTAGTGAGCAATTGCACTTTTAGTACAGTAAAAATATGTTTTGACCCCAAAAAAATTAGCACAACCGGGGAATTTGGTACAGATGTTAAGTGTACCTTCCTTTTGAACATACTAAAAGTCCCCTAAAATTGAAGCTGTGTACGGCCGCCATGTTGGAAAATGGCGGCATATTTCTGTATTTTTCGCTATAGTGACTTTATTATTAGAGATACAGGAAAAAGCTAAATTTACAAAATGTAGGTCATCTAAAAATACACATTTTTTGTATTTACCATCTTTCTCTAAACCTAACGGTTTTTGAGTTATTTGTTATTAAGTATATTTAGTTTTTTCTATTTATCAAAAATAGGTGAAACACATGGAAATTGACCGTTACTTTCAAGGATTATGATAATTTATCCTATTTAGTTAAATAGTGTGATACTATAAAATCTAAAAATTTGAACTTATTTTATGAATAAAAAAACTCCACCACAGCAAACCTGCAGACTCAGCAAATTTCCATTTGATTAGATGTTTTATTAAAAAATGTATATAAATAAAATTAGGTTCAATAGGTACCTAGGTTTGCTGCTGCAGGTAGGTTATTACAGTGTGTTTTTTTTTAAGTAAAATATCAATACCTTACTATAAAATAACTAATTTTCCAAGTTTGATCAAAATATATCTATAAACAAGCAAACTGCAACTGTTAACTAATTCATAAGAATAGCATGGGAGTTTTAAATTTACAATAAACAAATATTTGAGTATACAAATTTTGGTCGTGTTTACTAAAAATATGGCGAATGGTCACGATTAGAATATTAACCAAATGGGTTTTCAAAAGGAGATGGAGCCTGTTATTTAAGTAATATTAATTCGTACCAAGCACCGAAAATATTGTATGCAGTAAGGTAATCTACCATATTTTGTAAAGTACGCAATAGTCATATTAATATTTTATCTTCATTTTTTACCCATTTAATAGTTAACATTTTAGTATTTTGATGGCACCACCACACTAAATAACTATACTTGACATCCCATTGTAAATTTGGAAGGGTGTTTTTCGTGTCTAGTTCATGTTGGTGACTAATTAAGTATGGTATAGTATAGTTAGTTTTATTTATCAAAAATCGGTGAAACCAATCGCAATCGACGGTTACTTTCAAGGTTTACGACAATTATTCATCCCACTTAGTTGATATCAGAGTGATAGTGGTAGTGCCATCGAAATATTAAAATGTTATTTTATTAAATGGGTAAAAATAAGTATAAAATATTATTGCGTAGTTTACAAAAATATGGTTGATTTCCTCACCGCATACAATATTTTATATTTATACTTGGTACGAGTTAATATTACAGTACTTAAATTACTTGCTTCATCTCCTTTAGAAAACCCCTTCGGTTAGTATTCAAAACGTGATGAATAATCGCCATATTTTTAGTAAACACAACCAAAATTTGTATATTCAAATTTGTAAATTGTAAATCTTAAGCTACCATGCTATTATTATGAATTAGTTAACTGTATCAGTTTGTTTGTTTATAGATTTATTATTTTATGCTAAGTTATTGATATTTTACTAAAAAAAAAACACACACTATAATAACCTACCTGTAGCAGCAAACCTAGGTACCTGTTAAATCTAATTTTATTTAAATACAATTAATAAAACATCCAATCTAATGAAAATTTGCTGAGTCTGCAGGTTTGCTGTGGCAGAGTTGTTTTACTCATAAAATAAGCTAAAATTTTAAGATTTTATAGTATCACACTATTTAACTAAATGGGATAAATGGTCATAATCCTTGAAAGTAACGGTCAATTTTCATGTGTTTCACCTATTTTTGATAAATAGAAAAAACTAAATATACTTAATAACAAATAACTCAAAAACCGTTAGGTTTAGAGAAAGATGGTAAATACAAAAAATGTGTATTTTTAGATGACCTACATTTTGTAAATTTAGCTTTTTCCTGTATCTCTAATAATAAAGTCACTATAGCGAAAAATACAGAAATATGCCGCCATTTTCCAACATGGCGGCCGTAGCACAGCTTCAATTTTAGGGGACTTTTAGTATGTTCAAAAGGAAGGTACACCCAACATCTGTACCGAATTCCCCGGTTGTGCTAATTTTTTTTAGGTTTATGGAATTTTTATCTTATTTTTACTGCACTATTTGCACTCGAGTAGCACATTATATTTTTCCTACAGTTACCATAAAACAAATAAATTGGTAAACAAAAGTAACATTTTTTTACACAGAAGTGAACTTTAAATATAACATTTAATGTGAAGTGACAAATACAACAGAACAACAGCTGAAGAGCCGATTTACAGCCAGTGCTGCCAATGTATTTTGTGTGCATACGACCTTGTCTGCATGTTACACGCTCACTATTTCGTGCCTTCACGTTGCAAATCTGGAGTGAGACAAAGTAATTAGAGTGAGACAATGTTAACATTGTCTCACTGATGAGCGAATTGGCCACTTTGCTTTCTCAAATCAGTGAGAGAACATGTACATTGTTAGGTAACTGTAGGAAACACTATTTTTCTACCTAGGGTAAAAAAATCAACTGGAGCGAGGTCATCAGCTGTACATTTTGGTTATAGTTGTCTGCTGATTTTGCTAAGAAAAGAGTCCTGATTAATAGGAAAAGCGTTTTTAGCTAAGAGCCATTTGTGCCTTTGACAATTGATGTGAGTCACCGAAAGATTGTGCTGATGTAAATTACAAATTTCTGTCGAATACACAAACTTTTTACCAGCCTAAGTCAAACTGATGGAATGATTTATTGTAAACTACAGCGACTGTTATGACCAAGCTACGTCTTGGAAAACAAATTAGGTAAGAAATAGAATTTTAGACACTGGCACATTCTGTGACTGGCTTACGCAATTATGTTCTTTTTCTGTACAAGAATAGCTAAACCATGTAGATGAGATGTCTACTACAGAATACAATAGTCAATGGTATTGCTAGGTAGTTTGTGTGTACGCCGCCACAACAAGCGATTCCCTGTTTACAGAACAGTGATATTTGCAGCTTTGCAGCTGATGTGTACACTTACCTATGTCTATAAAATGTTTAAAATTAATGAATCTCCCATCTCATGCGAGATACAGGCAGTGATATGTTTTTTACTGCTATAAAACATATTCGATACAGACATTAATCACCAGATGACGGTGATAATGCCGCAACCCCCTGTTCTGAGCCTGAAGTAATGTGTGAAACAATCCCAGATTTGACTAGCGTCATAGGACATAAAAAAAACCCCAACGA
This sequence comes from Macrosteles quadrilineatus, assembly GCF_028750875.1. Classification (NCBI taxonomy): domain Eukaryota; kingdom Metazoa; phylum Arthropoda; class Insecta; order Hemiptera; family Cicadellidae; genus Macrosteles; species Macrosteles quadrilineatus. Next base: position 66,661,571 of record NW_026542597.1, read on the forward strand.
AAACACAATTTCTTTGGAAATGCACATTTTAAAAGCCCCAACTATTTCGGCACTTAACTCATTGCACTACCATTAACATCAGTCATGTGGCAAATGTTTGCATCACATATGTTTTATTTTTTGCTTGAGTCAAGGCCAGTAGCATTTTTGTAATTAAGTAAATTCAAACGCTTTGCTTTTAGGGGAAAGTGGTCCAAACCTTGCAGTAAAAAAAGTATCACTGACCTCATCTAACATGCGGCAGAAAATTGAAAAGCTTTACAAATTTCCTAGAATCAGAAAAGCGTACACGTCAGCCACAGAGCTGCAAATGGCGTGATTCTGTTCATAAATGTTGCTCCAAGCAGTAAGCAGCCTCGTACTGGCTTACAAATTACGGAGCTATATGCAGTTATGCACAAACTTAATAAACACCCCTCATATTTTATTATTGTACAATTATTAAATTTGTTTAATGTTTTTATCATTGTATGGTATTGTATATTTCACAAGAATAAATATACCTTAAAAAGTTAAAAACATGACTTTTGGACTAATTGATTTTTTTTTAAATTTAGCAATTAAATATGAACTATTACTATGTTGGTAGAATGGTAGAGTATGCATATTGCATGAAACAGCTGTTTGTAAACATATAATAGCAAAACAAGAAGCGTAACCTATTTTGAGAGCTAATTAATAAAGATAAACAATGTACAAAATTTATGTTTTGTAAATTATTTTGTAGAATGGTGCAGTACGGCAAAAAAGATAGTTCACACACGGACCGAAGAATACTTTTTAGCTTCGCTCATGTTCAAGGCTTGGTGTGGCCTCGGTCGTAAAAGTGATCTCATGTAACAAAGTCACTTAAGGCCCTCGCCCTAGATAATAAATATCCTATATAAAAAACCAAAGTCTAAACAAATGAAAACTTACTTCAAGTGAGGAACAGTGAGGAATTATGAATTAAACTAGAATAGGACAACTCAAATTGAAAAATGACATTTTGTAAGCAGAAACGCAATCAACATTTAACAACTAAATACAAGAAAAATATTTGGCTAAATGCCTACAATCAGGTACATTAAACGTATAATACAACATATTTACATTCATTGAGTCTTATTTCTTATTTACATCATAACAGTTGTTAAATACAAACATATCTTGGATATGCATACCAAGCAAAATTCAATTATCGGATGTGCTTGAAGCAACAGCAATCATTCCGTAATAATTTATGTAATGGCACAAAATTACAAAACACGTCACTAAGTGTATGAATATCCTTGATAATCAGGTGTTTAAGGTACTGAGGACTTAGGAATTATTTAATTGACTGTCAATTAATGTACAAACATTTGTACGATTGTTAATGTACACAATTTTAATTGACCTATTCTAAAAAACTAAACTAACCAACCCTGTCACAGTTAACAATTTTACAAGATCTGAGGGTAGCTGACAGACTGGGTAGAAGCTGAGAAGTCAGTAATGCGCCGTCCTAGCTGGGCGACTTGAGCGGCGCGCCCAACGTGACTGACGGTCGCTGCTGTCGGCGACAAAATGTGTATCCACACTGAGCAGCACAAAAAGGCGACGCGCCATGGGCTGAGGCAGCTATGGTGGATGCCAATTTGTCGTGTCACCGGTGTAGCGCTACCAAATATCAACATGTTTGAATCTTGAATCGCGACTGACGAGAGCGACATCGCTCTTGCTGCTCAGCTAGGACACTCATATTACTAACCATGTGTTTGTATCTGTCACTCTTGTTGGTCTCGCCGCTTTGTCGCCCAGCTAGAAAAGGGCCTAAGTTGTTCAGTTCACAGTTCAAAACTGGAACTGTGCTTTAGCATATGGGAAAATTAGCATCATCTGGTTTTACTTTTAAGTTAAGCATAAGGCAAGGCAACACTAAATAAACAGGCTGTAATGCTCATCAGGCATGACGTCATCGTAGGCGACGGCAATGATGTAATGTTTGCCGTATGTCTGATTAAGGTTATATTTTTGTTTTCCAAGAAAATATCAAAACAAGCAGCTGATCTTAAACGGCAAACATTACGTCATTGCCGTTGCCTATGATGACGTCATGCTAGAGGAGCATTACGACCTGTTTATTTATTGTTGCCTTGATATAGGCCTACTGTTTATCCCAAAATTGCATACTTGGACAGAACCAGATTTTACATAGGTACCTAAAAATTAGGGATGGACGGGTCCCGAAATTTCGGGAATTTGTCGGGAAAAAAATATTCCCGATTATCGGGACGGGATTACATTTGACTTGGGAATTTTTCGGGACGGGATTTGGTCCGATCGTCGGCGATTTTTCCGCTTCGCGAGTGCCGATAACGCCGTTATTGCGAGCGATAGGTCCGCGAACGCAGGAGACAAAGTCATTTCGACGATTACGCCGTGACCGCGGAGTCCTATCGACGACCGCGCCGTGACCGCGAGTCATACCGACGATCGCGCCATGACCGCGGAGTCCTACCGACGATCGCGCCGTGACCGCGGAGTCCTACCGACGATCGCGCCGTGATCGCGAGTCATACCAACGATCATGCCGTGATCGCGAGTCATACTGACGATAACCCCGTGACCGCGGAGTCATACCGACGATCGCGCCGTGACCGCAAGTCATACCGACGATCGCGCCGTGACCGCGAGTCATACCGACGATTGCGCCGTGACCGCGAGTCATGACGACGATCGCGCCGTGACCGTGAAGTCATACCGACGATAACCCCGTGACCGCGAGTCATGACGACGATCACGCCGTGACCGCGAGTCATGACGACGATCGCGCCGTGACCGCGAGTCGTGCTGACGATCGCGCCGTGACCGCGAGTCGTGCTGACGATCGCGCCGTGACCGCGAGTCATACCGACGATCGCGTCGTGACCGCGAGTCATGACGACGATCGCGCCGTGACCGTGGAGTCATACCGACGATCGCGCCATGACCGCGAATCACGATCGTGCCGTGACCACGAGTCATGACGACGATCGCGCCGTGACCATGGAGTCATACCGACGATAACCCCGTGACCGCGGAGTCATACCGACGATCGCGCTATGACCGCGAGTCACGATCGTGCCGTGACCGCGAGTCATACCGACGATCGCGCCATGACCGCGAGTCACGATCGTGCCGTGACCGCGAGTCATACCGACGATCGCGCCGTGACCGCGAGTCATGACGACGATCGCGCCATGACCGTGAGTCATACAGACGATCACCCCGTGACCCGCGAGTCACAAGTTTCTATAGGTACCTGTAAATTGTTACCCATTTTTTGGTTTTTATAGATCAGTGCCACAAATGGTAAAGATTGATTTCATATGTCTTTTTTGGTAACTGCAATACAGTACTTTCTTTTTATGCACAGAAAAAAATCCCGTCCCGTCCCGTCCCGAAAATCGGGAAGGAAATAAAAATCCCGTCCCGTCCCGTCCCGAACTAAAAATTCAATCCCGTCCATCCCTACTAAAAATACAAACATTACTAATTAAAAAATGTTCAGTTGTATATTTTTTTAATTTAATTTTTGTTTGGCTTTAAATTATGCCAAAACCTGTTTATTTACCCAGTTTTTATTTAACCCAAATATTATTGCATTTGAAATGAATACTACTTTAGATGTGATATTTTGTATGGTTTTAAATTAGTAGCTAGTTACATGATAGCTTTTAGACATTCCATTATGGGCGTTTTTTAACTAAGAGCCAACTGTTGATACAAAGGACATTCCATCTCCATGTTAAACTTGTAGCCAGTTTTTTAACCAAAATCGTCGTAGTTGATGTGAGCCACCGACAGATTGTGCTGAGCTAAATTACTGATTTCTGTTGAATACACAATCTTTTTACCATCTCAAACTAATGGAATGACTTATAGTGAGCTATAGGAACTGTTATGACCCATCAACTATGTCAGCAACAAAAAATAAGGTAGAAAATAGAGTTTTAGTCACTAGCGCATTCTGTGACTGGCTCACACAAATACGTTCTTATTTAAGAAAAAATTTGCTACAACTGGTCCATCTAGATGGAATGTCTACTCCAGTATTCAATAGTCAATGATGATAGTGAACTTTACATAAAAAATGTTGATTAAGTTCCAAGTTATTATTTATTTTGTTAAATTTCAAAATGGCTGATTTTTTGGCCAATCTAAGCCAAAATGGAAAAAAACGTTACTGGATATTTTTTACTTACTTTGGTATGTACAATCTGGTTATGTACAGAATGCTACAAATTTTTTGGACACCCTGTATAAGCTTTCTCATTCTACACTCACTTAACTTTGTTGGTAAAGTACAGTGCCAAGCAGCTGCCAGCTATTTCTCACTTTTCTTCAATACTCTAAACTTTGAATGATGCATTAATTCTAATGACTACTTGTCCGAATAAGAAGGTTTCGATGACAGTCTATTCTGGAGGTAGTCACTAAATTTAACGTCGAAGTCAAGCCCTTCTCCTGTAAGTACATCAAACTCAGGACGACGGAAGAGTGCTTTACAAATATCTTGGGGTTCAATACGACCTCCTCCTCTGGAAAACAACAATACAAAACTCAATAAGATACTCATTTTGACTACTTAAAATCTTATTCTAAGAAATTGTTAGTACTATGATTAGTGCTAATCCTAATTTAACCCACTGACGGCGGAATTTTGTTTTATTTATCTATTAATATTTTTTTGTTATGTTCTTTTTTTGTCTTTTATCTTAAATGTATTTCATCTTTCTGTTCCCTGTTTGAAGTTACTTGAAAACGATGATTTTGTGGACGATTTAGAGAACTAAAATCGGCTGCTTCCCAGACAGTATGATGAAAAGGTGTTTACAGTACTCGCATGAAATTTACAACCTGAAGTACAGTAGACTCCCTCTTATCCGGACTCCTCGACACCGAGGCCAGTCAAGATAACGATTTTTCTGTTTAAACGAGTAACGATACATGAGCGCGCCAAGAGAATAACTCAAAAACTAAACCAAATATTTTACTTAAATTTGGGAGATCAAGTATTTATACATGAGATCACTGGTCTGAAATCTTTCCAGAAAAACCGTTCCAGTACCACCCACTTTCTGCCAGTCAAGTCCAGATAAACCGATGTTCTGATAAAAATTGTCTGGTCAAAGAGATGTTGATTTCTGCCGAGTGTAGTCTAGTTAAGCCAATGTAGGGTTAAAGAGGGAGGGTCTTGTAGAACTAACATGCTTGTACTGTAAAAACCTACTTCCAGGTCTTGTGAGTGACATAATATACTATTCAATTCAAGTACCAACGGCTAGAGTACTAGATTAATTGAAACATATTTTTACAAAATAGAAGTAAATTGACACTTTCCCTATGTTATTGCATTACCTGTGAGCAGCTACTTCCAGCCCCCGCCTCAAAAGGTCCTCTGCTAGTGACACAGTCGCATGAGTCAACAATGTGGCGGAGACTGACTGTGGGGGGCCCCCCGCCAATAGTGGCTCACTGCCCAGCTTGAGTGCCTGCTGATAAATTGTGATTAGAAATAAAATATCACCAGGTTACAACGCCGTAACATTTGCTGCAATATAACATTTTGCTGCTAGAAGCAGGAATAGCTTAGTACAAAATAAAGTTTTTGCATTAAGAAAAAAAAAATTGATTAAAGTTTATAACAGGTAAAAAATAAAAAACTTAAGTAGAAACTCACTTAGGTATTTTAATTACCTCGCCTTGATCTCCCATTTATATGGACCAAGTCGCAACCAAATATTGTTTATTGATAAACATATCTGAAAGAACAGCCACAAAAGTGCCAGGTAAAACTAGGCTATTGGGTTTAAACAGTGTATCATTTGACTTTCCCTCTTAGTTTTTGATACTAAAATAGATTATGTGATAAAATATGCTATAGCTAACATTAAGCTGACCTTACATCAGCTTAGCTTGATTAATATGATAGTGTATTCAACAGAAATCAGCGGTTTACATCAGTAAACCCTGTCAGTAGATGAATTCAACTATGTATATTAATTTTTTATTTCTAAGCTGGCTAGCATAACAATCCCCTATACCAGTACTGCACATTGGACTTGGAATGGAGTGCAGACACATGATTTAGAGAGTCAAGTTGCGAACATTCACCAGGAATTGTTATGGCTTGATGTCTAAAGGTTCCTGTAACAGCTGTTTAATGTTTTAACAAGTGACTAAGACACAGACCTGCGTAGCAATGTACGAGTGCATGTCTTGTACCCAGGAATGTCCACAAAGTAGTTTTCCATCTCCTCCTCCTGTGTCATCAGTAGTATTCCTCTTGCTGGGATCTGAACACACTATTGCTGAAAATACACACATAACAAAAATCTGTAAGAACATATCAACGTAACACATCAGCTCTGTTCCTGAAGGTTTTTTTTGTACACTAAACTCAAATATGACTAATGCAATGTCCTAACGATGGGCAGTTTCAATCCTCTTCTCATTATACCACAGAGAAAGACGGTACAGTAGAAACACTCAATGCTACAGGGTGCGGCAAAAAAAACCGATCTATTTTATGCAGCGCACTGTTCAGCGACAGTTCGTCTGAGAGTGATGGAGTTAGGCTCTTGGATAGCCTACACAATGACATTATCTGTGGTCTTAAATCTGTGATCGAAAATCAAATTTCCAAACAATTTTAAAATGTTTAAATCATTATACTTATAATTTTTTAATACTGTATTCTTAAATGGCGACCATACGAATGTAAGTATTTTAAGCCAAGTATAAATTGAGTTGAGTGTAGGATGAGCGCTCCGCTCATCTGTGTTGTTATCTGTGTTGTTTTGGCGATAATTTTAAGATCGCTCCGATCTTGTAGTTTTTTGTGAGCATTTTTGTGAGAATCAGAATTTATTAAATGGGTTTTTATGGAAAAATTACCATTGAAAATCAAATTTCCAAACAATTTAAATATAGGCCTGGAGATACTATGAATTCATATTCCTATTGCACTCCTTGTAAACAAGAATAGTTTAACTTTATTTTGTTTTTTACATTCCACACTGCATCAAACTGTTTGAAGGTTCAATCCCAACCTAATTGCTATTATTCGTCTATTTTTAATTGTTGTTCCAGTCCCAAAGAGTGATAATTAATCAAGGTTCTACAGTAAAACGTTTTAACCCAATTGTTCAACTATGAAACACAAAAAAAGGTCAATATAAAAATACCTGTGGGATATTCTCCAAGGATGTCAACGTCTTCCTCTGCTTCAGTTCTTACTTTGTGTCTAACAGAGGCCAACCACTCAAGCACTTTTGTAGGTGGAGTTTTTTCTTTTAGTATTTCAATATGCCTTCTGTTTCTATCCGAAGTATTTTCAGGTCCTAAAAAACATGTAGAAATAAATTTAATTATATTAAACTCTAATAGCAAACCATCTAAAAAGGATAAAACCTAGAAACTATATCACATCCCAATTCAGCACATGAAAAATTTAGGCGCAGGCCTATAGTTTTAGATGTATTTAATTTTTTTAGTCTTGTAATCTTTTGTCGGAATACATTTTTTTGTATTGTCACAAAATGTTTATACATAGCATAGCTACAAAACAGGTGACATTGTCAAATTATGATAGACACTCAGTTGGTCATCTTACATTCTACAGTTTAAATATTGAATAAAAATAATGACTTTGGTTTTAAAATAGTTCACAAGAAATACTCATTAATTAATATGGTAGTAGGTTTTTTTTCTATTTAACATTTTGATAAATTATTTTTAAATGACATTGTATTGACTATATTAGCCTACATTAATGTGTTAAATCAAATATGTCAGCAAAATGTAATTTTTTGGTACAAAAATCTATACAAGATTCAACCTAAAACCATTCAATCATAGTCAAGTCTGGGAATGACAAATAAATAATAAATTATTTAATAAATTAATTACTTATTTTAAAATATACAACATATAAAAAAATTTCTGTCCAAACAGGCAACACAAATCCATGATGTAACTTTTAACTGATAGTGATTTATAACCTGTTTAATAAAAATACCCCCGTCGCAGCAAACCTGACAACTAAGCGAATTTCCATTTGTCTGAATTGATTTTCAATTAAATATATTTAAATGAGTACCTAGGTTTGCTGCTACAAGGAAACTAATAAAGTGTGTTTTTTAGTAAAATATTAATAGCTTAGTACAAAATAAATAAGTTTGCCAAGATTGATCAAAATATATCCATAAACAACCAAACTACAACATTTTACAATATTCTCCATAAGAATAACATGGGAATTTTTAATTTAAAATTTTTTAATTTTCTCCGTTACCAATAACCGTACAAAAATACTTTTATATACTAAATTATTTGTTTTTTTAAGCTCTTTAAAAAGGTATAAAGAGAAATTGGGAAACTATGTGTTTTGAGGGTCAAAAGTGAGAAAAACCAATTTTCACCCCATAAAACCCCCCGTAAAGCCCTGTTCCCATGGTCCGATCATGCTGGTTCGCGAACTCATTCAAGTTTATCCCGCTTTACACCTTTAAACCAAATTTCATCAAAATCGGACAAAAATTACTCAAGTTATCGCGTTCACGGACACATATATATATATAAATCTATATATATATATATATATATACATATATAACAATTTTAACGAATGGTGTTTTTGGCCTCTGGGGACATCAAAATGAAAAAGTAAATCGCTCCCGGGCTTAGGTCTTACCATGCCACCTACGGTAATAGCTACTTCCCTATAGGGAAATTCGCTAAAACTAGGCTACTTTGCTTGATCAAATACAACACACTGTTCAGTTTTAAAAACATATAAAATTTGTTTCTATGCATTTCAGGGATGACATATCCATTAAGTTGCTACTGTCAAAATCTAAATATAGTTCTAAAACCAGACATAAAATACAAAAATTACTTTAGACTCTGCTCCCAACACTTTCTAAAACCTTTACTATATTTAAATATTTAGATACTGTTATTGTTCTAAAAAAAACCCTAGGCCGGAAAACAAACTCACCAATGAGGCAGAATGAAGGAGAGTAGCCGTGAGTCCGACACCACCAATATACAGTCTTAGTGCTCCACACTGGCTCAGTCAGGACTTGTTTGGTTTGTAGCAATGTCAGCAGCCTCACAACTGTCTTGGCTCTAAGCCACTGTAACAAACAAACTCATCAATGGGGGCAGAATGAAGGAGAGTAGCCATGAGTCCGACACCACCAATATACAGTCTTAGTGCTCCACACTGGCTCAGTCAGGACTTGTTTGGTTTGTAGCAATGTTAGCAGCCTCACAACTGTCTTGGCTCTAAGCCACTGTAACAAACAAACTCATCAATGGGGCAGAATGAAGGAGAGTAGCCGTGAGTCCGACACCACCAATATACAGTCTTAGTGCTCCACACTGGCTCAGTCAGGACTTGTTTGGTTTGTAGCAATGTCAGCAGCCTCACAACTGTCTTGGCTCTAAGCCACTGTAACAAACAAACTCATCAATGGGGCAGAATGAAGGAGAGTAGCCATGAGTCCGACACCACCAATATACAGTCTTAGTGCTCCACACTGGCTCAGTCAGGACTTGTTTGGTTTGTAGCAATGTCAGCAGCCTCACAACTGTCTTGGCTCTGAGCCACTGTAACAAACAAACTCATCAATGGGGCAGAATGAAGGAGAGTAGCCATGAGTCCGACACCACCAATATACAGTCTTAGTGCTTCACACTAGCTCAGTCAGGACTTGTTTGGTTTGTAGCAATGTCAGCAGCCTCACAACTGTCTTGGCTCTGAGCCACTGTAACAAACAATCTCATCAATGAGACAGAATGAAGGAGAGTAGCCGTGAGTCCGACACCACCAATATACAGTGTTAGTGCTCCACACTGGCTCAGTCACAACTTGTTTGGTTCGTAGCAATGTCAGCAGCCTCACAACTGAAATCTAGGACTGGCACATACAGATGTAATAGTAGACTATGTAGATTTAATTTGCGCACATGTGTGGTTTTACTATTGAACATATCCGTTCATTTTTTGCTAGGCCTAACTTGTGATTCAGACTTTTCAGTTCTGACAAGATTTTAGTCTCAAAGTTTCCAATTGGGAAAGAATCTCCAGTAGCTGTAATTAGAATCGTCTTTACCTCAGCTGCAGCCTGTCTGGTTGGGGACCACGAGCAGTAGACCTGTCTGGAGTAGGCACAGTAAGGATGTACAGTCTTGTAGGCTACCATTTGAGCGTCTGAGTGGACCAAAGGCAAACCTCTGACAAGCCACCTCACTGCTGACTCCGTCTCCAAAAATGTACATGTGTTGACTAGACATCTAGCGAAAAAAAAAAAAAATATGATGCGAGAATAATTATAAATTCATGAACTAAATAATTATAAATTCATGAACTAAATAATTAATTAAGATTACAAAGTCCTGCGTTTAAGTCTTTTCGTACCGCCTACGGTAATCACTTCTTCCCTTTAGGAATATTTGCTGAAAAGGGCAATGGAAAAATGGTTCTAGTGTGCATGCACATCTATCTCACTTGCCACACTAAATGATTCCATGCGTACACTAAATATTTGACCTTCACTAACTCATAACCTTTAAAACCTTTGATTATTTTCAATCTCATAAGTAAAACCTGTACACTGAACTTGAGACTAGGTGATGGTCCAATAAAGCTTAAAATTTCTGTTTACGGTGACACCAGATTCAATCTAGTTCATATGGATATAGACTGGAGCGGATTTAGTGCAACAAATTCCGAAGTAGGCAAAATATCCATATATTAATAGGCAAGCATGTTTCTTTAAAACCTTTTTTCTCAGCTTGTGTGCATCTTAGGGGAAATCTACGCATACTGTTAGAAAAATATTTGCCTATAGGGATGATCTACCCATACTGTTAGAATGATATTTTCCTGTAGATGTGCAGATCCCCTCAGGGCCGGTTTAACCCATACGCGAACTACGCGGCCGCATATGGCGCCACGGAAAAGTGGCGCCAACGGAACATTTTTTTACGTGAACAACGTAATTTTGTTTATTTTTGCTCAGAGTACAAGTATTCAAAGCACCACAATAAAGGCATTTATTCTGTTTGTACCAACAGCACTTGAAAATGTTGTACAGCAATACAACTCAATGCCATTTGCAGTTTCGATTTGAACTGAGCTGACGCTCGGCAGTCGGCAGCGTCAGCGCCAGCGCGGCACCTGGGTTTCATTTCACGAATCACTCATGCTCGAGATAAGCAAGCGCGCAGCGCCACTTGTCACAACAAGAAACTTCCACTTTCTTTCACTCCTTTCTGCCTCTGATCCTAGAGCAGAGCACTACGTTGTACTGCACTCTTTTAGTTGTATACGTAGGCCCACGATTACTAGAAAAATACCGGTATGGATCATAAACATAAACAAATGACGTTGTTGGCCCGAATCCTATACTAATAGCATTGAACATAACATATGTTTTGGCAGTTCCATTTAAGCAATGTTAAATAATGTTTATTTTCTGGCCAAAAACGTCATTTGTTTATGATCCATACCGGTATTTTTCTAGTAATCGGGCGTAGGCCTATACCGTATCGGTATCGTATTGGCATTGTTTTGATGATTCATGATTGTTGATAAGCGAATTATTACGAGTGTTTTAAGTTTAATTTATAATTAGCACATTAAATAAAAAGAAAGTATAAACTGAATGAATGAATGAAACATATTGCGAGCCGAAACTATGAAAACAATGGCAGAAAAAAAGAAACCGTCTGGCACTTATCATAGAAAGCGTAAGGCGAATTTGGAAGGGGAAGAAAAAAAAGCCAAATCAATGAGTAGACTTTTGTAGAAATCATCTGGTGGCGAGTCCAGTCAGCCCAAAGAAGTCACGAGTCACGATAGAAGACGGCAATGAATGACGTAGGTATTTATTTATTTATTTTCCAAGGAAAGATTAAAACAAGCAGCTGATCGTGACGTCATGCTTGACGAACATTACATTACGGCCTGTTTTTTTAGTGTGACCTTGGTTTTGCTATAGTTTATTTGATGAGTAAAAGTGTATAAATGTCACATTTCTGCGAATAATAAACAGCCTTTTATTGCAAGTTAGTATTCTTCTACCTAAACTTAAAAAAAAATTCTTCCCAAAATTATTGGGAAAAAATTCACAAATACGGTTAAGTTATGTTCATGGTTTGGGGGGGGGGAGGAATTCTAAGTGGCGCTGATTCGGGTGTTCGCTTAACTCTGAAAAATTCCTAGAACCGGCCCTGGATCACCTTATAAATTAAAATAGGCTCAAAAATAACAAAAAAAAAATGAATTAAAATTTAAAAAATTTAACATGGGCCTTATGTGTTGCCATACTGGTGACAAGAGAGCAACAAAATATAAACAGAAAATCAAAACAAATGGACGAGATTCCAATCACATGTTTTATTTACAGTGTGGGGCAAAAATAGAAGTCTGTACATTACATATTTTTGGTTGTTTTCAACCGATGGACGACCTCTAGTATTCTTAATTCCTTCAAATGATACTGCTGCTTTGAAACGGAAGCTACTGAATTCAGTGGAATAACACATACATGGTTAAGTAAGTTAAGAGGGATCATACATGAGTGGTAGTTAAGTAATTATCTGGTAAGAGTGTAAGTTAGGCTCGACACTATTAGATATAATTACTCGATAGTTTAAGCTTTTTTTGTCCTGGGGGGCGCCCGAATAGGCCACTGAATTTATATGTTTAATAGGCCTACTATAAAAAAAGTACTTAAATACTTTTCATTGAAATGGCAACCATACAAAGTAGATAGGTATTTAAGTATGAATGGAGATAAGTGTAAGATGAGTGGCGCGATCTTGTAGTCCTGTTAGTGACTAAGGCATGTTCCTTTGACACAGCTATTAATTAATAGCCTATACAGCTAATGGCAACTAAGGGACCTACAGTTTATAGTGGAATTCGAGCCACATTTTTGTCTTGGTATTAAGAAATTGGTTTAATTATTAGGATAGTACAGCGGAAAGTCGTAGTACTCACTAGTGCGGACGTTAATCCATACCAGGGAGTATCTATCTTACTGAGAGAACTGCATAAGTTCTTATGTTTCAAAGTAAGTTCCTATTTTTCCTCACATATAAGAAGTACATAGGCCAAAATTCAACTTACCTCAACTGCTGAATGTAGTAGAGAATTTGATCGTTCACTGTTGAGCTCAATAGGTCACTCCCACCAAGGAGGTGTTTTCTCTGAACTTGAACTCGTCCCAGGTATAATCTTTCAGAGTCATAATGAGGACTACTGCAAGATGAACCACAATCCAAGTACGAAGCATTGATATCTTTCTTTTCACTTTTACAGGTATTTGAAAGTATAGGCCTTGATGGAATACTGGTTTTCGGAAAACATATAGCCTCAGTCAGTTCATTTAGAGTTACAATGTTTTTTGTTGCTATCAAATCATTTAAATCCGTCTGGTCTTCTGAGATATTACTTGTGATTTGAAACTCGGATGTTTTATTGATTTCTTCCTTGTTTGCACACAAGACTTTTGGTCCTGATGACAAATTTGGTCTGATGAATGAATTTGGGGTAGAACACTTAGAGGGAATAAGTTCAAGAGGAGTTACAGTTTGTTTTTGTACATCGTTAGGTAAATTAGGCGTAATATTTTTCATTGGCACTGACAGCGATCCGCTTTTGAGCATACTATTACTTGACACTGCATGTTCTTGAATTAAGTTGTGCTTTGAAACAGCATTATTTTCACAAAAACTTTGACTAGAGCTTGTCGCGTTTACTATCATTACAACTTTAGCATTTCCAGGTTTCAGAATTTTATATTTTAAAAAATTAGGTGTTTGTGGGCCATTTACAGCATTTGATGGAGAAACGATAGGTTTCTGTGAAACTTTTACAATATTCAATTGAGAAACACTTGATTTCCCAGGCATGTTTACGTCATTCAATTGATAAACATTAGATTTCCTAGGAGTATTTACCACATTCAATTGAGACACATTTGATATGCTAGGTCTAAGAAGACTATTGGGACTTCTAGCATTGAGCTTTAATAAACTGTTATTATTACGAACTTCAGGTCTTAACAAGCTAAAGCTTTGAGAGGGTCTGATTAAAATGGGTTTTTGCTCATTCTGCAAAGAGTTTGATGAAGAGGAAACTCGTGAACCTTGACATACCAAATTGGTTTTCCCAGTAGAAGTATAAACTTTATTTGTCCCATCAACTTTTTGTTTCTTCACAATTTCACTTGTTGATTTGACTTGAAAATTATTAGTAGTGTCTTGTTTATTCGGCAAAATAGAAGTTGTCATTCCATTGAGATGAGATCTACCTGGGATATCTTCTGTAGCTGAGTGTACTTTAAGATTTGGTGGAACATTGAGAGGTTTTTGCCTATTTGAGAGTAATTTTTCTAGAGAAGCTACAACAGGTTTTAGTGGCAAAGGCAAATCACTTGGAGCTGTTTTCAAACTTTCATCTGAGTTAAGCAATCCATATTTTTTTGCCACATTTTTTGGCACTACCAACACATTTTTAAAAGGGGTACTAGCATTCATATGTGGCTGCGATAAGTTGGTTGGTTTGTTTGCATTTAGAATTATTTGATTATCCTGGGCCTTTGCTTGTGGCTGGAATGAGTTTGTTGGTTTGTTTGCATTTAGAATTATTTGTTTATCCTGGGCCTTTGCTTGTGGCTGTAATGAGTTTGTTGGTTTGTTTGCATTTAGAATTATTTGTTTATCCTGGGCCTTTGCTTGTGGCTGGAATGAGTTTGTTGGTTTGTTTGCATTTACATTTATTTGTTTATCCTGGGCTTTCATTTGAGGCTGGAATGAGTTTGTTGGTTTGTTTGCATTTAGAATTATTTGTTTATCCTGGGCCTTTGCTTGTGGCTGGAATGAGTTTGTTGGTTTGTTTGCATTTACATTTATTTGTTTATCCTGGGATTTCATTTGAGGCTGGAATGAGTTTGTTGGTTGGTTTGCATTTAGAATTATTTGATTATCCTGGGCCTTTACTTGTGGCTGGATTGAGTTTGTTGGTTGGTTTGCATTTACATTTATTTGTTTATCCTGGGCCTTTGCTTGTGGCTGGAATGAGTTTGTTGGTTTGTTTGCATTTACATTTATTTGATTATCCTGGGCCTTTGCTTGTGGCTGGAATGAGTTTGTTGGTTTGTTTGCATTTAGAATTATTTGATTATCCTGGGCCTTCATTTGTGACTGGAATGAGTTTGTTGGTTTGTTTGCATTTACATTTATTTGTTTATTCTGGGCTTCCACTTGTAGTTGGAATGAGTTTGTTGGTTTGTTTGCATTTAGAATTATTTGATTATCCTGGGCCTTCATTTGTGGCTGGAATGAGTTTATTTGTTTATTTGCATTTAGATTTATTTGTTTATTCTGGGACACTGCTTGAGTTTGAGAGTGTAGTGCTGCAGGTGATTTTGCCATATTCTTTAATGTCAGTTGAGGTTTTGGTACTTCATTTGTTGTTTGTAAACTCTCTCCAAGTGAAACATCTTCAACAGGTATATTAGAACTGTCCAAAATGATTTCCTCGTCCACAATATTATTAATGAACTCATCAATAGGAACCTCCTCCATTTTGATATTACTATCAACATTTGCCTCAGTATAACAGTTAGGAAACGTGGAAAGTACATTTTCACTTTTTGTTTGATTGTTTTCCGTTGACATTTCATTGGTAAAATGGTTTGTGTTATTATTGACAAATGTTGTTTTTCCATCTAATTCATTCATAGTTATAGCCACATTTGGCTTTTCACTGGACACACAGTAGGTTTCAAGTGGCCAGGAGTGTGTAATTGAATTTGTTGGTATCAATTCATCAGCTTCTGAATAGTTCGTTTCTAAAGTAAAATTTTCGAGAAAATCTTGAAGTTCTTTTTTTACTTCCTCGCTCTCCAAAATACTTGTTGGACTACAATCCAATTCAAAGGGGAAAAGAGATATTTTTGAATCACTTCCTGCCAAAGAAGAAACATCACACTCTTCTTTTATTTCCGTTTTTATTCCTAAAGCATCCATAAAATCCAATGGTTCTATGTTCAAAATATCTGATTCCATTTTTTTAAGCTGATTCATACCAACTTCTGAAGTAGAACCTATATTGATTGCTGATGTGCCTGCTTTATTAACCTCTTGAGTGTTAGCATCACTGTGCTCATTTTCACAGTTACATTCAGTTATTTCTTCATTTTCTTCCTTAATATTTCCACAGAGTATACAACAATTTTCGGCAGAGTCAGTTATGATATCATCATCAAACAATTCTCTTTTAATTTCTTCTTGCAAGAACGCCTGAAGAGCATCAGGATCATTTATGTTGCACGTTGTATGACAAGGTAAAGGCTTTGGTGCAGCTTTTGATGTAGATGGTGCATGAAAATCCTCAGAATCAGCGGTATCAGTTTCTTCAGGGGAATGAGATTCTTCAGAAAAATCAGATTCTTCAGAGGAAGAAGCAGAAGAGTCATCAGCAATCATGGCGGTGCTGCCTTCATCGAAGGTGTTGTCTTTGATGCTGCAAGTACAGTTGTGAGAATCAGTTCCCTCACTAGTTGTGTGACACTTGCCACAGATCACTTCTGATGTAAAGTCTGGCACTTCCTCCTTCAGCATGTCACTTGCCAAAGACAGAATGTAGTCAGAATTGTCCAGCTTTGACCCCTGAGCTCTTCTGTTTGGGTACAACCACAGGTCAGCGTAAGTCTCAGCACCTGAAACCGATTAATTAAGAAATTATTTTAGTTATTAATTTCATTAGGAAAATTTGACAAATAGAAAAGAATGGAAGCTGCCAAAACACTAATATTGTTCAAAGGGAATTACTGATAAAACTGCTTGAGACATTGCTAAACAGCTTTAAATAACAGTTATAAGATTGATTTTTTTTATTGTAATTTCCATTTTTATAATAGTCTGATAAACAAAGTGCTAATTTAAAAAGGAGAAAGAGCTAAAAATTACTGGCAGCTAATACGTACTATTGGGTGGAGGTATCATAATTCCTGATCAGGATAATTTATATTTTAAATCCATTCTTTCTGTTTTACCTCTCTTAATAGATAAAAGGAATTTGACTATTGTCTAAATGAAATCAGAACACACGATTTTTCTTCTTTACTTGGTTGTATATAGATCTCTAAAAAGCAAGAATCTCAATTCAGTAGACTCCCTTTTATCCGGACTCCTCGCGACCGAGGCCAGTCCGGATAGCGGGTTTTCCGGTTAAACCGACATCCCCAAGAACTTGCATACTGTATACAGTATTTGGCTTAAATTTAGGATAGAATTGTATTTAGACTCGTGATCACTAGTCTCAAATCTTTCCCACGAGAACAGTTGTTTCAGTACCACCCACTTCCTGCCAATTAAGTCCGGTTAAACCGATGTGCTGATAAAAATTGTCCGGTTAAAGAGGTGTCACATCCGCCAAGTGTAGTCCGGTTAAAAGGTGTCCGGATAAGAGGGAGTCTACTGTACATGTTTGAAGATTATTAAATATTGTGTGTAAACTATTCCATAACGTACAAATAACAGATGATTTCAATGCGCAGTAGAACATCTAATAACTGAAACCCTTTCAACCAAATTACAATAGAACTCCTCATATCCCACCTCGGCATAACTGACTCCACAGCATATCCAACCTTGACTCTCATCAAAAGCTATACCTACACATCTATAGACGTGTGTGAGCATCTCGATTTTCAAGTCGAGCCAAGCCAGCCTACAAGCTCGGGAGATTGAATGCTCTCTCAGAAAATCAAACTTGAGCCCAGATTTTACAATTGCAATTTAATTGAGATTGCAGGACTTGCAAAGATCATACAATTTTTAAAAATTCACGCTACAAATTACTACAATGAAGTTTCAGTGATCGCAGGAGACATGGTGTTATTTCTGCGACCGTAGGAGATGTTCTATATTTTGTCGAGACCCTGAATACAATGATGATGTTTACATGACCGCAGTAGACTTCCAGGGTTTTGCAAGGATTGTGGAATATGACGATGATGAATAAACGGCCGCAGGATATGTTCAGCATATCGCCGCAATGAAGGAAGACAATGATGATTTTTCCACGACCAAGGTATGAAAAATGATCACAATATTACCACGGTAAAGTTATGACATTATATATGTATTGCAGTAGGTCTGTATAATATGTATGTAGGCTACTATAAGCCTATGTATTACAGTAATATTTTATAATATTTCACAAACACTTTAAGTAATACATTACTCACGTTTTTACGGCTCAAGGTTATTTCATAGTATAACATGTTCATTGTTGCATAAAAGTTTACTTTTCTTATCTAGATGTAATTTACTTGTAAAAAAGTTTTTTTCTTACTCCTACCATTATTTGACCTTTAAGGCCATAGCCTGGTCCTGTCATAGTCAGACCTGGGGTGGTTCTACTGTACCGATTAACTGGTTCGGCCGAAAGGAATCATTTTACAGCTATGGTAGCATGTAGCGCTAAACATTCTAACACCCGCATCCTACATAAAAAAAAATTAGCGTGGTGGGAGCGGGAAAGAGAGGGTGATAAGGAAGGTCTTTAACTTCTGGGCACCAGTGACTAATTCGCTACCCTACCCTCCTCCTCTGCAAAACCAGTGTTATTGTCATTCAGTCTGTTTTTCAATTTAATATATAACTATTTCATGTAGGCCTACCAAACTGTACCTACATTTTAAGAAATAAAGATGATTTGATTTATGGTTGATACCCGCCCAGAAAACAATACACATAACCAGAATTGATTTAGAAATTTTGTAAAGGCATTTTCAGGCCCGGACTGGGATCATTTGGGGCCCTCAGCCACATGCTGTGAAGGGGCCCTCTACCGGGGGATTATTTTTTATTAAGTTTTTGTAAACAAGTTTTTGTCTCCCTATTTTGGCATTTGTTTATAAGAAGGAAGAAATTTAGCTAGGTATTTATAAAATAATAGGGTATTTACTTGGCCTATTATTTATTAAGTTATTAAAATCAACTTTATTATTTATTAAAATAAAAAATTTACATTATTTTTAGAACACTACCACAATACAATACACACACTGTAGAAGTGTCAATGAGTGTTATAGCAGAGTTCAAATTAAAGTGCAGTATAATTCACACCAAAGTTAATAAATTGTGTCAACATTATTTGTGTGGTAGGTAATAATAATCACAACTGATTTTAAGAATTTGAGAAACAATACTAACAAGAAGACAAAGACTGTATTAATCAGTAGGCCAACTTAACAACAAGCAAAAATATTGAACCATTAATACACAGAAAATGAGTCATAACACATGGAATATTCACAAAAATTACACACACATTCAGCACTGTCTACAAGGTTGAACATTTACTCACAAACGCATACACACATAGGCCAAACATTTTGTATAGCAAGAATATTAGGTTGTATTATAGAACCATCGATATATAATTAATTAGTGATAGGATAAACATGCTCCCTAGATTTCTCATCCTTATGGATCAGCTGAATATCATTCTGCCGAGTCTGACAAAATAGGCTACATCTTTAGTTAGGCTTAGGAATCGAGATTTATTTTCTACTAACTAAAAAAATAAACTTTAAAAAATCTGGTTACAAAATTAATATGGGGATGGAATGTCTAGTTGTATTAAATTTCAAAGCTGTCATGTTCTTAATAAAAACAAGAATTTAAAATATAATTTTCTTTCCATTAGAGCATACTATTATTTTCTAAATCACAATATTTTTTTGTAGGCAAGACGATGCAGTAGCTAGTTGACTGACATTGAATTGTCCTTAGTGCAAAACTGTACAACAAACAAAACCAACTCAACTGTACTCCTCAACTGTACAAAACTGTAACTCCTTAGCTGTACTCTCTGAATTTTCTTGTGATAGAAATGTTAACAGTTGGATTTATGTGCTAGCCGTGTTTCGTGCGTTAACACAAGCATATACATAGCTGACCTTATGTTACTGCTTTTTAGACGCGGTAGTGAAAAAAAATCGAAATTCTATGGTCGAATTTCGTCAATTGATTTTCGCATTCGAATTATTCCTATCCACTTCTAGATATCGGTAGCGGTATTGACGATCAATTATTCTCGATACACAAACCAATGTTCCAGAATTGGTGATATGGAGAATCGGCACATCCCTACCGGAAAGATTCCAGTACCTTTTTCTTATTTTCCTTTCTTTTTGTGCTGTCTTTATGCTTAGTAATCAGCTGATATGATAGAGCATCACTTTGCCGTTATCTGCTAACCACAACAAAAGTCACCGCACAGAGGATGTATTACACTACAAGACTTACAATAGGCTACAGTAGAGTCTGTGTATGCCTTTAAACGGCAAGATACAAACAGTTGTTAAACACAGTTCTCTAGTGTTTGGAAAATGTAAACAAGACGTTACTAAGAAAATTTGATAACTTCTAACAAGTAACAACATTTTTTTGTAATTTTTAAGCGAGAAGGGGCCCCTCCTTGAGCCGGGGGCCCTCCACGATCGCGGACCTGTGGACCTAGGGCCTGGGCATTTTCATTACTTTCCTCTTCTAAAATTGTGTTAGAACTGTTTACTTGTAAGAGCAAAAGAAAAAGAAAATGGGCCTGTATGCATATATTTTCTATGATTATTTCAACAAGAGATTTGTTGGAACAGCGTTTAAAATTTTTTTTTAAGGTAATATAACTTTAACAATTCATAATTAATAATTCCAACAATATTGTGTACTCACTTCTCGTATGGTGACCACTTCTGGCCCCGTTCAGCTTCAGATGATGAATTATATCAGCAGGTTTATTTGAACTGTTCTTGAAATGAAGTTGAACCCTCATAGGAAACTCTCCCCATCCCCTGCGGTTCAGTGTGAATGGAGGTTTGCTGAAATTAAAATTTGTCTATCAGTAATATTTTAGATCAATAATTTTATTTTGAGCTATAGTATTTGCCAACCATTAGTAATTTATTTTTCAGATAGGCCTAAACAGTTAATCTACCAACAACTCACTAATATTTTACCAACAGTGGATGACCCAAAAGGGGATTTTCTGAATAGTGATTTTACCACAGGAGTAGTGGTGACCTTCCGAAGATTTCTCAAGGAGTGAGGCCTTCCACTTCCCCTTCTGTTTATATAACATTGACCACAAGTGCATTCTTACCGTTCTGCAAAGAGAAAATGAAAACTTAGTGTAACACGTGTTAAATGTTTACTAACCCTGCATCTGGCAGCTACAAATCTCGGTACTGGCAGGCCATTTTTTACTGTATGTACATAGGTTACTTTGTACTTTGTATATGTAGGCCTAAAGCAATATCTAATACGATGATGTCCTCTGTTCAAACTTAAACAAAATTATGCTCAAACAACTAGGTACTAGTTGTTTTCCAGTGGAGGAAATAGTTTTAGCAACTAGTCAATAGTAATTTGCCAAATGCAGGGTTAATAATGTTGTCCCTTGACCTTATAACTTTATAGGGCATCGAGCAGGGGCGGTTTAATTTTGGGTGGGCCCAAGGTCAAGGGGTTTTTATACATTATTTACATTTTGTCTGTTATCCTCCTATATTTCTAACAAAACAACAATAGGTAAAGCACTAAGTTTATAATAGGTGTGCAGTGTGGCAGTAAAGTCAAAAAGTAACTATTTGAAATCTTCATCAAGCATTTAAAAAATCATCTCCTGCAAGTTCGGCAAAACTCTGTCTCTCAGATTGTGATAACATCTTTATAATGATCTTTTATAATCTTGGAGTGTCTTTAAAGTAACCTTCTACTAGGAGAAATGGGACTTGCATTTTAATGATAGAGCAATAAGTTATTTACAATACAAATTGACCACTAGCTCACTTTATAAGAGTTTCTATTGGCCAATGATATAGCCCTTTGTGGTAGGTACATAAAATTTATGCAAGAATGCCAATGCTTCAAATTATGGCTTTGGTGGTAAACCGGGATCCCAGTAAAACTGTGCAGAAAGTAAATTAAAATATGTCTAATAACACTTAAAACATATATTTACTCTTTTATACTGTTACCTCACAAGACGGTAAATAAAAAGATGGTAAGTGTAAATATATGTTTTAAGTGTTATTAGACATATTATTTACTTTCCGTAAATTAAATAACACATAAAAAGCTGTTCAAGAAATTATTTAATAAAACTGGCTTAACAACCTTGCAACTGTAGCAACCCTCCAACTTCAGAACATAAACTAAAATGTTAAACAAAAATAAAAGTTATTTAGGATTTTTTGAGAGGATAGCAGGCTTATCTGAAGGGGAAAGAGTCCAAGCTGGCACAGGAAACACAAAACTTTAAACTATATACACAAAACATTAGAATATTTCACTGTTTTGTGTATACAGTGTAAAGTTTTGTGTTTCCTGTACCAGTTTGGACTCTTTCCCATTCAGGTTTTAAGCCTGCTATCCTCTCAACAAATCCTAAAAAACTAGGCCCTTGTGCTCTATGCTACACCCTTAAAAATAAAACTTACTTTTCTTTGGGTTACTTACTATATAGTTATAACATCGTTTGGTTTGTAGCTAGGATGTAAGAAAAAATGTACTTTGGAAACTTGCTCATCAACAGCCAGAGAGCCAGGGGCTGAGCGCACATAAACCATCCACTTGTGTGTAGCTGGGTTGAAATTGCCGTCTTGTTCAATCTGTTTAGCAACATTGCCTATCAGGACTCTGGAACATAGACAAGTCATACTTCAAAATCAAACTCAACTACTTCATGAAACTCAAGTTTGTGAAACAGATCATAGTCTTTCTTTTCCAACTGTGAGTTGAATTCTAACTTAAATGATTCTATAGGATTTACACTAGTTTCTAAATCATCTAGAAGAAAGGAGAGAAGTTTAACTACTAGTAATAGAATGGATCAAATCAACTCGGTTTGACAATTTGTGTTGGCTTGGGTCAATACTTGAAATGGGAGACAACTGTTCCATGTCAACTGTTTAAAGCTCGATTTTTTGGCTCTGAATACAAGCCAGAACCAACCAGACCACGAACTCGTGAAAACTTTAGTAAGACATAACAATGTTAAGAAAACATGTACACATACTAAGTTTGGATAAGTGTAGCTGCATTCATAGGCCTAGTCAGTTTTTAGTCAAGAACAATTCGGACAACAAGTTGGATATGGTACCTTGTGTTTCAAAAGTATTTAGGCCTAACTTAAACTGTTACTGAAAATAAACATAGGTTACTTAAATCCTGGTTGGAAGGAAATATTTAACAAAAAATGTAAGCATTGGTCCTGTGGGGTCACTGTTCAGCTTGCACATCAACTTGCAAAAGATGGAACTTTGGGTGAATACATTTGCGTGATACTATGACCACAGTGGCCCGATTTTTGAAGAACGGCAGGTACTAACTGTGTTCAGCCAATATGTGTACAACATCCTTGGTCTCCTGAAATTAAAGGAAACTGACTTTGACAGAAGGAGAGACCAACATACTTATGAAACACGAAATGCAGTAGACTTTGATATGCCCCGATGTCGTCCAAGCAGATCCCTGAAATGCTACCCACGGTATGCTATCAAGATTTTTAACACACTTCCCAAAACTGTTAGAGATTTGAAGGTTAAGCATTTCAAAAAGAACATGATTCTGTGTCTCCATATGGATGGAGGCCACTTGTTCCATCCTGATGAATATTCAAACTAGCTCTAAATAATAATCCAAACCACCATGCCTCAAAGCTTTTGAAATGTTTGTAAATATTAGGCTAGTTTTGTAAAAATTGTATTTAGTAACTAAGCTGACGCAATAAATCAGATAATGTTGTATTTATTTATTTATTCAAGTAAGTATTTTAGTATTCATATAAATAGTATTTTAGAGCTACAAACCTCATATGCATCTTGGTGTTTCCTCGCACAGATGAATTTTCCTGAGGATTTCCTGGAATTTTAGGTGGAATGTATTGAGGTTGGACTGTTGAATCATTTTTCGCAGATTTTTTTGCTCTAACATTGGGTAAATGTCCAGACTTGCGTTTCTTACAGAGTTGAGTCCTAGTTGTCCTCGTGTCGCGCTTCTGTTCGGCATAGTTTGATGCCAAGAACTGTTCCGTTTGTATTGTACTTCGAGGCCTCTTACCAATTATATTCATAACCGCTGGATGTATACTTGGTTGTTCATCAGGTTCTAGATCCTGTAAAATAAAAAATACAATGTATTGAAATACAATAATAGGGAAACTATTACAATAGAACATTTAATGTTTACCACTAGGCCTACTGCAACACTTGAATACTAAAATACCCTCACCACAGCAAACCTGCAAACTAAGCGAATTTACATTAACTCTATTTCCACTACATAGATCAGCCGAACTAAGTAGTTTAAATCACCGTTTTAAACAATATTAAGCTACTAACCTGAGGCAACGTTGAGTAATACTTGATTGTAGCTTCTTTCCGTAGTCTGTTTAGGTATTGTCGACATTCAGTTATACGGTCACCTATTTCTGATATTTCTGCAATCCTTTCTGCAATATCTCTGTCAAATTCCTTTTCAAAAATTGATGCTAAAAGAGAATCACTCTCACAATCTGCAAACAAAAAGTTTATAGGGTAGCCTATATACCGTAAATAGGTATAGAAATGTCATACAAAGAACATGTTGTCTAACTTAATGGATGAATTCTCCAAAGCTGAGAATATGCAATTTGAATGAAATATTCTGCCAAGCTAATTAAAATAGCAATAAGTTTGCTGGGTAGATCAATGGCAATTTATCTTTTCTACCTTGTTGTAATGGAAACGTTCTTATCAGCTTTTCTTATCTGATCTTGGCAGTATTATCCAATTAGGTTGATGGTTTAATAAAATGCAATGAAGCTCAGTCATACCAATACTTCTTCCTTTACGGTGTTCAAGTAACTTAAGTTAAACATTTTAGCCACCCCTAGGTACAAAGAAAGTAGGTAGATATTCAGCAAAATAACTTTTTTCTGTGACTACAAATTTGATCAAAAGTGTAATATTCTTTTACGAGAGAAAATCTTTAGCCTAAATAAGGACTTATTTTTTTTTTGGTTTCAGTAGATCATTCCTGGCGAGTTGATAGCATGCTAACTTACCAGAACTCCTGAATGTAGAAGTGCCAGATGTAGACGGAGCGTGTATATTAGGATCCATTTCATTGTATTCCATCGTTCTAGTGGTCTTAGAGAATGGAATTTTGATAAAAGCATGGGTGCTTTTAACAAAAACTACGTTATTCAGTTAGACCTAACTAATTTTCTTAATGAATTGCTTCTGAAAAAGTAGACATGTCACAGCCAACAGTTTTCCTTAAACAGATTTAAAATGTAATAATAATTTAAACATCGTAATCAATGAGAAGGGGTTTTCTTCAAAATGTTATATCTAGACTACATACATCCACTTGTGTAACTAACCCAGGTGTACAAAATGCTAGACCAGTGTTTTCAACCCTTTTTTCAGATATAGCCTACCACACTCAAATACGCAAAACATTTTGCCATTCCCAAACTATAAAAAGGCCTAAAATTTGACATAGGAATTCTATAAGGTATTAAGTTAGGTACCGGTATGCAATTTTTTTTTCTAAAAACAAACAAAGAATTGATTTATCTTGTTTGTTGTAAATACAACTTAAAACACATGCTGGATACGAAATATAATAAAAATATCCTAAACAAAACTTCAATTAGAAAGCGGAGCTTGTTGAAAAGACCCAAAACCTTGAGAACGTTCTAGGTATATAATTCATTCCGATATGAAGTCTGATCGTTTTCTAATTGGGATGCGTATTTCCGAACAATCGATATTAATTGCATGAAAAATTATCTGATATAAGTTACAGACCTAATGTAAGTAAGTTACTAGGCTAAGTTAATCGAACAAATATTTCATCCGATAAAAAGTTTAATAAATTTAGCCTACATAGGCTATTGTAACTTAGGTTCTCTGCGGAACTGTAACTTAAGTTACTTGAGTAACTTACCCTATCATTCAGTAGTTTACATTAGAAATCCAACAAACCGAATCCCAATATCCAAATCTACAATTAGGCCTACTTAAGCTATTCAGATAAATTTTGAGTGTAATAGCTGCACTTTACTGTAGTTTATGTCCCAACTTACACTCATTCCAATGCAATTTTTGATAAATCGATTACCAGTGTTTCATTCAATATATCAAGTTTGGTTAGTTAGGTTAGGTTAACCTAACTAACCAATTGTCCATCAACATTTGTTGAAATTGTTAATTTTTATACGTATTTTTATCTTAATATCTGTATTTTGTTGTTGGTTCATATAATTTATTCTTTGTTAAATTATCATATTTATTTATAAAATGTACGGTATTTAACTTATTTTTAAATCCACAAAACTTTATTGGTTTGGACCGCTTTCCCTTAAAAGTGTTTGAAATTACTTCATTACAAAAATGCCTCTGGCGTAGATACAAGCATATGCATTTTAAGAGAGCAACTGTAGGCCTACCGGTACTGTAAGTTTAGCCTAAGGTAAGTTAGGGTATAAAAAAAAATCTGAGAACAAAATGTAGGCTTATGGTGATGTTTTTTGCTTAATTCCCGAGTAAGTATAACCGATCATGGCTGCACTTTACTATCCGTGCTAAGTTAGACACTCATTTGAATGAAATTTTCGATGAATCGATTATTTCATTTCATACCCTTACCCTTAACTTATATCAAGTTTGGTTAACTGAATGAAATAATCAAATGATCGATATATCGATCGATATAGCTTAATATTCATTCGAAGGAGTGTAGGACAGATAGGGCCTACTCAAGTGCAGCCCTGATCATCCAAAATCCCCATCCGAATAGGCCCAATCCCCAATCAACTTACTTCGGATAATCAGGTTTCTAAGTTACTGTTAGGCTATTAGGCCTACAATCAAGTTATTCACACTTGTTATTTTAACCAGGATATGAAAATGCAATTTAATTTGTCATAAAAATTCCTTCGTGTCAAACCACTAAGCTTAGCCTATAGGGTAGGTAATTAAGGTAGATATTCAGGTCCATACCTTTAGGCTACGTAGGTCCTACCAAGACTATATTGGCAAAAGCACAAGTGATATAAACTGAATACCGGTACATGATTGAAGTTTAAGTGGATGGAAAACAAAAGAATATGAGGAAATCAAAGAAAAGTCCAACCTCTTTTGTTCTAGGACGAAACCAAATCAAAAGCGGCAAGTGGGTAAGATTTACTTAGCAGAGATGACTCTTGGATCTTTTTGATTAAAAATTGTCGTAAATTAAGGTTAGGCAGGCCATGAAATTTATAGGGCTAAAACCTGTTGATTTTAATGTTTGCCTAATATAACCGTTGTTTACCAACAATTTTTTTCATGTAATGTTTTCTCTCTCAAGAATCAAGACGTCTTTCTTACTTGTGGAGTTGGAGTGGGATCTGTCAGTGTCAGAAGTTGAGTGCATTATCCATTGAACACAATTTAACCTTTGAAAACTGATAAACCTTTCCACAAATATGGTAAGTTTGTGCTATTCAAATGTAGAATTACAACACATCACATGGAGACATAATGATTCAGTGGCAAACAATTTTTAAAAATTAACTAATCAGACAATTTTCTACTCTCAATTTTCTTTTCTTCTCGTTGTAGAGGTTAGGTTTCCTATACAATCCCTTCCCTTACAACACTGACTGAGACTGACTCAATCTAATCTACTCTACTTCGAGTTTTATTCATGATCAGCTGATGAGGAGTAAAAAAGATTTTTCAAAGACTCCCAAAGTGATTTTACTTAAGACCCTTAAGACACTATGGAAAAAACATTATACACAGGGAGGGCAATAAAGTGAGTATTTGATTTAGTAGATTATTGGTAGCTGATTATAAAATAAATAAATTAACCAAGTTTGATCAAAATCTATCTATATTTATAAGTTCTGTTTTTCCAACGGTTGCTGAAATATTGGCAAAAAAGTGAAAGGTAGCACAGCATGCACGGATGTTGATTTTTGATACTGTATGTTGTTACTGGGTACTTGTACTACACATGTGCACAGTTTCGCCACTATAGTTCGGCCGCTTAGAAAACGACCTCCTCCAGCATTGGTTTAGCATTAGCGCGCAGGTCGTTTTCTAAGCGGCCGAACTATAACTTCCATCTAAAACCCTAATATGACTGGGCTAGTAAAAGAGCTACTTTAGACCTGTAAAGCATGTAAACGGCTTTTGTTTAATTAACTTTTATTCTTCTACAGTTGCTTACGCATCATACTGTTATTGTAGAGTTGTATTTCATTTACGGTTTCAGAGTGGTGGTTCAGGGATTGGCGCATTTTTCAAGGTCTTCGTCTACGGAACCCTCAAAAGAGGAGAACCCAACCACCATTGGTTAACAAAGCCTGAAAATGGAACTGCAAATTTTGTGGGAGAAGGGAGAACTGCAGTGAAGTACCCTCTAGTGATAGCCTCCAGATACAACATCCCCTTTCTGCTGGATGTTCCAGGAACAGGGAATGTAAATACAGTAGCCAATCTAACTAATAATTTACGAAAATTAACACTTTTTGAGATTTTTTATTCACAAATAAATGTGATGTGATTCAGCATTTCTTTATCGCTGATGGTAATGGTAAAGGCACTCAAGAAGACCTTAATTGTAAAGACGACTGTTATTTTTGATCAAGAACAAATGTTCTTAGTCCATTATACTAAACACAACTTGTTCAATACTATTACATTTTTGTACACGTAATCTCTTGGATTAGAAACAAATCCTTATGCAAGTGAAATTATAAATCAAGACTCAATTTGTGCATTTTTGATATTTTGTTTCCATAATATTACAGTTTTGGTGTCATATTTTGTGTTATATTCAACTTGTGTTTAAGGAATAAATAGTACAGTTAGTTTTAATTTTGAGACTAAAGTGTTGTATGTATATGATTACCATTCTTGAACACATTTCTCCACATTATTCATTGGATGTATCCTATGCATATTGGATCAATCGATTGTCATGTAAATTTTCCCTTTTTGAAAAACATAAATTGGCCAAACACATTTTGTTTGTTTACAATGCCACCTTCATTGGAATGATCGAATCAAGAATAGATACAAAATAATCATCCTTTTTAATGTTTTTAGTTAACGTATATTTTTTTCATTGCATGATTTCCAATGCAACGTCCAACGCCATCGTTATCGGAATTAATGGATTTAAAAGCCTCTTTATTCATGTTGCCCATAATCCATTGAAATTCAGCGTATTTTTTGTATTCAAATTATTTAAATTTATTTTCCCATGAACAACTTATTTTGTAAGCTCAGAGAGTAAATTACACATTTTAATCATCCCTTCCACCCCTTGTCACAGAACATTCAGGGAGAGGTGTATGAAATAGACGACAAGATGCTTTCCAACCTGGATATCCTGGAGGATTATCCCACCTACTACACCAGGAGAAAGGAGAGTATCCTGCTGGATGACAGGGAAGAACACTGCTGGACATACTTCCTTAACGGACACAAGCCCAGTATGCTGCAGCTGCCCATGATGACGTCATACTCCTCAGCTGGGGACCATGGGTTGGTCTACATGGAGAGGTACAAGAGAGACCCCACGTATGACTTTAAAGTTGAAGTCATTCTGGGCTATAAGGCTGAATGAAAATTAAATTCTAGATTTTTTTATGAGTTATTGTATATTTATAGAAACTAGAGGTCGTCCAGTGGTCGAAACTCGACCATAAATATGTACATAAATATTTAATTTAATTATTTTCAAAGCAATTAACCATCACTTAATTTGAAGGTTATAATTAAATAACAATTTATTCATTGGTTGATTTGGATAATATTCTCTAATGATTAGCTAATGACAAAGTGATTTTATTAAAGTAGATTAAGTATGTCAAATTCCAAGAATATATTATGCCAGTTTGTTTGTTTTGATTTGACACGTATGAACACATGATCGTATTAAAAAGGTCCATCTTCAAAGATATTCCACCACAGCTTAACCACTTCTAGCTAAAAAATCCAATTGCACTTTACATACTTCTCTATTTTTCACCCCACTCTGTAAATAAAACATGTGATTGGAATTTGTTTTGATTTTCTGTTTATATTTCGTCACCATCATGGCAACCCATAAAGCCCATGTTAATTTTTTGTTAATTTCAAATTAATTTTTTGTCCTTATCTTTGAGCCTATTCTAATTTATAATAGGATTCTGCACACCTACAGGAAAATATCTTTCTAACAGTATGCATAGATTTTCCCTACGACGCACACGAGCTGAGAAAAAAGGTTTTAAAGAAACATGCTTGCCTATTAATATATAGAAAGATCATTCATAGTTAACGTATACTCATAGTTCATAGTAACGTATACTTGCTATGTCTCTGATCCAAAAACCTTTGAATTGGCTTTTAACAAATCTAGTTGAAATAATGCAAATTTACATTTCGTCATACTGCAACAAAAACAGCCGTTTTGAATGCATGTGTTGGGGGTCTAAAGTAGCATTTTCTCTCTCTAGGGAGTAAAATAGTAAAAAGCGGGTTTAGCCTCTAGGGAGTAAATAATAGCTATTGCCAACTCGGTTGTAAATTTCGATAGTAAACAATTGCATGTATCGAAACGATGTACCGATTTTAGCTTATTTCTGCCTTATTGTAAATATTTTGACATATCGATAGCATAATGTACACTAACACAATCGTAATAGTCACGATTAAATCACTTACTAAACAGCTTCTTGTTTCCATTAGCAAATTAAATTGAAAACAAGTTAGTAGTACTGTAGTTTTGAGATGTTATCTTTCATTGAAAAATATTTTAGTTTTGTAACATAGTTTGTTCAAATAATGGTGCAATATGACTAAAAATAAAATTCACCACACGGGCAACCCCTCGCTCATTTTTCAACCTCGGCTTCGCCTCGTACGTAAAATTTGAAATCTAGTCGAAAAGACTTCAGTATCAAATAGTCAATATTAATAGTTTTCACAATAAAACAGTTCAATGATTGATAATTGATAATTGTATTTATTTTGTAGCTTAAAACGATACAATAGTTAAAATATTCACATTTCAACTTTTGTTTCAGTAATAATGAGTCAACCATAGACGACGTCCTCTAAAATAACCTAAATACATTTACCTAATTTAGTGAAGACGTAGCAAATACAATGAGGATATTTTTAGTATATTTTGTGTACCGTACAAGACGTTGATATGTGTTATGATTTTATTTGTCTCAATATTGAATTTATACATTCCGTAATGTAACAATACATTTTTTAAATATATGACTGTATTTATTTATCCTTTACTCTAATTAAACGTTTAACTGCAATGCGTAGGCTAAAACACTTGATAACTGTGAGAAAAGGCAAGGTATAGTATATGCAAAGATGATGATCGATATCATAATTACTCTGTGTAGAGTAGATGAAGGGTATCCCAGAGAGGCGTGTTTTCCCGCCACCCCGCTGAAACGGAGATTTGTAATCACCTGGCCAAAGTTCTTTGCTGATTACAAGCTGTAAGCGAACACTAGGTTGTTATTTAAACAACCGGGTAATTTAGCGTCGTGTAGTTGGCTGCATTGGCAATAGTAATTGTCGAGCAGTTGGTGACACTGTTAACGAGATCTGTTTGTATGTCACCTGATATCGTAGTGAAACAAACCTTTTGATATGCGAATACCTTTCGCATTTCAGAGCTAAATTACAGAGCTTCACATACCCGACTTTGATAATGCGAACGAAACACATTCGCATTACGTGTTCAGCACAAATTATAGATGTGTATTTTCAGTAATTAACTCCGCATCGGAGTTTCAGAGTTCAAAGTAATTGGAGGTGTGGAAAATTTGCTTTTAAGCAATTAAATAATTGATACGCTGTCGATTGATTCGAGAGAATATCACTGATGCCGAATCAGGAAGAAAAGCCAAATCCGAAAAATCAGTAGACTGCTGATATAAGCATGTGTTTCTTGTTTGATTAAGTGCGCTGATTTCGATTATATTTTCTTATTTCAGGCCAACATATACAGCGAAAGCTTAGCATTATCGTTGTAATACCAGGAGACTTAGGCCCGATTTCACCAAATTCTCGCTAACGATGGTTTAGTTAAACTTCGGTTAAAACTAACCGATGATTTAAACCTCTGTCAAGGAAATTTGGTTTCACCAACGAAAACGCGTCAATACTAACGCTGGTTTTATAAAAGAGAGTTTAGAGTAAAATCCAGGTGGCGGTGGCAGTGAACTGTCATAATACCGGGCTGTTACGGGAGCAATTAAACATAACCTAGAAAATAAATTAGTGTTTATGATTTATGAGGTAGTGAAAACAAAACTGGAGACAGTAAAGCTTACAGGAATACAATAGATTCTGAGCGAAATAACAACAGAAAGCAAGAATAAATACCAAAACAATTAGCATAAGTAAATAAAGGCAAAGCAATGTTGATCAAACATATTCGAGGAACAAATTGGTTTGAGTTTTGCGGTCGAGTCGAGACTCAAAATCCAACTTTTTACAGGGATGTTCAATATTCTGTTTATTCACTCAGTTTGGTACATTTGAAGTAGTGAAAAACAGGAGTCAAAAGAATTACAAGAACGGGACACAATAAAGATAACATAAAAATAATTATTTTCTATAAAATATTAGCAGAATAATGACAATTTAGGTTTATATTTTGGTTTACTTACGCCTGACCGAACGCAAAACAATTGTTTGAACGTTGGGTTAGGGCATAGATAAAACATACTCCCTTTCCCTTTGTAGATTTCTCATCCTTATGGAACAGCTGAAGACAATTTTATTGTTAGTTCTGTACGGTTTATGTAGAGGTCGTGTTTTGTTTACAATTTGTTTCCCGTTATTACAGCCATTTAAAACCTCGTTTAACCAAATAATATGATCTAATCATAAACAATAACTCGTCCCCTAGTTATATAACCAAACAGTAAAGCACAAATCAAGAAATTAACCCTAAAATAATAGAAACAAAGGTTCGTCGACACTAGCGCCCATGTGTCACGTACATGAACTAGACACGAAAATCTTGCTTCAAAATTTACAATGGGATGAGAAGTCTACTTGTGTTGGTTATTCTATAGTTAGGGTTACCCAAAGCCGGGAGAAGGAAACTATTTTTTCGAACAATGAAATAATAAATTTGATAATGTTGGTAGAAGAGCCGGGACACTCTTTTTAGTCGGGATAAAAGTGGGATAGCCTAAACACAAACCACTACAGTGGTTTGTATTCATTTCCTAAAGAAAAAGGCTAAACGTTTTGATAGTTCATATCTAATAATAAAATCGATTTCATCTTTGTTATTAACATCATTAACCCTTTCTCTTATCCACCTAGTTAGGCGAACAACATAGGCTACTCTTCATTGCCATCACTTACTTTCAAAAGCTAATTCGTATCGTATTCTCTTCTACCATTTCGCCTTTCCATATAAACTTTAAACTTAAAGCCAGCTGATATTTACTTAACGAAAGATTAAAGAAGTTAACTGGTCAAAATCGGGCAGTTAATTATCTAACGACGGTTTTAGTCTAAACTAGCGCTAACGGCGAGTGGTGAAATCCGATTTCGTCAGTTAAGAGCTAACTGCAGTTAGAGCAAGGCTTAACGGTGGTTTAAAAGTTTGGTGAAATCGGGCCTGAACCTTTTATATTTAGATAGCATTTGGAAAAATAAAAAAAAATAATTTGTATACTTAAAATTACCTGATAGCTTGACAATTATTTCGTCTTTAGGAGATCAGTAAGCTCCTATAGAGTATATTTAATCTATGCTAAAAACGTGTTCACGTACTTGTGTATATATATAATCAATGACTAAACCGACGACGCCAGACGAGATGCCCCATGACTCGCCATGATATCGATACCTTCCATCTGGCACATCCACAGTTTGCGTTGGCACTCGGTCAACCTGCAATGGATGCCCAGGTGTAAGGCGTCTCCGAATACTATTTTCAGATACTTTTATTGTGCACTAACTAAATAAGCGGGCATATCGAATTCAGTTTGTTTGGGAACGGTGTAGAACCAAAATAACGCGGATGTTGCGAAGAAATCTGGGTTATTGGAACCGCATATATGAAGATTCAGCCAAGCAGAAGAAAAAATTTATCACCTCGTAATTGAAGATTCTTATTTAAATCATATTATGACGTTGCTTATTTAGTATTTTTATTTTTAGATGTTAAGAATAGTTATAAATTAGGAACATACTGGATATTCTCCCTATCGTATACAAGAATAGCCTAACATTCTCGATATTAAATCTGAAATTGCTTACACAATTGTCAAACATAATGGAAAATCTCAAATAATAACAAAAGCTTTTGTTGGAATAAACAAAAGTCTTTTGGAGAAGGGATCGGGGTCTTACTCTATTTCAAAGTCTAGTCTGAAGGATAACTCTGACTCATATTACGGATTTGCATACCATAATGTTCTGTTCAAATAAAATTTGATTATTAATCGAACAACATTTACGTTTGATACCAATAGCCTTGGCGGTCTTTGGCCTTGCCAACCATGTGCCTCCAAGATCTTCTGTCTTCTGCCAGCTCTAGGTCTGCTCCCATTCCCATAAGGTCCTTTATTGTAACCTCGTCAACGCATCGCATCCTTGGTCTTCCCAATGGTCTCCTGTCCTCCGGAGTACCTATTATCACCTGCTTTACCACCTCTCTCCTCTGAGTTGATGACCCAGCCCCCTCAACTTTCTATTCTTTACTACTCCCACTATATCTGGTTTCTTATACAATTCCCACAATTCCCTATTTTTTCTCCACGATTCTCCGTCTTTAATTGGTAAAAGAATACTTCTCAATACTTTATTTTCAAAAGTAATAAGACTTTTTTTGATTATTTTTGTGAAATACCAAGTGTTAAGTATTCTATGGTTTATTTTTCTTCTAGTCTGCCTCCAACACATGTTTTTGGGGTTTTCAATATTTGCATATGATTATTGTTGTTTTTAAAAATAATGTTCTGAATGTTCAAGAAATACATCTAAAATTTTGTACTCAGTCATTTTTACTTTCATTTGTTGGTGATTTTCTCTACACTATTTAAGTATCTTTAACAAGTTATAAGGATTTTCTCTTTCTTCAATACTAATACATTTATTTAACCTCAAGACAAGTAATCAAGCTTATAAAGAATTAATTTAAGGTAAATCTTTATTCCTATTCCATTACTCAAGCCTAAAGCTAAATTCTCTCCTCTCTAAATTCCCTAATCATTTCACTAAGTCTCTGAACCGTATAGCTAAGACGGTTTACCCTATAAAAACGGGCTGCACTATAGTTTTTACATTCTTATTTTGGTAGTCTTTGATACAAGTTTACTTTAATAATTTTATTAGGTTCCAATATGATTTTTCTGTTGCCGTGAGTCTGTTTTGAATTTGACCAAGATCTTACTTGAGCCACAAGTCTTAAGATTCCATATTCAGAATGTCAAACAAATTCTAAAGCAAGGCAACCCTTTCATATCAAATTAACAGTGTCCCAATCATAAGGAATCTGTATCAAACCCTATCTAACACATTCACCATAGTTTGTTCTAAGCCCCAAGTGACAACCTCAAGCCAATCCATCTCTCTGAACATCCAGATCTCTGTTCCACGTTGGCTCACAGCCTACAATTTAATTTGACTGTGTCAAGACCTCACTTTATCTAGAGCTCACAAGTGTCTAGTCTGGCTAGACTATGGCATTATTTTTGCCCACATTAGAGCCAGGTGGACCCTTTCAAGGCCTCTTCCTGTTGTCTTAGGCGCCGCTGCTGTTGATAGTTGTTTCAACCCGGGTCCTCTTACTGGCATGTTTTTGTTCCTTATTTTGACGCCGCTCTCGTCATTTCTAATTGGACGTGTGACGGCACTCAAGATGGCCTCTATTAAATTTCATCTGTTGTCTCATAAGTCTTTTGTCTGTGGTAAGAATAGAATATTATTCAGCCAGTGGATGTAAGGTTTTCTCTTAGGTCATAATTTAGCCTCGCTGGGTTAGAAATGTGAACACATTCATAATTCTGGCCCTTAGTCTTTTTTGTTTGAATAAAAACATGTTTTACATCATCTCCGTCAAATACTCCAACGATTATTCACTTGAATCGTTGGACTGTTTGACGGAGGCAATGTGAAAACTGTTTTGTCTGAAATACTCTACCTTGCTCTTTCGATATCTGGTTAAAAGTATGTTCAACGCCAAACCTCATCAAAGTCATATTGGATTTGCTGCATTCTTTTGCATTAGGTAGTCATTACGTAATCATTGCGAAATCCAGCATTTTAGTTAGTTGGGTGTTACAATCGTTACCGTATTGTTTTCATAGTTTATTTCCTGCTAGATTACTGCATTATTTCTCTAGTCTTGTTTGGATTTAGTTTTCCTGTCATTGATGTTGCTTTCTTGAACTGCTCATGGCGTCTTCAAGTCATTACTTCCCCTTGTGATATACCATAATCGTACCTCGCTATCAAAAACTGCACAGAAATTTGATCTATGTTGACGGGCAGTTGTAGTTTAGAAGCAAAAACGACAGTCTAATAGTGACTATATAAAAAATTAGGTTGACGATCGATATTACAGGGCCCAGGCTTTTAAGCATCCCCTTAACAAAAACCAGAAAATGTCAATTTGCGTAGATAATTGCAAAGACGATACCCATGTAAAAACCTGTACCAAATGTCAAATGTACCACCGTCAACAAATATAACACATAGTAAACCAAAAGTGTTGTTCTGTTGTAGTGGATTTATTTACGTGTAATCCTTACATGTTATAGGCATTAATGAGGTCATACAGCACTTTAATACTGGCACTGTAAAAGAATTCAACTCTTAAAGAAATGTAAAATATAAATATTTGAACATGTTATATCAGTGTCGTGTATTACATTCAATGAGATACAGAATGCATAACACCGAGTCGAGACTCGAGACGGCTGAAGATGGAGATGTTTGAGATGAAGCTCACACAAAAGATCGGAGAGAAGGGCAATCCAAACAAACTCCAGTCAGACGACATTCTAAATATTTATACTGTTTGTGCAGTATAATGGCGACGCAGCACGCCGATATACTCTAGTGACGAGTGGTGCACGTGTGATCTGCTGACGCATTCTCTACCCACTCTCTGTGTTACTACTGTCAGCCGACATTCTAAATATTTATACTGTTTGTGCAGTATAATGGAAGTACAGCACGTCGATATACTCTAGTGACGAGTGGTGCACGTGTGATCTGCTGACGCATTCTCTACCCACTCTCTGTGTTACTGCTGTCAGCCGACATTCTAAATATTTATACTGTTTGTGCAGTATAATGGAAGTACAGCACGTCGATATACTCTAGTGACGAGTGGTGCACGTGTGATCTGCTGACGCATTCTCTACCCACTCTCTGTGTTACTGCTGTCAGCCGACATTCTAAATATTTATACTGTTTGTGCAGTATAATGGAAGTACAGCACGTCGATATACTCTAGTGACGAGTGGTGCACGTGTGATCTGCTGACGCATTCTCTACCACTCTCTGTGTTACTACTGTCAGCCGACATTCTAAATATTTATACTGTTTGTGCAGTATAATGGAAGTACAGCACGTCGATATACTCTAGTGACGAGTGGTGCACGTGTGATCTGCTGACGCATTCTCTACCCACTCTCTGTGTTACTGCTGTCAGACGACATTCTAAATATTTATACTGTTTGTGCAGTATAATGGCGGCGCAGCACGCCGATATACTCTAGTGACGAGTGGTGCACGTGTGATCTGCTGACGCATTCTCTACCCACTCTCTGTGTTACTGCTGTCAGACAACATTCTAAATATTTATACTGTTTGTGCAGTATAATGGCGGCGCAGCACGCCGATATACTCTAGTGACGAGTGGTGCACGTGTGATCTGCTGACGCATTCTCTACCCACTCTCTGTGTTACTGCTGTCAGACAACATTCTAAATATTTATACTGTATGTGCAGTATAATGGCGACGCAGCACGTCGATATACTCTAGTGACGAGTGGTGCACGTGTGATCTGCTGACGCATTCTCTACCCACTCTCTGTGTTACTGCTGTCAGACAACATTCTAAATATTTATACTGTTTGTGCAGTATAATGGCGGCGCAGCACGCCGATATACTCTAGTGACGAATGGTGCACGTGTGATCTGCTGACGCATTCTCTACCCACTCTCTGTGTTACTACTGTCAGCCGACATTCTAAATATTTATACTGTTTGTGCAGTATAATGGCGGCGCAGCACGCCGATATACTCTAGTAACGAGTGGTGCACGTGTGATCTGCTGACGCATTCTCTACCCACTCTCTGTGTTACTGCTGTCAGACAACATTCTAAATATTTATACTGTTTGTGCAGTATAATGGCGGCGCAGCACGCCGATATACTCTAGTGACGAGTGGTGCATGTGTGATCTGCTGACGCATTCTCTACCCACTCTCTGTGTTACTGCTGTCAGACAACATTCTAAATATTTATACTGTTTGTGCAGTATAATGGCGGCGCAGCACGCCGATATACTCTAGTGACGAGTGGTGCATGTGTGATCTGCTGACGCATTCT
Organism: Macrosteles quadrilineatus; assembly: GCF_028750875.1. Taxonomy (NCBI): domain Eukaryota; kingdom Metazoa; phylum Arthropoda; class Insecta; order Hemiptera; family Cicadellidae; genus Macrosteles; species Macrosteles quadrilineatus. The sequence continues at coordinate 66,700,260 of NW_026542597.1, forward strand.
CTACCCACTCTCTGTGTTACTGCTGTCAGACAACATTCTAAATATTTATACTGTTTGTGCAGTATAATGGCGGCGCAGCACGCCGATATACTCTAGTGACGAGTGGTGCACGTGTGATCTGCTGACGCATTCTCTACCCACTCTCTGTGTTACTACTGTCAGCCGACATTCTAAATATTTATACTGTTTGTGCAGTATAATGGCGGCGCAGCACGTTGATATACTCTAGTGACGAGTGGTGCACGTGTGATCTGCTGACGCATTCTCTACCCACTCTCTGTGTTACTGCTGTCAGACAACATTCTAAATATTTATACTGTTTGTGCAGTATAATGGCGGCGCAGCACGCCGATATACTCTGGTGACGAGTGGTGCACGTGTGATCTGCTGACGCATTCTCTACCCACTCTCTGTGTTACTGCTGTCAGACGACATTCTAAATATTTATACTTTTTGTGCAGTATAATGGCGGCGCAGCACGCCGATATACTCTAGTGACGAGTGGTGCACGTGTGATCTGCTGACGCATTCTCTACCCACTCTCTGTGTTACTGCTGTCAGACAACATTCTAAATATTTATACTGTTTGTGCAGTATAATGGCGGCGCAGCACGCCGATATACTCTAGTGACGAGTGGTGCACGTGTGATCTGCTGACGCATTCTCTACCCACTCTCTGTGTTACTGCTGTCAGACAACATTCTAAATATTTATACTGTATGTGCAGTATAATGGCGACGCAGCACGTCGATATACTCTAGTGACGAGTGGTGCACGTGTGATCTGCTGACGCATTCTCTACCCACTCTCTGTGTTACTGCTGTCAGACAACATTCTAAATATTTATACTGTTTGTGCAGTATAATGGCGGCGCAGCACGCCGATATACTCTAGTGACGAATGGTGCACGTGTGATCTGCTGACGCATTCTCTACCCACTCTCTGTGTTACTACTGTCAGCCGACATTCTAAATATTTATACTGTTTGTGCAGTATAATGGCGGCGCAGCACGCCGATATACTCTAGTAACGAGTGGTGCACGTGTGATCTGCTGACGCATTCTCTACCCACTCTCTGTGTTACTGCTGTCAGACAACATTCTAAATATTTATACTGTTTGTGCAGTATAATGGCGGCGCAGCACGCCGATATACTCTAGTGACGAGTGGTGCATGTGTGATCTGCTGACGCATTCTCTACCCACTCTCTGTGTTACTGCTGTCAGACAACATTCTAAATAATTATACTGTTTGTGCAGTATAATGGCGGCGCAGCACGCCGATATACTCTAGTGACGAGTGGTGCATGTGTGATCTGCTGACGCATTCTCTACCCACTCTCTGTGTTACTGCTGTCAGACAACATTCTAAATATTTATACTGTTTGTGCAGTATAATGGCGGCGCAGCACGCCGATATACTCTAGTGACGAGTGGTGCACGTGTGATCTGCTGACGCATTCTCTACCCACTCTCTGTGTTACTACTGTCAGCCGACATTCTAAATATTTATACTGTTTGTGCAGTATAATGGCGGCGCAGCACGCCGATATACTCTAGTGACGAGTGGTGCATGTGTGATCTGCTGACGCATTCTCTACCCACTCTCTGTGTTACTGCTGTCAGACAACATTCTAAATATTTATACTGTTTGTGCAGTATAATGGCGGCGCAGCATGCCGATATACTCTAGTTACGAGTGGTGCACGTGTGATCTGCTGACGCATTCTCTACTTACTCTCTGTGTTACTACTGTCAGCCGACATTCTAAATATTTATACTGTTTGTGCAGTATAATGGCGGCGCAGCACGCCGATATACTCTAGTGACGAGTGGTGCACGTGTGATCTGCTGACGCATACTCTACCACTCTCTGTGTTGGTACTACTGTCAGACGACATTCTAAATATATATACTGTTTCTGCAGTATAATGGCGACGCAGCACGTCGATATACTCTAGTGACGAGTGGTGCACGTGTGATCTGCTGACGCATACTCTACCACTCTCTGTGTTGGTACTACTGTCAGACGACATTCTAAATATTTATACTGTATGTGCAGTATAATGGCGACGCAGCACGTCGATATACTCTAGTTACGAGTGGTGCATGTGTGATCTGCTGACGCATACTCTACCACTCTCTGTGTTGGTACTACTGTCAGACGACATTCTAAATATATATACTGTTTGTGCAGTATAATGGCGACGCAGCACGTCGATATACTCTAGTGACGAGTGGTGCATGTGTGATCTGCTGACGCATACTCTACCACTCTCTCTGTTGGTACTACTGTCAGACGACATCCTAAATATTTATACTGTATGTGCAGTATAATGGCGACGCAGCACGTCGATATACTCTAGTGACGAGTGGTGCACGTGTGATCTGCTGACGCATACTCTACCACTCTCTGTGTTGGTACTACTGCCAGGCGGCATCCTAAATATTTATACTGTATGTGCAGTATAATGGCGACGCAGCACGTCGATATACTCTAGTGACGAGTGGTGCATGTGTGATCTGCTGACGCATACTCTACCACTCTCTGTGTTGGTACTACTGTCAGACGACATTCTAAATATTTATACTGTATGTGCAGTATAATGGCGACGCAGCACGTCGATATGATCTAGTGACGAGTGGTGCATGTGTGATCTGCTGACGCATACTCTACCACTCTGTGTTGGTACTACTGTCAGACGACATCCTAAATATTTATACTGTATGTGCAGTATAATGGCGACGCAGCACGTCGATATACTCTAGTGACGAGTGGTGCATGTGTGATCTGCTGACGCATACTCTACCACTCTCTGTGTTGGTACTACTGTCAGACGACATTCTAAATATTTATACTGTATGTGCAGTATAATGGCGACGCAGCACGTCGATATACTCTAGTGACGAGTGGTACATGTGTGATCTGCTGACGCATACTCTACCACTCTCTGTGTTGGTACTACTGTCAGACGACATTCTAAATATATATACTGTTTGTGCAGTATAATGGCGACGCAGCACGTCGATATACTCTAGTGACGAGTGGTGCATGTGTGATCTGCTGACGCATACTCTACCACTCTCTGTGTTGGTACTACTGTCAGACGACATTCTAAATATTTATACTGTATGTGCAGTATAATGGCGACGCAGCACGTCGATATACTCTAGTTACGAGTGGTGCATGTGTGATCTGCTGACGCCTACTCTACCACTCTCTGTGTTACTGCTGTCAGACAACATTCTAAATATTTATACTGTATGTGCAGTATAATGGCGACGCAGCACGTCGATATACTCTAGTTACGAGTGGTGCATGTGTGATCTGCTGACGCATACTCTACCACTCTCTGTGTTACTGCTGTCAGACAACATTCTAAATATTTATACTGTATGTGCAGTATAATGGCGACGCAGCACGTCGATATACTCTAGTGACGAGTGGTGCATGTGTGATCTGCTGACGCATACTCTACCACTCTCTGTGTTGGTACTACTGTCAGACGACATCCTAAATATTTATACTGTATGTGCAGTATAATGGCGACGCAGCATGTCGATATACTCTAGTGACGAGTGGTGCACGTGTGATCTGCTGACGCATACTCTACCACTCTCTGTGTTGGTACTACTGTCAGACGACATCCTAAATATTTATACTGTATGTGCAGTATAATGGCGACGCAGCACGTCGATATACTCTAGTGACGAGTGGTGCATGTGTGATCTGCTGACGCATACTCTACCACTCTCTGTGTTGGTACTACTGTCAGACGACATCCTAAATATTTATACTGTTTGTGCAGTATAATGGCGACGCAGCACGTCGATATACTCTAGTGACGAGTGGTGCATGTGTGATCTGCTGACGCATACTCTACCACTCTCTGTGTTGGTACTACTGTCAGACGACATCCTAAATATTTATTCTGTATGTGCAGTATAATGGCGACGCAGCACGTCGATATACTCTAGTGACGAGTGGTGCACGTGTGATCTGCTGACGCATACTCTACCACTCTCTGTGTTGGTACTACTGTCAGACGACATTCTAAATATATATACTGTTTGTGCAGTATAATGGCGACGCAGCACGTCGATATACTCTAGTGACGAGTGGTGCACGTGTGATCTGCTGACGCATACTCTACCACTCTCTGTGTTGGTACTACTGTCAGACGACATTCTAAATATTTATAGTGTATGTGCAGTATAATGGCGACGCAGCACGTCGATATACTCTAGTTACGAGTGGTGCATGTGTGATCTGCTGACGCATACTCTACCACTCTCTGTGTTGGTACTACTGTCAGACGACATTCTAAATATATATACTGTTTGTGCAGTATAATGGCGACGCAGCACGTCGATATACTCTAGTGACGAGTGGTGCATGTGTGATCTGCTGACGCATACTCTACCACTCTCTGTGTTGGTACTACTGTCAGACGACATCCTAAATATTTATACTGTATGTGCAGTATAATGGCGACGCAGCACGTCGATATACTCTAGTGACGAGTGGTGCACGTGTGATCTGCTGACGCATACTCTACCACTCTCTGTGTTGGTACTACTGCCAGGCGGCATCCTAAATATTTATACTGTATGTGCAGTATAATGGCGACGCAGCACGTCGATATACTCTAGTGACGAGTGGTGCATGTGTGATCTGCTGACGCATACTCTACCACTCTCTGTGTTGGTACTACTGTCAGACGACATTCTAAATATTTATACTGTATGTGCAGTATAATGGCGACGCAGCACGTCGATATACTCTAGTGACGAGTGGTGCATGTGTGATCTGCTGACGCATACTCTACCACTCTCTGTGTTGGTACTACTGTCAGACGACATCCTAAATATTTATACTGTATGTGCAGTATAATGGCGACGCAGCACGTCGATATACTCTAGTGACGAGTGGTGCATGTGTGATCTGCTGACGCATACTCTACCACTCTCTGTGTTGGTACTACTGTCAGACAACATTCTAAATATTTATACTGTTTGTGCAGTATAATGGCGACGCAGCACGTCGATATACTCTAGTGACGAGTGGTGCATGTGTGATCTGCTGACGCATACTCTACCACTCTCTGTGTTGGTACTACTGTCAGACGACATCCTAAATATTTATACTGTTTGTGCAGTATAATGGCGACGCAGCACGTCGATATACTCTAGTGACGAGTGGTGCATGTGTGATCTGCTGACGCATACTCTACCACTCTCTGTGTTGGTACTACTGTCAGACAACATTCTAAATATTTATACTGTATGTGCAGTATAATGGCGACGCAGCACGTCGATATACTCTAGTGACGAGTGGTGCATGTGTGATCTGCTGACGCATACTCTACCACTCTCTGTGTTGGTACTACTGTCAGACGACATTCTAAATATATATACTGTTTGTGCAGTATAATGGCGACGCAGCACGTCGATATACTCTAGTGACGAGTGGTGCATGTGTGATCTGCTGACGCATACTCTACCACTCTCTGTGTTGGTACTACTGTCAGACGACATTCTAAATATTTATACTGTATGTGCAGTATAATGGCGACGCAGCACGTCGATATACTCTAGTTACGAGTGGTGCATGTGTGATCTGCTGACGCATACTCTACCACTCTCTGTGTTACTGCTGTCAGACAACATTCTAAATATTTATACTGTATGTGCAGTATAATGGCGACGCAGCACGTCGATATACTCTAGTTACGAGTGGTGCATGTGTGATCTGCTGACGCATACTCTACCACTCTCTGTGTTACTGCTGTCAGACAACATTCTAAATATTTATACTGTATGTGCAGTATAATGGCGACGCAGCACGTCGATATACTCTAGTGACGAGTGGTGCATGTGTGATCTGCTGACGCATACTCTACCACTCTCTGTGTTGGTACTACTGTCAGACGACATCCTAAATATTTATACTGTATGTGCAGTATAATGGCGACGCAGCATGTCGATATACTCTAGTGACGAGTGGTGCACGTGTGATCTGCTGACGCATACTCTACCACTTTCTGTGTTGGTACTACTGTCAGACGACATCCTAAATATTTATACTGTATGTGCAGTATAATGGCGACGCAGCACGTCGATATACTCTAGTGACGAGTGGTGCATGTGTGATCTGCTGACGCATACTCTACCACTCTCTGTGTTGGTACTACTGTCAGACGACATCCTAAATATTTATACTGTTTGTGCAGTATAATGGCGACGCAGCACGTCGATATACTCTAGTGACGAGTGGTGCATGTGTGATCTGCTGACGCATACTCTACCACTCTCTGTGTTGGTACTACTGTCAGACGACATCCTAAATATTTATACTGTATGTGCAGTATAATGGCGACGCAGCACGTCGATATACTCTAGTGACGAGTGGTGCATGTGTGATCTGCTGACGCATACTCTACCACTCTCTGTGTTGGTACTACTGTCAGACGACATTCTAAATATTTATACTGTTTGTGCAGTATAATGGCGACGCAGCACGTCGATATACTCTAGTGACGAGTGGTGCATGTGTGATCTGCTGACGCATACTCTACCACTCTCTGTGTTGGTACTACTGTCAGACGACATTCTAAATATTTATACTGTTTGTGCAGTATAATGGAAGTACAGCACGTCGATATACTCTAGTGACGAGTGGTGCACGTGTGATCTGCTGACGCATACTCTACCACTCTCTGTGTTGGTACTACTGTCAGACGACATTCTAAATATTTATACTGTTTGTGCAGTATAATGGCGACGCAGCACGTCGATATACTCTAGTGACGAGTGGTGCACGTGTGATCTGCTGACGCATACTCTACCGCTCTCTGTGTTGGTACTACTGTCAGACGACATTCTAAATAGTTATACTGTATGTGCAGTATAATGGCCACGCAGCACGTCGATATACTCTAGTGACGAGTGGTGCATGTGTGATCTGCTGACGCATACTCTACCACTCTCTGTGTTGGTACTACTGTCAGACGACATTTTAAATATTTATACTGTATGTGCAGTATAATGGCGACGCAGCACGTCGATATACTCTAGTGACGAGTGGTGCATGTGTGATCTGCTGACGCATACTCTACCACTCTCTGTGTTGGTACTACTGTCAGACGACATTCTAAATATATATACTGTTTGTGCAGTATAATGGCGACGCAGCACGTCGATATACTCTAGTGACGAGTGGTGCATGTGTGATCTGCTGACGCATACTCTACCACTCTCTGTGTTGGTACTACTGTCAGACGACATTCTAAATATTTATACTGTATGTGCAGTATAATGGCGACGCAGCACGTCGATATACTCTAGTTACGAATGGTGCATGTGTGATCTGCTGACGCATACTCTACCACTCTCTGTGTTACTGCTGTCAGACAACATTCTAAATATTTATACTGTATGTGCAGTATAATGGCGACGCAGCACGTCGATATACTCTAGTTACGAGTGGTGCATGTGTGATCTGCTGACGCATACTCTACCACTCTCTGTGTTACTGCTGTCAGACAACATTCTAAATATTTATACTGTATGTGCAGTATAATGGCGACGCAGCACGTCGATATACTCTAGTGACGAGTGGTGCATGTGTGATCTGCTGACGCATACTCTACCACTCTCTGTGTTGGTACTACTGTCAGACGACATTCTAAATATTTATACTGTATGTGCAGTATAATGGCGACGCAGCACGTCGATATACTCTAGTGACGAGTGGTGCACGTGTGATCTGCTGACGCATACTCTACCACTCTCTGTGTTGGTACTACTGTCAGACGACATCCTAAATATTTATACTGTTTGTGCAGTATAATGGCGGCGCAGCACGCCGATATACTCTAGTGACGAATGGTGCACGTGTGATCTGCTGACGCATTCTCTACCCACTCTCTGTGTTACTACTGTCAGCCGACATTCTAAATATTTATACTGTTTGTGCAGTATAATGGCGGCGCAGCACGCCGATATACTCTAGTAACGAGTGGTGCACGTGTGATCTGCTGACGCATTCTCTACCCACTCTCTGTGTTACTGCTGTCAGACAACATTCTAAATATTTATACTGTTTGTGCAGTATAATGGCGGCGCAGCACGCCGATATACTCTAGTGACGAGTGGTGCATGTGTGATCTGCTGACGCATTCTCTACCCACTCTCTGTGTTACTGCTGTCAGACAACATTCTAAATATTTATACTGTTTGTGCAGTATAATGGCGGCGCAGCACGCCGATATACTCTAGTGACGAGTGGTGCATGTGTGATCTGCTGACGCATTCTCTACCCACTCTCTGTGTTACTGCTGTCAGACAACATTCTAAATATTTATACTGTTTGTGCAGTATAATGGCGGCGCAGCACGCCGATATACTCTAGTGACGAGTGGTGCACGTGTGATCTGCTGACGCATTCTCTACCCACTCTCTGTGTTACTACTGTCAGCCGACATTCTAAATATTTATACTGTTTGTGCAGTATAATGGCGGCGCAGCACGTTGATATACTCTAGTGACGAGTGGTGCACGTGTGATCTGCTGACGCATTCTCTACCCACTCTCTGTGTTACTGCTGTCAGACAACATTCTAAATATTTATACTGTTTGTGCAGTATAATGGCGGCGCAGCACGCCGATATACTCTGGTGACGAGTGGTGCACGTGTGATCTGCTGACGCATTCTCTACCCACTCTCTGTGTTACTGCTGTCAGACGACATTCTAAATATTTATACTTTTTGTGCAGTATAATGGCGGCGCAGCACGCCGATATACTCTAGTGACGAGTGGTGCACGTGTGATCTGCTGACGCATTCTCTACCCACTCTCTGTGTTACTGCTGTCAGACAACATTCTAAATATTTATACTGTTTGTGCAGTATAATGGCGGCGCAGCACGCCGATATACTCTAGTGACGAGTGGTGCACGTGTGATCTGCTGACGCATTCTCTACCCACTCTCTGTGTTACTGCTGTCAGACAACATTCTAAATATTTATACTGTATGTGCAGTATAATGGCGACGCAGCACGTCGATATACTCTAGTGACGAGTGGTGCACGTGTGATCTGCTGACGCATTCTCTACCCACTCTCTGTGTTACTGCTGTCAGACAACATTCTAAATATTTATACTGTTTGTGCAGTATAATGGCGGCGCAGCACGCCGATATACTCTTGTGACGAATGGTGCACGTGTGATCTGCTGACGCATTCTCTACCCACTCTCTGTGTTACTACTGTCAGCCGACATTCTAAATATTTATACTGTTTGTGCAGTATAATGGCGGCGCAGCACGCCGATATACTCTAGTAACGAGTGGTGCACGTGTGATCTGCTGACGCATTCTCTACCCACTCTCTGTGTTACTGCTGTCAGACAACATTCTAAATATTTATACTGTTTGTGCAGTATAATGGCGGCGCAGCACGCCGATATACTCTAGTGACGAGTGGTGCATGTGTGATCTGCTGACGCATTCTCTACCCACTCTCTGTGTTACTGCTGTCAGACAACATTCTAAATAATTATACTGTTTGTGCAGTATAATGGCGGCGCAGCACGCCGATATACTCTAGTGACGAGTGGTGCATGTGTGATCTGCTGACGCATTCTCTACCCACTCTCTGTGTTACTGCTGTCAGACAACATTCTAAATATTTATACTGTTTGTGCAGTATAATGGCGGCGCAGCACGCCGATATACTCTAGTGACGAGTGGTGCACGTGTGATCTGCTGACGCATTCTCTACCCACTCTCTGTGTTACTACTGTCAGCCGACATTCTAAATATTTATACTGTTTGTGCAGTATAATGGCGGCGCAGCACGCCGATATACTCTAGTGACGAGTGGTGCATGTGTGATCTGCTGACGCATTCTCTACCCACTCTCTGTGTTACTGCTGTCAGACAACATTCTAAATATTTATACTGTTTGTGCAGTATAATGGCGGCGCAGCATGCCGATATACTCTAGTTACGAGTGGTGCACGTGTGATCTGCTGACGCATTCTCTACCCACTCTCTGTGTTACTACTGTCAGCCGACATTCTAAATATTTATACTGTTTGTGCAGTATAATGGCGGCGCAGCACGCCGATATACTCTAGTGACGAGTGGTGCACGTGTGATCTGCTGACGCATACTCTACCACTCTCTGTGTTGGTACTACTGTCAGACGACATTCTAAATATATATACTGTTTCTGCAGTATAATGGCGACGCAGCACGTCGATATACTCTAGTGACGAGTGGTGCACGTGTGATCTGCTGACGCATACTCTACCACTCTCTGTGTTGGTACTACTGTCAGACGACATTCTAAATATTTATACTGTATGTGCAGTATAATGGCGACGCAGCACGTCGATATACTCTAGTTACGAGTGGTGCATGTGTGATCTGCTGACGCATACTCTACCACTCTCTGTGTTGGTACTACTGTCAGACGACATTCTAAATATATATACTGTTTGTGCAGTATAATGGCGACGCAGCACGTCGATATACTCTAGTGACGAGTGGTGCATGTGTGATCTGCTGACGCATACTCTACCACTCTCTCTGTTGGTACTACTGTCAGACGACATCCTAAATATTTATACTGTATGTGCAGTATAATGGCGACGCAGCACGTCGATATACTCTAGTGACGAGTGGTGCACGTGTGATCTGCTGACGCATACTCTACCACTCTCTGTGTTGGTACTACTGCCAGGCGGCATCCTAAATATTTATACTGTATGTGCAGTATAATGGCGACGCAGCACGTCGATATACTCTAGTGACGAGTGGTGCATGTGTGATCTGCTGACGCATACTCTACCACTCTCTGTGTTGGTACTACTGTCAGACGACATTCTAAATATTTATACTGTATGTGCAGTATAATGGCGACGCAGCACGTCGATATGATCTAGTGACGAGTGGTGCATGTGTGATCTGCTGACGCATACTCTACCACTCTGTGTTGGTACTACTGTCAGACGACATCCTAAATATTTATACTGTATGTGCAGTATAATGGCGACGCAGCACGTCGATATACTCTAGTGACGAGTGGTGCATGTGTGATCTGCTGACGCATACTCTACCACTCTCTGTGTTGGTACTACTGTCAGACGACATTCTAAATATTTATACTGTATGTGCAGTATAATGGCGACGCAGCACGTCGATATACTCTAGTGACGAGTGGTACATGTGTGATCTGCTGACGCATACTCTACCACTCTCTGTGTTGGTACTACTGTCAGACGACATTCTAAATATATATACTGTTTGTGCAGTATAATGGCGACGCAGCACGTCGATATACTCTAGTGACGAGTGGTGCATGTGTGATCTGCTGACGCATACTCTACCACTCTCTGTGTTGGTACTACTGTCAGACGACATTCTAAATATTTATACTGTATGTGCAGTATAATGGCGACGCAGCACGTCGATATACTCTAGTTACGAGTGGTGCATGTGTGATCTGCTGACGCCTACTCTACCACTCTCTGTGTTACTGCTGTCAGACAACATTCTAAATATTTATACTGTATGTGCAGTATAATGGCGACGCAGCACGTCGATATACTCTAGTTACGAGTGGTGCATGTGTGATCTGCTGACGCATACTCTACCACTCTCTGTGTTACTGCTGTCAGACAACATTCTAAATATTTATACTGTATGTGCAGTATAATGGCGACGCAGCACGTCGATATACTCTAGTGACGAGTGGTGCATGTGTGATCTGCTGACGCATACTCTACCACTCTCTGTGTTGGTACTACTGTCAGACGACATCCTAAATATTTATACTGTATGTGCAGTATAATGGCGACGCAGCATGTCGATATACTCTAGTGACGAGTGGTGCACGTGTGATCTGCTGACGCATACTCTACCACTCTCTGTGTTGGTACTACTGTCAGACGACATCCTAAATATTTATACTGTATGTGCAGTATAATGGCGACGCAGCACGTCGATATACTCTAGTGACGAGTGGTGCATGTGTGATCTGCTGACGCATACTCTACCACTCTCTGTGTTGGTACTACTGTCAGACGACATCCTAAATATTTATACTGTTTGTGCAGTATAATGGCGACGCAGCACGTCGATATACTCTAGTGACGAGTGGTGCATGTGTGATCTGCTGACGCATACTCTACCACTCTCTGTGTTGGTACTACTGTCAGACGACATCCTAAATATTTATTCTGTATGTGCAGTATAATGGCGACGCAGCACGTCGATATACTCTAGTGACGAGTGGTGCACGTGTGATCTGCTGACGCATACTCTACCACTCTCTGTGTTGGTACTACTGTCAGACGACATTCTAAATATATATACTGTTTGTGCAGTATAATGGCGACGCAGCACGTCGATATACTCTAGTGACGAGTGGTGCACGTGTGATCTGCTGACGCATACTCTACCACTCTCTGTGTTGGTACTACTGTCAGACGACATTCTAAATATTTATAGTGTATGTGCAGTATAATGGCGACGCAGCACGTCGATATACTCTAGTTACGAGTGGTGCATGTGTGATCTGCTGACGCATACTCTACCACTCTCTGTGTTGGTACTACTGTCAGACGACATTCTAAATATATATACTGTTTGTGCAGTATAATGGCGACGCAGCACGTCGATATACTCTAGTGACGAGTGGTGCATGTGTGATCTGCTGACGCATACTCTACCACTCTCTGTGTTGGTACTACTGTCAGACGACATCCTAAATATTTATACTGTATGTGCAGTATAATGGCGACGCAGCACGTCGATATACTCTAGTGACGAGTGGTGCACGTGTGATCTGCTGACGCATACTCTACCACTCTCTGTGTTGGTACTACTGCCAGGCGGCATCCTAAATATTTATACTGTATGTGCAGTATAATGGCGACGCAGCACGTCGATATACTCTAGTGACGAGTGGTGCATGTGTGATCTGCTGACGCATACTCTACCACTCTCTGTGTTGGTACTACTGTCAGACGACATTCTAAATATTTATACTGTATGTGCAGTATAATGGCGACGCAGCACGTCGATATACTCTAGTGACGAGTGGTGCATGTGTGATCTGCTGACGCATACTCTACCACTCTCTGTGTTGGTACTACTGTCAGACGACATCCTAAATATTTATACTGTATGTGCAGTATAATGGCGACGCAGCACGTCGATATACTCTAGTGACGAGTGGTGCATGTGTGATCTGCTGACGCATACTCTACCACTCTCTGTGTTGGTACTACTGTCAGACAACATTCTAAATATTTATACTGTTTGTGCAGTATAATGGCGACGCAGCACGTCGATATACTCTAGTGACGAGTGGTGCATGTGTGATCTGCTGACGCATACTCTACCACTCTCTGTGTTGGTACTACTGTCAGACGACATCCTAAATATTTATACTGTTTGTGCAGTATAATGGCGACGCAGCACGTCGATATACTCTAGTGACGAGTGGTGCATGTGTGATCTGCTGACGCATACTCTACCACTCTCTGTGTTGGTACTACTGTCAGACAACATTCTAAATATTTATACTGTATGTGCAGTATAATGGCGACGCAGCACGTCGATATACTCTAGTGACGAGTGGTGCATGTGTGATCTGCTGACGCATACTCTACCACTCTCTGTGTTGGTACTACTGTCAGACGACATTCTAAATATATATACTGTTTGTGCAGTATAATGGCGACGCAGCACGTCGATATACTCTAGTGACGAGTGGTGCATGTGTGATCTGCTGACGCATACTCTACCACTCTCTGTGTTGGTACTACTGTCAGACGACATTCTAAATATTTATACTGTATGTGCAGTATAATGGCGACGCAGCACGTCGATATACTCTAGTTACGAGTGGTGCATGTGTGATCTGCTGACGCATACTCTACCACTCTCTGTGTTACTGCTGTCAGACAACATTCTAAATATTTATACTGTATGTGCAGTATAATGGCGACGCAGCACGTCGATATACTCTAGTTACGAGTGGTGCATGTGTGATCTGCTGACGCATACTCTACCACTCTCTGTGTTACTGCTGTCAGACAACATTCTAAATATTTATACTGTATGTGCAGTATAATGGCGACGCAGCACGTCGATATACTCTAGTGACGAGTGGTGCATGTGTGATCTGCTGACGCATACTCTACCACTCTCTGTGTTGGTACTACTGTCAGACGACATCCTAAATATTTATACTGTATGTGCAGTATAATGGCGACGCAGCATGTCGATATACTCTAGTGACGAGTGGTGCACGTGTGATCTGCTGACGCATACTCTACCACTTTCTGTGTTGGTACTACTGTCAGACGACATCCTAAATATTTATACTGTATGTGCAGTATAATGGCGACGCAGCACGTCGATATACTCTAGTGACGAGTGGTGCATGTGTGATCTGCTGACGCATACTCTACCACTCTCTGTGTTGGTACTACTGTCAGACGACATCCTAAATATTTATACTGTTTGTGCAGTATAATGGCGACGCAGCACGTCGATATACTCTAGTGACGAGTGGTGCATGTGTGATCTGCTGACGCATACTCTACCACTCTCTGTGTTGGTACTACTGTCAGACGACATCCTAAATATTTATACTGTATGTGCAGTATAATGGCGACGCAGCACGTCGATATACTCTAGTGACGAGTGGTGCATGTGTGATCTGCTGACGCATACTCTACCACTCTCTGTGTTGGTACTACTGTCAGACGACATTCTAAATATTTATACTGTTTGTGCAGTATAATGGCGACGCAGCACGTCGATATACTCTAGTGACGAGTGGTGCATGTGTGATCTGCTGACGCATACTCTACCACTCTCTGTGTTGGTACTACTGTCAGACGACATTCTAAATATTTATACTGTTTGTGCAGTATAATGGAAGTACAGCACGTCGATATACTCTAGTGACGAGTGGTGCACGTGTGATCTGCTGACGCATACTCTACCACTCTCTGTGTTGGTACTACTGTCAGACGACATTCTAAATATTTATACTGTTTGTGCAGTATAATGGCGACGCAGCACGTCGATATACTCTAGTGACGAGTGGTGCACGTGTGATCTGCTGACGCATACTCTACCGCTCTCTGTGTTGGTACTACTGTCAGACGACATTCTAAATAGTTATACTGTATGTGCAGTATAATGGCCACGCAGCACGTCGATATACTCTAGTGACGAGTGGTGCATGTGTGATCTGCTGACGCATACTCTACCACTCTCTGTGTTGGTACTACTGTCAGACGACATTCTAAATATTTATACTGTATGTGCAGTATAATGGCGACGCAGCACGTCGATATACTCTAGTGACGAGTGGTGCATGTGTGATCTGCTGACGCATACTCTACCACTCTCTGTGTTGGTACTACTGTCAGACGACATTCTAAATATATATACTGTTTGTGCAGTATAATGGCGACGCAGCACGTCGATATACTCTAGTGACGAGTGGTGCATGTGTGATCTGCTGACGCATACTCTACCACTCTCTGTGTTGGTACTACTGTCAGACGACATTCTAAATATTTATACTGTATGTGCAGTATAATGGCGACGCAGCACGTCGATATACTCTAGTTACGAATGGTGCATGTGTGATCTGCTGACGCATACTCTACCACTCTCTGTGTTACTGCTGTCAGACAACATTCTAAATATTTATACTGTATGTGCAGTATAATGGCGACGCAGCACGTCGATATACTCTAGTTACGAGTGGTGCATGTGTGATCTGCTGACGCATACTCTACCACTCTCTGTGTTACTGCTGTCAGACAACATTCTAAATATTTATACTGTATGTGCAGTATAATGGCGACGCAGCACGTCGATATACTCTAGTGACGAGTGGTGCATGTGTGATCTGCTGACGCATACTCTACCACTCTCTGTGTTGGTACTACTGTCAGACGACATTCTAAATATTTATACTGTATGTGCAGTATAATGGCGACGCAGCACGTCGATATACTCTAGTGACGAGTGGTGCACGTGTGATCTGCTGACGCATACTCTACCACTCTCTGTGTTGGTACTACTGTCAGACGACATCCTAAATATTTATACTGTATGTGCAGTATAATGGCGACGCAGCACGTCGATATACTCTAGTGACGAGTGGTGCATGTGTGATCTGCTGACGCATACTCTACCACTCTCTGTGTTGGTACTACTGTCAGACGACATCCTAAATATTTATACTGTATGTGCAGTATAATGGCGACGCAGCACGTCGATATACTCTAGTGACGAGTGGTGCATGTGTGATCTGCTGACGCATACTCTACCACTCTCTGTGTTGGTACTACTGTCAGACGACATCCTAAATATTTATACTGTATGTGCAGTATAATGGCGACGCAGCACGTCGATATACTCTAGTGACGAGTAGTGCATGTGTGATCTGCTGACGCATACTCTACCACTCTCTGTGTTGGTACTACTGTCAGACGACATCCTAAATATTTATACTGTATGTGCAGTATAATGGCGACGCAGCACGTCGATATACTCTAGTGACGAGTGGTGCATGTGTGATCTGCTGACGCATACTCTACCACTCTCTGTGTTGGTACTACTGTCAGACGACATTCTAAATATTTATACTGTATGTGCAGTATAATGGCGACGCAGCACGTCGATATACTCTAGTGACGAGTGGTGCATGTGTGATCTGCTGACGCATACTCTACCACTCTCTGTGTTGGTACTACTGTCAGACGACATTCTAAATATTTATACTGTATGTGCAGTATAATGGCGGCGCAGCACGTCGATATACTCTAGTGACGAGTGGTGCACGTGTGATCTGCTGACGCATACTCTACCACTCTCTGTGTTGGTACTACTGTCAGACGACATTCTAAATATTTATACTGTTTGTGCAGTATAATGGCGACGCAGCACGTCGATATACTCTAGTGACGAGTGGTGCATGTGTGATCTGCTGACGCATACTCTACCACTCTCTGTGTTGGTACTACTGTCAGACGACATTCTAAATATTTATACTGTATGTGCAGTATAATGGCGACGCAGCACGTCGATATACTCTAGTGACGAGTGGTGCATGTGTGATCTGCTGACGCATACTCTACCACTCTCTGTGTTGGTACTACTGTCAGACGACATTCTAAATATTTATACTGTATGTGCAGTATAATGGCGGCGCAGCACGTCGATATACTCTAGTGACGAGTGGTGCACGTGTGATCTGCTGACGCATACTCTACCACTCTCTGTGTTGGTACTACTGTCAGACGACATTCTAAATATTTATACTGTTTGTGCAGTATAATGGCGACGCAGCATGTCGATATACTCTAGTGACGAGTGGTGCACGTGTGATCTGCTGACGCATACTCTACCTATCTCTGTGTTGGTACTACTGTCAGACGACATTCTAAATATTTATACTGTTTGTGCAGTATAATGGCGACGCAGCATGTCGATATACTCTAGTGACGAGTGGTGCACGTGTGATCTGCTGACGCATACTCTACCACTCTCTGTGTTGGTACTACTGTCAGACGACATTCTAAATATTTATACTGTTTGTGCAGTATAATGGCGACGCAGCATGTCGATATACTCTAGTGACGAGTGGTGCACGTGTGATCTGCTGACGCATACTCTACCACTCTCTGTGTTGGTACTACTGTCAGACGACATTCTAAATATTTATACTGTTTGTGCAGTATAATGGCGACGCAGCACGTCGATATACTCTAGTGACGAGTGGTGCATGTGTGATCTGCTGACGCATACTCTACCACTCTCTGTGTTGGTACTACTGTCAGACGACATTCTAAATATTTATACTGTTTGTGCAGTATAATGGAAGTACAGCACGTCGATATACTCTAGTGACGAGTGGTGCACGTGTGATCTGCTGACGCATACTCTACCACTCTCTGTGTTGGTACTACTGTCAGACGACATTCTAAATATTTATACTGTTTGTGCAGTATAATGGTGACGCAGCACGTCGATATACTCTAGTGACGAGTGGTGCATGTGTGATCTGCTGACGCATACTCTACCACTCTCTGTGTTGGTACTACTGTCAGACGACATTCTAAATATTTATACTGTTTGTGCAGTATAATGGAAGTACAGCACGTCGATATACTCTAGTGACGAGTGGTGCACGTGTGATCTGCTGACGCATACTCTACCACTCTCTGTGTTGGTACTACTGTCAGACGCCATTCTACATATTTATACTGTTTGTGCAGTATAATGGAAGTACAGCACGTCGATATACTCTAGTGACGAGTGGTGCATGTGTGATCTGCTGACGCATACTCTACCACTCTCTGTGTTGGTACTACTGTCAGACGACATCCTAAATATTTATACTGTATGTGCAGTATAATGGCGACGCAGCACGTCGATATACTCTAGTTACGAGTGGTGCACGTGTGATCTGCTGACGCATACTCTACCACTCTCTGTGTTGGTACTACTGTCAGACGCCATTCTAAATATTTATACTGTTTGTGCAGTATAATGGAAGTACAGCACGTCGATATACTCTAGTGACGAGTGGTGCACGTGTGATCTGCTGACGCATACTCTACCACTCTCTGTGTTGGTACTACTGTCAGACGACATCCTAAATATTTATACTGTATGTGCAGTATAATGGCGACGCAGCACGTCGATATACTCTAGTGACGAGTGGTGCACGTGTGATCTGCTGACGCATACTCTACCACTCTCTGTGTTGGTACTACTGTCAGACGCCATTCTAAATATTTATACTGTTTGTGCAGTATAATGGAAGTACAGCACGTCGATATACTCTAGTGACGAGTGGTGCACGTGTGATCTGCTGACGCATACTCTACCACTCTCTGTGTTGGTACTACTGTCAGACGCCATTCTACATATTTATACTGTTTGTGCAGTATAATGGTGGTACAGCACGTCGATATACTCTAGTGACGAGTGGTGTACGTGTGATCTGCTGACGCATACTCTACCACTCTCTGTGTTGGTACTACTGTCAGACGCCATTCTAAATATTTATACTGTTTGTGCAGTATAATTTCGGTGCAGCACGTTGATATACTCTAGTGACGAGTGGTGTACGTGTGATCTGCTGACGCATACTCTACCACTCTCTGTGTTGGTACTACTGTCAGACGCCATTCTACATATTTATACTGTTTGTGCAGTATAATGGTGGTACAGCACGTCGATATACTCTAGTGACGAGTGGTGTACGTGTGATCTGCTGACGCATACTCTACCACTCTCTGTGTTGGTACTACTGTCAGACGCCATTCTACATATTTATACTGTTTGTGCAGTATAATGGTGGTACAGCACGTCGATATACTCTAGTGACGAGTGGTGTACGTGTGATCTGCTGACGCATACTCTACCACTCTCTGTGTTGGTACTACTGTCAGACGCCATTCTAAATATTTATACTGTTTGTGCAGTATAATGGCGGTGCAGCACGTTGATATACTCTAGTGACGAGTGGTGCACGTGTGATCTGCTGACGCATACTCTACCACTCTCTGTGTTGGTACTACTGTCAGACGCCATTCTACATATTTATACTGTTTGTGCAGTATAATGGTGGTACAGCACGTCGATATACTCTAGTGACGAGTGGTGTACGTGTGATCTGCTGACGCATACTCTACCACTCTCTGTGTTGGTACTACTGTCAGACGACATTCTAAATATTTAGGGCCTATACTGTTTGTGCAGTATAATGGCGGCGCAGCACGGCAGCACGGCCACGAGACGAGTGAGTCTAGTGACGAGTGGTGCACGTTATCTGGATCTGCTGACACATACTCTACCCATGCTTATTGTAAATGCAGTATATATAGCTAAAAATATTTACCCAAACAATATTACGAATAGGAGTTATGTCACTTTCTGATAACAGCTTCAAGCCTCCAAAGCTAAGGTTTTATCATACACCAGCCATCTGTGTCGACACGTTTACAACCCCCAAGGTCAGGTCAAGATCGCATGTTGCCAGTTAATGTTTTGTCTTCAGACAGACATTTACGCCAAAGTCTCACTCAAAGTCGTTCGTAAATTAACTGACGTGCTCTACACATATGAAAGATGACTGTTCGTAAGTCTTCCTCGTGGCATTCGACGCTCTTGACGACAGCTGACTGCGACGCATGCAATTCCCTCGCTCGTAAATTTCCAGCTGATCTTTATAGCCTTATTGGTTACTGGAACGAGCTCGAGAGCAGTGTTTAGGGATAATGGCCTTCAGTCGGTGTCATAATACTGCAATATATGAGAGTTGTCGCCTGGTCGTGTTGTGTCTTGTTTCATTATCTGGAGTCGTGTGTTGAAGTACAAAATATTGTTAATTTATACTCACTATGCCCAGTGCACATGTATCTTATCTTATATACTAAACATCTTTTGCAAAACTTATGACAGCTAGCCTGACCACACTACTGGTCCGAATTACACGCGGCTGGTACTGTACCAAATGAAAGATATTTCCCTGTAGATGTGCAGAATCCCTTTATAAATTAAAATAGGCTCAAAAAAGCACAACAAACCAATTTTAAATTTTAAAATATTAACATGGGTCTTATGGGTTGCCACGTTGGTGACGAAATAACAATAAAATATAAACAGAAAATAAAAAAATAAAAGAAATTCCAATCACATGTTTTATTTACACCGTGGGTTGAAAATAGAGAAATTTGCACAATACCTACATACTTTTGGTCGAGTTTTCAACCACGGGGCGAGCTCTCGTCTATTATTAACAGATTTATTGATTGTCGAATGTTGGTCTCGTACTCGTCCAGATAAACACTATAGTTCAATCATCCCGGAATATTTGTCATAGTTATACTACACAAAATTATAAATAAAATTGAAAGAGTTTATCTAGAAATCTATATCGATTTATGTTCAACATAACAAATCAATTTGTGGAAACACTCCAACGCCATCGTCTGTTTTATAAATGAGGTCAGTCTCCAATATATATTTTAATCCAACGTCTAAGTATCTTGTCATTCCTAAAAAATAAACGTTTACAGTTTCTATTTTTACACAAAATATTGATCTCTTTGTCGGTACGTGGTTCCCACCCCATCGTCATATTACATCATAGTAATAAATACAGTGACGTCATCAAACACATTGTTGCAACCCTATGTTGTTGATGTATCTACACAGCGGTGGATGGTATTGTAGGATGCAGATGTTGAAGATACGGCATCTACCCTCTCCCACCACCCTCTAGGTGTCGGATTCAGCAAGGGTTCAGCGTTAAATCTCATATCTCGGCTGTTTTTGGATCTGCTATTCACACATAACCGGTGAAAATCGCTGTGTTGCATTTTCCATTGAGGTTTGACTAAATATGTTTGGAAGCATTACTAGATGAATACGGTATGTGGTGAAACAAATCACTTCAGTGGGCAAACGTAAATATATCATGTTTGGTCATGAATAACAAAGTTTATTTTCAAAATGTTTCATTTTAAGCTTTGAAAATGTTTATGTATATGGTGAAAAACGTTGCGTTGCATTTTCTATTGAATTTTTGACTACCGGTATGTTTAGGAGCAACAAATTACTTAAGTGACCCGAACGTAAATATATGATTTGTTACGAATGTCAAAGTTTATTACAAGGGTTATTATTGAGCGGAGCGAGCGAAGCGAGCGAAGCTCTTATACGTCGACTTTTATGCATTTCGTAATACGCAAACTCCTCCTAGACGGCTGAATCAATCGTTTTCAAATTTTGCATGGTGATAAAGACCATATCGGTGAGTGCCAACATCTATATGGCGTTAAAAAAGTCTCTCAGGAATCCGTAGAAAAATGAAACTGAAAATCACATTTTTTTAACATTAGTCTTATGGGTTGCTAGGTAACCATGTTGGCTGAATTAAATAACAAGTAAAAAGTAAACAAAAGATTTGAAGTTTTAGAATGTGCTCATAATAAGCCAACTACCCACAGAATACTAGGAAATTACAAATACAGTACAAAAGGAAAAACATCACTTGTTAATATTGAGCAAAGATTATACTTAAGATTACTTGATACATTGTAGTCAAGGGTAGCAGTGCGAAGTCTAGGATCTGTTTATGACGAATACATTAAGGTATCTGCAATCCTAAAATGCTCCGGAAGGGAAGGAAACAGGTCCGTGACGTAGGAAGTAGTGAAGGAAGTAGTATAGGCAATCATAAAATGCTATGGGAATAGAGGGAAACAGGTCCGTGACGTAGGAAGTGATGAAGGAAGTAGTAAATGCGAGCAGTCCGGAGTGTGGGGACTGTTTTTGACGATAAGATTAGGGTATCTGCAATCCTAAAATGCTATGGGAAGGGAGGAAAACAGGTCCGCGACGTAGGAAGTGGTGAAGGAAGTAGTCAAGGCGAGTAGTCCGGAGTGCGGGAACTGTTTATGACGATTAGAACAAGGTATCTGCAATCTTTAAGTGCAATAGGAAGGGAGGGAAACAGGTCCGCGACGTAGGAAGTGATGAAGGAAGTAGTCAAGGCGAGCTGTCAGGAGTGAGGGAACTGTTTATGGCGATTAGATAAGGGTATGGGCAATCCTAAAATGCTATGGAAAGGGAGGAAAACAGGTCCGCGACGTAGGAAGTGGTGAAGGAAGTAGTCTAGGCGAGTTGTCCGGAGTGTTGGAAATGTTTATGACAATTAGATTAAGGTATCAGCAAACCTAAAATGCTACGGGAAGGGAGGAAAACTGGTCCGCGACGTAGGAAGTGATGAAGGAAGTAGTCAAGGTGAGCTGTCCGGAGTGTGGGGACTGTTTATGACGATTAGATTAAGGTATTTGCAATTCTAAAATGCTATGGAAAGGGAGGAAAATAGGTCCGCGACGTAGGAAGTGGTGAAGGAAGTAGTCTAGGCGAGTTGTCCGGAGTGTTTGAAATGTTTATGACAATTAGATTATGGTATCAGCAAACCTAAAATGCTACGGGAAGGGAGGAAAACAGGTCCGCAACGTAGGAAGTGATGAAGGAAGTAGTCAAGGTGAGCTGTCCGGAGTGTGGGAACTGTTTATGACGATTAGATTAAGGTATTTGCAATCCTAAAATGCTATGGGAAGGGAGGAAAACAGGTCCGCGACGTAGGAAGTGGTGAAGGAAGTAGTCAAGGCGAGTAGTCCGGAGTGCGGGAACTGTTTATGACGATTAGAATAAGGTATCTACAATCTTTAAGTGCAATAGGAAGGGAGGGAAACAGGTCCGCGACGTAGGAAGTGATGAAGGAAGTAGTCAAGGCGAGTAGTCCGGAGTGCGGGAACTGTTTATGACGATTAGAATAAGGTATCTGCAATCTTTAAGTGCAATAGGAAGGGAGGGAAACAGGTCCGCGACGTAGGAAGTGGTGAAGGAAGTAGTCAAGGCGAGCTGTCTGGAGCGTGGGAACTGTTTATGATGATTAGATTAAGGTATTTGCAATCCTAAAATGCTATGGAAAGAGAGGAAAATAGGTCCGCGACGTAGGAAGTGGTGAAGGAAGTAGTCTAGGCGAGTTGTCCGGAGTGTTTGAAATGTTTATGACAATTAGATTAAAGTATCAGCAAACCTAAAATGCTACGGGAAGGGAGGAAAACAGGTCCGCGACGTAGGAAGTGATAAAGGAAGTAGTCAAGGTGAGCTGTCCGGAGAGTGGGGACTGTTTATGACGATTAGATTAAGGTATTTGCAATTCTAAAATGCTATGGAAAGGGAGGAAAATAGGTCCGCGACGTAGGAAGTGGTGAAGGAAGTAGTCTAGGCGAGTTGTCCGGAGTGTTTGAAATGTTTATGACAATTAGATTATGGTATCAGCAAACCTAAAATGCTACGGGAAGGGAGGAAAACAGGTCCGCAACGTAGGAAGTGATGAAGGAAGTAGTCAAGGTGAGCTGTCCGGAGTGTGGGAATTGTTTATGACGATTAGATTAAGGTATTTGCAATCCTAAAATGCTATGGGAAGGGAGGAAAACAGGTCCGCGACGTAGGAAGTGGTGAAGGAAGTAGTCAAGGCGAGTAGTCCGGAGTGCGGGAACTGTTTATGACGATTAGAATAAGGTATCTGCAATCTTTAAGTGCAATAGGAAGGGAGGGAAACAGGTCCGCGACGTAGGAAGTGGTGAAGGAAGTAGTCAAGGCGAGCTGTCTGGAGCGTGGGAACTGTGTATGATGATTAGATTAAGGTATTTGCAATCCTAAAATGCTATGGAAAGGGAGGAAAATAGGTCCGCGACGTAGGAAGTGGTGAAGGAAGTAGTCTAGGCGAGTTGTCCGGAGTGTTTGAAATGTTTATGACAATTAGATTAAAGTATCAGCAAACCTAAAATGCTACGGGAAGGGAGGAAAACAGGTCCGCGACGTAGGAAGTGATAAAGGAAGTAGTCAAGGTGAGCTGTCCGGAGTGTGGGGACTGTTTATGACGATTAGATTAAGGTATTTGCAATTCTAAAATGCTATGGAAAGGGAGGAAAATAGGTCCGCGACGTAGGAAGTGGTGAAGGAAGTAGTCTAGGCGAGTTGTCCGGAGTGTTTGAAATGTTTATGACAATTAGATTATGGTATCAGCAAACCTAAAATGCTACGGGAAGGGAGGAAAACAGGTCCGCAACGTAGGAAGTGATGAAGGAAGTAGTCAAGGTGAGCTGTCCGGAGTGTGGGAATTGTTTATGACGATTAGATTAAGGTATTTGCAATCCTAAAATGCTATGGGAAGGGAGGAAAACATGTCCGCGACGTAGGAAGTGGTGAAGGAAGTAGTCAAGGCGAGTAGTCCGGAGTGTGGGAACTGTTTATGACGATTAGATTAAGGTATCTGCAACCTTTAAATGCAATGGAATGGAGGGAAACAGATCCATGACGTAGGAAATTGTGTAGGATGTAGATGTGTGGATTTATGCATCTCCAATACTACGGTGCTTTCAGAGTGGACTAATGTTTTTCCCCGAGCAAAGCTCGGTCCCCAGGTACTATAATCAAATGACGACACTAGCTTGAGGTTCGTGACGTATGAAGAGGTTAAGGAAGTAGTAAAGGTGAACAGTCTGGAGTATGGAAACTGTTTATGACGATTAGATTAAGGTCACAACGTTCCTAAAATGCTACGGAAAGGGAGGGAAACAGGTCCGCGATGTGGGAAGTGGCGAAGGAAGTAGTAAAGGCGAGCTGTTCGGAGTGTGGGATCTGTTTATGACGATTAGATTCAGGTATCTGCAATCTTAAAATGCTATGGGAAGAGAGGGAAACAGATCCGCGACGTAGGAACAGGTGAAAGAAGTAGTAAGGTGAGCAGTGTGGAGTGTGGGAACTGGAAACCGTTTGTAGCAGTTTTAATGTATCTGCAATGCTGAAATGCTATGAGAAGGGATGGAAGCATGCCCAAGACATAGGAAATTGTGAAAGAAGTAGTAAAGTCTAGCAGTACGGACAGTGGGGATGTTTGTTGCAATTAGATTAACGTATCTAAAATACTAAAATGCCATGGAAAGCGATGAATACAGGTCCACGACGTAAGTGGTGAAGGAAGTAGTAAAGGCTGGCAGTGCAGAGTGGGGGAACCGTTTGAGCAGATGGATAAATGAATTTGTAATACTTAAATGCTATGAGAAAGGAAGGAAACAGGCCAATGACGTAGTAAATGGTGAAGGGAGTAGTAAGGCTAACAGCGCAGAGTGTGGGAACTGTCTTTGGCAATTAAATTAATGTATCTGCAATCCTAAAATGCTATGGGAAGAGAGGGAAACAGGTCCACGACGTAGGGTGTGGTGAAGGAAGTAGTAAAGGTGAGCAGTGTTGAGTTTGGGAATGGATTAATGTATCTGCAATGCTAAAATGCTACGGGAAGAGACTGTAGACTGTAATATGTTAAAATGATTACGAAGCACAAATCGATACATATTTTCGATACATGCAATCGTTTACAATCGAAATTTACAACTGAGTTGACAACAGCTGATTTTTACTCCATAGAGGCTAAAAACGATTTTTACTCCCTAAATATTAAAAATGCTACTTTAGACCCGCAGCGCATGCATGAAAAAATACTGTTTTTACTGCAGTAAGACAAAAACAATATAATATGAACCCTTGATGACTCCGCTCAATTTTGTGGATGCCTCTGCGAACGCCACCTAGTTATTTATTATCAAGGGTTAATTTTATAAAATGTTTATGTTTACAAGTTTCAATATTGTGTTTACGAGTGCAGTTATACACCTCATTCCTTCAAATCCTACTATTAGCTGCCAATAATTTGATTGACAATTTGAATCTGGATCCAGCTTGAGATTGGGCTTTTAGGTGTTACTGGTTCATAACAGCTGATCTTAGTCAGTGAGAAAGACAGATCAAGTTACTCCTCTCGCCGTAGATTAAACATACACTACCTTGGT
The DNA here is from genome assembly GCF_028750875.1 of Macrosteles quadrilineatus. Taxonomy (NCBI): domain Eukaryota; kingdom Metazoa; phylum Arthropoda; class Insecta; order Hemiptera; family Cicadellidae; genus Macrosteles; species Macrosteles quadrilineatus. The sequence continues at coordinate 66,726,748 of NW_026542597.1, forward strand.
TATGATAAAACTCAACACTCATTATATTCAGCTTAAAATATGCAAGAAAGTGTCGCTGTCTTAATGAATTTAATTGGAACGAATAGATAACTTGCCAAAACTGATGATTTTTATCAACGCTGATAAACTCACTCTTTACTATACACTAATACACTATACAGAGTCAATGGTACTATGCCATTCATATTCAGCATATAATACAGCTAAGTAGATCGCTGTCCAAAGCGATAATAAAGTGAATCATGGTTTTCAAAAGAAGCTTTTACTTTTAGTACTTAACTTTGAAATGGCGACCATACGAATACGCTGTATGTAACATAACAACTGACTTAATTGACTAAACATATGCAGAAAATCGAAATAATTATTAAATATTTTTCATATTTTAGCTATTAAGTAATAACTTTGACTATTAATACAACAGCTATTAAGTAATAACTTTGACTATTAATACAACAACTAATGACTAATAATAACTAGAGGTAGTCCGGAGGTCGAAAACTCACAGACTTTTCTATTTTCACCCCACGCTGTAAATAAAACATGTGATTGGAATTTCTTCCTTTTTTATTTTATGTTTATATTTCGTTGTTATTACGTCACCAGCATGGCAACCCATAAGGCCCATGTTATTTTTTTAAATTTTGAATTTATTTTTTGTGCTTATTTTTAGCCTATTTTAGTTTTTAAAGGAATTCTGCACACCTACAGAAAAATATCTTTCTAACAGTATGCGCAGATTTCCCTATGGTGCACACGAACTGTGAAAAAAGGTTTTAAAGAAACATGCTTGCCTATTATTATGTCTATTAATCACGGAGTTTCATTTGCATATCCGTTTTCAGAAATTTATCTTTATGGTCCACACCGTGTCTACTGTAATATAAATCAAGGAGTTTATTTTACATTCCTTTTTATAACAAAACATCGAAACAGCTTTTGACACGCCAGAACAACAGGGAGGCTGAGGGGTTGGTCGACCTTGAACAAGAGAACTTTCACACTGGAATTAGGCGGAGGTGAAAGCTCTCCAGACAGCCCAGACTGCCTGTCGCCAGCAACGGCGAGGAAATCCCACAAAGCCAGAGGAGCCTGACCAGAGCATGACTCCATTGTACCCCGGGTTTCCGGCCCCATTAGCCCGCCACAAAGGGGATACCTGTCGGGATTACGGGTAAACCCCGCAGGTGCGGTCAGTTTAAAAGATTACAGAGATTTTCTGTCGCGAAGAATACGCTGAAAAGACTCGCAAAACACGCCTGGCTGATATAGGAGATTCTGAGATGTGCTGGGGAACATGAGCATGTGATGTTAGGGTAGTTTGTTAAGTATAGAGTGTACGACTGCTAATTAATTTTTATATGTGTTTGAACGTAGTTCAAATATGCTTTTAGCGAATTTCCCGGAAAGTAGCCATTACCATATGTCTCATGGTACGACCTAGGCCCGGGACCGATTTAATTTTTCATTTTGATGTCCCCAGAGGGCAAAAACACAACAGTTTAATAGATTAATTGAAAATCAATCTAGGCAAATGGAAATTTGCTTAGTCGGCAGGTTTGCTGCAGCGGGGGTATTTATAAATGCATTCTTAAAGATATCAATGTCAAGATTAGATATTCTGGTTTCTGCAAGGGTCGTATTGTTTAATAGATGTTAAAGTGGTTTGACAAATTTGAAAACCTATCATAACAAAATAAAACTAAATATTTTATTGACTATGTCTTTGCCTCGTTCTAGGGCTATGGTGTTGTACTATAATATAAGACCGAAGAGTCAATGTTGTGTTCAAAAATGTACTCGATATAGGCGAAGCGTACTTCCAACGTTACCTGAACGAAATATATATACAGCGTGAGTTTTAATTGTCCCCCCCCCCCAACTTTTTTCTACATTTTTTCAAATATCAATCCCAGACCACTTCTAAACATTGTTGGGTAGTAAGTACTTAATTTTGACAAGGTGGTCATTTCCGGCCGCCATCTTGGATCCGCCATATTGGATGCAAAATATTTTTTTCAAATGTAAAGGTGGGGTTGTGACCCATCATTTCGAACTACATTTCTACCCTGATTACAATGCCGCAAACTGTTTTTAAAAATCTTGATTCATTCCAAAGTTATGAGGGCTTTTTAAAACTTTATTTTTAGCCCATTTTAACATTGTGCATTTAAAAACTAAGACCATAATCTCAAAATAGTGCTAGATAAGATAAGTAAACACTACCAGTCATTGTCGACCTATTTTCACTTGGTTATGACAGATGTATTTTATTCGGCCGCCATCTTGGATCCGCCATTTTGAAATGTGATAAATTATTTTAAATATGAAGGGGGTGTTGTGACCCATCATTTCAGATTACTTTTTTAAGCTGAACTCAATTCCATGATCCGTTTTTCATTTTTAAATTTTGATTTTGAAATATTGACATTTTTAACAAAACATTTGCAATATATCATAAATAAAAGTTGATATCAAAAAATGGATTGCGGCATTGAATTTGGCTTAAAAAAGTAGTTCGAAATGATGGGTCACAACACCCCCTTCATATTTAAAATAAGTTATCACTTTTAAAAATGGCGGATCCAAGATGGCGGCCGAATAAAATACATCTGTCATAACCAAGTGAAAATATGTCAACAATGTATGGTAGTGTTTACTTATCTGTATCTAGCACTATTTTGAGATTATGGTCTTAGTTTTTAAATGCACAATGTTAAAATGGGCTAAAAATAAAGTTTTAAAAAGCCCTCATAACTTTGGAATGAATCAAGATTTTTTAAAACGGTTTGCGGCATTGTAATCAGGGTAGAAATGTAGTTCGAAATGATGGGTCACAACCCCACCTTTACATTTGAAAAAAATATTTTGCATCCAATATGGCGGATCCAAGATGGCGACCGGAAATGACCACCTTGTCAAAATTAAGTACTTACTACCCAACAATGTTTGGAAGTGGTCAGGGATTGATATATGAAAAAATGTATAAAAAAGTTGGGGGGGGGGGGACAATTAAAACTCACCCTGTATATATATAAAATTCGGATTTTACGTTTGGGAAGTGTACTACTTATCGACCAAGGAATAATATTGTACAATGTCAATTGTTTCAATCCCTTTAAAATGTTGACATAATCTTTTTCAGTCAGTTATATTGGGTTAGTACTGACATTCTTTCACACATTAACGTACTGCACTCCCTCAAACATAGATCATACTTATAGTTTAGCTGAGTTAAATTCATTTTAATGTATGTCTCTGTCCAATTAGTTACGTTTGAGCATTCTTCTTGATATTTTAGAAGCATGGATGTCAAACACGATGTAGTGCTGTAGTGAGCTTATCCTCTGATATTACAGTAGATCCGACCCTTGCTGTGGACGGCGGAGTATGCAAAACCGCATAAAGATTTAGCCAAATCAACATAACAAATTAATAAGCTTACATACCTTACATCGTCAATCCTAAATGTCAGATATCTAAATTATGATTGACGACATAAGTATGTAAACCTATCTATACTGTCGACCGTGATAACATCAGGAAATGATCATGATATACACCAAATCAAGCTTTAGATTTTAGAATTGGATAAGAAGTATATTTTCTGTATCCAAAGTCAATGTGTTCAGTAATTTCCTGACATCACGCGTTTGTTGTTCAAATATTTTCATATAATAATACCATACATATTGCTTTTACTTAAAGACTAAACTATACAGGGTGTTTCATAATTAGTGTCGGATATTTTAGGGTATTATTCCTGGGTAAGAAACATATCCAAATATCATATTTAAACAGTCCGGAAGTCTTTATTTACTTAAACAGCCGCCATTTTGTTTTTTTCCTTTAATATTTTTTTAAAAGAGAATGGTAAAACATACGAAATTGAAACTTTGCACAAACATTTCTGACTACTAGGCAAAGCTACAAAATAATTATGAAAATTTTCCAAATACATAAAACAAAATGGCGGCCATTTAAAATTTTGTTTCTTAAATAACTCAAAAACCGTTGATTTTATGAAAATTTTACAAGGATAACTTTTTTTAGGTAATTTTATTACAAATCGATTGACACCTTATTCTTTACAATTGGACGTATATTAACTGAGACATTGCAGTTTTAATGATACGTGACCACTGGAGGGTAGTTTTAGTGCATGCGGCTAAAGTCTGCCACAACAATGCAAGGCTCCGCATGCACTACAACTAACCTCCAGTGGTCACGTATCACTAAAACTGCAATGTCTCAGTTAATACAGGGTGACAAAAAAGTCTGGAAACGGTTTAATATATTTTTAACTAAATCCGTTAGAAAATTCAAACCTTTCACGTCAACTTACATGTATGAAAACTACTTTTTCCAAGCATTACCATTTTTTGACCTCTACCAGGGGACGACCCATGTGGAGTAGGTACATAATCTTTAATGTAAGCCTAGGTTGATATGTACATCATTTTAAAGATCTGGTCAAGTGAAGTTCATTGCCGGAAACCGCGTCAAAAAAAGTTCATCCGTTACAAAATGGCGGCTGTCCAAAGTTCTTGAGGAATATACCTGCACAGGCCTAAGTATTGGTAAATACTCATATTCAACATTAGCCGGAAAATCTGAAACCCGTTTAAATCTGTTTTGAAGATTGAATAATATTAGTCTATGAGCTAATTGACACTAAAATACAGTTTCAGCTCTCAAGCTAACGTTTAATACGAGTATTTGCCAATACTAAGGCCTGTGCAGGTATATTCCGCAAAAACTTTGGACAGCCGCCATTTTGTAACGGATGAACTTTTTTTGACGCGGTTTCCGGCAATGAACTTCACTTGACCAGACCTTTAAAATGATGTGCATATCAACCTAGGCTTACGTTAAAGATTATGTACCTACTCCTTATGGGTCGTCCCCTGGTAGAGGTCAAAAAATGGTAATCCTTGGAAAAAGTAGTTTTCATAATTGTAAGTTGATGTGAAAGGTTTGAATTTTCTAACGGATTTAGTTAAAAAGATATTAAACCGTTTCCAGACTTTTTTGTCACCCTGTATACGTCCAATTGTAAAGAATAAGGTGTCAATCGATTTGTAATAAAATTAGCTAAACAAAGTTATTCTTGTAAAATTTTCATAAAATCAACGGTTTTTGAGTTATTTAAGAAACAAAATTTTAAATGGCCGCCATTTTGTTTTATGTATTTGGAAAATTTTCATAATTTTTTGTAGCTTTGCCTAGTAGTCAGAAATGTTTGTGCAAAGTTTCAATTCCGTATGTTTTACCATTCTCTTTTAAAAAAATATTAAAGGTAAAAAACAAAATGGCGGCTGTTTGAGTAAATAAAGACTTCAGGACTGTTTAAATATGATATTTGGATATGTTTCTTACCCAGGAATAATACCCTAAAATATCCGACACTAATTCTGAAACACCCTGTATACTGAGTGTGGCAACTGTAAAACCCCTCATATCAAGGGGTATTCCCGTTGTCCCGACGGACAGTCTCACTATGGGTTATCCCCGTTATCCCAGGGTTGAGCAACTTTGGTTCAACATATGTGGGACTTATCTTCTGCTATCAGCTGATCGACCGTTCTTGCAGGGATTTGGGGTATCGCACACCTTAATGCCCAGCGAAGTGACTTGGGTTTATCCAGCTAAGTGGTAACTCAACGCAAACTGGTGCATGAACTCTTTAACTCTTACATCATAGTAACATGAAGCTACGATTGCGTAAAGTCTGAGGTCCCGGGTTCAAATTCCACTAATCTCCAATCGATTGTATCAATGTGATAAGTTCTAAGACAGTGGTTCGGAACCCACCCTAGGTTCACATATCTTAAAAATGATTAGAATTTGCTTTCTGTTGGAGAATTCACTCCACACGAGGTGGCATGTGAATGGATTTAACAAATATGCAATAATACATTAACATTTTTCCCGTGTGTGTTTAGTAAAAAATTAGACAAAAATGAATCCCTTCTAAGATTTGTAAAAAGGCTGTAAGGTCCTTAATCACTACTTTTGATGGATTATCATACATTTGCATTGTTCATTATGGCTCATTATAAACATCAAAATAGTTTCATCCACTTTATTTAGATTTGTCATACAGTACACGTAATATCAATGTAACTAAAGAAAGTTCTGCAAAACTTGTTCATATTGTAATTTTAGAAAATACATACTATTGGAGGTTATAGGCTATTTGAAATCCACAATGTTAATCGCTATTGGAGATATTGGAGGTTATCAACTATTTCAGATTCCATGAAGAATACATTGGACATTGACTATTTTAGACCTATAACGTAAACGTTGGAGGGTATAGATTATTTTAGACATTCAAATAGTCGTTGGAGAATTTAGTCCATAAACCAATAAATTGGACATTGGGATATAATGACTATTTAAACCCAACCTAGGGATTATGACACTTAAATCCTGTGTTAACTTCTTTTGTGTAATTTAAGTTCTGATTCTAAAAGAATTCTTCAAAACTTTTTCATCTTGTAATTTTAGAAAATACATACTATCTTGGAGAGTTTTGTCATTTCACATCCACAATGTAGACCTTGGAGGGTATCAACTATTTCAGACACAAATGATACATTGGACATTGACTATTTTAGACCTATAACGTAGACTTTGAACGGTTTAGACTATTTTAGATCTTTAAATTAGTCCTTGGAGGATTTAGACCAGTACGTCCCCCAAATTGGACATTGGGAATTAGACTATTTAAACACAATAATCACCTAGGGATTATGACACTTAAATATTGTGTAAGAATCTTTCGTACAAGTTCTGATTCTTCCGCTTATGTATTCCGACAGTAAATGGTGCATGAGATACCACCCTGAGGCTAATTAAATAACCACCCCAGTGTTCACCACACGACGAAGCCCTATACAGGGTGTAATGTCGGTGTATTATCCGTTTACCCGTGAAGCCTTGCGTATGATCTCAGGAAGCCAGTCCCTCCCCCCGTGATTTCTTTAGTGACCACAGAACGTATGAGATTTGACAAAACATCGGCGTTTATAGTTTTTTCTGAGTGGTAAAGTAGTCGATATTCATTAGAAATTAACTTTTTGTGTTGCTTTAGTAGCTTAGGGCATAGAGACATACTTGGTAGTCTATGCTTAGGGCTAGGATTTGAGGTCACAAAATTATACGTATCAAAGTATGTAGTGATCTAGGTCCAATAGTTACAGATGTTTATGTAAGAGTCTGGTTGATAAGTTATAGTGGGGTACGTAATGTATGATAAGTAACATTTCCTAAGTCTGATAAGTTACTTCTTTATGGTCATAATTTGAGACTATAGTACAACCAATCAAATGAAATGTAACTAAGTTATACTTTCCAATGGGTTGGCTATGGCTAACTATAGTACCTTTAACAATAATGAAACCTTTTGATATTGTAGACTCTGTGTTGAAATAGTTGAAGGTGAAAATACAAGCCTAAAAATTCAAAATACCTACATCAGTCATGCAATTTACGAACGGCATTTAACGATATTTAAGAAACGTAGAAGATTTAGTTTTATAACAATATAAAGAGGGTTTTAGTAAAAAAACACATAATCGTCAATAAAAATATCCCATGTAAATCATAAATGTTAATTAAAGGAGTGGGAATATGAATTTGACCAGATCTAAATGCAGGCGCGTTTGGTGCAGTATGATCCATGATCAAAAGATGATAGTTATTTGGAAATAGGCTATCTCCAAAAATATAAGCATTTGGTATTCGATTGACCATGCCCAACGTAAAACTACGTTTAAAATATAGACATTGTCCGAGTGTGGTTTAATAAAAATGGTATACTCAAGAGAAGTACGTTAAGCTTATTGGAAATCAAAGATTTCAGCGTGGTAGGTTGCTCACATCAAACTGCCTATGCGTTTACAGTATCCAATCTAACAATGGAAAACCCCCAATCTACATAACACCTAATTTAATACAAATCATCTACAAAGTCGAGACTCGTCTCACGATTTGACGTCTTTCACAAACAATCCCTGGAATAAAACCTTCGAGTGTGTTTCTCTTATCGCCCCATTAGTTATAATACCCAATAGTTGTGGAGACGTTTAAGTCTGTTGTTGTGCCTCCCAAGGCCATTGTTTATCTGAAATAAACTCTGTTCCAAATATACTACATCATCCGATATTAATCCCATGTTGTTTACTGGTGACATCTTGCCTTGATATGTGTCCAGATATGGGACAATTTCAAACCCACTTTCCCCACGTAACGAATCTTTCCTCTCTAAATCTTCCAATGCTCCGGACAGGATAATCTGTGGGAAAACAGAGGAAATCTACAGAGACGTGTAAGGATTTGTGACATGTGAAAAGAGTTGAGTGGTGCAATTTAGTTTTAAAGTTGGAATTGTTCCAGGGAATGGATACAATTTTCAACGATGTTTGACATACCAAATATATTGAATACTGAGGATGTTTACAGAGGGTAATTGTGTTGTGACGAGGATATAGATTAGATTCAGTTACCGTGGAATAAACTTGACAATAAATAAACAGAAAACAATAGTAATAAACTTCAAACCTACAAACCATAACAATGAAATTTCAACTACAGATGAAAACTCACAAACCAATACTAAGTTCCTTGGAATAATTTTGGACAAAAACCTAACATGGCATGATCACCTTTTAAAGCTAGGTGGAAAATTGTCACAAGTTGTGTATGCTTTACGAAGAATTAGAAGTCTAACAAACAAAGAAATTACTATAACTGCATAACATGCAATTTTTTCATCGCATATCAGATATGGCATCATAGCCTGGGGCTCTGCAAATGAAATTCACATCGAGAAAATAATAACCTTACAGAAGAAAGCAATTCGAATAATAGAACAAATTGAACAAGAAAACCCACAAGCCCACTGTAAACCTTTCTTTATCGAAAACCAAATCCTAACTGTAATCTCCCTTTACCTTTTTGAAACAATTACCTCAATCAAATCAAATCCCCCCCAACTCAGAACCCAATGTCACAACTATAACATCAGAAACAAATCAAACCTTGACTTAGGCTATCACAGGCTAAACAAAACCAGAAAAACACCAAACAACATGGGGATCAAAATGTTTAATCTTTTGCCAAAAGAACTCAAAGAAATAAGTGAAAATAAAACTTTTAAAAAACAACTCAAACAATACTTGATTAAACGACCATATTATAAATTAATTGACTTTATAAATGAACACAAATATAACCCAAACAAAAAATAGGAGAGCAATGCTCAAACTCACACACACGCATACACATATTAACAAGAAATTGACGATTCCCCTGTCTACGAGGACGGCGGAGAAGACATCGATGGTAAATGGTAAATGGTGCTGAAGACCAGTAAACGACGAGCATGGAATGAATAAGACAATAGTATTGTTACTAAATCAGCTGGTATTTACATGGGTGACACAACTGTAACAGACGAAATGATTTAATCAATTACTAAACAGCTATGAGTATTTTCGCTTGACTGGTTTGCTAAAAGCTTACCATATAATGGTCATACAATGTAGGCCTCAAAGCTGCTAAAAACTATCCAGATGCATGGTGGAAGGAAAAGACATAGGTGTGCTACTCCCGTCATATTCTGACGTCACCCGGATTGCAAACAAAAGATCGCCTGATTGTAACTGTCAAATTAGTATGTATTTGTTTTGATTTGATTGTTATTGTTTTTTTATAAAAAACACACATTATAAAAACAATAACAGCCAAATCAAAACAAATACATATACTAATTTGAAAGTTACAATCAGGTGATCTTCTGTTTGCAATCCGGGTGACGTCAGAATATGACGGGAATAGCACACTTATGTTTTTTTCCTTCAACCATGATCCAGATGGGTAAGAATGGTCATTCTGGTGCACAAGACTTTGAGGATTTCTCCACTGATTCAAGGGAATCTAAAATTTAGTCCTTAAACAATGACAAATTATACATTGGAGGAAATATAAATTAATGTGTTTGGTGTGAAAGGTTCGTATAAATAGTGAAAATTATATCTTTTAACATTTATATTCAATACTTGCATTTAAAATCACACCAGATTGAAATAGAAGATAAACACTTATAAGTTTATCAGATTACTGTCTGATTGATTCTTAAATTGAAAAACTATGGAATTATGTACAGCTTTGTTACGGCGTAATTGATTCTTCAATAGGAAAATGTGTTTTTTCGTAAATTTTTGTTTATGAATGCGTAATTAATTTATTCCTGAATCGGAAACAGGATTTTTGTACATTGTCTCTTATGAGCTGATCGGATCTTTCATAGACAAACAGATTTTTCTATGGTTCTTTAATCGGGGAAAAGTCTAAAAAATTTATATCATGATGTAATCATTTATTTAATCGGGACCATTTTATCATGCTAAATAAATAGCAAACCCCTAAAATTCAGAAGCTATAGATTTCTACATAACCACTTTTAACAGATCTATTTGAGAATCACTTCGACCAAATTAACCTGTGATCGACATTGAAACGTAATGTATCTTGGTGATTTCCTGGGATTGCCCCAAGCTAGGATTGAATGGTCCACATCACTGGCTTATTTTGATAGCTGACAGCCAGAGTGATAGTAATGATCCTTGATCAGTCGGATTATGATCCTCAGGCGTCCAGACGACGTGATCGAGACCACAATTACCCAGATTGTTTTGTTAAATCGTATTGACTTGCGAAATAAAAATGACTCACATTTGACTAATTATAAAGTGGAGAAAGTTCCTTCTGAACGTACAGTTTATGGATTAAAAATTTGAAACAAAAGTTAAAACCAAAGGATTTTTAAATCTACAGGGTGAATAAAAAGTCAAGACCCCTCCTAAAATATTTTTCCAAGTAAATATACAGAGATATCCTTTTGGGGGTCGTGCAACCTTAGCAGGAAGGTTCATTTTATGATTTTGAAATATTTGAGTGTACCCCCAAGAGGGGGGATTTGGGGGGCAACTCAAATATTTAAAATGTAAACCCCCATTTAGTGACATTTCGTTTTGAAGTGTTTACAAAAACTTAAAGAATGGTGAAAACCAGAGTTCGCTATCTCTTCTCTATCCAAAATGGTAACCAATATTACCATTACGGACCAATTTTACCATTGATTTTCCACAACATTTGACGGCCTACCATTTTGGATAGAGAAGAGATAGCGACCTCTAGTTTGCACCATTCTTTAAGTTTTTGTAAACACTTCAAAATAAGGTGTCACTTGAAGGGGGTTTACATTTGAAATATTTGAGTTGCCCCCCAAATCCCCCCTGTTGGGGGACACTAACAAATTTCAAAATCATAAAATGAAACTTCCTGCTAAGATTGCACAACCACCAAAAGGATATCTCTGTATATTTACTTGGAAAAATATTAGAGGGGGGGGGGGTCTTGACTTTTTATTCACCCTGTATGTAATTAATTAGTACGCCAACACGAAATTTGTCCTGTGAACTCCTCCGTCATTTCTTAACCGATTTTGACCATTCAGATCTCATTGGAAAGAGCGTGTCGCGTGGATTTGTAAACTGACCTTCAATTTTTGAAAACGTCCCCCGGGCTCAACCCATTTGTACCCTTTTAATGATAAAACCTCTCAATATAATAATGTATTAATATAATAATGCCTACGCAGAAGTCAAAATTGACACTTTCATAATCTGACTTTGTAGCCTACTTCTTAATCTAATCGTCAGTTTATATGAAACGTTTGTCCGGAATTAACACTAAATGTTTGCCGATCCCACAACGTCATAATCATATGATATGTAGTCTTTTCCCACAGACATTGTTTAACTTGGTGTAGGTCGATGTTCAAATAAATCACTATCAAAACAGTTTGAATATGAATCAATCATTGATGGGTTACTAGTTTGTGTCATGAATGCTAAATTTCGTTTCGAATTTCGGGGTCAAATTCCGTTTGCTGCCGCCCACGCCCCAAAAGGCCAGTTGAGTCAGGTTTTAGACGATGGTTTCATTTGATATGTATTTTGAATGAGGAATATTATTATTATTTGGAAATGATGGAAATGAAATACTCTACTCTACCTAGACCAACTTGCATTCCAAACGTGTTTCAGCCAACGGATTTTGGTAGAATTCTCTTGTAAGAATAAGAAACGTCTTGGAAAATTATTTAATTAAATAAGAACCCTGTCTACCCAGGTTTGTTTTTACAACCATTGGGCCCAAAATATAATGCTAACACTAACACCAAAATTGACAAAATGGAATAAATACCCCCGCCGCAGCAAACCTGCAGACTAAGCGAATTTCCAATTACCTGGCTGGATTTCTACTAATATATTCCCTAAAAATGTTCATATTTATTTCCAATTTAAATAACATTAATTTTAGTAAGTACTTAGGTTTGCTGCTACAGGGAAGATATTGAGGTGTGTTTTTTTATTGCAATGTCAATAGCTTACTATGAAATAAACAAAATTTCCAAATTTGGTTACAATATATCCATAAACAAGCAAACTACAACGGTTCATTTATTTTCCATAAGAATAACATGGGAATTTTAAATTTACAGTTTTTTTTACATCTCCATAACCGTTTCTTGAGTTTTCTATACTATGGTGATTTGACAAGAAGTTGTAGTTCCAAAATGTTTTCCTAGATTGGCACGTTAAAAAGTATTGTGGTTAAATAAATCAAACTATGGACAGCAGCACACTCTCAGGCTGAAATTAATTGTCGTTTAATTCAATTGAATTTGATAATGCGAATTTTATTCCAAGAGTATGCTATTTGTTTTGTGGTCAACTAAAACAATACCTCGATACTACATTGAAACGCATATATTTCATTTTTAGAATACAAAATAAGGTTCAACTTGAATTTTCCCAAAAGATTCTAGGATTTTCAAAGTTCTTGAAGCTATCTGTAGACGCTATACACAATACACACCATGTATAGTTAGGCGAACTTGTCATTTCATTCCCAACCGTTGCATGTACAGGTCCAGTTGCCGACTCACCAATTGTGATCGCTCAAGAAATATATCTTCTCTGGTTCATTTAGGTGTTTCTGTTGAAATTGATGATCGGTCAATAGAACTGCAATGTCCGATTACGAAACATGTTGGTGAAATTACTCTACCTTTAGTTTAAGAAGTACTCAAGTGTTTAGCTAACTACTGTTTAATCTTCCAAAATTAACCAAGTCTTTGTCTGGGGACACACTATGTGGGATAATATAATTTCAATGCTATTGCGCGCTTTGGAATATTAAGAAATACACTTATAAAGATTTAGTGCCTGTCGGTAGTTCCGTAAAATTTGTAGTTTTTTTGCCTGTTCTGTTTTTCATGAAATGTCAATCGTATCACCACTGGCACCAGCATATTGTTGCATTTTCCGTGTTCAATATGTGTTATAATGTGTAATTAACCAACAACAAAGCAACTTAAGTGTTATTAACATATTACTGGAAGGCGGTGTTTGGAAATAGTAGGTATTCTATTAAAACACGTAACACAATTTTTACAGTTTTAACTGATGGAATGAAGGTCTAATGTAAACTTAATATGAATGCTGTAAATATATAACATCACAGACTATTATGGCATAGTCCAATGGTATATTGCCTGTGATAACAGTCAACATTGCATCTTTAGGCTACGTATGAATGGTTATGAATTTTAAAAGTAAATTTAAAGTAAATTGAAGTAAACAAAATTTGACTTTTGAAAGTATTGTGCATGTAAACTTATTTAACACAATAATTATGTTTGTATTACCTGCAGTGAAAGTGAGAATTGAAGTTGTAACTCACTTAAGGTTCAGCTCAGAAATGTGTTGCTCTCAAATTTACACCATTAGTCAAGTTTTCAATACTTCCATCGATCCTGATGTGGTGTGAATATTCATATAAACTCTCATGACGTACACAAACATGAAATAAAAAAAAATATTTCATGTATATATCTACGTTTCTGTTAGTTATAAACTAGTTAAATTTATTGAATTCTTTATTGACCACATCACTCTTTAGATCGTAAATTTGAAGGGTAGCTAATTTCTTAACTGGCCGCCAGAGATATACCCCAATGCCATCTGGTGGTAAACTCCTGAACTCATTGCAGGCCCAATGTAAACAAAGCAATATTTTGCATTGCGAGAGCTCTGTTTTATACAGGATATTCAATTTAATTAAACTTCTGCTATCGTTTATATAAATTTTAAAAGCTACTTAACTTTTTACTATTATATTTATTAAACTCATAGGATGTTTTTTTTTACTAAAATATATAAAATGTAAATAATTGCATTTGCCTCTCGCAGGGATGTAAGTGAATTAATACATCCATATGAGAGTAATTGTTTTTGTTTTTTGTAACGCTATCCAACTGTAAGTATACCTTTCTCTGCGAAGCTGTGACTCGACTCGCCCGGGTCGAGGAACGGCTTAAAAGTAATAATAATGATAATTTAGAGAAAATAACATAATATACCGTACTTGTATACTGTCTCCTCTAGTCTCTAGTCCAATCCCACTCCTGCATTAAATCTGAGACAAATCATAACATATTACAACTGAAGGTAATATCTATGGTAATATGAAAGATTCGGAAGTAAACATATCACACACATTAGTCGACCTCTTATGTCTCAATGAGATATCCTTTGGCAATAACTTAGAACAAACATAAATTAATTGTATAATGCAAACTTCGGAAATGTTCTCTCAATTTAAAAAAATAGATAATATTTAACATGAAATCTGATGACAATACGACGTGGTAAAGTAATCCAAATTTCAAATTCCAGAGAGATTTGAGTTTACAAATTGGATAACAAAATATTTGATTTAATTTCATCAACATAATCATAATGGAGAGACTTATCAAATATCCAGGAACAACTTATCGTCTAAATCTAGCCTATCCTTGTTTTGTTTTCTATAGGTTATACTGTAGATGTTTGGATCTAGTGTAGGGTGATGCCCAACACATAGTATTACGACCTTATTGATTTACTAATCAAATAGATTACGTTATTATTACGCATCAAATTTACCAAATTGATATCTTTGTCGTCCAACTTCAAAGTCTCAAAAAAATGTATTGCTTCATAAGATTTTACTTCCTTCTGTTGATGTTGTGTGCCAAGTTTGTTTTTAAAACTACAAATTACTGTATACATTTCGAGCGAATTATATTGCTTTAGATTTAGTCCTATTAGCATTAATTAAAAAATTACATTCTATTTATATGTAGGCTATTGCTCTTATATTAACACTCCATAGACGTGTAGGCCTACTTACTCCATCAAATAGTTAATAGTACAACGTAGCCGTGTATATCCACACATTTGACGTGACGTGACAATCTGTTATACTTTTTTGAGTCTTGAGAGGTTAAGTTTCGGTGTTTTTTTGGATCCCATGTCTTCCGGGTTGAACAATCTTCTTAGGAGATGACAGATCCACTTGTTTATACCAAGAAGTTACCTTAATATAAGTATATTTACTAAACTAGCTTTCGTTTAAATTACTGTACTGCGTGCATTGATTGAATTAATAGGTAAATGCAATTTTCAATATCCATGGTAACAAAAATAAATCATTTTTGTTTAGCTACTAGGTTAACAATGGCTGATTGACGTTATTTATTAAGAGGCTTGAAATGCAAATCGCCCTCAGCAATTTCTCCTACCATTATAGAAGTAAGCAAATAAGGTCTCACATTGACTGTATAAGTTAAGGACTATTTTCGTATACTGTTAACATAATGAACATGTATAAATAAAAGTTAAGCCCAGTAGCATATGTATAGCTCAGAAATCAGACACTTTTTATTGCCGTAATTAGTAAAGTACATGCAACAATGAGTTTGCAAGTTCAAGAAAAGAAAACTAGATATGATGCTAAGTTGTAAAGAAAACTAGCTCACAACGTATGTCGCATGGCAGAGCACCCCAGAGTCAAAGATCAATCGAAACTCTGCGAATGTTTGCAAAAACGACGCGGAAAGAACAAAGTCCTTTGTGCAGTGGCAATTTGTTATATTCCAGGTACAATCGTGATTTACAAGTAAGTAATAACAGGAGAGCCTGGAGTCTAGGGGGGGGGGTGGGCGGAGTGTTGTTGTTTGCGCCCTCTGGAATCTCAGTCACGGATCCATAGCGGGTCGCTTTCCCGTTGAAACCGAGCGCTGCCGAGCGCTGATTGGTCGACGGGGCGGGTCGTCATGGCAACAGTGGGGCGCCCGGCCAATCAGCGGAGACCGGCGATCGAGCCGGCTACCTCGCGCTACGACACGGCCAGTCTGAAATGATCCTTCGTGTCGCGAGGAGCTCGTGAATGCCGCCCACCATGGCGTTGGGACTAGGCACTGCCACCTCGCACCCGCTACCGCCGCCGCCGCGCGGTCCCCTGGTGTCCCCCGTGGTCCCCAGCCCCATGTTCGCGTTGCCGACCCTCAACTTCACCGTGTCCCAGGTGGCCGCCGTGTGCGAGACCCTGGAGGAGTCCGGAGACATCGAGAGGTTGGCTAGGTTCCTCTGGAGTCTGCCGGTGGCTCACCCGAACGTCGCGGAGCTCAACAAAAACGAAGCCGTCCTTCGGGCCCGCGCGATCGTGTCGTTCCACAGTGGCAACTACCGCGAGATGTACTCCATCCTGGAGCATCACAAGTTTACCAAGGACAGTCACGGCAAGCTGCAGGCGATGTGGCTCGAGGCGCACTACTCGGAGGCCGAGAAGCTGCGCGGGAGGCCGCTGGGGCCCGTGGACAAGTACAGGGTGAGGAAGAAGTTCCCGCTGCCCAGGACCATATGGGACGGAGAGCAGAAGACACATTGTTTCAAGGAGAGGACGAGAAGTCTGCTGAGAGAGTGGTACCTGCAGGACCCGTACCCCAACCCGACCAAGAAGCGGGAGCTGGCCCAGGCGACGGGTCTGACCCCGACCCAGGTCGGCAACTGGTTCAAGAACAGGAGACAACGCGACAGAGCGGCCGCCGCCAAGAACAGGTCAGTTGTGATACTGCAAGTGTTGTAGTGATAAGGTGACGTGCACGAGGCAACTCGCAGAAGTTCGGCTACACATGTCAATAACAGATTGTTGACTAATCTTTGATCATGATAAGAGGTAAATGTTAAAGCTACGCAATTAGTGAAGGTTTATCAAATCCTTTGCCATAAATCGTAGCTTTACATATTAATCGTTTATACATACGGGAATGATATTAAATTTGGTGTTAACATGAGGCATTTACATACACTTTTGATCATGTTAGGCTGTAAGTTTGCAACGTATACAAATTTAGAACCAACCGCATTGGAAACAGGTCATCACTGCATGTTTAAAAGAGTGATTAGACCAAAGAGTGATTGGTGATAAGACCAAAATTAAACACATATAAGAAATATACGCATACGTTAAATCGAAGACCATGCATATATAGGCTAATGATTGCATAGATGATATATACTATGGTGTACGTATTGCAATATTGATTTATCAAAACCACATATCCGTAATATTACTATAGCATGACTCGCCTTCGCCTAGGTACGCGTTTTTGTTGAGGATGAATTAAATAAAGTAATGAGATAAAAACTATCAAACATTCAACCTGTCAAGCGGGTTTCTCGAATTAATTTACCTCCGGGATGTCCTCTACTTTACTAATTTGCAAATATAAACAAAACTACATTTAAGATAAAATTTTATGAACAATCAGTCAAAAGTTGAGTTTTCCTAAATATGGCAGGTAAATCCGGGGCAATAGCCAAGAGGTAAATCAGTTTATAAATATTGTTATAGTCTGAACAAATTTTTTTCTTTTCTTAATAAATTGATAGTAGGAAATTTTATTTTATCCAGTAATTTATGATCCAAACAATCGCGGGTAAAGAGTTTAACGGTACTAACATCTAAATAGAACCAAAAGAATTATCCAACAAATATAAAACCAAATAAATGTTTTAACACAGATTTATAAGCAGACAATAACTGTTGCTTTTTGAATGTCTTTTCTGTAAGTAACACGCCATTTATCATAAAGAAAGGTTAGTAATACTAATAAAGTGTGAACTTTAACAATTTGGATCCAATCATTGTTCTGAAACATCAGCTGTGTTTCAATATCGTTCCTCACTTTTAGCAATGAATACAGCTGTATTTGCTTTTAAATTTGCTTTTAGGTGTATATCAATTTATTTCAATTCACAGATTTAAAGCTTGCATTTCATGTTGATTAATAAGTTGACAATGATATGTAATTGCATTATTACGTATTAGGAAACCATGCGTTTTATGCAATATAGTCGTTCAGTGAGTTAGCTACAGCTACACTATCAGTGAGCTGAATGCCGCGTAGTGTGAGTTGCGCGCACCGCTAGGAATTAAATTATATCTATTGAGCTTCTTATACTTTTGTAGATTATACTTTACAACATTTTATACAGGCACACCTCACACAATGGAATATATACAATTTTAAGACGGCATATTGTCGAAACTTCTACAAAGTAGAAACAATAAAAAAACAATAGAAACTACGAAGTTGGCTTGCTAAGAAGTACTATAAAACCACTATAATTGGAATATAATTTTAAAATTTACAGGTTAAAAGATGAAATCCATGCAAAAATTAAGTGGCAAACTAAAGTTCTATTTAAGAACAAAACAATAACAAAATCTATGCTAGAAAAAATATAAAAATAATTAACCTTATATTATTTAAATTCGGGCATGATTCTGTTTACAAAGATTTAAATAAATTGTAAAATTTATACCAACCATGCAGTTTAGAAAGAGACGGTCGGGTAGGCCTAAACATAGCCTATATTTCCGTGTTTGTATAAACATAATTGATTGTAAAATATAATTGTTATCAATATAATAAAATATAATAAAAATAAATATAATATAATAAAATATAATAATAATAAATAAAATATAATTGGTTGTATAAACTTTTCTCTATATTTTTATTAAAAACGCGTCATTATTATCACCTAGGCCTAGTTAAAAGAACAATATTAGATTGTATCGATGCCTGGCATTTTTTCTACAAATTGATAGATAATTTCACGGTTAATAATATCACAGTTAGTTCTATATAGGCCCTGCTTGATGTTTTAGCTTGATTACACACATAATATAACTAAACATTATTATTATTGTCGTTTTTGTAATCTACATCCTACAAATGTTTTCTGTGGTGTCTGATGAGAGATATGCCCATTTGGAAAACATAGCACATCTTACAATTTATGCGATTGTAAAATATTCGTCAACAACTTTCTTAAGTACATATAAATTAATATTTTACTCTTAAAGCCGTTTAAACATTTAACATAAAATTGATTTTCTTCTTGGCCTAAACCTCAAGAGCCAAACCTTTATGGATGATAGATGTAAATGAAATGTAAGAAACACGTGTGTGGTCGTTTCCGCAATTCCATTTTTACTCCGGAAAGCTTGATGAGTTTTCTGTTCAGTGACATGCATTGCTGTTGCTGTAGCGTGTATTTTGATACTATTTTCTTATTAGCGTTGTGATACTCAACGAAAACATCAATCTATTAAAAATACGATTATAATAGGGTCATGAATTTTTATGAAGTACGTCCAATTTTGGATATTTAACAACCTTAAACAATTTGTTATGATTTTTTTGTCTTCGAAAATTTTGGTAATTTTTCTTATTTTTTTTGCAAATGTCACAATCCAGCTTATTATCATGGAAATGTATGAGGGTTGAGATAGTGTCCTTACAAACTAAGTATTACTTACAAAACATATTAAAAAAAAAATATTGTTTTACAAAATGTGTAACGAATATTAATGCACCGTAAAATGTATGTATACACATTAGGTGTATAACCTACCTAATTAAAAAAGCCAGAAGTGAACGTAGACTGTAAATACAAATAAATAAATAACCTACAAACTAAAAAAATTTAATAGTATACAAAAACTGACTGAGTGTTTTAATTATTTTATTTGAATGGGCAAGGGATTATGACCAGATGGATTATATTGTCACTACTGTACGGGTTACGGATTGATTGAAGGGGTTCCCCGCCAGAAATACCCGGGGTTTCCAGCAAATCTGCCAGACGGAAGATTCGGACAGTCCAGACCGAACAGGAATAACCCACTGGAACTGTTCTGTTTGACAAGTAAATGTTTGAAGTTACTCTGTCAGATAAATTGTATTCGAGACATATGATAAGTAGGCTGGACAGTCAACAAGTAAATAATGTTGGGTAATTTTAGATTTGATAGGTCTAAAAGAAAATCTTATATAAAGTCTACAGTTTGGGTTTTGCTGCGCTTTCTTATTATGAGTTATGTAATGTATATTTTACAAAGTTACCCTTTAAAAACATGTGGATAAACTTTTTAGTTTTTCTCTAAATTAAGTTTGTAACAAATTATATATTGAACTCGCATATGTGTACTATTTTCTATTGGAAGCGCATCAAAGTGTAAAAATTCGATTAAGTCGTATAACATTTTCACTTACTAGTTGTTCTGCCTGGGCCTCGCAACGGTGCAATTAAGAATACGTGAAACCATTGACTTTATATACCTACAGTAGGCATATAATCAATGGTGGGACTCGAAATCTACCTTAAAAACATTACTTTTTCGTAATACAGGAAATTCTCAATCGTACTTATGCTTATTTCAATGAAACTCTCTTGTGCACTTGCATTAAACTGTGAGGCAAAAACTGGCGTAATATTTTAATCGTAATGTAAACGTCAATGATAATGAGAATCATCTAAGGAAAAAGGTAATCAAACAAATACAAATGAAATCAAATGTAACAGCTGACAAATAGCCTAGCTGACAAATATCCTAGCTGACAAAAATATCCTATTTTAAATGTGATCAAAGCAACCTTTTAAATTCGTTCAGCTACTTTTACTGTTTGTGTTCCATAGTTTGATTCCGTTTATAACCTAATTTATTTTTATCGATGCTTAAAAGAACATTCATAAACTTAATTGTAGACACAAATCTTGACTAAAAATAACAGAATCATTTAGCCATGAATTATTTTAGCCTCTTTACTGTGAAATTATACTATACATTTTACTTTTTCAACAGGAAAAAATTAGAAAAAACAACTTAGGCGTCTCCGGTACGCGAGCGCCGTTGTTAAACGTAGACATATCATTGTTGAAACTTTACCCACCATTGTACCAGCCATTAAGCGGATGTAGCGATGTAGGACATTATACCTGACAAGTTACATAGGTGTGAGTGATAATACACATGTCCAGTGATAAGAACAGACGAATGCTAGAGTGTTGCTTATCTTAACACCCGCTTCTGTTTATCAAAACGTCGAACCTCAGCAACTCATCAGTCAAAATGTAGACTGTATAGTTCCATAGATAAAACATACTCCCTTAGTTACCTTGTGTTGGTTAGTCTATGATAGTTCTTACTTTCTAAAGCGTAAAAACATAATCAGCAGTCATTTGTGTAAACTAAATAATTAATTTCTGTGTTATCTATTGTATTATTATTGTTTTAGAGTGCTATTGATCAATTATTGTTTAATAATTTAGGTATTAATGCACTAAATAGAAAAAATCAATTTCTAACCTAAATATGAAATGTAGTGTAAGGTAAGATTAAAAAATCTGATCAGAAAAGCTGAAGTAAAAGTTGCATTTGAATTAATCTAACTTCTAAAACATGCAACTCTTTACTTATCACAGCACAACACTCTGACAAAACACACTAATAACATAAAATATGCAGTAGAGTATGCCCTATAATAACCATTTAAATTAATAATGAGTTTCTTGAATAGACTATTATATCAAATTAACTTCTAGAAATTTGTTCGTTTCCAAATTTCAACGTTAAGTTCAGCTCAAGATTTCTATGAATCGTATGGTTGCGAATAATAATGTTTTATAATATGAATGCAACATTTTTTTAGTCTTGTATTACATTATTCTAAATATATAAACTCGCTTATTTTGTTGCTTAAGCCCATCACTGCCTGCACAGGGGTTTTTAAAACACTTAAACGATTGTTTCTGATAAAATAGCATAAATTGTATAATTATTCCAAAATCCTGTTTTGTATGAAGTTAGGCTAGATGAAATAACTTAATCAGATTTTGGTCCATATGGAAAAGGCTAAAGTTGTACTACAATTTTCATGTGGAAACGATATAAGGAAAAATATTATATTTAGCAACATAATAAAATCAATAGGTAGGCAACCTAGAATTCCAATGAAGTGTGTAACTAGTATTGGTGACTGGGGAGCATTTTTAAGAAGACAAGTGAAAAATCATAAAAAAATTCATTAATATGAAATTTCTCAAACATTTCAAAACCTTGCCATAAATGTAGAAAAATGTATCTATTTCCAAAATGTATACGTTGTCCTATCAGTGTTGTGTATTTTAGAATTTTTTTTACGGTACAAGTAACGGCAATTGTATGGACATTTGACTCGCACAACTCGCGCCCTGTTTGTCTGATAAGTCATTGATAAGACCTTGGTAGACATTGGTAGTGATAGTTGGGCGTGATTCACTGGTAAATATCAATCAGTAAATAATCAATGGGTAAATAAGTTTCGTGGGAAGATGGCTTTGTTCAACACATCTCAAATTCATTTTATCTGGCTTAAAACATACAGTATTAGTAGGGCTTAAGCTAAAGATTGATGTCTTTTATTTACGTTTTTTATGTAGTTGTGATCTTGTTGAAAAAAATGTAATTTTATCGAAGACATAATGCACTCAGTGGATGTCTCTCTGCTCATTTGGAGGATTTAAAGAATGCATCAATGTTCTTATTGCGATTCTGGTTACGAGTTCGTGTGTTTTTGTGGCTTTTGAGGACGAAAACTGTGATAATGTTTGATAAAGCTGTCTCGCTTATTAAAAATAAGTTTGTATACGGTACGTTAAATTATTTAACAGAACACTTGTACATGGCATAGGCTACACAATAGTGTCCTGTAGTAATTTTGTCGATCTTTGTATTTGAAACGAGTTTAGGTTTATAACCCTCTTAGGTGGAAATTAAATTAATTCTAGACCTTTCATGCCTTTAAAAGAACCATCGCTAATCCCCGAAAAAGTCGCATGAGCATAACGAAAGTTTAGTATCATACACAAATCCAGGATAATAACGTCAAGCATTTGGCCCATTATACCCTAAAACCGTTTTATCGAATATGCCCGGGTGTAGACAATAACCACAATCTAAACAGTCTGACGAAATAATATATTTTAAGATCCAATACAAAATCAATACACCAAACTATAATTTAGAACGTGTTAGTTTTACCAACGCAGTTAGGACAGAGTCGTCTTCTGAAGCAATACTTGGCTCTCCAGGTCTGCCCATTTCACCCTCTTCTTCCCCTGTGTGATCCTGGACCTGGAGTACTGCCAGACCTCCCCATCCGTCGACTGCCTCTGCTTCCCCAGGCCCTTCCGCTTCCTCACCATCGCCTTCTTGAGGCCGTCCAGGCGGTCCAGGTCTTCGGAGGAGTACGACGTTAGATCCCAACTCCCAGTACTTGCACTCTCCTCAATTTTGTTGCCTTCCATGATAAATAGGTTTTCACAATTTAAATTTTAAAAATCAATACTTAAACTAACAAACTAAATAAACAAGACGATTTGGAATATTTGTAAATAAACATTTGCAGCTGGCTGAAAAATAACAGGTGTTGTACAATATACGAAGTTTCGTTACAGTAATTGGTTTATAAGTTTGTTTTCTAAAATATCGTCGATATCTATAATTATTGTATTTTTATAATTAGCAACTTTGGATTAAGGAGTAACATTTACAGTGTTAGTTTTCATTGGATTTAACCATAAATTTACATTTTAACCATAGACACCAGTCGACTTCTCTTCCCATTGTAAGATTTGAAGCTCGTTTTTCGTGTCTAGTTCATGTCCGGTGACACAGATCGCTAGTGTCGACGACATGTAGTTTCTTTTATTTTATGGTTAATTTCGCGATTTTTGCTTTGCTGTTTGATTATATATAGAGTACAAGTTATTGTTCATGACTGAATCATATTATTCGATCAAACTAAGTTTTATAACTGAAATAACAAGAAACAAATTGTAAACAAAACATGAATAAAAGAGCAACAATATTTTGCTTTAGAAATTTTCCCAATTTCTAAATAACGCCATAACGATCCAAATAAATATATCAGCTGAGTTGCAAGATGTGATTACAGGCTGTCAACGTTACCACATTACAACAGCTGTTTCAACAATCACTTTTACCAACTATTGCCGCTTATTTACCAGTCGTCTACTGACAGGTTGATTTCCCCTGATTTGATGACTGTCCAATAGTCGATTACCGAGTACTCGAACGTCGAGTTATTGACTCGATCGATTACTCGAATATCGAGTTTTCAAGTGTGTCTTTGCAAGTGAGGTTTGATTCGAGTCATTGAGGAGATTTTCTATCATTACGTAATGATATGGGTGTTAGTGTCAAGCTGGACCTTGTTAAGAATGATCTTTATAATTCTCATTGAAATAGCGACTGCGATTTTTATATCAGTGTACTAAAGTATGACATGGAATTTGTATACTGCAAGTACACTTTGTGAAAATCTGAATCCTAATTTTATGTGTGTACTCCGGTTACACTTTAGTGTGCTCTTGTGGATTTAATCTGTTCCTCTCCTATTTTAGAGTGCATTTTTAATGTTAAAGGAAAAACTATAGTTAATATACAAAGAAAATACACTACACCTACGGGACAGAAACATGATCAATTTATTAGTAATTATGTTTAATGGTGTGGAGGAATTTTTTTAGGTTGGCTGAAATGAGTTGTGTCCTTATTACTGGCAATTAATTATTAGCTGATTATTTGGTTTGGATAGTTGAAAAATTACGAAGAATCTATTATACTAGTGCATCTGTTGCTCTAATTCGAGCAATTGCAAAGTATTACATGGGACAGGCGTTCAAAACTAATAACAGTCGCAATTTCCGATTACTTAAAAGAGCCAATTCAAAGATGATGTAATCATAGTAGACTTCTCATCCCATTGTAAATTTTGAAGCACGTTTTTCGTGTCTAGTTCATGTACGTGACACAAAGGCGCTAGTGTCGACGAAACTTTGTTTCTATTATTTTAGGGTTAATTTCTTGATTTGTGCTTTACTGTTTGGTTATATAACTAAGGGACAAGTTATTGTTTATGATTAGACCGTATTATTTGGTTAAACGAGGTTTTAAATGGCTGTAATAACGGGAAACAAATTGTAAACAAAACACGACCTCTACAGAAAACCGTACAGAACTAACAATAAAATTGGCTTCAGCTGTTCCATAAGGATGGGAAATCTATGTAATCAATCAATCCACTCCAGTTATCAAAACTCACTCTGAATACGAAAGCTGTTGTGTGTATCATGTGTTTACTATGAACAGCTGTAATTAACACAAAAAATTCGTCTGTTTACGTAAACAAAATCTTTTCTTCATAAGAAATACATTGGGATTTTGATGGCCTGTGGGGCGAAGCCCGAGGACTTTTATTACAGGAATTGGTGAAAGGGGGTGTTTACACAAAAAAATACTTAATTTTGACACATCGTTTGTAAAAACCCATCCATTATTAAAGGAGAAGTAGTCACAGAGAAGTAATATAAATTATTATTGTGTTTATATTACTTCTCTGTGGAGTAGTGTTTCGTAGAAATCATGGCCTTCACGTGTTATATATAAGGATTATGAAAGTGATACAATCAAATTTTATGTAAACGGTAAAGGCCGTTTACCAAATAAAAATGTAGGCGTATGATCAAAATGAAGCTTAGAGTGTGTAGATTTGCCAAAATGTATTGGTATGAACGAATTATCTTAGGGCTCTGCCCCAGAGGCCGATTTCCAAAGGGCTACGCCTTACATGCGTTATTCGATTTAGAGAACAACAGCTGGCCAATGCAATAGACATTAGTTGTTTGTTTATATTTTTGTTTACTTATATTATTACAGTATTTACTTTTGTTCTTAAAAGAGGTGCGGTAAATGAACACTGATGCTATTTCTAGCTGTTTAATAAAAGTGAGTGCTTTAGGGTGTTTAAAAGACGATGCATATGAGATGAACAATACATGTCTGTTGGTCGTCACCGACACGAATACTAGGTGGTCACCGATCTGTAACAGGACTTCGTGAAAGAGGACGACGAGTTCAGGTACAAAAGAGTTTCGTTCTAGAATTATTATTTTAATAACTAAATTTTGAACTAAAATAGAGCTACAACCTCTTGTTGAACATTTTTTATTTTCATTCGATATCAAAAGAAGACATTTTCTTTAAACCCAGATTTAAGTACTTCTTTGTGTTACCTTTCCCAAGGTAATCAGCAGACGTATTACTAATGTGTCACATGGAAACAAATGTCAAATGATGTAAAATATCGCGAAAAAATCACAACAATCCATATGAAAAGCTAGACTATTTTCCCACACAGACTACTGTATTACTAAGGCCTATGTGTTACAAGGGTTAGCCCATGCAACTACCCCAACACAGGTTATTTAAAGCGACAACTTTCTAGAAGTAGATTCACTCTTACTTTCAGCGGTGTTCAGTGTTTGTATTTTGAAGATAAGAACTGTTCCCACCACGATACTGTGGGAAGAAGTAAAGGATTGGAACCGTTGCTAAAATATTCTCGTTTTTGGGTTTCCCATTTGTTTTAATTTGAAGTATACAGTAGGTAGAGGTAGAAAATGTACTGTAGTGACAACGTTTGTAAGACGTGTCTATTAATTTATAACTAGTGGTCGTCCAGTGGTCGAAACTCGACCAAAAATATGTAATGTACTCACTTATCTATTTTCACCCCACACTGTAAATAAAACATGTGATTGGAGTTTCCTCCATTTGTTTTGATTTTCTGTTTATATTTCGTTGTTATTTCGTAACCAGCATAGCAACGCATAAGATCCATGTTAATTTTTTCAAATTTTTAAACTCATTTTTTGTGCTTATCTTTGAGCCTATTTAAATTTATAAAGGGATTCTGCACACCTACAGGAAAATAGCTTTCCAACGGTATGCGTAGATTTTCCCTACGATGCACACGAGCTGAGAAAAAAGGTTTTAAAGAAACATGCTTGCCTATTAATATATAGATAGATGTTTACGTTCAAACCTTGAGGAGGTCTAACCTTCAAATTATAAATCGTAGCAATCGTTCCTTCAGATCTGTGACTCAGGCCATGAAAAATCGTTTTACGCTTTGAAATATCGTCATAAAAACCTGACAATGTTTTGTTGTTATTAGTAACTGTGACAGTGAAAGAATCCCAAATTTTAGTCCAGACCCCTAAAGTTTGGTGGATACGTAGGGGATCGAATTGGTACCTCTCGCATTGAGGTCTGAGCACTCACCCTAGCAATAAATATTATACTTGGATATTGCTACGCAATATTTCAAAGCATTACAATGTTGGTTTTGCAGTACGGTAAAACAAAAGTATTATAATCCAAGAAATCCAAATTGACTCCAAATTCTCATTCCGAGACCGCAACGGTGTAATCCGCGAAATTGCGACAGTCTTCGATTTCAATTTGGCACAAAGACAATAGACTCGGGCAAGAGAGAGATAGTAAAAACTCGTTAGGGGCAAAGAAGACGACTCAGAAATAACCTTTGTAACTCAACCGGCTGGAAAATACGGACAGAATTGTTATTTGTGAGTCGTGGTTGTTTAAGAGGTGATTCAATTTCTGTACGGCGCAGCCCGCGCGGGCCAAGATCGATTTTACCATTATAGTTGCAAATGGCATTATACATACGCATGTGGGTAGCCCAAGGCACGATTGTAAGGCAATCTGAGCTGCATGACTGCATTCTACCCTCCTCATCACAGGCATTGTCCTACAGAATTTGACTTGCGACATCGGGACATATTTTATTCCTTTTCTGTTGTTGAAATACTCTTAAACATTGGTGTGCTAGATATGAAAATGGGGCGGTTTATGTGGTTTTTTATGTACTGGTAGCTTAAACAATATATTAAAAATACTACTTTAGTATATCTTTCATGCTTTTGGATCAGCTGAAGACAATTCGGTACAATATAGACCACACCGATAAATTAACTTCCAAATAAAATGTTATTTAGTTTAAATAACGACATCTTCCTAACCTAACCTAACCTAACCTAACCACCCTTAGGTTAGGTTATAGTTATTAGGTTTGGTACCGACTGAATAGTATGTAAATACCGACAAGTCTATTGTTAGTTCCTTCCGGTGCCACTATTATAATGTTTTTGTTTCATACTGCATTGTAACCTCGTTTAACCAAACAAACCAATCATAAAAATTACTCGTCCCCTAGCTATATAACCAAATGTACACATCATGAATGTACATAACTCAATCTTTCCCAAATTATTCAAACTATCTAAACATTATAATGTCAGTTGAAATTGAAAAACTACAAGTTTTAAGTATCAAATAAAGTAAATAAGATTGTCAAATCTTGGTCTTCGGGTGTTGACCGCGTCGTTGAATAAGTTAAACTATACTCCGCGCAAAAGCTGGTGGCGGCTGAGGGATTAGGACGGCCAGGTCGGTGAGCAGCTCCGACCTATGTAGTCCTACCTGGCGGTCCTAATCCCTCAGCCGCCACCAGCTTTTGCGCGGAGTATAGAGGCCGACGTTTCGGATGCGTAGCAGCTATCCATCTTCGGGGCGAACTACTATTCAACTGAATACTGAATACTGTACTATTCAGTTGAATAGTAGTTCGCCCCGAAGATGGATAGCTGCTACGCATCCGAAACGTCGGCCTCTAGTTTAACTTATTCAACGACGCGGTCAACACCCGAAGACCAAGATTTGACAATCTGCAGTGACCGTGGAAGCTTATCATCTAGATTAAAGTAAATAAGAAATTAAGAAACCCTAAACTATTTAAAACTGCATTTTTTCTGCGACCCTAAGGAGGAATTTTCATTCTAAATTTAGATGATGAAGATAATACAGTGTGGTTTATAAACACTAAAGTGTCACAAGAACAAGTGTATAACACAAAATCCTTGATATCGCAAGCTACACCAGAAGAGCGACTTTCAAAGGAGTGTAATATGAAAGTATCACAGGTATTACGGTAATTAGCCCCCCTGGAGGGGGGGGGTAGACCACAGCCCCCCCCCGTAATTAATCGCGCCTGCAGTGTTGGAACTAACAAGGTGGCCACTTCAAAGGAGCGGCGACCACAGGACCACAGGATGGATATATCTCAACATATCCTTGTATCTTGTATCCTTTGTAAGGACCTTGTTTGTCGAAGGTTATTAGAAAGGTGCAATGAGTAGGGTTAAAGGAGAGGTCTGGTGGTTGTATTGACTTTTAACCACTATATTGTTGAGTTTGTACGGAATGGACTCGGTTCAAAGAAAGGAATAAGTAGTTTAAAAGTATGTACAAAAAATGTTAATATTGACGTTTGACGTAAAGAGTACAACAATAAATCGTTAATAATAATAATAATCAATAATGACAATAATCGTTTAAAATCAAAAGGGATGGTTGACATGGAGTTCGATAAGTGGTTTAAATTGAATATTTACCTAATACTCACTAAATAAATAGTAGTGTTAATTTCATATCAATCAGGGTTGCAAAAGTAAAATACAGCCAAGTCATAAGACAACAAAAGTATCTTAGCTAATTGCCTATCCAATATTAGCAACATACAATTAGCAAGTACACACTTTAACGTAAATTTCTTCCCTAGTGTTATAATGAAAGTCGGTACAATCGCACCTAGGTTTTCTGATGATAAGTCGGTACAAATGCTTCAGGTGTTGTGTTGATAAATCGGTACAATCGCGCCCAAGTAGTGTATTTGTATAACGATTATTTGTATAGTATTTGTATTGTCACTCTATCGTAGTGATTTGTGATAGTCTACAGCCCGAGGTGTCGAAGGTGTTCAGTAGCGACGGGTACAAATGTCGGTACAAACGCGCCCAGGTACTATGATAGCAGTCCGAGATGTCGGTAAGGTGTTCAGTAGCGACGGGTACAAATGTCGGTACAAACGCGCCCAGGTACTATGATCGCAGTCCGAGATGTCGGTAAGGTGTTCAGTAGCGACGGGTACAAATGTCGGTACAAACGCGCCCAGGTGTTGTGATGATAAGTCGGTACAATCGCGCCCAGGTACTGTGATAGTCTGCAGCCCGAGGTGTCGGTAAGGTGTTCAGTAGCGACGGGTACAAATGTCGGTACAAACGCGCCCAGGTACTATGATAGTCTGCAGCCCGAGGTGTCGGTAAGGTGTTCAGTAGCGACGGGTACAAATGTCGGTACAAACGCGCCCAGGTACTATGATAGTCTGCAGCCCGAGGTGTCGGTAAGGTGTTCAGTAGCGACGGGTACAAATGTCGGTACAAACGCGCCCAGGTACTATGATAGTCTGCAGCCCGAGGTGTCGAAGGTGTTCAGTAGCGACGGGTACAAATGTCGGCACAAACTCGTCCAGGTGTTGTGATGATAAGTCGGTACAATCGCGCCCAGGTACTGTGATAATCTGCAGCCCGAGGTGTCGAAGGTGTTCAGTAGCGACGGGTACAAATGTCGGTAGAAACGCGCCCAGGTGTTGTGATGATAAGTCGGTACACTCGCACCCAGGTACTGTGATAGTCTGCAGCCCGAGGTGTCGGTGAGGTGTTCAGTAGCGACGGGTACATGTCGGTACAAACGCGCCCAGGTGTTGTGATGATAAGTCGGTACAATCACGCCCAGGTACTATGATAGTCTGCAGCCCGAGGTGTCGGTGAGGTGTTTAGTAGCGACGGGTACAAATGTCGGTACAAACGCGCCCAGGTGTTGTGATGATAAGTCGGTACACTCGCACCCAGGTACTATGATAGTCTGCTGTCTGCAGCCCGAGGTGTCGGCGAGGTGTTCAGTAGCGACGGGTACAAATGTCGGTACAAACGCGCCCAGGTGTTGTGATGATAAGTCGGTACACTCGCACCAAAGTACTGTGATAGTCTGCAGCCCGAGGTGTCGGTAAGGTGTTCAGTAGCGACGGGTACAAATGTCGGTACAAACGCGCCCAGGTGTTGTGATGATAAGTCGGTACACTCGCACCAAAGTACTGTGATAGTCTGCAGCCCGAGGTGTCGGTAAGGTGTTCAGTAGCGACGGGTACAAATGTCGGTACAAACGCGCCCAGGTGTTGTGATGATAAGTCGGTACAATCGCGCCCAGGTACTGTGATAGTCTGCAGCCCGAGGTGTCGGTGAGGTGTTCAGTAGCGACGGGTACAAATGTCGGTACGAACGCGCCCAGGTGTTGTGATGATAAGTCGGTACACTCGCACCCAGGTACTATGATAGTCTGCAGTCCGAGGTGTCGAAGGTGTTCAGTAGCGACGGGTACAAATGTCGGTACAAACGACCCAGGTGTTGTGATGATAAGTCGGTACACTCGCACCCAGGTACAGTGATAGTCTGCAGCCCGAGGTGTCGGTAAGGTGTTCAGTAGCGACGGGTACAAATGTCGGTACAAACGCGCCCAGGTGTTGTGATGATAAGGCGGGTTACACACCGGTATCGCGGATATGATGTCGCCGATATTTCTGATGTCGCGGACATGATGTCTGCGACAAGTAATAAAATGCAACCACGGGAAGAGGCACGTGCTGGCGACATGAAAGTGAAGGAATCACAACATTCATCAGTTTAAATAATGTCATCGTCAGAAGAAGATGATATGTTGTTGCTGTTGTTCTTTCTACAAAAACATTAAAGATAACTTCATGGTAATTTTTCCAAAATACATTGTAATTAATTGTATTACCTTACTTACGTAATTTCCTTATGATTTCAATTGAAGTATTATAATATCACAACACTACATTCTACACCATAAGGCAATAAAGTAAGTAAAAAAGCGCCAAAACTACTAGAAACGTGTTCTGCGCATGAGCGGGCCCAAGAGACACGAGACATGTCTGTTCAACACCGACCGGTTGGTTCGCTCGAGACACGCGTCTGCGACACGAGTCGCGGGCAACGTGTCTGCGACACTGGTGTGTAAGGCTCCATAAGATAACATAGGTTGGTTTTCGAGGGGCATGTCGCGGACACGAAAAATATCGGCGACATCATATCCGCGACACCGGTGTGTAACCCGCCTAAGTCGGTACAGTCGCACCCAGGTACTGTGATAATCTGCAGTCCGAGGTGTCGAAGGTGTTCAGTAGCGACGGGTACAAATGTCGGTACAAACGCGCCCAGGTGTTGTGATGATAAGTCGCCTCGTTGGTCCATCGCCGCAACTCAATTTGTTACGAGTTGTCAAAAATGGACGTGGCAAAAAGCGTAATGGCGCGTACCTAATGATATCATCAATAGCGGCTGACGGCTTCATTACTCGCGCCTTCGTTTTCTCATCAACCACTCTATCGTTTTTTTCACCCGAGAAATGTTTTAACAATCTATTACCGGCTATCATTTCATTAGGCCGCACATGGAGCTGGGACCTTCGTCAGCCGTTTTTTATCCGTTGATTGATTTCGGCAATCAGTCAATGTTTTGTAGTTCGTTCAGAAATTGTATAGTATAGTAAAGTTATAAATTTGTAGAATGTAAAATAGGTAGAATAGACAATTTGTGTGGTTTCGTTTGCTTCAAGTAAAAATTCCTGTATTTTGTTAAAAAAAGTTATTGTTTTTTAAAATAGAGTTCTATACTTATAGAACTATACAAGTCCATATTTATTTGTGTAATCGTAGCTAAAATAAAATCTCAGGTGCCATGCCAATAGCTTAAGAATAATTAATACTGCTATATAGCTTAACGAATAGATGCCTACTGGGTAACAAAAACAAAATATTCTCGGGAAAAGTAGTTTTAAACTAAAATTCAAGTAATATATTTATTGTCGAAAAACACATTATTTTGCTCAACGAAGAGTGGCATAAAAAACTCTAGATATTTAGAATACAGTTTCAATTTAATTTAGTAATTTTTGGAAACAGTGCAGCACATGCCGTTTGACCATATTATTTTTTCTGACGACTACAGGACATAAGTTAGTTATCTCTTAAAGTATCTAAGATAATTATGTCAAAAAAGTATTTAGGCCTATAATTCAATCATCTCAAAAAGTTTATTCATATTTAATCTAAAGATGATTAACCTGATTATAGATCAGCAGTATGCAAGTTTAGGTTGTACGTAGTACATTTTGATGACAGTATATATTTACCTTCTGGAATACAACATAACATAGTTATCTCAAGTTGTTTTTTGAAGTGATTATTTTCGACATCAACGATTATTCTCAGAGATCAGCAACAGAATGACATTACTTGTCTGATAGAGCAGTGGTGGGTAGGGAACGTCAGGTAAGTCAGTTATTTCTTGATGTTGTGTGCTCGGCGCCGTCCCAAGCCCTCTTAACACTGTTTGTTGGCGCTCAAACAGACTGGAGAGCTGGCCAAACAAAACAACACCCTCGCTCATCGTCCCCGGGTTTTAATTGCTGCCTCCTCCGCGTCCTCACCTGCCTTGTGTCTGGTGTCTGGTGTCCGAGGGACCGTGCTGGGTCCTGGGAACCATCGGGGGTGTTTAAAAGTTACAGGAGTACGATTAAACTTTGAATCTGTTCTAGATGGTAAAATTGGAATCTTCTTTCACACTTTACAAATACAGCTTCCAATGATTCCCCACCATCGAGTAAGAATTGTAGCTACACATTCCTAAGTGCGTTTTTTCTGCTGAATGTTAATGCTGAGTTAATGTTGGAAGAGTGAGATGACTTTTGCTGTTACTGACTACCAGCTGTTTCTATAGACAACACCGTTAATTAGAGGTCCAATGATTAAAGAGAACTGGGTCAAGTTTTTAAAGTAGATTTGTATTTGCATCGTCGATGAAATTTTGAACACTTAAGAAACACTGTTAAAATTTTATGAGGGGGTGACTGCAATACACAAAGACTGGTATAGGTACAAGACAATAGTACTGTATATAAATCACCATAAGGAAAACACGTAGCTTAGATTCTTAATATTTTACCCTTTTGCGTATAATCTAAAAATATCTGTTAAATTCAAGATTTGCAACTTTTAAGCAACAATTATAATACCGGTAACTAAAATGATTTTTTCACTCCCTATAGTCAGAAATAGTTATTTGTGTAACTAGTGGTGAAAGTGGCACTTTGCTGCACACGAGAGCAATGTTTACGCACGAGCCGCAGGCGAGTGCGGAATGATCTCGAGTGCAGCAAAGGCCTTTTTCACTCGTGTTACACATTATATTTTTCCTACAGTCACTATAAAGTATATAAATAATTAGTCTTTCAAACACTATACAACACGTTTTTAGGTTCAGCTGGCAACACAAATAGGTGCCCTAGAGAAAGTAGAACGCGCGGTGTGTATCACTCCGCTATTCTTCCTCGGCAAGAAATGTGCTCCGCGTTTTAAGAATATAATATAGTTCCGTATGTTTTTGTAATTTGAAGTGGTTTCCGCGCCTAAAAAAACGCTTTAAATGTATTTTCTTGTTTATTAAGATCGTAGAAATGTTTTAAAAACGTTTAAAAGAAAAGTCCAGAAAGTTCAGAAATACCGAAACGATAAACACGAAATTACAGGTTAAATGGTAGTTATAATAGTCAATCAGCTGCTCATAGTATTATTATCTTGAAGTGTTGCTAACCTATTTCCAAGCATACACGGATTACGTGCATAATAGAACCACACTGTTTTGTGTTGTTTCGTTGGAATCCTGATGTGCGGCAAAGTATAAATATGCAGCAATTAGCAGCTTTCTGTACTATAAACAGTACAAGGAAGCCATCTTTGTCGGGTGACTGTAGGAAAAGTATGTTTAATCAAAAATTCACTGAAATCTTTTCCTTAGGTTGCAAACAATAGGTGAACGTATCGATCAAAGAAGGACACGAGAGAAGGAGGGGATATAGAGGATTACGGGAGCCCAGTAGTTAGAATAACAAGGGAGCCGGGGCAGGTAATGCTGTACCCTAGGGATCTGCTGTGTGGCCGCCATGCAACAACTCGCAAGTTTGGCGGGTAATCCGGTGATTATGGCGGGAACGATTAGAACAAAGTTATATCCCAAATGATGTATCGCTGATATTAATTATTATAAAAATCAATAGTAAGCGTCTCCCGTGCAAGGGTTTAAAATATTTCGACATAATATATGAATGTACAGTAAAATATTTTCGTTTTGTGGTTAAAAATACCTCCACAATTATAGATTTTTGACTTTATGACGCTTACAAAACTAAAATGAGATTTGTTACCGACTAAAATCAGGGTTTTCTGTCAAGACTATTAATAGAGTAATCAGGATAACATATCAATGGTATGTTCAATTTATATTTATATACCGTACGTGGGCCTTTTTAAATTAAACTTTACATACATAATTAAAAATCATAACTCTATAACACTCAATCATAACTCAAGAGGGCAATTTATTTATGATCAAATTGTTTTATTTCATACTCGTTCAAAAAAAACTTCAAATTTACCTAGAATGAAATATTTACTAACATTTTCAAAATCACCTTGAACTATATAATATTGGAGATGAGTTTTGCAAAATTTAACCGTTAGCGCATTATTCTCTTGGCGATACATAGCTGAACTCTATAAGCTACATTTTACTTTAACCTAAGGATTGTCTGCGGTAAATTGTAATCAAATCTAATAAGTTGTCTACACGGCTTACGCCAACAATGTGACTTTATCACACCACGTCACTAAGTGTTGTCAAACCTTTGACGTTAGTTTAAAAGCCTTTGAGCCTCTCACTTGCTGGTGTCGGCGTTATAATGAACTATACTCTGCAATGGGTCCGCGAAATGCAATCAAGTAGGTTTCCAACTTTGATCGGAGTAAAATGAGATTAGTTAACCTGTTTTGAAAATCAAAGGAGAGTTATGATGTAAAGGAGAAAGAAAATTACTTCTTAAACATCAGCGAGTGGTGGTGACGTTTTGATCTTTTGGTCGAAAGGTTTATACAGGGGATGGTTTGAAACTGGGCTCAGTTCTTGATCATTGGGATGCTGATCTTAGTATTACTCATTTGGGTTAAAATACACACTTAGGTGGCGTCCCCATCTCAATGAATTGTCTAAAAATAAATTTCAACACCATAACAATAGTTTTTGAAAATACAACAAGTTGTCAATTTATTGTACTGCTTCCAAAATTCTTCAACCACGACAATTTACCCTCCATCCACCCAATATGCATCCAAAATTTAATTCACTACTGCAAATCGTCTCCTCCCCCCTCCCTCCTATTTAGAAAAATGCTCAATTTACTTTGGTAAAATATTCACAACAAATCAGTCATCGGGTGTCCCATGTCCCCCTCGCACGTGCGTGCGTGTGTGTGTGTGTTCCTACGTATGTGTGCGTGTCCCCTCTTATTACAGGGAAGCCGTTTCTCGCCTCGATTAAGCCTTTGTACAACACTAGCGTCTAATAGCTCATTAACCAGGAGTAGGTCGCGTTTTGCTATGGAATTAGACACCACGTACCCCCTTCCCCCCCCTTGTAAAACCCCCGATTTACCCCCCCCCCTTCACACCTCCTCGTGTGATGGGACTTTCGATTTCAACAAGTCGAGCCTTGCCTTGAGTTCAACGATTACGTGCCGGAAGCGACCGTGCCAGAAGCGACCCAGCAAAAATCGTGCCAGAAGCGACCCTGGTAGTAGCGTGAGTGCCACTAGCGACCCATTGTTTGATAAAGGATTTAACAATGTTTTGTTCAAATCGGTGTTAATGGCTTATAAACAAATCCTATTCTTGTTATAGTAATATGTACCACCTGGAAGAGCATTCGCCTAAGCCTTCTTTCACACCAGCGCGGTGCGGCACCGTCCCGTACCGTCGATGCGGGGCGACCCGCAAGGCCCTTTCACACTAGCTGCCCGGATCCGGGCGTTTCCAGGCTGAAACTTTGTGATTTTTGAATGCATTTCATTCAAATAAATAAAAGTAAGGTGGTTATGCTACTTGTTGTATCCGAAAATAAAATATAGTGCCCCCTTGCTAAATAACCTAATTGGATCGATGCCGTGTGTGTAAAAATGTTAATTCCTTGTGTTTTTTAAAGTTATGGTGACAACCTGAACTTTGTGTTCAAACATGGTCTGAAATTTGTAATGACTCACCTTACTTTCTACTCTTGTTATAAAATATACTATAACATCTGGGACCATTTTCTTTTTTATTTCAGTGCACTATAGGAGATAAAGTAAACCTGTAGTTGATATACAGGGTGTCCCGGAACTCTCTACCAATATTTTAGGGCATTGTTCCTGGGTAAGAAACATATCTAAATATCATATTTAAATTGTCCGGAAGTCCTTAGTTACTCAGATAGCCGCCATTTTGTTTTTTCACTTATTAACTTTTTTCTGAAGATTGGTTAAACATACGAAGTTGAAACTTTGCACAAACATTTATGACAACTAGACAAAGCTACAAAAAAACTATGACGATTTTTCAAATTCATAAAACAAAATGGCGGCTGTTTAAAATTTTGTTTCTTAAATTACTCGAAAACCGTTGATTTTTCCAAAATTGTACAAGAATAACTTTTTTAAGACAATTTTATTACAAATCAATCGACACCTTAATCTTTAAGATCGGACGAGTATTAACTCAGATATGGCAGTTTTAGTGATACGTGACCGCCGGATATTAGTTGCAGCGCATGCTGAAAGCGGTCACGTATCACTAAAACTGCCATATCTCAGTTAATACTCGTCCGATCTTAAAGATTAAGGTGTCGATTGATTTGTAATAAAATTGTCTTAAAAAAGTTATTCTTGTAAAATTTTTGTAAAATCAACGGTTTTCGAGTAATTTAAGAAACAAAATTTTAAACAGCCGCCATTTTGTTTTATGAATTTGAAAAATCGTCATAATTTTTTTGTAGCTTTGTCTAGTTGTCATAAATGTTTGTGCAAAGTTTCAACTTCGTATGTTTAACCAATCTTCAGAAAACAATTAATAAGTGAAAAAAACAAAATGGTGGCTATCTGAGTAAATAAGGACTTCCGGACAATTTAAATATGATATTTAGATATGTTTCTTACCCAGGAACAATGCCCTAAAATATTGGTAGAGAGTTCCGGGACACCCTGTATATGGTTAATATTCTAGTTGATATTTTTATGCACATATTTGTAGGTGGTTTTAGCTTAAACACCAATTCATTTCCTTCCACATATTATAAGAACATGTAAGTGCTCGTTAAACCAAATGTTTTTATATTAAATAAATGAGGCATGTTTAATACAATCGTTTGTAAAAATTTAAACATGCAAATGAAAGATGGTTTGCTGCAGTGGGGGTCTCGTCCTACACGCTGACCTTCAAACTAAACCAAAATATAAAGCTTGACCAAACTAATAAGCTCTATATAAATTTCAACCTCAAATACCAAGAACGACAAACTTGCCTATTAACAACAAAATCAACCACACTGAACCACTGATAGGCATAGACAGTAAAAACTACTGATTTATGTGCGGGCAAAACCAGCCCGTCCCGCGCAAGTGTGAAAGCGTACATAAGAACCCATGATCTAAACACTATTCATGCGGTTTCGACCCGCATTGGAAGTTTAGGTTCATGCGGGTGATTTTTCAACCCGGACGGAGGTTTAGGTCTGTCCGGGTCAACCCGCACTGGTGTGAAAGCTCCCATATGATTCAATAGTCTAAACAGCTTCGTCCGGTGCGGGACGGTCCCGCTCCGCGCTGGTGTGAAAGAAGGCTAAAGAGCTGTTTTAGCATCTCTAGTTACCAGCTGCTAGCATCAGCGAACATGCTGGCTAGCATAGACTCGAGTTATGTGTGGTAACTTAATCAAACAAATTTTCTTGAATTTTTATCATTTTATAAGAGCCAAATATAATCAATTCACTTATCTTTTCTTTATTTTTCAATTTATTAAATAAATATGTAAGTATGAGATGGTGGATGTGTGTTTGTATAGGTCTACTACTTAATCGCACGGGAACCACTCAAAAGATCTAAATAAAACTTCACATGGAGGTAGTTTATCAAATATAATCAAAATAATGTTTATTTCAGAAAGTAAAATACTACGTTACAATACTTTGTCAGTACATATTTTATAATTATGCCATAGTTATGTAATAATATACTGACATAGTCATTAAATATGAAATCCCTCTCACATAGGCTACTGTCCGTGCGTGATAAATTTCCTCTATCAGTAAATAAATATTCTAAATTGAAAAACAAATAGATATTTATAAAACACTAGCTGGCCCGACAGACGTCGTCCTGTCCTAATGTGGTTTTATGTCAAATGCTTGTTCATTTTTAAAATTCAAAAAGCAGAAACCATTCGAATCGCCAAACTTTGGATTTTTGCTACTAGCATGTTTGGAGACAGTGGCTTCTTGGAGTTTAATGAAGTTGACGTGTTAACAATTGTTAACATATTATGTTTGGATTAGGATTTGAAATAGATAGTTGGACTCTTTCTTCAACGTCCTGCCCGTTGTAAAGCGTAAGCCTAATTACAACAGCTTTTTTTATTTAATTACGTTTAAAATGGCCCTCCGATGTTTATAAATGATTCCTTCCCTTCCCCCAAATTTACTGCATAATAAAAGTAATTGTATTTCCAAAACATATTTCGAAACTGAAATGAAATACTGAAATTGATCTTTAGGAAATACTTTCAGTTCAGAAAACACAGCCAATCAAATAGGGACTTTCTTAATAAAAAATCAACAGTCTGGCTACAAAGTTTTTTTTATTTGTGTAGGTAACAATAACAGTTGGAATTTAAAAATACCCCCGCCGCAGCAAACCTGCAGACTAAGCGAATTTCCATTTGACTGATTGGATTTACACTGAAATGTCTACTTAAAAATATAACATTTATTCTCTATTTAAATAGAATTAGTTTAACTACTACTTAGGTTTGCTGCATCAGGGAGGGTAAAACTGTGTTTTTTTTTTTTTTTTTTTTTGTAAAACGTTAATAGTTAGTAAGAAATAAAAACATTTTCCAAATTTGATCAAAATATGTTCATAAACAAGCAAACTACAACAATTTACTTATTCTCCATAAGAATAACAGGGGAATTTTAAATTTACAATTTTTTGGAATTTTCTCCGTAACCATTAGGCGCATAATAACGCTTCAATATACTAAATTATTTGCTTTTTTAAGCTCTACAAAATGGTTTGGAAAGAAATTGCTAAATTTTATGTTTTTTGGGTCAAAATGGGAAAAACCTATTTTTACCCCATAAAACCCCCCGTAAACCCCCGTTCCCATGGTCCGATCATGCTGGATCGCGAACTCGTTCGAATAAACGTAGGTTTACACGTTTGTACCAAATTTAATCAAAATCGGATAATTTTTGCTCGAGTTATCGTGCTAACGGACACACATATATATATATATATATATATATAAATATATAAATATATATATATATATGAATTTGAACGGATGGTGTTTTTGGCCTCTAGGGACCTCAAAATGAAAAAAAAATCGGTCCCGCATCCAGGTCTTACCATGAGTACTACGGTAATAGCTTATTCCCTATATGGGAAATTCGCTAAAACAAGATTTGTATAAAGATGAATTAAGAGCAATAAACTGTTTGATGATATAGCCTATGACAGATAATTAATAACAATGCAATGGATTTATTGACCTACAAATTTGATCTAACAGTGCAAAAATATAAAAACAATAAAAATAGACTATATAGTTTAAATCATTAAATTAAAAAAATATTTACAAATATACAAATCGTACATTTATCACAACATACTAGCAGGTGGAAAAGAAACAATATTTGTGACATAACCGGGATTATAGGCATAACATAAGCCACAATTGTTATAAGCGTTTTAATTTTTTTGGGAGTTTTTTTTTATCTAAATCATCAGCTGTATAGATAGCTTCGTCATAGCTTCGTGATAGCCGGTCAACAACATCAGGGGTTGTAAGCTGCCATACTATGACTAGAAACCTCAAAATCTTCTTTATTTAGTTGTGCTAGAATACTCTTTTCCATTTAGGGATTAAGCTATTACCGTAGGTCTCATTGAAAGACCTAGACCCGGGACCTATTTTATTTTTCGTTTTGATGCCCCGAGAGAGCAAAAACACCATTCGTAAAAAATATATGTAATTTGTAATTTAAGTAATTTGGTTATAATTCATTTCCATTCTAGCTCCTGAGCTGTAATATTCAATGTGATAAATAGGTTTACATACCTTATAATCCGACAAACAGCTCAAATAGTAGGTTGTTTTCATATTTCGGCTTGTATCCACC
Organism: Macrosteles quadrilineatus; assembly: GCF_028750875.1. Taxonomy (NCBI): domain Eukaryota; kingdom Metazoa; phylum Arthropoda; class Insecta; order Hemiptera; family Cicadellidae; genus Macrosteles; species Macrosteles quadrilineatus. Next base: position 66,768,168 of record NW_026542597.1, read on the forward strand.
ATTGTCAAAACATTGCAGTTGGAAAAAAATACTTATCATTGTTTACTAACGTCCATAAACTTTCACACATACATACACGAACTAATAAAAAAATAAATAGGCCTATTACAATAAATGCACTTGGAGTAAACAAACTGTTATAGTTTGCTTATTTTATTTATGGGTATGTGTTGGTAAATGTATACAGATACTCGTATGAATTATACGATACAATTTACATAAAAAAAACTATTATTTCTTCCCCAAATGGGAATAAATTTAGTCTGCAGGACTGCTGCGCGGGAGTACTTTCTTATGTATTTAATGTGACAGCAAATCGTTTTAATGGTTTTATAGTGAAATTCTGTTTAGTTTTTGTTAAGAATATAAGTTGAATCGGCGTTAATTCATACTCGCCTCCCGCTCCAAATTCTTGGGTCGCTAGCGGCACGGTAGAAAATTGGTGGGTCGCTAGCGGCACGGGTCGCTTCTGGCACGGTCGCTTCTGGCACGACACCAGTTCAACATTGATGCTGTCCTAGATGATTTTTAAACACCTACACCTTATATTGTTTTTGGGTAAGGAACTTTTGTTATACTTAATTCAATCCTTACACTATACGTACAATAAGAATACAAATGATACTCAAACTGCATTTCTAATTTATCGAAGAGGAGATGACGATTCTTTAAGGGTGTGTGTCATCATTCCCTTTAGTAGAAGTGTGTGGTGCAAGTAGATCTCAAACCTATCAAATATGAAGTTTTGTATAGTATTTCACATTGATGATGTTGATCGTTGACCAAATGTTGTATTTTCGTTAGATATGAAATGTCATGCTTTACTTGCTGAAATATCAGAAAAACAATGGTTTTCAAACATATCTGCATACGTAGTAAACACATTAAACAACAAAACGTGAGCTACATATATTGGACAAAGTTTTAAAATCGTCTTCAGCATATCATGAGCCAATCTATCGTACCAATAATTTCCCAAAATAATTAGCCTACTCAGTGTGTCTGTAGCAAGCAGTTCCAATAAAGAAATTTCTAGTCTATATATACATCTCACAAATCACGCCATAGTCTATATACATAAGCTACAACCGGATCCGTATCACAACCGTGGTCCAGAACGCGCGGCAAGGAGCAAAGAACATCCGGAGGCTAACCAGTCCGGGATGTCTTAATATCGCAGTTTCAGTTGTATTGTTATTTAATTTACAGTCCGAAATTGGTATAATAATGGTAATTACGAGATGGTAAATGTGTAGGACATCGGGGAGGAGCATCGGTCGTAAAGTACGGTCGTGCGGCGAGCAGTGGCCGCAGTAAACAGCTGGAGTAACTGCTTAATTATCGTACCGGTTGCTGGAACTGTTACCGCCGGGTTTATCTGTTGCAACTGTTTCTGCTGTTACTGGTGGGTTTTGTTATCTGTTTGAACGGTTTCTGGTTGAACTGTTTCTGGTGGTTTGTTTATTCTGTAAGAACTAATTCTGGTGGTTGGTGGTTTTGTTATAGAAACTGTCTGTCTTGATGTATGTATATAGAAACTGTTTGTGGTGTTTTTGTCGTATTTACTGTGTGTGTGTTTTGTAGATGGTACTGTTTATGGAGGTTTGCTTATCATGTTTAATTAGGAACTGTAAATGGTGGTTCCGATATCTGAAAAACTGTTTCTGGTCGTGTCTGTTATGTACATTGTGTAGGAACTATTATTGCTGTATTATAATTATGTAGGAGCTGTTTTGGGGGTTTTGTTATCTGTAGAAACTGTTTATGCTAGCTAAGTTATAGGAACTGTTGCTGGAGTTTTTGTTACATTGAAGAACTGTTTCTGGTGGTTTTATTACCACAATTAACTGTTTCTGTTGAGTTTTTGTAATTTCTACGAACTATTTAAGCTGGATTTCCTATCTGCTTGAACGGTTGCTACTGGTTATGATGCATGGTGAAACTAAGTAAAATATTTTCAAGTGGTATTGGTATTAAAAATATCCACATTTACAAGTGTATACTTGAACACAAAAGGTAAACTTTTCGAATACATTCTTTACACTGTAAATATAAAACCGCTTCTCCAAATCGTCTATAAATATAACATTCCCAGTGTTTACCGCTATAGTCGCAACCATGTGTGTTATAAATCGATGTAATATTGTGATGCTAAGAGGGGTGGTGGGGGGGGGGGGGTGGCCTGAGGGTCCGCCTCAATTGTCTGCCTTTTCTTCCCAATACAACCCCTTTCAGTGTTTTAAAAATAATTGCTTTCAAATAAGAATTTAATCGGGCGTAGTTCTACATTCGTTCCAATACTCAATGACTCTTTGAGGTGTGTTCACACTTCGCTTGCTTTTACCGAATTACATTTCGACTGAAGTGAAAGATTTTTCCAAATTCGTTTTCATTCTACACAATCGCATGTGAAACGAAAACATTACGTTTTGCGAATTTGATTGAGGAAAAGAGTTTCTCGTTCGGGTTGTTTTTATTGTAAACGCTACAGGTTATAAACAATTTGGTAGCATGTTATTGGGAATTCAATAAACGAAATCTTGATTCAATACTTTATTAAGAGTTTTGAGATGATTCACCTTTTCTATTAGAAAAACTATTCTTGTACTAACTAGACAATTTTGTTTAGACTTGTTTCAGATGATCAACTTGTGATGTATAACAAATAGGTATTTGACCTCATTTCCGTTTCGATATCGGCCCAAAGCTCTTTCCTTAGGCTTTTAAATTTACCACGTCAAACTCATAAGAATTATGTTTAGGGGCGTAACCAAGGGGGGGGCAGGGGGCCAAGCCCCCCAGACTTTGAAAACATACATTTTATTTAGGACCCCCCTCAAAGGACGTGATTCCCCACCAGTCAGTCGCCCCCCCCCTCCACAAACTCTACCCCTAGGTACATTTCTGATTATGTTATTGATTTGTATCCATGAAAACAGTAACAAATTTACAAGTCTACAATGACCTTTCCTTATTCTACGGTCATAGCAAGCCACGATACCCAGTTCAAGCTAGTACAGTATTGCGTATTACACAACCTAGCAATCATAAACAAAAAAAATTAAATTTACATACAGAAACACCTACCATTGATTTTTATATGTAACACCTAAATCCTCCAGATAAAATATTCATCCATGACTAACAGGGGTCGCGGAGTTTTCAATTCGTAATTGAAGAAAGCGTCCAAATCCAGTCAATATGGCAGCAAACTGGATTGCAATCTGAATTATTCCCTTTGCTCCTTTGTCAAGAAGTGGCGGTAATCTTGTAGAAGCTGTGCACCCTTCTAGGGATTACTAGGGGAGGGGGGGGGGGTGTTAGGAGGCAAGCGTCGTGTAAACATCGCAATAAGGGCGGAAACGAAATTGTGATAGTGGAGGACTCGGCCCTTGTCGCTGACAGATGTATTGTTTCCACCATGTTGACTCACAAGAGGTGGAACTAACTGTTTCTGAAGATGATTGTTGGAGTCCCGCGGGACAAGTGTTTGTTGGTACAAATTAAAATGTGGGGGCTGTTTTTTGTTCACTTTTCAGTCATCGTTACATGTTTCTGAAGTTGTGTGTGTCCAATGTAGTAATTTAGTATATTTCATCACTAGGGTGTAAAATGACTCTTTTCGACCAGTTAAGTGGAAGAGGGATAGCTGACATGAATGGCATAAATAAATAACTTCAATCTTTGGCTTACTTATACTGTATTTGTACGAGTCAGATAAAATGAATTTGAGATAAGAAGTAGAAAGCCATCTTCCCACGAAACCTATTGACCCATTGATTGTTAGTTCATTGATATTGAACTGAATCACGCCCCAACGACTACCAATGTCTTATCAATGGCTTATTAGTCAGAGTTCGAGTTGTGTGGGTCAAAAGTCTAAAACGGTCTTTTGTACTTAAAACTGAATAAATTAATCTATACATAATTTCGATAGCGTTTGCTTATAACTTTAAGCTTACAACAGCTGACTTTAACCTTTTACTCCCAAGGGACTAAAAAAGCGTTTTAGGGAGCAAAAGAGAAACTTTGTAACAAAAATGTAAACCCCAAGTGTAACAATTTTACAAATAGCCCAAAAGACTTGAAGAAATATCCTTTTTTATTGATATCTCTAAAAGATCCATCGGTTTGGAACTTATTTGTTCTAAACTCTCCTAAATACATAATAAATACTCTCATTCTAGTCTGTACTTAGTCTGTCGCTTAACTTACCTGCCTCAAAATAATCATAACCATTCTACGTTTATGTTGCCTACAATAAATAGCATTTGCTACCACACTACAGAATAAAACGTACATAGTTGATAATCCAATTAAACAATTAGGTTCAAAGATTTATATAAGACCTGCACGGCTCGTCTTCGCATATATTGCAATTCTTCTAACTTTGTGTTCAGAATTCCCTAAGTAAGCTCGATACTATTGAAGGATATGCACGAAGTGAGATTGACTCCGCTATAGTCGCAAATCGTGTTGCCGACCCTCCGTTTGTACAGCTAACTCGATCTTGTTCAATCTCTCCAATGCTCCAGTAATTCCTCCCAATCGCTATTAACTTTCAGTTTGTTCTTTTCAAGTCAAAATATGAACATAAATATCCGTCATGACGAAATATATGCTTAAATATTGATTTATTATATGCTAGAGCATAATCCTTATTCTAATCTATACCAACCTTGATTTAACTTTGGAACGATAGTTTTCAAATACATTGACAATTAGCACAACAATTAACAAAGCTGTTTATCTACGTACTGTATTTCAGTTTCGTAAAAGGTATTACAAAAACTTCGACATAATATATTTTGAACTTTGTACAGTAGTAAGTTAATTTATGTACGGTATGTCTAAAAGTTAAAATAGGATACGACATTCAAGTTCTAAGAGGAATAAATCCCAATTTATAAATTGCAATCGAAAATACAGTAAAATTAGGCGAATACGTACACATTATTACTATTTTCAAAGTTGTCACTAATATTAAAAATTAATAAGAAACTAATAAGAAACTTAGATGGTCGGGAGAAAATAGAACGAAGAAAAATCAGAATCTATCATGGCAAAAAATGCTTATGGTTGAAATGTTTTAGAAAATAACCATCTGTACTCAGCATACAGTATTTCGGAACTTGAGGTCTAACAACAATAACTTTAATCGTGTATGAATTGACTGAGTCTTTAACGTTCGTAAATTGTAAAGGATAGCTATTTAAGTTTTAGACCATAATGATCTATAGTCTGTGGTTTTAGGTAAAATGGACTTTTCCTATGCTTGTGTGGTTTGAGTACTTTACGTTTCGGGGGGAAAGGCCCGAATACTTTCTACCTCCCGTTTTCAAGTAATCTAACAATAGTCAATGACTAAATCTACATTTACCTAATCACACTATCCAACCTACCCTAACTAATAGGTTTCCTTTTCTACTGTAGATTACATTTCAGTACCGGGGGACCAAGCCATGGCTCGGTATAGTTGAATTTGATTGTAAAAGCAATATAAAAGAAACTCAACTCTTATTTTCAACTAAATTCAGACTTAATTATTTAACTTCAAGTGGAATTTCAATTTATTATGATGGAAAATTTAACCGGGCAATCCACAACACATTATTTTATTTTACAGTCAATCAATGGTAAAACCACTCATATAGAGGAACGTCAGTTATTACTATTGAGCAAAGATTACACTGAAAATCAATCAATATAGGGGAATATATCCCCTATATAGATAAATTTTCAGTGTAATATTTGCTCAATAGTAACAACTGATGTTTTCCACTTTGTACTGTAAATTATAATTTGCTAGTATACTGTTGTTGGCTTGTTATAAACACAATATGTTACATGTATTTTGTTTACTTTTTACTTATTATTTTGTTCAATCAACACAACTACTTAGCAACCCATGTGGCAAATGTTAAATTTTTATAATTTAAATGAGTTGTATAGTGAAATGCGAATTTTCCTTGTTGGTGGTCGTCAATTACGTTTGAAAACGGGTGGAGTTCCCTTACCTCTCGAAAATGTAGTTGAAACAGCGTAGTAAAAGTGAATTATACTTTAACCTAAGATGTATGAATGGGTGTAGTTTTCTCAGTACTACGCCGAAGATAAGTGACTGTTTAAAACATTTTTGAATATCCATTTTATTGCCTTAATAGAAAACAATCTTATTGAAAACCCCATACATCAACAATGTTCTCCTAACATAGCTCATAATCATTGAGTTCCAACAGTTCACCAGTCCATCATCAAAGTACACCTTGCTTCAGTTTAAACAGTTTTGCACAACCCCTATCTAGATCACTGCTTGGTCGAAAAGCACCGCATAAAGGGGTTTGTATAATTGTCATACAGAGTAAATCGAATAAGCAGGGTTAGAGTCACTACCCTCTGGCGGAAAATGAAGTAACAATTGGACAGGGGTAGCCGGAGGGGGGTTATTGAATAACCGGCACCCCAACATTCAATTTTTCGGCACTGACTTGAGAACCCAAATCTGTCTAGACTCGATAATCGGACACTACGATGATATTGTCACAAGTTTTGGGGTAAATCCGATTTTCGAAGATTGCTTTTGAAAGTGAGTGTGGTTTTTTTTTTACTTTTCGCGGGGTTTGGTATACATCTTCATTATGATTACTCCGTTTCTTTATGTTTGCAAGCATTCGTATTGCAACTTTAGATGATCCCGGGACTTGCAGGCATCTGAAGTGTTAAAAAATAAATTTGATAATTAGACTCCACAGAATTGCCGGTTTTCTGTATATTTTTGGAAGAAATGCATTTTAGTAGTTTGTTTGTAAAGAGAAAATCAGGAATTCATTATCTTGTCGAGAACAGTACTTCAACTACGAAACGCCCTTCTAGAACTGTCTATTCTGTAACAAGTCAAACAATTATTTTTATTAAACTTTTAAAGTTTCGGGACTATTAGAATATACCAACAGTATGAATTGTATTTTAGAGACCAACATATCACGTGTCAAGTTCTGTATTGTGACAGTATTATGTACGTTTATTTGTACAGTACTACAAAGCCCGGTTTCCTTATATAAACACATTAAATTGCTAACAATTTTTCATACCCTAAGAAACCCCATACTCTTCTATTCAATCTTAAAATTTGGTAAAAATCCTTCCGCTGGATTTTGAGATATAAATTACAGACAGACAGACATAGCTCGTATTAGAGAATAGTAGTCACTCCTTGCTTTGCTGTAAACGATTCACGCACGGGCGCTTAGTCTATGTGGACGGGCAAATGCAAGGTTAAAAGAGGCCGCCAACCTCTTAAAAAAAAAGTACCTAGGATTAGGAAAAAAAGTAAAACAATTCTTTTCATTAAACTGTAAAAGCTTTGGAATCTGAATAGTCAAATACTATGGAGAATTGTATTTTCGAGACCAACCTATCACGTTTCGAGTACTGTATTGTACGTTTATTTTTCAAAATTCAGTTTACATGGAAAAAATACGCTTTATTAGACCAATTAAATAAATTGCATACAACTTTTTACACCCAAAGGTACCCCATACCCTTCTGTCCAATCTATCTTGTACAAATTCGACCCAGAGTCACCATCGTTAAACAAAAACCAAAATGGACGAAACATCCCCAGTGAAACCAACCTTGCAAAATACACAAAACAGAGACGTTACTCAATCTAACTGTATTGTAACAGACAGTTAGGGGTGGTTGTTGGATTGTTGGATTGTTTGGCAGTAAGCGACTGCGGTACAGCAATGTTTATAAAGTGGTGGCAATATGTAAAGACCCGCTGGGGGCGGTTTGTAGGGGGGGGGGAAGGTTGTTAACCAAATTAGCCTCGGCGGTGAGTAATAAAATTGTGCCTTGCGCATGTCCCCCCCTCCCTTCAGCCACTGTGGGCTCACCGAGCTCATCGGGTTAACGGCATGTTCAGATTGAGCCCGAGGCTCGCCTACCCATTGTAACCCTATCTCAAGTCATTTGCCGCTCTCAAAGAGACCAAATGAGTTTCGCTTTCATGTATGTCGAGTTTGCGTTTGTTTTCGGTCGTAATTGTTGTGCGGTGAGACGGAATTATTTCGAGTCTTTGTAACTCGGTTCTTTTATGAGCGTTTAAGATTAAACATGTTCATATGAGTCAAAAGTTACAACAAACGGGGTTTGGTTGAATGGCAAAGCTATATTTCAGAGGTTTTTAAATTGTGTTGATATTTTTTAGAAAGGTGTTTTCGTATTTCGAATTTTTGAAAGAAATAGTCAGGGTTCGTTGAAATTGTAGATTTAAACTTTAAGACTAGTAAAATGTGGCATTTGCGTTTTGGGCGCCTTATACAATTGTTTACCACCACATCAATTATCAATTAATAATTGATTCACAGTTAGATCTTGTGCTGTATCTGTATCTGTACGTACTTGCTCACATCTTTCGTTGCCTGATGCCATTTCACGTACAGGCCTGAAGCACATATGGACAAATCCAGGATTAAAGCATGGATTAATCATACTCAATTCTTGAAGGAACGATCCAACGTCTCAAAAATACAAGGTCTACTGAAGGAAAAATAACATCTAGAAAGAAAGTTTAAGTAATAGTTGCGACGGTTTTTTCTAATTTTTTTTTACCATAAGGAAGTATTTAAGTAAAGAAGTATATGGTAAATACAACACATTGTGTTACACAAAACGTTTCACTCTTCATTTTATCTCCGCTCTACTCCGAGTTTTCTCCCCTCTGATTGAGAAGTTTGTCGAATCTTGGTGAAAAATTTAATTTTAATCAGAGGCTTAGTAACTAACAACTGCTGGCAACAAAGTCGTCCTTTCTCCCGCCGATGTGTGTTCTTGACTTTACAATATGAATATTCAACTTAATCCGCCCTCTGCCTCCCACCTCTCCATTATCTGTCGCTTGTTCTTTCATTCTGACAGCTTTAAAAGATTCAATGAGTCAAAGATTCAAGTGCTGAGTATACAAACTTATACAATATGTAGACCAAACATTTGTTGATGCTGTGTGCTAGTGGTTTTTGACCCAAGAATAACATACCAGAACCTGGGAAACAAGAAACACAGGTCTCTAAATAGCGATATCTTTCTATATATAAAAAAATCTTCAAGCAAGACCCATACATTGATTTTAAAATATAATACTATATCTTATGATATTTTACGAAATCAAAGATTGTGTGGGCGCCGTGACAAAATATTGTCGCATTTTCCACAAAATAGTAATTTATGATTAACTACTAGATTAACCCTAGATTAACTACTAGCAGCCTGCGTCACTTGGTGACTTCAAAATCCGTGATATATTTTATATATTTGATAAGGGTGAAAACGATTATTTCTCTTCATATCCTCATTATTTGCATTGCGTTCCCTATTATTTTCATTGCGAGCGAGATCTCTTCGAGGCATCTTAGAAAGATTACAAGTGCTAATGAAGGAAACTATGAAAACACAAAATATCTTATTTACATTTTAAACGAATAACTTTATAATATTTTACTTAATTCCCTAAAACATCAATAAAGATACTATGAAAAATCATCATCATCATCAACTACGGAATACCCCCTTTTTGGTATTTACTTTCTGACACTCTTATATATACAAGCTGCAAAAATAAAATTTACTACCCCACCGTTTGCAATTTGACCACCCTATTTGAACCTCTACTGACTGGTCTATATGGATGTAAACAAAATTGTATCATGGCCATTTGTTTTGACGTAAACAAATGCAAACAGGAAACAGTTCAGATGATTGACAAATGACAACAGAGTTCAGCACAGACTCTGAAATTGTAAAAGCCTGTAACAGGAATGGCTTTCACGAGATATCATCCAAACAAACAAAAGGCACATCTAGAGGATAAGAGTTTTAAATTGACACGTAATTTGCCTATAAAAATAAATATTTAGGGGTTGATTTGCTGCACACAAAAATCCAGCAAATCATTAGTACTGCGTTACTTATTATTGCGTTACTACAGTAAATAAACACCGTGAGAAGATGAAGATAAAATTCCAGGAGTTTTCAATAGTCAGGTCTATATTACAGCATTTTAAAGGTGGATGAGCAGTTTTGATAGAAGATTTCACAACGCAAGGGATTTATCTCAAATGCTTGCATTTGAAGTGTCACCAGTTCCATAGTTTTGAACGAGAAACAGAAAAACAAAATTTCCTCTTTTAAGAATCACATTTTACGAACACGACCAAGACTCTCGTCCTTCACACTGCAAAACTTCCCAACCCACTGAGTGTTCAGTGTTCGAATCAATGAATGGATCAGGTGTGAATGAACAGCCAAGGATGAAGAAGAACAACAAAGAGACTTGCAGTGACTCCCACATCTCCGAGTTGCTGAGTAACTGCTATTCACTCTCAAGAGGGATGTGCCTCTCTTGCTGATCGAGTGAGTTTTGTTCTTGCCCAATCAGCATGTGCCTTCTCTTTCTCTCTAATCTCTCGCAGCGTCGCCCACTGTTGTGGTATCCGGTCTAGGGATTTGCCTTTCTGATTCATTGCGTCAGACTCTTGATCCAATGTCACAGGTTGAAATGATGACGTAAAGTGTTGAGTTGTCACTGTCAGGGATGTAGTTTACTCCTGGTAAGAAGATTACATGTATGTGATCAATTCTTCTGAAAAATGTCAGTGTAGTATTCATTCCTCCTCCCGAATATCAATTCTTCTTTACGAGTTTTATTGTTTAGAATATACAGTACGACTTGCAACATCAAACTTGAATTAAGTGGTGCAGATAAATCAGCTAAAATCCGAAATGGAATACTTAGGCAACTCATAAGTATTAGGTGTGACTATACAATGTGATTTTGTCGCAAACCACTATAGTAAAATGTTTAAAGAAAAATCCAGTATTTTTTCCAATCGAGGTACTTTGGAAAGTACTCCCAGAACAAATGATCCCATTGATTTACCTTTGTAGTATTACAAAGTAGACTCCTAACAAAATGTCCAACTTCGAGTAAAATTTGTCACCGTCATAGTTTTTGAACACATTACTAGCAAGCATCAAGCGTTTGACTTTTTGACTCTCGATGGACCCACAGCGCATTCTATTGAGGTTTACTAACAGCACTTATTGGAACAATTACAATGCACAGCAAGGGGCATCAGGTGATTATCAGATGATGCTGTGTTGATCAGAGATCATTTCACCTCTACTTGAGACTATAAAGGATCTGGTTACCACCATTCATCTCTATAATACTTGTTGATGGTTGATAAGTTAGTGCTAATCGTCAGCAGAAATCAATAAATAATTATTTTCTTGGTACGTAGACACATTGCATGTGTTAAAGCTGTGTATAGTAGTGTATGTATCAGTGTACATCAATACATAAGACTACAACATCAGTACATATCGTTAGTTTTTTTTTAGAGTGTTGTTGGCGAGACCCACTAGTTAGTAAATGGATTTCAAATCTTGATTTATGAGCTCCTGAGTTAGATTCAAGATCAACATTCCAACATTCCACTGATGCTCCTATTATCACGGTTTACTTTTTCGCTCACTTAAAAATACCATTTGTCCTATGTGTCACCACCGAATAAAACAACAAAAAATACAACTGCATCTTCATTTCACATTTGCCTAATTCATGACACCTTATCTTTTCCTGACAGTGATGGAGTGTACGGTGCATGCATTTGTGTCACGTATTCATGTAATTTCACTGTCATTAAACCACTGTTACTTTCCCACAATAAATGACTCCACAACTTTGTAATGCTTAATGACTGCTTGTGCTTTGAGTTGATAGTAATTAATGTACATGTGACTATGTTTAATTACTGTCTTCATGACTATTTTTACCAAAGGTAGAATTTGGACTTTTTAACAATTTGCCACTATGTCTTCTGGTCCTCAGCAAATCCTTCAGTCTCATCTTGGTCAAATCGTTATGTACTTCGTCTGTCTACTTCATAGGAAGTTCTGAAGGTCTTCTTCTTTCCAGATTTCACCCCATACTGTACTTGCTTTATCAAAGGCCCCAAGCAGCTCTCTTTTTTTATTTTTTGTTTGAGCTCTTCTGATAGCATGCTTAATCCACCTCAATTTTCGGCTATTAACTTCTGCTTCTATGTCTGGAGCTTCACACAGTCTCGAATTTCCCTTTTGTGTTAAGTCTTCCATTTTCCTAGACTTTCCTTGATGATCCAAATACTTTCCTTGAAAATTGATTTTCAAAAGTGACCAACTTTTATACCGTTTGTTAAGTACCTGTGTTTCTGCCCAATATAGAACGCTTTCTTGCGTAAACTCAATGATTGTTTTACCTTTGCTACATTCAAACAATCCTTTAGACAGTGCAACTACCAGCTCCGAACCAATTAGCATCCAACATCCAACTAAACCTATAGGCCGATTCTGTAACATATCAATCCATTCTGATGTCTACTGATTTCTAGGAACATCTAATTTTCAACAATTTTCTACTCACACTCTCCACGTCGAAGGCAACAATTCAATAAAGTTTCCCAGAGTGCATTATGCAACTGTCCTTGTCCCCTGGCGGGGGGTGGAGTTAATGACACCGATTATAATTAAACCAATCATCACAGCCTATTAATCACCTACTTCGTGTGTGTGCGTGTGTGTGTGTAGGTGGTCACCACAATAGCGCCCCTAGTGATCACTTTCAACATTAGCGATCATCTGTGTCACAGGCTTCATTCACTTCTCACTCGCTCCGCTTGACAAATCATCGGTGAAACCCGATTTGCGCTCTCTTTGATCAACCGATCCTGATTGCCACGATCTGATTGGACGATTTTATAAGTTGCTAGTATTCGGCGTGGATTTCAATAGCAATCGATACGGGTGGATGGACAGAGTTGTGAAGGCATATTTGGGTTGCATAGGTAATTTTTTCTATACACTTTTAAATTTATAATACAGCCTTTTAATGGTTCGTATTTTTTTCTTACGGAATTTCCTTTTTTAGAATCGTTACGTTGTATGTAAGTTGATTGCTCAAAACTATAAGAAATAAAGATGATTTACAGTGTCACATTCCAAAAAGGAAAATAAATCAACTCACTTGATTAAGTTTAAGTGCCAAGATGCCACAAACGAGTTAACTTACCACTTAGGCAGGTCTAATTTATTGTGTCCCAGTAAAAATTTATAATGAAGTATTTTTTTAGTTGGGTCTTATTTTTTTATATAGGCCTACCTTCTAAATTTCTAAAAGTTGTAAATTCATACGTAAGTACTTTTCTCAAAATTATAACAAATGATTTACTGTGTCAAGTTCAAACTATGTTTATTTAAATTTCAGTATTATCTGTAGTAGCTGCCCTTCAAAATAACTGTTTCTAGTTTTATTTTTCTAGGACTAAAGATATACCAATGTCACCCAAAAATCAATAAAATACTTTTTGAATACCACATTAATTATTATAGTAAAGACTTTATCAAGATATGTTGGGACTTTACAGCTGTTTCAATTAAACAAGATGGTTCTGTTCTATGATGTTCAATAGCATTAAAGTTACAAGGATTACCAACAGGGTGCAGCACTATTATTTCTTTTACGTTTATGACAACAGCTAATTTGCAACCAAAAGGTGAGTGAGCGTAGCGAACAAACTTCAACCTGGAGGCGAGTTAGCGTAGCGAACGAGCTAACCTGAAGGCAAGTGAGCGCAGCGAACGAGCTCCAACCTAAAGGTGAGTGAGCGTAGCGAACAAACTTCAACCAGGACGTGATTGAGCCATGCGAACGAGATAATCTTGAAAATTTAGAAAAATTAAACGGGGCAAAGCCCGCGGGTTACAGCTAGTAGGAAATGTTTGAATAACCTTTTGTATCAGTGTGAGTGTTCGCCTGTTAAGTCCTGAAAATTGCAATGGTTTGAAACTCGGCCAGCTGTTTTTATCACTGGCTCTTTTAAATGGTTAGATAAAAAACAGCTGAACTCGTAAGCGGTTATAATACATCTAGACAAGTAATTTCAATAAATATTACACTCACTTTACATTCATATTTAGAATGGATACGCACTTAAACATACCGATCAAGTAAGTTGGTTGGTAACGCATTCTTTACGACTAATTTTCCTGCTGAGTTGACTTTCTTTAAGACTAATTTTCACACACTACAAAGATTTTTACTTCGAAACAAAAATTAAATTTGTACAAATCAAGCATGAAATTGGTCTCCTTCAGATAAGTATTATACGACAAGATTGAATCTATTACTTTTATGTTGTCCCATTGCAACTTCATCAAACATTTCTATTCAACACAATTGTATATGTGATGTATACTCGAGTTTCAACCTTACAAAGACGAGAAGGGGAAAAGTGGCCTCGCATGACCAACGTCATCAGCACGGCACGAGATCTCCGCCACAGAGAAATAAATAAATAATAACTATCAGTAATTGTAGGCCGCTGATTGAAATATGGGGATTATCAAGAATCGTACAACAATACTTGGTTGGTTTCATATCTAACATACGATTTGTTTCACTTTACCTTTATATATGAAGGAAGGAAATTCAGCTCGTATCAGCAATTAATTGGGGTCTACAAATCCGAATCGATTGCAGAATGGTTATAAGAGAAAGAAACAAATGTTTTCCTTTTATTTCTACTACTTTATTCAGCCCCTGTATCCCCGTCTCAAAAATAGGAATCATGTTAGTCCGTCTCTACAAACAATTTTCTAACTTAATAATCAGCACGTTCCTAGTTTGAAGATAAAAACCTTCTCTACGATTAAATTATTGAATATACTCGAATATTCTACATCCGTTTCTGTGCTAAGGGTACGTTCGATTCAGATAGTTCTGTAAACTTACCCTATTTTTGCTCCAGAAAAACGTTGAAAAAGTTTTGATATTTCCCACGACCATCCTTTTTTTTGGTCCTGTGACTTATAGTTGGGAAACCGTGTTTATAGAAGATTCCTATCTATATACTCTGTGTAAAGTTTATTTTCGATGAGTTTATGTTACGAAATTTCTTCATCGTGTAGTAAAAGACTTTTCACATAGTCCGCAGACAAAGTCTATATCATGACCTATCGATGACACCAAATCAGAATCAAGTAACTCCTCAATTGACTTGTTCTTCAGTCAGTTATTCCCTGACGCAGACGATACCCGACACGTATTGTGCGGAGGCTGCGCGTTGCGCCGGCTGTGCGCTGTGCTGAGATCCCATCTCCCTGTAGATCGTCGAGTGTCGGATGGCGATGTAACGTGATCCGCTTCGGCGGGGCCCGATTTTGTCATCCCGATTACCTATCGGCCGATACGATCGCATCATTGTTCCACTTTTATTTTTAAATAGTTTTTTCCGGTGCCTTCCTACGACATCCGAGTCGGTCACTGCGATCGCTGCGGTCGTCACGCGATACACTCCAGAAAAAGTCCGGGTTTTGAAATTTGGGAAAGTCTACGGTAACCGCAGTGTAACAAAGAAGCGGACCAGAGGGATGCCGCTGATTTGTCAATGAGTGGAAGGAATTGTTAGAGTTTGGTACAATACGTTAGTGAAGTTGGATTATAGTTGGATTTTTGTTAGGTTTGGTGATGTCAAGCTATGTGCACTGGTGTAGTGAGGGGACTCGTTGTGCCATCTATTCCTTCCTATGAAAGGGGAGAATTGACTTTGTACTGCGAGAAAGAGTAAACAATAAGGATGGTTAGGCTGTGTTTGATTTTGGTTAGGTTAGGCCAAGTCAGGATAGAGTCAGATGGTGTAAATGTGTTAGTGACTACCGTGCAAAGAAGGAGAATTAAGGTAACGTCGTTCGTCGTTCACATAAGGCTATCTATATTTTTTTTGTACCTCTAATGATATAGAGACATTTAAATTGTATGTAAAACAATTTAAATCGGCACTGGTCTGATTGGGTAGAGCCTTACCGTAACCTAACTCAGTGCAACATAACCTAACACAACACTTTTACAAATAAATGTATAGTAATCATTCAATACACATCTAAAACGGGAAACCCCCAATTTCACTGCAAGCCTATCATTCCCAAATGAGCCGACTCATGTTAATGCAGTACAAAACAAGCGGTGTTTCAGTGTAACGTAACAATATTACACACCAATACAAACATTAGCACAGCTCTCCAGTTACATATCATCACGATATCAGAGCGTTTCTGATCAATAAACGCGTACACGCTTCACACGTTCTGCTCCGCCGCATCGACCAATGATACGCCATGATACTCGCGGCTAAAGCACGCAATTGTAACCGATAATGGTTCACGCGCCGCTACACTAACGTTTTAGGATTAGTGTTTTTATCCGGAGCACTTTCATAGCGTGTGTAAATGAGATACGGTTGGATGTAAATTAACAGTATTGACGTGGATGCACTCAAATGTCATGTTTTGATGCAGTAGATACATTAAAAAGTAATGCTTAATTGTTTAGGTTCATTATTAAAATTTAGGATGTAATGTATGAAAAATGCGTGTTGTCCTAATATTAAAAATTTATATGTGTACTTCTGTGAATACTTACAGGATATAAGAAGTAGGAATTTACAGATTGAAGTTACTAAATTTATGTACTTAAATTTATCATCACCGTCATTACCATAACTTTTAGACAGCAACGCCTCCTAGGTAAGCTACGTATTTTAAGTTGAATATGAATGGAAGGTACATTGTAGATTGGAGTGAGATACTGGCTACAGAGCAGCTGTTTTCATTCATTTTATAACCAAATATTGGCGTTTCTACCCTTCCAAAAGAGTAGCTTCAAAATTCAGCTGAATGTAGACTGAACACTATACCAACGCCACGTGTTTCGTGATAATTTAAAACGAGGTCCCGAAACCAGGTAAAAAAATCAATTTGAAAAAATCTGACAAGTGCCCACGCCAGCGCCGCTTTGCCAGAATTTCGGAAACACGAGCCGGGCGGAGCCAATCTGGTGAGCGTGCGTTTACCGAAATATCGTCCGCGAGCAGCCTGCCGCCACGTGAAATCTGATAGCGAGCTTTCAGCAGCCAACTCAAAATCAACGTCGAGGACAAAAAATGAAAAACAAATAATAACATGAGCTGCGCCGCCGCCAACTATATATGGTTACAGCAGGGTCCACGGTGAACACTTCCGGTCAAGATTTGATACTAGTTAGCTCCTTGGATACTTGCCCCTCCTGTATTGGCGAGTTTCTACGTAGGTTGGTCCAACTGCTCAGATCATTTCGTTCGTTCCATTTATGACAAGTAACCGTTCACATTTCTGTATATGGACTGCAATATGTCCAAAGAAGTTGTGCACTTTAAATTTTCCTTCAGCTTATAATTCCTTGAATGTATAAAATGGATGTGATCACTTGAGCCTACAATAGTCTGAAACAAAATTTAAGGTTGCGTTCAAATTATGAGCCGTTACCCTCCATCGACTGAACACTTTCGATTGTACTCTCTGCACAAAAAGGCCCACTTTCCGACATTTCTACACGTATCCTAATGAGTCTCAGAATTGTTCTTTTCTCTTGAAGTTACTAGTTAGCAATATTCAGGCCACATTAAACCACTAGTGCGATTACTGTTTCTACACTGTACGCTCCCCGTGAAATTCATGTTCGCGGACCGTGCGATGGTCCCTGGGGCCGGATCGTCTATCGCTCCCGCCTGATCCGGTTCCTCCCCTCGGCGTGACGGGGGCTGCGCCCCTCGGGCTCCGCCATTACGTGGTATCATCTCCCGTGTCTCGTCTCACTCTGCTTACTTGCAAAAGTGTTGGATACCGTGTAAGTAATATTCCGCAGAGTAGTCGAGTGAGATTTAATGTCGAGTTGTGTAGAGACTCCTATGGTAGAGATGGGTTTGAATTTTGGTTTAGAGTGTATTCTGCCGCAGAGTAGTTGATGTTGAATGTTAGGTTGTATATGTAGAGAAGGACAGGATGTTTTAGGATATGTTGGTGCAGAACAATAATACAATTTTAATATGTTTTATACGTATAATTCAAACAAAATGCTTAATAAATGTGTTTTCATCTGTATAAATCTAGTAGGTTCAATGTTTTATCTAAGGTAAAGAATTGTCATTCTCAGACTTTGAAATTAAATCTTTATCACTGTTTTCTGGGAATTCAAAAAGTACATATCATCGATTCGATTGGATATACGCGCAGGGTGCAGAGGGTATGACCACGTTTGACTGATTTACAATCTCACAGCAAATTTGAAATTATAATTATAAAAGATGGTTAATCTTATATGCAATTTTTAGTATAAGCATTGAGTCAAGTAATTGAGTCTAAGTAATTGTTAGGAATATGCTACAGTAACATCAGCACTTCCTTCTTTAAGTATACAATTTTTCGTGGCATAGATATAAACACTGATAAAAGAACTTATACTTTTTGTCCATCGATAAACTTGGATAAAATTGAGTTAAGAATATCCAAACAGCGTAGGTACCTAAAACCGTGCACACTTATTCAAAATCTCAACATCCGAGACCGTACCCTGTAGGTAGACGTATGCAGTAGACTATGTTCGGTGTCAATGCCACGCTGCCACCGCCACCGATCCATTGTATGTAAATAGTAATTGCTGGGAGTGCGTCACAATGGCGCTAGTAGGTGTGAATTGTTAGTTCTGGCTCAGTTGAGGCGGTAATGCTCGGTCTGCGCTGTAGCAGCGACTGTAGGGGCGGCCCAAGTATGCGGACCTTGCGCTAAGTGCTCCTACAGAATATATCGTCGAGCGAGCTATGAAAAACTTGGAATATCATAATTTGACACTTTAAAGTTTAAATTACGCTTGAAAATGCAAAAAAAACGATTCTTCTGACTGCTGGGAAGCTCAACATAACTGGCAACAATCGTCGCCGTATTATTGAGGCAGTGTTAAATTTTATTAGCAAAATCTTGAAATTCAGATTAATGATTTAAAAATTGTCTACCATAATGATATTTTATGAAAGAAAAGTTACTTGCCGCTTGATTTAGACACTAAATCAGAGATCCCATATCAATCAACTATTGTAATCGAATTAACCTTAAAACACACCCATTGTTTAATAATTTTTCATAGCTTGCCGAGATTTTCTCTGAGGTTCTATTTTCCCCTTTAGTTTTGCATAACATGGCAGTGTTAGGGATTCAGCACATTCTAAAGTTTTCTATAAACTGTCCTTCTCGTCTGGCATGATTAAAAAGTTGTTGTATAAAAATGTTAACAGTATTTTACAGCGGACACTCTTTTAAATTAACCACAGAGTAGATAAATTTGTGGTTTGATCAAGATAGTTTCTTTCTAAACTTGCCAAAACTGATTGGACACATGTGATTGGGTACATTTTCACAGTATCTGTAATGATAGTGACTTCTATACAACAAACGTGCGCCATCACGTTTACTGTTGACAACGTACACCACGACTTCCATCTCCCACCTTTCATCTGGCGACTCTTCGTCGCCGACTCTCGCCGTCCTCCAGATGGCGCCCTTTCAAAACAGTTTTGACCGAAAGCAGACGACAAAATGGCGGCGGGCGCCCGACGTGCGGCTATCATCTTATCATCTCTCTCGTTAGCGGTGCATTAGTGATAATGAAGAGCTGATAAACCAGCGGTTTACCGTGATTGCGGCATTACGCGGAGTGAGCTGGCTTCGCAAGTCATGCTTATTACGTCTGGCGGCCGAAAACAAGGGCGGATCAGCTTTCTGCGGGGGCGCCTTTGTCCGCCGCCGCCGCAGCTAGGGTTTCTCCGTTTTCCTCAAAATTAGCTCGCGTAAAATATCGATTGCCTACCTGCGGTTCTTTTGTTTTACGGCGGCATTCACCCATCGAATGGGGGTTGGTATTTTCATGATATTTTTTTTCTTTTTTTTAACGTCGTCGATAAAAATACTATAGGCTACTACCATTGACTCTACTACCAATGTAACCTCTTCGTGTATATTGACGATAATTTATAGTAAGACAGATGCGATGTGATAAAATCACAAGTTTTGTTTTGCACTTCATGCAAATTTTCACAATAAATGCTTTACATATATTTTTGCCATCGGAACTGATTAGTTAAAATCCATATACTGTATATATTTGTCTACTCCTCAAACAAACCGTTGAGTAAATAAAATATTGTGAACACGTATTACCTACCAAATAATACAGTCTACACTAGACTATGCATTTTTAAAATATAGAAATTAGTATCATGGGAAAGGAATCCATTTACTATCAATAGTTAACTACACGGAAGCATTTAAAAGTAATATGAATACATATTTTGCGAATTATTTCACCATCGATCGGTCTATTTATGATGACACGCCGATAAACGTTATAAAGGTCTTACAATCTATAATTCAGGTTACATGTAAAAGCTTCAACTACAAATTTAATATTTTACACAATCATTACACCTCCCATATTAAACATAGAGTAAATAGTATTACGATCTCGAAACGTTATTCCTGACGATCGATTAAGAACGTCCACCGGCGGGGGAGGTCCGCGGAGGGATGAGGGATAAAATCGGCAAATAGAGCGGATTAGAGCGGCTGAAGTCACTTAGCCTGAACAAACAAGGAGGTTTCGTTCCCACGAACAAAAACGGGTCCAAAACAGTGATTGTTTAAGGCCGATCTGGCGCCCCATTGTGGGTAATGGGACATCTCTGCGCTCTCTCGCACAGACTTGGGCAAACACTGAGACAAAACAACCACAATGGAATTAAGTTGAGTCTTGTAGAGCCGGAACTGCTGGCTCCGTCTGGACCTCCAGATTGGCGAGTTTAGGGTTTCCGATTGTTCGAGTTCAACCGGGCTTTCAAGAGAATTTAGAAGATGAGAATGATGTGTGTAAACTAAGACAATGGTTGCGAAGATATGTGATGTGCTCTTTTAAGAAATATGTAGTTTGGTTATAAATTCTAAATCTACTAGGTATCTAGGGTAGTTCATCAAAGTGATACGAAAAGTAGGACTTTTATTGACAAATCAACAAATAGAGGTTTGACGTGGCCTGAAAATGCTAATAATTGTATAATATGGGTTTTAAAAAAGAGTATATCGCATTAAATAATTTACAAAAAGCTACGTACTCAAACTCAAACAAAACTTTAGCCAATATGATCATTCTGTGTCAGCAGATAAATATTTCAGCTGCATTTATCAGATTCAACTTCGCACGCTCTATTCCAATTTAGCAGCACCCCTGTTGAGTCAAGTGATACACCACAAGGAACCAAAGGGAAGGTGAAGTACCCTTGGTCTAATAGAGTGACACTAGTGGCCCGCATGTTGTGGTGACTACCAACATCAACATGCTTTGACAAGGGAATGTTACAGGCTAAATAAGTTGCCACCCGCAGAGCTACTATACGTTTGTGTCATGTCGAGTTAAAGCTGGAATCTTCTCTTGTTCCAGAGAAAATCTTCAAATGTTCAAAAACATGGAATTTACTTTACTGACAACCTGAATCCTTTGGCACTCCACTACGATTTGAATAACTTTTTAAATTCATTCTCTCGTTACACCACAATGATAAAGAATGATAGGAGGTAGCTGGTAGCTCGGAAATTCAAAACCGAATTTCAAAGGCTTAAGTTTCAAAACTGCCAACCCCCGATGACTTTTAGCCACATGATAGCGCCGTGACATTTGATTGAATATCGTACATCCATTTATCAAAAAATGTGTTTTACATGCTAGGAAACCTTCCTTCCCTAAAGCCATTCTTAATTCACTTTACCGCATTATAACAAATTTTTAGTCAATCGACAATCAAATCCGAATTCCAACGCCCGCATGGATCGTTTG
Source organism: Macrosteles quadrilineatus (assembly GCF_028750875.1). Lineage (NCBI taxonomy): Eukaryota > Metazoa > Arthropoda > Insecta > Hemiptera > Cicadellidae > Macrosteles > Macrosteles quadrilineatus. The sequence goes on from NW_026542597.1 coordinate 66,789,958, forward strand.
CAGCCGGCTTGTACTCTGCAGGCCTATATTAGCATGTCAGACATGAGCCCGTCACTTATTCGCCCATCTGCCACGACCCCAGGCACAATACGTAATGCGATCCTCATTCAAGAGAGAAAGTATGAGTTTCGAGCCCCTCAATACGGGTAAACATTTTCAAATCGCGCCGCGGGACGTCGAGCCCGCGTCTGTGGGAATCCGGATTTGAGACTCCCAACTCTAAATGTATTGTGTTTGACCGCGAGATTTGGCAGTAAATATGCATTGTGTCGACAGGAAGTGGTTTATATGAGAATATTTTGACACGTTTTTGCGGCTTTGGGAAGCTAAGCCCAAAGGCTCTTTCGGTGTTGTAGAGCAATTATTATTTAAGGAATGACATGTATACAGCTTAATAGTTTTGAAGAGTTTCCACACAAATGTGCGGTAAGCGTTATATTTTAGAAGTATTCAAAGAATATTTACGTTGAAAATAACATGTCGCGAAAGCCACACAATTAATTCGAGTTCCCAAATAGACGTGTTGACATTTTATGGCCAAAGTGTTAAGTTCTTCTTAAATTAAACCACACTAAAACCTTAACATTAATGGTTTAGTGTATTTGAAATCATATATAGTTTTGTCATGAACTTGCAATCAGCTTAAGTACCTCTATAAATATTATTTCAAGAATGTGCCTTATTTGAACTGGCATTAAAAATTGTATTTTAAAATACGTATCAGTTAAGAGCATTATTGTTATTTTTTCATTTGTAGTTTACCTTATTTGTAATTTAGTAGCCTTTTTCGTAAGTTGGTTTTATTTTCTAAAGTATTTTTTTTTATTTACAGAATGGAGAGGAGATTTCAAAGGTAATACGAAAATTAATCGGAAAATCTACATCATGAGTGAGTCCATTTTTAATTTAATGATCCATCGTTAACGTACTGACATAGTACATTTTGCTTTCTGATTAAATTTAAATACTGTGGAACAAATACCAGTTAAGACTGGACGTTTGTAACCCGTTTACGAGAAATCAACAAAAATCTTTATTTAAAACATTATAATCTTAAAGCGTAGTACTGCATATTGTTCTTATACTATTATTTTTCATAATAATCACCAGTTTTTTATTGTTTCAATTTCTTTGGTAATTTGGTATGTTAGAATAACTATCGAGAGCTCCTGGAGTAAACCAACATAACTAGGTTATTTTGTTTTATTTAAAAGTACTTCATGAATATACGCACTAATATTTGTCTGTAAAAATTTCGAACTCTGTAATAATAAATTAATTCTTTAAAGAATGCCAATGTCTTATCGATTTAAAAAATCTAGCCACGAGTACATAGTTTATAAATCGCTTTCAAAGCGTCTTGACAAATAAATTTCTCAACTGATTCCTCGAAACAAATCACACTATTGAAACACTTGTGAAAGTACCCGATAAACATCGATATATCGCTATCGAAGTGTTACCTTGTTTGAGATTCTTCGCAAAAACTCGCACTGCCGAATACCACTCCAGATAACCCGATAAACATCGATAAATCGCTATCGAAGTGTTACACATCGACTTGTCAGTTTTGACTAATATACAATCAGATTCTTCGCAAAAACTCGCACTGCCGAATACCGCTCGAGATAACCCGATAAACATCGATATATCGCTATCGAAGTGCTACACCTCGGCATGTCAGTTTTGACTAATTTCTCAGCTGTTTCCTTGCCAAGGTGTCGCATATCGCTCGTATCAGCGACTAATAGAATCCGATAAACGATATAAATATTGCCGCTCCTACCCTGTAATTAGGCAGGTGGATCGGGTCTTAAATATTCTGGACGGGTCAGTTTTTGTAGATTCAAATGCGGCGTTGTGTTGTAATCTACAGGCGAAACTCGTGTTTTTTCAACGGCGAAATTATGAATCCAGACATATGTTGGAATTTTTAATTTAACTGAATGAGTTTTAATGAAGCAAGTCAATGCAAATAAGTATTAGCTGGTTAAGTATTAACATTAGGTTGGGACAGCGGGGTTTGGATCAGAAACATAAGTATTGGACTTGTAATCAATTATTTTATCGTTAAAACTTATAGAAATCGGTAAAATTTAATAAAGTCTAGCTTTTATTTCAGCAATTTGGTAAAATATTTATTTAATAGTTTGGCAATATGATGAACCTAACTTTATGTTTAAAAAATTATGTTTTTTCAGCACTGTAAATAGTGAAAGTTTCTTTAAAAAGCTTACCAAAACCATTCCCCAGGACTAGTGACAAAATAACCTCGATTTTTGTAGGTTTATGTAGGTTTCAAACAACTGTAGTTAATGATGATACTGTAGTTATGTTTTTAACTCAGTTTAAGGTTTGAAGAATAAACTATTAGCGTATTAGCACTGGCCAAAAATATGATTAAAAAATCGTCAACCAAATTAAATATATTTCTAAATCTGATCACTATGCAAAGTTTGTCGAAAATGTAAAACGTTGTTAATCTCTACATGTTGATTGACTTAGTAATGCAAACCCTTGTAATTTGGATTCTCGATTCTCATACTTTCTTAGATATTGTCCTGAAAACATACTTGTTGATGTATCCTATACAACAGTTGGTCAAGTAAATTAATTTGATAAAATTAAGAATTGAGGTTATATATATTTTTTAAACATTAATATTACAGTCGAATCATGCTGCTATGTCAGAATGAAACAGTAGGTCATGCAAAATTGTCTGGGTAGCCAAGCTGAGAAGAAAGGTCGCCTTCAATTCTGAAGGTCGCTGGTTCGATTCCATGCGGTGCTGATTCTAGACCCAGATACCATTTATCATAGGACTATCAATTGATACAAATCAAACAAAAGGTTAAGGGTTTACGCAAGACCATTTCTTTGGAAAAACGTATAATTTTTCGTTTTTACTACTATTGACCCAGATTTCCAGAATATATTCAATCAAAATAAGATCCATACAATGAAGAAGACCCACATTGGAGGGAGCGAGAAAATGATTGATTGACAGCTAGCCTTTACCCTTCTTGGATTCCAAATTGAGCTGATTGAAGACTACAAACGGCCCATTCAAGGGCTCCTCGCTCCCCTTGAATTTGTGTCTAATTGGAGTCTTCTAAGTAACCATTATCATTACCATTGCCCATCAGACTACCCTAACAGCGACGTTAACAAGGAGTCGAAACTCAATGATTCTCTCGTAAATTGTAGGGGGACAAACGGGCTGGAAAATGTCTTGATTTGACTATGGGGTGAATGTAGAATCATGTAACAATTGTATTCGACTTTTGACTTTTTAGTAGACGTTTTGTTTGATTATTTACTGTAGATGTACGAGAAGTGTACTTTTCCCACAGTCGAAGTTGTAACAGGTGTTGATCAAATGAACATCTTAATTCATGGTTTAGTAAAGTGGTTTGAAGGGTTAGGTGCACATTCTGAATTATAAGTATAAAAGAAGGAACTTTAAAAATACAGTAATAAAATCAATGCCGGGCAGCACCTGGAAAAACAATAGCTATAAATAATACACGTTAAATACAATTTTTGCAAGAATATACAGGATTTTAAGGAAAACAAAAATAAAATTGGAAAACTTAAAAATAGAAAAGATTAATCAACACACGATGTCCAAGTATATCACAAACTTACTTCAAGAAGAGTTTTGGAAGAGTTGCTGTGTACTGGGTTATAACGTTCTTCCTCACCTGAAGACTGACGGGGTCAGATTCAATGCTGTTAAAAAGGGGAAATTCATTGCATACGAGTATTCCTTAAAACTACATAAACTTATAATCACGATTAAAAATTAACTTTACACAAATAATACAGAACTTGTGTACAACGTTAATCCTTCTTTACATACATTTTTATGTATACTGCAATAGAGTCATAAATGTATCCAATAATTTATTGACATACGTAACGCAATATTTACTCGCCACTCAGGCCTTGGGTTGATGAAGACGAGAGATTAGAATCTCTCTGACACCTCGCTGGAGATGGAGATCAAGGTTTGTTTAATGGGTTGGGACAAAAAGCCAGAACTGGAGATTAGAGGAACAGCTGATCTGGTCTTGTCTGACCAGCTGTCTACCAGTCTACCTGTATCTGAACATCTAGATTGGGACATTAAACAAACTCCATCAGCTTAGTTGGCAAACCTGCTTTAAAGTAATCGAACTCTCGTGACAATAAGTTGTTTATTTTTGAACAAAACGAAAATGTCTGAAATGTTTAAAGTTTTCTGAGATTTGAGTGATTTGTTTTGTGTGTATTTATTTATTTGTGTAAAACATATAAGTTGTGTGAAGTCTAATTTGATTTCAGGTTAATAACGGCTTATTTTTGTGTGTTTCTATTTTTGTTTTTCCACGTCATTGGTATATCTACAGTATTTACGTTTTCCGAGAGGTCCATACCTAGACTGCGCCGCTGTTTAACGTACACCATTTTTTGTATAACATTATAATTGATAAATTAATGAAAAAAGACACCTGGATTTAAAACCGGCCCCGCTCTGAATCGAAGCACTCTTCCAGATTAGAAGAACACTGTAACAACTTGGCCACCCTCATTATTAATGATTTGGTTTAGATTTTTAATATTTTTCAGCTTGTATGCTCAACAGACAAATTTTGTGAAAAATTTTAATACATTCTAAATATTTAAAGTTTCCTTAAATTTGTATCATCATTTTGCTAAATTTCAATAATGTTTGTCGAGTAGCCTACTTGCATTCAGATATATAGAAGCGAAGGCTATTTTGATTTTATATTTTAATACAATCACAGATTATAGGATAAACAGTAGTAGTTGTCTACTCTTCAATCCGTGGTATAATATGAGGATAAGTTGCTTAATTAAGCTGCAGTAATTTTCCCTTTTAAATTTGAAATAGCTTATATTTTAGGAATTGATTTCTTCAAAGACTTTACGATTGGAGCATAGGTAAATGGATAAACATAAGGACTAAATAGTCTTTTGTTATTTTGATATAAATAAACATCACAAATCTTTATTTAGAAAGAAATACTATCTAGATAAACAATCAAACGAGAAACGCCTAATTATCTATGTGCAAAGCTTCCAAACACTGTGAAATACAACTCCACCCCTCTTCTTTTTGCGCAGTAGGCCTATTTCTATCACAAACTATAACATTTATAAACATAAGTGTTATAATACAATATATTATCTCCGCAAACTAATTCTGCAACGATTACCGCCGCGGAACAAGAAAGCAAGAACTGCACAATTAACGAGGGAGATTTCATAAACAAGCGATAAAGAGGGAGATAGGGAGTAACAAACGTAACACAATAACAGCTGTGGTGTAACAGTGACAAACAACAGTCGACCAATGGCATCGCGCCGTTCCCGCCACTAATGCCATTATCGCGGTTGTCACAATGGCCGCTTACACAACAATCTGATCATACTGGCCGTGGACTGTTTTGTCACTATTATCGGCTTTAACGCGCTTAAATGCTCCCCGGTGCGCTTAAAAAGCATTACCGGTGTTAACACGGGGTTATTGAGGTTAGGATTCCCGCGCTGTCAGTCAGGCTGACAAAATGGCGGGAGTTGTAGGGTTTAATTGGTGTTATCCGTGGTAGCCAATAGTAAGAGCATTACGTTTATATTCTAAAGTTCTAAGTTTACTTTCAAAGAATATTAAGTTGCATGTACGAAAAAGCGTTTTTTTTTCTACGGGCACAAATGAATTTTATATTTCTGTAGTCTAAACATTATTGATGATAAAATTGTTGTATGCTTTAAAATGTTTTTAAGCATAGCTATGATGTGGAATTGCAAAAATGATAGCAGTGGCATGTTTTTATTATAGTAAAGACATCTATATATTAATAAACAAGCTTCTTTCTTTACAACCTTTTTTCTCAGCTCGTGTGAATCGCAGGAAAATCTACGCATACTGTTAAAAATATATTTTCCTGTAGATGTGCAGAATTCCTTTATAAATTAAAATAGGCTCAACAAAAATCACAAAAAATGAATTTAAAATTTAAAAAAATTAACATGGGCCTTATGGGTTGCCATGCTGGTGACGAAATAACAACAAAGTGCTATTTTTTCCAATCATGTCATTATTGTTATTATATTTTTATGCAAAACAGTGCAATCTGCCAATGTATATTATTGTATAAAGGTGTTTCCGTATGAAATAAATAAATAAATAAAATATGAACAAAAAATCAGAACAAATGGAAGAAATTCCAATCCCATGATGTATTTACAGCGTGTGTGAAAATAGCATAATAGATTAATGTCTGTACATTACTCATTTTTGGTCGAGTTTTCGACCACTGGATGACCTCTAATTATTATTATTTTGTTTCAAATTAAATAACTTTATAAATAATTAACTTAGCCCATAATATTTTTTCATAATCTGACCAAACTTTTACGCCGAAATAGAAGTTTTTAGACGCATCTAATATACATGTACCACAATTAATCAGCTAATTAATTTATTTATTTATTTATTTAACTTATTTATTTATTCCACAGCAATACCATGAACAGTAAGAGCATACACATAGTTAATATAATAAAAATTTCTGCTTTCTTTCGCTACTTCGACGAATCCGACTGATAACCGTAAAGTCGGCAAATTGAAGTGATTTTCATTAAGTATTCACATTTACTTTTATCAGCGCCACCAAACCTAGCTTGCATGATTCTCAAGTTAAAATATTAAAGGCTAGCTACTGTAGTAACATCAGTTTGAAAAATGTCCAATCCTAATCAACTTCTAACCACACCCTTTGTTACTAGGACGTCTTGTACAAACAAACTGGAGACTTGATGAAGACGTTGAATGAATCAACAGATTGAGCGTTCACTGGAGTGTGAGTCGCATAACAATCTCCACAATGGACGGCTGAATGAGTGAATGATGAGTGAATGAGTGATTACCGCTGAATGACGCCGAGTGATGGTCAGTTTCCTCAGCATTGTGTGCCGCGGATGTCCTGTTTACAGGCAATGTTACCAATATGACTACACTATAACAACCACCACCTTCCTGTCGCCTTGGAGCTTGGCTATCAACTAGGTCGCAGAAACGTGAACAAGAAGGCTACGTAGACAATTATTGCGGATGTTGGATTATTCTAGATTTGGTGCTGAGACGAGACTTTCTGAAAACTTGTTTGCAGAAACTTACAGTTGGAGAATACTTGAACGTTGAATGCTGATCTGATGTTGTTACACCTTCTCCACCATCACACACTTGATAAAGCAAAGCAAACAATTTTACTCAATAAACAAATTTATAGAATTTAGTCTTGGATAATGCGGCGTTATTTTATTGATCAAAAAACTAAATAGAACATTTCTCATTCACTCCTTCAGTGTACGCATATGTTTTATTTTTGGATTTCATTATTAAAATGCTATCTCCTTGTATCATATTCTTAATTATGATATAATTACAGCGACATTTTACCTTCCACTTTGTTATGATTTAGTATCTCGATGTATCCTCACCACCTCATTCCACCTTGTATTAACTCATAACTCATTTATTGAACCAAATTTAATGATGTTGTAATTTGGAAAAAGGCTGCCCACTGCTCCCTTTCATCAGCATCTAGCTTGCTTCAACATTTTGAAGTGGTTGTTGCGGTAAATTCTTCGTCTGTTTTTTTAGTATCTCGATGTACTCTTTTACCTCCTCTAACCTTTGATTTTAGTTTTCATTTTTAAAAATGGCTATGTAATTTTTTTTTCTTTTCCAGCAGCATCAATTTTGCTTCAATATCTTGAAGTGATTTTTGCGGAATCGTCTACCTCAGTGTCTATAGTATCCATTTTTACTCTTGGGTATTCTTTAAACATCCTTTGATTGTAGTTGTCTTTCTAAATTTTCTTTCCCAGCAGCATCCAATATGCTTCAATATCTTGAAGTGTTTTTTGCAGCATCTCCTTCCTCAGGGTCTCTAGTACCCAGGTGAACTCTTGGATATACTGTAACCCTTCTTGTTCTTGTTGCAGGATGCAGCAGCAGCAACTGGCAGCTCAGTTGGCCCACTCGCACGGCCACCATCACAGCTCCACGTCGCTTCACTCTCACAGTGAGCCGCCTCCGAGTCCCGCCGCCGCCTCCACCACCTCCGACTCCTCCATCAGCCTCGGAGCGCCGTCCCCGCAGCCGCCCCCACCGCCTCCCTGCACGCTACATCGTCCCTTCTCGTGATATCGGCCCCCCTGGCCTCTCGCCCTGCCCGGACACTCGCTGCTCTCCTAGGTGCAAAGACTAAGTGTTTGCCGTCCGAAAGTTCTTAAAGCCACTTTAGACATTTTTAAAGTTGTTCAGGTTTTATTTTGAAAATGGTTTACTGATTTGGACTTTTTGTATACAATTTTTATGTATTTTTCATCACAAATTAATTAATGGGATACTTAGTTTAGTAGGCCTACCATGTTTTAAAATTATATAAGATTACTCTTAATACAAAGACCGATGGTTGTAAAATAAATAAGGAGATAAAATCAATAATAATTACTTTGATTATTGGTACTTTAATACTTCACACAAGGATGCCATTCTTTCTAAGTTTTTCAGAACAACTGGCTTGTTTTAGGAAAGATTTAGTTAATTAGTTATGGAAAATTCTACTATTTTTACACCATAAACTACACAAGAAAATTGTTAATTTTAACGTTAAAATGTAATTAGCTAATTATGAAAAAGTATTTGCTATATTGTATACAATGCAATGTTTTCTGTAAGACCTAATACTTGGATTGGAGAGCAGCCTGTTATGAAGTATGTGTTTTGCAGAAAATTGATCCTTACAAGTCGATAAATAATTCACAAGAATAAGAAGTCTTAAATTTTTTTTAATTTAAAATATATCCAAAACTATGCAATATTTGCATTGTCGTCATCGATGGTAAATTCATGTTCATTTTATGTACAGATAATCTCCAAAAAGAAGTTTTTATTACAATAGTGAGTTATGAATTCACCATAATAATACTTTTTTTAAATGATTCGTTGGATTCAAGTTCCAATGTTCCAAAAATCAAACTCACTGCAAAACACATTCTCACATCGTCCTTTTCATAGATTATACGTGTATTTAAATAATTTATATAGAAATTATAAATCGTATATATATAAATAATAGTTATCGATATATAGTACTGTATTGTAAATAAGAATTATTTAACCCTCTTTTGAGGACTCTTTCTCAGTCAATTGTTGTACCAAGACCAACCTTGCGTTGTCATGTAAATAGAACGTTACGTAAAATTTTGTGCAATTCAAATTATTTGTAAGGTACGACTAGTTTAACGTACTGTAATTTTAAATTCAACCTGTTACAATGGGAGGATTACCTAATAGATTCAGCAAGGGCTTGAAATATTATTGCAATGTTTGTGCGGAACTCGAAGCTGTGTTTTTATTTGCTATAGATATTTAGGGGTTTAAGTATTGTATTTAGGCTATAGGCTTACTAATTTTAAATCGTCCATAACAAAAACTATAGCGTTTTACATTGGAAAAGTTATATCTTTACCAGGTCTTTCTAAATCTAGTATCATTCATTTTCTAAGAAAATTTTAATGCTTACTCCTTAAAATTTAATTTCTAACCTAGTTATGTATTCAACTAATTAATTTTAAATATTCTAAGGCTTTAATGACACATAAATCAATGACTCGACCTTTAAAAATACATGACAACACAATTATACTATTAACCAGGCAATTTGTCAAAAATGAAAGGTGAAAATAAAGCAATATTTCAAAATGGAGCCCAGTGTCAACAAATTACAGTTATTAATGCACTAATGGAATCAACAAGATGTTAATAACCGTGGAGTTGCTATTTGGAAGGTGGGGGGAGGGGTGAAGTAACAGATGGGGTTTCAAAACAAAAACACCTGTCCTAGGAACAGTTGTGCCACCTGAAATAATAAAAATACGCTCAGTTTACTAAACAGTATGTCATGCAATGTGATTTAGCTAATAAGTATTGAGCTATAATATTTTCAAAATTTATTCCACAGTATTATTTTTTTTATTATTAACCGAGTTTTGTAACAGTTTGTGACATTTTGTTAAATATTTAGAAACTTATTATTTTTATTTTTTAACTTTGAATTGAATTTTTTAACGCAAACTCAGCTAAACATAGTAAGTAATATAATTTACTATGGACCCTGCAAACTTTCTTATTTCATTGTTTCATGAAGATCTTTTGGTGCGTTTCTGGTTGCATTTGAGTAAGTTGATGTCCACTACGTGTTTTATATCTTATCGGTATACAACAACACACACTACACAACAATACAACAACAACAATAATACAATTTACATTGTTGTTATATTAAAACATAGACAAATGCAATTAAATTAGACCGACAGCAGTGCTGCGGTTAGAATAATTTTCCTAGGATAAGCACGCACCACGTAACTACACGGCACTCCTAGCGGTGGACGCCAGAACTTATGCTAACCGTAGAGCCACCGGTCTGTATTTAATTCTACTTGTCTATGATTATAACAAGATCCAAAAATAATATCGTCATACTTGGTCCATCGGTTTTAAGATTAGTAAAATACCTACAAATAAAGTGAAAACAGCAACGCACTCAAAGGTTACAAAACAGAAATAACTCAAAAACATTTCAGCTGATGCGTAATGATAAACATAATAAGTATTTTTAATTTTCGGAATATTTATGAATCTTTTTCGTCATAAAATCCTCTTTATGAACCATCATTACTATTTCATTGCTATCAACCCCCGGTCATTGTTATTTAATGACATAATTACTCTGTTGTTCCGACTGCAACTAATTCATAATTTGGCATTAACGGTATTCGTGTCAATAAATTCACAACCCATTTTTACCCTAATTATTTGTGATAATTATTTATTCCTAACGCCAACAGGGATTTTACTATTAGTGTTATATTTTTGTAAATAGCTACATGTACACTTTGCCCTCTAGTTTGTAATCTGAGGTGCAGTTACTGTAAGTATACTGTTAGACTTGTAGATATACTGTAGTATACACAGCTTTACCTGGTCGCCTAAAACTCTTGTAAATATCATGCAAATATATCACTTATATGATAACCTGTGTGTATTATTGATACCTTAGACATGCTGTCGAATCACAATTCAACTATAAATATTGCTAATTTACAGTAAATAAGTTTCAGTGTTTTAATTTTTAACCAAGAACCAACTGATTTTTTTTCCTTTTAATTGAAATGCAATAGCATCAACTTTATGCCACTATAAAAAGAGATGTTAACTGTAGGTATATCAGTAGTTTCTTTCAATTTAATCCTTTACTATGGGCTTGCTTTAGACCCTCAAAATAACTACAGTATTTAAGGCGTTTGAAATTAAATATTGATTTATATCCTTAACAAATTGAAAACTGCTTAACTTTCAATTTTGTAATGGCATGCATTTTATTGTCAAAGCTGATTGAGTTGTTAAATACCAATCTAAACAATAGGTAGTTTGGACAAAGAATCCATTGCCATTTTCATAATAGTATGCCTATATTTTTTCATCACTAGGGCCTAAAGTGACACTTTTTGGCCCGAGGTCAAGTTTTACGATCGAGGCGAAGCCGAGGTCGGAAAATGAGCGAGGGTTAAAAAGTTACATTTTTTCCGTGTGGCGAACTATATTTCTCGTCATAGTGCATCTCAAATTAACAAAAACAAAGCTAGAAAACGAAATAATTTGTATGTAAAGATAACCTCTCTAAACGACTTCCACCTTGTTTATCAATTCTGCTAATGCAAATAAGCAGCTGTTTAGTAAGGGATTCAATTATTTCATCTATTAGGATGTGTTATTATACCATCGATATGTCGAGCAATCGACAACAATAGGCTAATAAACCTTACATAATGAATCAATCAATGTATAATTTCGATCGATACGATTGCCACACAATCGAAATTTACAACTGTTTACAACAGCTGATTTTTACTCCCTAGAGACTAAAAATATTTTTTTTACTCCCTAGAGAGTAAATATGCTACTAGACCCGCAACGCATGCATTAAAAACGGCTGTTTTTGCTGCAGTATGAAGAAAAAAATAATTGGGCACCGTCTAAGAATACTCTCAACAAATAATCATATAAATTATTCAACATACCTAAGAGTCAGTCACACATAAATACAAGTATATTAAATAAGAAAGCTATTTTTACTTAAAAAAAAGCATTTTCCCGTGCAAATTGGCGTTTTTTATCATTATTCATATGTCTTAGAGATGTCCAATCTCGAATTATTTGTGGATAATCAGATATCAATCCCGTCACTTCACACTATAACACAGTATGCTACACACTACACTACAGTAGTATAGTGTGGCCTTGCTTCACACAGACCAAAGCCCGACACACGAGCCACTTATACCAGAGCACAGAAAACGTACTACTATAACCGTATAGTAGTATAGGTATAGTAGGTAGTATAGGTTATAGTAGTACGTTTTCTGTGACCAGAGGAAGCAAGCTTATTAGTAATTTCGTAAGTAACATAGAAACAAGGATACGACTGAGGTTTCGTATGGTATGTGTATGTAATACTAGATTGTATACAAACTATTACACAATGTTTACGTTACAACTTATGGTATCAGGCCACGTAATGCATACACATACTGTATACATATTAGGCTAAAATAATTTAATTTTAGAATAAAGAGTAGACAGTATGAAATGTCTACTCTTTATACTGTGATAAAATAAAGAACATTTTGTCATTACAGAAAGCTGCAGTTTTTTAGGGCGGTTAAAAGTACCCAAAAAGACTTAACTTACCTCTGGAAAAAATACCACTTTAAATTTCAACAAGATTTGAGTAAGGTTACGTAGTTTATACCAAAAGAACTATTAGTACTAATTAAAACAAACAAAGATGGTAATGATGATGGATTTTGATTTGACACTCCAATCGTCATCAGACCCAATAGGCGAGCCCAAAAAATGTAGTATTAAGAGTTCTTCTAACATGGATTGCAACATTTACTTTTCCCTTTTCCTCTCAATTATTCAAAATGGTGATACAAAATTATATTAGGTGTATTGGTATTTATAAGCACACATGTATTCAATGAATGAGTTACGGTTTGGTATTGCATCACAGAAATCTATATAAGTAAGCAAGCATGTTTCTGAAAACCTCTTTTCTCAGCCCGTGTGCATCGCAGGGAAAATCTACGCTTACTGTTAGAAAGATATTTTCCTGTAGAAGTGCAGAATCCCTTTATAAATTAAAATAGGCTAAAAAATAAGCACAACAAATTAATTGGAAATTAAAAAAATAACGGGCCTTATGGGTTGCCATGCTAGTGACAAAATAAAAACAAAATATAAACTGAAAATCAAAACAATTGAATGAATTTCAATCACATGTTTATTTACAGCGTGGGATGAAAATAGAGAAGTCTGTACATTAGATTATTTTGATCGAGTTTTCAACCACTGGACGACTTCTAGTTCTATTTAAACTACGGTAGTATATGTTTTATTTACATTAAAACATTTCTATTTTTTTCTAGAATTGCATTCAGTTCAAATTAAAATAGTAATCAATACGGTGACTTGCCGGTGGATTGCATGAAGCATTGGATTATTATTGTTCTTAAATAACCAAGTTTTTCACTTAAAAAGCACAAAGTCCTCTCCGTATATATAGATTTAACAATACTGAAATAATTAAAGTATGTAATAAAGAATATAATTTTTAATAGGCCTATAGAAAATACCCCTAATTGGCATGCCATGTAAAAACAAATTGAAAACCCCCGCTGCAGTAAACCTACAGACTAAGTGAATTTGCCTGATTGGATTTTCACAAATTATCTCTCAGAGAATGTCATATTTCTTCCTTATTTCATTAGTTAAATTTTTTGTATTTGAACGGATGGTGCTTTGGCCTATAGGGATCTCAAAATGAGAAAGTAAATCGTTCCCCGGTCCAGGTCCTACCACGAGACCTACGGTAATAGCTTATTCCCTATATGGACAATTCGTAAAAATTAAGTAGGGTTAAAATTCTGCATAAATTCAGCATGCCAAATAATATCCCTTGTGTGCAATATTTGACCAGAATAAAATTGTCATTTAGTAAAATACTTAAAGTATAATGTAACTCCACTTAAAATATAAGGTGTGACAGTTAAGAAATTTACTATTTACGAACTACTTTAGAACCAAGGAAAAGAATTCTGTAACAATTGTGGTCATAATTAATATAGAACAATTTTATTTTATTTTAAAATAAAATTCTATAAATAATAAATTATAAATAATTCTATAAATAATAATAATAAATAATAATAATAATAAATAATAATAATAAATAATTCTATTTATAATTAATTATAAATAATTCTATTTTATTTTATTTTATAAATAAAATAAAATAAAATAAAACGATTTTAATGTATACACTACATCAATATTGCATATCGTCGATTTCTATAATACCATGACGTGATACATCTGAACCATTTTTATTACTATTTTATTCATGGAAACATTTGTATGCGTGCATAATCTAAGCTCTAGGCAAAAAAAAAGTGCAGTATGAGCGTTGAATGCATCAGAGCCTTGATACAGACTAAGATCAGTTGGTTCCTTAGCTGGGATCCTCTTAAGCACAATGCTCTGTGATCGTTGGGTCCAGTGTCAAACATTGAAAAGCTCACGATTTCCCATAATCGACTCTGCAATCCCTTGTTTACTAGCCTCTATAAGAACTGCAACCCAGCCTGTGATCGTTGGGTCCAGTTTCAAACATTGAAAAGCTCACGATTTCCCATAATCGACTCTGCAATCCCTTGTTTACTAGCCTCTATAAGAACTGCAACCCAGCCTGTGATCGTTGGGTCCAGTTTCAAACATTGAAAAGCTCACGATTTCCCATAATCGATTCTGCAATCCCTTGTTTACTAGCCTCTATAAGAACTGCAACCCAGCCTGTGATCGTTGGGTCCAGTTTCAAACATTGAAAAGCTCACGATTTCCCATAATCGACTCTGCAATCCCTTGTTTACTAGCCTCTATAAGAACTGCAACCCAGCCTGTGATCGTTGGGTCCAGTTTCAAACATTGAAAAGCTCACGATTTCCCATAATCGATTCTGCAATCCCTTGTTTACTAGCCTCTATAAGAACTGCAACCCAGCCTGTGATCGTTGGGTCCAGTTTCAAACATTGAAAAGCTCACGATTTCCCATAATCGACTCTGCAATCCCTTGTTTACTAGCCTCTATAAGAACTGCAACCCAGCCTGTGATCGTTGGGTCCAGTTTCAAACATTGAAAAGCTCACGATTTCCCATAATCGACTCTGCAATCCCTTGTTTACTAGCCTCTATAAGAACTGCAACCCAGCCTGTGATCGTTGGGTCCAGTTTCAAACATTGAAAAGCTCACGATTTCCCATAATCGATTCTGCAATCCCTTGTTTACTAGCCTCTATAAGAACTGCAACCCAGCCTGTGATCGTTGGGTCCAGTGTCAAACATTGAAAAGCTCACGATTTCCCATAATCGACTCTGCAATCCCTTGTTTACTAGCCTCTATAAGAACTGCAACCCAGCCTGTGATCGTTGGGTCCAGTTTCAAACATTGAAAAGCTCACGATTTCCCATAATCGATTCTACAACCCCTTGTTTACTAAGGAGAGCTCTATAAGAACTAAGCCACCACAACCCAGCTCCACAAGCAATCACAGGCTCAAAGATTTCTCCATTCCACGATTTACCTCCCATAAATACCTCTTCAGATAACGCCGGACTTGATCCGCGGCCCCAAATTGCCACATAAAAATTCCCAAGTACCATCTCGCTTACGGATATCGGACGCTTAATTTGATTTATAAAGTGGTTTTAATTATGGAACTGTGTGAACACTGCGAGCGTGCCCGCGGCTTGGGGACGCTAATGATAGGGTTCCGCCCGTAAATACATCAGTCGGTAGCGCTCATTAAACGTATTATTATCACGCCGACTTCACGCGTGACAATTTATGTCTTAATTCTAAACAGCAGTATTTATTTATCGATAGTCGGCCGCAAGATTACAGGCGGCAGCGGAGTCCTCGTATCTCACTGCGCGTAGACCGACGGCGGTTCGCGTAATTTCTGCCATCCGCTCGCCTCGCCTACATCGGCAGCCTGGCCTACATGTGGAGGAATTGTGGGATTTTAGTTTGAGGTGATTTCTGAAATAAAATCCTATACATTCTTTCCCATCGAGCTTCGGACACTCTTCTAACTTCTGAGATCCGCTCACCTCGCCTACATCGGCAGCCTGGTGAAGCGGAGTTCTGCCTACACGTGGAGGAATTGTGGGGATTTGATTTTGAGGGGATTTCTGGAAAGTAAAATCTTACATTGGTTTGGAGATGCCCTTCCTTAGTAGATGCTATACATGATTCCTCATCGACAAATGGGAATTTGCGTAATTTTTGCCATCGGCTCACCTCACCTATTGGAGAGGGCTTTGGGCAAGGTACGGCCTATAAGTAGAGTAATTGTGGATGTTTTGCCGTTATATTGAGAGGATACCAGAGGAAAATCATACATGTAGGAAAGCCTCTACTTTGACCAGAAGCTACATACAACAGCTAACCCAAAATAATGCAGCTGAAAATTAACACTAAACACTTAAACAAGAAAAATTTATTTTTGTCGTGGTGTCATGCTTCCCATTGATTGGCCTTATATCACAGTTCGATGATGAGTACAATGCCAAATTTAAGTGGCGTAAATTTATTACCAATTAATTAGTTTGTCGCGTACCATCCAAATATACTTCAATGAATAACAATTAATTTATAAAGATATAAATTAAAGTAATAACTAAGGTGCATTGCAAAAATCACAATTGCTTACATTATATTGGCTTCTTATTTAAATACATTTCTTTGTAATAATTATTGAAGGCAATTTTATTTCGAGTAAATAAACATAAATTGGTGTCTTGTAACTCAAAAAAAGACTTGCTAAATTTAATAGGCTAATTCAGTGACTCCTGTAGTGACCTGCACCTAAATATCAAATTTACAGCTTAAAATAGCAAGAATAATTTTTGTGGTAATATGACCGTTTTACAACCTAGCTTTAATGGTGAATTTGAGGTTGATCCCTAAAGTAAATCCTTGCATAGAGGTTGGAAAAGGCCCTACCAATTAATTAAGAGCCAACCCTATAATTAACAACTTTGGTAAAAGAAAATGACAGAATTGAAACATATTTTTCATATTTGAATGTTCTTGAATGAAAAAAATACTGCTTTTCCAAACCGATATGAAGAATGTTGAATTTGATAAATATTTATGAGAGAATGTACAAATCAATTGTATTATTTATATCACAAAGAGGTAGCAAATGCAAATTCTAAGACGAGTACATAATCTAAATTTAACTAAAGAAAATTGAACTAAAATTCTTCCATTGGGAAGACACACAATGTTTTAAATAGTTGATGCATTTCGTAATTGTTAACAATATACTTTTGTTTTTTATTGTTATTTATTCAATCGGGATTAACAATTTGTCATCGGGAACTGATTCTTTCTAACAGCAGGTCGAGATTAAATTATACAATGACCAGGGTTTGGACCGCTCTCTTGATGTTAATGTATGCCACTACGAGTTAAAAAATGTAATTTCTGTTTTTAATATTGATATTGTATCACTGCAGCTATATTTGTACAAATAGTAATAGTATGCATCTTCAAGCAACCAGTTTAAAATGTTTCTAGTGATTTTCCTTCTAACAAAGTAGCTATTTACCGTAGGTACCACAATAATTTTGTATTTTGAAGTGTACAATTAAAGGCAACAGAGAAAATTCAAAGAAAATTTACATTTTAATTCCTACGTTATTCTTATGGAGAAAGAAAAACCGTTGTAGTTTACTTGTTTGGATATATTTCATAGGTATGGATGTTGGAAACAACTTGGCAAATTTATTTATTTCATCCTGTCTTGTTTACGGAAATATTTTGGTAAATATATCAGACAAGTTCGATTACTCTGCAGGGTTGCTGCGGCGGGGGTATTTTATATGCCGTTGATTTGACTACCACATTTCTATCTCAATCTATGATGGGCCCAGATAAAATTTGTCGGGCTTCAATAATTGGTGATCTATCTAAAAAATAGTTGACTTAATGGCTAACATTTGGACCGCCCCCTAAAAAACCCTACCCTATTTATGTGTAGCTTAAATACAATCTTACCCCGCTTACGCCATTATTATATTATCCAACAAAACCTGGCGGAAACAACAGTATAAAACATCCCCTGTATAAACAATACGTTGTCACTTAAACCGGCATTTAGGCCGCGCGCGGCGGGGCGCAGCTGGCCTGTATATTATTTAGAGAGCGAGTGTTAATACAGTCCTAATGGCGGTGGAGATGGGGGGTTGTAAGCCGATTTTGACCCCCGGAGCCTCACCCCTACTACCGCTGTATCTTCATCTCTGACTGGGCTTTTGTGCTAGGTGTGAACGACGACAGCTAGTCCCTTCCACGAACATCATTATGGCGCTGCCACTTAGTCTTACCCTAATGGCTTGGATAAATACCGTGTTTTGGTGAATCGGGTCTGGGTGGTAAAAGTTTTGGGAAGAGTGTTTAATACAAAGTCTATGAATTATGTGATTGATGAAATAAAATTGATTTAATCACCACAGAGAAGGGTTTCGTTATAATTTTGCAAATTTTTGTTAGCTTACATAAGTGCACACGTTTTTTTTTTAATTCAATCAACTAAAATTTATATTTTCATGAAGGCTATAATTATTTATGATTGCACTGTCCTGGCCTAACAAATAACATTGCAACTTAGAGCAACGATATTTCACACAAAAAAGACATAATAACCAATTATGTCCACTAGAATAATTTTGATCTTTTAGATTTCTGCCTTTTATAAAATTTTTACGGGAAACAAAAGAACCTATTACATCCAAATAAGCATTTAAAAGAAATGTCCTCAGTTAAATAAGAAGCTAAGCCAGGACTTCTAATCCACGGAGGTGGATTACTACTAAAGGCTCTACTGAGTTGTGGAAATCCCCAATCATTCTCTGTGCCATTTGAATTTCAAATAAAGCAATGATGAAACTTACTCTTGAAGATGTTACCTTTACGACTACGTATTCAGCAACTGCATCTATATCAAATATAGTAAACCTAAATGTTGTACAAGGACTTCCTGATGAATAATGCTTGCCGATAATTTCATACAAGAGGCAGGCACAAGTTTAACCATTGCAATACACACCCTTTCCCATGAATTCAAATTCCTATCCGACCTGGGGATGATAGAAAAAGCATTGGAAGTCCTCCCTCAGGAGAAAGTGCTATTGCATTGTTGAAAGATTTTTCTCTAATGTATAGGCCTACTCTTAATGAATAATATTTTTACTGTCATGTTTTGTCAATAAATGTTTGTATTTTGACTCGGCTGATGCCCCGAATTCATTGCTCCATAGCCTATTGAAAGTTTTCCACCAATAAACTTTCGAATGTTCTACCATTAACGTTTCATTCTTCACCTTCTGCAAAGCATTTCAAACTGTTATCTTCGCCACCAAAACCTTAGAAAAAACGTGGGCCGTTGCTCCACACCCTCTATTCACCCATGATCTGTAGTATTCTGTAGTGTCGGATGGCAACTCTGCTATCAGCTGATCTGCCAGGTGTCCGCAGCTCGTGACGTGGCCGCTGCTGGAGGGATTACTGCAATTAGCACCTTGCTGGACCCAAAATACATCCTTCTCTGGACCATCTCCGACTCCGGAAGTTTTTGGCCAATTAGCGCGTTTCCGGTTGACGTTTTGGGACTTTTTCGAGCTTTTAGCTCTCCCATTCATTCAAGGCGGGATTTAAAATATTGGTCGGCTGTTGGATTTTCTATTGGTAAAGTGAGTGGTAACTATATGATCTGCTTGGTTTACAGGTCCTAAGATAATCGCGAAACTGTAAACTGTACGAAGGAGCAGTCTTTGCAAATAGAAATTTTTGTATCGTTTTATATTTCTCGTGTTTTGTCAACTAGATTCGTTAACCCAAGTAGATATCTCGATATAAGACGTTTCGTTTTCCATATTTAGTAAAATTAAACAACTTGTGGTACTTATTTTAAGTTACTCATTACCATTAATAGTTTTATTTAGTTACGTACAGTTTAAGGAATGTTAAGGCTTATTTAAGTCGAGATGAATTTTCCAAAACATACATAACATTTTAGGGGATTTTTCATTATTTTGTTGTCAACACAATTTTCCTTCAAACTCTTAGAGACTTTATAGAATTATTCAATAAAACGTGTTTCTTAATCAATTTTAAATATGTGTTTAAGTCTCATGAACCGTTGATACAAATGCTCGGAATAATTAGGCTTTCTGTTTAAATTTGATAAACACGTAAATGAACAAGAATTGCACGCGTATTTTGGGTAATGTAACACATTTTATAGAAAGAGTCTAAATAGCGTGTTGTGAATTGTGAAAAAACATATTAAACTATTAAAGCCATAAAAACTATGCATCAAAACTGCATACTTTACAGTGAGACATTCTTACCGGTACTTGGTGAAAATTTGCCAAATGGCTCTCCTAATTAAGCGATGTGCGGAATGGGGTCTGGACTAATAAAGGGAAAAAACTGCTCGCAAATGACCTGGTGTCAGTTTAAATAGTATGACCTTACGTCTTTGTTTAACCATCTCATGTAAAATCAGTACAGCCTGATACTATATACTATATTATTCCCGTGCTAGTCCTACCACCCCTACTCCTCTACTCCGGGTGAAGCTCCCCCAGACAGCTGTCCCGGGTGTTTGGGACGTCGTATTGGGACGTAGGCTCAGATATGTTACTCTATCGACCCTCCTAAGCCGCTTAAACGCCATTGTCCCACAGGAAACCACCGAAATGGGACGTGTTTTTCTAAACTACAAGATTAGGCATGACACTCTAGAAAAATAACAGCCGTTCAAAACACTATTGGAGGTTAGTTTGATTAGGTGAATCGTTTCGGATCCTAGTGAGACTGTAAGTGTTTACTTTGAGAATGAAAGGTTCTAATTTTGCTAAGGATTTGAGATATTATGAGTTTTTCCGTGCTGATCCGGTAAGCTAAAAATCCGGATGAGCCAGATTGTGATAGTATTGTATTGTGGATGGGACATTGTGTTTTCGCATCAAAATAGGTGTGAAGGGCAATTCCGGGGACATTCGAAGATCACGCTCTTTGTTAGGCCTAGTGTTTGAAAAAAAAGATATAAAATCTATCGACATTGTATAACAGTATTACCAACTGCAAACTATGTACATTCAGATGTGACGAAGGTGTGCTGTACAACATTTCTTGTTTCAAATGCAATAAAAACGTACCAATTTATTGACATGCTCATTTTTGTTCTCAAACAATGGAGGTCCTGTATTAGAAGTGACTGGGCTATTAGTCAAACCTGGACACCTCTGCTCTAGTGCCTCAAGTTCAAGTCTCGCCAATCACAAATAGTTTTATAGCTGTTACCTATTTGAAACAAAAACAAATAAACAGGTTTAGTCTCAGGTTTAGTAAACCTTTTCTCTATTACCGGGTGAACTGGAAAACTCCCTCCATAAAGGTTTTAATTTGTTACTAAACTAAAAAAACTAAAATTCATTTTAGAGAATTTGTATTTTTTTACTACTAAAATACTCCTATTGTTTTCAGATAATAGTTATGAAATAACACCAAAGGTCGTTTATTTATGAAAAATTTTATTGCAAAAGCTATAGGTTTTCATGTAAAACCTGACGATTTGTTGGAAATGGAAACTAATCTATATATTAATACGCAAGAATGTTTCTTTTAAACCTTTTTCCTCAGCTCTTGTGTTTTGCAGGAAAATCTACAAATAAAGGTATAAGGATATTTTCGTGTAGATGTCCAGAATCCCTTTATAAATTAAAATAGGCTCAAAAGTAAGCACAAAAAATGAATTACAAACATTTAACATGGGTCATTAGGGTTGCTATGCTGGTGTCGAAATAACAACTAAGTATAAACAGAAAATCAAAACAAATAGGATATATTCTTGTCACATGTCTTAATTACAGGATGGGGTGAAAATATATGCTAATATGGGGTAAAGTCTGTGCATTGAATAATTTTGGTCGAGTTTTCGACCACTGGACGACCTCTAGTACTTATTAAACCTCATACCACTTTACAAACTGCTGTTCTTTATGCGGCGTCTAACTGCTTGTAATTCATGTTAAATTAATGAGAACTAAACATAACAATGCATTTCCTATGAGACCGGAGCGTGGTGCGTGTGATTCTGACCATGTAGCAAATGTAGTATGTTATGCCATAGATTAAAAGAAGTAGACTGTCTATACTCCTTTTATCTATGGTTATGCGATGACTTGGCTTTATTCACTGCCTCAGAAGTGTTGGGTTGTTAGGTATGATAATATAACAAGATAGGCCATAACAAGAGTAGATGGTGAATCATTACATATTTCAGACTATGTTTGAAGTGCGAGTTTACCGAGCTCGAGTGAGGTCGAGAATATGTATGGACCCACTTTTACTCGTTCTTTGAACGTTACTTTTCGCTACACTACAAAGACTAGACATAGGATATTTCTTTATTACAGTTAGGAACATTATTTAAAATATTTGTGTTTATTTAGATGATTGACTAATTTAAGAAATATCCTATTCTAAATATTGATATTAAATAAAACAAGTACTTGTGATTTAGGTTTTTAAGTTGGTAGGAGTTTAAAAAGCATACTTTAACAAGTCCTTTAGCATGAGTATTTTATATTTTGACCTATGATAATTTGTTATTAATTTTCTTGTGGTTTTATTTAAATTTAATTTACCCCGTAAGCCATTCCATAATGACCTTTGGGCTAAAACGTTAACTTGAAACCAGAGATCACAGTTAAATAGATGTAAAATATTATAGCTTACTAAATTTACCTGACATTGCAATATTTATTGCTAAACCTATCCACAACTACAAAATTCGAGTTATAAATATAACAATATTTTTTTACTTTGAAAAGTTCGCCAAGTATTCCTATGTACTTTACTAGGTTTTGGTGTGAGTTGTAAAGTAGGGAGTTAAAGATGTATCAGCATTCACTTTTAGATAACAGGGTAGACATATTATTTAAAAATACAAACCAGCCATAGCCATTTTTTTTAATTCCAAACAGAACACAAAATAGTTCAATGTACTAACAGAGTGAAATAGTGCCAGTTTTCCATTTTCTATCTTATATTTTAATACTATATAAAATACACTGTAGTTATTTACATTACAAACGTTGACTTTACGTTTTGACTTTACTAAAAAAAAATGGATTATACAACATAACGGTAATTAATACTAAAACACCCTGTTCAGTTCAACTACTTTTATTATAACCCTATCATGGGAAAGGCATGTCTATTTCTGTTGTCATATGTTAATTATTACTCTGAAATTATATATATATATATATATATATATATATATACATATATATATATATGAAAATTAATGTACGTGATGTTGTTTGTGATTCGAAGTTTTTACACCTCTATACTGCAATGTCAGTCTTCTTTGTGTAACTTGATCGCCTTAATAACTTCTAAATTTCTACGAACATTTTACCCAACAACCTCACAAGGCTCATTTGGTGTAATTGTGTGCAAACCGCTATCTCACATCAGGGCAGCCACCATGTAATTATGAATAAACAATAATTACCCCATAAAACATCCCGACCGAGTTCCATTACACGGCTTATGTTGTAAGAGGTATTATTTATGATTCCGAATCGCCCATCATACTTTGGCGGACTTGTGATTAAATATGATCTACGGCGGGAGCAAGGACTATCAGATCTACCGGTGACTAATTAAATCTCAATAATTAAATTTTATATAGTAATTAAATAAATCATTGTCTAGTTAGACAGCCGCGTGACTTTAATCTTAAACGAGTGCCACTTTTGGCTGAGGTTGTTTGATTTATCTGTATTTACTTGTAATTATCGGATGAAATGACCCTCCTTGATAAAAGAGAAGTAAAAATTACCATGGTGTGGACAATATATATTTTTAAATATTTTACTTTTTATTGTGTATATTACGTTTCTAAATCACCTAAAATGTGTAACAATGCATGCATATTTCTTGGAGTACAGGGATACCGGCACTTTACATTTTATTTTCATTTTTATTCAATCCTCGGCAATGCCATTTACAATAGGATATACAGTTATATAAGCAATGTTAATCGTAATTAGATATCTAATACATAGGATGGTTTCAATAACAAATGATAAATATATGGAATTTCTCTTGCAGGATGTGTTAAATACAGAGGGGGGGGATAATCTATTCAAATACAATAAGAGAAAACAAGTTAACGCAATAATAACATTACATACAAATTACACGAATGACAAGAGATTAAAAAATATATATGAAAATACATAACAACAATCTAACAATTAATAACAAGATATACAAATTATTGATGATCATAAAAAGTTAACATTTCAATTCAATATTAATACAGAAGTAGCTACAAAACTGAATAAAAAAATTAATACAACAGTACAAGTGTAAATGTTTGTGTAAAATAATATGTGCAATATGTAGGCAAATGTCAATGAATGTGCTTTTGAATGATTCAGTAGTTGTCATCCATACAATACCCACGATTCCCGATTCCCAAATTTTTACCTTTGTGTAAAAAACTATACATTTGAGCTAATTCCATCGAAATAACAATTTATTGTTCTTTTCTATAAAAAGTACTTATAATTAGACAGCACAGTATTATTTTTCTAAAATCTTAAAATAATACAGCGCACATAGTTGAAATATTTTAAAACCACATAAATGATGAATAACAAAAGAAATACAATATTGTGTTACTGTTGATATGAATGGGTAGTCGAGTAGCGCTCACCTTCAAATCTAAAAGTCGCTGGTTCGATTCCAAGTCAGAATTATTCTAGACCTAGATATCGTATCTTTGGGAAATTCATTCAATGATCGACATTATTTTAAAATACCAGGCTTTGGACCGTTCCATCAAAAACATCGTAAATAAATGCCATAGGCGATATATAACTGTATTTTATTTTCCTCTCCTATACACAGGATGGATATCGGAGTGGTATCCAGTCAAGTCGTAGCACCACTAATGCAAGCTTATCTGAGTGGGTGACTACATCCCTATCTGGAGGTGTTGGTGTACCCCCCCCCCCCACCCTGCCACAGCCACCTGGGACTGCGGTAATGGAAGGGGCTGTTTTACAACAGATCAGCGACTACAGGTTCTTCAGTTGTGGCTAAAGAAATTATATCAGAACTGGGTTTATTTATTAAGTTTATCAGATCATATTTTTATTATTATGGGCCTGTATGTGAGTGGGCTATTAATAGCGCTGTTTTGTAATTCTTTACAATGTTTGTAATTATATATAGACTATATTTCTACGTCTGAAAAATTTTGAATTATATTTTATAATATTTCCCCCATAAAGTAAACTGTTAAAACAAAGGCTTAACTTAACAATTTGAAGAAGCTAATTGTTTAACACCAGTTATAAACAGTTGTAGAACCATTTTGAGCAAAACACACATTTTATTAATTGCTAACATATCACAAATATCCAAATATAGACATAAGGTCTTGAAAATCTTGAAAACAAATGTCTACCTGATGTAAAACGTCTTAGCTAACATTTATCACGTCAAATCATGGAAATCAAAATGTTTTTTCAACTGTTTATGGTACTATTTTTTATTTGACTTGTGTGTAACAGTTTCACTATTAAAACATATCCCTATCCCTAAAACAAAACAAATAAACAAGAGGTGACAAAATTGGAAATATTGAAAATATTTTGTTTTCTGTTCAAAGACGTTTCAGCAATGTGTTGCCATGCGAAATCAAGAAATTATAAGTGATTGTGGTATTATTTTTGTTGGTTGTTGATTTTTGGTGGTCTATTGGTGTTCGTAAGTAGAAGCAAAATAATTACATACACGCAAAAATAAAGTAATACATATTTGTGAAATATTGAAAACATTTTCTTTGTTTTTTAATAGTAAATTCAATATTTTGTAAAGTGCATCAGTATTTGTTATCTCCAAATTCTCCATGGCAAATTCCAGAACCGTCGGTACTTGAGTATGAAAGAGCAGCATTCAGATCACTACATTTGGCGAGCACTACAACATTTTGACTACGAACTTATAAAAAAAATTTAAACGTTTTATATATTTTCATTACCCTTCAAATTATAAGGCGAGTGCTATAACCACTCATCAAACACCTTCACTTCACCTTCATCAAACATCAATTCATGTAAGTCAGTTTTCCTGACAGAATTTCCTCCTTTTTGTACTATAAACCTTTTTGCACCTAACTTTAGTACGATCTGAAGGTTTAAGTCGCCTTAACACTCTACAAATTCTACTTATGGTCAATACTATTCAGAGTGCATTCTCATTCATCAGCTAAAGTTACTCGTCCACCCAGACAATTAATTACATGACTTTATCCGCGTATATTCAAGAGCTCTCAATACAATAACGTATTAATTTTTCCCAAATTTCAATCATACAGGACCAACCCTTAGCAACCTCTAGCGGAGCTATTTGTATCTATTACTGCTATAAAATAAAAATAAATTATATTTCCATATTCTCCCACATTCCAATCTAACCACCTAGAACCAACCCCAACGTCCAGCAGCACACCTGGTGCTGGATACAAGAAGCAAGATGAGCAGATTACCGTGTTGGCGTGTTGTGACACTCCCGTGTTCCCGGAACATCCCTATTGTGCGAGTGTTCCCGTGCGCGATAAGCTGGAGGTGTCACCGTGGAAACCCTAATCCCACCTACATTACCCACCTTGGGTAAACATCCTTTATCCCGGGGCTGCCACTATAAAACACCTCGGTGCCACACTTCACCCCGGTGAACATCAGGGTTTACACCTCTTAGGTAATGGGGATCAAGAGTAGGAAGAAATGGATTTTTGGAATTTTTGAATATTTTTCAGATTAGGTTAATGTACTTAGATGTATAATATACTCAATAATGTACTCAGTTGATTGATAAAAAAAAACACCCGAAAACTTCCCTGCATTATTATCAATAATTATAGACGAAACAGAACTTTTCTACAACTAAAAGAGTATCAATGACTTGCTCAAAAATCCAAAATTGTATTTAAATTTTCAACTTGTCGCAGTGTAAATTATTTAGAGCTTCACAATATCCAAAGACAAAGAAGTACTACATTTGTTTTCTCCAATCTATGCTACATCAGTTAATTATATAAGTATTTTTATTTTAGTTTGTGGTATCAATACATTTATAAAATAAACAAGTTATGAAGAAAGTACTTCAATGTGGTTATACTTAGGGCTCTTGATAAAACCCAAACCTCTTATAAAAAGTTATCTTACGAAATATAATTGTATCAACCACCTTTATGGTCTATTTATGAAGGTGTGTATCAATGAAGACTTTAGAGTTATATGAGAATCCCCCATGATGTTCAGAGGCAATGCTCTATTGCTACGGGTATAACACTTAACACAACTTTCCAGTAATCATATTAACTTAAACTTGTATATTGTTAATCTCTCAACTACAATGCGAAACAAATATGAACGCAGGAAGCCCAAAGAGTTAAAAGTAGCTGAGTCAATTACATGGCATTAACGACCTGTATAAAAGGGCTAGTATTTCTACCACCTTTCAGGGGTTGAGTTTTGAAAGGCTTCTTAGATCCCCCCCCCATAGAACTTAAATCATAAAAAATATAGTTTAAGTCTAGTATTTCGTTCACTATCTATGCTCAACCCGAATGTGTTGCGACTTCACACAGCTTCTACGCTCTCACCTCCCAATCAACGGTACCCGCCAAATCTGTCGCCGGGTCCGCGATCCCGCCATTACTTAGATAAACACATCAACTGACAGGACACATAACTGTCGCATCGCCAACAATGAGTTGCTCTTCCGTTATGTGACAAGACACTTTGTGAATGTGACTGCCGCCTTTCACCGGAGACAATCGCCAATGGATGTCGCGACGACGGGACGCTCTGATTGGTACAGAGTGGTCACGTGACCATCTGACTACGACGCATGCAAACACAATGTAAAATTGCGTAAATTGAGTACTAGTAGGAATCACTATTTAAATGGCGTGTTTAAATGATTTCGGATGTAAAATCGTAAAAAACTACAGCTCTAGAAACTATAAAATAATAGTACTGTACCTATTGTTGATGCGACGATTAGATTACGTTACTTTAAAATATTTAACTTTATACCGTAAAATAACTAACTCAATGATACTTGGAAAGTTAAGCCTACATTTCATTCTTTGTAAACACCGATAAACAACAACATCAAGCAATTATTAGCTGATATTTATACTGTAATTCTTTTTGTGAAGATTATTAGAGTGAGTTAAGGGGATAAGGACGTTTTTGTACATTGTAAAAATAACTCTATAAGTACTTGGAGGAAAGCTAAGCCTGCAATTTATTCTTCGTAAAGCAATATGCAAATATTATTTAAAACACTATCATCATACCGCTACCATCATCATACTCAGTAGCACAAGAGAAAGAAGTAAAAACTCGATTCTGTAGCAGTAGTGAAAGATAATTCTTGTACACCTTAACTACATTTTAATACAGTAAAGACTGAAATATTGCTGTATGCACGTAACTCTCCTCATTCTACAATATTGTGTCACCTTACAAATTATCGTACCCACACGACAATTCTGGTGCAGGGGCGGGGCCAGCGCGGATTGGCTCAGAGTCAGGTCGATATCAACACTTCCTCCACTTCCGTATCAATACTCTCAGGTAACTCTCACCTCCCACAGATTTCAGAGATTCACTTAATTTTCTCATCGATCCGAGCAGAGCAGTGGGGGGAGGTGTATTGCCAACTCTACTTGGGCTGGAAGTTGTCAAGTGCTGGAAGTGTATTTTACAAAAGTTGGTATTATGTCTCGAGATAAAATTCATTTTTTGTAACTCGTTTTATGCAAAAAAAGACATTAGTGATTGCCGATTACCTCTAAGTATGGGATGCAAGATTGAACTTTAACATAAAAAAACGAAGGTCTACTTATCTCCTCGAAATAGTCGTTTCTCTTCGTTCAAAAGACGAGAAATTGTGCTTACAGTTTTCTATGAATTTCACTCGTCTGTGCCAACTACTGTAGACAGTTTTGTATGAACGTATTCCTGAAAAGTATGGTTATAATCTTACAGCTGTGTAGAGAGTATCGAACAACATCCGAATCACCGAAGAAAAAAGTGTTAATACCTGCTTATGGTAATAAATAGTACATTCAAAGACAACTTTTTGACACAAAAGTGCCAAAATAATTAGCCATTGTTATGTTGAACTAAAACCTTGTCTTCTACCTTTGCCATCTTCTGCTGAAGGTCAAAATTTCTGAAAAAAGTACAAATACTACAAGAACACATTCTATACGAAAGCATAAAAATTAGCTGAATTTGTAAAACGCAACCCTAACGAAGTTGAGTCTGGACACACACTGTTCTCGGTAATTTCATTCCCTTGAAGTTCCTACTCTCGACAGCTAATCACAAAGATGTACTCATTCGATATTCCTTTCGAGTCTTGACTTTTTCCTAAAACCTGACTGAAAGTCCAGTACGGAACCGTTACACCCTTTCTCCTTACTAGGTACAGTGATAGCCCAATCACAAAGAAACCTTTGACAATCCCAGAAACCAAAGGTGACTGAAAGTCTAACAAGAAACTTATACACCTTTCCCCCTTTCATACCCACAACGACTGGAAGATTGTCAAATTAGAAACCCACCTTCCAGCATCCACCAGGTGTCTTCTCAAATATCAATCAGCTGTTGCAGCAAAGTGGTGGTGGGAGGGGAGGCGTGATCTCGGATTAATGCTAAGGTGTAACGAGACTCATCAGTCATGACTGATGTGCCTTTCATGGTGATGGCTTCATTACAGGACCTCGTCTGCGGTAATGATACTGGCTGGCTACTAGCTGACACCTGGCTGATCCTGGCCACATTGGGTTGGATGACTTAAAGAAAACATGATGGACTTTCTGGGAATTCCATTTACCCGTGTCATATCCGTGTTCAGAGGTGAGTTCTTCGAGGATAATGTACAAAAAGTTCTAAAACTACTTTACAAGTTTTTGTATATTTTCGTCTTCTTCAACAGCCTCTTTGCTGGATAGGATACATCAAACTAGTTTTTCTATCTCAGTATAGATGTTTGTGTTGGGAAGGAACTTCTGAATGGAAGTTTGGATTTCTTGCAGAGTGATATGAGGGTATACTTGACGGTATATTTGGCGTTACCATGTTACTACTGGAGTACTAAAAGACATAAATAGAGGTAAATGATAGTATTCCATACTTTATCAATAAAGGTGGTCATGACGATCGAAATTTGAAGAAACTGCTATTTTTGGAGGTTAAATACATCTATCAAGCAGTGATCTTTTGTTTTATATAGACCTTTTAAATGAGGTAGGTGTAATGAATGTGGTTTGTCAATTACAGTTTACATTTAAAATATGAGAGCCTGTCCACAGGAAAACCCATTTTGTACATATTTCAAAATGAAGATTGCAATTTTGCTCAAACCAGTACTACTATGTCGTTTAAAGAGGTGTATTTTGGGTTTGCTAATGAATGGAATTTGGATTTGTTTCTTACCCAGGAACAATACCCTAAAACATCCGACACGAATTCTGAAAAACCCTGTATAAAGCACAAAGTACCCATGAACTTTTGGGGAAACTACAAGTCACACCCCCATAAAACCACATACTTAAAATGTTCGTCATGATGAGAAACCTTGAGCAAACCCATCCATTATTTCATAAATTGCCCTTCAAGGTCGTAATTGCTTTCCAAAGGGAACTTTCCGTATGCCCAATGTTAAAAATACCTCAGCTGTACGTATTTGTATGTTAAGATTACTTTAAAATCAGGTGTGTTTGTATTACTGTATTCAGTTTTGTTTATTTTGGCTTAACTTAACCAATCAATAGTTTTATTAATACTTATGAAGTCAAACGGGGTGAAGCCCGTGGGTAACAGCTAGTTTTAAATCATTATGCATATTAATCAAATATATTAAAAATTACATTCGATTTTATCAAATCCAATCGGAGACGAGGGTAAAAACAAGGAAGTGTTAGAATACGTATTCTACTAACCCCTATAACGGCATCAACACATAAAATACTATATAAGCACTTCAACAAGATATACAAGCAAAAAAAGATTCACTGTACAAAAAACACCTATTTCCACGTCACAAAAGGTCTTCCAAAGCAAACCGTACTTTACAAACCATTTGGGCATGTAAGCTTCACTAACTTTTCCAAAACCCAGCGGAGTATCACAGTAGGGTCCGGGGGGGGGGGCGGTTGCCCTTTTTAATTAGCCCGTGGTCTAATGGGCTGCCCATATCCAGTGTCGGGCTATTAAATCTTTAACCAGACAAAGGGGATTTGTTGGTTAAATTGCGACAAATTGTAGTCTGGTGTCGGGTGTCTGTCTTCCGGTCTGGTAGCCTTGGAAATGCACCCGCAGATCACAACTGGTGTGTTTTTGTCTTTAAGACAGGTGATATGGTTTCTTGTGTTCACTGAGCTGAATTATAAGCTTGAATTATAGATAGAATTGGAGTATAGCTTGAATAGATTAACTAGATTGTTCCTAGATTTACTAACTGTTACAGTTAGTCAATAAAGGTTAACTATGCTAATTGGAAACTAACGATTGACGAACACGCTTGAAGTTGAAAAATATCTACACATATTGCTATATTAATTAAAGTAAAGTACTATAACAATAAATACATGTAATGGGCCGAAAAGTTAAAAATAACGATCTAATAATAATTTAAGTAACACAAACATAGAAAAATTCATTTTTGTTTATTATGTTAAGTTTTATATGTAGAAATAGATATAAATTTATATAGGGTTATAAGAGGGTTCCCATTTGCAATACAGAATTAGTTTACACTATATTCGTACACTTCACTATACAGAATAACATAGTATATATTGTAGCCTATATATATTTGTTTTATAAAACAGATTAAAAACAACCTTTGTACAGCTATTAATTTATTTAAATGAAATTTTGAAATAAATTAGTATCTTACAAAAATCCTCGTGAACAATTGTTCGGTAAAATAAATTAATATCAAGGTAATAACGATTAATCCGTAATATTTTTAATTCATTGTTTAACAAACTAACAAGGTTTTCACAGTGTGGTTGGATCGAGGAAGACTTGTTCATTGGCTAATATTGGTATATTAGTGATAGATATCGATTTACCGTCGACTTCCAGTGAAAGACTGATTCTGTCAGTTGATAATAATTACCCCCCCCCCCCTCCACTCCTCCCACACTCTCTATCTCTCTCACTCTCACAGTACAATTACCTGCTTTGTGGCGGGCGATGATTTAAGGTGTCGATAATATTACAACCACTTCAGTGAGTCAGATATTCAATTCTCGTGCAAACGAAAATATATCTTTAAACTTTATGTTTATTTAGTTAAAATTATAATTTGTCAATCGAATATCTATTGAGTGAGTCGAGTGTAAATTCTTTTAAATGTTGTGGCTTATTCGGAACATTAAAGTTATACATTGCATGAGATAATCAACGAAAATTTTTTAAATCTTATTCATTTCATAAGAGATATTTCTCCTAACAAAACAGGGATTCTTGAGTTCTTCAATGTTTATTTAGAAGATGTAAATGTGTCAATCAACTTTGTAAAAAAGAAGTTTTTTGTTTACAAACTATATTACTTCGCTAAAAGATTGGAAGGTAGTAAAACATTCAGATGATTATTATCGCATGGTTCGTAGTGAAGAATATACGTGTAGAGAGTATTTGAATAGTACAACGATGTAAAGAACTTATATTATATTTTTATCTTATTATCTTTGAGTTGTTATAACGATGAGTTGTTTATATCGTTGGGACAGTAAGGCTCAACATAGTGAGGGTTTGGCCACACAAAACATCACGTAAGTATTCAATACGTCAAATATTTAAGAATACAAAAGTTACGAATTGTACTTTTCTGATAGGCTATAGAATAAATGATAGTTGGAATTACAGTATATTATAGATGGTTTGAAAACTAGGATTGACCTCATGACCCATTTGACCTAACAATGGGTCAAGCAAAAATCGATGAGTGTTGATATAATTAAGAATTTTATTGAACAGTTAATTATTCAACATGTTAGCGTTTTCAGTTTGACTCACAGTTTCATCCCAAATTACTATTTCAACTATCACACCTATCAACCTATTTTCTGAGCGGAGCGAGCGAAGCTCTTATATATTCAAAGCCCCCAATCCTAAATGCAAACAGTTTGTAATCCATCAGGCTCGTTAATCGACCGCGATAAATGGCTGAATGTATTTAGGCAAACAGAAGTTGAGTTGGCTAACCTGATTAGCGGTATGCAGATGACGGCGAGCGGTGATTGAGGTTCATTTGCTATGCTAAACCGCCAGCGTCAGCGTCTGTGATCATGTTTGTTCTCAATCAGCTGATCCGTCCAACATTCAACATTGTTTCCGCTACGAGCCACAACCCTATCCACCTTCCCTCGTTGAATAATGCAACAAAGACAGCTGGGGACAATTCAGCATTTGATGGATTCGATAGTGGTTCATGCTGAGGGAGTTGTTGGCTGACTTTTTTGTAAAAGGTTAAGTCCACAAATTCCTATTCCACCGATTAATGCTCAATATTAAATTGTTTTGTGTATTTATTTGTGATAAGTGTAGGTTTTATGCTTGCCTGATTTCCAATAATATGTTCAACTGAGTTGATTTTAACGTTTTGTAGGTATTATTCATGTTTTTATTTTAAATAAGTAATGGTTTGTATTTTAAATCCGAATTTGCATAATAAAACAAGTATTTTCAGACCTCCGGAATTCTTGTAGAACCCTTTCCACTGTCATTTGAGTGATTACTGTTATATTTACTCTCGGAGAGTCAGCTGGTCTAGTGGTACTGTAGAGCAAAGGACTTCAGAGCCCGATGTTCCGCGTTCAAATCCCGTCAATCACCAATGCATTTATTCTATAAGTGATAATGCCGCAACCTTCTCGGACTAGCTTGAAGCAAAATGTGTAAAACTTCCTAGCGTCCTAGAATGTGAAGGTTGTACTAAAAAGTTGTATTATTTTCACTTAAAGTACTATTGGTAGTCCAGTTTGTTTAAATCACTCTTGCATCACGTAAATACATTGAAAATTAAAATACCTATAAATAGTTTTCGTATATATTTAGTCGTCTTTCACCAGCTCCTCTAATATTTGAGTAGTTTTCCCAGCACGTACCCTCCAGTAACGTAATATTCTGTTGCCTTCGTAGCTTAAACAAACAAGGGCAGCCGTTCGAGGGGACAAATTTAAACGAGTCCTAACATATTTTAGATTGTGTCCGTGTTGGTACAACTACTTTGTCCTCTCGTGTCTGGACTATGCATTTATTGTAATGTTGGACGTGCTTTTCACAAATTGGAGAAAAAAGTGATTTTTTATCTGTTTTATCATAGTTTTTTGTTCAGGGGGTTATTTTAGTGGCTATAGCACTGTCTTCTGTCCCAAAGACAAAACCACCAATAATAAGATTGGCTTTTACTTTTAGTTATGTCCTTGTGTTATGACTTAGTAAATGGAAGCAGTTTAGTAAATGGGTGATTTTCAACCTGGCTTAGTAAATAAATAAATAACTTCTTAATTTGCCAGCGTACATCAGATAAAAAGTTCTGTTTTCCATGAAAACTGTTGGTTGCTTGGTTTCTGTGTATGATGTAGATCCAACTACCTGAAAACCAAAAATAGTTTTCTCGAGGGTAATTAAAGTTTTCTGTGTTGAAAACACCCTTCAGTAACAGTCATACGATAATGTAATTTTACCTACGGCCGTTTTTTAAACTAACAGTAAAAGTTTAGTTCTTAGAATTGAAAATGTTCACTTAAAACAGCATTGTTTGCTTACTTAACAGTGTCGCTTTACTTTAATTCGAGTAACGGACCAATGAGGTTCAAGGATTGAGAGAAAAGAAGAAAAATTGTAATACTTTGAACTTCAACTAATCATCTGTTTGCCCTATTTTACGAGAACTGCTATTCAATATTTGCAATACAACTTATATAACATCTGTTAAGAAAATCATATCGAAGAAAGACAAAATCGCATGCAATCTTGAACAATCAACACCTTATGTTCTGATAAAAAAATTCGGCAAAAATTAAGCCATAGATACATTTTTATTAAATTCCCAAACATTCACAGCTGCTCAGATTTTAATTCCTAAACACAAAATCTTACCTCTGATATTTTCCCTCTGCAGTGTAAACAGCAGCCAATTGCGGAATCAGTTGTACCAACAGTTGAGCCGCGTTGACTGACATGTTTGACTAAGCCAAGTTCCGTTAATCGCCTGTTTGGGTTGAATTAACCTCAACCAGGTGTTAGTTCCCATGCAGCTTACCATGTTGTCTCCATGTAACACGGTAAGCTATTGATTTTTGATTAAAACACTCGCTCGTTGTGGCTTCAACAAACAAATGCAGTCCGGAGATTCGCGCTTGTAAGCTGCCGTAAGCCGAAAAGCTTAATAGCAACGCGGGGGGATGTGGATGTGAAGAAACACTGAGTGCGCTTTAGGGTTATATTAGCGGGAGAAGATCAATTTTGGCGGGAATTTCTCTTAGGGCCATGTCATACGAGCGCTATTGCCGTCGCGCAGATGCCGTCGAGATAGCGCCGGAATGGTCGAAACTACCATCTTGATTGTTATAGTAAACGTGTAAAGAAAAGCATACCGGTTTATATTTTTGTAAATATTAGATAAATCATATGCTATTCTTAAAGCAACAACAACACACAAACACACTAAAGTCCAGACCGTGTTGGATTCGTGGATTCCAATAGCTTCGCAACGAAGAATTGTGGGTCTCGAAATGTACTGTAAAAAAACTTACACACTTACCATGCAAATTATAAAGGCAAATCTCAATCGTACTAATTGATTTTTTTTTAATTCAAACTGCTTGTGTATTTATTTGTATATTATATGTGTAGCAGAAACAAAAGATTAACTGAGGGAAAAAGTAAACAAACTATACATTTTACAAGTGTAACCAAACGCTGATGCATCTTCAATATTATTTTACTTTCATATGTTTTGTTAGTAACCAAATCTAACTAAAGTCCGTGACATGAGTACCTTTAACACGGCCCCAGGACTAAGCCCTGACAGTTATCACGAAATTGGTGGTGTATAAACCTACTCCATGAAATTCTACATGTATGTACCAAGTTTCGTGGCCATCGGTCCAGTGGTGTCTGAGTTTATCACTGCCAAACAAATATACAAACAAACCAACATCCTCTTTTATACTTTACTAGCTGTAACCCGCGGGCTTTGCCCCGTTTAACTTCTTAATTTTCAAGACGATCTCGTTCGCATGGCTCAATCACGTCCTGGTCGAAGTTCGTTCGCTACGCTCACTCACCTTTAGGTTGGAGCTCGTTCGCTGCGCTTACTTGCCTTCAGGTTAGCTCGTTCGCTAAGCTCACTTGCCTTCAGGTTAGCTCGTTCGCTATGCTCACTCACCTTTTGGTTACAAATTAGCTGTTGTCATAAATGTAAAAGAAATAATAGTGCTGCACCCTGTTGGTAATCCTTGTAACTTTAATGCTATTGAACATCATAGAACAGAACCAACTTGTTTAATTGAAACAGCTGTTAAGATTCATTAATTCCATTTCTCATAAGGTTAACATGGGAAACTCCAGAGCCACTGGGGCGGAGCCGATTGGACGGATCACGAAATTGATGGTGTATAAACCTATTCCATGAAATTCTACACGTATGTACCAAGTTTCGTGGCAATCGGTTCAGCGGTGTCTGAGTTTATCACTGCCAAACATATATATATATACAAACATCCTCTTTTATACTTATAGATAGATAAAAGAGATCCATGGTTGCTTTAAAATATATGTAGTTGTTTGATAGTCGTGCAAAACCTATCCCTATCACTATTAGGACTACTATTACTGTTAACAAAGTAACCTAAATTACAATATGAATCTGAAAATTCCCACAAGTCATTGTACATTTAAATCAATAACTATTTCAAATATCAAACAAACAAAACACAATCTACCACACACACGTACCACAAAGTTATTTACCGATGTCTACCCTTGTTGTTGTGTTTCCTCAGTCATTATCTTCAATGTTCCAATATAAGACTGCAAGTTGATTGATTCCAGACATCGCCAGACAAAGAGTCCTCAGGCAGACACTGCGGGAATTGTCTGGCGTTAGACAACGGACGTGCTGAGGTTTATTAGATATCTGTGGCGAGTATTGTAAAACTGATCTCAAGACTCCTTCTATTGCAGTCTGTAGGTGTTTAACTTAGATTAATGGGTTTAGGGATGGTGTTATTAGTTCATTGCGCGTTTCCATCCCTAACACCTAAAGTTATATTATATTAAAGGTATATATAGAAAAGGTATGCTTGAATTCTTTCCAAACTATGACGAAACATTTCACTGACAAATGTCTTTGCAGGATGACACTGTGACGAGTTCATCTTAAAAAAATAGAGAAAGTTAAATAGTTTTTAAGTTAATTATTTTGTAAGGAAGTAATAGTCTGGCAGCTGACGTCATTCGCCTATCGGGTCTGAACATGGTTGAAGTGTCCAATCGAAATCAATCACCACTTATCATCTTTTATGTGTATTTGCCATCTTGTGAGTTACAGTACGGTACATAATGTAAATATATGTTTTCAATTGACGTATTTTTATCAACGTTCAGTCAAATTAAGCCAATGATTGCGACTGTCTAACAGCTGTTTTCAGCCAAGGACTCTTGATTAAAAGTTTCAACGATAAAGAAAATGAACATAGGTCTACATTTAAAATGGTTTATTACTCATAACTCAAAAATTATAACGGAGCACATCCAGAGATGTTCAGTTACAGAAAACATACTACTATTACCTCCTCCAACAATTAACCACATAACACACAAAAAAAAATTATTAAGGTTTATTTTGTTAAGGATTATGTCCGCAATAATCCTTTGAACAATACTATTACCTATTATATCACCTATTGTAAACTATTACATAGGTTTAGTAGTATGTTTTATGTGGTTCAGTTCACAAACTTTTTGCAGGCTCCTACAACGGGTAGGTTGGAGGAGGCAAGGGTATCCATGTGCATATCAGCCAGATCAAAAGTATAAACCCTTTAAATTGTTTTGCAATACACAGCATATCCTCATTTGATAGGTCAGCAGTCCAAATAAAATTATTTAACTAAACTTTAAACAGTTGATTAACACCGTACAATTACATGAATCCAACGAGTAAATCCTAGTAGACATCGGCTGAGTATATCAACAGACGTGCATCTATCCGTTGAGTGTTGATGTGTGAGGAGGAGGGGGGGGGGGTGGGGGGGAGAGTAGTGTATCATTTATGGCTTGATGTGTCAACAGTGGAGTTTATTCTGGCGTCCGATGTTTGTCCGCGCCGCACAAACACGGCAAATGTGACAGCTGTGACTACTGCTAATAATTGTAAACAGTGTTGCCAACCACGTCATCTGCGTCACTGTTGCCAACTGATATACTTGGTGTTCTTATGTAATTGTATCGGTACTAACCGTAAAAAGGCTTCCTGACGGATCTGTAGTTATTGATTTTTTTGTCTGATGATAGTCAAGATTCAAGTTAATACTGGAATAGACAAAAATAATTAAATATAGACTGTCAGCCGTGCAGGGGTTACCATGGTGACTATAGGTTCTGGCGCACACCGCTGGGAGCGCCGTGTAGTTAGTGCGTAGGCCGTAACTACATGGTGCTCCCAGTGGTGTGTGCCAGAACCTATGGAGACTAAAGATATTCACTTTTAATTTTACAAGCATCAAATACATACTTTAGGTCAGTAATCTTACAGGTTCTCCTACCTAGCTCATCATGGCCAAGTGATATATGATGCGACAGGCTCATCACGCCCAGCAGCCTCATCCGGCTCATCTGTCACCAATATGTCCACCTGACACCTCATCTACATGATGAGTATATCATCAAGATCACTTAGAAAACTTCTAGATGATCCATGACTCTTGCACCCTTATAACACAGTTTATTTTAGTCGAAATTCTTGGAATTAGCGTTGTGATCTAATTTTCCCATGAGCTCCAAGATATCCAAGAACTCCAAGACCATCCTAAGCTGTAGTACAAGTCCAACGCCTAAAAAGAATAAATTCTCTGGAGAGGAGTTCTTTCACACTATTCAAGAACTGACTTTACTAAGAGCCATTAAAATAGTGTATCAAGGACTTTAACGTAATACTATGTTAGCCTGAAATCAATTTATTATTGTTTCTAATTGTGTATTTCAAAAGGTTAAATAATAAATACCCCCGCCGCAGCAAACCTGACGCCTAAGCGAATTTCCATTTGGCTGAATTGATTTTCAATTGATCTATTTAAATAACATTAGGTTTAACGAGTACATAGGTTTGCTGCTACAAGGAAACTAATAAAGTGTGTGTTTTAAGTAAAATAATTATTGCTTAGTATAAAATGAATATATTTGCCAAGTTTGATCAAAAGATATCCATAAACAAGCAAACTACAACATTTTACAATACCCTCCATAAGAATAACATGGGAATTTTAAATTTGCCATTTTTAAGTATTCTCCGTAACCAATAACCGTACAAAAACACTTTGATATACTGAATTGTTTGTTTTTTAAGCTCTTTAAGAAGGTTTAGAGAAAAATTGGGAAATTTTGTGTTTTGAGGGTCAAAAGTGAGAAAACCCAATTTTTACCCCATAAAACCCCCCATAAAACCCTGTTCTCATGGTCCGATCATGCTGGATCGCGAACTCATTCAAGTTTATCCCGCCTTACACCTTCAAACCAAATTTCATCAAAATCGGATAAAAATTACTCAAGTTATCGTGTTCACGGACACATATATATATATATTTAAATATATATATACATATATAAAAATTTGAACGAGTGGTGTTTTTGGCCTCTGGGGACATCAAAATGAAAAAGTAAATCGGTCCCGGGCCTAAGTCTTACCATGAGACCTACGGTAATAGCTACTTTCCTATAGGGAAATTCGCTAAAACTGAAATATTACAGTCAAGTGCTAAACACAAACGTTGAGAATTATTACTCATTAACTAATAATTATCTCTTCTTTAGTTTGTAAGCAATTAGAGATGCAATATTATCGTTCTAAGTGTTTTGTCATATTTTTTTATATTTAGATTTTTGGGGTCAATAATTAGTATTTGCATATTCGTTTTATTCAGCGAGCAAGGAATACCAATGGTATTCCTTGCTCGCTGGTTTTATTCATATGTGGCTGTACCAAACCACCTGTCAGTTTTCAATTGATTTTAATTTAAAACATATGTTAGCAATTATTGTTAACTTATTATTTACTTTTTTCCCTTTTATTTCTTTTTATTTTGTACTTTTTGTCCATACAATAAATGCTCTAAAATGTTATTTATATTATTTTATAAATGATCCATTGACCACACATATTTCCGAAAACAAAAGGTTCTGTATGGATCTTATTTAAAAAAATATATATACAGTTACGTATTTTACAGATAGTGAGTTAAGCTAAAAGTGCAATTTTTTATTTAAATATCCACAAAATGTATCATACAGTTTTACAATATATTTTTCCTACAGTCACCAACAAAGTTGGCTTCCTTGTACTGTTTATAGTACAGAAAGCTGCTAGTTGCTGCATATTAACTTTGTCGTACGGTTTATACTTTGGCGCACATGCGGAGTGATACGGACCGGGTACTACTTTCTCTAGGGCACCTATTTGTGTTGCCAGCTGAACTTAAAAACGTGTTGTATAGTGTTTGAAAGACTAATTATTTATATGCTTTATTGTGACTGTAGGAAAAATATAATGTGTAACACGAGTGCAAAAGGCCTTTGCTGCACTCGAGATCATTCCGCACTCGCTTGCGGCTCGTGCGTAAACATTGCTCTCGTGTGCAGCAAAGTGCAACTTTGCCCACTAGTTACACAAATAACTATTATCACTCTGTATTCGAGAATAGCCCATTTCCCCCCATTTCGAGAATAGCAGACATCTTCGAAAATCGTCGATTTCCATACACCAAAAACAAATAGTGATCAGCTGACTTTTCATGTCATAATCATTACTTTCGCTACATAAAAATTACTTTCGCCACACAAACAATAATTTGCCTGACATCAACAAAGTTACAACCAGCTGAATTTTACACTAAAATTAATTTTACAGCAGTGTTAAGATTAGAAAAATGAATAGATTACGAAATGATAATGTTTTAAGTTGGAAGAAGTGTTTTTTTTTTCATCGTGATAAGAAGTATCGTTCAGTACTCGTCACGAAAGCCCCATTTCGGGGCGAGATAATGTTTTACATGCGAGTCAAAGTGAAATATACTACTACACATAAGCTAAACTTTAGACAAGATTTACAATAGCAACGTGTTTTAACAAATATCTAAACAGAAACACAATAACCAAACGCCGAATCACTCAAACAAAATTAAAATAAAACATTCAAACCCCGACACTCAAGAGCGATCCATTTATACAATTACAGTATTGTATTGACAAGACAAACCTTCCGTTCGATTACGCTTCATTGTTGTAGAAAGGTTTGGTTGAGACAAAAAGCACATCAGACTGCCGCAACCCTTCACTCTGAAGGGTCCTCTACTATTGTGAAGCGACTGCAGTGCGTTTCATAACACATATAATAGCTTATCAATATTTTATTCTTCGCTTATTTATATAGCCTTAATTTGACCCTTGGATATTGTAGCAGCTGCCCTTCTGTCGGTCTCTTCGGCACTTCAACCGGTCGTCATCTGGCTATGTACCTGCTGGGGTTGGAAGGGTGAGCTTCTAGTTTGGGATGAGACGAATTTGTATCTGTTATGTGAGTGGAAATTGAAACATGAAACTAAGTGCCGATCTATATGTCGATTAAAAGGTAGTGTTTAAGAGAACTATTAACTGGAACTGATTGACTATCTGTTCGATGTTCGTCGTCTATTCCTGGTCCATATAAGTCAATTGTCCATTTTTGTGTTCCAAATGTCGTTACCTACTTTAGCAGTTATCTCTTTTAATCCCCACTTATCCTTAGCAGGAGAAAGTAATGTTCATTGCTTCTACTCGTACATTCGTTGAAGAATCAGTTACGAGATTTGCGATTTATTTTTTTTGTCCTAGGACGCTAGGCACGAGCCTGGGATTGTTTTTCACATTACTTCAGGCAGACCTAGGGGTTGCGGCGTTATCACTTAGATAAAATCCATTGGTGACTTGGCGGGGATCGAACCCGGGACCTCAGGGACTGACGTCCCTTGCTCTGACCACTACGCCAGCTCGCTCCCCCACGAGATTTTCGATATGGATTTAATGTTTACTAAAATGTCTGCGTTACATTTAAAATAAAAACTATGTGTACTGTTTTGACAAAATATACGACGAACAACAAAAAATTATCCAAAGCCTCCAATAATTCATCCATACCCAAAATAACCAAAAAACCACCAGACAAAACTTTCCAGTCAAGAAACTAACAACCGCGACAAAGCTTTACAAATTGCCGCCGATAATTATCGATAAGTTCCCGCACGGAGGGTCCTGACAGATTGATTAGCGCGATAGTTTGCGCTCACAAAGAGTGCGGGGAGTCGCGTTGTGTTGTCTTGACAAGGTGATGAAGAAAAGCAATCATCGGAGTGTCTAAGACACGAGAAGGTGCGATTGGAGCGATCAAAGAGCGATCAGAGACCCCACGGTGAGACGCACACGTCGATACATCACTCACACAAACACCACTCATCACACACTCACACTCAGTTTCTATCGATCTATGAACAACGAGGATGGTTGGGTTTCAAGATCTTCGAGTCTTTATCGATTAAGGATTTTTCAGCTCAACAACCATGACTGAAAAATCATGACTCATCAAACCATGGTTCATCATGTTACACACTAACGTATTTAGTTCTTGCAGATCACACACTTTTTCATACGGTTGGTTGAGTCTAGACATCAGTGTCATTACCTTCATCGACTATGGAGGTTCCACTATTACAATCATAGTTTTCACACATCAGCACACTCATTTCTTATCGATCACACACTTTATGAACGACAACGTTGGTTTGTTTGCAGATCGACGAGTTTCTTTACAGGCTTCGACTATGGAAGCTCCACCCTTACAATCTGCACAACCGTGGTTTGTCACTGTTACTTATAACATGAATCAATAATAACGAGTAATTGAACGTAAGGTTAGTATTATTTCTCTGATTCAAAACAGACAGCCCAATCTAAGTCAAACGAAATGATGGATGGATCCCAAGGCTTCCTCTACCTGCATTTGAATTTTCCTAGCTCCGCAGTAGTGCTGAGCATTTTATTGTGTCCAAGCCCATCACTTATTTAATTAAGTGAGGTGGTTGGCCAAAGACCGTAGTTCTTTTTCCACCTGTGGTTTCAAGTACAGACGCATATTCACCAGGCAGCTTTCTTGAATAAACTTCTTGGATGGTCTTCGTGGATTATTTTTCTTCGTCCTACCTAACTGGACACTCTTCCGTGTGACCACCAACCAACCTCCTCCTCTCCATCATCTAGCTTAGCGCCAAAGCACTAAGATCATGGGCATCAGTTCGAGGTTTTCTAACTTTTCGGTAACCTTACAGAGCCATTAACATCTTTGCTTGGTTACCGAAAAGGGATAAACAAAGTTAAATCAACTATAATAGAAATAGCAAGAGTACTCATTAATCACAATAAAAAGGAATTAAAGGCGATATTGATGTATTAACTGATATTCTATATATTGAGTGGTTGTTCTTGGAGGAAAACTAAGAGATGAAAGACCAAATAGATTCTATTGAGCTCAATAAAGAGTTTGGATATTCACTATCCGGTAACATTGGTACTAAATGAAAAGCTTCCACAACAGAAAATTTCCCAAGCAAGCATGTATGGTCAGATATCCAAATACCCCTTTGATACGGTCCACCTTCTGCTCATGACTGAGAGGAGCCGTGTAGCTGTGCACCGCGGAAGGGTCTCCCAGCACATGGTCTGTAGGTGTAATAGACACATCACAGGTGATATACAGCTGGTGCTGCACCAATCACAGCTGACGGATTGCACCTTTGAGGCCCGAGCCGCCTGATTGACCAGCCTAGGCCGCGGTAGTTTGTACTCAATACTACACTTAGTCCTGACAGCTCCGGTCATTATGGAACCTATAAACAAGGCCTGAACATACTTAGCACCTGTAATGACGAGTACAAATTTCTGTAATGGAGCTAATTTAACACTAATTGGTTTTCAGAGGAAAATATTTGCAATATCCTTTTTATTTGTTTGGCTTTTGAGTAACGTCACCTTTCATCTGTTCCTTTACCTTTGGTCGGATACTCTCATACTTAACTATTGCTATGAAATCGGGAA
Organism: Macrosteles quadrilineatus; assembly: GCF_028750875.1. Lineage (NCBI taxonomy): Eukaryota > Metazoa > Arthropoda > Insecta > Hemiptera > Cicadellidae > Macrosteles > Macrosteles quadrilineatus. Next base: position 66,834,701 of record NW_026542597.1, read on the forward strand.
ATGAATATCCATTTAAACAAGAGAATGGATTTTTCTAAATTTGCTAGACTTACCCCATAGATTCCTACAATTTTCATACGAATAATTGTGTGAGTGCATCATAGTTTCCAGTGTGTATTGCCACAAGGCCAGAATTCTAAGTTGTAAATTTTCTGTAAAAATCGTATAGTTCTTTCATAACATAACTTATTCGAGGTTTTCTAACTTTTCGGTAACCTTACAGAGCCATTAACATCTTTGCTTGGTTACCGAAAAGGGATAAACAAAGTTAAATCAACTATAATCTACGCAATTAATTCCACTCCTAACAGCGTAATTTCGAATTGATATCGACCCACGGCACAAAGCGTAATAACATCATTACGAAGACAAAATCGGGCGGGAACTGCCTAGGCGGGGTCGCAAATCCACGGTTATCGCTGCTGCGGGCAGTTTTATGAATCCTCCTAATAATAGGATATTAGTGAAACAAGACCGCGAGGGAATTAACATAAAATACGACTCCGGAACATCTCTCTATTAAGATATCGTACGTGCGTGTCCTAGCCTAATTACCCAAGATGCATCTGGTTTATGGGACCACTACACAACACGCATTGCCCGTTGCCGCAACATTGGTAGATACTAGACTCTACGACCGCTGGAGATGGTTATCGACTATTGGTATATTAACCGATTGATACATAACAGCACGAAGCGAGGTAATGGAATAGGCCCAGTTTGCTTTGATTTATACTCTATTCGTCTTATCGTTTGCTAATTTTGAGGGGCGTAATTTGTTCTTTACGGGACGCTGCTGTAATGACCTTAGTGATTTATGGTGGGAAGCGGTGGGAATTTCGTTTAGCTGAGAAATGTGTTGCGGGACTACGATATGAGGTAATGCTTGGGGTTATGCTTGATTCTGTTATTTAGAATTTCATGATAGTTAGAAAAAATAACATGAACATAACAGTGTCTTGGATCCAACATGATAATGGTAGATTGTTCACAGATGTGATTTTCGTATTCGAACAGATAAATCCAAACCTTTTGCAGACCTATCATTGTCTTCACCTTTCTAAGCTTAGTGTACCTTTCTAAGCCTAATCGAATAACTTAAGAAAAATATATGCAAATGAAATTATTGTGCCAACGATGGTATAAAGCAATAGCTATAGTTAGCTTCATTGAGGTAATCGTCTTTAAAATGACCTCTTCCAACATTTGGGACGTTTATATCTAATAACACATTTAATGAATATACTCCAAGTGCTTAATTTTCTGAACATTTGGAAACAGAGAAGTTGTGTTTTTACCTATCCCCCTAAGCTACAGACAAAGGTTTTATTTCGATTCCTCAATAATGCTACTTACATTATAATTTTCACCAAAAGATGTAAAAGTCTATACCACAGTTTTTACTAAAACATACTAAGCACATTGGTATTCGACTTGTATATTGGCGACACTGCCATTCATATTATCCTTTGAAAACTTTCAAATTAACATAATTTATAACATAATAATCGATAAATGTAACATAATTTCGGATGTTAAGTACACCATTCAAGAATGGAAACATAAGTTTCTTTCTCCAGAAGATGACTCTCTTTTCCTCTACGGGGAACTTCTACGCAATTTCCTTCAACGAAAATACACATGGCACTTATGTTCATTCAACACGGTTATTTCGCCTTCACGTCATACCCTCTAACAGCCCAGACTCCGTTGAAATACATATCCCGGCCAGACAAAACTCGACTAACAACCTCCTTAAAATCCGCCGCGTCATCCCGATAAGGCTCGACCAGAAGCTATTCACCATAATTGGCCGGCGTGAATGTCGTCGGTAACCAAGCCGGTAGCAGGTAGCAGAAGAAGGAGTCGTAATAACGATAATAATTCGTGACGTGAGACGTGGTAAATAAAGCGTCGTTAGTGGGATTGGGCATTGTGGCCCGGGCGGCCAGTCACTCCGCTGTTATTCGGCCCGTTGTTGTGGTGATGTTATTTGGACTATCGTGACGTCTCGGTCGGTAGCCTAAACAGCTTCATCAGCCGCCTTTATATCGGCCATCACCGGCTCAATAGGTATTGTTTTCGATGACGCCAACCGTAAGCGATGGACAGGAATGTCTGCGAATTTGAGTGCTGGGGAAAAATTGGGTTTTCGTCACTATCTTGCAGTTTATTTCTTCTTGCATAACTGTGAAAACTGACACTGGGTTCGGTTATCAGGGATAACACGTAATACATTTGGTATTTTATGATTTTTCTTCTTGCGCAAAATTGATGCTAAATTGTGCCTGATGTTAGTTGGTCTTTGTGCCTGACGTGTCTTCCTAAACACAAAAAGTATTAATCATTTTTACCTACAACCGTGACTTTGTTTCACATTTACGATTTACGTAAGAATGACAGTGCATTAAAATATATGTGTACACAAACAGCCAATGTGTTGAAGCGTGTATAGATATAGACAAACATGTATGTACAGTAATAATGTAAATAAAATCTATTGTATTTTGCAAAGGCATGATATTCTTTCTAAGGAACAACATAGGAACCACATGTAGGTAATTTTTAAGCTATCGTTCAGAAAAATACCCTATAGCTAAATCTTCTTAACATATTACAATCGAGCGTTAGTTGATGATAAAACTTCATCTTACACTTAAAATATAAACTGAATGAAATCCTTTTCTGTGTGATTTACAGGTTGGTAGCGTTATGTGGTGAGTGACTGATGATCTAGACCGGCGGACCAGCCTTTGTGCCTGATGACAAATCATCAGCAGCGGTGTTCCAAGACAGCTGCTGTAGAAGGCCTGATGAAAGCGGCGTGTGCTCGGAACGTGCTCCTAGAAATAATAGGAAAGAATGAATCTTTGGTGCAGTAGTTTGATACATTTCATTGGCACTTACATCATTACATTTGATTTTTTACATGAAAGTAAATGCCATCTGAGGGATTAAGCAATTATGGAAATTAAGGAATTCAATGAAAACACGTAATGATAATTAGACGTGTGGTTCAGTTATGTTGTTCTTATACCGTATGGGCAGGAGACACATGGTAGGAAAAAGAGTAGGACTAAAAACTTTTTCTTGATGAACGATAGCATTGACTAGTTTATGTAGTCAATGATAATAGTTTATAGCTTGTATTGGCGTTTCATGTGCATACATCGAATTTTAGGAATATTAAAATCATAATTCCTGCAGAAATTCATGTAGGCTAACATGGGGGATGCTAAATGAATGACAACTTTCGACTGCTAGAGCTAGACAATCACACATTGTGATCTTCCAGCTGGACTTCTCTAAAATATATAATTCATATGTAGAAACTTGTATAAATTGGAAGATGTTTGGCTATATCGTTATATCAGTTGCCAGTTTGAATCCTCCTCGCACCATTCATTACGTACATATGGTTTACGAACCACTTCTCACTATCTCGACGACGGCAATAATAGGTCCAGGGATCACACGAACATACTAAATAATATAGTGACTATTGATGTTTTAGAGATAACATTGTAGTTATGGTGTAGAAGGATTAACAAAATCCTCATGATTATACATTCCTTACATTCCTTTTTTATCCCCCTTGCCAACGCTTCTATAAGCGCCTTCTTCTTTAGTGCCATGCTTAGCGCGAGTTTTTGATAGTCTGGTTGTTACAATTTGCAGTTGTATTTAAGTAACTGACAATTCTGGCAAAACCTACCTTCCCCGTCTCAAACAGCAGATGATCTAGATTCAATCGATCTCGATAACTATGCTGCTGCAATCTTACATCAAACAATGGCTACAATATAATTTTAGGCAGAACCTAAGTTACCACTGCAAGAACCAGGCTATGACACCGTGCCATATGGCAGGCCCGCACGAGTAACCACAAGTCCTACTGGTAAACACGTCTGAATTGAATAGTCAGGAACCACGGACCAGTGGCGCAACGTACCCAGAACTACCAGTCATGATTAGGTCTTAGAAAAACGGCTCCATTTACATGCTCTCGGATATGAATGCTCCAAACACTCGAGTTCGTTGTCAATCAAGTCCTCGCCCACGCCGGAGTCTCGGGAGTCTGAAGATGGAGGAAGTGGCGCCGGGGTAACTTGAAATACTCATACCTGGAGGTCTTGGGAAACGATAAAAAAGGTATTGAGTTTGCAGAGCTGGGTGTGTAGAGGTAGACCACTTCTGTTGAGGAGACTCGGTTTCAGGTTGTACCTACCAATGGCTCTTGGTTTTTGTTTGTGTTACACATTAAGCTATTGCTAACTTATATGGGAAACAAATTTACAGTAAGTCTTTGAAAAAGGATGACATTCCTCTATGTAGTAGAAGTGCCCCTACAGAAAACCCCGTTCTATATGTTTTACTTCCATGTCCATAAGTAAGACAAGGTCTTACATTAATTAGTTTTTCCTTCCATCAAATTGTACGCATTCTGTATTCTGCAAGCTAGCTATCCCTGTTAGTTTCGTCTCACGCTTATGTATTATATATCACTATTAACTGATTTGTCATATTGTGAAGTGTTGCAAGAATTACAAAGGTGTCTTTGGACCAAAATATTCAGATGCATGTTGTTAGTGAAAATTTAATCTAGTTGGAAGCAAGACAGTTTATTTTGCCTATCAAAAACACAGAAGTTAAAATGCATATTATCGAAACCAAATTCTAGATCGATTTATCGATTCTTTGACCCTCAATGCGACTTGTAAGCTTTTACAATGTCGCACTTGCAACGAACCTGGTCAGCATTATTTTATAAATGCACATTTGGACTACATACCTCCGTAAGGAACATCTCATCTTCCAAAGATACCAAAACTTAGATTTGCACTAGAGAAAGTTGTAGATTACCTCCTCTTGTATAGACTCTTTCTCCTGCAGGTGGAAATGCCGAAAGGCCCAATGCATGTGTTCGTGGCATTACAGAATACCAAAACTTGAATTCAAACTGAAGAAAGTTGTAGATAGTCTCCTCTCGCGTTATAGATTCTTTGACCAAGGCCCATAGTATTCGAAGTGTTCAAAAAAATACCCAAATTAGTTTCAAACTGAAGAAAGTTGTTGATCTTTTCTCGTGTCAACGAATCTTTGACCTGCAGACCGGAAGGCCCAGTGCCATAGTGTTCGGCACACTGATGCTCACACCATTAATAAAGACAAGAGCTAATGATCGATCGGCCGCCCACGGCGCGCTAAACGCTTTGTGCCTCAATATTAATCGTCCTTCTCCCCTCCCGCCAATAATTACATCCACCTTTTCACACCACAGTTGGACCGCAGTTGGCACTTTCTCAAGTTGTCGTCTGTCATCTCACAATGGCCTCTTTGTCTCATGTTGACGGATGTGTAAGGTTAACCTTTACTGATAAGAATTTTGGATGTTGGTGTTAACGTCTTGATTAGGTTTAAAATCGTTAATATGTACTTTCGATAGACGCGAAGAACATTGTAACGTGTGTAAGCGTAAAAAAATCTGCTGTGATGGAGAGGTTAATAGATTTTATAAATATGAAGTATGCAATAATTACGTCATAGAGTTATCTTTGACTATCAATACAAATAGATATTCCATCCACATGTTAAATTTGTAGCCAGCTTTTTTGTTATCTTTGACTATCAATAAAACTAGACATTCCATCCCCATGTTAAATGGAGTTATGTAATTATGGGCGTAGATTATCAAGCAAAACTGAGTTTGTTACTAGCCAATTTTTAGCACCTCGGCCTTCGGATGTGAGATGGAAGGGCTCAATTTGTGGTATGTTCACCAACTTTGAGTAGTTAGGATCGTTTTACCTAAAAAGCGTTTGAGTTTCTTAAACATGATGCTACTGTACTAGCTTAGACAAAAATCATTCATTTGTAGTTTATCTATAGCAACACAAAATCTGGTCCAAGAGGTTATTCCCTTCGCAAAACAAACCTATTCATTTCCAGCGAACTTTTCTCAACAATTTTCTCCGCCTCTTCACTGGCAACAAACTAGCCCCAGTCGTCGATCTGTGTCACTTCCTGTACCATTGTGTCTTGTATTGCCAACAGTTCTGTGAAAGTCACTGTGAGTGGCCGTGCTTCTGTCCACATTGTCCCTGACAAGTTTAAGTACACGTCTCTCACTGCCAGTCACCCTCCAAAATGACTACAGACTCCCGCGTAAAACACCGCACGACCTAATGAACGAGTTCCGATCGAAGGTGTCTGGGAGTCCAGATGGCAGACAATGTCTTGAAGTATTCAATTTGAGAAGTGTCCAATAAGCTATAAAACGCGTTGTTTATGGAGGTGTCGGTTCCGCTCTTTGATAACAGTTGTCTCCAGTTGGACAAATGTCTGTGACGGTGTTATAATGTTTAAACGGCCGTGGAGGAGTTATTGCACTTAACGTGAAGTGTAAATCATGTTGGCCTTTGCAATGGGCTAACATCTGCAACTTCTTAGGATCATAATGTACGCTTACTAGTTACTATAGGAAAAGAACAAGGTCCAGTAGTTATTTTTTGAGCGTTGATAATAATAACTGAATTGTGGGGATTTAGTAAACTTGTTTTTAACATTCTTTGTTTTGAAGGCCAAGTCAATAAAATTTTAAAGTTACTGCTGTGATTAAAGCGTCATTGTGCTTAGTCTCGCACATTCTCTACCATATTCGAGTCAATATCTCCCATCTCTCTGGCATTTAAATAAAAAACCTTTTGGCGAAAACGAGTCATCTTTTGACTACTTTTACTTTGTAATATGATGTCCATTACTCTCTATTTAAAGGCAGTACCATATATACGAGCTGGGATTACAAATTATTTCAATATATACTATATCATATTGCATTACTGTTCAAAATTATTTATTTCGCCACCGTTTCATTGTCCCACAACTATCGTCCAGTGACGTCACCAGTCCCATGGGACGAGCCTCCTTAACTCGGACTGTCCTATTGTCCCTTCGCGAGATCGAGTTATCCTTTTTCATGTCAATATAGGCTCTAGAAATAACAATTCTACCTCGATCCGACTTCCCTTTTCTCGAGTCAGGCTGAATATACGAGGGATTGCAAATATTCCGAATTTTCTTTACCGTTTGAAGAGCTTTACTTAGGATCAAAGTATCGTAAGTTTTTGCATCTCTGTATTTCTGCTTTTCATGAGTACCTTTTGAAGTTATCTTACGTGGAACAACGTTTAAAAATTGTTTCGTGAGTTAATATTTTCTTTGCTCTTATTAACGGATGTTTTAAACCTCAATTACTACCGGCCAGTTTGAAAGACTAGTATAGTAAAAAGCATTTTGGAAAAAATATGTATAACATTTTTGTTAGTTAATCAGTAATTTGTAACAATTAAGCGCGACTAGTTTCAAAAGCCCAAAGACGAAACATTAGCTATGCGCTTACGATCAAGAATGAAATTAATGGACAATTAAGTATTTTGATAATGTTGAGTTAACTAAAGACTTACTCAAAATATCCATCCGTCTACTGTCACTCGACGAAATGGTTGTTGAGCACACTCTAATTAATTAGTGATTTAGAAGGACTGAAAATAAAGTCTGAAAATAAACTATATACATTAAGCATAAACCACAAGTTGTTGGTGTGATGATAGGGTATCTTTAAAACGTCTATTAAGGTCTGGCAACTAAAATTCATTCAACATAGACTTATAATTGATAGATAACCATAAAAAAAACATCGGTATAAAATTCGAACAAGTTTCTTCATTCATTCTTACTTTGCGTATTGCGTAATGTAAGTTTTAAAACACTGTGTATACCTAAGTAGTATAAGGAAAACTTGATAACTGTTTAGCTAAATAAAACTTAAGATACTCGTAGTTACAGTATCAGCAAACGCTGAAACAGTTGTTTACCTATATTCTTTGATATACATTCCATTTCCAGGAGAATCTTGACTTTACACAAAACATAAAAAAAACCCTAAAATACTATTAAATTTGTAGGAAACGACTCCATCTCCAGCCCACATATACCTTCTTTAATATAGTCATTTATTTCGGCCCGCGGTGTTCCTGTTATCGGAATAATTCCGTCATCAAAAGTGCATCTAGGGCTAAGCCGCGACAATTAGGCCCAATGCTGCGGGCACGATTCACTTAGCCTTCTTGTTATGAATACGGTCATTAATTGTCCGAAGGTGATTTATCATTACTCGCTCTATAATCAGAGGCCTGTAAAGTATCGCGAGCGGATCACGACGCATCGCCACGCGCCGCTGCCGCTGTAGCCACCGCTCCGCATTCCATCGGTGGTCTTTGAAGGCTTGTCTTTGAACTGCAACTATAGCTACCCGCTCCGTATTCCATCGGTGGTCTTTGAATACTTGGTAGTCTTTTCTATTTGATCTGAAACTATAGCTACACTGCTCCGTATTACATCGGTGGTTTTTGAAGACTTTAGTCTTTGAACTGCAAATTTAGCTACCCGCTCCGTATTCCATCGGTGGTATTTGAAGACGTGGTATTGATCTGCAACTATAGCTACCCGCTCCGTATTCCTTCGGTGGTCTTTGAAGACTTTAGTCTTTGAACTGCAACTTTAGCTACCCGCTCCGTATTCCATCGGTGGTATTTGAAGACGTGGTATTGATCTGCAACTATAGCTACCCGCTCCGTATTCCTTCGGTGGTCTTTGAAGACTTTAGTCTTTGAACTGCAACTTTAGCTACCCGCTCCGTATTCCATCGGTGGTATTTGAAGACGTGGTATTGATCTGCAACTATAGCTACCCGCTCCGTATTCCTTCGGTGGTCTTTGAATACTTGGTAGTCTTTTCTCTTTGATCTGAAACTATAGCTACACCGCTTCGTATTACATCGGTGGTCTTTGAAGACTTGGTAGTCTTTGAACTGTAACTATCTATAGCTACCCGCTCCGTAAGTTTTATTCCATTGGTGGTCTTTGAATACTTGGTAGTCTTTTCTCTTTGATCTGAAACTATAGCTCCACCACTCCGTATCACATCAGTGGTCTTTGAAGGCTTGTCTTTGAACTGAAACTAGCTCCCCACTGAGCTAAAATTATAACTGGAGGTAGCACTGCCATGGCAGAAGTCTGTAAAAAGCGTGTCGCTGATTTTGTTAGGTTGGTGTAGCAGCGAGTTTTCTTATCATAGCAATAACATGGCTTCTATAACTAGGTTGGTATAGCAGTGAGTTTTCTTATCCAATAACATGGCTTCTTATAACTCACACCTCACGCAAACATGGCGGCTGGCGACACGCATCTTTGACATTCAGTGCTACCTCCAGTTAGAATTATAGCTCAGTGTAGCTACCCACTCCGTATTCCTTCGGTGGTCTTTGAAGACTTGGTAGTCTTTGATTTGCAACTATAGCTACCCGCTCCGTATTCATTCGGTGGTCTGAGAAGACTTTACTCTTTTAACTGAAACTATTGCTACCCTCTACATTCCATCGGTAGCCTTTGAAGTCTTGGTAGTCTTTGAAGTGCAACTATAGTTACCCGCTCTATTTACGATGCATTGGTTGTCTATGTACTGTATTGTCTGGTCTGTAAGGTCACAGCTCTTCAATCCGTCCATCGGTGATCTCTGAAGACTTGGTAGTCTTTGAACTTCATAGTAGCCAACGCTCATCATCCTATCCATCGGTGGTCGTTAGGACTTTCATATTGTCTTTGAACTGCAACTACAGTTCATGTTCCGCTTTAATTCATCAACTGTTCTTTGAAGACATATATATGCACTCTTTGAAGTGCAGCTATAAAGCACACTCTGCACTCCATAAAATTATTTGGTGGCATTTTGAGACATTGATGTGCTCAAAGCTATCGAACTGACAATATATCCACCCGCTCCACATTGCACCAATTATTGGCCTTTGAACACGTTCATGCTTTCCCTTGGGCGGTGTTTTGAAGACTTTTATTTAGTATACGAATTGCAGATATAGCTCCCGCTCTGCATTCCAACCATTTGATGGTCTTTGAAGACATTTTTGTACTTATTAACTCTGAACTACCACAATAGCTATAGTTTCGCAAACCATCCTTATTCCTTCGGAGAGTCCGACTAAGAGCGTGTTGATGCGTACATAGTTTGTTTACTGAAATATCCTACAGAAATCAAAACACGAACCATTGACATACAATAGGGAAAATTTTCTTTGCGATATGATCAACAAGAAGACACGCAATTGACCCTTTGAATACGAAGATGTCACAAGAATTTTTCAACTTGCATGAACAACGACTCTCATTGTAGAACAATAAGCTATTTTAGAACTGATACTTGGTGCATAATTAGTTTAACTCACGAACTCAACTTCCAATAGACCACCTCTCAATTCCACACTACCCTCATTTCTGAGTTATTACAATTTCCTCAACCTCTACTTCCCCACTTGGCTCCATTCTCCTCAACTGATTTGTCGTAAATCGATTCGATTGTGACGAGGAGGCGATCGAGTTGATTGACCAGTGTTGGGTCACTCGTGGGTTATTGGGACTCTTTATGCCTTTGGACAGCTCAATCCCTCTCACTCGGTGGTCTTTGTGTCCGAGTCCACTCCAATAAAACACTCAACATCACGATTTCCCGCGGAATCGCAGCCCCTTTGCATATCAAACCTTCCCTTTCATATGTTCCTGTCACTTTCCTTATCCGTGTTGTGATTTGAGGTTAACTTGTTGAATCGAAGGTTAGGAAATATCAAATGTAAATTTTGTAAACAGTATAAGTTGTGGTTAAATTCGTGTTGCACATGTTGAGGTAGATGGTATAACTATATTAAAGTTTGGTTTTTAAAACTTTGTCAGGCTTTTACAAATAAGGTATAAAATCTTAAAATTTTTAGATGTAGATTTTTGTATGTGAATTTAGCATTGGTAGGTTAATTTGGAGCAACGAAATCAAGTTTAGAAACCTCCATCCTGTTCGAACATAAGGAGTTTAGTACACCATTGTGATGTTTAAGTACAGTTTCACAGGTAAACCAGGTTTTTAAAATTTTGCACCAAAACATATTTTGCACAACATCTGCAGAATTGTGTTTAAAGTATTTGTAAAACCTTTAGCTTGTGCACTGTTGCCTTTTGTTATAATGTAAGTAATATATTTGTGTAATAATCACTTCAATAAAAAAAAAAAAAATAATTCCAAATAACGTGCATTATTTAATTTAACCTAAATCTAACACAGAACGTTAAGATTTTTAATTATTACAAAATCAGGAACACACTTCAAAGTTAAAAGTGTGAAGCACAGTCGAACTTGGCAGAATTCGCCGGCCGAAACTAATATTTCTTCACTACCAACCTACTTGGTTAAAAAACGAGTTGCTGATTATACTTAGGACTGAAGGAAGTAATAGATTACTTGGCGAGCGTTGTATTCACTATTAAAATTCATTGTAGTAGCCTCGGAACTGTAATAATGACTAAAATATTGGTTTTATATTACCTGTCATCATTTCCAAATTGTAACTTTCGTAGATGGTACATGTTTCGGCAAGCTGCCATTGTCAAGCATACAGTCCAGGAATTATAATTTGGAACTGACGAGAGGTAATATAAAACCAATATTAGTTGTGTTCACTAATCCATCCAACTATATACGCTAAACATCGTATTTTTGCGAAATTTCAAAATACCATTTATCACACGTTCTTTAACTCATTGTTTTACACACAAACATGTGAAACTCATTACCCTTCGTCACGATATCATGATATTGCGAGAAATTAATGGATGAGAGCCAGAATCATTGGCAAGATAGGGAATTAGATATAGGGCGGCTCGCTGTCACAGAATGATTTATACGGGCTGCATACAAACCTGTAACTATGAGGCTAATTTTATTACACAAATAACACCGGATCGACGCCTCCGCCGCCGGCTTGGGTGATGTATAGCCTTTAATTAATGAGTTGATACCCAGGAACCCTGGACTTGGACCGTCGTCGGTGGCCGGACAAGGAACGGTGGTTCACCCTGGACCTTCGACACCCGCGGCATCGGTTACTGCTGGGTCTGGACCACTGAGAAAGAGAACTGGAGGTAGCACTGTATGATACAACTGAGAGACGTTGAGTTCAATAGTTACTAGGGGTAGAGTACAAACAAACTAACAGAGAAAATAGTTCCAAGTTTATAGCATGGGAAAAACTAACCCCTTTCTTTTGTATGATAGTTTCTAAATCAAGCCTCATTAACTAGGTTGGTAACAAAACCACCACACAGTTTGCAATTTAAAGATAATTAAAATACTTTATGCATACTGTACGTGAAATAGAACCACAGGCTTGTATATTAGGGTCAGTATCACTTTTAAGGGAAGTTAATAAAAAAATATAAATAAAATAGTAGCTAGCCCAAAAATAAGGCTATGATTAATTATTCATGTCAAACAATTATCGTATTGTGAACATTCAAGTCTATTTTCCTAATTTTAAGAGTTATCCCAAATTATTAGTGCATTCCTTAAACGTGTTAATGTTTTTAGTTTATAGTTTAAGGTAATCTTATTCAGTTTTCCACGTACTAACAACGCATTGAACAAGCTACAAAAATATAAAGAGCCTCAGTGGTACATTTGAAACCACTTACAATCGACAAACAGCCTTACAACAACATCCACATCGGAAACATGCCCTTTATTGTTTTGTGGGAGAAAAGTTCTTTGTGAAAGACCAAATGAGAACTCAGACAACAAAAGAGTACACGAGAAGTGCCTCAGCCAGGGAGGGAGAAACAAACTAACGTCAGTGAAAATACATTTACTGACTTACTGTCTATCACTGGACGAAAGATATTTCTCAGATTGTTAAAAAACAATAAATGTTGTAACCTTATCTTACTAAAAGTACCTATTAAATTTTTTAAACACGTTTTTGACATAGGGCCTAATTGAACATATGCAATTAAATTTCAATTTAGGGGTTTAGGGATTTAGGGATATGTGTGTAGAAAACTATTTAAAACACTGACACAAAATGAAACTATAATGTATTTTAAAGAGTTAAAATACGAGAACATTAAGAAAATTAATCGAAATTATCCCATTTGCCTTTGCGAAACATTACTTGACAGTTTTATAAACAGTAATTTGAACTGATCCTATATAGATTTTAATTCGTCATTATATTACAAGGAAATCATATTCGTATGGTGTTGTTATCCTTTTCCTATTAAAATCAATAAATGAAGCAATTTTTTGGGGGAGTTCGTAGCCGATAATTTTTAATATTTTCAACTGTACAGGTTGTTCGAAGGAATAAATCAAATGTAAAATACTGTTTAAATTTAATTGCACAAAATTGGTTCATGAAATTCAGTGCAGGCTAAATTTTGTTATTGTTAAGACTCGCACTGAAATATTTATGAAACGCAAGTAAAAAAAAACAAAAAAACTTAAGATTTACAGTAGGCTATACAGTAACTTATTTGAACCAAAATTAGTTTTTGTAAATTTAATTAATATTTGCTTGGTTCTTAACAATAATCAATTGCCTAATGCTTAGTAAAATTCGCAATATCCCAAAGTATGACATTATACTTTTCCTCAATTCCTAAGATAAGGCCTACGACCATGAAATGCACATGATGACAATTTGCTGACAGTTTAAATTAAGATTGTCAATAACAACTTATCAATAATGTACAACCACAGAGAAGTAATATAAATATAATATAAATATAATATTTATATTACTTCTCTGTGGTACAACTGTAATACTGTCTAAGACGGAATTATCGACTGTGGTGTTATTGTTGAATATTCCAGCAAAACAACAACTCAAAGCTTCTGATATGAAATGCAAAGCCGTTCATCTGCACTCGAGTAATCTGCTTACGTCACAACTGCAGAATAACACTTCTGATATCAAATCCGAACGTGTATAGCAAAAAACATAGGCTTTACCTAAGTCTCATGGTGTGTCTGACTTTCATGAATTGGCGTGTTTTTGAGTATTTAAAAATAAATAATAGTTTCCGCGTCGTATGTATGGTATGAGACACATGGAATGCTATATTAAAATCATGTACTTAGACTTAGACTTCTTTAGTGAGTCAAGGTAATTTATTTTACCTTACTGTAAAATGCTTGAACGCGGAAATGCAATTATATGCAACTGTATTTTGAGTTTAGTTTATAGCTCATGAAACTAGAAGGTTGCCTTTCTTCACGATCAAAGCAGACTTTCGAATGCCCTGAATACTTTGAGACTTCTGCAGATGACTTCGTCATTCAATGGCTAAGGATTGGCTGACGTATTTTATTGGATACTGTTTTGTATCCAAAAAGTTGGTCAGTACATTATCTGCATTTTAAAAACAAAGTCATTTCCCAGAGATTAAAATTCGAAAGTCTACGTATTCCCTACGCAGTTTTACCCTTCTAATACTCGGATCATTTGTACCAATAACCTACCACCCTTTTGGTAATATAATATCGTAAACCTATTCAAAAACAATGAATTTAACCTTTGTAATACCATTAAATTCAGACAAGTAATTCTCATCTGATTGAAAATATGTGGGGGAAATTTCAACAAATAAAAAGCTACTGGCTTTTCTCAGGAACGAGCACTCAAATTGTTATGTAGCGAGCACCCCAGGAAGGAGCTTTATACTACAACCTTTAACCAATCGAACTTGTGAACTAGCCCTATTTCTCAGAATGTAAATAGTACATATTGTAGTCGCAAAAAGCATTATCTCTTCACCATATCAAAATATGTCTTCCTGGGAAAACTGGCCATGAAGATGGTTAAAGATACCCCTCTTAGGTATTTTCGAAGGCACATGGACCATGTGCCTTCGAAAATACCTAAGAGGGGTATCTTTAACATGGAAGGCTTGCAGTATGAGAGGAATGGAGGTATTGGAGTCTTTAGGTGACATGCTGTATTCTTGCATTGGCGTAGAACATGCGATATGATCGTGGATGTGTGTGCGGACTTTCGATTGACGACCATGGAGGTTTTGAGTAAGTTACTAGGTGTAGTTAGGATTGTTGAGAGGTTTGAGAGGAACTAACAGAATTTAAATGTGGATTTCTAGAAGCTTAAGCTGATATCTTGCAGTAATTGAAGTCCGAGAAGTGATCAAGGTTTCGAAAGTTGAATATTGTTGAGAGGTTCAATACCAACAGTATTCAAAATGTAGAGTCCTAGAAGCAGGGACCTTCAATAGTTGAAGTCCATGGAGTGATGACGGTTTTTACAACTGAATTGTTGAGGTGTTTGATACTAACAGAATTGAAAATATGAAGTCCTAGGAGTATAGATTGTACTCTTATGGCTGGGACATTGGGGGCTTGTGTGGATTTGAGTCCACGGAGTAAGGTTTTGACAAATGAATTGTTGATGGGTTCTATAAAATCTCGTATCTGCCCAATGTTCCAGGGCTGGAATTATGAGTTTTGGAGAGTCTGGAGGCAGAACAAAGAAAGTCAGCATTAAAAGCTTGGGATGTAGGAACACTGAATGATTGTTCGCTCGGCGTGTTGGCAGTCTTGAATCTTTAAGCTGCACACCAGAAAATCTAGAAGGATTTGAGATCTTGAGCTAACGCCGTGGGTGATGAAGTGTCATGTCCTGAAGATTAGATGGGTCGAATCTGGAGAACAATGAAAATTTTTGGTGTTAGAATAAAACTACAGAACATGATAGAAGGTGTGTATGTGCGTATACGTAGAACACTGGAGGTCCAGTGTAGGTGTGCTGTAGCCAGTGGCCACACCTAGTGACCGCCCCACATCAACACCCCCGCAGGCCCGGGGTGGCGGCTCCCGTGCGGCCGCTGTTGCGGAGAAAGCCCGCATTATTGATATCCACCCGAGGCACTCGGTAGTTCACGGCGTTCCATTTGCACCTGTTAAAATACGGTCGCGACACGCCCACCTTTGTATGCACCGCGATCAAGATGGCCGACGGCTGAAATCTAGATCCCGAGTCGCACAGGAAACACCGGTATGATATACGGTCACATTCACGCCCGCAGAACAAAGACCCACATCGGGAGCCCCATCTCGCTCGGTTTCAGCGGGGAAATATTCCGGCATTCGTCATAATTCAATCGATCCGAACGCGCGATCCGTGGTCGGCTTATCGCCGTAGTAAATACATCGCGCTTTTAATAAGTCGTGAAGTTTATTGTTTGCGGGCAACGTGACAGTTTTATGCGCGGAGATAAGGCGGTCGTGCGGCGTGCGACTAGGCGCGGTAATGTCTCAATCTGACCGCTCCCGCTCCTAGACACCGCATACCGCTCTCGCTCTACACTCCTTCTCCTGCCTGAATACGAGGTCAATGGTTTGAGGTCACCGAAGACTTGAGTATTTTTTATAACTCGTTTGATAACATTATTTATTCATTCTTGTAGATACGACCACGTAGTGTTGCTGGAAAACACTATTTCAAATACTCAATATTATGTTAAGTTGAATTGAGACAAGTGTGTATGCTTGTACACTCAAAATACTGATTGGGGTAAAATGGCGTAATTTAAGTAAAAGCATAGAACTATTTAGTTGTTGCTGGGTCAAGTTTAGTTTTCATGCATGGGTGTGCGTCATCAGATAGTGCCAACTACGGTTGGTGCATTTCTTTGGGGTTGTATGCCAAGATTAATTGAGTAAGGAGTGGAAGTCCGTTTCTGTATTAGTTTACCTGGAATGGGGGCAGCACGAATCCTCTTTGGACACGCCTTTAAAAGTCCCACAAAGTATTTTCCATACACCATAGATCAGTATACTGTACTATTACTAAATACCAATCGATAGCATTGCGCTAAAAATCAATGAATAGGTGTACTTTATTATGTTATAAAGCTTCTCAAAGATAACTTCATTCTGGTTTAGATTGTTAATGGTATTGTCGTATTTATAATGCAGAAGATATCTTCATGGATATGTTAAATACATTATTGGGTCTGTTTACAGCAGTTTTGAGAAGAGTTGTCCAAGAGCTTTAATCCTTAAAGACTCAAAAAGCGTAATCTCGTCATTATTATACCTAGGTTATATCACCCATGTCGAAATTAACAGCAAGTGTAACACATTACAGTCCAAATCTAGATCTCTCACATAATTATTAACACTAGTCCTTTTACATGGTACATTTAGAACTCAATGTAGCGATATAAAGACAATATACAAGGACTACACTATCAATGGGTTAACATTTTAGCTAAACATTAAATTTAACATCTAAAATTTTTTTGGGGTTAACCTTTTTTGAGAAAACTTTCAACGAAAAAGATTATGAATACTTTGAGGACGTGATGAATATTTTATAGTTTTGAACAAGTATGTGAAGGTATCCCGGTCTCTGTACTATTTACAGTAGTTGCAAAGACAGAATCATAAGGGGAAGGGGCGCCCTAGGCGCTAGCCCTTGTTGACCCTCCGCAGTCAAAGGGTGAAAGGGCAAATATTTGCAGCTTAATCCCGTCTGATTTGGCGGAATTCATTGTCTGCTGGCCAATGGGCTAGATGTTCAAACATCTTGCGGCTCTATGGGGCGAAACAGCGTTAAATTAAGCGACACATTTGAAACATTTCACTCAGACTTATGGTCTATAGTCTGTATAATAGAACCTGTCCCCTGACCATCCGTCTCCTTGGGGACTAGCCAATGATTACAGCCCGTGGCCCAAATGGACCGGTCATGAGACAGGTTCCGTTCCGTCATACAGACTGTAGTGGAGTTTGGGACCTCCGCTCTGAAACCCTGGGTTCGTAGTTCTAAAAATTACCATTGGAGTTTAGCTATGTGATAGCTCTGAACTTGCGTTCATAGTTCAGAACTTAATCTAAATATCTACTTATCCATGAAAATAAAATAAATTGTGTTACTGTGATAGGAGAACTTTCAAAGTATAATAGTAACTTCCTTCACAAAGAGCTATACGATAATTTTAACAGCAAGAAAATCATTGCTCACATTCTTGGTTCGTTATGATTTACAATGCCTTGTGTTTAACGAAAATACAGTGACAACTTTCTATACACCATATTTTAATATCTAGTAGAAAGCAAACATTTGCTTTTAACCTTCATACAAATATTTAAGTGTACAAAAGGTACTCTATGCGATCCAAGATAATTGAAGTTAATTACTGTTTATCATTTAAACATATTTTGCAAAATATTAATTTGAATTTTCAAACATCCTAATATAAAAATAGTTTGTATAACTTCTATAACCACACAAATTATCTTTGAAAATAACAATTATTGTTTGAGTTCAGGCTAACACTATTTTGTACAAAGGACTATATTTTATCACACGGATGGGAAAAGTTGTACGTTAAATAAAATAAAATGATTGATTCATAGCTTATTTTTGAATTTTCAACCCCAATATTAGTTATTTATACTGTCAAGCAGCCTAGGTTCTGTGTAAGCTGATTATTGAGAGGAGATGAAACTTTGCATTTCGCATATAGAAGGCTTTCAGTTATTATTTTACTGAAATATTCCTCGTCAAAACAACAAGCTTTGATTCAATGTTTATATTGTTTTTAAAAATAGATAATAATCCAGATGGAGATTTTTGTTTTTAAGAGTTGTTTTAAGAACACTCACGACTTTTTGAGTTGATTTGACTGCAAAATTAGTTGTAAAGAATTGAATAGTAGCTGATCCGTAATGAGTCATGGATACAATTTAAACGATCAAACCACTCATAATGTAGGGTTTTAGTTTTAATGGAGAAATGCAGAAACAGTGGTTCTAACCCGAGAAGTCCTTAGGTGTACCTCTAACTGATTATGGTTTCCGAACCATATTATCCACAAGCATCTAAAATCCGTCGGTGATAGGTTAGGTTTGAACCAGAAAGACTCGAATATTTTCTATCTCATATTAATATTTGATCAAATCTTATGTTAACTTTTTTTGGTAGCCTTCAGAATGTGTGAATAGTATATTTGTAATGTTTAAAAGCATAATAAATTACTATTTTTAACGAACTTGTATATCACAAATGCATTGTACTGCATATATGTTTTCAACAAAAATATCTGTTTGCAAATTTAAAATTCAGACAATACTTGGGTAATCAAGTAAAGACAAAGTTAGATTGTCGTCGGCGCTTAAAACGCCCAATAATACAGTTGACTTAAAATCCATGATTTAGTCAACGATAGTACCATGTCTTAACGCTTAATTCTGCTGTAGTTTAACATAGAAGAAGAATACATGAATGAATGGGCACAATATCTAAATAACTTGTTCTCTGTTATGTCGAAGAATATAATAATATAGCCTATAAGAAGAAGGAGATATATAACTTGAAACACTTAACGAGCACTTAGAATCTGCTATGGAAAGAAATATTGAAACAGAAGTTCAAAATGTATAACTCAAGAATTGCTCATACGGCTTTGAAACACTTTTCTTCTTCTGGAATAAGAAGAATGACGAATAAGGATGTACAAGAATTAGGAAGATGGAACACCCATCTAACTCTAGTACTACACAATAACAATCAGTGATACTTACATGTCCGATTATGACCTAATACTATGTGTTTTCCACAAATATTTAGCCTGATTCGCTTTCACTAGTCCGAATCTAGATCACACATGTGCCTTGATGGAGATAAGGAACGCTCGAGAGTATTTGTCTCAGGGAATTTCCATCACTTAAGTTAGAGGTAGTTATACAACACTCAACACTGCACTCAATTCAATTGCCTGTTAAATAAACAATCTTCTATACTTATAGAAGTCAAATATCATTCACTGACTCACTGATCACTGGATCTCAAAAAGTACTAACCATAAGAATTCAGGAATTGGCATGGAGATTCCAAATAGGCTCTAGATGTGCTAGAAGCGTTTTAAAGAAATTCAGTCAGGGCTCTACCCCAGTGGCCTCTAAAGTTTCCATGTAATATTTATGGAGAAATGATTTGTTTACATTTGAACAGATAAATACACTATTTTAGAATTGTATACCACTAACTAAGGGAACAGCTGGTTGTATTTGTTTGATTGAAATGAAAATATTTTAATTGTTTTGTGGCTTGAAAACTGGTGATTTACTGCGTAACAATTTTTGTAATCGTCAAATGAATTTTAAAAACAAGATATGTAAACTATTTTGTTGAAATTTTTAAGATCTCTGTTTCTCAGAAACTAATTAAATGAAGAAGTTCTCTCTTAGGTTAACCAAAGATTACACATGCTTTGCTTAGTACATTGTGTAAGTTGAGGCAGCCAAAGTTCCGCACTAGATATACGCCGTGCGGCCTTTGGCTGCCTCAACTTAGGGTGGCGAGGACTATAATCTTTGGTTTACCTTAAGTGGTCTTATATGATTCACTTAAATTTTCGTGAGCAAAGCCACGACGGGGTAAGCTAGTTAAACTATAAGAATTGGAGAGTTTTTAGGATTGAAGATTATAGTTAACTAGCTGTTACCCGCAGCCTTCACCCCGTTTGACTTCATAAGTAATAATAAAACTGATTGGTTAAGTTAAGCTGAAATAAATAAAACAGAATACAGGAATACAAACAAATAATCACACCTTATTTTGATAAGATAATAATGATTTTGATAAGATAATAAATTGAAAGAATAACAAACAAATAAGTACAGCTGGGGCATTTTTAACATTAGGTATATGGAAAGTTCCTTTTAGAAAGGAATTACGACCTTAAAGGGCAATTTATGAATTACTGGATAGTTTGCACAAGGATTCTCGTGATGACGAATATTTTAAATGCATGGTTTATGGGGGTGTGACTTGTAGTTTTCTCAAAAGTTCATGGGTACTTAGGGATTTATATATGGATGCGCGTAAGACAGAAGCGCATAATAGATGAAGCGTCTTTAAACGACTACGGACATCGATAATATATGGCACGATATCGATGACTATATTGTGGCACATATCGATGACTACGGAGTTTCATTGAATAAGACTTTGTTTTCTATGTACGCTGAAATTAAACTCATAGTTTAAACTCAAGTATGGGATAACTTAAACATTTTGCCCCCCTTCCTATGGTTGACTGATTTTTCCATTCTAAAATATGGTTTTACCACATTAATAAGCTGTTAAGTTGTCTTGTTGGTTAGTTAAAAAACACTAATACAGTTGTCCGAGAAGTATTCTGCGCTTTACTGAAATATGCGTTATTAATTCACAATTTGCATCTAAACATTTTTACAAGTGAATATCACCATATAGTTTTATGAACATCTATATATTAATAGGCAAGCATGATTCTTTAAACCCTGTTTTCTAAGCTCGTGTGCATCGTAGGGAAAATCTAAGGATACTGTTAGAAATATATTTTCCTGTAGGTGTGCAGAATCCAACGATCACATAAGACCAAAGAATCCCTTTATAAATTAAAATAGACTCAAAGATAATCATAAAAATTAATTAAACATTAAAAAAAAAATTAACATGGCTTTATGGGTTGCCAGCTGGTGACGAAATAACAACAAAATATAAACAGGAAATAAAAACAAATGGAAGAAATTCCAATCACATGTTTTATTTCCAGCGAGGGATGAAAATAGAGAAGTCAGTACATTAGGTATTTTTGGTCGAGTTTTCGACCACTGGATGTCCTCTAGTTTTAAATATTATATAAAAAAGTAAACACTTTATTCTATTATCTAAACTTCATATATCCACCGTTACTGAACACAACCATACAAAATGAACACCATTCACCATTAAATAAAAAATCTAACAATTCTTTTCCACACATGCAAGCGTCGACGCAAATATTCCTTGAGGGTGACTTTAGGGTGGAAGCCATTGATTGCGCCAACTTGGGTGAATAATTCGGATCAGGTAGTCAAGAGGGGATGACGACTGTTATTTTAAGAAAAAGATTAAAATTTCTCTTTTCCTCGCAGTTTAAAGAAAGAGTGGCGAGGGGAACTGTGATCTTCTGTATCGCTGACTCCGAAAGAAGCAAATGCGGCAACGCCTGGCTTCCTTTTAATACTTCATCAGAACAAACGAGGGCGAAAGAAAGCGAAATTGCTCGCTCGGAGTTAATAACAGACGTAGCGCAGTTTGTTTGATCGTTTAACTGAGTTACCCGGCGGGGATGGTGTATGCACAGTGTTGACATGCACATACACGCCGTTGACTTTGGATACACATGTAAGCAGTAGACATCTCACCTATGAGTATTTCCAAAGACAAAAATAATTAAATATAGACTGTCAGCATGCTGAGAAAATGATTACCATAGGTTCTGGCGCACACCGCTGGGAGTACCATGTAGTTACGTAGCACTATTGCCGTAAATACATGGCGCTCCCAGTGGTGTGCGCCAGAACCTATGGTTACATGTTATATCTAAAATTAACACGTGTTTACGCGTCGGCAAAATATTGAAATCGATATTAATTTTGCAAACACATAAAATTATGTTTTTCCATCCTTAAGAGCTTGGGAGCTTACTTTACTTTTATACTTTTAGAGCTCACATAAAAAAACGATCAACTAGGTCTACTCTGCACCTACAAATCTTCTGGCGATCCGAATAATCGTCTAGGTTATAGTGGGAGGTGTTCTCAAATGCGAAAAGTGTCTCTAGCCAGGGAGAACATTACCTAAGACATATAAGTTGAAGCAAGCGAAAACCATAGTATCTCTATGGTTTTCGATTACATTTTTTCAGTTTCATAAAGATGAAAGAAACCGTGTCAGTAAAATAATATACGTACACATACAATTTAATGGTATTTATGGATTAATGTTATAGTTTCTCTTGCTTACAAACAGTAACGTGCAGTAAAGTATTTTTTTTAAATATTTTTTTAAACTTTCTTACTACCTCAACCTCATATAAATAAAATAAACTATAAATGTTTTCATGCGACACACATTCAGTTGCATGACGGAATATTTCCTAAAGTTTTACATATGAATCTACAGTACAATAAATGAGCTTAAACAATTTCTTCTGAAATATCAATACCTAACAAAAACTGGTGTTTTATTCGTGCTGTAATATTTGATAAATTTAGCTAAACAAGGCGCTTCGCGAACAAAGAGACAGGTAAAATGGGAGTTGTTCAGTTCAAACAAACTGTTGTGAAATAAGACAGTTACAAGTAACGTCTGAAGAATGAAGTTTTCCTGGAAATCATTTATCTCTTGACCTCAACTTCCAGTTATCTCTTCTGTCTTTTGGAACGTGTTTTATGTAATTTTCCTCCTTTCTGATTTTCTCGAGGAAAATAAAGCTTTGTGATTTCTGAGTATTTCTAGCTTCAAAAGTATTCTCTTGTGAAAAACATTAGTTGAGTTGAGACTAAATATTTTAACAAAGAATATTCTGATAATAGATGAGTGAACGAAGTGAACGAATCTATGTATCGTGTATAGCGGAGTCGGAGAAAGGTTGTCCGCTGGGGTATGTGTGTGTGTGTGTGTGTGTGTTCGCACCTAAAACTCAAGAACCGTTGCACTTATAGCGTTCAAATTTTGCACAAATAGTTATGACACCAGTGTAAAGACACCATTAAAATTCTAGACGATTCCACTCAGTAGTAATAATAAAATACTTAAAAAACATTTTTTAATTTGTCCCATAAGAATAACATTAGGAGCTACCTTCTTCTTCTTTTTATTTGTTTACGTTTTGCGACCAACAATTTTGTTGTCTACTTAAGACAGAGAGAACGACTTTTACTCTAAGCTCTTTCATTCATGGAGTAAACAGTTTGGCATCTATGAATATATATCATTATAATTTCACAGCTTTCAGAATAATGTTATTTAAGCTAATTAAATTTCACAACTTTCAGAATAATAAATTGAACTTAACAATATTAGTTGGCAGTTATATACCGTTTATTTTCAGTATTAAAATTCACCTTTAAATTAAAAGTATATAGGTATGTATGTATTTAGAACAAAGCAGCTTTTTATATTATCCAATAATTTAATGTTGGCATTGAATATTAAATATTCAAAGATGTTGGTATATTTTTATACTAAAATGCTATGCGAAGGGGGGGGGGAAAGGTCCCCGACGTAGAGAGTGGTAAAGGAAGCGGAAAGGTGAGCAGTGAAAAGAAAGGAGTACGGAAAACCTTTATGACTGTTAAATTAACGTATCTGTAATACTTAAATGCTATGGAAAAATAGAGAAACAGGTCTACGATGTACGAAGTAGTGAAGGTAATAGTGAGGGAAGTAGTCAATGCGAGCGCTGCGGAGTGTGGGGGGCCTTTATGACAG
The DNA here is from genome assembly GCF_028750875.1 of Macrosteles quadrilineatus. Taxonomy (NCBI): domain Eukaryota; kingdom Metazoa; phylum Arthropoda; class Insecta; order Hemiptera; family Cicadellidae; genus Macrosteles; species Macrosteles quadrilineatus. Next base: position 66,858,915 of record NW_026542597.1, read on the forward strand.
TTGGAATAATTTATCTGCAATTCTAAAAATGCTATGGGAAGGGAGAGAAACATGTCCACGATGTAGGAAGTGGTGAAGGAAGTAGTCAATGTGAGCAGTCCGGAGTGTGGGAAGCCTTTGTGACAATTAGAATAATGTATCTGCAATTCTAAAAATGCTATGGGAAGGGAGGGAAACAGGTCCATGACACTTAGGAAGTGGTGAAGGAAGTAGTCGAGGCGAGCAGTCCGGAGTGTGGGAACCCTTTGTGGCAGTTAGATTAATGTATCTGCCATAATAAAATGCTATAGGAAGGTAGGGAAACAGGTCCACGACGTAGGGAGCGGTAAAGAAAGTAGTCAAGGCGAGCAGTCCGGAGTGTAGAAACCCTTTGTGGCAGCTAGATTAATATACCTGCAATACTAAAATGCTATGGGAAGGGAGAGAAACAGGTCCACGATGTAAGAAGTGGTGAAGGAAGTAGTCAATGTGAGCAGTCCGGAGTGTGGGAAGCCTTTGTGACAATTAGAATAATGTATCTGCAATTCTAAAAATGCTATGGGAAGGGAGGGAAACAGGTCCACGACACTTAGGAAGTGGTGAAGGAAGTCGTCGAGTCGAGCAGTCCGGAGTGTGGGAACCCTTTGTGGCAGTTAGATTAATGTATCTGCCATAATAAAATGCTATAGGAAGGGAGGGAAATAGGTCCACGACGTAGGAAGCGGTAAAGAAAGTAGTCAAGGCGAGCAGTCCGGAGTGTAGAAACCCTTTGTGGCAGCTAGATTAATATACCTGCAATACTAAAATGCTATAAGAAGGGAAGGAAACAGGTCCACGACGTAGTAAACGGTAATGGAATTAGTCAAGGCGAGCAGTCCGGAGTGTAGAAACCCTTTGTGACAGTTAGATTAATATACCTGCAATACTAAAATGCTATAGGAAGGGAGGGAAACAGGTCCACGACGTAGGAAGTGGTAATGGAAGTAGTCGAGGCGAGCAGTCCGGGGTGTAGAAACCCTTTGTGACAGTTAGATTAATATACCTGCAATACTAAAATGCTATAGGAAGGGAAGGAAACAGGTCCACGACTTAGGAAGTGGTAATGGAAGTAGTCGAGGCGAGCATTCTGGAGTGTAGAAACCCTTTGTTACAGTTAGATTAGTGTAACTGCAATTCTAAAATGCTATGGGAAGGGAGGGAAACAGGTCCACGACGTAGGAAGTGGTAAGGGAAGTAGTCGAGGCGAGCATTCTGGAGTGTAGAAACCCTTTGTGACAGTTAGCTTAATGTAACTGCAATATTAAAATGGTGTAGGAAGGGAGGGAAACAGGTCCACGACGTAGGAAGTGGTAATGGAAGTAGTCGAGGCGAGCATTCTGGAGTGTAGAAACCCTTTGTGAGAGTTAGATTAATGTAACTACAATTCTAAAATGCTATGGGAAGGGAGGGAAACAGGTCCACGACGTAGGAAGTGGTAATGGAAGTAGTCGAGGCGAGCAGTCCGGGGTGTAGAAACCCTTTGTGACAGTTAGATTAATATACCTGCAATACTAAAATGCTATAGGAAGGGAGGGAAACAGGTCCACGACGTAGGAAGTGGTAATGGAAGTAGTCGAGGCGAGCAGTCCGGGGTGTAGAAACCCTTTGTGACAGTTAGATTAATATACCTGCAATACTAAAATGCTATAGGAAGGGAGGGAAACAGGTCCACGACGTAGGAAGTGGTAATGGAAGTAGTCGAAGCGAGCATTCTGGAGTGTAGAAACCCCTTGTGACAGTTAGATTAGTGTTACTGCAATTCTAAAATGCTATGGGAAGGGAGGGAAACAGGTCCACGACGCAGGAAGCGGTGATGGAAGTAGTCTAGGCGAGCAGTCCGGAGTGTAGAAACCCTTTGTGACAGTTAGATTAATATACATTCAATACTAAAATGCTGTAGGAAGGGAGGGAAACAGATCCACGACATAGGAAGCGGTGAAGGATGTAGTCAAGGTGAGCAGTCCGGAGTGTAGGAACCCTTTGTGAAAGTTAAATTAATCTATTTGAAATTCTAAAATGCTATAGGAAGGGAGGGAAACAGGTCCACGACGTAGGAAGCGGTGAAGGATGTAGTCAAGGTGAACAGTCCGGAGTGTGGGAACCCTTTGTGAAAGTTAAATTAATCTATTTGAAATTCTAAAATGCTATAGGAAGGGAGGGAAACAGGTCTACGACGTAGGAAGTGGTGAAGGAAGTAGTCGAGGCGAGCATTCCGGAGTGTAGAAACCCTTTGTGATAATTAGAATAATGTACAGTATCGAGCATGAGGCGAGCAGTGCGGAGTGTGGGAACCGTTGGTGGCAGTTAGATAATGCATCTGCAATTCTAAAAATGCTATGGGAAGGGAGGGAAAGAGGAAATACATTACGTATATTACCAATGACTTTGGTTAATTAATGGACGAGAAGTTAGGATTGTTGTTGACTGAGATTTGGTTTTTTTAAGAGGTTGACAGCCTCTTTTAACCTTGCATTAGCCCGTCCACATAGACTAAGTGCCCGTGCGTGGATCGTTTACAGCAAAGCAAGGGGTGAGCCGGTACGGTACAAAGGTGAACTGTACTGATAAAATTTAGTAGCAGTCACCAGGATCCGAACCCACGACATTGCTGCCTTGGGCCCGAAGTCCGCGTGACGCTACCGACTGAGCCACCGACTCACCATTATTTGCCCCGACTCATGGGTTGATTTGCCCATACAAATAACATTATTGTGTTCACCAGTGACACCGGTAAGTATGCTAGGTGTGGGTGGACTCTTTCATTATTGCGCTCATGTTCACTCATCCCGTTACGCGCAGAATAAGCGTACTACTAGTAATTTATACTGTGTGACAATAAACTGTTACACGTAATGGAATATAGAAAAACTAATGGAATTAATAAGGAAATATGTCAAACTAAATAAAGAATCATCAAAACACACACACCCCAATTCGGAACCCATTTTTGGGGGGTTCAGGGGGCCAAAACCTTATGTTTCCACCCTAAACCCAAACTCGAAAATTTCGATATACACAAGGAGAGAACGTAAAAACGTAAAAATTGCAATGGCGTATAAAAACACAACACAAATGAAAGAGTAAATTACATATTGTAAAATATACGCTAAAATAAAAGAAAATAGTATTTTGTCTACAAAATCGCACATAAGTATTTACGAACAATAAACACACCAAAACAGATGCACAGGCTATCTAAGTGGTATATGGGAATGGTGATGGCAATGAATTTATCAATGAAACCTATCCACTAGTGTGACGTCATGGATCCTGCAGCATGGCCTGTTTTTCTAGCGGGGCCTTGCACAGGCACTCTAAAGTAGGGTGTAGATTCCACGTGCACTTTTTGATGATTACAAATTCCCTTCAAATTTCACAAGATAATGAAAAGTGTTCGTTTAGTATCTAAAATCGATATTTTACAAAATAGTAGGAAGCAGGAATGGGACGGTGGTGTCGTCATGTAATCCAGCTACTAGGAGGTCACGAATTGTGGATATTTATAGGAATGCACTGCGGATGAGATACTCCCTGGTGTGGATTAACGTCCGCACTAGTGACGACTATCCGCAGTACTATCATGACAATTAGACCAATTCGACAAGGAAAAGGTTTGGTTCGGATTCCACTATAAACTGTAGGTCCTTCAGTTGCCATAGGTTGTATGGTCTATTAATTAACAGATGTGTCTAAGGAAAAATGTCGGCAGTCACTTAAGGCCCAATTCACACCGAACGGACGTCGGGCGGAGACGTGGCACGGACGTGGCGAGGACATATGTCCGTTCCTCGCCTCCCCATGTAAACAAATTGGTCAATGCACACACAAGTGACGTGGCGCGGGCGGCCGCCCTCCCGCCACCGCCACGTCGCTTCGGCGTCCCTCGTGGCGTATCGGAAGTGGCATGTCCGTAGCGCGCCCGTTGTTCGAACTGCAAATATTGTACTATACTTACCAAACTTCTTGTGTATAGTGTGCTTGTACTTACCAACCTTGTTGTGTAGAGTTGTTTTTGTGTGTAGATTGTGAGTTGTTTCTTCAATATGTGAGACGACATTGAATTTAATATCAAATTTTGTGAGGAAGTAGAACAATTCCCTTGTTTGTACTAATTAAGTTGACAGAAATTAACTAACACCATTGACATTAATAGAAATAAGCAAAAACCAAAGCGTCTAGTCTACATACAGGTTGTCTCGCCACTGTACCGTCCCTTCACCGTCCCTTCGGTGTGCATTGAACACGCCACGTCACTACCACGTCTGTGCCTCGTCCATGCCACGTCTCCGCCCGACGTCCGTTCGGTGTGAATTGGGCCATAGAATTAAGCAAAAACCAAAGAGTCTAGTCTATATACAGGTTGTCTCGCCACTGTACCGTCCCTTCACCGTCCTTTCGGTGTGCATTGAACACGCCACGTCACTGCCACGTCTGTGCCTCGTCCGTGCCACGTCTCCGCCCGACGTCCGTTCGGTGTGAATTGGGCCTAAGACTACAAGATCGCGCCACTCATCCTACACTAATCTCCATTCGAACTTGGCTTAAAATACCTATATCCTTATGGCCACCATTTCAGATTAAAAGTATTTAAGTATTAAAAAAGTATTGTATCTCAAAGTAAAATAGTACAATCAATATTTTCCTCGACGCGAGTTGGTCTAGTGGGAGAGAAAGGGGACCTCAGTCCCCGGGGTCCCAGGTTCAAATCACGCCAATCACCAATAGATTGTATTTAAGTGATGATATCGTAACCTAGCGTGTGAAAAACAACGATCCCGGGCTAGAGCCTGGTAAATCGAATGTGCAAAACTTTCCACGTACCGATAAATATACTATACACATGTATTTGTTAACATTACAAATTACAAACAAACAACTATCACCTCATCAGTAACTCTAAACGCCCCCCCCCCTCCCCCTGACGAAAGTAATGGTAATCCTGTAAGTCTCGTTGTTTACTCTGCATCCAGTCAATCAGTAAGGGTCTTTTGTTATTCTTTTTTTAGCGGCACGCGTTTTTACTCCCCCTCGTGACCCCGCTATTAGCTCTCGGCTTACTTAATTGTAGCTCTTTAGCTCGACAAATGTTCGCACACATGTTGCTGGAGATATGCGTTATATTGACTATAGATATTGCTGTAGATTCGTACATGTTGCAAAATCTTACGATACTTGTCAGAGTCAGCAGTTCCAATGGCGACATTAAGCGCTTCAGGGCCGAAAATCATCTAATTCGTTTGAGTACCTTCATTGGTAGCATAAAAACACAATACATACATTTAACATAGGACACAAACGGCAGAGAAAAAAGTACTTTATATTTGATACATTTGATTGTTTCTATTTCATCTACTGGCGTGTATAGTGGAAAACATAGTAAACTTAGTATTTCTGGGGTTGTTCCAATGAATCCAGAATCCATCCATATTTAAAGCCCAAAGTACCCATGAACTTTTGAGAAAACTACAAAACACATCCCCCATAAACCACCACCATACTTAAAATGTTCCTCATGACGAGAAACCTTGCGCAAAACTATCCATTATTACCTTGTTAAATTCAGGTGTGATTATTTGTTTGTATTGTATTACTCTATTCTGTTTTGTTTGTTTCAGCTTAACCCAATCAATAGTTTATTAATACTATGAAGTCAAACGGGGTGTAGCCAAGTAGCCCGTGGGTAACAGCTAGTTTATAAAAATGGCTAAACCTGTTTTGATGTGTTAAATGTTCTGTTACATTTTATTGAGATGGGATTGGCTTTGCTCTTCACAATTTATTTTGGGTAAATGTTCCGATGTACGCTTTATTTACTCTTAATCTATACAGGATAATTATGCAATATCACATGAGAAACAATTAAAAATTTGTTTTTTTATCATTATACAATTGGTGAAATAACAAGTAACAAATCACAAAATTACATATTACAAAATAATTACTATTATCGACCATAAAACAACTTGAAGATTTCTTTAAATTGTAAAATCTAGAAACATGTTCGGTTGTGTGTTTCGTGTTACAATATGTTAGGGTGTTGATATCGACTTAAACTGTTATTTTGGGTAAATCTTACAACGTGCGTTTACTCTTTAATTATGAAGAAAGCCAATGCTAATATCCAATAGTAGTTTCAAAGTCTTTAAACATCAAGAATTAGATATTAAAAATTAATTCGTACTCTACATTCATCGGATGTAAATATAACGTTAAAAAATTCGTAATAAATAATTCTAAGGAATTATTCACACTTCCAGTATAGATGGTCAAATAAACGATGTTTTAATATGAACACTGGATTCGTGTAAAAAAATAATTCAAATAGGCTAGATTTATTTAAATATGTGTCATTTTATTTTCTTCCAGGTGTGACCTCTTTCTACTTGTATTTTCCATAATTGAAATTGAAAATAAAATTAATTTGACGAATTTCACGATTATGTGTATTGATGGGGGAATATTGAAACCTGTTTAGCCAAATTCTATAAAAGTTGATTCAACAAAATACAGTAGGCCTACTGGTCTATGGAGTTGATACATTAGTGAGAATCCATTGTTAATCGTAAAAGCACTATTTTACGTTAAAAAATCAAAGCCATTGCATTTTTAAAGATATTACTATGATTTGATGAAGGAAAGGCACCGACAAATTTGGGAGAACGGTCAATCGGCTACTATTAGAACGAGCTTCCTACTCCATCAAATATTTTTCAAGTTGCCTAACAAATTTAAGGTTAGTTTAAGTTTAGTTTTTTGTATTCTCCTATTTTATAAACTTTGTTACGCTTTATACATATTTACCGTGCTCAATAAAGATAATTTGATTTGATTTGATTAAATATAAAGTACAGTATACTGTAAATTTTTCGTACTATTTTTTTTATTTTCTTATAATAGTAAAATGCCATATTTTTTAAAAACGTGGTTACTATATTAAATACTAAAACTGTACACAGAAATTACTTATTGTATCGTTAGCTTTACAGGATATCTATTTGTATACTGCATTCGATTGCTTGATACGATTCTGTCATTTGATAATTATTCTCTTTTGAACATAATATTTCCCACCGTAGCTAATAAAAAGTAGAGATGGAAATATTGATTGCCATACTTCCCAAATAAAACCTAATTTATACTACCCCACGTAATATACATCCCCTGGCATCGTTCTTCTCTGGCAAAACAGACCTAATAGTGGCACCTAGCGGACAGCACCCGAACTACCAGCGCTGTCAGCTGATTGCTTCCCGCGCAAATTTAAACTCGGCCCAAGGCGTATAAAGATAAAGTAGTGCAGTTTACTATCATTTACTACTAGCTGTACCCGCGGGCTTTGCCCCGCTTAACTTCATAAGTATTCGCATGGCTCAATCACGTCCTGGTTGAAGTTCGTTCGCTACGCTCACTCACCTTCAGGTTGGAAATCGTTCGCTGCGCTCACTTGTTTTCAGGTTAGCTCGTTGGCTACGCTTACTCGCCTCCAGGTTGATGTTCGTTCGCTACGCTCACTCACCTTTTGGTTGCAAATTAGCTGTTGTCATACATTTAAAAAGTCATCCCTTTTATTGTTTATAATACAGTACTTTTATAAAGGTTTTTATGTTTCAATATTTAACATTGGAGAATTTAAACGTTGTTAAGTGCACAGGTGTGCTGCGATTGGGGTTTAATACATTTGGACTTATTCAAAAGTAAAATAGTTTTCTGTGCTGCAATCTGTAGAAACACTGTGGCACTATTTCAAATCATGACTAATGCTAATACAGAATGTTGTAGTTATTCAAACGTACAAAACAGTTGGTGAAAGTAAACATCTGCTTTTAAATTATATTTATTTGTAAACATTCTAGATCAAAAAGTCTGACATTGGCCCACTTAAAACCCTCTGGGGCAGAGCCCTTTTGACGGATCTGCACCAAACTTCACTCGAACCATCCTTGAAAGATGCTTAATAATGCCTGAGAGTTTCATTACAATCTGTCGAGCAGGTTTTGGAGTCCATAACGTATATACACATATATATACATACATAGTTCCTCTTTTATAGATATAGACTACAGTTAAAACATAAGAGATTAAGCTAAAATAAGCTTACGGTTTGGTAAATCCAGTACAATTAAAGTGTGATATATTGTTTAGTAACTTATTCTTGTTATTTAACTAATTTTAAAATCTTTTAAGACCAACCGAACGCTCTATTTACAAACTTAATCTTATCTTCTGGCATTGCTAGCAAGGCACGTCACCTATGATGTCCTGTGAATAGTGTTAAAGTGGGTATTTTGGGTTTTTAAAGCTATAAATTGGGATTTTGGGAAATTTGAAGCTTCCGTTAATTTAAACGTTTATTTTTAAACTGGGCAATCAACTACTAACATTCCATATAAATTAGCAATTCATCATTATCATTCGTTATAGATTTTCCCTAAAAGGGTTTATCTAACAATATCAATAAATTACATGAATAAAATTTGAGTGGTAAATGTTAGGTATTTCATATATTTCGTAACTACTGTCCGTAACTTAGTACACGTAAATGCAATGCGTTTTGGGGAAGTTTCCTTCTTTTAAAAAATCGCTCTTACAGAATCGTGCACCTGTGCATACTGACTTAGTGTTTATTCTTAGTGTGTATTTAAGAACTGTTTATTCAAATCATTTCCATATTTCATTATAACTTTTAATTTTATTTTGCTTTTGTAAAGCTATTACAAAAATTAGAAACTGACTGCAATTTGCTTTGTATACAATACTTGTTTTTTCGTAGATCATTTAAACTTAGTAATTTTTTTTTTACAATTAAAAGGATTTTAGTAACTTTATTAATTTTTACCCCCTGTCACACAAAAACAATCAACTCATTTCCTTGTTATTAGATATTAGGTTTATGAAACTAAAATGGTTTATACATTTTTTATATTAACGGCTATGTGTGTATATATGTTTCTTTTGGATGTGCGAAACACATATTTAACTAACGAGCTAATTTTTTAATTACGAGTCACATTTCTTTCAATTTCCCATGTCAACAAAACTTAAGCCCACTGCTGTTATTTTTTGTATGCTAACTAATAATTCAACTACAACATGGATTTCCGCTGACGTTTTAATTTACCCCTTTCAAAGCATATCCATCTAGTTTCGTATTAAAACAAAATCATAACAGTTTTTTTTTTATTGTAAACATTATTGTAAATATCAAGAGGCAATAATAAATATAATAAATAAATTATAATAAATTATAAATCAATTGTAAATATCTTATCAGTTTTATCTTTAATCAGTACAATAAAATCAACTCAGTGTGCGAGCATCTTTTAAAACCAAACTCTCCCGTTTTAGCGAATTTCCCATATAGGGAATAAGCTATTACCGTAGTACTCACGGTAAGACCTGGACCCGGGACCGATTTTTTTTCGTTATGAGGTCCCTAGAGGCCAAAAACACCATCCGTTCAAATTCATATATATATATATATATTTATATATATATTTATATATATATTTATATATATGTGTGTCCGTTAGCGCGATAACTCGAGCAAAAATGATCCGATTTTGATGAAATTTGGTACAAACGTGTAAACCTACGTTTATTCGAACGAGTTCGCGAACCAGCATGATCGGACCATGGGAACGGGGGTTTATGGGGGCTTTTATGGGGTAAAAATGGGGTTTTCCCATTTTTGACCCAAAAACATAAAATTTTGCAATTTCTTTCTAAACTATTTTGTAGAGCTTAAAAAAACAATTTATTTAGTATATTGAAGCGTTATAATGTGCCTAATGGTTACGGAGAAAATTCCAAAAAATTGTAAATTTAAAATTCCCATGTTATTCTTATGGAGAATAAGTAAACTGTTGTAGTTTGCTTGTTTATAAACATATTTTGCCCAAATTTGGAAAATGTTTTTATTTCTTACTAACTATTAACATTTTACATAAAAAACACGTTTACCCTCCCTGTTGCAGCAAAGCTAAGTATGTGTAAAACTGATTCTATTTAAATAGGGAATAAATGTGATATTTTTAAGGAGACATTTTAGTATAAATCCATTCAGGGAAATGGAAATTCGCTTAGTCTGCAGGTTTGCTGCGGTGGGGGTATTATGTTTATGGGAATAAAGAGGCTAAAAGATAAAATAACCATTTTATTATTGAAGAATTATTGTATTCTATACTCTTATATGATTAATGTTTGCCTGTATGTATGTTGTTGGCTTGTATGCTTATGAACAATCTCGTAAATCGGCTTCAACGGTTCCTTTAAATGTTGTAAATAATTTATTTCTGGCCTAAAAACGTGTTTACTGCAGTCAAAACTGCCAACAAAAATCTAATTACGTAAAAAATTAAATTTAAGTTTAAAACATTGTTATATTTGCCTTATTGGTTGCCTTTTGATTATGTGAACCATGCTTATTGGACAAAGCAAACACAAGGAAAAAGTAAACAAAAGACTTGTAGCATGTGTTGTTAACAAGTCATCCGTAGCCTACTGTACAGTACTACCAAGTTACAAAATACAGTAGCCTACAAAGGGAAAATATTAGTTGTAACTCAGAGAAATAAAACAAAATTTTGTTTTATTACTCTGAGGTTGTAACTATTGAGTAAAGATTACACTGCAGATTACTCGATAAACGTGAAAATAGTTCCGATCAAATACTGATTATTAATTGGCTCTCTCCTAAAACTTAATCGCCGAAGTACTGAGGCAATTTTCAGCAATCTTTGGTATAAACGAGAATAAATTCAATAGCATTATATTTATTTTATGTAAATTAGAGTTTAAATTAAAGATTTTCAACCAGCTGATTTAATTTAATCAAACTGTCAAAACAATGTGTATGTAATGTAAGTCTAGCCTATTAAAGCTATAAGCGAGTAATTTTTACCATAGACCGTAAAGTAGATTATTTGAATTATATAAAATTACTAGCTGTACCCGCGGGCTTTGCCCCGTTTTACTTCATAAGTGAGCTCGTTCGCATGGCTCAATCACGTCCTGGTTGAAGTTCGTTCGCTACGCTCACTCACCTTTAGAATGGAGCTCGTTCGCTGCACTCACTTGCCTTCAGGTTAGCTCGTTCGCTACGCTAACTCGCCTCCAGGTTGAAGTTCGTTCGCTACGCTCACTCAGCTGTACCTGCGGGCTTTGCCCCGTTTTACTTCATAAGTGAGCTCGTTCGCTGCGCTCAATTGCCTTCAGGTTAGCTCGTTCGCTACGCTAACTCGCCTCCAGGATGAAGTTCGTTCGCTACGCTCACTCACCTTTTGGTTGCAAATTAGCTGTTGTCATAGATAAAAAAAAAAAATAACAGTGCTGCACCCTGTTGGTAATCCTTGTAAGTTTTTAATGCTTTTGCATATCATAGAATCAACTTTTTAGTTGAAACAGCTGACTAAATTATTTAATTCCCTTTTAATACGAATATTCATAAGGTTAACATGGGGAACTATAGAGCCACTGGGGTGGAGCCCGAAAGGATTTTTGAGATAAGAATATGCCTATATGTTAATCGGGAATGTGAGCTATCATCATGCCAAATTTCAGCAAAATCCGTCCAGTGGTTAATGCGTTCACTTGTCACAAACATACATACATACATCCATACATACATCCATACATCCATACATCCAAACTTTCTCATTTATAATATTAGTAGGATTCATGATATGTAAATTATAATTTAAACCGCAATTTTCAATCGGCTGTTTTAATTTAAATAAATGTCAAAACAATGTTATTCATGTATGTATGGGCTATTATAAACGAGTGTTTTTTACCATTTATTTATTTCATTCCAACGACAAATAATACCAATACTTAATAGGAATCATGATGCAACATTATACAAAGGATATGCGCCAATATACAGAGATACTAACAGAATATACAGTATACAAATGCAGAAATATACAGAAATACAAATACAGAAATGCAAATACAGATACAGAATATACAGAAACACAATCAGAATATACAGAATACAATTGCAGAAAAATACAGAAATACAAATACAGTACAGAAATACAGGCTATAAGTGCAAAATGTTTGAGACTTGAAAAGATTTGGGTTACAACACAAGCAAAAATAGACAAGCAATCATAGACTGCAAAAATTGTGTTGTGGATTGCCAGACGCCAAGTTAAAATTTCTATCATAATAAATTGAAATTCCACTTAAACTGATGCAATAAAAGCCAAAATTAGTAATAAATAAAACGTGGGGTTCCGTTATATCGATTTTACAATCGAAACAAACGATACCGAGTCATGGCTCGGCCCCCCGTTACTATTAAAAATGAAACTAGCAGTGAAACTCTGTGTTGCCTTAGTCAATATATAATGCAAAATTATGTAAATGAGATTCGTGTTTCTATTTTTTATGTGTCATTGTATAAGAAAAAAATCATTAATGTAAAGAAACCGTCAACAAACAACATATCAAGCGGGTTAGTTCTATGGTACCTCAAATATTATCACTTTATTTGCCCATAATGTAATAGGCCCATAGGCATTCACCCATAGATATTTACAAATTTTGAAGATTGAAACTAAAAACAAAGAAACCCAGTTTAAAATTCACTTAACATTGTCTAAAGAAGCAAACAAATACACGTCAGGGAACTCAAACATAAGCACATCTGAAACTCACATCAAAAGACATTTCAAATTCAAATTCAATTTCAATCAAAAGACATAAAGTAAAGGTACATGTATATAGCTTCCTAAGTCTACTTGCTGTATCTAAAGTCAATGATGGAATAAATTAAAAATCCATATATAAAGCCCAAAGTACCCATGAACTTTTGAGAAAACAAACTACAAGTCACACCCCCATAAATCATATACTTAAGATGATCGTCATGACGAGAAACCTTGCGCAAAACTATCCATTTATTTCATAAACTGCCCTTTAAGGTCGTAATTGCTTTATATACCTAATGTTAAAAATACCTCAGCTGTACTTATTTGTTTGCTATTCTTTCAATTTATTGCCTTAATAAAGTTTAATTATTTGTTTGTATTACTGTATTCTGTTTTAACCAATCAATAGTGTTATTAATACTTATGAAATCAAACAGGGGGGAAACCTGTGGGTAACAGCTAGTTATTATTAGAAAGCTTTAAAAACTAAAATTTTTTTTAACATTAGTTGTGTAAAATGAACATATTTCCATGTTTAGAAAAACAGTTATATCAACATTAATAGTAAAAACTTTATCAAAATAAATGTAATTTTTCCACTGTTTCCATGAAACCCTCTATAAAGATTCCATTTTGAATGTTGTTTATGCTTGATAAGGCCAGCTGTGATTTTATCTTTCATCTACGTACCTGCACTTCCTGCGGTTATTATTACTGATTTATTTTTGGTAAATTTAACCAATTACCGGAAATACCATAAACCAGGGACCGATTTGTATTTACGTTATGATGCTTAGTTAGAGGCCAAAAACACTATACCTACTGTACATTTACATACTTTAATACTTGACTTAATTTTGAAATGGCGACATTTTATACAGTATATGTCCTTGAACACGACAACTCGAGTAATTTTTGTCCGATTTTAGTTCAATTTGACATGAATGTGTAGAGCTAGATAAACTTGAATGAGTTCACGTACCAGCAAGATCATAGGAACGGGGTTAAAGGAGTTTTGACGTTTTTCAAATAAATTGGGGGTTTTCAACATTTTACCCTTAAAACAAGAAAAAACAACAATATTTTTATTACAGCCTTATAAAGCAAAGAGATTGTGTACCGTAGCATTGTTTTACGACTACAGGTTGCAGAGAAAATAACAAATAAAAACTTTAGGTTTAAAATTATCATGCTATTCTGGAGAAAATAAAAACAGTAAAAAACAGTAGTTGTTTGTTCGTGGATATAATGTTGGTCAAAATTTGGCAAATCTATATATTTAATACGCTAGGCATATTTTTGTCATAATTGTTTTGGAGTGGTGGTGCTGCCGATCACCATGTCCAAGGTGTCGTTAGAAAGGTCATAGCATGTAGTTTTGCCATCAAACAAAATCACTTTGGAATAATTCCATCAGGGCTCTGCCCCAGTGGCCTTCAAAGTTCCCATGTTATTCTTAAGGAGAAAATGTTTGTTTACATTTGAACAGATGAATACTTTGAAATTTACACTAATATTTGAAACAGCTGGTTATACTAAAATGTTGCACAAAATCAAAACATAACCAAAAAAACGTTCGACATAATGGAGCCGTTTTTTAGAAAATCCGATTTTTCCGTTTTTTTAAGGGTTTTTATGAAAAAATCACGGTACTTTCCTGTTAAAGGGAACATTCATTATTATCGATGATTTTTTTTTCGATATATCGATATTAACAAATTGAAACATATCAGCTGACAACTACGATAAATTTTGTCCAGTATCAACAAACAATAATACAATGAAACTGTTCTAAAAAAATAACCTAACATAACTAACCAAACTTGCTGTAACATTTAAAAATTCCGTTTTTACTTGCCTTTACTGTTATCAAACGGAATTTTTAAATGGTACAGCAAGTTTGGTTGGTTATGTTAGGTTAGCTTAACTTACAACAGTTTCATTACTTAATCCATATAATAGACTTTTAGCCTAAACAAGATCAGTTGTCAATTTGTAATGTAAATCGATAGGCCTACATCGAAAAAAAAACACATCGATAATAATGAATGTTCCCTTTAACATGAAAGTACCAAAATCACCATTAAAAATAAAAATTGTTTAAAAAGTGAAAAAAAAACACACCTGGAGATACCATGGATCAGTTTATTAATTTGTATAGGCCAGTTACTACTTTGCATTTTACATAATCTGCATCTGCAGACCTTGGATTTAGAATGTAATGTTTCGCGTTGTATTTTTTTTATTGTAGGTATTGCAAGTTGCATGACAAGACAAGATCTATTCATTTTACATTGAATGTCTATCAATTTTAATCTGAATTTTTAGGGTAGAATAAAGTTATTCCACTTTTCATAAAGTAAGACTATTTTTGAAGCAAGACCATGTATATAAAAGTGTTTCTTGCAGATAAATATTTTCTCACATATGAAATTTACCCTCTGAAAACGTTCACCATGAATATCCTCGAAAGACCAATGTTCACAAAAGTATAACCGTATCAGAAGGGTAGAGTAATCCTCTTGTAAAATACGAGAAAGAGGGAAGCGTAATAAAAACGTCATTAGGGCGAAGTAGGGGGCAGACACAATGGTACGAGGTATTACCATAATCAAATCATACAGCGAACACACTCTATTGGCGAGCGACCGTACTAACGATCGATCCGCAGACTACTTTACCGACAACGAGCTCTCCCCCCTCCACGCCACCACGCAAGCGTCCCCCCTCCACTCCACTGACCACGCCCACCGCGTCGTAATGGCTGCCTACCCGCTAACAAGGAGATGAATTGAAAGGTGACATGCCGCGAGGGAGAACCAATCACACGTCGACCGGACATTGTTGTACTGATCTCAAACTGTGATAAGGCTTATCTTATCTTCACACCCGCTTTGTCTTAGCACGCGTCACAACAAATGATGTCCTGGGGGCGATTTTACGGGCTGTTAACCGCAGGGGAATGGATCACCCTAGGGCCCGCATGTTGGTTGTTGACATTGAGTTTAAGAGATTTCTTGAAGTAGTTGTGTGTATAAAGCTCTTACCTTCATAGGACTATTGTTAAAGTCATTGGGCCTGAGTAAAGTCAGAACTCAGAAGCTTAAGTATATTAATGACATGGAAACGAACTAGTTTTAATAAATCCTGGTAATAATACATTTTTTTTATTTTTATACAATGTTTTTTATGTTCCTTATTTAAAGTTGCCCGAAACAATGATTTTTCGGATGGTTTAGGCCTAGAGAGCTAAAAACGGCCGTTTCCGGATGATGTTAAAGAACATTTCAATACAATTATTGCCTTTTTCATTCGAAATATTTATTTTTTTGAAATGTATTGAAATTAGAAAACATTGCTGTTTAGACTACTGTAGTTAAACGAGGCCGTGACTGTACCATACATTTCTCTGTGTGGGGTTCTGTTGTAGCGTTCCAGCTTTGACTGAGTTTGTCATGTTACATTTTGTTACATAAGTACTTTTCACCTCAAGATGTTGTCAGATTCGAGATCCGAAAAATCGTAGACACTTTTAGTGAATTTCCCTATAGGGAAGTAACTATTACCGTAGGTGGCACTTTAAGACCTAGGCCCGGGACCGATTTACTTTTTTTTTTTCATTTTGATGTCCCCAGAGGCCAAAAACACCATAGGTCCATGAGTCCAAATGTTTATATATGTTTATATCAACGTCTGTGAACGCAAAGATTTGCAAAAAAGATTTATCATTGTTGGTCTACATTTGCTCAGGTTTTAGTTTGTTGTTTTTGTTGTAAAGATTTTTCTGTTAAGTAGTAATCATAGGTCCCATTGCATGTTTGGCTTGACCCTTAGATATAGTAACATTGAATATGTATGGTAAACAAAATTGTAAATTGGTTTGTTTGGACCGTTGGAAGCAAAATAATAATAATAATAACGCGATAATTTAATTTTTGTCCAATTTTTATGAAATTTGGTTTAAAGGTGTAAGACGGGATAAACTTGAATGAGTTAGCGAACCAGCATGATCGACCATGGAAACGGGGTTTTACTGGGGGTTTTATGGGGTAAAATTTATAGAAAAATTTCATGTTATTCTTATGAAAAATCTTGTCAAATGTTGTAGTTTGCTTGTTTATGGATATATTTTGATCAAACTTGGCAAATGTATTTATTTTATACTAAGCTATTATTATTTTACAAAAACACACTTTACTAGTTTCCTTGTAGCAGCAAACCTAGCTTCTTGTTAAACCTAATGTTATTTAAATAGATTTAATTAAAATCAATTCAGACTACATAATAGAATTCGCTTAGTCAGCAGTTAGTCGGCAGGTTTGCTGCGGCGGGGGTATTTTTACTAACTAACCGTTATTGAAAGTCTCTCAAAATGCATTCCTCAAATAACTCAAAACTTTTAGTTAAGTCCATACATCCCCTCAAGGAAAACGTATTTTAAGGGGGATATGCCTCAAAATAAACAAATGCAATTTATTTAGTTTGTTAGAATCCTGAAGTCTATTGAGTACATAGATGATTGTGTTAAAACATGATTTTAGGGGCACATTTAAGCTGCAAGGAAACTGCCCAAACCCAAACCCTGGTCTTATTACTACCAAAGCTTCGACGGTATGAAGGGCTGTGTATTGAAGAGGCAGTCTAGACAGTCACACTCACACAAAGATGTTTTGACTGGTCAGACAATGAGTGGTTGTTGCCGCGTCAGCTGTTGATCTTCGGCGCCTCACACCAATCATATGCGGCCTAATCAACCGTCTGCAGCAACCACAACCATCCAACCGTCCGACCATCACAACCAGCCATCTCAAATCTTACATCTACAGTCAGTTGACAATGTAGGCCTTGGCGTCTAGACACCTTTTGGTATTTTTATTTGATTATTTACAAGTTAGGTTATGTTTAATAGCCAAACACACTCTCACCAATATAGTAAATAAGGAACTAGTATATTTAGTCCCCAAGACGTAAAGTGTCTCTTTTCGACCCGAGCTCAAGTTTAAGAAAAACGAAGCGATGGCTGAAAAGCCACTTTTGCCCCCATGAATGATATTTTTCGTCATATTGCAACATTTGAGCAAACTAAGCTACGAAACGGAAATACTTTACATGTAAAGATAAGCTCTCAAAACAACTTACATCTTGTTTTCGGTTTTGCAATTGTACAAGCAGTTGTTTAGTAAATCGAAAAATTTTGTTCATTACGATTGTGTTTGTGTCTACACTTTCAAATTATATGGCTATGAGAAGTAAAATAACACATACTTTTGCACAATGTACATAATGAACTCTGTAATTCTCTAATATGAGTTTACATATTTAGTAGAACAAAATGTTTTTTTTTGTTCTAGGTACCACAATTCAATTTTTTTTAATACAATAAGAAAAAAACTAATGTTGGTGTCAAGCCCTCTGTGTGTTTGCCACAAACCACCATGTCCACAGAATAAGCTTTTGTATTTTTTATAAAAATTTAATATTTTATTATTTGTTTGTTATTACGATAACTCCAGTAATAATCATCCGATTCTAATAAAATTTGGCACAAACGTGTAAACCTATGCTGATTCTATAGAGTCCGCGAACCAGCATCATCAGACATGTAAGAGGGTGTTATGTGATAAAATATTGATTTCCCCTAGACAATCAAAACATAACATTTTGCAATGTTAGGTAGAGCTAAAAACGAATAATTAAGTATAATTGAATAGTTAATAGCTTTGGTTGTTTGGGAAAAAAATCTAAATATTGTAAATCTGAAAATCCTATCTTATTATAATGGGTACACGTTTTTAGTTTTTTGTAGTGCTTATTTACGATATATTTTGAACAGATTTGGCAAATTTATTTATTTCATACATTTATTTAATGTCATTAATTATGCACTGAAAACATACTCCATTGCCTACCCTGTGCCCAACATACCTAAGTAATCACTCAGCCTGTTAATTAAGTAGGGAATAAACCTAACATTTTTAAGAACATTTAATTGAAAATTCAATCAGGCAAATAGAAATTAGATTATTTTGCAAGATTTGCTACGGCGGGGTTGTTTTTGTTTAGGGACTATGGTAAAACTAAACAGAGCGCGGATTTAAATTTATTTTCATATTCATAGTATTCAGCTAACGGCAGTAGACCAATACATAATCAAGGTTCAAGGTATCAAGGTATTATTGTCTTAGGGACGTAACAAATGGCATATGTCAATAAATTACCTAGTTAAATTAGTGTACTGTACTTTCAAACCTAAATAATACAAAGTGACCTATTGCAAAACAGTACGGAATAAAAATAATTTATATAAAAAAGCAAAGTAGATAAATTAATATAAAATTAATTATCCGTTCTTCTTTTATGGCTGGAGATTATGGCTCCGGAGCCGTGCAGAATTGCAACGCATGTATTTGAGGCACCTTTTGATTATTTGAATACTGCCTTTATAACCAATGTTTTAGTACCAAAATATTTTTAACGGCTTTTTATTGCAAATTGTAATTACATTTCACTTTTACAAAAGTGTTCGTAGGGCGTAGCATTATATGTTTGTATAGTTAGTTTATAAATACGTTTATTTTTCCATCTGTATTGTTGATATATTTAAAAGACATGGTGTTACATTAGATCATCAGAAAGAAATTTAATGACAATTTAATTGGACAAAAATCGACGCAACGAATATAATTCAAGCTTTAAAACTAAATTAGGTTTGTAAAAATTACTAAGTAAGGCGTTCGAACACGGATACCCAAAAACATTCGATAAAATCATTGACTATATATATATATATATTTGCAGGTATAGTATAGTAGGTATATATAGTCAATGATAAAATGTAACTGATTAGGCCTAATTCCATTGTTATCGGACAATGTAATTAATTCAACTTGAGATGTTTATAAAATTGAACTCCACTACCAAGCAATGATAAAATGTAAATGGTAAACCAAGAATTTCATGAATTTAGTTTCAAATTTATGTATATGTTGTTAAAGGTAAAAATCAACCTTATAATTTATGTATGGTAATTAATCTTGCTGTGGTAACGGATTAAATTAAAAACCATTGTCCACTCAAACCCTCCTTTGTGTATGATGACCTTAGGCTTACTTGGCTACAAATGTTTTGATCTTTACAGTGCGCATTTTACTCTTTGGTCACTAGAGGACAAACCACAGTTTACTGCTTTAATTTAGTTACATACATTAAAAAGTTGGACTAATATCAAGAAATAAATAGTAAACTGTAAAGTAGTATATAAATATGAGCTCTATATTTATATAGAGCTTACAAAACAATACTTTAGGTAGATTGGCGTATATTTTATTTATAAGAGCTTTTAGGGGGAGGAGAAAACGGTTTTTACGCACACATGTGGCAAGCCTTTCGCTCTTAAATTATGGCAACATTGTAAACAATAGTTATTTGTGTAACTAGTGTGAGAAGTGGCACTTTGCTGCACATAAAAGAAATGTTTAATATTTTGCACGAGCCGAAGACGAGGATGGAAAGTTTCTCAAATGCAGCAAATGTACTTTTCACTCGCGTTACACATTATATTTTCCCTAAATAATTAGTCTTTCAAACACTATACAACACGATTTTAAGTTAGGTTAAATAAGCGTTGAACGAAATTGGAAATTCTGCACCAAGCTAGTCGTGTTGCCAACTTATTTTCAAGCATACACGTATTACATTCCTAATAAGAGCACACTGTTTTGTGTTGTTTGGTTGGAATACTGGAGTGCGGCAAAAAAACGAGTGCGGCAAAAGTCAAATGAGTGCGGAAAAGTAAGTAAATGCAGCAGTTAGCTACTTGGCATACTATAATCAGTGCAAGGAAGCCCACTTTGTCAGGTAATTGTATGAAAATAATGTTTACGGCTAGTCTCTTCTGTTTCCAGGAGGATCAACATCAGACGATTTCCATTGGGCTTCAACTCCAGCTCATTTCCCCAGATACACCCCCACCCCCGGGATCGATACACCGGATGTAGCTGACACTAGGCGGAGGCGGAAGGCCGTCGGATCAGCTGATTTTGAGAGTTCCGTCTGCAGCTGATAGTTTTGACACCGTAAACAAATTTTGTCTCTGACACCTCCCTACCCCGCCTACCACCGTCCATTCACGAGATACGTTTTGTATCGAATCCCATTTACTGGAAGATATCGAGCGGAGATGACAACAAAAGGACGTCCTAGTGGGTAAAATTGGTTTCAGTGTGAGAATATTTTTAAATGTAAGGTTGCAAATAGATTGAATGAGTTGTAAGAGAAGCAAAACCTCTATATACATATTTTTTATGTAAACAACACTGTGCGACTCGAATACTATTGTATTTTACATCATGAATATTGTTTTACAATGAACAATTTATTTGATTTCAATTTTACTGTGAATACTTGAGTTTCCCAAGTTATAATTCAAATTAAATTATCTAAAACCTCGACATGGGACCAAAAAATAAACACCTTATGAGTCCTAATAATAATTTTCAAATGAGTTTTACAGTATTCAATACTTTATTGTAGGAGTAAATGTCGTGTAGGCCTGTAAAATATACAATGAATATATATATATTTGATCAATTTTTATGTATACGTTCAATCAATTAGTTATTAGAAGAACCTCTCTTATGGGTTTGGGTATAAGGTAAAATCAATATTCCACTATTTACAAGCATTGAGAAGAAGCAAATATACTTCGGTGAAAACAACACTTGGTTATACAAACCGTAGCATATATTTTCTAGTTGGATTTTCCTGAAACATCTTTGGAAAGATGACCACCTATGAGGCTATCCCTTAAAGCAACAATAGAAACAGCTGATTTAACAATACCAGACAAAAAGCAACAATAGAAACAGCTGATTTAAACAATACCAGACAATACTGGGACCCTACCACCCCAGCTAACATCCAATTTGAAATAAATTATTTCTGAACTATTTGCTTAAAAGTTAAACAAACCACTTCAACAAATCAAAATCAACAATCACAAGTTATTCGTATACTGTCTTTTCTATCCTCAACCCTAATAGACTCGAGTTGATTTCTTCGTGTTTACACGGGAAGATAACTTTCACAGAAGTAAAACTCCAAACCGGAGCAAAAAGTAGGAAACTGATAGATCTCGGATCTCTAATGTAGGGAGGAGTCTAGTGGTTGTTAGTGAGGATGACTCAGCAAGTAGATGGCGCCAGACCAGGATCAGGACCAGGACCAAGGGTGTCTTCAGTGACCCCGCCAGCGCCAGGAAGTGTCTGGACTCTGAAGGATTCTGGGTAGTAGCACGAATACATCGTGGATTAAAACATCATTGATTGACGATCAACGTTTTTCGTCTTTTTGTGAAATTTGCTCATGTAGATTGTCTTTCGTGTTGGTTGCAGATTAGAATTTCATGACGCCGACAACAAATCATCCCTATATCCAGGAGTTGGGTGTTGTAGTATCATGAGTGCGCTATGGCAACTGAATTTCCTTTTTTGGGCCAATTTTACCATGTCCATATCATATTTGTTTTGGTCCTCCAATAGCAAGGGAGAAGCATTAGTTTGTATACAGGGAAATCTATGAGGTAGTAATATTTTGTAAGGTAGTATCTATTGTGTCTACCAACGCCAGTGACATTTATTCTCGATTTTGTTAGGAAACTGTCCAAATCCTGGTCTTGTTAACCATCTAACGTCGACATATTATTAATAGCCCAATGCTATCTAGGTCTAGAAACTGTCTCACTTGGAATCGAACCAGCGACCTTCAGATTTGAAGACGAGCACTAAACCAGACATGACAATTTAAACATAGTACATTTAAACCGTGAATTAAAAAGTTTAGTCAACAAACACAACATTAAACAATGTCTTCTCTTTTTGAGCAGATTTTTCTACTTATGATTAAATATTAGGTTGTAATATCCAAAGAATAGTTTCAAATATATAGTTTCTCGGTTGGCACAAAATACTTTAAACAGTAAGATATATTCTTTCCAGTGTACGTGGGGTGCATTTTGATGTGTTGTATACATTTCTTATTGTTTTCCCAAATGTTAAACATTTTACTCATTTGAGACCAGAAACCTAATAATTCAATTTTAAACTGATACTAACTTGTCTACTCGAATTATTAGCCAAGAGTTTACGCTACAGATTATTTGCTAAAGATAGAAACATGTCGTCCAATGTCAATGTCAGTGGTTAGACATGAAACCCTGATCTTCACATTGAACTAAAAAATGAGACACTTACGTAAATATGTGTAAATATAAAAAAAATCTGTTCAGATTAACTATGAACGTGTAATTCAACTATAAACGGCTACATAACTTACTCAAGATTTACTGAAATTTTAATTGCAATGAACCAAAAAACGTGTCAGTCAGAAGTAATACGTTTTCTCAGATAAATATCTATAAATATGGTAAATATCTGATGGATGGTCATTTATTATAACGCACTTGCACTTACAAGAATGCACAGAAGTAATAAAGGTACATGCAATATGACCTTGTTCCTTATCGAGGCAAAAAACAAAATTACTTCCAATAAATCGATACAGCTATCACAGATAGTAGTTATAGATTTAGTTCTAGTCCGTTTGTAGTTTAACAAATATGTATTAGTATTTTCATACACCATATAAGTAGCCAAGTGAAAGAGTGTGTTATTCTGAGGGCAACAAGTCGAATTAATCTTTGACTACGGATCTGCAGATCTAATGGTCAATCTGCTTCAAGGGCATTCATAAGCTATTTACAACTTGAGTGTTTTTCTGCAAACGGCCAAAGGAAAATTATGCAATTATATTTAACTATAAAACCAATTATTGTATATCATAATTATAATTGCCTTCATATTGAGGCGATGCATGACCATCTGATCAAGGGGAAAAATGATTTCTGCAATGTCACTTGTAAGTTACCTGGAAGCACAAAATATATTGGGCGAATATTAAGGGAATATAGGCGAATAGGTGTTTCGCATATTGGGTCTGGTGATAATTGGAATGTCCAATCGAAATCGATCACCACCCACAATCTTGTATATGTATTACCGTCTTGTGAGTGAACGGTATAAGTGTAAATATATTATTACAAGTGTTATTACGTATTTTTTGTGCTTTCGGGTAATTTAATAACATGCACGATGCTAGTTAAGAAGTTATTTACTTGTAAGTTAAAATTAAAATAAAATATACACATTTAACACTCTTTGTGCATGTAACGAAGCTCATAGAAATATTCGTAAATTTTTTTAACACCTAAACATACCTATAACACTATGTACATAAACTATTCAATTAGTAACCAAGAACGTAAGGTGATTTTTACAACATCTGCCTAAAAATTCAACTCATTTTCTGGGAATATTGTAAACATGTACACTCTATTGATGCATTTATGTAAATAAATATATGATTAGAATAATAATTATTATAGATAAGTAAAATTGCAAATAGAAAAACAATATAATAAGGACACAAACATAAATCCAAATTAATTGCTTTATTCCCAGAATTACACGAACAAGATTGTTTATGTAGTCTACATGACATGGGTATGTTTTATTTTTAGATTCTATTAATTCTATTAAAATCTGTATTGTTAAAAAAAAAAAAAAAAAAACTAGTCTACTAAACATATTTTTGAAACACCCAAACGAAAATATGATTATGATAGTTTTAATACTACAGTACTCAATAAATATCACTCATTCGGCGTCAATTAAAAAATGACCTTCTATTTCAGTCCTTAGTCTTATAGGTCTAGTACAACTCTATTTTTAAAACAGATAGAGCTGAAACACCTTAAACCACATCTATACAATAAGTCATAAACGTAGCAATCCTACAATTTATTTTTCAATTAATCATTCACCCCGAATCATCTAACCGTGTAGAGGTGAAACTTGAAAAGTTCAACAAAACGAAAAACGACGATTCCACTTTCAGCAGTGGAAACTTGGTGGTAACTTTTGTCTTTTCCGTTTTCATAAAGATAATCCCCGTTGATATGACAGTTCTGTGGGGTAGAGTGGCGCGAAGGGTCGGTAAATTCATTAGAAGAGATGGCGATAGCGCGCGTCCCTGTGGCGCAATTTTGTCTGATAATGCGACGGTCGTGACTATCCGGGGGTTGCTACCCTCAACTGTTCAAGCAGCCCTTGTATGGTCTTTACAGAGATGGTTGATATGGAACAAAACACGTTTGTATTTTCACGTGATGAACGTTCGTTATATGGCTGAGTTATTTCGATTCTGGAATTTCATCGGGTCTTTTTAAAAGAGGTCCGCCACCTCTTATTGGAAAAACAATAAGATTAGGGGATTTTTTTTGTTTTTATAATTATTTCTGACAAGACTTTTATGAAACAGGCCCCTGGTCACATGTAGCAGGAATATAAAAAAATAAACACGCTAGTAAAGCTAATGACGTAATTGTCAATGTTTATTATCCATACCGTTATCAGTTCTATCCTTGATAATTACCCACCCTCATTGAAAAAATGTACATTGTAATTTCCCATATTAGTTAATTTAAACTACAATACATTCATAGTTGAAATAAAAGTGATATTTTCACGTTTGGGGGCGCTGATATAGGCACCCCCAAACGTAACCACAACTGAACACGATTTCATAAAAGGATGGTTTGTCTAATTGCAGTATCCTAGGTCAATGTTGACGTTGTGTTCAATCTATGTCATCCATCTGTTTATCTTTGTATAAATCCCGGCTGAGGTTGTGGTGGTAATTTATAATCGTGATTCCTGATTATTCTTGATCTTCTTTTTATGACATCAATATTTCCAGGCCTAATCCAAACAAAGTTAAAGCAGACAAACATAAATTGTAAACAAAAAGCTACCATAGCGAATTAAAACATGTAAACATTGTTATTTTTCTATTCTTTCCTTGAAAAGTGGAGTAGTAAAATAATTTGCATTTATCCTTTTTTATTAAGACTCGTGTACAGAGCCTCGATTTGTACTGTGGTTTAATTAATTTTGGTCTATACTATTTTAAACTGTGGTCTAATTATCTCTACTAATCTTACTTATTTCCTATAATCAATGACAAAATAAGAGTAAATAAAATAACCTCATAGTTCCATAGTTTATATTTGACCAACTGTTAGTTAAAACAAATTATATTGCTCTAAAACAAATCGAAGATTACAAAGATTGCTTTAAAAAAATAATTTGAACATCCTAGTTGCCCATCCTAGTATTTTACTATGTATAATTTAATTAATCTGTCATCCTCTTACAGAAGAATTGAACGTATCAATGATTAGCATTACACATAGTATAAATACGTCAACCCTAAGTATGTCTTTACATTTTTATCCAAATGCTGAATTTGTGACACAAAAGCTGAATGTTTACAGCTGTTATGTTAAGCAAATTATTTTATGCCAAAAGCTAGTTTAGAATCTTAGCGTCGGCTGCTAGACTTTTTAAAAATTAAAACTTAATTTCTAAAAAACTGGGACCCTAAACTAAATTTATGGCTTCGACATTCCCTAGTTCTCAAAATTATCTTTCTTTCAACACAAAAATCATGAAAATCCGTCGAGTGGTTGATTCAGAATCGTGAAATAAAAAAACACTGTTTCGTTTTAATATTATATAGATTAGTAAATTAAACAAAAAATGTTTGAGTAAAGCTGTAACCTAACCTACATAACCTTACCTTAACTGAACTATGGTTATTCCATTTCCCTACACATTAAGACCCTTGAAAAACGTTCCCAGTTTGTGGCGGCACTGAAAAAGCTCTATTTTGAGAAGATGGTCTCGGCTGGCGTGTCCTAGGGCTACTGTTACCTTGCGCGTTTGCTGATGCGTGTATGCGAGAGTGTGTGAATGTGTTTTTCTATTTGTTAAATTTTTATGTTTTTTTAGATATGTAGGTACTTGAATTGTTAAATATTTTATGTTTAATTGGATTAAGTTATCCCTATGTTACATTATTTATGTTATATTTTTAATGTCAGGTTAAGTGTAAGAAAGGGCCATGTGGCCCTAACTTTGCCTGAAAAAATAAAGGATTTTTCATTTCATTCATTTCATTTCATTCCACAGTTTAAATAGCGACAGCCCTCTTCTTAAAAATACTCATTTCATCGATTCGATAAAATTGACTTAGTATCGCAGTTTTTACACCATTGGAATGTTATGAAGTTTTTTTGTTTTTTTTCGACTGGCTGGTTAGCCAAGTGCTTATAATGCTTGCCTAATAATCAAAAGGTATTTTTGATGGTTCGAAACTGGACCCAGCTGTCCCTGATCATTGTGCTTCAAATAACTGATCATGGCTAATGAAACAGCTGCTTTTAGTCAGTAGCAATGTTACACAGATCATCTCACACCATTCTACACTCATCCTTCACTCATATTTGGGTTTAAATACGCACCTATGTGGCATCCCCATCTCGATGATTGATAATTGATAATAATAAGAGAACCAATCCAAGAGATCTAAGAGTTCAATCCCTTCTGATAGTTTTACTACCTAACACATCTGTTGTTGTATATTATCCTGGTATTTTTACCATCTAAAACCCTGGTTTTAGATGGTTGTTAATATTCTTATGACAAACACCAACAGTGTGATGTGTATTAGTTTTTACTAACAGATAGTGTGCTGCATTTCCAAGCGTTTTTGATTTAATCATAACATATAACATGTATTTAAACAAGACATTAAAAATACCGTACGAAATCAAATTTTTAATCTAAAATTTATCATAATTTTATCCCGTGATATTTAAATTCAATCATTCATTCTATGTTCATAGTTTTTCCATCAATTAATGTATAATCACATAAAGTTTAAGCTTTATAACTTATTGATTCTTTACTATGAAACACAACACAGCTGACCAGAAGATGATTCTAATAATATTGACTTTTGTATCCTGAAGTAGACTTTCTAGCTATATAAATTGTAGCATCAAATACATAGAAAACTATTATTATAAATGACAAATTTTTAAATAAAAACCGCATATTGTTACATGAGTTTACAGACTAAAATTATATTTATTCTCCTGATTTTGTCACAATTTATAAAACTGACTTTCTTTATTTCATAATAAATAGTCCATATCAGTTTGGCTTGGTTTTAAAATGGGGTATCCGACAAAAATCAATAACAAACAATAGTGCACTTTGACGGTTACTCAGTTCAATTATGATTTGCTTTATTCTTAAATGCAATGAAATGTCTGTTCCTAATCATAGTCAAATGTTTTTGTAAACAGGTTGTATTTGACGTATTTAAATCTGGGATTTCCTTCACATACAAATTACACAAGCCATTTTCAGCTCATGCACTTGAAACCAAGTGATTTTGAAAATCCATCAATATAAACACACGATTTTAAATGTGTACAATTATAACGAGAGAACCATTTCTGTATGGTGTGCATCTACGATTAGGATCTAACTCCTGAACAGATTTAAAAATACTCCGTTTTCCATGCCCTGGGGGCTAGGTAACCCCCGGCTAGGTAAGTATTGCTGCAGTTTTGATTGACAAGTCCTCGAAATGTCAACTGTCCCGTATTGGCCTTGTCTCGCTAACAAGGCAACTTCGTCGGTGTTGAACAAACATAATGATTGACACAGGCCCTTATACTAATGGTGTCAACGACTCAAGCCTCCGGATGCAAATTGTGCGACAATTGGCTCACTAACAAGTCGACTCGCCAACTTTTCCCGCCTGTTCTAACAGTCATTGTAGTTTGGCAATCTTGTTCTGTGTTTCGTTATACAATTTTTTTTTTCTTTTTGGCGAATTTCCCTATAGGGAAGTAGCTATTACCGTAGGTTGCACGGTAAGATCTAGGCCCGGGACCGATTTACTTTTTCATTTTGATTTCCCCCGAAGGCAAAAACACCATCGTTCAAATTTGTATATATGTATCCGGGTTTATATACAGTATACGTCCGTGAACGTGATAACTTGAGTATTTTTTCAGATTTTGATTAAATTTGGTTTAAATGTGTAAGGTGGGTTAAACTTGAATGAGTTCGCGAACCAGCATGATCGGACCATGGAAACGGGGTTTTAAGGGGAAAAAAATGGTTTTTCTAATTTTTGACCCTCAAAACGCAAAATTTTCCAATTTCTCTCTTTTAAACTTTTTGAAGAGCTTAAAAAAAAATAGTATATAAAAGTGTTGTTGTACAGTTATTGGTAACGGAGAACATTAAAAAAAAATTGTAAATTTAAAATTCTCATGTTATTCATATGGTGAATATTGTAAAATGTTGTAGTTTGCTTGTTTATGGATATATTATGACCAAACTTGGCAAATTTATTTATTTTATACTAAGCTATTAATATTTTACCAAAAAACAAACTTTATTAGTTTCCTTTGTAGCAGCAATCCTAGGAACTCGCTAAACATAATGTGATTTAAATAGATTTGATTAAAAATCAATTCACACAAATGGAAATCCGCTTAGTCGGCAGGTTTGCTGCGGCGGGGGTATTTCTTAGTTTATTGGGAAAAATTTGCAGTAGTACGATTATCAGGGGGAGGGATTCGATCACTGGCATATACAATTTGAAAAGTTAAGATGGGTTTCCCTAAAGCGTTTATAATTCGTTCATTAAAAGCCTGATGGACAAATTGTACAATAAACACCAAAAGAGGTCATGTAATCTGGCTTAAATAATAAACTCATATACAATAACATTCTTATTGGCCAACAACAAAGTTAAAGATACAGATACAGACTTCATAGAGTCTATGATGAATCCGAAAAATTGTATTTGAAATATACCACCAAAAGTGTTTCCTTACGTTTTAGGTTAACAATTTTTCTATTATTAAGGTAGAATAAAAATAAAAGTACTGCACTGTTATTTTGCATCCGGAATTATAAAACCTGATTTCCAAAATATAAAAATCAGGTACTGTAATTTGGAGTCCACGTGGAAAAGAATTTTCAAATACGAGAGGGCAAATAGAAGGATCTTTACGATAATCGTAGATGGACACCTTACTGAATAAATCTACTAATTTAAAACAAAATTTATTTGTTAGTTTCAGATCGTCACCATAAACATTCAGGTTACAATCACAAATTATCGGTATCAGCAAACTGACACATACTTTCTCCCATAAGCTTGTAAACAACCTTTATCATGCGTGGGTAAGCGGTGGGATTGTAGTAAGTTGTAGTAACTTTTGAACCGTAATTGTTACAGCAATGGGGGGTTACAATATTTTTGTATACAATTATAAGTATACTTTTTTTATAAAATCCGATAATATTTTGTTATTTTATGGGGGTTTTATGAGAAATAACATAAGTTACAATAACTTTTGAACCATACTTTTTATGGAAATGGGATCTGTACCATTTTGTTCAAAGTTTTAAGAACTATAACTTACTAAATGTTTATCAAAACCGCTCGGGCCGTTTTTGAGAAAATACAATTTTTCCGTTATTTTATGGGTTTTATGAGAAAATTACCATTAAAAATTAAAATTTTGACGAAACAATACTTTCTCCATATGTTTAGGGGGAGAAAGTAAAAATGAACCTATTTCAAAAACATTTTCATGTTTAGCCCTAGTTTTTGCACACAAATTTTATTGTAGTTAAACATTTAACTGGTGGATCATCTGTTAAATTTAATTTCACATTTGATGTGTTATAAAGAAATTTGGTCACCATCACTGGATCTTTGAAAACGAAATCTAAAAAAATCAGCCGCTGAAGAGCGAAGGTCCAAATGGTAACATTTGTAGTTACCATTCGTCCCTCCTAGCTCATAAGCTTTAAAACAACACCTCAAGCATAAAAATCTGTTGATAAGGACGGCTAAAAAAGGGGTATTACTGATAAGAGAACCCCATAATTGTATCAAGTATACAGATATGTTTTAATATATTCAAATATTTTCTATACTTTGGTCTCGTAGATCAATCTGATAGACTGCCAGAACAGTTCCTAACATGTTAATCCATAAACAACTTTCCGCTCAATATTCAACGCTTCCAAGCAGTTTGAAAGGAATAAATTAACCGGTTCCAAAACCTGAACTAAAACTCTGCAACTCTACGTGATCGAAAACTCCGTTTAGAAATAATTCGCCCTATTATCCGTCGCGCAACATAATACAGCCGGGGAACACGTATTGCCCGCGGCGGAATACTAGTTGGCAACTCGGTGCGTTTGTATTCAGCCGGGCTTGCTCAATTATAGCCCTCAGTCGATCAACTCGTCAACTGGAATGAATTAAATTTCATCCGGCGGACTGGGAGGCCGAGTGAATGCAAATTTCGGCGGGAAGGCGCCATTGCAATCTGGGGGAGCACAATGGCGGAGGCTGTTATATCGTCATCACAATCATGATACAATCAATGAGTGCGATTGTGATTGCGCTGTGGCCCCCGAGCAATGCAATTATAGGCCCATTTCCTTCGCGCTAGTTATACGGAAATAGTCGGGTCGCGATGGTTTCGTGACTCATGGTGATTTTGAAAATGTGATACCTGTAAACTGGGTTAGCGAGACGTTGGGAGTGTTTATGGTCAAAAATTAAAACAGGAGATGGGCAGAACAAGATTTATCGAATGCATTAATTTAATCACGATCAAAAGTTCTGACTAGTTATTGTCTCTGTTACGTCAAGTAACACATAGCCTATACAGTTTTTTTAACTTACATAAAAGCTTATTCAACGACGTAGTCTTCAAAGTCAACGTAGACTTTTGGATCATGCCATAGCACAGAAAACATAACATACTACTATAACCTACCATAGCAGTATATTTTCTGTGGCCATAGTAATTAAAAATTAGTTAGGTGGTTTTAATACATCACAATGGTAATGTGTGTTTTTTAAGATTATTACAATACTATCTGATGGGAATATGCTTACTTACTTACCATAATTATTGGAATGAACCATATAAAATGCAAATTTTGCTTCCTCCGAAACTCTTAGACCGGGGTATATTTTTCCGACACAGGCTCTCTTAAATTGTTTTGGGGTACTCCTTCTGGTTATCTTCTTTCTACAACAAGTTATAGTGTTGTAAAAACCTAAACTTTTATTTGTAAATATCTTGATATGTATTATAAAATGCAGAACGCCCATCCCAACAAGAGGTTCAAACAATTTTAGTTTAAACACACAAAACGATAAATTGTGTGAAGAAGAAATTCATTTCTTCTTGATCCGTTTAGTATTTTTATCTGTGTCAAAATCAGTTAATTAATGTTTCCTATACTAAGAAATATTAAAAGTTTAATTTTAAATCTTAAAAATAATAAACTTATCTTGTAAAAATATAAATGCAATTTTTCGTCTTGTACATATTTTGTATTGAATAAAATGTAAAATAATTCACTTTAGTACTGAACCTTTTATTTTTTAATTTAGTGCTGGGCTTGAACAATATTCTTATACATTTAATGGATTCTAAAGATTGCCATGTTCATAGGCGAGTCCTTGGAGGCTAGTGGCTATCTTGGATAATTTCAAACAGCCGCTGAAGGGCTATTTATTATCCAAAAATATGTTTTCAAACACCAAAGTGATTACAATTTAAATATCCAATATACTGTGAAATTAGAAATGTTATTTGTAGTTTTGAATTGTCCTCCAAAAGAGTATATGGAAGCTAGTGGCCATCTTGGATTTGCCCGCCGTAAGAGCAATGTTAATTTAGTTCATTTAAAACAGCTACTAAAGAGTTATTTACCATCTCAAAATATTTTTTCAAGTGATGGTAATTTGAATGTCTAGTATACTATGGGATTGGAAATTTTCTTGGTAGTTTTTTAATTGTTACACGAGTTAGAACGTCTAGGCTCCAAGGACTCTTACGCAAATGTAAGTAGGCCTAAACACATTCAAATAATGTAAGTCTCCTGTACGAACAGGTTTTGCATACGGTGACTATAGTAGTAACGGGAAGCTGTGTTAAGCTCGATCAACAAATCATAAAATTTCACTGTCATCTAGCCAACAATGCATAGTTATAAAAATTAATCCGAAAAATTGAATTTTTAGCAACAAATTCAGAGTTAATTTACGGTGAAATGTAAAATACAAACTTTAAAAAATCCTGGTGTATAAAAAGCGTTCTTATTTCAAACAACATTTGATTACACGTTTACTTCACTTTATGAAGCCAAAAGTAAAAAAACTTGAGTAAAAGAAGTCACAGTTCTATTTTTTTTAAAGCACATCCAGTCTAAAATGAAATTTGAGATAATTCTTTTTATTAGGCTATTTACTAATTGCTCATTTATATATAAATCCCAAAGTACCCATGAACTTTTGAGAAAACTAAAACTCATTCCCCCATAAATCATACTGTACTTAAAATGTTCGTTATGACGAGAAACCTTGCGCATTATTTCATAAATTGCCCTTTAAAGGTCGTAATTCCTTTCTAAAGGGAACTTTCCATATACCTAATGTTGAAAATACCTCAGTTGTAATTATTTGTTTGTTATTCTTTCAATGTATTACCATTGACCATAGTTGTATTAATAGTCAAAGTTATTACCTTATTTAAATCAGGTATGATTATTTGTTTGTATTACTGTATTTTATTTTTGTTTATTTCAGCTTAACTTAACCAATCAATAGTTTTATTAATACTTATGAAGTTAAACGGGATAAAGCCCGTGGGTTAACAGCTAGTTTTACTAAGGCCTGATATGATGACAAACTCACAAAAATAAATATTGTTTTGGTTGTAACAATTGTATTTCCAATCCATCTTCATTACTCATAGTGGGCAATTAACATTTATAACGTACAAATTAAGGCTGTAATATATGTTATTACCTGTTATTGCATTACATCGAATCCGTTTGTATGAAAGTATAAGTAATTTACACACCAAGCATTAAATAATCGACACCATAATGCACATAGCACAAACTATTAACTATTCGTTACTGTCGGGTCAAAAAGTATAGATACTCGAGTTTGAGCTTTTATTGCAACGTAACCAGTAGGCTTAGAAAAATACAAGTTACATCATAATTTCACAAATGTATTTCTACGTTTATGTGTGTAGGTTAAAAATTTTTAATGCAGTTTCAACTGATCCTTTCAGCGGGTTGAATGAAAAAGTACACGTTTTTCGGCACTTTTCTAACAACGGGCGACTTTAACATTTTGTAACAAAAAAACTACTGATCTAATCGTCATGAAACTTTGACAGCCTTTAGAACATATACTTATAATGGATATTTGTAAGTTTCAGAATTTTTCATCCATTAAAAAAAAATCTGTTGTGGTTTTTGTAAAGGCATTTTATTTCAGGTACGGAACAAGTAAGAAACTACGATTAAAGCTTGAATTAAAGCTCATAAAAAGATATAAATGAAAAGTTAAGTCACAGATTTGCTAATTGGCATTGAATAATAGTAGGTAATACTAATAGTAGGTACCTGCATATTATCACTACTGATTGAATTTAATATAATTTAAAAATTAAAATTTAATTTTCTTTGGAAACATAAATTCATAAAGCTATCAGTTTTGTGATGAATGTAAGTTTTCGGGCAGGAAAATCCTTCAGAATGAACGGTTGGGTATTTCGACACTTATAAATTAAAACAATGCATTGACTAATATATTTTTAGGTTCCTACGTTTTCATGCGTGCTTTCTGCAATGTAAAGTTAAGTTTTGAAGTGTTATGTTAGACTTACAGTAACCTATTTAATTACATAGAAATGTAGCTGAGCGGCTAGGACGATTATCAATTATGTTTTAACAACTATTAACAACTAACAACTATAGTTATATAAGGACTTGCTGGATGGACTATGAGCAAGGGATATTAGTGTAAACCAATCCTGAACTGCTCATGTTTGACAGACTGAAACAATAGAGACAGCATTATTGATCAATTTATAGATCATCAATTAATTATAATTATCAGTTAAGCTGATCAATTATTATGGATTGTTAATTTGGGTCTAGCTCCTTGCTAGCCTACAAGCTCAGAAATTTCAAAAATATGGTTGGAAATACTTCCAATAAATATGAAAATCTTTCAATACAGTTATGAATTGTCATTGGACAAGCAATACAAAATGGAATTTCGAAATACATTGCGGACAATTTAATACGTATCAATGACTTAGGCCGATACGATTTTACATATCAATACAAACTATTGACTTCAACGTGTGTAAAATGTACATTAAACTGATATACTGTTTTGATTCATTTTAAAGTGACCAGGGCACTATCAAAAGAGTAAAACCCCCTATTTCCCTTGTATATTTTTCACTGTTTGTATAACATTATCAATCTAGTCTCTATTTATTACTATGTCTCAATCTTGACCTCTTTTGGACTCTTGTTTTATTCTAGTCTAGTCCCACATACGCAATACTCTTATTCAAATTTAATTTATTTTGTTGATTGTTCAATTTTGTGTAGTCATTGTATCCTATTGTATTCACTGTATATTTCTTGTATTGCTCCCTATCTATTTATTTCACTATCTTTCAATATATTCAACTGAAAACTCTGTTTTATTGAACGAAAATCAATTATATGGCTATTTCCGGAATGAAAATCATGATGTACCTACGGGAGAAAGGTTGGTAAAAATGTACCTACATATTGTACATTTGAAACGTTTAAAATGTCAAATTAGGTTTAGAGTAGGCCTACATTTCTTTCGTAAAACTCGCTCTTTTACTCAAATTTCAAACTTACTATGCATAAATTATTGAAAAAGTATAGGTGTCTTGTAAAATCATTGCCATCACAGTCCATCATGCATCGTCCATCGTGAAATTTCCTGTTGTACTTAAATATTGTGCATATTGTCTTTGGGCGTTGGAAATAGAAAATACTGTTCAAAAGTACCTTCTGATACCTTTCTAATCCAAACCTTTTACAAATTAACAGTACAAGACACGCATACAAAACTCAATTCAATTCCGTACAATGCGAAAACGCTGCCTCGTTTCCGCATAATTCGCCCGATTTACATTTTAATGGCGCATTTCCTAAATCCATTTTGTTTCCGTTGACCAAACCCGGCCGCTGTCTGCGCGTAATGCAATTGTCGCGGGGAGGGGTACAAAATGGCGGCAGTTTTTAATCAGCGCAAAGTAGACAGGCAGAAGGGAGCATTAGCATAACAATGGGTGAGTCTCATCATGGTAATGACTGTTTGGGGGTTGGGGGGGGGGGGGGGGGGCAGACAAAACTTCCCTTACAACTCGTGGACAACGACAAACAGGCCGTTGTATCCTCAGGACTCAATTTAAAAAACCGAAGCTGCGATAATGAAATGGAATGCTTAATGACAATGCGAAGATAGCTGCGGAAATCATTCCGCGAGGCAATATTTTCCCCGTCGAGAACGCGATTGTCAAGAAAAAAACTGATGGATTGATAATGAAGGGACAATATGAGCGGGGTTGTAATCGGGGAAATAACCCTCCGGTTCTATAGGGTGGGATTGGTACAGAACTTTTTTCATCCGTTCAAATGGTGAGGAAGATTTATCTAAATTATTTTTGAACTTGAATGTCAATAATTGTTGAAGGTTTGAAGTAAAAGATTGTTTTCAGCATAAATGAGTACCTGTGAGGTGATATCTAGATTCAAAGATATAAAACGCAGTCGTTTTTATAACTAGACCAAAATACAACACTAAAACACCCCGCCGCAGCAAACCTGTAGACTAAGCGAATTTCTATTTGCCTGATCGCATTTCCTCTCAAATATTTCCTTAAACATGTCAGATTTATTTAATATTGAAGTAGAATTAGGTTTAATGAGTACTTAGGTTTTCCGCTTCAGAGAATGTCAAAAAATGTTTTTTTTTAGCAAAATATTTATATTTTTCAATAACTTGGTATAAATTTAATATATTAACCAAATTTGGTAAAACATATCCATAACAAGCAAACTGACAGTTCACTTATTCTCAATAAAAATCACTTATAATTAATTAATAGTTTTAAATTAACAGTTTTTATATTTTCACTGTAGCCAGTTGGCGTGCAAAAACAACTACATTATTCTTTTGCAAGGTCTATAAAATGTCTTTATAATAATTTACAAAATTTTTATTTTGAGGATCAAAAATAGTAAAAACTAATTTTTACCCTATGGGCCTAAACGTCCCCCAAAAACCCCGTTTCTATATTCCGACCATGTTTGCAATTAATTAGGTTTACATAATCAATTATATTAAATTAAATGACTGATTCACCTTTGAACACTGAAGTTGACATTCTCATAAACATTGCCAAATTTGAAGCATGTATATGTGCCTCGTGTTACGTTCGAGTTGCTCTTATCTTCTATACCTACACGTTGTATAGTGCAGTATACTATATCACTATCTGTGATCTCATGTGGAGTCAGTCTTGGACCTAGAGGCAATTCGGCATCAAACTATCAATTAATGATGCAATTTAACAGCATCAAGACCAGGGTTTGGACCGATAAACAAATAGAAAACGTCAATGGCGTTAAAATACACATCTAGAAAATCAAAAACAGTAGAAGCACTGAATGTTCCAAAATGTAATGGAATACTCGTACTTTCACTAACATATTATTGCGGAAACATGCACTTCTAGCAAAGAATATAATACTGTCGTAAACAATTTGCATTAGAAAATGAGACGGAAAGAGAACCTAAACACGAAATTCAAATGTGACCAGAAACATCGATTAACAATATTTTCAAGTTTCTTCAGAACTGGAAAAGACGTAAACTCTGAGTAAGTGAAAGATAGCTTTTAGCGGTCGAGAAGTAATCTTAAAAAAGTAATCATGTAAACTTTGAAGATCCAAGATGACAAAAATCAAACTAGATAAAACAAAAATCTAAAACGTATATTGCAACAAACAGAACCAAAATGTTAACACAAAATTCCAACATCGCAACAGCACAAAACCCGGTAACTGGAAAAACGTCGAAACCCGAGTGTACAAAGGCTTTTGTAGCTGAGGTCGAGAGGGCGGTGTTTAATCACATTAAAGTGTAGGGACCGCGCATTGTGGCCTGCTACATCTGTGACAATTGTAGACATAATGGAGCAACCCGAGACTTCCTCCAGGACTGACTATTGTCGCGGTTACCACGAGGTTCACACGTGGACAATGGCAACAGGAATCTGATTATTTGGATCTGAGGGTCCGAGATGTGCTGGGAGATGGTCGGGGAAGATAGTCCTGTGATCTAGGGCGAGGGGCACAAACAACAGAAGTAGAGTTGGAGGTCATAGTTGGTGACCTGATATTTTAGATAAAATTTTCTTGATAATATTAGATCTGAGTACAGTACCGTGCATCAGTGTGTAAAATGCTGTAAAGGACCCGGGTGGATTGTTTCATGAATTCAACAGTCAGGAAACTTTTAAGAATTGGAGGTTATGTGAGGTTAAGTGCTACTCAAGCTCTTCTCAGCTTACATTTTAGGATAACTGTCAAATTCTATTACATACAACTAAAAGAATATTATTGAATAATAGTGAAAAGTTATTCAAGAAAATCTTTGGATTTGATTTCACGTTTCGAACACATGCAAATATATCTCAAGATGATGCTTTGCAGCACCGGACCATTCTACCGACGTTCATGTCATGTCATGAATGTGGACGTTCATTCTACCGAAGGGGAGAGTTTGTCAAAGAAGTATTAAAGCTTTGCAAAAACGATAGAGTTGGCCGTTGACTATGACATCATCTCAATATTCTATATTTTGGAAGATAATGTAAAGCGACTTTGAAAGATGACAATGTTTACGACGGTTTGTGTAGAAAGCAATTTGAATCGTGCTAGTAGTACCATTGCGATTTGCTAGTGCCAACATGGTCATATTTTTTCTGTACATGTGGTTGAGAGAAGCTAGGCGTTCAGAGGATTCAGATTTTAATATTGTTTTTTATGGCTGGAAGTAGCAATTTAGGAGACCCAGTTACCAAACATCAACTTAGGGTCCCGAGCGAAAAATATGTTATAAATGCAACACTTTTGATATACAACCACAACAAGCAACCTTCAATAAGCACTAGGGCTCCACCACGGGTGCACTTGCAAATTTATTGTCATTGGCTAGAAGCGATAGTTTTATAGCTATTTACATTACAAGTGTAGTAAGAGCGTTTTTACATCACGCAGGTGAATGTTGTGCAACGAGCGGAAGCGAGTTGCATAATAACCTATAAGTGATGTATACACGCTCTTGCGTAACGTGTAACGTACAAGATTTTACCTGACCCGACAATATACAGGAGGTTACTAACAATATTTTTCATTATCCATTTCACTTATCTTTTAACAGTAACGCTCATTTACAAACAAAAGCTAGGTTAGAAAAAATCTTCAAAACATAACAATAAAATTCAAGCGCACAGCTGATTTCTAGCGTTGAACGTCGTTGGCTCCATAGAGATATATTTTTTAAGTTAAGCACTCAATGCTATTTAAATGGGTTTCATTAAATCACCGAGTAAGTTTTTTTCAACTTTACATCACTCGAGAAGTAAAGAAGTTGTACACACCACGCTTGGGATAGGGAAGTTTAATATGGCGGGTTAGGTCAAATAAATTGCGTTACAACCCTTTCAGATTAGATTGAGTGTTTAACATGCCGACTCATCAGTGGTGAATGAATAAGATGGAAACTGAGTGAGATATCAACCTTTGACTAAAACCTTTGACTAGTCAATGCTAAAACACACTAGTACAGCTTCAGTAACCAATAGTCAATAGATCAACCATGTCTTTAGTCAGGATTTATTACAGCCCGATGATTTTGGCCAGCTGAGTCAAGTGAATTGTTAAAATAGCTATTTGTGCATTTAGTACAGGTAAAATTATACTAAAAAACCAGTAGAAAACATAAAAATTAGTCCATTCATGAAACTTTCAGGAAACGTAGTAATTACCATTAGTTGTTGGAATCTGAAGAGTCCCTAGTGAGTGTGGGGGTGGAAGTACCATTTTATGGGGTTTTAAGTTTATGGGGGTAGTGATTTTGAGAAAATTTTTATTTATGGGATCCAAGCAAGTGGGGTGTCGTTTTAATGTTTCTTAGGATGCAGAATCGAAAAAGAACATAATAAAAGCAATAAAACCGACAGTTTGTCAGAAAAAGACTAATTTATTAATGAAAAACTAAATATGGTAAAATAATCCAGTTAATTAATATCAATCACCTATTACAAAATTAATCATGAGTCTGTGTCACATGTTAAAGTTGTGAGGAAAATTAACCAAGAAATTGGTAGTTACGACTCTTTAACCACCACGTGTCATATTGTTCATCAGCTACTGATGCGTCATCCGACGAAATGGACGATTTTACATACTTGGTCTTATATATTATATCTTCACCCTAAGCTGCAGGATCATCGCCAGAACTGAAATATGTTTCTGCTACCCATCCCCACTACCAAGCTGTCAGTGTCAAGTCAAAACGATGATGGAGAAGAACGATGGAGAGACCCTGACGATTCCATAGAAGGTGATGACGCATCAGTAGCTGATGAACAATATGACACGTGGTGGTTAAAGAGTCGTACCTACCAGTTTCTTGGTAATTTTCCTCACAAATTTAACATGTGACACAGACTCATGATTAATTTTGTAATAGGTGATTGATATTAATTAACTGGATTATTTTACCTTAATTAATTTGTTATATTTAGGTTTTCATTAATAAATTAGTCTTTTTCTGATAAACTGTCGGTTTTATTGCTTTTATTATGTTCTTTTTCGATTCAGCATCCTAAGAAACATAGAAAACGACACCCCACTTG
The DNA here is from genome assembly GCF_028750875.1 of Macrosteles quadrilineatus. Classification (NCBI taxonomy): domain Eukaryota; kingdom Metazoa; phylum Arthropoda; class Insecta; order Hemiptera; family Cicadellidae; genus Macrosteles; species Macrosteles quadrilineatus. The sequence continues at coordinate 66,899,391 of NW_026542597.1, forward strand.
CTTGGATCCCATAAATAAAAATTTTCTCAAAATCACTACCCCCATAAACTTAAAACCCCATAAAATGGTACTTCCACCCCCACAATCACTAGGGACTCTTCAGATTCCAATACCTAATGGTAATTACTTTTCTTCGGTGAGTTTTACCTGTACTAATTAGAGCGCAATGACTGTTTGTGCATAACACACCATGGTGGAAGGACACAGATTAACTTTAGGGTGTCCATAAAAAAACGTTTCAGGACATTGGGCAATTAATCGTCATACCAAAAGGAAGTTTATGTGAAGGTATGTCCGAAAATGCATATTTACCCAGTTATCCGCCATTTTGTTTTTTACACAAAAATATTTTTATCTGTGAAGTTTTCCATTCGATGATTATGAAATTTGGTAACCATGTTAACATACACAAGACCTATTATAGAAAAAATAATAAAGTTGTTCCGATTGTAAATTTCAAAATGGCGGCCGTCTGAATTTCTATAATTTAAATAACTCTAAAACGGCTAACTCTATGAATAAATTTTTTTGTGTAAAAATAAGACAAAGTTAGTGGGGGAACCCTTAATTTTGGCTGGTCTACAGCTAAAAAACGTTCTACAGTGTTTCAGTTATTTGTCGTTCAATATTTTTGATCATGATACCGTTTGATAGGGAATCAAAAATGCTAAAAAAAGTATCCTTGACATTTTTTTATAGATTTAGCCGTTTTAGCGAATTTCCCATATAGGGAATAAGCTATTACCGTAGTACTCATGGTAAGACCTGGACGCGGGACCGATTTTTTTTTCGTTTTGAGGTCCCTAGAGGCCAAAAACACCATCCGTTCAAATTCATATATATATATATATATATATATATATATATATATATTTATATATATTTATATGTGTCCGTCAGCACGATAACTCGAGCAAAAATGATCCGATTTTGACGAAATTTGGTACAAACGTGTAAACGTACGTTTATTCGAACGAGTTCGCGATCCAGCATGATCGGACCATGGGAACGGGGGTTTACGGGGGGTTTTATGGGGTAAAAAAAGGTTTTTCCCATTTTTGACCCAAAAAACATCAAATTTAGCAATTTCTTTCCAAACCATTTTGTAGAGCTTAAAAAAACAAATAATTTAGTATATTGAAGCGTTATTATGCACCTAATGGTTACAGAGAAAATTCCAAAAAATTGTAAATTTAAAATTCCCATGTTATTCTTATGGAGAATAAGTAAACTGTTGTAGTTTTTGCTTGTTTGTGAACATATTTTGATCAAATTTGGAAAATGTTTTTATTTCTTACTAACTATTCACATTTGACAAAAAACCGTTTTACCCTCCCTGATGCAGCAAACCTAAGTACTTGTTAAACTAGTTCTATTTAAATCTGGAATAAATGTTATATTTTTAAGTAGACATTTCAGTGTAAATCCAATCAGTCAAATGGAAATTCGCTTAGTCTGCAGGTTTGCTGCGGCGGGGGTATTTGAGTTATTTAAATTATAAAAATTCAAACGGCCGCCATTTTGAAATTTACAATCAAACCAACTTTATTATCTTTTCTACAATATGTCTTGTGTATGTTAACATGCTTACCAAATTTCATAATCATCCGAATGAAAAACTACACAGATAAAAATAATTTTGTATAAAAAAAATCTGGGGATATTTGGGTAAATATTCATTTTCGGACATACCTTCACGTTAACCTTTTTTCTTCTTTATAGTATGAGGATTCATTTCCCAATGTTCTGAAACGTTTTTTATGGGCACCCTGTATATAAAATCGTAAATAAAATAAAAATTTAATTTAGGATATGTTTGTTGGTGTAGAAACACCATCAGTGAAATCAGCTGATTTAGCGAGCGGAATGATCCATTACCGCTCTAGAGCGTAAATGAGCTAATTTGCGCACTGTTTACAGTTATGGCCATGTGATCATTTCCATGCAGGGTATGCATTTTCCAAGGACCAGTTAATTTAAAACCTAAAGAATGTGCGGCGGTATCAAACCGTATTATTATAGCATACAATAAGTTAGGTAACCGAATATTTAAAACTGAATTTTTGTCTTTGTGATTATTGTAGTTTTGTATAGTCTATTATTTGAAACCTTTTGTTTGTTTTCTATTAGCCTATCTGTAAGATTTACATACTTCCAAATTTTTATGTCGGGCTTTTTTAAAATCCTGGCGATTTTAAAATTGTCTCTTTCATACTCATGCAAATACAGCACTTTATAATACTATGTTTACCATGCATTTGACTTCCATGCACAATTCCAATCTATTTAAATTATTCTAAATTATTATTTCAGTATGATTTGATTTGGGTCTCAAATCACCACAGAAACTAAAAACACAGAACTTGTTATTTGATTTTATTGGGAGGTGTAACACACGCCCTTGGTCCTTTCAAATTGTAGATATAAAGTAAATATCCAATATCTGTATGAATCAACTCCAGCCAATACAAAAAAATTAATCCATCACTTATAGAATGTGCCACTGTCTCAATTCCTTATTTTTACCCTCAGATTTTGTTTCTGAAATAGTCTATGTGACATAAAATATTCTAGAGTTTATTGCATAAAAAATTGACGTATTACACAAAAATCTGTAACTAATATTTTTGCTATGTTTTATTTGACGGGATCATTACAATTGATTAATAATATCTTCTGCTCTAACCCTCATATATCAATATTACAATCATCCAAACACGAGTGCTAAAAATACGTGCGGGAATACAGTAGGTTTGACATTTGTCAATAACCCCCTGTTGGCCTTGCTACGTGTCATTCAAGCTAACGAAGCCACCCGGGTCCCTCTAACTAAACCAACCCCCCCCCCCCCCTCTAGGGCGACAGACGTTGACGGGCTGATTAGGTTATTACAGAAGAGGAAGGTGGCGAGCCAGGCCCTAGAGGCCCCAAGGGCCCTTGTAGAGTCAAGGGCCGGGCCCTCCCGTGAGCCGGGCGCCAATCGCACGTCTCTACACGGACCGTACCCTGAGGGGGGGGGGGCTGTTGAAAATTGATCGAGCGTTTTGATTTCGATCAGCCCTTAATCCATTGTTAGCTTTTGGTGGGGCTGAACCGTCTGTTGGGTCTGGCCCCTGGTTGGGGTGTGTTCGTTGAAAAGGTAGTGCGTAATTTCATTTCTGGTTACTTTTGGGATGGAAGTAGGTATTTCATTCCAAGAGGGGTTTAAAACAAAAATGAACATGAACATGGTTGAATTTAGCGCTTCAAACAACTACTGATTGTTGTAGAATAGTCAACTTTGATCATAATAACGTTAAATCAAATAACGTTAAATCAAAATACACACACTTCTGAAAATTACAATTAAACTGAAATTCTGAAAGTTACAAAAGGTTTATAAAAAAATTGAATGATATATTAACATGTTTATTTAATTAGGGGAGACACTTAATGTTTCTAAACTGCAATGTTTATAAAACTACTAGTTATTATACTGTTCCAGAACTGGGCAGTACCATGCATTTTAACAAATCTTCTTCTATATAAATAAAATTAGAGTTTTGTCTGTACATTGCTCAGAATCATACATTTTTAGGTTATTTTTACGTTTTATACATTAAAGAAGCCGAAACAAGTCTCATCTAAATTTCTGTCTGTCTGTCTGTCTGTCTGACACACTCAAGATGGCATTTTACGCAATCTTCTCTAGGAAAACGAGAGTACCTATCAAGACCCAAGTCATTTTAATGTATTCACTGGATTGGCGAGAGTGTCTTTAGCCATTAAAATATGGTCTCACTACTTTGTAATTAAAATTACGGCCGTTCAAAAATGCAGTTTTGTGCGATTTTTGTCAAGTTTTCTTCCAATTTGTATCACATAATCATCTATGAAACAACGAACAGCTGTTCGGATGAAGATTATTTTTTCTAGCTGTCACTGAAATGTTTACAAATGTTGTTTACAAACACCACAACCATTTCCGATCACGTTTTGAAGGCAAATCCCATCCAAGTGAGATTAAAAACGTTTTTATTACATAAAGGATTTAATTAATCGCAAGTGGAATTATATAGTGTAACCGTAAATTAAATAACTAGGCATCATCCAGGTCAGGAACCAGAAATATGTGTATAAAATTGTTTTGGAGTTTTGATAACCAGAAAGAAGACATTGAATCAAGATTGAATCAGTGTTGTATACGGCTGGGAAACTTAAATTTACTAATGACCGTCGCCAACAGCTTAGAAACAATGTTCCACTCATTGACGGCTCTTCAATGGCGGTTGTGTAAAGTGTAAAGCAAAAAATTACAACTGCAGTGGGTGATTGTAACAGAGGTTTACGGATGATGCTGAACTCGATTTTCCAATGTGTCACTTTCTGTTCCTACCATTGACTATATAAAGTCAATAGTTCCTACTCACCGTGTGATGCAATCGCTGGACCATACAGCCAATAGGCCCATAGCCCTTCTCTTGGGTACGTGTGGTACGTATGCTCACCCAATTATTTATAACAACCCTTTCGACAACGATCCTTGATACCGGTACTTTTCCATAGAATACACGGCCTACCTAGGTACTTAAGAAATAAAATTATAAACGTCCAAAAACCCAACGTTGTGTGATTTTTGTCACATTTCCTTATAATGTTAATATATATACCAGCAACCATTGTTTAGAGAATACGTAATCTATTAAATAACAGATAGTTATGTTGTATAAGGTTTTATTTTTCAAACTGACACCGATAAGTTTACATTAAGAGTTGTGTACAAATAAAGCAATTAATGGGAAATAACTTTGATTGCCGATAACTTTTTACGAGAAAATCCAAAACCAAGAGATCAATAACCTTGATTAACGCATATAATTGGTCGGCTGTACTACAGTTCTTAACTGTAAACGTTGGTTTTTGGTACGGTACTGGTTGTTTTCCTTTTAACCTTTAGTAGCAGCAAGAATCATTTTTACGTACCAACACATCACAGTAATTTACAAATTAGTTATCGTTGGTGTTGCACCTTATTTATTACAGGCGTAGGCCTATTCAATTTAATTGATGTCTTAAATGTATAATTTTTGCCTTTTCTGTCTGGATTCCAAAATGTTATGCTAAGAAAACTATAACGCATTTTAGTAAAACATTTATTCAGCAAACCATCATGAATTGTTCAAACACTTTGAACGTTGTTTATGTATCAATAGTTCGTGGCCTATTTTGGTAATTTTTATTACAAATTACCAATCTAAATCGTCCATAGTAGGCCTACTGTACTTCATTTCATATAGCAAACCGATTCAGATAGCATTTCGACAGAATTTCGAGTCATCTCCGGTCCAAGCAAATATAAATTGTTATGATTAAATTTTATGGCATTAACAACGATTTCAAGTACTAATTTTATATGTACCTTTTTATGCTTAAAGCGTAGCAGATTCCCTAATTAAGTTCGGTATTTTTGTGTGTATGTATGATGGTAACGCATTAATGTCCTTGTTTCTCAATGTTTCACGGAAAGGACAAGAGCGCCTTGATAATGAAAATGTCAACCCGAATAAAGTGTTAAATTAAGAGGTTGAGGTAGTACCTTAAATACTTTTAACCATTATGTTATATTCCTTTAAATTCTGAACAAAATTGTACAAATCTATTTCCGTATATTTACTCTCACCGCTTACACATGATAAAGGTTGTTGACAAACTTATGGGAGAAAGTATGTGTCAGAATGCTGATACCGTTTATTTAGTTTAATCATTGGATATAACATATGGACCAACAAGATCCGGGTGACATTTAATTGCGAAGCATTAGTTTTGGCTTAAAACTGTCAGATACTGTATTTGCGAAGGAATAGTTTTGTCAGCATTTCTGAAAGTATGCAAACCAACTGCTGTGCTTTATATAAGAAGGTTTTAACTGACTATGATAAGATCCCCGTGCGTAGAACGGGCACACAGCTAGTTATAAATAAATACTTACTTTGTAGGCCTTTACGTTTAACCATCGCATCGAATTTGTATACAATAATCTAATTGGGTGATCACTATACAATACAATTTGTATGTTTAGTGTTTGAATATTAAGCGCTCTCAACGGATAATAAATAGGGCCATCCCTAGAAACTTGAATATTAAATTAACCTACACTCATCTCCATTCATACTTGGCTTAAAAATACCTACTTAGTATGATCGCCATTTCAATGAAAAGTATTTAAAGTATTTAACTGTTTCTCACTACCTCATAATATTTAAGACTCAAAATGGAAACTACAATTTGAAAATAAATATATCATTATATTATTTTACAAAACTATAGTTTCTGCTATACACTGTGTAGCGTGTAGACACTTTTTAATCTATTTAAAGTATTTAACTGTTTCTCACTACCTCATAATATTTAAGACTCAAAATGGAAACTACAATTTGAAAATAAATATATCATTATATTATTTTACAAAACTATAGTTTCTGCTATACACTGTGTAGCGTGTAGACACTTTTTCATCTATGGTCGTACATAAAAATATTTTGTAAACCCAACCCAAACCCGATTATTTTGATTTTTTCATTATAGACACCCTTGAGTCGGATTAGTCTAGACTAGATGTTAGAACGCAGACTTCTATTTCGAACTCTCTTTTTCGAATCGTATAGATCGCCAATCCTTCTAGTTCACCAATCCTTTTATAGCTATTTCATAAAACCGCTACTCGATGCTTTCGCGCCTTCTAAAAAAAACAGGTGGTGAGTAAATGGGATGGGTGAAAAAGATTTGGTTTTTATATTATACTAGCTGTAACCCGCGGGCTTTGCCCCGTTTAACTTCTTAATTTTCAAGATGATCTCGTTCGCATGGCTCAATCACGTCCTGGTTGAAGTTCGTTCGCTACGCTCACTCACCTTTAGGTTGGAGCTCGTTCGCTACGCTCACTCACCTTTAGGTTGGAGCTCGTTCGCTGCGCTCACTTGCCTTCAGGTTGGCTCGTTCGCTACGCTCACTTGCCTTCAGGTTAGCTCGTTCGCTACGCTAACTCACCTCCAGGTTTAAGTTCGTTCGCTACGCTCATTTACCTTTTGGTTGCAAATTAGCTGTTGTCATAAATGTAAAAGAAATATTAGTGCTGCACCCTGTTGGTAATCCTTGTAACTTTAATGCTATTGAACATCATAGAACAGAACCAACTTGTTTAATTGAAACAGCTGTTAAGATTCATTTATTCCATTTCTCATAAGGTTAACATGAGAAACTCCAGAGCCACTGGGACGGAGCCCGAGAGTCCGATCTGAATAAAAACAACTTAGTTTTCCTATTTAATGCCTAAAGAATCAGTGTACCAAATTTCAGCCTCCTAGGTAAATCGGAAGTGGGAGAATTAGTGATGAGTGAGTCAGTCAGTCAGTGAGGGCTTTGCCTTTTATATATATAGATAGGTTAAGACTATTGGACGACCATTCTCGCGTATTTACTTGATTTCCTTTTTTGTTCATAACTAACAGACCTCCGCACAGCCCCAAGTACCAGACAAAGCAACTGCAGCTTTATTAATCTGTATAATTGAATAGTAAATGTCTAGTCTAGTGTTTTTTCAATTACATAGAGTGGTTATAAAGATGTGAAAAAATATCACCTAAACTAAATCTCATTCCATCCTATTCCATTTCATCTCGTTTTATCATCCTAACCCATTCCATTTCATCTCATCTCGTCCGGACCCATCTCATCACATTGCAATTTGTAAATAAAACGGGTCTTTTTCCGAAGAGGGCCGCCACTATTTAAACTGTGGATAACCCACAGTTTAGGTTAGGTGATTTTTGAGTTTTTGTGATTATTTCGGTTCAATAAATTTAAAAAAATGTGAGTAAAGCTATAAACTAACCTAACGTAGCCTAAGTTGTGGTTATTCCAAAATTTAAAAAGTGCAAATCCTCTTCTGAAAAAGAACCAATAAGGGGTATGTAATATTATACTGACATCTGGTATAATATTACAATACAGAAACCGTATTCTAAAGCACTGTAATGCACAGCTGCCAGTCAAGCCATTATACTGGATCACAGTTGGTATATTACAACGATGACTGGATTGGTATACTACATCTGGTATAATATTACAATACAGTAACCGTATTCTAAAGCACTGTAATACACAGCTGCCAGTCAAGCCATTATACTGGATCACAGTTGGTATATTACAACGATGACTGGATTGGTATACTACATCTGGTATAATATTACAATACAGTAACCGTATTCTAAAGCACTGTAATGCACAGCTGCCAGTCAAGCCATTATACTGGATCACAGTTGGTATATTACATTAATGATAACTGGATTGGTATACTACATCCGGTATAATATTACAATACAGTAACCGTATTCTAAAGCACTGTAATACACAGCTGCCAGTCACGCCATTATACTGGATCACAGTTGGTATATTACATCAACGATGGCTGCCTAACCTACGATAGGGCTCCATCAAACTCGTATTTGTGTTGATGTAATAGTTTCTGGTTCATTAGCCCCAGTGAGAAGGGTGGCTTTCATGTATTGTGCTCACCCTCGTTCACCCTAGCGGGGAGGAGACAGTTTTTTGTTCCCTCCCCCCCCCCCGGCAGCGCATGCGACCCTCCATAGTTCCATGCAAATGGGCTTTGTTTGCCCCGGTCACTCCATTTCCCCGTCATCGAGTACTTTCAAAATAAAATCCATTCTGAAGCAGTTTTAAATGGGGCGTGACTACTGAATATGGTGATTTGGACCTGATGAAAATCGGATCGAGTTGCACGTGCTATTTTTGCTATGGATTGTTTTATTTTTCTACTAACAGCGTTTACAATGTTTTTCAGACATTTGCGGCTCTATTACAAAACTAACCCTGAACACCAATCATAAGCTCAAACTTGAACTTTAAACAAATGCAATATTCGTTAGTTAACCAAAGTTTACTTAAATGTGTGGATGTTAGGCCTAATAAGTGTTTTCCGAATATGTCAATGATTCCCCGAAACAAATCAGTTAGAAAAAAATATATATTTGTTAGCTAAGTCCACGTTTTAAACCCGGAATGCAATGTGACAAGCCTTTTTGGTTAACTGAAACTGATTCCAATCAAATAAATATAATCTCCTAAAAAAACTTGTGTAGTAGACACTTGTCCAGTCTATGTTCGTGGTAATTTGGAGGCGTTACAGCAACTGTAGTAAATAATGACTTAGATTGAAGTACTGTAATTTACTAGTTATTTTCGAACGAGACTCCGTTTTGCCTGAATTTTAACTACACTTACAATATCTTAAAAACGTGATTTATCATAATTTACAAGCAAAATTTTAGAATGATACACACTGAAACACTAATCGACTTTTTATGAAGAGGTGGCTTGTGTTAGATTTCTTAAAATTTAGTGCCTACTGAAAAATATTAAAAAATTGATGTCTTAATGTTTCAAAATTTAAGGTTAGCAGTAAAACTAAGATAAAACTGTGTTCGTCAATCCTCCATTTGATATGAATATATAATTATGTGTAACTGAAAATACGTATATGTAATATAACTAAAATATGAAAATGTGTAACTATCTGATAACCAAACTCGAATAAAACTTACGTTTAAAAATGCACGCTTAAATTTCTAATTTTAAACTTGGGTTATTAGATATATATTAATATTGGCGTGTGGTGTATTAACTATACATACCTTATGAATGTATAAACAAACAGCTTTACACATCGTTTGTAAACTAACCAAATAACTTAAATAAAAAGCTCCTAAAATTTAGTTAAAAGCAGATGGTAAACATTAAAATTACAAAGAATACATTTCAGATGCGATTTGAGTTTCGAAACGCAAATATCGGACAGCAATCAACTCCACCAAGATTATCCGCTCTGGGTGAAATTAACAGGGTAGAAACAGGAAACTAATCTACCATAGAAGGATCAGGATCGATCCAGGAACCAAGGATAAACCGGTGTTTCCATGGCAACGCTACGTATACTGCTCATCCCAGGATATTGCGATATTACCAGCCCGGCCAACCTACACGTGCAATACAGTAGTAACATCAGCTGATAACGTGACAAGTTTTATTCGTATGTATTTGAGGTCACAAATATTATTGGTGTTAATAAAATATTTTCAATTAATAAATTTTAGAGAACAAAATAAAATATTTTCAAGTGGTCCATTAACTACATGATAAATTTCAAGTTGGTTTTACATGTTAGAATATAAGTTATTACTTTTGTAATTGAAACAAATCTGTCAGCAGTTATGTAAAATGAAACAATTATACAACTTATCTTTAAATCCTTAATACATTCCACAAAAATGGCAAGAGATTAATGTTTTAAAACAGTTTTATGTTTACAGCCAGAATCGTAAATGATTTTTAATTCAGATTTAGGAGAGAAAAATGGTGTATTAAGCTCAATATTTATCATTTGACTGATTTTGGATTAGATGAATTTGTATCTGCAAATACTCAATTTAAAGTAATTGTTAGTTAACTTATTTGCATCACCTGTTGGTTATTCCGCATTTTACAGCTATATGTCATAGGTGATTAACTTATTTTACTGGGGAAAGTTTACCATTACTCCCATTCGTCATCCATGTTTGGTTTACAATAATAGTGTACCAAGTTAAGCTGCGTCCATATATAATTTGTATCAATATGTATTAGTAAAGGGTTGTCAGTTGACAAATGTTGGATTCATTATTAAGATGCACAGCTGTCACTGATCTTGTCGTTAAGTTGGTTGGTAGGAATATGAAATGTATTGGCAATAAATGTAAACAAGTGGCTGACAAAGAATAAAACATTCATCTCAAGTAATTATGAAAATGTCAACCTAATCAAGACAAAATAATTTGAATTATCATCAGATAATTAGACGTTGGTTTTCGATAAAGTACAAAATCCACTCATAATTGGCACTGAACTTGACTGAGGCGACCCTTTTGTAAGAGGCTTACGCTTTCCGTCGCAGAATTATTTTGTCTTATTATTTCTGCGAATTAATATCATCATTAATATCATTCATGCTCTCCATCATAAGGTAAAATTTGGTTAAAGGCATTTTTGTGTTAAGCATACAACAAAATTGTTGAGGGGTTTTGATCGCTTTCCAATCAATTACTTAATCAATTACTAAAACTATTAAGCTCTAATTTCCTAAAAATATTTTATGGACACATTTCAAATTAGTAGCAAACACATGGGATACTACTTCGGTATAGAGTTTGGAGTGTGAAAGTAGTTGAAATATGAACTAAAAACTTATAGTTTCGCATAATATAGTTTCAAGCATAAATTTATTAAATAGTTTTAAACACTGGAAACACACAAATTTAAAAAGGGTTCACCGAGAAATACATGCTCAAAATTTTTCTTCAATATTTAAATAGTTATACAGTTTTGAAACTTGACCATGTGTAAAACATTGAACATAATAATTATGTTCAATGTTTTACACATGGTTTTGTGTAAGGAATTATTCCTTACACAAAACTAACTAGACAAACCTCAAAGAAGTCGCGGCAGTTTATCCTCTAGGATGGAAAATCCATGATTATGGATGTTTCTAAACATTCTTGCCACCAAGACTGATTGTACGAAATAATATATAGGTTACATATCCCTGTCCGTCTTCACTCTTGAAAATAGTCTGGGGGTGACGTTATGTTCATATTTACACACAAATGCATTTTAAAACTTGTAAGATATACATTACTTACGACAATTAAGCTCAAAATTCTCAATGGTGATATCAGGACAGCGTACTAGTGAAGTATATTCACAAAATTGGCTTCGTCATGGTTCTTGAGTACACAAAACACGAACACGACACGTTGACATAAGAAATAGATATTTGTGTAACTAGTGTGGGCGAAGTTTTCACTCGTGTTACACATTATATTTTTCCTAAAGTTAATCATATAAATAAATAGCCTTTCAAACACTATAACACGTATTTAGGTTAGGTTTAATAGTCAAAGGTTAAATCAAATCCAAACATTGAACGAAATGGGAAACGCTGCACCAGCTGATCGTAGTTGTAATATGTGTTGCCAGCTTATTTTCAAGCGTACACGGATTACTTGCATAATAAAAGCACACTGTTGTGTTGTTTGGTTGGAATACTGGTGTGCGCCAAAGTAAAAACGGTGGCTGTCTGTACTATAATCTGTGCAAGGAAGCCCACTTTGTCGGGTGGCTGTAGAAAAATGATACTGTTGATGCGAAAAACACATACGGCTTTATCTATAGCTCAGGGGCTCAAAAATGAATTTTAATAAAAAAAAAACTGTAAAAGCCATGCCACATTTATTCGCGAACAACCTGACACAGGTTGTACAGCGGACAAGACGGAACTATCCATTCAACCGTCTTGTTCTTTAATATTGGGATTTGACAATGGGTCTTTGACCCGAAAATAGACATCCTTAGACTAAATACTGAAGACGGACAGAGGTATGTAACCTATATATTATTTCGGAAGTTTAATTTTCGTTATATCGATTGTACTTATGGATCAACTCATAAGCCAATTAAAAAGTTGATTCCGCATACCGGTAAAATAAAGGAGGTTAGTTGTTTTTGTTTAAGTTTATTTCCTCTGGTATTACATAACCAACCAGAAGAGCACCTATTGTACATGTACAATACACCTTGGAACAAATTATACACGTTTAATTCATCAGCACCCTCTCAATAATATAAAACACAGTTCCAATTATTGCAACAGGACACTTCTACTTGGGCTATTCAAACACAACGGCGTTACTAAATTAAACATCCGATAGGTGCTGCATCACCGAAACAAGTCCTGAAAGGATCGTTATCTAAACAGGTGACTCGAACAGGATCAGGCCGGGGATTAGTGGCGATAAAAACAGTGACCAACAAAATCGACCGTGGCTTTAATGCTTAATAGACACGGGTCGTAGTCAATTATCTCAGATCGCGGCGCCTCCTGACGTCATGGCACTCGGCTAGTTTGCATTGGAAATGGTTAAGGCCTGAATGGGTGTTGCTTACAGCCGTTATCGAGTACCTGTCAAGTGAGTCCATTTGGCTCAAGTAAATCCTATTAGAGTTCCGAGACTGTCAGACGCTGAATGGATCCATCATTGATACCTGTCTGTGTCAGTCGCATTCCGACGGATAAACTAGACGTTGACGAGAAGTATAAGTAGGCCTAGATGATCACTCTGGCTTCAGCTCACTGTTACGTACTCTGTAGCTCGTGCAACAATGTAAGCATAGCCCTAATATTGACGTAGACGAAAAGTGTATCGTATAGTTCAGGATCACTGGCGATCATTGTACAGTACTTTAGCTGTACTGGCATTGTAACTTTAAGCGATTACAATTCACTCACTAGAGCCAAAAAGCCAAGGACCGTAGCATATCTGTTCCTACCCAAGAAGAACAGCCACTTCTTGCTTCCTTTCCCTTTCACTCAACACTGCCACTATCTGGTTTACTGTATATAGTACAGTTCTACTGTCACTGTCATCCTTAAGAGAACGCGACAAGATACTCCGGCGTCAAACTGATTTGAATAATGATATCACAGACCAGCCACGCTGAGCACTAGAATGTGAAAAACAATCCCGGGCTCGTGCCTAGTGTCCTAGGACAAAAAGGTTCTATGGTATAAACCTTGATAGGGCGCACGCAGAGTAAACAACCGCAACTTAATCGCACTCGCAAACTCGCATCTCAGATTGAACACAAGGGAAGGGTGGGTCTAAACATCGTTTTGAGGAAATCCAGGAATTTGGCGTTTCAATTAGAGAGCCTGACGATACTACTATTTAGTAGTTTTTTTTACAAAATCTTAACATACGAAGATAAACTCCACAAGCACCCACTCGAGGTATATGACAGGGAGGTCTCGAGCAAGGATCACGTCTCGAGGTAGTAGACGTGGAATAAATAGGCATTGCAATGTTTTGTCTCTTATCTGAAAACCCACAAACAAAGCATAATGATAAAACAAATTTCCAAACAATTACTTACATGTCATTGTCAGATTGGGAGAATGTTCCATTTGGAGTATCTCAAGGATCAATTCTGAGACCGTATGAATTCATTTTGTTTGTAAACGACCTTGGGAGTGTATCAAAATGGTTCATATTTCTGTATGCAGGATTCACAGGAATTATTTGCAAAGAGAAAAAACATGTTTATATTCATCGCACCATCGCCAGAGAGCTCCATGGGGGGGGGGGGTGACTATCGTGACGAGTATTGAACGATACTTTTTATCACGATGAAAAAACTAATTCATCGAACTAAAAAAAATTATCTGATATTTCGTAATCAATTCATTTTTTAAATCTAAACACAATACGGCTGTACAATTAATTTTAGTGAAAAATTCTGCTGATTGTAACTTTGTAGATGTCAGGCAAAGTGTTGTTTGTGTGGCGAAAGTAATGTTTATGTCAGAAAAGTCAGCTGATCACTATTTACTTTTGGTGTATGGAAATTGAAGATTTTCAAAGATCTTAGCTGTATGGAAATGGGCTATTTTCGAATACAGAGTGATGAAAATATATTTTTACAATCGGCTAACATTCAATATTCAAAACCCTACTAAAACAAATTTTTAATCAACGACATTTCAATTCTTATTAGATTTCTTTCTAGAATCGCATCGACACGAAAGGCAACCTCGGAAATCCTCCACAGCCTACTATTTGATCCATAGAAGCATTACTAGCAAAACATCATAATAGTGTAAATAAACCACATAGCCTAGACTAAATAATAAAGCAAAACGCTGTTTTAGTGGAGCAACGGCACATAAAAACAAACAAAAGCTCAGTTTCTGAAGAGATGCAAACGGGGAAACTGTTGCTGTTTGCGTGTTGATTTCACTAGTTGTCTACATGTTGTCTAACTAGCTAATGGCTAATGTAACCTGCCCATTACACCCATTGTCCATTACACATCGCAGGGCCACACCTACAGGCGGATATTAAATGCATTAAACCAGTTTGTTATCCTCATCATCTTGCCCGTCCCCCGTAGTGCTTTGCTTCTACTCTACTATTTTTAATTCTTCTGGCACCAAGGAAAGGGCGATGGGTGGATCCGTGGATCACTCAACGGCTTGTTACGTGTTGTCCATACGAAAATAGGGCTGTTTGTTAGTATAATTAGTTAGGATTTATGAACTATGTCTAATATTTATCCGCTTTAGTTGAATATGATGTTATGATAATTATTATATTAACCACGAATTTTAGAAAAGAAACGGCATATGGATCGTAACACAAACAAATGATGTAAATAGTAAACATGATCCATATATAAATTCCAAAGTTATCATGAACTTTTGAGGAAACTATAAGTCACACCCCCATAAACCATATACTTAAAACGTTCGTCATGACGAGAAACCTTGCTCAAAACAATCCATTATTTCATAAATTGCTGTTTAAGGTCGTAAATCCTTTCTAAAGGGAACTTTCCCTATACCTAATGTTAAGAATACCCCAGCTGTACTTATTTGTTTGTTATTCTTTCAATTTATTACCTCTAAAATCAGGTGTGATTATTTGTTTGTATTACTATATTCTGTTTTGTTTATTTCAGCTTAAAAGTTTTTTTAATACTTATGAAGTCAAACCATGGTTGAAGCCTTCCACGATGAAGTCAAACACGAAGCCCATAGGTAGTAACAGTTAGTTTAAGTTAATAATGTTTACTTTCGGGCCAGGGACATCTTTGTTTATGTTTATGATCCATACCGTTTCTGTTAGAATATTCGTGGTAACAGGGTGTAATTTTAACCCTAATTATGAGTGTAAAAGGTGACCGTGGTACAATAGAGTGAGTTCTAAGCTATCTTACGTAGCTCTATTACATTTTGAGATCAGCTGTTCAGTCAGGACTAATTTACTATTTATTAAAACCCAACAATCAAGTAAGTTGGGTCTAGTGTTGAAACCATGAAACAGTTTCTGACTTTTCTTTGGATAAACCCGAGAACCTTTTGATTTCTAGCTATAGGCCTAGGCCTCATCTTTTATGCCAAAGCTAATTGAATAAATCTAACTAATTAAGACCAATAAGACCAGGCGAACGTTAAAAATGTACTAGATCAAAGTAAAATAGAGTCTTTATTATACAGGTATATCATTTTCCAATTGAACAATCCTCTTACTAAGGGTTACTTTTGTAAAATTTCAACTCTATGTTCTAATTTTACAGAACTGATGATCCGACGGAATCTACAAATCTATGGTTATGGTTATGGTTTTTATCGTTGCCTACGGTTAAAAGTTACTGTTGTTATATTGAACTAATTTAAACCTGGGAGTAAAATTAGAGAACCTGGGAGTAAGAATTAAGAGTATCAGGATCATACCATGTTATCAAGTGATGTAAAAAAAGAGCAATGGGAATATTGGGAATGCACTATCGTAAATTATTAGTTTTTAAAAACCAGGCGATATTCTCAACGACAGTGCATTCTAGTGGTGACTTGCCAAACTACAAATCACTAGCGTCGGTAACATAGATTATTATATTGAATTTGGAAGAACAGCAGGAAGAACAGTATGATTATAACCATTTATAACATAATTTTAAAGTGTAGCATTGAATATAAAAATAGTCTATGGTAGTAGCTACAAATATACAAAACAATAATACAAAGAAAGACTTTTTTTAAATTGTGAGGATTTTATACAAATGTGAACCATTTACCTAAAGTGTGTCAAGATGACTGAACTTGTACAGTATTAAAAAAAACAAGCCCATGGGGCGTAGCCCAAGGGAAATATGAAAATTAAATGATATAATATTCCATTGTCTTCCATTTGTGAGCTATGTTTCAAGTTTCAAGTCTCTAGCTCATTGGGAAGTTTGTATAAAATCAATTGCAAAATTTGTACCGGACAAGAAAGCGAACTAATAAAAACGTTTTAAAATTATCAATTTCACACTACACACAACAAATGTTGTTTATAGTGCTTTATCCTTTATAATCACAGATGTGGGATAGCACTATATTTGGACAAGTGTTAAATTAGTTCCTAGATATAAAATAATGTATATGAACTTTGTTGGTGTTGGTGTTGGTGATTTATTCAAAAGTGTTAGTGACCTTTTTATTCCACTAACATTTCTTATCCATGAAAAAACATAGGTAGTCAAAATGCAAAAATTACAGTTTTCAGCAAATTTTCCTATAGATAAGTACCGTACATATTAATTAAAGTAGGTGACATGGTAAGACCTGGACCTGGTACCGATTTTGATGAAATTTAGCTTGAACGTGTATGGCGTCGGCGTGATAAGATTTAATGAGTTTGCGAACTAGCATGATCGGACCATGGGAACAGACTTTACAAACGTTTTTATGGGGCTTAAAAAACAAATAATTTAGTATATTGAATTGTTTTCAGTAGAAAATTCCAAAACACTACATTAAAAATTCCCATGTAATGCTATTCTTACGGAGAATAACAAATGCAAAAACTTTTGTAGTTTTTTGATTGTTTATGAATATATTTTGATTAAACTCGGCAAATTTATTTATTTTATTCCAAGTGATTTATATTTTACAATAAACACACTTTTTACCCTCCCTGTAGCAGCAAACCTAGGTACCGTACTTGTTAAACCTAATCTTACTTAAATAGATTTAAGGGAAAACCAAATCAGGCAAATGTAAATTTGCTTAGTCTGGAGGTTTACTGCGGTGTCGATATATTATGTTTTTGATATTTTTTCTACCTGTATACTTTACTGGGATAACAAAATCATGATGATACTTAACAGAGTCAAATATTTACTAACAAAAGTTACTAAATAGATCTACTATTATGATAAGTTATGCAATATTTTATCTTTACTACCAAACCATTTCCCCCTCTTTAGAGTGAAGCAAAGTTTGTAGCTATGGAATCATCAGAACTAATGTTAGTTTTAGTTGGGTACCTATATTAGTGTCTTTGTTAGTCTTAAGAAAGAGTTGTTTTTGACATGTGAGGTACAAACAACCTATATTTGAATTTAGATTTACTGAAATACCAGTAGTTTATAGACATCAATGTAAATATGGAGTAGCATGTTTAGTTGAATGGAACTCCCAATGACTCTGCATGTGGTTCAAGTTATATTTTTTCTTTTAGTTTGGGTGCTGTGATTCAAAAAAGAAAGAAAACTGCATATTTACAGCAGCACAGTGTCAAGAAAACACTAGTTTTGTCAGTGTACTTTAGTTTTAGTTTAGGCCTAAGTCTTGACATTATTCGTTTTGAAGAACAGATTGTAAAAGAACCCTTTCAAATACAGTAAAGATATTTTTTTATTGTTGATTAAAACATAGGGCCGCCTACTTGTAAATATAAAAAAAAATAGGACAATCACCGGCAGTCTTGATAATTACGTTAATAAGCTAGAGCTATTCTAAATTTGAAATAAAATTTTAGTATAGTCAAATAAACAGAATATACCACTTTTGCAACCAAGTATATTAAACATGGTCATTCATTCAAGGTTTTATTCAAGAACTAATACAAGGAAGGGTTATTTCATCAAAAAGATGTGATCACAAAATCAATTTTGAATCATTTACTTATATGCTATGTTTGACAATTAGTTGGCTTTTTCAATTTGACTTGATCGAAAGGTTGACATGTCTACAATAATCTGAGATTGGCAGCAGCACATTCTGTCAATGTCACCTCAATTTAACTACCCTCATTTTTATCTAAACTTTCTCTGATTCTGTATGGCTGATTTAACATGGGAACAGAATGTCTACTTGTAAAAAAAGTTAACTAAAGCTCTTTTTTTAGAAAGAATGACGCAGCTTCTCCTCTCACAAAAAGAAAGAGAGAAAACATCAGCAGGTTGGACCTGAGGGTCGGTCTTGTCATACACGTAGAAGAACATCCCATCTTCAGGGACTTCTACCTCATACATGTGGATGTTGGAGGTCACATTCCGAGGAGATCGGTGAGCTTACTTTTGATTAAAAATGCTGGCAAGTTGGGCCAGAGAAAAGGTGTTTTCATTCTATCCAGGCCTGCGGTTTTTATGTGTCTCGCTATGGACTCGATAGATAATCGTGCCCCCAACTTTTTTCTTGTGGTGACATTTTTCTCTTCCTTGTCCAACAAACCTAAAACCTCTTGCACCCCTGGGCCCATTTATAAAAGCGGCCCTGATTCTATCCTCAGGGAGTTCTTCCATATACAAAGGAATGAATGCTTATTCGCTTCTCTGTGGTTTAACCTCATCATGTTCATGTAGTACTCTAGGTTAAATTCCTAGGAGATTGCTGAGTTTGCTTTTAATGGAAAACTCTAAGGTATCACAAATTGTGGATATTTATAGGCATGCACTGTGGATGCGATACTCCCTGGTGTGGATTAACGTCCGCACGAGTGAGTACCACGACTATCCGCAGTACTATCCTTATAATTAGACCAATTCGTATATAGCAAGGCAAAAATGTGGTTCGGATTCCACTATGAACTGTAGGTCCCTTAGTTGTTATTAGCTGTATGGGCTATTAATTAACAAACTGTGTCTAAGGAATGTCGGCCTTAGTCACTAACAAGACTACAAGATCGCGCCACTCATCCTACACTCATCTCCATTCATACTTTGCTTAAAATACCTAATTCGTATGGTCGCCATTTCATTGAACAGTATTAACAGTATACTATATAAGAGACAATGATTGGTCTTTTCACTCATATCTAGGATCAACATACCTTCAGATGACAACTTGTTACCTCAAGACTATCATTTAACTGATTTGATACATGTTTTCATTTGTAAATTAAGTTACCTCAATGCAACTTAGTAAACTGTAATGTTTGTTAGTTACCTTGCAATGCACTTAAGGTGTGTTGGGAATGAACTTCGCTTCTTGAACTTAAATACTGCATTCTCCTTCTTTTACTGCTTACTTCTATATAGGCCTAGTTGTATATAGTTTGTGTAAATAATTCATTGTCTGTAGATCAGTCCCCTGGTATGTCATCAGGAGCGAATAGAGCTCCTCAACCACAAGGTCGTCGTCGTCTGCAACATGAAGGAGAAAGTCAAGGGTCTGCTGTCAGACTGTTTTGTAATGTACGCCAAGTTCCAAAAGGGGGGAGAGTACATTCGACCACCAGCCAAGTCCCATCCTGGGGACCGAGTTTTTGCGCCTGGATATCCATTTGATCCTCTTCAGGTCGGTGTAATTGTCTAATCTAAGACCTCAACTTAATATAACTTAGCAAGATGCTGTTTTCAAATAGACCTACGTGTAGATTTGCACATTCACGCAAAAAGATTCCTAGTAGTTTAAAGTGAATAAGGTTGAACAAGAGTCAAGTACTTTGTGTGGACAAAACATTCAAGATTTTAAACTACCATCTTTGTTCCAAAGGACTGGCCATTCCTACCAAACGGCACGGAGCTGTTTAAGGCAGCTACTAGAAAACTCAGAGTTTCCACGAGCAGAACAGTGAAGTATAACAAGACTCTACTGCAAACAGAGCATTATGGGAACATTACGACACATCAGCTCGGTGGGTGTAAGATCAGAATAGGACTGTGAATCTGGTAAAGACCCCTCAAACAATCTTTGTAACTTCTTTTATACGTTGAAACTAAATAAACAGATTGACTGGTTCAGCTTTTTACCTGCTATTATCTGCCTATTTTAAATATTAGAAATATTTAACAGCTTTTTTAATCTATAAAGCCGTGTTTACACTAAACCAGGTGGCGGGAACGCTACCTGCCTCTGGTAACTAAAAATACACTAGAGGAAGGTTTCCAACCTGTCCTATAAACTGCCTGCTCTTATGGCCCTGTGTTAACACGGCTTAAGATAACAAATAGGATCCTATTCCTATCTCAAATAATTGTTGTTTTACTATGTTGTGTAACATTAAAAAATTGTTTGCATTCTGACATTTTTTCTTTTTACATTTTCAATACCAATCAGTAGAGATGACATTTTTTTTACAGAATTAACTGATAAAAAAAAATAAAAATAAACACATCTAACTTAAAAAAATAAGGTTGCCAATGACACAGAAAAATATACACATAAAATAATTGTCAAACTTGTCTAAATTCTTTAAATGTACAGTGCCTAAGGTCTTGCTCTATAAAAAATTGAACACTAAAGTTTTTTTAAGGATTTTTGTAAACCTTATCAAACAATTTTCAGCCTGATAATTGCTAATTATTTAATAAGTGATACGGGACCATAGCAGCAATTGCTGCTTTTTGGTTATGTGGCCTAAACCAATTGAAATTAAATACACACCTTTTTAAACATTTAGTCCCCTAACACGATGCATTTCAACACTGCATTACCATTCTAACCTAAAAACAGTACACTAAAATCAATAAACATAAAAATATGCAATATTTACATCAGCTGGTATTTTTAAAAGAGCTTATAGAAACACTAGAAAATGACTGGATTTTTTTACGGCCTGTGGGGCAGAGCAGGGGTGATTTTTATCACTACTGATATTTTTCCCACAGTCTTCGGACCTTAAGCTTTAAAATGAATCCTCAACAGCCATGCATTCCTAGCTCGAGATATTTCGAGGGGACCGATTTGTTTACGGAATTAAATATATAGACTAGGGGCTCACAGCAGCACTTGCTGCCCTTCACCTCCATTGTAATTTGGCCTCACAGAGCACAGAATAAATATAGAGGCCTGGAGTGAAGCAGGCTTCTCGCACCAAGATGGCGGCTGGCCCAGTCTGCATTTACATTTAAACCAATATATTGTACCATGGAGACCACCAATCAATATTTACTTTTAAAACTCTCACCTCAGAACTTTTAAAGCCCGCAGGGCAGAGTCCTAGGTCAATATCGAAGGGGGGATAGTTTTATATGCATCCTCGGAGCGGTAGCTTCATATAATTTGATAAAGTAGCATAGAATAACACAGTGGTAATGACGCCATGTCTTCCAATTTCTGAGCCCGGCTCCCTCTCCAAGATGGCGGAAATCGGCTTCACTACTGGTATAGCTGTAGGTATAGGAGTGACAACTATATTCTATGCTCTGTGTTTAGCCTTAACCTCACTATATGCTGTGCACCATTACTAATACTCTCCTTCGTAGGCATGGTCTTCCCCTAACACGATACATTTTAACAATGCATTACCATTCTAACTTAAAAACACTAAACAGAACCTTAAAATCAATAAAAAAACAAATACGCAATGTTTACATAAGCTGGTACATTTAAAAATCTTATACAAAAGACTGTAGCAGTACTTCCATTAGAAAATGACTGGATCTTTGACGAACTGTGGGGCAGGGCAGGTATAATTTTTGACACTTCTGATATTTTTCCCTCTGTCCTTGGACCTTAAGCTTTAAAATGAATCCTCAACAGCCATACTACTTTTTCCTAGCTCGAGATATTTTGTGGGGACCGATTTGCTTACGGAATTAAATATATCTATATATTAAATATATCTATAGATAACATAGGTAAATCAGATAAATAACTGATAATTATGAATATATATATATATATTTATTTTTGTAATGTGAAATAACAACAACAAACACAAAACAAAAATATTGAACTGAAAAAGCGTGTTATCTTGTGTACAACATTCTCAGTCATAAAACAAATTTTACAAACTTCTCAACATAACAATGATCCCCTTTCAAACACAACTTTTTGGTCACAGATTACTTTAAACAGTTGATTTTCATTGTATAATGTTTGATTGTTAAGTGATTCTGACAAATAATGTGACACTTGGGGCTTAAAATGGTCATTTTGTCAAATGTTAGTAACAACCTAGAGGCTGAACCACAGGAGTGAAAAAGTGAAACTTTGCAATTATAGGTTATAAAATATATGTAGAAAATTGTTGCAATTTCATCCCTAATTTCTAAAATTGAAATAAAATTAAAAACACTTCTACACAGTTGGTTTTAGTTTGTAAAAAAACTTTCTCTCTTTGAGAGTAACAACCATTTACTTGCAAAAATATTTCTAAGTTAATATTTTGTTTCTTTTGACCGGTACATTTGAATACCTTTAGTTTTGAAAATCGCCTCCCACAGCTGATTAGACCAGCCCGCACTACGCCACACTGATCACCATGCTAAAAGTGACAGTGACGGCATACTCGGTGACTTGGGGAACTTCTGAGCTCATTTCTAAGGTCCCAACTTGCCCAAACAGCCGTAACCTGCCTCTGGATCATTGTCTAGCAGCAGTCGTCACAGTAGTGATGTTCTCTCAGTCAGGATCGGTCACCTCGTGCCCTCGACCACACAATTACCAGCCCCTGGGCGTCACTGGTGGCCAGTAGACTCTCATCATAGTTGAAGCTGACTCCCAGCACTGGACACGCATGGCCCTGCAGCTTGTTTACTACTGCCTGACCCTTCTCTCTCTCTACGTCCAAGAAGTACACACACGAGTCCTCACTGCCCGTCACTGTCAACATAGAGCACAGGGATAAGTAAACAGATAAGAGAAGATAACATCTTGTATGATTTTATTGAAAAAAGATCATTATTGGCATAAATATGTTTATTTTTAAAACAACATGGCTTTTATGAGTAAAACTACTAACTGGCGTTAAATTAACTGGAAAAATATGTTTAAGCGTCAAAAACAAGTTTTTTGCCTTTCTTTGGGACAAGTAAATGTTGGGAGATTACACTAACAAAACACAAGAACAAATAAAATATGCAATAAGAAAACTAATAGGAAACTAAACGAATTCCAAAACTTAAACTAAAAGTAGGTAAGTAAAAAAAAAAAAACAACTGTAAAAATATGATTAACTTAATATATTTGTAGGTTTTGATCAACAAAATTTCATCAAAACTAAGATTTAGAAACTACAACTTTCAATTTCTTCAATTGAAATGCCTCTTCCTCAACCTTTGTCAAATTATCAGTTGCGTCCAATTTTAGAAAGCTTAAAGAATCTTAAAAAACCCTTGTAACAAGTTCACGCTAGCAGTGTTTTGATCAGAAAGCATTGTACACAGCTTTACCAAGCAATACTATTTAACTCATAAGATTCAAGTGATTATGCTCAGATGTAGTACAAATCAGAACGGGGATGTGGTGTAACCTGCTTTATTTAGATTTTTTCAAAAAAATAATTTATGAAAAAAAGATTTGAGATGACATACCTATGCATGTGCCTTGACGGAAAGACATGATCGGGCAGAATGTGGACCTGACTAGGTATCGACTGCTCTTGTGACGAACATTTAACCTTCGTTTTAGTTGGAGACCTCCTTCTCGATCTATAACTCTGTGACAGAAAACCAGGTTAAACGTTACATGAAAATATACATTTGGTAAAAAACTTGTTAGAAATCAAACAATAGTATGTTAAAACAAATTAAATATTATCATCAATGAATATACAAGCTACATAGTTGCACCTATCCTAAACAGTTTGGACTGATAGTTTTAACAACAAGGTTGTGTTGTTTTAAACTGTGTAAATAGTTTATAAGCTAGCTATTATCCAGTTAGTAAAAAGGGTAACGTGTCTGGGAATGGACTTTTCAACAAATACAACCACAGGAAGATGAATTTAACAGAATTGAAGAGATCTTGTTTTACTATTTTGTTAGAAATAATGTGTTTAAAGTAGGTCAAATTAATATATTTTGAG
Source organism: Macrosteles quadrilineatus (assembly GCF_028750875.1). NCBI lineage: Eukaryota > Metazoa > Arthropoda > Insecta > Hemiptera > Cicadellidae > Macrosteles > Macrosteles quadrilineatus. The sequence goes on from NW_026542597.1 coordinate 66,924,062, forward strand.
TGAATGTACATAATTTCTCGTTTTTTTTATTACTCATATTGTTCCCTAAACCAACAATAAAATAACTCAATGTAGCTTAGCTTCTGGTTTTTGATGTTCCGGACGGGAAGCGGATATATCCGCCTTCTCTTCAGACAGACTGGCAGGTGCTTGAGCAGTAACCAGATGTTTCGCGGTACTAAGGCGCCACTTTCCTGCTCTCTCCATGGCTACGCTCTCTCCCGCACACTCCCCCCTCTCACCCGCACCTACCCCTCTCCAGCACCTCCCCCTCTCCCGCGCACCACCCCCGCCTCTCCTACGCTCCCCCCTCGACGTTTTGCGCTCAACACTACGTTGTCCTTATTTATTGTCTAAATATTGTTCTTTATCTATTGCCTAATGTTCTCAAGGTCATATAAAGACGGGTGGCGGATAAATCCGCTGCTTTTCTACTCATCTGCAGGCGGGTAGCGGATATATCCGCATAGCTCAATACAAGTAAAAAATTTTGACAGTATGAAGTGTTCTATTGTGTTTATTTTACGTATACTTGTATAACAAAACCCAAATAAGGAAAATTAATTTGTATTTTTTCCTATAATTTCTTCCCGTTCTATGTCACGATTTCACCCGTCCAGTTATAACAAGAAGTGAACCAACCATCTAGACAACAAAGCAGGATAGGTCTACTATACAAGGATAAAATTTTCCCTATTAGAAAACTCCCACTGTTAACTACAAGTCATAAAATATTTTTTATTTAACATTTATTTATTGACGTAACTTACAAGCACCACTACACATTTATATAGGAAAAGATAAAATTTATGATAAAATAAGTTTGTCAAAAACAAAAATTGTATACAACTACCAACCTGAACGTAGAGACACAGTTGTTGGAGCTGTTGACCAATAGGAGAGGCTCCCTGGCCTCCCGACTGACCCAGGCGCGCCAGCTGATACACGTGATGGCGCAGTCTTCCCCCACCACCAGCCGGCGCAGCTTGCTCAGTCTGCCGGTCTCCAGGTCAAAAGAGAAAGAGACAATGGTGCCCTGCAAATAGTGTGTTACGTTGTATTGCATCAAACAAGACTGGTTTCTCTTTATTTTTTATATCAATTGGCTCTCAGTTTTGTAAATCTAAAAGATTGTTGCAATGGTATCATGTGTGTTTAGTTTGTGTTAAACACAATCGATTTCATATCTTGCTAATTTTTAATGGTCTTACTCGAGTGTTCACAAAATTTAAGTGATTTGAGCATAAGCAATTCCATTGCCTCCACCTCACTTTAACTTTGAAACAACAGCTGATAGCTAATGAGCTGATAAAGTTAAGCTAAAAATTGCTTGGGGAAACCAGGAAACCTTTCCCTTAAACGGCCTAGATTTTGTGAACGGACTATAATAAATATTTTTTGCTCTTCAGACCATGAAAGAGGTGTTGAGGTTAGCATTGTGAAAATATTAAAAATTTCACTCAGTGGTTATTTAAAAGCTGGATAAAAAAAAAAAAATACTTTGCAAATTCTGTAATTAAAAGGCAACTTATTAGTAGGAAAAAAATCACACACAACAATTGATTTACTTTAATGTCAAAGGTACCATGAGTACATACAGCCTTAGAACATGGGGACGAAACAATTGTTCACGTTTAAAGAACAAACACATAGTTGTCGTAGACTATGACAATTTTACTACTCATATTATATTGGCAGCTCTAGGGTCCCAGACACAATATGCAATTTATTTCAAGGGTTTTGTATAAATTTAGGTCTCCAACTATATGCTGTCGAAAGAGAGCAAGTCAGTTCAATTCTAAAACTAGTGCCGTAAAACTAGTAGGTTTTTACTTCCCCCACCATTATTCTATCTGGTCCCTCCACTATACAACGCTAGTATTAGCCCAGTCAATAAAGGGATTGTGTCGAAAGTAATTAGTGAAAGGCTGATTTTTGGCCCATCGACTATTACCATTTAGACAAGTGTTCAGCCAAAAGTCCCCGCCCCTACCCCTCTTGCTTCCCCCCCCCTGTGCCCCCCTAAACATATAAAGTGTAAGGGTTTCGTAAATCACGTTTTTCTCGATTGTTAAACGACATATTGAATTGCAATTAGTTGTATTGTCTTTGTTATAGAATTTCCTACAATCATGTTCAGTTAACTTTCATCATAGCTGTTACCTTTTGTTCATTATTTGTATACAAATGTAAAGATTTATATATTTTTCAACATATAATTTTATTTTTGTTGCCTTAACTTTTTCTGCTGACGTTTTATGAAAATATGTTCAGAACAAAAGTTGTAGCTGCTTTCATTAGCTTTAAAATGATGTATAATAGTACTTATTTTAATAAAAATCATGCGAGATTCAGCCGGTGTAATGGAGTATGCGTACTCAATCAGTGAGCTAAGTTGGGCTGGCGTGGCGATGCAATATAGTACTATCATTGTTGTAATATGAAGAGTGTTTTTTTTTTACTTAAGGTATACTAATGCATTATCTCCATTCCCCACTGCAGCAAACCTGCGACTAAGCAAATTTTCATTTAACTGGCTGGATATTTACTCAAACATTCCCTTAAAATCGTCAGAATTATTTCCTGATCAGATTATTTTCATGAATACTTAGGTTTGCTGCTTCAGCCAAGGTATTGAAGAGTAATCTTTTATCGATATGTTGATAGCTTTTTATGAAATAAATAAATCTAATTAAAATATATCTATAAACAAGCAGACTACAACAGTTTTTTTATCGTCCAAAAGAATAAAATGGGAATTTAAAAACTTAATTTTTATGAATTATCTCCGTAATCGTTAAGCGTTTAACGTTGCTCCAATATACAAAATTATTTATTTTTTTAAGCTCTACAAAAGGGTTTGGAAAGAAATTGTAATAGTTTGTGGTTTTAGGGGGGAAATGGGAATAACCAACGTTTACCCCATAAAAACCCTTATAAAACCCTATTCCCATAGTCTGATCATGCTGGTTCACAAACTCGTTTGAATGAACGTAAATTGATATATTTGTACCAAATTTCATCAAATCGGATCATTTTTGTTTGAGTTATCACGCTAACTGACTCATGTATCTATATATATAAAGTGATAATATATATAGATTTATGATTTTAAGTTTTACATTTTATTTATGAATTTTAACGGTGGAGGGTGTTTTCGGCCTCTGAGGGCGTCAAAATGAAAAACTAAATCGGGCCCGGGTCTAGGTCTTACCATGAGACCTACGGTAATACGGTTTATTCTAAAAAAGTACTATGAGGAATTTGCTAAAAGAACAACCGAAACAAAACCCATGTACAGTTAATACAATTTATTTCTATCCTTTGTAATTTAAAAGCATAAAATCATTTTATATGTACATAATAATTTTATAGCATGTTATTTTTGAACAAAATAATTGCATTGTCATGATTTGAAGTTTACAACTTCTTTCCCCCCATATCTTATATTTTCAACACTGGGGTAAGACGACTCATCATACACTCGGTTTTTAATTTCTTGTCTTATCACAGCCGCAGCTGTAGAAACAATTCTCTTATAATCTTATCACCGTTATGCCTTTTATTTTAAGAGTACCAAGTTTCAGAGAAAATCTTGTCCACCCTATCTCTTAAACAAACTATGGAGGATTTATTTTTATGTTCGTAGTATAATAAGAAGTCTAATCAGCCCAATCATTTTTTCCTATTTTCAATACATTTACTTATAGTGTGTTTAGTAGTTAAATTACAGTATGAACTCAATCGACTGCTTTCCTTTTTTTTTGGTGTCTTAAAATAAAAAAAAATCTAGAAAATACAATAATGGGTAGAAACGTCTTTTACGAGTGCGGTAACGGATCAAATCAAATCAGTTTTATTTCCACAATATATACCAAATTTACAATTTTTCAAAAAATAAAATACGAATATATACAGTCTTTAAGCATTACTAGATAACCCGTTGCTCGAAATCGAGCAAAACTGAAGCTTGTATTAAAAAAATGAACAAAAACATAAACAGCAAGCAAGACCTTTATCAAAGAGTCACTCTAAAATAATTTATATCACTGATTATAGAAATATAAAAATATTATGATGTAAAAAAAATAAAAGTAATCTACAATATTTAAATTTACATTCACTCTCATACTGCTTTGGTTATCTCTTATGTATAGTAGGCTGGTGCACTCTATGAGCACGTAGATGACAACCACACACTGTAAAGTGAGCTTTTGACCTAATGTAGCTCAATTCCTCTCTTGACGCAAACCATCGCTACTCTTATTCTAGCATTGTTAAATTATTTCTTTGGTGTGTTCTGTTTTAGGCGTGTTTAAATTAGGGGCCCCAACCCAAGTCTCCGGTTGGGAACGTAGAGTTAAGCAATTGCATTTAACGTCAGATCTAGAATGGATACGCCTTTAACATTATTAGTGTTGGAAAAAACTATTGGCCAGGTGGTGCTTTGTTTTCAGCTTTAAAAATTGCTGCGACACCTACACAGGTAGCACCATTGTACCGAGGGAAGTCACTTCTTCTGTCTCTTATTATGTACATGAGAATCTCACTTGACTCCTCGGAGCTCTCGTCCCTAAATAATTTCTGCCACAGTCTTCAAAGATTTGCATATGGGTTTGGCATTATGACCCTATTTTCCGCATATTTTTTCATTGAAATTTTTGTTTCAATTTTGCTTAGTTCTCATTTGGGTTCTAGTGACATTGTCGTACTTACTTATATATCTGTGCGTATTCAGGATCATAATCTTCTTGAGGAATTAGAGGACCAACTCGGTGGTAAAACATGTCACCGATCTTAAAATTGTAGATCCCCTGTGGAACTTTCTCATCTTAATGAGCTTCAAAGCTGAGCTTGGTAAAGGCAGAATTGAATTGACGAACTTTATACAAATAATTTCTGGATATAAGTCTCACAGTCCTATTTTCAGATTGGGTGTTTCCAATAAGAATCTGAAGATACCTTCAGGTGAATTGCATAAATGAGGTAATCGAACCTTTCATTTATGGAAACAAAGAGTAAAAACTTAACCGTCTCGGGCAGCATTTTCTTGCTTAAAATAAGTAAGCCACTACAATGTAGACATTTAGCGTTCATTTGTCCGAGATTGGACTATCACAACGGTGGTACTACCACTATGTACCCATCAAATGTTCAATTGAGAGGTTTATGCAAGCGGTCATGTTCGCGTTCCCTCCAGCCACTCACAGTTCTTCGTCGTAGCCTACTGGCGGCATCTATATATTAATACGCAAGCAGGTTTCTTTTGATTTTAAATTGAAATTAATAAGCAAGTTAACCAAACGACAGAAAACACTATAAAGGAATTGGAATTTTTATACACATTGTAAATCACATGATAATATGGTAATGTAACGGATAACTGCCCTGTGAATAATTACTTTTAAACATTCAATTCATCACATCGAACTGTAACCACATGATAATCAGTAAAATACTATGTAAGGTAAATCAATTTAACCATAGACAAAAAGAATTAAATATTTATCAAATATTTATTCTTAAACACTTTGTTGTCTAGTAGGCCTATTGATAGAAAACTCTTCATTACCAGACTTAGTTAACAGATTGAAACAAAATATAAATTCCAGCTTTGCTCTGGAAGTTTTCAGTCCTGCAGTCTGTGGTTAACCTTAAATACTATTTCAAACTACGTCCATATGTTATTTGTAAACAAAGGGAAATGAGTTTGATCAAATGTCAACAGATAGCGCCGCCTTCCAAACTTTAGCCCTTAAGTGTATTTAAGTGATGCCCTTTCTTAATAATCTGAGACGTATTTGCACATCTACATGAAAATACCTTTAATTTGACACCTCAAACGTTAAAATCCGCCAAGCCGTTATCGAGTTATGACTGTGAAAAGAAACCTGCTTGCGTATTAATATATAGATACAGTACAGTGTTTACTTAAAATAATTCAAGTAAAATTAAATTTATAAAGTTATAATAGTATAAACTTAAATCAGCTATGGATCAGCTATTAGTATAGTAGTAGCTATTAGTATCGGATCAGCTATGGATCGCCACATAAAAATAGTGCACACGGTCCCTTCACGGTTAATATCTGGTATTACATAACCATAAAGTACACGTTTCAATATATCATTTTAAAGCTGATAGCAGCTACAATTTTGTTTGAAAAATGCTTTCATAAAATGACGGTGTTAAAAGTTTTGCAAAAAAATAAAATTACGAGTAAATAAATATTTATCTATACATTATTCTACGGATAACAAACAAACGGTAACAGTTAAGACGAGATTTAACTGGACATGTTTGTAGAAAATGTTATTACAAAGGGAATAAAACAATTGCAATTCGATGTATGTTAAATTTTTAACTTCCAGATTTTTGTTTAAAGATAACATCCTTTAAAAATACTACATACCTAAAAAAAATTTTTTTAAATGATAAACTAAATAAAATTTGTAAATGAATAAAAAAATAACTTTAAATGTTATTAACTTTACATGGGGATATCGATTGTTTTTTTAGGATAATACAATAGTTTTTCTTAATTCAAAAACAAATTCTATACATTACAACAATGATAGTATTTCGTGCCAGCCCCACCTAGACAAAACCCACTGATTGAGTACACATACTGCATTACACCGGCAGAATCTTGCAGAATTTTCATTAAAGTAAGTACTATTTTACATAATATTAAAGCTAATGAAAGCAGCTACAACTTTTGTTTTAAACATATTTTCATAAAACGTCAGCGAAAAAAGTTAAGGCAGCAAAAATAAAATTATATGTTCAAAAATATATAAATCTTTACATTCGTATACAAATAATGAACAAAAGGTAACAGCTACGACAGAAGTTAACTGAACATGATTGTAGGAAATTTTATAACAAAGACAATAAAACTAATTGCAATTCAATATGTCGTTTAACAGTCGAGAAAAACGTGATTTACAAAACCCTTACACTTTATATGTTTAGGGGGGCACAGGGGGGGAAGCAAGAGGGGTAGGGGCGGGGACTTTTGTCTAAACTCTTGTCTAAATAGTAGTAGTCGATAGGCAAAAAATCACCTTTTTACTAATTTCCCCTCCCTAAAAACACAGGTTGACTTGACTAACTATTCTCGCGGATCCGCGCCGCGAGCGCTCTTGCGCCCGACGCCGCCTCCTGTTTTCGGACTGATTCTGTCAACTGGCTGCAATTAAAATACGTAAAACCTATATCATTTTAAAGATTGAGAAATACGCCAACTTTTTATATAAAACATTTTTCTCTATCTCGTCTCATTTCAATACAAATCAACTTAACACACGAAGGTTGAAATTTAAAAGTGAAAAAAATTACATTCAAACTTAAATTACAAGAAAACTATTGAATATATCGATTACTTATCACGTTTTTTGTAGAGAATATTTTAAGGATTGAAATGGCGAAACAAAATTTATTCTATTGCTGTTTGTTTCTGAGATATTGATAAATTGATAAAAGATTACACAAATATACTTAAAAGGGTGTAGGGGGGAAAGCAAGAGGGGGAGGGGCGGGGACTTTTTAGAAAATGTTCCTTATATGATCTACTAACATCCATGAAAAAATCAGCCTTTCACTAATTACTTCCGACAAAGCACTATTTTGTCCCTTTATTGACTGGGCTATATTGTTGTAGCTGTAGCAGCAGAAAAAAAGAGAAAAACAATGCTCTCACCAAGAATGATTTTTTTTCTGGAATTAAATCTTTGATTTACTGAGTCTACCACTGCTGAAATTGATTGCCAGGGTCACTTTTCAAAACACAAACCAACAAAAAAAAAGAAAGACAAACGACACATAAACAATGCTTACAAAACAAAACTAGCCATGTTTACTAACCTTGTCGTTGCCAGCCCATATCAGTTGGCCAGAAGCATCAAAGGCCAGACTCAACACCTTGCCCCCCATCTTGCTGCTTCCTCCTCTAGGGTAGATACCCGTGGATACATTCAAAACTTGCACCATCCCTCGCCCGTTGCCTACCTGGTGACATCAGCTAAGGAAAAATGGCATTGACCTGAGCTGTGATATAACTAAAAATAGATTTTACATTTCGTCAAAAGCTCAATCAGTTGTAACTTGCAATACGAGGGATTAACCTCCAGTCAGCATCCAGTTCAGGTCATGTCAAACGGTATCGTTTGTGCGACAGGACCGTTAACTTAATTTTTTTTATTTATGTAACTGTAAAATATGTCCGTGTTATGTGTTTTTACTGTGACGACGCTGCTTCAGCTGAGGATGTCTAATGATGGCACGTTGATGCTGAAACGGCCGTAACACAAGTTACAACTGATTGATCTGAAAAGGTAAAACATATTTTTATTTTATCTTTTGTTTTAAATCTACTGTTGACAAAACAACTAACTATGGCGCTGTATAAAGTGTATAAATGACATAGTTAGATAAGGGTAAAATTTATTAAAGCTAACATAAATTATTTTTTAAACGATTAAGCTAAAAATAAAATAACTACAGTATTTCATTAAGGTGGGAGGTGGACAAGACTTTATTTTAAGTTTGTGATGAGCATTTTTACAAAATAACCCATCTAATTACCCATCTAAAAAAAGATTTTTTAGAATATCCTTTTCTTGTGTGATTAGTTTAAAAAATTGGGCAATAAAGGGGAATAAAAATGAAATCAGATTTTTGTTAATTTAACTCTCTTAGCACCAGGGAATTTTACTTATTTATGTCTACTTTTGTCATGTTTTCTTATTATCTTACGGAAACACAAATCCAAATTCTTTTGAAAGAACCTTGCAGTAGACACACAAATCAATGATGGTTAAAAAGTAACAAAACTTTAGGTGCGACTAATAAGGAATCCACTTTCCATCAACTTCTACTATCATTGTTCACTGTTATACAACTTAATTAGATTGTACCTCAGAAAACATGAACAGTCATGCCAGAAAAGGATACAATGACCATGTTGTTGTTTGCGGGCTGGAATGCGCAAGACAGCAGTTCTACCCCGGCCTGATCTCTGACACAGCGTAGACATGAATGTGACGTCACGTCCCACAGACACAATGTTCCGTCCAGCGAGCACGACACCACTAGATCATTGGCCACGGACCAGTCACAAGCTGCATACACAAAACATATAACAGGCAATCTTGCAAATGTCTTCCTTTTACATCCTAGGACTGTAGGCTCTATCCCAGAACCTGCTATACTGAATAGTCTTTCCAAAAAATCTCCAACCTTCCATTTGCTATTCAAAACCAGATTTTGTTATTCTTAAGTTATCTACAACAGTATCTATTTTAAGGTTGTTTCATTTAACTATGAACAAAATATGACAGATCTTCATATACTTTCCTTCAGAAAACATTTATGACTAAAGAGTAATCAAAGTTTGGATTGCTTCTTTACAAAAACGTAAAAAGTGCAATTTATCTACAAACACACGTGAAAAATATAGAACAAACCTATTAAAAAATACATACAGTAGGTTTGTGAGTACTAAGGAGATACAAATATTTATAGGACCTACCACAATGAAACCAGTGGCAGAGATAAGAACCCGTGGGCCTGCGCCGGTGGCCTGTCACCATCTCCTGTGATCGCGGCCAAATCCCTAATATCTCCCGCGGTGACGGAAGCATTAAATCTTTCCGTAATCACCACAAAATCCTAAATATGTCCGGCGGGAAAAGAAAAATCATCATCGTCTTTTGCAATAGCGTAAAAATCTTGAAAACCTTGCACGGTCATGGATACATTAATATCGTTTTCCACTATCGCAGCAAAATCCTGAACGTCTTCCCCGGTCGTGTGGACATCATTGTTGTCTTCAGCAACCACGGCAAAATATTGCACATATCTCGTGGCTTTTGAGAAATTGTCATGGTCATCTGTGGGGCAATGATCTCGTCGACATTCGGGCTCGCGAAAAAGAGTAGGCTTTCTGTGCTCACAATGTTATCACTGTGGTAAAAGCTTGGCTTCAGCTCGGTTTTGTGACTTGTGCTAGATCTCTCATGCTTGCTTGTGGGCCAGGCTCGGCTCGGCTTGAAAATCGATATTCTCTACTATTAAAAATTAACACTTTCCAAATTAAACCTATTTTGTACTGACCCGACTCGAGGTAAAGAAATCTGGTCCGTAGCCCCCTAATAATGAAAATGAAATAATGGAATTATTTATTTAGCTAGTGTCCTAGGTTTATTCGCTGATTTCATCTTCAACAAAATGATCGAGTCCATTATTTTTTTACAGAGGGCCATGCTTATGAGTATGCCATAGGGTTGGGGCAGCTGGAAAAGCCTATTGTGCAATCAAGTTCATTCAGTTCTATAATCAGCATAGATGGGCATCTCTGGTGTGACCCGCAAAGGGGCATATCTATTCTAAATACAGCCCTATTATTATAGCGCCTTTTTGCAGGCCACGAGAAGAGTTGATGCATCCCGCAAGACTGCAGAAAATTTTTTTACTTAGGTTAGTAGAGAATTTTCATTGACTGGTCAAGTAGTGTCAGTTTAGTAGTTGTAAATTATTTGTCCTCCTACGGGGAATACGATCACTGCTCAATTATGCACTCAAGAGCAATAGTGCTGCCAAAATGCCTATTTTAAAATAATTTTTATTTACGTTTATTTGTTGCAAACATTTCTGAGTTGTGTGGGGATCCGGCATAAAGCAAACCGGTTTAACAAAATCAAACTGTCTTCGATTAAAAGGGGCATACCTGTGACAGCCTTTTTGTGTCCAGTGAGCACACAGTCCACGCTGGGAGGGGAGGTTGTGACATTACAGATGGAGACTGACCCATCGTTGGAGGCGCAGCAGAGCCGAGAGCGATCGTTGTAAGCAAACTTGGTCATGGTGACTGCCGCCGTGTGCTGCCAACAACACACATTGAATAGTCTACAGGGAGGAAAAGCCTAAAATGATAAACTATATAGGCTACATTATCACTATTATTGTATTTCTCCATTTTAGTCCTAAGATTTTCTATAGATTCTAATGGAATGGATTATCGAGTATTTCAGAGAGAAACAAAGGGTTCTGTTTCAAGCATTAGACATAAGTATTGACTACTGAAGCAAAAAGCAGATGTTCGAGTTAGACTGACATGTGGTGAATATGATGAAGATAGAACAAATATAAGGAAACCCTCAAAGGAGGAACATATCATGAACACTCACAGGAGAAGTAAGGTGATGTTGCCAAAGACATGAACATTTTGAGGGCCAATGAAGAAGATTTATCAGAGGAACTGGTAGCAGTTTGTTGGGCCCAAATTCCAAGTTGGGTTCAAATAAATGTAGAAACAGGCCTTTTAAGTGATGAGTGTATTAATTATCATATTGATTTTTGTGAGGGGGGAATCAAAAACAGAGATGGTTCTCTACGTTATGTCATTTATTTTTTTTTTAGATACATGATCAAAGCTCATTTATCTAAAAAAAAAATTTACATAAATATAGTAAAATTCCATACCATTCATGAGCTATCAAAAACAATGTGACACTTGCCAGCAATAAGAGTTAAAACCGCATAAAACCAGGTAAAAATATGATTGCTAAAACAATAGCATAATAGAACTCTTAACCAGATTACGACAATGTGGCCCACTTTTTCCATCGTCGGGAATTTTAATTTAAGATAAATCTCAAGCCCATACAAACTGTTCCCTGTGGAGGAGGGTGGTAGTCAGCAGAGTATTGGAGACGAGGTCAGTCGGGTGCGAGAGTGAGTTGCCGGGGTTTTAAGATGCGGAGGTGACAGACGACTCGAGGGACAAGAGCAGGTGAATGAATGTCCTGAGACCCACAACTATCTGGAAGCTGAGAGTATCGGAGAGGCGAGAAGGGTGAGAAGAACAACAAGAGTAAGAGTGAACATGTAAAATAGGAGTTGGCCAATTGTGAGCTAGGGAGGACCAATAAAGGAGGGAGAGACGTCAATGGCAAAGTCAGGCAAATAAAATTGTTAAAGGTAAGACAATAATTTGACTTTTCTCACCTACACCCCCTACAGTCACAGAACTTCGAGGGTGAGGGTGGACGTAACAATGTTCAACATCCATATTATTAAAAATAGCTGAAAGAATAACCCCGCAGCAGAAAACCTGCTGACTGGGCAAATTTTAATTTGTCTGATTGGATTTTCACTCATATAAGTACCCCCCTCTATAACAAGATAAGTGCTCTCCATTTAAATAAGTTAACGTTAGATTTAGCAGGTACAGAACTTAAGTTATTTTTCACGTTAATGTAAAATGTCATCTAGATTGGAAAAAAATCGCTCAAGATCTATATATATATTTGAAGGAATAGTGTGTTTGGCCCCTGGGGACATAAAAACTTAAATTAAATGGTTGTGTCATGCTAAAAACCTCTTCCCCATAGGGCAATTCACAAAAAATATGTTTGTTGCATGTTGTGTTAAAATTTTGCAACAATCGGCGAAGACAATAATGATGTTCCTTTACCGCGGGGGTTATTCCAGGTTTTGCTGTGATCGCGGGAGACAATGACAATGTCTACATGGCCGCTGGAAATTTTCAGAATTGTGCCCCGATCGTAGAAGACGATGATGATGTTCGTTACCGCGGGGTTATTCAGGGTTTCGCCGTGACTGCGGGAGACAATGACAATGACTACACAAACGCAGAAAATTATCAACATTTTGCCACAATCGTGGAAGACGATGATGACATTTCCGTGAACGTGGGAGACGAGGATGATGTCTACATGCCCGCAAGAGATAATCAGAATAGCCGCAAAGAAGACGATAATGCCTACACGACCAAGAGAGATGTTTCATGATTTTGCCGCGATTGCAGAAGACGATGATGATGTTCGTTACCGCAGGGGATATTCAGGGTTTTGCCGTGATCGCGGGAGACAATGTGGGAGACGATGTGGGAGGGGGGGCCTTCACTTCAATCCCGCCCCTCCTCATCTGTAGCTTGATCCGCCACTGATACATAACAAAGGTGCGTGTATGGAAAAACAAGCTAAAACATTCAAAAAGGTACATACAGCTTAAAAGTTGAGTCAAGACTTGTGTTTTAAAACTGTGACGTGACATCATGAGTCGAAAAACTTCAAGTTTTGTATATAGGATCTGATGATAGTATAACAAATACCGAAACGCGTAATCCTGTTGGATATTCAAGGACCACTATAGGCAGTCTGCAGGTATTGTAACCTTCTTATATTGATTAAAAGTTACATTTATTGTGAGTAGACATACTACCTGATCAAATATGTGGTGCACTCCAACAAAGGCATAGTTCTCGGCAATAGTGTTGCCACCGACTATGGCCCTGGAAGCCTCGGCTTGTCGGGTTGGCACCAGACCATGGTCAACTTCAGTGGAGGACCGATGAGTCGGAGGGTCCCATCCAGTGTACTCCGGAGACTCACTGACCTGACAACAACAATCAATATGAGCTACAGCACAACGCAGAGACAAAAAATGCTATCCAAGGCATGATGCAAATTTCATAAAAAGAGAACTTTTGCTGTACGCAGTATGCAATCCGTTTGTCCATTAAGTGGACCAGTCTTGTTTCCTACACATTAGTGACGCATAGCGGCACGCTATATTTTATATAGTGTAAGCATTTCGCAAAGCCGGGCTGCATGACCAACTTGTTTTCCTATGCTACTACATTAACACTCTCTCCCCACCTTCCTACACTCTTGTCCTCCTTCTTCATCAACCGTCCTGAGAATAGGAACAGCAAATTGTGACCTTCTCCACCGATATAACGGATAAGGTTTAATTTAGATTATATTCATGTAGGATATAAGTAGAAATACAAATAATGTTCGGCTAAGTCAGGAAACAAGTGGGGATGCCTTCAGTCTCGCCCGACTATTGAAATGTGGGAAATTAATTCTTTGCCGGCTTCGCTGGCTTCACCAGCAAGCCTTCTCAAACCTGAAAATTCAATCACATGTTCCCAGAATGTAGCTTAACAATTATCAGTCAAATTCATAGATATTTTTCATTCAGCATTCTATTTACCATATTATTAGCATTATTACCATTATTATTATTATTATTATTATTATTATTACCATATTCATTCAGCATTCTATTTACCATATTATTAGTAAGTAATTCTCCATGTACAGTTCATAGTTTGGAAGGATAGGTCCATAGTTAAATAGTTAGTTAAATTAGTGTAAATCAAAGCTGGCTAAGCAGGTGTTCTGATCTGGGTAAAGATCTCCGTCCATCTGTTCCCCAGCAATCTTCCTAATTTTATTGGTAGCAGATTCAGCACGCTTAAACTAAGTTTGGTCCAGACTCAGCTATTCCAACCCTATTAGCATTACCCTATTTATTCCCTCCTGATTCCTCGAATTTCCACCAATATCCCATCATCATCATCACCTAAGTCCCCCCCATTTCACCATCTTCAATGCCCCGCGGCTACACATTTTTAAGGCTTCTCTTCTTTTAAGTTTCCTAAATTGGTTTTAAAATAACACAATTGCAGCTCTTATCGGTAATTTAAGAAGAAAAAACTAAAGTAGCCTAGTATAAAACAGGAACAGCTTTGATGAGATGGAACTATTAACTATTATTTTAGACGAACATAACATACCCTGCTGCTACTCCTTGCACTCATACTTCGACTCTGCATACTAGCCTGGTCATAGCCCAGTCCATACCTCTGTTGTAGAATCTGACACCGTATCTTGAGATATTGTCTTCGCAGATTTGTGTCCTGCAATATACAAAACTAATCAGCCAATATTTTAATTATTTAGGAGCATGATTTAGAAACACTAATTTGCATTTAGAAGATAATGATTTTAGCCTTGGGGTCTCATAACAAAATCGTAAAACGAAAAACTAAGGAGTCTGGTACAAGCCAGAGTTGCAGCTGAAATTAACAGTTTGGGTGAAATAGAATATTCCTTGATTGTAGGGCGATTATAATCAGGTACTTTGAAGACAACACAGAACAACTTCTGGAACAGTTCAGTCATCTAGCTTTGAATCCAGAGGAGTTGAATCTGAACATTATAAGAGAATAACGGTGAGAAAAGTACATGGACAAGACAAAATTCAAAATGAGATTTGATTAAGATAAATTTCGAAGTTCAGAATCTTCAGTAAAATGCTTAAAAATGTATAAATTAGTTTCAGGCCTATAAATTTACAAGAAGTAGGTTTACTCTAATTAATTCTTACCTCTCCTTTGGAGTATTCCCGGAGCAACTGATTGCGTCTCCGAATATAAAGTGTTCCTGTGGAAAAATACTAGATTACACAACTTCACACAACCGTACTAAGCAAAGAAACTACTGTGTCTAAGGGTGTATTTCTTAATATTCAGCACATACCAATAAAAATCATTGAGATTGTTTAACTGTTCAAGAGCAATGTTCACAATAGTTGGGCCTACTAACACAATTAAGATGAATCGGTAACAAAAAAGAACATTGCCAAACCAATAACATAGATGAAGTAATCTATATATATAAAAGGCAAAGCCCTCACTGACTCACTGACTGACTCACTCACTCACTCATCACTAATTCTCTTACTTCCCATTTACCTAGGAGGCTGAAATTTGGTACACTGATTCTTTAGACATTAAATAGGAAAACTAAGCTGTTTTTATTCTGATCGGACTCTTTTGCTCCGCCCCAGTGGCTCTGGAGTTTCCCATGTTAACCTTATGAGTACTCATATTTAAATGGAATTAATGAATCTTAACAGCTGTTTGAATTACTTCAACCAGGATGTGATTGAGCGATGCGAACAAGCTCACTTATGAAGTTAAACGGGGCAAAGCCCGTGGGTACAGCTAGTCTAAATATATAAAAGGCAAAGCCCTCACTGACTGACTCACTCACTCACTCATCACTAATTCTCCCACTTCCCATTTACCTAGGAGGCTGAAATTCGGTACACCGATTCTTTGGGCATTAAATAGGAAAACTAAGTAGTTTTTATTCTGATCGAGTTTTCAGGCTCCGCCCCAGTGGCTCTGGAGTTTCCCATGTTAACCTTATGATTTTTCATATTTAAAAAGAATATCTTAACAGCTGTTTCAATTAAACAAGTTGGTTCTGTTCTATGATGTTCAATAGCATTAAAGTTACAAGGATTACCAACAGGGTGCAGCACTATTATTTTTTTTAATTTATGACTACAGCCAATTTGCAACCAAAAGGTGAGTGAGCGTAGCGAACGAACTTCAACCTGGAAGCGAGTTAGCCTAGCGAACGAGCTAACCAGAAGGCAAGTGAGCGGAGCGAACGAGCTCCAACCTAAAGGTGAGTGAGCGTAGCGAACGAACTTCAACCAGGACGTGATTGAGCCATGTGAAAGGGTTCACTTGTGAAGTTAAACGGGGCAAAGCCCGCGGGTATAGCTAGTATAATATATAATCCAAACCTGATGCATCTTAGCCCTAACTTACTTATTATTACCGTAATAATTGAAGTGAATGTCCCAATCAAAGCCTACTGTAGGCTACGTTGTTATGTTTGTTTGTGGTTCCCAATATTGTATTGTAACTCGATATTCTCTTCCCTTCAGAATTTTGTAAGGACCTATAAGTGGGTCATTGCAGATCCGAATGTTAGTATAATAACTTAACTAGCTATTTAAAAATTTAAAAACAAAATAACTTATCAACTTAGCGAAGAGGACCCAATTAAGTTGGTCTGTTTTTTAGGCTTACCATGTCCAAGCCCTAATTTTATTACTTTAAGAATAAGCAACGCTTCTATCTTAATTTTAAGT
Source organism: Macrosteles quadrilineatus (assembly GCF_028750875.1). Taxonomy (NCBI): domain Eukaryota; kingdom Metazoa; phylum Arthropoda; class Insecta; order Hemiptera; family Cicadellidae; genus Macrosteles; species Macrosteles quadrilineatus. Next base: position 66,940,829 of record NW_026542597.1, read on the forward strand.
AATTTTTGGTCCAAGTTAATTAATTGAGCTGTATTAGGGCCTAGATCTCAATAAATACCAAGATGCGTCTCAGAGCTATTTTAAGCAAATAAAAAATGAGTTCTGGATGATTTTGATGACAGTTTTTTAACATTAAAATATCAGTTTTTATCTACCTCAAGGCCTAATGATTAAGGTTAACTGCGTTAGCTGGCTCCAGCTCCTAACAAGCTTGTTCTCTTTAATCAAACTGTCGACCTTCTAAATACTAGGCAAGCCCTATATCCACACAGCTAGGCATATCCACTCCTGCTATAAAAATAACAGGTAAGTTAAGTTTTTGATTTTTAGATTTTTTATTAGTGAGAGGTGGAAAAATGCATTTATGCACACAGGTGGCACAGGCCTGTAGTGTGGGGACTCCAACGGGTTTAAGGCCCTTAGACTACCCACTAAAAACCTCCTCTACTCCTTGAACACTAGCCTGGGAACACTTGTCCCACTTCATCAGAACTAGGCTGAGTCTGCCTACGCCCAAAGGGCTTACTCCATGTCTAGTCGTTCATTTCTTGTACGATCAGGATCGTTCTTTTTCAATTAAAGGATATTGGTTCCGGACAATGTGCGACCAGCAGTCCCAGTTGTCCTCACCCTTCAGCAAGGTCTCACAAATCTATTCAACCGACAGCACCCAAAAGATGTTGATTGGCCTCCCGGCGGAGCATATCCCATCGTGGAAAGTAGAAGAAAGCGTTTTTTGCGTCGTCGGGAATGTATGAGCAGTAAATACAGTCAGGTGAATTTGTTCCACCCACGGTTGAAAATGTCTGATGAGTCTGGCAACCCAACGTCCTCTAGTCTCCCTTTCCCAGCTTTCTTGCTACATCTGAAAAGTAGGGGAACGCTCTTCTGTTCTTGCAGCGTCCTTCCCGATGTAGCCTTGTCTCTGGTAGATTGCCTTACTCTGCTGCCAAGAGTTTGACTGGGATAAGTCAAGCAATCACCCAAACGGCCGGTTCGGACACCATACAGTATGCAGAAGCGACCCTGAGTGCCGCCTGACGCTGCACTCATGCGAGCCTCAACCTGAACACTTCTTTGTTGAGCGTGTCTGCCCACACCTCAGAGCCATGGAGAAGCACGGACTGGACTGCAGACTTCAAGAGTCTTCTACCGCTGGACCAAGGAACACCGACATTGGCCAAAAGCTTACTAGGAGCAGCGACACTCCTAGTCAGTCTTGTCAGCCGTACGGAAGATTTGGTCTACACAGCTCAACTTGTTGTCCACCATGACACTGAGGTACTTGGGGGTTAGCGTGGTTTGGACAACTACGTTCCCCACTTGTAGCGGAACAATGGTTTCAATCCATTTCTTCGTAAGGATGACAATCTCACAACTAAAAACAGTCTCCTCTAGCATCTCAGATCTCAGAAAGCTGTCGTAGACAGTATTCCACAAATCTGGCGGAGTATTGAGCCTTGCGCGGCACCGGAAGTGACATCCATCGTCCACGCACCACCTTTCATTTCGTGGTAAGTTAAATAACCTATTGAAGTTTAGAATTATAAAATAGGCTAAACACATACTAAAAAATACAGTGCTACGCAGATCTTGGACCAACAGGCCTACTTACTAAAATTAGGATGGTTTGGAGCTCGGTGAGCATTAAATCTTGCATCCAGGGCAAATACTTGCTGCTGCCAAACTGCCGTCATTTTGATGTATATTTTATATAGGGCTAAATGAAGGTGTTTTACAACAACTACGTAAAGGCCTAATAAACCATACCGTATTGTTATAATGAAGCACTGTGTATGGACAATACTACAGTATGATGAAAAACCTCGTTGAACTTAGACAAAACAATGACGGAAGAAGACTAAGTATTTAGTTTTGATAGGCATGTAAAATATTATTCAATTTCCAATAAGCTAACAATACTTTCGAAGCTAGCGAGAACGTTGACAGTTGAGTTGACGTTGTCGTTGTCACTCAGCCTCACTTGCTATGCTACTTCACTTGCTTAATGCTTATGCTAAATGCTTGGCAAGCATATAGCATATAGCATTGCTTGCACTTGTTCTTGTTGGTTGACGTTGACTTGACAGCGACGGGAAAAAAAGACCCACCCATCAGGAACCAGACGACATTCCCGTTTAATAATTTAAAAAAACCCTAACAGATGACTAGTTATTCAAGATCACATGCTGCTGAGAAAAACAATTAGTTTTAAATCTGAGTCCTTTGAGGCTAATCATTGATTATGGGTGATAGGCAATGGTATGATTATATGGTACAACTATTATTTTAATGGATATTTGGTTTATCTTTATCTGAATACTTTATCAATTAACTGGTAAAATTGAATTTAAATTTAATTGAATTTAATTGAGAATAACACCTCAAAAGTGTTGATTTGTTTGAATAAATTCTTCAGTTTAGTTCGATTCCCGGCGCACCTACAAATCATATGGGGTTGGACCGCTTTCCATAAAAGCGTTGGGTATCTCCTCTACAACTCCTTGAAAGTAGATAATAAATAAAAATAAAATAATCACTGAGGCAAAACTTTTATTTCTGACTCCAAAGTTAATCCAGTACAAAAGAGAAAACCGGTACTTAAGTTTCATTTGAATTTACCTATCACAACCTAACCAAACCTAACATGTCACATGTATATATTTGGAATATTTTGTACTAAACACTTCATATCTCATCCGAGAGCACAAGTACAATGGTTAAAGATCGATGGGTAGCGTAGAGATCAGATGGGGAAACCACGCGTTTAAACACTCATCTCCATTCATACTTGGCTTAAAATACCTACTTTGTATGGTCGCCATTTCAAAGAAAGAGTATTAAAAAAAAAGTTGTATAATACACTAAAAGTGACCACCGAGCCTGCCACCGAGCGGAGTTGGACTGGACCTTTCGGCGGCCATAAAATTTGATCAGCTGGCTTTAATGAATACCAAACAGTTTGTTATTTTGATAGGTTTAAAATTTGAACCCATACTTTCCTTCGTTTTATGCCTTAAAAATTATAAGTCAAAACTATAAGATTGGTGCTTATAATTGACCATCCTTGTTGCAGCAAAATTTTGTTACTTGTGCAAAGGTTGCAGAAGATAGAAGATTCACTTCTATGGATTTCAATTGACTGACATATTTTACTGTGTTAAGATAGATACCTCTAGTTTGCGTTGTACGACAGCCTCCTTAGGTCTGAAATGCCTGAAGAAACCGTTTTAGTTGGGTACGCAGATGACATTGCAGCTTTAATAGCTGCTCATAGTGTTGAGCTGGCCCAGCTAAAATTAAACCGAGTCATGCGAACTATAAACGCATGGATGGCAGATCACGGTCTCTCACTCGCGCTGAACAAAACTGAGATCGTGATTCTGACCAAAAAGCGGATTGACACCATTGTGCCGTTGAGGGTGGGGGACGTCGAAGTCCAGTCCGTTCGTGCCGCCAAGTATCTTGGTGTCATGGTGGACTCTAAGCTTAGCTGGCGGGACCAGATATTCCGAACGGCGGACAAGGCCGCTAAGGTGATCTCTTCTCTTAGCCGGTTAATGGCCAATGTCGGAGGTCCTCGTTCCAGTCGCAGAAGGCTGTTGATGTCTACAGTTCAGTCTGTGCTCCTGTATGGTGCGGAGGTGTGGGCAGACGCGCTCAATAAGGAGGTGTATAGGATGCGGCTTGCCAGAGTGCAGCGTCAGGCAGCACTCAGGGTAGCATCCGCCTACCGAACAGTGTCTGAACCTGCCATCTTGGTGGTTGCTGGAGTAATCCCCGTCAAACTTTTGGCGGCGGAGAGGAAAGCGATTTATCAGCGGCGTGGAGAGGACCATGCAAAAATGGAGGAGCGCAACCGCACCTACCAGCTCTGGCAGGAGAGCTGGGAACAGGAGTCGCGGGGACGCTGGACCAGGAGACTGATTCAGCAAGTACAACCATGGGTTGACCGACGGTATGGTGAAGTGGACTATTACCTTACCCAGTTCCTGACAGGTCACGGGTTTTTTCGGTCGTACCTGTTCAGGATGGGCAAACCGTGTCACCCGATTGCATCTACTGCCCAGGCACTCCCGACGACGCGGAGCACACCTTCTTCCGCTGCCAGCGTTGGGAAGGTTCCCGCCTGGAGGCTGAACAACATGTAGGGCAGTTGTTGGTGGACACGGTCATTCCGATGATGACGGAGGGTGAGGACAATTGGACCTGTATGTCACATTTCGTCCAGGATATTCTCCGCACAAAGAAGCTAGAGCTTGACCGAGATGCAGTCTAGGTCATAAAGGAAATTGAATGCCAGAAACGGCGCGAGCCCTGAGGGCTTAGGTCACACGTTGACCTGACCTGAAGTAATGTGACAAACAATCCCAGGTCTGTGTCCAACAGAGTAGAGGGGGTTTTTTTAGTGAGTAGTCTGACAAGCTCAGGAGTCTCACACTACAGGCTGGCTACCTGTGTGCGTAAAAGCATTTTTACCTCCTCTCCCTTAAAAAAAAAAAAAAAGTTTGCGTTGTTAGTTTTTATTTTATCATGACCTTCAAAATGAGGGGTTACTCGATGGGCTACACCATTTTAAAATTTTGAGTTTCCCTCGAAATCCCCCATCTGAACTTTTTTTTCATTTTGGGGATGTACACGAAGAGGCGGTTATGCCCAAAAAGCTGAGGGCAAACAATTTGAACATCTCTTGTGAAACCTTATACATACTGGTAAGTAACTAATGACAGCATACCTGCTTCTAGATACTTTTAGCTACTTGCTTGTATTTTAACTCATTTCGAGCAATGAAAATACTGGTTTCAGCAGAAATCTTCAGTAGAAAGTTTGTAACCCTGTATGAATACCGTACTTAAAATGATATGTTAATAGTGCTTTAAAAATCAGATAATAACTGTTCCCAAATTGTTACGCAAGGAAAATTGTAAGTTAATTCTGATTTCTAAAGATTTCAATTGACTGCCATATTTTACTGGGTTAAATAGAGAGCAGGGACCTCTAGTTTGAGTTGTTGGTTTTCTTTTATCAGGACCTTCAAAATGAGGGGTCTTTCAATTGGTCTTACCATTTGAAAATTTGGAGTTTCCCCTTAAATCCCCCATTTTGGGGGTGTACAAGAAGTGGCGCTTATGCCTAAAAAGTACTTCATAACGTGTGCAGAGTTTAGTTTTTCTAGTATGGACCATTAAAAAATTGACAGGGGGCATCCAGACTTTTTATTATTCGTGTATAGATAATTGAGCGGAGCGAGCGAAGCTCTTATACATAGACTCTTATGCATTTCGTAATACGCAAACTCCTCCTAGACGGCTGAATCAATCGTTTTCAAATTTTGCATGGTGATAAAGACCATATCGGTGAGTGCCAACATCTACATGGCGTTAAAAAAGTCTCTCAGGAATCCGCCCCAAACTGGGTCTCAAAGTTTCAATGTAATCCTTATGGAAGCAGTATTTGACACACTCACATAGACAAAGATATGATCAGCTGTTGACTTTTGAATGCAGTAGATAAAGAAATAGCTGATAGCATTATTCCACAGATATTAGAACAGAAACGGTATGGATCATAAATATTATTAAATGACGACACTAGCTTGAGGTCCGTGATGTAGGAAGTGGTGAAGGAAGTAGTAAAGGTGAGCAGTCTGGAGTGTGGAAACTGTTTATGACGATTAGGTTAGGGTATCTGCATTCCTAAAATTCTATGGGAAGGGAGGAAAGCACGTCCGCGACGTAGGAAGTGGTGAAGGAAGTAGTCAAGGCGAGCTGTCTGGAATGTGGGAACTGTTTATGACGATTAGATTAAGGTATCTGTAATCCTAAAATGCTATTGGAAGGAAAGGAAACAGGTCGGAGACGTAGGAAGTGGTGAAGGAAGTAGTAAAGGCGAGCAGTCTGGACTGTGGGAATTGCTCGTGACCATTAGATTATGGTATCTGCAATACTAAAATGCTATGGGAAGGGAGGAAAACAGGTCTGTGACGTAGGAAGTGGTGAAGGAAGTAGTAAAGGCGAGCAGTCAGGAGTGAGGGAACTGTTTGTGACGATTAGATTAAGGTATCTGCAATCCTAAAATGCTACGGAAAGGGAGGGAAACAGGTCCGCGATTAGGAAGTGGTGAAGGAAGTATAGTAAAGGCGAGTTGTTCGGAGTGTGGGATATGTTTATGACGATTAGATTTAGTTATCTACAATCTTAAAATGCTATGGGAAGAGAGAGAAACAGATCCGCGACGTAGGAAGAGGTGAAAGAAGCAGTAAGGTGAGCAGTGTGGAGTGTGGGAACTGGAAACCGTCTGTAGCAGTTTTAGTGTATCTGCAATGCCAAAATGCTATGTGAAGGGATGGAAGCATGACCACGACATAGGAAATGGTGAAAGAATTAAGTAGTAAAGGCTAGCAGTACGGAGTGTGGGAATGTTTTTGCCAATTAGATTAACGTATGTAAAATACTAAATGCTATGGAAAGATGCAATCGTTTACAATTGAAATTTACAACTGAGTTGACAACCGCTGATTTTTACTCCATAGAGGCTAAAAACGATTTTTACTCCCAAAATATTAAAAATGCTACTTTAGACCCGCAACGCATGCATTAAAAACTACTGTTTTTACTGCAGTATGACAAAAACATTATAATATGAACCCTTGATGACTCCACTCAATTTTGTGGATGCCTCTGCGAACACTGCCTAGTAACTAATGTTTGGTTACAGCTTTGTACTTTAAAATAGTATCTCATCATGCTAAGGATAGATAAAAACGTTACATACAAAAGATTATCTTATAAAAAGATAGGGTATTTGCCAGGAATTATTAAGGAAATTGACAGGAAAGCAGGCTTACCTTTAAATAAGTCCATAGAGACACATAAAACATCACAAAATTAAAAGTAGAAATTTTCGTGGTCACTGACCACTTTTTCAACCACTGGAGAGAAAAAAAAAAAAAAAAAACCAGTGAAAATTTCTACTTTTAATTTTGTGATGTTTTATGTGTCTCTATGGACTTATTTAAAGGTAAGCCTGCTTTCCTGTCAATTTCCTTAATAATTACATACAAAAGATGTTTGATATAGGAGATCCATTAATACAAAAATATTTTTTACATTTTATCACAGTTGGTATCATATTCCAGAATGCTTTAGAACACTCCCACTTGATAAGTGTTATATCATGTGGTCTAGCAAACTAGCATAGATAAAAGACAAGCTATCTTTGAGAGCCTCTTTACAAAGGATCTAACTTATTCCAAACAAATAAAAGTCTATTTAATACCATGTGTTATCAAAATATAGTAATTTGCTACTTGACTCATCCTTTTGACTTGTTGTGTAGCTTGCAAAGCTGGGACCTGGGCAGTGGCTGGGTTTATGGCCAAGTTTAAACACAATCATCTTAAATTTCCATACTTGTAAATTCTTGTACTTATCTTAATTCTGGACTAGCTTTACAATTTACAGGACTAAATAATCTCATAAAATTTTAGAGTGAAGCAATAACAATTAATCAAGTCTATTCTAAAATTGTAATTCAAAGAATTGTTTGGTACTTCAAAATCACTACTTTTACAACATTTACCTTAAAACATGAACACAAACTACTTTGTGTAGGATTTCGACTAATCTGTTACAAAATCCTACACCTAATGATACAACATATTATTCCCAATGGAAAGCTACCAGAGAAATGAACCGTCCAAATATCAAGACACTGCCTATCTCTTTGTCCAATGGTACATAGCCAAGAAATTACATTGAAAAATTTGAATTGTTTACTAACCATTGGCTATGGGGAGCTTCGTCCTAATAATAATTACCATAAAATTCTAGAGTTAAGTAGCTCACCAAATCTGATCATCTTCAACAATGTCTTTTTACTCTCTCAGAAGTCCCAAACTTTTGAAAACAAACTTAAATTGTTTTCAGCTCCCAAATACGACTTAATCACATGAAAGTACCTACTTAAAGAGCTTCTTGAACCACATACCTTACACAAATTTGTAATTAAATTTTACAGACCGTACTTCCCACCACAATTGAAAATTAACAAATAACCATCAAAGAAAATCAAGAAAAACAATCCTTCAAGCAAGTTCCCATTAACCAATCAACTTCTTATAATATCCACATCCTTTATGAGGCTGTTCTGAATCGTCTACTCAACAAAGTGGAGGACAGTTGGTTCCAAAAAATCTGTTCCGTTTTTGGTGGTGGGAGAATTAATTGCATAGATAAACAGATACATACATTAATTAATAAAGTACAATTAAATTTGAATAATACCTGAAGAACAATAATTAATGTACAGCTTTATTTTCTGTCTTCTATTCTAGTCTTAGATTTGGAAATTTGCTTGGTCTACAGGTCTGCTGCAGTGCAGGTATTTTAAATTTAGCTCTTCCCATTGATTTTTAATGAATGAAGGTAAATCATAACTTTTTTTAATAGTTAAATAGGTATATATTTATAAAAAAATATGACATACTTTACATACATTGATATTGATTAAGGAGTGGATATATATTTTGGCTAAACAACAATATTCTGTTGATAAAATATAAATCATTTTGTGAATAGACATTATATGCTCCTCATTTTGTTTCATTCAGTTGAAGGTTTCTTTCGAAGTCCACAGACCCGTTTCTTCTCATGTTCTGAAAAACAAAAAGAAAACTTAAATTGCATTGCAAATTTATCCAAGCTAAATGTTTAGTAAAGTTAATAGCTTAATTTTATGCAGCTTGAATATGGTTTTGGAATGCAAAGCTAGTTTTTGCTTTTTTAATATTAGTGTATGTGGTAAATGTAACATTTTAGAATTTCCTCCATTCCCAACCATTGTAACAGAGTACATAAATTTTAGACCACCAGAGGCTATAGGAGTGTGCTCATAGGTGTTATGACAAGTAGACCTAGACCAAACGGAAAATGTAAAGTAACACAGAAGTTGTCTCTTGGATTAATATTTGTTATGTGACTATGACTAGTCACAAATAATTCATTTGTAAAAGTAAAATTGTATCTCAGTGATTTCTCTGGACTAAAGAGAAGTTTTTATTTCACAGTCTTTGTCTCTCATAATGTGTTTGATTGATTGAGTGTCTTTTACAAAATATCAATTACACTGTGACCGAGCTATGACTACTTAACTTACCCGTTCTGTCAGCAAAATGGGTTACTCCAAAAGTAGCAGTCTGGTTTGGTGCATTGTTTAGTTCATCAATTTTCTTCAAGCTCTCCAAAAAAAGGTTGTATCGTATTTGAAATTCTTCCATGTTTTTATATTCAACATCAAACTTCTTGATGAACTTCATGAACTCAACAAATTTGTCGTCCACTGTAGTGTTTGTGAAGGCTGGATCTTCGGAAGACTGTAACATAAAAAGAAATCATCCTTTGTTTTAGAATTAAAATAGAATTTTAACAGATTTTCTAGACTCATACATTTATTTTACGTTTGAAATACCAAACGGCTTGCCTGGTTAGCGGCTAGTGGGGCATGCACAATAAACTTCAGTTGTCGTGCTGGGACCCTGCTATGCCTCTCAACAATACAATATGTCAATATCCTCAAATGATAATTTGTTAAGCACTTTAGATCAATCGCATATAAACACACTTGATTTATTCAGCGCTACACAGAGTTCAACAGAGTCCATCATTTTAGATCTACAAATATTAACTTTTGGAACTGGGACCACCAAACACCATACAGAGAGGGTATGTGCGGTGTGAAATTGTGTTGTGTGCAAGGAGCACTATAGATTTTACAAAAGGATGAGAAGTCTCTTGTCCTAACTTATTGAACAATGTTGAATCTCCCTGGAGGGGCTGATCTAGTTGTTAAGCAGTTAGGCTGGGCACACTGATCTAGCATTTCACCTGCAGCAAAATGTTGCACGATTTTCTTGAAGTGTTTTGTTTCTTTGCCTCTCCAGTGTGCAGGAGGTTCAAGCATGATGCAGCAGTTGGTTTCAAGGAAAAATAAACAATATTTGTACTAGTCCTCTACTACAATATTGTATTTACATTTGTGACGAGGAAGTCAACATAGCTATTGCTTTAAATATGTCAGTTTTCCCAATCAATCAGATGATAGGCACCTTCACGTTCAAGAACGTATATATAATATATATATAAATTGGAACAAATAGTGTTTTGGCCTCTAGGGACATCAAATTTTAAAAAAATTAAAAATTGTAGGCTATATCAGTTCCATGTCCAGGTCTTACCGTGCCACCTACCGTAATAGTTTCTAACCTAAAAAAGAAAAGTGGCTATGCTTTATACCTTGAAAGGAAATACCCCTGCGACAGAAATTTATAGACCAACAGTTTGTGTGGATAGACCAAAAGATAATTTTTTTAAAAGTTAACTTATGGTGGCAGCTTCGGGGTGACAAAGTCAAATTCTTCAACTTTTGAAGAATGTCTAGCAAAATTTTATGAACTGTTGAAGAAGATTAAAATGCATCTACGGTACTGAAGGAAAATACCAAGTTTAGAAGGAGTATTTCTCCCGTAGAAAGAGTAGTTGTCACATTAAAAGGTTAACACGATAGGACTTGAATATCAACCACACTCAACCAGTGATAGACGCAGACTGTCAAAAACTACTGATTTTTATTCAGGCGAACAGCCCGTCTCGCAAAAGTGTGAAAGCGTACATAAGATCCAATGTTCTAAAATCTAGCCATATGGACTGGCCTCACATTGAAAGTTGAGGTTTGTCTGGGTGATTTTCAACCCGAACAGAGGTTTAGGTTTGTCCGGGCAAACACACACTGGTGTAAAAGCTCCCATACGATTAAATAGTCTAAACAATTTAGTCCGGTGTGTGATGGTCATGCACTGGTGTGAAAGAGGGCTAAAAAAATCAACAATCCTACTAAAAATATTTATGAAAAATAATCACGATTAATAAGGCCTATAGACTATATGCCATAGCAACTGAGAAATCGAGTTATTATTACCAATTGAGGATGGGATTGCTACCTTAAGTATGTTAACCTTTTGTACCTTCTTTACTGTCTAACAGCTGTCCCAATGATAAAGGACAGCTGAGTCCAGTTAAACCACAAAAAAGCCTAAACTCACTTTTCTCTGGTGACTTTTGATTGGTAGGCGAGCAATATTACCAATTTAGTAGTTACCACCCACGTACAGCACAAAACAATATCATTGTGAACACTATTAGAACACATTGGCAGTAGGCCTACACTTACCAGATTGCTAACAAGCTGTTGAAACAAAATAAACTCTGTGAGCCTAGTTTCAATGAGATCTGCAAGCTAAGAAACGTTTAGATCTTAGCGATCCCTAGGTGAATATTATGACAATTTCCTTCAGTAGGCCTACCTATAGGCTATAAGCCTGTGAAGGTTGTTCTAAAATTTACTTAATTTATAAGATTAATTTCCGTAAATAACTATTGATATTATTCTATCTTTAAATATATCCAATAGGCCAACAAGCCATCATTTTTAGTTTGATCGTTTGATCAAAATGAAAAGGCCTAGGCCTAGCTTGACTTAAGAGATTAAGGTAAAAATGGTATATAATTTCCCATAAAAATCTTACAATACTGTAATTGTTTGCCAGTAAACATGTCAATAAACAAGTTTAATATAATAAAATATTGAAACTCACCATTCTAAACAAATCTGGAAGAATTATGTTAAGTTAAAGATAGTCAATTGTGCAATGCAATATCAAAGAAAAAGCGAACGTATTTTTCTTCTAAGATGGGATATGACGGTTAACTGGCTGTTGAATGTAGAGTAGATGCACTTGTTGTTACGCCCTCCAATATTTATCTGATAAGAATGTTAGTATGAATCGTGACATTTCCTGACTCACTTTATTGTGACTAATAAATGCCTCTGCCTTCTTCACTTAAACGGTTAGTTAGATTAGATTAGATAGATAGTAATTTTAGTAAACAAACACAAAAAATCAGACTCTCAGCTCCAGCGCTCCAGCTGACTTAGACCTAGACCACAGAAAACAAAACATATGTTTTCTGTGCTTAGACTTGGTAAACAAGCATTGCCAACACAATAAAATAAATGCCATTCGAATTACAAACAAATTCCAACTTGAACAAGACCAATTTTACCTTTTAGAGATATTATTTTATATTGAGCAAATATAATAGAAATTTCAGCATATTGCTATTTTCCACCTAATATGTTACTTGCGTATATTATTTAATAGCTATCAATGTTAATAGACTAACATGAATTTTGTGATAATTGCTTTGAAGCTGCCACGCATCCGATCACCATTTTTAAGGTGTCGTAAGATAGGTCATAGCACGTAGATTTGCCATCATATTTTATAAGGGCCAGCTTCCGAGCTCCGGATCTGGTTCAGGACTTATTGATTCGAGTAGTCAAAATAAGCGCTCGGATCATCGTTTTGTTAAATCACGGATCTATCTGCGAAACTTCAGGATCTATATTAGTTCTGGACTTATTTGAGTCCAGAACTTAAAAACATTGAGGGAATCGTAGAGTATTGCATGCCTAATAAAATCACGCTGTTTTTGTTGTTTGGTTGGAATAAATGAGTGCGGCAAACAAAACGAGTGTGGCAAAAGTAAGTAACTAAATGTAGCAATTAGCTAATTTGTGTGATATAATCAGTAAGCCCACTTTGTCAGGTAACTGAAGAAAAAAGAATGTACCGCAGCACTATCGAGTGTGAGATGTGAACGGGTTCATTGACTGGATCAAATGAGTTCAAACTGCGACCATTTAATTATGTTCTTGCTTTAAAAACCACGCTTTTGGCAATGGAAACACGTGGTGCACACATGCACACATTGCACCATTATAAATTTTTCAAATCCACCAAAATCCATATTTTACTATATACTTTACTTACTTACTTTACTTTTCAATCAAATGGCAACCATAAAAATCAAATTAAATCTTAAATAATAATTTAGGTCGGATTACCAAAACATCTGTTTTACTGATTTTCACGAAGAAAAAACAATGGCAAAGACTGCACATAAACTTTAAAACCAAATTGGGACTTCAACCATTTCCGCCTTTACAAACATATCAAAACCACTGAGCTATAATAATATAACTGGAGTAACCACTCTGTGTTTTAAAAACGTACCACTGTTTTTGATGTTTTTGTTTCAGAGCTTCGTGTTGTTAGGCTGGTGATCGGTTGGTGGGATTACTGGGATTTGTCAAATTAGAGGAAAAATCAAGATGGCGTGTGGCGTCAACCTATTGTCTTGTTGATAGCAAACAAAAATATGTCAACATTATGATTGCAATATAAGTTTAATTATTTATTATACGAGCAAGATCAACCCGTTTTAACAAGATCATAAACCGATGGTCGTTCTTTATCAAATGCCATAGGTAAACCTGCAACAGTAAACCCACGACTATATATGTTTTCAGGTTAAAGAAGTGTCAAAATAACCAGCCCAGGCAACCACAGAAGAAATTAATAACAGTGAAGATAAGTAATAAATTATAACCCAAGTAGACTCATGGCTGCTATGTCAAGTCTTGCCTGTTAGGCACAGAAAAAAAACCAATATCTCCAAACCAGGAAACTTGACTAGCCTATTTTCACCACATAGCTTGAAAAGAGGTAAATAAGTTAGTAGCCTATTTATTTATTATCAAAAACAATTTATAATGTTTCAAAATAACTTTAAATGCACAGGTTTTAACGTGCAATGTCTAAGTTTTTTTTTTATATAAGTCCTTGAAATAACGGATAGGCCTAACCTCAAATGAATAGTAAGGTTAGATTAGAATGAATTGGAATTTGACAGCATCCCACCAACCGATCACACGGCCAACCTAACAACACGAAAAGCCAAAAACAGACCAGCAAAAACAGTGGCACGTTTTTCTCTAATGTTTAACCAGAGAGTAGTGACTCCAGTTATAATCTATATCTCAATTACCAAAACCCCCTAACATGTCAAATAAAAAATCAAATAAAAAGTCCTTCTACTGAGACTAGATTGCGCACCATTTCGTGTGCCATTCGCTAGTGCATAAAAATATCTTCATTTAGGGCCATTATTAGTTACCAGCTGTTGTGTATTCTATTTTTGTATTATGCTGTTACCCACGGGCTTGATGTCCCCAGAGGCCAAAAACACAATTCGGTCAAATATGTCCATCCAGACGATAACGGGGACTGTATAGTTAGTTTTTTCTATCTTGCTTTAAATTTATTGGACAACAGTAACTGTGTATATAGATTGAAAAGATGTCATGTTTTTGACATAAAATGACGTTTTTAGGAATTTATGGACTTTAACCTAAACTTTGTACCAAATATGCAAAATTTGTGTGTTAGCTTTATTGTTGGATAAATACTAACTACTGTATTGAAATTTTATCGTATTTGCTTATTGTTCTATTTTTGTTAAACAGATTGTAAATTAATTATAACGAGAGCACGCCCCGTGGTCGAAAAATCGACCAAAAGTATGTTTTGTACAAACTTCTCTATTTTCACCCCACACTGTAAATAAAACATGTGATTGGAATGTCTTCCATTTGTTTTGATTTTCTGTTTATATTGTGTTGTTATTTCGTCATCACCATAACAACCCATAAGACCCATGTTAATTTTTTAAAATTTCAAATTCATTTTTTGTGCTTATTTTTGAGCCTATTTTAATTTATAAAGGGATTCTGCACACCTACAGGAAAATAGCTTTCTAACGGTATGCGTAGATTTTCCCTACGATACACACGAGCTGAGAAAAAAGGTTTTAAAGAAACATGCTTGCCTATTAATATATAGATAGATGAAAAAAAATCATTCCTCCTATCTTTCCTATTCTTTCTTCCTAGATTCTTATTCCTATTTTTTTGTGACTAGAGAATGAAAGTTCCCCAACCCCAACTTTGCCCCCATAAACCAAACCAGTCCTGTTGTCCAGTCCAGTCCAGAGTGAGTCCATTTGATTTTGATTCCATATCCATCCAATCCCAAAGTGCAATGTGCTTTGTGTATGTGTATGTTTTGTTTGTATGTGCTAAAAAACATTGGTATTGGTCGTGTCCGTGTCACTCGTGTCCCGTATCGTCGTGGTGCATGCATTTGCTATTTGCAATTTGCATTTGCATACCGACACCATCACACTAACCCATAACCGATATTACAGGCTTCAATTTTGGTAAGTGTCGTATTTTAACCATTACCTTTAACCTTGAAGTATTCTGATCTAACTTAATCAGCCTAATCGCACATTTGACACAGATATACAGTTAACAAATTGCAAACCGGTAACGCCGGTAACTTTTGGGCTGGGCCTCGGGCCTGGCATAATGTCAGGTCTCATGTCATGTTGGAATTCAGCCTCCTCACTAGGATGGTAGGGGTGGATTATCCTAACAAAAATGGTATAGTATTACAACCATTGAAACCATAGTATTACAATAACAGGATGAGTTTAACAAAGTACCCTAACTTAAATTTGTTAAATACAGGAAATAGCTAGCCTATTTTCTGTGTCCTATAATCAGTAGGCCTACAGTACAAGAAAGCCTGCCTTGTCTGGTAAGCTAAGCAGTTATTTGTGGAAATTGTCATGAAACTAGTGCCGAGTGCGTGAAGTGGCATTTTGCTGTAACATAGGCTAAGTTACATGAGAGAAATGTTTACCAAACATCAACCCGTTTTGCCGCCACAATTTTTAAGTAAGTTAGCCTAGTTGCGTGCTAAAAATGCCAAGGCCATTTTTTGGTACAGCGCAATGTTTTGATTAACAAGCTCTAAGTTACATAACTCTTGTTTCTTTGGTAATTATTTACCCTATTTAACCCTTTGAGTGCCGGAGACTTTATGTCAGGTACTACACTAAAGTGCCATGTGAGTTATAACTAGGCCTACCCAAAAATGCCGGGCCCTTTCTGTGGCTTTAGCAATACTTCAGTATAAACGCTATAACTTTTTTATTTATCAACCAATTTTATAAATTTTTTTTTATTTACAGAGAAATAACTACTCTACAATATAACACAATTTATAAGTATATTTCATGCAGCAGGCAGTGTGAAAATGATGAAAAATACATACCTTGAAAAGTTTTTTCAAAAAACTTCCATATTCAATGCTGTACGTATCATGTGAGAAAAAAATGTTTCACTCAATAAAACTCATACCACTCTGTTTTATATTTAACTGCCAACAAACATTTTAAGTTTCATGAGAAAATAAAGTCAAATAATGAGGTAACAACGTTTTTAGTAATATCATACATTTTTCCTCGGCAGCACAGATATCACACACTAAAGTCATCATGGCCTCTTACTCCTATTCTACAAATAATTTGGCCTAAACTTATACAATAAATTATTTTAGTGCCAAATCTGAATGATAAAATAATAAAAAGTCATTTTGAGTAAAATAATAACATACAAAAAATATTTACAATAAGGCGAAACTGTTGGCGAACATATTTTAGCAATGATGTTGAGTGACACACTTATGGTGCAATCCTTTTTTGCACCTTTTGCACATAAATGTGGATTTCTTTCTCCTTCCACCTTCTCTTGTACTTGCTTTGCTGCAAACACAGCAGTTTTTTTCCCGGTTTTCTGGAATTTTTTCGACTAATGGGCTGTCTGCGTCGCCACCACCACGGGAGATTCTGGTCGGAGTTATGTTAGTTATGTCAGTTATGTTGGGTCTCATTTCTTGGATAACTAACCATTCTTTGGCCAGTTCCTTTACAATAAATATACTGTAGGCCAGCCTGTTCATTGGTTTATCGGTGTTAAGTTTGTACAGCAGGTAGGAGTTGAGGAGCATACGGCTAAAAATATTAAACGTGACCTTCTTCCAAAATTTTAAAGTTTTTCTGTCATCTAAGTATTGGTAAAGCATTTGGTCACAGCCATCTACTCCCCCCATGAAGTCATTATAGTTTCTAATTACTTTAGGCTTATTTGTGACATGAACTGACGTCCCCCTTACCCTTGCCCTTCGCTCACTCTCTGCTTTGCCATTGGTTGTTAGTAATAGGACTTGTTTTTCTGTGATTTTTTTTGCCTATATCCTACCATTAAGAGGTTGTCTTTCCTCAAATACTTTTTCTGCCCTACTTCAAATTTCTCTTTCATTACTTCTGGTATTCCTTTTCTTTTCTTTCGCAATGTACCTGTGAGGTTCGTTGCCTGAGTAAGCAAAAACTTTGCTAGTTTTATTGTGGTAAAAAAATTATCCACAAACACGTGGTACCCCTTGCCAAGTAAGTTTGTCATCATCAGTAGTTTCTCAACAACATAGAAACCAAGGCCCTTCTGTGTTATTTCCCTTTTGTCAGTCCTTTAGCTCCACGATACACAATGAAGGACATACAGTAGTGTGTGACAGAATCACAAATGCACCATAATTTAACGCCCCACCAATGTCTCTTTTTGGGCAAATACTGTAACAACTGGGAGTGGGCCTTGGTGCTTACCATGCTCTCATCAACTGAAAGGTTCTCACTAGGAGTAAAGTGAAACCTAGATACCCTATTCATGTGGTCAACTATTGGTTGAAATCTAGCGCACGGGTTATACCCAGGTTCGCGCGGACGAGGCAGTTCTGTTGTGTCAACCAAGTGGAAAAACTGCAGGATTGCTTGAAATCTGTTCCTATTGAACATTCTTGGAAACCAAGGCATAAACTGACTGCTAGTCCTTGACCAATAGCAAAATATTGTAGGTTTTACATTTAGGCCCATATTTAGTAGCACTGCTACAAAAGCCTACATCTCGATTCGAGTTACCGGTCTCCAGGACTTGGCCCTGCTATGTTCTTTGAGTTGGTGGGCATTTGCAGTAATAAAGTTATTAGCAAATTTGTTTGTATATTTTACTAGCATATCAAAAAAGGCAACAGTAAAAAATAGTTTGAAATAATCTATTGGAGATAAATTCCTAGGGGGGCAGTGTTTCACGCCAGACAATTCATGAAAAGTAAACGGATTATTGCCGCCAGGGTCATTTTCTTCAGTTACTTCTGTCCAACCAGTTCCATCCTCACTATCCTCATTATTTTCAAGATTTTGTTCTTGGTTAGGTGCATCTAACCTAGGTCTACCCCGACGTCTTGGTGCAGGGTTTGGTGCTGGCCTAGGCCTAGGATTTTCCACTCTATCCTCCTCCTCATCTGTTGAATAATTATTATTACCAAAGGACTGTAATATCCTATCTATCCTACGTTGATTGTTACCTTCATAGGGGTCGTAATCGGGGTCACTATCGGTATCATCCACAAGATCAGAAATTGAGTCACTGTCAGATTCGGCACCAGAACTACTTTCAATTTCAGAAACCTCACTCACAAAACTATCATCTAAAAAGTCGTCATCTAGAGTTCTTGCAATTGCATTGTCACTTAGTGGAGATCTAGATCGATCCATCTTATATATTAAAAAAATTTGGTTTTTCTTTTCTGAGTTCGTTTGGCTCTTCTACCCGACCGATTTTCATGATTGAGGTCTCAAATTGAAGGTATGCACGCTCAGATTTGCCATCAAGCATCGGCATATATTTATCTATAATCCTACTCGGCTTATACGTAAAAGAAATTTGCTCCCCATGTTATTCTTATGGGTGTTAAATTTGGTTTATCTTTGCCGAGTTCGATTGGCTCTTCTACCCGACCGATTTTCATGATTGAGGTCTCAAATTGAAGGTATGCACGCACAGATTTGCTATCAAACATCGGAATATAGTTATCTATAATCCTACTCGGCTTATACGTAAAAGAAATTTGCTCCCCATGTTATTCTTATGGGTGTTAAATTTGGTTTATCTTTGCCGAGTTCGATTGGCTCTTCTACCCGACCGATTTTCATGATTGAGGTCTCAAATTGAAGGTATGCAAGCACAGATTTGCCATCAAGCATCGGGATATATTTATCTATAATCCTACTCGGCTTATAAGTAAAAGAAATTTGCTCCCCATGTTATTCTTATGGGAGTTAAATTTGGTTTATCTTTGCCGAGTTCGATTGGGTCTTCTACCCGACCGATTTTCATGATTGAGGTCTCAAATTGAAGTTATGCACGCACAGATTTGCCATCAAGCATCGGCATAAATGTATCTATAATCCCACGCGGATTATACGTAAACGAAATTTGTTCCCCATGTATTTCTTATGGGAGTTAAATTTGGGGTTTCTTTGCCGAGTTCGTTTGGCTCTTCTACCCGACCGATTTTCATGATTGAGGTCTCGAATTGAAGGTATGCACGTACAGATTTGCCATCAAGCATCGGCATCAATGAAATTTGCTCCCCATGTATTTCTTATGGGAGTTAAATTTTGTTTCGCTTTGCCGAGTTCATTTGGCTCATCTACCCGACCGATTTTCATGATTGAGGTCTCGAATTGAAGGTATGCACGGACAGATTTTCCATCAAGCATCGGCAAATATTTATCTATAACCCCACTTGGTTTATACGTAAAAAAAATTTCCTCTCCATGTATTTCTTATCTTATATATTAAAAAAATTTGGTTTTTCTTTTCCGAGTTCGTTTGGCTCTTCACCCGACCGATTTTCATGATTGAGGTCTCAAATTGAGGGTATGTACGCACAGATGTCCCATCAAGCATTGGAATATATGTAGCTACAGTCCAAACCCGGATTATACGTAAAATAAATTTGCTCTATTGGTAGTTAAATTTAGTTTTTCATTTCCCAGTTCGTTTGGCTCTTCTACCCGACCGATTTTCATGATTGAGGTCTCAAATTGAAGGTATGCACGCACAGATTTGCTATCAAACATCGGAATATAGTTATCTATAATCCTACTCGGCTTATACGTAAAAGAAATTTGCTCCCCATGTTATTCTTATGGGTGTTAAATTTGGTTTATCTTTGCCGAGTTCGATTGGCTCTTCTACCCGACCGATTTTCATGATTGAGGTCTCAAATTGAAGGTATGCAAGCACAGATTTGCCATCAAGCATCGGGATATATTTATCTATAATCCTACTCGGCTTATAAGTAAAAGAAATTTGCTCCCCATGTTATTCTTATGGGAGTTAAATTTGGTTTATCTTTGCCGAGTTCGATTGGGTCTTCTACCCGACCGATTTTCATGATTGAGGTCTCAAATTGAAGTTATGCACGCACAGATTTGCCATCAAGCATCGGCATAAATGTATCTATAATCCCACGCGGATTATACGTAAACGAAATTTGTTCCCCATGTATTTCTTATGGGAGTTAAATTTGGGGTTTCTTTGCCGAGTTCGTTTGGCTCTTCTACCCGACCGATTTTCATGATTGAGGTCTCGAATTGAAGGTATGCACGTACAGATTTGCCATCAAGCATCGGCATCAATGAAATTTGCTCCCCATGTATTTCTTATGGGAGTTAAATTTTGTTTCTCTTTGCCGAGTTCATTTGGCTCATCTACCCGACCGATTTTCATGATTGAGGTCTCGAATTGAAGGTATGCACGCACAGATTTTCCATCAAGCATCGGCAAATATTTATCTATAACCCCACTTGGTTTATACGTAAAAAAAATTTCCTCTCCATGTATTTCTTATCTTATATATTAAAAAAATTTGGTTTTTCTTTTCCGAGTTCGTTTGGCTCTTCACCCGACCGATTTTCATGATTGAGGTCTCAAATTGAGGGTATGTACGCACAGATGTCCCATCAAGCATTGGAATATATGTAGCTACAGTCCAAACCCGGATTATACGTAAAATAAATTTGCTCTATTGGTAGTTAAATTTAGTTTTTCATTTCCCAGTTCGTTTGGCTCTTCTACTCGACCAATTTTCATGGTTGAATTTTCAAATTGAAGTTATGCATGCCCAGATTTCGCAACAAGCATCGGTTTAAGATACAATATACAAAATCAGCCATTCTTTTGTAACGGACGTGACAAGTAGATGATTTTAAAGTGGAGTAAAAGTATGAAAAATTAATTACAGTGAATAATTTCTATGCTAAGTCAATAGTAATTTAGGGTTTTTAATTTCATAGAATATTGTATGTATTACGATTAAGTAATGTAAATCTTATGCAACTTTAACTGGCTGTAACGGACGTGACAATAAAGTCACCTGCCTTCTGAGATGTGGCACGTCTTGTTAAAAATTCTGTTAAGTATTTACATTTAGGATATTGGAAAAATCAAATTTAATTACTTATTATATTATCTATATAGCCATAACAACTAGCTTTTATTATTTGATTTCAGTTAGGAGAAAAAAAAATTTAATTTGCTGTAACGGACGTGACATGGTTTTGTAACGGACGTGACAAGTATGGTGATAGGTAGAAGAAATATCCTAGTTTGAGGAAATACACTTTATTTATGCACTGTAATTATAATATTATGTTAGTAC
Organism: Macrosteles quadrilineatus; assembly: GCF_028750875.1. Taxonomy (NCBI): domain Eukaryota; kingdom Metazoa; phylum Arthropoda; class Insecta; order Hemiptera; family Cicadellidae; genus Macrosteles; species Macrosteles quadrilineatus. The sequence continues at coordinate 66,962,196 of NW_026542597.1, forward strand.
ATTAAGAGATTACTTGTTATATAGGATAAATTAATAAGAAATAATTAAATACTAGCCTATTGCTGGAACACAATCATAATACAGTATATGGCAGATGGTAAACTTCCATAAACATTTCCGCATCTAAGAAAAACACACTTTTGTTAGGGGGTTTTTAAATTATAACACAGGAATTGAACTGTTCTCTTTTGTGCTATGTTATAGGCTTTACTTCCAGTTATTCTAAGATGTTTATTTCATCTTCAAATTCATACAGGACTCGATCACCTACTGGTTTGAGCACAGGATCTTTTAGTAGTTCGAGGATGTCTGAAACGGAGACCAGTCTTTCATCACCTTCATTAATTTTAAACACTTTATGACTTTTGTTGTATGACTTTAAGAATGAAACCTCAACATCCTTATTTTCTTTAACACAACTCTGACAGACCGCTACATACCTAAACTCTTTTCCCTTTTCACTGAAGACTTTTACCAGTACGTGTGTTCCTGGGACAATATCACATGGAGAAATATCAGTAGATGTCAGTAGATTCAAATACTCATCTTCATCTGGGTAGCGTCCATCACACATATTTTCTTCTTCAGAGTCCGTGTACACATCAGAGTACCGCAAACGCTTTGAAGGCGCAGGCTCTGCAAGGTCTTCTTCTTCTGGTTCTAGGATGATGCAAACCTTAGTCATAAGTGACTCAGATGTTTTGGCAACTAGAATATGACATTCATCATAGGCCCGGAAGTGATGAAACGATTGGATTCCGACAATTTTTTCAATGTTATCCCATCTAGCTTCAAGATTTTTGGAATGAGAACTTACTTCTTTTTCAGATACGTACAGCACGTTAATGTTTGTACAGTTTTCCTTTGCTACTTGGTAAAATTCTTCAGCTGAGCTAACCACAGCTCTTCTTCCTTTAACCACATTCCAAACAGTTCTTTTAATTGAGCCCCCTACCCCATCAACAGCACCCTTTCCATGTCCAGAGGCAAAGAAATTCCAGTCCACCGTGATATTGAAATCTTTTTCTGAGAAACACACATTTGATACAGAATAGCGGCTTTTAAATTGGCCTGCACAATTGTCTGAAAAAATATGTACATGGTCAATTTCAGAAGAAATATTCTTCACTTCATTAAGTAGAGTTTTAATATACAACCATACCGAATTTTTTGAATGGCTCAAGTCGTCACTGACAATGGCAAAACTATACACTTCCTTACCATGCCATATACAGCAAGTGAAAATCGCAACTTGTGAGTGGCTCCAATGAGCACTCTGTATCTCATCTTGGTGGATTAGTGCATAATTCTCTGAAAAATCTATTTGCATTATAGCTTTGTCTATTGAAACCCCCAAAGAATCTTTGCACTTATCAAAATATGAAGACTGAACTTTCTTCACATAGAAATGAATCTTGAAAGCACATAATTGAGAGTTAAGTTCAGCCAACATTTTTCCTAAACTTGTGAAATTTTCCACCAGATTTGGCCTATTGTTTACATTTTTCCATTCTTTCCATTTGTACTTATTTTTTAAGTTTGTGTTTTCAGGAAGGAGAGTTTTTAAGTCATAAGTGCAATCATCACACTCATTCATCATACATTTTTCACTCGAAATGTCACAGGAAACTAGGCTAAGAAGGTCCTTGTGGTTGTCTGGAAAACCAGGGATAGATTTTGAAACAGACTCAATCAGGAACATGAAATTTGCATGTTTTATACATACACACACAGAGTGGGGCATCTGACTAACAGGCAAGATGTGCTTTGGTCGTAAGTCATAAAACTTTGACAGCGAAATCTGTTCATCTGGGTTCTTGACCTTAAACTCTTCATGGGCTTCTCTAATACTCATAACCATGTGTCGTACTTGATATGTTGTTCTTTTAGACGTTTCTGGATCTTTTATTGATTTCACATCCCTTTTGCCTGGAGCCTGGCGACTGATTTCATTGTTGTTGTAAAAGTCAATTACTTTCTTAATACAGTTTTCGGTTAACTGTCGTGGGCCTTTTTTTTGCTTCTTAAAAAGTCCCTTACAAACAGACAAGCCAAAGTTCTCTTCTATTAGTCTTTTAAGAACTGCCTTTTTCTTAGCCGGACTTGAGGGTAGGGTGCCTTTGGCTTTTTTTAGGGCTTTGCCAAGTGTACGTGGACTTTTATAGGTTCCAAGGTAAGTTTCACCAAGTAGTGCTTGGGCGTTTTCATCATTATTTTTCTTTAGTTGTGCCTTTTTCTTTCTGTAAAGTTGTTGTCTTTCTCTGTCCTTGCGTCTCTTTTGCTCCAACATCAGTTTATTAGCTTTAAATTTCCTTCTTTCCTGTTCTCTTTGCTTCCTCTTCCTTTCACGATCTTTTTCTAAATAATTATTCCATATTTCAGGGTTCTTCTTCATTTTTTCCCTACATTTTGCCATTCTGTTAGCAGGAGCCATGATCTGAAACAAAAAAAAAAACATTTTGGTTAGATAGGCCTACTATAAAGACACGAAATAAACACCTGTTAAATTATGTCGCGTCCGTTACATCTAAAGACTTGTCACGTCCGTTACACTTAATAAATTGGTATTTAACTTAATATGTCTAAAAAACATATATTTGAATATGGAAACAACCTAACCTTACTTTCTTGGGGTTTTAAATTACTAATTAGTTATAGGTTAAGTTATATTTAAACTTTCGTAGTATTTTTGTAACGGACGTGACACAGCAACTGAATAAACAAGATCTTGAATAAAGTATTGTAATAGTTACCTAAAAGTCTGCAAATTTTGCTGAATGCTTCTTTGATCTTCTTACTTCAGATGTGTTGTAGGTTAACTGGCCAAAAATATCAACTCATTATTTCACAGCTGACTAGAAAACAGCTGATTTCAATATTCAATAATCAGCTGCTTCAGTACCAACTGCAATCAATAATAAAACTGAAAAATATGACAAATTCATGGTTTTATTTGTAATTATGAATTGTATGGATGTTTATGTATAAGGACAAGTAATTAAAATGAACAAAATAAATATTTTAATTTTTTTACATAAGGTGTACTTTATAAAAGAATGGCTGAAATACAAAAAATAAAATAAAAAATACAAGGTTAAACCCGTCGAAATCAACAGGTACTGTTGAGGTAATTCTATTTTGGAACCATTTGGTTTGTTTGTGATTCAGCACTATGCCAATCTTAATAATCCTAATTAATTACACAAATGATGCCGGAATTTTACCGAAGGTTCTTATATGAAAATAAATAGGATAACGTAATTAGAATTGAGAATAGATATCAACTTTCGTTTTTTCGTTTCGTTTAGATTTTTGTTTTGTTTTTTTCTAAATAATCTACTTTTATTTGGGCTATCGGTATAATATCGGGCTATACTTTTATTCGGGCGGAGGGTATGTTGAGTTAAGCTGACTCTGAACTTTATTTTCAAAACATTTTCCAATATCTTATCTTAGACAAAATTTGTGATTCCTTCAAAAAATATTTACATCTGTCTTTCGAACATATGATTGCATATTTATTTAATTCCGATAAGGTGTTTACATTTTAAATGCATTTTCGTTTTGTTTACCAACACGTTTACGATTTTATCTGTGGCATTTATGATGAAACTGCGAATGACGTAAATGAGTCGATTATTATTGTTCGTTTTATTATTTTTTTCCAGTTATTGCTTATTGTGTGTTTACTCAAATTTATTTGTATCTACGATGAGTAATTTAGATGATGGGCACTACAGCGTCCTTGAACATAAAAGTGACAGTTCTTCTTGCGTAACACCAATGCACAGTCTTGGGTGTACTGATAAAAATGTTATACCTTCCCAATACCATAATAAAGGGGATCAGATTGTGGTCTCAGTTCCTGCAAAGAAGCGTAGGCGCAATTCAACAATAACAGGGAGGCGTGAGAGAGGTGTCAATTTCACAAGAAAGACTTTAGTTGAAAAAACCATTCTTGAAGACGTCTTCAAGCAGTGCCTTTTCAGACAAAATTACAAATGAGTCTAATGTACCTTCCCAATCCCATAGTAAAGCTGATCAGATTGAGGTCACAGTTTATGCAAAGAAGCGTAGGCGCAATTCGACTTTAACAGGAAGGCGTGAGAGAGGTGTCAATTTTACAAGAAAGACTTTGGTTGAAAAACCATTCTTAAAGATGTCTTCAAGCTGTACCTTTTCAGACAAGATTCCAAATGAGTCCAATGTACCTTCCCAATCCCATAGTAAAGCTGATCAGATTGAGGTCACAGTTCATGCAAAGAAGCGAAGTCGCAATTCGACTTTAACAGGAAGGCGTGAGAGAGGTGTCAATTTTACAAGAAAGACTTTAGTTGAAAAACCATTCTTAAAGCCGTCTTCAAGCTGTGCCTTTTTAGACAAGATTCCAAATGAGTCTAATGTAGTACCGATGTCACACAACGCTACTTCATCAAAGATAGGGCAAATTACCGTGAGTAATAATTCTTTGAAGACTAATTTTCCTACTTTTGATATGATTCCTATTGTTGGTGACGGAAACTGTTTATTTCGTGCTATATCTTACTGTTTGCATGGTAGTGAAAATAGACACTCTGAAATAAGATCAGTTATTGTTGATGATGTAATAAGAAAGTGGAATTTATATAGATATTTCATAGTTGGGGACACTTCTTATGGACATTATATTAAGAACGTTAGTGACTACGAAACGGTGATGTCCGCCAATGGACAAAAAGCAGGGCATGTTGAACTTAACAGTGCTGGTGAATTATTTCACGAGTGTAAATTTAAGGTGCACATTCAACATACTAAATCAATAATTGAATTTGGTTCTGGTAGTATAATTCACAACCTACTCTTCACAGGTAATTTAGATGATGGACACTATAGCGTCCTTAAACATAAAAGTGACAGTTCTTCATGCGTAACACCAATGCACAGTCTTGGGTGTACTGACAAAAATGTTATACCTTCCCAATCCCATTATAAAGGGGATCAGATTGAGGTCACAGTTCAGGTAAAGAAGGTCACAGTTCATTGCAGGCAAAGAAGCGTAGGCCTACGAGCAATTAAACTTTAACGGGGAGGCGTGAGAGGGATGACGATGTTACTAGAAAGACTGTCGTTGAAAAACCATTCTTAAAGCCGTCTTCACGATGTGCCGTTTCTGAAGAGATCCCAAATGTACGTGCTTTCTCTGTAGGGAGCCTTCAGGAAGTGTGTAGACATTGCTCTGCATTGTATTTTAAAGCGGAAAAAAATACATCGGGGATCTTTTCCTTGTGTTGCTATGATGGAAAAATTAAGTTACCACCCAATAAAATTCCTGAGGAGATAAAAAAACTATATACTGGAAATGATGAAAAATCCAAAAACTTCCGAGAAAATTTAAGGCAGTACAATAATGCAATGTCGTTTGTTTCTTTTGGTGCTAATGTAGACCTACCTCCGAGTTATGGTCCTTATACCTTCAGAATCCATGGCATGGTCCACCACTTAATTTCGCCTTTATATCCCAAGGATTCACAAAGTGCTTCTTATGGCCAGTTATATATTCTTGACTTCGCCAAATCTAATGAAATTAGGATTTCTCACAATTCTAACCTAAATTTAGACAAAAATACACTAAATGATTTAAGTAATTTGTTAGACAAATGTAACCCCTATGTTCGATCTTACAAAACCATGCACCAGAAAGTAGAAGAGGAAAAACTTCATGCACAGAATGAGAACCGTGTTCCTCTTAATTTTGTTATGAGGTTCTATCATGAGCCATTTGCAGATCAGCGTCGTTACAATGACCCAGCTGCCTCTGAAATTGCGGCTGTTTTCGAGACGGAGGATGGTGCGCCACCTTCACATAGACAGTGTATGAAAAGGAAGGAGGTTTAAAGAAAATCGATTATGATAGTATGCAGTGTGACCCCATGTGTTATACTTTAATTTGGCCCTGCGGTGAAACTGGTTGGCATATAAATTTGCCTATTCAAGGAACGCGTGAAACAAAAATACGGAAAACTGTTACCATGCGAGAGTATATTCTATACAGAATTTCAGTTAGGGGAAATGGTTGTGCTGGAAACTTTAATCCTATAGTAAGCGCTGGAAAACTTACTCAACAGCTTTTTGTAGACTATTATTGTCGTATTGAAGGAGATAGACTAAAATACATTCGAAGAGAACAAACAAAATTACGTGTAGACACTTATGTTGGTTTGTCCGATGCTTTACGTATAAGGGCTAAACAGGATAAGTTAAGAGTAGGTCGGATCGTAGTTTTGCCATCGTCCTTTATTGGTAGCCCCAGGAATATGATACAGAATTATCAAGACGCTATGGCATTAGTCAGGAAGTTTGGGAAACTTGACCTATTCATAACATTTACCTGCAATCCGGCATGGCCTGAAATAACAGGGAGTATTCATACTTGGGAGACGCCAAATAACAGACCAGACATTGTTGTAATGGTATTTCATACTAAGGTTCAGGAACTAATACGTCTACTGTGTACAGTTGGGATATTTGGAGCAATAAAAGCATTTTTGTATACAGTGGAGTTCCAAAAGCGTGGATTGCCCCATGTTCATTTGCTTCTAACGTTAGATGATGATTGTAAGTTTAGGGGTCCAGAGGACATTGACAAAGTTGTTTCGGCCGAAATTCCCGATCCCATAAACCAAGATTTGTATGACTTAGTTAGTAAGCACATGGTGCATGGGCCGTGTGGTATATTAAATCCTTCCTGTGTATGTATGAAGGATGGAAAATGCAAAAAAGATTTCCCTAAATCCTTTATTGAGGAAACGCAAGATAATGTTAATGGCTATCCGATTTACAAGCGTAGAAATAATGGGAGAACCATAACTAAACGTGCAACTGGAGACGATGTAAATGTTACAAATCAGTTCATTGTACCATACAATCCATTTCTTCTTCTATATTTCCGTGCACATATTAATGTAGAGATCTGTTCCAGTGTACGATCTATAAAGTACATCCATAAGTATGTATATAAAGGTCACGATTGTTGCAATATAGAGGTAGCAAGGGAAAACGATGTACTTGATCACGATGAAATTAATTTATTCCTGAATGCTCGATATGTTGGACCAAGTGAAGCTGCTTGGAGAATGTTTGCATATTGCATGCACGATCAATCTCACACTGTGGTTAGATTGCCAGTCCATTTACCTGATTCTCAGAATGTTTACTTCAGAAACGATGCCCCGGAGGAAGGTTTAATCCAAGCACAGTTAAAAACTACCCAATTAGTAGCATGGTTCAAGTTGAACAGCAATCCTTCAACTAGAAGTCCTTATGTATATCCCGAAACACCAGTTCACTATGTATGGAAGAAAAATGAATGGCATAAACGTAAACACTATTCTAGAACGATTGGCCGAATGTATAATGTTTCACCTGCGGATTCCGAGCGATATCATTTACGTATATTATTACTACATGTAATTGGTGCTACCAGTTTTGAAGATTTGAAAACGTATGAAAATTTCACACATCCTACATTTAAGGCAGCAGCAACAGCACGAGGATTAATATTGGATGATATGGAATGGCAGCGAGCCTTACAAGAGGCCTCTTCTTTTCAAATGCCATACCAGCTTCGACAGTTGTTTGCCTACATCTGTATATTTCAGTGTCCATCAAATGTTCTGAATTTGTGGAATCTCTTTAAGGACTCAATGTCTGAAGATTTCCTTAGATCATACCCGACCGAAGTAGCTTACCAATTAGCTCTGAAAGATATTTCAGAAACGTTAAAATTACATGGTTTCTCTCTGAAGTCATTTGATTTACCATCTATTGATGAATTGCCTCAAAATACATGTATAGAGGAAACTATAGATGAAATCCAACATGATGAACTAGCGAAAATGATCGCTTCATCAAATGAAGAACAACGTGTTGTGATTGATGAAATTCTAAACTTACTTCTAAACAATGACGAGTCTGCAAGTGTTAAGGCATACTTCATAGATGGACCTGGTGGCACCGGAAAAACATTTGTATATAAATGCTTAATCCAGAGCTGCATTAATATTGGAATGCCAATCATATCCGTTGCATGGACTGGGATTGCTGCTATGTTACTTCCATTTGGCCGCACAGTTCATAGCCGATTTAAATTACCACTGAATTTGAATGAACATTCTGTCTCCGGCTTAAAAGTCAACAGTAAAGAGGCTTCTATCATTCGTTCTGCAAAATTAATAATTTGGGATGAAGCACCTATGGCCAACAAATATGCTCTAATTTGTGTCAACCGGCTACTGAAAGATATAATGGATAACGATGTGCCATTTGGTGGGAAAATCATTATCTTAGGTGGAGATTTCCGGCAAGTGTTGCCGGTTGTGCCTCATTCATCTAGAGCCTCTACTGTTCAGAATTCAATTAAGTTTTCATACCTATGGCCACTATTCAAAATTTTTAAATTAACAAAAAATATGAGGGCTAAAACTAATGAGTTAGATTTTGCTAACTTTTTGCTCGAAATTGGCAATGGGGAATACCCAACAATTGATGACAAATCTGTGGACTCACCCCCAACACTTATCTCTGATTCAGACATAGTTTCAGAAATTTATGGAAAAAACCTACAAACGCCTATGGACTCATCGTAGTTATCAAAATGTGCCATTTTAGCACCAAAGAATGAGCATTGTGAGGAAATCAATAAAAGAGTTTTAGACCTCATCCCAGGCTCAAGCAAAACATATACATATATGTATAAGTGTGAATAAACTAATTACAGATGATGACAGTGATTGCAATTCCCTATTGAATTCCTCAACAGCCTTGAGATGACTGGTTTGCCTTCTCACAAATTAGTCTTAAAGGAAGGTGCCATTGTGATGTTATTAAGAAATTTAAACTACACAGCAGGTCTTCTAAACGGAACAAGACTTATTGTCAAGAAAATGTATGAAAACAGTTTAGACTTAGAAATCATAACTGGCACAAATATTGGACAACGTGCACTATTACCCCGCATTGATCTCTCTCCATCAGATTCTACAGTACCATTTTCTTTCAAACGAAGACAATTCCCCATAAAGGTTGCGTTCTGCATGACCATCAACAAGGCGCAGGGCCAAACGATTGATCGAGTTGGTGTGTACTTGCCTGAACCAGTATTTAGTCACGGTCAGTTGTACGTCGCCTTATCGAGAGGGAAATCTTTCGATACTGTAAAAGTAGAAACTAAATCAAAAGGTGGACGAACAGCAAACATTGTTTGGAAGGAAGTATTATAAAAGTCGTAATATTAATAAAGATTACCAGATGGAGGGAACTACTCCTGAGAATATGCGTACATGCAATTTTACCGACAGAGATGTCTATTTTACAAGAAATATTGTTGTTAATAAAACATTCTTAATAAAGCTTCATTCACGCTTTCTCTGTAGGTGCTTTTAGGAAGTGTGTGGATATTGTTCTGGATTAATTGATTTTCAAAACGGAATAAAATACATCGGGACGATTTTCTCTGTGTTATATGGAATGTGTTATACTTTAATTTGGTCATAAGGCGAAATTAATCCAGCAGCCCTATAAGAGTTTAATTAAAGTTGTACCTTAGTATTTTATTTTTTTATTATCAATCTCAATGCTGCGGAGCAGCACGGGTCATCTAGTTACTAATAATCAATAACAAAACATCTCGTAAAAACACCGCACATAACCAAACACTTGTTTACAGACAGTGAAATACGATGTCAACAATTACGCGCCCAGCTGTGACAGCCATCTTGATCTCTGTGTTACAACATATGAAAACGTAGTACTATAACAAGTGAATGATTACAATTATCGCCGATTTAACGCATTATTTACAAAGAGGAAGTCTTTTCTCTTTCAAAAGAATATAAAATATGTGCATATAATCGTCTTTTTCGCGTTTTAATATCGCGTTTTTCAAACGTCCGGCTAACCGGACGTTGGCACTTTTGGCTCGTTCTAAAAACGTCCGGTTCCCCGGACGTTGGCACTCAAAGGGTTAAGTACACTGGGATTTGATGTAATTTTTAAATGTTTACTTACAGTATTTTTAACGCTGAATCCAAAAATGCAATCAGTTTTGGTCGGAGAGATTCCTAAGTAGCCGTACAGTTATATCTATATATATAATTCTGTAAGACAAAATTTTTACCAGAAAATTGTGGACGTCTGGTAAGTCGCAGAAAAGTGAAGTGGGAGAGGTCTTAAATTAAAGGTCTTGACCCCAGGGACTCGGGGAAAATAGCAGAATTCCCATAAAGTTACCAGAAAACGAGATATAACGTAAAATATCCACCATAAGAAAAGTATGGGGACTGAAAAACGTCTGCATTCTAATCAGCTGTTACTTATTTATTTGCAATGTTTACATTTATTCCAAAAGTCAATGTTGTTAAATAACGTTTCAAAATGAAATGTATTTGTTTAATTTTTTCCGTTTTTATAATGAGTGAAGTAACTAGACAGGGTAGGGGAAGACCTGCAAGACGTGGAAGAGCCAGGAATTCAACTGACACAAGAAATGCTGAAGGAGAGCGTCTAAGGCCTAACTATGAAAGAAATCCACACGCTGGTTTACAAGTTACAACCTGCCTTCAGAAGAACGCTGGAAAATGAGTTGAGTGTTGTTTCTCAAAATCTAGGTCCTCTTCACAGCACTTGCACACGTTGTGGCGCATTTCACTCCGCAGAGGAGGCCACAAATGGACATATCAACGCATGTATCCACAATGGACTCTTTAACATGCCCCAACCACAAGTAAATGACGAACTGTTTTTACATGACAAACTTAAAAAAAAAAAAAAACATAAGGCAATACAACAGTGCAATGGCTTTGGCGTCGGTTTCCGCTATACAAAAAGAGATTCTGGGAAAAGGGCCTTACTGTTTTAAAATTCAGGGACAAATTCATAGATATATTTATGACTTACTACCGCGAAATAGGGAGTTGCCTTCATGTGCTTCATATGGACAATTTGTATTTCATTGACACACAGCAACTAATATACGACTCCAACGGAAGGAAAACCAAGATATAAAACAAGAAAAAATCTTAATTTTAAGTGCAGTGCCTAATATAAAATTGATTTTTAAAAACATATTTTAAGTATTTGTCTTTTTACATATAGTTTTATTGTAGTCAGTCTAAATTAGGGGCAAAGGCCCCTACACGCCACTAGTAATTAATATTAAGCTTCAGTTTTGTTGATTTATTAACATATTTGTGGTATGGACGAGTCCAAGTTCTAGTGGCGACTAACACTAAAAGGGGTGGAAGGTTTGTGGAGTGGAAACAGCTGTCAGTTGTTTACATTCTATACTAAACAGACAAAACCACACACAACGCCATGAGAGCAAAATCAGAGTTACGGTACAATATGCAATAACTAGATTTTAAAAAGAAAATGGACTTTGGTGCTGTTTAAAAAATACAATAAATCAAATACGATACATAAACTATTAATCACATGAACATAAATTATAAAACAAAATAGAATTTATTAACGTAAAATATCAGTAGGCTAATAGAAGCTAGGCCACTGCCGACATGATCATCGTCACAGAAAACGTACAACTATAACCCAGAATGCCAACCGCATGGTAAAAAGCATTAAGCGGTTTGAGAGAGCTTTTCCTGTCAATCCGTAGGCAGCGCCACCAGCGTTACCATGCAATAGCATAGCAACGCTGGTGGCGCTGCCTACGGATTGACAGGCAAAGCTCTCTCAAAACACTTAATGCTTTTTACCATGCGGTTGGCATTCTGAGTTATAGTAGTACGTTTTCTGTGTCATCGTCTTCATTCCAATCCTTAACCATTAATGCCTCAACATCTGGTAATGAAATAGTGCATAATCCCATAGTACATAATCCCATTGTGTCTAAAAGTGAAAACGTGCCACAGTGCATAATTTAATGTATCAGCAACTAATAAATAATGTTACATGGGGAACACAATCAAACGCTTTACTTAGGTAAACTAGAGTTGCCTGAGTAAGAGAGGTGTTTTCATAAAAAAATTAGCACATGCTGCACCAAGCGCCTTACCGCATCCGTGGCACATCTACCCGTTCAAAACCCAAATTGCCAATCAGATATTAGGCCATGGTATTAAAAAAACTTCATTAATTGTGATTTTATTATGGTTTAGAACACTTTGCCAATCACAGGAACTAACGAAATGGGTCGGTAACTATTAGGATTCTCCCTCGGACCATTTTTATAAATTGGAACAACTTTTGAGAACTTCAGTTTTTTGGGCCAGGTTTATGGGCTATATGGGGTATATGGGCTCTAGGCCAGAGAGCAAGCAGCAGTTGCAGTGAGTGGCAACAAGATATGCACTATTATAAGCTTTAGAAGGTTAGAGGACATACTATATGCATCTGTGCTGAAAGAGGATTTCATATTATGCACAACACTATGTACTTCCTCACAAGACACTGCACTGAACTTGAAGGATGATGGAGAAGCTGGTGTATTCTCAAGTAGTGAAGTAGAAGCAGCAATCGAAGGTGTCACCAGTGCCGCTGTCTGCTTCACAGATGACGTGAAGAAATCACTGAAGTCTTGTGGAGATATGTATCGTAGGGGGTTTGGTGTTTGGCTTCTCCACATTACCACGGATAATGAACCGGAAAGCTTTGCATTTGTTGGTTGCAGATTCGATTTCTATTACATTGGCGTTGAGCTTGGCTGTTGCAAGAGATTTTTTATTAGTCCTTTTTAGGGTCACATAGGTTTACCTATCAATCTGTGAGTTAGATATTTTATAGGCATCAAAAGCTGTTAGGACTAAGTCACGCTGGACTTAAAGCTCTGCTGTAAACCAACGATTTTTTCGTCTAGGTTTTTTACTCTGATAATTTGGTAATATTTTCTTGAGAGGGAAACATTCATTGATAGTTTTTTGGAGCTGATCAAACAGGATGGTGAAAAGATTGTTGCTGGTATGCCTGCCATCTGATACCAGACCCGGCCAGTCAATATTACCGACAGTAGAGATCAATTTTGCTTGGTTAACAGGACTATAATTCCTCTTTACTTTGTATTCCGTTGTAGGTTTGACAACCTGTTGAATCTCCACCTTAAGGCAAACTGCTAAATGGTCTGACAAGGCAAAGTTTCCAATGCAGACAGCGAAGTCGCTCCTCTGAAAGTTAACTGCAATGTTGTCGAGGCACCTCACACCCCTTGTTGGCTCAAAGTTGGAACAGAATAAGTTAAAAGAACGCAGAGTGTTTTGTGGAGCCCAGTCGTCTGCTTTTTTTTGTACCAACATCAATTAGGTCTCCTGCTAAGATGTACTTGTAGTCCGGCTTAGTTGAAAGAAGGGTTTGAAGCAATTCCTCAAGTGGGTAAAACCGCAAATTTGTACCAAATCAAGTTGACTAGATAATAGCCAATGTTCACATAATAGGCCTAGTCTTATTGCTAACTAGCCTATTGAGTTCTCCTGTTCGGGAAAATCTAAAAAAGCTGATTGGTTTAGATTCACAACTGAAGTGTTTATAGGAAGTTCAGGATCAACAACAATGTCTTGAGAGTTTTGCTTAGGGCGCCTTGACACAAATCTTGACACAAATACATCCCTAGGCCAAAAGTCGGGTTTGAATACCTCCTCTAGGATAGACGAGTGAAGTCCAACTTTAAAGGAAAAGTACTTGTCAGTTTTTCAACAGTAAACATACCGACCTGTAAGAAAGTCAGTGATATCTTCTGACTGTGTAGAAGGACTAAGTCTAGAGACAAACAAAGACACTTTTCGAGAAACTATCTTAAGGTTATGTTCATGTGATCCAACACCGGCCTTACTCCCCGTTACAAATCTACTGCCGTTTTTGCTTGTAGGCCTACTATATTCACCTCTATTGGAAGCACTTCTTTCAGGTCTGGACTGTTTCCTAGATTTAACAACTGTGAAATTTTCTGAGCAAACCTCATTATTACCAACATTTGACTTAGTGACAAGTGTCTCCTCTGGTTTAGGTTGATGCCGAACAATGTCTGCATATCTCAAATTGCTTGGAACACTTTATAAACACTAATTAATTACACACACACTAAACCACCACTAATTAAACGCACACACACTAATAAACCAATGTAAGGTAAAAATAGCTCACACAAAGGAACACTAATTGCACAGTTCGCAATAACTCCACCAAACTACTGTGTGTTGTGATTGGTTTTTTTTGCACGTTTTATCATGACTATTGTCGGGACCACGTAAGTTTGCAGTTGGTGGCAGCCAATCACAAGACGAGGCTAGTGCGACGTTGCCACATCACCCATTGACAACACTAATAAAAATATACAAAGCTATGTTTTCAAATCAGCTGGTATTGTTAGATTTGGCAACACCACACCGTTATCATTGGTTCATTGAAAACCATATGGTAAATAGGCTCCTCCCTCAACTGCAAACTTATGTGGTCCCGACAATAGACTACTACTCCCTGTATTGTATTCCAACTTAAATTGGTCTTTTGTATATTGTTAGTTGTAATGTGTTAGTTAAACTTTTTTTTAAGGAAGGGATCAGATTCCAGGCCTTGAAACGTTGTGTACTGTTTTTTTTTTTTACCATTGTGATGAAAAATGTCTGTAATAAACCTTTGAACAACCTTTAATTAATTATAGGTAGGCCTAAAACATTAAGTGATTGTGGTGTTTTTGATTCCAGGTAACAGAATCTTGATGCAACCTTAGTAATGTCTACAAGAACATTGTCTACTGTCTCCGTAGTGCCATAACTCTAATAGTGGTGTGAAATCTTAACAGTCCAACCAAATGGAAGATTAATGATTATGCTAAATAGATGAATGAATAAGCCTAGGTAACTTTTAACATAGTTTTACAAGCAAGCTGTTGCAGGGTATAAACATTTAATATAGACCTACCATAATCTTATGTGTAGCCTATACTGTACATTTTGATTGTATAAACGTCTAGGACCCCCCTCCCATAGATTAATAGCCTACTTTTAATTTCCAGTATTTCTTACATTAAAAAGTGACCTTTGATTTTAAACACAAACTGTGAATTACCATGGCTTCTGTAAACTGTTTACCCAATGAACTTCTACTTGAAGTGTTTTCGTACCTTGATATCTATGACATCACATTTTCTATCATGTTTGTTTGTAAGCGCTGGAACATTGTTGCAAGGGATTCAATGTTGTGGAATAATTTAGTTTTTAAGGTAGACAGAACTAAGCCATGAGATTTTAACTTTAAGAGTATTATTCAACATATAAAATGGTTGAAGCATGTTGAATTGCAGTGGAGAACAGACACAAATGATATTATCGATGCATTAGTTAAATTTTGCCCATGTTTAGTTGGATTAAAACTAACATGTTGTGGTGACATAGGTGCTGAAACCACAAGAAAATTGTCTGATAGCTATACTGACCTAAAAGTATTAAGTTTTCGCAATAGTTATAATATACCAAGACAATGCCTTGCCGACATTGTTTTTCTACCCAACCTCACTGAACTAAATTTATCACACACCTTGTTGACCTCAGATCAGTTCAGGTTGATATCCGAGGCATGCACTAAAATTGTATCACTTGATATTGATTATGTCAGAGGTATTCAAGAAGATGATCTGGTCGTGTTTCTTTCTCCAAGGTATAATTGTCTACAATCCTTGTCTGTTTGTGGCGAGCTTTTCACTGACATAATATTCCAATACCTGGAAAAATGCTGTAAACTCAAACTTTTGCACATTTCTTCCTGTAAAAATATTTCAGATACTTGCTTAATCAGTGTTGAAAAACTGAAAAGCCTGAAATCTCTAACTCTTAAGGGAACTACAAAATTGTCCGCCATCGCACTAAGGAACTTTTATTGTCACTCTGATACTGTAAGAAATGTTTCAAAATTGTACATTTCTGCAAAAAGAAAAGTAAACAACAATGATTTGTCCGTGTGGTATAACAATTGTTCAAACATTAAAGAAATACATCTGGATAAATATTGTTACTGTGTTTTAAAACAACATGGTTTCATGGTTGATAGGGTGGATGAATCATTCTAATCTTAAGATGGCGGCTAAGTAAATCGTTGTATCAATTATGTTTTTTGGGTTTTCTCAATCTCAATTTGATTTCAAATTCAATATAAATATATTGTTTGGACTTAATCTGGACTCCTGTAAATGTTGTGGTTTTGTCTTTGATGGATTGCTACCAAATAAATGACTTTGATAGTTATGAAGAATTTTCTTTAACAACACCCTTTAATACTATCATAACATTTATAATCTATTTAAGTAATATTTAATTTTACATACTTCTTGTTGATTGGTGGGTTTGTGATATTATTGTGAACTAGTTTTTGGATGGAGGGTACCGCCGGTACCGGACAGAGTTTTACAACTTGTTAATACTTGAGTACTTTTGTG
This sequence comes from Macrosteles quadrilineatus, assembly GCF_028750875.1. Lineage (NCBI taxonomy): Eukaryota > Metazoa > Arthropoda > Insecta > Hemiptera > Cicadellidae > Macrosteles > Macrosteles quadrilineatus. The sequence continues at coordinate 66,978,610 of NW_026542597.1, forward strand.
GATATACAGTTGTTAGCCCCCGTCCCTTAAATGCAATACAGCTATTTAAAATTCCTTTTGCATTCCTAAGAGTGAAAAAGTGTGGAGCAGCAAGCCTGAAATGTAGAGGAGAGCAATGCTAATTTTTATTTTGCTAGTGGTGTATCTCATGTAGAACGTTGAGAGTATTGATTCAAGAGACTGGTTCACAGTAGTTTATAATACACCTAAATTATCCTAATATGATGGTAAAATGTACAGATTTTGTAAAGAGTAGATTTCGCTAAAATGTTAATAGATAACTAGTGGCTTGTAGGGACATAAGTCTTTGAAAAGTTCAAGTGTAAAACAAATTATTGCAAAATTTAAACAAACTCAAATCAAATTGTCTGTCATGAGATATATCCCTGTGCATATTTTTTGTGTAAAAAACAGTTTTTTTGTTTGTCTTTGTTTGCTTTCCTTTATGTTATTTTCAATAAATAATTTGAATTTTTCCAAATACCATTTAACTCTGCAGCAAACATATGATTGTTTTTTTTATAAATACTGGTTTAATAAGGTAGCTTTGGTCTTGTGGTTAGTGATGATAAAAAGGCTTCCCTAATTCAAAATTTGTAATATTTTTCATTAAATATGAAAAGACAAATATAGGTGTGTTGAGATAAGCTTAGTTCTTGGTCAAAACCGCTAAATTGGCACCCCGATCCAGTTATTATGTCTAAGACTATAAACCTTATGAAAGGTTTAACAAAATTAGTGTTAATGAAAGGAATCCCATTGACAAACTTAACTCTAGATTTGTTTCATAAAAAAGTTAAAAAACTATAGGCTAATTATTGTAAGTTTATGTGGTGGTATTCCTCCTAAAGGCGAGATTAACATTACATTTTCTATCAAAATAGGCCTAATCAAAACGATACTAAAATGACTCTAATTAATTATAAAATAATTAATAGAAACACGCATATTTACTCAACACAAATTCTATTTCATGAATGTTTACAAAACAAAAACAATGGAAAAACAAATGATAGTAAAATAAATATTAATGAAATATTGAACAGTCTTAAAGAAGACCTTTTCCCCCACTATTTTTAACTTTCAATGGAATTATGAAAGAACTAAGTCCTTGTATCGGCACGGCATTTGCCTTTTTCGCCTTGATCTCTCTTGATTAACAGAACCTTCGGCATTGTTTGTTTCTGTTTCCTGAACTACTGATATCTCTGAATTATTTGCTTTGGGAGTTGGGGGTCTTTCGGAAACTGACGGTCCTTCGGAAGTTGATGGTCTTACGGGAGTTGATGGTCTTTCAGGAGTTGATGGTCTTACGGGAGTTGATGGTCTTTCAGGAGTTGATGGTCTTACGGGAGTTGATGGTCTTTCAGGAATTGACAGTCTTTCAGGATTAGTTAATCGATTATAATGAGTAACAGCCTTAGTATATTCTTCTGTGCTGTGTTTAGAAGCCCATGGAACATCAAATATGTGGATCGGTCCCGCACTAACAATTTTTGGTTTTTATATCAAAGTAGACAGCAATTGATCAATGTGTAGTTTTATAAGTCTATAAGACTATTTGGAAATCGGCCAAAAGAGTCTACGGCGCATGGTCGGTGACATACCCACTCAGACAATGTCAGCCCGACTGGCTGGCTTTTCAAACGCTGTAAGATTTTACTAATTCCTAATTATCTGCAACTGGGGTTTCCAGACTTTCGATGTTGTGATTCTTTCTGATAAGTAAAAGAAATATTTAACATATTTATCTTAAGGCTGAGGTGTAATATGATTTTTGTATTCAGGTTATTTCATCAGATTTAATAAAATACCCTTTTGTAACATGGGTTAAAAAAACATGTTACACCGTAATGGCTCTTGGTGGCTTTTGTGATATTTTGTTTCGTTTAGGTATTTGGTTTAGTTTCCAAAAAAATTTTTGGCATACTAATTTCACCGATAAAAAAATTACAATCAGTTTTTGATGGAGAGAGTCCTAAGAGTCCATATATCAGAACCAAACATTACGAATACATCAGACAAGGCTGTAAGAGGAAGAGCGAACAGCACAAACTCCATGCACAATGGATCTTAAATCTGAACGAGTTGTTTGCAGACTAATAATTTCTTATTTAGACATGTGAGGAAGGTAGGTTGGGTTTTAAGCGGATTCTTGACTGTATAAAGTGTTTAGAAATTAGCAAGGTAAAGTCTAAGTCATCAAACTTATTGTTTATAATAAGTAAAAACGTTGTGTAATCAATCTTTTCTGATTCAAGGTCACAGAATCAAAATGCAGCCTTAAGAAGGTTTTTAAGAACATTTATTGTTGCCATAACTCCAAAAGTGATGTGAAACTTTAACAGTGGAACCACATGGAAATCAACCAAGAAGCTAAATAAATCAGTGGATATACCTAGGTAACTTTTAGCATAGCAACAAGAAAGCTGTTGCAGGACTCAAAACATTTGATATAGGCTTATTTTTATTTTATGTGTACTGTTCATTAGTTAATTGCAGAACTAAACTTAAATTTCTTAAGAAATATCTATTGTGGTAGATTGAGAAGAATATACTGCATAAACGTCTAGGAGGAATCCATGCGTAAGATTATTTACTTTTTACTTCCTGTATTTTTTACACTTTAAATGTGACTTTCAATTTATAACTGTAAACTGTGTGAAATACCATGGCTTCTGTAAACAGTTTACCCAATGAAATTCTACTTGAAGTGTTTTCGTACCTTGATGTCTACGACATCTCAATTTCTGTCATGTATGTTTGTAAACGCTGGAACATTGTTGCAAGGGATTCAATGTTGTGGAATAATTTAGTTTTTAAGGTTGACGGTACTATGAGTCCAAGCAAATTTAAGGGTATTGTTCACCATTTAAAATTCTTAAAGCATGTTACATTGCGGTCTAGAAAAGACACAAATGATATTATCTGTGCATTAGTTCAATTTTGCCCATGTATAGTCGGAATCAAACTAAAGTTTTGCAGTGACATGGGTGCAGACACCACAAGAAAATTGTCTGATAGCTATACGGACCTAAAAATATTAAGTTTTGACTATAGTTCTAATATACCAAGCCAATGCTTTGACGACATTGTTTTTCTACCCAACCTCACTGAACTAAATTTATCATACACCTTGTTGACCTCAGATCAGTTCAGGTCGATATCAGAGGCATGCACTAAAATTGTATCACTTAATATTAATTATGTTAAAGGTATTCAAGAAGAAGATATGGTTGTGTTTCTTTCTCCAAGGTGTAATTGTCTAGAATCCTTGTCTGTGCTCGGTGAGCTTTTCACTGATAAAATATTCCAATACCTGGAAAAATGCTGTAAACTCAAACTATTGCGTATTTCTTCCTGTACAAATATTTCAGATACTTGCTTAATCAGTGTTGAAAAAATGAAAAGCCTCAAATCTCTAACTCTTGTGGAAACTACAAAATTGTCCGCCATCGCACTAAGGAACTTTTATTATCACTCTCATACTGTAAGAAATGTGTCACATTTTATGATTCGTGCAAAAAGAAAAGTAAATAACAGTGATATGTCAGTGTGGTATAACAATTGTTCAAACATTAAACAAATACATGTAGAAAAATATTGTGACTGTGTTTTAGAACGAGATGGTTTTAAGGTTTATATGATGGGTGAATCATTCTATTTTTAAGATGCTGGCTAAGTAAATGGTAGTATTGATTACGTGTTCTTAGTTTTTCCCAGTTTGATTTCAAAGTCAATTAAAATATATTGTTTGGATATAATCTGGACTGGACTCCTGTAATGTTGTGGTTTTGTCTTTGATGGATTGCTACCAAATAAATGACTTTGATAGTAGGAATTATTTTCTTCAACAACACCCTTTAATACTATCATTTAGCAATACTCATTTTTTATTATGAATAGAATCTGTATTATTTAATTTTACATACTCGTTGATTGGTGGGTTTGTGATATTATTGTGAACTAGTTTTTGGATGGAGGGTAGTGGACAGAGTTCAAACAAGTTTTTTATAACTTGAGTACTTTTTTTATACAGGGTGTCCCTGAACTCTCTACCAATATTTTAGGGCATTGTAACTGGTTAAGAAACATACCTAAATATCATATTTAAATTGTCCGGAAGTCCTTAGTTACTCACACAGCCACCATTTTCTTTTTTTAGGTTATAATGTTTTTTGTAAAGAATGGTTTAAACATACGAAATGGAAGCTTTGCACAAACATTTATGTCAACTAGACAAAGCTAACAAAAAATTATGAAGATTTTTCAAATTCATAAAACAAAACGGCGGCTATTTAAAATGTTTGTAAAATCAACGGGTTTCGAGTTATTTAAGAAACAAAATTTTAAATAGCCGCCATTTTGTATTATGAATTTAAAAAATCTTCATAATTTTTTGGTAGTTTAATCTAGTTGTCATAAATGTGTGTGCAAAGTTTCCATTTCATAGGTTTTTCCATTCTTTAGAAAAAAATTGATAACTGAAAAAAACAAAATGACGGCTTTGTAAGTAACTAAGGACTTCCGGACAATTTAAATATGCTATTTAGGTATGTTTCTTACCCAGGAGCAATGCCCTAAAATATTGGTAGAGAGTTCCGGGACACCCTGTATATAGTTGTTAGCCCCTGTCACTTAAATGCAATACAGCTATTTACTTTTTGGGACCATTCCTAAGAGTGAAAAAGCGTGGAGCAGCAAGCCTGAAATGTAGCGGAGAGCAATGCTTATTTTCATTTGCTAGCAGTGTTTTTCATGTTGAACATTGAGAGTAGCGAGTCAAGAGACTGGTTCACAGTAGTTTAAAATACACCTAAATTATCCTAATGAGGGTAAAATGTAGGTACTGATTTTGTGAAGAGATTTCGCTAAAATATTAAATAGGCAAGTCTAGATAATATTTCTGGTCATGTAAAGTAGTAAACCTTGTACATGATGAACCGCATATTAAAACGCTACTTAAGGAGATACCAAACCTTTTTGATGGGAATAAAATTTATTGTAACACATTATCAATTATCATATTAAACAGGGTCTCCGAAAAAGAATTCTGGAATTTTGAATGGCCGTTGCTTGGGTACAGATTTAAGATAAAACACTTTATAAGTTAAATTCAAGGGGAAAACAAAATTTTTTCATACTTTGATAAAATGGTGAAAAGTTTAATGGAATTCGAATGGTTAGTCAATCTCATATGAGCACTGGCAAAGTCTGTACACTTGGGGCTCAGCGGGTTTAATCTAATATCTATCATATCTTAACTGAATTTTGTAGGCACAACTCTAGACCCACAAATTCTAAATCTTCTACACAATTCTTTACAACTCTCATTCAAATGATACCATGATACTAACCATGAACAATTTCAGATTCTTAGACAAACACAGCAATAGGTACACGATTGGCCCCAGCCTATGCTTATCTTCTCATGGGTCTATATTACTGTAGAGCAAAATATTCTTTCAAACAATTCTTTAACTCTTCTTCTTTGGCCAAGATGTCTACATGATATGTTCATTGATTGGAAACACATAATTAATTCACAAAAAAAGTTTCTACAAGATTTAAACCAATTTTTTTGCTTGAAATTCACTTGGAGTTATTCAGGCGAAATTGTTTCTTTCTTAGACGGTGATGTCTTCATTGACAATCACAAACTTAAAAAAAAATTCATATAAAAGAAACTAACAAAATGGACCATTTACATTATTAAAATTGCCACCCAATGTAGGCCTATATCAAAAAATCAATTCCAAAAAGCTTAGGCCTATTGATTGGCTAAAACACTCTGCAGTGTAAAGTCTGATTTTGAAACATTTATCACTAAATTTAACTCTGCTTTCATTTTAAAGAGGCTATCCACAAAAACTAATCAAATCAGATAACAAAAACTCAACCAAGAAATAGTTTTGTATTCATTCGTTTTTTTTTTAAGTTCAGTAGTCTTAATTGTTTTTCAAGTGATCCTAAATTTATTACTCAATATTACCCTGGGCTACCCAAAATTAACAGTGTAATGAAAGTAGCATTCCATATTTTATGAAATCCTCCCCCAGTACTGAAGATTTATTTTCCAGACCACCACGTGTTATTTTTAAAAGTCAATACAGTTTTAAAAATATGTTAGTGAGACCCAAAATTCAAAATTCCCAGCCTTCAAAAAATTCTAAAAATGACTGTGAACCATGCCACAAGCCCCCCCCCACGATGTGGTCTACAAAATTATGAGTAGTACAACTGAATTCGATAGCAAAGTTACAAACAAGGTGTTTCCAAATGTTGGTAGATCAATTTTTGAAACTCACAATGTGAACATTGTCCAAAAGAATACATTGGCCAGACTTTGAACTTATTACGAGTTCGAATGACAGGTCATCGTTTTGATGTCGAACATGAAGACAGAACCAAAATTTTGGCTTCTATACCCTTAAAGCCCTTAACAAAGTAAACCCACATCAAAACCCAATGCAACCACCTGGAAATTCTGAAGTGGCTCACCAGTTGCTACTTTAAACAAAAGATTATTTGACGTATTTCCCAGTGGCAAAACTAGAATATTTAATTATTGAACTGTTGTTGCTTAGCCTTTGTTCTTGCAGAATGAAGTTAAAATCCTCCAATATATTTCGCCACAGTGTGTGGCATGATCAGGGAGACAAGAAGAACTATTTAAACATTTTATATACAGTTTATACATACAGACTTCGCAAACGCGAGCGCGGGCGCGCGACGGACAACTGTAGGGCATCACACTAGCACCGTCTTTGTTCACTGACCTACTGCCGAGAAGGGTTGGTTTAGCAGGTTTAGAGTCAATGCTTTGTTAACGCTTTAATGATTTTAACTTCTTTCTGCAAGAACAAAGGCTAAGGTAACAACCGTTCAATAATTAAATTTAAAACAAAGTTTCCTCTCTGGTTTAAACTTTATGATAGTAAAAAAGTGATTCAACTCAGCTGAATTTAAATTTTCTTTTAGCCTGATTATATTTTTCTTTTATCTCTACTCTATCATATGTTCTCAAAATTCAACTATTTGTAAACTGTTCATATTAATTTGGTTTGTTCACTTTTACATCCAATAGTCAATGCTTTTACATTAGATTAGCCTGCTTGAAAACGTTTGCATTAAACAATTATCCGCATTGGTTCATGTTTCATTTTTCATGATTCTCTCAAGAACAATACTGTATACAGACTGTCCCAAAAGTCCTGGACCGGTTTAATATTTTCTAAACGACAACAGATCAGGGTGTCTACTGGTCATGGAAATCCCGGAAAAGTCCCGGATTTTAACACTAGGGCAAGGATATTTCCGAAAGTCACGGATTTTACTCAAAAGGTCCCCAACATTTTTTAGCATAGCATACATTGACCGATTGTAACGGAATATCTTTATTTCAAAATGTGAGTCGTGTTGTTTTGCATTTCCTTTAGAAAGGTTAATAAGATGAGAAATACCACTAGGACCAAAGTCAAGTTTCCATTGTCAAATGACATCACTCGCTTTAGAGTTGTGTCTAAAACATGTACGCTGTGTAATGTAACATAACGGAATGAATATGTAACATAAACAAGCCAACAGGGGTTACCGACAACTGTTGCCAGGCTAGTCTGTTGCGGCGAACTCCCTGTTATTAAAATAACACTCTTTAGGATGCATTGTGGCGAAACCTCAGTAGATCTGCCGAACTCCATAAAAGGAACAATAGTTCTGACGAAAATGTTGTGGATGATTATTTTGCAGTTGTTAGTAAATGTTTAGTCCCGTCTAACACATTTATAAACGATCGCTGTTACACTACGCCCGTCGACAACGGACAATTGGGAACGAACGTAAGTAACGCTGTAGAAAAAACAGGATGTGGCAACCTGTTACTGACAAGCGATAAACGTTGCCGTTGCTTTGCTGGGAAACAACGATAACTTGCATCTGTATCGGATCGGACACGAGTGGATATCTATCTATACGGTATGATGCAAGAGTAGGTTGAGCATCGATAGTCGATGTTTTTTACATCGATGTTAGATTGCCAATGTTTTTGTTACATCGATGTTTTGTTGGATATCGATGTTTTCCATGAATTTATTTATTTATTTCCCAACGGCAAAGCAACTTTACAATGAAAAACATTCACAACTTTAAATTACAGGAAACAAAATAGTAAATTGTATTAGTTTTAATACTTATATGTATTAGTTTGAGAATTATCTATTGCAATAGAGAGCAGACGAAAAACTAATTGAAAAATCTTATGTTTTAGCGCCGAAAACACCGATGTTTTGCGGCGATGGTATTGTTACATCGATGGTATTGTTACATCGATGGTATTGTTACATCGATGGTATTGTTACATCGATGGTTAACCTATCGATACTCATCCCTAGACAACAAAAAAATATACTCCAGTTTTGGTTTATTTAATTTAATGAATGGTTTGGTTAATTTAATTAAATGAATAGGCCTAATTTTTTAGGCCTATAATTATTAGGTGAAAAGCAATTAAAGTAAATTAGGTCATTACAACTTATTAGGTATATAGAATTAACTTATTAGGTATATAGAATTAAATCTAATAGAAAATCTATATACTTATTTAATACGCAAGCAGGATTTTTGTGACAATTACTCCTCCGAAACTACTGAACCGATTGACATGTTTTTGGTGTCATTGGAAAGAGCGTAACGTGAAGTTGTGCAGGAAACTTTCTGTTTAGGGAAATAATTAGAGAGTGAGGCCCTGGGGCCCTTTAAAGTTTCGTATTTCTCCATAAGATTAACATGGGAAACAAATATTGTTTTGAAACTCCAGCTGTTGTCAGAAATTAAATATTAATAATTGGTCTCCATGGAAACATGAGAAAATTCACAATGTTTACATTTGCTTTGACATTTAAATGTAAACAACCAGAACTGTCAAATGCCCGTTTCAAAATTTCAGACAGCTGACCCCCCCAAAAAAAAAAACAACTAGGCCTATGTGGTAGGTTTATTTAATCTTAAACTATGTGATAGATTATTTAATAAATCTATTTCATTGATTATGAAACAGATTTTTCCCGTTGCGAAGCAAAAATTAATAGTCAGAAGAAGAACATATGTTAATTGTAAACAGTCAATGTGTAAAAAATTATCTATGTTGTATTAAAAATGTGTATAGTTTTTGATGTTGGGTTGTGTTTAATGTAATAAGTTATTAGTTATTGATTTTTTTTATTTTAAGGATTTGACATATGAGTAAGCCTATGATAAATAACACCATTTCAGAGTTCTCTGAGTTTTTGCCTAACTCTGACCTGTAGAGTTTAAAGTAGCCTACACCTTATTGTCTACAAATTGGCTAAATAACTTAGGTACGGTACTTTATAAAAGCTGACAGCTTTTTTACGATGACTTAAATTGTAAGCTTACCTTTTCCCGTCCATGGGCAGTTTGGTTGTTAAAATTAACACTTTAAACTGGAATAGGACTGTTATGTAAATTGTGAGTATTTCCATTAGTTAATAATCTTTTAGTTGACACTTTTAAAATCATCGAAAATGATGACTGTTATTAGTTTTTAAACAAGTTATTTGTTTATAAATAACTCCTGTACCTCTTTTCAATTGCTCGATTTCGAGCAACATGTACACTAGTTAGTTAATTAAATGTTGAATATTTTCTTCTAACAGTTGTTGCTTTGATTTTACTCTTTTAATATAAATCCATAACGCGATTAACGTGAACGTGCGCGTGCGGTCATTGCTATAATTTACTTCTGAGGTCACTGATTTTCTGAGATTTAGGTTACCAAAAGTCCCCAAAAAGTCCCTGATTTTGGTTTTTTAAAGCTGGTAGACACCCTGCAGATAAATCGATAAGATTTTGCACATCAACACCACACCTAAAAATCTACTTTTTTAAGGAACTATAAATTTTCTGTCATACCATGGGGACGTCCCGCAAGGAGTCAGAAGGAAATCTTAAATAGAAGCATAGGTTGATATGCACATCAAATTAAAGACCTTTACTAGCAGAATATAATGCCGCAAATTTGAACTCAAACGGATAACTGAATAAAAAATGGCAGCCGTTCAAAGATTTCTTGAATCCGCCATTTTGAATCTTTGAACGACTGCCATTTTTTACTCAGGCGTTCTTTTGAGCTTGAATTTACGGCATTGTAATCTACTAGTGAAGACCTTTAATTTGATGTGCATATCGACCTATGCTTACGTTAACAATTTTCTTCCGATTCCTAGGGCTGTGCCCCCCGTATAATAGTATAATAGCAATGCAAATTAAATGAATCTTTCAACCACTGTCATTCTTGACTCGGTTGTCCGTTTGAGTTCAAATTTGCGGCATTATATTCTGCTAGTAAAGACCTTTAATTTGATGTACATGTCAACCTATGCTTCTATTTAAGATTTCCTTCTGAATCCTTGCGGGACGTCCCCATGATGTGACAGAAAATTGATATTTCCTTAAAAAAGTAGATTTTTAGGTGTGGTGTTGATGTACCAAATCTTATTGATTTATCTGTTGTCGTTTGGAAAGTATTAAACCGGTCCGGGACTTTTGGGACAGTCTGTATAATAGTATAGTTAAAGTAAACATATATAAATATACCTTTGAATGAATTTTGTTTTTGGCCTCTAGGGACATCAAAATGAAAAATTATATCGGTCCCAGCTCTAGGTATTACCGTGCCATCTACGATATTTTAAAGCTACTTCCCTATAGGTTAATTCTCTGGTTAATTCGCTAAAACAATAATAATAATAACAATAGAGATGTGCGAGTACTCGAGATTACGAGTTCGAGTCGAGTACGGCCTTGAAACTCGAGCTTATCTTTGAACTCGGCAGATTCGAGTAGAGTTTGGTTTAAAATTGTAAAAAATCAATATTTGTTAAAATGTAAGTTGTGTTTACATAAAATGCTTTATAATTTGTATTACTATAGATTCTACAGTAATACAAATATTTCTACAGTGTAGAAATAAGCAAGAGGTAGTTGTCCTAACCTATTTTTATAGAGTGAAAATTTAAAAACGTACGTTTTCATGTCCCTGGCCTTTTACTTCGTAGATACTGGAATTGTAGTTTATTATTATGTGTTTTAATATTTTTTGGGACGGGGGCAACATGTTACACACATTTATTTGGTTTTAAATAGGTTCTAGGTATTTTTTTCGTATTTTTAAAGTCTCAAAATTCACGACCATGACGTGTCCCTAGGGTACATTTTCCAACTTTCACGCTGTTTTTAGACTAATTATTCATGCCGAAATATATAAAGCCATATTTTTATGTCATCAATGGTTATTAAACTTACAAAAAAGGAGCATATTATAATTTTATTGTCATTACAAACTGACTACCATGACAAAATAAGTCTGTCCCTCGATTTGGCGTCACGACCATTTGGGAAAAATTTTCAACTTTGGAGCAAGACAGTGGCAAGCCTGGCGTCGATGGAGTCAGTTGGTTTTAGAGACTAGTTCGGGGTGTACGTCAGGATTGTAGTGCTGGTCGTTTCGAGTTGAAAAGAGGAATTACAAGATTAATAAAGGAAAGATTGTGTTTTTTGTAATTTTGGTGTGTCCATGACCGTACATAGTCATTCGATGAAGTAGACATGGTGTTAATTTTTGTTTATAAGATATTTCAATTGCTAGATTAACCTAGAAGTCCACTTTGTATCCTCGAACATGAGGTGCAGGGCTACCGTCAGAACAGAGCCAAATAACACGTAATTTCACGACCAAAGTTTCACGACCATCGCGGGTTTTTTCACGACCATTGCAGCCTTATGGATTATAGTGTGTTTGGTCGTGACAATAACTTTAATATAATTGTAAATTGAACAGTTTAGTTCAATTGAAACACATATTTTTATTATAACTAACAGTATAATTGAAGGATTGTTTAGAAAGATTTAGATTATTTCAGAAAATTCACGACCATACCGCTTGTCCCTGACCATCATGTTTACGATTTCTATCATAAAAATTTCAAAAATTAATATATTGTCATATTTCAATGTTTTATACACAAAATAAGCACACCTTTATACAAACATAACGATTTTTCGGGTCTCAGGTAAGTTTTTTCGGAGTTATACAAACTTAAAAAGATTTTATTGGCTTTTTTCAATTTTTTGAGTTTTTCTTATTTTTTTCTAGAAAGACCAAATATACCAAAAGCTCAGTGACCTTTTTATTGTATAATGGTCATAAAAGTAAATTATTTTATAGCAAAACATAGTTATAAAAATAATATTAACTATTTTTAATATTCATTTAAACGTCTGTTATGGTCGTGACAGGATTTTGTGTTTTTCCACTAAAGATGCTCTTTAAAAAAAAAAACTACCGAAGATATTGCGTTACCATGGACATTTTATGAAACTTCAAATGTTAATTAAATAAAAAAAATAATAAAAGTTTTGAAAAAAGGGGAAAAAATTTGCAAAGTGCTTTTCCTGAAAACGTACGTTTTTAAATTTTCACTCTATAGCTGTCACAACAGAATAGGTCAACTCCTCAAAGCAGTCGCCGGACTGACTGGCAATGGCATAATCTGGACTTGACACTGAATGACATGATCGGTAGTGATTTTGTTTTAAAGTACTGTTTCACAATAGAAAATTCCACTACTGAACTGTTACAAGCAATAAATCTATGTTTAAAAAAGTCAGTTAAGTTTTAAAAAGAATAGAAACACTACAAAAGGCAAAACAATAGAAGGAGGGAGGGGTTGTGCAATGACCTCGAACTGAGCCGGCAGCCCGGCAGCCGGCAAGTCGGCAACAGTGAATGGTGTAGGGGGTTGGGGGGAAGGGGAGGGTAAGACCTTGGAGCTATATTTAGACCAGACTAGACTTTCACCACTTCCGAAATGGCTGGGTAGGGGCAGGGGGATTACAATAGCAGGTTTTTTCCTTGTCTGGTTTGACTTTTGTCTTTTTGTATAGGAGATTTGAATCATCAAAAATATAATTTGAATTGACCACAATTAATTATTTAGCATTGAAAATACAATCTGCAAGGGACCAGGAGAAATATTCAAATTAGAGTTAATACCATGATTTACATTTTTATGTCAAAATACAACATTGCACAATCATGATGTTTTGGGTCATTGGCCTTCTTAACAGAAGTTGATAATTATAAATTGATGCTACCGTGGTTGAAAATAATTATTCTGTAAACTTGTAAAACATTAGATAACTCATAAATAAGTATGAAATCATTCATGAGGACAATAGTAGCACTCCTAAAAAAAGCTTACAAATATCTCAAAATAATTAAGTGCTAGCACTTGGCCTTCTAGATTACATAGTTTGTTTTCCTTCATGACAACTTGCATTAATGTGGTTAATGTGCATGGAATACAATTGATTATAGTGAGTTAGGCCTAAGTCTAGGTTTCATTTGATTTCTATAACTACTATTGTATGAGCCTATTACATTATTCAGTACAATTTTCAATCTACAATTGTTTTGTTTATCAGTAAGGTAGACTACTTGTAGGCCTATTTGTACTTCATTTTTAACATATTTTGAGTATTTTGACAGAATGTTTGTTTACAATTAACATACAAGATTAAAAAATTTAATTTTCTTTATTTCAAAATTTATTTTTACTTTACCCACTGTCAAACCATTGGAAATTTTGTAGGCCTACTGTTACAAAAACCACACCAACTAAAAGAATAATGGTAATAAACTTACAAAACTAAAGGTGAAAAGGTAGGAAATAACATTTCAAGTTTTAGAATAAATCTCTTTATTGAACTTATTAGGCTATTGTAATTGCAACCTTAATAACTAATAGACAGTGTTGGGGAAGCTACTTTTAAAATGTAGCTAGCTACAACTACTGCTACATTTCCAAAAAAGTAGCTTAGCTACAGCTACAGCTACAGTTCCGAAAAAGTAGCTAGCTACAACTACAGCTACAATGAAATGTAGCTACAGCTACAATTTTAGCTACTTTTCCAAAGACGTTAAGTTTTATTCCACGCACATTAGGTAAATGTAAAATTAATTGCAACTACATTTTTATTTAACAAACATTTAAAAAATGTCAGTATTGTATCTAACATTACTTGGAAAACAAATAATTCCTAGATTGTATTTAATTTGTTGGCATTATAAACCTAACATTACAACAACAGAACCAAATAGTTGGGTGTCCCATCATATTTAGTACTTATTTTTAAATATTGCATTATTTTTAAGCATCTTAAAATGTAAATTTCATTAAGTTCAAAGGACATACAACCAAACTATATTTTAAAAGCTCATTTTATTAATTTAATATAGATTCATTTATAGATGTTTTATATAAACAATTAAGACCAATAAAACTGTAAAAAGATTATTAAAAAATACTTTTTTGTGTTACTGAGCCTAGCCTACTGAAATTGGAGTTTATTGCCTTTCTTTACTTTTAATGTTAAAAACGACATTGCTATAACTTTTAAAGTGATAAATTACTTGTTCTACGAATAACACTTTTCAATGTCAAGAAATCGTCCTTTTTTGTCATTATGCATAGGGCAAATTGTGCTTCAACCTAGTGTTGGTAGAGAAAACAGTATCAGCAACTTATCCTGAAATCGGCTTTTAATTTAAACATGATTTAATTTGTAAAGTAAAATAACATGTAGGCCTACTTGGCTATGTAACAAGTTGGCTATAGTAGGCTTGTTCTTGCAAGGACTAAACAGATATATTCATAATAATTGAACATGGAACTTGGTATTCGTCTTAAGCCATAGCCTCAGCCCTATACAAGAGCTGTTAGCAGGAGCAAACTATGCTATTTTTTCAATGTAAGTTTCGTGTTATAAAGAGATTTTTTCATTACAATTATCATGTAGTCTAGGCATATCTTAAATCTCATCAGGTAATTTCCTCTTTGCTAATTTAGTAAACCTTTGAAAAATCTTCGTAATCTAACCAAAGAAGGGCTTGTGATGTTAAACCACAATCAACAACTGAAGCAAAGGTAGACCAGCTTTCTCATTATTTTAAGGAGTGTTGGTTTCCATTAAACCCCAAGTTGAAGCATTATCGATATAATAAATAAACTAATTTGATTACTAATTCCCATGTCCTGTCAATCGTCAATCACTTGCAAGCATTCAATTCAATAGTTCTCTTCTTGTCACCGTACCGTTTAAACGTCGTCTGCATCTAGTGATTTTATTTAATCTGACAGTAATCATAGAGTAGTAAATTAAGGAAATGAGAGCCAAAAATGTGGATAACACTCATTTAATGGCCTCTATGTCCACACGACGTTGTAATAGGGAATGAAACGGCTGCAACCAGCTGTTTGAAGCCAAGAAAGTAGGCCTAATTTTTTTGAAAATCTCAGTTTGAAACAGGTTGTTTCACGTAAGGTTGAGGTTATGATAATAATCACTATCTCAAACAAATGTTAATGTAGCGAGAAAAGTAGCTAAAATTCCGCTACAACTACTTTAAAAATGTAGCTAGCTACAGCTAAAGCTACAAAATCTTAAAAGTAGCGTAGCTACAGCTAACGCTACAAAAAAAGTAGCGCGCTACTGTAGCGTCGCTACTTGTAGCGCGCTACTTCCCAACACTGCTAATAGATGCAAGTATTAAGTAATTTTAGCCAAGTATTATGCAATATTACTTATCAATAGGGATTATTGTATTTTATTTTTGGATAAAAAAATGTATGCTCACTTACCTTTTTTTACAGAAGTAGAAGTTCATTTATGAGCTCTATTGTTGTTGTTTTAAAATTATTTTCTATGCATTATATTGATATGTTACTGCACAAATATTAATAATTTATTTATTTATAATCATATTTCAGCTTGTAACAAGGTTGTTTTAACAGTTACATGCTCTAGGCCTAAGGAGTTACTTAAACTTACACATTCTTCGATCTTTTGGGTTTAAACTCGACTCGAACTCGAATCTTTTGCCAATTACTCGACTCGAACTCGACTCGACCTGAAAAACCTGTGCTCGCACATCTCTAAATAACAATAATAATAATAACTTCTGTAATTGGTGTTTTCTGATTCCAGGTCACAGAATCATGATACAGATTTAGGAAGGTCTTTGAGAACATTGTCTATTGTCTCCATAGCGCCATAACTCCAAAAGTGATGTGAAACTTTAACAGTGCAACCGGTATATGGAAATTAACCAAGAAGCTAAATAAATTAGTGGATAGACCTAGGTAACTTTTAGTATAGTTTTACAAGCAAGCTGTTGCAGGACTCAAATATTTTATATAGGCTTATTTTAATTTTATGTGTACTGTGCATTTTGATGTCTCAAAAACAGGCCATGTTCAAAGGAAGTGCAATTAATCAATTGCAGAACTAAACTTTAATTTCGTAAGAAATATCTCTTGTAGTAGATTGAGAAGAATATACTGCATAAACGTCTAGGAGGAACCCACCATAAGTAAGATTGTTTACTTTTATTCCCTGTATTTTTACAGTTAAAAAGTGACTTTCAATTTATAACTGTAAACTGTGTGAAATACCATGGCTTCTGTAAACAGTTTACCCAATGAAATTCTACTTGAAGTGTTTTCGCACCTTGATATCTACGACATCACATTTTCTGTCATGTTTGTTTGTAAGCGCTGGAACATTGTTGCAAGGGATTCAATGTTGTGGAATAATTTAGTTTTTAAGGTAGACAGAACTAAGCCATGGGATTTTAACTTTAAGGGTATTATTCAACATTTAAAATGGTTGAAGCATGTTGAATTGCGGTGGAGAACAGACACAAATGATATAATTGATGCATTAGTTCAATTTTGCCCATGTTTAGTTGGATTCAAACTAATATATTGCCGTAAAATAGGTGCAGACAGCATAAAAAAATTGTCTGATAGCTATACAGACCTAAAAATATTAAGTTTTCGCAATAGCTATAATATACCAAGACAATGCCTTGCTGACATTGTTTTTCTACCCAACCTCACAGAACTAAATTTATCACACTCCTTGTTGACCTCAGATCAGTTCAGGTCGATATCCAAGGCATGCACTAAAATTGTATCACTTGATATTGATTATGTCAGAGGTATTCAAGAAGATGATCTGGTCGTGTTTCTTTCTCCAAGGTATAATTGTCTAGAATCCTTGTCTGTTTTCGGTGAGCTCTTCACTGATAAAATATTCCAATACCTGGAAAAATGCTGTAAACTCAAACTATTGCGTATTTCTTCCTGTACAAATATTTCAGATACTTGCTTAATCAGTGTTGAAAAAATGAAAAGCCTCAAATCTCTAACTCTTATGGAAACTACAAAATTGTCCGCCATCGCACTAAGGAACTTTTATTGTCACTCTGATACTGTAAGAAATGTTTCAAAATTGTACATTTCTGCAAAAAGATATGTAAACAACAATGATATGTCCGTGTGGTATAACAATTGTTCAAACATTAAACAAATACATCTGGATAAATATTGTGACTGTGTTTTAGTACAAGATGGTTTTATGGTTTATATAATTATGTGAATCATTCTATCCTTAAGATGCTGGCTAAGTAAATGGTAGTATTTATAACGTGTTCTTTGTTTTTCCCAAATTGATTTCAAAGTCAATTAAAATTCATTGTTTGGATATAATCTGGACTCCTGTAATGTTGTGGTTTTGTATTTGATGGATTGCTACCAAATAAATGACTTTGATAGTATGAAGTATTTCCTTTAACAACACCCTTTTTAATACTATCATTTAGCATTACTCATTTTTTACTATGAATATAATCTGTATTATTTAATTTTACATAGGTACTTGTTGATTGGTGGGTTTGTGATATTATTGTGAACTAGTTTCTGGATGTAGGGTACTGGACAGAGTTCAAACAAGTTGTTTATACTTGAGTACTTTTGTGCATATACAGTTGTTAGCCCCCGTCCTTCAAATGCAATGCAGCTATTTAAACTTCTTTTTGGCATTCCAAAATATTGCTAGTGGTGTTTCTCATGTAGAACGTTGAGAGTAGAGAGTCAAGAGACTGGTTCACAGTAGTTTATTTTATAATACACCTAAATTATCCTAATATGAGGGTAAAATGTACTGATTTAGTAAAGAGTAGATTTTCAGAATTCAAATGAAGCAAAATCAATTTTTCGCAAAATCAATATATAGAACATAAAATAAAAAAAGAATAATTTAGTTTGTTTAATCAAAAGAGAATCTACCGAAAAAACTGCAAAGACGGCACAGCAAGTAAACTGCAAACTTCATAAGACCTGCCATCATCACTACCTTTACCAACAAATCCTAAACACCTGAAAACGCCAATTAAAAAAAGATCATTAAAATGTCCTTTTCCTGTGTCTAAATTGCATACAGATTCCTAGTACTGTAATATTTTAATAATCACCCGAAAAAAAGCAACACAAGGAACCTGACCATTTTGAGTGGTTGTTACTACTTTCCACTTTGGATGTTATAAAAAAATGTAAATTTATAGGGTAGGGAAGTTTAAGAAGTATGTAGTTTTTGCATTGTATGAAACAATAAGAAGGCTCTATTTTTACCTTGTCCATCGTGTGAACAGGTCATGTCATACCAAATACAGGTTCTACTGTACCTACCTACTTTGGCAATGAAAAACTCACTTAAAATTTGGGTGCCAGACATTTATTTTGGTACTTTGCAAAAAGTGCCAAAGTTTTTTACTACCGTAGTTATGTCTGAAAAGTGCCAAGGAGCCATGAGAAATCAAATTAAATCATGGTTTCTTTTTAAATAACAACTAAGATAGGGCCCATTAAAATGTCTTTGCAATGTATTTTTTGGTTAGACTACTGACGCGATTATGATGATGACGGTATATCAACAATGACTATAACTAAATATCATATAGCTTGCATGGCACTCAAAGGAAAAATGAAGTAGGCCCTATTTAATACAAATTGCAAAGAACTGTCCTACTTTAATGAATTGAGAAGTAATTGCATATACATTCAAGCTTACTTTAACTGCATCAGTCATATGGTATGTTAAACCATAGATAAACATAATTTACTCCCTTAACTGGGTTTTCCTAGAACGCGGAGAGAGGAAAAGCTCCGCTTCTAGGAAAACGGTAACATTAAATTACCTAAGACGAGTGGAGACCGCTCTCCGCGTTCCTCTCTCCGCTCTCCACTTCTGCGCCTAGGAAAACCGGCTATAGTTGTTGATTAGTGTTGGTTAAACCCGCAAGTTTTTAAAAATATTTTTTACATATCTACAACTCTTGGTTAAAAAGAAAAATACAAATTTACTGTATAAACAACTTTATTAAAGTATAAAAGCTTAAATAATACTACATTCAGTCTTAACTTACAAATAAAGTATAGCACTTTGATTTCCTGAGAATACTTAATTTAGGAACCAAACTTACTCCATCTCAAGGAACAACAAATATAATAGTGTACATTAAACAGAAACAATACTCGCAAGAGTGTTCAGATAAACACTAATACAACACACATTTGATCGATTCAAAATTACTTAGGCCTAGGGATTTAACTTTCCATTTTCTCTAACTTCTTCTCTTCTTTCTTGTCAGATGGTTTGATAGCTGGCTGGTTGGTCTGAGTAATGGGGATGGGGCGTTCCTTGGCATTGGGCAGGGCGAGCTTGGGTGCATGTAGCTGCAAAACGCCATCAGATGACAGAGAGCTGGTCAGAGCAGCCTTGTCTACATTGTCTGGCAACTTGTACCGACGGGTGAACTGACGGGAGATGAACCCATGCTCATCACTGCGCTCTTCATGTTTACCTTCGATGCAGATGTAGTCATCAACCACCTTAAATAAATTGTTTAGGTTAAAATTTGTATACAAGTTGAGATAATTATATTGGAGCTTATAGGAGATGACTTGGGGAGTATATGCAAGTTGCATACAGAGATCATTCTTAATTTTAAGCCCTTAGATCAATATAAACTGCAGACATATATTAAGGCTGTTGGGGTGCAAGGAATACACATAGTCAGACCTCATTGTCAGTTCGCCATTTTTAGCACAGTAATTAAGGCACCAAACTATTTAGTTGCACAAGGTGATTTCTAAAAATTAAAAGTAGGCCTACATAAAAAATATCTAACTAGGTATCTAAAATTTTTTCCAAAGTGAGTTTGTATTTCTTTTCAAATTTTGGGATGAAATTAAAATTAGCCTATCTGCTTCAGAAAAATTTACAAGACATGTTTGGAAATTCATACTTTTAATAGCCCTGTGGTTGACATTTAATTTGACAAAATAATTCCTGTAAGTTTGTCATCCTACTAGTATTATAAATGTGAAAGTATGGGTGTTTGTTTGTAACTCTGAAGTTCCAAAATAAATAAACACTTATTATAGCCTAGTGATTGGAGGTGGTCTGCCTCGGATATACAAGGTGTCTGCATGTCCCGCAGTCACGACACATTTGTCAACATGTCCCGTGGTCACGACACAATTGTCAATACTACTGAACACCAAATTTAATCAGATTTTATTTCAAATGTTTACCTCCTATAACAATTTGAGAACATCGACAACTATGAAAAAGAGTAAAAAAAGCTTCTCCTGAGAAAATATTAGGCCATGCGCACACAGGCGATTTTGAGTCTAGCAACAGTTGCCCAACTAATTGGGGGACTGTTGCGCAACCCACTCGGAGACTCTGAAGTCTAGCGACAGTTGAGCTGGAGTGTGCACACAGGCAACTTTTTAGTCGTGAATCTAAAGTCTTAAGACGTGTAGAACATTACATACGTTAACAGCGTTAACGAATAACTATAACAGTACCGAATGGATTTCAATGATACAGCCGTACTATGTGCTTTGTTGTCAAAGTTGTGATCTTTGATTATTTCCTCTTGTGTTAGGTTGTTCCAATCATTAGTAACTGCCAAGGACACTTCATCCCACAACTTCAGATTAATATCCGAATAGTCTTTCAATGACTTTAAATATAAACGCGGCATCTTCTCAACTTCATCAATTACTGTTCGACATCCTAATCACGGACACTCATATTTGAGTAATTTTCTAAAAACTTCACACAAAACAAGAAGAGAGCAAACACTAGTGACAGTTCCGACCACGAGTAGCTAAATTCCTGGGGCAATGGATACCAAACCTGGAGCGACAGTCCTGCGACAATTGAGTCGCAGAGCTGTCTCAAGCAAATTGGGTCCGGGAACATCGGTTGCAACAGTTGCGCAACTGTCCCTAGACTGTTTCCTTGGTGTGCGCACTCCAATTTAAAACAATGGTGAACATTTCAGTCGGACAACTGTTGCTAGACTCAAAATCGCCTGTGTGCACCTGGCCTTAGGGGTAACTTAACTATTGCTATGATATTTTCTGTGGAATAGTAAGTCCATTCAAGACAGTTATATAATAGAACATGGTTAAGTTTTGCAATCTTTATTGAGTGTTTATTTTGTTCAAGTTAAAACAATGAATATAACGATAAGAGCCCTCTTGCTTGGAAACAGTTTTGTATAAGTTTTCATCAGATAGCCTTTGTTAACAAGCTTTTTATATTACCAAGATCAGCCATAAAGAATCGCAGACATAAAATATTAGCGTGCGAAGCAGTTATATTTTCAGTTTACAATATAGAGCCACACTAATCTATATAAATCAAATTAGAGTTTTGTCTGTACATTGCTCAGAATCATAAACTTTTAGGTTATTTTTACGTGTTATACATTAGAGAAACCGAAACAAGTCTCATCTAAATTTCTGTCTGTCTTCCAGTCTGTTACGACCCAAGAGCCATTTTACGAGGCCTACTCCTGAAAAACAAGAGTACCTATCAAGTTCCAAATCATTTTAATGCATTCACTGGATTGGCGAGATTGTCTTTAGCCATTAAAATATGGTGTCACCACTTTGTAAATAAAATGACGGACGTTTAAAACCCCAATTTTGTGCGATTTTTCTAAAGTTTTCTCCCAATGTTTAGCACATATTCTTCTATGAAATAACGAACAGCTGTTCAAATCAAGATTATTTCTTCTAGCTGTCACTGATATGTTTATATTGAATGTTGTTTACAAATACCGCAACCATTTCCGATCACGTTTTGAAAGCAAATCCAAACCAATTAAGAATAAAAACGTTTTTCCTTACATAACGGATTTAATTAATCGCAAGTGCAATAATTTGTAGGGTAACAGTAAATGAAAATAGAGATTCTTTGTGCATAAAATTGTTCTTGAGTTTTGATAACTGGGAAATAGACCTTGAATCAGTGTTGTATATTGCTGGTAAACTTACATTTTTTAAATGAGCGTTTTCAGTCAAGACTCGGCACACGACCGACGCGCGTCTACTTGTCCATAGTAAAAATAAAAGTAGGCCTACCGTGTATTTATGTTTTATTCGTTATGTGTATAAGTGTACAGTTCGTGTATGTGTTTCAAAAACTCCAAGATGCACCTAATGGGGAAGCTCAAGACCTTATATTAGGACTGATGATGGCGATTTAATTTCGCCGAAATGCATCTCCTGTAATAGGATACATTAGGATCGACCGGCGGACACAGGTAATTTAGCCTTTTATTGATTGTCATACCGATCCGGAACAACAACAAATGACATAAAATGAAGTTATGTATAATAAATAGTTTGGCCAGCATATCTAAAAATATGCAAACCAACTACTGTTCTTTACATAAGAAGGTTTCAACTGACACTATAAGATCCCCGTGCGTAGAACGGGTACACAGCTAGTTATGATTTATAAATGAGTTGAAAACGGATAAATACTTGGAGGAGTTCAACACTTGCTTCATTAAAGGGTTTAGCCTTGTTTAAGTCAACAGTTAAGTTAAGAGTGAAAAGGGACAAAAGTTACCTTGACAGACAACTCCTCCGGCTTGAACTGCTGGACGTCCAAGCTGACTTTAAAGCCGTCCTTGTCGCTAACGACAGAAGACACGCCGCTGTTGTCATGTCTCAGTGCGCGCCAGGGTCGCAGGTAGCCGGTGCGCAGAGGAGTGATGCTGAGGCGCTCGTAAGGGTGGTAGCCCCAGTGATGATCGTACGCCGGACGATCCAGTTCACTCAGCAGTTCATTCACAAGGTATGGAACCAGCGACATCTGAACAAACAATCTTGGTAAACATACAAAGTAAAAGGCAAATATGTTTGATCGTTTTATATAAAGCTTTGGTCCAATACAACTTGTTAACAAATACTACAGTCTTAACTTAGCCTATTCTTTAAGTTACATGTTATTTTCTTCACTTGGATCTTGCTTCTGTCATACAACGTTTGTTCGAGCGCAAATCCTACCAGTCCTTATACATTTTAGGCCCCTATTACACGAGGTAGCCTGGCGACGTCGCCAGCGACCAAACTGGCTACTCAGCTTGTCATGGGGCATTGATTCTTATGGATGTTATTACACGAGGGTAGCCAGCGACGCAGCCACACTTTGGCGACCGACTGGCTACCGAGCCCCGTCGCCACTGTGGTAGCCACTGGCTACCCATATTGGCGACGCTGCGTTGTAGCATATGGAGCTTATTACACTAGGTCGCCAGTATCACGTCGCCACTCGGTTAGTTCATATCACGGGGGTACTTGCACACTGTTGTGTTGCGTTCTGTTGTGTTGTGAGTGTGTGAATTGTTCACTTCAGTTGATAAAATGTCTATATCATCCTTTATGACTCGAAGAAACTGGATTGTGACATACGAAAATAATTGAAACATTTTTTATTGTCCGCACAGAGCTCATCAAAAAGGGTGTAATATGACCCTTTTGATTCTCTTGCACTAAGCATTGGATGAACGTACATTTTTCTCTTCCTTTGCCTCCTTTTCTTCAGAAGTAACAGAAGGAAAAGATACTTATAATCACTCAATATTCACTGTAAACACCGCTCATAACAAGTACAAGTGCAAGACAAGCACTCACAACAACGGCGCCACGGCGGTAAAATTCTGGCTACTCAACTGGCTACTCAACTGGTTATAGGTTTGGTGGCCAGTGCGTCGCCAGCTACTGCCGCTGGCGACGTCGCCAGGCTACCTCGTGTAATAGGGGCCTTAAAACCAAGCGAGGCCAATGATAGTTAAACTAATCAATCCATAGATTATGTTAACTTACTGACCCTTACCAAAAAGGAAGTAAGCAATGGTGTTGGTCCTAGGGACGAGTGATTGTGAGGTGTTGCAATCGAAACGTTTAGATTGTTTGAACCTCTCGAGACGTTTCGATTGTATTTTTGCTTAGCGAGAGGTTCTTACCGAAAGGTTTTATAGAGATGTTCGCGACGATTGTTTTGTTTAAGCACGGCTTCTCTCGTATCTCGCATTCATCTAGAGAACCGAGAGGTGATAAGTCCATACTGAGAGTCTTTTTAACGAGATGATCATGGCGATTGTTTTGTTAAGTGGGGGTTCGTCATTTATTATCATCTAATTTCTATTGTATCTGCCGGGGATTGACCCCCAATAAGGGGCATATCTTACTTCAACAAAACCATAAGGAAGGTTTATATTATTTACTTTATCTACGGAATAGTGACATACCACTCAATAAAAACTATTGACAAGACGATATATTTTACAAACAAATGTTTGTATTTAAATCTAAATGTTTATAACGAGACAGAAGGGTCCCATAAATGTTATGTTAACAGTATTATTTACTATTACTCATTACTTTAAAATAATTTTCTATTTCTGTGTTGCCATGACGGATTGACGTAAGTGCTTATTCATATGTCAGCAGTATGTTGTGCTATTCTAGTCTACTATTCTATAAGAAATCTAGAAAAAGAACTAACATCAACAGTCCTCGTTCGTAACAAACTCTCATGAAATGTAGACAGATGCAAAAGGACCTTTAGGCTTAACGAATGCAACAATCGAGAGAAACAACTCGATTGTACAAACCTCTCGCTAAGCAATCGAAACAATCGATAAGCGGAACATGCCGAGAAGGAACATTTTGATTGTTCGAACATCTCACAATCGTGCATCACTAGTTGGTCCCTCTACTAAGCTTGTCAAGAATGCATGTAATAGTTCTTCTAAAAGTTGGAAATTTCATCAATAATACAGAAAGGATGACCTATTACCATTGACTTTATAACTTAACTTTTAGCGAATTTCCCTATAGGGAAGTAGCTATTACCGTAGGTCTCATGGTAAGACTTAGGCCCGGGACCGATTTATTTTTCATTTTAATGTCCCCAGAGGCCAAAAACACCATTCGTTCAAATTTTTATATATGTATATATATATATATACATATATATATATATAGATTTATATATATATATATATGTGTCCGTGAACACGATAACTTGAGTAATTTTTATCCGATTTTGATGAAATTTGGTTTGAAGGTGTAAGGCGGGATAAACTTGAATGAATTTGCGATACAGCATGATCGGACCATGGGAACAGGGTTTCATGGGGGGTTTTATGGGGTAAAAATTGGTTTTTCTCACTTTTTACCCTCAAAACACAAAATTTCCCAATTTTTCTCTAAACCTTCTTAAAGAGCTTGAAAAAACAAACAATTCAGTATGTCAAAGTGTTTTTGTACGGTTATTGGTTACGGAGAAAACTAACAAAATGGTAAATTTAAAATTCCCATGTTATTCTTATGGAGAATATTGTAAAATGTTGTAGTTTGCTTGTTTATGGATATATTTTGATCAAACTTGGCAAATTTATTTATTTTATAGTAAGCTAACAATATTTTACTAAAAACACACTACTTTATTAGTTTCCTTGCAGCAAACCTAGGTACTCGTTAAACCTAATGTTATTTAAATAGATCAATTGAAAATCAATTCGGCCAAATGGAAATTTGCTTAGACGGCAGGTTTGCTGCGGCGGGAGTATTAATAAGATTAAAATCTAACCAATTATAAAACACAGAAAAAGTTTTAAATTTAATTATGAATATAATTTTTGTTTGTAGGCCTAAGCTGATCAATATTTTGAGACAAGTTAAGCAGAGGAAAAATTAAAAGTAGTTACGAAAAACTATTCCACAGTAAATTGAGATAAGAGATGATAATAATGTAGCGGGACACAAAGTAACTTGCCAACCTAACCAAGAGTCAGTTGAACTATCAAAAAATGACAATTCAGTTAAAGTTAACTGTTTTTTCCAAAATGATTTATTGAAATGGATCTAAAACTCAGACATTATGGTTTTTCAGATATTAATTTAAATAAATAGGCAATTAGATGCATAAGGTACACTGCCTACATAACTTATCTGAGTTCGAGAGAAGAGAAATGTATAGAAATTTTTGTGTTATGTTAACTAGTAAACTTAACTTGCGATACATTGTATTATTAATAATATCTTGCCCGTAAAAGACAACAGGGTAAACTTACACTAGCCAAGCTAAATGTTAACTTTTAAACATTTTCAGATAAAATATTATATTTTAAGTAAAACTTAGTACATACCTCTTCAGAATAGAGTAAGCACAATTTCAAAATTCAATCACAAACAAAATTAAAGCAGCGAAAACCGCAGAAAATCACTTTCACAGTGGATGCACGCTCTGTAACTCACGTCACGTCTTCTTTCAAACTGCCGGCGAAATCAGCTGTGCCTTCTTTTATAGGCTGGCTGGCAACGCGTCTAGAACGTTCCACATCAGTCCGTTTCAACAGCTGTGGACTGTTCTCGAGCGTCTAGAAACGTCAAGATTTTACCCGCCAAACGTACAGATTCCAGATCATTCAAATACGATTCATGTTTTAACAATTCTATACGTTTGAAACGCATATAAAGGCAGGGTATAATCTGTAAAACTGTTTAAATCTTGAATGATAGTATTTTAGAGGATTATATATTTTCACACACACATTTTAAAATTACAATGCAAACTAATCCAGTAGTTCCGATTTAAAATGTTTGTTAACATTTTAGAATCTTTGTTCTTCTAATTGGTGATTATTTTAGTTTTAGACCTATTTAAGAAAATAATTTAAAAATTACATCAGTTATATTTATATCAAATATAATGTATGAAAAACGAAAACAGAATCAAATTTAAAGTCTTGTAAGCAACCGTATTTAATCCATGTTTATTTATGGTAAACATTTTTAAAGGATTATACTTTTGCATTAATACTCGTACATTGCACATTTTATTGTTTAACGAGTTCCCTAAAAATAACCATGCATTTATCCATGTTTCTTTATTGTGTAAATTGGTAATGGTTGATACTTTTGTATGCTACACCAATAACAAACAATTCATAGTATAGCGAAAATCCTCTAAAAAATAATCATTAGTTTAGTATGTATGCCCTAAAAGGTTTGGTATCTGTCATTCTGTCAACCAACAAATATAAAAGATACACCCTTTTATAGATTTCTCAAACTATATATAGGCCTACTTGTGGATCGACGAAGAACAATGTTATAGCCTGTATACATTTTGTACGCTCTATTTACTTTGTTAAACAACTAAAACCACATTTTCACTAATTAAAACGATCGAATTGTAGACGATTGCTTCTATTAAAGAACTGAAATAAAATTTGTCGTAAAATAGGAGTCAACTCGCCCTATAGACTTACCCAACGATCACACAAGACAAAATGTTATGGTCGTGATCGTTGGACTTACCGGACATTCCTACTCATTTCAATTGTGTTATAATAATAATATCCTTCTTATAATATCCAAAGTCAATAGTGCTACGGTACGACAGTACGTCTTTTGTACCTAGCTTTTCAACTTTACCTTGCAGGAAAAACACATAACTTAAACTGCCATCAGTGTTTTCTTTTACTTCGTATAACCACTGGGAGGCAGTTACACAAAATAAATTATAATATTCATCGTTAATGTAAGTTCAAACTCGACATTGTTCAGTTCAAAGCATGTTTTCTCTACATTTTGGCAGTGTATGTACTCTTCAATATTCTGTAGTTTTACTGTCGATGAGGATATGAAACAGTACACAAAACTACTAATATAAGTTTCAAGCACAGTTGTAAAACATTGTACACCGTCACTTTGGTAATAACTCAAACTCATTTATTGAACCAAAATAACAAATACAAAATATATAATATATATTTATAATAATATATATAATAACAATAATTAAACCATGCGATAATCCGCATTTGTTTGATCATTAACTACAAAACAAATTAATTTTACTCTAGATTATCAAACATAGAAACTTTAATCTCTCTTATTATATTCTGTAAATCGGTGCTTAGCAGCGTGATGCACACTGGCAACAAGGAATAACTTAATTTCTAAATTGTTTCAGTTTTCAATTTCACACATTAAAATAATTATTGTAGTGATAAGAGCATCGACTAAGAACAAAGAGTTAGAATTTAGGTGCGTTGCTAGAGTGCTAGAATATTCCAACCCCCTTCTAGAAGGTCCCCTCCCTAGCTGTTCCCTCCCATTGTATTTACAACAAAAGGCTGGCGATTGTTGCCAATGCCAGCGATGCCAGCTGAAACCTGTGACGGAAATTTCCCAAACCTTCATGAACCATCAGGCGGTTGTGTCGTCTGCAACTGCAAAAACAGAAACGCTACCGGTACACCCACAGGATCTACCTGCAACACAACAGTAGTACAGGGGTTTCACCCAAACATTTGAACTGTAATGTCAAACTAACAATAAATTGAAATTTTTATTCACTTAACAAAATAACTAATTAACAAAATAATTTATAAATAAAAATACCCCCGCCGCAGCAAACCTGCCGTCTAAGCGAATTTCCATTTGGCTGAATTAATTTTCAATCGATCTATTTAAATAACATTAGGTTTAACGAGTACCTAGGTTTGCTGCTACAAGGAAACTAATAAAGTTTGTGTTTTAAGTAAAATAATTATTGCTTAGTAGAAAATGAATATATTTGCCAAGTTTGATCAAAAGATATCCATAAACAAACAAACTACAACATTTTACAATATTCTCCATAAGAATAACATGGTAATTTTAAATTTATTGTATTCTCCGTAACTAATAACCGTACAAAAACACTTTGATGTACTGAATTGTTTGTTTTTTTTAAGCTCTTTGAAGGTTTAGAGAAAAATTGGGAAATTTTGTGTTTTGAGGGTCAAAAGTGAGAAAAACCAATTTTTACCCCATAAAACCCCCCATAAAACCCTGTTCCCATGGTCCGATCATGCTGGATCGCGAACTCATTCAAGTTTATCCCGCCTTACACCTTCAAACCAAATTTCATCAAAATCGGAAAAAAATTACTCAAGTTATCGTGTTTACGGACACATATATATATAAATCTATATATATATATATATATATACATATATAAAAATTTGAACGAATGGTGTTTTTGTTCTCTGGGGACACCAAAATGAAAAAGTAAATCGGTCCCGGGCCTAAGTCTTACCATGAGACCTACGGTAATAGCTACTTCCCTATAGGGAAATTCGCTAATACTTTTGAAAAATGCCACGGTTTTAAACGCACTAAAAAGTAGAAAATACGGTAATTTATAAATATGTTGAGAGAATAAATACTATTGTAAGATTTAAAACGAATGATGTTGCATGCAATTGATCATAATAGTTCAATACGTGTGAAGTTAATTGTAAATTAGTAAATCATTTTTACTTTTTAATATTTAATGTGTAAATACAGTATGTTAAATCTGTTTTATATGACCTGTAAAATACATAACCAAAACCTTATTATCTGTAATCAGATGTTTTAACTTTACTTTGAAATGCTTGTTTTATATTTAGAACTGTCAAATTTAAGTATTTACAGCTGACTTCAATTGGTATATTTACATTCTTTCAACATGTAAACATGGAAATTTTGGAAGCCCATATGTGGCTTAGCCCAAGGGAAGTATGAAATAGTATATTTCGTACCTAGGGCCGAAAATGAGGTTTTGCCGGCTCGAGATAGTTTTTAAGTTCGAGACGAAGTCGAGAACTTAAATCGATCGAGAGCTGCAAAACCATTTCGGTCCGTGGTACGAACGCTATTTTTCACCACACTATACCCTATTACCACTATTCACCACTATAATGCACACTGATCGTCAACACAACTACAACTTTAAGGTTATGTGAAGAAATAATTTGAGGAATCAGCAAAAATAAAAATAAATAGTTGCTAGGCAACGGTGACAATAACACAATTCTATATTGCAATGCTATGGATTTTGATTGTGTATTTAAAACGCATTCATGTTTTAAGTAAGTAAGCGGACAGCTGATTTTGCGGCCCCGGCCTGTAAAAACCTGCTCGGTCCCCAAATTGGCGACAGCTGGCATGGCCAGCAAAACGTAACTTTCAGCCACCAATTAACGTATGTAATACAGCCAAAAACATCATAGTGTGGTGAAAATAAAATGATATAGTATTGCATTTTCATCAATTTGTGACCTGTTTCAAGTTTCAAGTCTCTAGCTCATCGGTAAGTTAATTTAAAATTGATTGCACAATTTATACTGGACAAGAAAGCGAGCTCATAAAAGCAAGCCCACAGGGCGTAGCCTAAGGGAAATATAAAAAATTAAATGATATAATATTGCATTATCATCCATTTGTAAACTATGTTCCAAGTTTTAAGTCTCTAGCTCATTGGGAAGAGTCAGTTTAAAATTTATTGCAAAATTTGTACCGGATAAGAAAGTGAGCTAATAAAAACGTTTTAATAACAAAAAAAAAAAAAAAAAAAAAAAAAAAAAAACTCCACCACAGCAAACCTGCAAACTAAGCCAATTTTCATTTGCCTAATTGGATTTTCACTAAAATAGCCCTATTCCTTACAAACAAATGACAGAATATAATTCCCTATTTGAATAACCTTAGGTTACAATTAAGTTTAATGCGTAGGCTACTTAGGTTTCCTACTATAGAGAAGGCCATAAAGTGTTTTTTTTGTAAAATGTTTATAGCTTATTATAAAGTAAATAAATTTACCGAAATTGAACAATATCCTTACACAAGCAAAGTAGGAAATGGTATACAACAGTATACATATTCTTCATAAGAATAATATTTGAATAAAAAATTAGTTTTTTAGAAATTTTTTAATAACCATACTGTCATATAATAAACGATTTATTTTCTAAGCTCTACAAAATATTGGTTTGGAAAGAAATAGCAAAATGTTATGTTCCAAGGGACGTGTTGTTGGATGGAAAACCCAATTTTCATCCCATACAACCCCCACCACCCTGTTCCCAAAGGCTGATCATGCTGGTTCAGAACTCTTAGAATAAAAGTTCATTTATACATTTTTAACGAATTTAGTTTTAATTGGTTTATTTTTCCTCGAGTTCTAAATATAATTAGGTCAATATTTTTATATATCTATTTATTTAGGGGAAAAATGTAGTTTAACAGTTGATCTTGAGTTTCTTTGTAACTTTGTCTACTATACAAGGTACCTACTGTATTAGTGATGGTCAAAACCAGAAATTTCGAATCTCAAAACCTAAACGCGAAACTTTTTTAGTATTTTACTTAGCTGGTTACAAAGGTCAAGGTTACAAAAAATACAGGTAACAATAAAATGTTAAGTATGCAATCAAAACTAAAAGAGATCAACTCCTGACCCTGACATGACATAAATATGTGACTGATAATCTTAAAACCCTTAAAAGACTAAATAATATCACTTACAACATAATTTTGTATAAAAAACCAATAATAAAATAAATTAAACTCCTAACACCAACATAAATATGAATATTAGATTAATTAGAACATATTATAGTGGTTAATATTTCTTTGGGTTTAAAAAATATTGATATGAAACTGAATCATATTTCCAGTTATAGTATTCGATGCCTTTTGAAGTTCAGATTAGCCTACAATTTACTTGTTTCATTACTGTTAATGGTGATGTTTGTCTATTGTTATGAGCTTGTGAGGAACAGTGTTAAAACAATAATAATGACAAAAAATAATTTCAGCAGTTTCAAAAATCACTTCAAAAATCTTCAATTTTGAAACTTTTGAATCTCGAAATTTGGTGATCGAATTTCGAAACCGAAACTTTTCTAAAGTTTTGATATTTGAGATTTGGTTTTGACACATCACTACAAGGTATTAACCGTGTACATCTGCAGCGTCACGACTTGAGGTCAACTATATAATAGTCTCTTTAAGAACACCTGTACCCATAACTGATAGTATAATAGGCCTTAAAGATATGCAAACATAACTCTTAGGTAACAGTTTGTGTTAAAGCCGAGATGTTACTATCACGAGACGTGTTAAAGCTGTGATGTTACAATCACGAGACATGACCAAGTGATCATAGTCATTCCTTTGCTGCTACTTAGACCAAAACATAAAGTTACTTGAAGAGTTAAGGTAAGTCCAGTTCAATAGCAACCATAAATCAGGAACTACCAGTGATATTTTTATGGAGTTAAAATCAAACCAACAAAATTTGTTATCAGATTAAGAGTCAAGTAGTGTAAGTTCTGTTTCCACTATCAGGCAAGATAAGGTGCTAGGATAAAGTGTCAGTTTTAGTAATACCTTAGAGAGATAAATGGTATGAAGCAATTGTTGGATAGTGGTTTTGAAGGTATGTATTCTAAAGTTTCTCTTTTTGTCTCATGTTGAGACAGAATGGTCTTTACAAACACAGTTTTATGTTTTCTCTAAGTTACCATCATATCTCTAAAGATGTTTATTATCAAAGATTTATTAATATTTTTGTTTTAATAAAATTTATTTATTTATGATGGACTAGACTGATATATAAAAGTCAAAAAAATTATGTAGGATTTTTCAGACCTACTGAATGGACTGCAGTGAAATTTGAAATAATTTCATTACTGTACTTATAATAAACAGGTTGATAATACCCAACTGTCTTTGAACTAGTCAAAGATACAACCAAGTTATTAAAGTTTTCACATCACCCTTGTGGGGTTCTAGATTAAAAGTAGACCTGTCTATTATCCTTTAATCTATGCTAAAACATTCCATTATTAGCTGGTAAATGAAAAGTGCACGTTTACAAAGTGGAACGCTTAACACAACTATTCTTTATTTCAAATCATACTAAAAAACAATTCCGAAGGAACACTAAAAGTATAATTTTAATTTGTTTACACATGAAATGTATTAATTTGAAAATATATCAATTAATGTGAAATACAGACAAAGCTTAAATTGGTTTAATGAATCATGTATTCCTGCTCTTTATATAGGCCTAACTTTGAGGATTTTAGATAACTTATTTCTCGTGAAATCTTACTTATTCAGATATATTTTACTATTACTACTTTGTATATATGTAATATACATTGTATGTGTATAATTAAAAAGTAAAGAAACAGTGTAAACATCACCCCCCACCCTCTGTAAGAAGAAACTTTTAAAAGGTAGGTGAAAAGATTATATTTTTAACATATTTCATATTAAAACAAAACTTAATAAAAAAGTTTCAATTTATCATTTTTATTCAAACCGAGTTGTAGCATTGTTGTAGTCTACTGTATGTGTATACAGGGTGATTGAAACAAGTGTGCCAGCCGTTTTATTCGAAAACCATAAGATATATCAAAAAAAGTTAAATGATGATTGCCTTTGATTTTTTATTTTAAAAATTTTAGTCAAGTCGAAAAAAATATTTTAGCCGCCATTTTTCCAATATGGCGGCCAACTTTGATTTTTCTTATGGAACACCCTGTATTTTATGATGTATTCCGGTAGAAAATGTATTTTTAAGACGATTTTACTCTTGTAATTTTTTTCATAAACCTAACCGTTTCAAAGATAATAATGGTTGTGAAATTTTGAATGGTTTTTGAATAAAACAGCTGGCATGCTTGCAGAGGCCTTTATAAAAACTCTTTCTTATACTGAAATTTCAAAACTTTAACCCCTTTAATAGCCTTTAGTGCTAACAACCACTTTGCGCTGAATATAAAAAATAAATTAATAAATGTAAAAAAAATGCTTTAGAGATTAAAACTAAAACTTTTACAAACTCTACCTATTTAATTTTGTAACTAGTTGTTTTGCCCGCTCCTCGCTCGGGAAAACTTAAAAAAAAAATTAAAATTAAAATTAATTCATAACCTGTGAAATATAGCTGTCAACCTCATAATTATCATGAAAATGATCACTATATTTAAAAAACTACACACTGTAAGAACTTAGGAATTTGAATGTAGATTCCACTTAAGCTCTAGGAGTGCAAGAAGGGTTTTCAAAACATTCCATCAGGACACTTCCCCAATGGTCTTTAAATCCCCCCAAGTTATCCTGGAGAAATGAGTTGTTTACATTTGAACAGATGATTTAAAATTACTCTATTAATAAAGGAAACAGCTGGTTATATAATTGTAATTCATGGAAACATTGTTTGTAAACATTTTTTGAAGGTTAGTTAAAATCAAAGTAGGCATACACTTTTGGGTGGATTTAAAAAATTGGTGGTTCACTACATAACACTTTTTGTATAATTTAAATGAATTTAAACTCAAGATATTTACACTTTGTTGTGGTTTTTAGGATGTTTCACTGGAACTAAATACCAGCATATTACTTAATGTGTAGGAGTATCAATGTTAAAGGAACAATTGTTAGGTATCGAGTTTGTTATTCTATTGTAAGTAATGACACCTTCCCTCCTCTATAACTTATGCATTTTTATTATAGGTACTGAAGAAAGATTATCAGAAGTTCTTGATATTAGTGTTAAATATTAGTTCCATTCTTGAAAATACTATTTGATTATCTTATGTCATCTATATATTGATAGGCAAGCATGATTCTTTAAAACCTTTTTTCTCAGCTTGTGTGCACCGCAGGGAAAATCTACGCATACTGTTAAAAAGATATTTTCCGGTAGATGTGCAGAATCTCATTATAAATTAAAATATGCTCAAAAATAAGTACCGGTACACAAAATGAATTTAAACTTTTAAAAAACTAACATATGGGCCTTATGGGTTGCTATGCTGGTTACAAAATAACAACGAAATATAAACAGAAAATAAAAACAAATGGAAGAAATTACAATCACATGTTGTATTTACAGTGTGGGTGAAAATAGAGAAGTCTGCACATTACATATTTTTGGTCAGATTTTCGACCACTGGACGACCTCTAGTACTTGTTGATCTGAACGAGATCACTTGTTTTGGGATTTTCTCGGGAATTGGATTCCTCAACCATTAGCGCTTTCGCGCCATAGCGAGTAACAGGTGTGTATTGTGAAAAATAGTCGTTAGCAAACCCACGACAGCTGTTGTGCTAGTCTAAACTGGGATGACAAAGAATACATTTAAACTCATACTTATTGTTCAGACTTGCTGATCATCCCAGACAGCACACTTTATCCCAGGGACATCCCATAGTAGTCCCATATGTCCTGAGAATGTCTCGGGATATGTACGCTAGCCTCAGGATATCCCGCAAAATCCCGGGACGAGTACGAAATCCACAGGATATCCTACAATATACCGTAATGTCCCGGGATTTGTAAGTTAACCTCAGGATATCCTGTAAAGTCCCGGGATATGTACGAATGCCATAGGATATCCCAGAATGTCCCATTACATCCCGGGACATGTACAAAATCCACTGGATATCCTGTAATGTCCCGGTAACAAACTGAAGCAAAAACTACTACCACTGATGAAATGTATATCTGGGGAGCGAGCTGGCGTAGTGGTTAGAGCGCGGGACTTCAGTCCCTGAGGTCCCGGGTTCGATCCCCGCCAAGTCACCAATGGATTTATCTAAGTGATAATGCCGCAACCCCTAGGTCTAGCCTGAAGTAATGTGAAAAACAATCCCAGGCTCGTGCCTAGCGTCCTAGGACAAAAAAAAAAAAAAAAAAAAAAAAAGATGAAATGTATATCTAAATTTAAATGTTCAACAAGGCCTATATATAATAATTTGTTTTATTCACTAGCGCTTTCAGAAACTAGGTTTCCATCTTCAGGCTGTGTTTACACTAGTACAAAAAGTAAATATTTGCTTAATAAATTAATTTTAAAACAGATGATTTAAAGGATATTGGAAAAATAAAAAATAATATTAGAAAAATTAATCTTTTGAATTTTGGATATATTACAGTGTTGTTTTTGATGTAATTACTTTCAGTAATTCCAAGTTTATAATTGAGCCGTCTTCACTATTTAACAAATAATTAATTTTGGTCTATTTTTCTATAAAATAAGATTCCTACGCATTAAGATGTTGAGGTTTTATAATTTGTTTTATAAGTTGAAGGTTTCCCAGAATGAAATGTGTCTTGTTAATACTGTGGCCAGCAAGGGCTGACTTTACTTTACTGACATATTACTACCACTGAGTTCAGGAAAACTAGAGTTCTATCATAGTTGTGTGAAATGTGTATTTAATTCCAACTTTAAATTAATAAAATAATCTAAAACTAATTTTAATCATATAACAAACAGTGATAATCTAATGGTAATTAAATTAATCTATATTCAAATACCAGTATCCTTTCCAACTACCAGAAAAACAATTCAACTACTTGAGGCCTAAACAGATTAACATAATCATATTATATACTGTAGTATCAAAAATATTTTAAGTATTGCGACTATTGCAACACACGACTACTCTTTCAACACTTGAAAACACTCATAATCACAGACAATATAATACAGACAATATAATACTTTAATGGTTTATTCCATTGTCTGTGCTCATAATCGTCAAGCGCAGATAGCTCAGGAGGTAAGGTAAGAGACTCATAAGGCGGAGGTACCAGGTTCGAGACCCGTCTGGGTCAAGAACTTTTTTCTCGTTTGTTTCTTCAAAATTTGTGTTTATTAACTATTTAATCAATTTACTCAACTTATAATTAACCTTTTCATACTAAATCTATATTATTTTGTGTTTTTTATGTTCAGGCCCAGACCACACTTTATCCCAGGGACATCCCATAGTAGTCCCATATGTCCTGAGAAAGTCCTGAGGACTACCCTGGGATGACCTCGGATGTCCCACGGATATGCTGTGAGCTTATCCGTAGGACATCCCCGGGCGGGGACATTACGCATTCCTGCGGATATCCTGGGATATCCCAGGTTGACCATAGGACTACTATGGGATATCTTGCATATCCTGTCGCAATATCCGTAGGATGTCCTGAGGAGAAAGTGTGCTGTCTGGGATATATCATTATTTCAAAGTTTTTGAGAAAACACAAGCACAAAACAAAAGTAGTAGTATAAATAAAACATAACACTAAAATATCATGCAGTTGTTTTTTTTTTTTTTAGATGCAGATGAGTTGTTGCAAAATGAAGTGAGTGGAAAAATGGCAAAATAATGGAAACTGAATCATTAGAGAGCTTGCTACCTCAAGAACCAGTTCTTCAGATAACAAATAGCTGTAGAGATCACTGTTTTAACTACCAGTTCAAGTTCAACGAAAGAAGAATAAAAAATGTAATTGCTTTAGCATTTTTAACAGTTGTTTTTGTGACTATCTACCACAGAGAAATACTAATAACCAAGTTATATCCAGAAGAAGACATCCCTTTCATCATCCCTGAGCAGCAGACAAATTCGGAACTAAGGGTAAATAAAACTGACTTGAGATCTGTAACTAATAAAACCATGTTTGTGGATGTGAAAGACATTAAACAAAGTGTACGTAATATATTTTTTACTGAAACCACCTGTGGTGCAGAGGCTTTAAAAAAAAGCTTTAGTGATACTAGAAAACTAATACTTAAGCCGAGACAGGTTTGCGCTATAGAATCTACGGCTTTGACCAATCCTGAACATTACATTTACATTCTTTACACATGTCCTCTGGATGGCTTAATATACTTTCCAGATTACGCCAAATCAATAGTTACCCTTCCAAATATTTTCATAGTTCAGCTAAATTTGACTGAATTTTTCAACAACACTCCAGTTCAAGATCTATACAAGAGCAGAACAATGGAAACCTCCAGTCATCCCAAGGAACATTTTAGTGACTTATTAAGGTATATTGTGCTTTGGAAATTTGGTGGCACCTACCTGGATTTGGATGTTGTTACGATCAAGTAAGTAGAAAAAAATTGAATTTGTAAGAGTTATGTTGTTAACTTTAGGTTAGGTAAAGAAGAGTTCATGCATTTGAACGTTCGCTACGGCAATATTACATCATTTTTTCATTCATATGGACCAGCGACACACATATGGGATGGATGGTTTTCACCCAACCACAGAAAACATAATATACTACTATTACCCAGAATGCTAACCGCGTGTTAAACAGTGTTAAGTACTCGGAGAGAGGTTTAATTGCCTGTCAATTCTTAGGCAGCGCCACCAGCATTGCTGGCTATACTGGTGCATTGTATGCTATGTTGGCGCGGCGCTGAGAGCTAGAGAGCTCCTGAATACAGGCTCTTGGTTTCCATGTGATGCAGTATGGGTGCGATGGATAATTGCACCCCTCTCCAACTACAGTACCTTGTGGGGTTTTTATTTCTTGTAGTACTCCCAACAAACCAAAAACGTCTTGCTCCCCTAGCCCTGCCTCTTAAAGTGGCCCTGCCTCTTAAAGAGGCCCTGCCTGAAAAAGAAAATGACACAGTGGCAGAATGCCTTTTACTATTTTTCTATTTTATATTCCGAAGAAGCCCACAAAAAGGCCCACATTTAACTTAATTTATATTGTCCGCTAATACTATAAACTGTCTACAACTGTTCTCTTGGTTAGCCAGTTGAGTAGCCATTTATTTTTTCCTAAATACATTTCATATGCCAAGTGGATATTCCTAAAAATGTCACTAAACAATTGAAAGCTATAGTAATAGTTGAATAAGTTGAAAAAGCAGGAGTGAACATTTTTTTTAACTAAATACTAAAATTGTGTCTATCACAGATCATTACTAGATCTGGGGAGCAACTTTGCTGGAGTTGAAGACTGGTCAGTCATCAACTCAGCAGTTTTGAATGTCGATTCAATGGGAAATGGCCACGAGTTAGTTCAGAAAGCACTGCAATATGTGAATAAACATTTTGATGGAAATGGCTGGATCTCAAATGGCC
This sequence comes from Macrosteles quadrilineatus, assembly GCF_028750875.1. Classification (NCBI taxonomy): domain Eukaryota; kingdom Metazoa; phylum Arthropoda; class Insecta; order Hemiptera; family Cicadellidae; genus Macrosteles; species Macrosteles quadrilineatus. The sequence goes on from NW_026542597.1 coordinate 67,017,627, forward strand.
CAGAAGTCTTAACAAAAATGATCTTGAAAGAGTGCAACAAGGAAAAAGTAAGTACTTTACTTGTCATGATAAATTAAGCCCCTTTTGACATGTTTGGTGTTTTATATTAATTTTTGTTGAAAAATACTATTGTTTCAAGTTAATTTAATTAATTTAGTGAATAGTGCTTTCCAGGATTCTCAGGATTTTCTTAGAAATGAGAGAGCCATGTTACATAATGTCTTGAGTTATAGATTGAGTTAAACCAATATGCTTTCAAATAAGTGGCATCAGCAAACTTACGAATACTTTGTCCGAATATCTTGTCACCACCACTTATCGCGTAAGCGGTGGTTTTAAAAATCAATTAGGTATTATATAGGTAAAATCACAACAGTTGAGCTTTTGAACCGTAACTATTACAGCATTGGGATTGTACCATTTTGTTTAGAGTTAGAAGGGCCATAAAACTTAATTTAAATCGTTCCAGGCATTTTTGTAAAAACCAATTTTTAAAATAATTACCGGTATGTTATGAGTTTTTATAGGAAAAGATTAATCACTATTAAAAATGCAAATAAAAAAATGAAAAAAAAACTCTTGGAGATACCATTGATTAGTAGAAGCTAATTGATCTCTCACCCCGCATATACTGAGTTTATTCAAAATCTGACCACAGCTGTAGTCTGTAGCAATGTGCACATATCCATATACACACACAAACATACACACGTGACAAAAAGTACCTTCTCCGTATAGTATTGGAGGAGAGAGTAAAACTGTGATTGAATATTCAACGGCCATTATTTGACTATGATTTGTAATTGTAAGATGTAAAACTTTTCAAGGAAGAAAATGACTAAAAGTCAGTCAACTTCAAGGTTTTTTGTTTAGGAAAACTACATTCACTGATTGTATCTGTGTGTTCAGTTTTTTTATCTAAATGTTTTTCAACCGATTTCACTTTCAGATAGACGAGGAGCTTTTGAAGTGTGACAAGTTCCATTTATTTCCGTCCACGTACTTCTATCACATACACTGGACCCGAGAGGAAGACTTTTTTAACTCTACATTAGGTCCAGATATAGTGGAGGATCTGAAAAATCACTCCTATGTCGTACATATGTGGAACAAAATCAGTAATAGTCACGTTGTAAAAATAGGTTCAAACCAAGCTTATGGACTGTTAGCGGAGGAGTTTTGTCCAAACGTAATTGAAAACTCTGGAGGGGAGTTTTAAGACAACATTGTAAATGCAAATAAAACACCACCCCATTACAGCAAACTGCATACCATTTAATAATCCATTGAATAATTATTACTGATAGTTATTATATGTATTGAATTGTTTATCTGTCAAGCTTAATGAAATAGGTACAAAATATTTTTGGAAAAGTTTCGATTTCTGGGAAATAAACTCAACAATTTTTTTGAGGTACAACATCTATCTCATTATGAAGACTACAGTAGTTAATTCACTAGACTACATGGTAATCTCACTAATAATAGACTAATGCAAATCAGATATTCGTGTGTATTATACCTCATCAGTACCCACAGCAGCTAGAAAGCAAAATGCAGATTGAAAACTTCCAGTTGATTTATCACTTTTTAATCCCAACTATTCTCATATTCATCCCTAATATACATAAATTTTGCTCAAGGAGTAAGTTTAATACTAAAAATCAATTAAAAAAATTAATTGTCAAAGCTTACCATAAAGTAAACAGCCATACAAAGTTTTAAAGGTGTAAACAAAAGAAAAGAAACAGCTTAACCCAATTCCATAGTTTATTATTTTATTCTCCACTTATTTGTGTTTTTAAACTGATGTGGATGTTGCAAATTTATTTTAGTATATTTTTAAAATTGTAGGTAAAAGTAAAGTGTAGATGAAGTAAATATATTACATCATCTATAGTAAAAGCCCCAAAATATTTTGTACCATATAATACGATACTACCCCACTGGTAAAAATATTACTCTTTTATCAATCTATTCATTTAAGGTTGTATAACTACTAAGCTTTAACGCTTTTACTCAACTTTCAAATTCTTAGTGTTTATATGGCATTGGCAACAGGATGCGGCTTGCCGGAGTGCAGCGTCAGGCAGCACTCAGGGTAGCATCTTCCTACCAAACAGTGTTCGAACCCACCGTCCTGGTGATTGCTGGAGTCATCCCCGTCAAACTTTTGGCTGCAGAAAGGAAAGAAGGCAATATATCAGCGGCGTGGAGAGGACCAGGCAAGAAGCGAGGAGCGCGTCCGCACCTACCAGCTCTGGCAGGAGAGCTGGGAAAAGGAGACGCGGGGACGGTGGACCAGGCGACTGATTCTGCAAGTCACCCCTTGGGTAAATCGGCGGCACGGCGAGGTGGATTTTTACCTCACCCAATTTCTGATACGTCACGGATTTTTCCGGTCATACCTGTTCAGGATGGGCAAAGCTGTGTCATCCGATTGTATATACTTTGATTTGATTTGATTTGATTTGATACTGCCCAGGCACTCCTGATGACGCGGAACACACTTTTTTCCGCTGTCCACGATGGAAAAGGCCCCACCTGGAGGCTCAATACAACATACTATGTAGGTTACTGCTTAGTTTAAGTTTACAATGGCTGATAGTATGTACACCAAAGGTACGAATAGGTTCAAAATGGTGGAATTGATAAAATTAAATACATGTATGAGACAAAACATGCGAGGACAACAAAAATAAAGTTGCTTGAGACAGAAGTAGGGATTTAAAAATAAACAAGAAAAATAATAAAACTAAAATACTTTTATTAAAGTTGCAAACTTTTATTACTGGGTGGATCCAAACTTGTCTATTTCCACTTCTCCTTTTTACGTCGCGGATATAATAAATATAACAAATATAATCTTCAGTTGTAATCAGCCATCGTGCTATTCTGTCCAATGTAATATGAGGTGAGTTCTCTACCTCCGGTCAGAGTCAAGTAGTTGCCAGGACGCGGCGGTAGTTTAAAATGCCTTACCAACTTGTCGTGCCGGCGTTGTGTCACCCAGTGTGAAACGGGCCAATGTTTAGACTAAAACTTGAGACCACAATTCCTGTAGACTAGCGGGCAGTATTCATCAGCCAATAGACCGTACGCTTGAGTCGAACCAACCGTTATCAACATATTGTGGCTCATTTTGTTCCAAAAATGAACACTGTAGGAACTTTGTTTGATGTAAGAGACGATTTTCTCCCCTAGATTAGTTTGAAAGAAGTCCCCTGCAGATTCATAGTAGATTGTATATAAAATGGTTTTTTCCAATACTGTGAAGTTTCCATTGCAATGCTTTTGGGCCTCAGTTACCTGAAAATATTTAAAAATTGAGAAGGAATTTGACGTAGGAACTTAACTTTAAAATGGGTAACATTTGTCTGTGATATATGTCATGAATTCCAAGATTAGATTAAGGAGTATTTAGTAAACTATGACGGCTATCTTGTATAGGTACTTTTTATTTTGTAAATGCTATAGTACAACGTCAGCAAGGGATGTTTGACTGCTTGGTTTTGAGTTGCTTATATGCATGCTTAACACGTTCGCTACTGATTGCCACTTATATTCAACACTGCGATCATTGCCACGGACCGAGGTATATATTTTAATATTACTCATATACCGGGTGTGTTAGAACTCGTGTGAAATAAAGAACTTTACAAAATATTATCTAATAAAGAACTGATTTTATTCTGATAAAGAACAAATATTTTATAACATTTCTCTTTAACTAAATTGTTATGTTCTTCATCACTTTAAATTCTTTACACAACTCTTCTCAATAATTGTTTAAAATAAATTAAAATAAACCATCTGTTCAAAAAAACAAAGACTAATAAATTATTATATTTGATGTTGATCAATATAGAAATTTGTATTATATAAAAAACAACTTAATTTCCAACATCCTCCCCACCTTGGAATTTTGCTTTACGTCTTCAAAATTTCAAACAAAACTATTTACATGTTTTTTTTTATAAGTTCACAAGTCCATTTTCCTAGGGATTTTTATCTTTCTCCCTCTTCTTGTTTCTGTTGGTGTTGATGACTTATCTTCCACTTCAATATGTGCATCCTGATGCCTTGACATGTCCTTTGAATTTATTTCCATGGGGTAAAGTCTCTGGATGGGTCTTGTTAGTTCTCCTTTTGCTGTTTTTAACTTGGCTACTCTGCAGACTCCATCCTTTCCTCGTATTGTCTCCAACACTAGTGCTAGTGGCCAATTTATTCTTTTGATATTATCGTCACCTATTAGTACAATATCACCAGTACTTATTGTCCTCCTTCCTTTACCACTGTTTTCTTTAGATCTATGTACTAGCATTGCAAGGTATTCTTTCTTAAATCTTTATCTCAAATTTTGTCTTAAGCTTTGAAGATACCTCACTCGCTTGTTTAGAGTGGTTGAGTTAACAATTGGTTGTAGAAATACTGAAGGTGTGAGAGGTTGTAGCGTGTCATAGTCATCACTAATATAGGTCAAAGGCCTTGAGTTGATGGTAGATTCCAAATCACATAAAAGAGTCATTAATTCTTCATAATCTACTTTTGCCAATCTTAGATTTCTCCTCAACAGTTCCTTGACCATTCTCACTAGTCGTTCCCACATACCTCCCCACCATGGGGCACTTGGAGGATTGAATTTCCAGGTTATTTGTTGGATCTCGAATTTCCGAGAAATGGTTTTCCAATCCAACCGCTTAAGGATATTATTTGTACCGACAAAATTGGTCCCATTGTCTGTGTAAATTAGTGAAATTCGTCCTCTTCTGGATATAAATCGTCGTAAAGCAGATATAAAGGATTCCGTTGAAAGAGACTGTACCAGCTCTAAGTGCACAGCTCTGTACACGGCACATGTGAATAAAACCACCCATGCTCTTTCCCCGTTTCTTAGGTACAGTGGTCCTGCCAAATCAATGCCTGTAGACTGGAAAGCGTTGCATTCTGTGATCCGTTCTAAGGGAAGTGGAGCAACTGGTGCTTCTCCTGCTTTAGACTTGAATCTCTTGCATTTGGCACAGTGAGATAAAACATTGCGAATGGTTTTTCTACCCTTTAGAATCCAAAACCTATCTCTGACTATAACTAACATTGATTGAAGTCCAGCATGTTGATTAGCAACATGAAGTTCCATAATGATACGTGTGACGATAGGATGACCTGAAGGTAAAAGAATCGGCAATTTGAAATCTTCACTGTCGTCATTCAGAACTAGTCTGGTCTTCACTCTTAACAAACCCTTGTCATCGAAGAAAACTGGCAAGTTTTTCTGGAATTTTGATTTTTCTCCAAACGAGTTCTTTTGGATACATAAGATAACTTTCTCTTCAGCCATTTGAATCTCTTCACTACTTAAAGTTTCACTTTTTGATTCTTGATTGTGGCTTGAGTTCCTAATAAATCGTAAAATCCATGCTACCATTCTTAACAGTTTTAGGTAGCTTGAAAAGTATAGTAATGACATTGAGAAATCAATACTTTTTTCTGTAGTTACTGCTGATATAATCTTCTTTTTCCGTTCAGTATATGCTTCTGAATCTGGTAGCATAAGACTCGACACTGGCCACTGAGACTCATCATTTTGAAGCCAATACGGTCCTTTCCACCATTGAGATTCATAAAGTGTCTTAGCTCCGCAACCTCTTGAAGGCAAATCAGCAGGGTTAAGATCTCCTGAAATGTGGTGCCAATCATCTTTAGAAGTAGTGTTACAAATTTCCTTGCACCTGTTCCCAATGAAAGTTCTCCAATCCTCCTTCTCTTTGATCCATGTCAGTACGATTGATGAGTCTGTCCAAAAATATGTTTTACATGACATCTTCAACGCCTTTTGAACATGTGTGTAGATCCGAGCTCCCATAAGTGCGGCCAACAGCTCCAATCTTGGTATTGTTGCATTCTTCGGGGCAATCCTAGATTTTGCATATATAAGCTGCACAGCTACCTTGTTTTGAGACTTGGTTCTGATAAAAAGACAAGCTGCATAAGCCAGTTTACTAGCATCGCAAAATATATGAAAACTAGTCTCGTTTACGGACTGACTCCCTAACAGAAATAGTCTTCTTGGTATTCGACAGCTTTCCAACCAATGAATATTTTCAACCCACTTTGAAAATTGGCATGATATTTCATTTGGCAGTTCTTCATCCCATGTCAGTTTTTTCAGCCATGCCTCCTGCAAGAGTAACTTAGGTAATAAAGACACAGGACAAGTGAAACCTACCACATCAAAAATTCGCTGGGCTACTGAGAGTAGATCTCGTTTGGTTACCTTCTTGTTTGGCATAGAAATGGATCGTATGTCACAAAAAATCTCATCCTTTTCCCTGTCCCACAACATGCCCAGTAATGGTACAATATTTTCTGTTGAAAATTCATTTTCAAGGTTACTGACATCTGAATAGTTGCTAGCCCATTCTCTTAATTCAAACTGTCCTAGCTTCATTAGTTCCATGGATTCATTTACAAACTTTTTTAGTTCTACTGCAGAGTCAACACTAACAATACAATTGTCAACATAAAAGGCATCTTTCAGTTTCGCAGCTGTCTCTTGTAGATGAAGTGGTGCGTCATCCAAATGGTGATTTAGTGTGGCTCCTAACAGAAAGGGACTGGAGGTAATTCCAAAGACAACTCTGCAATGTCTAAAAGTTGTCAATTTTCTAGTCTTGTAGTCTTCCCACCAAATGAACCTAAGGTAGTCTCGGTCTTGAGGAGCTAAACTGATCTGTAAAAAAGCCTTTTTTATGTCTGCTGTTACTCCAATCTGGTGCTTCCTGAATTTCATTACAAGAGATGGAATCAACTCTACTAAATTTGGACCTGTAGCCAAACATTCATTCAAAGAATGCCCTCTTCTGTCCTTTGTAGACGCATCAAACACTGGACGCATTTTAGTAGTTAAGCTACTCTCTTTTATGACTGGGTGATGAGGCAGGTAATGGACCTTTGTTGACTCTGCTGATTCTGGAACATTTTCTATAATCCCTTCTTCTAACCATTCTTTGAAGACTTTATCATAGTCGTTGAATTTGTTAAGGGTATTTAATCTTCTAGTTGATGACATCAAACGTCTCTCTGCAATTTCATGATTGTCTAGAAGTTCAGGATGACCCTCCAACCACGGCAAACATACTTCGTACCTATTCTCAACATTCACTCTTACATTTTCTTTAAAATGTTGAAATACTTCTGCATCAATGGAGTCTCTCTGCTTCACCTCAATAGGGTCCTTGATTCCGATTGTCTCCAAGCTCCATAGATCTTTAATTTCAGATTTAGACTGGCAAAATAGAGTTAGCAGAGACATTTTACGACTTCCTCTGCATGGCTGCTTCCCCATCACGGTCCACCCAAGGTACGTTTCGATAGCGACTAGTTTGTCATCGATCTTCTGCATAGTTCCTGTGTACAAATCCACTAGTATATCTGCACCAAGTAAAATTTTAACATCTGGTACATTTTCACCCACATCAGTTAAAATAATGTTCTTTTCTTTTAAGATGTCAAAGTACTCTTCACTCTTAAGCCTAGGAACATGGTTGCAAATTGTTTCTTGATCTGTCACAGGAATAGAGATCTTGAAAGAGTTATTTACATTCTGAAGAGTCACTAGGTAGTTTTTATGAGATTTTTGTTTTACATTTACACCACCAAACAAGCTATGATTTATGACTTCACTACCTGTTTCTTGTAGACCTAATTTAGTGACACAGTCCTTCGTAATGTAGGATCTCTGGGAACCTGGATCCAAAAGTGCTCTTCCCAAATATTCTTTACCTTTATCATCCACAACCTTAACTAAAAGAGTCTGTAATAGAGTTTCTCCTTTACTATTTTCAAAATTGCTGAGAACCTCTGACTTAGGCTTAGGGCTACTTTGCTGCTGTAGATTAGAATCTGGTTTATCAGCATCAATTTTAGATCTACTTTCATACAAGTCCCTACACATGATTCCATAATGCCTTTTACAACAGAAGAGGCATTTTACAAATACCTTACATATTTTTGCTGCGTGGCCTTGTCTTAAGCATACAAAGCAGCAGTTTTTCTTAGTTAGATGTTCCTTCCTTTCATTTAATGTCAATTGTTGAAATGAGGAACAATCTTGAGCATTATGACCTCCCTTAGAACAGTAAATGCAGTTACTCACCGACCCTTTATGACCATCTGTACCAGTTGTCAATAGAGCAGCTGCCGTAGGTTGACCCTGACGAGGTTCGTGAACTGCTGACCTTCTCTTTTGGCTGCTACACTTGCTGTTGTTCTCTCCTGGAGTGGCAGATTTAAAACTCGAACGAGCAAGAGCCAGCCTTTCTTCACTCTCCACCTCAGCCTTTAGAAAATCAAGAAGTTCTTGTAAAAAATTACTCGATTTATCATCTGACAATGTAGAAGACGAGGGTGTGTGTGGTAACTTACTTGAACGATGCCGCTCCCAGGCTCGTAATGTTTCTTCGGGCAAAGCAGATTCTACCAGAGGATACAGCATTGAAGCGTACTTGTCTGAAGTGACTCCTAAAGTTTCAAGTGCCCTTAACTGTGTTTCTAGTTTGTCATACAGTCGGCACAGTTTAGTATTAGGACCTAGCGTTACTTGTTGGAGCACTAAACTGAGCAGTTCCCTCACATATACTTCTATTAAAAAGTGCTTCATCTTTAATATCCTCTGCTAGTAATTTATCCATTTCATTACTACACTTTGTAAAAGTCCTTCTTAGTTGAGTCCTTTTTGTATTTAATGACTTCAGCTTATCCATTGTAAAGTAAAATATAAGCTTAGTCCTAAATCTGAATTTTAACTATTAAAATGTCCTGTCACGGTCGCCACTATGTTAGAACTCGTGTGAAATAAAGAACTTTACAAAATATTATCTAATAAAGAACTGATTTTATTCTGATAAAGAACAAATATTTTATAACATTTCTCTTTAACTAAATTGTTATGTTCTTCATCACTTTAAATTCTTTACACAACTCTTCTCAATAATTGTTTAAAATAAATTAAAATAAACCATCTGTTCAAAAAAACAAAGACTAATAAATTATTATATTTGATGTTGATCAATATAGAAATTTGTATTATATAAAAAACAACTTAATTTCCAACAGGGTGTCTCTTGGTTCACAGTAAACGCAGACAACGTTCCAGTGATGCAGTGAAGTAATTAAAAACCAGTTTGCCATGCAACTATCATATGAATTCCACTAACTAATAATCATACTACTAATCATCTACAACTAATCATCATATCCACAGACCAAGTGACGCACATATGTTACAGACATCTATGTAGACCACTGCAGAGAATTTAGGGCCTTCAAATAGACCGTTAAAAAGATATAAACTTTTTAATAACACTGGGACACCAAGGCAAATATGTGACATCAGTCTATTTTAATGTGACCAGCTGTCGCATATATGCGACGGCAGTCTATGTGGAAACCGACCGCTGCATTTGCATATGTGCATCGCTGGACATATGAATGAAAAATGTAGTACTATTGGGGTAGCAAACGTGTCAAGAGTATAAACTATGAGAGAGACCTTCAAGCTCTATAAAAAGGTTCCCCAACATTTTACAGAACTGTGATGTGGTTTGAAAGTCTTCTAAGAAGTCCAGCTTTTTTGTTCTCACTCGCACAAGCACTTCTAAAAACTATCCTTTCAATATTGTAGACCATGAGGGGAGGGATTAGAGATTATTTGTTAGGAGCATGGATTCTTAAATTTTCTGCCCCAAAATTCCCAAGGGGTCAGGGGGGGGGGGTATGGAATACTCCCCTGTTGAGATGTTAAAATCCTAACAATCACAGTGTGATATCATTGGCCCAGCCAGCACTGTGCTTCCCCCAATTTAAAGACTTGAATCCACAAAGTAATAAGTCATGAAGAGAACAATCATTCTACCCAACCAGAATACGAAATATTTTGCAATACAATCTAACTAACCTTTATATTTTCAAGCTGAGTATAATTTTTGCTTTAAAAAAGACATCCTTCTAACAATTATTTGAAAAAATATTTTTCAAAATCTTATCAAGGGCATTATCTCCACCCTCTCACTCTACCGATGTCAAATATTCAGTCTTGGTGCAATAAAAACTAAAAATTAGATTCCGACTGACACTGTTTCAGTTTAAAGACAGTTCACTTTCTTCATTTATATTAATAAGCTAAAACCTTGGTAGTTGGAAACTACTGTTTGGCCTTTAACATAAACTGGTTAATAATATAAAATTATCTATTATTAAAATATAATATTATTAAATACTCCCAATGGCCAAGAACAGCAAATATCATAATGAAAGATCATTGTAGATATAACTTCATGTACCACTCCAAGAACTTATTCTTCTAAAGAAGTATGTCATTTAGTGTAATTAAGCTGTGACCTGCAAAAAGGGAGGATCAATAAAGAGCGAGGCACAGGATTTTGGGTCAACTTGGAGTAATCTAAGGCACAGACAGGTATCGGGTAGGCTACGATGGGGAGTGTTCTATGCTCCTACAAGAGGTAAAGGGGTTAAATCAAAGTATATAACAAAGCACACCTTTTGCACTTTGCATTCCTGTAAGATGATGGGAGTGATCAGAAGTGGCCCGTTAGCAGACCAATCATTAGGGTCGTAGTGTTTGTTTACGTGCTCTAGCGCTCTCTGGAGTATTTGGTGACCAACACCTTCAGGCTCAAAGTTGAGAACTCCATTAGCAATGACCTCTGCATCCTGCATGCCAGCCCAGTTGGTCTTCAGCTTGTTGAGTGACCTGAACATGAGGAAAACAATATTGACTATACTCAAAGATACTGTATCTAGAATATCTGATGTTTCAAAAATTCCTTTAATATACAAAATACACAATGAGTGGATTGTCTTTTATTACATGTACTTCCTTATTAGCTCTTTGGTGGGTTCTTGAAGATACAAAGTGGTATAGTGGAAAGTAGGAATAGAATTAGTGATCCCAATTTTAAAGTAATGAGTTTTTTCATTGAACTTTGGTTAAATCTTCTTTGCAAGGCTACTTAATACAGATGATGATCTACATAAACCAGTACGGTACTATTTTTGTTTGAAGAAGAAAACATATAGAAAACAAGAGCCACTCACAGTCTAAAAGGGTATTTTCTCCATAAGTTTATGTTACCCTATTGAGAAAGTTGAAGGGACATAACTTTTATCATTATTATCACTATCAATCGAGATGGAGATGCCACCTGGGTAGCATTTTAACGCAAATATAAGCAAAGGAAGAGTGTAGAATGGAGTATGATCTGTGTAGCTTTGTCACTAACTAAAACCCGCTGTTTCATTAGCCAGGATAATTTATTTAAAGCCAATGATCAGCCAACTGGGTCCAGTTTTGAACCATCAAAAAGCTACTGACTTCTTCTTCTCTCTGGATCGATCTGGCAGCCTTTTAATTGTAGGTAGAGCAAGCATTATTACCACTTGGTTACACAGCCAGTCATATGCTATAGGTAACAATGGTTTGTCTGCTGTATCAGTTTGACTTCCTAAAAAAATTGGCGTATTCTGCATTGCATAAATCAGTTATTTCCATCAATAACTCAATTCAACTAAGTCGATTGCGATCTTAAAACTGGTGACAGCCTTAACATGAGGATGAATCATTTGGTTTCGATAGTCAAAGGCCAATGGTTTTCTTTTCGTATACAAATACTTAATATAGTTTTTTATACATATGAAAAAGGCCCGCCTTTATTAGAAAATTAGAAATAGATTTGAAAATAGGCATACACTTTTAGCCAATAATTAAAAAATCCATGGATTTTTTAGATAATTAATTAACTTTTCGCTAAACTTGTATCTAAATATAATATAGCTTTTGTTAATGTTTTATCTCAAGCTTACCTGATTGTAATTACGTCCAGGTCACAATAAGTTCCCCCAAATCTCCATAGAAGTGTCAACCTTACTAAGTCACTGGTATGTTCTACTGGGTAATCTGAAGTCTCAAGAAGTTTCTTCCTGTGAAGATCTTCCAAGGGAGAACCCGCAAATATTTCTGTTGTGTTCAATCTAACCACATGAATGTTTGGGAGCTTGAAGAGTTTCTCAACAAATTTCGGAGAGTATTTAAAAAAGTTATCATCTAACGGACAGGAGTGAAATATGTATACTTTATGGTCTAAATTCATCTCCGCTGTTGATTCTATGGCACAGCATTGACGAGCATTGAGTACAAATCCTTTATTGTCTTTGTTCTGGGCTGCCATTTTTTCAGTTGCACATGTTGATTCAATGAAAAATATATTTTCTGTAGATTTTCTAATATCTGCCAACCCAACAAATAGCTTTCTTCCGCCAACTTTTTGTCGTTCGGCGTAAACCTTTTTTAAGGTCTTAATGGTCTCACTCTCTGTTTTGAAATCAGTTTCAGTAATATTTTGATTGTCAAAACTGCTGTTGGGTTCAGATTTACTAAGGAGTATGTATTCAGTAGCGTTGTGATTGGAAGATTCGGTAGCATCAGCTACATCAGCTGTTGCTACCTTTTGACTTTTGGTTGATGAGATATATACCTTGAAATAACCATCCTCATTCTTGGGAACATAATCTCCTGTGGCTAGCAAACCTGCAATTACGTAAAGAAGGCATATACTGAAGAAAGATATGAGGAATACCAATTTAAATCTTTTACTATCTTTCATTCGCTGCTTCACTTTTGAGATGATTCATAAAGCTTATTGATTCATTCCCATTGTGTTGTTTTCAAGATCTGAAAAAGGAAACGTTTAATGAAGGTGATAAAATCCATTCTTGTTAAAAAATAATGTTTTTTTTTTTAATAAACATAGTATACGTTAGAGGTGAATTATTAGGGAGAAGTTGATCCTCAAAACCGCAAAAAAATATGATCAGCAAGAATAAAAAGAATTGTTTTAAGGAACTTTACTCATGCCTCTAAGATTAGCATTTGGATATTAAATTAAATCAAACAAACTTGACTAAACAACTTATCATAGACAGAATTGTTTGTCACCTGGATTCTCTCATTGATAGTGACTCAATCAATACATTACCTACAAACTTGAGACAAATAAGCCTGGCATTGTTCCTGAACAACAATTTGTGCTGAGTTACAAGAACCTGCTGTACTATTTCATTATTAAGTTCATAAAAAAAACAATTTATTTCCACACAAAGCTGTTATAATAGTTTTATTATCTTTTACTAATTGTACGGCATTTGAGTTTATTATGTTTTATTCAGTTTTTTTTAGACTATCGTATACTGTAGTACATTTTTCAAAATTTGATAATGATTTTGGTAAATTTTCCTGGCTTTATAAAAATCTATTATTTGTCAGTAATACAGCTACAAAGAACATCACACTGTATTCTACTTACCTTTTATTAATATTTAGGTAAAATATGCCTATTATAACTTAAATAATATAGTAAATTTGGCACAATCTACTGAGTGTTTATTTAAAAACACAACCCCCATTACAGATACTGTGAGACACTGTTTAGGGGAATATAAAATAAATCATAATAAAATCACATAACAAAAAATAAAAGTACGCGTATCTCTTAAACATAAAATCATATAGGTCTACATTCTCATAGGTGCATCGGCACTACTTTTATATCATCCCAGGTTTCACCACCTTAGTTAAAAACAAAACTTTTATCATAAGTAGTAGGCTAAAGTTGCATTCCGTTTCTGAATAAAATGGTGGATGCGGAACAATTATTTTACAGCATTTTAAAATATCCAACACTCTTCCGAATTCTCACCCCGTTGCAAGGAACAACATCTAATTTACAATCAATTCCCAACTACACTAATTAAACCCATGATCAATATTATTTATTACTACATTAAACCATACAGTATAACTATACAAACATACATATCTGCTGATTGGTTATGAAGTAATGAAAACAGGGATGCCAACATATGAGGTTGTTTTGTTGTTAAACAGTCTTTCACGGTACTTGCAATTTGGGTTGCATTTTACAAAAATCACCATGGATTATGCTTTGTTTGTTACCTATTAAAGCATTAAGTAATTAAGTACATAAGTAAGTGAAAAGTAAAAAGAGTAAAAGGAAGTAAGTAAGGCGTACATTCAGATTGGTTGTAATATTTTTAAATTTACCTAAAACCTGGGGTTACATTTGATTTTTCTTCAGTAAATATACAATTCTCATGCAAAATACAATTTTATGTACTTTATGATGAAACTGAAGGTGAATTTTCAACTGTAAATGAAAAACGCTTAGTGTAGGATTATTTAGTTTATGCAAAACCAAAGATTAACAACTCCAAATGGTTTTTTGTAGAACACTGCTTTTAAAAATTTGTATTAAATAAGACTTCCTAAATTCAACTAAATTGTAATTATGTTTCTAGGGATTAAGTAAAACAAAATACTAACATCTAAAAAAGCCTTAGTTATCACATGACCAGATGAGTCAGAATTGAAAATGTTATCTTCTATTTATGTGATGAGTGTAATAGTATTTCATGTTGTCAGTAAAAAGATTATTTCCTCTTACAAACACATTATAATTGCTGAAACATCTAAATCAAATTCATATAAACTGTAACAAGATAACAAATAATACAAATTTTTGAAGATTTAGTTCGGCTGTTTCATCACAGGATTCAACATGTGGTGGAAAATCGTGGTAAATATTTTATTTTATTTCAAACATTTTGTTCATAACTCGTAATATTACCAGTAAAATTAAGTAAATTGTGGAACAGTATTCTGATACACACTCTCTTTCATCCCAATTAAAAGGTATTTAACTACCTCAGCTTGCAAAACAGGTTCCCAAGAATGATTTTCAAGTTGTTAATACCAGGACAACTGAATTATTAATTTTGAAGAGATTAGATTCCTATTTTTAATATTCACATTAATATGGGTTGTCAATTTAAAAGTAGGGATCCAAACGTTTTTGTAAAAAACAACTATTATTTAAGTTTGAAAATCTCCTTTGTGTTGCTTAAACTTTTCGGAATTTTTGGAATCAGGTTCAAAAATTTGTAAAACACTGGATTCTTTTACTATCTCTACAAAATAGGTCTTATTTTGATACTAGCAAATACGATGGCGGTTTTGTTAGGTAAGGGCGTTTAGGTAAGGGGTTAATGGGGTAATGGGATTTATGGGTAAGTAAAGGGTTATCCCCCGCAGTGAGGGGTTTTTACATATGATTCGTAGTACGCTTGTACCCTGCAACGAGGCTCCTTGCTTACTGACATTATTTGTGAACAGAATTACATCATTTGCAGCTCTGTAGCTGACACTTTGCCTTGTGTTTAACATTTTTCAACTATTGAATCTCTCGCCGGGTGCGAGATAAGGTTGGTGATACGTTTTTACCACAAGAAACATATCCGATGCTGACATTCATCGCCAGATGAGTGAAGTTTACAATGCAATGATAGCGGGGAAAGCGCAGAAATATGCTAGAGTTTGGAAATGGCAGTGAAAAAAGGTTATGGATGGAAGGAATGTGGTTAAGTCACATAGTCATTATTTAGTTATGGGATCTTATTATGTCCTTTGCCATCAAATAGCATCTTCAAGATGTTTTTTAGTGTAAAGAAATAACAAGGCGGTATAAATAAATTTAAGAGTTATTGTTGAAAATTATGACTGAAAACAATGCTGTTTCAGGGAATGATGGCTGCTGCCTCCTTTATAGGGTCTTTCTTGGGATCCTTGACTGAGCTTTACATGGCCTACAAGAGTGTGCAGGAAGTCAGTCGAAGAATGAAAATGGCGCAAGGGAAAAAGCCTCAAACCCAACAGCCCGGGAGCTTTACAATGGTCCCTGAAGAGACAACAAGTAAAACAACTTAGAAGTGGCGGATTTGATTAAAATTGAAGAAAATTCTTACCTAATTGAAATGTTTAAATGTACCTAATCTAAAATAATGCAGTTTTTAATATAGCTTCATAAGTAAACTACTATAAAGGTTAAACTAAATTGGTATAGGAGTGTCATTATCCCTGTAAAATAGTTTGAGATTCAATTTTAGAGTGTACAAAATATTCTCAAAAAGAATTGCGAAAGAAATAAGCAAAGCTTTAATAAAGCTTGAATGGGTGGACTAAACTGTTCATATTCCAAGATATTATTGCTCAAAAACCTATTTGAACAAGCAAACTAAACAATAGTCTTTAACGATAAAAGAAGATAAAATTGATTCTGTAGGCATAAGTCAACTACATAAGAAGTTCTCATACATAAGAACACTCACAATTAATTTGTTCATATGCCTCAAAATACAAAGGGAAAGTGGTATGTGTTGAAAGGGAATTGGGAGCGTTTGTGGACAAACTTGTTCTAAAACTGTTTGAAAAGAGCGAGATTTCGCTTTTGTCTAGAATGTAATCGTTTTGTAAAACACTGGTTTCGTGAACTTTTGTATATTTTAGTAAATACTGTGGTTTGAAAAGTTTATTTTGAAAGGCACAATTTTGTAAGATCTTCATGAACAAGATTTAGATTTTATTTTTAGCTATCATCTGTATTGTGAAGAAAATAAAATAAATATTGACACATTTCAATCTAGTCATGCAAATCCGACGTGCACTGAAATAGAAATTTTAAGAACCCACGATAGAATTCTAGTGAATTTGCAATAAACTGAAAAACACAGATAACAACTAACACAAAAATATCTCTTGAGCTTTTACATGCTTTGCAGTAGGATACAAGCTGAAACAAACGTAGCGAAATAAACAGATATACTTCCTTGTTAGTAAAGTTTACTCTTGATAATCCGACACTCTATAGTCCGTCACACTCGGTAATCCGGCAATGGGAAATATGAGTCATCGACCGATATCAGAACTAACAGTGGAGTTTGATCCAAATTCCCAAAACGGCCTAGGCCTACTCATATATTTTTTTAATTTTTTACTATACATTCGATAACTATTCCATTTTAGTTATCTATAGTTCCTCTATAACAATTTTCGTAAGTTTTCAAAACGTAATTGAATAAAATACAAATTTTTCTGAATAGGATCCTTAAGAGTCAATGAAAAGAGATTCGATTATGTGACGACGATGTGCTATTTTACCACTAGATGATGTCCTGTCACCCAATTTTATGATGTAATCTAGGTACTAGTAGAACCTGCAGGCCTACTTTAGGCAAAATTAACCGTGAAAAAATACAGAAAGTGAGATTTAGGAAAATCAAAAGATAAAACAACCTCAACTAACATAAATAACATAAAAATGAAACCTATTCATGGCAGACACAATTTTTTGTACATATCATTGATATTTGCTTGCAACTAATAAATTAGTTGCTATCTGACCTGCTGATGCATAAAAAAGTATGAAAAAATATCAATAGCCTACATAATTAGCAATTGAGAAATAAAATCACAAAAAGTGCGTAATTTTGACTGTTAATATAAAACCTTATTCTCAAACGTGTAGAAAACGAACTGAAGATAAGTTTATCCCGATTTTTGTTGCTTTAAAAGTACGTAAAAGACAATCTTTGACTGGATATGTGGTAATCGTTAAACAAGCAAATATTTCACTACCAATAAAATATATTTTTGAACTAGATGACTCTGAAATAGACTGTAGTCTTACCTGGAGCGGCAGTTAAGACGAAATGACGCTTAACGGCAACGCAAGTTTGAGATAGGCTATATCACCTGAACAAACAAAGACTTCGTCATCATTCTCCCAGGTGCGTCATATTGCCCAATCATCACGGCCTCATTCAAATCCACCACTAGACACTTCTCTTTTGATCTAGTGGTAGACCTCGGGATTTCAGAGCCCAAGGTCCCGGGTTCAAATCCCGTTAAACACCAATGTATTTTATAGATGTGATAATACCATTAAACTTCAATTCACTACAAAAAGCCGTTACCAAATAAATGAAATAGCATAGTTTGGTGTAAAAACAAAAGGGTGGGTGTGCGTATTGAAATTTTTTAGTTTTGGAATTTTTAACGTGGAAGTTTGTCTTTGGACCAGGAACTATACCTTAAAACGTAATTAGGGTGTAGGAAAACGCTGTATAAAGTGAAAAAGTCCACTAACATATACACAATTTACGACAAATAATCCAAAGGGCCTATGTTTTGTGTTAAAAAAGTAGATTATGTCAAATATTATAAGTAGGGACACCGATAAAGAGATGCAACCAACAATCTCTAGTCAAATAGCTTCACTGCCTCGACATTCATTTAAACAATATTTCGGTCAAAGTAGTAAACGTATCTGGGACTGTAACGTTGTTGTTTAGGTCGTATAAATCGGTAAGATGTAATACTAGGTGGCGTTCGCAGAGGCATCCACAAAATTGAGCGGAGTCATCAAGGGTTTATATTATATTGTTTTGGTCATACTACAGTAATCTCAGTCGTTTTTAATGCATGCGTTGCGGGTCAATGAAGTGTAGCAATTTTACTCTTTAGGAAGTAAAAAAAGTGTTTATCCTCTATGGAGTAAAAATATTTTTTATCCTCTATGGAGTAAAACTCAGCTGTTATCAACTCAGTTGTAAATTTCTATCATAAACGATTGCATGTATCGAAATATGTATCGATTCGTGCTTCGAAATTATTTTAACCTACAGTCTACAGTCTCTTCCCAAAGCGTTTTAGCTTTGCAGATACATTAATCCATTCCCACACTCAACACACTCACCTTTACTACTTCCTTCACCACCCCCTTGCGTCGTGGACCTATTTCCCTCTCTTCCTATAACATTTTAGGATTGCAGATATATTAATTAATTGTAAAGTAATTGCCAAAGACAGTTCCAACACTATGCACTGCAAGCCTTACCACTTCCTTCACCATTTCCTACGTCATAGACTTGTTTCCTTCCCTTCTCATAGCATTTTTGGATTAAAGATACATCAATCTAACTGCCACAGACGGTTTTCACACTATGCTCATGCTTTACTACTATCTAAGCCCTTTTCTACATCGTGGACCTGTTCTCTTCACTTTCCATAGCAATTTAGTATTTTAGATACGTCAATCTAATTGCCACAAACATTCCCCACACTCCGCACTGCTAGCCTTACTACTTCTTCCACAATTTTCTATGACGTGGGGATGCTTCTATCCCTTCTCAAAGCATTTCAGCATTGCAGATACATTAATTTAACTGCTACAAACCGTTTCCAGTTCCCACACTCCACACTCCACACTGCTCACCTTACTAATTCCTTCACCACTTCATACGTCTCGGACCTTTTCTCTCCCTTCCCATAGCATTTTATGATTGCAGATACCTTAATCTAACTGTCATAAACAGTTCCTATACTCCAGACAGCTAGCCTTGACTACTTCCTTCATCACTTCCTATGTCGTGGACCCGTTTTCCTCCCTTCCCATAGCATTTTATGATTGCAGATACCTTAATCTAATCGTCATAAACAGTTCCCACATTTCGAACAGCTTGCCTTGACTACTTCCTTCATCACTTCCTATGCCACGCAACTGTTTCCCTCCCTTTCCATAGAATTTTATGATTGCAGGTACCTTAATCTAATTGTCATAAACAGTTCCCACACTCCGGACAGCTTGCCTTGAATACTTCCTTCATCACTTCCTACGTCGCGGACCCGTTATCCTTCCTTCCCATAGCATTTTAGGAATGCAGATATCTTCATCTAATCGTCATAAACAGTTCCTATACTCCAGACAGCTAGCCTTGACTACTTCCTTCATCACTTCCTACGTCGCGGACCTGTTTTCCTCCTTTCCCATAGCATTTTATGATTGCAGATACCTCAATCTAATCGTCATAAACAGCTCCCACACTCCGGACCGCTCGCCTTTACTAATTCCTTCACCACTTCCTATGCCACGCAACTGTTTCCCTCCCTTTCCATAGAATTTTATGATTGCAGGTACCTTAATCTAATTGTCATAAACAGTTCCCACACTCCGGACAGCTTGCCTTGACTACTTCCTTCATCACTTCCTACGTCGCGGACCCGTTATCCCTCCTTCCCATAGCATTTTAGGAATGCAGATATCTTCATCTAATCGTCATAAACAGTGCCCACACTCCGGACTGCTCGCCTTTACTACTTCCTTCACCACTTCCAACGTGACGGACATGTTTCCCTCCCTTCCCATAGCATCATAGGATCTCAAATACCTTAATATAATGGTCGTAAGCAGTTCCCACACTCCGGACAGCTTGCCTTGACTACTTCCTTCATCACTTCCTACGTCGCGGACCCGTTTTCCTCCCTTCCCTTATAATTTTTGGAATGCAGATACCTAAATCTAATCGTCATAAACAGTCTCCACACTCCAGACTGCTCACCTTTAGTACTTCCTTTAACACTTCCTACGTCGCGAACCTCAAGCTAGTGTCGTCATTTGATTATTTTATGATCCATACCACCGTTTATGTTCTAATATCTGTGGAATAATGCTATCAGCTATTTATTTATCTACTGCATTCAAAAGTCAACAGCTGATCATATGTCTTTGTTTATGTGTCAAATACTGCTTCCATAAGGATTACATTGAAACTTTGAGGCCCAGTGGGGCGGATTCCCGAGAGTTATTTTTAACGCCATATAGATGTTGGCACTAACCGATATGGTCTTTATCACCATCCAAAATTTGAAAACGATTGATTCAGCCGTCTAGGAGGAGTTTGCGTATTACGAAATGCATAAAAGTCGACGTATAAGAGCTTCGCTCGCTTCGCTCGCTCCGCTCAATTAAAATCAGAAGTAAATGTTCAAGACACAAAATGTGTTTGCTTCAAAAAGTAAGTGTTATGAGCGAAATGGAGTAACTGCTTTACCTTAGCCAATGGCCAGCCGCTGCTGGAGTCAGTCAGTAAAGTTAACATTTTTGAATTTTGGCCCCACCAATGATGTGACATAATTTGCATGGGAAAGCCAAAATAACCAATTGATAGAGCCGACAAGTAGTATAACCCTACTGACAATCAGCAACCTACATTATGATATGAAATCACTTGCTGCAACTACGACGGCTATTTGATAAAAATTCAGTCGTTATAACACAGTAGACATCACAGGAGTTTTTAAAATTGCACAGTATTAAATTGCTAGAATTGAAAATAAACATAAATCTTCATTCTAATGTGTCATTTCCGGTAACGAGAAATCCTTCCAATGTAGAAATGTCAAAATAACTCTTTCGTACGTACATAGCTAACGTTTAGCAATATCTTGTGTAACAAAATCAAAAACATAAATTAAATATGTTACCATGTAAAAGTTAAAAAGATTTTTAAAATCCTATATAAATAGTCAAGCATATTTCTTGAAAACCTTTTTTCTTAGCTCGTGTGCATCGCAGGGAAAATCTACGCATACTGTTGAAAATATATTTTTCCAGTATATGTGCAAAACCCCTTTAAAAATTAAAAATAAGCTAAAAAAGCTCAAAAAATAAATCGTAAATGAAAAATGTAAATGTATGGTCCCATATAGCTTTAACTTTCTTTATAGGTTAAGTATATTTCATAATTTAACTTGTGCTCTCTTTTATCCGACTGCTTGGATTTCTAATTATTCCTGATTTGTGAAGGTTAATTGCACTTCGACTACAATTAATTCTGATTTGACAAACACATCACATCGTAATTTAACAACAAATAAATAGTTAATTTTACTTTATGTATTTAAAAAATAGTTCATGTATTTAAGTAATCGAGAACTAATGATGATAGACATTCATTTTTGTTTGAGCAGATCAGTAAAATATAGAAAGACAAATAATTATTAATTATGATATCACAGAGAATCATTCTAGACGAAAACCGTGTAGAATATTTTCTTTTCCATTGCTACGAAAATACAAATAGTGGGTAGCAAACTGAACACTTTCAAAAGTATTCACTTGGATTATCAAAAGGTTTAAATCTCCCAAGTAGGAACAATCACACTAACCGAACGTGAATGTTGTAAGAAATTTAATTACGAGCGAGATAGATATGATATTTTCATTCTTCACTTAATTTTAAATACTTATACATATTTTTGTCTGACATGTTTAATGTCATTTTTGCTGTTTCTTCAACGTGTCTCCTAACGACTCCTTTCAAGATTTAGCACAAATAAGAGCAACAGCGGAGGACTATTGCAATTGTTTGGACTCTGACGATTCATAATTAATCAATGCAATACACTTCTTAGTTAACTATTTTGTTTGGTTTGGTTTTTAGAAATTTAGAAAAGTTATATTTTTAATAATCCAGGGTATAGCGTTGAATTTACTTACACGTTCTTGGTAATTTTGAATAGAGATAAGTAGTTATTAAATGAGAGTATTTTATGGACAATTGAAATGAAATGGAAAATCTTTGGTTCTAGTCGTCAATTATTACTTTTCGTTATGTTAAGAAGTTCGGGAGAGGGGGGGGAGAGGGGTTGAAAGTCCTAAACATTTTGCTCCTTATATAATTCAGAATGCAATCTTCAGATTTTCCTACACAATGTGTTAAATTTTTCATAAAATGAATGTAATATTAAACATTTGAATGTTCTACCCTTTCTTATCGTGTTAAGTTTAAGCATGTGTAACCGTGTAGGGGTTGACGAAGGAAGTAACGAATTTCAATTAGGCTACTTTTTTATTACAATTCAACACTTAGCGAATCAAACAATTTATTATTGCACGAAAGCGATATAAGCTTCAATGGTCTTTTACAGCAATATAATCACTATTTCCCTAGTTTTCTGTTTACAAATGTTTATCATAAACAATAGTGATACAGCATGTAATGAGGTGTGATGAAACTGTTTCGATGCGACGATGTGATGACGTCATCAACATAACAGTGATTGTGATTGTGATAAGGCACATGGGACGCTCTCGACTGGACGCTAAACTTTGTAAGTTATTACTAAATAGCTTTGTTATTTTCGTATTTCGCTAATGAGAAGATATTACCTTATACATTGTAGTTAGAACAGATTTGAATAAGTGTAATATTTTAATAATTTTTATTAGACAACAATGCGAAAACTGAATGTAAATGTAGTGTGAGGGTAGAATGAAACAATAGGCCTATGTCTAGTGTAAGTAACTTTGTTGCTGACATCAACGATTGTATACAACTTTTAGGCATTATACAATTTTATGTCACTAGGTCAGGTGTCGCGAGCAGTGTGATGTGCTGCAATAATTTTTCACCACATGTATCAAATATATGCTTTGAAACAAATACAAAGATCAATTATACACGGTGAATTTTAAATGAGTTCCCCCCTACTTTTTTCTACATTTCTTAAGATATCAACTCCGGACCACGTCAAATCATTGTAGAGTAGTAAGTACTTCATTTTGACTGGGTATACATTTTTGGCCGCCATCTTGGATCCGCCATATTGGATACAAAGTTTTTTTTTTCAAATGTAAAGGTAGGGTTGTGACCCATTATTCCAAATAAAAATTTTACGCTGATTACAATGCCGCAAATAGTTTTTAAAAATCTTTATCCGTTCTAAAGTTATAAGGACGTTTTATAACTTTATTTTTAGCCCTTTTTAACATTGTGCATTTACAAACTAAGACCATAATGTCAAAATAGTGCTAGATAAAGATAAGTATACACCACCATTCATTGTCGACCTATTTTCACTTGGTTATGACGGATGTATTTTTTTCGGCCGCCATCTTGGATCCGCCATTTTGAAATGTGACAGATTAATTTAAATATGAAGGTGGTGTTGTGACCCATCATTTTCAACTACTTTTTTATGCTGAATTCAATGCCGCAATCAGTCTTTCATTTGCATGTTTTGTTTTTGAATTATTGAAATTTTAAATAAGATAATTTTAATATTTCATCAAGAAAGCTTGATAACCAAAAACGGATTGCGGCATTGAGTTCAGCATAAAAAAGTAGTTGAAAATGATGGGTCACAACACCACCTTCATATTTAAATTAATTTGTCTCATTTCAAAATGGCGGATCCAAGATGGCGGCCGAAAAAAATACATCCGTCATAACCAAGTGAAAATAGGTCGACAATGAATGGTGGTGTATACTTATCTTTATCTAGCACTATTTTGACATTATGGTCTTAGTTTGTAAATTCACAATGTTAAAATGGGCTAAAAATAAAGTTATAAAAAGTCCTTATAACTTTAAAACGGATAAAGATTTTTAAAAACTATTTGCGGCATTGTAATTAGCGTAAAATTTTAGTTTGGAATAATGGGTCACAACCCTACCTTTACATTTGAAAAAAAAAACTTTGTATCCAATATGGCGGATCCAAGATGGCGGCCAAAAATGTATACCCAGTCAAAATGAAGTACTTACTACTCTACAATGATCTGACGTGGTCCGGAGTTGATATCTTAAGAAATGTAGAAAAAAGTTGGGGGGGAACTCATTTAAAATTCACCCTGTATATTACTGTATATTAGAGCAAAGTTCTGCACAATAGCAACTCATGCGTTATTTATCGACTAATGAGAGTCAAACATTGACTATTGAAATCATAGTTAATTGTATTTCTAAAAATTAATGTGATTTTGAAAGTTTAGGCAAAGGACAGCGACAACAAACCGAATCCATTTTTGAAACGTCAAATTGCTGGTGCCTTTTGTCAGCATCGAACTCACTACCTACTAATTACGAAACGATCGCTGTAACCACTAAGCTAGTCAATTACTTGTACTACCTGTACCATCAAGGTCGATACTAGCTAAAATAACGCGCCTATTATACCCCGTTTTAGAGCGTGATCGGTTGAAGCATTGCACTTTGCATAGGCCAGCTTCAGCCAAAATATCTAAAAAAGATAACATACTGTAGTTGAATAAGCCACTTAGAGAGTGTACTACGATTAAAATGATATTTATGTCCTAAATTGTTTTGCATTTTCTGTGGTATTAGATGTGACATAGAAGATAATGTAGTTTCCAATAAGTTGTCCTTTTAATTTGGACAACTTACTGTCCCATTAAAACTAGACTAAACAAACTGTCAAAATAAATCTGGACACAACTTTACATTCGAATGTTATTTCTAGTTGAAATGAAATGAAATGAAATGAAAATCCTTAGGCGAACTTAGGACCTCATGGTCCTTTCTTACAGTTAACCTCTAAAAAACTAATGATAACAACAAAATAATAACAAAAAATACAACACAGTTTGTAACAAAACAAGTTATAAAATGTCATAATTTATTCAATCTTCCCTAACATACATTAACACACACACACACACACACACACACACACGTACACCCTCTGTTGCATCTAGGCCTAACGCACGCCATCCCGCCAAGCCACGGCCATCCGGTCAAGGTAATATCCTTTCAGCGTCACCATCAGTCGCGATCGGTTTTCTATGGATTTAATGTGAAAAGGTATGGAGTTCCATAGGCGGCATGCTGTTACTAAAAATGATTTGTTGTAAACAGTTGTTCTGTGATGAGGAATGCGAAGCGTGGACGAGCCAGAGCGGGTATCCCTTGCGCCTCTTTCATTCAAAAATTTAAAATTCTTTGCAAGATAATTTGGAATTCCAAGAGTTCTCCCCATAAAGACTGAAGCTACGAGTCCAATATATGTTGTTTAAAGGCTTATAGTGAAAATTTTCCGTCACAATGGTAAAAAACAATACACAACGTTTCGGGACCTGAAATCTGATCCCGTTCTCAGGTGAAAAAACTGAACCATCACATTACAACTAACAATACACCCAACCTAAGTTGGAATACACTCCAGAGAGTAGCAGTCAAGTCATGATACAACATGAAAAATAACCAATCACAAAACACGACAAATCCATAGGAAAATGAAAAATAAGATTTAAGGTAAATAGCTCACCAATAATGGAACACTAATCGCACATCTCGCAATGACACCACCAATGAGTTTTTCACCTGAGGACGGGATCAGATTGCAGATCACGAAAAGTTGTATACCATTGTGATGGAAAATACCCGCAATAAACCTTTACACAACATTAACTTCCAACAAACAACTAAATATGTTTGAGCAGAAATATTGAAAATACTATTACCAAACTGTCATAGTACATTAAAAGTTTCATTGAGTTTAGCTCATAGTGCGGTGACGTTTATGAGATAGATTGCATGCTTACTGGAACATAACTGATTTGTTACCATTGTTGTTCAGTTATACGTGCCAAAGCATATTTGTCTCATTAATTTAGCTTGTTGAGGATCAATACAGATACTACTTATAACTCTTACACAATGCTTTGTATGTAATCCATATTTGCGCACCTTTACTTTCACTTTTCATCGTGGTT
This sequence comes from Macrosteles quadrilineatus, assembly GCF_028750875.1. Lineage (NCBI taxonomy): Eukaryota > Metazoa > Arthropoda > Insecta > Hemiptera > Cicadellidae > Macrosteles > Macrosteles quadrilineatus. The sequence goes on from NW_026542597.1 coordinate 67,043,912, forward strand.
TTCAATTAGAAACACATTTGAAAGGGAGATTTAATGTGTTTTAGTGTTTGGATAAAAATTGGCAGGTAGTGAAAATTTGTTTACCAATTGCAACATTGTTGTGAACAACTTGTTCAGTTCAGGTCGATAACTTGTTCGATTTTGCAATGTTATTCGAGGAAGGGGTTGAAATACTACAAACCAAAACATTTAGCGTCAGATTTTGCTTGCTGTTCCTATAACGAATTTTGTCCTCACAGTAATTTTCAAAACAGCTATGCAATAATAGCAATGCCAGGTATCGCAAGGTAATTTTGAGTCATCCGATAAGAATTCCTGCGCTTGATCCCGTTGCTTCTAGTTGATGGTTGTAAACATAAATGTTTGCGCAAATGGATGGATTTAGAAAAAATAGACTTACAAAAAATATGTTATACAGTGAATATTTTACGCGATGCTCGAAAATTATAGCCAAATCAATTCTAGTAACTCATATAAATACTACAGTATATCATGTGCAATCATTAAACTGATACCTACATTTTGTGACACCTAATTTCGTTATCAATCTATCAACGGTTAATTGAATTTGTACATAAAACTATTTAGATTATGCAGCATATCCTGAAAGCGGGGAGCGAGCTGGTGTAGTGGTTAGAGCGCGTGACTTCAGTCCCTGAGGTCCCGGGATCGATCCCAGCCAAGTCACCAATGGATTTTATCTAAGTGATAATGCCGCAACCCCTAGGTCTAGCCTGAAGTAATGTGAAAAACAATCCCAGGCTCGTGCCTAGCGTCCTAGAAAAAAATATATATCCTGAAAGCACACACTTTTTCCACGCATGAACTTAATTTATCATCATTAATGTGCCGAACTCTGTAAATAAAACATGGGTAAACAGAAAGGCGCTGAACTACATAAATGATTATTTAAGAAGTAAGGTAAACGGCAATTCTGAGAAGGAAGTGGAAAAACATTCAAGTTATATCAGAGAGCGTCTTTTGAACAAGTCGAGTGTTAAATTTGCCTAAAGCGGGCCAAGTCGCGCCAACTGCTAGGAGTCTAACTGCCATTTCAAGTTTTAAAATCACAACTTTAGCCAATCCAAAACGTTTCAGGAATTCCCTCAAGTCTTGCGACAAACTTTATTCTTGTGTATTTGACTTTATCGGAAACACGAAGGGTTTGAAACTTTACAAGTTTGTATTTATGTTAGTGTCGATTGTATTTACTTTATCAGGGCAGATTAGAAGATTGTAAATTAAAGATAATTTTAAATACATATTTTGTAATAATAAGTTTGAAAGTTGGTATGCGTTAGATTCTAGATCACATTAGAACAAAACAAAAATGAATGAAATTTAGCACAGAGATTATAGGCTGGAAAAGACATAAGAATATTCGGCAATATTAAAACTTAACAATACAAAGCCTTTCACAATCTTTGATACAGTATTTGTGTCTCTATTAGGTGTGTTATTATTACTAAAACAAACCACTAAAGTAACAATAAATAAATTAATATTGAAGTTTTTGTTGTAACTTTTGTAAAAAGATTTGAAATAAGAATTTCTGATAATCGTGAGCAGGAAATAGGAGATAAAATTGAAACGTTTCATTAAAACTTTATACATTGTACTCTGAATTGAGTTGGTGCATTAGTAATCTGTTTCATAATTTAAAAAATATACAATTTAAATCCATGTGTGTAGCCCCTGAGCTGTTGGACATGATGTAAGACTAAATTACTTACGTAATTCCCGTCACAGCTCAATAAAATATGTCTATTCGAAACATGTCCTGAATAGACATATTTTATTGAGCTGTGACGGGAATTACGTAAGTAATTTAGTCTTAAACAATATACACTATTTGTCAAACTAAATCAGAAATAATTACCTTAATGCCGTGTAAGTGACATAACTTTTTTCTATTTAATAAAAATAAAAATCTACACATTAGTTCACCAATCCTCCACTGTTACAGTCTACGGAACACTCTTCCTTCTAAGCTGAACGGATACTGATAAGATTCAAGGCACCAAAGAGGAAATGATAAACTTGAGTTAACTATACATTCTCACAATGCATTCACAAACACGTACATAGATAAACATTGTCATAAACGCATAAGTGTCTTGTCTATCTTCGTTGAAGATGTAGAGCATATGCGCCGTGGCCGCGGATCATATATTCTACCACGGACTAGGGATTCTACACACTATTGTTTGTACTCAAACATGTAAAACACTGTTTACTTTAACGACGTTAATCACTCTAAGTGCTCTGGCCTTGAATTTTCAAAATGACGGCGTGTTTAAGACATTAACATTGACAAGGAATTGGTCCTTGTCATGTAATGTCTTGGAAGAGATAGTTTATTTAACTATTTTATGTACGATGTAAATATGCAAGGTAGAAAATGAATTAATATAAATCAGTTTTTAAAGATCATATTTGCAACTACGAGTTGTTGATGCAAAATTGAAACAGGACACAGTAAAAGCCATTTGCGTATTTTTCTAATAAGCACCCACTGAGCATAACGTTATTTTGGCTACGGTGGACATGGATTTTCACACTTTTTTACATGCCATGGAAATGTTTGAGCATATTTGAATTAGCTACCCACTCAGTTTTGTACTTGTTTGATAATACATTTGCATTTGTAAAGCTGTATGACAATTTTATTTCGGAATAGTTTATTACTTTTGGATAAAAACCCTTGCGCAAGAAATCTATGGTGTCTGCTCTTATAAGAGGGATTGTCCAAAATTTTCACGATTTGTGGATAAAATCATTGTTTTTTGAATACTAAAGCTATATCAATAGTCAAAGATTAAACTTAGCATTAAAAGTAAGTTTTTCTAGTGGGGCCTTGATCAAACTGTTCATTCACAAGTTAGAGTCTGTACCAGATTTGACAATTTCTGTTTGTTTGGAAACAACAACAAACCCGTATAATTAATCGACTTTTAACTCTAGCAAAGCTAGACCCGAGATCCACAAAATTCCTAAAACATATATGAAATTCATACACACTTTGACAAAGTTTATATTGAAAGTAAAATTTACCGTTCTATAAAAAATATAATTTTAATCAATCATTTTATTACACCCACTACTCAATTCAAACTTTTCAGGGTTACCATAAAAATGGATGCAGAAGTACCCAGGATACCATTTACAGAACGAACAACTCTTCAAGTAGAGGAGCCAACTCATAAAAACACACCACGACTCAAGCCAACCAGAGTCTGCGTCATATTGGTGGTAGTAGCTCTCACGTTAGTCATCATACTCTTCCACCACTTCCACCACAGCTCCCCTATCCGACGGAAACCCACCAGGTCAGGAGGTCACGTCAGCATCTTGATGGACGAGAGGAGCCCGTACAACGTGACCATCACGTCTGACCTGGACATCCTACAGACCATAGACTCCGGAGGATCACGGGTGGAAATCTCCGTACGGGAACTCCTGGAGAATCGTTCCTCTGGACCTGTAAGGATCACTAGGTCCAACGGTGAGGAGTACGATGTGCATCTGAACTATGAACAACGACCTCCAAGACATCCTAGGTTGACAAAGCTGGAAGACATCAAACCGAGCTCGCTGAATGTCTTCTTCATCGAGACTCGGTGCGGGACAACCGAGCAGATGAAGAAGTACGCTTCGTATTCCGGGGTGAGTTTTGTTGTAAGAGATAATGCTGTTGATAAATGAATTTCAATGTTAATAACGTGCTTGATCTTGTGTCAGTTATACAAACAAGAATTCCTAGAAGATAAGATTTATCTTCATTTTATTGGAACCAATGTCACATGGATAGTCATAAAAGCCCAATGATCAGAGTCCTAGGTACCCATTTTGTAAATTTCAGCTACTCAAATACTTACCCAAAATTTCTATAAAAATTCATTGCAGATACAGGGTAAATGATACTAAAGACTTCTAAATAGCATAATTTAAAATTGACCTCGATTGATCTAGATTCAAAGTGTGGGACTTCTGTTCTTGAAAGAGATTGGGACCTGCCTAATCGCCAAGTGATTATGCCCTTGTACCCTTGGGGCTTTGAACCAACCCACATTAGTAGGCTGAAAAAATACAACATTTGAAGAAAACTATTTTCGTATTGGAGATCTTTCATCACAAAAAGCCATAAGAATGTTATGTAGTAGGAATAATTTTGAACTTTAGTTTAGCTCATCCACCTCATCAAAACCACTGTAACTCACGTCTAAAGTGTATTAATTAATCATAGTTATTCTACAATTCTCTTTTCCTACTTAATTGTTCAGGTAGTGATGAACGCTCGCCAGATCTGCTCAGTCGAGTCTACAGCCAAGCTCAACCCCTCCAGACCCATCTACATCCTGCACACATGTCCTCTAGACGACGACTTTTACCAAAAGTCACCCAGGTTCGTCCAGGAGCTCATGTCCTACCCTAACGTTCACATGGTCTATCTCGACATGGAGGAGTTCTTCTTGCGCACGAACGTCGAGGAGTTGTACTTTGGCGGGAGATTTGAGGAGAGCAGACATCCTATAGAACACGTCAGTGACGTGGTTCGTCTCCTTACTCTGTGGAAGTACGGGGGAACCTACATGGACATTGACGTAGTTAGTATTAGGTAAGGAGATATTTATTATTTATGCATGACTATAATCCTTTCACAAAATGTAGGCGGTTTGAGGGGAAGTTCCCCCACCACTTTTTCCTTAAATTTTGCAGATGACTGACGTTATGGCAATCCTCAGTTGTTGAAGGGGATAGATTTCTTAACCTAAAACCGCCTTAATTTTGTGAACAGAGTATAGTTGCTTTACATGTGATTTGCAACGGGATGATGTTGCAGAAGAAAACAAAGTGTTTTAATGTACTGGGTAGCTGAGCGGTTGCAAGGTGTTTGCCTTACAGTCAAAAGATCGCAGGGTTGATCCTGAGAAATATTGGTAATATTTTGATAGTTCTCAACGACTGGGCCCACATGTCCTTTCCAAAGTCATATGGATAAAAACCCAAAACATGGATAAAGTTAAAGAGTGAATTAAAGACCCCGGATGAAGAAACAGCTAATTTTGGTAACAATTATACACATATAATCTCAATCTGTTCTATACTCCTACTTTACTAATACATTTGCTAAAAATATGCACTTTGTTAGTAGTACTTGATGTGTCAAAGAAAAAATTACAAATAAAACATACCTTTAAACCCCACCTTTTGCTACAAAAACAAAACTAAGCTAATGCAAATTTCAGTTTTATAAAGTTCACTGCAGTCAGTTTGTGATCAATAGGGTCAAATAATTAACCAGTTGTGAGTTTATTGTTCTTATGGAGCCTAATCAACAAAGATTCCAATAGCTCCACCAGCTTTGGACATCCAAAGGAAGAAAATGTTAAAGGAATGGACTTGAATATGTGTTGGCTACAATTATGATTTATCTCTGTGCAAAATTGCAGCTTGTTCAGTGGTTTTAGCGTTGTCTGTAAAATGGAATTGGGGATGGAAATCATACTGATACAAGGCATGACATATATTTTTTATGATTATATATGCTAGTTACACAAGCCCATGATATTCATTGGTGGAACGCATCAAACGGTTGAATCAGGACAACAGTATTTGAAAACATATTTAATAATATTTGTAAAAAAATTATAAAATACGGATTCAAATTAGCCAACTTAGATTGTCTTCATTGACACCTTTTACATTATTTGCAAGCTTCTTCCCTTGGCACACTAATACTCTTTTGATAACAATGATGCGCTAAAAACTAAGTTATCAACTATGCCAACGATGTTGTGCACCTAGCTCTGACAGTTTAATAAAGAGAGAACGCAATCCTCATTCGTATCTTTATCACCTCAACTAACCTATGATTACTTCAGTGTTTACAACTCTAAGTCTATCTTAAACACCCAAACAGGAAAGTGGGTGACAACATAGTGAGATTCTAGGTCGTGCTATTAAACCCAGAAAAACTAATACTATTACTTTTTACTGTAGGGAAGAAGACTTACTGCCAAGTCACAAGATGTAAAAACGTCGTTGTTTTTGTAGTTTTTTTACATGTTGGAGTAAGAAATATTGAGTATTTTGCTTGTTGGGGATAAACTAGACCCAGCTCAGTCATCGTAGCACGTACTGACACAGTTAATACATACAGGGTGTTTCAGAATTCGTGTCGGGAGTATTATTCCTGGGTAAGAAACATATCCAAATATCATATTTAAATTGTCCGGAATTCCTTAGTTGCTCACACAGCCAACATTTTGTGTTTTTTTACTTATTAATTGTTTTCTGAAAAGTGGTAATAGATACGAAATTGGAACTTTGCATAAACATTTATGACAACTAGACAACAATACTAGTCGATCGATTTGTAATTAAATTGCTTTAAAAAAGTTTTACTTGTAAAATCGTTGTAAAATAAACGGTTTTTAAGTTATTTAAGAAATAAAATTTGTAAAGACCGCCATTTTGTTTTACGAATTTTAAAAACTGTCATAATTTTGTTTTAGCTTTGTCTAGTTGTCATAAATGTGTGTACAAAGTTTCAATTTCGTATCTCTTATAACTTTTTAGAAAACAACAACTGTGTTAATAACTAAGGACTTCCGGACAATTTAAATATGATACCTGGATATGTTTCTTACCCAGGAATAATACCCTAAAATATCCGACACGAATTCTGAAACACCCTGCATAAAAATACAAAATTAATTTGTTTTTGATAAAAAAGAAAAAAAAGAGTAAACCGAGGTATTGTTGACATCACTGAAAAATCATTTTTAAACTTTATAATATTTATCAAGTTCCCTCCAACTAATTATGTAAATTAACATTTCCCTGTAAACATATTGAAGTAAATAAATAAAAATTGACACGCTTAAAAGTAACACACATTGGACGACACGTGCAATTGTGGTTGGTTGGCAAAAAACCAAATTAATTTACGTAAGTAAGTTTATTGAGGTTTTATTAAATAAAGAGTATATTTTATTTGGAGAGATAGTAAATAGTAAAACATATAACTCAATGGTAGTATTTGCTTTAGTTTTCCATAATAAATGCTATTACTTAAAATATTTATAATTTGTAATAATTTTATAAGTAAATTTCTAATCCTACCAACCAACATATACAAGTTAAAAAAGTACTCAGTTGTAAAAATAGTTTTACCATAAAACAATTCGACAACTGAAAATTCCCCACGTACATCACCATTTTAAATCTAATCTTTAACACAAACATTCACTAAAAGCTTCGCATGTAAGTTTAGCTGCAAAATGTTCTTTCGCAGAGCATAGGCTAAGCTTCGGGTGTTTTTCTCAGAACTTAATCCTTGAGCTTAATCCCTTAACAAGCGCCGGCTCCTGAAGTGGAATAACAATGAGAATTCACACGATTCTGACCAGCTTAACGTTTAAGATAAGTGAATTATCCCCCTGAGCAAAGGTGCTTAAGAGTCTACTTAGTAAAAAATAGGAAATTGTTTAACAACTTTTTCAACTTTAAATCGTAGGGCTAATGAAATATTAAAAGTTAACGTTTAAACTTCAAGGTTTGCAATTTTAAATAGTTTGCTATATTATTTTAGATTTAACTTCATATATGTGGTAAATTTGGGTAACATTTTAACATTTGTTTATTGAGTTAAACAAAAAGTTGTCTACAACACTGCAACGTTTTCAAAATTTTCATATAGGGTAGTAAATCTTATCGTGATTTTGTGTGAAATATCATTTCAGTTTTTAATGTAACATAACATAAGTTATATATTTAGAGCAGGTATCACAGCTAAGAAATCAGACACATTTTATGATCGTGCATACACAATATAATGACATTACTTTAAAATAAACTGTTTAGCAAAATTTACTTTTGTAACAAATATTTTTATTTAGAGTTTAATTATCTAAGAAAACCCAAGACCTAAAGTAAGATAACGTAAATCATTCGATCACACTTTTTTAAGGGAGTTCGGGTACAAAAAATGTTCAAAAATCTGGAATTTAGTTTTTTTGAACTAAATTTTAATTTAGATTTTCCTCTACAAGAAACACACGACAATTTGATGTAAGCATACATATTTCATGAAGAGAAAAACATTTTAAGTTGAAGGTTCACACACATTTTCGATGAAATAATCATCTTAGATCATTTTTGTCAGCCTTCTACAACCCGGGTGAATGATTATAAGTAGCAGTCGTACATATTTAAATAAACACAGTGGTGCTCAAGTAGTTAAAATCCTTAAAAAGTAGTTAAAAATAATAAAATCAATAGAAAAAAATTAAAAACTTAAAAAATTCCATGTTTTCTGGTAGTTGTGTGTTTTTTTTAGATATAAAATACTTTTTTATACAATAGTTTTTATCTATGAGGTAAACCGATACCTTCTATAACTAGTCTGAATTAATGCGTAAAACAGTTCCGTGCTAGAACCTGGTGTCTTAGGATGTCAAGCTGAGACATAAAATAATAATATTCCAAGCTAGGTTATTCGTCTATTTACTTGCTCATCAAAACATTCATACGTATTTCATCAAACGCACATTCTAACAGTTGTTTGAAGTCGGCTAAACAGTGCTCAACAAAGCAATAGCGGCTTTCGCTACAGTTATCGTTTGACCACTTACCACAACACAGGGGCTATAGTAGAAGTGGTATTGGGTTGCGATATACGACCAAGTATCCAGCTTCTGTAGCGTGTAGTGTGCACTTTAGATGATACATTGCAAAACTTATTGCAGCGTATTCTAACAAGTGATCAGTATGGTAAGGTCAGTAATAGAAATAGTCGTTGTTGTGTATAAATTCCTAGAAAAATGTTAGTTGAGGGGTTATTGTCAAAATTACTCACCACGAAAAAAAACGAAAAAAAACAAGTTTGTACAACATTTAGAGATCCGGAACCTTACGCCATTCATAGGTAAGAAAGTCCCTAAAATAAATATAAGATTAGAAACCCTAATCCTGTGTCGTAGAACACTAGTTGAAGGATAAAAAAATAGTATAAAGCTGTAAGTGTATACTATAATATTTTCTTAAGATAATATTTTGGAACAAAGTAATTGCGGTTCTTAATTTGAAGTCCAAAATATATTCAGATTTTAAAAATTATAAAATAGATTGATGTTGACAGTTTCTGATTTTCTAACCTTCCATGAAAAGTTCTTAATTTTCCTCTCCTTTAACCAAAGTTGCATTTCTGCATGATCAGTCATGGCTCCCACACATTTCTGTGCAAACAAAAAATTTAATTGAAGCAAGTGCGGCTATTTTTTTGCAAGCTTTTTAATTGTTTTAGAATTGTAAAAAGAAAGAATGTTTGTGTAATTAAAAAACAATTAAAATTAAATTACACAATTTATTTTGTGTATTACAAAATTACACAAATTAAATTAAAAATTAAAAAACACTAAAAAAATAAGGCCGAGTCTAAAAAATGCTAAAATATTTTGACAAGAAGCGTTTATTTTCAAAGCACTATTAAATAGCGTATTTTAATTAGTTACATAAGCTATAAGTTGGGACTTTTAAACTCATAGAAAATTAATTATGACTGTTATTACTGTAGTTATAATAATAACTTCTGTATAATACCGGTACTTGACAATTGCTCGAATTTGAGCAACAAGTGCACTAGTTTAATTAAAGACTTGAACCATCACAAACTATAAATACCCCCGCCGCAGCAAACCTGCAGACTAAGCGAATTTCAACTTGTCTGATTACATTTTTACTAAAATATTTCCATAAATAAGTCATATTAATTCCCAATTTAAATAACATTAGATTTAACCTAACCAGTGCTTAGGTTTGCTGCTACGGGGAAGGTAAAAAGTGTTTTTTGACCATATGTCAATAGTATAGAATGAAATAAATAAATTTGCCAAATTTTATCAACATATATCCATAAACAAGTAAACTACAACAGTTTTCATTTTCTCCATAAGAATAACATGGGAATTTTAAATTACACTTTTTTTAAATTTTCCCTGTGACCGTTAGGCATAAAACAGCGCTTCAATATACTAAATTGTTCCTTTTTTTAAGCTCTACAAAATGGTTGAGAAAGAAATTGCAAAAATCTTTATTTTTGGGGTTAAAAATGGGAAAAACCCATTTTTACCCCATAAAACCCCCCATAAACCCCTGTTCCCATGGTCCGATTATGCTGGTTCGCGAACTCGTTCGAATAAACGTAAGTTTACACGTTTGTACCAAATTTCATCAAAATCGGATCATATTTGCTCAAGTTATCGCGCTAACGGACACACATATAAATATATATATATATATATATATATATGAATTTGAACGGATGTTGTTTTTGGCCTGTGGGGACCTCAAAACGAAAAAGTAAATCGGTCCCGGGTCTAGGTCTTACCATGAGACCTACGGTAATAGCTTATTCCCTATATGGGAAATTCGCTAATAAAAATGAAATATGTATCCATAGAGACGAATCATCCAACTTTGACACCAAATTGATTTGATTTGAGTAATATGAGTCTTTCTATCGTTTGTATGCTTGGTGGTTTGGCAGTATGGTGTGCTGCATGTTGGCTGTTTGACAAAGTATTCTGTTCATTACCTCCTCCTCCTTCACCGGTGCTGATTGAAGTAGTAGTCCTCCCCCAGCCGGCCCCTGCTGGCTAAATTGGTAAAGTAAACACTCCTACAAGTTTAGGCCTAAGACTGATGGTGAGCCAGTTTCAACTAACAACTCTCAACAAAAAGAAAACAAATTACTAAATATTAGTCTGATAGATTCAAGGAATGAGTCCCTCGTAACTAGCAGTCCACTGTTAGACAAAAATGGAGATATAACAAGAAATAAAATGCAAATCAATAATAATACTTCTGAAACAAAAAATGAACTTTTTAACAGTGTTAACAAACATGAAAATGTTCTTAGTATTCTGGGGCCAAATTGGATTACTGACCACACAATTTGGAAATATTTTGAAATCTTAAACAATACAGTCCTGAAAAGGAAAGGTATTGTGTAATTTAAAAAATAGTTCTCTCTACAACCGACTACATTACACGAACCCATAAAGTATATACTGAAACATATTATACTGAAAATACTGTAAATACAAATCAGTGAATTATAATTTTTTACATAATATTTCCACGCTAACACTAGTTATCGAGTAATCTACTCAGTGAAATAACAAACAGTATTATTTTCTTTTATGCAATTTATTAAATTTACATTGGTTGCACTATTATCAAACTCGATTGTTACAACATGCATCCTAGAACAATCCTATGAGGTATAAAAATGTTTGGCAGGCGTTTCTTTGAAATGTTTTAAAATTAGGTAAGAGTAGTAGTAGGTAAGAGAAGTATTGATATACGGATACAAGGACTCAACTCTGGGTGAATCCAATGTTGATAGAGAAACTTAATTTCCTGTCACATTTCTGCGTAGTGCGTATATTGGAGCCTGTATGTTCATGTTCCACCAATAGATTTGAAGACACATTTTACTTTTATAAATAATATTATTAGGGAAAATAGTTTCGCATATTACATTTATATCATGTATTTTCCATTAACGTTTTTCAGATAGATTCTTCATTCGAGGACCTAGTTTGAAGTATCATAAGAAGATAATAGGGCTCTTTAAAAAAGATTTGTTTAGATCATTTGCTCCTCTGTAGTGTGCTGAGCCATTTGGTTTTATCTGATGAAATAGTTATCTTATTTTATTCGAATCAAAATATTTATTTGACCAGTTTTTAACAAAAATCCTCTTGAACCACAGATTACCAACTGATTCATAAAATGTCAATAATTTAAGACCTAACATGTTATTTCTCCATAGAAAATAGGTAAGCCTAATCCTGATCGCTACAGATGATGTAAGTAGTTCAGAATCTAAAATCAACATACGCTAAACAAAATACTCAAGAGATAGAAGTGGAGGTACTTTATCTTTCCTTGGTCTTACAGTACACATAATTTAATTATATTAATTACAATTTCTGTCCCCATTGCAGGCCATTGGACGGTCTAGGATCCAACTACGCTGGATGGCAGGACGAAAGGACTATTGCGTCAGGGGTCCTCAACTTTGACCCCGCCGGGTTTGGTCACCAGATCCTGACTGAATGTCTGGATGACCTTCGGTTCAACTTTGACCCCAGGGAGTGGTCCACCAACGGACCTATCCTCATCACAAACACTCTCATGAGACTCTGCAATATAGACAAGGTAGGCGGAACCTGGCTGATGAGTTGAGGTTTTTAAATGGTAAACACTGATTGAAAATGCTGAAGTTAAAAATTTGTGGTTGGTGAAGCCATTGGTATCCAACCTAATATAAAGGATGTTTACGCTTTGTTAAAATATATTAATTTTGGGTTTTCTGTTTAGCACATATTAAACTTGCCGTTGTATTTCTTCAGCTGATACAAACAATTATTTGCCAATTGCCACTCTGAGAAATCTTTGTTATAATTAAACTAGTTTGGTGGCCAATTAATTCCTATGATTTAACTACAGTTGGTAGTTAATTAATAGGGGATATGACGTGATATAGGTATAAAAGGTATTTGATTAAACTCAGTGGGGACTGTAAAGTTCCTGCTTAGCCCTTAAAAGTTCATAATTTTGAAATTATGACTATAACTCATAATAATCGCAGTATGTTTAATATTCCTCGTAAAGAAACTACAATTTAAACATCCAAACAACAAGTTGATATATAACTACCAAAGCTACTTGGAATTTCCATGATGAATATTATCTTGCCGTTATCAATATCATCCACCAATGAATCAGAATATGCTGGTAGATCTATTCAATGAGTCAATTCAGCTATAAATGAATCATCCACATTACTTATACTTAAATAATTCCCCTAAGATATATACAATGTTTAATTACTACATGCTAATCAACACTTTTTCATGATGTATATGTTATAATCTCTAAATACTTCAAACATCTATCATGGGATGTTTCTATTGCAATTACAATGTTTATACAATATGTAATATGTATGTACATTATGTTTAACATGTTGGCTACCGATTTTAAAATATGAAATTTATAGCTTGTGTCCAGCAAAAAAACTAAAAAAAATTGCATGTCCACAATATTATTGTACTGCATACTGCATGTCCGGTGAAGTAAGACTTTAGAGATAATATTGTAAAAGGTTAAATTAGATTTTAGATGAATTTTTAGATAGGGACTCTTCCTTTTTTCATTATAGAGTAAAGTATATTAGCTCCATTTCTAATGTACCAAATATATCTAAATTAATCAATTCTCAAATATTTCACCAATTAAAAATATTCTAATTTTTCCAGGGGAACGCCCAATGCAGTGAGTTCACAGCATACCCTATCCCAGTGTTCTATCCGCTCTACTATACAGAGTGGAAAGCCTTCTTCGAGGAGTCGATGGCCAAGAGGACTTTGAACAGGTTGAACGAAACCTACGTAGTACACATCTGGAACAAGATGAGCAGTAAGGGAGTTGTACGAGTAGGATCTGGACAAGCTTATGGCATACTGGCTGATAAATACTGTCCTAAGACATACTGGAACTGCGGACCTACGTTCTGAAGGGACGTAGAAGAGGATCAGCGGAACAGGGAATGATGGGCAAGACGATACAAGGCTGAAAAGGTTGTAGACGTGGAAGGTTGAAATGCGTCTAGGTTGTTGGAAAGGATACAAGTGGAAAAAGGAAAGAATACTCGGTTATTTAGAAAGTTGAATTGATTAATATGAAGAATTTCCTTATTGATAATAGCAACAACATAAAAACCAAATACAATGCCTTTGAAATCATATGAATACTAGTGGAGGGTGTTCTTCGAAAGAAGGGACCAGAGCGTAAAGGGTGCTCTAAACAACCTGTTAGGCATGACCCACACATCTAAAAAATTGGTGACTGACAAGATTTGTCTCCAGTACTCAAAGGACAAGCTATGTGAAGAATTACTAGACAATCCAAGACCCAATGTTATACATTTGTTGCAAACACGTGCTTGCAACATAACCAACAGCAAAAAATAATTTTAACGAGCATGATTATGAAAAATTGTTGATGAAACCAGAAAATACAAAAATACAAATAACAAAACTCTATTGTTTCTTTTGAAAAGCAAGCACTCACACTAAAAATCACTTTAAACACATAAATTTAGAAAGTAACTGAATTAAACTTTGATTCCTGTTCACATATCGTTCGTACTGTAGAAAGATGTCGGATGGATTCTTGCTAGTGAAACAAAAATCCTGTCCGTTTGGTTTAAAAGTTTTCAAGATGAATGTTCACCACAAACAACCTTCTTTGGTCGGATGTTTTCCGATTGTCCCAGTATATCAACTATCTTGGCCAAGTCAAAGATAGTTTAGTTCCTTTTTATATTGCATGGCTTGATGTGTGACATAAATATCTTTTCAAGTTGCTGCATTTCAGAGTGATACTAGTATCTCCTTTAAAAGATAATGTACTTTATCAATTCCTGAATTACATTCTTGGGACAATTTATTTATATTTACAGTACAATGAAATGACATTTTGTTCAACTTTTTTATAAAAATAAGAGGCTAACATATTTTTATATATTTTTACATATTTACATATCTTTACATAATTTTTGGTCCCAATTATTACTTGTAGAGTAAATAACTAAATATACAATAGGTATACATTATACCCTTTTATATATATGCTAATAATGAAAAAAAGAAAATATGAAATATTAAATTTCAAGGATACAATGTCTAACGTTAAAATAAACAGCTATGAAATGTTAAATGTAAATGGATTATTTAACAAATAAAATTTGTGCTATATAGTCAATGTACACACTGAAATAGAGATTGGAAAAACAGCATAATATGGAGTGGGTTTGAAGTACAGCAGGCAGACATTTCGGTATCAAGAATAAACAAAGATTCGTTCACCCTTGTACGTCAAAGCTTGCAATTGAATGTAACATAAACAACTGTTTACTTTCAGGAATAATGGTAGCATATTTTTGTGCACGTTTTCGGTAGATTCTTGAGTTGTTATAAAAAAAATTATACAAAATATGTACAATATTATGAAACATATGCATGGATTTATATCTTTAAAACCTGTAAAAAATAAAAAAATGAAACTTGTAACTTCAATAAAATAAAATATTAATTTCAAGGTGCACAGTTCTATTCAATTTACGACCTTAATATAATAACAGCTCTATATTGTGATAATCAAAATATTAAAATCCATACATGGTATAGATTTAATTTCAATATTTGCAAGTGCATACAGTAGTACAGTTGTGAAAAAAACTTGTATCATAAAATAAATACGAGTATATTCTATTACGATTTAAATTTATTCTACTTCTCATAGTTTTAAGTAAGCATGGATTTTAAGCTACTTTTCAATTGTGTAAGGTATTGTTAGTACTCAAAATTTAGTACTAATTCAATGTTAACGGTTTACATTTGTCAATTACGCAAAAATTACCTATGCCAACGAATATTAGAACAGAAATGGCATGCATCATAAATAGCTACTTCCCTATAGGAAAATTCGCTAAAATAAACAAATGACGTCACTGGCCCGAAAAAAAAACAGATTTTTAATTATAATTTAAATGGAACAGTAAAAAAAAAACTTAAATACCAGCTGTATGGAACTCGAAATCAGTATGGACATTCGTTATTTGACGTTATTTATTATCTGTTCTAATATCCTTGCTATGGATTAACTACAGTAATGACATTTATAACAATAAACTATTATTTTGTAAGCAATCTTCACTGTAACACGACTTTTATCACCAACAAAGAGTGTCTTTTACGTTCTAAATCAGTCATAATATACTCAACGTTGCGGTAAAGTAAATAAAACAATGTATTGCAAAAATATTATTCCCAATCAAAGGTTTAAAAATTAGTTTTTACAATCTATGTAAAATTAATCCTTGATCTCTTTGTGAATCAAAGAAAGTGCAACGAATGTGAACGTACAAAGTAAAAGTGCTGATTTTACTAAATTATAACTTTCATTCATGACGGGTTTTAAGTTTAGATTGGATTACATGTCTTTAGAGATCGAAAAAGATTGCAGAGTCTTTCTTGTTACGAAGGATTAAGGTTTTGTTCGGCAGCAACGTGAACTCACAAAAGGTTTTTTCTCACAAAATAAATTTTTTTCTGAAGGTTGATCTTTTTACATAAGATATACTATCAACTTGTGAAATGTTAATCGTTGTACATCAGAAGTAAATTTTCCGGACTTAGTCATAATCTGTTCATGTTAAAACAGCTTTAAAGGAAAATTCAATAATGTAGAAAAAACAGTATTGAATAAATACAAACAGTTTTTAAAAACTTAAGATTTGTCAATACAAGTTGAACAGTATGTTATTTAATATTCTATTGAGTTTAAGCTAAGTTAAAAATGCTTTCTTTTAAAGGAACCATGGCTTGCAATATTATTAAATTTCAATATCTTTTTACATACTCTAACAGTTATTTTAATGTATAAGGTAAAAAAATCCTTCAATGAGCAATCATATTATTCTTGTTCTTAAACAAATATTCTGCTACGATAATATTTCAAGCTGCGTACACAGCAAGCACAGTAGTTTTGAGGAATTTTGAGTCAGCATTATCATGAATTTATGTTGATAAATGATTTTTTATCAGTGGCTATTCTATGATAACACACTACGAATAGCACTGATAATCCGTGTGGGCGATAGACAACATGGCTGCCATGATTTGGAGAAACATTGTAAGTAGTGTAGGTAGATCCAAAAGGTTTTTTATAATTTTATATATTTTTAAGAAGGTTCTTTTAAAAGGAATTCAAATGACTAAAATATTTTTACAGACTAGGTTTAAGCAGTCACCACGTAGATGAAATACATAAGAAGTTTTCACGTATGGAAATAAGCTGTCATTGATCTAGGGGATACTTCTACTTTAAACTTTACCCTTACTTTGGGGGGTGAACTGGTTAGAGCGTGGGACTTCTGTCCCTGAGATCTCGGGTTTAAATCCTGCAAAATCACCAATGGATTTTTATCTAGGTGATGATGCCACAACCCCTAGGTCTAGCCTGAAGTAATGAGAAAAACAATCCTTGGCTCGTACCTAGCATCCTAGGACAAAAAACGTGAGATACGTTTAAAAGCATGAGAGGAAATATATATTTTTTATTTTCAAAATGGACAATATTTACTGATTTAAATTTAAGTTATTACATTTCATGGCTGAATTCTTGTTTAGAAAATGGAAACTTCACATACAAATTTAATCTATATGTTCAATTCAAGTACAGTATCAACATAGAGTTATTCGTTCATAGAGATAAACGTAAACTGCTGTAAAAGCTTTATGGAGAAAGTTTTCGATCTGAACAGCATTCCTAACATTTCAAAAGGTTGATTTTAAGCGAACCCCATAAAACAATTACTGAAAATGTTAGTCAAATTTTAAAAGCATAAAATAAATTTTTATTATCTTTTTCGTCGCTCATTTATAAACAAATAATTTTACTAACAGTCAAATAATTAATGAATAAAACATAAGTAAACACATTTTTGATTGCTCATTGAATATTTATTATGAATATTTATTTATTCAAGCTAGCTAACACAAGAATTTATTTCAGAGAAAGTTATGATGATGATTAGTTTTTAGATAGTGAAAGAAAATGAAGTAACTTTTAACTACATTATAGTTGTTCATAAAGAACCTACAGCAATGCTTTCTAATAAATATTTGACATCAGTAATGCTGTAAAGTAACCTAGACATCCAAGAAATAAATATTTTGTCAATGCTATAAGCCAATTTCTGGACAGAGGCTACTTTAAAAATTGTGTTTTCTCTCTTAATTTTTATAGTTTGATAGACATAACCATTGACTATTGGATACAGTTGTTGTATTAATAGTCAAAGATATAACACAAAATATCCTATCATTTTTGCTTGGTCGAAAAGTTTTAGAATTTAAAAATTTAGTAATTTACATCCGCAAAATCTGCTAGTAGCTCAATTTAACTGTGTTCATTTATTTCTCAAACTGGCCAAAACTTTGCATGGGAATGACATTTCTAGTACTTCAAAAGGTACTTCGAAGCAAAATACATTTGTATAAACAAAAGGTAATACGTAAAATATTTTTATGCAAATGACACTAGTACTTGTTAATATGTAGGCTAGTTAATATTACTGGCTATGTAACCTTTCGTCAACTTTAGACTACTCATTGGCTATACAGACGTTTAATCAATGGGTGAACTTCTTTATAATATAAAGATATATTACGTGTATATTATACAACGTGCGTATTATTCATATCAAATCAAAAGAGGTAATAGCTAAGTTTTTGGAGTCAGTAAAAGAATATTTTAGATGTAGTGGTCTCCTGGCTGTGGAAAAATAAGTAGATTGTTTCTGTTATGTATGCTGAAATACTGTTCTTTAATTTAATTCAATCAGATGTTTTCATAAAAACAATGTTTGTTTACTTGTTACTTTTGTTATAAATGCTTGACAATAAAAGACTCTTCATTCATATATTTCATTCTATTTAAATGTAATAACGTTACATAATGGCGCTGCACGGACATGAGGAATATGACAATGACGACACATCATCTACATTAACAGTGGAACAACCTACTACACATAGCTTAACTCATTTCAAGTTCGAGAAGTTTGATGCTACCAAAGAAACATGGAAGTACTACTACCAAAGGTTTGAGTTGGAAATAATTGTTTGTGGCTTACAACACAATCAAGAAGCTAAGAGAATTTTACTTCTGAAATGGATTGGTGCTGAACATTATAGAATTGTGGTTGATAACTTTTATCCAACACCTATTTTAACAGTAGATTACGAGGAAATTGTTGAGTTTATTTCAAATTTCTATAAACCAAAAACATCCTATTTGGCCGAAAGACTAAAATTTGGAAAAATCGTGAAGAACAAAGATCAATCTATACGCATATTTGTAAACAATTTGAGAGCTGGTGCGACGGAATGTGAGTTTAGAGATACACTTGACGAAAGACTGCGAGACCAGTTCTTATTGGGCTTAAATGATCCTAAAATGCAGGAAGAGCTCATCAGAAAACATCCTGAGGAAAAAGCAAGACTTGTCGACATTGTTAAAGACGCCTACCTCATGGAAATGGCACATTCTCAACAACAACAAATAGAAACACTTGGGACATTTTCATGTGACGCACAGGTAAATAAGGTAGGGGCTACACGAACTACTAAACCTTTATACAAAGGGGACAGTACTAGAATCAGCTTGAATCCTGAGTCACAGTGTTTGAGGTGTGGTTTAGCAAAACATAAAACAGGTGAGTATTGCAAGGCAATGAATATTCAATGTAGAGCGTGTGGGAAAATGGGGCATTTTGAACGAGTTTTGTCTGAAATCCAATAATGTCGTCATTGAGAAAAATCTTTCAAGACGTTATGTCAAACAAATTGATAAGTTTGCTGGTATGAGTGATTATAGTGGCAATGTAGACTTTTCCCGTCAAAATAATAACGGATGTCCTGACATATCTGATGAACTAGCTGAGGCTCCCGGTTTGGTAAAAAAACATAAGTCAAATAAATAATGTAGAGAAATTTTGTTACGTTGTAAATTTAACAATAAATAGGGTTCCAATAACGATGGAATATGACACTGCTGCTGCAAGAACTATAATTAGTAAATCTACGTGGAAACAAATTGGTGAACCGGCACTGACTCCTACGGAGGAGCTGGGTGCTTATCCGTCATTTAGAATACCTATGCTCGGCGAGACTAAGGTCGCTGTTTCGTTAGGATCAACTACTTTGCAATTAAGTGTTGCTGTCACTGACAGTGTTTCAGGTACACCTTTGCTTGGTAAAGATTGGATTGTAGCATTTAATCTAGATCCTAACTGTGAACATGTATGTAAGCAAAATTCTTATAGCGTCAATCATATTAACACGGACATTATATACAAAGAGGGGGAGAAGCGTAAGATATATAAAGAGTTCAAAGACATAATTACCAATAACCTAGGAACAGTGAAAAATTTCAAAGCTAAGGTTAGAGTAGCTAATGATGTACAATTGCCAATACACAAACCGAGACCTGTTCCGTTCGCATTACACAGTGCAACTAGCAAGGAACTAGATCGTTTAGTGTCCTCAGGGGTCTTAGAACCTGTGGATCCAGCTACTACTCCAATCCTTTGTGCTTCTCCTTTAGTTGTTGTACCGAAGTCTAATGGTGAGGTACGATTATGTGCGGATTTCAAGGTATCAATCAACCCTCATTTAATCGATGACGAATACTGCATCCCTACGTTTGAAGAAACAGTACTTAAGTTGAATGGTTCAAAATTCTTTTCAGTTATTGATTTGAAGGATGCGTATCTACAGATTCCAGTGGACGAAGAATCAAAAAAATATCTAGTGGTAGCGACACATAAAGGATATTTTACCTTCAATAGATTACCTTTTGGTATTAAGACTGCACCTAAGATTTTTCAAAAGCTGATGGACCAATTATTAGTTGGTACTGATGATTGTGCATGGTATTTTGACGACATATGTGTGGGCGGTAGAAGTGGACCAGAACACATTGATAGGCTCAAAACAGTTTTAAATATATTGAGGAGAGCAGGACTATGCACGCGTGAAGATAAACTACAGCTTTTCAAACAAAGTGTGACTTATCTTGGGCACAAAATTAGTGCTCATGGTATTCAGCCTGTTGAAGATCGTGTAGAAGCTATCAAGAAACAACCCCCACCAAAGAACGTTTCTGAGCTTAGATCATTTCTTGGATCTGTGAATTACTAATCAAGATTTATTCCA
This sequence comes from Macrosteles quadrilineatus, assembly GCF_028750875.1. Lineage (NCBI taxonomy): Eukaryota > Metazoa > Arthropoda > Insecta > Hemiptera > Cicadellidae > Macrosteles > Macrosteles quadrilineatus. The sequence goes on from NW_026542597.1 coordinate 67,064,773, forward strand.
AATTTGCAATCTCTTTGTTTTCCTTTACATAGACTTTTGCACAAGAACTCAACTTGGGCCTGGAATAGTGACTGTGAGAACGCATTCAACCAAATTAAGAGCAACATCTCAAACAATATGGTGCTTGTACATTATGATCCTAAACTTCCACTTATCCTTGCAACAGATGCTTGCAATATTGGATTAGGAACAGTTCTCCTTCATCGTTGTCCTGATGGCAGTCAGAAACCAATTGCAGCCGCTTCAAGGACATTAAATTCAGCAGAACAGAACTATTCTTCTATAGATAAGGAAGCACTGGCCATTATCTTTGGTGTTGAGAAATTCTACAAATATCTCTATGGTAGGCATTTCACACTTTTGTGTGATCATAAACCACTCGAACGAATCTTTGGGGCAAAGCAGCCTATACCTAAACATGCCGCTTCCAGACTTGCAAGATGGGCTATTATACTCAGTGGATACGACTACGATATAAACTACAGGGCTGGAAAAGATAATGTTCTGGCAGATTGTCTGAGTAGATTACCTTTAGAAGGAGTAACAAACATTGATACGTATCAGACGCTTGGTGAAGTAAACCAAGTAAGATCTATGAGAATTGAAGATTTGCCACTTACCAAACGAACGCTTCAAGATAACACTCACAGAGATGATGAACTGAAACACATTATATCCTATTGTGTCAGGGGATGGCCCGATCGAAGTTCAATTCCAGACAATTTGAAGATATTCTATGACAAGAGACATGAACTATCTTATGAAGAGGGGATTTTATTGTGGCAAGAAAGAATAGTAATTCCTAAGTCACTTAGGGGAGACATTCTTAGTTACCTCCACGTTTCACACCCAGGAATAGTTGCCATGCGCTCTTTGGCGAAGTTGTACGTTTACTGGCCAAAAATAGACGATGACATTGAAAACTTAGTGAAAACTTGTACAAGATGCCAAACTTTCAGGAAGAATGATGTCGAAACACCACTCAATTCATGGAATATACCGGAAAATGCTTGGGAAAGATTACATATTGATTTCAAAGGACCTTTTGACGGATACATGTGGTTAGTGGTAATAGACGCATATTCTCGATGGTTGGAAATATTTCCAATGAAAAACGCTACAAGCAACACTGTGATAAGACGACTTCGTGAACTTTTCTGTAGATATGGACTTGTGAAACAAATTGTTACTGACAATGGAAATCAGTTCGTCTCAGAAGAATTTAGAGATTTTTGCCGCAAAAATAACGTGATTCACATCAGAACTACTCCCTACCACAGTCGTTCCAATGGTTGTGTTGAACGAGTCATTCAGACATTTCAAAACAAGTATCTCATGACTGACATAAATGATCACGAACAAAGACTCCATACACTTTTATTCTCATACAGAACAACTCCACATTCATCGACTGGACGGACACCAGCTGAACTTTTCCTGAAAAGAAACCCAAGAACTTTGATTGACACCCTAAGACCGGACGTGAAGGAAAAGATGAAACAGTCGTCAGAACGCCAAAAGTTTTATCATGATATCCACTCTAAACGTAAAGACTTTAGTGCAGGTGATACGGTTTGGGTGAAACGGAATCCAAATGAAAATTGGAGAGAAGGGGTAGTGCTAAGGAAAACAGCACCATTGTCATACAGAGTGAACATTGATGACAAAGAATACAGGCAGCATTCCGACCATTTAAGAACACGCCAACAAATACAGCCTGCACAACAATCTATTCAACGGCAAACTTCACAAACACTAACTTCACCTTCATCTGGTACTACAAACCAGAGAAAATCAAGTCGGAATATAAGAAGGCCAATGTATTACCATGATGAATATTAGTCCTCCAGGCATTTAAAGAAGGAAGGGGGAAATGTTATGTATGCTGAAATACTGTTCTTTAATTTAATTCAATCAGATGTTTTCATAAAAACAATGTTTGTTTACTTGTTACTTTTGTTATAAATGCTTGACAATAAAAGATTCTTCATTCATATATTTCATTCTATTTAAATGTAATAACGTTACAGTTTCCGAGATTGTTTTACAATTATATATCACCACCAGTTATTATTACTTTATTTTTCAAAAAAGTGTTCTAACGTGTCCTTTTTCCAGATCCTGGGACTGCTGGCGGTAGCTGCGGCGTCCTACGTTGGGATCATGATCTCTCACAAGGCAATTGAATTCTACTACAACTACATAGCAATCCCGCAAAGCCAACGCAGAAAAAGTTAATGATGAAACAATCAAGGCTGATTAAAAATCATCCAATGACGAATGTTCAGTGTGTTTAAATTATATTGTAAAACGTAGATAAGCCAATCTGGTTTTGTAAATTTAGCCATGATTTGTACACGAATGATTGTAAACGAATTATAAGTTTTAACTCAGTTGTTATAAGTATACATTTCCCGAGTTTCTTTTGATTGAAATATCTGTAATTCTGTAAAATTACATGCTTTTCATTAGAAAACAATTGGATTCGAACGTAAAACTCTTTTTTAAAGTTTTTTAAAATCATATTGATCCAAGGGGTTGTAAAGTTTGTTATACGTCATGCACACAAAAGTATGAACATAAATCATTTTTCACATTAATTATCTTACTTATTACTCTTTGTCTGCATATGACTTTCAAAAGTAGTAAGGTTTTAGTTAGTAGTCAGCAGGAATAGCTATAATAACCGTTCACATCATCACATTTCTAAGCACGTTCAGTAAAAAAATATTTCAACAAAAAAAAAAAAGATTAATATGGAGACGAAAAGTCTTAGGTTATTGAACAGTCACTGTCCAACCTATGTCATTCCGGATAATTTGTATGAGGATTATATATTAGTTTACCTCCAGAATTTTAAAACCGAGCAATTATATGACAAATATTTAATTTACTCTACACACCTTAAACAGCATGTTACACCAAGATTAATTTTGAATAACTTTACACCAATCAGTTTCTAGCAATACAAACGTTAACGTTACAAACCAGTAAAATCATATGGTGAGAAAAAAAAAAACTTTTGATTGTTTTTCATCATGCAGGGAACGTTCTTTCATCGGAAACGGCACGTCCTGCCCAGCTTGGAGGGATGTGTGGAAACACATTTGGATTGTAACACGTACTCCATATTGGCTGACGCAATTTCGTATCACGCTGAACCTGGAATTGGAGCTGGTTCGGGAACCAATGACGAATCACATAACGCTTCACATATAGTGAAACATGTATATACACACGTGGTCGACTGTATGTTGATTGCTAGCGATGTTGGCAGGAATTGAAAATGAAACATTGTGGGTGGTTAATGTTGAACTACTAGAACTATATTTGAACCATCTTCCTGTATTTGAATACATTTTAAATAGTTGTAAAAAATATTCTTGAACCTAAATAATGATAATATATTATTGTTGAATTTAGACTCACTGCCATGAGTTAGAGATTTTATCCCTATGTTAAAGTTCAGATTCAGGGTAAAAAATCATTCACCTAGGTCACTGACAAAGTTACCAGTAAGATACTGTAAAAAAGACTTTTTTCTCACAATCTAACTTTTAAATAGTGTCAAACAGACAGGGCAGACCTGTAAAACATATCACGTATGTATGTCAATATAAACAATAGACTAATGGTAAAAAACCCAACAGTAGCTACCAGAAAAGCTCAATTATTTACTTCATTTTCAGTGCAGAAATACCTAATCTTGGTTAGCCTGTACAGGTTGTATCGGAAATGAGTAAGCCTACAAGAGTTTTTAGGCGCAAATTGAGGCGCAACCTAACAGCTCGGCCTTATTTTGAGACCCCTAAGTAAAGTTCGTGGTTTTAAGCTTTTTATTATTCGTTTATTTTTGGAATTTATTGTTTGATAGACAATTACATGCTAAACAAAAGTGTTCTTGACATTAATTGTTGCATAACAACAGCCAAATCATAGAAAAACCACCAAACCTTTTAAATCGATACGGAATTTCATAAACTTATTTTAAGTAGTTTTAAAAATATAAAGGAAAAACACAAAGAGACAAAATTGCTGATATCTTGCTAACTTGTTTAAAAAAGTTATTATTAATTTTGGTTTTATTTGGACCCATTTAAACCAATTTTCTTTATTGTTTTCAGGCTACTTACTTATGGGGTATTCTGTATAATTGGGATGGCTATTTCAGCATACAGTTTAAGTAGTCATTTTGTACTATTAACCTATTTATGTAATAAAATGTTCATTATGTTTGATGTGTTAGGTTTAAGGAAATAAAAAAAAGTAGACACTTGCTACTCATGTATTTTTTAGTACCAATCAATATTCAACAATTTTCGTCATCTTTCACCGAAAGCACTTGAAAATGTATAAAATAAACTGTTTTTTAGTAAAATAAACCTTTTTTTTAAATGTTTCACGGTGAATGGTTAAATTATTGCTTGTTCAGAAAAGCAATCTATATAGGGAATCAACAGTTGTACAATTAATTGCCATTCACAATCTTGAAAAGGTTGCGTTTATGTAGCTGATGTTAAACATTTATACAACTTTCTTAATTCAATGTATGGTTCTACCAAAGACTTTGATAACCATCAAAATTGTTAATTCAATCAACCTTACTTATCATGAAACATAAATACTTACTTTACATTCTATTAAATAATCTTATCAACTTTGAGAGACATTGATTTATTCACTTAGTTAGCGGTCAGCTAGAAGTAATAAACAAAAAATAATATAATGGAATTGTGGACTCAAATTGTGGTAAGTAAAAACCTTAGTTCATAAATCTAATGTCACTAAGACCTACATTGTGATTACTGAGTTTGCTAGTTAAGGTTTAATATTTTAGTGATGTTAGTTGTTGGTTATGTCACTATTTTTAGTTCATAAATCAATAGTCAGTTCCAGAATATGACAATTTAAAAAAATCAATAATACTAAATTCAAATTGTATACTATGTTTATGTTATCTAGGTATTCAAATTAAATCCATTCTCCAATTAAGTTTCAAAACGTCACCTCATCTAGGTATATGTTCGTGGTCTTGAAGTAGAAATTCTCACAACCATTATTTGAAATTAAAATAAAACCGTATTCAAACTCTAGCGATTTTCAGTAAAGATTGATGCCGTCTCGCTTATGGAGGAAATGTTTTTCTAATATTGATAAATCTCTCACTCAAGATTCGTATCCTTTGAGTTTTCTGGATAGATATATTCGGATCACGCTATTATAACATACATGAAAGGAAAAGCGATTGGCGGGATTTGAACCCCGGGTTTCTAGGGCAAAGGTCTTGTGCTCTAACCATTCAACGATTGAAATACAGAATATGTAGTTTAAATCCAAGCATTCTAGGATCTTATTTACAATTTGGGGGCATATAAATACAGTGTAATTCCACCGCCACTGTTCTTAAGACTAGGGGTTCTTAAAATTGTTATGGGATTGACTATTGATTGTTTTGTATTGACTATTGGATACTGAAGTTGTATCAAAAGTCAAAGCTAATACATTCCAGATCAGTTTAGCTTAGGTCCAGATGAGGTTTTGATGGATTCGTTGATAGTGCAAAACGCGTGGTCAACGAGAATCCTATTTAAAGTTAGTATAAACCTTTTGAGCCAGATTTTGTATTAAATTAGTTTAAATGAATACAAATTTGCTGTAATTTATGTTATTTTTGTGTTTTCTGAACAGCTGTTGATGATGGTGTCGGGATTCATCGGGGCCTTCATAGCTGTTGTTGTAGCGGAAGAGTTTGAAGAAGACCTTCCTCTGCCACCTCGTCGACGGTGACGTCCTCTAATTTACGTACCTATAATTTATTTTTAAACAACTGTAAAATTGTTAGGTTTTGTTAATTAAATGTTTTCTTAAATTACCTTTTTCATTATTGTTAAAAAAGTATTCGAAATTCTTATTGTTATAAACAAATTTATGATTTGCTCGCGATAAATCTAATTCACATGTTAAATATAAAAGTAATGGTATAATTGTAAAGAAAGCTTAAACCTACATGACCCATTAAAGACAGCAATTAATGGGGCACGCTATGTTGATCAACATATACTGCATTTTGTACAGTAGGTTGCGCTGAAAAGTCAATCCAACTCAATCTATCCATTTTATTTCAATGGCAGTCTATAAATACATAGTGTAAATTTGTGATTGGAAAAATGTATAATGTTCTATCATTTGACAATATATGCATGCAGGTTTCTTACACTTTTTTAGTGTACATAAAATACACAGATTTTTCTAAGATTTAATTGTCACTATAAAATATATAGCTAAGATATAAAATATACAAAATGCTAATATAAGATACAACTTTTTTTAATCGCTGATAAGTTGTTTGTGTTTTTATACATTACAGGTTTTTTTACACTTATTATTATTAAATAATAAAGATTATGATTGGGATATTGGTGATGTGAAATGAAATGAAAAAGTATTGATACTGATTTATTTGCAGTTTATGACTGTAATTATATTCATGGTATTTTAAAACAGTCTTTAAAGTGTACGGACTATGCTATTGGAATATGTTAGTAAATTTGTGAATTGTTGTATTTTCTAGCCTATTTGTTTCAGGACCTAGGGTTTAGGTCTTGAGTGAGAATTGAATGGGTCAATCTTATTTATTTCCACAAAGACTTGCGTGGTTAGGACAGCTTTCCCTCCAAAGAGTTTAAAACAAATTCATTAATTAAGTACTCTACTGCCTCAGACGCAAACAAAACATATCTTATAAATACTACCACGAAAGGCAACAGCAATCCTATTGGTTTTGCCAACATTTATGGTGTAGATGGTCTTGCAAACAATTAATACCCATTGATTAAAGAACAATCAATGATTACCAATCAATGTGAACATTTAGAATGACTTGATTAAGCAATTTGTACAGCCATTGAAGTCAATAATAAGCTTTAAATGCCATTATTGCAAATCACACTCAATATTATCCCAGGTAAAACAACCATGCTTATTGATTAAAAATGTGTGTAACACCTTCAAACTTACAAACAATAATGTATGGTAATTTATATTTAAGAATAAAGGCTCTTACTATTAAATGTGGTATCACCTATTTAAACTTTGACGTCTGTTAGGAGATTATATTTTTCTAGATCGAATATAATAACATTGACTATTGGATACAGAAGTTGTTGTATTAATAGTCAAAGATAATAATTAGTGAGTTAACAGCTGTTACTATTCAAAGCCATTAAAATATAGCTGAGTTCTTAAATTAATTATTTGTCAACGTACTTAGCAGAGCAGTTCAAACTATTTGCGTAACCTACTTTTTAAATTGCTATAAATTTTTAAGCTTTTGGTGCATGGATGGGCAAATAAAACAAAATCAACCATCCGAAATCTCTTCGTGGTACACTCTGTATAGGGTATAACACTTAAATAAGAAGGTCGAATGTAGAGAGAGTTTTGGAGGACGTGTAACAGCAAAAATTGAAGTTCAACAAGCTTGTTATGGTAAAATGAACTAAATTGTTCCATCAGATTATTTAAAAAATGTACACAAGTTATAAACAGACATTATATAAATACATGATGTGTTCTTTTCTCCAAATCAACAAAGTTCCATGAAGCACTGGATTTGGGATTTCATTGAGATCTCTAACGCTTTCATCATCAGCTTCATCAGCATCAACATGGGGACGAACGAGGAAAGTTCCTCTTCCGGCTCATCATCAGATAAAAATCTCTTTAGAGGAAAACTCAAAGTTTTCCTCATTCAGTAGTGCCTAATTATACAAACGATCTGGTTAAGAATGTGTCACTATGTCAATGTTGATGTAATAAGTTGTGATTGATAAATGATACTGAAAATATTTTACATCAACAGGAGATGAATAATGAAGTCAGAAATTGTTGTAGCTTTGTTATACTTGAAGTTTAGCCAAAACCATTAAACAGACCAATAAAATCACAGTTGGGGTAAGTTTCAAAACAATAAAAAAGCTACTGACTTTTTTCAAGATTGAACCAGCAATATACTAACATTGAGTAGACACTTACATGTATATACTACTCACTAGGCAAGCTGTGTATCAAAAATATACTCACATTAGGGTAATTATTCCGTACAGGTGCCTCCAAACGAATTTTTAATTTTGATATCTTACTTTTGCAAGCATTTTTGAAATAGTAATTTGAAGTGTTTTTCTCAGGATTTTAATTTTACAAAAACAATCTGCAGGCGACATAAACTAACAACTCGATACATTATAACCTTAACTTTACCTTCCTAATCTAACCTAACTTCAAAACACTTAATGCAGTCACCAATTCACATAAAGCACAACCTATCACCCTGATATGCCTTTTCTGACATCAAAAGGAGTTTGCTTACACATTCTAGAGGTTTGGTTAGGTTAGGTTATGTTAGAATAGCACCATTTTAGTATGTAATTTCTAAACGGCGAAATATAAATCAATAAATCATTAATAAGGATAAAATACTGGTAACAATAATACATTATTAACTTATTGGTCTTAGAAAGTGAAAAGTGTAACTTAATCAGGCGATTTTCTTATTGCAGAATCAGAGTTAGCTAATTAAAGTTGTCACTTCCATTTGCTTGACTATGATTGAAAACAATCAGCTGGTTGGTTTACTTAACCCATAGTACATTCCACTTGTAAATGTCATCCATCCTACCTTGTTTATTGTAATGCTAAGTATGTTTTTACGGCGATATCTTGAGAAATATTCATCAGCGGTGAAAATTAATGGTATATTTGGATTCAGGAGGTAAAAAACTATAAAGTAAGATATCAAAATTAAAAATTCGTTTGGAGGCACCTGTACGGAATAAATCGGACGGTATGGTTATCTTGAGTGTGGGGGGTTCTTCCCGGAACCTCAATTGAGTCAAGGGTGTCGCCACCTCTGGTGGATAGGTTCATCCGGGTGGGTCCCACTTCTATACCTGCCTCCTTTTGGGAAACCCTGATGGCCTGGCAGTTATGTTGGGTCTGACGGGCAAACGAAGTAGATTGGGTGCTGGGTCCGAGCCCGCCAGGGGTATCTGGGGATCTATCGCTCTGGTTATCTCTGGTTTCCCAGCAACTGGGTAAGGCCTCGATCGGGTAGTGGCGTAAATGGGAGGTTGGGGTTCCCCCGTCAGCGTGCTGACGGTCCCCTTCCTTCTGGCTATGATGGCGGGTTCTGCCTGTCAGGGATTAGATAGGTCCCGAGTGTTGCTTGCACTAAATGCGTCGGGGCGCTCCATTATGGTCCTCTAGGGCTTTGTACCTGGTGGAACCCAGGTGGAGTGACGCTTAAACAAGCAGCCGGAGTCCCTGGTTAGGATTGAGGGGCAACCCTCTTTCCGAAGGGTCTGCTTCGGCAGCCGGCGAGCCTGATGACCTTAAGTCATCCGCCCATGATGTGCTAAAGGTTGATGCGTAAGCTTCGGCCTACATCATGGGGCCCGGGTATGTCTCACGATAGGTACCGGGTATGTAGTCAGGGGGCTTCGGCTCTCATGACAAAGAAATAATAATGTACGGAATAAATACCACATTTCCCTATGAGTTCCCTGAAATACATTTTCCATTTATCCATAGACAATTATCTACAAGTTATTTCGTTCGATCACAATCCAAACATAGTTTCCTGTTATACACATTAATTTTCGAAACACTAACTAGTTGTAATTAATGACAAAATGACAAATCATGTACATTCCTGGTGGATTACACTCACCACTACATCGAATTTTAGTTGTAAATCGTCGGTAATCCGTCCATGATTGCCGATTGACGAGGATATTTGCCATCAGATGATTGCTTGTGGATTGAACTGATTTGCCAATCATCATATTTGTCGTTGGTTGGGCAAAGGGTAATAAACACAATTATACTCAATTGTTGTCGATACCACACAGTTAAGCCGGAAAATCTATATAAGTGATACTGACATCAATACAGATATGTATACAAATAAATATAAGGGAGTCTTTGTTTTTTTAATTAAGACTATGTATTTGTTCTAAATGGATGATGCATTCACTATCTGGACATCAAAACACGAAACTCTAGACATGACCTCGAAAATAAAAATTAACTAAAATGTGTACGGTTTAAGGTTTATGCTGTGTAAGGTTTATTTATCAGATTAAGGTTATAAGACGCTTAAATGAAGTTTTAAGGAATGTGAAAGTACTGTTTGAGTACAATTATTACTATCTTCACATTAAATTAATTACACTTTGCGTCAGTTTTTTTAGTACCATAAAAAAATCCAAAAACTCATTTTCCTTTTTAATGTAATTCACCCTGGGTTTAAAATTAAAAAAATACAATCTTTAACTCAAGCATATCTCTTAAGTAGATTTAAAAATTACGTCTTAATTAGGAACAAATTTTAAAATCGTATAAAATGTATTAAAACACTTGAGAAATTTAGTGTTTAATTGAGTATTGTACGTTCCATCTATTTTTAACATGTAGCATGAGTTCGCCAAAATACATGGTACGATTTGTACGACACAAAACATTCGTTTTAAAAGTTAAATCAAACGATGAATTTACTGTACCTACATTGAACTACACAAGGTCTCCCTATCAAAGACAGACAGGAAGGTGTCCCTCTTGTTGACTGTGAATGTAGACTCCTGACACGGTGACGTCAAAAGAGACGTCGTCTGTGTCCACCTAGTCAAAGCCCAGTGAGTGACGTTAGTTCTTGGAAGCTATTCAAGTAATTATTCAAAGGCCACCACTTTGGACACCTACATTGGTTTCGTGATGTCGAACGAAAACACTTTGTCTACTCGTTTTATTTTGATTCCCCGTAAAGCAAAGGTCACAAATACAATAGTCAAACATCAATAATCAATTTAATTATCAATCATTGAGATGGGAACGCCTCCTATGTAGGTGTATTTTAACACTAATATATGCCAAAGTGAATTATGAGTGTAGAATGAAGTGTAATGGTCTGTGTAGCATTGTCACTGACTAAGATCAGCTGTTTCATTAGTCATGATTATCTATTAAAAGTCCAATGATCAGAAACAGCTGGGTGCAGTTTTGAACCATTGAGACCATTGAGGGTTGAAGCTATTTCGTAGAGAATGTATACAAATTATGTCGAAAGTTTCCGAAGGGGAGGGATATTAAACTTTCGGCGAACGGGGCCAGTGTAGCACTTACTTATTTTGTAAAATAATAGTGCATACAAAAATATTTTTACTATGTGTCTTACATCAAAATGTTTAGGAAAAACTGTAAAACACTTTTTAACTTCTACATATATAACTGAAATAGGATAGATTTTTTTAAAAACCTGGTTTTTATGGGTGGAGTTCCCCCAAGAATTGTTTTATATGTGTTTTAAAGGATTTGTTTGTTGCAAATCTCATAAGATTAATTTGTAGACGTTTAGTGGTATCATTAAATATTATATGTATATAGTCGTGTTCAACTAACGCCTGTTATTACCATATTTTAACATTATTTTTTACCACATTTCCTTTGTGAAATACTTTACATAATTATTCAATGTAAAATTACAGTAACTAAAAACCAATTTCACCTTTAATACAAGCAAATTATTTTAAAAGAAAGACTTAAAAAATATAAAGACCTTTTGATAATAACCAATCCGTTGTCATGAATATAGTGTAGTAGAGATAAAATAAAATACGTAATCTCTCAGTAATCAAATTAGTAAGTCCTAAATTTTCTTTTAAGACAAAGATTTACAATAATTAAAACTGAAATAGGGGGTTTCTTAAGTTTTTGTATATTTACTATCATTATTATTTTAAATGCTTATAAGTAATTAATTGAAAATAGAACAGTTTAGATTTATACACACTACACAGTAAAATAACAAACATTTGGTCTCAAACGAAAGCCTGGAGCGCCTGCTGTATCACAATACACGTTAGTCCTAAAAAATGCTTTTGGACTGTTAACAGGCGCTTTCTAAATATTTAAACTAGTTTTTTTTGGTTACAGGATATTCATTTAGCCTATAGGGGGAAAAACAACATCCAGAACCTGATATTTTATAATTCTTCCCAAAAAGTCATTTTTGACACCATTGTTTTTCTTTCACAGAAAACGATAACAGTAACCTAATGTTTAGAGTTAGTTATTAAACCATTTGATATTTCGAAGAACCAAATAAAATATATAGTTTTGTTCATAAGTGCATTTGTGATCATTATTCGATTTTCATAAAAACTAGATATTCAGTATGAGAAAAATACTAAATAACCGACATTCAAAGTTAAATATCTCAGAGACTCTCACAAGTATATTTCCGGCACAACAAGAGCTGAAAACACGCGGATGTCCCACGTTGTCCCAAGCATGTTTACTCTGTTCCTTACTTTTCTGTGTTTTGGTCAAGTAAAAAAAAATAAATTGAGAAAGCAAAAAGAGAATGATTCTCGAAGGATTATAAAAATTACCTCAACGTATGGAACACCTAGGACTGAGAATAAAAGGGTAAAAGAATACCACAAAACTGACAAAAGTGGTATAATAAAACTCAGAAAACAACACTAACACTCAATCAACATATGTACATGTAAGAGCGATTCTTCCCTTCATCTGTATCTACTGTATCTTCATGTATCTACTGAACAAGCGAAAGCTTCTCCAGTCGACGTATTTCTTCCCTGCAAACACTCCAACAAACGATGACGTCACCACTAGCAGACATGACATGATCTGGCGACAAACATATGTTGGTTCATTCATATTAGTAACACCATAGAAAAAAAAATTAAATATAGACCGTCATCTGTGCTGCGGTTACCATAGGTTCTGGCGCACACCGCTGGGAGTGCCATGTAGTTAGTCCTACGCACTACGTAACTACACGGCTCTCTCAGCGGTCTGCGCCAGAAAGAACCTATGGTAACCATGGTAACCGCAGAACGGCTGACAGTCTATATTTAATTATTTTTGTCTATGGTAACACTCAGAGCTAAAAAGACGGTAGTGATTAATACCAGCCTCTGTAATGTTTGTACCAGAGATTCAGGCGCTGATTTAACAGAAACATAAACTTCAGGACTTTCTTCTGTGACTATATTGTGGTTTAAATGACTTTTCGATGTGTGACCAGTAATACTTTTTTATCATTAGAAAAATCAATAACTGTACCTTTACACAAATATAGTTTGTTGCTGATTTGAATTATTCACTAAATATTTCAATGTGTTTGCTTCTGCGACGCTATTTGTTTTGAATACAATATTTGTGTAATATAGAAATTATCAATAACATGTAATTTATGGATGTATCAACCTTTTTGACCTCCTATATGTTGTTAACAATATATGTATTAATCTGTATTTTTGAGGTGAAATTTAATCCTGAACCTTAAAAAAGTGTAATCATTTCTTTATACTTAACCAAACAAGGATAAATACAATGGATTGATGTTTTAAATGTCTATTACTGTCCACCTAAATATACGAGTATATTATTATAATTCCCATCAAAATGTTAATGGCTAAGGGTGTAAGTACATTTCCTTATAGGAGAGTAATTATTGTAGGCTTAGTAGCTCAGTCCTGGGACCTTGTTTTGTTTATACTCGTACCCATAGAAATCAAAGACTTTATTCATTAAAATTCTTAAAAATATTGAAATTAAATGTATTTTTAGTCAAAGTTGTGCCTCCTTTATGACTATTTTTGGGTCTATTACTTCTTTGAACGTCAAATCAAAATCCCTTATAATTGACTTCAAATACAAACTTTTTTAGGCTATTAAGTATACTATGTGTAAAAACCACATCTGAAACTTAAATTCCGCATCAGATTTTTATAAAAAAAATATATTAAAAAAAGTTAAAAAATTTTTGATATTTTACTTCAAATAAAATAATGAATAAAAAACAATACTCACAAGTTTATCCACCCATTTTGAAGCCATAATTATGCGTACAAGCTTCTCTTATCATAAATAAAATAAATAAGTGAATTATTATCAAATGTTATCGGTACTACATTCAATGAGATAACAAAAACGAATATTTTAAACCATAAAATAAAAACTTTATAATATAAAAAATGTTTAATTTATTTTTATAAGTCAAATGTTATTCATACAATTATTTTTTGTTACGTACTAAATTCTACATTACAAAGCCAATTAACCACTTTTAAGAACAGCATTGTTTTCTCAGAATAAACTACTAAAAGATCGTTACAAATAAATTAATATTCACTTCAATGAATAAGTTAATCAAATGGTAATACTGTTAATGACAATCAATAAAGAGAACCAACAGTAATATATTCTATTTCATTTTAATTGCATAAAATGATATTTTCTATAATAATGTACATCTAAAATAACCTTCTATAATGAAGGTCTGTGTATCACGTTCATTATCAAAACATTTTCAACTTGTACTCAGTTGTAGCTTCGTAGTTCGGCAGTTAGCCTAGAATAGTTGAAGTTTGTGTCGTGTCTCAGCATATGGGTCTCTTGTATGCTTATTTTAAAAGAAAACTGTGCCAAAAGCCCCTAGATTGGAACACAGACGATGAAAATAAAGATCCACACAAACATGACACGGGATTGCCAAAAACAGACTACACATATGACAGAGACTACACCGACCGATATGTTAAATACTTTGTGAGTATTTGTTTGAATTCAGATAAAAATGAATTTAAATGCTATTTTACTTTCGTAGCAATCTCGTTGTTACACAGGATCGTTATACATCTGAACAATTTTTGTCTTAACTGACATTTTTACAAACTATAGAACTGTCGATGTTATTGTCTGCTGATATGGTGGTAAAAATTTTACAGAATATTCCGATAGTGTAAAAATTTGCATTGAACACGGCCCCAGTTTTCTTATTTATAAAAATGTTGGACCTATAAACACAGCGAAACACTTAATTCTAACAACCAATTATTCCACTAAAAATATGGAGTTAAGATTGCTATTAAAATAGAAATAACTTATTCATTTTTGGTTAGGTTAACACTATTTGTGCTGTCGACATGTTTGAACATAAAAGTTGCATTTATTTCAATGTTAAGCAATTGCGGGAATTCCCGTCATCAGCACCCAACGTGTTAAAAAAGTTTACCAACAATAGTTCCAGAAAAATTGTTTGTAGATACATTTTATTAATCTTATCACGACTTAAGCTCTATAAAGAATTAAAAGGTTAGTATGGGTTAAGAAACGAGCTACATATCTATTATTATTTCTATGTTTCCTGATAATATTTCAAATTTCCATAGACAATGATTAAACTCAATCTACCAAATGTGAATACTTGCATATTTGTTAAAGTAATAGAACTTTAAATTTTAGACATTTCATAATAGCTTTGATACAATGTCATCTTAATTTTCTTTCAGGCAATGACGGGTTCTATGCTGGTTCTAGCGAAAATCTGTAGAAGATACTTCTCTCACTATGAAATATTTAGATTCATACAAAAATGGAAAGACGAATGGTTTGAGCCTACGAAATGGTATTGCTTCGTATTTTGAGCTCAGATCCTAACTATGTTGTTACTTGGACATGCGCTGCTTTTGAAATCACTTAGTATATAATGTATTTACTATCTAAGAAGACGAACAGGTTACAAATAAAACACTGGATCTTATCAGAGTATGTCAATAATTGATTGTTGTTTGATACAAGTAGTTATTATTCATCCATTATGGTTCATTTAAAATAAATAGTTTTCTTTCTTAGCTTACTTAGTGATAAAATGAAAAATGTAATGAAAGAACCTCATATTGGTTTCCCTTGTTTTAGTAGTATATACCCTATTATAGGCTGTTTCTCCATTGTTTCTGGGTGCAACATTTTATGAGCTTCATATAAAAAAGTGAATGATAAAATAAAAAAAACCTTTAAGTTATATTGTATGCACCAATTTTTGCACTATGTGTCTCAAATCGAAAAACTGAAAAGCTATAACAACTTAAACAACTCGGTAAAGGTAAATTTAAAGTCAAAATGGTTGTGTTGCTAGTCTAGTGGTTAACGTCTCGGACTTCGATGCGGGAGGGATGGGTTCAATTCCCGGTACAACCACAAAACTTAAAAAACGTCCCTTAAAAGCGTTTATTTTCATGTTGAATTTAACCAAAATGCCACTGGCGTAGAAAAAAGGAAACTTCATCAAGTACCAACAACAGAAATACTAACCATTGTTATTATAGGGAACGTAGATGAGGCACTAGTGGCTGGGATAACGATCACACCACAGAACTGTAGACCACAAATGTCGATCGTGGTATAATTGCTACAAACATAACTGTGCATGGAGTTTCATGCTGGAAAATGCATTGACACTGATGAATTCAAGCCTTAATGGCATTTGTGGTTACAGATGTAAAAATATTCTTTTCATTCATTTGCCAAAATATTAATTTACAATACAATTGAAGCTGTTAATCACTTTTACCTACGACCGTTTTTTAAACTAGCCGTTTCAGTTTAGTTCTTAGGATTGAACATATTCACTTAACAGCATTGTTTTACATAACAACTCGAGTAACGTACCAATGAGATTCAAGGATTAAGAGAAAAGAAGTAAAATTGTAATGTTTTAAACTTCAACTAATCAGCTGTTAAGACCAATTTAATTGTTAATTAGTGGTTGGTACAATGAGTCGTTGCATCACTGTCAATGGCAATTAGAGGTTATAAATGAAAACATGACATCTCTTAGAAGTTAGGAGTAGTGATTGTTCATATTTATAAAAATGGTCGTAGGTAAAGTAGTGTATGCAGCTCGCGTAAATAGTCTTAACGACACTCGTAGAAGTTTTTAATGCACTCACCAAGTCTCGTACCTTAAATTTCTACTCGTTTATCTTTACGCGATCGTTGCGATAACTACTATAATGACAGCTGGTAGCAGATTGATGTTTTTATTGTGATTCGGTTTTGTAAGAGTTTTGGTAATTGTTTTCTGGAGATATCACTTTAAACTGTTCAATCAGTATAGAAGAAAAAAATGATATTTTCTATAAACACAGGACCATATACATATATATACATATATATTATCTGAATGGTGAAAACGTTACTGATCAAATGTAAAATAGATCAGTAACGTGTTTACCATTCAGATAATTTACACTTTGCCAATGGATGGAGTAACTGCATTTATGTAAGAAAATTAAAATTAACTTCCAATTACTGTTAAAATAACATAAACGACCAAAAAGTATAAATCTAATGACTTGTGTTTATACTCACATGCAATACTAAGATTTAAGATAAGTTAAAGTACGAAGATACCAAATCTACATTTATAGATAAAGCTAGGATGGATTTTAAATTTTGAGAAAGACATAAGCCGCACACCTATCAACCGTATACTTGAATGAATGGCCTTAATGTGAAACCTTCACGGAAAATATCAGTATTTCGATAATCCCTCTAAGTGCATGAACCTCAATTAAATAAATATTGAACATGGCTCAGCTGTTACATCTTTAACTATTTATAGTTTGTTTGCTTACCTTTTCCTTATTTAACCTTTGTTTCCAATTATAGCTGTTTACATTATAATTTGCCTGAATAATCTGCATGGTAAGTGTACGTTAATTGTTTAAGGTCGATTTAGAGACCCACATTACTATATTTACTTCAGTACCTTTGTCCCGTTTCGAAGCACAAACACAACAACTAGTTTGAAACCCAACATTGATGGAATCGCTACGGTAACAGGATTCTACATGATTGTGCAATTGTAGGAGAACAAAGGTGTAAATGAGTTCCGAAACGTGCCCGGGGCAGAGAGTATGAAAGAGAAAAAAACAGTGAGAGAAGAGCGTGTGAGGATTGGTGAGGAGCTCAGAAGAGGTTAAAACCACACAGAATTATGCTGAATTGAGGTTTTAGAATAAATCTTAAAAACAAAAGGTATGTTGTGTTTGTATAACTCAAGTTAATTGTTGTTGTTAGGAAATTAAATTGTAAAGACTTTTGGTTTCATTACCCACCATTTTAAAGACTTTTGTTTTATTAAACACTTTTTGTAATTACCATAATATGATCATATAGTTGATTTATGTTCTGACTTGTAAACAATGTTTTGTGATGTTAAGACAAAAATTAAAGAATATTCAGTTTTGTTAAAAGAGAATAAAACAGGTTTTTATTTATAGTTACTCGTTAGAACCTTAAAGTAGGGAATATTTAACGGAATTTTCCCTTAGGTTGTAACAGTTGTTTAGTACAGAATAGTTTCAGTGGATTACGTTTTTCAGGACAGAGAGAGGAAAATCACTACACATGAGATATCAATCCCTTTTAGTTTTTTATTTGAATCTACAGCTTATTTATAGGCCTAAGCTTATAATAACACGCACGCAAAACCGCAAGGCCACGGCTTATCACAAACATAAAGTTCATTGGTGATAGGCGGTATTTGAACGCTGAACCTCCAGGACCTAATGCCACTAATAGTTGCTGGTTTTGTAGAAAACCGTATTACAGTTCAGATTCAGCTTCGAAGTTCCTTTCAAACCTTATTCATGACTTTACAAGATTATTAAAAGCGTTAAACTAATGAAAAGTTGGATTGAACATTCGACAAACTACAGTCAAAATGGTAACTCCCATAATTAAACACATGCAATTGGAATCAATGCTCAAGGAACTAAAATCTAAGTGGCGAAAAAATCAAATTTCAGACTACATAAAATATATAATTAATAATGAATACTCTTAATTAAAAATTAGGTGTTCACTCCTCTATATAAAAGAAATAACTTACATAGTCAATCTCTGGTCCAATTCTTTGTTGATAAAAACTTAGTGAAATAAGTGTGAAAAAAACCAAATTTTTACATATATAAAATACATATTTAAAACAATAATTGTTACGTTTCGAAATTGATACTATGAATGGGTTAAAGTATCCATTTACTATTACCTGTAAAACTAAATGCTCCTGATTCTCGGTCTAAGTAAGTTTGGAAAAGAAGTATATAAACTATTTGAAGAGGCCATTGTTCCAAGACCCTTTAGAGAGAAAATTAGCTATACGGAAATTAACTTTCCTCTCTATCAAAAGCTGGAGAAAAGGAAGGTTCTAGAGAAAGTAATTGGCCAGTTTATTGGAAGCGATCCTGAGGGTCCAATAATTGACTTACCACCTTGAAAATAACATCCATGATCCAACATTGAACACTTTAACAAACTTACCCTGTTAGTTTATTGACTGAGGAAAAAGGATTTGATTATAACTACTGTATAAAATATGTAAGTTTAGTCTCTGATTACATTTAGATGTGATATTTTGAATTTTGTGTGTATATGTTGATGTTTCATAGAAAATTTATGTAATTAATATTAAGTATAGGGCCTAGATACCCTTTTACTTTTTGTTAGGTAAGATGATTTAAAATTAGATATTAAAACATTTGATATTTTAGACTGAGTTTTATTTAAAAACTTTGAGGTTTCAGCTTATAACTCTAGATTACATAATTTTATGTTTAAAATATAGGGCAAACTGATAAATGGTAGGAAAATTCTTTCCGTATTTAGTACTAATCGCCCTAATTCTATTGTAATTAATTTATGTATTATAGTGCATGAAGTGCAGCCATGAGACCGAGGAAGTAGAGCCAGGCAAGGAAAATAATTTCTTAGAAACTTAAAAAAAAAACACCGATTATTGAAATGTAGACTAATTTTAATACCGCATACTATGACTTCAGACTAAAATATACGAGTAAATTACAGACAAAGAATTACTTTTAAAATAGATTCTAATATCTATAGCAATGTATTAACAAAAATGTTGAAAAAATATTCAAAACATTTGCTTTGAAATCCATTTTGGAATTGTTTTGAAATGTTAGAACATCATTAACTGATTGACCCATATGTTGATAGTTGAGCTGAAGACAGAATGTCTTAGGACTTTTTTCAATATATTTGTTAAACTTATATGCAGATCAAAGAGGACCACTATAATAAAGGCAAAGAAAACTTTTAAAGCTAAGATAAACTAATGTAATAATTGCAAAATGTACAATATACAACATATTCCACTTATCTAGTGGAACATGTAATTGTTGTAGACTCCACAGAGAGCTCGTAGACTAATTGACAATTAATTGAAGAGAGAGAGCAATATACACGCAAATAAATACTTATGAGTAGTAGTTTCATCAGTAGCATTATTAGATAGTGTTCTTCAAATAGAGGATAATGAGTATAAATAGTTTTAAGTTTATTTGTGTGCAAACCAATGTGCAACGGGAATTTGCACTGAACATAATACTTCTGGTTTGGCTACAAAATGTATAACAAACCGTAAATTTGTTTTATTTGGTGTAACATATGATTTGGTGTTATGAACTCCAACCTTAGATTACTGTTAAAATTTATGAACTAACTAACGGTAATGAATTATTTTAAATAAATTATTGACAGTCTCGAAGCAAATAAAAATTTATTGAGTTTTAATATTTCCTTTATTAGAATGAATTCATTACAACAACGCTTCCGTTAGGGGATTCACTTACTGGTATTTTTTACCCGTTAACAATCAATAATTGTTTTTTGGCAATAAGTCTTTTGGTGGTAGTCCAGTCAATTATATGCCAGAAGGGCTCAGTTATCTGCCCAACGCCCAATTTCCTCTCTCGCTGAAAGCTTTGATCACATTTCGTACAGAAATTATTTCTGTGTTTGATATTGAATCGACGAAACTTGTCAACGATTTGAATCTTGCCTTCAAAACGCCCTAGAAAATTTGTATATTGTTTCTATGCAATAAAGGTAGAGTTTAGAGAGAAATATACTAGAAAAGCTTAAGATTGAGTAATAAACGAAGATTTTCATGCCAGCAGTACTTAGGGTTAACAAATATTTTGTTGGAGCCCTCTTAAATTTAACTCTGTGGAAACGATACTATGCGTACGTTTTACAACTTAAGTGATAAAAGTTTTGCCCCTGGTTTACTGTCCTACTCGTATAATAATTTAATTCAATGGTTTTACGCCACATGGTTTTTTCCCTGAACATTCTAGGAAGATGCGCTCTAACCCAGACCCGTAAAATGCATTACTTCAGGCTAGGCACAAAGGATCCTCACTTACTATATGGCCAAATCCATCGGTAATTGACTGGATTTGAACCCGGGACTACATATACCAAAGCACGGTGCTCTGCCATTAGACCTGCTCGCTCCTTACTATTTACACGTATATACATAGTTAAATACAAATCTTAGAGAAAAACATGTCGACACACTGATTGTCTATGCTTGCTTGCCAAAAAACACGTTTAATAGGATCTAATAATATACAACAGACATTACACTATTATTTAGTGACGAATCTTTAAAGCATTTAAGTTTAAATTGTGAGCGAAAATGGTACCGGACATTAAATTTGGCCTTGGTTTTAGGGTTTCCTTCATAGTTTAAAAACTACAATAATGAGTTAAGCCTTCAAACGAACAAATGTTAAAAATAACTGCATTAACTTATAACGGACCTAAGGAAAATACTATGTACAATTAATTTGCTTGTCAGTATATTGGCACTTGAGATGTTTAACAAGTATCCAGAATAACTCAAGTGCCTCACTTGAGTTAATTGAGTTCTAGTATTACCTTGAGATTGAAGTGATCATATGTATCAAAGAGATAATCGGATACGCAATTAATTAGAACGCTGTAGAACAATCACTACTATGTGTTAACGAGGCATATAAAAATAAACGCACTTACTAAACAGATTTTAGTGCAGATTTGTAGTAGAAAACATGTTTAAAATTATAATTTTCAAATAGTATAAATACTCAAACACCTTTCGTAGTACGAATTAAAAGGAAGACTAAGAAAGTAATTTAACTTAAATTCACCAATTATAAATTACATCGGTAAATTAAAAACACAACTAGGTCAAATGTGTCAGCAAAAACAAGTTGTGATATCAAGTTAATTTGATCCCAACTCTCGGTTGATTTTAAACAGATTACTCATCAGAGTTTTGAAAACCTCGACAGTTTCTGATTATCTTGCTCTATAAATCAAATCCTATAAGGAAATGTCAAAAGATTTTTTTTTCTTTTAGTAAAATTAAAATTTTGTTTTTTCATATTTGTACTGTGACTTAATCAAACACATGTTTAAATTACTCGATGTTTTATTACGCAGTAGTGTAGTAGTTTAAAACACATTTTCGTTTCCTGAAAATTGCTGGAGTGGGTAAAACTCAACTACATCTAATACTCAAATAACTAAAGTACAAAGATTTCTGGCCTAATAGTTGAATATATCTAGTCAAATATACAAATATAAATTATTATATATATAGTATGGTTCCTACTTAGGCTAACCATGATAGTAATCGTCCGAAATACTCACAATCGAAATCGCTGTGTTCAATCTCAATCATTAATCGAATTACGGTTTTAAGAGAAGAAGCAAGTCTCTTTGTTTTATGCTCTTACCCATCAAGATGAAAGAATTCATACCCACACACGTAATCAGATGTTTTGTTTAGGTGAAAAAAAAAACTGCCCAACAGAGACCATATTTGTCGGTGGTAATAGTAATATTTGTCCTTTTTAAATAAACAAAAACATCCACTTTGTTGGTAATCCTGATTATTGCTAGTGTCGTAACTAGTTCGATTTATTACTAAGTCATCTTCAGGTATCAATGATGTCAAAAGGGTTATCATTCATTAACCAAGGACCATTTTACTAAGCTCAAATCGATTTACAACTTTGGGTTTAATTACATTTCTGACGGAGTTAATCGGGATCCTTGGAAAACTACAAAAAATAATACTTTATGTTAGTAGAATGAAAAAACATCTTCTTACCTGAATGCTTTTGTTTTATACTATGGTAAATATAACTTTTGGGCAATATTCCAAATTTTAATTAGGTAAAGTGAAAAATCCTAAACCTACATACAATTAAAACTTTAAACAGAATTAATAGACTATGGAAAGATATTTTATTATTTTACTCCAAGAAGCTTTAAGTGAATGTTTGCTTCGTGATAAATTGTATACTACTCGTACGAACCTTTCATCCATGGCATGGTAGTTATTTTTGCTCTCGTATTGTCATTAACGTTTTAAATTACTTTACCATTTGGAAAAAAGTAAAAACAAGTTTAATAATATTTACTTAAAAACTGGAATAAAGTCCATTACTTGCCATCATACTGATAAGTATAAACTGATACGCTAGTATATAAAAAGAAGTTGGTCTTATGTGATCGCTGATAAGAAGACATTTTAATTGATTAAGTAGGTAAACTTGCTCTGTTAAGTGAGCACTGTAACTTAATATCTCACTTTTAATAGCATTCGACAGTTTAAAAGTCTGAATTGTGACTGATGTGAAAAACAACATGCCACGTCAGGTTCATTTTACTAACCATTTCACTTGATTTTTAATCTGATTGTTGAATTGTTATTCCCTGCGAATTAACATTTCTTTTTCCTTGTTGCAAGAATAATGCAATCTAAAGTTCTTATTTATCTTTAAATCGTAGGTACAATATAATTATTAATTAGTATCACTGTTGCAAATATGTTTTTCCATCACAAAACCAAATAAACCGTGATGATATAAGCTTAAGAGGAAACTTTAAATGTTTTACGCTTTAAACTTTTTTATGTTGGTGTGACTAGTTTTCAGTTATCTTAATTATCTTAATAACTTATGTCCGGTTAATGGATTATTTTTATGTATAATTTCTAAAATAATATTTTCATAATTATAATAATTAATATCTTAGCCATTAGGCTAAGAGTAAATGAAGTTCTTCTACATAGAGCAGGTTCTCTTTCTGGACCCAGCTGTTTGTGATCATTGACCTTTGAATAAATGGTCCTGACTGATGAAACATCTGATCATACCTTAAAAAAATACTGACTATTTTACAATATAACTAAAAATGTATTAAATATATAATTGGACACAAAACGTCCAAAGATAATAGAAGTTTAAACGTGTACAACATGTATTTATGATACAGTTAACTTCCAATTAAAAACTAAAAACGAATGTAAAAAATAACCTTGTTATCAGGATTAAATTTAAACAAATTTCAAACTTCTTAGGAAGCATGAAAGTTTGGATTTTTACTTTAAATGTATTAAAGATCTGAATATTCTCCTCAGCAGATAAAATGAAGCTGTCATGGCGACTTGTTTTGCTGACAGTTTTTCACTAATGATTCTAAGTTGTAAAGAGCTGACTGCAGTTCAAGTTGTGAAACAGTTGTAATGTTGTTAACTTCAATTAAATAAAAGTATAATTGTTTTGAAGTATATAATTATCAATTAATTAAGAACCTATATGTTAAAGCAAACAGGTTTATTTTAAGTTATTTATTTTCAGTGTTTAGATTGTAGGTCAGAGTTTTATCTTTTAATACATGATTTTAAATTTGTTACACAAGCTGTTAAAAATTATTATTGTTACCTGAGAGATTTTCAATAATGTAAAACCAGTTTTCAGAAGTTTAAAATCCTAATCATGCCATCTGTGTATATTTTAAAAACCTTAGTATATGTTAAACAAAATATCAACTCTTTTGCTCATCCAAATGCTCATCATTATCACCTCACTCTTGTCACTTCATATGTAAGGCTTACAAAAGCCCGGCATTGTCATGTTAACCATCAACTCGCTCTTTATAATAGACTCCCATTAGCTATTAGAAATTTGACTCTCAATAGACTTAAGAAAACTGTAACTCTTTTCTAAAGGACCAATCCTATTACTCTGTCACGGATTACATGGAAGATTGCCTCATATCATGACCTGTTAATCTGATGTAACATTTATTATCTTTTTCGCTGTTCTTATTTTGTTTTATTTGTCTCAATTGTATGTATTTTTACCATATCCACTTCTTGACTTGACCTATTGCATTATCTGTATGTTCAAAGGAATAAAATCTATTGTCTATTGACTATTGCTTGTAACCAATTAAATCAATTAAATATAGTCCGTCAGCAAAATAATAAAAACAAGTTAAATCAGCCACAGAAACCTGATATACTGACTACAGACAGTGTATAAAATTAGGGCAATTAACAAATTATATAAATAGTACAGTTAATCTGTTTCCTCAGTAATATTTGAAATAGATCAACATCATGGTTAACTCAAAAGTCCTTTGTCTTCAAACGTGTATGGTAAATTAAAACTGACAAAATTGAACACTCTTTATTGATCTTGTTTAGCTAATTGATGTTAATCAACTCTAATTAATCAACCAAGGGCAACAAGCCGTTTCCAATCATCAGATCGATTTACAATGGAGTCCAATTATCTTTGAACACAGACAAGAGGGCTTCAGCGTACCACCAATAACTGAAATAACACATTATGAAATTTGCATTTTGGGTGTGTTCAATTAATGGAGAGTTTCTAGTACAGTACAGTCATGCATGAAATTATTTCTACAAAAGGAATGTAGTGTTTGGATTACGGATGTTATTAGTGTGTGTGTTTTTTTTACTCATTTGACGAAAGATTGTTGTTTTATTTAAAGTTCTTAATTTTAACAACGATTTGAATTGTAAAAATAAAATAGTTAAGGCTGAATACTCCGATTGCAGCCTTCACAAAGATGTGTTATGCCTCTTAGTATACACGTAGGGTACAGTGTTTGCTGTTAAATAGTTGAAGGCGCTTACCGAATCAGTAGACCTACAGAATTTTCATGTTTTAAAGATTTTTAATTTCATAACAAATACTTACTAAGCTTAATTAGGATAAAAATATGTTTCTAGGAATGAAAATATATTCATGGAAATCATATTAAAAATTCCAATAAAATATTTATTTTTCACAATAGATAAAAGCCTATTAATAATATTTAGTCACATGAAATATACTTTAGCGTATTACATGTGTTACGTTTTCTCATTATCTTACAGGAAAAAAAATAATGGTGGTAAAGAAAAAATTATGGATCATGTAATAATTTAATTATAATGTTTTTGTAACTTAGACAATTTCTTTTTGAATGTCTGTGATACTTAAAACAAGTCTAACTGGAAGTAACATGCTATATGTAAACATATTTTGATCAAACTACATAATTTTTTTTATTACTATAATTTATTTGGTAGATCTTTAGTAATCTACTTTTCTTGCGTCCATGGTCGAATTTAAATATCGAAAGCCTTTAACTATAAACATATACTAAAGGGTGGCAGCTGTAAAGTACTAGTTATACGGGTAAGGTATATAGAAGTAGAGTTGAAATCCAATTCAAAATAATACAAAGAAGGTAGTTATAGCAGAGAAACGCATAATGCATGTATCACTACATTCAGTCAACCAGATCAACTTTCTATAGATATTCTATTAGGCTACTGTATGACATGTGAAGTATGAAAAAGCCGTGATATATCGAGTTTCAGCTAAAAAAAAAATATATTATCAACCTTTTGAGTTTTTTTCGGGAACAAGCTGCCATTCATTGATGTGCTTTTTGTGATTGATAAAGAATTTTCTGGTGTCAAAAACAAACATACGATCTCAGTGACTTATACTCTAATTAATTCATAATCGTTTTACTGTATTTGCTTAACAAACACCCAAACTATAAACACCCAAAGAATAGTGTATAGTGTATTTTGACTTTCAAAATAACAAAATATAATTAAATAGTTGGTTTAAAATGGTTTACAATACCTGCATATAGTAATCCTTTGTTGCTGTTTTGGCAACTAGTTTCGGTTCATTATTGAACCATCTTCAGGCCTCAAGGTGTCAAATAAGTTCGAATGAAGTGATTATTTGACACCTTGAGGCCTGAAGATGGTTCAATAATGAACCGAAACTAGTTGCCAAAACAGCAACAAAGGATTACTATATGCAGGTATTGTAAACCATTTTAAGTATAATACAGTAATCCGGAGGCTAAACAACTATATTTTAAAATAATTGGTTCGTATTTTTTTCGAAATTCATGGTTAAAAGATTCTTAGATTCATTTGAATAAAATATTATCAGACATTGAAAAAATGGAACTTAAATATTAGGTGTTAACATAAATTGTTGGTGTAATAATTTTATAAATTTGCACTAATTGGCATTTTGGTTCGCAATTAAAAGCTTAAAATGAGATATAAGTATGACACAAATATATTTAGAATAAATAGCGGTTGGTCGGTTTGGTTGAAAACTCCAAAACGAAAATAACATGCTAATTACTGTCAGAATTCCAATTTGTCGGAGTTAAAACCGATAAATACGCAATTCCGACGATTTCACCGTTTTGGTTTGTATTTCTGAACATTTCGATCGTGTCAAAGAAACTTTCCCGTTTTTGCATATAAGTGGGAAATGTGGTTAGTCTTTTGGTAAAACTTATTTTGTATTCAGCAAAGGATTTCTGATTGAGTGGTTTTAGTGAAAGAGAGTTCTCACATGATGAATATCGCGATTGCTGAACATAAAAAGGAAATTTTCCCGCCTCATTTCCACAGCAAGGTTATTATTGGTCTCAACTAATTATGTGGTATTGCCTTTCAATGTATTTTAAAACTTCGGTTTCTTTATTGGTTTAGATTCTCAATGTACTGCATTAAAAATTATTATATTTAAGTAGTATGACCGTAACTATTTACGCACAGCTTTTTATGCTTGTTTCTTATCTAGTTTATGCAGTCTATGTTTTACCCATAAGGACCTCTGGAAAGACGCCCTCAGAACGAACGTATTCACCATTCAAACGTGTGTAGTTAACCCTTATGTTCTTAATAATGAAGAATTAATTTTTGAAAGAAATATTCTCTACTTTGCTACCAAGTTTTAAAATAGGTTGGCTGTCGAAATCCCAGGTACTTTTTTGGAAAGGACTGTTTACTTTGGGGGGGGGGGCTTTTTGTACTGTACATGCATTTTTAAGTAGGACTTTTCTTTAGAGGTTTCTGTTCATTTCTTCAGTCATATCTCATATTAATGTGTAATTGGGATTTGACTCATGTTAATGCTTGCTGTTGTATGGTGGTAAAGGAGGATTTCATTGATGAAATATATACCTTTTTCTCGTTCTAGCCTGGACCTGTTTCTATACTAATATGGTAAACGTTATGGAATATGGCATAGTAATATATTTTATTATAATATTTGGTATTATAATATACACTCTCTAGCTTTGTTACTAACATATAAGGGTTGCAGCTAGTGTGGCAGTTAGAGGGTGGAAAATCCAATATCGATATTGATCATGTTTTATTGCCTCGAACTTTGGATATGTTTACCATTTTAAGCTAAATCCTACATATATCTTATATACATATAAGAACAAATTTATTTTGGAAAATGCGGTTATACGAATATTAAATTGAATGAACATATAATGGCCAAATATAAGTTTGCGTGAAAACTTTTGATCTAGATTTATGTAATTAGTTAAAGTTCTCTTTACTAATGTAGAGTTAAAAGAAATGTACTGTATCGTATAGCGGACAATCCACTGTTATTATAGTGGTTTCCTCGTCCCTTGCACTTATTTTCTACGTGTTTTACATATCAATTACTGCAATATAAAAAGAAATTACTTTACACATTGAAATTAACTTCTTGAACAGCATTGTACTTGATATTAAATTTAAGGGGTGTATAAAAACACGTCCAATTAACCATGAAACAATTATTTAAACTTATACTGTTTGTTCAGAAGACGGTAAATATTTACTGTATACACGATGGTAAATGGTTATCGATTTTCGATTTCAAATTCCAATCATCAGACCCAACAAGTTTTATTATAAATTACTCAATTACAATATAAGTAGGATATTGAGTTACGTTTTGTAGCAATAAATACCTAAAATTGCATCGGATGAATCCGATGAAAATGTAATCCTGGTTGATTAAAAAACGGTAAAATGCCACATTCGTTAATTTTTATTTAAACCGGTAGAAAGAACAACAGAATAAGTCAATATTAAAATTTACATTTTTGGCCAAATCAATTTCTTTGAGTCATTCTATTAGATTAAACATTTGATTTATTCGATCTAATCTGTTCATTGTATTGAACATCAGTGAAAAAGCATGTTACAGAAAAGCTAAAATTATTTTACAGTACTTGTTTTATTTACTGGAATCTGACTTGGTGTGAATTTTTATTGGTCTACTTGTTCCTTTTTTTAAGTTCATACAATTTCGTTTTCACCTGAATATGACTACATTTATTAATAAAGGGGGTATAAATTTGATACACCAGTTAATTAATCATATCACTCCAAATTAAATCGTAAATTTTATACATTATTTGAACTTGATGTATTTGGTAGATTAACTTACTTTTTAAATATAAAAACAGAAGATTCTAAAGTCTAACAATTCTCCTTGTCATAGCTCTAATTAGAACCAAATATTCAAATCCAAACCGCTATCTTTACGCACAATTAAACGTTACTAAATTTAATGTCAACACCGAAAACAACTTCCAAATGCGAGATGAGAAACACATGTTGATTTTTAAATACACTAAACTAGCCACAAAAAAAGAATAGGTAGACAGACAGTGGCTATTATTAGTCTAGCCGGTGGCGCGCCTAGCGGCAGAACTCGCAACTAACGCTCAGCGGCGCGCTCAACGCCAGTTTCGTTCTGACTCCCGTTCTGGAATGTGCGTGCGTGACGTCAGCTCGTTGAAACCATAGCTCACGTGTGTGTTGGTGCTGCGTACATTTAGTGTTTGTGTATTGTACTCTGTTTTGTTTTTAGTGTCAAATGGATAACCAATTTTCTGGATAATTGTGATGTGAAAAATGATTCGAGTTCAACTCTCCGTGTGGCTGGTCCTGCTGGTCTTCGCGCCACCGGGGTTCACAGATAATTTAGGTAATAATTTAAAATTGTTGATAGTATTTTTTATAAAATATCAGAATTTTCGTCACATCTCCAACTCGTCCTTTATAGTGCATGAAAAGGTCGGTTTAGAGCTGTGACGGAATTTCTGGTATGTATTATATCAAACAGTTCTGGGGGCCATTGATGAAGAATACGTATTTTTTAATGGACTGCACTGCATTGGTGACTTAAATATAGTAATGCGTATTTAAAATTGTATAAGGTCACAAATAGAACTAGTACGTGTGTATGGATTTATTAGAATTTAGAAATCAACCCTTATAATAAAATCCACCAAAGTAATACAGCAGGAACAAAATGGTTTTACAACACTAACGGCAACTCGCGAATTTAATCAACTAAACTAACCGCGACCAAATCGCTGGAAACATTACACACCCGCACCCAGAATGCAAACGCCACCCAGCACCCAGAGTTGCGAGTGATCGTTGCCAAATTCGCGAGACGGCGGGGGTGGACCGGAGTTTGCGAGAGTTATGTGGTAGAATAAATATCTAGGGACGTTGCACCGCCTGTCCCACTGCCAAGAGAGCTGGCGAGGGCCAACAATTAAACAATTACGTCGCTGAAATTATCCACAGCCTCCTCTAATTGTAGACAAGGTCAGAACGTTCTGTACACAGACCACTGGCCTACATCGTCGATTTTCCCGCCAGATTGTACAGGGAAATGGATATTGGAGGGGAAATTGTGGTACCGTTGCAACTGTGTGAACTCTAGGGCAGTTTGGTTGTTTGGCACGTTTTCAAATAAAACTCTTTATGACAGGGGAATATTTGCAAAAAATATCTTTTGATTATCGGTTCGATTGAGGTTTACGATTATAAATACACTTGTTAATTTATCAAGCATAAAACTTATTTTTACTGATTTGGGCTCGTAAAAAAGACAATTCATGTCAGCCGGCAGTCCATTTTCTTACTTAGTTTTAGCGAATTTCCTATATAGGGAATAAGCTATTACCGTAGTACTCATGGTAAGACCTGGACCCGGGACCGATTTTTTTTTCGTTTTGAGGTCCCTAGAGGCCAAAAACACCATCCGTTCAAATTCATATATATATTTAGTCATATATATATATAAATATATATATATATATTTATATATATATATATTTATATATATATATATATTTATATATATATATATATTTATATATATATATATTTATCATTTTTGCTCGAGTTATCGCGCTAACGGACACATATATAAATATATATTTATATATGTGTCCGTTAGCGCGATAACTCGAACAAAAATGATCCGATTTTGATGAAATTAGGTACAAACGTGTAAACCTAAGTTTATTCGAACGAGTTCGCGAACCAGCATGATCGGACCATGGGAACGGGGGTTTATGGGGGCTTTTATGGGGTAAAAATGGGTTTTTCCCATTTTTGACCCAAAAAACATAAAATTTTGTAATTTCTTTTCAAACTATTTTGTAGAGCTTAAAAAAACAAATAATTTAGTATATTGAAACGTTATAATGCGCCTAATGGTTACGGAGAAAATTCCAAAACATTTTAAATTTAAAATCCCATGTTATTCTTATGGAGAATAAGTAAACTGTTGTAGTTCGCTTGTTTATTAACATTTTTTGCACAAATTTGGAAAATGTTTTTATTTCTTACTAACTATTACAATTTACATAAAAAACACTTTTACCCTCCCTGTTGCAGCAAACCTAAGTATGTGTTAAACTGATTCTATTTAAATAGGGAATAAATGTGATATTTTTTAGGAGACATTTTAGTGTAAATCCAATCAGGCAAATGGAAATTCGCTTAGTCTGCAGGTTTGCTGCGGCGGGGGTATTTTATTTATTTTCTCAACGGCAATAACTAAGTTCTACAAGTTTCATAGCAATCAACACAATGGATAAAATATTAAAAATGATGATTGATCAACAATACTAACGTGATAGTAAAAATTAGCAACAAAATGATTAAAATTATACAAAAATAGCAATAACATCAATAATATAAGTGAGTGTAATAGTTATGAAAGTATAATTATCAAAGTAATAACATTTGGGTTACAGTGATGTATAAGCGGGAAGTGACGCAATTTTGACTGACTTTCAATTGCTTAATACTAATTAAATATACAAATAATTTAAGAATACTCCAATTAAGTGCACATGGAGTAATAGCGGATTTTAACTAATTTATTGAGGTTTTGTTGAACAGTTGTTTGTTATTCCTCTTCCTCGTTCACTGTTCCACTCGCAATAACAATAACTTCATATATATATTGTCCATAAACTGTAAAAATTTTTAGATGTGTAAAGTGTTGTTTGGCTGAATCATCCCCCTTAAGCTTGAGCATCATCCTGATAGCTTTTTTTTGCTGTTTAAAAATGGAGTCCATATTTCTTTGTTTTGTTGAACCGTATAATGCTATGCCAAATTGGATATGGGAATGCACATGAGCAAAATATATATTCTTCAAAGTGTTTATATTGCAATAAAAAGACATTTTTGATAGAGCATAAACTCCAGAATTAATCTTTAGCAGGATCTATTTAACATGCTCATCCCAATTTAGGTGCTCATCTATCGTTAAACCTAGACAATTTATACTACTTTCCCTGTTGATGTTTTGTGATTTATATTCTAGTGTTGGATCTGAAGATTTTCGGTTTTGTTGTGTTTTAAACGTTATGAACTTAGTTTTTTTCAGAATTTAAAATAAGGTTATGATCATGTAAGTAGTCTCCAATGTTATTAAGTTCATTAGAAGAAAACATTTGTATCTCCTCCAATGAGTCAGCTGATAAAATTAAATTTGAGTCATCAGCGTAAAGACATAATTTGGAATTTTGTTTATGGATTATCATATTTTCCATGCCCTTCAAGTAACACAAAAAGAGCAAAGGCCCAAGAATAGAACCTTGAGGCACCCCAAATTTGACTGGTCTATAAGCTGAGTTTGATTTCATTACTTTATTTTTATCCGTTAGATGAGATATTTCTACATATTGAGACCTATTTGTTAAATATGAAGTGAACCAATCAAGAGATCTTCTTGATACTCCCAGAATTTTAAGCTTTTCTAGAAGTTTAGAGTGTTTGACACTATCAAAAGCTTTTGAAAGGTCCATGAATATACACCAACGTGTTCCAAAGAATTGAGCACCTTGCTTAGCCTGGTGTAGGGTCTAGCCATTGAATTACAATTTCTTGTGTTATAGCTATGGACTTTTCTATTCTATTCTATATACAGATAATCTATATACAGATAATTTGACAGTTTGACAAATAATAATCTTTAACCTATTTCAATGCAAAGGCATAATATCTGCATAAAGATTGATTTTTCTATCACTTAATTGTTGCGCAATTTTCCTTTAGTGATTGGATCAGTCTAGTCCACGGACACTTTTAAGTAGACGTTTTTAGATGATTTACCTAATTTTTAATTTAGTTGGATGATGACATTTACTTATATATATACGAATTTAACGAATAATATGAATTTACATATACGAATGTTTTTTTTTATTTACATATACGAATGGTCATACCATTTTCAATGAGAAGTATTATTTTTGGTCATCCTGAAAGAAACAAACACAGTGGCTCCCAACCTATGTATCATTAAGACATATTATTAGCTACCATCCCTATCGATGTATCCCCTAAATCAACGCCTCATATCTACCCAACATGTCTACTAAGTGAACTAAATCCCGAGTTGCCTTCATTAGGGATTAGCCTTGTACACCTTTGAGTGCAAGAGGCTTATCTTGATTACAACGTTAATAGAGATTTGCAACATTAAAACACATCACCCCCTTATTTCTGTACAGTGTACAAAGTTTGCAGTTTCAAAACCTACTATATTACGTTCATTAAGGGATGAAAAAGATTAATTTCTTAATGTTAATGCAGCTTTCAATCATGATAATCGTCATTATATGTGCCCATGTCATGGTAAAAGTTTACTGGTCTAGATTGGATCAGCGTAAAATGTTTTTTAGCTGTTTAAATCGTAAAATGTGTTAAAATGACTTGAGTGATAGCTTGCTGTTACTTAAAGCAAATCGACGTAAAATCACCTTTTGCGTGGATTACAGTATTTTAATGAGTATATAATGCAGTATTGTATAACTGTCATACAAAATATATGTAAGAATCTTGATATAGCTGTGTAAATAACCCTGATTCATTCCAGAATAAAGGCTGAGTAAATTAGTTTTGTACACTTGGCTGTATTATGAAAAGAAATATCTTAAAAATATAAATTAAAACGAACACCCAGTATCCAGCTTCCACTCTGTTAATTAAATCCTTCCCAACAAGTAACTGTAGCTCCTGATTTAATTTGGCGTTTGTAATGTGATTTTTGATGTTTTAATGGAACATTCTTCCGATTAAATTAGCTTGGTTGTTTACACTCAAATCACTGTTAATTTTTGGTTGATTTAGTTGGATAATCAGAATTTTGTTAATTCAATATAAACTACTAAATGTTAAACTTTAGATATTGAAATTTTAATTTGATTTAAAATAAAAATCCTCAATCTTGTTTGTTTTAATAAAACTATCAAACTATAAAGTACAATTTTTACAAATTCTCTCAGGAGTTTTGTTGGTCTTTTTACAATAAACCTTTACTATATTTACAGGTTCAGTAGCTCAGGCTAGGTACTACGGATGTCTTGACTAGCCTAAATAACGTTTAACGGTATTGTACTAATACTCTCTTTAAATACATATTAATCCATACAAACAAGGTATTAACCTATGAGTTTACATTTAGTATAATTCTGCCAATATACTAACATATGTGTATCAGTAATCAATTTAATAATTTATTAATTTGTATCTCAACAGCATCATTCAATTCATGCAGTAAAAATCAATCCATAAAAAACTAATTAATCTATGAATTTAAAAACAAATTATCTAAGGAGTAATAATTATTTTACCTTGCTATCCTATTAACTTAGACTAGGTCAACTATTTATAAGTATAAATGTATCTGTTGCTCCTTTATTATCAATAAAGAAGTTGTTATACAACTTATTTACTATAGATTAGAATATTCCCATAGTGTTGCCATTATTAAATTTGACTTTTTTTAACGTGTCTTGTGTTTTCAACATAACAACATTAGAAAATACAGGTATGCCGGATACAATCAATAAACAAAGTTAATCATTTCATAATCCCCAAAGATATAAACAAGCTGGCATAGCTTTACTTTTACCTAGTACTTTTAGTTTTAATTCAAGTCTAAACAAACTCACCTTTTAAACACAAAGTTTTAAAAATGTTGATAATCCACACTAACTTCAGTGAGTTCTTTGTAAAACGTCGAAGGGGTTCAAGTAGTTTTAAAATGTATTTTATTCCTATGTCCTCTAATTATCGAGAATAATTTTATGTTCACGAATATTGGCATTCTAAAAACCTAAGAATCGGTAGTGAAGTTAATAAAACATTAAAATCTACAACCACAAAAACACATTGTTTCAAATCTTAATTATTAAAACAATGTAACAACGACAATCCGTCCCAAGTACAGAAGCCAGCTCAATCGGAAGAAGCGAAGGAGAACAGAATTTCACGCAAGTGCATCTCTACAAAGCTGTCGAATAGGACCGATTTGTTCGGTTTTCATCGTTCAGAAGGCGGTTATTGTGGAATTTCAAAGTTTAACTCGCATGTTTGCAATCAAACTTTTCCTTTATGACAAAAGAACTTTAAAATATATTAATGTTAGGCTACACTATTTTTAATTTTGGTACATGATGCATAAGAATGACTTTCAACCTGTACGTAAAGGTACATAAAGGCATTATAGTAATCAAAACTATAAAATGAGTTTTTTCCAGCAAACTCAAAAATCTGGTCATTTCAGATATGTGGAAGAAGACTTAAACAAAGAAGCCAACAATGCAAAATAAAGTAGTATAGCAACAATGGAATTATGTTATTTCCCCAAGTTTGACTATATAAAAAAGTTATAGTCTAAAATAGAAAAGAAAATTAAGAAGTAATTTTTTTTAGACAGAACTGGATTCCATAAGAAGGTGGAGCTTTAACATTATAATTTAAATGGTGTTGGACAAAGTACAAATTTATAGTGCTTAGCCTTCATGTAAAATTAACACTCAGCTGCGTATTTTAAAGTCGGTTAATGACTTGTCTCGGACCACTGAACTTGTTAATTGAAGTTATACTTTTAAACTAAAAATGTGCCTTTTAGCGGATTTCCCAAAGGGAAAAAGTGGTTAATTCTGTGTTCGTTTGTGAGACACTAATATTTTCTTGCAACAATTTTGGTTTCAATATCTTTATCTTTATTATCGTCGGATAATAAATAAATAAATAAATAAATAATGGAAATAACGAGATTAAAACTCGTCGTTAAAACTTTGGTCCTTGAATGACAAAATTCACTATAATAAACTGATTATTAACTTTATGGGAGGGAAAATTGAGCAATGTATGTGTTCATAGTTTCTTATAAAAGATTACATTTATTTTCCATGTGATAAAAAGTTGTACACTATTACGATGTGCACACTATTTAAATATAAAGTTAAAGAGATTGATAATGTAATTAACATTGGTGATAATTGATTCTCGCTCTAATTAATAGTGTCGCCTAAAAGTAGGGAGCCATACAATCCTTATAATTGTACTCAAAAGGTTATGGGTTGTATATTCTCAATGTTAATTAAAATTACCAAAGTTAATCTATTTCATGACAATAATCCAAGGACTTGATGGACGAGTATTACAGAATGTGCCTTATATTCAGTTGAGTATTGTTATCCTTCAATATTATGACTGAGTAAACATAGTTACGCATAGCCAGTAACTTAAGACTTAAAGATACTTATGATCTATATTTTATGATTTAACAAAAAATAATTGTATAAGCGAAATTATCAAATATAATTTAACTTTATTGGTATTTAGATCTTATGGAATCGATTTTATATTTTGGTTAAAAGGTGCTTTCCAAATATTTGATGGTTTTGTATGCGTTTTGTATTTCTTTGTAAAGATTTATTGAATCATAAGGTAAAACATAACTTCAATGATAAAACTAAATGACCGTCCTCTAATCCAGATATTAGGACGTCACGAATTGTGGATATTTATAGACATGCGCTGTGGATGCAATGCTCCCAGGTGTGGATTAACTTTCGCACTAGTCAGTACTACGACTAGCCACAGTACTACCCTGATAATTATACCAATTTGTTAATTACAAGGACAAATTTGGTTCGGATTCCACTACAAAATGTAGGTCTCTAAGTTGCCTTTGGCTGTACAGGCTATTAATTAACAGCTGTGTCTAAGGAACATGTCGGCCTTAGTCACCAACAAGACTACAAGATCGTGCCACTTATCCTACACCCATCCTTCACTCATATTTGGGTTAAAAAATAGTGGCGTCCCCATCTTAAATAATTGATTTATTGATAATCATTTTAAACTGATTGATTAACATTTAGTTTGGTGTGGTATAATTACTCAATTCGTTTTGCGTGTTTTTTTTTGCCAAGAAATATTAACGACAACAACAATCAACAAATATTAACAAATACAAATTTTCGTTATGTGATAGAACATTTTCTTTGATAAAATATCTTTGTAGGAAACCCGCAAAGTATTTTCGTATTAGTAAAGGCTTGGAGACGGAACAGCTGTGTGGTGAAGTGAACGGAAGTGAACATTTCGAAGCGTCTTCCCGCTCAAAGCCGTCGAGATAAAGCCGATTTGTTCTTTTTTGTTTGTGTTTTCACCAAGATGTGTTTAAACATTTTCTCTGCTCTGTTAGGTTCTTATTTAAATTTGCTTATGAATCTAAGAATATTGAGAAATGTTGGTAGTTTTACAAAACTGCGCAGTAATAACTTCCACGAGGTATTTGAGCAACATACACTTGCAGTACAAACTTAATTATTAATTTTTAAACATCTTACGGCCAACCAATAAGTCTTCCATGTCTTTATAGTTCAATAATGCTTATTGAAGGTTAATATTATATTCATACAAAAGCATGATGATAAAATATATCAATTTATAAGAATATTATGTTGATTGATATTCAAATATACTTATACTTCATTGAAGTAGTTATATTCAAAGGGGTTGAAACGGAGGCTAAAATAGCTTTTATATTTCTAAATTACATAGAAAGGGACTTTAAATATTAGTATTGATTATACTTTTAATAACCTAATTGGTAAAAGTTGAAAATTATTAATATGATAATTATTTTCCACCTATAATATAGTATAAGATCAAACCGTAAGCTACCTTTTATCCATATTTGAGAAATTATCGTCAGGAATGTCTTTCTGTTATAAAAATATATTTCTGATGATAAAATCTGTTCTTAAAAAATTTCCACTGAATAAGAATTATTTTATAAACATAATAATTCTTGTAGTAAATATAAAATAAATCATGCAATTTATCAAGTAGGTTACTAGTAATACAATGTTACGCAAAGTCACTAATTTTATAGCATCATTGTCGGTTGAAGAGGTTTTGATGAAATGCTGAAAACCAATTAATGGGATGAATATGAAGAGGTTTATCGGGTTTTGGTTTATCAGTGGGTTTTAATTTCCCACAGGGGTTAGCTTTAGAGATAACATTAACAAATTATAAAGTGCTAGGTTGGCAATTGCACCCTTTTCAATGTAAACTGTAACATAACTATTTTAATCGGACGTATTGCAGATAATGTTTTATTCCTACTTTAAACTCAGAATCTCTCTAAAAACGTTTTATAATGTTAATGATATGTGAAAAAAGCCTCATAAAAATATAAAGCAAGATGAATGGAATTAAATATTTAACGAGGACATAATTTTATCTAAATGCAGACGGTGGAACATAAATACGGATGGTAAATATCATATTTTGAATATTTTTCAGTGGATATTCTTTATTTGAGAGAATGTACTTTTAGAATGTTAGCAGATATTTTGCCATCAATAAAATCATCGAAACTCGGTTTGTAGATTTACCTAGCGTTGTGTCAAGGCATTCCCAGTCTCGTCGTTAATACAAATCATAAGCCATTAGACGCTTCCGGTTTCAATTAAAGCCCTTTAAACATATTATTTTGTCATAGTGAGAAATGAATTTGAAAAACATTAATTTATTTGAGCCTAATTTTAATTTTCTTCTCAATTATTTTTCAAACAACAGTTGTTGGTAGTTTTTGTTTTGCTGGTTTATCAAAACCAACAACTGCAGAGTATCAAACAACTCTTGATGAAACTCACTAACAAGCTATCGGTAACACTAATGGAGAGTTGAGCTGATAAACAAACAAACCCTGAAAACAAGAGATTCATATTTATTTTTCGAGCTGTTGGTTGGCGTAAAAATAGTAACTAGGTTTGATATTGTCGTTTAAGTTCAAACCAACGAATAATCCTACTTATTTATGAAATAGTGTTGTTACGGGCTTTTAGTATTATTGGAGAATCATTTGGATTTGATTGTTTAAATATAAAAAAAACCTTGCTAACCTTTTCCACAGTTGCTTTTATGTGTTTTACAAAGTACAGAGAACAATAAAAAATTTTACAGTAAGTTATTGAGAAGGCAAAATAAGAATGAGAATTATAAGGGCACTCTGTAACCAATCTTTTATTCTTGTTGTTAAAATAGATACACTAACTTAAAAGAATTTAGCTATAAAATAGAAATTGTATAATCATACAAAAATGTTATTTGTCACAATTATTTTGTTATCGCAGAAATAACTTTTTTGTTTTCGTATGATAGTTTTAATAAAAAATGTTTTAATAATAAAACAAATTGAAACAAATTTTATCAAATAAATCTTTACTTACGGTTTCTTCGGTTAGTTATTACATTAATGGGCCAATTTCATAATTGTGTGTTTTAGATTAGTTATTATTCAATCAAACGTTTTCATTCAACCAACAATCTTTTAAATGTTCTATATGCAATCATATTTAGTAACCATTTAGTAAACATAAAAACATTACATCTTTTAGTTATCTAGATTTTAATCAACGAACACAGAAAAAATTAATTTACGTGAATGTTGAATAAGTTTATATAAAAAGTACGAAACAGTGTTGTGACAGTTTCTCACAGACCTAACATTTCGTAATATTCTCCTTTCCCACATTTGACACATTTTAAGCATTCTTTAGGTTTCTGCGTGGGTTCCATTCCTAGAACTCATTTTCACATTACTTTCTACTTCGCATGCTTTAAGGCCATATTAATTTTTAATATAAAATAATAATGTGGTTGGATTGAGTCATTATATCTTATAGTGTTTGTAGCCAATTAAAAAATTTGTAAATACAAAATCTAAAACTGTAATCAGCCTAGTCAGACGAAGCTTTCATTTATTGTGGTTTTTGCATTGGCACTTTTAGTGTGGTTTGCTCAAAACAATTCAACAAGTTCGTGTTAAATATTTTTATATTCCGTGTTTGTATATTGTCCCCACCCAACGGCTAGATTTCATAATTATAATTAGATTAATATATAATAGTCAACATTTACTTATGACTTTGTCATTACGAGTCCTAATAGATTTGTGAATAAATGGATTAAATGCAATTCTAAATTTGTAACATATAAACCTATTTTTGTGGTATTTAAATTGATATTGTTTTAATTCGTTTACCTAACTAAAGCAATTTCACTTAATACTTAACAGACTTTTACATATATATGAAATGTAATGTTTTGCATCATAACTCTATCGTTTCAAAACACTAAATCATACATATAATGTTTATAATTTTCAGAGAAGACGTAAGCAGGCATTATTTAGGTCATGTGTGACTTAATTTTTATTAAAATATCTGCCTAAGAAATAAGATTCAGTGCCTGTAATTTCACACCTGGAAAAAGTACAAAATTGACAGATTTCGGTACGAAATTCAAAAGGAAAACTCAGTTTCCAACATGATCAAAGCTAAAAAAAGTTAGTCTTACGAAAATGACACGTCTAAAGTTGATATATTTCAGGAGCAGTAACCTTTCGCAAAACATCGTAACTTTAATGTGCTTGAAATCCTTGAGAAATGCGGTGAGGTGGTAAGTTAAGTGAGCGGAAATGAAGATTTCACCCGAATACGATTTTTAACGTTGAAGGTTAAGTGATATTTTGAATTAAGTAAACTAACTATTACTGAAATGCATAAAACGTATATTTTACACTATTAATTACGTGAGGCTCATCTTAATTATTATACAAAGGAAAAACTTCTGAATGATTAAGTAACATTATCAGCACAAATCGTTTTGAAGTAATACTGAGATAGTTTGAATAAATAAGTACAGTAACCGCCATGTTTCTCTCTAAACGTTATAAACGTCTTCAATTTCTCCTTCATTACTCATCTTCAGTACATTTAGC
Source organism: Macrosteles quadrilineatus (assembly GCF_028750875.1). Taxonomy (NCBI): domain Eukaryota; kingdom Metazoa; phylum Arthropoda; class Insecta; order Hemiptera; family Cicadellidae; genus Macrosteles; species Macrosteles quadrilineatus. The sequence continues at coordinate 67,106,052 of NW_026542597.1, forward strand.
ATCATATTGTGCTTATCATTACGCTCAGTATTTATTTATTGTTACACACTTAAATATCACATCTCCTTCAGAGGTTCTCTTTAGAAACGTAAGGTTAATTAGTTTCTATTATTGTTATGACTGTTAGAGGAAAGATAATACATTAAAATAGATGTTCTTATAGATATTTTGTTAGTTTCATTACAAGCATTTAGTAGAGTTGTAAAAATGTTTCATGCTAAAATCCTTTGTGACTAATTTTAGCAAGGTTCATGGTGCATATTGATCTGTATATCTAGAAAGGTTCTTACATATTAGGGTTCAGGTTTCGTATATTGCTTATCTAAAATTATTACTACCAATTGATTTTATCCATGTGATAATACCGCAACCCTCTAGGACTAGCCTAAAGTGATGTGTAAAACAGCTAAAACTAGCATCCTGTGGTGTGAAGGTGTGGCAAACATATAAAACTATCTCAGCGTACTTTGAATAAGCTTTAAGTATAATTTATTTATTTGTCAAGATTTTAAAATTTATTATATTTTCATATTGATTGGTTATACATTACTTAAGAGTTCAGTTTTATAAGTCACGAATAACATTGTGCGATATTGCTAAACAGAAAATATTGCACAGCGGTCTTGAAATCCGTTACACGATTGTGCGTCTACTCAAAAACGATCCTGTAGCGAAGTCCAAAACTCAATTTCGACATCAAGGGAACTGCTTGGCTAAAGTTTAAACTAGTTTAGCCTTAGCCATAGTTAAGGCAAAGTAATAAACTAAGCCAACAAAGGATAGCAAAGTCTACAAATAATATGTTTAGCATAAGGTCCTCTTACATTGTTTCAATATGGCAAAATATATCTGCTTTGCCCATACACTATACATGTTAATAACTTTTATTACAATTAAATACATGAACCCCTGAAGTAACACTGCACAAACTCAGTTACATAAAGCATAATTGCACCTTACCTGTACCTAAGCATACAAGAGAGACCAATAGAATCCAACTAACTACGATGTGGTGGCCTGAGGGGGTCGATGATGTGGTAAAACAGTGTTTGTTACACATGCTATGGTAGTTTCTACTATTGTCATGCTCTATAGACTTATCGGTGAGAAATGTAAAATTTTGCATAATGAATCAAATCTATCGTTTCAAAATACTAAATCATACATATAATGTTTATCATTTTGAGAGAAGTCGTAAGGAGGCATTATTTAGATCATGTGTGACTTTATTTTTATTGACACATCTGCATCTGATCCAAGTTGAAAAGGTTAATCATACAAAAATGACGAGTCTAAAGTTGATATATTTCAGGAGCAGTAACCTTTCGCAAAACATCGTCAAAAATGTAACAGCGTAACTTGAATGTGCTTAGAAATGCGGTGAGGTGGTAAGTTAAGTGAGCGGAAATGAAGATTTCACCCGAATACGTTTTTTAACGTTGGAGGTTAAGTGATCTTTTGAATTAAGTAATCTGAGCTTACTACTGAAATGCATAAAACGCATATTTTACACTATTAATTACGTGAGGATCATCTTAATTATTATACAAAGTAAAATCTTCTGAATGAATTAAGTAACATTATCAGCACAGTTTTGAAGTAATACTGAGATAGTTTGAATAAATAAGTACAGAAACCGCCATGTTTCTCTCTAAACGTTATAAACGTCTTTAATATCTCCTTCATTGCTCATCTTCAGTACATTAAGCAACATATTGTGCTTATCATTTCGCTCAGTATTTATTTATATTATTACACACTTAAATATCACTTCTCCTTCAGATGTTCTCTTTAGAAACGTAAGGTAGGTAGTTAGTTTCTATTATTGTTATGACTGTTGGAGGAACGGTAATACATTAAAATAAATGTTTTTATAGATATTTTGTTAGTTAGGAGGGATGTAAAAATGTTTCATGCTAAAATCCTTTGTGACTAATTCCAGCAAGGTTCATGTTGCATATTGATCTGTACATCTAGAATTTTTACATATTAGGGTTCAGGTTTCGTACATTACTAATCTAAAATAATTACTACCAATGTATTTTATCAGTGTGATAATACCGCAACCCTCAAGGACTGGCCTGAGGTAATGTGTAAAACAGCTCCATGCTAAAACTAGCATCCTAGGGTGTGAAGGTGTGGCAAAACCTCTCAAATTATCTCAGCGTACTTTGAATAAGCTTTTAATATAATTTCTTTATTTGTCAAGATTTTTTACTTTATTATATTTTCATAATGGTTGGTTATCCAGTACTTAAGAGTTGAGTTTTATATGTCACGAATAACATTGTGCGATATTGCTAAACATAAATTTTGCACAGCGGTCTTGAAATCCGTTACACGATTGTGAGTCTACTCAAAAACGATTCTGTAGCGAAGTCCAAAACTCAATTTCGACATCAAGGGAACTTCTTGGCTAAAGTTTAAACTAGTTTAGCCTTAGCCATAGTTAAGTCAAAGTAATAAAAGGACTAAACCAACAAAGGATAGCAAATTCTAGAAATAATAGGAGTGATAAAGGTCCTCTTATATGGAAAAATATGGCGAAATGAATCTACTTTGCTCATACACTATACAGGTTAATAACTTTTATCACAGAGTAATTAAATACATGAACCCCTGAAGTTAACACTGCACAAACTCAGTTACATAAAGCATAATTGCACCTTTACATGTACCTAAGGATACAAGAGAGACCAATAGAATCCAACTTACTACGATGTGGTGGCCTGGGGGTCGATGATGCGGTAAAACAGTGTTTGTTACACATGCTATGGTAATTATAAATGCATTGAAATCCTTTAGTGTTGCAAATAAGCTACATTGAAGTAAAACTTGTATTTTATAAAACATAAAAAATAACAATCAACGTAAAATAATTAATTAAAAACTGACCGTTATAACGTACATTATTAAGGTACTCGTACCCATAACTACCTTTTGATGCACAAATAAGTTTATGAATCCACAACTTAAGGAAATTTCCAGAAAATCTTGACTAATACCTAACTAAAGATCATGACATAATTAAATAAACTATACAAGAAAACTGGCACATACTTTCTCACAATAGCTTGCAAAAACCCTTTATAATAAGTAAGCGGTGGGAGTAATAATGATGGTTTGTAATCTTTGATCCGTTATAGTTACAGTATTGGGCTTTGAACCATTTTGCTTAGAGTAATAAGGACCATGACACACTTATGTTGATGAAAATTGTTCAAGCCATTTTTGTAAAATCTGCCTTTTGTGTTCATGGGGGCGTGAAATGGATATTTACCCCTAAAATGGAAAGTAAATAAAAATACGTCTAATAACACTCTAAACATACACACTTATACTGTTGACCCACAGGACGATAAAAGATGGTGTGTGGTGATCGATTTCGATTGCACATTCCAATCATCATCCTACCTAATAAGTAAATGACACAACCAAAATACCAATAGACGTTTTGTGAGCCAGCAGTATAAGTGTAAATGCTTTAAGTGTTATTAGAATTTTATTTTAATTTCCGTTAATTCAATAACACGTACAATGCAGATCAAGCAATTATTTCCGCATACGATTTAAATTAGAAAATTTCGTGGTAACAATACTTTATCCAAATACTATGTTTAGCGGGAGAAAGTAAAAAAAAACTTTGCTGTTTTAGAACACAACAAATTGTGTTTAGTTGTGATTTCCCCTTTAAACTGCAAACCCCCTAAATGATGCCTAATCATTACAATTACATCGTTATAGAACCAAAACAAACAAACAAATTGAGTTAACAACGATTTTGATCAATACCTTTCATTACTTTCACACACCTTTACGAATTCTGTGGAGTATAATAAGGAAACAATGACAATAATTGAATGACATAGGTATAGCAATTAAGGCAAACAATAAAGCCAATTATCCACTGTGAAGTTTGCTTATATTGAATTTTCTTTGACGTTTGAACTGTGTACACAAAAAGCATTTGTTGATGCCTAATGTTCGATCCAATTATGATCTTCATTATTGAAAATTATATTAATTTATTATAGGGTTTCAATCTATGCTACGTTCCCGGATATGTTTTAGGACGATGTTTTCCAAACTAATCAACAATAACATATATTTTTCATTCGTTTAGAAATCAACATTCTTAAAACAAAATTCGTTATTCCATTAAGTAAAAGCAATGCCATAGGATACGTCAAACTCTTATTCTAATATATCCAACTATTTAGTTCTTTGGTTGAATGATTTTTACGTATTTTGGGAGCTGAATTAAAAAAAAACAAACAAAAATTGCAGAGAATTATCTTGTATTCTTGCTGATTCTCATTATCAAGCAATCTGAAACAAACATTTATAGAGAGTTGAACTGATAAACAAGCAAAGATGGCACCATATTTTGCTAGCAGCTGTTTAGCTTATATTAATGAAAATGATCTGTTATTGTAATGCTGACGCCCGCTCATGTTTTGGTAACCCCTTGTTTCTAAGTAAATACAGATGTTTGGAAGTTCTTTGCAAACATTAACTATTACAGTCGTTTTATATAGTTTGAATTTCGTAAATTTTTAATTGAACACTATATTTTTTGGCTGCATAATTTACCGTTTACGTATCGCAATAAATTCATTGTTAAATATTGCTTGGATTTATTAAAATAGTTCTATAATGAGCCTAATGCACACATATAAACATTGAAAGATTGAATTTGGTTTTAAAATTATGTCCATTCACTAAGAACCAACACCATTTGGAAAGTTAATGGTTAAAGTTTTATCGCCTTGGTTTGGAATTTGATCAGATGTGCAATGGAAACAATAATACACTTTTTACTTATCGATACATAACACTCTGTTTTGTACAATTACAGTTAAGATGGTTTTAATTACGCAATAGTTCAGCCCCTTGGAGGAAAAATGCTATGTGTTAGGTTGGTGCAATTAAAGATATTTTACAAAGTAAAGAGTATTTTTTCAATGGTTAACTTCAATAGTTGATTTCTCATAGAAAACCCATCTTTTATAGGTAGAAAAATGACAGTGTAGAAAACTGCATTATGTAATAAATGGAATTCATAACTATGGTGTTACGCGACCGCAATCCAGTCAAAGAATACAAAAACTCGTACTGTATAACGCCAAAAATATTCAGGTCACATATTATTAATTTTATTTTACAGAAGAAAAGTGTTAAAAGTGCCCGTGGGATATAAACACAATTTCTTGAAAAGACTGAAAATTATGAAGTTTCTACTATGGTTCGTGTTATTTTTTCAGACTAAGTAGGTGTATGTAAAATAGGGTTGAAAAACAAGGCAAATGCAATGTCGTCACTGTTTCAAACAGTGCTAAAATTTCGTAACATTCTTCTTTACAGAATTTGACACATATTAAGCATTCTCTAGGTTTACGTGTGAGTTATTTCTTTAGTATCCTTTTTTACTTTATCTCAGTTTATACATTCTTTAGAGACCACTGCATTGTAACAATCAAATTATTCTTGTGAGCGTGAATCACAATAATTCAAAAGTTGTAAATGCTCGTAAATTTTTTTTTCTGGATTTCTAAGATATTGTTTTTGTGATCGTGCTTTGTTATGAATATTAAAATTAATTTATTATACTTAAGGTAATTTGTGAAATTTTCGCCGTTAAGTTTGGAAATATAAATGAGTTCTGTCCAAATCGCCAATAGGTAAGCAGGGATCCAAATTACTTGATCAGTTATGGTTGATTAACAAATAACATTATTCGAAATAAGAACAGTAGATTGCTTTACTAGAAATTTTTAATACACAAAATAAGTTCTGTTGTTTGTTTTGTTTGCCACTTAAAGCAAAAACAAGAGAATACTTATTCCTTCACATGTGGTTTAAGTAAATGGGTCGTAGAATTTTATTTAAACTGCACATGTATATTAATATTACTAAGTTAAAAACTTTACTTTTAGTTATTGTGTGGTGATTGAGATTAATACTATATAATTTGTTTACGGTTGGTAGAAAATCTCTTCCACCGACTTAGTTTTTAAATGCACTCATTCAAATAGTAAATACTAGTAAAATAAAACACACTAATAAAATAAACATATAACTCTGTCAACCTAAGGATTTTTCAGTTATATCATAGTATTACCCGTGGCATTTTAATATCAAGTCAAATTGCTGCAGTTTGAATAACAGAGAACAGAAGGCGACGCCGTTTTGTAAACGTCTTTAATAACTCCTTCATAACTTATCCTCTGGATATTTGACTGCTTATTTGGTATCATTACCATAGGTACCGTACGTGTATATTGTCATGTTGTTTGAAAAAACCCACTATTTTTAGCATGATTTATACATTGTAGAGCATTGATGTATTGAATGATCTGACGAGCTAAAAATAGATAGTAATTGGAAAGAGAATTTTCAGTAATCCAAATTATTAATAAAAATAAAAAAGTTTTGCGTTAATTATAAACATAGTTGAGTTGGAAGTCGGTTCAGCGAAGATTATATTCACTTATTGAGTTTGATTATATTTTCCTATTCAGGCATTGGTGGAAAATCAAAGTTTTATCCTGTTTTAAGGTTTACATAGCTAATCATAATATTGATTGAAACTAAGTGAAGCAGTTGCAAAACTGTAACTCATATTAGTTTTCGAAAGTTATTCGTATCTCGAAATACGGTTGAAATCATCGCCAAAAAGTTGACTTTAACCGAATGTTTGCTGTGAGAAAAGTAATATCAAAGCAATATCAAATGATTGCTCGTTTTTAACTATTTGTTTGACGAGTTCAAATACGACCCTTTGGTGGTGTTTGTTCGTCTTGTAATTTGAAAGCTCAATTCAGAGAACTAAACTAGCCTATATAAAATAAAAATAATGAGTTTAAGAGTAACACGTGCTGAAAAGAGTCACATTTTGAAAATGGCGAGTCAACTATCACGATACCAAGGTGCGTTCAAAGAGTTATGTTTTGTGTGCATACCGAATATCAATATCAAGGTTGGGTTTGAAGTGTTTACTACGTTACCTTACCTCCTTGGCCACTCTAACTTAAGAATGTGTTTGGCCTCGCCAACAAGATGCCTCCACTGCTGCAGGTCTTCCTAGCGGGCGAGTGCCTCTTGGTGGTCTATTGCCGATTTTCTTCAGTTTACTTCCCTCTTCCCTTCCTTATACATGACCTACTTACCTCAGTCTACTTTTCACTATGGCAACAATGTCCGGTTCATTGTATAGTTCTAGGAGCTCTCGGGTTTTCTTATTCGCCATATTACCTTCTTCAATTAAAGGTTCAAAATCTTCCTCAAATCGTTGTTCTATAAAATGATCAGTTTTAACTGGTCCTACTAAATTATCCAAAGATTTAATTTGAGAACTACCCTGTTTATAAGACTAGAAATGTTGGTTCTTTCCTTTTTGGTAAAGTTTTACATTTGATGCTTCAATTACAATATTTTCTCGTCTAAACATGGAAACGACGGTTATGGCCTTTTCATCAATATTAGGTAAAATCTGACACCATTAGCAAATGAATAAACATCCAAAAATCTGTAACAGTCTGATCAGTAAAGTAAACGATCATCTTAATCAAAACACACAACCACACCCCATTATACAAAGACCAATACAGCCAAATAACCAAGTGGTAGCCTAGAGGTCAATGATGTAGCAAAACAGTTTTTGTGATGCAGTCACAACATATGTTAATGATAATTATAATGTGGTGTTTTTTAACAAATTTAAAAACTACAAATTTGAACGATTTAATACAGAACACTGTTGATATTTAACAATAAATTGGTAGGTTATATTAAACTTTTGTTAACAAGTAAGTTATAATACGATTGAATTATTGGAATAAATTCGCTGTTTGAATTCCCTAACTCTAATGGTATCCAATGTTACGTAATGACCATCTTTGAGTAATGGCACCAGTTTTTACATTATAACAGTCTTGTAAACAACTCTCAGGATATTCGTTACAAACCTCATACTTTGTTATTACTTTGTATCCATTACAGTTTTTAAAAACATTCCAAGATGTTTTAAAAAATTCAACAATCTGTTGTATTTTATTTAACAATATACTTTTTGTTTTCACAACCGCAGATGTTTTCCTAACTGCAAAAACATATAAGCTCACCCAAACGAGTAGGTTGTGAAGGTCTTGGTGTAACAAGATAAAAACAACCCTTATTTGCACAATGTGACCCGCGTGTCGTAAAGCTAAATTACAAACGTCAACATATCAACACCTCAGTATTATCAGGGTGTTTCCTTCATAACAAAACTGTGGTGTCTCAACTAACTATAACAACTGTGCATTGTTTTTTGCTATTTAAATGTAAACAAAACTGTATAAATATATTTGTTTATGCACATATGATTGTGCTTACATCCAAAATGCTTTTCAGTGAGACATACATTTTCAGGAATTAAATCATAAGCAGATTATTTTTTTGTATTAATAGTACACCAACAAATAAGTCGTCAACATTTAATGGTTACATAATAATCCATCCTTATTGATAGGACATTTGATCAATTAAAATCTTAGCAAGAATGTTTTCAAAATCTATAGAATTAATAAAAAGTATATGGCATGAGAAGATGGTTTTCTTAACACTAATTTAGTGTACTAAAAATATTAAAAATCACCTTCCTTTAATCACTTCACATGCAATTGAATCAATTACAACCTGTTATTATAATACCACATCGTATTTCAACAGCAGCAGTTCATGCGTTTCGCGTCATGTGTATATTCAGAAATTCCTCGATGTACAGAAAATAAAGAATACCATTACCATTACAAAGATGACAAGCCTTGTCAAATATCGGTAAACAATGAAACCGATAATCATCCTGACAGTTTGCTTGTTTTCAATTCTGTTTGATGCGTGAGTCTGACGTTGAAATAGATAAAAAATGATTTATTCCTAATTATTCAGGAATTGTCCATCAATGGGAAATACTTGCAACGGTAATAAAGTAGTGAGAAATAAAACAATTTAAAAAGAATTAAATAGAATTAAATAAGTTGTTAATTAAATAGTCGAATCAGGTTATTGCTAAACCTACTTATTGTAAATCACGTTCATAAAAATAAGGAATAACTAAAAAAAAAAATATTTTTGTTAGTGTATCTTGAATTAATCTCCATAAAATCAGGCGTGTTTTAAATTGAGGCCCCTGCTTCTAAATGTTAATCACTTTATAATGATTTATAGTGATTTAAGGTGTTCAAAGATTCGGCGATCAAGAGGATGATATAAGAGACCTATGACGAAGTAAAAGAGTTAAACCTCGTCCTTTTTTGTATGAAATAATGTAGTCTGAAAAAAAATAGAAGGATATTATGCACTAGGCCTGTCTGATACATTAGAACCGTATGAATAATTGATTTTGTTTTACTGCGTTTTTTTTTCATCAAAGTAATATTAATATAAAAATCACAGAAAAAAATAAGTTCGTTCCAGTGCAATAATATTTGTCAATACTAAAAGGATCAAAGTTAAATTTACATTAATTCATGATAACGACGTCATGCACTAACTGAATATACATACGGTAAAACAACTAATATTTTTTATCAATATTGCATTTGTGTATGATCGCAACGAAATTAGCCAAATATGTAGACGAGCGTGTTATTCGAACCCTGTATTGCAAAGTCTGCCTCAAACTGATGTGTTAACAATCTATAACCATTGTAACTATCAGGTTGTTTGTTGATTTCAAATTTATTTATCTGAGATAGCTTTAAATATATATTTAACCCTGGTAAATTTTATGAACAATCCTTGTATATTAATTAAGTTGGCTTGGAACTCTTAAGTAAAGATGTTTAAAACATGAATTAGAACGAACATCCAGTTGCCAGATCGTACTCTGTAATTAAATCCTTTCAAAAAGTAACTGTAGCTCCAGAAATAATTCGGCATTTGTAGTATTATGTTTAATGTTTTAAGAGACAGGTAAATTTTAAATTTTCTTGGTTGATTATACCTATCGGTTAAAAAGTACAGTATTGATATTTAGTATTAACTGATAGATGCTACAAATCAGTATTGATTGTAAACACATTAAATCTACATCCACTAAATAGATCACATTGTTCCAACTTTTAACTCTCAAAACAATGAAACGACGACAATCCGTCCCAAGTACAAAAGCAAGCTCAATCGGAAGAAGCGAAGGAAAACGGAATTTCACGCAAGTGCATCTCTACAAAGCTGTCGAATAAAACCGATTTGTTCGGTTTTCATCGTTCAGAAGATGGTTATTGTGGAATTCCAAAGTTTAACTCACATGTGTTTGCAATCAAACTTTTCCTTTATAATAAACAGAGCTTTTAAAATGTATTAATGTTAAACTATTTTTTATTTCGGTACATGATGCTTAAGAATGACTTTCAACGGCTACGTAAAGGTACTTAAAGGCTCTATAGTAATCAAAACTATAAAATGAGTTTTTTTAGCAAACTCAAAAATCTGGTCATTTCAGATACGTGGAAGAAGACTTAAAAAAGAAGCCAACAAAGCAAAGAAGTATATCAACAATGGAATTATGTTTTTTCCCCAAGTTTGAGTATATACGAAAGTTTTGCTCTAAAATAGAAAAGAAAATTAAGATTTTTTTTGACAGAACTGGAATTTATAAGATTTTAGAGCTTTAAAATTATAATTTAAACGGTGTTGAACGAAGTAAATATGTATAGTGGTTAGCCTTCATGTAAAATTAACACTCAGCCGCGTATTTTAAAGGCGGTTAATGACTTGTCTCGGACCACTGAACTTGTTAATTGAAGTTATACTTTTAAACTAAAAATGTGCCTTTTAGCGAATTTCCCTAAGGGAAAAAGTAGTTAATTCTGTGTTCGTTTGTGGGACACTCTGAATTTAAAATATTTCCTTGCAATACTTTTGGTTTCAATCAATTTATCTTTATTATCGTCGGACAATAGAAATAACGAGATTAAAACTCGTCGTTAAAACTCTGGTCCTTGAATGTCAAAATTCACTATAATAAACTGGTTATTAATTTTATGGAAGGGAAAATTTAGCAATGTATGTGTTAATAGTTTCTTATAAAATATTACATTTATTTTCAGTGCAATCAAAAGTGTTACACTATTAAGATGTATAAACTAGTTTATTAAGAGTTAAAGAGATTGAAAATGTATGTAACATTGGTGATAATTGATTCTCGCTCTAATTAAGAGTGCAACCATGCAATCCTTATAATTTTACTCAATAGGTTATTGGTTGTATATTTTCAATGTTAATAAAAATTACCAACGTTTATCTATTTCATGGTAATAACACAATGGACGAGATGGACGAATATTATAGAATTATTCTTATATCCAGTTCAGTATTGTAATCCTTAAATATAAAGACTGAATAAACATAGTTACGCATAGCCAGTAACTTAAGACTTAAAGATACTTAGATCTATATTTTATTTTAAACATTATTGCCACCAGGACTGATATAGAATGATATGATAGGTTACGTACCTTTTTTATTCCGTCTCCAGTCCTAATATAGTCAAAGGGTGACTAGTTTTGGGTCAGAAATGACCCATTTTCAAACCCATTTTCATCAAATTGATTGCTCCAAAATCCGACAGAAGTCTTCGTTATGAGGTACAAACACATTTCGACACATAAAGTTCACACATTTTCGACACAAAGCACATTTAATGAAAGTAGCCGGCTACATTTATATAAGAGACACACTGACGCAGGTAGCACGGCGGACACGACGGAAATGTGCTCATTAAATGTGCTTTGTGTCGAAGATGTGTGAACTTTATGTGTCGAAATGTGTTTGTACCTCATAACGAAGACTTCTGTCGGATTTTGGACGAATCAATTTGATGAAAATGGGTTTGAAAATGGGTCATTTCTGACCCGAAACTAGTCACCCTTTGACTATATTAGGACTGGAGACGGAATAAAAAAGGTACGTAACCTATCATATCACTATATTTTATGATTTAACAAAAAATAATTGCATAAGCGAAATTATCCACTATAATTTAACTTAATTGGTATTTAGTTCTTATAAAATCGATTTAATATTTTTATTAAAAAGTGCTTTCCTATAAAATAGTTGACGGTTTTGTATGAGTTTTGTATTTCTTTGTAAAAAATTATTGAAGCACAAGGTAAAACCATAACTTCAATGATAAAACTAAATGGCCGTCCTGTAATCTAGCTACTAGTAGGTCATGAATTTAAACATTTATAGTCATGCACTGTGGATGCGATGCTTCCAGGTGTGGATTAACTTCCGCACCAGTGAGTACTACGACTAGCCACAGTACTACCCTGATAATTAGACCATTCGTTATTACAAGGAAAAATTTGGTTCGGATTCCACTATAAAATGTAGATCCATTAGCTGCCATTGGCTGTATGGGCTATTAATTAACAGCTGTGTGTAAGGAGCATGCCAGCCTTAGCCTCTAACAAGACTTCAAGATCGCGCCATTCATCCTACACTCATCCTTCACTCATAAATATGGGTTAAAAGATAATGGCGTCCCCATCTTAATTGATAAATTGATAAACATTTTAAACTGATTGATAAACATTTAGTTTGGTGTAGTATAATTACTCGATTCGTTTTGCGTGGTTTTTTTAGCCAAGAAATATTCACAATCAACAAATATTAACAAATAAAAATTGTCGTTAAGTGGTAGAACATTTTCTTTGATAAAATATCTTTGGAGAAAACCCGCAAAGAATTTTCGTATTAGTAAAGGCTTGGAGACGGAACAGCTGTGTGGTGAAGTGAACGGAAGTGAACATTTCGGAGCGTCTTCCCGCTCAAAGCCGTCGAGATAAAGCCGATTTGTTCTTTTTTGTTTGTGTTTTCGCCAAGTTGTGTTTAAACATTTTCTCTGCTCTGTTGGGTTCTTATTTAAATTTGCTTATGAATCTAAGAATATTGAGAAATGTTGGTAGTTTTACAAAACTGCGCAGTAATAGCTTCTACGAGGTATTTGAGCAACGTACACTTGCGGTAAACACATAATTATTAATTTTTAAATCTCTTACGGCCAACCAATAAGTCTTCCATGTCTTTATAGTTCAATAATGCTTATTGAAGGTTAATATTATATTCATACAAAAGCATGATAGTAAAAAAATATCAATTTATAAGAATATTATGTTGATTGATATTCAAATATACTTATACTTCATTGAAGTAGTTATATTCAAAGGGGTTGAAACGGAGGCTAAAATAGCTTTTATATTTCTAAATTACATAGAAAGGGGCTTTAAATATTAGTATAATTAGGTAAAAGTTGAAAATTATTAATATGATAATTATTTTCCACCTATAATATAGTATAAGATCAAACCGTAAGCTACCTTTTATCCATATTTGAGAAATTATCGTCAGGAAAGGCTTTCAGATAAAAAACTATATTTCTTGATGATATAATCCAGTCTTAAAAAAAATTCACTAAATAACACTTATTTATTAAACATAATAATTCTTTTAGTAAAAAAAATAAATTATACAATTTATCAAGTAGGTTACTAGTAATACAATGTTACCCCCTAATTTTCTAGCATCATTGTTGGATGAAGAGGTTTTTGATGAAATGCTGAAAACCAATTAATGGGATGAATATGAAGAGGTTTATCGGGTTTTGGTTTATCAGTGGGTTTTAATTTCCCACAGGGGTTAGCTTTAGAGAAAACATGTAACAAGTTGTAAAGTGCTAGGTTGGCAATTGCACTCTTTTCAATGTAAACTGTGACATAACTATTTTAATCAGACGTATTGCAGATAATATTTCATTCCTACACTAACAAACTCAGAATCTCTAAAAACGTTTTATAATATTAGTGGTATGTGAAAAGTGCCTCATAAAAAATATAAAGCAAGATGAATGGCATTAAATATTTAACAAGGACTTAATTTTATCTAAATGCAGACGGTGGAACAAAAATACGGATGGTAAAATATCATATTTTGAATATTTTTCTGTAGATATTCTTTATATCAGAGTATGTACTTTTAGTCTGTTAGCAGATATTTTGCCATCAATAAAATCATCAAAGCTTGGTTTGTAGGCTATTCATCAAGCGTTGTGTCAAGGCATTCCCAGTCTCGTCAATAATACAAATCATAAGCCACAAGACATTCCCGGTTTAAATTAAAGCCCTTTAAGCATACTATTTTCTCATAATGAGAATAACATTTGAAATTTGAATTTATTTGAGCAAAATTTGAAATTCCTTCTCAATTATTTTCCAAACAACACTTGTTGGTAGTTTTTGTTGTTTTGCTGGTTCAACAAAGCCAACAACTACAGAGTATCAAACAACTCTTGATGAAACTCACTAACAAGCTATCGGTAACACTAATGGAGAGTTGAGCTGATAAACAAACACATCCTGAAAACAAGAGATTCATATTTATTTTTCGAGCTGTTGGTTGGCGTAAAAATAATAACAAGGTTTGATATTGTGGTTTAGGTTCAAACCAACGAATAATCCTACTTATTTATGAAATAGTGTTTTACGGGTTTATAGTATTATTGGAGAATCATTTGGGCTTGTTTGTTTGAATATAACAAAAATCCTTGCTAATCTTTTCCACAATTGCGTTTATGTATTTTACAATTCCAATAGAGAGAGCAAAGTGAGAATGAGAATTATAAGGGCACTCTGTAATCAATCTTTTATTCTTGCTGTTAAAATAAATACACTAACTGAAAATAATTTGGCTATAAAACAGAAATTGTATAATCATACTAAAATGTTATTTGTTCTAATTAAACAGCTTTTTTTATTTTTTTTCATCACAAGAATAATTTTCTGTTGTCGTAAGATTTTAGTCAAAATGTTTTAATAATACAAATTGAAACAAGTTTGATAAGAAACATCTTTACGTACGGTTCCTTCGGTAAATTATTACATTTATTTGCAAATTCACAATTGTATGTTTTAGATTAGTTTTGATTCAGTCAAACGTTTTCATTCAATAAACAATCTTTTGATTATCTTTATGCAATCATATTTAGTAATACCATAAAAACATGGGATATTTTAGTTATCTAGATTTTAATCAACAAACACAGAAAAAATGTATTTTATGTTTATGTTGAATAAGTTTATATAAAAAGTACAAAACAGTGTTGTGACAGTTTCTCGCAGACCTAACATTTCGTAATATTCTCCTTTCCCATTTGACACATTTTAAGCATTCTTTAGGTTTCTGCGTGGGTTAGTTCCCTAGAACTCATTTTAACATTACTTTCTACTTCGTATGCCTTAAGGCCATATTAATTTTAATATAAAATAATAATGTGGTTGAGTCATTATATCTTAGAGTGTTTGTAGGCAATTAAAATATTTGTAAATAGGCTACTAAATCTGAAACTGTAATTAGCCTTGTCAGACGAAGCTTTCATAGTGAGTGCACTCTGCATTGTTACTTTTAGTGCGGTTTGCACTTAACAATTAAACAAGATTGTGTTAAATATTTTTATATTCCGTGTTTGTATATTGTTCCTACCCAGCAGCTAGATTTCAAAATAATTATAATTAGTTTACGGTGTCGATATATAAGAGTCAATATAGTCCTACTTATGACTTTTTATTACGAGTCCTAATACATTTGTAATAATAAAAAAATGCTATTCTAAATTTGTTACCTATAAACCTATTTTTAGGATATTTAAATTGATAACTCGATTATGGTATTTACTCAGGGGTGGTATAGAAGAGGCTACGATGACAGCTGTGGGCTTCTTTTTAGCTGTGGGAACGCCATTTCCGTAACAAAACGGTAGATAGCCATAGGCCTCGGTAGTCTAATGGTTAGCGTGCCGGGCTGATATGCTGAAGGTCCCGGGTTCAAATCTCGCTGGTAGCATTAACTTTTTGTCCAAGATGTTTTTATTATCAGCAAGTTTGGTTGGTTTGGTTCGGTTATTACAGTTTAATTTTATTATTAAGTCATTATACAATTTTATTTGAGCAATTTCTAGTTTTATTTAATAAACAGAATTATTTTTCCGATTACTAAACTTTTGTTATATTATTTCTTTATCAGCAAGTTTGGTTAGTTCGGTTAGGTTATGATAGTTTAATTTTATAATTAAAAAATAATAAAATTGAATTTGAGGCATTTATAATTTTATTTTATGAACAGAACTATTTTTGCGATTAGTAAACCTTCATTGCCAAAGTGCTCTCTACTACAGCGCTGTTCACGGAGGAATTTTGAACTAAATGCCTCATTCGTACCTCCCCTAAGTCAGACCCCTCGATTATAACGAACTAGAGCAATTATGCCAATTCACAGACTTTAACATAGAAGTGAAATGTTAAGTTTTGCATAATGAAGTAACTCGTTTCAAAACACTAAATCATACACATCATGTTTATAATTTGCAGAGAAGACGTAAGCAGACATAATTAAGGTCATGTGTGACTTTATTTTTATTGGAATATCTGCCTAAGAAATAAGATTTAGTGCCTGTAATTTCACACCTGGAAAAAGTACAAAATTGCCAGATTTCGGTACGAAAACTCAGTTTCCAACATGATCAAAGCTAAAAAAGGTTAATCATACAAAAGCGACGCGGCTTAAGTCTATATATTTTGGGAGTAGTAACCTTTCGCTAAACATTGTCAAAAATGTAACAGCGTAACTTGAATGTGCTTGAAATCCTTGAGAAATGTGGCGAGGTGGTAAGTTAAGTGAGCGGAAATGAAGATTCCACCCGAATACGTTTTTTAACGTTGAAGGTTAAGTCATCTTTTGAATTAAGTAAACTAAATTTATTACTGAAATTCATAAAACGCACCTTTTTCACTATTAATTACGTGAGGCTCATCTTAATTATTATACAAAGTAAAAACTTCTGAATGAATTAAGTAAAATTATCAGCACAAATCGTTTTGAAGTAATACTGAGATAGTTTGAATAAATAAGTACAGTAACCGCCATGTTTATCTCTAAGCGTTATAAACGTCTTTAATATCTCCTTCATTACTCATCTTCAGTACATTTAGCAACATATTGTGCTACATATTACGCTCATTTATTTATTTTTACACAGTTAAATATCACATCTCCTTCAGATGTTCTCTTTAACGTAAGGTAGTTAGTTTCTATTATTGTTATGACTGTTAGAGGAAAGGCAGTATATTAAAATTAATGTTTTTATAGATATTTTGTTAGTTTAATTACAAAAATTTAGGAGGGTTCAAAAAATGTTTCATGCTAAAATCCTTTGTGACTAATTTCAGCAAGGTTAATGATGCATATTGATCTGCATATCTAGAAAGGTTTCATATAGGGTTCAGGTTTCGTACATTACTAATCTAAAATAATTACTAGGCATACCAATGGATTTTATCCATGTGATAAAACCACAACCCTCTAGGACTAGCCTGAAGTAATGCATAAACAGCTCCAAGATAAAACCAGCATCCTGTGGTGTGAAGGTGTGGCAAAACATATAAAATTATCTCAACGTACATTGAATAAGCTTTTGATAAAATTTATTTATTTGTCAAGATTTTTAACTTTATTATATTTTCATAATGGTTGGTGATACAGTACTTAAGCGTTGAGTTTTATATGTCACGAATAACATTGTGCGATATTGCTAAACAGAAAATATTGCACCAGTGATCTTAAAGTTACACGATTGTGCGTCTACTCAAAAACGATCCTGTAGCGAAGTCCAAAACTCAATTTCGACATCAAGGAAACTTCTAGGCTAAAGTTTAAACTAGTTTAGCCTTAGCCATAGTTAAGTCAAAGTAATAAACTAAGCCAACAAAGAATAGCAAATTCTAGAAATAATAGGAGTGATAAAGGTCCTCTTATATGGCAAAATATGGCAAAATGTATCAACTTTGCACATACACTATACAGGTTAATAACTTTTATCACAGAGTAATTAAATGCACGAACACCTGAAGTTAACACTGCACAAACTCAGTTACATAAAGCATAATTGCACCTTTACCTGTACCCAAGCATACAAGAGAGACCAATAGAATCCAACTAACTACGATGTGGTGGCCTGGGGGTCGATGATGCGGTAAAACAATGTTTGTTACACATGCTATGGTAATTATAAATATATTGAAATCCTTAAGTATTACAAATAAGGTACTCGTACCCATCGATATATAACCTTTTGATGCACAAATAAATTTATAAATCCACAACTTAAGGAAATTCCCAGAAAATCTTGACTCATACCTAACTAAAGATCATGACATAATTAAATAAATTATACAAGAAAACTGGCATATACTTTCTCTCATTAGCTTGTAAAAGCCCTTTTACAATAAGTAGGGACTAATAATTATGGTTTACAACTTTTGAACCGTAATGTTTACAGCATTGGGCTTTGGACCATTTTGCTTAGAGTAAAAAGGACCATAACACACTTATGTTGATGAAAATTGTTTAGACACTTCTTTTTTAATCACACTTTCGGGTCCAGGGGGACCCGAAATGGATATTTATAGCTTAAAATGAAAGTAAATAAAAGTAATGAAGTTACCTAGTTAGTAAAGTAATGAAGTTTACAAAGTAAATAAAAAATACGTCTAATAACGCCCTAAACATATATTTACACTTATACTGTTGACTCACAACACGGTAAAAGATGGTAAGTGGTGATCGATTTCGATTGGACACTCCAATCATCATCATACCTAATAGGTGAATGACACCACCAAACTACCAATAGACGTTTGGTGAGCTAACAGTATAAGTGTAAATGCTTGAAGTGTTATTAGAATTCTTTTTAACTTTCCGTAAATTCAATAACACGCACAATGCTGATCAAAAAACTATTTCCACCTACAATTTAAATGAGAAAATTCGTGGTAACAATACTTTATCCAAATACTATGTTTAGTGGGATGAATAAAAAAAACTTTGTTTACTGTTTTAGAACACAACAAATTGTGTTTAGATGTTATTTCATACCTTTTAACTGCAAACCCCCTAAATGATGCCTACTCATTTCAATTACATCGTTATAGAAGCAAAACAAACAAAGAAATTGAGTTAACAACGATTTTGATTGATGCCTTTCATTACTTTCACACACCTTTACGAATTCATAGGAGTATAATAAGGAAACAATGACAATAATTGAATGACATAGGCATAGCAATTAAGGCAAACAATAAAACCAATTATCCACTGTGAAGTTTGCTTATTTTGAATTTTCTTTGACGTTTGAACTGTGTACACAAAAAGCATTTGTTGATGCCTAATCTTCATTATTGAAAATTGTATTAATTTATTATAGGGTTTCAACCCATGCTACGTTCCCGAGATATGTTTTAGGACGATATTTCCAAAATTAATCAACAATCACATATATTTTTCATTCGCTTAAAAATCGACATTCTTAAAACAAAATTCGTTATTCATTAAGTAAAAACAATGCAACAAAGCAAGAGAATACTTATTCCCTCACATGAGGTTAAAGTAAATGTGTTGCAGAGTTTTATTTTAACTGCGTACTATTATTTATATTAATACTACTTAGTTAAGTACTGTATTTTTAGTCATTCTGTGGTGATTAACATTCATACAAATACTGAACCATATCAATTATTTGCGACTAGTAGGAAACCTCTTCCTCCGACTTAGTTTTTAAATGCACTCATTCAAATAGTTATATATAACTAATAAAATAAAATACACTAATGAAATAAACAGATAACTTTGACTACCTAAGGATTTTTCAAATACACCATAATATTACCTGTGGCATTTTAATATCAAGTGAAATTGGTGCAGTTTGAATAACAGAGAACAGAAGGCGACGCCGTTTTGTAAACGTCTTTAATAACTCCTTCATAACTCATCCTCTGGATATTTGACTGCTTATTTGGTATCAATACCATCGGTACCGTATGTGTATATTGTCATGCTGTTTGAAAAAAAAATGTTATTAGTAGCATAGTGCATTGTAGAGCATTTATGTATTGAATGGATCTGACTAGCTACAAATAGATAGTAATTGGAGAAAGATTTCTTAGTAATCCAAATTATTAATTAATATAAAAACGTTTTGCGTTAATTAAAAACATAGTTGAGTTGGAAGTCGGTTCAGCGTTAGCTATGACGATTATTTTCACTTATTGAGTTTAATTATAATATCCTATTCAGCCGTTGGTAAAAAATCTAAGTTTTATTCTGCTTTCAGGTTTACATAGCTTAATCACAGTTTTGATTTAAACTAGGAAAAGTAGTCGTAAAACTGTAACTCATATTAGTTTTCGAAAGTTATTCGTATCTCGAAATATGGTTGAAATCATCGCCAAAAAGTTTACTTTAACCGAATGTTTGCTGTGGGAAAAGTAATATAAAAGCAATATCAAATGATTGCTCGTTTTAAACTATTTGTTTGACGAGTTCAAATACGTTTTCTTGTAATTTGAAAACCCCAAAAACCTCAGTGGCGAACATCAGACATCATGCACATAGTAATAAATAAGGTAAAATCTTTAACAGTAGAAATATGACTCAGCTTGAAAGTAGATCGTTTATACCCAGTAGCGGCTAGCCCATAAGGACTCTCGGACGCCGCCCTCCCAACAATACAGAAATCAATATTTTTTTTATTTATGTAATAAAAAATAATATGTCGTAATTAAAATTAAATTACAATTACTTACGACTACTTAATCAATATGATAATAATATGAAATGAAATAGTTTTAAATTTTGAATCCAGTAATGACTGTTTTGCGATAGTCGCTTTCATAATGTGGATTGCGGACGGCGGCAACCTCCGTCCCAAACTCAATGCATGTAGTGTTATGGTAGAAACACCTAACAGCGCTGAGGGTGCCGTGACGTCATTCCAATGCTTTACAATAGGGACTCTGGGGCAGAGTCCAAAGCTGCGCGCGCATCCATAAATCAGGGCAGCCACCCTAAACTGGATAATTCTGCATCACACACGATTAGGATAGGAAGAACCATGTTGGCAGCGCTGGAGCCATCATCCACACTGTCACTACCATAAACATAAACTAACCTCACTTCTTTCCATGTCCATGACCACAGTTCAGTTATAGTTTAGTGCCAAACGACCTGTTGTTTTGTGATCAATAGTGTTTAGTGATAGTGATGGAGGCCTAAGGAAGGCAGCGGTAGTTTTTTGAAGATTGAAAGAGCTAAGTAGAAATTATTAATAGTTATACTTAATTGATTGAGTTAGTTAGTTGGTATTTTTGAGTCAATAAGTTACGTCTGTAGTTTTAGTATAGGCTAACCTAATCAACCCGAAAACTAAGTAAACTAACCATAGGTAAAGTGACTCGGACAACTTTAGTTATAGTTACTTATTATTAGTCTTAATAAGTTATTACGGGTAAATTTGCCGTGGGTTGAAGGCCTAAATCTAAATAATAATGGACGGCGGAATTTCGTTGTCGTCGACGGCTAACGTCACTAATGAAGTTAGCCTGATTATCAATGAAGGGATCAAAAATATTGACCACAGAATTTCTTTGAAAAAATTAGGACCTCCTAGACCTTTCATGAACATAAACCAAATTCAAAACAGTTCAAAGAATAAGAATAGCTTCACACGAAAATTTTCGCCACATATGTACAATCATGCAGATTGGCTATGTGGCTGTTCAATTAAAAATTCATTTTTCTGCTACACTTGTTTGGTCATGGGGGTTCAAGATAGAGCATGGACTGTAGACGGGATTTCAGACCTTAAACATCTACTGGAAAAAGTAAAAAAACACAAAACAAGTGAAAAGCACATAAATGCGTCAATAGAATATGCTGTTTTAGGTAAAGTTGATATTAGATGCCAATTGGACAATGCATATAGGTTAAAAATACAAAAACAAAATGAAGATGTTTCGAAAAATCGATACATTCTAAGTAAGCTAATTGATGCAATTAAATTTTGTGGAGCGTTTGAATTAGCATTACGAGGACATGATGAACGCGAAAATTCAAAAAATCCTGGCATATTTCGTGGTTTGGTTAACCTTATGGCGGAGCTGGATGTAACATTGCAACAGCACATAAATCAAACAAATAACCGAGTGTTTTTGGGTCTGTCTAAAACCATACAGAACGAGTTATTGGACTCAATATATTACGTTTGTCTGCAAATGATTCGTGACGAATTGACACAAACCGACTATGTTGCTATTGAAGCCGACGAAACAACAGACTGTGCCACTTTATCCCAACTAGTATTTGTTATTAGGTACGAGCTGAATGGCACGATTCACGAGCGATTTATCACTTTTATTAGACCAAAAGGCCATGATGCAGAATCAGTTAGCGAAACAATTTTTGAAGTATTAGAGCAATTAAACCTCGACAAAACTCCTGATAAAGTCATTGCCCAGAGCTACGATGGGGCTTCCGTAATGAGTGGCCAACACACGGGAGTACAAGCGCGTGTAAAATCTAAATATAAGAATGCAAATTTTGTCCACTGTTACGCACATCAATTAAACTTAATCATTGAACGCAGTGCTACACAAAATAAGCAGGTTAAGATATTCTTCAGTAATATCGAGGGGTTTTCATCATTCTTTTCCCAGTCAACAAAGAGAACTGCAGTTCTCGATGAGATAGTAAAACGTCGTATTCCAAAAAGCTCAGGTACTCGGTGGAATTTTAAATCCAGAATTGTAAGCACAATTTTTAATTATCAAAGAGAGTTGGAGGAATGTTTAAGTTACATACTCGACGATGACACCAATGACTATGCCACAATAAATAAAGCTGTTGGCCTAAGAAGTATTCTAAAAGACGAAGACTTTATTTTCTGGCTGGACTTTTTCAATCAAATACTGCCCCACAGTGACATTCTGTACAACCAACTGCAGCAAACAACAATTGATTGCGTCAAGGCGTTTAAGTTTGTAGGCGATTTCAAAACTGTGGTAGATCGCGTAAGAAACTCGACCATGTTAGATCAACCGAGAGATAGTGAACCCGAATCGAGCAAAAAGCGGAGAAGATACGACGATCAAAAACGCGTTGTCGCAAAGGAAGTGTGTGACATAATTACGTCGGGAATTGATGACCGTTTTACGTTTGTAAATCATTTGTCCGCGGCAAAACTGTTTCAGCCAAGTTTGTTTGGGGAGTTTAAAACCAAGTTTCCCGAAAAAGAGTTACACGCTGCTGCGGAACTATTTAGCCTAAATAAAACTGAATTGAAACAGGAGTTAAATGTTATTTACAATAGGGATGATTTTTCAACGGCCACAGGGTCATTAAGACTACTCAACTTTGTCTATGACAACAACCTCAAAGATGTGCTTCCAGAGTCAATCAAACTTTTAAAAATCATAAGCACAATACCTATGACTACTTCGGAAAGTGAACGTTGTTTCTCTACTTTGAAACGAATTAAAACGTTTACCAGGAGTACCATGAAACAAGACAGACTAAGTGCGCTTGCTATGTGTTCTATCGAAAAAAAGCTGTTGTCAACTTTAAACTTCAACGAAAAAGTAATAGATCACTTCGCCGGGCAGAAAGAAAGGAGGATGGATTTCACATTCAAACAGTACAATTAAAGTTAGGCCTTACCCTCATGGTATGGTTTTCTACTCACTATTGCCGTGGATGTTTTAATATAAAATACAATTAGTCAAGCCTTACCCTCATGGTTTGGTTTTCTATTCGTTATTGCCGTGGGTGTTTAAATTATACAATTCAATCATTGTCAGGCCTTACCGTTTGGTTATCTACTCATTATTGCCGTGGATTTTTTACTATTAAATTATCAATTGTTAGTTATATTTTCAATACAGTGTAGTCCCGTTTTACAAGGCCGTAGGCAGGGAGGGGGGTTAGAGAGTCAAACCCCTCCCCCAAAATTCCGAAATTGAGCAGTACAAATTAAAACTAGGTTTAAAAAGTTGAATTATGAAATAGAAACCACAATAGAGGATTAATTGTTATGTTTTGCAATATCTATTCATATTTAATATAGGCCTAGTTCTATTGGGATAATAAATCTGATCTATTAAATAAATTGGTAAAAACTATTTAAAAAATATACTTTACTTTATTCTACTTATGTCTATTTGCTCATGCATGACAAACAACAGGTGAAATGGGAGTTTTTGGACTATTATTGGACACAGTTTTAGGCGTTAAAATTGCTTTAAAAAGTCACCAAACGGCTTTAAAATTTTAAAAATTTTTCCGGGGGAGGACCCCCGGACCCCCCTCTTAAGTTGGGGGGTGCTCCACACCCCCCAAACCCCCCGGAGTCCCCCCCTAGACAAGGTCCTAGAGCCGCCACTGTTTATACCTATTCAAAGAAATTAGTACTAGTAATTTCTAACATTATTTACAGTGTTTTAATGGATGTATGGACTATTTTATTAATGTTGAAACAATATTATTCAGAGAACTAAACTATATCAAACTAATGAGTTTATTAGTAACGGGTGCTGAAAAGGGTTACATTTTGAAAATGGTGAGTCAACTATCATGATACCAAGTTGTGTTCAAAGAGTTATTTTTCTGTGTGCATACCGAATTTCAATATCAAGGTGGGTTTGAAGATTTTACTACCTTGCCTTACCTCCTTGGCCACTCTAACTTAAGCATGTTTTTGACCTCGCCAACAAGATGCTTCCACTGCTGCCGGTTTTTCGCTAGGTCTAGAGATACCGTGGATTCTGTTGAGATCCATTTCGATTTTTTCTTTCCACCTCAGCTTCGGTCTTCCTAGCTGGCGAGTGCCTTTTGGTTGTCTATTGCCGATCTTCTTCAGTTTACTTCCCTCTTCCCTTCCTTATACATGACCTACTTATCTCAGCCGCCTACTTTTCACTATGGCTACAATGTTCGGATCATTGTATAGTTCTAGGAGCTCTCGGTTTTTCTTATTCGCCACATACCTTCTTCATTTATAGGTCCAAAATCTTCGTTAAATTCTGTTCTAAAAAATGATCAGTTTTTACTGGTTTTACTAAATTATCCAAAGATTTAATTTGAACAATACCCTGTTTCTAAGACTAGCCATGTTCATTCTTTCCTTTTTGGCAAAGTTTTGCATTTGATGCTTAATTTAAAATATTTTCTCGGCTAAATATGGAAACGACGGTTGTGACTTTTCATCAATATTAGGTAAAACCTGACATCGTTAGCAAATGAATAAACATCCAAAAATCTGGAACAGTCTGATCAGTAAAGTAAACGATCATCTTAATCAAAACATACAAACACACCCCATTATACAAAGAGACCAATACAGCCAAATAACCAAGTGGTAGCCTAGAGGTCAATGATGTAGCAAAACAGTTTTTGTGATGCAGTCACAACATATGTTAATGATCATTATAATGTGGTGTTTTTTAAACCAAATAAAGACTACGAATTTGAACGATTTAATACAGAATACTGTTGATATTTACCTATAAATTAGTATGTTATATTATACTGCCGTAAACAAGTAAGTTATAATACTCTTGAATTATTGGAATACATTCGCTGTTTGAATTCTCTAACTCTAAAGGTATCCAATGTTACGTAATGACCACCTTTAAGTAACGGCTCCAGTTTGTACTTTATAACAGTCTTGTAAACAATGTAAACAACAACTACTCTCAGGATATTCGTTACAAACCTCATACTTTGTTATTACTTTGTATCCATTAGAGTTAAAAAAAATTCCATTCCAAGATGTTTTGAAAAATAGTACCATACTCATATGTTGTATTTAATGTCACTATATAATTTTTGTTTTCACAACCACAAATGTTTTTCTAAGACGAACAAAATATTTATACGACGTATAATTTACCAAATAAACGTCGAAAACATAGAAGCTCACCCAAACGAGTAGGTTGTGAAGGTCTTGGTGTAACAAGATAAAAACAACCCTTATTTGCACAGTGTCACCCGCGTGTCGCAAAGCTAAATTACAAATGTCAACATATCAACACCTCGGTATTATCAGGGTGTTTCCTTCATAACAAAACTGTGGTGTCTCGGCACACTATAGCAACTGTGCATTATTTTTACGCTACCGGTACTTCAAAAGTAAAGAAAAAATAAATAAATAACTGTATCAATATATTTTATTACTTACATGATTATGCTCAAGGCCCAAATAATATTATGTGGGAAATATATTTTGAAGAAACAAATTATAAGCAGTTAACATATTTTTTAATTCATACAATATTATCCTTATTATTCATACAATGACCAAGTTATCTGCATTTAATGATTACATAATAATCCTTCCTTTTTGATATAATAGAACTGTATATTTGACAAATTAAAATATTAGTAAGACATGTTACTAAATATACAGAATGAATATAAATGGTAGGAGAAGATATTTCTAAGCACTATTTTAGTGTACTTAAAACACATTTAAAATTACCTTCCTTTAAATCACTTCACACTCAATAGAATCATTTACAACCTGTTATTATAATACTACATCGTACTTCAACAGCAGCATTTCATGCATTTCACGACATGTGTATACAGAAATTCCTGGATGTACAGAAAATAAAGAATACCATTACCAATGACAAGCTTTGTCAAATATCGGTAAACAATGAAACCGATAATCATCCCGACAGTGTGCTTGTTTTCAATTCTGTTTGATGTGTGACTCTGACGTTGAAATAGATAAAAAAATGATTTATTCCTAATTATTCAGAAATTGTCCATCAATGGGAAATTATTGCAACGGTAATAAAGTAGTGAAAAATAAAAACAATTTCAAAAGAAAGAAGTAGTCGAATCAGGTTATTGCTAAACCTACTTATTGTAAATCACGTTCATAAAAATAAGGAATATCTTAACTTAAACAATATTCTTGTTAGTGTATCTTAAATTAATCTCCAAAAATCAGGTGTGTTTTAGATTGAGGTCCCTGCTTCTAAAGGTTAATCACTTTATGGTGATTTGAGGTGTTCAAATATTCAATGACCACTAAATGTTCAAAGATTCCGTTATCAAGAGGATGATATAAGAGACAATGACGAAGTAGAAGAGTTAAACCTCGTTCTTTTTTGTATGAAATAATGTAATCTGAAAAACATAGAATGAACTAGGCCTGTAAGATACATTAGAACCTTATGAATAATCAATTTTGTTTTACTGCGTTTTTTAATTAAAGTAATATTAATATAAAAATCACAGAACAAAATAAGTTTGTTCCAGTTCAATAATATTTGCCAATACTGAAAAGATCAAATTTAAATTTACATTAATTCATGATAACGAAGTCATGCAATCACTGAATATACAGTAAATCATCTAATATTATTTTTATCAATATTGCATTTGTATCTGATCGCAATGAAATGCGCCAAATACGTAGACGAGCGTGTTATTCGAACCCTGTATCATATGCTGTTGCAAAGTCTGCCTCAAACTGATGTGTTAAAAATCTATAACCATTGTAACTATCAGGTTTGTTTGTTGATTTCAAATTTATTTATCTGAGATAGCTTTAAATATATATAACTATTTTGCTCTGGTTAATTTGAGGAACAATCCTTGTATATTAATTAAGTTGGCTTGGAACTCTTAAGTAAAGATGTTTAAAACACAAATTCAAACGAACATCCAATTAACAGATCATTTTCTGTAATTAAATCCTTTCAAAAAGTAACTGAGGAAACTCCAGAAATAATTCGACATTTGTAGTATTATGTTTAATGTTTTAATAGACATGTTAATTCTTCTTTTCACTTAAATTTTCTTGGTTGATTATACCTATCTGTTAAATAAGTACGGTATTGATATACAGGGTGAGTTTTAATTGTCCCCCCCCAACTTTTTCTACATTTTTTCAAATATCAATCCCAGACCACTTCCAAACATTGTTGGGTAGTAAGTACTTAATTTTGACAAGGTGGTAATTTCCGGCCGCCATCTTGGATCCGCCATATTGGATGCAAAATATTTTTTCAAATGTAAAGGTGGGGTTGTGACCCATTATTTCAAACAACATTTCTACCCTGATTACAATGCCGCAAACCGTTTAAAAAAATCTTGATTCATTCCAAAGTTATGAGGGTTTTAGCGAATTTCCCTATAGGGAAGTAGCTATTACCGTAGGAGGCACGGTAAGACCTAGACCCGGGACCGATTTACTTTTTCATTTTGATGTCCCCAGAGGCCAAAAACACAATTCGTTCAAATTTTTATATATGTATATATATGTAACTCATCATTTGGAACTACTTTTTTTAAGCTAAACTCAATGCCGCAATTCATTTTTGTCATCAAGTTTTATTTACGATATATTGCAATTTTTTTGTTAAAAATGAAAATATTTTAAAATCAAAATATAAAAATGAAAAACGGATCATGGAATTGAGTTAAGCTTAAAAAAGTAGTTGGAAATGATGGGTCACAACACACCCTTCATATTTAAAATAATTTATCACATTTTAAAATGGTGGATCCAAGATGGCGGCCAAAAAAAATACATCTGTCATAACCAAGTGAAAATAGGTCGACAATGACTGGTAGTGTATACTTATCTTTTATCTAGCACTATTTTGAGATTGTGGTTTTAGTTTGTAAATGCACAATGCTAAAAAGGGCTAAAATAAAGTTATAAAAACCCCTCATAACTTTGGAATGAATCAAGATTTTTTTTAACGGTTTGCGGCATTGTAATCAGGGTAGAAATGTAGTTTGAAATAATGGGTCACAACCCCACCTTTACATTTGAAAAAAATATTTTGCATCCAATATGGCGGATCCAATATGGCGGATCCAAGATGGCGGCCGGAAATTACCACCTTGTCAAAATTAAGTACTTACTACCCAACAATGTTTGAAAGTGGTCTGGGATTTAAAACTCACCCTGTTTACTTTAAATTGATAGATACTACAAATCAGTATTGATTGTAAACACTTTAAATCCACATCTACTAAATAGAGCACATTGTTCCAACTCTTAACTCTAAATACCCCCGCTGCAGCAAACCTGCAGACTAAGCGAATTTCAACTCGTCTTATTACATTTTTGCTCAAATATTTCCATAAATAAGACATATTTTTATCCCCTATTTAAATAACATTAGATTTAACGAGTGCTTAGGTTTGCTGCTACGGGAAAGGTAAAAAGTGTTTTTTGACTATATGTCAATAGTATAGGATGAAATAAATAAATTTGCCAAATTTTTTCAATTTTATATCCATAAACAAGTAAACTACAACAATTTTCATTTTCTCCATAAGAATAACAGGGGAATTTTAAATTACACTATTTTTTTATTTTCTCCGTGACCGTTAGGCATACAACAGCGCTTCAATATACTAAATTATTTATTTTTTTAAGCTCTACAAAACGGTTTAAAAAGAAATTCCAAATTTTTTTATTTTTAGGGTCAAAAATGGGAAAACCCCATTTTTACCCCATAATACCCCCCGTAAACCCCCGTTCCCATAGTCCGATCATGCTGGTTCGCGAACTCGTTCGAATAAACGTAGGTTTACACGTTTATACCAAATTTAATCGAAATCGGATCATTTTTGCTCGAGTTATCGCGCTAACGGACACATAAATATATATATATATATATATGAATTTGAACGATTAGTGTTTTTGGCCTCTGGGGACATCAAAATGAAAAAGCAAATCGGTCCCGCGCCCAGGTCTTACCATGAGACCTGCGGTAATAGCTACTTTCCTATAGGGAAATTCGCTAAAACAATGTAACAACGACAATCCGTCCCAAGTGAGTACAAAAGCAAGCTCAATCGGAAGAAGCGAAGGAAAACAGAATTTCACGCAAGTGCATCTCTACAAAGCTGTCAAATAGCGTCAATTTGTTCGGTTTTCATCGTTCAGAAGACGGTTATTGTGGAATTCCAAAGTTTAACTCACATGTGTTTGCAACAAAATTTACTTTAGTCCTAAAATATATAAAATACTCGTGTATAAAACACTGTAACAATACAACGTTTATACAAGTTGTAATAAGGAATGGCTTTAATTGTGTAATGAGTCATCCTTTTATATTAGGTAAAAATAGCCCTTTATAGATTTTGCATGGAAAAGTTGTCGAAATAAAGGAATTTAAGATGAAAAGCGAATTAAAACATTACTAAAAATTGAGTTGAACTATGTCGCTATGTCCTTTCTACATAGAAAGCTTACAAAAGCTATACAAGTATATGCCTTAAAATAAATATATTCTCTCGAGTTAATCTATGTTGACAGATGAAACAATGAAAGCTAAGTGAGCTTCTGGCGTAGTTTCATTAGCTGTGAAACATTACCACGTTGGCTGTTTCACGATAGGCTGAAGAATTCCTTGAAATGTTTACAGTGAAACATGTTACACCTGTTAACACATACTTTAGTGAACTCACATTTCATTAATCACTGGCCCCTCACTCTTACAAGTCAATTACAGTACCTAGCTGAAACGGAAGTCACAATAGCAACTGCTTCAAAAAACACAGAACTGCTTTAGTTGGTTTCTGATTTATATTTTTTAGTATCATGAAGTTCTACTGAACAGCGTGAATATATAGTAATAGCATGTTTTTGTATTCTAAGCGATGTTCTCCTTGAAGAAGAAATACAATGTTGCGCTTGGTAACTCGTTCGTTGACATCATTTCCGGTCGAAGGCGTTTTGATGATTCGCTGAAAACCAATTATTGGGTTTCATGTGAAGAGGGTAACCGAGTTTTAACCTGCAAGATGGTTTTCATTTCGTACAGGAATTATCTTTCGAGAAACCCTAGAACACGTTTTACGGTAAATAGTATTGGAACCTAAAAGTGCAATTGCAACGTTTTAGTGTAAAGTATTTTGTAGCTATGTTTTATTCCTACACTGACAAACGTCAGGACCTCGTTATGCTAAAAAAGACATTTTTGAAAAGGTTGCTGACATAATATAGAAATTGTTTCTGAAGAATCAAAAAAATGAAAGATGGCTAGCCTTAAATATTTTGGTCAAAACTGTTTTGCATACTGTGAAACAATAATACATAAATTTTATAGCACAATGGTAACCCACAACCGGTATCTATAAATGTGGATTTCTTAGTGCATTGCCTAAATAATTATTTCGTGGAAATTGCACCCCAAAATATTCATATTGTATAGCTATGAAGTAGGAAAAATAAGAAATTAGAAATAATGCTAGGAGTTGACTTGCACTTTATATAGTGAGTGTAAAAAAATTACAAATTAGAAAAATGTTAACACAGGCTGTTGAAATAATACTACTAACAAAAGGGTACCAAACAAATAACCGATTTCGACGTTTTCTCGGTCACACCTAATAATACTTTCGTGGTCCTCAAGGTTGAGCAGTTTTACATCCCTAAAAGGCTGTGCTGGGGCACTGTGTGGTGATGCCCTAACTTCTATGAAAATTACCTTTTGTTACCTCTGTCAAAGGGGCAGAAGATTCAATATAGTAGTTTAGAGATGTGACATACTCATACCTACAGTAGTGTAATGTCCAAGGTAGTTAAATCACGGAACATTTCATGGAATTTCGAGCTTAGAAGGTTTTAATACTTCATACTCTACGGTATTGCTTGTTATCTCGGCATAAACATTACTTAACATATTTTAATACAAAGCTGTTTTTTTTAATATATCTTAATCTGAGAGTGTATTCTATTAGCCTGTATTCGTAGATCATATTTTCGTTTGCAAAACAAGAAATATCACAAAAACTTTTTAAGTATCTTCATTAATACACAGAAAGGTATTGGTGATTGGCGAAATGGTTTCAATAAATATCCCAAGTTACCTTTCAAACTTTCGAAACATACTACTTCCGATGGGAATAATCGATAAAGTGTAATTTATTTACACCAAACTTGAATTATCTTATTAATTGACTTCCAAACAACACTTGTTGGTAGTTTTTGTTTTGCTAGTTCAACAAAACCAACAACTGCAGAGTATCAAACAACTCTTGATGAAACTCACTAACAAGCTATCGGTAACACTAATGGAGAGTTGAGCTGATAAACAAGCCCTGAAAACAAGAGATTCATATTTTTCGAGCTGTTGGTTACCATATATTAATAGTTAGTATTTGTTATGGTGTTCACGCTTTTATAAACTACATTGTATGTATTGGTAGTATATTTTGAGAGTTCTATGTACACATTTAAATAAAGACACAGGAGAAAGAGTTTTCTAAACTATTTGAGTTTAACAGCTTAAAAAAACAACGGAATAGATTATTACTATGAATAGAAAAGTTCTACTAAGTAAAAAATCAAAATTATAAAATGGAAGCAAATCAAATTTCTTAAATAATATCATTATAAGATTAATTTACCTACATATGGTGTCCCGTATGTATGTAAAAACATTGTAATAGTTTCTATAGTTTAACAAAAAAAGAATGCTAAAAATAAAGTTTCTCCAAACACTTCCGATTAGCAAGATTTACTCTATTTTATTTTTGCATTTAATCTGTATATTTCAAAATCCATAAATACAATTTTAAAATTCAGTATAAGATTACAAGTATCATTAACCTATATGCAAAAGAAAATCATAGAAAATACTTCTTGCTTAACAATGGCGACCATTTGAATCAGTTCAACATAAATTGCTAAAAATAATCACTGATAAAAAGGTTTTTATTTGGCATCTGTACCTCTTTTTTCTTGGTTGGAGCTAAAATTACTGTAATATTTGGTTAACATGTGATGTCCAAATATATTTCTATCAATACTAATAAGCATATGTTTATGTTTTTTTTATAAGTAGAAGCAGTTTTCTAAGACTATTAATTAACTAGTTGGTATTTTTAGTTGATTACAATATACTTGGTTGAAAGTTACCGGACCAATTAAAAAAAGTTTCGGTGAGCTTTATCGCTCGTGAAATTTGATGATTTTCCTGTATAAGATCATTAGTTTTGTTTGATTTTAATGTTTGATCTCCAGAGCTCAAGTAGTAAACCAATTAGGTTAACAAAATATTTTACGTTAACATTTATACAGATGGTTAATACAGATAGATAGTTAGATAGATAGATAGTTAGGTAGATAGATAGATGGTTATACAGATGTTACCCTTTCGTAACATATCGTTAATATCATTGAGAAATGATTGGAGGTGGTAAGTAGAGTGAGCGGTATTTAGCCGAATAGACCTACCTCTTTCCAAGTTAAAATAAAGTGTTCGTTTTACTTGAGTTAATTGTTACTGGAGTTTTTCGTACATACTTTTTGACTGTTTGCAGTATTTATATATATTAATTATTATTTGATTTTTCTTCCTCAATCGCATATGAAAGTCCATGTTAAAAAATTATTCTGAAGCTATTAAAGTAAATATTTTAAACTTGACGAATAATTTAATTATAACTATAAACGCCTTAATTCCTTATACATATTAGCTAATACATAGTACCTGAATTATTAGCTTCTAAGGGAAACCATATTAAGACTAGAGTCTATAATAATCATAACTCATAGTTCTCAAAAAAAGTTATTACTGTAATTCAATATATTTTTTTTACAATTCAATTGAAGAGTTATTTTAAGAAACTTCTTTGCTAAACGCCCAAAAAAATGCTTAAATTGATTAAAAAAATAAAGTGAACCTGAGAAAATTTTAAGAAATGAATACAACATGCAGCATTTTACCGTAAATATCTTTAATACCTCCTCCATTAATAATTCTTGGCATATTTAGCAACATATTTAGTGCATCTTTACGTCGTGTATTACATCTTTATCGCTAAAATGTAAAAATGTTATCCAAATATCACAACTTTAGTTTTTCTCTTAAGAATTTTTTTTTTTAATATTGCTTGGTACGTTTACTGTTTCCAGTACAGTACAAAAAACTTGTTTTTTTATATTTTTTTTCATCCATCAATATGTTTTGTTTGTTTAATAGATAGTTTCGTAATGGGCTCAAATGTTTATGCTTAAGAGTTAATACGTGCCTGTGTAATAATATAAAGTAATAAATAACTGCTACCTCTTGGAAAAGTAATATCAGAGCAATATAACGTGTTTGCTTGCTCAAACATATTAGTTTTGTGAATAATCCCCCTCGATTTCTTAGGAGAAACGTGCTTATTCGTAGTTTAGGCAAAAGATCCAATAAAATTGATGTGTTTTATCTAAAATGAAACTTACATAAACTTTGTAAATTACTTACCGTATACATCCTCATAATTGAAACTTATTTTACTTTGAAACTCATACATATTTCACTGATATTTGACTTTTCGTCATAATTCTGTTTATGCTTAATTTTAAGCCAAGGTCTTCATTTTAATCACTTAAAAACTTACACACGTTTTGTGCCTGGATCGAAAACGATTCCGAGTGAAGTTTAAAACTCAATTTCGCTATCAAGGTAGAGTTTGAAGTTTTAACTAGTTTCTCTAAAAGCTATGGTTCAGATAAAATAAGTTATAGTCAATATCCTAATGGTACTATGCTATTAAAGGTTTTAAATAAATATAAACTCTGTGTGTAGTCAAAGCTAAAAAAATCTAACCAAGGTATCGGCAAAAAAGTATAGGTTATTTATTACTGTACCACCTTTTTCACATAAAGAGCAGCTGTTTCTAAACAAAAGAAAATAGGCAAATTCTGATTCTCCCTAAATGTTGTAAACAAGAGCTTTAAAACAATGTACAACATTGGGTATGATTTTATTCGACAATTGTGAGATTTGAACTAGTGCACCTTTGGATTTGATACATCCTGCATTCAGAAAACATTTAAAATATTTTACGTTAATCCTTGAGGTTGGTTTAGTTGGAACATTTTTCTATTCCTCACTGTTGTAGGACCAACGGTTTGTCAGGAATCAATAGTGGACACCCTACGAGAATCACCCTGTATATATATTCTTCACGTCCCACACATTAATTTTTCCAGACTATGTCTGTAAATTATAATCAAATTCGAATTCGTAGCAAAGGATCTTCTCCACAGTTTCTAGCAAACCAAGAATCTCGCAACGTTCTTCTTTAGAACATTTGACACTTATTAAGCATTCTCTAGGTTTCTCCAGGAGTTATTTCCTAAGTGTTTCTTGCTTTACTATATCAAGGTTTTCTGGCTTTGTTAATGTTATTAATTCCATTGTTATACCTGTCATTTTATGTGAGCTAGTTTTGTCTCGCTTATATGCATCAACATCAAGGAGATAATTTATAGTCATTATTATAGGGGGTATTCTCATCGGGATTTTTCTATAACTACTTTACAATTAAGTTTAGTGAAAATAAATTAACTTCATTAATTTAAGAAATAATTTTTGTAGTGTAATTTTGTAAATAAAACTAGTTATTGAACCAAGCTCATTTTTTGCCGATGGTTTTGTTCGCTAACTAATAAAAAATGTTTGGAATGGATAATAAGTAAGTATTCGAATTTGCGACTCAGAATCTTTGCTTGAAATTGATATTTGACCTAAGTAATCACATTAGTAAAAACATTAAAAGGTTTGTGCTTGAAAAACTTAAAGATGTATAGTCTGAGTTGATAAACCGAGTGATCTAAAAGAGAGATTTCAACCAAACGTTTTTATTGACGATACATTAAAGTATCTTTTAACTTGAATCCGTGTTTTTATTAATAAATTATTCATACATTGTTGTATTTATTCCATTCAACAGCAGAGGCTTTCTTTTTTCCAGAGTAAAAACGCGTTGCATCAATGAGAATGTAGTTGTTTAAAAACCCAATAATGCAAAGTTTAGTACTTTAAAAAGCATTGTAAAATAAGTATACCGATTTAGTAAACACGAATATATAAAATCCTGCCTTAAATTAAGTTCATTATAAAATAGATGTTAATATTATTTCGGTTAAAATTAAGGTGTCTTAAATTTCATTACCAACTATTCATACTGGGTACTGTTTGGCATTCTAATTCCTGAGTTAAAAAATGCTTTGACGTATTCTACTATGCAATACCATTTATTTACTGATAGTTAACTTTATGTAAGATAATTATTTACAAAATATATTAGAATCCTCTATTTCTAATTGAGTCATCAAAAATGTCTTATTAATATTTTTACTACAAGCAATACAAGAGATGCACAACCTTTGACACCTTAAGCATTTATCTAATAAATTTTTGAATAAAAAATATTCCTTTACTCTTTTAATATTAAGTCATGTTGTTTCACTTTTCAAGTGGAGAAGAGAATGTGACGAGATGTTGTAAATGTCTTTAATAACTCATCTCAAGATATCTGACTGCCTATTAGGTATTGTTACTTTGTACCACGTATTCATTGTCACGCAGGTGGGTGAATATTTCCATTTACTTTAACGCTATTGTATAAAATCTTCATTGTTTCTTCATCACTGCAATACATTTTATATCGGGATTAAAAGTTTATTTTATTATGATCAATAAATGTAGTTCATATAGCTTTTTGGAAAGTTTTCAGTGTTTACAGCACGGTTCAAATAATCGAAAAAGTTTACTCCGGTTGGATGTATGCTTTTTGGAAAAGTAATATGAAAGCAATATAAAATTATTGCTCGTTTAAAAATATCAGTTTTGTGAGTTCAAATACGACCCTTTAGAATCGTGTTATTTTGACTTGAAAGATAACACCCTTGGTCTGAAATTTCTGAAATCGTTTTACTACAAGCCTTTTGTACAGTTTATTCGTAATAAAATCTCAAATAAGTAATAATATTCGTCTTAAAAGTAGTAGCCTAAATAATAATAAGGAACAATAACATTTTTGTAAATAGTTAACTTTTTAATTTTCAAGGTATTTAACGCAATAATCAAACTTGTTATTATTGAAACAATACAAATAGAAAATATAATCCATATACGTACAAAATATTTTACCTACTTTTGAACAACATGTTTACACATTTTGAACATTGTGAGTTGACTAAAGTGATTCTTCCGTAAACAAGCTTACAACCTACTTTTGATAACAAGGTTAAGTCTTAAATTTTAACTAGTTCCACTATAGCGGTACTTCTAACTTAAAACTAAAAGTACTAACTAAAGTACTAGAACTAAACCTTAGTTTATTATAAAAAAATATGCATTGACATTTAATTTGCTTGCTACTGTGACCTTAAAATTTGTAATTTTGGTGCCTTCAATAATTAAGTAAAGTTTTTGATTTCTCAATTAAAGTGAATAAAAGTGCTTAAACTTGCAAACACAAATGCCAGTCGGTTTAGGACATTAAACCTTATTCATATACCCAAGGATAAAAAAGACCAACAGAGCCAAATCAAGGACCAAATTTTGACTTGGAAGTTGATGGTGAAATCTAGTTAGGTGATTACAATAGTGTGGTGTTTTTATCTAAAACTGTTTATACGACTATACAATGCTATAATCAAGATTGTTACCACTCCTTAAAATAATGTTGATACAATGGTTGTTTTTTTACATTGGTTAGTATATCCGTTTTGGTTAACCAATGTGTCATATTTACATTTAAAATATTCTAAAGAAAATAGGCCTATAATAAGATAGTCAATGTAGGAATTGTAAAAAAGAATCCAAAGGTATTTTATTTATTTTGAGTTACAGTTACATTTGCTGTATTTCAACAAACTGATAAACAACAAATTTCCCTTAGGAAGTTCTTAACAAATATTGTGTTTTATAAGTAAGGAGAAATTTCCATTGCCGCCTTCGTAACATGCATTATATCCTAAAATGGGTTGACATAATATAATTTATTTGTCCCTACCATAATGATTGCTTTTGGTTGAAGAAAATCAAGGCAACCATAAGATTCATAATTAATTGGACATTTTTTTAATTGGGCATATTTAACGTGTCTATGAATTAAAATTTTTATAAATGTGCAAAAAAATTTAAAATATTATAACTATGAGTGGGTTGTGAAGGTCTTGATGTAACAAGATAAAAACAACCCTTATTTGCACAGTGTCACCCGCGTGTCGTAAAGCTAAATTACAAACGTCAACATATCAACACCTCTGTATTATCAGGGCGCTTCCTTCATAACAAAATGTTTTTCTCAACTCCCTATAACAACCATGGATATTTTTCAAGTAATCAAATTATATAGCTTAGTAGTTTTTTTTTCATGATTATGGTACATTATTAATAATTATTAATTTGGATTGTGAATATACCGTTTTGTCAAGACAAGCATTTAAAATTATATTTTGAATTTTTATTTTATAGCGCATGACCTAAATTTATCGGTGAGAGGTATACATCATCATGATTTAGTTTTATGGAGTTTCTTCCCCTAAAAATGCTAATATTTACACAAAAAAATCACGGAAAAAGGTAGGGTTGTTCCAGCTCATTAATATTTATTAACGCTTAAAGGAAACAGGTTATCTGTATGTAGGGT
Organism: Macrosteles quadrilineatus; assembly: GCF_028750875.1. Lineage (NCBI taxonomy): Eukaryota > Metazoa > Arthropoda > Insecta > Hemiptera > Cicadellidae > Macrosteles > Macrosteles quadrilineatus. The sequence continues at coordinate 67,144,392 of NW_026542597.1, forward strand.
TCCTAAATTATTTCTTTCGATTTCTTCACAGTTACCTTACACATAATTTAGATTTATTATAAACTTAAATAAAATATCTTCATGGAGGTAATAAGAAAATTTAAATGCATATGTTCTACGTACAGCCATTATTCCACAACCACGCACAATGTAATCAATAGCAGCACGGTAACTTATTTGTATCAAACAATTGTGAATGTAAATTTGACAGTGAATATGTCTAAATATCTAGGATAACAGGCGTGTATTTTGAGCCCTTTATCATCTGCAGTTACAAATTTATCCATCAAAATGATGTGTTTGCAATCTCTAATCACTGTAAATATCGAGTTCACCCGTAATTCAAACTTTATCGTTACGAGAATACCACACAAGTTAGTTACTGTGGAACATACTTGTTTATTTGATATTTTACACAATGAACAAAGCTTACATTTCAAAAATGAATTGCTATTGAATTAAGATTAAGTTATATACTTTTTTGGATTCGATATTCGATGGTTCAGATTTAAAACTGTTTCTTAAGTACTATTTTCACAGATTTGAGTAAAATCGAAACTTTAAAGAATTTAAGAAGTAATAACGTGGTTTGATACACACATGCGATGAACGTAGATTTGGTGTTTCTTAAATACTTTTTTTAATGTTTAGCATTGAATGGTTTCAGCCCATTTTAGCTCGTTAACACTGATACATAAATTATGCAACTAAAAACCTTTTGGGAATTGTTACGTTAATACAATTTAAGGATTTAATACATACAGTGATTAAGAATGAACCCATTATCCAAGAAAAAACTGGTCCAGTTAAATATTTTAATTTTTGTATATTTTATTTTCCCCTTTAAGGAATTTGTGACTAACTGAAAAATATTGCAAAAACATATTTTTAGTAATAAATGTATGGTAAAATAAAGTTAATTTGGTTTTATTTTACAGTGATAAACAGAAGAATGTTCTTTTGATAGTCATACATTTTTGTTTTCAGATGTAGTATTAATACGGGTATTAAATATACAGTAAACCTACACTGTAGGATAGGTATATCACAGGATTACTAAAACACTTGCAATAAATAATGTGACATAATCTAATTAATCAATTACTCACAATGCATTTTAGTCACTGTTATTAGTCACTGTTATACAGAGGGTAAACTGTTATAAATCAACTGTTGATGTTATAATTCGCGTTGCAGGTATGTTGGGCCAATAACGATAATTTAATCAGAAGGATTTACAACACGGAAAGTACAGGTAAGAGTTACATTTTTATACTGTGTTAATAGTAATGAGTATAAACGGCAATAATTCTTTGATATTAATAGATATTTTCAATTACTAAAGCAATAATGCAATAATATGTTGCATTTTGTCTTATAATATATTAAATACAATACCAACACAAGATAATAAAGGAGAATAAAATAAAATTCCGGTAAAATAAAATTCTTTTTATTTACATTAGTACTTAATTAAAGTAACCAAATACCTAAACTCACAATTATTTTAAACGCAGACAAACCTAAACTTGTTCAACTAAATTAACGTTTTGATAAAGTAAATAATTATACAACAAATAGTACGTTAAAGATATGGATTAGAAAAGCGGATATTTATTAGAAACAGACAGAATACCTGTATACCTTGGCATAAACTAGTTTTACCTATAGAAAAGGTTATAGTCTCGTTCAATTAAAAACCCAAAGCAAAAACATTTAACCATTTTAAATAAAACTTTTTTCAACAAGTTTGGTACTTTATTAATCCATTTGAAAGTGATCTCTCATATGATTTACAAAGGGTCTTCAAAAATATAAGTAATCTTCATCCAAATATACTTTTGGTCACAGCACATTACTTTTACAATTACACGAAGTGAACACAAAATTACACGTTAAGGATGTATTTATGTATTACATGAAACCCTACAATGATATGAAGAGACTCTACATCGTGAGTTAGCTCATATTTGATTAAAGACGCAATGCATTTCTATTTCATACAGGTTTCTTGAAAAAAGAGACTCATTTGATTTTTAACGCAAATTGATAGTTTTAACCTAAAAACTGTTACAAATGCTTCATTCGTGAAGAAAGTTAATGCACTTGGAAACATTTCAGAAAGGTTCGGTGAAACGCGCTGGTTAGGTAAGTGAACGGAAATAGAGGGTCGTCTTTCCTCTCGCCAATGCTGCTCTTAATGTAGGGGAAAAAGAAAGTGGCATGTTACACAAACAGACCAAGGCCAATGTGCTTAAGCTATGTAAAACAATTACATATAGTGTGAGTTGTACCATTACTTAATGATATAAAAGAGTTATTATAAGAAATGTCAATAACTAAACTTTGATGATATATGCTAGCATTTCACTACGGAGACCTCACTGTCTGGTTTTTTACGCCTACAGCACGCATTAAAAATGTTTTATGATGTTGTAAAATTATATATACCAACTCTAAAAGTGCTTAGTAAGCTTAACTCCTTCATTTCCTACGATTTTAGGCACAAAATATGTTTTTGCAGTAATTAACTAGGCATATTGTAGAGTTTATTCCATTAAACATGGTAGGATCAACAAACTTTTCAAATTAATGTTTATATTTTATGACGGTTTATATATCATAAAATCACATTCAATCCACCCCTATTTGATATAAAAAATAACTAAAATTACTCTTTATCACAGAATACTTTATTTTAAATTATAAACTGCTTAGACAGTTTGTCACAAAATATTATCATATGATAAATGTGCCTTATTTCGTTTTTAATATGAAGCCAAATTGAAGTCATTCGAATAAAGGAGAACAATAAGCGCCGCGTTTCCGTAAATGTCTTTAATAATTCCTTCATAACTCTTCCTCAGCATATTTGACAACATATTGAGCATCGTCTACACTTGAAAATGGAAATAAAATGTAGCTTAACTGTTGTAACGTATGTTATAAACACATTTGCTGAGTATTATATTATTGTCAGCTTTACAATTGACTGTAAAGTACAATTAGTTATGAATTCAGATAAATATTATCAAACATGTCAAGCAAGCGTAGAAGTATAACTCTTCCATTTATTCTGTAACATTTATTTAATTTAGCTAAAAGCTTCTTAAGCCTCAAGTGATGCAATATTTTAGTATAATGTGTAGTCTTGTATGTTTGAAGTTCGCATAACATTTATTATTAAAGTTTAAAAAGGTTTTTAGGGATATTAGTTATATAAGTTTGTATTTAAATCTGAAACTGTATTTCATACTCTTATCTGACCAAAAGTGTTCAGGATTTTAGATATTACTTTGAATTTTGAACTCATAGCCTTGTAAATAAAGGGATCAATTCAATTACTGTACTATATCACTATGGGTTCTTAAATATCTTTTATAGCGTTGTCGATTAATCCTTATGTAAATAAGGTATAAAGATTTTATCCTATCAAGTATCAAGTACTTTATACTTGATACTTGATGTCTTCATCTTTGACCAGCGTTGCTGGATTGATTTCGTCAATGGTTTGTTGGCTAGACGAGGTTGCTAAAGTTGTCCTCGAAGAACTCTTTCAAAGAGTAATATGCTCTACCAATCATCCAGGACTTAATTTTGGTCTTGAAACTACTGTCCTCCAGGCATTTAACTTCAGCTGGTAGCCTATTGAACATCTTTAGGGCCAGGTGGGGAAAACAGTCCTTTTTTTGTTGAGTCCGCAGTACGGGAGGTTTAATCTGATGCCATGTCGAAGATTCAGGCCATGCATCTCCGCTTTTGTACAAAATGTGTTTATGTTTGTCTTGACGTGTAGTAGGCTTACGAAAATATAATTGCTGTAAAAATATAATCAGCCAAAATAGACATTTTACAAAAACTTGAAAATACTGATATTAGTAACCAACATTAATTTTCAAATTGATAATTGTAAAGTAAGTAATATTATAACATCTCTATTTTTTTGTTTCTTAAAAAAAAAAATAAAAAGAAACCACATAGATTTATACAAAGATATTTACAAAGCTAAATGCTATTCTTGTTTTTTCATGTGATTTCATAATACAAATTTTACCTTTTATATTACCTTAAGTCCACTTGGATCCAAACTTTCCTAAAATAAATACTTGTTATTTAATACCTATCTTAAACCCCCGTGACAAGATTTAAAGTCTTTAAAATATATCATTGACACGTATAATCTAGTCACTGCAACAGTTTTCTCATAGTCCATAATAGAGGATTCAATATTTTATAATTAGTTAGGTTTGTAAAGAGATTGTCGTATCAATTATTCCTGGTTGATTTCAATAGCAGTTGAGATGGTACTGGCAGAGTTAAAACTGTTTCTGCCAGGTGCAGCAATGTGGCAAAGCTCCAGATGAGTCATTGACGTCAACATTCTTGTTGTGTTGCGACAACGTCTTTCATGTAATCACTATTGAACTATATGCATATCATTCTAGAGCTACTATAGCTGCACCAGAGGTACTAGGACAGTTAAAACTGTTTCTGCCAGGTGCAGCAATGTGGCAAATCTCCAGATGAGTAATTGACGTCAACATTCTTGTTGTGTTGCGACAACGTCCTTCATGTAATCACTATTGAGCTATATACATATCATTCTAGAGCTACTATAGCTATACCAGAGGTACTAGGGCAGTTAAAACTGTTTCTGCCAGGTGCAGCAATGTGGCAAAGCTCCAGATGAGTAATTGACGTCAACATTCTTGTTGTGTTGCGACAGTGTCCTTCATGTAATCACTATTGAACTATATACATATCATTCTAGAGCTACTATAGTGCACCAGAGGTACTAGAGCAGTTAAAACTGATTGTACCAGGTGCAGCAATGTGGCAAATCTCCAGATGAGTCATTGACGTCAACATTCTTGTTGTGTTCCGACAGTGTCCTTAATGTAATCACTATTTAGCTATATAAATATCATTCTAGAGCTACTATAGCTATACCAGAGGTACTAGGGCAGTTAAAACTATTTGAGCCAGGTGCAGCAATGTGGCAAATCACAAGAGGAGTCATTGACGTCAACATTCTTGTTGTGTTGCGACAGTGTCCTTCATGTAATCACTATTGAGCTATATACATATCATTCTAGAGCTACTATAGCTACACCAGAGGTAATAGAGCAGTTAAAACTGTTTGTGCCAGGTGCAGCAATGTGGCAAATCTCCAGATGAGTCATTGACGTCAAAATTCTTGTTGTGTTGCGACAGTGTCCTTCATGTAATCACTATTGAGCTATATACATATCATTCTAGAGCTACTATAGCTACACCAGAGGTAATAGAGCAGTTAAAACTGTTTTTGCCAGGTGCAGCAATGTGGCAAATTTCCAGATGTGTCATTGACGTCAACATTCTTGTTGTGTTGTGACAGTGTCCTTCATGTAATCACTTTTGAGCTTTATATATATACATTATAGGAACTACTATAACTATACCAGGGTTTACATTTTGTGAGGAGGAGGTTTAAATGCGTTTACGTACACTGAGACTGAGAAGGTCAATGTCATATCCTCTCACTGTTGACTCCCGCAGGCTCAATCGCCCCGTACTACAGGCTAAAAAATTCTCATTTCCTAGGGCACTAACCTGAAACATTTTTGTATATTTTTTCCAACTAGGCCTTTTAAACTATGTCCCTAGGTATTTACTTCTTATATTCTTACGAAGATTAAGGCCGATCGAGATCGACCTTCTTAGCCCGAAGTATGGCCTCGATCAACTTCGTACACAGTTCCAGTGCTCGGTGGTCATTCCACCTGTCACAAAATAAGGTGTGCTCGGTCGTGTCTGCCGGGACATTTCAGACAGTCCAAGCTGGCGGCTTTCCCCATTCTGTGCAAAAAGGCCCACAAATATTAGTTACCAGACGAAAACTGGGTCACGAAATACCCAACCTCACCATGCTTCCGTTCCACCCATGGTCTGGTGCTGGGAATGAGCCCAGCGGTCCCCTGCTGACCCTCCTGCTGAGAACGTCTCCTTGATCCGGAGTCCCAATCACGCTACCAGCGGTCGAAATTACTGTCATGCTCTTCTCTGGCAGCAGTCTCTTTGCCTACTTTAGGCAATGAATAAAAACCACCTATCAAAACAAGAATTCTCGCTACAACAGCCCCGTCGCCACCATAAGCATTGCGGTTCGCTTCTTATTAGTATTGATTACTTCAGGTCTTCTACGGTTGATCGCCTGTTGCTCTTTCACAAAATGGAAGACGGGGATGGCACTGGTGATCAAGATGACTGCAGACCCTCGTGGGTTCAAGCCTCAGCACCATACAAGTGCACTGATTGGACAGCGGACATCAGTAGGCGGCGTTTGAAGGAGTGGAGACCTTCGACATTTGGCATAAGCATGCTAAGGGTAGTGACTACCAGAGAGTACTAGATCAGTTATAACTGTTACTAGGTGAAATCGTGTGTTAAAAGGTCCAGATTAGTTATTAACATCCATATTCTTGTTATGTTGCGAGTATGTCCTTAATGTAATTTATATGCTGCTGAATTCATGATAAAATATCATTACTTTCGCTGAGCCTGATTTTTGTAACGGCCCTAGAATGATATTTATAACTTTTGCTATAACTATTGCTCTACGTGCAAAAATATGGCACAAATTCAAAAATTGTGTTTCATTACTTTTATATGCATCTGCGTCTTTTTTGTAATCACTTTCGTGCTGTACACGATACAACTAGCAACACATTTTTTTTTTTTACCACGAGATGCGTTTACAAAATAAAGCTTCCCCACAATGTTCTGATCACAGATGATATACTGACAGTTTGTAAGTGACATATGTAGACTGGCTTTAACATACATACATCATGAACCAAACGTGAATTTTAAATCGATCAAAAGGAAACCCGTACACATAAGCAATAAAGCACAATAATGTATGTGTTTGCCATTAATTATTTTTGACAGTTTTCTTAATTTACATAGGCTTCTATCATAGGTTATTATTATGCAGCCATAACATATAATATCTTAATTAGACATTGCGGCCTTGGAAATTGTTACGAAAATTAATTTGGTTAAAACACAAAGGTAAAATCCCAGGAATTACTAATTGTTGTATTTAAATGTAGGAAAACACGGAGCTTCCTTCAATTACAGACTAAGCGAGACTAATATTAAACTTTGTCTGCCTTAATTAAAAACTCTGTTTTAAACTTTGGCCCGGGTTTGAAAGCTTTAGATATCATTAGTGGAGTTAAGCTACAACAGTTTCTGTAAAGTAAAATTTAGATTTCAATCCATGATGTTTAACTTAAGGCTTGGTATTTTATTTGGAAAATATTACATTTGCATTTTATTGGTAATTAAATTTTGTTTATCGAAATTATTCCTTTATTTTAAAATACCTCCTACTTTTTGGATAAGGATTATTCTTAGATTTTGTGATTGTGAAATAATTCCATTCTTGAGTTGACAGATTTGTTAGACTTTAAAATATTTCTTCTTTGTGATATTTGATTCTGTAAATCAAAGGTATCTTTTGTTTTTTTTTTCATCTCAAGTTTATTAATTTATATTACCTCCACAATAATAATAGTTTGTTTGATCAATGTCATCTTTGAAGGAAAAAAACTTATTAACTAAGTTTTCTCTATGTTAGGGCCAGGCTTTCGAAAAAAACATGACATACTGTATTTTTGAACGTATCGCCTTGCCTATTATTTTAACATACCAGACAGAATATTTCAGTGTGTATGGAAATAAGTTCGGAGAGTTCCTCTGTTTGTAAAATAAATAACTGTCGTGTGTTAGTATGTTTAAGTCATTAGAGGATAAAACCAGCCATACCCATTGTCAAATCTTCATAAAATCCAGTGATCTCAATTAGTCTACACTAATTTGTACACTAATTCATGATCTACTGATGTGAATAAAAATATCTTTGCTCGTTATTTGAAAGCAATACTGAGCTTTTCATGCTCAAAATAATACTTTCCATCTGTTTATTTAAATGCATTAACATTTTTAAATTCATAGATATATTACAACCACAACGATAGATTATTAGATATATTATAAAGGTCTCGTACGAACAATAGTATTGCAAATAACCTTATTTTTCACTATGCACCGTAATAATTATAAGCATTATTAAATATCCACAGGGAAACTAACCGTAAAGTCTGTATAAATTATGAAAATGAAAAATGTTTCGGTTTCTTTAGGGGAAAAGTTCAGAGTTATACAAAGTTTGGCGTTGAAGGCAGCAAAATGGGAGAAGTTCTTTCATTTATTATCCTGGATTTATTTAATGATAATTTCAAACGAGAAAGCTATTTCGGGTAAACTGGTGTGGTATAACCAATTAACTAAACAATCAGTAGAAAATGTAATATGAACTAGTAAATATTAAATTACGAATACTGAATCTAGTTACAGTTGTTATTTATCAACTGTTGTTATCAACCGTTGTTATTTATAACCTAGGCATATTGTATTACAAACGTTATCCAATGAGAATGATATCAAACATTATTAAATAACTTCTTGATCAGCATTGTACGTGTTATTAAATTTACGGAAAGTAAATAAAAAATACGTCTTATAACACTTAAAACATATATTTACGCTTATACTGTTACTCACAAGACGGTAAATATACAAAAAATATGGTAAGTGGTGATCGATTTCGATTGGACACTCCAATCATCATCAGACCCAATAAGCGAAAATCATTCGCCTATTGGGTCTGATGATGATTGGAGTGTCCAATCAAAATCGATCACCACTTACCATATTTTTTGTATATTTACCGTCTTGTGAGTAACAGTATAAGCGTAAATATATGTTTTAAGTGTCATAAGACGTATCTTTTATTTACCTTCTGCAAACATTATTGCAAATTGGAATTGGTTTTAGTTCCTAACTGTTACCTATAAGAAAGTTGTTCAACATACTACTCTTAGTATTGTAATATTTCGTGTTTTGGAATAATTTCACCCACACATTTGATTTATGGGTTTGATTCAGGAACCTTTCATATGAATTGGATTACCTATTATAAAAGGTTAATTTTTTAAATGTTATTTTAATAGGCTAATACTAAGATACTAATTAGGTGCCTAACTATATTATATTACTAAAGTACGGTTTTATTTTGTACTAAACCGTCATGCATATGGTTTTTACTTTATGTTACAAATAAACTCCAAATTATAAAATGTTAAAAGGTTTTAGATCGCTAGGTAAGAACAATCATTAAAACAGTTTAAGTACAGCACAGAGAAGTGTAGTATTAATGTAAAACTTTTAAAATATGGCTGAAAATAATTTATGTTGTTTGATGATTTACAACGCATAAAATATGAGAAAAAGTTAAATTAGGATAAATATCTGTATGAGGTTCAATTAAAAAAATGATTTACTAACACAAATATATTTTTTAATATCTAGTGATTTGCAGAAAGATGTATTGGTAAATAATGAAAATAAATTAAATACAAAAATAAAGAAACCTATTAGAGAGTGATTAAGTTTCTGTTCACACTAAAATTAATATGCAAGTTAGATGGTTTAAATCTGTTGAGTCGACGTTTGCTTAGTGAATCCAAACAAGATCTAACATACATTTAGCTTCAAGTTAATTTAGTTAAGTGTTTACCTTTTCATATATCCGACTCTTAAAAGTAAAACTACTTTATACTGAGTTTTAAGCCATTTTCAAGCAATGTATTAACAAATCTGAAAATAAGTAAATTCTAAATCTGAAACGTAAAAAAATAGAAGTTGCTCATTGTATATGATTTCTGAATTTTTCTGGGCGACCTTTTTCTATTGTTACAATAAGCATAAAGCTTCAATAATTCTAATGTCCTATGATTTTTATTTCTCAGGTCGCTACTACTTATAATTATAGAACTTGTATTCAGCTGAAAGAAAATAAGTTAATCATATTTTAACCTTGTTTAAATTTAATAACAAAAATTTGAGAAGTAGACATTTTTCAATTATAACACTTTTTCTGTATGCATTCACTTGGACCTGGCAAAATAAATAATTATAGTTATAACAAATAATAAAGATTCATATCACTGAGGCAATATGTCTTTGAGGTGTCATTAATATGCAAAACAGTTTATACGGTTGACCACATGCAATATGCTAAATGCATCCCATGTGATTGAGGTTTCCTCACTTGCATGCATACGTTTATTTTTAACTGATAAAATCTACTCAGGACTAAAAACTAAAAATACCCCCGCCGCATCAAACCTGCCGACTAAGCGAATTTCCATTTGCCTGAATTGATTTTCAATTAAAGGTATTTAATTAACATTAGGTTTTATGAGTACCTAGGCTTGCTGCTACAGGGAGGTTAAAAAAGTGTGTTTTTTTAGTAATATATTAATAACTTAGTATAAAATAAATAAATTTACAGAGTTTCGTCAAAATATATCCATAATCAAGCCAACTACAACATTTTACAATATTCTCCATTGGTATTTAAAAATAAATTTTTTTTTTAAATTTTCTCCGTAACAAATAATTGTACAAAAACACTTTGATATACTAACTTAATTGTTTTTTAAGCTCTTTAAACAGGTCTGGAGAGTAATTGAGAAATGTTGTGTATGGAGTGTCAACAATTTGAAAAACCAATTTTTACCCCATAAAACCCCCGTAAAACCCCGTTTCCATGGTTCGATTATTCTGGTTTGCAAACTCATTCAAGGTTATCCCACCTTACACCTTTAAACCAAATTTCATCGAAATCGGACAAAAATTACTCGGGTTATCGTGTTTACGGACACATGGGCCTATGTCTTACCATGCCACCTACGGTAATAGCTACTTCCCTGTAGGAAAATTCGCTAAAAATATTTTGGTAACGACATAGTTATATTTAAGTTTATATTAGTAAATTTTAATATTATCTAAAACTAGGATTTTTAAATATTACTAACAAATATGTACACATTTTTACTGTTACAACAAAAAGCAAATGCAATTGATTAGCTATTCCAAACTTATTTGGTTATTGTGAATTATCAGTTTTTATGACAAGGTAACAAAAATAATTGATGAGATAATTGAAAACAATAGGTTACAAGTGAGGTAACAATTACTAAAGCTCAAACATAGACTCTCATACATCATCGAATAATACTACTCATTATACTAATCAGATTTGACGTAATTAACGGTAATGTACAATTAGTGGATTGCATTGTAATCATTTAGGAAAACTTCGTCTGAAAAACAATTATATTTGATAAATAGAGGTAATCCACCTATAATTATTACGAGAAGCATTTAAATATTAAATTAATATTTAAATCAAGATTATTTTAAAAGTAAACAAATTAATGTAACTACTAGTACTATTAAAAATAATAACCCAATTTGTTAATGTAGTGACATTACATTTCTTACATTACATTCACCACAGCACCAGTGTGGTTACCTTTGTGTTAAACAGTAACACCTGATACCTGTGTAATCTTCTTACAAGTTAATGGCAAAGTTGAAACCTCAGTAACCTAAGATACCAAACCACGACTTGTAACTTACTGAATACAATTACTTAATGTTCTCTCCAGTGATCAAGTTTCTACAAGATCGAGTATCTAAATCATTGACAAAGTTGAAAACCAAAACAAATTCGATAAAGCATAAGAAATGGCTTAGCCGTTTAGAGTAAGAATAAAATGCAATGTGTTGAAATTTAAACGACGATTTTTTGCTAACTTGAGTTTTAGACACCGACGAGACATAATTTTTAGTTTTAGTGTACTTAAGCTATCCCTCAACCACCAGTTTGTTACAAACATGTATCTAAAATAAACAAAAAGCATAACTTTAAGGGCCTAAAATCACCAGCTACCCCAAATGTCTTTTGTTTCATTTTAGTTCAGTTTTAGCTATCATTACCAGTAAACATTTTTTAAGAGAAAACCTGCTTACCAACAGAGAACGGGGCTTTGATTCCTAAAGTCCCGGGTTTAAATCTCGCCAACGACAAATCATTTTTAGCCCTGTGATAGCCTAATGGCAAATAAATATTTTTGATTCTTGGTTCTTAATGCTTTGACCTGATAGTTTAGAAAGAAAACGGTTCTAGCCTAAAGCCTAACGTGCTAAGAAAATGAAGGAAGATTATTAAAATACTATCACGATTTAATATTTTAATATTTTAATTTAATACTATCACATGACTAGGACAGTGGCATCGTCCTGTTATCCAGATACTTGAAGATCGCGAATTATGGATATTTATAGGCATGCACTGTGAATACGATACTCCCTGGTGTGAGTTAACGTCCGCACTAGTGAGTACAACGACTATTCGTAGTATTAAACTGAAAATTATACCAATTCGTTAATACCAAGGCAAAAATGTGGTTCGGATTCCACTATAAACTGTAGGTCCCTTAGTTGTCATCAGCTGTAGGGCTATTAATTAACATCTGTGTCTAAGGAATACGTCGGCCTTAGTCACTAACAAGACTACAAGATCGCACCACTCCATCCTACACTCATCTCCATTCATACTTGGCTTAAAATACCTAATTTGTATGGATGCCATTTCAATGGAAAGTATTAAAGTATTAGTAAGGAGCTACAAAAGGGGATAAGCATTTACGAAATGAGCAAAATTTAATTTATTCGAGTTTTAGAAATTTATTCAATTGTTGCACAAATGAATGCCAAAAAGAAGAAATTTTATACAAAAACCTGCGGTAAAACATGTTTGCAAGCAGTTTCCACTGGCTTTGAAAGAAATAAATCTTAATGACTTATTTCCTGAATACTGCAAAAGTAGAGCTTATATCCAAAAGTTGTATGGCATATTACACCAGAGGCTGATATACTTACGGATATATTTGACTTTGTGACCAAATGATTCGTACTTAATAATCCAAGCTATTTCTCAATAGAATAACATAAATGAAGAACAAAAAGAACTTTAGTAGCAGAATGGAGTAAACCAACTTAAACTAAGGGTAATAATATAAGCTGGGATTACATATTAAGTTACAACTAAAATTAGGTAACAGGAGCGAGCAGTTGAAAGCATGGTGTATAGCAATTCAATTTAGTCCAATTTAGAAAATGGAAATAAGGGTTGTTTTGGTAGACCTTTTCCGACTCAAGTTTCTCAAGTATTATGTCGCCTAAAGTTAAATGTATGTATTTTAAATTCAAATAATTGAATAATTCAATATAGTTAAATAATTTAAGTTTTCTGTTTTAACAGATCAACAACCTTTAACAGAGACTGAAATTGGCAAATGAAATATTCTGTTATCACTAGACGAATATTGTTTTAAATAAATAACGTAATACGTAGGCTACTACTTAAGGGATCATTAAATCGTGGATTTAGCAATGTAGCAATTGCAGTTACATATAGTTTAATGTCTTGCAAGAACTTGTTTTGAGTCAGATGGCACTTTTGACAAGATAATGCGAGTTTTGACACACAATGAAAAGCACCATCATAAAAAATATCACCATCATCATCATGAAAAAGCCTCTATTTATATAAACAAATTAATCTTTAGCAGGTCTGAGTCAACTCCAGGACATTGATATTTTTAAAGTTGGGCTATTGTGTCTGATTTTGTACATTCTATTGGACTACAATATATCAGTTTCTTTTCGCTGAATATAATAAATTTACTAACATTGCTATTAGACTGTAAGACAGCATTTCCTTGCATTCTAATAACATTACATTTCATGGCCTCTCGATTTCGAAAGGGGTCTTTTACTAGAGAGACTGGAAAATATCTAATTGACAGTGAAAGTGTAATCCACACAACCAATGTGCTCTTAGTAAAAACATTTTGAGACAGTGAATGTAAACTTAATAATGACAACAAATACATTACCTATAACTTCTATGTTATAGTTCCTAGCTTGAATGTATACTTTTGAAAAAAAAAATTATAATTATGGTCAAGTATTTGGCAAATTAACATTCATCTATACTTTGGGGTGAGAATTACCCTAATAAATACTACACTGTAAAAATATAAACTCATGTCAGAAACACGTAAATTCTACAAAATATAATAATTATTTCATGGTGCTCAGTTGTGCTTTAGTTACTACTTTAGTGTATCACGCTGTTACCCTATTTTCGTCAACACCTAAATTAAAAAGAATATTTTATAATAATACTCTTTAATATATATTTTATACCCATAACATATACAATTTGAATCCCTAAACTGAAAAGCTATGTACTTACAATTGACACCTTTCACACAATGCAATATAACCATGTATGCATGTTGCATTTGCACTCACACTCACATCAAACATTATATGGAAGTCTGTTAGATCTGGTGACTGCACTACTGTGAGCTACTTCAATAACCAACGTGCACTTTAGAGAAAGGGCGATCCATAGAGCTGCTATATCCATATACCTGCATCTATGACTGTAGGTTTTATCCCTGTGTATTTGAAATATATTGAAATTTCCTGCAACTATCCGTATATGTTTATAAAAAATTTAACATCTATGGAATTTTAAAAAGGCAGTTATTAAGTTTTTGGTCAAAGATACAACCAAATGGTGGTTATTGTTTAGTAAAAACCTATAACAAAGAATAAACTTAAAATCTTAGTTATATTTTCCAAACGTTTACAAAGAAAACGGAATATGCATAGCACAGGAAATATACACATTTTATAGCTTAAAATATTCAACAATTTCATGTTCACTGATGAGTCTTCAACTTTCAATCTACAACAAAGTTTGAAAATGTGTTTTAATTACCGCAAGCAAAGTTTAATATTGGTTCTCGCCCAGTTTGTAATTGAAGTGCTAAAACTTCAAGATTGCAAAATAGAATGCACGATGCCGAATACTGATAGTTTTATGTGGATCTAAATTTAAACATGTTTTCAATTAAGCTATAATAGGCTACATTCCCCATCACCAAGATGAGTTTAGTGTAAGATATTTTAGACGATCAATTCCTAAACGAAGGTTTGAGTAATGTTTTCGAGTATATAACTGCATAAAGGTATTCGGTAATCACTAGTTGTCATTTTACTATTTTGATACTGAATTAAATCAAAATGAATTTACCAATTTAGCAAATGAATAACGGATACACACATACTTTTCCTAGACATTCATTGGATATTAGTATTATTACATATTACCACTACTAATGATCTTACTAGGGATATTTTTTTGTTACACATATTTGCATAAGCAAACTTCAACTTGATATCTCTATAAAAGTCAGTAGTCAGTCTGTGCTGTCAACTACAACTGTCGACAGTCAGTGTATTGTCCTCGTTTGAGCGGCGACTGTCACATTGACGATATCCGACAAGCTTTTCATTTCCAGCGCTCGGCTCTGTAAAGAATCAATTTCAAACTTTCAATATGAACAAAATTTCATATAGTTAAGTCAATTTAATTTGAACTCGCTCAGTATAATATTCTGTGGAAATGTGTCAATGGTATTTAGAAATAGAATTCTTCTTTACACTTTTTCCTTCTTGTTGTAATAGTATAATCAGTATATTGGTGTGAATTTTCATTCAATACAATGGTAAAACAATAGTTTAATGTTACACCCAGGCCAGGTTGCTCAAAAATAAGTTTTTGTATTGAAATACTTCACAATTTCATTCGCATTTTACTAAAAGTAGGTGCATTAAAGTAAAGAGGATAAACTCAAGCAAGTTTGAAAACCTTTTAATTGGTAATGTTTTTAAGCAATGTTGGTTGAGAATTTTCATTATCCAATGGAATGGTGTTGAACTAATGTTGGGATATGGATATTTATAAACTTTTAAATATAAATATGTTTCAAATGACGGATTGGGGAATTGTCATGATAAAGAATACTTGTCATTCAAGTACAGATAATTTGTGAACCTTACTTGATTCAATCATGGACTATTTTTGTTCATTAGCAATTAAAATTAAAAAAATATAACTAACGCATAATCTCAAAGCCAATATTTTTTACAATGAAATTTAGTTCAGTAAGTATAAAACAACGAAAAAATATATACTTGGTTGAAATAAACAACAATGCGTACTTCATTTTCTTTGTCACCGAAAATAAATATGAATTGGGTTAACCTCATCTAAGACTATAAGATTGTTTTGACCTATTTGTAAAACTATTATCATATCTAAACATGTTTACAGCCGTGGTTAGTTATTTATCTAAATGATTAAAAAACTGGTATTTTCAGTATCTGCTACTTAAAAATGTTAGAAAGAGATTTTTCAAAAGTCCTATGTCTGGGTAGTGTTGTTTTTATGGTTGTAACCTTCAATTCTGATAATTAAAACTAACGATTAAAAATTATCATTATTCATTTGACTGTAAACTTATGTTTTCTTATAGCATGTTGAATATAGAAAGTATCAGTGTCTAAAAAAGTGTAGTTTTACAAACAAAATACAAACCTAATATTAATTTGTAATGAAAATAAATCCCAATCAATCACGTTCATTTAGTAGTTATAAAAACAAGCCCTATAAGTGGAAGATGGAAAATATTACCTACCTTTATTTTTCAGGATTATGATGATTACTAATTTATTATTACCTTAAAAAAAGGTTCATAGTTTTTATAAATATATTTTTAAGGTAACTGTTTAACATTCATTAGGTACTTTGTAAACAGGGGAGGGGCAGTATCAGTTAGGAACACTTTTAAAACACATTTCATAGAAGTATTGTCATAGTTAACTAACCAAATGGTTAAAGCTAGATTAAACCCAATGTTGGATAAATTGAAGAACATTCAAACTAAAATAGCTCAGTCATACTTCAAGTTAAATCTTATCATCGATAACCTACTTTGCTGACGCCCAATAGTGAAATAAGCATTATTGTGTGAATTCTCTCTCAATTCTATCACAGTAAAATATCCTATCTTTCATGAATAATGAATGCAATCCAAGAAAATAATATATTTCTCTTCGATACAAGCTTATAAATATTATTATGTTTAACCATATTTCACCGTTAGGTTTTTTTTTAGATAATAAATTATTTTGAAATTCATAGATTGTGTAGTAAATTATCCATGAAAATGTACAATATTTAATATCCATTAAATATTATCGAATCAGCTCTGGAATTACATCACAGCTTTTCCTTTTTTTCCTTGAAATTGCGTTTTTGAATATGCCTGTGCAGGTTGTTATTTCCAGTAAAAGGAAAGCAAATAAAACCATTTCAGCTAAGAGACTACAATAATTTCAGAATCCGCATGGTTTGTGTTGGTTTTTTATTTATAAAAACAATCTCAAAAATAATAAAACTTTATAATGTGTTTTTATCTCACTTCCAAATCAATATAACAATTCGTACTGTATGTACAGTATGTAAATAGAATGTTTAGTCAGCAACAAATTAATCGTGTTGGTTCATCTCCAATTAGCCCAATTGAGGAAGAGCTAGAATTTAGCCCCGACATCGTTATCGTTACAGAGAGATCATAAATGATATCTACCCACTCAAAACAACCGTTCAAGGACCACTACAAGCAGAAACACCGGCTTGTCAAATGCTGATCAGTGAGCTTTGTAGGCTTAGTCAGTAACAAACCTTACCAATATAACACTTAATTAACAATTCACCTTGATATCGTCACCCAAATACCGTTGTTGCCTTCATTAAGCACATATATTATATAGGTGTATCGTTTTAGTTGTTTTAGAAGAAATTATTAGCCAAGATATATTTTATTACAAGGCTAATTTGGTTTATTTAGGTTATTATAGCCTAAGAAACAAATCTAAAAATCTTCAAGGCTCATTGAACAAGTGGGTTTTGTAGCAAACAGGTTTAAACTAAACTATCTTTACTGTAATTATATTTCAGTTGTATATCCGTCATCACCACCTAGAAATACATGTTTTGTAGAAACCAAGCTCTTCTACACCTTTGCTAGAAGTTTGCACAAGGAAATGTTTTGTGTTTTGTTCTCTCAAAGAGAAACTTGAACTTAATTTTATATAATTTGAGATATAATATATCCAAACAGGCCAATATAATTATAACAATCTTATGGAAGATTGAAGATACATTTCTTACGTAATCCAAACGTGACCAATACGTTTCACGTGAGCCAAAATATGACCAGCTCAGACGTTTTGTTTTTCGTTAATAGTTAAGAAAAGTTACATTTCATAAAAGAACATTTTTGTAATTATTAAATGCCATGTTTGTTCTGTAGAGAAATAGCATTCTTATATGAGGTTGGAATTTTTAATACATTTCATTCGGTTTAGTTTACATAAAAAACGTATCTTACTGATCAAATTCCTTACAAATAATTCAATATCGTTAACTCAATACAAACTTGGATATCGATATCTTTGACAAGTAACGAATATTTATTCAAAGTTAACAAGAAAAAGCATAGAAAACAAAATTCGTCATTGTAGGTAAACAATTAAACATGGTTATTCCAACTTTGTTTACCAACTTCGTATGACTTTGTTCTGTTTGTTGTATTGAGCCTTTTGTTCAAATTGATGGGTAGAAATAGCACAAAATGTGTTTGTTTATTGACAATTCATCAACATTATTACATTTCTGTTAGGAATCAATGACGAATACATTTAACATCCATTGTACTTATATACAGGGTGTCCGGTCATAAGTGTTAAATAAAATTTTGCATCAAACTACATGGTAATGGCGACATAATGACGCACATTTGAGGTTCCCAACCTCAACCGTTAGGGAATAACAAATAAATTAAGGTTTTTCAAAAATTATTGTAGTTGTTATGAAAAATATTATATTACTCTGTTAAAATTGCACTAATTGTTAATTTAAATGTCATTTTCAGAATCCTCACAAAATCTTAAATAGATATAACACATAATCGTTAGGGTACGGATTAATACTCTACTTAAATTTCTTCGTTAAACAATTATTTTTAATACCGACGAAAATTTAAATAACATTCAGCAATTTATTTCTCGGTTACCGAGATCCGGTGAGTTTAACAAATAATACTAAAAACTTCCTTATTTAAAGGGCTTTACAATGGTGTATAATAGTTTTTACCAAGTTTCAAATTTTCTAATGTAATTCAATCATTGTTGTGAAAAACATGGTAGGGCAAAGAAAAGCTATTGTGAAGAATAATACATTTAACTGCAGGCAACGAATAACTTGTATTTTTTTCTCGCATGCACTGCTTTTTTTTATAACTATTAAGCTAAGAAATGAAACATATAGTAGCAAAATGTGTTTGTGATAAAGTAACGGTTATCGTATATTTTTCATATTTCATATAAGATTTCAATTAACTCGCGGAAGTTCGGTTGTGGCTATACAAAAACTATCCGACATGGATTGGACGTGGTCGACGTGGAGGAAGTGTGACATGGCCTCCTTGATCTCCAGACTTGAGCCCGTTAGATTTTTTTGTTTAGGGTTACATGTAAAGTCTAGTTTACTCGACTGTTGTAAACTCTGACGTTGAGTTACGGTAGAGAATCTTTGAGGCTGCTAGGAAAGTAATAGTCCGGCAGCCAAATGAGGATTTTGTCCCTAACCTGGTTTTGTTCTATTAAGTTTTTTTTATTGTTGTTTTGAGTTATATAGGGTATGTAGACCATAAAACCACCGGGTACTTTTTTGGTACCCTTGGGCAACAGCCGCCATCTTGGAAAATGGCGGGAAACGTAATTTACAGTGTAAGCTTTTACTTAAAACTATTTTATGAAAATACCATGCTACCTACAGCAGTGCAAACACTTTTAAAATACTCACAGTGAAATTCTATGCAGGAAAATATAATATTTTAACTATATATTGTGTGTTTTAAAGCCAGTATTTCTTTTTAAAATTAATTATTTAGATAAAAAATATGTTCTATCCCTACTATTTTCAACTTTGTGCTAAAATCTCTGAAAAAAGGCCATGATACATGTTACAAAAGTTGTAGATCTTAAAATTGTGTATCCAATGCACGTATAGGGATCTTTGTTGGATCAATGATAACGTCACAACAATGTGTAAAAAATAACTTTTATTTATTTTTTCTATGATACCCTTGTAATAAATGGAAATAATTTATATAATATTTCATAAGAATATTCTGTGGTTCTTTTCTACTGTGTTTGGTATCAAAATGCTCAATAACCAATGGCTTTCATTTACGCTAATTATAATTCAAATCACAGGATGTAGCTAGTTATGGACCCCCCCAAAAAGAGTAATTTTAATTATAAAAAAAGTCTCATCAAATCCCTATATATTTAGTGATTATGTTATGTTTTATGTATTTATATGAAAACAGTCGGTAACGTACTGGCTTTCATGGAAAATATTAATTATTGGGTTTCAAAAAATTTTAGGTATAGATCATCAATCAATAAATCAATAATTTTTCTTGTAATTTGTTGATTTGTAAATTGGGAATAGTCCGGCAACCAAACAGGGAATTTTCCTTGAACCCTGTTTTGTTCTATTACGTTTTCTTACTGATGATATTTTATTTTGGTAGTATATAGATGCAGAAAATAGCGGGTACTTACAAAGTACCTTTGGGCAATTTCTAGAATTTGAGATAATAATTGTCCATATTAATAAATAAATTGATTAATTTAAAACATGGTAATTAAGCTATAAACTATGCGTTTTTAGTTCGAATATCATGAAATTTAGTATGAAACCTGGTTATAATGTTACTTATAAATTTACCAGATATTAGCCATATCAAAGCTGTTTCAAACTTGTGGTGGAAAACGTGGTTTTTATCTTTAAGAATTGAATATTTTGCAAAATTAAAAAAAAAAACTTTTAATACAACCTTGTTTTAGTCTTACCTATAATCGAACAAAATATAAGTTTTGCCAATTTAAACCTGAGCTTCTATAAGTTATTAGCAAGACACATTCTTTACATCATTATCATGGCATGTAATAATAATACTCGATTTTGAAATTAACTGAATTCCCGTAGCACTTGTGGCTATGCTTGTTAGTATTTGCGTTACATTGAAAAAAGACAATAAGTTAACAAAAATTAATAAAATCGATTTCAACATAGTTGAGTTTTATTATTTTGTATTGTAACATAAATATTTTATTCATGTAAAATTGTAACTTACATAATAGGCCTACATGTAGAAATGACTTGTAAATAGTTTCAGTAACCTTAGTGACTATTAGCGATTTCTCTATATAGGGAAGTAGCTATTACTGTAGGGCTCATGGTAAGACCTAGGCCCGGGACCGATTTACATCATTTTGATGTCCCCAGAGGCCAAAAACACTCTTTATTTGCTCAAATTTATATATAAAATTAAAAAAATAGTTCATTTAAAATCCCATGTTATTCTTATGGAGAAAATTGTAAAATGTTTCAGTTGGCTTGTTTTTGATATATTTTGATCAAACTTGGCAGATTTATTTATTCTATACTAAGCTATCAATATTTTAATAAAAAATACACTTTATTAGTTTCCCTTTAGCAGCAAACCTAGGTACTCGTTAAACATAAATGTGAATTTAATAGATTAATTAAAAATCAATCCAGGCAAATGGAAATTTCCTTATTCGTCAGGTTTGCTGCAGCGGGGGTAGTAACTCATTATTCTACATTGTCGTAGTCTTCACTGACGTCTTGAGTTTGTATTTTTCTATTTAAACAGGTAGTATATCCACAATGACAAAATACTGTGCAAGGTAAGCATGAGCTCACGCAACTACATATTTTTCAATTCTGTTCACTGGTGTATTTCAAACGCAACAAAAAAAAAAAAAAAAAAAAAAAACTTGATAGAAATAAACCAGGTTAGGTTCATATCTGAGTTTAACCCATAGCTTACTGAGGTTTTCTTCACCAAAATGAATAACACAGCTTATTTAGATCTTGAGATATAGATCTTTAATAAATTATATAGTCCTTAAAAATTGAAAACCTAATGTTAGTTAGAGGTCTACAACTCACCTTAAGCTCTACATATTTAAATGAAAATTGTCTCAAATGAAAGTTCTAAGTTGGCCTAGTGTTTTTAGACCAGAACAAATAACATAGTACACATAGCTGCTGAGAAATATGTCTTTAAATACAGAAGAAAGTTAAGAAAAAACAACTTTTATTCTACGTTTAAGCTTATAACTCGCCCCAAACACGTCAGATTGCAATAAATAATAGCTGAAAAGAACCGCATTAACTCACTAAGTATTCCCATACCACAACATACAATATTAGGTAAAAATAACTTGAGACACAATCATTAACTAAAGATAAATTCTAAAAAAATCAAATTTTTATTGTTTGGAGTCCACAACTCATGTTCAACTCAGCCAATTTTAATAGTCAATGGCTTGGATTAAAGCCAGTAACTCACTGAGTATTCATAGTATATAACATTTCATATAACGTAACTATAACCTGAGATAATATCTTTAATTAAAGACAAATCTTGGAAAAACTAAAATGTTATTTGGTTAAAGTTCTATAAATCCCCTCAAACCCGATAGATTTGAATGACCAATGCCTCAAATGAAAGCCAGTAGTATGCTGAATATTTTATTATAAAAAAAAACATAACATCGCATAATCAGTACTCGAGGTAACAATCTTATTTTTCAAAGAAAATTATACAACCATTAACTTCATAGAAGAAATATCCTATCTTTCATGAATAATGAATGCAATCCAAGAAAATAATATATTTCTCTTCGATACAAGCTTATAGATATTATTATGTTTAACCATATTTCACTGTTAGGTTTTTTTTTATAGATAATAAATTATTTTGAAATTCATAGATTGTGTAGTAAATTATCCATGAAAATGTACAATATTTAATATCCATTAAATATTATCGAATCAGCTCTGGAATTACATCACAGCTTTTCCTTTTTTTCCTTGAAATTGCGTTTTTGAATATGCCTGTACAGGTTGTTATTTCCAGTAAAAGGAAAGCAAATAAAACCATTTCAGCTAAGAGACTACAATAATTTCAGAATCCGCATGGTTTGTGTTGGTTTTTTATTTATAAAAACAATCTCAAAAATAATAAAACTTTATAATGTGTTTTTATCTCACTTCCAAATCAATATAACAATTCGTACTGTATGTACAGTATGTAAATAGAATGTTTAGTCAGCAACAAATTAATCGTGTTGGTTCATCTCCAATTAGCCCAATTGAGGAAGAGCTAGAATTTAGCCCCGACATCGTTATCGTTACAGAGAGATCATAAATGATATCTACCCACTCAAAACAACCGTTCAAGGACCACTACAAGCAGAAACACCGGCTTGTCAAATGCTGATCAGTGAGCTTTGTAGGCTTAGTCAGTAACAAACCTTACCAATATAACACTTAATTAACAATTCACCTTGATATCGTCACCCAAATACCGTTGTTGCCTTCATTAAGCACATATATTATATAGGTGTATCGTTTTAGTTGTTTTAGAAGAAATTATTAGCCAAGATATATTTTATTACAAGGCTAATTTGGTTTATTTAGGTTATTATAGCCTAAGAAACAAATATCAAAATCTTTAACGCTTATTGAACAAGTGGTTTTTGTAGGAAACAGCTTTAAACTAAACTATCTTGACTGTAATTATATTTCAGTTGTATATCCGTCACCACTACCTAGAAATACATGTTTCGTAGAAACCAAGCTCTTTACAACTTTGCTAGAATCTGTACACAAGGACATTTTTGTGTCTGTATTTTTCTCAAGGAGAAACTTAAACATAATTTTATATAATTCTGAGATGTAATATATCCAAACAGGCAAATAAAATTATAACAATCATTTAAAGATCCTCCTACATTTATACACGATACATTATCGTGGAAAAATATGACCAGCTCTGACGTTTTGTTTTTATCTTCTAGTTAAGATTAGTTAAATTTTATGGAAGAATTTTTTTGTGATTATTAACTTTCAAATCTTTCCTTTGTTGGAATAAAAATCCTGATATGGAATCGGAACTTTTATTCAATTTAATTAGTTTACATAAATTAGTCTACTCATCAGATGACAAAATATAATATACTATCGTTAACCTTAAATAGGCCTAAACTTGCTATGGTGAGCACTCATAAGTAACCAAAATTTATTCAAAGTAAACAAGAAACAAAATTCGTGAGTGTACGTAAACAATTAAACATGGTTATTCCAACTTTGTTTACCAACTTCGTATGACTTGTTTGTAGTATTGAGCCTTTTGTTCGAATTGATGGGTAGAAATAGCACAAATTGAGTTTGTTTATTGACAATTCATTAGCATTATTGCACCCTGTTGTGAATCAATGACGAATACCTTTAACATCCAGTGTACTTATATATATTCATGTCCATTAATGATGTATTTAGACTTCTTTTTGAGTACTAGTAATGGGTTGTTATTAGAACCATACGAAATCATATCTTAGCAAACAAAAACTATGTCATTTTAAGGTATAATATGGTAGAGTTATACTCAGTTTATAAGTAGTATGTGACCATTAGAAAAACACACAATCTGATCTAGTTTGTGTTAGACGACTTGTTAGTAAAATATGTTTTACAGAGACAATTTTACGTATAGAAACTAGAGATAACATAATATAGTCATTTGTAGGTAATAGTGTAGTTAAAAATATGTTTTGTGCTGATATTTTACGTACTTTCAATATATCACTTTTGAAGTGTTGTGTTATAGAAGTAAACAGTATGGTGTAAGAAACCCAAAGGAAAATGATGGCTAGTTTAATTTATTACTCTTACAAGAAATATTTCTACACAACAAGTTAAAGATGGTCAACACTCATATTATCCTATAAAACATTTAAAAGGATCAATGAAGTAATAGTTTGAGAAATACCAATGTGAAAATACTATTGTCTCCGTACCTAATACTATAGTGAGGGATATTATAATTACAGTTCACTATTTTTGGGACAAAAGAAATAGTATATTCCCTTTGGGAAAACTAGAAATATTTCTTGATCAAATTAGATAGTTACGCCATAAATTTATCTTTTTACCTTTGATGGATATATATTCATAATGCATAGGAGGAGCTGAAGTAACTCAAAGTAGTATCAAAGGCCAGTCGGATATTTGGTTTATCGAGTTAGAGAAACGTTCGACGCTGCCCTTAGTCGATTGGACGTCAATTTATCCAACTGTAAAATTATCTTCCTATGTATTGCTCTCAAGAGCAGTTTATCATATATTGCGTTAGTATTTAAACATATTTTTTTGTATTTAATTTCTCGTATCAATTTATTGCTTTCAATAGCCACATTATAGATAGTCCATTTTAAAACACCGATAAAAATGCAATCATGTCTTTTATTGTACCGTCACTTAATCATCATTGGTAGTTGGTTACGGAATACCAAAAATTTTTTTTTAATTATTGTAATGTGCATAATGTATTTACTCTACAATATTGCTAGATTATTCTGTGTTTTTACCAGAAGGAATAAACGTTTCTCAAAAACTTCCCAAAAACAAAGTTTACTCGTATCATGCACATTCCATCCGAACATAAACTTAATAAAATTTAAACAAATTTTCAGTAAAGTCTTTTACCGTAAAACATCAGGAGGTGAATTTCGTAATTATCAATAATATTCAATAACAAAAGTTGTTAAAAACTAATTGAATGAACGAAGTGAATTCTCATACTGGTGTGAAATGCATCTTTATGTTGATCGAAATCTCGAGAATGCCTAAAGTTATCAACTTGATGTGTTGCACAAAGATTCTATACTACTTTATCTTGCGACCATTAGTTGTTGAAAAATATTTGTTCCGTAATTATTATAAAATCTTAAAAAAACATTTTTAATTTTGTCCCATAAGATTAACATTATGAGCTACCTTCTTCTTCTTTTTATTTGTTTACATTTTACGACCTACAATTTTGTCGTTTACTTGAGACAAAGAGAACGACTACTCTTTCATCCATAGAGTAACAGTCAAACCGTATTCACATTATAACTCTACAATTTCTAGGATAATAATGTATTTACGAAAATACTGGCAGGAGTTAACAAATTATGTACTAAAATGTATCGCAATTGATTGAAAAATAAATATTTACATGTTTATTCTACAAGCTACGTTTCTTCAGTAGGCAATGCTATATAATAAGTACGACGCGACGGTAAACGATGCCGTGGGTGAAAGTCTACTAACTTATTGTTTCCTAACTTGCTAAAAGTTAAGTGTTATCTTTGACTAATTAATATTAGATAAGATTTCACTATCTAATAATCAATGGTTTTAGTTATTTTCGTTCTGGTTGTTCTAAATTAAATTTCCGTAAGGCCTCGCGTCGGTGGCTTTATCTATTCAGTCAGTCATTCAAATGTTGCCCCAAAATATTTAGATAAGTTACTGTACTTTCGTATTACTGTATAATGATATAACATAAGTACTAAGACTTTTTTTATCAAATAAGGTTTTTTTTCATTTAATATATCTTTTTTTCATCGGTCGTCTGCAGTTCACTCGCTAACTAAGACAGAATCAGTAATGCTGCCTTACGTTAAGTTTACTAAGTTTAGTCTTAGAACATACTCCTCAAGGTTTAGTGCATTCTGCTATTGATAATAAGACGGCAACCTAAGTAGGTTTTAACAGTTTGTGAATAAAATCCTATCCATTTAAATTACGTAGGTAAGTAATGCAATCAAACTGCATTTTAGATTCAACTCAAACCTCATTCATTAAGTTAAGGTTAACCTAGAACAAGTAGACTCAGTTCTGATGAAGAGCGGATGAAACTCCGCCAATGGACACAAGAATAGGCAATAGGAAGGAGCTTTCCCGACTTTGGTCTGAATAAGTGACAAATTTTAGTGAGTTTAATATTGAACTCTCAGTCGACTATATTGTGTCAACTGAGCTTATGGACCCTTCATCAAGTATTGAACACTAAATACTGTAGGTCAATAAGAGGGGACCTACTGCTTCAAAGAGCTAACTTAGCCCACTTATAATAATGCTGCTAAGGGCCCATAACAAAAGGACTATGCAGATAACCAAGAAGTGAAGATCAAGACGTACGGTACGAGCAGACATAAAATTGGGCTCACAGGTCTTCATCGATTGTACCAAGGCAGTGGAAGAATGGTGAGACAGACAATCAGAATGCTGAGGTAGATAATCTTAACTTCAAAATATAGCCTAAACAGTATAAACTTTTGAAGGAAGGCGGTGAAGCGAGGAAGTGCTGTGTCATGTAAAGTTGTTTTGTGTTTAAAGTGTGTCTGTTACATTAATTGCCTAGACGGCCGTGTTGCCTAGCCTAGGTATGGCCTGTCAAGTGTTTTGTTAAAAATCTGTGTCTAATGATGTCACAGTACTATGTTTATTTGTTCATACAACAATCTGTGTTTAATGTGTTTTTCACCGTCAAAGAATGTAGGCCTACGGTAGAAAGTTTAAACTAAGAAAGGTAGGCCTTAATATAACCCTAACTTACCTAAATAGACCTAAAAAAGTAATGTATCCTATAACTTTCTTTTAGCTACTATATCTGTGTCCTTATAGTAGGCCTACTTAGATTAAGTTACCCATATTCAGGGGAACAGTTTCGCAGAGAACCTAGCCTACGATAATTTATCAGATGAAATATTTTTGTTTAACTTAATATACCCTATGCGATAACTTACCTATCGTAATCGGTTCACTTTTAGGCGATACAACTTACCGTACCTATTTATCATGTAGGCCAAGGCCTATTTCAATATTGAACAATTTATGCCTAAGATCTTTTTTTAAGGAGACTCTTTACACTGTGTAGCCTACTTTTTAGTTTATAATAGGCCTAATAACAAAGGTAACATTTCTAAAAATCAACATGAATCTTTTGTGACGAGACTCTGGGGTCACTCGCCTAAAGTCAACAAAATTCTGGTTCTGCAAAAGAAAGCGATGAGGGTACTTAGTGGAGCCCAGGATCTCGCGCACTCCAAAACACTGTTTCTCCAAAACAAAGTCATGACTGTATATAATGTATATATTTTTCAATGTCTCCTAGAAATTAAGTCCAATGAAATATACCTACCTAGAAATCAGCATGTACATAGCCATAACACTAGAAATAGGTTTGATATTTTCACTGTAAGGCACAGACTGAGTAAATCAATTAATTGTTTTCCTGTTACAGGTTGCAAGTATTTTAACCATCTGCCTCTTGAAGTGAGGCGTTTGCCTTTACAAAAATTCAAAGCCTTTCTAAATAATTGGCTCCTAGAAACACCTTTATTTGACTCTAGTGAGTTTCTTAAGACAGAGGTCCACCTGTAATTAGGTAATGCATGGTGTGTGCTTTTTTTTAACTGCTTTTTGATTTGATTTTCTCCAAATGTGCATGGTTTTAATCTGATTTATTTAACTTTTTATTTTGTATGCTATTTGACTTAAACTAAGCATGGTTTGATTTGATTGTTAACCAATCTCTGATGATGGTTTATTTTATTTACTGAATTATGTATTGACATAGCCTATTATGTAATGTTTAATGGCCAAATAAACAATTTGAATTTGAATTTGAATTTGAATTTGAATTTGTGTATGATTTGTTAAAGAGATAAATTTTTAAATAGCCTACATAAGTTAGGCTACGGTAAGTTAACTTTGATCTTTTTCATGAGTTTATAAAAATTTAGGCTATTTTTCTTACCTATGTTAACTTACCTACTGGGTAAGTTACAGTTCCGCAGAGAACCAACAATAACTTAATTATTTTATCAGATGAAACTTATCGGTTTGATTTTAACTTAACTTAATATCGTAGGCCTAGGCCTATTGAATTTAAGTTCATCATACATTTAGGCCTACCATATGATATAAAAAAAATAACGTTTAAAAAATCCCACTTCCCAGAGCCATAGGTACACCTACCGAGGTAACCAAACATTAAAGAAGCATTTTATTGTTTTATCCTTGGTTGTTTTGCTATTAGGTAGGCCTAGGCCTATTTGTTTTGTTTCTTTTGGGTACACTTCCATATCTGTTGGCACAAACAACCGAATGAGTAATATCGATCGATATATCGAATTAAACAATCGAATAATTAATATTACTCATTCGGTTGTTTGAGCCAAAGATATGAAACTGTACCCTTTCTTTTTAATAGGCCTAACTTATTATTTATTTTTGGTCAATTGTAAATTAGTCCTAGACAGTAGTTTAGCCTAATTTCTTAAATAGGTATGAACAAAAACCGTACCAACCATAAATCAATTTTATGTTTAGCGACATACATTGGAAAAAAAGAATTTTTTTAAATTGAAAAATTGAATCGGATAAATATTGATATGCATTGTTAAGATGAAATGTATTTAACTTACTCATCCGATAAAATATTTGGCAATTATATAGTATGTCTACATTAAGAAATGATGCAATTTTTAGATGTTTCCTTACAGTATTTTTCACGCTGATTCCAAAAATGCAATCCGTTTTTGTCGGAAAGATTCCTAAGTGGATGTAAAACGAAGGCTAAAATTACGAATCTAAGGTTCATTTCGCGGTTCGGATGGTAATATGGCGTGGTCTGGACGGGTTCGAATGTGGGCTGAGGACTGTGTGAGCAAAGCAAACAGCTGTTTATACTTGACTCAATGCGGAATTAAATCAATTTGTTTTGAAACTAAATAATCAGCTCTTAGTTAAGTAGGCATGTGGGGAAGGTAGGATGGGTTTTATGTGAATTTGTGACTGTATTAAGTGTTTTGAAGTTAGGTTCGATTAGGAAGGTAACGTTTAGGTTATACATAACGAACCGGCTCATTAATTTATGCTACCTCCAGACTGTCTTTGCACAATTGAAATAGTGGTTGAAACACAATGAAATAACAATATAAAAAATGCTTGCAAACAAAACAAATTGAAATATTTATCTTGTTACTAGCTGTTGTACCCGTGCTTTGCAACGGGAAGAGGACACAAAATAGAAACATTTTAATCTTTACATCTGTTGCATATAATAGTTACACATCCACCAAAGCTTTTAGAAACAAAATTCAACTTTTATGGCCTTGATAGAAACGCTTAAGTTATGACTTTTAAATCTGGTAAGTAGTGGATACCACCATTTTGGTTTTGATTAATTTTAAATCTTGTGTAGGCTGATATGAGAAAAACTGACCAAATCTTCGAATAAAACTTTCACATACGATTTACCTTCATCTCCCTTAATTACATATATTTTTATTTATAATTGTCATTTTAAATTTCAATTTTGAAGTTGCAAAAATACTAATTATTAAATTTAAATGGATATTTTTATAAATTTCACTCTTCTTCATATTAAACCACAAATCCTTCCATCTTTAGTTTCTTCACTCACAATAAATCATTAGCAAAACTAAGTCAGCTGTTATAAACTTTAGAAATATTGTTGTGCCTTATCAATACAGTCTTTTGAAATATTAAAGAAACTATATCTATACTATAAAAAATTTCAAACAAATAATTTAGCATTAAAGACAGCAGACAAAACTAACATGAGTATCAAAACATCGAGGACTAAAAAATGTAGGCTAATAGCAAATACAGTACAGTAGGATGTTTCATTGCATCTCTGATTCTACTCTACAAAAATATCAACAAACAACTTAATATATAAACCAGTTCTTTTAATCAGTTCCATCGTCCATTATCTTTAAATTTTCACACTTACCATTAAGTAAACATAGTAACAGATATTTCATTGATTTTAGAAACAAAAGAACACTGTGTACTGCTTAGTTTTATGATATTTTCCTTGGTTTAATTTAATCAGTGGTGTGGCAAAACACAAATAATAAATTTATCAAATAAAGTAAATGTGAACTGAAAGCTATGTTAAGATAAAATAAGAGTATTTTGTATTACCATTTGATAACTAAATATAGTTACACATATACAACAGATTTTAGAACACAAAAATCAATGACGTACAATTTAGTTATTGATGATATTCTTTAGTTTAATTTAAGCATAGGTTTAGCAAAACACAATAACTAAATTTACCTAAATATACTTATAAAAAACAATGTGATGTGCAAGTTATGTTAAGTTAATCTAACACATGTTAAGCAGTTCGGATTTATTTAAAGTAGCCTCCAAATTCATACAAAACATCTATACATTGTAATTTTCATACTGGTTCCATGAAAACATATCAATAACATTATTTTCATAACTTAGACGCTTTAAAAAATCCAAAGCAGAGCCGGAGTTGATACAGCAACGGTTATAGAATCTTTTTTTTCTATAATCATTGACAGTTTTAGAATAAATAATCCATGATAAAACGTTAGATTAAAATAAACCTACCTCATAGTTATGGAAAATATTATATTTAACTTCTTTGTATCAGCTGTTTGACATTGTGAAATATGCAACTAAGCAGTTCTTGTTTACATTGAAATGTCAAAGCAAATGTAAACAAACATTAAGTGTTCTAATCGCAGCCATGGAGACCAATCAATATTTACTTTTAAAATCCTCACCTCAGAACTTTGAAAGCCAAAGGGGCAAAGCCTACGGTCAGTATCGAAATGTGAATAGTCCTATAATGGTCCTTGGTATGGTAGTTATATTTGTGTAAAATTTAAGCCCAGTTGGTTCAGTAGTTTTTGCACCTATTAGTAACACACATACAGACAGACACCATTAGATTTTTATATAATAGTATAGATTTTTACCTTAAATTCAATTTCCATAGGTAGGCCTACAGTACTTTATTTGTTTCTATATACAGGCTTCTATTCTTCTGGTAACATGGTCCTACAGGTTAAAATACTTAAATAATAACATTGTTATGCATTTTAAATAGTAACATTGTTTTGCATCTTCCCTTAAGAAGGAGTTCCAGATTACTTATAAAGAAAATGATTTTAATAAAATAAATACCCCCGCCGCAGCAAACCTGCAGTCTAAGCGAATTTCCATTTGACTGATTGGATTTACACTGAAATGTCTACTTAAAAATATAACATTTATTCCCTATTTAAATAGAATTAGTTTAACAAGTACTTAGGTTTGCTGCATCAGGCAGGGTAAAACTGTTCTTTTTTTGTAAAATGTTAATAGTTAGTAAGAAATAAAAATATTTTTCAAATTTGATCAAAATATGTTCATAAACAAGCAAACTACAACAGTTTACTTATTCTCCATAAGAATAACATTGGAATTTTAAATTTACAATTTTTTGGAATTTTCTCCGTAACCATTAGGCGCATAATAACGCTTCAATATACTAAATTATTTGTTTTTTTAAGCTCTACAAAATGGTTTGAAAAGAAATTGCTAAATTTTATGTTTTTTGGGTAAAAAATAGGAAAAACCTATTTTTACCCCATAAAACCCCCCGTAAACCCCCGTTCCCATGGTCCGATCATGCTGGATTGCGAACTCGTTCGAATAAACGTAGGTTTACACGTTTGTACCAAATTTCATCAAAATCAGATCATTTTTGCTCGAGTTATCGTGCTAACGGACACACATATATATATATATAAATATATAAATATATAAATATATATATATATATATATGAATTTGAACGGATGGTGTTTTTGGTCTCTAGGGACCTCAAAACGAAAAAAAAAATCGGTCCCGCGTCCAGGTCTTACCATGAGTACTACGGTAATAGCTTATTCCCTATATGGGAAATTCGCTAAAATGTATATAAGATGTTTTAACATTAAAACCTAATGAACTATGCATTAAAAATTCAATAAAAATTAAAAAGTGAAAAAATTGTTAGTAAAAGTTTTGAACATGCCCGACCGGGATTTGAACTAGGGACTCTAGCATTGAACTCCGATCAGTTAGCCACTACACCACGGCCACTTCTAATCAAGTAAGGTAACGACAGCCATTACGAATACGAGAAACGAGAATCTAGGTCTCGTAATTGTAAGATAACATTTCCCAAAAATTGTCTTGCTCGGTAGAACTTTTACCAAACGAAATTCGACTGACTACAACAGTTCCTACAGATTTAATCATTTATTGATCTCATAGGCCTATCTATCAATGAAGTAAAAAATTGGAATATTTTAAAGAAAATGTCAAGAGGGGTTCACCAGTTAATTAATAATAAAAAAAGTAAGCCATAGATAAGTTAGGCCTACACACAATGTTTTCGTAGGCTAACTTAAGTACTTTATTACTTTTTTTTAATGGTCCTTTACTTATGCTAAAACAAATGGTTGGCAACCATATGACACAAAAACAACATTGATTGTGAAAGGCCTACAATAAACAACACTCTACAAACTAAACAAATAAAAACAATTTTTTTACTCGAGCGTTAATTTAGTTAAAGTTTTTTTCATTTTCTCTGTCAATGGTTACTATCTTTTTTAGGCTTCGATTTTATGAGAATAAAGTGTGGATAACATAAAATGTTAGTTTGTCTCTTAAAACACAAATTTTACCAATTTCATATTCCATATCTGGTCAGATCTGGATGCCAGATACGATCAGATCTGTGATGCCAGATCTGAACTAATTCCATACCTGGTTATATATGGGTGCCAGATCTGGAATATGTCCAGATATGTCATCCCAGATCTGGGACCAGTCCACTTTCCCGGCTGTGATAATATTCAATAGTTTGATGCCATAAAATGGTGTTAGTCAAATTAACCCTGTTCTCATAAGGGTTACTAACACCATTTTATGGCATCAAACTATTGAATATTATCACAGCCACCTACATCATGTATTAGAGGTGGCTGTGTGATATTATTCATAAGAATTCTGAATTAACCACAGTACTCAAATTGCCATTCGCGATAGACCTAGGGTACTCTTGCATTACTTGCTCTAGCTTTTATAATTAACATTATTAATTCAATTTATGATAGGGCCAGGGGCCATCACATAAGGTTTAAAATCTTGTAAATTTTATGTTTTTTTTTTAACTTTTATGGTTGATATAGGGGATAGAGTCTTACTGTTATTCAGTGCTCGATTTGGGGGGAATGCAGTGGAACGGAGTTCCGGTACCTCTCTTTCAGAAAGATAAAAATATTTGCATAAATAGTTACCTACATAAATAGATATTTCATTACATTTCATTTGGCTTCAGTTAAAAAAGGTAGCCTTAAAAAAACTTGAAATGAATGATGAACGGTTTGCTGAATATAAGAAAGAATAGTATAAATATTAATAATTCTCTCAATTCACCGTAGCAACGTGGTTACAACGAGGTTTTTACCAAAAAGTTTGCCGAAACCTTTAAAATTTGAATTCAGGGGATTTTGTGGGTAATCAAGACTTGATTCCGGCTAATTCCAGGGATTACCACCGGATTTTGCGGGTAAAATGAGCAAGTTGTGTTAGCAACGCTGGTCATCACTGCAACTGTCGCCGCACGAACTTGCGGCGGGCCGCAGAGGCAGGGTTAAGGGGCACCAAAGACTAAAGACAGATTATATATTAAGGTAGCCTATATAGAATTGTCTTCGTTTATTCTCATACGCGACTTCGGAGCGTACTCCTAGTTTTATCGCTTTGGAATACAAAACAGAAGTTCTGTGCTAATCATATAGCAGATTAATTATTTCGGTTCTGTGTAAATTTGTAGTAATAATGTATTCAAACTATAAAAACATCGTGGAACGGTCCCACCTGCATGGCTTTGTACCTGTAATACACACATCCCAAGGGTGCCGATATAGTGTTGCAGTGGCACACAATGGGGAATACTTCGTGGTTGGTGTAATGGCCTTAATAAACATTTCCGTGCGACAAAAAGTGTCACAAACCGACACTTCGCTTGCAACGACTGACGTAATAGACCTCGACACACGATAAACTCCACACATACTGATGTTTGAGTGGTGTAAAGGTTAAAAATAAATGTTTGTACTAGGAACTACAAACACGTGTGTGGTAATTGAGCATTAAAACAACTTTTGGTGTCAATCTGTAACTGACGTTATTAAGATTATATCAACACCATGCTATCAGTAAAAACAGAGCTTAATAAATTCCGAGACGCAATGAACCAATTCAAAGACCACTAAAGCAGAACGTCCGTATTGTCGACCATCGAGTTGTGAACTTCGTAGTCTTTGATCTGCTCGACGAACTTCACCAATTTGACGCCTGATTACTAAGTCTCACTCAGTTTCAGTCCATTCACTTACCTCAGTTGCTTTAATTACACCGACTTCTGAAATTGCCGATTTACATGCCTAGTATCTTTAAGTCATGCTAAATCATTTGGGGTTGTAACGTTTAGGTAGATATTCTATAATGAGGCTGTGGATTAAAAATGTGTATATATTTAGTTTGATGACAAAACATAATCAGAATACTTGAATGATTGTTGGGCCTATGTTGATTTTTGTCATGAGCTGTCTTCGCTATTAGTGCAATAATAATAATTGGAATAGTTGTGAATAATTGTGTAACAATTCGAAAAATACAACTGTTATTGACTCTATACACGTGTCCGAATAGTTTACTATTTGATAACTACTATTAGAAGGTGTAAGAACAATTTCAGTGATAGTATTTCCTCAAAAGATAAACTACTTATAAACACTTTACCTTACTAACCTACAATTACTTAACCTCACTAATCTCTTGACCCTAATCAAATATTTTCTATAGTTTCAAAATTATAGAAACCATAACATTTACGGGAGCCCTACCGTTAGCTATAACAAACAAAGGACACAACTTGATACTGAACTGTTTAACAAGGAATAAAATTTAAACACATGAATGGTGAAATATTCTCTGGTAATTATATATAGCACAAAGTGCTTTTTTTACGTACTATTGTAATATAGCTTCTTTATTTAGGTGAAAACGACGTTTGAACGAAATGGACATTGTTTTTACAATGGGAAACACTAGCGTATACTGGCCAACGTATAAAATAATATACTTTTAATGTTACATGGTACCAATTTTACTAAATGCCATTCACTAATAAAATTAAAAACAAATTATTGGTTGCTTAAAAAACAAACACAAGTAAATACACTTTTTTAATAGCCAACTATGTAAAACTTATCCTTTATAATGTCACGATTTAAGTTCCGGTAAACTAACAGAACTAATATATCTGAAATCTTGTCACAAAGTTATCAGAAAATTAAACATAAAAACTAGATAATAAATTAATAGTCTAATGAGATTTTACCAAATTTACAATGTATAGATGTAAAATATACTTTTGTTGTGGCAATGCATATGATTCAGGTAAACTAATGACTTTTTATACAAAAATCTAATCACACATTCAAATATAAATGAAATTCTAAATATAACGTACGGTTATAGAAATGTTTCAATATTTGGACAAGAAACAAAAGAGTGCAATCAAAAATTTTTTGCGTTGCTGTGCATGAAATATCAAAGGATACATTTATTACTTTAATTTAAAATTCATGAACGGAATTATTTATTTTCATTCGAATAACTAGTAATTTCATTCACAGAATAAACCACTTTTTATGCTCAACTAGTTTTAATTTAGTTCGCTTCTTTGTTTTTATAATGGTAATTAAAATAGATTCATCAATCTG
This sequence comes from Macrosteles quadrilineatus, assembly GCF_028750875.1. NCBI lineage: Eukaryota > Metazoa > Arthropoda > Insecta > Hemiptera > Cicadellidae > Macrosteles > Macrosteles quadrilineatus. The sequence continues at coordinate 67,180,896 of NW_026542597.1, forward strand.
AACATTTAAATCATGTGGTGATAAAGATATTAATACTTCATATCCGTTTTACTAAAACTACATCACATTCCATTACTTAATATTTAACTAATACTATTAGGCGTATGGGTATTACTGGGCAAACCATTCTCGTTGACTATTGATTACCTAAAGCTTTGGCAGGAAATTGGTTGATTTATGTGTGATTAACTTTATTAAATTTACCGGGACAAGGATTCCAATCTTTTGTATCCTTTCGTATACCTGTATTTTTTTCTGCCTTGGTTCCCTTAGGAAGTAAAAATTATTACTATTTCTTTTATTCCAAAAATACTAAAACTGTCATTTTAATATTAGGCATAAAGATTATAGTATTTTCACATGTCGTTTCTCAAACCCTTTAACTGTTTGGAAACATATAAAGTCTTGACTAACTTTAACTTGTTGTGTGAAAAAATAATTCAAGTAGGGATGATAAATTAAATTAGCCTTTTCCTCAATTTCCTTATACCATACCTAATTCTTTTATTTCAGTTACTTACTTTATTTTATTCAATTACACAGACATTTTTATACTTTTTGGGGATCGTTTATATTGTGTCCAAGAATTGAACGAATCAGATGTAGTAATAAGTAAATAAATATTTGTAAACATATTTAATTAATAACCTCTACGAAATAAATAAATATTTTTTCCAAGCAGAAGTAATTTATTACATTATTTGTCTTATAATTCCTCTCAATACTTAAAAAAATCATCAGGTTTCATGTATATTAAATGTAATGTATGATAATTACAATAGTTTATTCTATTAAAAAGATATGAAATGTAATGGCAAGGTTATAAAGGAGACACAGCCAGGAAACGCTCGGGAGTCTTTGCCAAGTAGACTGAAGCGTGACGACCTTCACTTATAAAAAGGGTTACATTTGTCTTTTTACCTTGAGTTGAGCAAACGAGAAAAGTACATCATCTTTACACTCTTAAATCGAGTTTATTTTAAATTTAAATAAAAAAAACAAACTCACTGCAATTATACTCAATGCAATTACCATACACTGGCGTTATACTGCAAGTGCCTAAATTTTGTTGTTTGGCAGTTTTAATAAATAGACTAGAAATGTTGTTTCCTTGGGTAAAGTAATGCGAGTTTCATAACCTTACATGAGTCTTAGAATAATATATATATTTCTACAATATTCAACTGCACAAATTTAACTGTAACTTAGACCGTTTCATTGTTTTCGTGTTATATATCATTTAACTAATTGCCATGCAAATATCTTGTGTTGGATTTTTTTTATAAATAATGACTACCTGTAAATTACTGTACAACGTTGCATGGTGGCGTGTCTTAACTTACAAATCCGCAACTAAAGTTGGTAACAAAGTTTCCAATCGATGTAGGCTGAGTTCGAAATAGACTTTTGCTCCTTCTATGAATAGAGTTTATTTTAGGATGGATATTCAGGAAAGAAAAACTTAAACTGTGCGATGAAAAAATTAACAATACAATTTAGTTAGCAAAGTATTAAACATGTACCACTAACATATTTGAGTTATTCCTGTGTCATTGTAAGAAATTACAGAGTAATACCTATTTTTTTAATAAGCTGTCCTTCTTAACTACCATTAAACATTTATTGTAGCTTAACACACAAAAAAAGTGTAAATAAGTGTAAAAAGTGTAGGTGTAAGTAAGTTGTTTGTTAGCTTTCAATCAAAATATAGTTAAAAACTAATATATAATTTATGACAATGGATGAGAATAGACTTTTGAAAATAAGTTCATTGAACACCATTGCATGCTTGTTATTTATATATTTTAAACTAGGGAGTCATGTTTGAATTGTGCATTTAAAAAGATTTCGAAAATTGTCTACACAGCATAACGACAGCATACCCCTTTATATTCGTTAATTCGTACCTAAAAAAATTAAATTCTAGAAAACATTTCTTTTTAAGTGTTTTGAATTTTACATATACAATTCAAAATAAGTCTCTTTTACATAAACAACAAATATTTATTTAACAACTTCAATCGGGCTACAACTAGCAATAATAGACACCCCTGTGTAGTCCAATTTCATAAATAATAGTTTCGTCATAAGCTCTTAAATGACGTACAATTCACTTTTAAAACATTCATTAAGCTGAGTTGATCTGCATCTCCTGAAAACACTCTCTAAAAATAAATCAAACCTTATGAGGCGATACTATAAAGGAAATTACCCTTCTAATTACCACTAACTCGTGTGTGTGATTGATAACCTTTAAAATATGTCCGAGTGATACAAATCTGTTAAATAGTATGCCTAAAAAGTAACGTTTCAGAAAACCTATTCTGTATTAAGTCTATATAATAACATAGTATACACTATTGTATTGTTATAAATACAGTAACAGAAATTAATTTTTTTTCAGAAAAATGAGTTTATCCCTAATCTCTCAATATAAATCAGATCCCCTGGTTGTAAGCTACAGCTGTCAACTGTCAGAGTATTGTCCTCGGTTGAGCGGAGACTGTCATTTGGTCAATTGACGACGAGTTTTTCATTTTTACCTAACGGATCTGAAAAGAATATATATTTGAAATCTATTGCGTTCGACAGTAACTGTTAATTTTGTCTCGTAGACTCAGTGAATATGTTAAAATTTGTTTGACTTAGCGTAGTTGTAAATTTTTTTAAATAAGTATAGCCTACTATAAAGTTACAAAATGATAATTGTATATTTAATGATTAAAGACTACTTAAGATTTATTTTTATGTTGCCAACTGTTATTTACAAACAGCTTCCATCTTTTACTCGTTTTTATAATGTATATCTGAAATATTATTTTGGAAATAATAGAAAGAGGTTACTCGAGAAGATTATTTAAAAACCAAAACTATAGAGTAAATGGGAGCAAAGAAAAAATATCAATTTGAATAGAAAGTGATTATAAATGAAGCATCTATCTTTCCCACATTGAAAAAAGTAAATGTATTTTATGAAGATGCATGTAAGCTTACGTTCATTGCTTCACTTTTAAGTATTTTTGACAACAAAGGTTTTCAGAAGATCTTACTCAGAAAAATACACTACTCATACAAAGTTTATGATGCTAAAACACATACATAATTTTTTTACGTATATTTCAGCAAACATAATTACGTTTTCATTTTTCCAATAATTTCAACAGTAAAAAAAAAAAAAATACTTACACAGGGTTTTACGGTAATAAATTTTGACATTGTAGCAAAGACCTATGATACTACGTAAGATCCTTGGTTATTAACACTTATTCAAATATTAACCTTATTAACTATTTATTGGATTACAAAACTGCGATTTCACCCAGTTAATGTGACGTAATGTTATGTGGGAAGGACTGACAGATTAAACTTTTACAGGATTTACTATGACATTCTTTCCTTTACATCTTTTACACGTCCAGTCGTAAACATCGTCGTAAAGTACTTTGTAGTTTTGAGAGTGTACTCGTAACTGGTGATGCGGTTACGGTTCAAAAACCCTACAGTTTACATAAATGGGGATTACTTCATGTTAGTACAAATATTGTTTTTGAAGGAAAACTGAAAACATATGGTTCTCGAATATATTATTTACACCAATATTCACAATGAATCAAAATTTGAATGATTAAAAGTTAAGATTAAGTTTGTCGAAATATAATTTGAAGGCTTGAACGATTTACCTCATAATGAAAATGAACAAGTTTTCGAACTAACTGAGACTCTACCTTTGCTCATTTAGAACACTTCATATTAAGTGCTATTGTGAATGCAATAAGTTATGATATCGTTCTCTTTTGTTTGCTTCGCACTGAATCAATATTGTATTATTTGTAGAGCTAACTGAAATAGATAAATACGCTGCATCCACTTTGATCAAAACTAGATATGAATTTATAACCAATCATAAACAAATATTGCAATAATACAACTTAACATCAACCATGCTTTTCATACTCGTCTGATTTGGCTGAAAATGAAATATTTAAATTCACTAAATAAATTGTATGGAAGATCCAGCTTTAATTTTCAACAGTTTTTAGCTGCCTTGTTTCATCGTACAAAATTAATTTATTACTATAAATAAAAAAAAATTTAATGGGGGTTTGTTCAATTACGATGCGGTTTGATAAAGCAGTATGATATCGATGATTTTAAGTATCCATTTACAAATCGAAGGTGATATAAACGTTAACCAACCATTCTTGTAATAATTTTAGGCACCTTCAACATATGTGTTTTCCAATTTATTATTTTTTCTTACAATAGATTTGGGTTTGCAATTTCTTAGAAAACTCCAATTGGATGAATTAACTTTTTCAAAGTTTTTCTCAATATCCAAGCAAAATAAATTTTAATTTTAATATTACACCTCTTACGAAATAAACTATCTAATTACTTGATCAACAGTTCTTTGGGCAAAACAAGCAGGTTTACAGTGTAATTTATACAAATGCTAACGAGTTCAAGAGTGTAAGGACTACTTCATAAAGAGACAACTCTAGGCTGTTGAATGCTATGAATTCAGTAGCATTTGGTAGGCTTGACAAACTTTACCAATTTGACATTTGATTAAGTCACATTTTGATTTAGTCCATTCAATCAATTGCCTTTAGTGAATCCATTCATGACGCAGGCGGATTTACTCAGCTTGATTTATCAAGATTTAGTGAAATTTTAAATCTTTAGTGAAGTCTTCATGCCTTACGAACTGATAATTTTAGTAAAATTTTAGTCATGTTTATACTTAGTTACAAACAAACAATGTTTTTCATGAGGAGTTACCACTTCCAAGTTATCGTTGTTTGAGTCTTGTTTCAAATTAAATTTGAACCCTCATTTTCCAACGGCTAAGTTTTGAAAAGGTTGTTACATAAAAATGGATATTTTGGCAAATTTAAGATAGGTTTTAAGTTTTTGGATCGATTGTGAGGAGTAGTTTTCTTACATTATGGTGTTTATTTTGCAAACTTAAACATCCGAAAGTACATTCAATTAAATAAAGATGGGTTCTAATGGAAACATGCTTTTCAATGTTAAGCCTAGAACACAAAATTATAAAACAATTAAACATACTATCAAATATTTTATGAGATAGACTATGATCCACTTTTAAAATATTTAAGTGCTAACTATTTATTGAAAACTCACTGCATAGAGATTATTCCAAGTCAGCAGATAAGGAATTAAGCTGTTGATCTCTTTTCAGATGGTTTTTGTACTTAAATTAAAAGGGAAATAACTTTCAAACTTACAATCATGTCAATAAAAACTGCCTTTTGTAGTACTTCAAAGAGGTTTCAACTGCCAATCGATTATTTGGTTGATTGATTTATAGAAACGTTTGATCTTGTACTCAGAGGGATGGACCTCAATTTACTCAACTAGAAACTATTTTTATTCATTTTTTTAGGTATGCAATAATATGTATTAATACAATAAAAAAAAATTCAAAATAATTGTTATACAGGGTGGCTGAATAGTATATTTCGTACCTAGGGCCGAAAATGAGGTTTTGCCGGCTCGAGATAGTTTTTAAGTTCGAGACGAAGTCGAGAACTTAAATCGATCGAGAGCCGCAAAACCATTTCGGTCCGTGGTACGAACGCTATTTTTCACCACACTATACCCTATTACCACTATTCACCACAATAATAATGCACACTGATAGTCAACACAACTACAACTTTAAGGTTATGTGAAGAAATAATTTGAGGAATCAGCAAAAATAAAAATATATAGTTGCTAGGCAACGGTGACAATAACACAATTCTATTGAAATGCTATGGATTTTGATTATGTATTTAAAATGCATTCATGTTTTAAGTAAGTAAGCGGACAGCTGATTTTGCGGCCCCGGCCTGTAAAAACCTGCTCGGTCCCCAAATTATGGACAGCTGGCATCGCCAGCAAAACCTAACTTTCGGCCACCAATTAACGTATGTAATACAGCCAAAAACATGATAGTGTGGTGAAAAAGTAACTTGCATCCCCCTTAACTTTTCAGCCATTTAAGATATTTGAAATCGGTTGGCGGCAACGTTCTTAGATATGAGGGGCTACAATAATTATGGCCAATTTTGAAAATTTTGCCCTTAGGGGTAGCGGGGTTAGGGGGTAGCTCAAAATTTTCAAATGACAAGTATAGGCGAGTTTGGTATCATTTTACAGGTCTTGACAAAAAATAAACATTGACATAATAAAAGCAAAATCGGCTCACTAATAACAAAATGATGCCCTAAAACGTTTCAAATCCAAATAACCATGAGGGTGGCAAAAAAATTAACTTGCACCCTCTTTAACTTTTTAACCATTAGAGATATTTGAAATCGGTTTGCGGCAACTTGTTTGGATATAAAGGGCTACAATAATTATGGTCAGTTTTGAAAATTTTGCGCTTAGGGGTAGCGTGGGTAGGGGGTAGCTCAAAATTTTCAAACAGTAGGTATAGTCGAGTTTGGTATCATTTTGTAGGTCTTGACAAAACATAACAAATAACATAGAGAAAATAGTAATCGGATTGGTAATAAAAAAATGGCAGCTAAAAATGATTGAAACAATGGTTTTTTTTAACTAATTTTGAACTGCCATTTTGTTATTAATGATCCGATTTCTATTTTCGTTAATTGTTATGTTTCGTCAAGACCTACAAAATGATACCAAACTCGACCATACCTGCTATTTGAAAATTTTGAGCTACCCCCTACCCCCACTACCCCTAAGCACAAAATTTTCAAAACTGGCCATAATTATTGTAGCCCTTTATATCCAAACAAGTTGCCGCAAACCGATTTCAAATATCTCAAATGGTTAAAAAGTTAAAGAGGGTGCAAGTTAATTTTTTTGCCACCCTCATGATTATTTGGATTTGAAACATTTTAGGGCGCCATTTTGTTATTAGTGAGCCGATTTTGGTTTTCTTTATGTCAATGTTTATGTTTCGTCAAGACCTGTAAAATGATAACAAACTCGACTATACTTGGCATTTGAAAATTTTGAGCTAACCCCTACCCCCGCTACCCCTAAGGGCAAAATTTTCAAAATTGGTCATACTTATTGTAAGCCCCTCATATCTAAGAAGGTTGCCGCAAACCGATTTCAAATATCTCAAATTGTTGAAAAGTTAAGGGGGGGTGCAAGTTATTTTTCAGCCACCCTGTATAATAAAGAAATATTACAGTATACGGGTTTATTAAAAAAATAACAATATTAATAACTCAACAAAAAGTAGCATTTGTAGTGATTTTAAAAACAAATACAATATTTGTTTAGCATTTCTTTTTGTTTTATATTTATATAAAAAAAAGTGTTTACCGATCGGTTACAGATTATCTTAGGAGCTTCTCATTTTCTAGAAATATTTAGCAATGGAACTATTAATAACATTTAAGCGATTCAAACTAAATAATTGCAACTTCATGGACTGATGAAATAAAATATTAGTTTTAAACGATCATAACCCTTTCTCTGTTTTCTTTTTTATAAGTTAAAGGATTTATTTGTTAATGTGTATTTATTTTTATGCAATCTTATTTCTTACGAAACAGAAGTACAATAAAAATAAAAAATCTAATGAAATACACATACATTATATTATTACCAAAGCATAATCAAGCTCTAAGGCTTGAGGTTGTTGGTCTTAGGAGGTCTTCAGGAAGTCTCCAAAACACACAAACAGAATAACAAACAAAGATGAACATAAAAAGAAAAACTGAACATAGTCTACAACTAACGATCACGATGCTTATTCGGGTTCAGTGTGTAGATCTACTATGAAAATACTTACTTACTGTGAAAATAAATGTGATTACTTTCGTTAAATAAACGAACTTTTTTCCTGCTTTCAAAAATCAAAACCCAGTCATCTAATTGAGCATTGCTTTGAATAAAACATCAATAGATCCATTTATTAGTTTAATCACTAACGTACGAAGAAACGGAATTTATAATAGCCAAATACATCTATTTGAATTTTTTAACGTTAGCCTCACCAGTAACGTATTTGAAGGTTATTTAGAGAATAATTGAAACTGTATAAATACACAGAATATATTTTACATGTGTTTGCAGATCAAGTATACGCATACATTAGATATTATCTAAGACTAAATATACGTGTTATTTTAAAAATGTAGATGAGATATCATACTAGTAAAACCTCAATCCTATGTACCAATAATAAATATTACATACATTTATTAATAATAATAACTCAGGTAATTTAATTGGTCATTTTCGTCTTTTTCATATTAGGCACAGGAAGTTAAGTATAAATTATTTTATAATGTTATCCTTTTGTGGATTTTGTTTTCAAAATGAAGTATATAGTTGTTACAGGTTTTTCACAAACACATCTATAAAACGTCGAATTTTTTGAATTGAAGCCCTTTATTGGGGAATACCTTATAGGCTATTTATTGCTTCTTATAAGAATAATTTCATATTTCTTTAATCAATTGGTCCTAATTTTCACAATATCTTGGATTTATTTGCAGACTATTATGCAAAGGATACAGTATCTTGTATTTTGTTTGAATTAGAGAATTTAATTTAAAAAACATAATATTGTAGTATGTAAAATTAAAACATCAACTCTTTAAAAAACTAAAATGTCTTAAACTATCTCATAAAATGCTAAAATATTCCTTTCGGTAAACTATAAATAAAACACATTTTGAAATAAACTGCGTAATGTTATACATAACCTAATACAGGTCATTACTTTGAATTGTGGCAAAATAAGTTGAGAGCAAAGTTTTTAATTAACAAAGATAAGGTTTGATATAATTATTTATTTCCCAGGCTTGTGATTGGAATTTTACTCAACAAAAGTTGGAAAACATGAACAACTAAAAGACTATTTATACTTAGGGGTAATTTATATTCTTACTTAAAACACACATCAATATTAAAATATATTGGCTTAAGGGAATAGTTCTTAAAATGTGCCTCATGAAATTAAAAAGTAATACAGCTACGTTTATCAACTCCTTACTGGTGTCCCCGATCCCCTAATTGGTATTTCGAAACGAATATTTGTTATTCTAGTAATAGGAGTAATATTTTTTTTTTCAAAATAAGAAGTTGATATATTTTTTTTTTAAATATAAATCAGGTCGCTTGGTTGTACGCTACAGCTGTCAACTGTATTGTCCTCGGTTGGGCGGGTTGTTGTCATGTGGTCGATTGACGACGAGTTTTGGTTTTTAGCTCACAAACTCCTAAGCGTGATACTTCGCACGTAATACTTGAATTGTGTTTAGTAAAGTTTTACTCACTGTTACAAATTTGGCTATGGAACAATTATAATAATTTGCCAAATATTTTTGATCAAAGATCTAACAGAGGTAAATTGTAACCTTAATAACGCTGGAAAGTTTTGGTGATTAACATATGCCATTTATTAGCTGAATCTTCCCTCCTCAAAGTTCTTCCTGATTCCCACAACGTTGTAGAAATACCACTCTGTTTGAGAAAAGCGTTAAAAACTTTAGGTTATGGCATTCATATTAGACAAAAGTCGAGTATGAATCGATATATTGGACTTTGAAAACATAAACTATTGGCTCAAATGTTTGTAATAAAGCAATATATACCATTTTCAAACCATTTTAACAAGTACATTTCCAAAAGTACCGTAAGAGGGACATTAACATAATTTATCTGTGTTCATTAATCCTAATTAATTTCAATGCGTACACGAATCAACATAACGCAATCACTGCAAACAGATCATAATTCATTCTGATCCTTATAAGCACTCAAGGACCACTACATAACCAGAAACCCTTGACTGTCGAATATCGAGCAGTGAACTTAGTGGCCTTTGATCCCCTCGACAAACTTTACCAATTTGACACTTGATTACCAAGTCACATTCTGATTTGGTCCATTCACTACCTCAACTGCCTTTAGACCATTTCTGACGAAGGAATTTACATAACTCAACTTATTAAGCGCTAGAGATCTTTGAAGTATCTGTAAGAACTGCTTGTATTATGAGTTCAGGGCTTTAAATTTTGGTGATTTTCTATTTAATTTACGGTCAAACCTAAAGTGCTTATGAACTATACTATTTCACCCCTTCCTGTAGGTTTTGATAGATCTAACTGTGGTTTAGGTAATACTGCTGCTAGTATGAATTAAAGTAGTAACTAAGGAGAATGAACAATTTTAAATAATTGACGGGAAATTAGAAGAATTGTTGTTTTATTGTGCTATGTATGTATTCCAAATAAATATTAAAATATTTAGTTTGAACAAAAATATTATTTGACTAGTGTTTGTAATGTTACATTTTCGATACTGTCTGTCTCGTCCCGCTCCATTCTCTGTCTCTGAAATACTGTACATGTTTTATGACAGGAAACCGCATAATGTACACGTTCACCAAAACTGTTGCAAGTTTCATCACTACTTATGGAAGTTGTAAGAGTGACGTGTGTGTATTTCACTCAAAGAGAAACACTAAGCTCATTTTACCACTCTCTCTTAGCTGTAAATGTTTAACAAGTCTGAGGGTATTTTATAATTCATTTGAGGTTGGTACAAATGTGACATTGGTTTTGTATCAAAATATAAATAGATTAACAATGCATGGGTTCTTATAACATAAGCTACTAATGAAATATGTTAAACTAATAGGTATCTTACGGTTTTCTAATGTTTTCCTGGTTTGACTTTTTAAACATTTTGTTCAGAATATGCGGTATGAACAACAACTATATGCCTTGTAAAAACTAGACTTTACATACGTGGTTATTTAGATATTATAGAAGAGAAAAAGATGAAACTGCGTTAAAATTGACCTGAAAATAATTTATTGTGAACTTTTTGTACAGGATATTAGGTACGAACAACAACTTAAGTTTAAAGTAGGCTGTATAAAATATGAGGTTATTTAAATATTAAATAAAGGAAAATAGTGTAGCTTTGTTTAAGTGGACCAGACTTAAACAAATGAGCCACCTCAGGTGTTGTATTCAAACACCTGTTTGAAGACAATTCATAACTTTTAGTAATTTTTTAAATTCTTATTACTAAGTTTTACATAAACCGCAACATCATTGTTAGTAAGTAAATGCTGGCTAGGCTAAGAATTTGTTAAGAACTAAAGTTCATAAAGCATTTTAAGTTGATATATTTTTAACTAATTTTCTCAATGATTCATTACACAAACAAAATTAGCTCAATTGTTGGCAATGCAGAACAATTACAAGCAATTAGGGCTTTATGGTGATTCATCTCTAAATGCATTGACTGACTTAAACATTATTTATATGCAATTATAAATTATAAAACACCACTTCAATATGTATTATGCATGTGTTCGTTTCTAGAACCCTGCGAATGACAGGATATTTTGCAATTGCATATTATAAATCTTAAAGCGATTGCTTTAACGTCTTTCAATTAAAAAAAGTGATTTTTTATTGCTTCTAATTATTTAACATATCACGTATAGTTATTGCTAATGAAATCGTAACTAAACAAGTTTGCTTTTACAAGGTTACAAAACAATTACAAAGAAGTATTAGAACCGTAATGTTACTTTTTAATATGTCATTAATTTTTTGCCCCTTTTTGTAGAAATAAGAGAGTGCATTTTAGAGATGTTTCATCCTTGATAACTATCGATTCATAATGTATAAGGAAAGCCGAAGTATCTCAAAGGAGCCAAAGGTCAATCGATTACTTGGTTGATTGAGTTAGATAAACATTGGAGATGATCTCAGTGGATTGGGCATCAATTTGACCAACTAGAAAACATCTTATAGAAATAGTACGAAGATGATGGTAATGTATCATCACCATTATTTATAGTTTAATATTACAATTTTGTTGTTGCTATACTATCTTGCTTCATTGGTTCAATCTTTACCAATTTAGTTTATATTTGTATAAATATTGTTTAATAAATCTTTTTGTGGTTTCATATTGATCTCTTATCCTTAACAATATCTGGAAATACTCACATTTAATGTGGATGGATTTAAAATTAAATAAACACGTCAAATGGTATGATGAGATTTTTAATCACATTAGGTAACATAAAAATAAACTTTAAATAAACAGTAACGAAGAAACTGTCCAATCCTCCAATTGCATGTCACAGATTGTATTGTGTTAGTAAAGAGTGTGATTATACAACAAGTAGTAGCCTTTAAAATAGTCTTAGGTTGTAAGTGTATTTACATAAATAAGCTATTTTTAATTAGAAATCTATTGATTGTTATTTTTTTGTTAATAGTTAATTTGGTTTTATATCTGCCAGGAATATAATTTAGTTCATTTGAAATATTTTACATTCTTTTTACGTAGTAACAATGTAATTATGAATTTTTCAAATGTCATAGACAAATATCGAAAATATTTTATTTCACAGTAGTGTAGCGAAACATATAGTTTTCTAAACTACAGTATAAATTTTTAATGTTCCACTTGTAGGTGAAAACAGCACAGTACTACAAGTTATAATGTTAAGAAAAAATTTTCCTTGTTCACCAAAAGGTAATTTAAATACATTGTTGTTTCGGATAGTAGATGAGAATAACACAATAAATATACGAGTGTAGTTAGATTGACACAAAAAATATTTTTGCACATGTATAACCCATAGGTCATATAAGTGTCCTACAGTGTTTTGTAATGTACCAGGAGTGTGTGTGTGTGTGTGTGTGTGGCATGGTTGGTGTTATGGTCTAAATAAACACTTTCAGGCGACAAAAAGTGTCATAAACTGGCACTTTGCCCACCATGACACACGTTATGACGCTTGTTACACGTTAAAAGCCGCAGAGATTTTGGGCAATGATGGAAACATTCTTTTAGTCATATACAAGTTATGCAATAACAATTGTAAAATATGTGAATAAATATTGATATGTTTTTTTTCCGTTTCAGGTATGTTGCACCATGAAAATCAGGTAATTAAAATTTTATAGGGTAAAGATTCTAGTAAACAGAGAATTCTTTAAAAGCCAGCACAATCCCCTCAACAATATAATAGCAATAGTTAAATTAAAATCACGACCGAGAGCTATTCAAAACAGCCTATTTACCTTGCTGTGTTTTAAGATTTTTTACTCAAGCTATAATATTCACGGTTACCTAGAATGCTTTACATTTTTTAGTCATCTATAAATTAAGCCTGTTGTTAATTATTGCTGACAAATCAGTAATTTAGGTTTGTATGAGGAAGAAAGGTAGGGCTCGTCTATTTGTGCGGGTTCGTGACTGTATTTAATCCTTTAAAAGTAGGTTAGATTAGGTAAGTTTAGGTAGTAATGAATAGAGTTAGTTTTTTAATACCTCCAGACTCTTTGGAAAGTGTGTTAAGCACGATAGATAGCTATTTCAAAAACATCAAAAGTACTACCATACTTGTTTAAATCTCAACCAACTGTTTGCTTCTTATCGCGCTGTTAAACATTTATTTTAAACAGGTGTTTTCTCTTTACATACTTTACCTTCTATACCTTTAAGAGTTGCTGCTAGAGCTTAACTCACCCAAACTACAATCTGAACCACCCATCCAACCTTAAGTTTGTAATATATCATTTAGTTATTGGCACATTTAAGACTCTTTCTGTTAAAAACTTCTTTAATTGTCGGACTTTGCGTGGGAAAAAAACTAAGAAGACACATAATTATGAAAACCTTTCTACTTGAAACTATACCTACTTTACTTTTTACAATAACCTAACACATAAAAAACATCTTTTAATTAATATATTTCACCTGAGCATGCTTTTAAATAACTTATGAGTCAATAATAACACCCACGTACATATTTTATTACAGTTTATGACCATGCTGAGCAGCATTTACATTGTACAGAGAGCTCGAGCTGTGAAGTTAGTTTAGTTTATGTTTCGCAGACAGAGTTTATAGTCCCGTGTGAACCTTACTATGAAAACAGCTATACGTTGTACTTTACCATAAACTCATATTGCATCATATACTGGGTATCTAGGAAACTGTTAGATGTTTTCCATGGTAGAGACTCATTTTAGAATAATAGTAATTGAAAAAAATTTTTATCAAGTCATACTGTTTAAGACACACCAACTAAGCCTTTGATCGCAAATTATTACGTTGGGTAAGTTAAACAAAGTTAAAGGTAAAAAAAATTTAATATTTGTAGCAACTAAAAATTACACCATTGATAATCTGTTAAATTCCACGCAAGTTCTTAGAAAGACCAAAATTTTATTAAAATGAGGAGGTTTATATTATACATCATCAGGTAAAATGTACTGCCGTTCAAACAGCGGCTCGGGTTTTAATGTTTTTTGTATTTTTTTTTACTTTTAAATAAAACCCTAAACTAGGTCTAACATAAAGATCTTGTATAAACATGTACTGTAAATTGAAACTACTTGTATAGTTCTATCTATTTTACCTTATTCATTGCATGTTCATTCCTTGGCCTTTTGTTGCACGTCTTCAAATACTTAATTGCTTAATTACAGTGTCGTATGCTTAGCTCCGCTGTGTTAATATAGGACATGTATGTTTCACCGCATTGCCACATAAGCGTCCGCATACAGAAACTACTGCAGTACTTGTCTGTGCTGAGTCGTCATTATAATTCTATAGCTGTGGAAACCGCATTATGCGTCCACTTTGTCTGCTAAGAATTAATATTCGTAGTCTAATGTAATTGAAATGTATATAAATAATCGTGGTGAATGCTTAAATGAGAATCTCGTAATCGTTGTATCAATTATACAACTATTTTTAAACTTAATTACGATTTGATTAATTATTAAGAGGTCGATTATATAGTGGAAGGGTTTTTGAAAAGTTGTTTAAAACCTAATGATAAAATGTCACAACTATTGTTGTACTAAATAAATATATTAGATTGTTTCATGGTGTATGAATACAAAACTGGCTTGAATAAATTTGAAAAAGTTGTTTTAATTGCAATTTGTCATCTTTGCAAATGGCGAGTCCTAGATAATGAATAGCGTATTGTGTTTTATAAAAAAAAATTAAGTAAATACGTACAGTATTTAAGTTTAATTTTTATTTGCAAATCACATAACTCTATTTTTTCTATATTCTGACCCCTTTATAAAAAATCACATGAAAACGGTATTATGTTTTCGATTCATCCTTGCGTGTGGAAATATTTTAATGGTTTCGCAGTTTTAAATACATTAAACTATCATCTTCCATTTACAAAAACTTATATTTTATTCATCTAGTCACTTCGTGTCATTAGTTATTATAGATTTACCCCCGTTTGAACCAACTATTTTGAAACAAATACAATTTTCTGGTTATTGCAATAGCTTATTTGGAATAGCTTCTTGTCATAGGTAAAGAAAAATGAGAAAACAATTAATTATGAAACCAGAAAAAGAGTTAAATGCAGCTAAGGTAAATGCTAAATTCTAATAATAATCTCCTTAACCACTTCAACAATGCGAAACTTTGCCTATTAATTATTCTGCTACACCAGGAGACTGCAGTGCAGCGTAAACTATGAATAGCCTCTGTGAGATATAGTATACACGCTGAGTTGTTTACCTGCTCATGCATTATATGTGTAGTAGATGAAATATGTAGTATATGTATGTAAATATGTAGTAGAGATGAATATATGTAGACTAAAATAACTGCAACGACTTGTTATTGTTTAGCTTAAGTGTATTCAGCTATTCTCAGTAAAATAGTACACCAGTTATATTTTTATTAAATATTATTTGAAATGCAGTACCTATTATCTAGCCAATATAAACAGTGACCGTCAAATCATTTAAAAGTGTTTATATTATAACCAAAAGTATTTTCAAAGTAATAAATCCAATATGAAAGATGATTAATAATTTTAAACATTATTGTACTTTACATTTTACTGTAATCATTGAACCATGACGATTCACATAGCAAACCAGTTCGATAATTTTTACTTAGAATTATTTTAATGTTCTGAGTATATCATTAACTCTCTTCCCTTCACTCAAAGAAAACAGTTAGGGCTTTCTCAGAAATTTAATTTTACATTTATTAAAGTGAATGATAAGTTCTGGAGTTGACATCAAATTTATAATTGAACTACAGCATTGGTGAGTTATACCAGGTAATAATAATTATGTTGATAAACTTTAGACATTTTTCTTAAATGGAGCTACCTTAGAGTTTGAAAGCAATTATTAGTTATTTATAAACATTCGATTTTACTTGTTAGACGGTTAACAGTTTTAATTTTATATTTCTACTTAATTGTGTATTGAATATCTACATATTTAATAAATACGTAAATTATCTTACAATCAGTCCTCTATTGCGGGTTTTTTGGGAAAATTAAATTCGGTAATATGAGGACCATGAGATTTACAATGTGGAATTTGTAAAGAGGCGTTCATAGTTTACATATGATATTATTTTAAGAAGTAAATATTCAAATGAGTTGAACTTTTGTAAGTCCTTATTCCTCTTACACCAATAATTCTATTACACGTCATTCACCTACAACAATTGAACCAAAAACTGTTATTACAGGTTGTGACTGTACACAATTGATGTTAGTCCTTGGAATACCTAGTTTGATTTGAAGATAAGGAATTTTACGGGTATTAACTGTCGATACTAAATGATGAGTCATTGGCTCAGTCGTTTGCACGAAGAACTATGAAGGACAGACAGCGTTTTCATGTCTTTAGTTTACGGTGCCGACAATTTCACAATACAAATTGTTTTTATACAGGAGACGTTAATGTTTGGCAGACCACTAATTTTGTAAGATAACGAAATTTGCAACAGTCAAGTCTACAAAAATATTTATAACGAATTTTGTATTGTATATTATAATTTAACAGCTATTATATCACATACGAACCGTAACATTATTTTGTTGGGATGTGCTATTTTTAATATAATTTATCTCTAAAGGCATCGTCAATGTAAAATAGTTACAATAAAACAACGTTCCTTTGTCATTGCAATGGTTGTACTGTCAAGTTACAGTAGTGCTGTGGGGCTATTATTTGGATTTATTTCTCAGTTTTGCACCCATATATTTGTAATTTTTAAAATACGTATGTTTTTCATTCAAAACATTAATACAATAAATTTTCAATATTGTTCAATGTTTACCAAACACTTTAATACAAAATTAACACACGTAAAAAGGGCGCTGTTTCCTTCCATTGATAAATCTTTGGGATTTATCTAATTTAATAATTTTTTTAAATGTTTTTCTACCTATAAATATTTTAACGGTTGTAATTAATTTTGAATAACTATTATTAAGGTTTGTGCTATTAAGTTATTTGTTCCCAAGAGTACGTTTCTATGAAGATATATGTTCTAATTTAGCTTCTAACGTATAAAATCCGTCTCACATGAGAACTGGCTCTCTATGGGAAATCTCTCTTTAGGGAGATAGTTTGTTATTTTTCAATGAGTGGTTCGTAGGATTGATCTTTTAAATGTTAAGTCAAGACCAGTTAAAACGGATATTTAGATAGACATTTTACACAAAAGTCTCTATTTCCACTCAGGAATAATTGACAGTAGTTCGCGAACAGTGGAAATGCGTCATCGACTTTTAATTACTGTCTCCATTATTTCCAGATAATTATAAGGTCACAGTCCATTCCAGTGTTTAAATTATCTTGGTCTGTTTAGAAATCATTCAGAAATAGTGACCATCAATTTCACCTGCAAAAAGAGAAAAAGAGTAAAATAATTTATTGTTAGAAGATTTCAATTTTTTCAGATTATTATAAGCTAATAGCTCAATTTATCGTTTGACTTGGTCCATTTACGACCATTCAGAACGATCATTCAGAAATTGTGATCACGAATTTTGTATGTAAACAAAGAAAGTAAAAATTAAGAGATTAAAAATATTCTGAGTATATTATAAAGCTTAGTTCGATCAAAAACTAAACACCAAAAAATATTTTCATAAATAGATAATTTGTTTTAATAAACAGCGTAGTGAAACGGGTAAATCACTAAGTTGGTATCAACCATATAATATTTCATCGGAAGTATTACTAAAGCTGCAAGTACTCGATATATATCTAAGTGGAAGAGAAGAATATAAAATAAATAAATTTAAAATAAATTGTAACAAAATAAACTAATTGTAAACGAATAACTTAATTTGTTTCCACCACGCCATCGTTGTTATCAATAGTCTATTAGTAGTATCAATGAACAACCTCAAGCAATTATAATTGACTCTTATAAATGAAAATCTTATAAATAAAATATTATAAGAGTATGAAAATTTAATATTTTAACTAAATAACGCTGTACTTGATGTAAAATAATGCATTTTAAACGCTACAAACCACTATTAAAATTTAAAAGACATTAAGGTATTTTTCATGTGTATGCTTATGTCTCACAAAGAAGGATAACTAAATTATGGAATGTTTGAAATACATCATTATATACTCTGCCCTTTATAAAACAGTCAAGTCCTTCTTTTAGTTTCGCATTTATAATGATAAACTAAAACATTTCCCTAAAAATGTAACTAATTAGTTTACACGCTTAGCGTGCAGCAGTTAATGCATTATAAGTAAGATAAATATAGACCTAACTTGTCTCAAATGATAAACTAGTTAGTACATTATATTTATATAAAGATAAATTATAAAATTTTTCTGAAAATGTAACAAATTAGTTTACACGCTTAGCGTGCAAAATGTAATGAATTATAAGTAAGAGAAATATAAACCTAACTTGTCTCAAATGATAAACTAGTTAGCGCAAAATGACTTTTAATAAAATATCGTTCTTATATTTAAAAGAATTCAGGTAAAAAAAGAGCCAGCAAATCACTTAGTGAAACATATCTTAAACTGTTCCATGACTGTTATAGTTTAGACTCAATTGAAAAATGCGATAATAACCTAAGTATAATCCGTCAACTGAAGTTCTTCATCGTTCTTGAATCTGTCAGTCATTTCTGACATCTTGGAAAGTAGGTAAAGGAACATGAATTCGTCGTAGAGGATTTATTTAACTTGATATTGCAGTTGAACATATGTTTTGTTCCTCTAAATGTATAGGCCCTAGTTATTGTATTCATGTACCGGCAAATAATATTTTTCTCAACATACACATAAAATACACATGTAATCATCGTTTGTTTTACATCGTAGAAGTCTAAAAGTACGGTATGTTTTGAAAGTAAATGTTTAAGACAAGAGCATAGATCAATTTTATCGAATTTTAATGAAACATTAAAACGATATTTATAAAATAATACCGTATATTCCTATCCCCCAGATGAAATAGGTTAAAAGACTTCCAGAGAGAGAAAAGACGTTATCGAATTTTAATTATTGCCGCTATTCTTCCGTAAAGCTAAAACCCAATCTCTTACTTGCCATTGTCATAGTATATCAGCATCCCTTTGTGACATAATATAGTAAAAGTAAAACTAATTAATCTAATTACAAAAAATATAGGAATATTTGTTTTACGTATCAACTGTGAACAGTCGAATGCATTATATCATAGAACAACAGGAAATACCAGATACATAATTTGAGTAAACTAACACTCAGTTCCAGTAATTGCCCATATATACCTTTTTAGACAGGACTGAAAATTGAATAGCAATTCCCTATGTATAAATTAGTTTATATGCCTTGTAAACCAATTAACAGCAATTAATTAGTTCACATGTTTACATAATTAACCTGAAATTTAAAGCTTAAGGAAATTTTTTAAAACATGGAAAGGATTGTATTTTTACTTTTAGTCATTTAAAAATCCTTGATGCAACGCAAATTTAAGAAGCTTTCTCTATTCTAAAGTGTGGGCGCAGGCTTTGGAAGTTCTAGCGTTGCCATTGTAATCATCAAAATCAAGTATCAATTCATAATGTAATTGAATTATTTCGCTTCAATTGGAAAATAACCAATAAAATGGGAAGGTTAAACCCATGAAGTTATAGACCTTACTATTCTCAGAGGATGCTTGTTTCTGAGGTCTTTTGTACGTAAGACTGATTTAGGATACATAAATATAAGCCCACAAATAAAAAGACACACTCAAGCCTTTTCATAGAACATATTTTTAGTTTTATTTGTACGATTTACGTGGTCATTTTGAGGAAACGTTTACTATATTTGAGGAAAAGCAAGTTAAAAACATATTTAGGAGGGTGAAGACACAAAAGGTCGTTTGGGAGATACTAGTAACGTGTGGTCCACGACACACGTTTTTCGTGCAGCAGTTTGAAATCATTTATGGTGCAAGGCAACGATTCATGTTACCATAAAAATATAATAATTTATAAATAAAAAACTTTTTTAAAACAAAACGTTTTTAAATGCACTAAAAAGTAGAAAACAATTTATAAATATGTGGAGAGTATAAATACTTGTAAGATTTAAAACGAAAAACATGGGGTGCATGCAATAGATAATTTACAATTACCTTCACCTATTGAACTAATGTATTATTATCAATTGCAAGCACCCCACGTTTTTAGTTTTAAATCTTACAAGCATTTATACTCTCCACATATTTATAAATTATTTTCTACTTTTTAGTGCATTTAAAAACGTTTTGTTTTAAAAAAGTGTTTTATTTATAAATTATTTTCTACTTTTTTGTTTTTAATGTGTGTGGATGTTAAATCTATTTCATGCATCTATATCAGATTAGGACAAAGGCATGTGGGAAATCTAAGGTTTATTTGAGTTTCTTTTCATATAATTATGTATTAGATTGGATGTTGGATGTACGGCCTACCTAGTATAAAGAATCTCTTGGGAGCAGAACCTGTACCTCTTTTCCTCTGCTCTTTGAACTGTCAAATTTAAGTATTTACAGCTGACTTTAATTAATTGATATATTTACAATCTTTCAAAATGTAAACATGACAAATTTGGAAGCCAGTGGGGCGTAGCCCAAGGGAAATATGAAAATTAAATGCTATAATATCGCATTGTCATCCACTTGTGACCTATGTTTCAAATTTCAAGTCTCTAGCTCATCGGGAACTTCGTTTAAAATTGATATCAAAATTTGTAGGAAAGTGAGCTAATAATAACAAGCCCATGGGGCGTAGCCCAAGGGAAATATGAAAATTAAATTATATAATATTGCATTGTTGTCCATTTGTGAGCTATGTTTCAAGTTTCAAGTCTCTAGCTCATTGGGAAGTATCAAAATTTTCAAGAAAGCGAGTTAATAAAAACAAGCCCGTGTGGCGTAGCCCAAGGGAAATATAAAAAATTAAATGATATAATATTGCATTGTCTTCCATTTGTGAGCTATGTTCCAAGTTTCAAGTCTATAGCTCATCGGGAAGTTAGTATAAAATTGATTGCAAAATTTGTACCGGACAAGAAAGCGAGCTAATAAAAACGTTTTAAAATATGTTATACTGTAACTCTGTGTCGTACAGCAAAACATACTTTGAATGGAACTTGAATACTTTGAATCATCAAAATAGTTTAAATTATTTACACTAGTAGGCATGAATTGATAATAAATCGTCCGGTTATAAAATAAAATATTATACGTAATTGAAGCGTATGGAATAGCGTTAGATTGCATACATGTTATTCTTTCTGCGAGAAAACACTTACATTCGATTCATGAATCAGTATATCAAACAAGAAACTGAAGTGCGAATCATATTGATTTTGACAGTGTAATAAATTTTACAAGTAACTATAACAATTTTAGAAATAGTATAATACAGATGCAAACAAAACATGCTTAAGTGTATAGTCTTACAGACGTATGTAATTACTTCTGACTTACATCATGACCTAAAGCCAACACGGCGAGAGAAATAACAAGGCAGCTTTAGAATAAGGTGTAAATGTCTCGCAAAAGATTTAGTCCCTTTTAGAGCCCTAAATATAGATTTAGGATAAAATGTTAACTTATCGAAATAGCTGTATACCTAACTATGTTGAGACACTTGATAAAGAAACCTAAGATGTTCAAAGTGGCAACACGAAACGTCTTAAATCATTATTTCTACTTTCTTAAAACAATTCATTACTCGTATTACCTCTCCGTAGTAGGCCTAAAATAAGTATTAATCATCAGATAATATAGAAAAAAAATCATTACAAAATTGCATAGCCGAATGTTAGGGTATTACTTAATCCATAACGTTACAGTTACAATTCAATTTACTACTAAAACTTTAAAATTTTGCATAACTATGTGTCAATCTCTTGGATAGTTTTAACAATCAATTGCTTTCCTTATACCATATATCCTATTTTTGATTGTCTATTTTTCCTTATGTCTGTCCGGAAATGGAGACTAGAAAGTGAAAATGTCTGAAAGGTTGAAATTCGTAATTTTATGGTCCTTAAACAATAGATATGTTGGACTTTAAAAACATAAACTATTGACTCAATTTTATTATGTAATAAAGCAATATATACCATTTTCAAACAATTTCAACAAGTACATTTCCAAAAGTGTCTTAAGAGGGACATTAAAACATTTATCTCTGTTTATTAATCCTAATTAATTTCAATGCATACACGAACCAACATAACGCAATCACTGCAAACAGATCATAATTCATTCTGATCCTTATAAGCACTCAAGGACCACTACATAACCAGAAACCCTTGACTGTCGAATATCGAGCAGTGAACTTAGTAGCCTTTGATCCTTTCGACAAACTTTACCAATTTGACACTTGATTACCAAGTCACATTCTGATTTGGTCCATTCACTGCCTCAACGGCCTTTAGACCATTTCTGACGAAGGAATTTACATAACTCAACTTATTAAGCGTCAGTGAAATTTCAAGTATTTGTGGAAACTGATGGAATTAGGTGAGTTAGTGGCCTTCAATTTTGGTGATTTTCCATTTACTGTCAAACATAAAGTGCTTATGGTATTTTGCCCCTTTCAGTAGGTTTTGGTAGGTGTAGTTCTGGTCTAGATAATACTACTGCTAGTAGGAATTAAAGTAGTAATTAAGGAGAATGGACAATTTTAAATAACTTACGTGTAAATTATTAGCACGATTGTTTCATTCTGATATGTATTCCAAATAAACATTTAAAAATTTAGTTTGAAAACAAAAATATTATTTGACTAGTGTTTGTAATGTTACATTTCCGATACTGCCTGTCTCTTCCCATTCCCTTCTATGTCTCTGAAATACATGTTTTATGACAGGAAACCGCATAATGTACACGTTCACCAAAACTGTTGCAAGTTTTATCACTACTTATGGAAGTTGTAAGAGAGACGTCTGTGTATTTCACTCAAAGAGAAACATTAAGCTCATTTTACCACTCTCTCTTAGCTGTAAATGTTTAACAAGTCTGGGGGTATTTTATAATTCATTTGAGGTACGTTGGTACAAATGTGACATTGGTTTTGTATCAAAATATAAATAGATTAACAATGCATGGGTTTTTATAATATAAGCTACTAATGAAACATGTTAAACTGATAGGTATCGCACGGTTTTCTAATGTTTTCTTGGTTTTACTTTTTAAACATTTTGTTCAGAATATGCTGTACGAACAACAACTATATGCCTTGTAAAAACTAGACTTTACATACGGGGTTATTTAGATATTAGAGAAGAGAAAAAGGCGAAACTGCGATAATGTGGGCCAGAACATAATCTGTTTTATGATAATACTTTTGGTTATATGAAATATTAAAGAACACCATCGATGCTAGTAAGATATTGTCAAGGTAAAGATCTTATGAGCAAGTAAAGCTGCCAAACCATATTAGGTTTCTTTATTTTTAACTAAGTTTCTCGATGATTCATTACACAACCAAAATGAGCTCGATTGTTGGCAATGCAGGACAATTACATGCAATTAGGGCTTTATGGTGATTCATCTCTAAAAACTGATTTAAACATTATTTATATGCAATTATAAATTATAAAACACCACTTCAATATGTATTATGCATGTGTTCGTTTTTAGAACCCTGCGAATTACAGGATATTTGGTAAAAACTAATTTCATCGCTTGAGAACACAAAACAGAAGTTCTGTGCTAATCATATAGCAGATTAATTATTTCGGTTCTGTGTAAATTTGTAGTAATAATGTATTCAAATTATAAAAACATCGTGGAACGGTCCCACCTGCAAGGCTTTGTACCTGTAATACATACATCCCAAGTGTGCCGATATAGTGTTGCAGTGGCACACAATGTGGAATACTTCGTGGTTGGTGTAATGGCCTTAATAAACACTTCCGTGCCACAAAAAGTGCCACAAACCAGCACTTCGCTTGCAACGACTAACGTTATAGACCTTGTCACCCGATAAACTCCACACATACTGATGGTTGAGTGGTGTGAGAGTTAAAAATAAATGTTTGTACTAGGAACTACAGACAAGTGTGTGGTAATTAAGCATTGAAAAAACGTGTGGTCTCAATCTGTATCTGACGTTATTAAAATTAAATCAACACCATGTTAGCAGTAAAAACAGAGCTTAATAAATTCCGAGACGCAAGGAACAAGTATTCAAAGACCACTAAAGCAGAACGTCCGTATTGTCGACCATCTAGTTGTGAACTTCGTAGTCTTTGATCTGCTCGACGAACTTCACCAATTTGACGCCTGATTACTAAGTCTCACTCAGTTTCAGTCCATTCACTTACCTCAGCTGCTTTAATTACACCAACTTCTGAAATTGCCGATTTACATGCCTAGCATCTACAAGCCTAAATCATTTGGGGCTGCAACGTTTAGGTTGTTATTCTATATTGAGGCTGTGGATTAAAAGTTTGTATATATTTGGTTTTATGACAAAACCTAATCAGAATACTTGAATGACTTTTTGGGCCTATTTTGATTTTTGTCATGAGCTGTCTTCACTATTAGTGCAATAATAATAACTGGAATAATTGTGTAATATTTCGAAAAAATACAACACTGTTATTAGTCTATACACTTGTCCGAATAGTTTACTATTTGATTACTACTTTTAGAAGATGTAAGAAAAATGTCAGTGATAGGATTTATTCAAAAGATAAACGACTTATAAACACTTTACTTTACTAACCTACAATTACTTAACTTCACTGATCTCTTGACCCTAATCGAATATTTTCTATAGTTTCAAAATCATAAAAATCATAACATTTACGAGAGCCCTACCATGACTAGCTATAACAAACAAAGGACACAACTTGATACTGAACTGTTTAACCAGGAATAAAAATTTAAACATATGAATGGTGAAATATTCTCTGGTAATTATATATGATACAAAGTGCTATTTAATGTACTATTGTAACTTGGCTTATTTATTTAGGTGAAAACGACGTTTGAACGACATGGATATGTTTTTACAATGTTAAACACTAGCTTATACTGGCCAACATATAACATAATATACTTTTAATGTTACATGGTACCATTTTCACTAAATGCCCAATATTAAAAGAACAAAAATAAAACATTGTTGTTCTAAAAATAAACACAAATAAATACACATTTAATAGCCGACTATGTAAAACTTATCCTTTATAATGTCGCGATTTAAGTTCTGGTAAACTAACAGAACTGATACATCTGAAATCTTGTCACAAAGTTATCAGAAAATTAAACATAAAAACTAGATAATAAATTAATAGTCTAATGAAATTTTACCAAATTTACAATGTGTAAATTTAAAATATACTTTTGTTCTGGCAATGCATATGATTCAGGTAAACTAATGAGTTTTTATACAAAAATCTAATTACACATTCAAATATAAATGAAATTCTAAATATAACGTACGGTTATAGAAATGTTTCAATATTTGGACAAGAAACAAAAGAGTGCAATCAAAATTTTTTTGCGTTGCTGTGCATGAAATATCAAAGGGTACATTTATTACTTTAATAATTTAAAATTCATAAACGGAATTATTTATTTTCATTCGAATAACTAGTAATTTCATTCGCCGAATAAACCACTTTTTATGCTCAACTAGTTTTAAATTAGTTCGCTTCTTTGTTTTTATAATGGTAATTAAAATAGATTCATCAATCTGAACGTTGTGATAAAGATATTAATACTTCATCTCCGTTATACTAAAACTACATCACATTCCATTACTTTTATTTAACTAATACTATTGGGTGTATGGGTATTACTGTGCAAACCATTCTCGTTGACTATTGATTACCTAAAGTCTTTGCAGGAAATAGGTTGATTTATGTGTGATTAACATTAAATTTACCGGGACAAGGATTCCAATCTTTTGTATCCTTTCGTATACTTGTTTTTTTTTCTCCCTTGGTTCCTTCAGGAAGTAAACAATACTATTTCTTTTATTGCAAAAATACTAAAACTGTCATTTTAATATTAAACATGCAGATTATAGTATTTTCACATGTCATTTCTCCTACCCCTTAAATGTTTGGAGAAAAACATATATGAGTCTCGACCAACTTTAACTCGTGTGGAAAAAGAATTCAAGTAGGAGTAATAAATTAAATTTGCCTTTTTTGTCAATTTCCTTACACCATACCGAATTCTTTTATTTCAGTTACTTACTTTATTTTATTCAATTATCCAGACATTTTTATACTTATTGGGAATCGTTTATATTGTGTCCAAGCATTGAACAAATCAGATGTAGTAATAAGTAAATAAATATTTGTAAACACCGTTTCAATAATAACCTCTACGAAATAAATAAATATTTTTTCCAAGCAGAAGTTATTTATTACATTATTTGTCTTATAATGTCTCTCAATACTTAAAAAATCATCAGGTAACATGTATATTAAATGTAATGTATAATAATTAAAATAATTTATTCTATTAAAAAGATATGAAAAGTAATGGCATGGTTATAAAGGAGACACAGCCAGGAAACGCTCGGGAGTCTTTGCCAAGTAGACTGAAGTGTGACGACCTTCACATATAAAAAGGGTTACATTTGTCTTCGACCTTGAGTTGAGCAAACGAGAAAAGTACATTATCTTTACACTCTTAAATAGAGCTTATTTTGAAGAAAGACTAAAAAACACTCACTGTAATTATACAGGGTGATTGATATAAGTGTGCCAGCCGTTTTATTCGAAAACTATAAGAGATATCAAAAAAAGTTAAATGGTAAGTGCCTTGGATTTTTTATTAAAAAAATTGCAGTCAAGTCAAAAACAATATTTTAGCCGCAATTTTTTCAATATGGCCGCCAACTTTGATTTTTCTTACGGAACACCCTGTATTTTATGATGTGTTCTGGTAGAAAAATTAATTTTAAGACAATTTTATTCTAGTAATTTTTTTCATAAACCTAACCGTTTCAAAGATAATAATGGTTAAAGTTTTGAAATTTCTGCATGAGAAAGAGTTCCGATAAAGGCCTAAGCAAGCATGCCAGCTGTTTTATTCGAAAACCATTCAAAATTTCACAACTTAAACCATTATTATCTTTGAAACGGTTAGGTTTATGAAAAAAAATACAAGAATAAAATCGTCTTAAAATTACATTTTCTACCAGAATACGTCATGAAATACAGGGTGTTCCATAACAAAAATCAAAGTTGGCGGCAATATTGGAAAAATGGCGGCTAAAATAATTTTTTTGACTCGACTATAATTTTTTAAATAAAAAATCCAAGGCACTTACCATTCAACTTTTTTTGATATCTCTTATGGTTTTCGAATAAAACGGCTGGCACACTTATATCAATCACCCTATATCATTTAACTAATTGCCATGCAAATATCTTGTGTTGGATTTGCTTTCTTTCTATCAAAAAAATAACGACTACTTGTAAATTACTGTACAACGTTGCATGGTGGCGTGTCTTAACTTACAAATCCACAACTAAAGTTGGTAACAAAATTTCCAATCGATGTAGGCTGAGTTCGAAATAGACTTTTGCTCTCTCCATGAATAGAGTTTAATTTAGGATTGTAATTCAGGAAAGAAACACGTAAGCTGTGTGATGAAAAAATGAACAATACAATTTAGTTAGCAAAATATTAAACATGTACCACTAACATATTTGAAGTCTTCCTCTGTGATTGTAAGTAATACCTATTTGTTTATAAACTGTCCTTAACTACCTGTTATATTAAAAAATTATCGTTGCTTAACACTACCTACTACACAATACTACGGTTTCAATAAAAATATAGTTATTTAGCCAATATACAGGGTGTTTTTTTAAAAACTTGCATCTTTATTTATGTAAAAACCGCAATAGATAGAAATATGCAGTTTGCGGGAATCATCTATTGACGTAGGGGGCCCAATTGTTTTTAATTCAACGTTACATTCACATTCCCCCCTCTTTCCCCCCTGCCCCCAACTTATTTTTTTTAAATAGCAAGGTACCGCTTGTGACATATCAAATGAAAGAGCATGAAAAAAGAAAATTTTTGATGAAAAAAAATTAAAAATCGGTTCATACATTTTCGAGATATTCCCCCCCCCTTCCCCGGAACTTGATTTTTTTTTATAGCAAAGTACCCCTTGTGACATATCAAATGAAAGAGCATGAAAAAAGAAAATTTTTGGTGAAATTTTTTTTTCATTTGATATGTCACAAGGGCGGATACCTTGCTATTAAAAAACAAGTTATGGGTAGGGGAAAAAGGGGGGGATTATCTCACAAATTCATTAGCCGATTTTACATTTTTTTTCACCAAAAATTTTCTTTTTTCATGCTCTTTCATTTGATATGTCACAAGGGGTACTTTGCTATTAAAAAAATAATCAAGTTCTGGGGAAAGGGGGGGGGAAATATCTCGCAAATTTATGAACCGATTTTTAATTTTTTTTCAACAAACATTTTCTTTTTTCATGCTCTTTCGTTTGATATGTCACAAGGGGTACGTTGCTATTTAAAAAAAATAAGTTGGGGGCAGGGGGGGAAAGGGGGGGAATGTGAATGTAACGTTGAATTCAAAACAATTGGGCCCCCTACGTCAATAGATGATTTCCGCAAACTGCATATTTCTATCTATTGCGGTTTTTACATAAATAAAGATGCAAGTTTTTTAAAAAAACACCCTGTATAACTTATGACAAAGGATGGTAATAGACTTTTGAAAATAAGTACATTAAATACCATTGTATGCTTGTTATTTATATATTTTAAACTAGGGAGCCGTGTTTGATTTGTGTATTTTAATAAATTTCGAAAATTGTCTAGACGGCATAATGACAGCATTATAACCTATTACAGTACATTTAAACGTTAATTCGTGCCTGAAAAAAATTAAATTCCAGAAAACATGTCTTTTTAAATGTTTTGAATTTTTCTCTGACATTTATTAGTTTAATATAATAACATATACAATTCAAAATAAGTCTCTTCTACATAAACATAAAATATTTATTTAACAACTTCAATCGGGGTACAACTAGCAATAAAAGTTGCCTGTGTTTAGTTCAATTTCATACATAATAGTTTCGTCATAAGCTCTTAAATGACGTAATTCACTTTTAAAACATTCATTAAGCTGAATTGATCTGCATCTCCTGAAAACACTCTCTAAAAATAAATCAAACTTTAGTGGGCGATAATCTAAAGGAATTTCCACTTCTAATTACCACTAGCTAGTGTGGTTGATTGATAAGTTTTAAAAGTCCCCAGTGATACAAATATGTTAAATAGTATGTCTGAAAAAGTAACGTTACAGAAAACCTATACTGTATTAAGTCCATATAATAATATAGTATACACTATTGTATAAATGCAGTAACAGTGATTCAGAAAAATGTTTTTGTCTCAATTCTCTCTATATAAATCACATCGCTTGGTTGTAAGCTACAGCTGTCAACTGTCAGAGTATTGTCCTCGGTTGAGTAGAGACTGTCATGTGGTCAATTGACGACGAGTTTTTCACTTTTACCTCACGGATCTGTAAAGAATATATATATTTGAAATCAATTACGTTCGACAGTAACTGTTAATTTTTTCTCGTAGACTCAGTGAATATTTTCAAATTTGTTTGACTTACCGTAGTTGTAAATTTTTTAATAAGTATACCTTACTATAAAGTTACAAAATAATAATACTATATTTAATGATTAAAAATTACTTAATATTTTCATGTCGCCAACTGTTATTTACAAACAAACAGCTTCCATCTTTAACTCGTTTTTATAATGTATCTGTGAAATATTATTTTGGAAATACTGAAAAGTGGTTAACTCGAGAAGATTATTTCAAAACCAAAACTATTGTGTAAGCAAAGAAAACTATTAATTTGAACATAAATTAATTGATCATAAATAAAGCCTCTCCCCAGATTGAACAAATTAAATGTATTTTATAAAGATGCAAGTAAGCTTACTTTCGTTGTTTCACTTTTGAGTATCTTTGACAACACTAAGGTTTTCAGAAGAACTTACTCAGTATAATTTACTACTCATACCAAGTTTATGATGCTAAAACACATATATAATATTTTCAAAACGTATATTTCAGCAAACATAAAAATTGTTTAATTTTTTCGATAATTTTAACAGTTTTTGAAAAAAAAAAACTACTTACATAGGGTTTTACGGCAATGAATTTTGATATCGTAGCAAAGATCATTAATATGATATTACCTTCGATCCCTGGCTACTAACACCTATTCAAATACTAACATTATTTGTTGAATCACAAAAATGAAATTCCATCCAGTTAATGGGACGTAATATTATGTGGTAAGGACCGACAGATTTATTTTTACAGGATTTACTATGACATTCTTTCCTTTACATCTTTTACACCACCAGTCGTAAACATCGCCATAAAGTACTTTGTAGTTATGAGAGTGTACTCGTAACTAGTGATGCGGTTCAAAAATCCCTTAATGGGGATTACTTCATGTAAGTACAAATAATGTTTTTGAAGGAAAACCGAAAAACACATGGTTCTCGAATATATTATTTACACCAATTATTCACTATTTATATCAATATTTTTAAATGATTAAAAGTTAAGTTTAAGTTAGTTACAACATAATTTGAAGGCTTAACTGATTTACCTCATAATGAATATGAACAAGTTTTCGAACTAACTTAGGCTATAGCTTTGCTCATTTAGAACACTTCATATTAATTAAGTGCTATTGTGAATGTAATAAGTTATGATATTGTTCTCTTTTGTTTGCTACGTACTGAATCAATACTGTATTATTTTCAGAAAGCTAACTAAAATAGATAACTTTGCATCAACTTTGATCACAACTAGATATGAATTTATAACCTATCATAAACAAATATTACATTAATAAAACAACGTCGGCCATGTTTGCTTTTCATACTCGTCTGATTTGGCTGAAAATAAATTGAATTTACTAAGTAAATTTTATGGAAGATGGTAAAATTAAAATACAGCTTTTTAAAACAGTAAAACTTTATTTCATCGTGCGAAATGAATGTATTATTGTATTTAAATCATAAAAAAATAAAAATCGGAGTTTGTTCAAGTATGATACCATTTGATAGAGCAGGTAACGATGATTTTAAGAATCCACTTTAAAATCAAATTTTAGGTGACCCATGCCTTCGAGCTTGCTGGTCATTGGGATCCTCCAATTGGATGAATTAATTTTCAATCCCATCAAAATGAGTTTAAATTTCAATATAACACCTCTTACAAAATAAATTATTTAATGGCTTGATCATCAATTCTTTGGGCCAAACAAGCAGGTTTACAGTGTAATTTATAAAAATGCTGATGGGTTTATAGTTAATAAGTTGAGACTACTTATTTCATTATGACGTAGCTTTATTGATTAGATGCAAAGTGGACAAACCAAGGATATTTCCTCCCACTAACAGATTTTAGTTCATTCTAATCCCCAAAGTTCAAGAGTTTTAAGGATTACTTCATAAAGAGGAAACCCTAGACTAAAAGCCATGAATTCAGTAGCCTTTGGCAGGCTCGACAAACTTTACCAATTTGACATTTGATTAAGTCACATTTTGATTTAGTCCATTCAATCAGTTACCTTTAGTGAATCCATTCATGACGCAGGTGGATTTACTCATCATGTCTCATTAGTATTTAGTGAATTATGAAGTCAATATGAGGATCCCTTACGATGAGATAATTTTAGTTATGTTTATTGTTTATGCTTGATGATAAAAATCTTATAATTTAAAGGAGGAGTTATAATTTAAAATAAGTATCAGGGACAAATAAAATTAAACAAGTAATCAGCATTTTTGTGTTTGTAGAGCAAATTAAGTGTTGCCATCAAAAATTAATTGGTCCCCACATTTCAATTGGTCAAGTTTTGTAAATGTATTAAAACAAACATGGATATTTTTGCCAGATTGGGTGACGTTTAAAGGTTTTGGAATCATTTCGGGTAGTTTTCTGACACTATTGTGTTTATTTTGCAAATTTAAACATCCGAAAGTACAAACAACAACAAAATGGGTTCTAATTGAAATTTGCTTCTCAATATTAAGCCTGGAACATGATTATAAAACAATTAAACATAGTATCACATTTTTTATGAGATTGACTATGATCCAATTTTGAAATATTTCAGGGCTATCTATTTATTGAAAATTCACCGTATAGAGAGTATTCCAAGTCAGCAGATAAGGATAAATAATATCAATGTAAGAATAGTAGTGGAATTTAGCGGTTGATCTCTTTTCAGGTGTTTTCCATACTCAAACAAAAAGGAAAATAACTTTCAAACTTAATATCATGTCAATAAAAACTGCTTTTAGCAGTATTACCTCAAAGAGGTTTCAACAGTCAATCGATTATTTGGTTGATTTGAGTTATAGAAACGTTTGATCTTGTACTCAGAGGGATGGACCTCAATTTACTCAACTAGAAATTATTTTTATTCATTTTTTTAGGTATGCAATAATATGTATCAATACAAGTTCAAAAAATATTTGTTTTTCAAAATAATTCTTATATTATAAAGAACTATTACAGTATCCATTTTTATTAGAAAAATTATACATTAGCATGTTTATTGTAAAATTAGAACATGTTATGATATAATTAATTCAACAAAAAGTAACATTTGTAGTGATTTTAAAAACAAATACAATATTTGTTTAGCATTTCTTTTTGTTTTATGTTTATATATATATAAAAAAAGTATTTACCGATTTCTTACAGATTATCTTGGGAGCTTCTCATTTTCTAGAAATATTTAACAATGGAACTATTAATAACATTTAAGCGATTCAAACTAAATAATTGCAACTTCATGGACTGATGAAATTAATTATTGGTTTTAAACGATCATAGTTTAAAGGCCCTTTCCCTGTTTTCTTTTTTATAAGTTAAAGGATTTATTTGTTAATATGTATTTATTTTTATGCAATCTTATTTCTTACGAAACAGAAGTACAATAAAAATAAAAAATCCAATGAAATACACATACACTATATAATTACCAAAGCATAATCAAGCTCTAAGGCTTGAGTTTATTAGTTCTAGGAGGTCGTCAGGAAGTCTCCAAAATACACAAACAGAATAACAAACAAAGATGAACATTAAAAGATAAACTGAACATAGTCTACAACTAACGATCACGATGTTTATTCGGGTTCAGTGTGTAGATCTACTATAAAAATACTTACTTACAGTGAAAATAAATGAGATTACTTTCCTTAAATAAACAAACATTTTACCTGCTTTCAAAAATCAACACCCAGTCATCTAATTCAGCATTGCTTTGAATAAAACATCAAAAGATCCATTTATTAGTTTAGTCACTAACGTACGAGGAAACGGAATTTATAATAGCCAAATAAATCTATTTGAATTTTTCAACGTTAGCCTCACGAGTAACGTATTGGAAGCTTATTTAGAGAATAATTGAAACTGTATAAATAAACTGAATATATTTTACATGTGTTTGCAGATCAAGTTTACGCATGCATTAGATATTATTTAAGACTAAATATACGTGTTGTTTAAAAAAATGTTGATTCGATATCATACTAGGAAAACCTCAATCCGATTTACTGATAAAAAATATTACATACGTTTCTTAATAACTCAAGGAATTTAATTAGTCATTTTTGTATTTTTCATATTAGGCACAGGAAGTTAAGCATAAATTATTTTATAATGTTATCTTTTTGTGGAATTTGTTTTCAAAATGAAGTATATAGTTGTTACAGGTTTTTCACAAAAACGTCTGTAAAACCGTCGAATTTTTAAATTGAAGCCCTTTATTATTGGGGAATACCTTATATTTATTGTTTCTTATAAGAATAATTTCTTATTTTTTTAATCAATTGGTCCTAATTTTTACAATATATTGGATTTATTTGCAGAATATTATGTAAAGGATACAGTATCTTGTATTTTGTTTGAATAAGAGAATTTAATTTAAAAAGCAAAATATTGTAGTATGTAAAATTTAATCATCAACTATTTAAAAATCTAAAATATCTGAAGCTATCTCACAAGATGCTAAAATTTTCCTTTAGGTAAACTATAAATAAAATACATTTTAAAATAAACTGTATAATGTTATAAATAACCTAATACAGGTCATTACTTTGGATTGTGGCGTGTCCTTACTTTTAATTTCCTTCCAAACTAGTTGAGAGCAAAGTTTTTAATCAACAAAGACAACGTTTGATATGATTATTTATTTTCCAGGCTTGTGATTGGAATTTTACTTTATACAAAAGTTGGAAAACATGAAAAACTAAAAGACAATTTAGGGGTAATATCCTTACTTATATCCTTACTTAAAACACAGATCAATATAAATAATATATTGGCTTAAGGGGATGGTTTCTAAATATTTCCCTTATGAAATTAAAAAGTAATACAGCTACTTTTATCAACTACTTACTGGTCCACCCCATTCTTTAATTGGTATTTCAATACGAATATTTGTTATTCTAGTAATAGGAGTAATATTTATTTTTTTTATAAGAAGTTTGTTCTTCAAATATAAATCACATCGCTTGGTTGTAAGCTACAGCTGTCAACTGTCAGTGTATTGTCCTCGGTTGAGCGGAGACTGTCATGTGGTCAATTGACGACGACTTTTGATTTTTAGCTCACAAACTCCTAAGCGTAATAGTTCCCATCTCATACTTGAATGATGTTTAGTAAAGTTTGACTTACTGTTACAAAATAGGCTGCACTTTAGTTTACGCCCTACACTCATTCGAATTAATATATCGATCGATATATATTGATCGACTTTTCGATTATTTCATTTGATATAACACGTTTGGTAAGTTAGGTTAACACCTAACCTAACTAACCGAGTAAAATAATATATATATATCGAAAAATCTATATATACATATTTTTCATTCGAATGAGTGCAGGACGTAAACTAAAGTGCAGCCAGTAATATTTTTAACACAATTTGTTAGTTGACTCTTCTCTCCCTCGACGTTCTTCCTGATTCCCACAACGTTGTAGAAATACCACTCTGTTTGAGAAAAGCTTTAAAAACATTTTAGGTAATGGTTTTTTTATATTAGACAAAAGTCGAGTATGAATCGATATGTTGGACTTTAAAACCATAATCTATTGGTTCAAATGTTTGTAATAATTCAATATATACCATTAAAAAAAATTAACAAGTACATTTCCAAAACTACCTTAAGAGAGACATTAACAAAATTTGTCTCTGTACGTTCATCCCAATTAACTTTAATGCATACACGAATCAACATAACGCAATCACTGCAAACAGATCATAATTCATTCTGATCCTTATAAGCACTCAAGGACCACTACATAACCAGAAACCCTTGACTGTCGAATATCGAGCAGTGAACTTAGTAGCCTTTGATCCTCTCGACAAACTTTACCAATTTGACACTTGATTACCAAGTCACATTCTGATTTGGTCCATTCACTACCCCAACTGCCTTTAGACCATTTCTGACGAAGGAATTTACATAACTCAACTTATGAAGCGCTAGAGAACTTTGAAGTATCTGTAAGAACTGCTTGTATTATGAGTTCAGGGCCTTACATTTTGGTGATTTTCTATTTAATTTACGGTCAAACCTAAAGTGCTTATGAACTATAGTATTTCGCCCTTTCAGTAGGTTTTGGTAGGTGTAGTTCTGGTCGAGATAATACTACTGCTAGTAGGAATTAAAGTAGTAATTAAGGAGAATGAACAATTTTAAATAACTAACCTGTAAATTATTTGACTATTGTATGGTTCAAATAAAAAAAATACTGTTACATTTTCCATACTGCCTGTCTCTTCTTATTCCCTTCTATGTCTTTGAAATACATGTTTTATGACAGGAAACCTTATAATGTACACGTTCACCAAAACTGTTGCAAGTTTTATCACTACTTATGGAAGTTGTAAGAGAGACGTCTGTGTCTGTATTTCACTCAAAGAGAAACATTAAGCTCATTTTACCACTCTCTCTTAGCTGTAAATGTTTAACAAGTCTGAGGGTATTTTATAATTCATTTGAGGTTGGTACAAATGTGACATTGGCTTTGTATCAAAATATAAATAGATTAACAATGCATGGGTTCTTATAATATAAGCTACTAATGAAATATGTTAAACTGATAGGTATCTTACGGTTTTCTAATGTTTTCCTGGATTGAATTTTTTTCAAATTTTGTTCAGAATATTAGGTAAGAACAACAACTATATGCCTTGTAAAAACTAGACTTTACATACGTGGTTATTTAGATATTATAGAAGAGAAAAAGGTGAAACTGCGTTAAAATGGGCCAGAACATAATTTGTTCTACGATGAAACTTTTAGTTATTTGGAAAATGAACACCATCGATACTAGTAAGATATTGTCAAGGTTAAGATCTTATCAGATAGTAAAGCTGCTAAACCATATTGAGTTTCTTTATTTTTCTAGATGATTCATTACATAACCAAATTTGAGCTCAATTGTTGTTAATATAGGACTATTACAAGCAATTAGAGCTTTATGGTGATTCATCTCTAAATGCATTGACTGATTTAAACATTATTTATACACAATTATAAATAATGAAACACCACTTTAATATCTACTATGCATGTGTTCGTTTCTAGAACCCTGAGAATTACAGGATATTTTGCAATTGCATATTATTAACGTTAAAGCAATTGCTTTAACGTCTATAAATTTAATGATGTGATTTTTAATTGCTACTAATTATTTAACACATCACGTATGGTTATTGCTAATGTAATCGTTACCAAACGAGTTTACAAGATTAAGAAAACAATTTCATAGAAGTATTAGAACCGTAATGTTACCTTTTAATGTGTTATTCATTTTTAATGTATTGCCACTTTCTTTTTATAAATAGGAGAGTACATTCTCGATATATTTCATCCTTCATCCTTATCGATTCATAATGTATAAGGAAAGCCGAAGTATCTCAAAGGAGCCAAAGGTCAATCGATTACTTGGTTGATTGAGTTAGATAAACATTGGGGGTTGCCCTCAGTGGATTGGACATACATTTAACCAATGGAAAATATCCTCTAGAAATGATACGAAGATGATGTTAATGTATCATCAACATTTATAGTTCAATATTACAATTATGTTGTGCTAAACTATCTTGCTTTATTGGTTTAATTTTTACCAATTTAGCTTATAACACATTATTGATTTACGAAACAGTAGTAAGCATTACTTTGGAATTATAAACATTCTTTTTGTAATGTAATGATGATTTTACACAAATGATAATCATATTACGTAAACAATTGATTTCACAGAAGTGTAGCGAAAAATACTAGCTTCTAAACTACAGTATTAATTTTTAATGCTCCACTTGTAGGTGGAAACAGCACAGTACTACAAGTTATAATTTTAAGAAAGTATTTTCCTTGTGCACCAAAAGGTAATTAAAAAAAATTTATGTTTCAGAAAGTAGATAAGAATAACTCAACAGATATAAGAGTATACTTCATTATATTGCATTTTAGCCTCCTGATCACATTTAAATACTAAATAATGGTGTAAATACCTGCATTTATGTGATCAATGTGTTGTTAAATTGCAACTGGTTTCGACTCACAAAGGAGTCATCGTCGACACATTGATCACATAATTGCAGGTATTTACACTATTACTTAGTATAAGAGTATAATTAAATTGGCCCAAAAAATAGTTTTGCACATGTATAACCCATACGTCATAAGTGTCCTACAGTGTTTTGTAACATACCAAGAGTGGGTGCGGCATGGTTGGTATATAATAGCCTAAATAAACACTTTTGGGCGGAAAAAGTGTCATAAACTGGCACTTTGCCCACTATGACACACTTTATAACGCTTGTTACACGTTAAAGGCAGCGCAGACTTTGGGCACTGATGCAGACATTTTTTTAGGAATATACAAGTGATGCAATAACAAATTGTATTATACGTGAATAATATCTCGATTAAAAAAGATAAATAAAATACTGATTAATATGGTTTTTTCTTGTTCCAGGTATGTTGCAGCATGAAAAGTCAGGTAATTACAATTCTATACATGTTCGAAGTAAAGATTCTAGTAAACAGAGACATCTTTAAAAACCAGTAAAATCACCTCAACAGTATAGGCTAATGGCAATAGTTAAATTAAAATCATCTCCGAAAGCTTTTCGAAAGCAACCTATTTAACTTGTTGACTTTTAAGATTTTTTACTTAAGCTATAATATTTACTGTTACCTAGAACGCGTTACCTTTTTTAGTCATCTATAAATTCAGCCTGTTGTTAATGATTGCTGACTAATCAGTTTTTATTTAGACGTGTATGAGGAAGATAGGTAGGGTCACTTTGTGTGGGTTCGTGACAGTATTTAATCCTTTAAAAGTATTAAAAGATTAGGAAAGTTTAGGTTGTAATGAACAGAGCTATTAGTTTTTAGTATCCACAGACACTTAAGAAAGTCTGTTAAGCACGATAGATAGCTATTTCAAAAACATCAAAAGTGCTACCATTTTTGTTTAAATCTCGTCCTACTGTTTGCTTCTTATCGCGCTGTTAAACATTTATTTTAAAACAGCTGTTTACTCTTCACATACTGTACCTTCCTCCACTTTAAGTGTTGCTGCTAGAGCTTAACTCGACAAATCTACCTTTTGAGCACCCAAACGAATTTTAAGTTCGTAATATTTCATTTAGTTTTTTGGAAAATTAAGACTCTTTCTGTTAAAAACTTCTTTTATTGTCGGACTTTGCGTGAAAAAAAACTTTAAGAAGACACGTAATGATTAATACTTTTCCCCTTGAAACTATACCTACTTTACTCTTTGAAAATATACTGACACATTAAAAACATCTTTTAATTACTATATTTCACCTGAGCATGCTGCTTTTTTTTGTTCGTATCTACGCCAGTGGCATTTTTGTAATGAAATAATGAAGTCAAACACTTTTAAGGGAAAGCGGTCCAAACCCATTTAAGTTTTGTGGATGTGCCGGGGATTTAACCCGTCCCTCCCGCACCGAAGTCCGAGACGCTAACCATTAGGCTAGCAACACACCTGTTAAATACTTAAATAACTGTTATTTAATACTGTTGAATAACTTACAGTATTTGTCATTGATAACACCCACTTATATTTTCTTACAGTTTATGACCATGCTATATAGCATTTACATTGTATAGAGAGAGCTCGAGCTGTGAAGTTGGTTTAGTTTATGTTTCGCAGACAGAGTTTATAGTCCCCTGTGAACCTTACTATGAAAACACAGCTCTACGTTGTACTTTACCATAAACTCATATTGCATCATATACTGGGTATCTAGGAAACAGTTAGATGTTTTCCATGGTAGAGACTCATTTTACAAAAATAGTTATTGAAATAATTTATTATCAAGTCATACTGTTTTAGACACACCAACTAAAAATAGGTATACTGATTTAATGTGTCCATTCGAGCCTTTGTAAATTATTACATTGGGTAAGTTGAACAAAGTTGAAGGTAAAAATGATACTAAAATATTTGTAGCAACTAAAAGTTGTTCCATTAATAATCTGTTAAATTCCATGCAGGTTTTTAGAAAGACCACACTTTTATTAAAATAGGGGGGTTTATATTATACATGATCAGGTAAAATGTACTTCAAATACCGGCTAGGTTTTTCTATTAGTTGGTTATTTTCCTTTTTATTTTATTTTTTCCTTTTACATCGAACCCTGAACTAGGTCTCACATAAACCTCTTACAAAAACCTACACTGTATATTGAAAGCTACTTGTATGGTTCTATCTACTATTTTACCTAATTCATTGCATGCTCATGCCTCGGCCTTTTGTGACACGTCTTTAAATACTTTATTGACTAATTTCAGTGTCGTATGCTTAGTTCCGTATTGCAATTAATATAGGACATGTATGTTTCACCGCATTGCCTCATAAGCGTCCGCATACAGCAACTACTGCAGTACTTGTATGTGCTGAGTCGTCATTATAATTCTATAGCTGTGGAAACCACATTATGCGTCCACTTTGTCTGCTAAGAATTAATATTCGTAGTCTAATGTAATTGAAATATATTTAAATAATCGCGGTGAATGCTTAAATGAGAATCTCGTAATCGTTGTAACAATCATACAAATATTGTTAAACTTAATTATGATTTGATTAATTATTAAGAGGTCAATTATATAGTGGAATGGTTATTGAAAAGTTGTTTAATACCTAATGATAAAATGTCCTAACTATTTTTGTACTAAATAAATTATTAGATCGTTTCATGGTGTCTGAAAACAAAATTGACCAGGATAAATTTAAAAAAGTTGTTTTAATTGCAATTTGTCATCTTTGCAAATGGCGAGTCCTAGATAATTAATAGCGTATTGTGTTTCATAAAAAAATCATGTAAATACATACAGTATTTAAGTTGATTTTTTATTTGCAAATCACATAACTCAATTTTTTCTACCTTCTGACCCCTTTAAAAAAAATCACATGAAAACGGTATTATGTTTTCAATTTTTACTGACGTGTGGAAATATTGTAATGGTTTCGCAGTTCTAAAATATTCAACTATCTTCTTTCACGTACAAAAAATAAATAAAATAATTAATTCTGCACCTTTACTCACTTCGTTTAAATCTGGTTTATAGTTTTTGAACCTCTTTAAATAACCTCTTTCGGAACTCTGACAAAACAATATTTCGGTTATACCAAAATATAATATGCATTAGAGAAGAATAATTGAGAAAGCGCTTAGTTTCCAAAATAGAGACCAGAATAAAACCTTAGAATAAAAGACTGCTAAGGTTTTTATAAAATACTCATTTATAATAATTATCCCCTAACCACTTGAACAATGCGAAACTTTGCCTATTAATTATTCTGCTACACCAGGAGACTGCAGTGCAGCATAAACTATGAATAGCCTCTGTGAGATATAGTTTACACGCTGAGTTGTTTACCTGTTCATGCATTGTATGTGAAGTAGATGAATATAAACAGACTAAAATAACTGTAAAGACTTGTTATTGTTTGGCTTAAGTGTATTCAGCTATTCTCAGTAAAATGTTACAACCGTTATTTTTTTATTAAATATTATTTGAAACGGTGTACCTATTATCTAGCCAATATAAAAAGTGACCGTCAAATCATATAAAAGTGTCGATATCATTACTAAAACTATTTTCAAAGTAATAAATCCAATATGATGATTGATTATTTTTAAACAGCTTTTGTACTTTATATTTTGCTGTACTTGTTGAACCATGTTGATACAAATAATTTTTACTTAAAAATAGATACTTTGAATGTTCTGAGTATATCATTAACTCTCTTCCCTTCACTCAAAGAAAACAGTTAGGGCTTTCTCAGAAATTTCATTTTACATTTATTAAAGTGAATGATAAGTTCTGGAGTTGACATCAAATTTATAATTGAACTACAGCATTAGTGAGTTATACCTGGAAATAATTATGTTGATAAATTTAAACATTTACTTAAATGGAGCTACCTTAGAGTTTGAAAGCAATTACTAGTTATTTATAAACATTCGGTTTTCCTTGTTAGACGGTCAACCGTAGTTGTAATTTTATATTTCTTCTTAATTGTGTATTGAATATCCATATATTAATAAATACGTAAATTATCTTACAATCAGTCCTCTATTGCGGGTTTTTTGGGAAAATCAAATTCAGTATAATATGGGGAACATGAGATTTACAATGTGGAATTTGTAAAGAGGCGTTCATAGTTAACATATGAAAGCATTTTCAGAAGTAAATATTCAAACGAGTTGAAGTTTTGTAAGTCCTTATTCCTCTTACACCAATAATTTTATTACAGGTCATTTACCTACAACAATTGAACCAAAAACTGTTAGTATAGTTTGTGATGCTGCACAATTGATGTCAGTCATTCGAATACCTAGTTTGATTTGAAGATAAGGAAGTCTATGGGTATTGTTTCTTGTTTTAAAATAACTACAACTTAGTTTGTTTACAAGTAAGTAAAAAAAAAATATATATATAATAATAATTAACAACCATATGACTTTATAGTCATATGTCAGGTATTAACTGTCGATACTAAGTGATGAGTGGATGGCTCAGTCGCACGAAGAACTATCAATGAAACAAAGGCAGTGTTTGTGTCTTTAGTTTACGGTGCCGCCACTTACAATTTCCCAATAAAAATTGTTTTTATTAAGGATACGTTAATGTTCGGTCGACCACTAAGTTTGTAAGTTAACTCAATTTGCAACAGTTAATTCTACAAAAATATTTACATAACTAATTTTGTATTGTATAATATATTTTAACAGCTACTATATCACATACGAACCGTAACATTACTTTGTTTAGGATGTACTATTTTTAATATAATTTATCTCTAAAGGCATCGTCAATGTAAAATAGTAACAATGAAACAACGATCCTTTGTCATTACAACGGCCGTACTGTCAAGTTACAGTAGTGCCGTGGGGCTATTATTGGGATTTATTTATCAGTTTTGCACCCATATACAGTATATGAAATTTTCAAAATATGTATGTTTTTCATTTAAAACAATAATACAATGAATGTTTATTATTGTTGCGTAGAAAGTACGCATACGAGTAGACTCAATGTTCACCCAACACATTAATATAAAATTAACACACGTAAAAAGGACGCTGTTTCCTTCCATTGATAAATCTTTGGGATTTATCTAATTTAATCACTTATTTTTAACACATTTTTATACTTATAAATATTTTAACAGGTGTAATTAATTGTGAATAACTATTATAAATGTTTGTGCTATTAAGATAGTTGTTCCCAAGAGTATTTTTTTTAAGAAGATATATTATGTTCTAATTTGGCTTTTAAAGTATAAAATCTGTCTCTCTATGGGAGATCTCTACTGGAAGATAGTTTGTCATTTTCAATGAGAAATTCGTATGTTTTAAATGTTAAATGATAAGTCTTAAAAGACCAGTTAAAATGGATATTTAGATAGACATTTTATACAAAAGTCTCTATTTCCATTTAGGAATAATTGACAGTATTCGCGAACAGCAGAAAAGGCGTAATCGACTTTTAATTATTGTCTACATTATTTCCAGATAATTATAAGGTAACAATCCATTCCAGCGTGACTTATCTTGGTCTGTTTAAAAATAATTCAGCAATAGCGACCACAAATTTTAGTCGTAAAAAGGGAAAATATATGTTAAGTAATTAATTTTTAGAAGTTTTCAATTTGTACAGATTATGAGAAACTTATAACTCAATTTATCATTTGACTTGGTCCTTGTACGAATCATTCAGTAATTGTGATCTGGAATTTCATAAGTAAACAAAGAAAGTAAAAATTAAATGATTAAAAATATTCTGAGTATATTAAAAAGCTTAGGTCGATCAAAAATTAAACAGCGACAAATATTTTCATAAATAGATACAATTTGTTTTAATAAATATTATATTGAAACGGGTAAATCACTAAGTAAGTTTTAACCGTATAGTATTTCATCGAATGTATTACTAAAAGCCGCAAGTACTCAATATATATCTAAGTGGTAGAGAAGAATATAAAATAAATCATATTTTTGCATTTTTAACAAAACTAATAATAATTGCAATCGAATAATTCTATTTGTTTCCACGACGCCATCGTTATCAATAGTCTATTAGTAGCATCAATGAACAACCTCAAGCATTCCATAATTGACTCCGTAATTGAAATATTAAAAGATCATGATAATTTAAAATTTAACTAAATAATCCCGTACTTGATGTGAAATCATACATTTTAAACGCTGCAAACCACTATTAAAATTTAAAGACCATTAATGTTTTTTGTGTATGTTTATGTCCCACAAAGAAGGATAACTAAAAATGTTTGAAATACATCATTATTTCCTCTGTCCTTTAAAAAACAGTCCAGTCCTTCTTTTAGTTTTGCATTTATAA
Source organism: Macrosteles quadrilineatus (assembly GCF_028750875.1). Classification (NCBI taxonomy): domain Eukaryota; kingdom Metazoa; phylum Arthropoda; class Insecta; order Hemiptera; family Cicadellidae; genus Macrosteles; species Macrosteles quadrilineatus. Next base: position 67,225,169 of record NW_026542597.1, read on the forward strand.
AGATAAACTAAAACATTTCCCTGAAAATGTAACTAATTAGTTTACACGCTTAGCGTGCAAAAGGTTATGAATTATAAGAGAAATATAAACGTAACTTGTCTCAAATGATAAACTAGTTTGCGCAATATGACTTTTAATAAAACATTGTTCTTAAATTTAAAAGAATTCAAGTAAAAAAAGAGCCAGCAAATCACTTAGTGAAAAATATCTTAAGCTGTTCCATGACTGTTATAGTTTAGACCTAAATGAAAGATGTGATAATAACCTAAGTATAATCCGTCAACTGAAGTTATTCATCATTCTTGAATCTGTCACTCATTTCTGACATGTTGGAAAGTAGGTAAATGGACATGAATTTGTCGTCGAGGATTTATTTAACTTGATATTGCAATTGAAAATATGTTTTGTTCCTCTAAATGTATAGTTATTGCATTCGTGTAGCTGTAAATAATTTTTGTTCACATTGAACACATTTAAAATTGTGTAAACATTGAGAAGTCAGTTATGTTTTGAATATTAAATGTTTAAAGACAATAGAATAGATGAGTTTGATTGAATTTTCATAAGCTCATTTTTATAAAATAATATATTTTTAACTTCCAAGACTAAATACGTTGAAAGACTTCCAGAGAGACAGAGAGAAGGACGTTATCGAATTTTAATTATTGCCACCATTCTTCCATGAAGCTAAAACCCAATCTCTTACTTGCCATTGTCATAGTATAACAGTACCCCTTTGTGAAATAATGTAGTAAAAGTAAATCTAATTATACTAATTATAAAAAAATATAGGAAAATTTGTTTTACGTATCAACTGTGAACAGTCGAATGCATTTTATCATAGTAGAACAACAGGAAATGTTAGATACATAATTAGAGTAAATTAACACTCAGTTCCAGTAATTACCCATCTACCTTTTTAGACAGGACTGACAATTGAATAGCGATCCCCTCTTCTGTAAATTAATTAATTTGCTTTGTACACTAATTAACAGAAAGTAATAAGTTTACATGTTTACATAATTAACCTGAAATTTTCACCTTAAAAATATTTCTGAAAACATGGTAAGAATTGTATTTTTACTTTTTGTCATTTAAAAATCCTTGATGCAACACAAGTTTAAGAAGCTTTGTCTATAAAGTGTGGACGGGCTTTGTAAGTTCTAGCGTTACCATTATAATATTTTTACAATTAAATATAAATTCATAATGCCATTTTATAATTTTGCTTCAAATGGAAAATATCCAATACAATGGAAAAGTTCAACCCCTGAAGTTACAGCCTTATTATTCTCAGAGAATGCTAGTTTGTTAGGTCTTTTTGTACGGTAACACCAAATTAGGATACATGAATATAAGCCCAAAAATTAAAAAGACACAATCAAACCTTTTCATAGATCATATTTTTAGTTTCAAAACCATGTACTTTTATTTGTACGATTTACGTGGTCATTTTAAAGAAACGTTTACTATATTTGAGGAATAGCAAGTTTAAAACATATTTAGGAGGGTGAAGACACAAAAGGTCGTTTGGGAGATACTAGTAACATGTGGTCCACTACACACGTTTTTCGCGCAGCAGTTTAAAATCGTTTATGGTGCAATGCAAAGATTTATGTTGCCATTATAAATAAATTGGATGTTAAGTTTGCATTATTCATTACACTTTTTAAAATTACCATTCCTGACTAATACCTCATTCTACGATACAAAAATCACTATACAAATTCTTTTAATTTATATACTTTCGACAAAGTATCTTAGATTGATAACTTTATTATGTAATGCACAAATTTGTGATGTCATTATAAAGCAAAATGATTTTAAATGTAAATGAACTGGTATTTTTCTCAAACAAGACAGCTTTTGATTAAGTTATAAATGTCTTACAAATGATTTTGTTCCTCTCGGAGCTCTAAAGCTAAATTTATGATGAAAGTTTATTGAGTGAGCTGTGTACTTTGTGTGTTGGACCACTCGACATAGAAACCTAACGTTCCATGTGGCAACACAAAACGTCTTAAATTCTTATTTATACTTTATTAAGCCATTTCAACACTAGTAATACCTCTCCATAAAAAGAATATTTATCTTTAGATATCAATCATCAGTGGTAAGTTTAAACGAGAAATAGTCTTAATCCCAAGAATAAAATAACCGTTTAATTACCATTTTAAATTACCGGGCAACTGCTAGTAGAACTATAAATTAAAATAGAAAACCCCTCTACCAGTGAAAATCAAATTTACTTTATTAAATAAAAAATAAAATAAAATTAATAGACACATTTTTAATTAACTTGTTCATATTGTAATACATTTTTTGCTGGACAAGGTAGGATGATTTAGTAAACGAGATCACCAATTATTATAAACGACCTCTTCCGTTTCCACTAACGACAACGTTGGCACTTCTCCGATGACGTCATTGACTTTTAATTATTGGTGGCGTTCCTCTCTGAAAGTGAGTTCCTTCCATACCACCACCTTAATAGCTGCACATTAGAGTGTTTATGGGTATTTAGATTATAATACACCATTTAGAAATTGCAACTGAATGATTTACACCTGCAACGTATTATTTCACAATGGAATTTTCATCCTACTTTGCTTTATATAACATAATTAAACTTAAATAAACGTAACCGGGCTTTTTTCATTACATTTGTATTTAAATGAACAGAGTTAGTCTAATAAGTGGTTATGTTCTGCTGTAAAGCAATTCAATAACACTAATTTTGAGTGAAAGTGTCATCTCAATCTCAAGTGGACATTGACTTTCACAATATATGAATTCAATATCAAGTAATTTTTCTACTTTTTTATGGAGTTTTTACTTACCTTTAATAAAATGTAAACAGGTTACATTGTTACTTACTGCATTGTTTGATAAACGTGTTTATATTTTATGTTAAATCTGATCAAGAAGTTAATTAGTTAATCTTGCGACAAAGCAATGTACTTGAAATACACGCGCTTAGGAAAATGCGTTATCAAACAGGTATTCGGCGTTGTACATGAATAATTATATAGTAATATTCAACAGACAATCTACAAAGCCATGGGCTGTGGTTTAACCTAAGTGTAAACGATAGATTAATTGCTTAACCTCAGTTCTATTTTGCGTTGATATACACATATATATATTCTTCTTTGGTCACTATTATTTTTATTTAATTTTTATTAATAGTTTTTCACATTGACGTCATGTTTATAGCCTTAATAGGGTAAATTAAATAACCTGTTTTGTATATCTTTTTTAAATTGTCCTAATATTTAATCAATGTTCAATACTAATTTACATAAATTCAATAATGTTTGTGTAACCATTTAACTTAACTAAGATTACAATCACTTTTAAATTATATCCCTTTGTGTAGATATCTTTAGTTAGTTAAATTATAGGTCTAATAGTATAAGGTTGGGTGAAAACCATGTCTTTTTTACTGACTAAGATTGGCTGTTTTATTCGCCAAAACAATTTATTAAAGAAAGTTCGACCTCTTTCATAAAACAACCCCAACATATAGACACATATGTGCATATTATACGCAATGGAGTCGAGTAATGTTACTATGATGTAATCTTTAAGTTACAGATGTAGTAAGACTTAGATATGCCATATTTTATTTTAGTAATCTTGATCAAATATTATTTTATGCTTGTACATATTAACAGAAGATATTCACATGAGTATTAGTTGCTAAAATATGCAATATGGGTAAAAATCAATATAATTATTTAAATTTATTTTGTATGTATTGTTTTTTTATTGAACACCTTAAAACTATCTTGATTGTTAAATATTCAAGGACAATTGCAGGTTATGATTGCCTTATGGCGATATACTCTAAAATAAATAAATTAATTTTAGTAAACGTACAGGCCGCACTCGTATGGAAGTCTAAGAAAATTACCACCAGGCTAATTTACCACGCCCTAATTTGAGACACTTCTTAATTACCTATCCCAAATCAAGTTTTCAGGTTATACGATGATTGTCAATGTAATGGTATAGCAAATTTCCCATGTCTTGAACATTTTTTTTAATGTTCCACCTTCATAAGCTAGGACAATAGTTCTAGCCCGGAACTGATAACTGTTTGACACATTACTTCAGGCTAGGATTAGTGGGTTGCGCCATTATCACATGGATAACATTCATTGGCTATAGAAGGGATTTGAGTCCAGGATCTTGGGCACTGAAGCCCCGCACTCTAACACAAGGCCAGCTCGCTCCCCATGTCTTTAACATTACACATAGAACTACATGGGGATTTTAAACTTGTAATGCTGTTTATAAATAATAAAAATGTAGTGTTTTATTTAAAACAAACATGAAACCATGTTTTGTAATGTTAAAAATTGTATAAGGCAATTTTAGTTTTGATCTTCAATGTATGTTGATTCAAAATGTATAAGGAAAGCCGAAGTATCTCAAAGGAGCCAAAGGTCAATCGATTACTTGGTTGATTGAGTTAGATAAACATTGGGGGCTGCCCTCAGTGAATTGGACATTAATTTAACCAACTAGAAAATATCCTCTAGATAAAGTACGAAGATGATAGTAATGTACCATCAACATGTATAGTTTAATATTACAATTATGTTGTGCTAAACTATCTTACTTAATTGGTTTAATTTTTACCAATTTAGTTAGTATTTCTTTAGTATTTTTATCTGGTTTAATCTTAATCTCTAGTCCTTATCAATATCTGGGAAAACTAAAATTCAATTTGGATAAATGAAAAATTTAATAGAAACGTCAAATGGTATGATGAGATTTTTAATCACATTTAGTAACATAAAAATAAATATTTAATTAATAGTTACAGTCAAACTGTCTGATCCTTTGCATGCCACAGGTTGTATTGCGTTAGCGAAGAGTATGATCACACGACAAATAGTAGCCATAAAATAGGCTTAGGTTTGTCAGTGTATTTACACAATAAATAAGTAATTCATCCCCTCCCCCCAAATTCAATACGTTTTAATTTTATATTTGTATCTACAAGGAATATAATTGAATGCATTTTAAATATTTTAAATAAATCCATATTACTGATTTACGAACCAGTAGTAAGCATTACTTTGGAATAATAAACATTATTTTTGTAATGCAATGATGAATTTTCACAAATGATAATCATGTTACGTAAACAATTGATTTCACAGAAGTGTAGCGAAAAATACCAGTTTCTAAACTACATTATTAATTTTTAATGCTCCACAAGTAGGCAAACATAGTACAGTACTCTATAATTGTAAGACCATATTTTCATTGTGCTCAAAAATGTAATACAAAATAATAATAACTGTTATTTCAGAAAGTAGATAAGAATAACAAAAAAGTCTGAGTATATTAAATTGGCGCTAATAATAGTTTTGCACATGTATAACCCATACGTCATAAGTGTCCTACAGTGTTTTGTAATGTACCAGATTTGTGTGTGTGGCATGGTTGGTGTAATGGCCTAAATAAACTTTTCCAGGCGTCAAAAGTGTCATAAACTGGCACTTTGCCCACCATGACACACGTTATGTCGCATGTTACACGTTAAAAGCCGCGCAGATTTTGGCCACGGATGGAAACATTCTTTTAGGAATATACAAGCGATGCAATAACATTTCTATAATACGTGAATATATATCACAATTAAAAATGATAAATAAAATACTGATTAATATGTTTTTTGTTTTAGGTATGCTGTAGCATGAAAAGTCAGGTAATTACAATTTTTACATGTTTGAAGTAAAGATTGACTGAGAAACAGAGAAATCTTTAAAAGCCAGCACAATAATCTCAACACGTAATGGCAATAGTTAAATTAAAATCATCTCCAAAAGCTTTTCAAAATCAACCTATTTACCTTGCTGTGTTTTAAGATTTTTACTCAAGCTATAATATTCACGGTTACCTAGAATGCATTAAAATTTTTTGGTCATCCATAAATTCAGCCTGTTGTTAATTATAGCTGAGTAATCAGTTTTTATTTAGGCATGTATGAGGATGTAGGTAGGGTTTGTCACTTTGTAGGGGTTCGTGACAGTATTTAATCCTAAGTAGGTTGGATTAGGTAAGTTTAGGTTGCAATGAACAGAGTCATTAGTTTTTAATACACCCAGACACTGTAGAAAATGTGTTAAGCACGATAGATAGCTATTTCAAAAATGAATCTCGTCCTACTGTTTGCTTCTTATCGCGCTGTTAAATATGCATTTTTCAACAGCTGTTTACTGTTCACATACTGTCTGTACCTTCCTCCCCTTTAAGAGTTGCTGCTAGCCAACTACAATCTGAACCACCCATTGAACCTTAAGTTTGTAATATTTCATTTAGTTTTTGGCACATTTAAGACTCTTTCTGTTAAAAACTTCTTTGATTGTCGGACTTGGCGTGAAAAACAAATACTTTAAGAAGACACATAATAATGAAAACTATACTTACTTTACTTTTTCACAATAAACTGACATATAAAAACTTCATTTAATTAATATATTTCTTTTGAGCATGCTTTTAAATAACTTATGTGTCATTATTAACACCCACTTATATTTTATTACAGTTTATTACCATGCTGAGCACCATTTACATTGTACAGAGAGCTCGAGCTGTGAAGTTAGTTTAGTTTATGTTTCGCAGACAGAGTTTATAGTCCCGTGTGAACCTTACTATGAAAACACAGCTATACGTTGTACTTTACTATAAACTCATTGCATCATATACTGGGTATCTAGGAAACAGTTAGATGTTTTCCATAGTAGAGACTCATTTTAGAATAATAGTAATTGAAATGATTAATTATCATGTCACACTGTTTAAGACACACCAACTAAAAATAGGTATACTAATTTAATGCATCCATTCCAGCCTTTCATTGCAAATTATTGGGTAAGTTAAACAAAGTTAAAGGTGAAAATAATATGAAAATATTTGCAGCAACGAAAAATTACGCCATAATCTGTTAAATTTCATGCAGGATTTTAGAAAGACAAAACTTTTAGTAAAATAGGGAGGTTTATATTATATATGATCAGGCAAAATGTACTGTAGTTCAAATAGCAGGATGGTTCTATTCGTTTTATTTTCCTTTTTATTTTATTTTATTTTTTAATTTTGTATTTTTACATTAAACCCTAAACTATGTCTCACATAAACCTCTTACAAAAAACCTTTTTAAAAAATAAAAAATGTTTTTATGGTTCTTCTACTATTTTACCTTATTCATTGAATGCTCATGTCTTGGCCTTTTGTGACACGTCTTTAAATAGTATATTGCCTAATTTCAGTGTCGTACGTTTAGTTCCATATTGCAATTAATATAGGACATGTATGTTTCACCGCATTGCCACATAAGCGTCCGCATACAGCGACTACTGCAGTAGTACTTGTCTGTGCTGAGTCGTCATTATAATTCTATAGCCATGGAAACCACATTATGCGTCCACTTTGTCTGCCAAGAATGAATATTACTAAGTAATTGAAAAGTTGTTAAATAATCATGGTATATGCCTAAATGGGAATCTTGTAATCATCATTACAGCTATACAATTGTATGTTTGAATAAGTACTATGACGTAAATATAATATAGTGTAAAGGTTTTTTACCGTTGTATAAACCCTTGTATTGTTATTTAGAATTACAAAATGTCACAACTATCGCTATCCTGAATTTATGGTGTCTGCATACGAACTTAATCAGATTAAATTTGAAAAAGTAGTTTAAATTACAATATTTATTGATTTCGCTAAATGGTGAGTCTTCATTTAATAATTTAGTAAATTATTATTTAAGTTGAATTTTTATTAAAAAATTCCATAACTCTATTTTTTCTATTCTCTGACCCCTTTATAAAAACTTACATATAAACGGTATTATGTTTTCGATTCTTCCTTGGGTATGGAAATATTTTAATGGGTTCGAAGTTTTAAATACATTAAAATGTCATCTTCCATTTACAAAAACACTTATATTTTATTTATTTAGTCATTTCGTGTTCTTAATTTTAACCCTCTTTAAACCCCCTATTTTGGAACAAATAAAATTTTCTGGTTATTCCAATAGCTTATTTGTAATAGTTTCTTGTCATAGGTAAAGAAAATGAGAAAAAAATTAATTATGAAATCAGAAAAAGAATTAAATACCACTAAGGTAAATGCTAAATTCTAATAATTATCTCTTTAACCACGCTGTACCTATTATCTAGCCAATATAAACAGTGACCGTCAAATTATTTAAAAGCGTTTATATTATAACCAACAGTATTTTCAAAGTAATAAATCCAATATGAAAGATAATAATAATTTTAAACTGCTTTTGTACTTTACATTTTACTTTAATCATTGAACAATGACGATTCACATAGCAAACCAGTTCGATAATTTTTACTTAGAATTATTTGAATGTTCTGAGTATATCATTAACTCTCTTCCCTTCACTCAAAGAAAACAGTTAGGGCTTTCTCAGAAATTTCATTTTACATTTATTAAAGTGAATGACAAGTTCTGGAGTTGGGATCAAATTTATAATTGAACTACAGCATTAGTGAGTTATACCTGGAAATAATTATGTTGATAACCTTTAAACATTTTTCTTAAATAGAGCTACCTTAGAGTTTGATTGCAATTACTAGTTATTTATAAACATTAGATTTTCCTTGTTAGACGGTCAACCGTAGTTGTAATTTTATATTTCTTCTTAATTGTGTATTGAATATCCACATATTAATAAATACGTAAATTATCTTACAATCAGCCCTTTATTGCGGGTTTTTTGGGAAAATCTAATTCGGTAATATGTGGAAAATGAGTTTTACAATGTGGAATTTGTGAAGAGGCTTTAATAGTTAACATATGACAGCATTTTCAATAGGAAATATTCAAATGTGTTAAACTTTTGTAAGTCCTTATTCCTCTTACACCAATCATTTTATTTCAAGTCATTTACCTACAACAATTGAACCAAAAACTGTAATTATAGTTTGTGATGGTACAGAATTGATGTCAGTCATTCGAATACCTAGTTTGATTCGAGGATAAGGGATTTTACGGGTATTAATTTTGTTACAAGTCATTTACCTACAACAGTTAAACCGAAAACGTTTATTATTGTTTGTGATGGTACACAATTCATGTCAGCCACTCAAATACCTAGCTAGTTTGATTCGAAGATAAGGAATTTTACTGGTATTAACTGTCGATACTAAATGATGAGTCATTGGCTCAGTTCTTTGCAGGAAGAAATATTAAACACAGGCAGTTTTTTCATGTCTTTAGCTTACGGTGCTGCCACTTACAATTTCCCAATACAAATTGTTTTCATACAAAATACGTTAATGTTCGGCAGACCACTAAGTTTGTAAGATGACGAAATTTGCAACATTCAAGTCTATAAACATATTTACATAACTAATTTTATATTGTATAATATATTTTAACAGCTACTATATCACATACGAACCGTATCAGTCTTTTGTTTGGGATGTACTATTTTTAATATAATTTATCTCTAAAGGCATCGTCAATGTAAAATAGTCACAATGAAACAACGTTAGTTTGTCATTGCAATGGTCGTACTGTCAAGTTATAGTAGTGCCGTGGGACTATTATTTGGATTTATTTATCAGTTTTGCACCCATATATTTGAAATTTTTAAAATACGTATGTTTTTAATTCAAAACAATAATACAATGAGTTTTTATTATTGTTGCGTACATAGTACGCATACGAGTAGACTCAATGTTCACCCAACACATTAATATAAAATTAACACACGTAAAAAGGACGCTGTTTCCTTCCAATGATAAATTTAAGGATTTATCTAATTTAATCACTTAATTATTACAAATGTTTCTACTTATAAATATTTTAATGGTTGTAATTAATTGTGAATAACCATTATGCATGTTTGTGCTATTGAGATATTAGTTTCCAAGAGTATATATTTCTAAGTATATATGTTCTAATTTGGCTTCTAAAGTATAACATCTGTCTCTCTATGGGAGATCTCTCTTCAGGAAGATAGTTTGTAATTTTCAATGAGAGATTCGTATGTTTAATGTTTTAAATGTTAAACGTTTGGTGTTAAAAGTTAAAATGGATATTTAGATAGACATTTTAAACAAAAGTCTATATTTCCACTCAGGGATAATTGACAGTAGTTCGCGAATAGCAGAAAAGTCGTCATCAATTTGTAATTACTGTCTTCATTATTTCCAGATAATTATAAAATCACAACCCATTCCAGCGTTTGATTTATCTTGGTCTGTTTAAAAATCATTCAGTAATAGCGACCACAAGTTTCAGCTGTAAAAAGAGAAAATAAAAGTTAAATAATTAATTGTTAGAAGTTTGCAATTTTTTCAGATTATTAGAAGCTAATAACTCAATTCATCGTTTGACTTGGTCCTTTTACGATTCTTTCAGGAATTGTGGTTTAGAATTTAATATGTAAACAAATAAAGTAAAAATTAAAATATTAAAACTATTCTGATTATATTAAAAAAGCTTAGGTCGATCAAAAACTAAACAGCAACAAATATTTTCATACATAGTTAATTTGTTTTAATAAACAGTGTGGTGAAACGGATGAATCACTAATTGGGCTTCAACCATATAATATTTCATCGAAAGTATTACTAAAAGCCTCAAGCACTCGATAATATCTAAGTGGAAGGGAGGAATATAAAATAAATCATATGTTTGAATTTGTAACAAAACTAACTATAATTGTAAATATTTTATAATTGTAAGCAAATAATTTTATTTGTTTCCACGACGCCATCGTTGTTATCAATAGTCTATTAGTAGTATCAATGAACAACCTCAAGCAACCATAATTGACTCTTATAAATGAAATATTAAAAGAGTGTGAAAATTTAATATTGTAACTTAATAACGTCGTACATGATGTGAAAAAATGCATTTCAAACGCCGCAAACCACTATCAAAATGTAAAAACCATTAGGGTATTGTTCATGCGTATGCTTATGTCTCACAAAGAAGGATAACTAAAATATGGAATGTTTGAAATACATAATTATTTCCTCTGTCCTTTAAAAACAGGCCAGTCCTTCTTTTAATTGTACATTTATAAAAATAAACTAAAACATTTCCCTGAAAATTTAACTAATTAGTTTACACGCTTAGCGTGCAAAAGGTTATGAATTATAAGAGAAATATAAACGTAACTTGTCTCAAATGATAAACTAGTTTGCGCAATATGACTTTTAATAAAACATCGTTCTTAAATTTAAAAGAATTCAAGTAAAAAAAGAGCCAGCAAATCACTTAGTGAAAAATATCTTAAGCTGTTCCATGACTGTTATAGTTTAGACCTAAATGAAAGATGTGATAATAACCTAAGTATAATCCGTCAACTGAAGTTCTTCATCTTTCTTGAATCTGTCAGTCATTTCTGACATCTTGGAAAGTAGGAAAACGAACATGAATTCGTCGTGAAGGACTTGATATTGCAATTTAAAATTTGTTTTGTTCTTCTAAATGTATAGTTGTATTTGTGTAGCGGTTCACATCGTACACATTTAAAATTGTGTTAACATTGAGAAGTCGCCTATGTTTTGAATATTAAATGTTTAAAGACAAGAGCATAGATGAGTTTGATTGGATTTTCATGAACTTATTTTTATAAAATAATATATTTTTACACTCCAAGACGAAATACGTTGAAAGACTTCCAGTGAGAGAGAAGAATGACGTTATCGAATTTTAATTATTGCCACCATTCTTCCATGAAGCTAAAGCCCAATCTCTTACTTGCCATTGTTATAGTATAACAGTACCCCTTTGTGAAATAATTTAGTAAAAGTATATGTAATTAATTTAATTACAAAAAATATAGGAAAATTTGTTTTACGTATCAACTGTGAACAGTCGAATGCATTTTATCATTATAGAACCAAAGGAAATCAGATTTACAATTAGAGTAAACTAACACTCAGTTCCAGTAATTACCCATCTACCTTTTTAGACAGGACTGACAATGGAATAGCGATTCCCTCTTTTGTAAATTAATTTATTTGCTTTTTAAACCAATTAACAGAAAGTAATTAGTTCACATGTTTACATAATTGACTTGAAATTTACAGCTTAAAGACATTTCTGAAAACATGGTAAGGATGGTATTTTTACTTTTCGTCATTAAAAAAATCCTTGATGCAACGCAAATTTAAGAAGCTTTGTTTATAAAGTGTGGACAGGCTTTGGAAGTTCTAGCGTTGCGATTGTAATATTTTTAAAATAAAATATAAATTCATGTTGCCATTTTATAATTTCACTGTTTTCAATTTTTCAATAATTTCAATAAAAAAAACAAACAATTATAATAGGCTTTGACAGCAATAATCATTGATATTGTAGCAAAGATCAGTAATAAGATATTACCTACGATCCCTGGTTATTAACAATTATTCAAATAATAACATTATTAGTAATTTGTTGAATCACAAAAATTCAATGTCACCCAGTTTGAGTAATATGGGACGTAATGTTATGTGGGAAGGACTGACAGATTTATCTTTTACAGGATTTACTATGACATTCTTTCTTTTACATCTTTTACACCACCACTCGTATACATCATCGTAAAGTACCATGTAGTTTAGAGATTGTACTTTTAACTGGTGATGCGGTTACGGTTCAAAAACCCTTAGTTTACTAAATGGGGATTACTTCATGTAAGCACAAATAATATTTTTGAAGGAAAAGTGAAAAACATATGTTTCTCAAATATATTATTTACACCAACATTCACAATGAATCAACATTTTTTAATGATTAAAAGTTAAGTTTAAGTTTGTCGAAATATAATTTGAGGGCTTAACTGATTTACCTCATAATGAAAATGGACAAGTTTTCGAACTAACTTAGACTCTAGCTTTGCTCATTTAGAACACTTCATAATAATTAAGTCCTATTGTAAATGTAATAAGTTATGATATCGTTCCCTTTTGTTTGCTTCGTACGGAATCAATATTGTATTATTTGCAGAAAGCTAACTGAAATAGATAAATACGCTGCATCAACGTTGATCAAAACTAGACATGAATTTATAACCAATCATAAACAAATATTGCATTAATACAACTACATTATAACATCGGCCATGCTTGCTTTTCATTCTCGTCTGATTTGGCTGAAAATGAAATATTTAAATTCACTAAATAAATTGTATGGAAGATCCAGCTTTAATTTTCAACAGTTTTTAGCTGCTTTGTTTCATCGTACAAAATTAATTTATTACTATGTATAAAAATAAAATAAAACGGGGGTTTGTTCAATTACGATGCGGTTTGATAAAGCAGTATGATATCGATGATTTTAAGTATCCATTTACAAATCTTAGGTGATCTAAACGATAATCAACCATTCTTGTAATAATTTTAGGGACATCTTCAAAAAGTGTGTTTTCCAATTATTATTATTTTTCCTTTAATTAATGGATTTTGGGCTTGCAATTTATTAGAAGCCTCCGATTGGATGAAATAACTTTTTTCCAAGTTTTTCTCAATATCCAAGCAAAATGAATTTAAATTTCAATATTACTCCCCTTACGAAATAGATTATCTAATGACTTGATCAACAGTTCTTTGGGCTAAACAAGCAGGTTGACTGTGTAATTTATTAATACAAAATTCAGATTTTTTAATAGTTAATAAGTTGAGACTACTTATTTCATTATAACGTAGCTTTATTGATTAGACACAAAGTGGACAAACCAAGGATATTTTCCCCCAATAACAGATTTTAATTTATTCTAATCTCCAAAGTTCAAGAGTGTAATGACTACTTCATAAAGAGGCAACTCTAGACTGTTGAATGCTATGAATTCAGTAGCCTTTGGTAGGCTTGACAAACTTTACCAATTTGACATTTGATTACCAAGTCACATTTTGATTTAGTCCATTCAATCAGTTACCTTTAGTGAATCCATTCATGACGCAGGTGGATTTACTCATCATGTCTCATTAGTATTTAGTGAATTATGAAGTCAATATGAGGATCCCTTACAATGAGATAATTTGAGTAAAATTTTAGTTATGTTTATACTTAATGATAAAAAAAATATTTTTTCATGAGGAGTTAAGATTTAAAATAAGTATCAGGGACCGTATCCAAGTTATTAGCATTTGTTTGTTTGTAGATCAATTTGAGCGTTGTCTTCACAATTTAATTTGGCCCCACATTTTAAAACGGCCAAGTTTTGTAAATGTATTTAAATAAGCATGGATATTTTTGCCAGATTAGGTTAGGTTTAAAGGTTTTGGAATCATTTCGAGTAGTTTTCTGACATTATTGTGTTTATTTTGCAAACTTAAACATCCGAAAGTACAAACATAAAAAATGGGCTCTAATTGTAATTTGCTTCTCAATATTAAGCCTGGAACACGATTATAAAACAATTAAACATAGTATCAAATTTTTTTATGAGATTGACTATGATCCAATTTTAAAATATTTCAGGGCTAACTATTTATTGAAAATTCACCGTAAAGAGAGTATTCCAAGTCAGCAGATAAGGACAAATAATAATATCTTTTAAATGTTTGAATATTAGTGGAATTTAGCTGTTGATCTCTTTTCAGGTGTTTTTTGTACTTGAATTAAAAGGGAAATAACTTTCAAACTTAATATCATGTCAATAAAAACTGCTTTTAGCAGTAGTACCTCAAAGAGGTTTCAACAGTCAATCGATTATTTGGTTGATTGAGTCATAGAAACGTTTGATCTTGTACTCAGAGGGATGGACCTCAATTTACTCAACTAGAAACTATTTATATAAAGTTTTTAACATAACAGTTTCAAAAATTAGTTATCTTAAAATATATTGAAACAGTATAAAAACCCATAAAAAGGACTTTTGTTTTGTGGACTTTTCAAACAAATATGATTATTGTTTAACATTACCTTTTAACTTATCAAATATTTGAGATATTTGAAATCGGGTTGCAGCAACCTTCTTAGTTTTGAGGGCCTTCAATAATGATGGCTAATTTTGAAAATTTTGTTCTTAGTAGTAGTGTAGTTAGTATAGTAGATTTTGGTATCATTTACAGGTCTTTTACAAGTAATTAAGACAATGGTTATTAAAAGTAATTTTTAACACGTTAATTTTTAGTAAAAATGTAACAATACGAACTATAAATAACGTTTAAACATTCAAACAAAATAATTCAAACTACATAAAAAAAAAATAAAATACTATTTTCAAGCGACTCTTTTCTGCCAGTTTTTATATGTTAAAGGATATATTATCAAATGTGTATGTATTTCTTATGAACTTTTTTCTGTACAAAATTTAAGTTATACAAAATAATATTTTAAACAATCACTTGAAATATACCTATACTTAATATTAACCAAAGAATTATCAAACCCTAGACGTGAGATTGTTGGTTCTAGGAGGTCGTCAAAAAACACTCAAACAAATTAAATTAACAAAAAAAAGATTACCGCTTAAAAAATCAACTGAACATAGGTAGGTCTAGTCATACAACCAAGAATCACGATGCCGATTTAAGTTCAAGATTTAGGCCTAGTATGAAAATACTTACTTACTGTGAAAATAAAAATAGTTACTTTCGTTACATAAACAAACATTTTACCTGCTTTCAAAAATCAACATCCAGTCATCTAATTCAGCATTGCTTTGAATAAAACATCAAAAGATCCATTTATTAGTTTAATCACTAACGTACGAAGAAACGGAATTTATAATAGCCAAATAAATCTATTTGAATTTTTTAACGTTAGCCTCACCAGTAACGTATCTGAAGCTTAATTAGAGAATAATTGAAACTGTATAAATATACCGAATATATTTTACATGTGTTTGCAGATGAAGTTTACGCATGCATTAGATATTATTCAAGACTAAATATGCGTGTTATTTTAAAAATGTAGATTCGATATCATACTAGGAAAACCTCAATCCGATGTACCAATAATAAATATTACATACATTTCTAATAACTCAGGTAATTTAATTAATTTATCATTTTTGTATTTTTTCCTATTGGGTGTAGGAAGTTAGGTATAAATTATTTTATGTTATCTTTTGTGGATTTTGTTTTCAAAATGAAGTATATAGTTGTTACAGGTTTTTCACAAACACATCTGTAAAACGTCAAATTTTTTAAATTTAAGTCCTTTATTGGGGAATACCTTATATTATTGTTTATTATTTTGTCTGGCCTCTTCTTATTTCGGTATACTGTGAGAACATGTTTCGTTTTAGGATATATTTGTATGTGACTTAGTGGCATACGTATTTATAGATATTTAACTAAGTAATAATGTGATAATATTTAATTAGTGTGTATACTTATACTTTTGACAAGAATAATTTCATATTTTTTAATTAATTGGTCCTAATTTTCACAATATCTTGTATTTATTTGCAGAATATTATGTAAAGGATACAGTATCTTGCATTTTGTTTGAATTAGAGAATTTGATTTAAAGAGCATAACATTGTAGTATGTTAAATTTAATCATAAACTATTTAAAAATCTAAAATATCTGAAGCTATCTCACAAGATGCTAAAATTTTTCATTCGGTAAACTATAAATAAAATAAATTTCAAAATAAACTGTGTAATGTTATACATAACCTAATACAGGTCATTACTTTGGATTTTGGCGTGTCCTAACTTTTAAATTTCCTTCAAAAGAAGTTGAGAACAAAGTTTTTAATCAACAAAGACAAAGTTTGATATGATTATTTATTTCCTAGGCTTGTGATTGAAATTTTACTCAACAAAAGTTGGAAAACATGAACAACTAGACTATTTATACTTAGGGGTGATTTATATCCTTACTTAAAACACAGATCAATATAAATAATATATTGGCTTAAGGGGATGGTTCTAAAAAATTGCCTTATGCAATTAAAAAGTAATGTAGCTGCGTCTCCCCATCCCCTAATTGGTATTCCGAAACGAATATTTGCTATTCTAGAATAGTAGTAATATTTCTTTTTTCAAAATAAGAAGTTGGTATCTTCGTTCCTTAAATATAAATCAGATCGCTTGGTTGTAAGCTACAGCTGTCAATTGTCTTCGGTTGAGCGGTGACTGTCATGTGGTCGATTGACGAAGACTTTTGGTTTTTAGCTCACAAACTCCTAAGCGTAATACTTCTCACGTCATACTTGAATTATGTTTAGTAAAGTTTTACTCTTACAAAATAAACTTAGGAACAATTAAAATACGTTTGTCAAATATCTTTGATCAAAGATCAAACAGAGGTCCACAACATCGTATCACTAGAATCTGATCAGGACCAAAATTTTAAACTAAACACCACAGGAAAATTTAGGTGATAAATATTTTTAACGCCATTTTCTTAGCTGAATCTTCCCTCCACAATGTTCTTCCTGATTCCTACAACGTTGTAAAATTACCACTCTGTTTGAGAAAAGCGTTAAAAGGTTTTAGGTGATAGTTTTCATATTAGACAGAAGTCGAGTATAAATCAATATATTGGACTTTTAAACATAAATGCTTGGCTCAATTTTATAATGTAATAAAGCAAAATACCCCCGCCGCAGCAAACCTGACGCCTAAGCGAATTTCCATTTGGCTGAATTGATTTTCAATTGATCTATTTAAATAACATTAGGTTTAACGAGTACCTAGGTTTGCTGCTACAAGGAAACTAATAAAGCCTGTGTTTTAAGTAAAATAATTATTGCTTAGTATAAAATGAATATATTTGCCAAGTTTGATCAAAAGATATCCATAAACAAGCAAACTACAACATTTTACAATATTCTCCATAAGAATAACATGGGAATTTTAAATTTACAATTTTTTTAGTTTTCTCCGTAACCAGTATCCGTACAAAAACACTTTGATATACTGAATTGTTTGTTTTTTTAAGCTCTTTAAGAAGGTTTAGAGAAAAATTGGAAAATTTTGTGTTTTGTGGGTCAAAAGTGAGAAAAACCAATTTTTACCCCATAAAACCCCCCATAAAACCCTGTTCCCATGGTCCGATCTTACTGGATCGCGAACTCGTTCAAGTTTATCCCGCCTTACACCTTCAAACCAAATTTCATCAAAATCGGATAAAAATTACTCAAGTTATCGTGTTCACGGACACACACACACACACATATATATATATATATATATATATACATATATAAAAATTTTAACGAGTGGTGTTTTTGGCCTCTGGGGACATCAAAATGAAAAAGTAAATCGTTCTCGGGCCTAAGTCTTACCATGAGACCTACGGTAATAGCTACTTCCCTATAGGGAAATTCGCTAATATACCATTTTCAAACAATTTTAACAAGTATATTTCCAAAAGTACCGTAAGAGGGACATTAACATAATTTATATGTGTTCATAAATCCTAATTAATGTCAATGCAGACACGAATCAACATAACGCAATCACTGCAAACAGATCATAATTGATTCTGATCCTTATAAGCACTCAAAGACCACTACATAACCAGAAACCCTTGACTGTCGAATATCGAGAGTGAACTTAGTAGCCTTTGATCCCCTCGACAAACTTTACCAATTTGACACTTGATTACCAAGTCACATTCTGATTTGGTCCATTCACTTCCCCAACTGCCTTTAGACCATTTCTGACGAAGGAATTTACATAACTCAACTTATTAAGGGCTGGAGAACTTTGAAGTATCTGTAAGATCTGCTTGTATAATGAGTTCAGGGCCTCAAATTTTGGTGATTTTCAATTGAATTTACTGTCAAACATACAGTGCTTATGAAACATAGTATTTCGCCTCTTTCAGTAGGTTTTGGTAGGTGTAGTTCTGGTCTAGATAATACTACTGCTAGTAGGAATGAAAGTAGTAATTAAGGAGAATGAATAATTTTAAATAACATACGTGTAAATTACTACCATGGTTGTTTTATTCTGATATGTATTCCAAATAAACATTTGAAAATTTAGTTTGAAAACAAAAATATTATTAGACTAGTGTTTGTAATGTTACATTTTCGATACTGCCTGTCTCGTCCCGTCCCATTCTCCGTCTCTGAAATACATGTTTTATGACAGGAAACCGCATAATGTACACGTTCACCAAAACTGTTGCAAGTTTCATCACTACTTATGGAAGTTGTAAGAGAGACGTCTGTGTCTGTATATCACTCAAAGAGAAACATTAAGCTCATTTTACCACTCTCTCTTAGCTGTAAATGTTTAACAAGTCTGAGGGTATTTTATAATTCATTTGAGGTTGGTACAAATGTGACATTGGTTTTGTATCAAAATAGATTAACAATGCATGTGTTCTTATAATATAAGCTACTAATGAAATATGTTAAACTGACGGTTTTCTAATGTTTTCCTGGTTTGACTTTTTAAACATTTTGTTCAGAATATGGGGTACGAACAACAACTATATGCCTTGTAAAAAATAGGATTTACATACGTGGTTATTTAGATGTTAGAGAAGAGAAAAAGGTGAAACTGCGTTAAAATGGACCAGAAAATAATTTGTTATGGTCTTTTTGTACAGGATATTAGGTACAAACAACAACTTAAGTTTAAAGTAGGCTGTATAAAATATGAGGTTATTTAAATATTAAGTGAAGGAGTTTTAAATACACTTTTAAATATTAGTGTAGCTTTGTTTAAGTGGACCAGAACACCTGTTTGAAGACAATTCATAACTTTTAGCAATTTTTTAAATTCTTATTACTAAATATTACATAAACAGCAACATCATTGTTAGTAAGTAAATGCTTGCTAGGCTAAGAATTTGTTAAGAACTAAAGTTCTTAAAGCATTTTAAGTTGCTTTATTTTTAACTAAGTTTCTCGATGATTCATTACACAAACCTAATTTGAGCTCGATTGTTGGCAATGCAGGACAAGTACAAGCAATTGGAGCTTTATGGTGATTCATCTCTTAATGCATTGACTGATTTAAACATTAACTATACGCAATTATAAATTATAAAACACCACTTCAATATGTATTATGCATGTGTTCGTTTCTAGATCCTTTCAAATTATTAACGACAAAGCAATTGCCTTAACGTATTTAAATTTAAAGATATGATTTGTATTGCTACTAATTACATAACACACCACGTATGGTTATTTTACAAGATTACGAAAACAACTACATAGAAGTATTAGAACCGTAATGTTACTTTTTAATAAGTCATTCATTTTTACCCCTTTTAGTTTTAGGAGGGTTTTTCCATTCATTTTTCAGTCTTGATAAATATAGATTCATAATGTATAAGGAAAGCCGAAGTATCTCAAAGGAGCCAAAGGTCAATAGATTACTTGGTTGATTGAGTTAGATAAACATTGGGGGCTGCCCTCAGTGGATTGGGCAACAATTTAACCAACTAGAAAATATCTTCTAGAAATGGTACAACAATGATAGTAATGTACCATCAACATGTATAGTTTAATATTACAGTTATGATGATCCTGAACTATATTGCTTCATTGGTTTTATCTTAACCAATTTAGTTTATATTTTTATAAATATTGTATAATACATCTTTTTGTGGCTTCATCTTGATCTCTTATCCTTATCAATATCTGGGAATACTCAAATTCAATGGGGATGGATTAAAAATTAAATAGAAACGTCAAATGGTATGATGAGATTTTTTATCACATTAAGTAACATAAAAATAAGCTTTAAATAAATATTAACAAAGAAACTGTCCAATCCTTTACATTTCACAGATTGTATTGCGTTTGCGAAGAGTGCGACTATATAACAAGTAGTAGCCTTAAAAATAGTCTCAGATTGTTAGTGTATTTACATAATCAAAAGTTATTTAAAATTCGAAATCTATTAATAATTGTTACTTATTTTTTTACCGTAGTTAATTTGATTTATATCTGTTAGTAATATAATTTAATTTGTAATATTTTACATTCTTTCTACGTAGTAACATGTAATTATGAATTTTTAAATGTCATAGACAAATAACGAAAATATTTGATTTCACAGTAGTGTAGCGAAACATATAGTTTTCTAAACTACAGTATAAATTTTTAATGTTCCACTTGTAGGTGAAAACAGCACAGTACTACAAGTTATAATGTTAAGAAAATATATTCCTTGTGCACCAAAAGGTAATTTAAAAACATTGTTATGTTTCGGAAAGTAGATAAGAATAACACAATAAATAAAAAAGTGTAATTAAATTAGTCCAAAAATAGTTTTGCACATGTATAACCCATACGTCATAAGTTTCCTACAGTGTTTAGTAACGTACCAGGAGCGGATACGGCATGGTTGGTGTAATAGCCTAAATAAACATTTTTGGGCGTCAAAAAGTGTCATGAACTGGCACTTTGCCCACCATGACACACGTTATGGCGCTTGTCGCACGTTAAAAGCCGAAGAGATTGTTTGCACTGATGGAAACATTCTTTTAGGAATATACAAGTGATGCAATAACATTTCTATAATACGTGAATATATATCACAATTAATAATGATAAATAAAGTACTGATTAATATGTTTTTTGTTTTAGGTATGCTGTAGCATGAAAAGTCAGGTAATTACAAATTTTTACATGTTTGAAGTAAAGATTCTAGTGAACAGAGAAATCTTTAAAAACCAGCACAATCACCTCAACACTATATTGACAACAGTTAAATTAAAATCATGACCGAGAGCTTTTCTAAAGCAACCTATTTACCTTGTTGTGTTTTAAGATTTTTTACTTAACCTATAAGATTAACGGGTTTTTACAGTGTGTTACCTTTTTAAGTCATCTATAAATTTAGCCTGTTGTTAATTATTGCTGACCAATCAGTTTTATTTAGGCATGTATGAGGAAGATAGTTAGGGCTCGTCACTTTGTGCGGGTTCGTGACAGTATTTAATCCTAAGTAGGTTGGATTAGGTATGTTTAGGTTGTAATGAACAGAGTCATTAGTTTTTAATACACCCAGACAATTTGGAAAGTGTGTTAAGCACGATAGGTAGCTATCTCAAAAATGAATCTCGTCCTACTGTTAGCTTCTTATTGCGCTGTTAAACATTTATTTTAAACAGGTGTTTTCTCTTTACATACTTTACCTTCTGTACCTTTAAGAGTTGCTGCTAGAGCTAAGGGAGTATGTTTAATCTATGGATTAACTCACCCAAACTACAATCTGAACCACCCATCCAACCTTAAGTTTGTAATATATAATTTAGTTTTTGGCACATTTAAGACTCTTTCTGTTAAACACTTCTTTAATTGTCGGACTTTGCGTGAAAAGAAAACTTTAAGAAGACACGTATTAATGAAAACTATACTTACATTTCTTTTTCACAATAAACTTACATATTAAAAACATCTTTTAAGTAATATATTTCTCCCGAGGATGCTATTAAATAACTTATATGTCATTCATAACACCCACTTATATTTTATTACAGTTTATGACTTTGCAACATTTACATTGTACAGAGAGCTCGAGCTGTGAAGTTAGTTTAGTTTATGTTTCGCAGACAGAGTTTATAGTCCCGTGTGAACCTTACTATGAAAACACAGCTATACGTTGTACTTTACTATAAACTCGTATTGCGTCATATACTGGGTATCTAGGAAACAGTTAGATGTTTTCCATGGTAGAGACTCATTTTAGAATAATAGTAATTGAAATAATTTATTATCAAGTCACACTGTTTAAGACACACCAACTAAAAATAGGTACACAAATGTAATGCATCCATTTGAGCCCTTGATTGTAAATTATTACGTTGGATAAGTTAAAAAAACTTGAAGGAAAAAAAATAATATTAAAATATTTGTAGCAACAAAAAATTGCACCATTTATTTATCTGTAAAATTCCATGCAGGTTTTTAGAAAGACAAAACTTTTAGTAAAATAGGAAGGTTATAATATATATGATCTGGTAAAATATACTGTCGTTGAAATAGCAGGATGGTTTGTCTATTCGTTTTATTTTCCTTTTTATTTTATTTTATTTTATAATATTTTTTACATCAAACCCTGAACTAGGTCTCACATAAACCGCTTATATAAACATGTACTGTAAATTGAAAGCTAATTGTATAGTTCTATCTACTATTTTACCTAATTCATTGCATGCTTATGCCTTGGCCTTTTTATTGACACGTCTTTAAATAGTATATTGCCTAATTTCAGTGTCGTATGCTTAGCTCCACTGTGTTAATATAGGACATGTATGTTTCACCGCATTGCCACATAAGCACCCGCATACAGCAACTCCTGCAGTAGTACTTGTGTGTGCTGAGTCGTCATTATAATTCTATAACCATGGAAACCACATTCTGTGTCCACTTTGTCTGCTGAGAATTAATATTCGTAGTCTAATGTAATTGAAATGTATTTAAATAATCGTGGTGAATGCTTAAATGAGAATCTCGTAATCGTTGTAACAATTATACAACTATTGTTAAACTTAATAACAGTTTGATTATTTAAGATGTCAATTATATAGTGGAATGGTTATTGAACAGTTGTATAAAGCCTTGTATTGTAATTAATAATGACAAAATGTCACAACTACTGTTTTACTGAATAAATTTATGAGATCGTTTCATGGTGTCTGAATACAAAACTGGCCTGAATAAATTTGAAAAAGTAGTTTTAATAGAAATCTGTCATCTTTGCAAAGTCCTAGATAATGAATAGCGTATTGCGTTTTATATAAAAACTTAAGTAAATACATATTTAAGTAGAATTTTTATTTGAAACCCCCATAACTCTATTTCTCTACCCTGTGACTGCTTAATCAAATCCCAAATACAAACTGTATTATGTTTTCAACTTTTACTGACGTGTGGAAAATATTTGAAGGGTTTCGCAGTTTTAAAAATATTTAACTGTCTTCTTTCACTTACAAAAAATAAATAAAATAAATAATTCTGAACTTTACTCACTTTGTTTAAATCTGGTTTATAGTTTTTGAACCTCTTTAAGTAACCTCTTTCGGAACTCTGACAAAACAATTTTCTGGTTATACCAAAATATAATATGCATGAGAAGAATAATTGAGAAAACGATTAATTTACAAAATAGAGACCAGAATAAAACCTTAGAATAAAAGACTTCTAAGGTTTTTAGAAAATACTCATTTATAATAATTATCCTCTAACCACTTCAACAATGCGAAACTTTGCCTATTAATTATTCTGCTACACCAGGAGACTGCAGTGCAGCATAAACTATGAATAGCCTCTGTGAGATATAGTCCTGCTCATGCATTGTATGTGTAGTAGATGAATATAAATAGACTCAAATAACGTAAAAGACTTGTTATTGTTTAGCTTAATTTTACTGTAACTACTTTTATTTTTTTATTAAACATTATTTGAAACGCTGTACCTATTATCTAGCCAATATATACAGTGGTTAATCATTTAAAAGTGTTTATATTATAACCAAAAGATTTTTCAAAGTATAAAATCCAATATGAAAAATTATTAATAATTGTAAACAGCTTTTGTACTTTACATTTTACTGTAGTCATTGAACAATGACGATTCACGTAGCAAACCAGTTCAATAATTTTTACATAGAATTATTTGTATGTTCAGAGTATATCATTAACTCTCTTCCCTTCACTCAAAGAAAACAGTTAGGGCTTTCTCAGAAATTTCATTTTACATTTATTAAAGTGAATGATAAGTTCTGGAGTTGACATCAAATTTATAATTGAACTACAGAATTGGTGAGGTATACCAGGTAATAACTATGTTGATAAACTTTAGAAATTATATTGAAATTGTGCTACCTCAGAGTTTGAGAGCAATTACTAGTTATTTATAAACATTCGATTTTCCTTGTTAGACGGTCAACAGTTGTAATTTTTTATTTCTTCTTAATTGTGTATTGAGTATCCACGTATTGAATAAATACGTAAATTATCTTACAATCAGGCCTATATTGTGGGTTATTAGGGAAAATAATTTTTGATAATATGAGGAACATGAGTTTTACCATGCGGAATTTTTAAGTGGCGTTCATAATTTACATATGATAGGATTTTCAGAAGAAAATATTCAAATATGTTAAACTGTTTTACCTTATTCCTCTTACACCAATAATTTTATTACCAGTCATTTACCTACAACAATTGAACCAAAAACTATTATTATAGTTTGTGATGGTACAGAATTGATATCAGTCATTCGAATATCTAGTTTGATTTGAATATAAGGGATTTTACGGGTATTAATTTTGTTACAAGTCATTTACCTACAACAATTGAACCAAAAACTGTTATTATAGTTTGTGATGGTACACAATTGATGTCAGTCATTCGAATACCTTGTTTGATTGATTTGGGATGTGCTATTTTTAATATAATTTATCTCTAAAGGCATCGTCAATGTAAAACAGTTACAATGAAACAACGTTCCTTTGTCATTGCAATGGTCGTACTGTCAAGTTACAGTACTCCCAGGGGGCTGTTATTTAGATTTATTTATCAGTTTTGCACGCATATATGTAATTTTCGAAATACGTATGTTTTGATTTTAAACAATAGTACAATAAATTTTCAATATTATTGCGTACAAAGTATGCTTACGAGTGAATTCAACGTTCACCCAAAACATTAATATAAAATTAACACACGTAAACACTTGTTTAATCACCTATTTTTTATTTTATTTTTTCTACATATAAATATTTTAACGGGTGTAATTAATAATGAATAACTATTATGAATGTTTGTGCTACTAAGTTATTTGTTCCCAAGAGTATTTTTAAGAAGATATATGTAATAAAATCCGTCTCTCATGAGAACTGCCTCTCTATGGGAATTCTCTCTTCAGGACGATAGTTTGTCATTTTCAATGAGAGATTCGTATGTTTAATGTTTTAAATGTTAAATGGTAAGTCTCAAAAGTTAAAATAGATATTTAGATAGACATTTTACACAAAAGTCTCTATTTCCACTCAGGGATAATTGACAGTAGTTCGCGAACATCAGAAAAGGCGTCATCGACTTTTAATTACTGTCTCCATTTTTCCAGATAACTATAAGATCACAATCCATTCCAGTGTTTGACTTATCTTGATTTGTTTAGGAATCATATAGTAATAGTGACCATAGATTTCAGCTGTAAAAAGAGAAAATAAAAGTTAAATAATTTATAGTTAGAAGTTTGCAATTTTTTCAGATTATTAGAAGCTAATAACTCAATTTATCGTTTGACTTGGTCCTTTTACGAAGCGTTCAAAAATCGTGATCAGTATTTTTATATGTAAACAAAGAAAGTAAAAATTTAATGATTAAAAATATTCTGAGTATATTAAAAAGCTTAGGACGATCAAAAATTAAACAGCAACAAATATTTTCATAAATAGATCATTTGTTTTAATAAACAGCGTAGTGAAACAGGTAAATCACTAATTAGGTTTCAACCGTATAATAATTCATCGAAAGTATTACTAAAAGCCTCAAGCACTCGATAATATCTAAGTGGAAGGGAGGAATATAAAATAAATCATATGTTTGCATTTGTAACAAAACTAACTATAATTGTAAATATTTTATAATTGTAAGCAAATAATTTTATTTGTTTCCACGACACCATCATTGTTATCAGTAGTCGATTAGTGGCATTAATGAACAACCTCAAGCATCCATAATTGACTTTACATATAACTGAAATATTAAAAGTATGATAATTTAATATTTTAACTAAATAACGCTGTACTTGATGTAAAATAATGCATTTTAAACTGTGCAAACTACTATTAAAATGTCAAAACCATTAATGTTTCATGTGTATGCTTATGTCTCACAAAGAAGGATAAATAAATTATGGAATGTTTGAAATACATCATTATTTACTCTGCCCTTTATAAAACAGTCAAGTCCTTCTTTTAGTTTTGCATTTATAAAGATAAACTTAAACATTTCCCTGAAAATGTAACTATTAAGTTTACACGCTTAGCGTGCAAAAGGTAATGAATTATAATAAGAATATATTACTTATGTCAATTAGCTCATTGATTCATGAGTTTCACCTCAGTACATGTTTCGACACATTGTCATCATCAGCTGAGTTAGTACTTGTGAAGGTTTTATTCACCAGATGGCTTCGTCATGTTGAATAAATTAACACACATATACACACATATACACACGACACATATACATTTATAACACGTAAAACTTGCATGTCTTCAAGTTTTACATGTACCGTCGAAACATGTACTGAGGTGAAACTCATGACTCAATGAGCTGATTGACGTAAGTAATATATTCTGACAATAATATCCACAGCTCAGGGGCTTAACAATGAATTTAAATTAATTAAGTAAGAGAAATATAAACCTAACTTATCTCAAATGATAAACTAGTTAGCGCAAAATGACTTTGAATAAAATATCGTTCTCAAATGTAAAAGAATTCAAGTAAAAAAAGAGCCAGCAAATCACTTAGTGAAAAATATCTTAAGCTGTTCCATGACTGTTATAGTTTAGACTCAAATGAAAGATGTGATAATAACCTAAGTATAATCCGTCAACTGAAGTTCTTCATCGTTCTTGAATCTGTCAGTCATTTCTGGCATCTTGGAAAATAGGTAAACGAACATGAATTCGTCGTAGAGGATATATCGAACTTGATATTGCAATTAAAAATATGTTTTGTTCCTCTACATGTATAGTTATTGCATTCGTGTAGCTGTTAATAATTTTTGTTCACATCGTACACATTTAAAATTGTGTAAACATTGAGAAGTCAGTTATGCTTTGGATATTAAATGTTTAAAGACAAGAGTATAGATGAGTTTGATTGAATTTTCATGAATTTATTTTTATAAAATAATATTTTTTTTCCTCCAAGATGAAATAAGTTAAAAGACTTCCAGAGAGAGAAGAATGACGTTATCGAATTTTAATTATTGCCACCATTCTTCCGTGAAGCTAAAACCCAATCTCTTACTTACTTGCCATTGTCTTAGTATATCAGCACACTTTGTGAAATAATATAGTGAAAGTAAAACTAATGACTAAAAATATAGGAAAATCTGTTTTACGTATCAACTGTGAACAGTCAAATGTATTTTATCATAGAACAAAAGGAAATCAGATTTACAATTAGAGTAAACTAACACTCAGTTCCAGTAATTACCCATCTACCTTTTTAGACAGGACTGAAAATTGAATAGCAATTCCCTATTTATAAATTAGTTTATATGCTTTTTATACCAATTAACAGAAAGTAATTAGTTCACATGTTTACACAATTAACCTGAAATTTTCAGATTAAAAATATTTCTGAAAACGTGGTAAGGATTGTATTTTTACTTTTTGTAATTTAAAAATCCTTGATGTAACGCAAATTTAAGAAGCTTTGTCTATAAAGTATGGGCAGGCTTTGGAAGCTTGGGTTGCCATTGTAATATAAAAAATATATATATATATATAAATTCAAAATGCTATTTTATAATTTCCCTTCAAATGGAAAGTATCCAATAAAATGGGAAAGTTCAACCCCTGAAGTTACAGCCTTATTATTCTCAGAGAATGCTAGTTTGTTAGGTATTTTTGTACGGTAACACCAAATTAGGATACATGAATATAAGCCCAAAAATTAAAAAGACACAATCAAACCTTTTCATAGATCATATTTTTAGTTTCAAAACCATGTACTTTTATTTGTACGATTTACGTGGTTATTTTGAGGAAACGTTTACAATATTTGAGGAAAAGCAAGTTAAAAACATATTTAGGAGGGTGAAGACACAAAAGGTCGTTTGGAGGATACTAGTAACATGTGGTCCACGACACACGTTTTTCGTGTAGCAGTTTGAAAACGTTTATGGTGCAAGGCAAAGATTTATGTTTCCATTATAAATAAATTTGATGTTAAATTTGCATTATTCATAACACTTTTTAAAATTACCATTCCCAACTAATACCTCATTCTACGATATAAAAACCACTGTATTAATTTAATCTTCTAATGTATATACTTTCGACAAAGTATCTTAGATTGATAACCTAATTATGTAATGCACAAAGTTGTGATGTCATTATAAAGAAAAATAATTTTAAATGTAAATAACTGGTATTTTTTCTCAAACAAGACAGCTTTAGATTAAGTTATAAATGTCTCGCAAATGATTTTGTTCCTCTTGGAGCCTTAAAGCTAAATTTATGATGAAAGTTTATTGAGTGCGCTGTGTACTTGGTGTGTTGGGCCACTCGACATAGAAACCTAACGTTCCATGTGGCAACACAAAACGTCTTAAATTCTTATTTATACTTTCTTAAGCCATTAAACACTAGTAATACCTCTCCATAAAAAGAATATTCATCTTAAGATATCAATCATCAGTGGTAAGTTTAAAAAGGAATAGTCTTAATCCCAAGAATACCAACGATTTAATATGAATTACACTTTGAATTCAAGAGACTACAAATTTCTTTGCGTCTTGCTTTTGCAATCACCATTATAAGGCACAAGGGCGATCCCTGACTATCGCCGGCTTAAATTTAGAAAAGGCATCCTTTTCACACGGACAGCTGTATGTTTCGTGCTCACGTGGGCCTAAAAACATATATGTTTATACACCTAATGAAAAACAAAAAACGTTGTTTATCAATTAAGTAAACAATATTCTTTTTTTTGTTTTGGTATACCTACATTTTTATTATTTATCGTAAATAACTAATTATCATATGAAATAACCGTTTAATTACCATTTTAAATTACCGGGTAACTGCTAGTAGAAACTATAAATTAAAATAGAAAAACCCTCTACCAGTGAAAATCAAATTTACTCTACTAAATAAAAAAATAAATAATAAATTAAATTAATAAACACATTTTTAATTAACGAGTTTATATTGTATATACGTTTCTAGCAAGAAAAAAACAAGATTATTTACTAAACGAGATCGCCAATTATTATAAACGACCTCTTCCGTTTCCACTAACGACAACGTTGGCACTTCTCCGATGACGTCATTGACTTTTTATTATTGGTGGCGTTCCTCTCTGAAAGTGAGTTCCTTCCATACCCTAACGTTAATAGCTGCTCATTAGAGCGTCTTTGGGTATTTACATTATAATACACCATTAAGAAATTGCATCTGAATGACTTACACCTACAATGTATCAATTCACAATGGAATTTTTATTTTATTTTGCTTTATAAAATGTAATTAAAAAACTTTTAAAACTTAACCGGGCCCATTGCATTGCATTGTTATTATAACGAACAGAGTTTTTTTAATAGGTGGTTATGTTCTGCTGTAAAGCGATCTAATAAAACAATTTTGATTTAAAATATCATCTACATTAATTATTCACAATATATAAATTTATTATCAAGTAATTTTTCTACTTTTCTTTATACAATTTTTCTTACCTTCAATGAAATGTAAACATGTTACATTGTTATTACTGCATTGCTTTATGAACATGTATATTTTTTATGTTAAATCTGATCAAGAAGTTTTTCAGTAAAATAATCTTGCGACAAATCAATGTACTTGAAATACATTTGCTTATTAAAATGCGTCATGAAACAGGTATTCGGCGTTGTACATGAATAATTATATAGTAATATTCAACATACAATCTACAAAGCCATGAGCTGTGATTTTACCTAAGTGTAAACGATAGATTAATTGCTTAACCTCAGTTCTATTTGCGTTGATACACATACAATCTTCTTTGGTCACTATTATTTTCATTTTATTTTTAGGAATAGTTTTCCACATTTACATAATGTTTATTGCCTTAATAGGATAAATTAAATAACCTGCTTTGTATCTCGTTTTTAAATTGTCCTAATATTTAATCACTGTTACTAATTTAAAAGTCAACAATGTTTGTGTAAGTGTTTTAACCATGTAATTGAACTAAGATTACTTAAATAACTTTTAAATTATATGTCCTTGTGTGGATATCTTTAGTTAATTAAACTATAAGCCTAATAAGGTAGGGTGAAAAATTTTATGTCTCTTTATTACTGACTAAGATTGGCTGTTTTATTAGCCAAAACAGTTTATAAAAGGCAGTTAGACCTCTTTCATAAAAATCCCCAACATATAGACACATATGTGCATATTATTCCTTATCGAGTCGTGTAATGTTACTATGTAGTAATATTTGGGTTACGGATGTGGTAAGCCTTAGATATGCCATATTTTTTGCAATCTTGATAAAATATTGTTTTATGCTTGTATATATTAACCTAAGATATTCACATGAGTATTAGTGACTGAAACATGCAGTATGGGTAAAAATCTATATAATTATTAAATTCATTTAATGTGTATTGTTTTTTTTTTGTGATTGAACACCTTAAAACGAGTTTGATTGTTAACAATTTCAAGGAAAATCGCAAGTAATGATTGCCTTATGACGATATTCTAAAGAATAAATGGATTAATTTTAGTAAACGAACACGTCGAACTCACAACAAAGTATAAAAAAAAATACCACTAGGCCATAACACGCCCTAATTGTAGATTAATTATACCTATCTCAAATCGAGTTTTCAGCTTTTACTTACGATAATTGTCATTATAATGGTAATGCAAATTTCCCATGTATTGAAAATTTTTTTTAAACTCCTCACCTTCATATCCTAGGACGCTAGTTCTAGCCCGGAACTGTTTTACACATTACTTCAACTAGTACTAGTGGGTTGCGGAATTATCACATGTATAAAATCCATTAGTGATAGGCGAGATTTGATTTGCCATTAGACCAGCTCGCTCCCCATGTCTTGAACATTACACATAGAACTACATAACTTGTGATGCTGTTTATAAATAATAAACGTAATATTTTATTGGAAAATAAACGAACAGGTAATCATGTTTTATAATGTTAAAAATAGTATAGGGTAATTTTAGTTTTGATCTTCAATTTATATTGATTCATAATGTATAAGGAAAGCCCAAGTATCTCAAAGGAGCCAAAGGTCAATCGATTACTTAGTTGATTGAGTTAGATAAACATTAGGAGCTGCCTTCAGTGGATTGGACATAAATTTAACCAACTAGAAAGTATCTTCTAGAAATGGTACGAAGGATAGTCTGACATAAATATTTTGTTTCATTTTGATCAATCTTAATACCAGGAATTTTTTGTAACTTGCAAGTCTTATATTCGTTGTGTCTATGGCAGAACTTAGGATTAGGTTTTAGAGTAATTATTGAATTAATCTTTTTCACTGTCCGAGTAAGCTTTATGTTAATGTAGTACTGTACTTAAATCATAATGTTGATAGCCTAAATACCTAAAATAAAATAGTGAATATATACACCAGTACATTTTTTATAATTCTGATAAACATAGCACAATAAGACTGAAAACAAAGTATTTTATATATTCTAAACCACTTTATACGCCACCATGTGTTTTATTAGTCCTTAACGTAAAGAAAGTATTTCAATAACATGTTCCTTAAGGAAGCCTTTACTTTATTAGAAGTATGTTGATGCAACAAATAGACTTGAAATTACTCAAGCCTAACGTTGGGGTTACATTAAACATTTCATTAATCTTACCAGCAAATACCACCGAGCAATCTACAATTTTAGCACAGCTTTGCATAAAACATCAAACGATACATTTATTACTTTGATCATTGCTAGCAAGAAACGGAATTATTTATCATGACAGTCAAATATACCTCAGTTCAGTTTAAAGATACGCTTAACTGGCGTTTCGACGTTTCATCAGCTCATTGGCTGTTAAAAAATGTTCTAATTTAAATAGCTTTTTTAATTTTTCAATATACAGCACTGTATGTTATGGTTTCTAAATATTGTATCAATCAAAAATACGTGGATTAAAAATTATTTAAAGAGACTATGTGCCAATTTATTTAAATGTTCTATCGCGAAATAAGTGTTAAAATAACTGTTATTTAATTAAATTATTGTTCTACTATAAATTGAAATATTTTCAATAAAATTTGTATCTCAAATGTATACTTTAAACTGTCTAGGCTCTGTGTTTAGACTCTCTGTAAACTGTATGTTACCATTCTCTGTCCAAAGTGCATTTATATCGTTGCATAGCGTTGCATTTGCAAAATTAAATCAAATGCACCACGTTATTGGAAATTGCCTTACCATTGTTCGTTCTACATCGGCCATATTTACTCCAAGTCAAACAGAGACTAACATCATTAAATTAAAACATAGAATTTGTTCAAGGAATGATAAATAGAATACAAAAACAAAAATATTACAATGTAATAAGTGTGCTAACATAGTGTTTTATAGTTCAGGAGCGGATGCGTCATGGTTAGTGTATTGGCCTAAATAAACACTTTTGGGCGACAAAAAGTGTCATAAACTGGCACTTTGCCCACCATGACACACTTAATGGCGCTTGTTGCACGTTAAAAGCCGCACAGATAGTTTGCACTCTGCTAGAAGGATGGAAAGATATTTATGTAATATTTGGTAATAGTGTTGCTTTCTCAATTGCTTTCTTATTATATACGCACTCAAAATATATCGACTGCTTGTCAAAAGATGAATAAGACATTCACTATTCTGTTTCTGTTTTAGGTATGTTCCGCTGTAAAGGCAGGGGATGATTTTCTACATTTTGGTATAAAAATAAACGTAAGTAAACCAAAAAAGTATTTAACTTATTCCTTTTTAAATTAAACTTCCATTAATCACAAGTAGTTTTTATTCACTCTATTTACCAGAGAGTATTTAAAAAGCTGTTTTTTTTTTTTTTACAACTAAACCTTTTGTTTTCTACGTAGGGTTCTGAATGACATGGGCTTTGTAATTATCACCAGTTATTTAATTCCTGATCCGACACCCCCTAAAATAATATGATAAGTTGAGTCACAATAATTAATTGTATCTTATTTCTCTTAGGACTTAAACGACATTTTTTAAAATGTTAAAATATAGGATAATTAACATTGTATGTTACTGACCAAACATCTAACTATACAGTATTACAAATTAATCAATAAAAGACAACCCTCATACTTTCTCTCGTCATAACTATGATGAGCTTAACAGTAGAATCGTCATTATTCAATAGCACGATTAATATTATATTGTACAGAGAGCTATGAAACTAGTTTAGTTTATGTTTCGTAAACAGCGTTTATTGTCCCATGTAATCTAACTTCGAAAACAAAGCACCTAGATGTACCTTGCTGTATACTCCTATCGCATAACATGTAAGTGCTCTGGGGAAAGATGGATAATTTTCACAATAAATTACTTAAAAATATTACATTGCAGAAAAAAACTTCAAAATAAAATTGTCTCGAATATATTTAAAAGGTTTTAAATAAATGATGAATTTACTACGTTGGTAAATATCACGTAGCTCGTAAGAAGACGATTTATTAAGTAAAAGAAGTCAGATTTTGACTAATGGTGTAAGATATTTTGTCATTAAAATCGGTGTGTTTATTTTTAAGCTTAAGTTTTAATGCTCCCTATCAATTAATATGATACAAAAAAACCCTCATTGATACATCAATTATAGGAATTTTTACCAGTAAAAAGACATAGATTGCTAATTACTTATTATAACAGTCATCTTTTTGTCTATCCCTTTTGAATTGCACAAGACCAATCTACCATTAGATAGCTATCTCTAAATCACAGTACATCCGACTCATATAGGGGGACAGACAGTCAAAGTAAATGCTTAAATTGTGCAATTGGCTTTAAATTGTTGTAAATAGGTTAAAATATCGTTAAGTTAATTTTAACGTAAAACCCGAGATCATTTTTCCTTTAAAATATTAGAAACGGAGTATTAAAACTAAGATTTGGAGCAAATTGAGATCGGCTGTATTAATTAATAGTGTACGTTTAGATCCATATTGCAATTAATATAGGAAATGTATGTTTCACCGCATTGCCACATAAGGGTCCGCATACAGCAACTACTGCAGTAGTACTTGTATGTGCTGAGTCGTCATTATAATTCTATAACCATGGAAACCACATTATGCGCCCACTTTGTCTGCTAAGAATTAATAATCATAATGTAAGGGACATTTGAAGTGTTGTTTGGATTACCGTACAAAGACATGAGTGTGATAACATCACTGTATTAGTGGTTACAAAAATTGTATGGTGTTGTCAAGGGTTGAGTAAGAATTACGAGGACTGAATATTAAAAAAACTGAAAATTTATCAATAGAAGATAATTTCTATGTATCATCCTGTAAATAAATTAGGCCGATTTTCTATTGATAAATTCATACATACGTGAAAATAGGTTAGAGTAGTTTTTGTGGGGTTTTGTTAATTTTTTGATTATTGGGAGAATATAATGTGATTTTGGGAATTAAAATTTCAAAAATTTTATCCTGTTCACAACACTAATTACTGACTCACATGTTAACGTTCACGAATTCAGCCTGGGTAGCAATTGCACCTACCTAAAACGTCTTTAAACACTTATAAAACAGTAAACTAAATAGTTAAGGTAATAATGACCTGCTAGCAAATACTAATATACAAAAATATCTCCTTAACAAGTGTTAAAGGGCTAAACTTCCACTATTAATTATTCTGCTACACCCAAGGACTACAGAGCAGTAACTGCTGTGCAGTCCTAGTAAAAATTGTATATCTACTGACATTATTCATAAAGTAATGTATATCCAACCTAATATAAAAAAACTTTAACAATTAAAACTTAACGTTTATATCAAACTCAGTGAAAAAGTATAAAATTTTATTTGTTTACCACTGCCCGATATAGTTGGAAAATTATTTATTGTGTATGAAATATCAAATAAAGAACACGGGGAAAATCCTGAACTCATATTGCTATTTTAATTGTGAATATTAGAAAAAAAAATTATTACAATATTGGTAAGACTAATTACATACATTTTTGTTAACTATTCAACCCCTGGCTACACATTTCCCTAAGGGTGCACTAAATACATAATTTTAACCTAACTATTTCTTAAATATTGTCCTGCTGTTTTTTTTTATCCATGTGGTGTAGGTAAAACGTTTACCTCATTAAGTTTACTGTAGTGTGCGTTAAAATTACTTAATAGAGAGGGTTAATTGAAAATACCATTCGTCTAAAATAAACGTCTGAACCTAAGTTGAATATTTACTGTACTCAGTAACATTGCTTGTCAACGTTTACAGAGAAGGACAGATAAGTTATTTGAACCTAGTCAAACAGATTCTTTGAATGTACAAAATATATATCATTATGTCTCTACGTTTCACTCAAAGAAAATTCATCAAACCTTTCTTGGAATCTTGTTTTAAATTTACTAAAGTAAATTAAATTCTAGGAATTGAAAAGCAATTTCTGTTTCAACCAAAGGTGGGCTGTGTCAAGTAATACGTTAATAAGCCTTCGAAAATCTACTTATCTAAAGCAGCCTAGAGTTGTAAGACATGACTTGTTGTACATTAAATAGCTTATTGTCCCTGTCAAATTATTTATAAAATGTATGAATTTAATATTGATTAAGTATTCTCGCATGTGTTGTAATTATTTTAATTACTTTGCACCTATTTTTTGAAACTTTAAGTCTACAGAAAGCAATTTGAGACAAAGGCTTGTTAGAGCTATTACTTTCCGAAAGCTGGAGGTTCATTCGGTAGTACGACGGACCAAGGTCGTAAGTGACATTGAGGGTCTACGTTCTAGCCAGGCCACTTGCAATACTGTTATTCAGTTCCTTTTACTGTACCGGATAACCGCTGGTTTTGCTTAAGGTTCAACCATATTCGGTTATTCTTTTACTTTACCGGTTCAACCGTATTTGGTTATTCTTTTACAGTACTTTTTCAACCATATTTGGTTATTATTTTACTGTACCGGTTCAACCATACTTAGTTATTCTTTTACTGTACCGGTTCAACCATATTCAGTGCCTTGTTTTACTGAACTGGATCACCCCTGGTTTTGCTTAAGGTTCAACCATATTCGGTTTATCTTTTACTTTACCGGTTCAACCATATTCAGTTCTTATTCCACCGTACCGGTTCAACACTATTAACTTCCTTCAGTTACAGTAAAAACTTTAACGGATCACCCATAGTTTTCCTTTAAACGTTCAACGCCCAGGCCTTTGAGGCACATGTTAACATTTAGTTTCAAAGGTATAAGATTCAGTCTACCTCTGAAAAATATCAACGACCTGGAAATAAAACAATTAATCAATACCTTATTAGCTATAAAATGTTTACTAACATATTTCTTTGCCTGAGTAAATAAGTAATACTTCACTTATTATACCATTTTTATAGTCAATGATTATACGTTTGAAGCTAATTTTATATACATGGTAGCCGTTCTTATGGATTGTAAAACATACACTCATATACATACCAACCGTATAATACATTTGATTTGACATCTCTAACAGCATTGTTATCGTAAAATAGACACAATAAAACAGCGTTCCTTTGTCATTGCAATGGTTGTACTGTCAAGTTACAGTAGTGCCGTGGGGCTATTATTGAGATTTATTTCTCGATTTTGCATGTATGTAAATAATTTTTTTTTATGTGTACATATCTTATTAAAAACTATTATCTCACAGAAGTGTTTTTCTAACGTACACCTTAAACTGTGAAGTTAGATTACGCCTGAATTGTTTTGTGTGTCGTACACAAAGAAACACCGTTTTATATGGATGATAAATCAAGTCCGTTACTGAATTTAACGTTTTCTTTATATCTGTAAGAAGTTTGGTAGTATTTCTTGTTTTTGTCATCACGATATTTTACGTAGGTGTTCTGTGAGTATATTATAAATTTCTTTAATTTCATACGCCAGTTATTAACTTGACGGGTAAAAGATTAATACAAGTATGATTAAGCAGTTGAATTATTTGACAATAGTAATGTTTACTTTAAAGATTTATTGACAGCTGAAGTATTTTAACAGTACAAAAGGTACTATTCGACTTTTATACCTCCCCTGATTATTTGCAGATTATTAAAGATTTGTAACTACTGTAATTTCATAGTTTGTATTAATAGTACCACCATTGTATTCTTAGTATTCACAGTATTTCACCCTTTGTCTGTTAACAGACCTTTAGGAAATACTTATAGGAAGTCATGTTTTAAAAAATCATATGCATTATGAATTCTTAAAGCGATTTCTTAAAATAGGGGATAGCGATATAAATTTTTAGCAAATGTCAAGTTATTGACCATTGTGTTTTAACCACTATAACCACTATTTAACCAATATTCAACCAAAAAACCACTACCGTTTCAGGTTCTAACACTTCATTAAATATATAGAGTTGCAAGTATGGAATGACATAAACACATAATATGCACCCAAGTTTAAACTAATAATAAGATAATCAAGATGTATATGTTAGATACTAAATGTAATTGGATTAGTTGATCGGTAATAACTAGATCGTCTTTAGAGGCAATTTAGTAGTGGCGTTAATGAACAACCCTAATCATCCATAGCTAGGTAATTAGTAATTTATTTATGCAATAAGCCTGAAGTGAAAGTAAATATTGAAGATTTAATAATGTAGAAATCACTTAAGTAATGTAAAGTCATGCTTTACTTTATTCCCTGTCGTAACCTGAATTTATATTGGCATATATCTTTTGTTAAAGCGGGGATGGTGTTTCCCATCACTGTTTAGTATGTGCAGTGTTTATTTGAAAATGTTTTAATCACATAGCGTAAGATAAGTTTGGAAATTTCCTATATTTTTGAAATATTTTTGATCGCACTTTAAAAAGATCATATCTGAGTTTTAGATGGCGCGATGAAATTCTACTAGGAGTCTAATGTAAATTTAAACTCTATTGAAAATACAAAATGTAGATTATTTACTTATTGTAGTGGATCTGTATGAGCCATTATATTAATTTATGCACACCCTTTACTATGTTGTAACTGATGCTCTATGTACGTTACGAGGAAAGATAGCTTAAAATGTATTTAGGCGAAGGACGATGCGAAAGGCCGTTAGGGGTAACATGTTGCCCTGGACACACATTTTGCGTGTAGCAGTTCTACATTGTTTACGTTGCATTGTCATATTATCTTTTAAAATATATATATAGCCTCAAAATTCCCTCAAAGTGAAAGTATTCAGTAATTTTCAGAAAATTAAATGTATTACATGTAATAGTACACCTTTTTATTTCTTAAAATTGAGTGAAATGCAACCAATACGAATTATAATACTAAATGCAATGCTAATTTTTTCGTAAGTACACCACACTTAGAAAAACATCATGAATAAAACGTTATCTTGTGTGAAACAAAACATAAAAACTCCCGGTAAACAAAACGAAGAATTTAAATTTAAGATTATAATTTAGAGTCGAAGGAAATGCTTAAACTTTATATGGTGGAAATACCAGCTCAACTAGAAAGTTTGTTTAGTTTATGCCCCACAAATTGATTATAGCTACCTTCTAAGCGTGTTATGTATGAAAACTCACACGAGCGTTATGAAGTAGTAAGCGCTGTTATTGTAATGGTTGGGATTCACTAGGAACACTCAATCTTTCTCTGAACAATGTTTTCCTCAATCCTCTAAGGTTACTTTAGTCATCGTATTCAAATTTCGAACTACCATAAATCCATAATGTACTAAGTATGGAGTCCCAGCTGAATTCTAAGCATCTTAAGACTCTTAACAATTAAAATTAACTCTTTATTTATAAGGTCAAAATGTAAATTAGTATTAGTTGCCTCCATTTTCTTTTAAGATTTTTCTTCCTGTTTGTTCTCATTATCTTTATGTGATATTGCCTTTGCAGTTTTCTAGATCTAGATTAGTTTTTGTAATATTGTTATTTTGAGTTACTTTTTCATCTGAGAACGGGAACAGTTTTTGGATCCTAACTACGTTGTGAAAATGTTTTTTATTCTTCGTCAAGGGAAATATCTGCAATAGTTTTGTAGGACGCTATGCTCTAGCAAGGGGTCTTTTCCTTACTGCTTCAGGTTCTACCAAGGAGTTGTGGTGTTACCACTTTGATAAAATTGATTAATGATTTGTGGGATTTGAACCCAGGACCTCAGGGACCAATGTCTCGCGCTCTACCACGAGACCAGATCGCTACCCAAATGGAAATATGTGCAATAGTAGGCCTGCATCAATGCACTAAGCTTACTATCCAATAATGTGAACTATGAACAAAATTAAACATCTAAAGTCATTCTTTTATCATGAATACAATACCACTTTTGATTGAAGTACCTATATCATTCACGATGAAAACAATTATTAAATGTACAGAGGCTATTGTAGGTAAACTTATTGATAATGGTTAAACATCTTTCAAACGAGGTAAACTAAATTATTTACTCTTACTGTTAAGAATTATCAAATAATTTTTGCCATCCAAAAAATTAAGTCCATCTTGGAAATTGGTCTTGCATTAACTAACAGTTTCCCTTAAATTCCTTAAAGATTAGTTTGTAATAAGCTTTTCTAGGTAGGAGGATAAATCGTTAAACCTTACTGGAGAGATTCAATAACAACCTTTCTTAAAAATATTTCTGATAAAATTAATATTGTCCTTCAAAAGCCTAATGAAAAATGGCAGTAAGAAAATATTTTCATTTTATAATTGTATATGCATTGAGTACACCTTTATTTACTGAATTTATTTATGAAGTTTATCCTTACATGCATAGTTATAAATAAATGTTAAAATATAGGCTATGTCTAATGTAAATAGTACCTAACTTTTGAAAATGATTTTCAATTTCTAGTTCATTATTACTCAACATCAATACCATACAGAATTGTATCAAGTCCATGTTTTTCGATTACATTGTTTATTGCCAAACCTAATTGGTATTGAAGCTCTACAAGATCATAATGAAAATAACACGACCAAAATATTTACCCATTTACATGTTATGGTAATCACGATTTCGTAAAGCTAAGTAGTTAAATTATTCAATAATAAATTAATACATTATGGTGTTAATGCAACCTTAAGATAAAATATTTGATTGTTAAATAGTGATCTAAATACCAATAGAAGCTCTAATGTGCGGCTATTAAATGGAAGGAACTCACTTTCAGAGGGGAACGCCACCAATAATTAAAAGTCAATGACGTCATCGGAGAAGTGCCAACGTTGTCGTTAGTGGAAATGGTAGAGGTCGTTTATAATAATTGGTGATCTCGTTTAGTAAATCATCCTACCTTGCCCAGCAAAAATGTATCACAATCTAAACACGATTCACAAAGTAACACTGCGTTTTCCTCAATATTGACTTGACTACGTCATATTTGTAATTTTATTTCTTTTTTTCCGTAACTTTTCTTACATTTGACTACATCTTAATGGGATTTGACTGCGATTATTTATTCCACCCTTTATATTATATTTATATCCACCCTTAACAGTTAAATAACTCTGTGGATTGAATGTATGGACTAAATATGCCCTGGAAACTAAAGTTCGAATCCCGCCATAACGACTATGTTGTGATTGGTGGATCGGAGCCGACCCTTAACTAACGGTAGCGGAAAAAAATAAAAATAAAAATGGCTTTAAGTGGAGGGATCACTTTATTATAACCTGTACAATTATCTTCAATGTTGTACTCAATTCAGTTTAAAGGTCTGGCTCGGTGTAAATTTTACGTGTACGTTATTTGAGTGGTTAGTTGTAGAACAATATGTTGTTGTTAGTAAACATATCAGCAGAAAAAAAACTCAGAATCTTCAATACAATACTATAGTAATGTAGGGAAATTTGGGAATTGAATCGTTCATCTTATTTTACAATCATAATGTCTAAATTACCCCTATTTTTACACCTCAAATCTCTCTATAGGTTATTTACTTTAATTAAAGGGCAAAAGATTTTTAACAGGTTTAAACTGAAAAAACCTGTTTTTCATCATTGGTGCTTAAATAGTCTTGTTAATAAAAACTAAACGATATAGTTTTGGAGTTTTTGTGTGTACATGCTATTAAAAAAAAAGAATCAAAGATTAAAAGTCTGCTTCTATCGCTGTCGTTGCGGATATTTTCAATGACTGTAAATGACTGAGAACATCACACCAGTCCATAAAATGCGTTATTGACACGTTTGTGGTCAATATATATTGTTAAAAGTCTATAAAGTTTAGGACATAAACCTCCCTTACACTTGCTTA
Organism: Macrosteles quadrilineatus; assembly: GCF_028750875.1. Taxonomy (NCBI): domain Eukaryota; kingdom Metazoa; phylum Arthropoda; class Insecta; order Hemiptera; family Cicadellidae; genus Macrosteles; species Macrosteles quadrilineatus. The sequence continues at coordinate 67,267,274 of NW_026542597.1, forward strand.
CCGTATATTCCCCTTTTTAAGTGCACACAAAGAATATAGCTAATGAGAAGACTTCGTCTATTACGCTCATAAAACTAAATTGCGGTCAGCAAAACTCATACTATTCAAAAAGATTATTTTTTGTCTAAATATATAATTTATAGGGAATTGAATTAAAATTAAATACAAATTTAACTATATTGGCCTTAAACCATACAGGAGTTTCTTTATATTTGATCAATCATACTAAAATGATAAGAAAACTTTTAGCAGAGTGCATGTGGGATGTGTGTTATCATAAATTAGGGAATATATTAACGTTCTGCTACGCAACTTTTAAATTGCGAATCTCTTCATGTAAAATCAACAAAATTAAACATGGTTAAAGTTAGTATTTACATGTTATAACGATCAATAATGAGTTATTTGAGGCGGGGAAAAATACATGATTAGTTACATTAAAAATACATTAGATTTTCTATCAGGTATTCTTACACAACAAGTTCACAGCTCTCTGGATAAGTTTAAATTCTCATTCAAGTTAGCTTCAGGGCTTCACGAGTGACAATATTATTTGTGATACAAGTATGACTTTGATTGTCTAGTTATTTCCGACAATGTGCCTTAGGCCATTTAGGTGTTACATCTTTCTGCGAAACGATAACCTTGGCTTTGTTGGTAAGTAGACTGTGATGTTTCTCACATTTTCGTAAACTAAGTACTTCATTGTACTTGATAAACACATGTTTATTTTTGTTTCAAAATAAATATGGTCTTACATCCAGTCCCATAAAAAGTTATTTAAAATTAAAATTGTATAATTTTATACAAAAGTTATTCTTGAACACGGATAAGCTATTTATTTATTCATCGTATGTATAGCATTCTAGATTAATACGAACTATTTAACTTTTTGAACAATTAGTAGCGTCATAAAACGAAATCAAAAATCAAAATAGAAGGTTATATCAATGTTTTTTGTGTTTGTTTTGAGCAAGACAATTAAAAAAAGTTTATTCAAGTAGGATTTGATAATATTTTTTATAATGGCAACACACGTTTTGACATAACGACATAAACGATTACAAACTGCTTTATGAAAAACGTGTGCGGTGGACCACATGTCATTTTGTACGGTGAGACTGATTTAGGATACATGAATATAAGCCCAAAAATTTAAAAGACACAATCAATTCTTTTCATAGAACATATTTTTAGTTTTAAAACCATGTACTTTTATTTGTACGATTTACGTGGTCATTTTGAGGAAACGTTTACTATATTTGAGGAAAAGCAAGTTTAAAACATATTTAGGAGGGTGAAGACACAAAAGGTCATTTGGGTGATACTAGTAACATGTGGTCCACGACACACGTTTTTCGTGTAGCAGTTTGAAAACGTTTATGGTGCAAGGCAAAGATTTATGTTTCCATTATAAATAAATTTGATGTTAAATTTGCATTATTCATAACACTTTTTAAAATTACCATTCCCAACTAATACCTCATTCTGCGATATAAAAATCACTATACAAATTCTTTTAATTTATATACTTTCGACAAAGTATCTTAGATTGAAGCTTAAAATAACTTTATGTAATACACACATTTGTGATGTCATTATAAAGAAAAATGATTTTAAATGTGAATGAACTGGTATTTTTCTCAAACAAGACAGCTTTAGATTAAGTTAGAAATGTCTCGCAAATGATTTTGTTCCTCTTGGACCCCTAAAACTAAATTTATGATGAAAGTTAGGCTTTTTAAGAGAGCTATGCACTTAGGGGCGTTGGGCCACTGGATATAGAAACCTAACGTTCAATGTGGCAACATGAAACGTCTTAAATTCTTATTTATTCTTTCTTTAGCCATTTTAACACTAGTAATACCTCTCCACAAAAAGAATATTCATCTATAGATATTAATCAACAGTGGTAAGTTTAAAGGATAAATAGTCTCAATCCCAAGAATACCAACGATTTAATATGAATTACACTTTGAATTCAAGAGACTACAATTTCTTTTGCGTCTTGCTTTTACAATGACCATTATAAGGCACAAGGGCAATCCCTGACTATCGCCGGCTTAAATTTAGCATGCTTTTCACACGGACTGCTGTATTTATATATAAACTTATATATTTATAAACCTAATGAAAAAAAACATTGTTTATCAATTAAGTAAAAAAAATATTCTATTTTTGTTTTTAGTCGAACTTTTTTTAATTTTTCGTATGGAAAAAATTACCATTTGAAATAATAGTTGTTAGCGCAGCAACTCACGACGGGTAACTGCTAGTAGAACTATAAATTAAAATAGACAACCCCTCTACCAGTGAAAATAAAATGTACTCTACAAAATAAAGAAAAATTAACCAATTTTAAATTAACAAGTTTATATTGTAGACACTTTTCTAGCAAGCAAATCAAGATGATTTACTAAACGAGGTCGCCAATTATTATAAACGACCTCTTCCGTTTCCACTAACGACAACGTTGGCACTTCTCCGATGACGTCATTGACTTTTAATTATTGGTGGCGTTCCTCTCTGAAAGTGAGTTCCTTCCATACCACAAACCTTAATAGCTGCACATTAGAGCGTCTATGGGTATTTAGATTATAATACACCATTTAAAAACTGCATCTGAATGATTTTCACCTACAATAAATGAATCAATTCACAGTGGAATTTTTATTCTACTTTGCTTTATAAAACGTAATTAAAATGTAATAAAACGTAACCGTTCATTCACAATAGGCTATATTAATATATTATCAAGTAATTTTACTAATTTTCTTAATACAATTTTTCTTACCTTCAATGAAATGTAAACAGGTTACATTGTTACTTACTGCACTGTTTTATAATCAAGTATATATTTCATGTTAAATAATCTGATCAAGAAGTTATTCAGTTAAATAATCTTGCGACAAATCAATGTACTTGAAATACATGGGCTTCGTAAAATGCGTTATCAAACAGGTATTCAGGTTGTACATGAATAAGTAATATATGTAATATATGTAATATATGTATAGTAATATTCAACGTACAATCAACAAAGCCATGAACTGTGGTTTTACCTCAGTGTAAATTAAAGGTTAATTTGTAGCCTCAGTTCTATATTGCGTAAAAAACATTCAACCTTCTCCAGTCCCTATTGTTAATATTATATTTTCAGGAATAGTTTTCCACGTTGACATAATGTTCCTACCCTTAATAGCTTAAATAAATAACTTTTTTAATAATTTTCTAATATTTATAATATGTTAATCACTGCGCAACGACATTCTTTTAAATTTTAAAACAACCACGTAGCAGATATGCCAAAAGGATTACGTAAATAAGTTTTGAATAACGTTATTGTTTGTCGATTGTTTCAGTGAGATAAACGATTATAAAATAGTTTAACCTATTTTGTAAAAATCCTACATTTTATTCAATCAAGAGTATTGAAGTTATGTGGCAAACTAAGGGTTACAATACGGTATGTTTATTAGCCATTAGGTAATCTTTATTACATATTGCTCATCCAGAAAATATTTACAATAAATACTAGTGAAAAACATGGGCACGAGTAAATCAAACAAAGTGGCCATTTAATTTTTTTAATAGTCATTGTTTTTCTTGGTGATTAATAAAACCCCTTAAAGCGAGTTCGATTATTATGCATATTGGACAATTACATGTAATAACGGCATTACGACGATTTACCTAAAATTAAACATCCTAAACAATTTTTAGTAATCAATCTCGTCCCATTCACAACGAAGTCTGTCACTTGCATAAGAAGCTGACAACAAGACTAGTAACACAAACAAATTTATATTTGAGGTGATTATAAATAACCTAACACAAATCAAGCTTTTAGCTTTTACTTACGGTCATTTTCAAAGTTATCGTAATGAAAATTTCCCATTTCTTGAAGAATATGAATATAACTACACAGGAATTTTGACATTGTGATGTAGGTTAAATCCATAATAAATGTAGTGTTTTCATTAAAACAAACAAACTGGATTAATAAATGTAGTGTTTTAATTAAAACAAACAAACCGAAAACCATGTTTTGTAATGTTAAAAATAGTATAGGGTAGTTTTAGTTTTGATCTTCAATTTATAATGATTCATAATGTATAAGGAAAGCCGAAGTATCTCAAAGGAGCCAAAGGTCAATCGATTACTTGGTTGATTGAGTTAGATAAACATTGGGGGCTGCCCTCAGTGGATTGGGCATCAAATTAACCAATGGGAAATATCCTCTAGAAATGATACGATGAAGATGGTCAGACATAAATATTTTTGTTTCATTTTGATCAATCTTAATATCAGGTATTTTTTGTAATTTGCAAGTCTTATACAGGGTGTCCATAAAAAACGTTTCTGGACTTTGGAAAATGAATCCTCATACTCAAAGGAAGAAAAAAGTTTACGTGAAGGTATGTCCGAAAATGCATATTTACCCAGTTATCCCCAATTTTATTTTTTTATACAAACTTCAAAAACGGCTAATTTGAGGAAAAATGTCTAGGATACTTTCTTTTAGCATTTTTAATTCCCTATCGAACGATACCAAGATAAAAAAGTCGAACAAAAGATAACTGAAATATAATATTTTTTTAGCTGTAAGACAAGGCTATATTAAGGGTTCACTGACTAACTTTGCCTTATTTTTACACAAAAAACGTTATATTTCAGTTATCTTTTGTCTGAACTTCTTGATCTTGGTATCGTTTGATAGGAAATTAAAAATGCTAAAAAAGTATACTTAACATATTTTGATAAAATTAGCCATTTCTAAGTTATTTAAGTTAAAAGTTAAAAATTCAAACAGCCGCCATTTTAAAATTTACAATCGGAACAACTTTGTAATTTTTTCTATAATAGTTCTTGTGTGTGTTAACATTTTTATAAAATTTCATAACCATCAAATAAAAAACTTCACAGATAAAAATATTTTTGTATAAAAAACTAAATGGTGGATAACTGGGTAAATATGCATTTTCGGACGTACCTTCACTTAAACTTTTTCCTTCCTTTGATTATGAGGATTCATTTTACTCAAAGTCCTGAAACGTTTTTTTATGGACACCCTGTATATATTCGTTTTGTCTATGGCAGAATTTCGGATTAGGTTTTAGAGTAATTATTGAATTAATCTTTTCACTGTCCGAGTAATATGTATGTTGATGTAGTACTGTACTCAAATCATAATGTTGATACCCCAAATACTTCTAATAAAATAGTAAGTGTATACACTAGGACATTTTTCCCAATTCTGAGCAACAAAGCACAATAAGACTGAAAACAAAGTTTTTTAACTATTCTAAACCACTATACTGTATAAATCTTGTGTTTTATTAGTCCTTAAAGTAAAGAAAGTATTTCAATAACATGTTCCTCAGGGTAGCCTTTGATTTATTAAAGAGTACGTTGATGACGTTGATGTAACAAATAGTCTTGAAATTAGTCAATCCTAACGTTAGGGTTACATTAAACATTTAATTAATCTTACCAGCAAACACCACCGAGCAATCTACAATTTTAGAACGGCTTTGCATTAAACATCAAACGATACATTTATTACTTTGATCATTGCTAGGAAGAAACGGAATTATTTATCGTGACAGTCAAATATACTTCACTTCAGTTTAAAGATACGTTTACCTGGCGTTTCAACTTTTCATCAGCTCATTGACTGTTAAAAAATGTTGTTCTAATTTAAATAGCTTTTTTTTAATTTTTCAATATACAGCACTGTATATTATGGTTTCCAATTATTGTATCAATTGAACATGCGTGGATTAAAAAATATTTAAAGAAACTGTGTACCAATTTATTTTAATGTTCTACCACGAATTAAAAGTACAAAGATCAAACTAGTGATAGCATAGTTGTATTCTGAGTACACATACAGGGTGATTGATATAAGTGTGCCAGCCGTTTTATTCGCAAACTATAAGAGATATAAAAAAAAGTTAAATGTTAAGTGCCTTGGATTTTTTATTTAAAAAATTGTAGTCAAGTCAAAAAAAATATTTTAGCCGCCATTTTTCCAATATGGCCGCCAACTTGGATTTTTCTTATGGAACATCCTGTATTTTATTATGTATTCTGGTAGAAAATGTGATTTTAAGACGATTTTATTCTTGTGATTCTTTCCATAAACCTAACCGTTTCAAAGATAATAATGGTTAAAGTTTTGAAATTTTTGCATGAGAAAGAGTTTCGATACAGGCTTAAGCATTAAGCAAGCATGCCAGCTGTTTTAAATTCGAAAACCATTCAAAATTTCACAACTTAAACCATTATTATCTTTGAAACAGTTAGGTTTATGAAAAAAATCACAGGAATAAAATCGTCTTAAAATTACATTTTCTACCAGAATACATCATAAAATACAGGGTGTTCAATAAGAAAAATCAAAGTTGGCGGCCATATTGGAAAAATGGCGGCTAAAATAATTTTTTTGACTTGACTATAACTTTTTTAATAAAAAATCCAAGGGACTTAACATTTAACTTTTTTTGATATCTCTTATAGTTTTCGAATAAAACGGCTGGCACACTTATATCACAGTATATATACAGGGTGTCACAAAAAAGTGTGATGGGCTATACAGGACCTAATTCTACATGCAAAAATAAGTCAAAAATGAAGAATAAAATATTTTGGATTTCGGCTTAGTTTAGCCGTAATCCGCCATTTTGTTTTTTGGGAAAAATATTTATTATTTCAAAATCCCTTTGAGATATTTTTACGAAACTTGGCAAAATTGTTTACATTTTCTACCAGAATACATCATAAAATACAGGGTGTTCCATAAGAAAAATCAAAGTTGGCGGCCATATTGGAAAAATGGCGGCTAGAATAATTTTTTCGACTTTACTACAATTTTTTAAATAAAAAGTCCAAGGCACTTACCATTTAACTTTTTTTGATATCTCTTATGGTTTTCGAATAAAACGGCTGGCACACTTATATCAATCACCCTGTATATTACGTAGTTTGAAAATTAAATAAAACACTTCTTGTTATTGGAAGCTTTTTACCATTGTTTGTTATACATCGGCTATATTTAATCCGAGCCATACAGTGGCTGATATCAATAATTTAAAACATAGCATTTGTTCAAGGAATAACATATTATTATTATATATTATTGTTAATGGAATACAATAACAACAATATATAAACAACGTAATAAGTGTGCTAACATAGTGTTTTATAGTTCAGGAGCGGATGCGTCATGGTTAGTGGTATTGGCCTAGATAAACACTTTCAGACGACAAAAAGTGTCATAATCTGGCACTTTGCCCACCATGACACACTTAATAGCGCTTGTCGCACGTTAAAAACCGCAGAGATAGTTCGCACTCTGCTAGAGGGATGGAAAAATGTTTAAATATTTGGTAATAGTTTTTCTTCTTCAATTGTTTTCCCATTATATACTCACTCAAAACATATAAACGCCCTGTCAAAAGATGAATAAGTTATTCACTATTCTGTTTCTTTTTCAGGTATGGTGTATAAAGTATTTATCTTATTCCGTATTTAATCTAAACTTTCATAAAACATAAGTCATTTTAAACCATTCTATTTACCATGTAGTATTTAAGAAGCTGTTTGACACCTAGTTTTTTTTTACACCTAAACCTTTTGTTTTCTACGTAGGGCTTTGAATTACATGGGTTATGTTACCATCGCCGGTCATTATAATCCTGATCCGACACCGACTAAAATAATATTATAAGTTGACTCACAATAATTCGTTGTATCTTAGGACTTTAACGACTTCATATTGAAATGTTAAAATAGTGGCTACCTTAGCACTGTATATTTAACTAGACCAAATATCTAACCAAACTGTATTACCAATTAATCAATAAAAGACAACCCTCATACTTTCTCACCTGATGGGCTTAACAGTAGTATCGTCAATAGTGAATAGCACAATTACCTTGTAGAGCAAGCTCGAGCTATGAAACTTGTGTAGTTTATGTTTCGTAGACAGAGTTATTGTCCCGTGCAACCTAACTATGAAAACACAGCACCTTGATGTACCTTGCTGTATACTCCTATTGTATAACATGTAAGTGCTCTGGGAAAAAGATGGATAATTTTCACAGTAAATGACTTAAAAATATTACATTGCTGAAAAAAATTCAAAATTAAAATTGTTTTGGATATATTAAATATTAAATAAATGATGTATTTACTACTTTGGTAAATATCACGAAGCTCGTAAGAAGACTATTTATTAAGTAAAAGAAGTCAGATTTTAACTAATAGGGTAAGATATTTTTTCATTAAAGTCGGTGTGTGTTTATTTTTAAGCTACAATTGTAATGCTCCCTGTCAATTAATTAGATACCAAAACAAAACCTACATTGATACATCAATTGTAGCGATTTTTACCATTAAAAAGACTTAGATTGCTAATTACTTATTATAACAGTCATCTTTTGTCTATCCCTTTTGAATTGCACAAGACCAGTCTACCATTAGATAGCTATCTCTAAATCACAGTACATCCGACCCATATAGGGGGACAAACAGTCAAAGTAAATGCTTAAGTTATGCAAATGACTGATTGTTGTAAATAGGTTAAAATATCCTAAAGTTAATTTTAACATAAAACCCGCGATAACTTTTCCTTGAAAATATTAGGAACGGAGTATTAAAACTAAGATTTGCAGCAAATCGAGATAGGCTGCATTAATTAACAGTATTGTACGTCTAGTTCCATATTCAAATCAAATCAAATCAAATTATCCTTTATTCATTTAGTATACAATATACATAAATAGCGTCAATACAATAATCGTGATAAAACAAATATCTTAAAACTAATGTACAAGAGTCAGTGGAAAAAATCTTTTACCTTATAACAGCATTTACTACATAAAAACTTAAATAACCGTTTCTTAAACGACTTAAGGGAAGCTACAGATTTAATCGAATCAGGCAGGTTATTGTAAAACTTAACACCAGAGTAGTGGGGAGAAGATTCTAAAGTTGAGGATTTATGTTTAGGGTATAAAAGGCAGCTTTTGTGTCGGGTATTATAATTATGATTGTCCGAATTAACAGAAAATTTAGAAATATTTTGTTTCATAAAAATTAATAAATTGTAGATATACAGACTGGGAAAAGTAAGGATATTATTGTTTTTAAATGTATTTTTACAAGAACCCCTAGCTTTGATAGAATAAATTGTTCTAATTATTCTTTTTTGCAATTTAAAAACTTTTTTATTTTTGTCGGAATTTCCCCAAAAAATAATTCCGTAATTGAGAATAGGATAAACATAGCCATAGTATACCATCATAAGAGTAGAAATATCAACTGATCTAGAAAGAATAATCACTGTGTTAATATTGCAATTAATATATGTATGTTTCACCGCATTGCCACATAAGCGTCCGCATACAGCAACTACTGCAGTAGTACTTGTCTGTGCTGGGTCGTCATTATAATTCTATAGCGGTGGAAACCACATTATGCGTCCACGTTGTCTGCGAAGAATTAATAATCATGATGTAAGGGACATTGAAGTGTTGTTTGGATTACCGTACAAAGACACGAGTGTGATAAAATCAGGGTAATAGTGGTTACAAAAATTGTATAGTGTTGTCAAGGGTTGAGTAAGAATTACGAGGACTGAATATTAAAAATTTGAAAATTTATCAATGGAACATAATTTCTATGTATCATCCTGAAAACAAATTAGGCAGATTTTCTATTCATAAATTCATACATACGTGAAAATAGGTTAAAGTAGTTGTAGTGGGTTTTTGTAAATTTTTATAATATTGGGAGAATATAATTTGGTTTTAGGATTTAAAACTCCAACATTTTCATCCTGTACACGACACTAATTACAAACTCACATGTTTATGTTCACGAATTCAGCCTGGATAGCTATTGCACCTACCTAAAACGTCTTTAAACACTTATAAACAGTAAACTAAATAGTTAAGGTAATAATGACTTGCTAGCAAATACTAATACACAAAAATATCTCCTTAACAAGTGTTAAAGGGCTAACTTTCACTATTAATTATTCTGTTACACCCAAGGACTGTAGAGCAGTAACCGCTGTGCAGTCCTCGTAAAAATTGTATATCTACTGACATATTTATTTCATAAAGTAATGTATATCCAACCTAATGTAAAAATCTTTAACAATTAAAACATAACATTTATATCAAACTCAGTGAAATAGAACCAAATTTTGTTTGTTTACCACTTCCTGATATAGTTGGAAAATTATTTATTGTGTATAAAATATAAAATAAAGTACACAGGGAAAATCCTGAACTCATATTGCTATTTTCATTGTGAATATTAGAAAAAAAAATATTAATACAATATTGGTAAGACTAATTACATACATATTTGTTTACTATTCAACCCCTGGCTACATATTTCCCTAAGGGTGCACTAAATACACAATTTTAACCTAACCATTCATTAAATATTGTCCTGCTGTTTGTTTTCATATATGTGGTTTAGGTAAAACGTTTACCTCACTAAGGTTACTGTAGTGCCGGCTGTAGTGCGCGTTAAAAATACTTAATAGAGAGGGTTAATTGAAAATACCATTCGTCCAATTTAAAGGTCTGAACATTATACGTTGAATATTTACTGTACTCAGTGACATTACTTGTCAACGTTTACAGAGCAGGACAGATAGGTTATTTGAACTTAGTCAAACAGATTCTTTGAATGTACAAAATATATCATTACGTCTCTACGTTTCACTCAAAGAAATTCATCAAACCTTTCTTGGAATCTCGTTTTAAATTTACTTAAGTAAATTAAATTCTAGGAATTGAAAAGCAATTTCTGTTTCAACCAAAGGTGGGCTGTGTCAAGGAATACGTTAATAAGCCTTCGAAAATCTACTTATCTAAAGCAGCCTAGAGTTGTAAGACATGACTTGTTGTATATTTAATAGTTTATTAGTTTATTAGTCTCGTATATTTTGTAATTATTTAAATTACTTTGCACCTATTTTTTCAAACTTTAAGTCTACAGAAAGCAATTTGAGACAAAGGCTTGTTAGAGCTATCACTTTTCTGACATTGAGGGTATACGTTCTGGCCAGGCCACTTGCAATACTGTCAGTTCCTTCTTTTACTGTACCTGATCACCCTTGGGTTTCCTTAAGGTTCAACTATATTAGATTCTTCTTTGACTGTACCGGTTCAACCACATTCGATCCATCTTTTTCTGTGCCAGTTCAACCCTATTCATTTATATCTTTTACTGTACCGGATCACCCTTGGTTTTGCTTGAGGTTCAACCATATTCGGTTCTTCTTTAACTGTACCAGATCAAAATTGGTTTTTGCTTGAGGTTCAACAATATTCGGTTCTTCTTTTACTGTACCGGTTCAACCACATGTGATTCTTCTTTTACTGTACCAGATCAACCTTGGTTTTTGCTTGAGGTTCAACCATATTCGGTTCTTTTTTACTGTACTAGTTCAACCATATTCGGTTCTCCTTTTCCTCCACCGGTTCAATCATAATATTTAGTCTTTCTTTAACTGTCCTGGATAACCACTAATTTTTCGTCATACGTACAATGCACAGGCCTTTAAGGTACATGTAAACATGTAAATTTAAGGTCATGATCAAAGCCTATTTCTGAAAAAGAATAACAAATAGTTAATATAACAACAAATAAATACCGTATTATTTCAAAATGTCGAATAAAATTATTTCTTTGCCTGAATAAATAAGCAATACTTCACTTCATTATACGTTTGATGCTAATTTTATATACATAGTAGCCGTTCTTAGGGATTGTAAAACATACACTTATATACATGCCAACCGTAAAACACATTTGATTTGACATCTCTAACAGCATTGTTATCGTAAAATAGACACAATAAAACAACGTTCCTTTGTCATTACAATGGCCGTACTGTCAAGTTACAGTAGTGCCAGGGGGCTATTATTGAGATTTATTTCTCGATTTTGCATATATGTAAATACAATTATTTATGCGTACATATCTTATTAAAAATTATTATTTCACAGAAGTTTTGTTCTTACGTACATCTAAAACAGTGAAGTTACATTACGCCTGAATTATGTTGTGTCGTACACAAAGAAACACCGTTTTATATGGATGATAAATCAAGTCCATTACTAAATTTAACGGGGTTTTTTTACATCTAAGAAGTTATATAGTATTTCTTGTTTTTGTCATCAAGATATTTTACGTAGGTGTTCTGTGAGTATATTATAAATTTCCTTAATTTCATACGCCAGTTATTAACTTGTCGGGTAAAAATTAATACAAGTATGATTAAGCAGTTTAATTGTTTTACAATATTACTTTAAAGATTTATTGACAGCTGAAGTATTTTATCAGTACAAAAGGTACTATTATATTTTTATCGTGTGCTCCCGCTATCTCCGCGTTCCGCCACCTCAGAACCCAAATCTGTCCCGCCACCTCCGAATTCTTGAATGACCCTTAAAATCCCGTCACTGCCTGCGTTGGTAGCTGTCATTGGAGATTGAATTTTGTTAGTGAGTTAATAATTTTACCAAGATTAATACATTTTTGATCTTGTTCCATATAATTTTTTATTGAAGCCTCGTGGATGGAAGATTTAATGAAAATTTAACCTGTGGGTTAGGTTAGGTTAGGTTAGGTTAGGTTTGGTTAGGTTAGGACAGAAAGTCTTAACGCAGGTAGTAACCGAGGATTATAGGGGTCACTCTGAAATTCGGAGGTGGCGGGACACGGAGGCGGGACGCGGAGATAGCGGGAGGTAACCATTTTTATAACTCTTCTGATTATTTGCAGATTATTAAAGATTTGTAACTACTGTAATTTCATAGTTTTTTATTCATTGTTGTCATTGTATGATTCTTAGTATTCACAGTATTGCACCCATTGTCTGTTAACAGACCTTTAGGAAATACTAGGAAGTTATGTTTTAAAAAATCATATGCATTATGAATGACTTTAAAGCAATTTCTTAAATAACCACTACCGTTTCAGGTTCTAAACACTTAATTAAATATTAGAGTTGCAAGTATGGAATGACAACAACACATATTATGCACCCAAGTGTATAAAACTAATAATAAGATAATAAAGATGAATGTAAATTAGTATTTGCTGCCTCCATTTTCTTTTAAGATTTTTCTTCATGTTTTTCCTCATTTTCTTTATGTGATATTGCCTTTGCAATTTTCTAGATCTATACCTATTTGATTTTGTAATATTGTTATTTTGAGTTACTTTTTCATCTGAGAACGGTAACAGTTTTTGGATCCTAACTACGTTGTGAAAATGTATTTTATTCTTCGTCAAGGGAAATATCTGCAATAGTTTTGTAGGTATCTAGGCTCCAACAAGGTTTCGTTCTTCAATTGCTTCAGATTCTGCCTAGGAGATGCGGTGTTATCACTTTGATAAAGTTGATTAATGATTTGTGGGATTTAAACCCAGGACCTCAGGGACCGATGTCTCGCGCTATACCACGAGACCAGATCGCTGCCCAAATGGAAATATGTGCAATAATAGACCTATAACGATGAACTAAACTTACTCTCATCTAATGTGAACTGTGAACAAAGTTAAACATCTTGAGTTATTTTCAAATAGTGAATTAAATACCGCTTACGATTGAAGTACCTTTTTCATTCCTAGTACAGTAAATATTTTTTGTATCGTGTGTTTTAGACGATATCTAAATATAATGCTAGAAGAGCGTTTAGATGTGCAATCTAATAACAGAACTGAAAAAAACACACGTATGACAAAGGTATGGAACTCTTATTGTGATATAAACTACCTTTGACATAAAGTTAACAAGAGAGCTGCAATGAGGAAAATTTTTCAACACATGTTTATCTCGTTTCTACTAGTTTTTAAACAAATGGTACTTTTATTTGGTATCAAAAGCGTGTAATTTGGTCAGTAGTATGGCCAGGCTAGCTGTCATAAGTTTTGAAAAAGTTTTTTTAGTAAATAAGATAAGCTTTTTCTAGGTAGTTGGATAAACTACTTATACTTTACGATTCAATAACAAACTTGTTAGTAAATAAACTATTTCTAATAAAATATTGATCTTTAAGAGCGTAATAAACAGGAAATATTTCCTTTTTAAAATGTATTATTTTTAACGGTTGAAGTAATCAAATTATAAATACACATGTAAACCGCTTACTAACGGATTATAAACATGTTTCTTGCAATGGCTGATTCTAGATCGAATATATTTCCACAAAATTCCAACCAAGATGTTAAATGGTTTGGGTATGTTTAATGGATTTGTCATACAGTAGGCCCCTAAGTACTATTTCACTTTTTGTGCTTGAAAGTGAATAATGAATAATGAAGTTTATTTCCCACAAAAAACCACAATGTAACAATACATGAGATGTAGAGAAATATGACTGGCTACTTGATCCAGTAGTGTAACCAGTTTGCTTATACTAACTTATCGGCTAACATGACGTTGTAATTTATGGTCTAGCATCTGTTATAAAACATTAAATTTCGCCTGAACTGTGCATCTGATGGACTAAACATGAACTGTTTTAAGTACAAAAATACGTCAAACAACACTTGTAATAATAGATTTACACTTATACTCACGACATATACACACATTATAAAACACAGTGGCGATTGATTTCGATTGGGCACTATTTTCATCATCAGACCCAATAAGCTGATTCACTATATTCGCCATTCCCCCATTGGTTCTGATGATGATTGTCCTATTGAAATTGATCACCATCTTTCATTATGTATTTGCCGTCTGATGAATAAATAGTACAAGTTTAAATTTATCATTACAAGTTTTATTTGACGGATTTTTGTATTTTCAGGTAATTTAATAACACGTACGATGCTGGTCAAGAAGTTATTTTCTGTACTGTATTTATTTATAAAGTATATATTTACATGCACAGCTATAGGTAAATGGAAAAATATAGGCTTTATTTTATGTGAATAAAGTACCTAACTTTTGAAAATAATTTTCAATTTCTAGTTCATTATCACTTAACATCAATACTACACAACATTTACATGTTTTTGAATTACATAATTGTATTGCCAACCCTTATATTGGTCTTGATGTTCTACACGATCATTACAAAAAATAGCAAAACCAAAATTGACCCCGTATGGTGATAACAATTTCGTAAAGCTAAGTGGCAAAAATGTTCTTAAATATTAAATTATCTATTAATACATTATGGTGTTAATGCAACCTTAAGATGAAATATTTTTTTGTTAAAACAGTGATCTACTGTATTAAGCAGTGAGCAGCTATTAAGGTTTGTGGTATGGAAGGAACTCACTTTCAGAGAGGAACGCCACCAATAATTAAAAGTCAATGACGTCATCGGAGAAGTGCCAACGTTGTCGTTAGTGGAAACGGAAGAGGTCGTTTATAATAATTGGTCATCTCGTTTAGTAAATCATCATACCTTGCCCAGCAAAAAATGTATCACAATCTAAACACGATTCACAAAGTAGCACTGCGTTTTCCTCAGTTTATATCTATTGACTACGTCATATTTATGATTTTTATTTCTTTGTTTCAATAACTTTTATTAGTTTTGCCTACATCTTAATGGGATTTGACTGCGATTATTTATTCTACCCTTTATATGCTTAATTTGAAGTTGAATAACTCTGTGGATTGAATGTATGGACTAAATATGCCCTGGAGACTAAAGTTCGAATCCCACCATAACGACTAACAGTGGCAGAAAAAAATAAAAAATGGTTTGTAGCATGGAAAGCCTTTTCCGAAGTGAAGAGATTGCTTTATAACCTGTAAAACATCCTTCCAACTTTGTATTTAATTCGGTTTAAAGGTCTGGCTTGGTGTAAATTATACGTGTACGTTATTTGAGTGGTTAGTAGTAGAACAATATGTTGTTGTTAGTAAACATAACGGCAGAAAAAAATGCAGAATCTTCAATACAATACTATAGTAACATAAATATTTTTAAAGCCCTACAGGTTTAATCTACGTTAAAATCCATAGATTTATGATAACTAGAACTAAATCAACTGTTTAAGAGAAATTTGGGAATTGAATCGTTTATCCTATTTAATTATATTTTGTTTTCTTCTAAATTATCTCTCTTTTCACACCTCAAATCTCTCTAAAGGTTGTTTCCGTTAATTAAAGGGCAAACAATTTTTAACAGGTTTAAACTGAAACCACCTGTTTTCTTATCATCATTGGTGCTTAAATAGTCTTATTAATAAAAAAAATATATATAGTTTTAGAGTTTTTTGTGTGTACAAATTAGTGCTATTTTCTAATAAAAAATCAAAGATTAAAAGTCTGCTTCTATCGCTGTCGTTGCGGATATTTTCAATGCCTGTAAATGACTGAGAACATCACATGAGTCTATAAAATGCATTATTGACACGTTTGTGGTCAATATATATTGTTAAAAGTCTATAAAGTTGAGGATATAAACCTCCCCTACAGTTGCTTACTTTATATTCTCCTTTTAAGTACACGCAAAGAATATAGCTACTAAGAAGACTTCGTCTATTACGCTCTTAAAATTTAATTGCGGTCAGTATTACTCGTACTATTTTAATGTATTCATTGTCCTATTAATAAATAACATCGAAGGAGTTGAAGTTAAATTGTTTTCTTAAACTACACAAGCGGTTCTATATATCAATCAAGCATGCTAACCAATAGTAGAGAGCATAATATGTGTGAGATTATAAATTTAGAAATTTACGTTCTGCTAGGCAAATTTTAAATTGCGATTATCTTCAGTTAATATGTAAAAATGTTACGTAAAAATACGATTTCCATGCTATAACAATGAACAATGCGTTATTTAAGGCAGGTTAAAATACATAATTTCTTACATAAAAATGCCTTGGTTTTCTTTATCCGGTATTCAAACACACACAAGTTCACAGCTCTCTGGATAAGTTTAAATTCTCATTCAAGTTAACTTCAGGGCTTCACGAGTGACAATATTATTTGTGATACAAGTATGACTTTGATTGTCTAGTTATTTCTGACAATGACCTTAGGCCATTCGGTGTTACATATTTCTGAGAAACGATAACCTTGAGCTTGGTTGGTAAGCAGACTGTGATGTTTCTCACATTTTGATAAACTAAGTACTTTATTATACTTGATAAACACATGATTATTTTTTTTTCAAAATAGATATGGTCCTACATCCAGTCCCATAAAAAGTTATTTAAAATTGAAATTGTATAATTTTATACAAAAGTTATTCTTGAACACGGATAAGCTATTTATTTATTCATAGTATGTATAGCATTCTAGATTAATTGAAAATATTGCACCACTCATCTTACACTCATCTCCATTCATACTTGGCTTAAAATACCCACTTTTTAAGGTCACCTTTTCATTGAAAAGTAAAGTAATTTAACTTTTAGAACATTTAGTCGCGTCATAAAACTAAATCAAAAATAAAAACAGAACGTTATATCAATGTATTTCGTGGTTGTTTTAGGCAAGACAAATTTTAAACAAGTTTATTTAAGCAGGATTTGATAATATCTTCTATAACGGCAACAAACGTTTGGACATAACGACATAAACGATTATGAAAAACGTGTGCCGTGGACCACATGTTACTAGTATCCACCAAACGGCATTCTATTTACCCTCCTATAGTTATTTGTGTAACTAGTGGGTGACTTGGAACTTTGCTGCAGCAAAGGCAGTTTGCACTTGTGTTCCACATTCTATTCTTCGTACAGTTACAATTAACCATATAAATAATTAGTCTTTCAAACACTGTACAACTATTTTAGGTTAAGGTCAATCATTAAACATTGAACGAAATGGCTACCAGCTGATCGTATTCGTAATATCTTTAAGTGTTGCCAACTTATTTTCAAGCGTACAAAGTTTTACCTACATTCATAATAAAAGTACGCTGTTCTGTGTTGTTTGGTTGGAATACTGGTGTGCTCCAAAGTAAACACTGTGCGCCAAAGTAAGGCTTTCTGTATTACTGTATAATCTGTGCAAGGAAGCCCACTTTGTCGGGTGACCGTAGGAAAAATATGTTTAAAACTGCTCTTCCTCAAACTAAAAGTGAACGTCTACAAAAAAAAACCAAAGTTCATATATGTATAAAATACCCCCGCCGACCGAACTTCCATTTGTCTGAATTGATTTTTAAATGTATTTAAATAACATTAGGTTTAACGATGATATTGCAATTGAAAATTTGTTTTGTTTCTCTAAATGTATTGTTGTATTCGTGTAGTGGTAAATAATATTGTTCATTTCGTACACATTTAAAATTGTGTAAAAAATTAGAAGTCAGTTATGTTTTGAATATTAAATGTTTAAATACAAGAGCATAGATGAGTTTGATTGAATTTTCATAGCCTTATTTTTATAAATTAATATATTTTTTCCTCCAAGACGAAATAACTTGAAAGACTTCCAGGGAGAGAAGAATGACGTTATCGAATTTTAATTATTGCCACCATTCTTCCGTGAAGCTAAAACCCAATCTCTTACTTACTTGCCATTGTCTTAGTATATCAGCACACTTTGTGAAATAATATAGTGAAAGTTAAACTAATGACTAAAAATATAGGAAAATCTGTTTTACGTATCAACTGTGAACAGTCAAATGTATTTTATCATAGAACAAAAGGAAATCAGATTTACAATTAGAGTAAACTAACACTCAGTTCCAGTAATTACCCATCTACCTTTTTAGACAGGATGAATATTGAATATTGAATATTGAATAGCAATTCCCTATTTATAAATTAGTTTATATGCTTTTTATACCAATTAACAGAAAGTAATTAGTTCACATGTTTACACAATTAACCTGAAATTTTCAGATTAAAAATATTTCTGAAAACGTGGTAAGGATTGTATTTTTACTTTTTGTAATTTAAAAATCCTTGATGTAACGCAAATTTAAGAAGCTTTGTCTATAAAGTATGGGCAGGCTTTGGAAGCTTGGGTTGCCATTGTAATATAAAAAAAATATAGATATATAAATTCAAAATGCTATTTTATAATTTCCCTTCAAATGGAAAGTATCCAATAAAATGGGAAAGTTCAACCCCTGAAGTTACAGCCTTATTATTCTCAGAGAATGCTAGTTTGTTAGGTCTTTTTGTACGGTAACACCAAATTAGGATACATGAATATAAGCCCAAAAATTAAAAAGACACAATCAAACCTTTTCATAGATCATATTTTTAGTTTCAAAACCATGTACTTTTATTTGTACGATTTACGTGGTCATTTTGAGGAAACGTTTACAATATTTGAGGAAAAGCAAGTTAAAAACATATTTAGGAGGGTGAAGACACAAAAGGTCGTTTGGAGGATACTAGTAACATGTGGTCCACGACACACGTTTTTCGTGTAGCAGTTTGAAAACGTTTATGGTGCAATGCAAAGATTTATGTTTCCATTATAAATAAATTTGATGTTAAATTTGCATTATTCATAACACTTTTTAAAATTACCATTCCCGACTAATACCTCATTCCACGATATAAAACCTACTATATAAATCTACTACTTCTAATTTACATACTTTCGACAAAGTATCTTAGATTGATAACTTTATTATGTAATGCACACATTTGTGATGTCATTATAAAGAAAAATGATTTTAAATGTAAATGAACTGGTATTTTTTCTCAAACAAGACAGATTTAGATTAAGTTATAAATATCTTTCTAATTTTTTGTTCCTCTTGGACCCCTAAAGCTAAATTTATGATGAAAGTTTATTGAGTGAGCTGTGTACTTGGTGTGTTGGGCCACTCGATATAGAAACCTAACGTTCCATGTGGCAATACGAAATGCCTTAAATTCTTATTTATACTTTCTTAAGCCATTTCAACACTAGTAATACCTCTCCATAAAAAGAATATTCATCTTTAGATATCAATCATCAGTGGTAAGTTTAAAGGAAAATAGTCTTAATCCCAAGAATACCGATGATTTCATCTGAATTACTCTTTGAATTCAAGAGACTAAAATTTCTGTTGCGTCTTGCTTTTACAATCACCAAGGCACAAGGGCAATCCCTGACTTTCTTCGGCTTAGATTTAGCATGCTTATCACACGGAATGCTGTATGTTGCAGGCTCACGTGGTGGTAGGTTGCCTAAAAACTTATATATTTATAAAGCTAATGAAAAAAAAAACACATTGGTTATCAATTAAGTAAAAACATATTCTATTTTTGTTTTTGGTATATTTTTTTTTAATTTTTTGTATAGAACAAATTACTGTTTGAAATAATAGTTGTTAACTAACTCACGCCGGGTAACTGCTAGTAGAACTATAAATTAGGAAACCCCTCTACCAGTGAAAATCAAATTTACTCTACTAAATAAAAAAAAAACTAAACACATTTTAAAGTAACAAGTTTATATTGTAGATACGTTTCTAGCAAGCAAATCAAGATGATCTACTAAACGAGATCGCCAATTATTATAAACGACCTCTTCCGTTTCCACTAACGACAACGTTGGCTCTTCTCCGATGACGTCATTGACTTTTAATTATTGGCGGCGTTCCTCTCTGAAAGTGAGTTCCTTCCATACCACAAACCTTAATAGCAGCACATTATAGCGTTTATGGGTATTTAGATCATAGTACATAATTTAGAAGTTGCATCTAAACGATTTACACATACCAAGTATCAATTCAGAATTGAATCTTTTTCTAGTTTGCTTTATAAAACGTAATCAAATTGTAATAACATGTAAACGGGCATAGTTCGTTATATTGTCATTATAATCAACATGTAGATCTTTTAATAGTCAGCTCTGCTGTAAAATAATATTTAATTTTGTTTACTGAAAGTTTCAATTCAATCTCAAGAGTACATTGACATTCACCCTATATTAATCTATAATCAAGTAAATTTACTACTTTTCTTTATGGAATTTTATACTTACCTTCAATGAAATGTAAACAGGTTACATTGTTACTTACTGCATTGTTTGATAAACATGTATATATTTTATGTTAAAATAATCTGATCAAGAAGTTATTCAGTTAAATAATCTTGCGACAAATCAATGTACTTGAAATACATGGGCTTAGTAAAATGCGTTATCAAACAGGTATTCGGCGTTGTACATGAATAATTATATAGTAATATTCAACATACAATCTACAAAGCCATGGGCTGTGGTTTAACCTAAGTGTAAACGATAGATTAATTGCTTAACCTCAGTTCTATTTTGCGTTGATATACACATATAATTTTCTTTGGTCACTATTATTTTTATTTAATTTTTATTAATAGTTTTTCACATTGACGTCATGTTTATAGCCTTAATAGGGTAAATTAAATAACCTGTTTTGTATATCTTTTTTAAATTGTCCTAATATTTAATCAATGTTCAATACTAATTAACATAAATTCAATAATGTTTGTGTAACCATTTAACTTAACTAAGATTACAATCACTTTTAAATTATATCCCTTTGTGTAGATATCTTTAGTTAGTTAAATTATAGGTCTAATAGTATAAGGTTGGGTGAAAACCATGTCTTTTTTACTGACTAAGATTGGCTGTTTTATTAGCCAAAACAATTTATTAAAGAAAGTTCGACCTCTTTCATAAAACAACCCCAACATATAGACACATATGTGCATATTATACGCAATGGAGTCGAGTAATGTTACTATGATGTAATCTTTAAGTTACAGATGTAGTAAGACTTAGATATGCCATATTTTATTTTAGTAATCTTGATCAAATATTTTTTTATGCTTGTACATATTAACAGAAGATATTCACATGAGTATTAGTTGCTAAAATATGCACTATGGGTAAAAATCAATATAATTATTTAAATTTATTTTGTATGTATTGTTTTTTTATTGAACACCTTAAAACTATCTTGATTGTTAAATATTCAAGGACAATTGCAGGTTATGATTGCCTTATGGCGATATACTCTAAAATAAATTAATTAATTTTAGTAAACGTACACGCCGCACTCGTATGGAAGTCTAAGAAAATTACCACCAGGCTAATTTACCACGCCCTAATTTAAGACACTTCTTAATTACCTATCCCAAATCAAGTTTTCAGGTTATACGATGATTGTCAATGTAATGGTATAGCAAATTTCCCATGTCTTGAACATTTTTTTTAATGTTCCACCTTCATAAGCTAGGACAATAGTTCTAGCCCGGAACTGATAACTGTTTGACACATTACTTCGGGCTAGGATTAGTGGGTTGCGCCATTATCACATGGATAACATTCATTGGCTATAGAAGGGATTTGAACCTGGGTCCTTGGGCACTGAAGCCCCGCGCTCTACCACTAGACCAGCTCGCTCCCTATGTCTTTAACATTACACATAGAACTACATGGGGATTTTTAACTTGTGATGCTGTTTTCAAATAATAAACGGAATGTTTTATTTGAAAACAAACAAACAGGAAATCATGTTTTGTAATGTTAAAAATAGTATAGTGCAGTTTTAGTTTTGATCTTCAATTTATATCGATTCATAATGTATAAGGAAAGCCGAAGTATCTCAAAGGAGCCAAAGGTCAATCGATTACTTGGTTGATTGAGTTAGATAAACATTAGGAGCTGCCCTCAGTGGATTGGACATCAATTTAACCAACTAGAAGATATCTTCTGGAAATAGTACGAAAGATAGTCTGACATAAATATTTTTGTTTCATTTTGATCAATATTAATATCAGGAATTTTTTGTAACTTGTAAGTCTTATATATTTGTTTTGTTCATGGCAGAATTTAGGATTAGGTTTTAGAGTAATTATTAAATTAATCTTTTTCACTGTCCGAGTAAGCTTTATGTTAATGTAGTACTGTAGTAGTATACTGTATAGTACTGTACTCAAATCCTAATGTCGATAGCCTAATTACCTAATATAAAATAGTAAATATATACACTAGGAAATATTTTTAGAAAATTTTTTCCACTTCTGAGCAGTTACATAGCACAATAAGACTGAAAACTAAGATTTTTAACTATTCTAAACCACTTAATCATGTGTTTTATTAGTCCTTATCGTAAAGAAAGTATTTCAATAACATGTTCCTTAAGGAAGCCTTTACTTTATTAGAAGTATGTTGATGCAACAAATAGACTTGAAATTACTCAAGCCTAACGTTGGGGTTACATTAAACATTTCAACAATCTTACCAGCAAACACCACCGAGCAATCTACAATTTTAGAACAGCTTTGCATAAAACATCAAACGATACATTTATTACTTTGATCATTGCTAGGAAGAAACGGAATTATTTATCATGACAGTCAAATATACTTCACTTCAGTTTAAAGATACGCTTAGTTGACGTTTCGACGTTTCATCAGCTCATTGGCTGTTGATGAATGAAAAAAATGGTCTTATTTGCATTACACAGTAAAGTATATTATGGTTTTCAATTATGTATCAATCAAAAATACGTGGATTAAAAATTATTTAAAGAGACTATGTGCCAATTTATTTTAATGTTGTACCACGAAAAAAGTAAAAAATATGTTCTTGAATTAAATATTGTTCTACTATAAATTTAAATATTTTCAATTAAATTTGTATCACAAATGTATACTTTAAACTGTCTAGGCTCTGTGTTTAGACTCTCTGTAAACTGCGTGTTGCCATTCTCTGTCCAAAGTGCATTTATATCGTTGCATAGCTACATAATCGTAGCATGTTAGTTTTCAAATATCAATCATTTGTATTCTGAGTAAACACCTATTGCGTATTTTGAAAATTAAATCAAATGCACCACGTTATTGGAAATTGCCTTAGGCACTTTGCCCACCATGACACACTTAATGGCGCTTGTCGCACGTTAAAAGCCGCACAGATAGTTCGCACTCTGCTAGAGGGATGGAAAAATGTTTATTAAATATTTGGTAATAGTGTTACTTCTTCAATTGCTTTCCCATTACGCACTCAAAATATTACAAATTAATCAATAACTGCTTGTCAAAAGATGAATAAGACATTCACTATTCTGTTTCTTTTTCAGGTATGTTCCACGGTAAAGGCAGGTGATTATGATTTTCTACATTGTGTATATAATGTATAAAGTATTTATCTTATTCCGTATTTAATCTAAACTTTCATAAAACATAAGTAATTTTTAACCATTCTATTTACCATGGAGTATTTAAGAAGCTGTTTAACACCTTAGTGTTTTTTGTTTACACCTATACCTTTTGTTTTCTACGTAGGGCTTTGAATTACATGGGTTATGTAACTATCACCCGTCATCTGAATCCTGATCCGTCACCGACTAAAATAATATAAAAGTTAATTCACAATAATTAATTATATCTTATATCTCTTGGGACATTAAAGACTTCCTATAGAAATGTTAAAATAGTGGCTACTTTAACACTGTATATTATTGATGAAACATCTAACTAAACTGTATTACAAATTAACCAATAAAAGGTCCTCATACTTTCTCACATGTCATAACTATGATGAGCTTAACAGTAGGATCGTCAATAGTGAATAGCACAATTACATTGTACAGAAAGCTCGAGCTATGAAACTTGTTTGTTTAGTTTATGTTTCGTAGACAGCGTTTATCGTTCCGTGTAACCTAACTATGTGAACACTTTACCTAGATGTACCTCACTGTATACTCCTATTGTATAACATGTAAGTGCTCTGGGAAAAAAGATAGATAATTTTTACAATAAATTACTTAAAAATATTTAAAATATTAAAAAATATTAAAAAATTAATATTAAAAATAATATAAAAAATATTAATATTAAGAAATATTAAAAATATTAAATATTTTAAAGTAATTTATTGTGAAAGTTATTCATATTTTTTGCCAGAGCACTTACATGTTATACAATAGGAGTATACAGCAAGGTACATCTCGGTAAAGTGTTTACATAGTTAGGTTACACATTGCAGAAAAAAATTCTAAATAAAATTGTTTTGAATATATTTAGAACGTTTTACATGAATGATGAATTTACTACTTTGGTAAATATCACAGAGCTCGTAAGGAGACTATTGACCAATACAAGTAAAAGAAGTGGCCATTCAAATAATCGGGTAAGATATTTCGTAATTAAAATCGGCGTGTTTATTTTTAAGCTAAAGTCTTAATGCTCCCTGTCAATTAATTATATACCAAAACAAAACCTACATTGATACATCAATTGTAGCGATTTGTAACAGTGAAAAGACATAAATTTGCTAACTACTTTTTATTACAGTCATCTATCCTTTTTGAATTGCACAAGACCAATCTACCATTAGATAGCTGTCTCTAAATCACAGTACATCCGACTCATATAGGGGGACAGACAGTCAAAGTAAATGCTTAAATTGTGCAAATGGCTTTAAATTGTTGTAAATAATTTTTTCCTACAAAATATTATCGTAAAGTGAATTTTAACATTAAACCCGATATCAATTTTCCTTGAAAATATTAGAAAAAGGTTTGCAGCAAATCGAGAGCGGCTGTATTAATTAATAGTGTACGTTTAGATCCATATTGAAATTAATATAGGACATGTATGTTTCATCGCATTGCCACATAAGCGTCCGCATACAGCAACTACTGCAGTACTTGTCTGTGCTGAGTCATCATTATAATTCTATAGCTAATAATTAGAAACCACATTCACTTTGTCTGCTAAGAATTAATAATCATGATGTAAGGGATATTGAAGTGTTGTTTGAATTACCGTACAAAGACACGAGTGTGATAAAATCACTGTAATAGTTGTAACAAAAATTGTATACTGTTGTCAAGGGTTGAGTAAGAATTACGAGGACTGAAAAAAAATTGAAAATTTATCAATGGAACATAGTTTCTATGTATCATCCTGAATACAAATTAGGCCGATTTTCTATTGATAAATTCATACATACGTGAAAATAGGTTAGAGTAGTTTTAGTGGGGTGTTGTTAATTTTTTGATTATTGGGAGACTATAATGTGATTTTGGAATTTAAAATGTCCAAATTTTCATCCTGTTCACAACACTAATTACTGACTCACATGTTAACGTTCACGAGTTCAGCCTGGATAGCAATTGCACCTACCTAAAAACTTTAAACACTTATAAAACAGTAAACTAAATAGTGAAGGTAATAAAGACTTGCTAGCAAATACTAATATACAAAAAAATCTCCTTAACAACTGTTAAAGGGCTAAACTTCCACTATTAATTATTCTGCTACACCCAAGGACTGCAGAGCAGTAACTGCTGTGCAGTCCTCGTAAAATTTTTATATCTACTGACATATTTAATTCAAAAAGTAATGTATACCCAACCTAATGTAAAAAACGTTAACAATTAAAACATAACATTTTTATCAAACTCGGTGAAAAAGTATCAAATTTTATTTGTTTACCACTTCTTGAAATAGTTGGAAAATTACTTATTGTGTATAAAATATCAAATAAAGAACACAGAGAAAATCCTGAACTCATATTGCTATTTAAATTGTGAATATTAGGAAAAAAACATTAATACAATATCAGTAAGACTAATTATATACATAGTTGTTAACTATTCAACCCCTGGCTACACATTAACCTAAGTGTGCACTAAGTACATTATTTTAACCTAACTATTTCTTAAATATTGTCTTGCTGTTTGTTTTCATGTATGTGGTTTAGGTAAAACGTTTACCTCACTAAGTTTACTGTAGTGTGCGTTAAAACTAGTGAATAGAGAGGGTTAATTGAAAATACCATTCGTCAAAAATAAACTTCTGAACCTAAGTTTAATATTTACTGTACTCAGTGACATTTCTTGTCAACGTTTACAGAGCAGGACAGATAGGTTATTTGAACTTAGTCAAACAGATTCTTTGAATGTACAAAATATATCATTACGTCTCTACGTTTCACTCAAAGAAAATCATCAAACCTTTCTTGGAATCTCGTTTTAAATTGACTAAAGTAAATTAAATTCTAGGAATTGAAAAGCAATTTCTGTTTCAACCAAAGGTGGGCTGTGTCAAGTAATACGTTAATAAGCCTTCGAAAATCTACTTATCTAAAGCAGCCTAGAGTTGTAAGACATGACTAGGTGTATATTAAAGACCTTATTGTCCCTGTCGAATTATTTGTAAGCTGTATTTTTTCAAACTTTCAAGTCTATAGAAAGCAATTTTAGACAAAGGCTTGTTACAGCTATCACTTTTCGACAGCTGGAGGCTCATTCGGTAGCATGAAGGTCCAAGGTGACATTGAGGGAGTTCTGGCCAGGCCACTTGCGATACAGCCAGTTCCTTCTTTTACTGTGCCGGATCACCCTTGGTTTTTCATAAAGTTTAACCATTAGGTTCTTTTTTACTGTACTGGAAAACATTCGATTCTTCTTTTTCTGTACCAGTTCAACCCTATTCATTTCTATCTTTTACTGTACCGGATCAACCATTGTTTAGTGTACCGGTTCAACCACATTCGATTCTTCTTTTACTGTACCAGTTCAACCCTATTCAGTTCCTTGTTTTACTGAACCGGATCATCCATGGTTTTTCTTAAGGTCAACCACATTCGGATTTTAATTTACTGTATCGGTCCAACCATAACCGGTTCTTGTTATAGTGTACCGGTTCAACCGTATTCGGTTCTTCTTTTACTGTACCGGTTTAACTATATTCAGTTCTTATTTTACTATACCGGTTCAACCATATTCGGTTGTTCTTTTACTGTACCGGTTCAACTGAATTGAGTTCTTATTTTACTTTACCGGTTCAACCGTAAAAACTTTAACGGATCACCCCTGGTTTTGCTTTAAACGTTTAACGCCCAGGCCGTTGTGGCACACGTTAACATAATGTAGTTTTAAGGGTATTGTACCGCAAGCCTTGAACCAAGTGATTGCATTTGATGGTAAAATGATTAATTGCATAGTTTGCACTTTTTGTTCAAACACTTGATGATATAGGGTAATTTATAAGATGTTTAAGATAGCAGTAGTGTTGGTTCCCCTTGTATCACTTTGCCCAATTATATGCCAATTTTGGGACAAACAGTACTTTACTATTTAATTTTGCCTTGTCTAGCCTTTTTAAAAATATTAAATATTATTTTCTTCTTCAGATATTCATAGGCTATACTACAATTGGTTAAATGGTGAGCAATCAATGATCTTCATAGTAATATACATGACATTTAATTAAATCAAATTCTTCCCTTCTAAGTACATTACTTCTTGTAACTAATTACTTCTAATATAAATAAGAACAGTCTTACTTTAGTCAGTAGACTTGCCAATATAGTACCGGACTGGTACCCCAGGGCTCGGATTTGAGTTGCCAAATTGGTAGCCACAGCACACTTGAAACTCGTTCTGGAAATATGTCCAGAAAATACTAGTAAATGGTAATCATTATTTTAATATTAGAGCATGTTATTATATATTCATACCTTTCACAGCATGTGATTTCCTGACCAAAACAATCATGAATAGTACTGTGACAATTGTTACTTTACATTTTAATTTAACAGTTTCTCAAGGTGAAGTTATATAAAATTATCACACAATTATTAATTAAAACATATTAACATTAATTAGCATCGCTTAAATCATATTTAATTAATTTTCAATATTTGTGAAACATGTGCTTTTTATACAATCTGTAACAGGAAATTTACATTGTATTTATACAATAATATTACACTTTGTGATGACTTGCAAAAATATGAATTGTATATTTTTGACAATATAAGAGTCTTGATACCTGAAATACAATACATATTTCTTCAACTTAATATTAAAGTTAAATAATTTTTAACTTACATGACAAAGAGTGTGTGTTTGCTTTGGGGCCCAGACAAGAACTAGAACTGAACTATTTATTTTACCATGAATCTCATCTTTGACCAAGGATGATAACAGCTGATTTGCAGGATTGCCATCAGGTTAGAGTGATTTGCTTTTCTTAACCAAACAACAAATTATTTCACATACTGTATTTTATTCTAAGTGGTCATTTAATTTATTTTGATTTAAAATAATGAAAATTAAAATAGTTACATATTAATACAGTATAAGACTCAGTCTACCTCTGAAAAAGATCAATGACTTGGAAATACAACAATTAATCAATACATTATTAGTTGTGAAATGTTTACTAACATATTTCTTTGCCTGAGCAAATAAGTAATACTTCACTTCATTATACGTTTGGAGCTAATTTTATCAGAGAGCACAGAATAGAAATTTCTTTTCTGTGCACTCTGAATTTTATATACGTAGTAGCCATTCTTAGGGGTTGTAAAACATACACTCATATACATATACAACCGTATAATACATTTGATTTGACATCTCTTAAAGCTGTCTGCTGCTGTGCATACATGATCAATCTTTTGTAGTTCTTCCATAACCTTTTTTTTGTTCTCCTCAAACATTTTGGTTATTTTTGACATCAAAGTTTTACGGCACATCAATTTCTTATTAGTTAGTTTTTGCCACAATGCAATAAATGTGGGCCTTTCAACTTCCGAAAAACAATGCATCCCATCTATTATCCAGTTTATGAGTGTGTCTTCAAGTTCTTCTTTAGTTGAAGACCTTACACTCCCATCAAAACATTCCCTTAGTTTTGCTTGTTTATTAAAACTAACACCTTGGTCGTCAGAGCAACTCGGATCAGTTGAAATTGATTGTTTCCTTTTGGTTTTAACCTCCTCAATACTTTTCATCAGGGTGGACAAATGATACGCATGTTTTCTCTGTAATATCACAAAAATAGTATTAATTACGGTACTGAAAAAATTGATAACAAAAACTAGACCTATGTTAAAATCTAGGTTTAGGCCTAAATATGGAGTTAGGTTAGGTTTAAGAAGTGAACGTTAGGTAACACAAGTTTAAATTTTCTGGCCCTATAAGTACTTTGCCGCAGGCTCAAAGAACTAACCTACATAATAATAATTCTAAATAAATTCTACATAAGAAATATACTTTAGGTTCCTTATTTTACCTCCTTTGCCTAATTCCGGCATGGCATAACCCTAATTCCGGCACCCACCGGACTAATACCGGCACCCGGTGTATACAGTTTTTATCATATTATTCACCCTAAGTTCATAATTGCTAATGGTGGGTGTTGACATTCTTATGGGCCTAGTGCCTGTAGGCCTAAGTTTAATTTGCATTTATGACCTCCCCA
The DNA here is from genome assembly GCF_028750875.1 of Macrosteles quadrilineatus. NCBI lineage: Eukaryota > Metazoa > Arthropoda > Insecta > Hemiptera > Cicadellidae > Macrosteles > Macrosteles quadrilineatus. Next base: position 67,297,448 of record NW_026542597.1, read on the forward strand.
TCGCCGGTAGATGTTTTATAAATTTATTTTGTAAACTTGAAGGGTGAAAGACAGTTAGTTAGGTTAGTTATGGGGTTATGATCAATTAAACATAAAATTTTTAGTGAAGAATCGTAGGCCTAATTTATTTAAGTAAAAGCTTATATCAATCATCTGTATTCTTAGAGAAATAATGAAGACAACTAGATGACAGCACAAATTCTTAACCTGTATTAACATTCTGTCACTAAATGTGTGAAATAAATAGGCCAATCAGGTGTTACAATTGTTTTTTTTCTACGGACAAATAGTTTATGTAACAGCCAATAACAAATAAGATGGCTATAAAGTGTTGTTAAATCAAATGACGTAGAATTCATCGCTGCCAGTGTTTGGGCCCCTGCCGGCATTGGGGCTGTTTACCTTAAAGCTAACTTAACAAGGGTTTCCCGGTTTTTCCTAATTTCTCCCGATTCCCGTGTTTGTAACCAAAATATCATATCATATTTGTGTTTAGGAGGCCAAACTGCATAAGCATGACCAATTTAGTAAAAATAGGCCTAGGCTACTCATAAAGTAGGCCTAGAACTAGGCCTAAGTCCATAGCCTTAGATTTTGATAAATAAACCCAAACCACAATGCTGAACTGCAAGAATAACTAATAATAGATTGATTATATTCTAAGAGCACAACTTACCTCAATATGAAGTTTCATATTGGAGGGTGAGCTTTTACTCACGCTAAGGGTTTTTGAGATACATAATGTACATTGAACGACAAAATTTCCATTTTCTAGTACTTTATTCAGTTTGAAAAACTGATTGTAAGCTGTCCATGGTAAAACCAACTGAGACTGTGGTTTAGACAGTGCCATGGCAAATGAAATAAACAAACTATATTTTAACACTTAAACTTGGTAAACACTAAACAAACAGTTATTGTAACGCAAAACAATGGCAAGAGATCGGAACAACTTAACCTCAAATAGTAAACTCCAAATCCAACTCAATCAATAATGTCTGTCGTCTGTCATTATTGCACCATTAACATGGTCGACGACTAGACTTCAGGCAGACGACAGAAAACGACAACCAAACGTTTTCAAGCGTACTGTAAGTTGTACTACTATACTGACTACTGACAGAGCACAGAGTAAACAATATTGGTGAAATTGTGTTTTCTTCGTATCCGGTCAATATTCAAAGTAGTGTGATTCGGTATTTCAAATAGGAAAAAAGAATTGGGAATTTCAATAGCATAGCAAAGTAGCGTGAAAAGTAGCGTGATTCACGCTATATATTAGTCTTAAAATGTAGCGACGCTACAATATTAGTTGCTACTTTGGAAAGTAGCGTCGTTACACTACAAACTACAAAAAAAGTAACGCGCTACAGTAGCGCGCTACAAGTAGCGCGCTACTCCCCAACACTGCTAAAAGCATTGTTATCGTAAAATAGACACAATAAAACAACGTTCCTTTGTCATTGCAATGGTCGTACTGTCAAGTTACAGTAGTGCCGTGGGGTTATTATTGGGATTTATTTCTCGATTTTGCATGTATGTAAATACAATTTTATTTAATGCGTACATATCTTATTAAAAATTATTATCTCACAGAAGTGTTTTTCTAACGTACACCTAAAACTGTGAAGTTCGATTACGACTGAATTGTTTTGTGTCGTACACAAAGAAACACCGTTTTATATGGATAATAAATCAAGTTCATTACTAAATTTAACGGGTTTTTTTATACATCTAAGAAGTTATAAAGTATTTCTTGTTTTTGTCATCAAGATATTTTACGTAGGTGTTCTGTGAGTATATTATAAATTCCTTAATTTCATACGCCAGTTATTTACTTGTCGGGTAAAAATTAATACAAGTATGCTTAAGCAATTTAATTGTTTGAAAATAATAATATTTACTTAAAAGAGTAATAAGTAACAATAACAACTGTAAGTAATTACTTACAGCTGAAAACAGTAGAAAATGTACTATTGGATTTCGATAACTCCCCTCATTATTTGCAGATTATTAAATATTTGTAGCTACTGTACTGTAATTTTAGGTTTGTATTCATAGTACATTGTATTCTTAGTTTATTCATAGTATTTTACCCATCGTCAACTTTTAAGAAATACTGATACAAATTTATGTAAAAAAAGTCAATTGCATTATGAATTAATCTTAAGTTTTTTTTTTATTGGAGGAAAGCTATATTAGTTTTTAGTAACTGGCAAGTTATTGACCATTGTTTTCCAAATAACCAAAACCGTTTCCGGTTCTAAACACTTCGTAAATATATTAGAGTTGCAAGTATGGATTGACAAAAACACATATTATGCACCTAAGTGTATAAAACTAATAATAACATAATCAAGATGCATATATTTGTTACTAAATGTAATTAGATTAGTTGAGCTATCTACTCAAATCAATTTGATTCGTTGATCATTGATCATTGATCACTAATCAGAGATCTTTATAGACAATTTAGTAGTTGCGTTAATGAACAACCTTCAGCATCCATAGCTAAGTAATTTGTGATTTCATGCAATCGGCCTCAAGTAATTATTGAAGATGTAAAAATATGAGTAAGGTGATGTTGATATTTGATTTAATCTCTGTAGAATCCTAAAATTGTATTGGCATATTCTTTTGTTAGTACGGGGAATGTGTTTCCCTTCACTGTTAGTATGTACAATATTTATTTGAAAATGTTTTAGTCAGGCACCATAAAATAAGTTTGAAAATTACTAATTATTATATAAATATTTTCGATTGCACTTAAAATAGATCGCATCTAAATTTTAGACAGTGCGATAAAATTCTACTTGGAGTCTAATTTAAATTTAAACTCTGTTGAAAATACAAAATATAGATTATTATTTTTTTGTAGTGGATCTCCATGAGCCATTATATTAATTTATGCACACCCTTTACTATGTTGTAACTGATGCTCTATGTACGTTACGGAGGAAAGATAGCTTAAAATGTATTTAGGCGAAGGACGATGCGAAAGGCCGTTAGGGGTAACATGTTGCCCTGGACACACATTTTGTGTGTAGCAGTTCGACATTGTTTACGTTGCTATGCCATATTATCTTTTAAAATGTATGTTGGCCTAAAGTGAAAATATGCGTTGAATTTTAGAAAATTAAATTTATTCCACGTTAGAGTTCACGTTTTAATTTCAAAAAATGTAGTAAAATGCAATCAATACGAATTATAATACTAAATGCAATGCTACTTTTTTCGTAAGTACACCAAATAGAAAAAAAACATCACTAATAAAACGTTATCTTGTGTGAAACAAAATTTAAAAACTCCCGGTAAACAAAACGAAGAATTTAAATTTAAGATTATAATTTGGAGTCGAAGGAAATGCTGAACCTATGTTATATGGTGGAAATACCAGCTGGTAAGTAAGTAAGTATCTGGAAAGTTAGTTTAGTTTATGCTCCACACGTTGATTATAACTACCTTGTAAGCGTGTTATGTATGAAAATTCACACGAGCGTTATGAAGTAGAAAGCGCTGTAATGGTTGGGATTTACTAGAAACACTCAATGTTTCTCTGAACAATGATTTACCCAAATCCTCTAAGGTTACTTTAATCTCCATATTCAAATTGCGAACTACCATAAATCCATAATGTACTAATTATGGAATCTCAGCTGAACTCTAAGCTTATCTAAATTTTTAACATTTATCTTAAGTGTAAAATGTAAATTAGTATTAATTGTATTATTTTCTTTTAAGATTTTCTTCATCTTTGCTCTTCGTTTATTTATATAAAACTGTCCTTGCCTTTTCTAGATCTATATTTGATTTTGTAATATTGTTATTTTGAGTAACTTTTTCATCTGAGAACGGGAACAATTTCTGGATCCTAACTAGGGCCTACGTTGTGAAAAGGTATTTTATTATTTGTCAAGGGAAATATCTGCAATAGTTTTCTAGCAAGCTAGGCTCCAACAAGGGGTCGTTTTTCAATTGCTTCAGGATCTACCTAGGATTTGCGGTGTTTTCACTTTGATAAAATTGATTAATGATTTGTGGGATTTGAACCCAGGACTTCAGGGACCGATGTATCGCGCTCTACCACGAGACCAGATCTCTGCCCAAATGGAAATATGTGCAATTGTAGGCCTACATCAATGCACTAAACTTACTATCCAATAATGTGAACTATGAACAAAATTAAACATCTAAAGTCATTCTTTTATCATGAATACAATACCACTTTTGATTGAAGTACCTATATCATTCACGCTGAAAACCACTATTAAATGTACAGAGGCTATTGTAGGTAAACTTATTGATAATGGTTAAACATCTGTCAAAAGATAAACTAAATTATGTACTCTTACTGTTAAGAATATATTATCAAATAATTTCTGTCATCCAAAGAAATTAAGTCCATCATGGAAATTGGTCTTGCATTAACTATCAGTTTCCCTTAAATTCCTTAATGATAATAAGGCTTATTAGTTTGTAATAAGCTTTTCTAGGTAGGAGGATGAATCGTTAAACTTTATTGGAGAGATTCAATAACAACCTTTCATAAAAATATTTCTGATAAAATTAATATTGACCTTCAAAAGCCTAATGAAAAATGGCACTAAGAAAATATTTTCATTTTTTAATTGTATAGTTTTTAATAGTCCCGCAATAATATTATATATATACAACAGTAACTTACCAACGATTTATCAACAGTTTTCTTGCAATTACTGATCTAGATCGAATATATTTCCCAACAATTCCAAAAGGGTTTTACCATGATGTTAAATGGTTTGATTATGTTTGATTCATTTTTAATACAGTGAGTACCTGTACACCTTTGTTTACTGAATTTATTTATGAAGTTTATCTTTACATGCACAGCTAGAAGAAAATGGAAAAATATAGGCTATGTTTAATTTAGATAGTACCTAACTTTTGAAATTTTTTTCAATTTCTAGTTCATTATCACTTAACATCATTACTACACAATATTTAATCCAGCAAATGTTTTTAAATTACATAATTGTATTGCCACCCTTATATTGGTATTGAAGTTCTACACGATCATTATAAAAAAATAACATAACCAAAAGTGACCCCTTATGGAGATAACAATTTCGTAAAACTAAGTGGCAAAATTGTTCTTCAATATGAAATCATCTATGAATACATTAAGGTGTTAATGCAACCTTAAGATAAAATATTTGATTGTTAAATAGTGATCTAAATACCCATAGACGCTCTAATGAGCAGCTATTAAGGTTTGTGGTATGGAAGGAACTCACTTTCAGAGAGGAACGCCATCAATAATTAAAAGTCAATGACGTCATCGGAGAAGTGCCAACGTTGTCGTTAGTGGAAACGGAAGAGGTCGTTTATAATAATTGGCGATCTCGTTTGGTAAATCATCCTACCTTGCCCAGCAAAAATGTATCACAATCTAAACAGGTTTCACAAAGTAACACTGCGTTTTACTAAATTTATATCTATTGACTACGTCATATATGTGATTTTATTTCTTTGTTTCAGTAACTTTTAGTAGTTTTGACTACATCTTAATGGGATTTGACTGCGATAATTTATTTCACCCTTTATATGCTTAATTTAAAGTTGAATAACTCTGTGGATTGAATGTATGGACTAAATATGCCCTGGAGACTAAAGTTCAAATCCTGCCATAACGACTATGTTGTGATTGGTGGATCGGAGCCGACCCTTAACTAATGGTGGCGGAAAAATTCTAAAAAAAGATAAAAATGACTTTAAGTGGAGGGATCACTTTATTATAACCTATACAACTATCTTCAATGTTGTACTCAATTCAGTTTAAAGGTCTGGTTTGGTGTACATTATACGTGTACGTTAATTGAGTGGTTAGTTGTTGTAGAACAATGTGGCGTTGTTCGTAAACATATCAGCAGAAAAAAACTCAGAATCCTAAATACAATACTATAGTAATATAAATATTTTTAAAGTCTTACAGGTATGATTTACCAAACGTTAAAATCCATACATTAATGATGACTAGAACTAAATCAACTGCTTAAGGGAAATTTGGGAATTGAATCGTTTATCCTATTTAATTATCAATCTTTTTTTCTAAATTACCCCTCTTTTTACACCACAAATCTCTCTAAAGGTTATTTACTTTAATTAAAGGGCAAACGATTTTACTGGTTTAAACTGAAAGCACCTGTTTTTTCCATCATTGGTCCTTAAATAGTCTTATTAATAAAAACAAAACAATATAGTTATAGAGTTTTTTTTTGTACAAATTAGTGCTATTTTCTAATTAAAAAAGAATCGAAGATTAAAAGTCTGCTTTTATCGCTGTTGTTGTGGATATTTTCAATGCCTGTAAATGACTGAGAACATCACACCAGTCCATAAAATGCGTTATTGACACGTTTGTGGTCAATATATATTGTTAAAAGTACATAAAGTCTAGGATATAAACCTCCCCTACACTTGCTTACCGTATATTCCCCTTTTTAAGTGCACACAAAGAATATAGCTAATGAGAAGACTTCGTCTATTACGCTCATAAAACTAAATTGTGGTCAGCAAAACTCTTACTATTAAAAACTAATTTATTGCCCTTTGAATTTATAATTTATAAGAAATTGAATTAATATTAAATACAAATATAATTATATTGGCCTCAAACCATACAACAGTTTCTTTATATTTTATCAATCGTTCTAAAATAATAAAAAAAAACTTTTAGCAGAGTGCATGGTAACTTATGTGTGGTATCATCAATTAGGGAATATCCTAACGCTCTGCTAAACAACTTATAAATTACGTATCTCTTGAGGTAATAACTAAAAATAAAATTAAACATGGGTAAAGTTAGAATTACCATGTTATAACATTCAACAATGAGTTATTTGATAAGGGGTAAAATACATGATTTGTTACGTAAAAATTCATTACGTTTCTTTATCCAGTATTCTAACACACACAAGTTCACAGCTCTCTGGATAAGTTTAAATTCTCATTCAAGTAAGCTTCAGGGCTTCACGAGTGACAATATTATTTGTGATACAAGTATGACTTTGATTGTCAAGTTATTTCTGACAATGTGCCCTTAGGCCATTCGGTGTTACATTCTGAGAAACGATAACATTGGCTTTGTTGGTAAGTAGGCTGTGATGTTTCTCACATTTTCGTAAACTAAGTACTTCATTTTAGTTGATAAACATATGTTTATTTTTGTTAAAAAATAAATATGGTCATACATCCAGTCCCATACACAATTATTTAAACTTACAATGGAAAGTTGTACATAAATCTTTTTTGAACACGGGTAAGATATTTATTTATTGTATGTATGGCATTCTAGATTGATTGTAAATATTAAACTTGTCGAACATTTAGTAGCGTCTAAAAAATAAATCAAAAATAAAAATAGAACGTTATATCAATGTATTTTGTGATTGTTTTAAGGAAGACAAATTTTAAACAAGTTTATTTAAGCAAGATTTGGTAATATTTTTTTTATAATGGCAACACACGTTTTGACATAACGACATAAACGATTTCAAACTGCTTTATGAAAAACGTGTGCGGTGGACCACATGTTACTAGTATCCACCGCACGGCATTCTATTTACCCTCCTATAGTTATTTGTGTAACTAGTGGGCGAAGTGGCAATTTGCTGCAGCAAAGGCAGTTTGCACTCGTGTTCCACATTCTATTCTTCGTACAGTTACTGTTATTCATATAAATAATAAAGTCTTTCAAACACTGCACAACTCAACAATTTTAGATTAGGTTAAATTGAACAAAATGGCCAAATGGTAAACGCTGCACCAGCTGATCGTAGTCGTAATAGTCGTAAGTGTTGCCAACCATTTAAGAATGAAAAAGCATATGGTGAAAAAAATAATACGTGTGTTTTGAAAACCATATACATTAAACAGTAAAAAAGAATATTTTTTACATTGTTACTTTTAACGTATTCATTTAATTAAAATATGTTAATAGACTACGACAATGGAAAGAATGAGATTGGTTTTAAGCCTCACAGAAGAATGCTGGCAATAATTAGAAGTCTATAACGCCTTTCTTACTCCCTCTGGAAGTCTTTCAATTTATCCCTTCTTACTTGAGTGAATGATTCCATTTTTATTATAAAAAGTGTTTTTTTTTTTAAAGTCCATTTAAACAGGCTGAGCTTTTTCAAGATGTTGCAACACATTGAGTATCTACACTGTTATACACTTGTTTAAATGTTATAATTACTAAGACGAAGGAAAAACAATAATATTACAATATAAAATGTAGTGTACGCTTCATGTAAGATTATTCTTCGTTTATCTACTTTCCAAGATGCCAGAGATGACAGACAGATTACAGAAGGATGAAGAATAATCTAAGTTGACAGACTATATTTACGTTATTATCACATATTTCATGTTTCTCTAAAGTACTTGTATAACACTCTCATGAAATATTATAGATTGGTTAATTTTTTATTTATCTCGTACAGGTAAAATAAACTAAAAGAAAAAAAACAAATAGTTTGTTCTAATTCACATAAAAAATACCTGAGACTCACATAAAACGTTTGAGTAGGTAATAGGTGTTAAGTACCTATTACTTTTTTTGTAAGATGTTTTTTTAATGTTTTGAATAAATAAAGCATACTATGCACACATTTATTAACACTAAGTTATATGGAAATACAGAAAGGTCAACTGTTGAAAAAAGAAACTGCTTGAAGCTTGAAGCTGTTCACTGCCATTGCTATTGTAGGTTTTTTTTCTGAGGGAAGAGCTCCTCTATAAATTCATTGCTGTAGATTTGGGATTGAATTATAATCATTTCAGCAGTTATTTGAAAACTATTAATTCCTTACATTATGTTATTGAAAAGAATTGAGCGTTATAACTTTTCCTATGAGGCAGTTAGCTATTTATACCATTGTCCTCCTTTCAACAGTTATGCAATTATGATCCAAATAACTAGAAACCTAATCGGATCAGGTGTTTAATATTTCATACTAACGAGTGTTTTATGTGATGAAAATTCAAGACGTTATGTTAATGTGATTTAATTTAACTAGTTTGTTTATGAACACCATTGGCAAATTTTGCTTCTATCGCGAGGAAATGGTCTAGTTCCTCGGCCTGTTTCTATCTAAAATCGACCTTTTGTTGGATAGCGTAATAGAACAGTAACAAACATCATTCGGGTCCAGAATCAATCTAACTTGGAATCAAACCTTCAGAATCAACCAAATAGTAAGAAAATAGATAACTTCAGAAACAAGTAGAAACTTCAGAAGTAACCAACCTTCAAACTTTCGGTTTTGAATTTGTTGAAGTTGGTTGTACAAGAAAACATGAACAAAACAAGCATAAAACTTATATAAGAAAGTTAGTAGTCAACATGATATGTAAAGAATTTTTTTTAATCGAAGGATTGGTGGTTCTTCATCTAAGCTATCCGTATTCTTTATTATCACGTTATCCTCGTTCGCCTATCCGAGCTTTAGATTAATTTAACAATTCAGAACATGCCAATGCCTGAAAATATATAATAAGAATGAACATCATTGAGCCTATATAAACCAAGTATTTTGATTTCAACTGTTTAAATCGATAGAAACTAATAATAATGTTAACAGTGATATAAAATGAAATCATACACATATTCATATTGAATAATCCATGGATAAAATATCTGGATCTTTCTATTACATGCAGGGACACAAAGCATATAAAATAAATCCCATAAATGGCCTCTAGCCGTTCCAATACCTTGACAGCACGGTCATTATAATGACAAAGGGAACACGGCTTTAACGTGTCTATTATGTACCACAAGTTTACAATGGCTTATGAATTTTTGATCATATTGGAGAAAATGTATAAGAAAACTTGGAATTGCGCTGAATCTAGTAAATCTGTATGTACTCTACTTTAATCGGTGAATAAATTATGGTTAAAAATAAAATTGTTTTGCTTATATTGCTTAAAAGATTGTACATTGAATACAATTTTACTTTTATTTGTATGCACCAAATGAATATTTCCCAAATGTTTGAATAAGGCATTATGTGGGAAAATTCTAATACAATAATTAACATGGTGTAGCACAAGAACAATAGTTCTATAAACTATCATAAGTTTGCGGTCACAAAAAAGGGTAAAAATAGATCTACCCATTTACGATTTGGAATTTTATATTTTCGAAGCTGAGTTATTTGATCTTTGAGTAGTTGTTGAGTTGAGCTACATGCGATTTTTGAAATTGTAAATTATTATACACAGGGATGGACAAATACAACAACATTTCTTATAAGCTAGAACAATTTCAAGAGACATTTTTAGATATATTCAACTCAAAGTATACGTAAAAGAAGTTTAAAGAAAGTATAAGAATTTTGAATTCCTAAGATTTAGTTTCTAGCCTGTACCTGGACTTGTACACCTGATATCCTCCGGCTTTTCTCCACTGATGATTCACCGATCAACTTCTGTTTAGTTTGTTTCTAGCGCATTCCGCGTTTTGGCAAAGAGAGCCGCCCAAAATATCTGAGATGGAGGCTGTCCAAGCATTCTGTTGTCTACCGTCTATTTTAACTTTCCGTATTCCTTTCACTTTTGTCCGCAATAAAAAAGCTTTGTTCTATTTTTCGTGGAGCAGACGTTTTATTTTGTTAATAACATAATTTATAGCAAAATGTTTGTCTGTACATTAATTATCTGTATAGTTCTTTGGAAATGTATTTACTTCAAGCTACAAACTGTTTAAATCCAAGATAAGTATATTTAGAGGGAACAATTGTGAGAAAACTTAGTCTTGTGTTAATTTAGTCCTAGTTTAAGCTATTATTTCTTCTGTATCTTCCATGATTATTGTATTATGGATTGTATCTAAAAAATGTGTGATCATCAATGTTTTAAGACTAGTGTTTAACTTCGATTAATTTAAATTGCACATTTTTCAACCACGCAAAAAAGCTGCAGTATAATGGTTTATTTAGGTCAATCACAGGAACCCACTAAATTACTCTCAATACAATTTCTTTTAAAGGTATTATGCATGTTTTAGAGACTTAAGCTAGATAATTATACAAATGATTATCAAATCAATTTTTAAAACAATGTTTAGGTTTTTTCAATTTTTTGTGAACTGTTTTACTATGTTAACCCATAAAACAGCTTCTCCTTACATGTTAATTATCCGTGGTCACCGCTAGAAGCGAGACTATTAAGGGGAATGACCTCTTTCGTTTCCGCTAACGACAACGTTGGCATCCGTTTGATGACGTCATCAATTCCTAATTAGAGACGGAGCTTTTCAAATACCCTCCAGTTTCCCCTTTATTCATCTTCGATAAAAATTTAAAAGTCCTGAATTGATAAAAAAATCTGAGGAATGTATTAATTGTAAAAGGTTTTAAACGTAGCTTTAAAAATATTTATCAACGGTGGTTTCAAACTATTCCGATTTTGGAAAAAAATTGACCTGATGAAATAAGGATTATGGTAAATATATTTTTGGCATTGAGAATTTTTTTCTGTATTTATAAGCTCAAATCATAGAGTAAAATTGCTTTGAAAAATCGTAAGAAACATAAAAACAAACAAGTAACTTTACTGAACAATAAATTCGCATAATACAGATAAGCTAATGTTTAATCATTAACTATTCTTTCTAATTCTCATTAGAAAACTTTTGCTGCCATTCTTATATAAATTAACCAACAAAGGATCTTATAAACGTACTATACACAACCAAACATCGACCATTTATTATAATAAACAATTTTAGTAAAAAACTAACTAACCTTCATCTTTAATTGTATTATGATGAATTGGTAATGTAGGTAACAACCCAAACCAACATAATAGCTAATCGGTTTCGCTTTTTAAACCAACCAACGTCAACAGGCTTTTAAAATATTTAACAATGTAAAATTTTGTCGCACTTCATGTCGAGACCAGCAATAAATAATCCTCCAACAATCCCTCAGTCTAAATCCTGTATCAACTTCCTTTGTTTCGTCAACTAACTTTCTAATCGATGAAGAGATTATGGAATGTGGAAGTTTTAACACAAATCACAGATTATGAAGGTGTATTTAAACATTTAATTCATTCCTACTAAATTGTTTTTCATTAAAGCATTATTTAAAAATTCCAGCTGCCTGTCACAGGCTGTATGGATGAGTGTAAAACACATATGATGAGTGTATAGTGTCCGATATGAATCAAGATAGTTTCTTATTCTTCATCCCATTTTGACTCAAGTGGTGTCACTAGTTATATGGTTTCATTATGGTTCTTTAACTGTTTTATCTTTTCCAAACCATTTCATAAACACAGCTTGTCGTAAAATATTGCCTATAAATATTTTGTACTAATTTAAACCTACATTTTCATACTCGATCCAATAAAATCAAAATAAGGTAATTAAGAAAATAATTATGAGTAAATTCCACATTTTATGATTGTCTTACATATATTCAAAACATAATTATGTTAATTTCATAAATTAAAATTAATCAAACAAATCCCCTTTGTTGAGTGGGGGGAACATATTGTTTAAAATGCATTAAGGTAACAGATAATGCGAAATAAGATACATTGATATAATGTTATTCAACATAAAAAAAAAACTGAAATAAACATGTTTGACTTACTGAAACAGTTTTTTTTATTTGGGCTAAACCATACACTAAACCAAACATATAAGCAAAGCGTGCAGGGAATCCCTTAAATGGTTTCCCTGATGTGAAAGTGAATTTGAAAACTGTGGTCCAACCATAATGGTTAACAACGCATTTGTGTAGTGAAATTCCCTCAACAGATGTTGGCAGCCCTCGTTATCGAATACATCGTTTATTCAAAACACATGTTTTCGCTTTAGACCGCGTGTAAATGCAAAGTAGGTGGAATGCTTGGATGGAATTATTACCAGCGCATTTCTAGCTACAAAGTCAGTTCTTTTGGATTCAATTTAGTATATCAGTTATTGCCTACTATATTAACCCATAGTAGTTGTTTAAAAAACACTTAATCTGATATAACAATTCAAACTGTGATCATTTATGCTGCAGTTTCATTAACAGCTAGTTCTTTGACTATGGCAAAACTCCCCCGCCTTTTAATCGTACAGTAACTGTAATGCACATCTTAGGTTCATATATTCCAAACATTAATTGTATTCTACCAATAAACACATTTTTTTATCATTGTAATGCTGATTACTGAAAGATAGCACACGATAGTTAGTGTTTGGTAACTTCAAATGTACGTTACTAGACAGAAAAACCTATATTATTGATTTTTTCGTTAATTTATGGTGTTAATGATACGTTTCTAAAAGTCAATGTAGCATAAGCAGGTAATTATTGAAGGAAGCCTAGTCAACCTTAAGTAAAACGTCCCCTGGAATAGGATTTAACAATAATCTTTTTCAAGAACATTTATTGATAATTTATTTTTGTTAACAAAAATTCGATAATGTAATAGGTGTAAGGTTTAATCATAGTTTTATTTTAAATAAATCACGTGAGATTAGTTTGAATTTACAAAGTTTACCTTTCTACATTCAACGGAAACATGTTTCAAGCTGAAGTTTATCTTTCTCCAACTTTGAGGGATTACTGAGTGATTAGTGGGACGAGAACATCAAAGTTTCACCTCAGAATCTATTTAGGTTTCAATTTTGAGTATGTTCTGATTCTATATAATACCCCCACCTAATACTTAGTTCAAAGAAAACTAACAATATAAGTAATTTTGTACTTGAGTAATGTGAAAACAATATTGTGAGCTTCAATTCAAGATTGCACTTACATATGGTTCACCACTACTAATCATTATGCAGAAAGCCTGTTTAAGTGTGCTCAATTAGAGATATAAAACTTTATAAAAAAAACTGATTTTCCTTTTACAGAGATTTTTGTAGGGGTATATAACACACCCTTCCTTAAGGGTGGTGAATATAGACACTCTTTAAAATATCATTACTTCAGATATTTAAAAGAAGAGAGTACAGTACTAGGATTATTTAAACCCAAGTTGGATGTCCTGTTCGAGGATTCGTATTCAACCCCCTTCGGGGTAGTGTTATTCGTGTTTGGGGTCGTGGTCGTTAACTCGTTATAAATATCATGTTATAGTTTTCAGTAGATTCAGATATTTTCTGTAAAGGGTCTTTTCATTTTCAAGAAAAGTATCACCTAGGGTAGCTACTACTATTTTACAGTGCGCTTCTGCGACGTTTAGGCTACGTTTGTTTATGAAACTCGTAAAAGAGAGGATAGTACGGATACCAATTAAAGTCTTTGTAAATTGATCCCTTTAACAAATTACACATTATATAAACTTTATTTTTGCATGCTCTAGCGGTGTTCATGTGCATTAACGCAAACAAATATGTCACTGCAGCTCATCTATTTTAAATTTCTTTTAGATGCGTAAACATTTTGCAGGAAAATCTAAATTAAGGAGTTTTATTGAAACACTGATTGCGAAGCACTGCTTTAACGCCTAATTGAAGTCAGAACTAGTTGCGGCATTAGCAAACATTTTGATTTCTATGTAGCAGGTGTTTACACCTATTCATACTTAACAAATCTGGTCGCTTACATCAAAAAGAGATTATTTATAACACAAATAGTTAGCTAATTCTAGAAGCTTCAGCGTTTACATTTTGTATAAAAAAAACTTACCTGTTTGATTGAAGGATACTTGAAACATATCACACAATCTTAACAACAATTCATAAATATAATATTCTCCGATAATCAATTTTACATATTTTATAAAACTTTTTATTTCCCTCATTGATTGCTTACAAAGGTATGCTAACTAAAAAGCGTAACTAATGGACATTAACCTAACCAGTGTTCCACACGATGGCCAACGTTAAAACCGCTTAAAAGTTGAAACATATCGTTTAATTTTGTTTCTCTTCGTGGTGTATCCAGAAATAATTATTCCGACAACCATCTATCAGTTTAATCCCCTCTTCATCTTCCTCCATTCCGTCAGTCTAGTCAGTGATGGGATTATGGAAAATAAAACTTGAAATATATTGTACGGATTATGAAGCAACTTAAGTAATGAAACAAATTAATAAAAGTAATTCCTGTACTTACGCTATATTGAACAAAAAATATGTACAAATGTGTTAACAAGTTTCTCAGGAATGGCTTATGAAAAATGTAACATAGTATATACATATTGTAATGTTGCTTTAAAACAAAATAAAATACAATATAAATAATTTATTGTTTCATAGTTCATTGTAACATTTACATACACACGTAACTTATTCAAATATGTACTGGTTTATAAGCAAAACGAGCGGAACATGTCTTAAATGATTACCCTGATGTGTAGAAGATTCCGAAATAATATAATTTACGTTACCATAATGGTAAATAACACATTTGTGTAGTGAAATTCCCTCAACAGATGTTGGCAGACCTCGATATAGTCCAGTGAATAGAGGTATGTTAACTTACAAACGGTCCGGTAAGTCTAAATTTCTTATATGTTGTCTAGGATGGTAAGTAGGTGTTAAAACCGCAAAATGCACAATTCTACCCCCTCCGCGCCCGCCGCCATATTGAAAAATCGAAAAAATCGGTACTTTCTAGAGATTTCCACCTATATCTCCGTTTTGGTGCGTTATAGCGAAAAATATGTACCAGCATTGTTGTAGACAATTAAATTTCCTATAATATAAGTATAAAAATTTGGTTCTAAGACTTATGGATACGAAAATATTCAAATTATTTTACAATAAAACGTATTTTTTTTTGTTATTTTGCCAAATTTCTTTATTTAGATCGATGTAATTCAGTAATGAAATATTCTAGGATAACAAGTATCCCAATCACATGTATAGAGCATTTAATTACCTACAAAATGCTTCTATTCTTTAGGCCAACCGTTTGATGTGGGGCTGAAAAACAAACAAAACAAATTAAAAGAATGGGTCTATTTTTTCGCTTTTGTGACCTAAAAATTAACATATGAACTTTCAGTTTTCGGTTTAATTTTCAGTTAATGAAACCATACTTACTGTACTTACTACATGTAACAGTGCAATGCTCATGATGCAGGTACTATATTCCTCCCTTACAAATATACACTGGTGAGAGGAGGTGTTAAATTTAAAACAACCCACCAACACAGCAAGTTAATTTTTTAAGATCCATTTATTTAAACAAAATAAGATCAAATACTGTAATAATAAACGTTTAATAAATAAGTAAACTAATGGCTAATAGAATTAAAATAAACTAAATAACTAACATATTAGAAAATTTATTACTGGAGCTTTGCTCGTTTAGTAGGCATCGTATGGGGTTATGCATATTATTCCACCCATGGCATGAAAAGTCCCTCGACCATCTAGAGTATTGACGTTGAAGTCGGCGTTATCAAAAACCAGTTGGCAGAAAGCATCGCCACGTACGGTTGGGTTTCACCAGAGGTAGTTGTTGTTGCATGATGGTAGACACTTCAAGTAATTGTGCTTCGTGATAAGAGGAAGAAAATCCAAAAGATGACATTAAATCTACCAGAAGCTTTGAACCAAACTTTTTGTACATGAATACACTTAATCCAGTCAGAAGGGGTGACACAAAGGACCTTGGTCTTGAAGCAGCTATGACAGCGTGCGATAAGGCCACACATTTCTTTTTCAATTTCTCCAGAGATCTTTTCTTGTTCTTTGTTAAAACGGATGTCAGGAGGGTGGGCAAAGATTGTGGAATAACTGTTGCAACATCATTCAAAAACTGGTCAGTGGGTGGGTATTCTGTGGTATTGTACATATCTTCCAAAACTATGTCTGCTCCTTTCACTACTCTTAGTCTCTCTCCTTCTCGATCTGTGGATTTCATTGTACTGTACCAGTTGTCGGTGAGTATTTTATATCCTGTATTTTTGAATCAGATTGTCGTTTTTTTTGTGAGTATCAATAATTAGGATATCTTCACCGTACTTCTCCAGTAGGCGGGATTTAATTGTTCTTGAATCGATTTGATGTTCACCCTTGATGCAAGACATTTTGCAAAATAACAGAAAGTTTGATTTGTTACAGTTAAAAAAATTGAATATTTTCGTATCCATACAAGTCCACACAAATTAATATACATAATATATTAGGATATTTAACCGTCTACAACATTGACATTACGTATTTATCTTATTTTGATCTTATTTTGTTTAAATAAATGAATCTTTAAAAATTTACTTGCTGTGTTGGTGGTTTGTTTTAAATTTAACACCTCCTCTCACCAGTGTATATTTGTAAGGGAGGAATATAGTACCTGCATCATGAGCATTGCACTGTTACATGTAGTAAGTACAGTAAGTATGGTTTCATTAACTGAAAATTAAACCGAAAACTGAAAGTTCATATGTTAATTTTTAGGTCACAAAAGCGAAAAAATAGACCCATTCTTTTAATTTGTTTTGTTTGTTTTTCAGCCCCACATCAAACGGTTGGCCTAAAGAATAGAAGCATTTTGTAGGTAATTAAATGCTCTATACATGTGATTGGGATACTTGTTATCCTAGAATATTTCATTACTGAATTACAGCGATCTAAATAAAGAAATTTGGCAAAATAACAAAAAAAATTACGTTTTATTGTAAAACTAGCTGGCCCGACAGACGTCGTCCTGTCCTATTGTGGTTTTATGTCAAATGCTCGTTCATTTTCAAGATGAGCTCGTTCGCATGGCTCAATCACGTCCTGGTTGAAGTTCGTTCGCTACGCTCACTCACCTTTAGGTTGGAGCTCGTTCGCTGCGCTCACTTGCCTTCAGGTTAGCTCGTTCGCTACGCTAACTCGCCTCCAGGTTGAAGTTCGTTCGCTACGCTCACTCACCTTTTGGTTGCAAATTAGCTGTTCTCATAAATTAAAAATAAATATAGTGCTGCACCCTGTTCGTAAACCTATTAACTTTTTAATTCTATTGAACATCATAGAATCAAATTGTTTAGTTGCACCAGCTGTTAAGATTCTTTAATTCCATTTAAATATGAGTACGCATAAGATTAACATGGGAAACTCCAGAGCCACTGGGGCGGAGCCCTATTGACGGATCTGCACCAAACTTCACACAAACCATCCTTGAATAATACTTAATAATGCCTGAAAGTTTCATTACAATCTGTCGAGCGGTTTTTGAGTCCATAAAGGACAAACATACAAATATACAAACATACAAATATACAAATATACAAATATACAAACATACATTGGATTTTATATATATAGATAATTTGAATATTTTCGTATCCATAAGTCTTAGAACCAAATTGTTATACTTATATTATAGGAAATTTAATTGTCTACAACATTGCAATTACACATTGTTCGCTAAAACGCACCAAAACGGAGATATAGGCGAAGATTTCTAGAAAGTACCGATATTTTAGATTTTTCAATATGGCGGCGGGCGCGGAGGGGGTAGAATTGTGCATTTTTCGGTTTTAACACCTACTTACCATCCTAGACAACATATAAGAAATTTAGACTTACCGGACCGTTTGTAAGTTAACCCCCCTATTTCTGTCTCTATTTACTGGACTAATATCAAATATCGTTTATTCAAACATATGTTTTCACTTCAGACCGCGTGTAAATGCAAATTAAGTGTAATACGAAAATGAGTTATCATTAGCATAAGTTTAGCTACCATATGCTTGCGATTCTTCAAAATTTAAGACTAATGGCTTACTATTTAATCACATAATAAACAGGGTAACACTTGATAAGTAAAAAACCTCAAGCTCTGCCTATTATTTATTTGTATTATTCCTGGCTGTTTACTTTAGTAAAACATTAACAATTAATAGTTATTTATAACCATTGTACACTAAATGAATTCTGATCTTTCATATTTACAACGAATATTATTTTGTTTTATTATTATTTTAATCTTCGTATTACTAATTACTAATGAAATAGAACAAGATTATAGTATTTGGAAATTTTGAAGCTAGGTTACTAAAATAAAAACTTTGTTATTGATTGTTGCGTTAATTGATGGTGTTTTGTTTCCGGTATATTCACTAGATTCAATATTACAAGTAACAAAATAGTATAAGTTGCCAGAATAACCATAAGAGGTAAAACATGCCATGGAATAATATCCCACAATCTCATTCAATAACCTTAATCTTTAATCATTGAATTTTGCTGGTTAAAGTTTTAAAATCCTTAATGTCAAATATTTCGTTTTTATTTGGGATAAATCGCATGAGATTAGTTTTGAGTTTACAAAGTTTACCTTTCTACATCTAATGGAAACATGTTCGAAACTAAAGGTTGTCTTTCTCGAACTTTGAGGGATTACCTAGTGATTAGTCAAGAACATGTAAATGTCACACAAAAAATCCACTCATGTGTAAATTTTGAATAGATTCTGATAACAAATCTTACATCTTGCTTCTTAGTTGATACGTTAACTTTAGTTAGTTTGGCTTAGTGTGTTTTTGGGTTTTTTATATAGTTCGGTCAACAAACTAATTATGCCGATATGTTAACGTTGAGTTAAAGTAAAGTAACAATATATTGAATAGCTGATTATTTAAACACTTATAGAAGATATGTAAGTAGATTATTTATAGTATTTAGTTCAAGAACCCTGTTATGGAAGAAACCTTTTTCCATTGATATCATCAATTAAGGATGTGAACTTTTGTTGTTTAGTCTAAAGACGTCACCCCAAATGATAAACTCTAGCTTGCAGCTGAAATCTTTGTAAAAAAATCCATGGATAGTTGAATTTACAAAGCCAATAGTAAGTTGTTCTTGTTTGTATTGTTGCTTGTAAAGTTTGCTCAGTATTCATGAATTGTACAGAGACGACAGCGAAGTAATGTAATTAAGTTGTATCCTAACTTCACTGCTTACTTGTTCTTGTAACTTTACTCTTAATACCTTAATTAATCGTTATTTAAAACGAACGTCCGAGCCACATTTTTAATCATGTCCAAATCACATGATTACGATATTTATAAGCCATTATTATTTAGCCAACTGGTTACCTTCTTGTTGAACAGTTGCTTCCTAGCAATGTGTCTTGAATAGGACCAATATCGTCCATATAATTAGGTTTGACGATCACAAACACAAAGCACGTACTGATGTGTGAGCTTGTTCGTCCTTCACTTGTGTTTGACAATGATATTAGCTTATTCAATACCAATGGTGGTTTTGTCACGTTAAGGCTTTGGTTGAGTACTATATTTGTAGGTGAGCTATATTATAAAATTGAGGTGGTGTCCGTCTGTCTGTCTGGGCAGCTGTCACGACCATCACGACTAAAATACTAAACCGATACATCCAAAATTAAGCACAAAGATGACATATCTAGGAATATCATGGGCCTATTCGCTTCCCTGAGTTCCTCTTGGGCTACGCCCCTTGGATATCCAAAGTTTTGAGGTGAAGTTTTCAAAAGTAAATATAAATTGGTCTCCATGGAAGCATGAGCAAATTTGTCAACGTTTACCTGCTTGTTGTCGTTTAAATTTAAACAATCAGAACTGTCAATTGCTCGTTTCACAATTTCAGACAGCTGATCCAAAGAAATTAAATATATTTTACACAACTATATGGTAGGATTATTTAATCTTAAACTTGATTATGGATTATTTTTTCTAAATCTATTTCAATGATTATGAAACAGATTTTTCTTCCCGCTGCGAAGCACGGGTCCAGCGGCTAGTTAGTATATAACGATAAACGTTGACAAAAAAAGAAAGAAAATACAAAAGTGTAGCCTGAAGTTCATTAAATTTTTTCTAAGTAGTTCAGCGAAATAATAGCTGGTTTTGTATGATTAAGAACATAAATGTATATATATTTTTTTAGTTAAATAGAAAAGATTCTAACCCAAGATTTGATGCACTGTTGATATTACTTTAACTTATTGCACAAGTTTTATTTAACAAAATGTTTGTAAATATTGAACACGAAGATCTAGTTTGTATGCATTTGAGAATTTGTAAGCAGCTAATTTACAACCTTCATTTTTAATATCTTTAACAAAGATTGCTTGTGGTAAATAAATAGTTATAATACGTGTTATCTTTTGGAAATATATAAAACTATAGGTATTCACCAGACAAAAATATAGTATACAACTAAAAATATACATTGACCATTTTTACAACATAACAGATGAATGATGCAATATAATTAAGATGATCACAAAACTTCTCAATCGTCAAGATACACTGTCAAGAAACATGAACATGTGTTAAGCCTGAGTTTCACTAATCTTCTTGGCAAGATTAGAGGGTTTAGTGGAAGTAGAACATTCATATAGCTCGAATAATGTTTGTGTAGAAAATAATTTCCTGCGTTCAATCAAGATATGTCTCAACGTACGTAATTAGCCATTCACAAGGGTATTAGTTCTAGCGTATTGTCATAATATAATACACATTAAATCCTATTGGCTTCGCTTTTGGCTGTCAGTAATGTATTATTTTGGTTTATTGCAATGGAAGCTAGAATAAATTTGAAAGAGCTCTCTTAAAGTAAGAACTATTGCGGTGAATTCGATATATTCGAACATTTGATACATTAACTGGCAGCACACATATGATAGCGGAAATTTTCAACTTACATTGTATAAAAATACAGATTTAACAAAATAATTTGTTTTGTGGGGTTTTTTTTTATTGTACTTAACAACAGAACTCAGTACATTCGATCCCTCACCAAGATATGTTTAATCGCAATGTAATAAGGTTTCTTTGGTAATCTATGAAAACTTATAATTTATCCTCACTGTAATCGCAAAAAAAGTTTTAACATTACTGTTATTTTTTGCTAGTGACGTTCGTTTCTTTACAATTACATCGGAATGCTTGATGTCACTGGGCGTTAAATAAAAAATTTAAAATTTGAACTACGATTATTTTTGTTTATTGTAGCATATAATTTAAAACATATCTTTAACTATAGTTATTCTCCATATTTATTTCCTTTCAACAGATATACTTAACTAAACTTTCACGTTTTGATTACCAGAAGAATTATAAAACTGAACAAGCGCCATCGATCAAAACCAAGACATTATGCATGTTATAAATGTATAGGTTAGTATAATATATATAAACGCACATTTTTTCTAACCTCGTGGTCCACTCATAAACAATTAACAGATAAGGCTTTTCTTTTTCGAAACTAAACTGATATTTGTGTTCATATACAAAATAACGTCTGCTTAGGAGTTGATTTGTACCAAGACAACAACTGTAACAGTAATTTGTGGTAAATGTATGACAAAAATAAAATTATTTAAAACCTTATAAATTACTAACAGAACCACTAGGTGTATAGTAGTAAAATAGTTTAACACCAGCGCCATAAGCAGAGTCCTCTTGCAAGTGGTCAATAAGCTTGATGAGTTTACATAATAATTAGATAGTATTACTAAAACCTTTCAGGGATCCGGTTGTTCTATTTGTTTACTAATCATTTTCAATTTTAAAGACACACATACATTAACAAAGAGGACATAATTTATTGTATGTGGCATTAAGCATTTTCAAAATTGATCATCATTATACATTTTGGTTTTGAAATAATAAACACTAACGTAGAGCAGAGTGGAGCACACTGAATGAGGTTTTACTCTTATCAATACATGTCCTTGTATAGATATATAAAGTTTGCTATATACTATTGTTTATTGTATTGTATTGTATTGTATTGTGTATTTGCTATATATTGTTGTAATATACTATAGAGTTTGCAGACTAGTCTAGTCAAATTGCTAAAAATTGTCTAAATTGCTTCTAAATCTAGTCAAAATAATAATTTGGTAATCGTTTCTTTCTGTATTTTTACCAAGATCTAATAGATTCAAGAAAATATACCAGTAGGTCTGCGCACTAACAAATACTATTTCCAAAAAATCTTTTGACCATTGTGAAACACCATTTTGATATAGTTGAAATAGTTTTCATTGAAGATATTAAAACTTTTTATTCATTCAGAATTTTGTTTTACAGTTGTTTCATGATCAAAATTCAAAGATAGTGATAGACTATGTCTGGTATTTCTTTCATTGAAATATATGTTTTATTAAAATATAAAACGTTAAATAACTTTTACGGAATGTGGCTTAAAGGTAGTTTATCACAAATTCATAACTGCTACTAATAATACTGAAAAACATTTAAATAATGTATATTAAATGATCACGAATGTTAATTAAAATGCCATACCGCGTTTTAATTAGTTTACGAACTGTTTTCCTAATAATATAATTAATCTGATGAAATTAATTAATGTTTTAATGATTTAATAATATTCATTGAAATGTATTTACTAACAATTTGTTATCTTGTAATTGTTCTAAACGTAATTAAGTGGCCTTGCCGGGTCCCCATTATGATAACATGCAAATTCATTTAATGCATTATTAAACTGTCACTTATAAAAAAGGTTTAAATAAATGTATGAAAATAAACTATTATAAAAATTTATAACACCAGGAGCCTTTATGAAAATGTATTAAATCAAATCAAATCAAATCAAATCATCTTTATTTTTGCACAGAATAAAACTGTATAATAGCGTCACAAGAATCTTAATAAACTAAATTATAAAAATAAATTAAAAAAAAATGCTGTTAGAACTAAAACGCAACTGAACAGTATCTTAATTCGATCGGCAACTTAAAAAATCTTTCACAGTGTAGGGAGCTTGTTCCAAGAGTATGCGTTTGACCGCTCTCCCAAATTTGTCTTTGTCTTGCTCCACTTTCAGGGGTTCAGGCAACACATTGAAAAACCTGATACTATTATAAAATAGGTGTCTCTCAAAGAAACTTGTCCTGTGCTTAGGTAGCTTAATATTGTTTTTTTGTCTGAGAGTGTACTGCATTGAATGGAACTGTGGTTGATACAGATGATAATTTCTTTTTAAAAACGATAGACAACTGAGTATGTATATGGATGGAAATGTGAGGATATTGTGAACTATACATTTTACAATTGGCAATACAATTTTTGTTAAAGAGATTTGATTAAATTCGTTTGTCGCCCATAAGTCTATCGCCTCATTCCTTTAAATTATATTTGATGTTAACATTAATCTACCAAACTATAAAAGGTAAGTAAAATATATGACGTTAACAATTAACACGTGTACCAGAGAAGTCATGATAAGTGTAAGTACTCTTATTTTACAAGCTGGGAAATTCACAACACAACAGTTGAAAGAATCGATATCGACTTATTTATCACATCTTCTGTGAGTTATTATTGTTCACCTGTATTGGCCGTTCTGCTATTGAAGCGTTAGTATTTGACCCACTTTGAACAATCATCCACTCAAAACTAAGCTGCTATACTGTATCTGGCAAATGCTTCAGTATTAAAGCACTAGACACACTTCAGTTAAAACATTTTTTTATGGAAAATATCGACATCAATTAAGATTTTACCAACACATATTCTACTTTTTAAATAATATGTAGTTATGAAATATAATCCTTAATGTCAGTTAATTTAAAATGCTAAGCTTTTGTAAAAATTAGATGAATTCATTAGTTAATAAAAGTATGTCACAGATGTTTATAACTAAACAAGTATTTTAGGTGTGAAGCTAATCAATTTTCAAAGTTCTTCTAACATTTTCAGTTTGGCACACAATGTGTCAGTTTCCTGTAATATTTGATCAATCTAAGGATGAAAATATTAATCCTGAATAGTTATCATCAATTTCTCTAATAATGTTAATGAGGTGTAATTCACTAGAAATCCCTAGTATAATTGTTTCTTTTTGAAAAATAAAATAAAATTCTCAAAGAGGAATAACAGAAGCTGTTAACCCAGAAACCGATTGAAATGCAAATGATGATTCCTTTGATAGTATTTTTACCCGTTGATATCTTTATGTAATTATTCAGCTCTTACCTACACTTTTGTCGTGAAAAATATAAATTTATAGCTATTTAGAGAATGTATACACACGCATACACAGTAGGCTTATATAAATAAATTATATATTATTATCTTTTTTAACTCCCTCCACCATGCTTACAAATAAAAATATCTAAATAAATTATAAATTATAGAGCTATGATTAGTATCGTATTAGTCTAATATTGAATATAATCTAATATTGAACAGTAAGGGGAGTGCTAACACAGGGAAATGGCGGCATCCCTCAACAATCACCAAGAAAAGGTCTGTAATTAAAAACACAATTTTTAACTGGCTTAATCGCATTTATTCTCTTTCATACTTTTAGTGATCCTCGCAATCGACTATACTTTTCAAGGACTTATTGATAGGAATAGATTGTGCTTATTTTATTGTTTTTACATAACATTTGTTGAAGTTTCATCCAAATGTAACATTGATGAGTAAAAAAGGGTTAGAGACTCTTGTCATTGGCGATTAATTGTTAGTACAGAAAACTAATTAAGTCTTATCTCTTTAACATAAATTATCTGACACAAAAAAAAACTAAGCAACCTGTTTGCGAATTATGTTGTATCAAATTGATCTAGAGAAGATCATGAAATATGTACTTTAATCTGTATACATGACAAATTTTACCACACGGTGTGATATTTGTGACCTGAAACACGTTTAACGTCATAATAGTTTATTATTTAAATTTGCTTTATATGTATTAATACGAAAACACGACTCTCCTCTAAATAGCTCTATGGTTGTAAGATATTTGTCTTGCTCTGTGTAAATCGTTTATGCATGTGTGAGCGATTACAGTCATTTAGCCCCCAGGGATATGGATAAGATATTACAGTTAATTGACACAATATGTACCTTATTGTGTTGTGTCAACAGCAGACTTGCATCATATGCTTAGTATATTGTTTGTTTTTACAGAGATCCAAGTAAAATAATATGTAAAAAAATTTAAATCAACACAGTTAAAAAATATTTTTTAAAAGTTAATTACAAATTATATTTGACAACGGTATTTGCTTATTTATCAAAATTGTTAATTTTTAGTTTTGTCTTATGTAAGCCTTAGTTGGGTTAATCTACAGGGTGTCCCGTAACTCTCTGGACACTTGTACATAGCGTTATTCCTTAGGTCCAGACAAACACATTTCACCATAGGAACATGGGTCTGTGGTGTCTAAAATAGTTTACCGTCTGTCAGCATTTATGTGTTTTTTACATAAACATTAATAAATCCTAAACGATTTGAGATACAGCTTTGATATTTTGCAAAAATGTTAACCTTATTAAGACCTATTATCGTTAGTAATTATACTAAAAAAACCATTATCCGTTTCAAAATGGCGACCATTTAAAATATTTGATGCAAAATTTCACGAAAACCGTTAACTTTACAAAAGAATTGCACGAGACAAAAAGTTTGTAAATTTGATGTAGTTTTCAATGATCCCTTATTTGTTAAGATTGGATAAATAATAACAGAGAAACGTGTTGTTTTCGTAATGACCACTTTTCTCCATTTAAACAATCATTATGCTAAACAATGTAAAAGGAGTATTAGCATTGTTTAAATGGAGAAAAGTGGTCATACATTACGAAAACAACACGTTTCTCTGTTATTATTTATCCAATCCTAACACATAAGGTATCATTGAAAATTACATAAAATTTACAAACTTTTTTGTCCTTTGCAACTTTTTTGTAAAGTTAACGGTTTTCGTGAAATTTGGTATCAAATATTGTAAATGGCCGCCATTTTGAAACGGATAATGATCTTTTAGTATAATTTCTAACAATAATAGGTCTTAATAAGGTTAACATTTTTGCAAAATATCAAAGCTGTATCTTAAACCGTTTAGGAGTTATTAATGTTTATGTAAAAAACACATAAATGCCGACAGTCGGTAAACTAGACACCACAGACCCATATGTGTTTGTCTTGACCTAAGGAATAACGCTATATACAAGTGTCCAGAGAGTTACGGGATACCCTGTATATTAGTTTAAAAATTCCTTTTAGCAAGTAAACGCATATAAATACTATGATAATTATCATAAACTCTTGCTGTAGTTAGTAAAATAAGAGATAAATCAATTACCTATAAAGTATGGAACAGTTTAGTAAAATTACAGTTAACGATGTATGATTTACACTTTACATCGAAAATTTGATGTTTTTACAATACCTATTTGAAATTATTGTTACTTTTTTTTATAAGTTAAGGTAATCACCAAAGTGATTCGGTAATATCCTTTAATAAGTCCTAAGATATATTATTGCAGACGAATAAGTTTTATTATTTAATTAATATCTGATAACAATATAATTAGGGCAAGGAAACTTCCGCAGAATCGTAAAGCTACATTCTCAAGAAACATGAACATGTGTTAAGCCAGAGTTTCACTAATCTTCTTGGCAAGATTAGAGAGTTTGTAGGAAGAGGAACGTTCGTGTAGCTCAAGTTATCTTCGTCTAAAGAAAATGATTTTTTACTTTTAATCGAAATATGTTAGGTCTCAACGTACATGTTCAGCTGCTTACAAGGATTCGGAATATAGCCTATTATCATCATATATAATACGTTTTTAAACCTTTTAGTTTCTTTTAGGCTGCTCCTTTGAGTGAATGTGGTTTATGATAATGACAGCTGAAATACATTCGAACAAGATTAAATAAAGAAGAAATGTGTTGTGAGGTGTATGCATTCGATACATCAACATTTAGCATGAATCCGATAAGGGAAATTATAGCTTATATGACCTATAAACAATGATTTGCAGCACTCAGTACATCCGATCAAGCAACAAGATATCTCTGTAGGCGCAATGCAGTAAAACTTGCGAATATTACTCAGTGATTAATGTATTTTGTGAACCACTCATGGTAATCGACATACGGATGTTGTAGTACTTCGAAATTTGTATGACAGATAAAATTTAGGACCTTTACCGTTTATTCAGTACCATTCGTTTTAGAGCAATAGATTATTAACAATGTCAGTGGTAGTGAGTTAAAATTTGGTTGGGTTAGGTTAGTACATAGTTCAGTATAGAGTTAGAAAAACCTAACCTAACCACTTTCCACTAGTGGTAGTGAATTAACGGAAAAGGTCCAAAATGTACACATAATCGTTCAAAATTAACGATAACTATAACCATATTGTTTTGTTTGGTTTGTAAAGATAGTTTGCTTACAGTGACAACAAAAAGCTTTATGTTAGGACACATCACTAATGTTGTCGTTTTTATTTTTATCTAGACCATTTTAACATAGCTATTTTACATTTAATATAAGTATATTAATGGACGTTGTGTAATTGATCAAAACCGATGCATCAGGAAACGTTCTTTTAGTCACGTGCATTAAAAATAAATAAACATCACACATAAAACCTTTTTTGATAATATTGTGGTCCTAATGACTAATAAACTACACAGCCATTCATAATGGAAATTTAAGTGATCTTTCAATCCATTTTAATGTTGTAGTCTGCATCGCCGTTTATCTTTATAATAACGATCAATTTCAGTACGTAATAAAAAAAAAATTGGGAAATTTTTTACTTGTAATGATTGAACAAAACAAGGAAAATTTCTTTAATATTCTTATAACTATAGAGTTAATAGATATTGAACAAAACTGTCCACTTTCAGTTTGTCAATACGGTTGTATTGCACACTTCACCTGAGAGTGTACATATTTGCAGATGATAAACAAGATTTGGTTTAATCCTCACACTCCCACAATCATTCTCTACTGATAAATTTGTTTTCATTAAAGTATTTTTTTCATACTTTTAGGATTATCACAACCATATGTTCATGCATTGTTGAATATTAATGTCAAAAGTAGATAAACAATTTAACAAACACAAATATAATAGTTTGCAAGAATTAAGAATTCAAATTTTTCGAGATCAAATATTTCAGCTTACAATTAAAACAATATAACAATTTTTCACACGTTGTGGCATTTTTGTTCTTTTCTGTATAATGTATTTAGATGTGCCTTTGTCAAAATATACACAATACGCCATAATTAGATTAATGGTATCGCTAATTCGTTGTCAGTAATTGTTTCACTCTGTTTAATCGTCTTTATGCATGTGTACGTGATTACAAACAGCTAGCCCCAGGAGGTACTGATAAGATATCACAGGGAATTGACATATTGTATGCCTTGTTGTGTAGTTACAACAGCTGATTTACACTGAATGCATAGCATGGGGTTTATTTTAACAAAGATCCCGTTAAGAATATTATGATACAAATAGAAACATTTATATTCAATCCTATTATAGATTTTTCTAACATAAGGGCGTTTAAGCTATAGGCCTAAAGGGGGTGGGGCGGGTATGAAATATTACGACTTAACTTAAGAATAAATATTTCTCATTGAGAATGGTTTAACTATAATTATTTGAAATATTTCCAATTTTCGAAGGAATGGGAAAAAGTATTTTTTCTTAACATTGCAAGGTTTTAGAATAGTTTTGATAATATCTTCGACGATATTTTCGTCCTGTTGTTAAACACATAAGTTAGAAAATCTATATTACTAAATATTCTTCTATCAGAAAAGTATTACTTGAAATTTTGTTCATTTATATATAATTTGTGTGTATAAATTTGATACAGCTTTATTTAAGAAAAAGTTATGGAAATCCAGTTTTATAATAATTGCTCAAACTTTTTATAATAATTGCTTCAAACCTCAGCACGTAATAAAATAACAAATTGAAATAACTTGTTATTAATTTATAATAATTTTAGTTTTATGTTAATTAAAGATTAAGTTTAATTGAAATTACGATTCAGCAATCGTATAAATAGCACAGCGAAAATTCCTCGAAAGGTATTTTTGGTGGGAAAGTAAATTTGAAATTAATATAACTCCGGTCCAACCATAATGGTTAACAACGCATTTGTGTAGTGAAATTCCCTCAACAGATGTTGGCAGCCCTCGTTATCGAATATCGTTTATTCAAAACACATGTTTTCGCTTCAGACCGCGTGTAAATGGAAAGTAAGTGGAATACGTAAATATATTGCCTTCGCACTCTTGGTTACGAGCCGTGTTTACGAATCAGTTGTTGAAATATAATGTTAATGTTAAAATGTATTAAACTGTTCTATTTTACAAAATACGCAAGCATTACAATATATTATTTAATATAGTAAAAATGATTCCTAATCCACTTGCAAATTATTTAAATGAATTATTTTTTAGTTTAAATTTAAACAGCGTTATAAAAAAAACTGTTAGCGATAAAAATATATTATTTCACCATTAATATTTTAAATTTCAAACTATAGTATATTCAGTTTATTTTATAAAGCTTAAAAAATAATTATATCTATAGGTTTCGTAAACAAATTTACTCATTTTAGTTTATTTGTGCATATGTGCATTTATGTGGACCTCCTAATATCGTTCCTTAAAATATTTTGATTTTGTTTGTCTTTAATAATTGCGTTTTTTTCAGGTATGTTCACCAAAGTAAACTCAGCTCACGAGATGTAAGTAAATATAATAAGTTACTCAGGTAAACGTAGTAAGATAAAACAAATATTCATTACCTTAAAAAACAATTCTGATAATTATTTTTCGTGCCGTTTTGTTTGTATACACCTTATATAGCACTTTATAGAGACTGGACAAAAACCCGACAATCCAACAATGTTCAAGCAATGTAAATACAAGAACCTTTCCTCGTAATTAGCTTTCATGGATTTGAGTTTGAAAATTTTGTTTTATATTTAAGTGTCAAAAAATTAGCTTTGTTTCATATTAGTACGGGAGATTAGTTTGTGTTTACACAGTTTAACTTTCTACATTCAACGGAAACATGTTTGGAGCTAAAGTTTATCTTTCTCAAACTTTAGTGATTTACTAACTGATTAGTAGGGGAGAATCAAAATGATTGACAGAATATATTCAGGTTGAAATTTTGAGTTATTTCCTAATTCTAAATCTTACATCTTGTTAATAAATAATTAGTCCAGAGTAAACAAATAATTACAGTAAAGTTAAAGTAAAGTAACCAAACAGAAATATTATAAGCTTAATTAATAGCACTGAATTTAATCCATTCTAACCCTTATGCAGAATCCCACTCAATAAAAATTCACCAACTAAAGATATATATGCCTATATTAATATCAAAAAAAGTTTAGTCTAAAACCCAGAATGATAATAAACGCCAGACAATAAACTTAAACTTGCTTTAGAAACTTAAGTAAAGGAATTTCTGGCTTGTAGTTTGATTTACAAAGCCAATAGTAAGTTGTTCTTGTTTGTATTGTTCATTGTAAAGTTTGCTCAGTAATGATGAATTGTACAGAGACGACAGCGAGGTAATGTAATTAAGATGGATATCCTAACTTCACTGCTTACTTGTTCTTTCTAACTTTACTTTTAAAGCTTAGTTAATTTTTCTAAAATTAAAACTTCAGAGCTGTGTTAAAATTTGGGCTATAGTTTATAATGAAATGTCATTGCACAGTAGTCATAAGCAATAATTTTGGAATATTTGTAATTATGGAATTTGCATACATTTATATCAATCTTGTTTTACTATATTAGCAGAATAATGTTGAGAATATTTTGTATGTTAAACTAATAAAAAATATTTATTATCAATTTATGCCACCGGTTGAATCTAAAACCCAAAGAATAGGTGAACAGTACATCTGACACTATTAATTAAATTAAAAATATTTCATTTAACAAAGTAATGTGTATTACCAAGTGTAATTAAAAGTAATTAAAGAGCTGACCTTAAAGAACATTAAATGTTGTATGAGCTCGATGGCGTTTTAATAAAACAAGAGTTCAACAAAACAACAAGAGTGAAACAAGAGGGTTCGTGGGACACTATATATTTCTTCCCTTTTTTTATTCCTAAGTTGAACCCTTCCTCTTTGTACCATATGCACATGACATTAGTACAAAGTGAACGATAGCTTTTTCACGATCGGAAAAAAACCATCTTAGAGGAAGATTTAAATTGTGAACCTTAACGAAATATAGACGGATAAACGAATAGCTTGAGGTTGTTTCTATGCCAGAGTCATGATTAATCACATAGCTAATTGTTATCTGATTAATGGTTGAGAGGAATTGAACCTAGAACACATAATATTAATAATGAATCTACCTTAACAGAGTTTCATACGTTATAGTCACATTAAGAACATTTCACTACATTTTATTGTCATAACAGAATAGTTAATGTTAACTTATTAATAGACAATGCTCATGGAATCTTCTTGTTGAAAAGTTAGCTCCTAGCAATGTACCTTTGAATGGAACCAATATTATCCATATGTACAATTAGGTTTGTCAATCACAAACACGAAATACGAACTGACGTGTGAGATTACGTACCTAACTTGTGTTTGACAACAATACTGGTTTATGCAATTAAATGTTGATTAATAGTCTTGTCTTATTAGGGATATAATTTCTTATTACATTTATTTTTGACAAAACTATGGGACAAAACATAAATGTCTGCATTGTATATAATAGGTATGACAATAATTAATTATCTATATTGCAATAACATTATTTTAGCCACGTTACTGTTTGTCCATGTTATATATTGCATTACCAAGACACAATATGTGGGGATAAATATTTACACCATTATCAAAATTTAAAGTAAACTATGATTCATTCAATACACATTATTTAAAGAGTCCGAATCCAGTAGATTTTCTAAAAGCGTCATTGAATACCAAAAGAAAAAAAAACCAGGCCTGAGGTAAATAGATTTAGGCTTATATCAATTGAATACAAGTTATGAAAGTTATAAAACCAAAAACGAATTTACACTAAATGAATTAGTCATGTTTTTTACTGAACTTGCCAACTGAATATACAATACAACTGAATATACTGAATATATATTATGCTATTCACAATATTAATCTAATAGTTAGGCTTTGTTTCTTAGCTTTATTTATGCTATTCATCTAAATGTTATAATTTGTATATTACATATTACTGTAAATTTGTTTCTAAATATTTACTAACTCTACTAATCGTCTTGTGAAGTTCTCAAGAAACAAGAACATGTGGTAAGCCAGAGCTTCTTAGGAAGATTAGAGGAAGAGGAACAGTCATTGTAGCTCAAGTTATCTATGGTCTTCACAACACAATTTCTTACGTTCAGTAAAGATATGTTATATATAACATAGCTACCCAAAGTGATAGGAACTGTAGAATCATCATCTTAAAATAATACAAATTTAAGAATATTAACTTCGCTTTAGGTGGTGGTGTGTTTTAAGACGAACAGCTGGACGAAATTTAGAAAATCTTTCAATACAAAAAATTACTTTTACAAATTTACTATTATGAAACAAATATACTTACTGCATCATCTTTCTCAACAAATATAAAAGTGGAAACCATAGTTTTGATACATAATGAAAACAGAATAAAACTCAATAACTAGTTCACTTACTTAATTATGTTGTTGTAGAAATAACAACGACATCTGTACATTTGATCCATTAACAAGATCTGGATATCCGCAATGCTGAAAAACGGTCCGAGTATTACTCAGCGAGTAATACATTTAACAAACACTCATGTTACGGACTTTTGCTACGTGACTAAGTATCGATAAAAGTAAGCGATAATTCCATCGTACTTTTTTGTTTATTTATTTTCTTTTTAGAAAGAGGTGGCGGCCTAATTAACCTTGCATTTGCCCGTCCACATTGACAACAGATCTGGGCGTGCAACGTATCCAGCAAAGTAAGCGGTGAGGTGGTACAGTACGAAGGTGAACTGTAATGATAAAATGTTTGCGGCAGTGACCAGGTACGAACCCACGACATCGCTGCCTTGGGCCCGAAGTCCGTGACGCGACCAACTGAACCACCGACTCACCTGGACTACTTTTGGAACACTGTTCTTGATAGTCGCATTTGCAGATTTGCCTCTTATTTTTACATAAGTGCCAGATGGACCCGAAGGGACCATTGAAATTCTTTACAGTGGCAATTTCAGATGGAATAAATTTAAATAAAGAGAAAGTGTAGATGTTAACGTTTAATAAGAAATTACAGGTAATTTGTTTAGTTATTTGATTTCCTCATTGAAAAATTATCCCTTATTTTTGAACTTTAGTACGAAAGATGGAACCTACTGCAGTAGGGTGTAGGAGACTGAAATATTTTTCACACTTACTTTTGAATACAGTAGTAGACATGCCTAGTGAGAACTTTGGCAGCTTATGGAAAACCATGAGTTGATAATTCTTTCTTTCTGTATATTATCCAATATTTAAAGAATTCAAGAATATAAGGCTTAGTCCTGAATACAAGTTAAAATATATAATATTTTTAAACAATTACGTAATTTTACAAAGCACAGCGTAGCAGAACTTAATATTACAAATATTTTCCATGTTAGTCATTACTAATTAATTGTATTTTGCATACTTACATGAATAAAATCAAAAAGTAATGTTTACGACTAGGAACATTTTATTAAAGAATTATAAAAATAACGTATAGCTTTTTTATGATTTTTTTATCATCTTGTACATTTCGGCAGACATTGGATTACAACGTCAATAACTGTCTCTATTTGAGCTGGACAAAAGTTTTAATAATATATATTACATGAATAAGAACGCTAATTGAATATTCACAACCCGATCAGTTAGCTTACGAGCAGTTGTTATCCAGTAAACGCTATCAATATGATATAAATTGTGCCCTTATTTATTAAAGCAATTACAACAAATTTTTACAATTAACATTCATCTATTACAACAGATTAATTTTAAAGTCGTTGAAAAATATATGTTGTAGGCTGTGCTAGAAAATAATTGTGACGAAAAAGAGAGAAAAATAGTTTGGTTACTAAAATATCACATGTTACAAATGTAGGCTACTGTACCAATTGTGACTAACCGTAACTTTTTAATAAAAAATACGACAAAAAATATTGCTTAAAAGTATTTTTTGTTATCTTATAACAGAAATAAGTTAGTAGTGTCAATTCTTAAAATTAAACCGAGTGGCAGTAATGTATCTTAGTAAATACTAAGTACCAAAGCTTTGAAGACACTTTAGTTAAGAAGCTTTATGAAAAATATTGCTGCAAAACTTTGCTTGAATTTAAAATTATTGCTAAAATGTGATGCACTATTGTTGTAGTTTTATATTGAAAAAAAAAACCGCTTTCGAATTACAAATTTTCGAAAGGGCCTTAAGTATTACTATTGCAGTGCGTTTTATTATTAATAGGATTTTTTTTGTTCTAGATTTTAAGTAACCTTAATTCTTGTTAATTGAGAACAAGCTTGATGCAGACGAAATGATTGGACTATATCATTTACTAATAAATCAGACAAAAGAAAAAAACTTAAGAAAGTGAGAGCTGAATAAACACAAACTAAATTAATTGTTTGATTATCCTTACAGGCTTAAACGTACATTGTTTAACTGATGTTGACCGTGAGAAACTGTTTATTTGAAATAAAACTTAATCTTCTCTTGAATAAATGTCATATAAGCTATCTAGAATAACTAAGTATATTATTTCAGGTATAGTAGGAAAAGCAACTTTTGTTGCATCGTTGAAGTTTTATTTTACCAAAACCTTGAGAGTAGAGTATTGTCTGACGAAAAGTATTCCTACAGAAGCTACACTGAAAGCGGTAAAGTTACAAACCAGCTTAACTGTATTATCCATCTCGTGTCTTTTTTGTACAATACGAATTCTTTCCTTGAAACTTGAGTTAAATTTTGTTAAACTGTTTATTTACTTGAAAGAATTGTTGGAGACGCACACATTAATACAAATTAGTTGTTCTTTTATAAAACTGCTTGCATTTTTTTTACTTTATTTAAACATTTGAAACATAAGTCATCAAACCAGGTTTTAAAATGACTATTGTTTACTTTACCTCCAGCACATATGAAGTGCATTAAAATTTATAGTATACTTGAAGTGTATCATGTTAGTACTAACATAGATAAAACATACTCCCTTAGTAGATTTCGTATCCGTATGAAACAGCTTTTGTTAGTTCTGCCCGGTGCACTGTAGGGATAAAGTTTTGTCAAAATTTTTTTTCTTGGTATTTCAGTAATTTATAACCTTGTTTATCCAAATAAATATAAATAAAATCTAATTATAAACAATAACACGTCTCCTAGTTATATAACCAAACAGGAAAGCAAAAATCATTAAATTAACCCTAAAATAATAGAAAAAAAATGTCACCAACACTTGCGATCAGTGTCACCGGACAAGAACTAGGCGCAAAAAAACGAAATTTAAAATTTACAATGGGATGAAAAGTATATTTGTATTGGTAGTAATGTGATAGTATATGGTAGTAATTTACGGCTTGAATACCAATACTTAGTTTTAGTTTTAAATTTCATATAAGAATAATGTGACAGCTTTTATTGGCTATTTATCATTGGAATCTATTACTGTACTCTAAGTAAGTATGCCTTAAAGGGATTATTCGTTAAATATAGAAATTGTTTACGTAGCCAAACATTTTTTTGTCAGTGGACAGCTGTCAATGTATATGTTTAAAAAAAAGCATTGTTCATTTAAATGCCTAATGAAATGCAATTTCTTTAGTTTTATTTTCAAGTATTATGTTTTTATCACTTGAAATAAATCTCACGTGAGGAAATGTTTCAAACTGGATGTGACTGAGAAACAATTCAGCTCTCTCTTTCATTAAGCAACTTCCTTTTCCGTGTTCAGGTTTGTCTGCAGGTTTATTGTTTCCTGTGTTTCTCACTTGCCAAACACACGTTATATACAACGCATGTGTAAATTACAAAAACTAATTTTGTACAGGTTTTTTTTACCCGCAGATCAGTATACAGGGTGTCCCGGAACTCACTACCAACATTTTAGAGCATCGTTTCTGAGTAAGAAACATATCTAAACATCATATTTAAATTGTCCTGAAGTCCTTGTTTACTCACACAGCCGCCATTTGGTTTTTTTCACTTATTCATTTTACAACAAATTAATTAGTCAGGATATAATGTAAGAGGTTAATTTACACTTAATGTAACTGGTAAAGGATTCGTAGTCGAAGATATTTAGATTAAAAAATTGTGGAAGCGGATCTAGTATTATGTAATCTTATGATAAAACCTTAATACCAATCAAGATGGGGGTGCTCCTAAAGAAGTTGAAAACAGAGTGAGATGTCTTGTTAAGCTGTTTCTTACTAATACCAGATACTACTTCAGCCTAAACAATTTAATAGAGTTCCCCGATGATGTAGTTTTACTTAAGAATTCTAATGATGTATTAGTAGTGGGTCTGGTTTTGAACCATCAAAACCTGAAAACCTTTCTCATGAAGAATCATGCCACCTTACATCTTAAGGCAAGTCCTACAATATTTCTCCAATCGGTGGTAGTTGTAAATATTTAGTTTAAAAACGACCTAGACTCAGATCAACTGAATTTGCTGACGCTTAAAATCCCTAATTCATGTTTTACTCAAACTTGGTTAACGAATTTTGATCCGGCCAACTCATTAACTTTCAAGTAAGGCACTAATCGATTACGCCTCATTGGCTTATTTTTCTTGCATTCGAGGTTTTGGCAAAGCTGACTGTCAAAAATATCACTCAGGAAAGTAGCCAAGAATTCGCTTGTTTATCTGACAAGTTAAACGTGTCTAATGTACTTCAAAACCGTAGGCTTAGTCATACTAAAATATTCGCACTATTGTTAACAGTTTATTTGAGTGTTATCAGGAGTCGTGTAATGTATTGCTTTTAAAAATAAATAGTTATGGGTAGATTTTTTTATAATGATGTCTACGTTGCAACGGTGGCATTTTATACATGAGCTTATGTAAAGTGTACCAATGCTTTTAGGGTCTGCAGTCAAAACCAATATTTTTTATTTATGGATGTCGGAAACAAGGGTAGAACCGAACCCACATCCCCGACATCTTAAGAATTTAATTAACACTAGAGTATATATAAAATTATACATATTTCAGTTAAAAACAAAATTATCCATCACGAAGAAAGATATTGAAAAACATACCATGTGGAGTGGACGTTTGATCATGAATTTTATTCGTGTATTTCTCTTTTCTGGACACCGTTTAACATGCAAATGTCCAGTAGTCGTGGTAAGAGTTGTGATCTCTATTCAACTTTCTTTTACACTTAACAAGTTGTATTCCGAGAAAAAGGATTTGCCGAGTTGTAATAGAATTTTTCGTGTGTAAAACATTGAGTTCAATGTTTCATTAGAAGCTACGAAACGAATGTTTGAAATAACGCTTTGAAGTAGAAAAATGCTGTCCTATTATAATCTCCAAGTGAAATTTAATAAAGAATACTTGAAAAAGACACTAAACAACTTGCTTTTACAAGAAGGTGGGAATATATTTATGAAGGAACATTTCAAAGACTTACCACAGAAATAGGATGCGGGAAATTTAAATCGAAACGAATGTAAAAACACTATTTTACTAAAGTATTAATTCATCATAATTTAAATCATTCCTGTTTTGGTTGAAATTGATTTCTAAATTGTATGTTAGTTTTGGAACATGCATGGTAAGTGTTTGGATAGTTAATTAATTGATGTACAAAGGCACAAATGATGTATTAATAGTTCAGTTCGGCATACAATGTGTCAAATTCCTGTAATATCTTATCACTGTCTCCTGAGGCTAAGTGTATGTAAACACGTACACATTAATCAATACAATAACATACAGGAAGACAGCTTATTATTAAACTTAGTGTACATTAAAAGATAGTGATAGACTTTGCCTAGTATTTATTTCGTTGAAATATGTGTTAATAAAAATTTAAAACGTTAAATAACTACTTCGGAATGTGGCTTGAATGTAGTTTATCACAAATTCATAACTGCTCCTATTTAATATCGATAACCATTTAAATAATGTATATTGAATGATCAAGAATGTTAATTAAAATGCCACACTGCGTTTAAATTAGTTTACGAACAGTTGTCCTCGAAATATAATTAATCTGATGAAATTAATTAACGTTTTAATGATTCAATAATATTCATTGAAATGTATTACATTACTAACAATTTTTTTTTCTCGTAATCTTTCTAAACGTATAAAGTGGCCTTGTCCGGTCACCATTATGATAAAACGCAATTTCTGTAAATGCAACATTAAACTGTCACTTATAAAAACAGTTTCCAACAAATGTATATAATTAAACTATTAAAAGAAATTATAAATCACTAATATCCTTTATGGACGTTTATTATGAACTATACATTTTACAGTTGACACAACAAAATGTTTTTAAAAGTTGATTTGTTTAAATCCATTTATCGCTCATAAATCTATCACCCCATTGCTTTAAATTATATTTGATGTTGACATAATTCTATAATGTCATATAAGATTATTAAAGTATATTACTTTATCGGTAAGGACATGTACTAAAGAGGTCATGATAAGTGTATATATTTTCATAGTTTTTTTATTTTTACATAGACCATTTTAACATGGTTATTTTACAATTAAAATTAGTATAGTAATGAACGTTGTGTAATTGATAAAAACCGATACATTAGGACAAGTTCTTGTAATCACATTAATTAAAAATAAATTAAAATCACACATAAATTTTTTTTTATTTTGGTCCTACCAACTAATAAACTACAAAACGTTTCATTGTGGAAATTTAAGTAATCATCTAATACATTTCAATGCTTGTCTTCATCACAGTTTGTCTTTATAATAATAACCAATTTCTGTATCTAATAAAAGAATACGAAAGATTGAACTTATAATGACTGAAAAAATTATATAAAATTTGTTCTATATTCTTATAACTATCGAATTAACCACTCGTAAGTCTGAACAACACTTTTGCTTGTGTCTTGAATTATCATTGAGACGCTGGACAAGGCGACTGATGGTTGGAATTGCTGTTCATTTATTTTTATCCTCTTTAAAATAACATAGAAGGTGTTATATTCTGTCTGTAAGGCCTAATTTTCGTATAAGACAAATTAACAAAAAAGGACATATATTGTTTATCATGTAGGTCTATCATGTGACTTAAGTTTTAATAAAGCTATTCAAGTTAATCACATATAAATTACTTATATTTTGATTAATGGTTAGTGATCGAAATAAAAAGGGCCAACTGTTACACCTATTGTATTATAAGTACTAGAAAAATTAGGTTTAAAGTTTTATTTTTAATATTTTATGTTATAGAATGCACCAACTTTTACCTCTTGGGTGAAAATCAATCAATATACGCAGCCAGTTTTTAACAAATATTTAGACTCGCCTTAATAAATATGATAAAGTTTTCTATTACTTTTCATATATTCGACGGTAAGCGATAGATACTGAACAACATTAGTAACCCAAAACTGTCTACTTTCTGTTAGTCGATACAGTTATATTGCACACTTTACCTGCGAGTTTACATATTTGCAGATGATAAAACAAGATTTGGCTTAATCCTTACACTCCCACAATCATTCTCTACTCATAAATTTGTTTTCATTGGAGTCTTTTTTTCATTTTGTTAGGATTATCTCACTCATATGTTCACACTTGCATTGTTGATTATTAATGTCAAACTTAGACAAACAATTTACTACAGTATACGTAAAGATACTATACACTTTGCAAGAACTAAGAAATCAAATATTTCGAGATCAAACATTTTGGCTTTACAATTAACACATAATGAACCTATTTTTCACTATTTATCACACGTTGCTGCATTTTTGTTCTTTACTGCACTTGTTCTTTAATTTGTATTTAGAGGTGTCTTAAAATATACACATTACGTTATAATTAGATTAATGGTATCGCTAATTGGTTGTCAGTAATTGTTTTGCTCTGTGTAATCGTCTTTATGCATGTGTACGTGTTTACAGACAGTTAGCCCCAGGAGGTACTGATAAGATATCACAGGGAATTGACATATTGTATGCCTTGTAGTGTAGTTGCAACAGCTGATTTGCACTGTATGCTTAGTATCTATATAATTAATACGCTACATGAAACTTTGTCGGTTGAACTCCTCCGCCATTTCTTAACCGATTTTATCCATTGACGTCTCATTGGAAAGAGTGTGTTGCGTAGATTTGCAAACTGGCCTTACATTTTTGAAAAAGTCCCTTGGGCTCTGCCCCAGTGGCTTCGAAAGTTCCCATGTTATCCTTATGGAGAACATAATTGTTTACATTTTGATCAGCTGTATAATATTATTGCAGTACATTTATTTACTATTTGAGTTTGTGTAAACATAACCCCCAAGACGGATCGTGTTAGTATGGCTGTATCTTAAATTTGTGCATTTATCGTGGTTTTGTGTAGCTATAATTTGTTTATTTGTTTCTTTCTTTTAAATTCCTCCGACGCGACGACAACGAAACATAGACAGGAGGCGTAGTCTAATCGTGATAACGACCGCAGCTACAGAACAGTGGCTTAACTCATCACAGTCAGCACCTGACCCTGGACAATCTCAACAATTAGGTTACCAATGCGCCCTAACACTACCCCAAAACGACTTTTCGTTCTCAATTGGCCCTCTATCAATGACCTGTATTGCCTGTACAGCGAGGCATCTTGAGAAGGAGAAAACCGACCGGAATGCTTTAGGTTTATCAATAAAAAAGATAAACATGGACAACCTTATTTGGCTATAAGTCAGGAAATGTTTGTAGAAAACATTAAAAAGCAATACCAGGTTATGAAATATGATCAAATATTTACAGGAAATGTTTATTACCGTTATATACATTGTGAATTTCTCCATGAGTTACACACCGGTAATCTTTGAGTTGGCTCTTTTAAACTCATTGTAAATATGACCTGTGCAATTCGTTTTGAAATAACTCCTGCAATACTTTGCAATTGCTCGAATTCGAGCAACATGTACACTAGTGGAGTTTATTTTAACAAAGCTCCCGTTAAGAATATTTATGATATAATACACGTTTATTTTCAAACCTATATCTTAGTTATAGATTTTCCTAACCTAATGGCGTTTAAGCTTTAGGCCTAAAGGGGGTGGGGTGGGTATGAAATATTACGACTTAACTTAAGAATAAATATTTCTCATTGATAATGGGTTAACTATAATTATTTAAAATATATTCAAATTTTCGAAGGAATAGTTACGAAAAAGTAATTTTTCTTAACATTGCGAGGGTGTATAATATCTTTGAAATCTCTTCGATGATATTTCTGTCCTGGTCTCAAACGCATATGAAAAAAAACTATTACTTAATATTCTTCTTTCAGAAAAGTAATGCTTGATAATTTGTGTGTACATTTGACACCGCTTTATGTAAGATAATGGAAATCTAGTTGTATAATAATTTTCGAACTTTTACCCGTAAACTTTAGCTAATTTTTTATTTTATTAAACGTCAGCACGTAATAAAATAACGAATAAAATAACCATTAATTAATTTTAAATTAATTTTAATTTTATGTTAATTAACGATTAATTGAAATAACGATTCAGCAATCGTATAAATAGCACGGTAAAATTTCCTTAAAAGGTATTTTTGGTGTGAAAGTAAATTTGAAATTAATATAACTCCGGTCCAACCATAATGGTTAACAACGCATTTGTGTAGTGAAATTCCCTCAACAGATGTTGGCAGCCCTCGTTATCGAATATCGTTTATTCAAAACACATGTTTTCGCTTCAGACCGCGTGTAAATGTAAAGTAAGTGGAATACGTAAATATATTGCCTTCGCACTCTTAGCTGCGAGAAGGGTTTGCGAATCAGAAAATATAATGTTAATGTTAAAATGTATTACTGTTATGTTTTACAAAAACGTAAGCATTACAATAAACTATTTAATATAGTAAAAAATTGTTTCCTAATCCACTTGAAAAATATTTAATTGGATGCTTTTCCAATTTAATCAGCAATTTCAATAAACAGTTAGCGACACAAATTTATTTTTCTATTACTAATATTGTAAATTTCAAACTAGTATATTAAGTTTATCTTATAGTGCTTAATATAAATAATTAGGCCTATATATATAGCTTTTATAAACAAATTTTAATCATTTTAATTTATTTGTTGTTATATGTGCATTTATGTTGACCTCCTAATATCATTCCTAAAAATATTTTAATTTTGTTTGTCTTTAATAATTGTGTTTTTTCAGGTATGTTCACCAAAGTAAGCTCAGATCATAAGATGTAAGTAAATATAATAGGTTACTTGGATAACCATAGTAAGATAAAACAAATAATATTCATTACCCTAAAAACATTTCTGATAATAATTTCCCGTGGCGTTTTGTATGTATGCACCTTATATAGCACTTTATAGAGCCTCGACAAAAAACCGACAATCCAACAATGTTCAAACAACGTAAATGCAAGAAACTTTCCTCGTAATTAGCTTACATGGATTCGTGTTTAAATATTTTATTTTATATTTAAGTGTCAAAAAATTAGCTTAGTTTCATATTAGTTCGGGATATTAGTTCGTATTTACACAGTTTAACTTTCTACATTCAACGGAAACATGTTCGGAGCTGAAGTTGATCTTTCTCGAACTTAAGAGATTTACTAACTGATAAGTAGGACGAGAATCAAGGTGATTGACAGAATCTATTCAGGTTGAAATTTTAAGTTTGTTTCTAATTATAAATCCTAATTACACCTTGTTAATAAATAATTAGTCTAGAGTAAACAAACGATTTCAGCTAAGTTAAAGTAAAGTAACCAAACCGAAATATTATAAGCTTAATTAATCGCACCAAATTTAATCCGTTCTAACCATTATGCATAAATCCACTAAATAGAAACGCATACATTAAAGTATATAAAGCCTATATAAATAACAAAAAAAGTTTAGTCAAAAAAACCAGAATGATGATAAACGCCAGACAATAAACTTAAACTTGCTTTAGAAACTTAAGTAAAGGCATTTCTGGCTTGTAGTTTGATTTACAAAGCCAATAGTAAGTTGTTCTTGTTTGTATTGTTCATTGTAAAGTTTGCTCAGTAATGATGAATTGTACAGAGACGACAGCGAGATAATGTAATTAAGATGGATATCCTAACTCCACTGCTTACTTGTTCTTTCAAACTTTACTTTAAAAGCTTAGTTAACTGTTTTTAAATATACATTTCGGAGCTCTGTTGAAAATTTGGACTATAATTTTGAATGAAATGCCATCGTACTAGTCATCGTAGTAGACATGAGCTATAATTTTGGAGTAAGTGTGGAATGTGTATACATTTATATCAATCTTGTTTTAATATATTAGCAGAATAATATTGAGAATATTTTTAATGTAAAACTAATAAAAAATATATATTATAAATTAATGCCGCCGGTTGAATCTAAAACCCAAAGAATAGGTAAACAGTGCATCTGAAACTATTAATTAAATTAAAAATATTTCATTTAACAAAGGAATATGTATGGACAGGTGTAATTAAAAGTAATTAAAGAGGTGACCTTAAAGAACAGTAAATGTTGTATGAGCTCGGTGGTGTTTCAATAAAACAAGAGTTTTCTAGTTCGTGGGACACGATATATTTCTTCCCTTTGTTTATTCCTAAGGTGAACCCTTCCTCTTTGTACGATATGCACACGGCATTAGTACAAAGTAATTGATTGTTTTCCACGATCGGAAAAAGCCATCTTAGAGGAAGATTTAAATTGTGAACCTT
Source organism: Macrosteles quadrilineatus (assembly GCF_028750875.1). Taxonomy (NCBI): domain Eukaryota; kingdom Metazoa; phylum Arthropoda; class Insecta; order Hemiptera; family Cicadellidae; genus Macrosteles; species Macrosteles quadrilineatus. Next base: position 67,342,103 of record NW_026542597.1, read on the forward strand.
AACGAAATATAGACGGATAAACGAATAGCAGGTCGTTTCTATGCCAGGGTCATGTTTAATCACTTATCAAATTGTTATCTTATTTATGGTTGAGAGGAATTGAACCTAGAACACACAATATTAATAATGAATCTACCTTAACAGAGATTCATACATTATAGTTACATTCAGAACATTTCACTATCTGTCATTGTCTTCACACAATAGTTAAAGTTATCTGATTATTAGACAATGCACATGGAATCTTCTTGCTGAACAGTTAGCTCCTAGCAATGTAGCTTGAATGGAACCAATATTATCTATATGTACAATTAGGTTTGTCAATCACAAACACGAAATACAAACTGACGTGTGAAATACGTACCTCACTTGTGTTTGACAACAATATTGTCTTATGCAATTAAATGTTGATTAATAGTCTTGTCTTATTAGGGATATAATTTTTTATAACATTTATCGTTGACAAAATTATGGCACAAACATAAGTGTCTGCATTGTATAAAATATGTATGACAAACAATTATTTATATTGCAATAACATTGTGTTAGTCAAATTAATGTTTGTCCATGTTCTATATTTTATTACCAAGACACAATATGTGGATATACCCCCGTCGCAGCAAACCTGCATACTAAGCGAATTTCCATCCACCCGGCTTGATTTCTACTAAAATATTCCCTGTAAATGTTCAGATTTATTTCCTATTTAAATAACATTAATTTTAGTGAGTAGTTAGGTTTGCTGCTACGGGGAAGATGTTGAGGTGTGTTTTTTCAATTGAAATATTGATCGCTTAGTATGAAATAAACCAAATTGCCAAATTTGATTAAAATATATCCGTAAACAAGCAAACTAGAACAGTTTATTTATTCTCCATAAGAATAACATGGGAATTTTAAATTTACAATTTTTTTAATTTTCTCCGTAGTCAATGAACATTCAAAAACACTTCAATATACTAAATTATTTGTTTTTTAAGCTCTTCAAAATGGTCTAGAGAGAAATTTAGAAATTTAAAGTTTTTAGGGTCAAAAATGAGAAAAACCCATTTTTACCCCATAAAACCCCCCATAAACCCCTGATCCCATGGTCAGATTATGCTGGTTCGCGAACTCGTTCGAATAAATGTAGGTTTACACGTTTGTACCAAATTTCATCAAAATCGGATCAATTTTGCTCGAGTTATCGCGCTAACGGACACATATATAAATATATATATATATATATATGTATATATATATATATATATATATATATATATATATATATATATATATATGTATATATATAAATTTGAACGGATGGTGTTTTAGGCCTCTGGGGACCTCAAAACGAAAAAGTAAATCGGTCCCGGGTCTAGGTCTTACCATGAGACCTACGGTAATAGCTTATTCCCTATATGGGAAATTCGCTAATAAATAATTACACCATTACCAATTCAAAGTAAACTATGATTCACTCAATACACATTATTTAAAGAGTCCGAATTCAGTAGATTTTCTAAAAACGTCACTGAATACCAAAAGAAAAGAAACCAGGCCCCAGCATCACTTAGAATAGGTTTAGACTTATAAAATTGAATTCAAGTTATGAACGTTTATGAAACCAAAAACTACTTTACACTAAATGAATTAGTAATGTTTTTTTTACACAACTTGCCAACTAATTTAACTTATTTTTATAATTGACAATATTAAAATAAGTTAGTTAAGCTTTATTTATGCTATTCATCCAAATGTTATAATCCTTATATTAAAAATGACTTAAAACTTGTTTCTCAATATTTACTAACTCTACTAATCGTCCTGTGAAGTTCTCAAGAAACAAGAACATGTGTTAAGCCAGAGCTTCGCCAATCTTCTTAGGAAGATTAGAGGAAGCGGAACAGTCATTGTAGCTCAAGTTATCTATGGTCTTCACAACAAAATTTTTTGCGTTCAATAAAGATATGTTGTATTTAACATAGCTACCCAAAGTGATAGGAACTGTAGAATCATCATCTTAAAATAATATAAATTTAAGAATACTAACTTCGCTTTAGTGGGTGGTGTGTTTTAAGACGATAACAGCTGGTCGAAATTTAGAAAATCTTGCAATACAAAATTTATTTTTACAAATTTACTATTATGAAACAAATATACTTACTGCATCATCTTTCTCAACAAATATAAAAGAGGAAACCATAGTTTTGATACATAATGAAAACAGAATAAAACTCAATAACTAGTTCACTTACTTAATTATGTTGTTGTACAAATAACAACGACATCTGTACATTTGATCCATTAACAAGATTTGGGTAGCTGCAATGCAGGAAAACAGTCTGAGTATTACTCAGCGAGTAATACACTTAACAAAAACTCATGGTAATCGGTTTACGGACTTTTGCTACGTGACTAAGTATCGATAAAAGTAAGTGATAATTCCATCGTACTTTTTTGTTTATTTATTTTCTTTTTAGAAAGAGGTGGTGGCCTAATTAACCTTGCATTTGCCCGTTCACATAGACAACAGATCAGTGCGTGGAACATATCCAGCAAAGCAAGAGGTGGGCCGGCACAGTAAAAAGGTGAACTGTAATGATAAAGTTTTTGTGTTGGTGACCAGGATCCAAACCCACGACATCGCTGCCTTAGGCCCGATGTCCGTGACGCGACCAACTGAGCCACCGACTCACCCGGACTATTTTGAAGTCCGTTTACAGTAACTACACAGTTCATAGTCGCATTTGCAGAGCTGCTTCTTATTTTTACATAAGTGCCAGATGGACCCGAAGAGGCTTGAATTTCTTTGTAATGGCGATTTTGGTAGCAGTTGGTAACAAATAGGCAATTTGTTTAGTTTTTTTTTTAAATTTTAGTATGAAAACATATAATCCAACAGTAGGGTGTAGTAGACTGAAAGATTTTTCACACTTCTTTTTGAAAACAGAGCCTTACCTACAGTAGCAGGAGGCATGCCTAGTGAGAACTTTTGCAGCTTATGGAAAACCATGAATTGATAATTCTCTCTTTCAGAAAAATCCAATATTTAAAGAATACAAATATATTAAGCTTAGTCCCAAATAAAAGTCAAAATATAAAATATTTCAAAACAGAATTACGTCATTTTACAAAACACAGCGTAGCAGTACTTTATATTACAAAAATTGTCCATATTAGTCATTACCAATTAATTGTATTTTTGCATACTTTCATGAACGAAATCAAAAGGTAATGTTTACGTTAACGAACATTTTATTAAGGAATCATACAAAATAATTTATAGCTGTAACGTAAAACGTTTATTGTAAACAAGTAAATTTTTAATTGTACTATACATTTCGGCAGACATTGGATAACAACGTCAATAACTTAACACGCTGGACAAAAGTTTTAATAATCTATGTTAAATGAACAAGAACGCTAATTGAATTTTCATACCGCGTTTCAGTTTGGTTACGATCAGTAGTCATCCAGTAAATATTATCAATATGATATAATTTGTGCCCCTATTTATTTTAACAATTACAACAAATAAATTCATTTATTACAACAGTTTTATTATACAATCGTTGAAAAATATAAGTTGTAGGCCGTGCTGAAAATTATTGTGACGAAAAAGAGACAAATAGTTTGGTTACTAAAATATTACATGTTACCAATGTACTGTACCAATTGTGACTAACCGTAGGCTTTTAATAAAAAAAGACAAAAATATTGCTTAAAAGTATTTTTTAATTCTTGTAACAGAAATAAGTTAGCAGCGTCAATTCTTAAAACTAAACCGAGTGGCAGAAGTGTATCTTGGTAAATACTAAGTACCAAAGCTTTGAAGACACTTTAGTTAAGAAGCTTTATGGAAAATATTGCTGTAAAACTTTGCTTGGATTTAAAATTATTGTTAAATGTGATGCACTATTGTTGACGTTTTTATATTGAGAAAAACCACTTTCGAATGAAAAATTTTCAAAAGGGCCTTAAGTATTACTATTTCAGTGCGTTATGGTATTATTATTAATAAACACTCTTATCTTTGTTCTAAGTTAAGTAATCTTAATTCTTTTAAATCGAGTACAAGCCTGATGCAGACGAAACAATTGGAGTATATCATTGTTAATAAATCACAATTTTCCAAGACAGACCTTCCCATGAAAATAATAAAACAAAACACAAAATAAAAACAACTTAAGAAAGTGAGTGCCGAAGAAACACAAACTAAATTCACATAAAAACAACCAACATCCCGTTTTAAAAAATTGTATTCATGTCGAAAAAAATATTTTTGCCGCCACTTTTAAAATATGTTCACCAACTTTGATTTTTATTATAGAACACTCTGTATTTTATGATGTATTCCGGTAGAAAATGTAGTTTTAAGACAATTTATTAAGCTAATTAATTAGTATAAATTGTGTAATTTGGTTATTTGATTATCCTCACACGCTTAAACGTACATTTTTTACCTTCCTTGGTGCACAATAAAAAAGTAAATGTTAAATCACGAAACATGTTTTAAACTAGGCTTGGTGTAGCAAAACCTTAACTTCAATAGCAAAAAAATATACTAAACTAACATAACAATTTAATATAATGATTAGAAGGTTAATTGAAAAGTTTCAAGTTAAAAGAGATTGAAAAACATTTAGTAGTACCAGAGAATATTTCAGAAATACTGTTGTGAGAACAGTTTATTTCATAACACATGTTAATTTCTATTAATTATTATCATATGTTTATTTGTTATTCTATGTTTGTAAAAAGGTAAATAAAGTTAGTTGAGTTTGAGTTATGACATAAAACAGTGCATTCACTTAATTCTTAGTAAAATAGTACATGGTGGCAGCGGTTTAGAGCTATGCCTCAGAAGAGAAATCCAAGAAGGAAACAATCTGACTATGAAGATAATGAAAATGAACAAGAACAAAATGAAAGAAGCAGAGAAAATGAAAACAACAATTCAACTATGAAGTCAATCATTGTATCTAACACTCATTCAGTTATTCAACCTCCAGCTAGTTTCTCCTTTGTACCAGCAGATTGGCCAAGATGGAAAACACGATTTCAAAGATATCGGTCAGCATCTGGGCTATCTGAAGAGTCTGAGAACAAACAAATCAACACTCTTATATACACATTAGGTGAGAAAGCTGATGAGATTTTTGCATCTTTTAATTTAGCAACCGAATCAACGCTAACATTTGAAGAAGTCTTAGATTTATTTGACAAACATTTTATTCCACGGAGGAACTTAATTTTTGAAAGAGCAAAGTTTTTGAAGAGACAACAAAAAATTAATGAAACAGTTGAAGAGTTTATAGTTAGTCTCCATTCCTTGGCTAGAACCTGTGACTGGGGTTCACTTAATGATGAAATGGTGTTGATGGTACTAATACTGGGTTTAAATGATGAGAAACTTAGTGATCGCTTGTTGCTAGATCCCGAGATGAATTTAGACAATGCCATTACAGTAATAAGACATGCAGATAACGTAAAGAAAGAGAAGGCAGATTTATGTGATGAGAAAAGAGTTCAAATTGAAGTAACTACGTCATCGAGTTCAAACCAAAATCAAGCATATAGGTTTCGTCAAAAGAAACAAGAATACCCAGCGCAATGTATCTGGTGTGGTTATAAACCGTCCCATCCAAGAAGCACGTGTCCAGCAAAAAGCGCAACATGTAACTTATGCAAAAAGATTGGTCACTTTTCGAAGGTCTGCAGATCTAAAGAAGCACAGGAAGTAACTGACGAAAATGAAGTAAGTGAACTAAGACCTTCAAATAATAAAGTATTCATAGGTACACTTGGGGATGGGTCAAAATGTAAGCCCTGGAAACTAGAATTAGTATTTGAGGGAAAACCACAAACATTTAAAATTGATTCAGGGGCAGATGTAACAGTAATTCCCCCTGGCATAGTTGATCCAAGTAGGATCCAGCCGACTCTAGTTGAGTTGTTTAGGGCTGGTAGAACAAAATTAGAAACTGTAGGTTGTGTTAGAGCTAATATCCAATACAGAGATGTTAAAATAAATCACATGGTATACGTAGTGAAGGGACTCATTTCACCCTTGCTTGGTCGTCCAGCAATACAGGACTTGAAGATTTTAACTTTTGTTAATTCAGTTGCAGAGGTAGACAGTGACTTTTTTACCGAATACCATGAAATGTTTAGTGGTCTGGGCGTCATTCCTGATCCCTACACAATAACACTTAAGGATGGCGCAAAGCCATACGCAATAACCACTCCTAGGACAGTACCTTTACCCCTAATGTGTCAAGTGAAAAAAGAACTAGAAAGTATGGTACAAAATAATGTAATCACACCAGTTGAGCATGCTACTGAATGGTGCTCAGCAATGGTAGTAGTGCCTAAATCTAATGGAGATGTCCGCATATGTGTTGACTTAACAAAGTTGAATGAATCCATCCAGCGGTCTTATCATCCGATTCCCAAAATTGAAACGTCTCTCAGCTCAATCTCAGGAGCAAAATGGTTTTCAAAACTTGATGCAAACAGTGGTTTTTGGCAAGTCCCCTTAAATGTAAATTCCCAGGACCTAACTACTTTCCTTACCCCTTTTGGACGTTTTAAATTTCTCAAACTTCCATTTGGAATCACATCAGCACCTGAACATTTTCAGAAATGCATGAACAAAATCTTAGACAACCAGTCAAATGTCGCAGTCCATATGGACGATATTCTGATTTGGGGCAAAACGAAAGAAGAACATGATACAGTTGTTCGGCAAGTACTTGAAAAGCTTAAAAATGTAGGAATGACACTTAACAAAGACAAAACTGAGTTTGGGAAGTCAAGTATTAAATTCCTCGGGCATTTCCTCTCATCCGATGGAATTTCTGTTGATAAGGAAAAGGTTTCCGCCATTCTCAAAATGGACTGCCCAAAAAACGTAAAAGAACTTCAAAGGTTCAATGGGATGGTAAACTTTCTTGGTAAGTGTATTCCTGACAAAGCTAAGATTTTGGCTCCAATGAATTCACTACTTCAAGCTAACGTTCCATGGATATGGGGTCCAGAGCAGGCGAAGGCATTTGATGAAATAAAACTCATTTTGACTAACTCTCCTTGCCTAGCCATTTACGATGTAAATCGGGAAACAATTATCTCCTGTGATGCCTCGCTTCAAGGACTAGGATCAACTCTTTCTCAAGTTCAAGATGATGGTTCTATACGACCAGTATCATTTGCATCCCGAAGCCTTCTTCCTTCTGAAAAAAACTATGCAAACATCGAGAGGGAGGCTACAGCTGTTGCTTGGGCATGTGAAAAGTTTCAAGAATTTATTATTGGCAAGAGAATAACAATACAAACAGATCACAAACCACTACTTCAAATTTTGAAATCCAAACATCTTGATGAATTGTCTCCAAGAATTCAAAGAATTCGATTGCGTCTCATGAGATATGATTTTTCAATTACTTATATTCCTGGAAAGCAGCTTCTAGTTCCTGATGCTCTTTCAAGAGCACCTCTCCCATTTTCAGGTACTGATGACCGTGAGTTAGAAGAAGAAACTCAAGCGTTTGTTCAAATGGTTTTGTCGTCCATCGATATAAACGACTGCATAGTTGCTAAAGTATTGGAGGAACAAAATAAAGATCCGACTTTACGTGAACTGAAAAAAATAATCATCCAAGGTTGGCCTTCTAAGACATCATTACGAGATGACCTAAAACCGTATAATTCAGTTAAGGATGAGCTAAGTGTGGATAATGAGATGATACTACGAGGTTCAAGACTTGTAATTCCGCCAGCTCTGCAGTCTTGGGCACTTCAAAGAGTACATGAAGGTCATTTTGGAATCACCAAGTGTCGTTTACGTGCAAAAGAGTCAGTCTGGTGGCCAGGAATTTCTTCAGCCATTGAATGTATGGTGAAATCATGCCCTACTTGTATTAAACATTCAAGGAACAGTCATGAACCATTGCTTCCCACACAACTCCCTGACAGGCCATGGAAAACACTTGCGATGGATTTGTTCAAACTTGAAGGCGTTTGGTTTTTGACTGTGACAGACTATTACTCCAGATATTTTGAGATAGCTGAATTAGAGTCATTAACATCACGAGAAGTAATAATGAGATGCAAAGCCTTTTTCTGTCGACATGGCATTCCAGAAGAAATTAGGTCTGACTGTGGGTCTCAATTTCAAGTCCTTGAACATTCAGATTTCAAGACATTTTCCAAAGTTTATGGCTTCAAGCATGTAACAAGTAGCCCAAAATTTTCCCAAAGCAATGGAGAGGCTGAAGCGGCAGTGAAAATCGCCAAAATGATTCTAAAGAAAAATGTGGAAGACCCTTATTTAGCGCTTCTAGCCTATCGAACGACACCCCTCTGGAATGGGTTCAGTCCCTCTCAGCTTCTTATGAACAGGCGATTACGGAGCACATTGCCTCAGACAGGACATTTGCTTTGTGGAAAACCAGATCTAAAGGATCTTAAAGGGAGAGAAGAAACATATCGTGAGAAGTACAAACACAACTATGATAGAAGGCACAAAGTGCAAACTCTCAATCCTCTTCATATAGGAGACCCAGTTTGGATTGTGGACCTTAGAAGACATGGCAAAATTGTGAAAATCCTGGACAGCCCTCGTTCATATATTGTTGAAACTGATAAGAGGAATGTGAGAAGAAATCGATTCCACCTCAAACTTGCCCCTTATTTAAGAGAGGAAAACAGTGAACAAAATTTGTCAGCAAATACACATCAAACAGAACCATACAACCGTCCAAAGAGAAATATACAAAAACCAAGCTGGTTGAAGAACTTTCAAACTTAAAAGGGAGGATGTTGTGAGAACAGTTTATTTCATAACACATGTTAATTTCTATTAATTATTATCATATGTTTATTTGTTATTCTATGTTTGTAAAAAGGTAAATAAAGTTAGTTGAGTTTGAGTTATGACATAAAACAGTGCATTCACTTAATTCTTAGTAAAATAGTACAAATACTATATTAGAATTGCGTAGAACCCATAATATACTGCACATGAGTTGGGTTCAAAGTTTTGACATTGTTATAAATTGTGAGATTTTTCATGAGCCAACCTACGTCCCTACATGCTATTTGGTAACTGTTGATGTAAAATTAAAAACATAATCTTCCCTTGAATAAATCTCATAATTATCTAGATTAACTAAATATATTATTTCAGGTAGGAAAATCTACTTTTGTTGCATTGTTAAAGTTTTATTTTACACAAAAGCCTTGAGAGAAGAGTATTGTCTGACGAAAAGTATTCTTACAGAAGCTACACTGAAAGCGTTAAAGTTACAAACCAGCTTAACTGTATTATCTATCTTGTGTCTTTTTGTACAATACGAATTCTTTCCTTGAAACTTAAGTTAAAGTTGGTTAACTGTTTATTTCCTTAAAAAAATTATCAGAGACACACACATTAATACAAATTAGTTGTTCTTTTATAAAACTGCTTGCATTTTTTTACTTTATTGAACATTTGAATTATAAGTCATCAAACCAGATTTTAAAATGCCTTTCTTACTTACCTCCAGCACAAATGAAGTGCATTACAAATGTACAGGGTGAATAAAAAGTCAAGACCCCCCCCTTTAATATTTTTCCCATTAAATATACAGAGATATCCTTTTGGTGGTCGTGCAATCTTAGCAGGAAGTTTCATTTTATGATTTTGAAATTTTTGAGTGTCCCCCCGAAAGGGGGGATTTGGGGGGTAACTCAAATATTTTAAATGTAAACCCCCTTCAAGTGACACCTCATTTTGAAGTGTTTACAAAAACTTAAAGAATGGTGAAAACTAGAGGTCACTATCTCTTCTCTATCCAAAAGGGTAGCCCGTCAAATGTTGTAGAAAATCAATGGTAAAATTGGTTCGTAATAGTAATATTGGCTACCATTTTGGTCAGAAAAGAGATAGCGACCTCTTGTTTTCACCATTCTTTAAGTTTTTGTAAACACTTCAAAACAAAGTATCAAAAAATGGGGGTTTAGATTTAAAATTTTTGAGTGTCCCCCCAAAAGGGGGGATTTGGGGGCAACTAAAATTTTTCAATGTAAACCCCCATCAAGTGACACCTCATTTTGAAGAAATTACAAAAACTGAAAGAATGGTGAAAACCAGAGTTTGCTATCTCTTCTCTATCCAAAATGGTAGCCAATATTACCATTACGAACCAATTTTACCATTGATTTTCTACAACAGTTGACGGGCTACCCTTTTGGATAGAGAAGAGATAGTGACCTCTAGTTTTCACAATTCTTTAAGTTTTTGTAAACACTTCAAAATGAGGTGTCACTTGAAGGGGGTTTACATTTAAAATATTTGAGTTACCCCCCGAATCCCCTCTTTTGGGGGGACACTCAAAAATTTCAAAATAATAAAATGAAACTTCCTGCTAAGCTTGCACGACCACCAAAAGGATATCTCTGTATATTTACTTGGAAAAATATTAGAGGGGGGGTCTTGACTTTTTATTCACCCTGTATAGTATAGTTGAAATGTATCATGTTGGTACTAACGTAAATAAAACATACTCCCTTACAAAATAAGATTATGACCGGTGCATTGGAGGGGTCATGACAAAATTTTAAACACCACTTGCGATCAGTGGCACCGGACATGAACTAGACGTAAAAAACGAGCTTTAAAACTTACAATTGGATGAAAAATATATTTGTATTGGTAGTAATGTGATAGTATATGGTAGTAATTTACGGCTTGAATACCAATACTTAGTTTAAGTTTTAAATGTCATGTAAGAATAACGTGCAAGCTTTTATTGGTAATTTATCATTGGAATCTATTACTCTATAAATAAGCATACTTAAAAGGGATTTTTCGTTAAATATAGAAATCGTTTACGTACCTAAACACATTTTGCCAGTGGACAGCTGTCAATGTATATGTAAAAAAAACATAGTTCATTTAAATGCCTAATAAATTGCATATTCTTAAGTATTTTTTAAAGTTTTTATCAGTTGAAATAAATTTCACGTGAGGAAATGTTTCAAACTGGATGTGACTGAGAAACAATCCAGCTCTCTCTTTCATTAAGCAACTTCCTTTTCCGTGTTCAGGTTTGTCTGCAGGTTTATTGTTTCCTGTGTTCCTCACTTGCCAAACACACGTTATATACAACGCATCTGTAAATTACCAAAATCAAATTTTAGACATGTTTTTTTTTACCCACAGATCAGTATCAGGGTGTCCTGGAACTTTATACCAAAATTTTAGAGCATTGTTCCTGAGTAAGAAACATATCTAAACATCATATTTAAATTGTCCTTAAGTCCTTGTTGACTCACAGAGCCGCCATTTTGTTTTTTCCATTTATTCATTTTACAACAAATTAATTAGTCAGGATATAATGTAAGAGGTTAATTTACACTTAATGTAACAGGTAAAGGATTTGTAGTCGAAGATATTTAGATAAAAAAATTTGGAAACGGAACCAGTATTAAGTAATCTTATGATAAATCAAGATGGGGTTGCTCCTAAAGGAGTTGAAAACAGAGTGAGATGTCTTGTTAAGCTGTTTCCTACTAATACCAGATACTACTTCAGCCTAAACCATTTAATAGAGATTCTCGATGATGTAGTTCGACTTAAGAATTCTAATGATGTAGTAGTAGTGGGTCTAGTTTTGAACCATCAAAACCTGAAAACTTTGCTTATGAAGAATCGGGCAACCTTACATCTTTAGGCAAGTCCTACGACATATCTCTAATCGTTGGTAGTTGTAAGTATTTAGATTAAAAATGACCTAGACTCAGATCAACTGAATTTGCTGAAGTTTAAAATCCCTAATTTATGTTTTACTCAAACTTGGTAAACCATTTTCGATCCGGCCACTCATTAAATTTAAGTAAGCCACCAATCGATTACGCCTCATTGGTTTATTTTGCTTGCATTTGAGGTTTTGGCAAAGCTGACTGTCAAAAATATCACTCAGGAAAGTAGCCAAGAATTCGCTTGTTTATCTGACAAGTTAAACGTCTCTAATGTACTTCAAAACCGTAGGCTTAGTCATACTAAAATATTCACACTATTGTTAACAGTTTATTTGAGTGTAATCAGGAGTCGTGTAATTTATTGCTTTTTAAAATAATTAGTAATTGGTAGATTTGTTGTAGATGTTGTTGTTTGTTATTGGTAAATTATGTCTACGCTGCAACGTTGGAATTTTTTACAGGATTTAACGTAAAGTGTGCCAATGCTTTTGGGGTCTGCGGTCAAAATGATTATTTATGGTTGTCGGGAACAAAGCTTAGAATCGAACCCCAACATCCGACATCAGAAGAATTCAATTAACACTAGAGGATGTATAAAACTATAGATATTTTAATTAAAAACTAAATTATCCATCGCGAAGAAGGATATAAAAAAACATACCATGTGGACGTTTGATCATGAATTTTATGCGCGTATTTCTCTTTTCTCAATTCAAATTTCTTTTGAGCTTAACATGTTGTATTCTGAGAAAATGTATTTACGGAATTGTAATAGATTTTTTTTGTATGTAAAACATTGATGTTCAATGTTTCTTTAGAAGTTACTTAACGAATGTTTGAACTAACGCTTTGAAGTTGAAAAATGCTGTCCTATTATAATCTCCAAGTGAAATTTAATAAAGAACACTTGAAACGGACACACTAAATAACTTGCTTTGACAAGAAGTTGGGAATATACTTTTAACTCAACATTTCAAAGACTTGTCACAGAAATAGGATGCGGGAAATTTAAATTTAAATCATTGTAAAAACACGATTAAAAAAAAAAAAACTAATTCATTATCATTTTAATTACTCCTATTTTGGTTTAAATTGATTTATAAATTGTATGTTAGTTTTTGGACATGTATGGTAAGTGTTTGGATAATTAATTAGGGAAAGGCACAACTGTTGTATTAATAGTTCAGTTCGGCATACAATGTGTCAATTTCCTGTAATATCTTATCACTGTCTCCTGAGGCTAAGTGTCTGTAAACACGTACACATGAATCAATACAACAACATACAGGAAGACAAATTACTATTAAACTTAGTATATTAACCCTACTATTAACATTATAGCACGCTGCAATATTAGAACATTGTGTCGCTTCTAATAGCTTGCTGCAAATTAAAAGGAATTCCTTTTTACTCCAAATATGGTGTAAAAACCAATGCATGGTTTAAGATGTAGAGACAATTCCTGATACATTAAACCTACAGGGATATATGGTTTAGCAATTAGTTATGTTTTTAAACTTTTTACTCTCAATAAGTGGGTTTGAAGAAGTTAATAACATGGAACTCAGACTTAAACTTACTTACGTCACCTAACAGTTCGGAAGAGTTTCTGCAACAAGAACATGTGTTGGAGAGTTCAAGTAATTTTCTCTAGAATATTACTAGGAGTTTAATGCAAGAAATACATTTACTGATTTTAAGGTATTGAATTCCGTATTTTTTAGTATTTTTAGTTAGTAGTTATAGAAGGTTGTGCTATTTTAAGTCGGTATGCATGTTTAAGGGATGAAATTGTATGTATAATGTCTTGTAAAATTGTAAAAATTGCATCGTTTAAGTTTAGACAAGTAACCTATGCAAATTCATCTACATGAACACACAGTATAGCCCTACAAATATACAGGCTGTCTACACAAAAAAGTACAATTTCATGCCCAAACCATATTATTACTTTTTAACGTACAAACTAAATTCCTTATTTCCTGACATCACAAGTTGTTATTCATTATAGGGTAAATACAGGACAAAGTCTGCTAGACAAAAACATCTCAGTTGATGAATTAAGGAAGCAAATTATGGAAGCAGTACCTCAGAACTGAAACAAAACGTGAAACCAGATTTTTACACGTGCATTTCAGGAGGCTTAGGAATGTCCCCCACCACGTGGTAAGGCTTCGGAAATGGCGATATTTTGTTTCCCAAAAAAATTCGTTCACGATTTTCTCTCTTAGTTTATCACGACAATGACCTTTATTCACCCAATAAGGACAAATCAGATAGAGTGATGTCGGGAGAACTAGAAAGCCAGATTGTTAACCTTGGCCATTGAATCTGCTGATAAACATTTTATATTTTATGTCATACGGATAAAAAGCTCAACAAAAATTACATGTAAACCTAATCTTTAAAATATGATTGATGCAACGAATGCAGTAGTTAGAACACTGTACGTTGAAAAGATACAAATTAGCTAACGTATGAAATTGTACTAATATGTTGTGGACACCCTGTACAATGTTTATAGTTAATAACATAATTTCTAGAGAGTCAATTTTACTGTTTTTCTTTTTGCGATTAAAGTACTACTAAGTTTAGTTTATTATGTAGTAGTACTTATAGTTGATACTTACTAAAAGATCTGCAGCAATTTGCTTTTATAAATAACATAATGACTTTTAAAAGCTTTAAGGTGTATTTTAAATGCTTTAAACACAACTTTACAAGGCTTGTCAATAAACAATTTCACCTAGTAAAAAAGTCATTTTGTTATTTTCCTTAATGTAAAAAAGAGGCGCACACAACTAACCAATAACTAAAAAGTAATCATCAGTATAGTAATAATTTTTTTCTCTTTGAAATATGTAAATTATTCTCAATGATAGATAACAGAAGATTTTCTTCGTTACCGATTGAAATGCAAATGCGGATTCCTTGGATGATAGTTTAACCCGTAGATCCCTTTATTCAGCATGTTCCCATAATCTTATTTTAAAAGACATTAAAATAGCGTATTTGCATAGCTAATTTATATGAAAAATAGCCCTAATAATGTAATTTAATCATACCACATAAATCTGTATCCATCATACTTCAAAAGTTTTTTTTTATTCAACAAATTCGGATAAGTTCTACATAAATGGTTTATAATTATGATAACATAACGGTAAAACCAAAATGTAAACTTTACTATAGGAACGATAGCGCGTCTCAAACAACAGAGTGAAAAGATGTTTAAGTTTAAACGTGTTTAATTATGTTTTTACTACGGAAAATAATTTTTTATATATGACAGAAAAAGATAATATACATAAGTTTTTAGCGTTCTATAATGCTAAGCTCGCAAAGCTAAATCTATAACGTTTGAACGTTTGAAACAGGCTGATAATCAGTATTTCTAGAGTTTAACATAGTTTGCAGAATGTGAATGTGTCAAGAGTTGACTATGACAAAACATTACCTTCTCTTTGATACATGACAAAGCCTAATAAGCTGCTTGCTTACGTCAGCGTTTTAACATGAGTAGAAAATTAACGTTTAACTATTTTAGAGCTCAGAAATATCAATTAATGAAAACTGGGACAGATGCCATTTGTAGTTAACTTGATGGTACACAGTTATCGTTGGTTCTAATCGACGATAAACGATGGATATTTCACTACATCTACAATAAATACTGATACTTTCTGTTTGTTTGTCGGAACACTTCATCTGTGAGTGTACATATTTGCAAATTTTTTAAACAATCCAAAATTTAATCGTCTTGTTCTCCATTTCACACCAGATTACTCTAGATTTTTTCTCTTCATCTCAAAGCTAAATCTATAACGTTTGAACGTTTGAAACAGGCTGATAATCAGTATTTCTAGAGTTTAACATAGTTTGCAGAATGTGAATGTGTCAAGAGTTGACTATGACAAAACATTACCTTCTCTTTGATACATGACAAAGCCTAATAAGCTGCTTGCTTACGTCAGCGTTTTAACATGAGTAGAAAATTAACGTTTAACTATTTTAGAGCTCAGAAATATCAATTAATGAAAACTGGGACAGATGCCATTTGTAGTTAACTTGATGGTACACAGTTATCGTTGGTTCTAATCGACGATAAACGATGGATATTTCACTACATCTACAATAAATACTGATACTTTCTGTTTGTTTGTCGGAACACTTCATCTGTGAGTGTACATATTTGCAAATTTTTTAAACAATCCAAAATTTAATCGTCTTGTTCTCCATTTCACACCAGATTACTCTAGATTTTTTCTCTTCATCTAACTTTACACATGATTACACACACATCACAGCTTTCGTTGTATATAAATGACAACGTAAAATAAACTATAAATTAATTTCATAAAGGTTTCGATGTTTTCATGTTTAAAACGTATGCAATGTTTTGTATTAAAATTATAAATTTGATAAAATACACCTAATAAAAGCGTAACACCTATTGTGTACCGATGAAAAAGTTCTTAATATGGATCTTTATAACACACTAGTATATGTTTAGATTAATGGCTGCGTTAATTAGGTACTCTAACGTTATCAGCGATTTGTCTTGCTATGTGTAATTGTCTTGATGCATGTGTACGTGATTACATACAGTTAGCTTCGGGAGATACTGATAAGAGATAACAGGAAATTAACACATTGCCTACATTGTGTAAATTCACATCAGACAAGAAAAACTATTCTGTATTGGCCTACAAAATGTGTCACATTACAGTTTTAGTTTGTATACTGGAATGAATTATTTTAAAATACTTTTTATTACAAAACTGTGTTCAATTTAAACTAATACAGTTTAGATACAAGATAATCTTAAGGTATTACTTTAAATTTGCAGCAACGAGCAAATAGTTGACTAGTCAGATAGTGTATTTAAAACCAACTGTACAGTTATTGAACTTAAAGTTCAAAATTTAACTGTCTATTTACATGTCGTGTTAAATAAGTTTTACCATTATCTCTACTCACATAATTAAACTGACCAAATTAAGTAATATCAGCTGTTCACCCGCAAAGTAGATCGACTATTTATTATGTTTCGGTGCAAGATAGAGAGAGTCTTTATTAATTCTCTCCTGCATCTGTAGGTTAATTCAAGAACTGAATATCCATAGACTTTTATGTCTGTCATTTTTTATGTTTTATTTTAATGCGTTTTTTCAAGTTTGTACGATTTTATAGCACAGTTTTTACAGTATTACAGGCTAAGAGCAAAACAAATTAAAATCGCTTATCTCATATTTTGGAATAAATTACCCACTGTCCATAAACACACGTTAATATTTTTTTCATCAAAAAGTAATGCTGGACACAGCAAATACAGTATAGCTCACTAACATATCTCTTTCAATAATCGCATCGGAGGAAACAGTCTCTTTGGGTGAGATTAAAAAAATATGATTATTGACGAATATAGGCGATTGTTACCAGAAAACATATTCAACACGAATTAGTAGACCTTTATAAGCAATTGTGTATAAAAAGGTTCTTAACAGGGATCTTTGTAACACACTACTCTATGTTTAGATTAATGGCTGCGTTAATTAGGTACTCCATTTGTATTGCTATGTGCAATTGTCTTGATGCATGTGTACGTGATAACATACGTTTAGCCTCAGGAGATACTGGTATGATACGACAGGAAATTGATACATGCGTACATTGTGTAAATTCACATCAGACAAGAAAAACTATTCTGTATTGTTCTAAACAAATGTGTCAGATTAAAGTTTTAGTTTGTATACTGGAATTAATTCTTTTAAAATACTTTTTATTACAAAACTGTGTTCAATTTAAACTAAGATAATTTAGATATAAGATAATCTTAAGGTATTGCTTTCAATTCGCAGCAACGAGCAAATAGTTGACTAGTAAAGTTAGTCCGATAGTGTATTTAAAACCGACTGTACAGTTATTGCACTTAAAGTTCAAAATTTAATTGTCTATTTACATGTCGTGTAAAATAAGTTTTACCATTATCTTTACTTACCTAATCAAACACACCGAATTAAGTAATATTAGTTGTTTACTTATAAAGTAGGTCAACTAGTCATTACGTTCCAGTGCAAGATAGAGAGAGCCTTTATTTATTCAGTCCTGCATCTTTAGATTAATGCAAGAACTGAATATGCATAGTCAAGTATTTTTATGTCTGATAATTTTAATTTCTAATTCCAATGTGAGTTTTCAAGTTTGTTAAGCTGAATACAATTGTATAACTAAGTTTAACAGTAAAACAGGCCTAATGTAAAAAAATAATTAAAATCGCTTATGTCATATTTTGGCATATTTTATCCACTGTCTTTTTCAAAAAATAGTAATGCTTGACACTGAAGGAGAATCGATTAACTTCGGTAAAATATAGATTTATAAGAATAATAGTGAAGGACATTTTGTTATTGTGAGCTTTTTCTGCTTATTAAAAAATATAACATTTCTCACGAAGCTTAAAACTTAGTATTGAGTAGTATTGAGCTCAAACCTCATTATAGTTGGGGATCCAAGTGTACCACACCATTAGGCACACAATGTGATAACCGATGTGTCAATTTCCCCTGATATGTTATCAATCTCCGCAGAGGCGATGTAATCGTGTTGCTTTCTACTGCACGATTACCATGAACATGATAAATGGGTGGATCATACTTATCGTCACCGTGCTAGTACAGCCTTTTGTGCTAATTATGTAGTATTGCAAATTTATGAGACTGAAGAGTTTTAGCCGATAGCCTACATTTTCTCAATTAATTGTTGAACACCTTGTTCTACATTATTGTGACTCAATAAAATACACTGGCTAAGCTAATTATGGGAAAATAATTATGTTTCCAACTATCATGTTTAACAAAGTATAGGCCTAGGCATTTATGGATTTTGGGCTCTTTATTTTAAGTTCTTGGTCTATCAATATAATGATCACCCATCTTCGCAAAGCACATTTTAAGACTTTGCTAAGGTGAATTTAAAACAGTTAAGACACACCAGGGATAGGAGGAGTCTTATAGACACATTTTAATCATTTCGAATAAAGGACATTTGATAAATTTATCAAACATGGCTGGATAGCTCAGTGCTCTCTTATTAATCAAAAGGTCGCCGGTTCGGTCCTTAGGAAAGTGTAAAAAGTGTTGATGGTTCGAAACTGAACCCAGCTGCCCTTGACCATTAGGCTTTTAATAAATGGATCTGGCTAATGAAACAAGCCGAATCTGTTATATTAGCCAGAGAGTTGTAATTTGAACCAAACAACTCATTAAGTTACTGAAGACCCTCGTCCAAATTATTATGTATCATAATGGTTATCAATATTTTAATTTCGAAATAAATTGGGAAAAATTTTAAACAAAATTTTGTTATGATTCAAAGAAATTATTTATTTTCCAGTTTATTACTTATAGAAGCGTAACTATTTCTGAAAGAACGTGAGATGCCAATAGGGTTTCTATGAAACCACAAATCTTTGAGATTTTTTATGTTATATTGGGTCTTAAAGTATCTTAATACTTTTTAATTTTAACACATGTTATGTAACAACGATATTTGATGATAAAACTGCAAATTCCAACTATTAAATATGCAATACAATCCCCAAAAGGAATTCCATTATCTATTTATACGTGCCAATAAAGTTGTAGATAAAAAAAAGATTTTGGATATTACATTTTGTAACTTTACTTATTAACACAGTTTATTGAAAGGTTTAATGTTTGTGCTCAAAGAAAAAGCTTTGTTGCCAAATAAAGTGGTAACCTGGAGATTTCATGGTCTTATTAACCTCCTACCCATGCTGTTGTCTGATCGGTACCTTATTGTGGGGAGGTTCTCGTAGATACTTACATAAGTGATTCTCTTCATACAATAAGTTTTAAGTCTGTATATTAAAAGAATTCTTACGGGATTTCACGACGATTTATAAAGGAGTTTTATCAATACAAGCTAAGATATTAAGCTGTTATTTGTCTAAAGATGATGACTAGTCCAGAATAAGAGCATTGACTATATAAGAGTCAATAAAGTAACATATTATAAAACAGCATTTACAAATAGTTTTGATTAGACGATATCTTAAAATATTTAATTGCCCTAATTAATGAAGTATTTAACATGAGTATATTAGTGGAATTATAATTGACATTCATATACGGTATAGTTCATGTTTTGTATAATGGTAATTATAAAATTATGTATTTTGTTATTTATTAGTCTACTAAGCTTTTCCAAACGCTTTGACACTTCAGGCGATATTTGCTACTACTAATTTACATACAGCAATGCATATACTTCTTCCGATTACAACCGGACGCTTATTTAACGTTATAGGGGTTCAAAGGTAGGTAACCTTTGACAATAATTTATCTGCATACACTATCACTTCAATTATGTATCTTAAAGTTATAATTATTAATAACTACTGAATCATTATATTTTGGTTAAAATATGCACTTATATCATGCGTGTTACCACTTTACAGCAAAAGCCATTCAATAGGCCTACGGCGTTTTATAATGCTAAGTCAGGGGGGAATGCCACCAATAATAGGATCATAAATACAGATTATCATGTGATAAGACCTTTCTGCAGACATGGGATCATAATTTAACTGATCTATCGTCTCATTTAGCTATGACTGCCCACATACCCTATAACTATTTAATTATGATTTTTTCTTTAGATTGGACATGTTTGATATCTCTACATACATGAAATATACAAAATAATAATAATAAATATACACATCTGTGTTTCTAAAAGCTGTTTTTCAGTTTTACAATTAGTAAACCACATGTGAAAAATTTTTGTCGAGTATAAAAAAGTTGTTTCTGTTAATCCTATTTCGTCATGGCAAGTGACGCATTAGGAGATAATTACGTCGAAAAGGAGTTGCATGTTAAGCATTTTTACCATGACTTCCTAATGTTTTTGTCAGGTAAATTATTTTGTCCATACATTATCTAACTCTAACAGATTATTGATGTCATCTTCCAACACAACCAGGAAAATCCAAGGTTTTTACTACTTTTTTGGACCTGACATTAATTTCACACTAATACTCCATGTGTGTATTTATACAATAATTTTAAGGGATTCTTTAAGTTGTTGCTTAAATATGATGCTACTACCTTCTGAAGGTAAATGTCTTTATTTTTGTTTAAAAAATGTTAAAATATCAAACTGTGCCATTTAAAAACGCCCAAATTATAAGTTAAGCAGGTAAATTAAATCTATAATATTTATGAATACAGTTGGATTGATATCAAAGACGGTTGGTTGACTGTTAAACTCTATACATTAGACCCTCGCAATTAAGGGACCATAGGCTCTAAACCGATATAATCTGATCCATATTCAACGACCTTCACTTCAATTAGATCAAACCTCGACAAAGATACAATATTGGGCTACGGCACAACCTTAGTTCCTTTCATAGCTCATAGTTGCTAGCTGTTAAATCCATTTTTCTATAAATGATTGAAAGGATCAACATTTTAAAAACATTTGTAAGAGTTCAATGGATAATAGTGGTAGCAACAGAATGAGTTTTAGCTGACCCTTACATCGTGCGTGGACAGTTCTATTTCAAAATAAGGGATTTCTCATTTGATTCTTTCAAAGAAGACAAATTTGTTTTGTCTCGTCCCTACAGACACTGGCCAATCTGTTAGCTCTGGAGTTGCGGGAAACACGGAGAAAGTTAAATGGCTTCCGAAGCGTGATTGATACTGCGGTCTTGACCAAGTCATTTAAACTTTTATTGGATCTTTGTTCGAAGATAAAAAGTTAGTTTATTTGATTTACTTGAAAGAGTAAACAGATGACGTCTAGAATTCTTTATGCATTACGTTTAACATGTTAAGCAACGTTTTAAAAAGTGCTATCAACATTTGAAGTAGGCTACTATTTATTGTCAAATTCCACAAAATGCGTATGATTCATAATTATATAGCATTTTAAACCATGCTTTTAAACATTATTTTTTGGATATAAATAATGTGTGGTTAATATTTTCTGCTAAACGAATAAAATATATTCCCTTTGGGCAGCGGATAATGAAAACGTTTCTAGGATTCAATTAGTTTAAACAATGTGTCATCGCGTCACCACAGCATTGATACGTTTCAGAGAGAAATATTAATTTAGCGATTAAATTCCCAATGAATAGTAAATTAAAAGGCGTGTTCTTGAAATAAGTTTTACTTTTGATCTCATAGTGACTGCAAAGGTTTTCTTCTGAACTTGGAAGTAATATATTTCCCAACAAAGATTCCATGTATGATGATAATAAAAAACCTATTATCTCAGGTAAAATGCGTATAGAAGATGCTTGAAGCTTTTCTAAGTGTCCGTTTCTCACTATTGGTATCCGAATTGGTCAATATTTCATGAAAAGAGATAAAGTTTATTATCTGGAACAGGAGGAAAGCTTGGTGTCATTAATTCAAAGTAAGCACTCTGACAAACAACTACAGGGTTTTTGTATAACTAAAACATGTAAATGCTATTTATATTGGATTTTAATATTTTTTTACAGTTAAATAAGTAAATTTTTGTATCATCTTTGTGTTATACAATATGTTTATTTTTATTTGTATGTATTTATATGTAGGATTTTTATTTGATAAAGTTTAAATGGAAAATTTCATAAAATGTATCCTTAACTACGCAGGATTACTCCCTGTTATATGTAGGATAATGATTCTTGTATAGTTAAATCAAGGCTAAATTGTCTACTATTTTACAGTTATTTTTAATTAGGATTTTTTTGTCAACAACATAGGCCAATCTAAAATATATATATATACTTAGTCTGTTTAACCTTTGAAGTCAACAAACAATATAACAATTCATGTTGAAGGAACTCTTGTCTCTGTGTTCTGTATACCCTTTCTCACTGAAATACAATTGAAATAGTCTACATAGTAGGGAAGCGAACAAAAAATAAAAGAGCAGGATCCGTCTAGTACAAGTGCAGGTTATAGCTTTGCGGCCGCTTCTCGCAACATTGTGACGATAATTCAATTGTTAATTTCCTCTTACTTTATCAATCGCTTCTGTAGTCATTTTCATTTTGCTATGATAATATATCCTTGGCTGTTTGTAAATTGCATAGGACATTTTGATGTATAATAATCACTCCTAAAGTTCTTTCAACGCCTAGCTAGTGCATTTAATGAACATCGTCACTAAATTGAAACTAATTATACATTATATTTCTTAAGATTTTTGTAACACTAAATCTTTTGTAGTGTTAATCCCACATTTGCGTTGGTTTTTATGTTTGCCTCATAACGTAACTTATTTTTAACATGTTTATCAAAATCTGCATAATAAAATGGTTCTAAAATGAGGTTGAACATGCATCTCAATCGTTAAATAAAACATTTGCCAAAGCTTGCATAAAACATGGCTTTGTCGTCTAATGAACTGTTTAACACCACTTTTATCCCTTTGCAACCCACTGAGCTGTAAAACGGATGCCACTTCATTACATAAAACACACTCTTCACAAGAGAATACCCCGTATACAAGTCCAACAAAAGTTTATCTAAGGCGTAAGATATAATTTTAGAAATTTACCAATACAAAGAACCAGTTTAATCATATTTAAAACTATTATTGAAATGAAATTGCAGGAAAAGTACGATATCTTATACGGTTCAATACCCAAACGTTTACAAAGATCCACTCTCCGTCTTGCCATTAGGCATTTTCCTGTTCAGTCAGTTTGTTGTTTCCTTTGTGTTTCGCCTGAAATAACAATAACATATGCATCCTCCTTGTACATTATTTATGTAAGAAATATGATATTCATTTTAGAGGACCAGAACTTTACTATGTTTAAGTTAAGCACAAAGTAACCATAATTAATTTTTAATGTAAACTTTTGCTGAACAAAATTACAAAGTTTTATTTAAGGAGTACAATTGTTTAAGGTGTAAAAAAGTGTATTTTGTGTGATCTAATAGTACAAAATTAAATAAACAGTATCATCCGAGTGGGACATTTTATAATCCTAAGAAAGGGTATAACTTCGCCGATAATGGACTCATAAATAATAATAAGGAGATAAGATCTTTCCGCAGGTGTAAAATTATTATTTTGGCTACCTTGCCAACTTTAACCAAATCTTGCTTTTGAATATTTCTTTTTATTTTATTTCCCAGTTTATTTAGATTAAAATTAGTGTATGGTTAAGTCACATGATGAAGATATTGATGTATTACTTTTTACGTTTCTTTTCGTTTGGTGATGTTTAACATATATTAAACAAGATTTTTATCAAAGGATATTAAAAAGGTAAAAAAAGCTAGATCATAGCTTATAAATAGCATTGATTCCAATACATCATATTAATGAATATATTAATAATTGTGTAATCGTAAAGTTTGTACACAATTTATACAAGATAATGAATGGAACAATATCAAAGAAACTTACTACCAGAAACATTTTCACTTCTGATAATATTCACAGTTGCATGTAACTGATAATATGTCAGGTTTTATCAATAAGACATGTGATCATGGTTATTAAAAATATTACATCAACAAAATACGGATGAAAAACGATACACGAATTTAGCCAATTTTGTATTCAAATTGCAGCATAGTTGATTGAACTACTCATTGAGTCTTCTTTTGTCGTCAATGCCTTTTCTCTCTTATTTTCACTACTTTGATCATGTATGTGTCATTAAAAGTGCCATACTTTACAGAAAGTGTTACTTTAAGCTTGGCTCGCTTTGAAAATAACATATTTGATATAAATCAGTAATTAAAATCAACGCTCTTTGTCGGTGGGTATGTCAACTATTCCTTAAGTATAATACTACAACTTTAGCATGGTGATAGTATGTTTAGTGCTATCAGTAGGTTAAAGTTTTATTCTTTCCTTTTGATCTTACCAGAGCGGAAAAATTTAATTTGTCTCGTCCCTACAGACACTGGCCAATCTGTTAGCTCTGGAGTTGCGGGAAACACGGAGAAAGTTAAATGGCTTCCGAATCGTGATTGATACTGCGGTCTTGACCAAGTAATTTAAACTTTTATTGGATCTTTGTTCGAAGATAAAAAAACTAATCTAATTGATTTACTTACGGATATGGACTTTAGAACGTAATTCGTCGCAACAAATATTTTGTAGATTCTTATCGAACTTTACTGTATTAAATTATACATTCTTGTATTGTTTATGATACCTAGCATAAGTACCACTCAGTTTGTTACAGACATTCTATCAAAACTCATAGTAGTTTTCCACACAGCTAATAAAATATTGCAAGTATAAGACATGTATACGTCAATTATGTTTAACTCTACTTAATATCAAATGTTAAGGCTTTTCCTTAACGTCCCTTAACCATCTTCTGTTAGGTGAGAAAACTTTGTATTTTAAATCCTACTTGGGAACCATAAAAATTTAGTAGCATACAGATTATTTGAAACTAAAATTAATCATTTAGGATGAAGTTGATAAAAACGTTTACTTTTTAGAGAGATTGAACAAACTCCAATGGGATTTAATTAGTTCCAACAACGTACACTGGGGAGGATTTATTCAATCAGCGATGTAGTTTTGAAACATGTTCGTATGATATAATTTTTTTAAGCCCTAAATTATTTATACATCTTGTCAAAATTAGGACTTTCTCATTCTAAAAGATAGGTTTGCTCTGTGGGATTCAGCAATTTCTTTGCTAAACAAAGACCAAATGTTCAATATTTATTTCTTTAAATTTTTAAACATGTGCTGAGAAAATGCGCATAATTGATATAAAATGTTTTTGTTTTAATTTCACATTTCTTGCACATATTTTTTTGGCAAAACTATTTTAATAGTAATATAATGATGGTACAATTTAAATGTTTGATATGACAATTATAGCCTGTTCAAACATAAGTTTGTCTTGGATTTAGAACAAGATCTTTGTAAAAGTAAGAAATTACATTCTCGGTAGACACGTTTCCTTGAAGCAAATTACAAGTTGATTATCTTGAACAGGAGGCAAGCTAGGTCTAATTAACTCAAAGCAAGCTACCCTACTCTACCGAATTACTATGCTCTTTTAACTAAAACATGTTTTAAAAATAATAATTATAAAAGCCCTTTACAAAATACTATTTTTGCAAAAAACAAATGTAGGAATGTTTTGTATGAATTAAGAATAAAAACCTTACTGTGAAGAATAAAAATGGTCTGGCTACATAATTACTGAAAATTTATCACCTTAGGATTGTCTACACAACTATACACATGTTCTAATAGATGTATAATATTACATTGCAATAGGATTAATTAAATCACACTGTTATTATTATTTTAAACTATTTTATGGATGGACTGACCTATTGAACGATAAGAACTAAATCTTCCCTTAATACAAACCATAAATGTTCTGTCAAGCTAATGAATTATAACAATTAATTATCTTTTGCAATATTTATAATGGTTTAAATACCTGCATTCAGTAATCCAATATGCTGCTTGTGGCAACTATAGTTTCGGTTCACAGGGAACCATCTTCAGGCCGTACAAGGCGTCGTTATTCACTTCCATATATGAAGGTCGTCATTTAATAAATAAGTGCATAGAACATGAACACACGAAAACGCACATTGACACGAACATTTAACATTAAAAATACCGAGTACTCGGGAACACGAGACAGGTGACGCGACCGGGTGGAAGTTGTAGCTCGAACCTGTGAACCGAAACTATAGTTGCCACAAGCAGCATATTGGATTACTGAATGCAGGTATTTAAACCATTATAAATATTCAAACGTAATCCGGAGGCTAACAACTCTTAAAAATCTTTTGAAACGTTAACCCTCAAGCATTTTTGACTTATCATTTTAGGTGTACTGTGTTTTACTTAGCATTAGTAATATCTTATGTTTATAAGTCCTTGTACGTCCCTTAAAAATTTAAATAGGTAATGTCATTCATAGTTTTTACTCATATTTTATCCCTTTTTGTTTGTTCAGATACATAGTTCTATTTTTTGTGTGCTTAAATTTACCTTTAGTTGTATAAATGGGATTCACAATTTTTTTACCACACTCCATTGGTACTTGTGATGGTAAAGTAATCCTAAAGTTATTTGAACATGAACTTTATAATAGGTGAAAGTAATTTCTCATACACACTATGGCTTTGTCGTCAAGTGAATGGTTTATTTAATTTAATTTAATTCCTTTATGACTTACTGAACTGTAAAACGGACTCCAATTAATACACAAAATATACTCTTCTTACACGTATGATTAAATCCACATCACTTAAGTTCTTTTAACATAAACTAATAGATAGATGGTTTATATGTTTTTAAAATTACTAATTTATAGAATATATTATTCATTTTTTAATCTTTTCCTGGTCGTTATGGTAAAATAGTGAACTGTAGAAGATATACTGTTTCTATTCTTGGTTCAACAAACAAATGTTTATAGAGATTACTTGAGTGTTTGTAAACATCAATTTATAGTTGTGTTCCACTTCAACCCCCTCCCCCCCATGTCTTGTTGTTAAACATTTTCCTTTTTCGTCAGCAGGTTTATTATTTCCTAACCTTTTATTTGCTAGTGTTATTACGGTAAATAAAGTGCTTTGAGAATTGAAAAAAATAACCTTTTAGGAATATTTCAGATATGCTATGGTAAATAAAGTACGAAAAATCCTAAGATTATTGGTATTTTAAAAGAAGTAAGCTTTCGATGGAATAGATTTTAGTCATGCTTAATATGCTTTGCAAAAGCTGGTAGAAAACCAGCCTTATAAATTTTATTATAACTTTGGAATTTAGTTTTATTTAAAATACTACCGAATAAAAAACTAAAAACGTTAATTAAAATTGCAATTTATTGTTTATATAGATTTGTATCAGTATTTTACTTTTAAAAAATAGTGTGATTGGAAATAATAGCCATTTATATTAAGACATGTTTTTGTTACTTTAGCCTACATCAGAAAATGACTCTTAGCTCGTTGTAAGACAAGCAATAGTATTCATTTTGAAATCTTTGACGTGGTTAATAAATAGTCCCAAAGCAAAAATTACATATTAGTCATTTCTTAGCGACCACCATGAATTCAGTATATTATTATTCAACCATTAAACGAATTGATAACTAATTTGAATCTCATTAAAATTCTTCTTCCGTATTTTTATCTTTAATTGCTTACAGAAATATATAACTCTAAGAAAAAACAAAAATGATTAAATTCAGGAATACATATTTATAGGTTAAATTCATTTCCAACCATTACAACTAAAGATAAAGTTAATAAAAAAATATATATATTACAAGTTATTTTAACTGATCATCTGAAATAACCGTAAATATTTTAAATAATATGATATAGAGAACATAATAAAATAACCCGTACCATCCTGTAACTTTGGGAAATTTTATCATCCTAAAAGAGGGTATAACTTCACAGATAATAGACCCATAAATAGAGATCATAAGGTGATAAGATCTTCCCACAGACTTCGGTTGTTATTTAGGTTACCCATTTTAACCTGGTCTTGCTCTACAAATAGTGACTGTGTTATTTCACAGTTTATATACAGTAAAATAGTGTGTTAGCTAAATAGGATGTTGACCATAACAAGTAATTGAATACTCTTAAGACAAAAATAAATATTATTTAGTTTCAACGTTCTAAAATAAATGTAATTTTACACTAAGAGACACCAAGACATTTCAAACAGGATTTTGCAAAATAATGTAGATTCATCGTTAATTTTTTATCAGTTATCTGTGCACTTTGATGAACAGAAAACTACTTTTTTACCCACTTAATTTATATTCATAAAGAAATAAATACATACCTACAACTGATCTATAGCTTTGTCTGAACGTAAACTCATCCTTAAATATTAGTTAATTGAAAGGTTTATTAAATGTAAGGTCAACTCCACGCAATTAAGCTACCAAAGTCTGATGAACGCTGTTCCATATTCAACGACAATTCCTCGAATATGTTTAAAGCACGACAGAAAATCAATGTTAATACTTGGGAATAACTAGGTTACAAAACACTCATCACTTCGAAATGGAATTTTACGTCTCAAAATATGTGAACTGTAATTTAAAACGCTTGGAATACTTCAATAAAATAGGGTAGCCATAAAGGAAACTTAAAAGCAGTTTTTTTCAAGTGACATACGTATGTAATACATTAATATGCAAATTTGCATTCTTTGTACAAATTACAATATCGGAATATTGAATCGCAAGATTCAATAATATTAGAGTTTTTTGTTGAAAGGACATATTAGGTCGTTGAATAAAACAAGTTGTTAATCCGTTTTGTATTCTAAAAATATTAATTCCATTGTAACGAAGTAATTAATTTAAGAAGTACTTAATGAAACAAAATATTACCAACTTGTGTGCTCATTATGACTGTTTTCAAACGCTCATACATCCAGAAATTCTTTGATAGCAATGACGATTGCATATAATAATACATATGTTAGTAATTTATTTTATCTACTTGATTAATTATTTTTATTTAAAATATTACATCGAGAAAATATACACAGGAAATTAAATATGAATACGGTTGCAATTTACTTGAGCAAATATCAAACAGCTTTGAATATACAAGTTATAATGTAGTTATCTTTTTGTTCGAGCTATGTTAATTATAAACGATTATTAATTATTCCCATGTGGTTCCCTGACATAAAATGGAAAACTTAAATAATATTAATCAGACAAAATGATAGGCCTAGCTATAAAATATTCAACGCTTGTAATTACACGTGCTGGGCCTTTGTATGAAATATATCTACCTGATGAGATAATTATGTCAATATGAATGATTTTTCATTAAAATCAATTGGTTTCAGCCATCTACCAGCTCAAAGGGTTCATTGCCACCACAGCCTCAGCAGCAATACAGCACATGGAGGTTAATTCAATTTGGGACCGTTCTTACATCTTTATATTAACTTGATAAGAAATATTCATATAATAGAGTATGCTCAAAATAAAAATGAATCCTCACTTATGGTCCCTACTTAAAAAAAAAAACAATTTGGTGCATTACTTTTTAGCTTGAATGTCTAGTTAAAACTTATGTGTAGTAATTTACAGATAAATATTTTCTGAAGTTTTGTTAACTTTGCACTTACAATAGTAATAGAGATATTGTAATTTTGGTGATTTATGGGACTTAGGA